>NC_069681.1:14737142-17231964 GCF_023699985.2 Odocoileus virginianus
GTATCTGTTAAACCAAAGTTTTTCTTTACTCCCTCAGAATTATAACTTTTAAAACCTTTTATTTTTATGTATTTAATTTATTCTTGAAGTTCAATTGGTTTACAATATTGTATTAGTTTCAGCCACCTGAACTTGTCAATCAGTACATAGTTACCTATCACTCTTGTGGGTGAAGCCTACCCACCATTGCTCTGAAGTCTTTCATCTCCTACATTATCTAGTTTGGCCCTCCCCACAACTCCAAATTTTAAGGACTGTCACATCTATTCTATCACCAAAGGAACTGAGGCTTAGCAAAAGTTAAGTGGCAGAGGTCACACCACCAGCTCGGAGTGGAAGAGGGGTCACATGTAGGTGCCAACTTCACTTTTTCAGTTACCCAGTGAGAAGGTGAGTGTTTCTCTGACATGGTCACCTTTAGAGGTTGTCCTTCCTTATAGTGTTGCCAGCCAGATCTCATATCCATGTTTCAGAGGTCTGAACACGTTAAAACTCACTGAGGAAGCTGAGCAAATAGAGCCCTGTTACTTCTTGAAGAAATACTATAATCAATTTATTGGGCACAATTTAGGGATCACATGCTATTTGTTAAACATTTCATTATCATGAGGGAACAGCTAATGGGTAATTAGTTGAAGGGGTTAAACTTTTAACTAATTTGATGATTTCAAAATTTTGCTTAGACTGAAATGTACAGAATCGCATTAATTACTTTTGAAAGTGAAAGTGTTAGTCACTCAGCTGTGTCTGACTCTTCGCGACCCCGTGGACTGGAGCCCACCAGGCTCCTCTGTCCATGGGATTCTCCAGGCAAGAATCCTGGAGTGGGCGAGTCATTCCCTTCTCCAGGGGATCTTCCCAACCCAGGGACCGAACCAGTGTCTCCTTTTTTTTTTTTTTAAATTTATTTATTTTAATTGGGGGCTAATTTACAATATTGTAGTGGTTTTGCCATACATTGACAGGAATCAGCCATGGGTGCACATGTGTTCCCATCCTGAACCCCCCTCCTGCCTCCCTCCCCATCCCATCCCTCTGGGTCATCCCAGTGCACCAGCCCTGAGCACCCTGTCTCATGCATCCAACCTCTGGCGATCTGTTTCACATATGATAATATACAAGTTTCAATGCCATTCTCCCAAATCATCCCACCCTCGCCTTCTCCCAGAGTCCAAAAGACTGTTCTATACATCTGTGTCTCTTTTGCTGTCTCACATATAGGGTTATTGTTACCATCTTCCTGAATTCCATATATATGCATTAGTATACTGCATTGGTGTTTTTCTTTCTGGCTTACTTCACTCTGTATAATAGGCTCCAGTTTCATCCACCTCATCAGAACTGATTCAAATGTGTTCTTTTAAATGGCTGAGTAATATTCCATGGTGTATATGTACCACAGCTTCCTTATCCATTGTCTGCTGATGGGCATCTAGGTTGCTTCCATGTCCTGGCTATTATAAACAGTGCTGCGATGAACACTGGGGTACATGTGTCTCTTTCAATTCTGGTTTCCTCGTGTATATGCCCAGCAGGGGGATTGCTGGGTCATATGGCAGTTCTATTTCCAGTTTTTTAAGGACTCTCCACACTCTTCTCCATAGTGGCTGTACTAGTTTGCATTCCCACCAACAGTGTAAGAGGGTTCCCTTTTCTCCACACCCTCTCCAGCATTTATTGCTTGCAGACTTTTGGATAGCAGCCATCCTGACTGGCGTGTAATGGTACCTCACTGTGGTTTTGATTTGCATTTCTCTGATAATGAGTGATGTTGAGCATCTTTTCATGTGTTTGTTAGCCATCTGTATGTCTTCTTTGGAGAAATGTCTGTTCGTGAACCCGTGTCTCCTGCATTGGTGGGCAGATTCTTCACTGCTGAGCCACCAGGGAAGCCTACCTCTGCAGGGAAAACAGCGGACCTTCCCCAGCACATCACGCAGTCTGGAGACGACAGGCGTCATGTAATTCCCCCATGCCACGCCTCATCTCCTCCTCCACAAATGAGAAGGAGAGAGAGGTCAGCACATCGCCCCATGCGCACCTCTGACTCCTGGGCCGAGAGCTGCAGTTGCCGTGGCTTTCTGGGGGAAGGACAGGGGCCCGTGCTCTCTGATGGGCTCTCCTGCTTGTTGAATTTTCCCCTGCGATTGTCAACAGGCAAGTCGCAGGCGTGCGAAGCCAGAGTGCATGCTTGCCCTCTGCTCTCTGTCTGCTCTGCCTGTCTGTTTAGATTAGAAACCCCCGAGGCATGTCTTCCTCTGTTCTGTGCTGCGCCCACTCGTGGCGAGCGCTCACGGGATGTGGATGATTGATGACGGTGTTAATCTGAGTAATAACAAGGCACACGGAGCACAGTCTCAAGGAAGCTTTTCAGTACTGGGTTTTGGACGCGTGTCTCCTGCCTAGGAAGAAGGGACCGGTCATGGGCAACTGCAGATGCTGGTACCAGGATGCCCAGCTCGGAATGCTCTTCCCTTAAAAACAAAAGGCAAATCAAGCAAGCAAAGACACAAGCCCCCAGGCAAGATGCAGCATCAAGCAGGTTTTACAGCAGCACCAGTTGGGTGGCAGCTGCTTTGAGATTATAAGTCAAAGGGAGAAAGGCAATTTTCTATGAAGGCGCCAAAACAATGATTATTGAGAGCCTGCTGTCGGCTTCTTTACATAGGTACTCTCAAATGTAATTTCCTCATTTCGGAGATGAGCAAACAGGGCTTCTGAGATGTGGGGTCACTTGCCCAGGTCACATAGCAATACGGACTGAATATTTGCATCCCTCCAAAATTCATATTTTGAAGCCCTCATCTGATGGTATTTCAAGATTTGACCTTTGGAAGGTAATTAGGTTTGGATGAAGTATTAAGGATGGGATTGGTGTCCTTATAAAAGAGAGAGACCAGAATACACACACACACACACACACACACACACACTCTCTCTCTCTCTCTCTCTCTCTCTTTCTCTCTCTTCTCCACATGATGACACAGTGAGAAGGTGGCCATCTGCAGACCCGGAAACGGGCCTTATCAGGAACCGAACCTGTCAGCCCCTTAATTCTGAACTTCCCGGTCTCAAGAATTATAGGAAATAATTGTCAGTCATTAGGTCATCCAGTCTGTGGATGTGATAGCAGACAGAGATGACTAAGATGCGTAGTAAATAACTATTTCTGGGCCTCCAGATTTGTACCTGGGTCTCCAGTGTTCTTGCCTGGAGAATCCCAGGGATGGGGGAGCCTGGTGGGCTGCCGTCTATGGGGTCGCACAGAGTCGGACACGACCGAAGCGACAGCAGCAGCAGCAGCAGCCCCAGTGACCAGTGGCCATGACCTTGCTATCTTGCAGCCTTCTTTATTCTCATCTGTACTTTTTGTTTGGGTTCAGTAAAAGAAGTTCTTTTCACGCTAATGTGGCAGGTCAGTCCATGTGCCTATTTGCTTTCCTTCCTTCCCTCAGCACTCCCCCTCCTAGGACTAGGTGGGAAGGGGCTTTGATCAGATAACAGTGGATAATGAGTCTCCCAGAATTGGGAGACGATGCATGTTTGTTATCTCAAGCCATTCGGTTCACGGTCCTTTGTTCGGGTGGCTCTAGGTGATGCCTACAGCTCCCTCTCTGTTTAGTCTTCCCAGCTCAGCCTCTAATGTGGATATGAAGGTGCTTCCGTGAGGTGTGTGTATAAGGAAAACTGGCTTGTGTTTTCAGGCAGTGTGAAAGTTAATCACTTACAGAAACACTGGGAGAAACAGAAAAGAGTCAGTGTTGATGAGGGTGTGGAAAATTGGGGAACCCTTCTGCACTGTAGCTCAGCTGGTAAAGAATCCACCTGCAATGCAGGAGATCTTGGTTCGATTCTTGGGTTGGGAAGATCTGCTGGCTACCCACTCTAGTATTCTTGGGCTTCCTTGGTGGCTCAGCTGGTTAAGAATCCTCCTGCAATGCGGGAGACCTGGGTTCGATCCCTGGGCTCGATCCCTGGGTTGGGAAGATCCTTGGGGTGACAGAGAGTCAGACATGACCGAGTGACTTTCACTTCACTGCACTGCTGGGGGGAGTGATGGTGTAGCTGCAAAACAGTATGTAAGTTCCTCAAAAAATTAAAAATTAAATTATGTATGATCCAGCAATCCTACTTCTGGGCTTATATCCAGAAGAAATAAAATCAGAATCTCAAAGAGATATTTACACCCTTGTGTTCATTGCAGCATTATTCACAATAGTCAAGAGGGGGGAATTCCCAGATGTTCATCAGCTAATGAATGGATAAAGGGAATGTGGTACATGAACACAAAGACATATTATGTTGCTTAAAAAAGGGAGATCCTGTCACATGCACCCAAATGGAGGTGTCTGGAAGACATCGTGCTAAATACGCCAGTCACAAAAGGACAAATACTGTAAGATTCCAGTTATATAAGGTACCTAAAGTAATCAAAAGCATAGAAATAGGGACTTCCCTAGCAGTTCAGTGGTTAGGACTCCTCACTTCCACTGCAGGGGCACATTTTCAGTCCTGGTTGGGGAACTAAGATCCTACATGTTGTCTGGTGTTCCCACCCGCCCCCCCCACCCCCCCCCCGCCCCCAAATCACAGAAGTAGACAGTAGAGAGATGGTTTCTAAGGGTTGAGGGGAGGCAGGAGTGAGAGGAAGTGTTTAATGGTCATAGAGGTTCAGTTTTGCAAGATGAAAATATTCTGTCGATCCATTGCACAGCAGTGTGGATATTCTTGACCCTCCTGGGCTATATGCTTGGAAATATTTAAGATAGAAAATTTAATGTTATATGTTTGTTATATATATGTTATATGTCTGTTATATGTTTATAACCACAAATAAAAAAATAAAATACAAGTTAAAAAAAGAAACCCTGGGAGAAATTCTCATTGAAAATAAGACATTCTTTGATAATATAATGGGATTAACTACCCTCTTGGTTTTTGCATATGTATGTCTTTGATTTTTTTGCCCACTGGATTTTCTTAAAGCGAGGCTTGTGTGTGAGTAAGGGGTGGGAGCTTTCGGTGGGTTGTTTCGGTGGCCCTGATCCATCATTCCCTTCGCTGTGTGTGGTATAATAACATGGGTTTGGAGCTTTCTGCCTAACAGGAGACTGGAAATACATAAGAGCGTTCCCACTGACAGCCTCCGGGGACAAATGATTTGACAGAATGGAGGCCAGGAGACCAGACTGCCCGTTTCATGAAGCCCAGGGGTCAACAGCTGCTACATGTGATCTAATGAAAATATGTATTTGATCTTGGTCCCCAGTTCCTGGCACAGAGTAACTAAAACTTTTGAGATTTCTTGAATGACAGTATGTTTGATTATTCAATCTTCAAAGGCCAATGAAATAATCAATCATGACCATGTAATGAAACCTCTGTAAAAACCTCTAAATGACAGGGTTTGGAGAGCTTCTGGGTTGGGGAAACGCAGGAACGCAGGGAGATGCCGGAAGGGTGGTTTGCCCTGATGAGTATGGAAGCTCTGCCTTCCTCTCCCCTCATACATTGCCTTAAACATCTCTTCCATTTGGCTTTTCCTGAGCTGTATCTTTTACTTTTTAAAAAGCCCCGTAATCGTAAGTAAAGTGTTTTCCTAAGTTCTTTGAGCTTTTCTAGCCAATGATCGAAATTAAGGATTGGGTGGTGGAAACCCCTGATGTATAGCTGGTTAGTTGAAGTATTGATGGTCCAGTTGCTTACAGAGAATTCCATGGACAGAGGTGCCTGGTGGGCTGCAGCCCATGGGGTGTCAAAGAGTGGGACACGACTGAGCAACTAAGCGTGAGCCTGAGGGTGAGACTGGTGGCCCAAGGGGCTTCCCGGGTGGCGCTGGTGGTAAAGAACCCACCTGCCAATGCAGGAGACATAAGAGATACGGGTTCGATCCCTGGGTCGGGAAGATCCCCTGGAGGAGGCCATGGCAACCCACTCCAGTATTCTTGCCTGGAGAATCCCAGGCACGAGCTGGGATTCCCCCCAGGACGGAGGAGCCTGGCGGGCTTAGAGTCCCTAGGGTCACACAGAGTCAGACACAACTGGAGTGACTCAGCACGCATGCATCGGTGGCCCGAGACTCCTGAGTGGCACGTGAGGTGGGGGCAGTTCTGTGGGGACTGAGCCCTTTCACTTGGGGGATCCGACATTAACGCCAGGTAGGGTGTGTCAGAATTGAATTGTAGGACCTCCAATGGGTGCCAGAGAATTGAAGAATGCGTTGGTGTCAGAAAACATCTCAGACTCCATATTTTTTTTTCTCTCTTTTGGTCTGGGAAGAGTTTAATTTGGGTTTCTTCCTTCTTGAGTAATCCAAGTTGAAGATGCCACCTCTGGAGAGAGGAAAGGGGTCTCAGTCCAGCCTGGCAGTGGAGATGCAAATGTCAGCCAGGATGACCAAACAGGGGTCCAGTGTTTGGGCTATTGTGTGTCATACCGACCCTGACTGGCCACGTGGACACAACCAGATGCCTGGCCAGCAGACCCCTCATTCCCTCCTGTGATGCTCAGAGAGAGACCATGAGCCTTGAAAAAGACCATATTGTTTTGTGATGTCACCTCTGGAATGTTCTGAGTGTTTCGGTGACCAACTTCTGCACAGGACCTATACTTGGCACCTAACATTGGTATGACTTTTTCCTTGAGCTAGAAAATAGTAATATTAGAAAAGGCAGTAGGTATAGGGACCTCTGCTCCAAAGACTTTCAGAAGGCTTTGTCATCAACTATAAGTCTTAATTTCTGTTCAGAGACTGATGAAGCATCTTATCAGATACCATTTCATAATGTACATAATTAACAGGAGGGGAGAAGTGAATAGTAGGAGGTCCTGTGTTACGCAGTTGAGCAGCTGAGGCTCAGAGGATGGGCTGGAAAACAGAAATCTGCCTATTTTCTCTTTTCCACAGCACTCGAGGCCAAATTTTACAAGAAAAAGAGATACCAGATCTGAAAACCTAGAAATTCCCATCAATGTGGTTCTACCTCAGGTAGGGATAAACACAGAAGGGTGTAACCTCTCAGTTTTGGCCGGAATAACCTCCTCTTTCCAAGCCCGAGCAAGATATTGCAGAACAACGGTAGCCAGGGCCTCAGCTGCTAGCTGTAGGTCAGCTGCCAGCCAGCTGTGTGCCGGGGGCAGCCCACTTAGTCACTCTGAGTCTTGGGGTTCTTGTCAGCTGAATGAGAGGGATGGGTTCGGTGATCTGGTATAAGACCGTCCAGCCCACTAGAAGTGTCTGTGACAGTCTTTTCGAAATTAGAGCGTCTGGAGCTTCTTTACCACCAGGTGGCGCTAGTGGTAAAGAGCCTGCCTGCCATTGCTAGAGATGTAAGAGACTCGGGTTCGATCCCCGGGTCGGGAAGATCCCCTGGAGGAGGAAATGGCAACCCACTCCAGTATTCTTGCCTGGAGAATCCCATGGACAGAGGAGCCTAACGGGCTACAGTCCAGAGTGTTGCAAAGAGTCGGACACGACTGAAGTGACTTAGCACACGCACATTGAGCAACTACTCTGGACTTCTGGGGAGAGAATTAGAACTGAGACTTGGGATCAAGGGCATAGGCCTGAACCCATGAACCTGGGACGTGGACCAAGGGGCATGGGGTCCTGTGGAGGGGTTGGGAGAATTAGGGCCTGCCGTGTACCAGAGACAGAGCATAAGGGGGACGAGCCCGAGGGGGTCAGAATGGAGGCCAGCGAACGGGTGACCGGCTGGACATTCTCAGTTCTCCTCCTGCTAAGCAGCCGTTTCCCGGGAGGAGTGGTCCTGATTGGATTGTTTCTACTGCTATGTCACAAAGGGGCAGCCTCGCTTCTCCAGAGTCACCTAAGGCCCTGGTGGAAGATCATGGCGGTGCAGCCAGAGGGGCTGAAATGTAGGGTGGAGGAGTCCAACGCAGAGGTAACGATCTGAAAGCTCTGTCCAGGGATGTGTGGGAAGAGGGCTGATCCCCAGTGGGGTCTTGGAGGCATGACATTAGAGGACAGCCTGCTGCCGCGCCACACACGGGCAGATGAGCCTCACGGGTCCTCAGGGGAGGGTGCCATTCCCACCGGGTTCCAGGCCCCTGCCAGGACGCGCTGGGCACACTCTGGGCGATGTGTGCTCGGCCGCTCGGTCGTGTCCGACTCTTTGTGACCCCATGGACTGTAGCCCTGCCGGGCTCCTCTGTCCGTGGGATTCTCCAGGCAAGAGTACTGGAGTGGGCTGGCCATTTCCTTCTCTCTGGGGATAAAGGGGCACCTGTATGCTTGGATGATCTGAACGGGCTGTGAGAGGGACCAGTGTAATGGCTGGTAGCAGGGGAAGGGTTGATCCTGGGTAACAAGGGGAGGAAGGGAGAGTGACTGAGCACTGATTTGGTCACGTCCGGGGCCCTGGGCCCTGCAGAGCGAGGGAGACATTGTAAAGGACCCGGAACTGGAACCTCAGCAAGTCCACTAGTAATGGCAGAGCTGGAGTTGGAGGCTTGGAGCCAGGTCAGTGCCCACGTCCTCTGCCACAAGCTGGGCACATGCCGCCTGCTTCTTCCCTGGCTTTTAGGAGATGGTGCCTCCCTGCCCCCCATCTTAACCAAGCCCTGGAGCTCCCTGCACGAATCTGCCACATCCTGCTTCGTTCTGGTTCTGAGATGAGTCCATTTGTTTCGAGAAGGAATTGCAGGAGCAGCTCCGTGTCTCCAGAAAGTGCCTCTGGCCCCACTAGCTCCCAACCCTGCCTGAACGCTTCTCATTTGCATTGCAAATATCTATGATTCTCTATTTGTTATCACCCTTAGGTCTTTTCAGGTCTTATTGATTTCCAGTCTTCCTTCCTCACAGTAAATATTTGTGTTTTCTAATCTGTTTCTCTCCAGCGCATTAACTTGCCAGCCATCAGTGTTACTTCCTTCCCAAGTTCTCTGCATGCTGCACCCCACCTCCCTTGCCCACCCCCCCAGCCCCCGGTACATAACGGTTCAGTTCTCCCCAGCATTCCTGTTTTCCCAGTGAGTGCTGTCTGTGAATCTCATAAAGGCACAGCTTCCTGCAAGATCGTTAATGAAGGATCCACACCAGGTCAGAATGAGGTCCCGTCGCCCCCTCCAGGGCCCTGCCTTGCCCCTCTCGGTTGCCTTTTCTCCATCGCCTTTGTTTGGGTTTGTTCTTTAGAAGCTATGGAATCTGGGGCCGACAGTGCCTGTACCTCTGCCAGTTTGAAAAAGTGCTAGGAGGAAGATTTCAGAAGATGCTGTGTTAAACAATTAGCTAAAACTACCACATATGGCGACAGATGACATCGTTAGCCTCTTTGCTGTTAGTGTTAGGATTCTATCAAAATCAATTTCATTGACCTGCGAATTATCCTCTTATCTGTTAGCATTTATTAAAACCAACATTGACTTTCTCATGGCACTCGGGAGCCGAGTTGATTTAAGCATATGATCATGACACTCAGCCTTGTCATCTGGTCTGAAAATTAGTGGCAAATCTGGAGAATCCCAGGGAGAGAGGAGCCTGGTGGGCTGCCGTCTATGGGGTCGCACAGAGTCAGACACGACTGAGGCGACTTAGCAGCAGTAGCTGCTTTTCCTTTCAGCATATTCTGGGTCTCAGGTTCCCCAGGCTTGAAACGTAACCCCAGAGGGCGGAATGTTCTCTGACCATAACCCTCAGTAATGCTGGCAAAAGCAGGGCTTTAAAAAACTTGGTCAACAGACTTGGAGTCTGCTGGGGGCATCTGGACATCTCTTCTGGTCTGTGGTGACCGTACTTCTCTGGAAGTGCAGAGAATCCCAGTGCATGGCAACTAGACTGGCGAGTCACTGGCCAGTTCTGTTCCCCAACTCTTCAGATGGGAGGCCAGCAACCTCAGAAGCTCCACCCCCGAAGGTCCTGTTCTTGGACACCCCTTAGCTTCAGAAAGACGCTTTGGTTTTATCACCTCCTCTCTGCCCTTAGCCCTGCCCCCTTTCAGTCGCCATCCCTCCTGTGTGGTCTCCACTTGCCACACACGAGGCTGGTGATCTGACCGATGCATGCAGTTGGTGATTTCATACATTTCCCCTCCAGAACCACGTGTATTTTTAAAAAGGATGCTGGGGAGAAGGATAAAGAGTGAAAAGGGAAAGTGTTACTCGCTCAGTCATGTTCGCTACTCAGCAACCCCATGGACTGTAGCCCGCCAGTCTCCTCTGTCCATGGGATTGTCTGGGCAAGAATACTGGAGTGGGTTGCCATTCCCTTCTCCAGGGGATCTCTTCCTGACCCAGGGATGGAACCTGGGTCTCCTGCATTGCAGGCAGATTCTTTACCATCTGAGCCACCAGGGAAGCCCAGGCCTGATGCTAAGGATGGAGCTCAACCACAGATGGGATTCAGGCGTCTGAGCGGGAGCTCTCGGTACCCAGGGCCCTTCCTGCATCCTTAGCACTGATGCACCTTCCTTAGGTCACAGCCGGGAGCACTTTGCTCCCGAGGGCAGAGTCTCTGGGTCACCTTCCTAACAAAGGTGACCTGATGGGAGGTGTGATGAGGCCCACAGACACTCGTCTTCCCCTCCTGCTTCCTTCCTGTATCCTGTTCTTCCAAGAAGAAGCCCCCCGCTTCTCCTCTCCTACCTACGAGGGCATGTCCTACATGTCAAGGAAGAAGCTGTCCTTTCTTTCTTGGAAACCGAGCCAGGCTGTGCTGCGGGTTTGGGTCATGCTGCCAGAGACCCCACCTCCGAGGCTGAGGAGAACTTTGAGGGATGTTCCAGGGGCTTTTAATTGGCCCAGACCTCTGGTTCAGGGCTCAGTGACCCCGGGGGCAGATTAGTTTGGCCCATGAAACCAAGCCTGTGATACCACTGGTTGAGGAGACCTACTGAGAAGGAGCTGGCTTCAGACGTCAGCTAAGGGGGTCTGGGGTTTGGTATCTCAAGGACCTTGAGTGCTTGCAGACACTCACTTTTTGTCAAGTTCTTTCATAGAGAAAGACACTTAGGATTTGCTCTAGTGTTTTAGGCCAGGAACGGTTAAGCTTTACCAGGAGAACTGGCCCTCTGTTTGGTCTTGATGACACCTGAGCGGCCACTTGCTTGGCCTCTCGCAGTAACCCCTGGCAGTAGGCAGAGCAGCTACACTGAGGTGACTTTCAGAGAAGTTGAGTGACTTTCACAGGAGCGCCAAAATGGGACTTTTAAGCCCAAAGCTACTGGGGATTTGAGGCCTCTGCCCTCACTGGATTATAGGCTCAAGATGGTGCCATGGACCAGCAGCAAGCCTGTGTGCAGAGGGCAGCTTCCTTTAAGGCTATGTAGGTGGACAGGGGTGGATGCCCCGTGGTGCCCCTGCTCCGCAGCTTAAAATGGGAACTGAAATGTGCATATGGCTTTATCAAATAGACTGGAAATATTAAGGCAAACGAGATCATCACTTTGGAGGGCTGAAAATAGTATGATGTAACAGTGTTGTGTAGTTCAGCCTAATATCTCCTCCTCCCCCTTCAGTGCACTTTGGTTGATGAGTAAGGACTCATTACACTGCCACTGGATGTGGCACGTGTTGCTCTGATTTCCAGAACTAGGGATGTCAAAAAAGTAAGGGGCAGGTGACTGTGCTAAGAGAATGACAATTTATTAACCTGGGGAGAAGATGGGACAGGATGTATGAAAACCACTGCAAAGTAATGAAAACATAACACATGCAGAATAAAATATTTGATCATTGTGAAGAGCTAGAGTGAACATGCAGTTTGGAGTCAGATATCCTGGTTTTAAATCTTTGCTGGCTACGTGAGCTTCAGTAGACCCATGGTAGCTCTTTTCAGTAAGATATTACATATAAATATGGAAATCAGTTAGCGTACCATCCCATAGTAGTCATTCTGTGTTACTTGCTTTACCTTGTTCTATACAATGGAAGGAAATGCTAAGCAACTTCTCTTCTGAATGCACAGTCACCATTCTTGCATGTCTGAAGCTTCCTATAAACAAAGAAGATGTCACATATTCTCCTTTTATTTTTGAACTCTACAACAGGACCTCTGAAACAAACAGGGCGGATGTTAGTACAATGGCTGTGGATGGTTGCACAGGTTGAGCACTACAACACCAGCTGTGAGTGGCATCCTCTAGGGTTGGACTTTGTTCAGCCTGCACAAACATAGAGGGTGGCTCTGAATCAGTGTAGTGCCCACATTTCCTAGATATGGAAACTGAGGCAGAGAAGTCAAGTGATTTCGTAAAGGCCATGAACTTACAGCACAGAGCTGGGACTCTCTTTGGTTTCATGATGTCCAATCCTCTGTGCCCCATACTTTGCTATCAGAATTAATGGTTTTACACCAAGAAATAGTTGGTGCTAATGCATTGATTTTCAAATTGACTGGAAGTTCCCTGAGGGCAGGTCTGAGAACAAAAGCCCAGTTAGTGTTAGTTGATTCATTGACATAAATGTGGAGGAAGATTTGGTGTAAGAATGTTTAAAGTAGGAATTGATTAGGGCAAGGAGTTTGCTTGAGGCCAAGAAAGAGCTTTGCTTTGTGGACTAGGTCTTTAGGTCTGATTGGAATCAGGGAAATAAGGGAAAGAAAGAATTTTTCTTGGTTCAGCATCTTCCCAGTGTTTAAACATGATTCTTGGTATATCTGAAATGCCTGTATATTTGTTGTTTTTCTTTACAGCCTCTCATTTTCAGAAGGAGAACAGAATTTGCTCTATGCTGGCTTATCCTAATCCTATCCATAGGATTGTGGGTTTGATAAAGATAGGTATATTTTCCTAATAGCCATTAAAATAAATACATGACTATCAAATTTTTTAAAGTGTTTTATCTAAGAAACTAGGTCATGAAACGATGCTAGACTTGGCCATCTTCTGGGTCCTGTGTGGGAGAAGAGGAAGAATAGAAAGACTTAGTCATAAGAGGAGGGTTTGTTCTCTTGGCTAAGAAGGTAAAGGAGACCTGTTAGTCCATCAGTGTTTTCTGATTAGGTTGCCAGGTGTGAAACCGAGACAGCACAGGGTCTGCTTGGGAAGTGTTGGCCACATCAGGAGGGGACCTGATGTCAGCCAGGTTGATAAAGGAGGGCTGCTGGGGTCACGGCAATGCCAGTTTACAAACTCAGATCCCTTGCACCAGAGAAAGTTAGACAAGAGGGCGTTTAGAGATAACGCCACTGACCCTTCCATCACACAGGAGTGAAGCCCAAGGTCAGAGGGTGAGAGGATGTGACCGAGGCCACCCAGTGGCGTGCATAAACACAAGGGCCCAAGCACCCAGAATGTCTACTACTAGGGACCTGCCGCCCGTGTGTTAGGTGTTCTGTTTAGTGCCTGTATGCTGAGGACATAGTTGGAAATCCCTTGGCTGCCCAGTTCAGGATGTGGATATAAAATACAGGCAGCTCACTAAGTAGGACAATTTCAAGGCCATGAAGGATACTGTGAGTAGGTATAAACACCAGTGATTTCTCTTTGGTTGTTCAGTTGGATCAGAAAGAGTATCCTTCTGATAAAAATCAATTGTAAAAAAGAAACGAGACAGTTGGGAAATTTTGAATCAGTATTTGTTGACATTAAGGGATCATTGTTAAATTTTAAAGGGAAGATAATGGAATTGTGGTTTTGTTTAAAAAATGCACATTGACTTATTTATGGATAAAACAACACAATGTCTATGCTTTGAAGTAAGCCAGTGGCAGAAGAGTGGTTCTGAAATTGGATGATATTATAGATGAAACAAGTGTGGCCTTGATTTGATAACCACTGAAGCTGGGCGATGTATACATGGAGATGTATTAGACTATCCTCTCTCTTTTTGTATACATTTGAAATTTTCCATAATAAAAAGTCCCCAAGTACTGAAAGCCCTTTGCTAAATTCATGGAGCTTTCCCATATGTGTGCTTCACATAAATAAGTTCAGGGAGCCAGAACTGGATTTGTGACTTAGTAAGTGGAACTTGTGCTGGTTATTTAAATTCTCTGAGTTTCAGTCTATCCATCTGTAAAATGGGAATAATAGTAACACCTTATTAAATCAGTGTTGTGAGGATTAAATGAATTCAGTGGATGGATCACTCAGCCTAGGGTCTAGCACAAAACTTACCTTTCTTTCTCATGATGGAAATATAAATCATTGACTAAAACTACATTTTCCATAATAACATCCTCGAGAGCAGGATGTTACTACTGAGATGGAGACCTCTGTTGCCTTACCCTTTGAGGACGAAGATGACTTCTGACTCCTTATTCACTCTGAGATCAAGGCACCTTCAATTTCAAGAAATGGTCTGGGCTCTTCACAGTGGGATTCATGCAGATCACAGGGTCAGTCCCAAGAGCCAGTGTGCTTCTCCCGTTGAGAAAGATGAAAATTACTGAGGCTGGATTTATTTAAAGTAAATAATGTGCTGATCACAGAATGTCCCTGCACCCTTGCTCTCTGGAAGATTAAGCACATCCTTACAAAGTTAATGACATGTGCTTATTGCAAAGTTAATAGCACAGAACTGTGACTTCTATTTATCTAGCTCTTTAGGTCTTAAAGAATTCTAACCAACTTTATACACTGTACAAATTATATCTCTATATATGCTTATATATATATATATCAATATATATAATGCAAATAACCTGACTTGTTTTCTATCTTCTCTATCTGTAAAATTGTGAAAATAACCTAAGAAATGAGAAATTAATATTTGGAGAGCATTGTGATGTACTTGGATGAAATGCTTTTGGTGTATTTAGAAGCAGCTCCTGTGATCTTATTTTTATTTAAATTCATTGCTCCAATTGTTACCTCTTCTCCAGGAGGCATCCCACCTGTTCATTGCTTTATGAATCATCTCAGAATTCCTCCATTAGCGAAATCTCCTTTTCTCGATAACAATACCTTACATTTCTATGGCACCTGGCAGTTTTAAAAACACTTTTGCATTCATTATCTCTTTTCGGTGCTCGTAACGGTGCTGTGAACTAAGCAGGCACATGGTATTATTTCCACTTTACAGGTACCATTTGCTGACTTTCAATGGTGGAAGGTGCTTTTAAGATCACAGAGCCTGACTCTCTTTTGTACTAGTGAAAATCTGGGTCTCGGAAAAGGTGAGCGAGTTCTCTAGTTTCATGCTATCAGCAAGAGAACTCGGATAAGCATCTGTGTGATCCTCATTTTGACCTCTGGGCCTAGTTTAGCCCTGGTGTAACCCTCAGAGAACTCCATGGACAGAGGAGCCTGGTGAGCTACAGTCCATGGGGTTGCAAAGAGTTGGACCCGACGACAACTCTCAGAGCAGTTCTGACCACTGGAAGCCAGAATCGCCTGAGGGAGCTGGTTAGAAACACAGATGAATGACTGAATGTATGAATCAGTCTTGTAAGCAGAGGCTCCAAAATCTGCATTTAAAATGCACTGAGATGACTCTGTATTGAAAAGTGTGACTGCTCCTGGTTTGTCGGAGGTAAGCTCTGTGACTCCGATCCTCTTTTTGTGGGGTGGTTTCGAGGTGCATGGCCACCCTCACAGATTCCTCTTTATGAATCCCTTGGCATCCTTGGATGTCTTCACTACCACATGTTCACCTCCCATGGTCAGTGACATGACTGTGGTGGTGCCTTTCCTTTCCAAAATTTTCAGCAGGACTCTGTTTTGAGCCTAGCACTGTGTTTGTCGGTATTTAAGGAGCTGCTATCAGGACAAACTCAGGGGTGGGGAAGAGTGAAGGATGAGCTCGAATAGGGCCAGGGAGAAGGTGAGACTTACCAGTGGCACTGCCATCTTGGATAATGTGAGTGACTGTTAGGGTGATGCCAGTTGTGGGTCCACCTGGGATAGCAGGAGAATGATGTTTATTCTTCTTGTAGCATGACAGAAGTGTGAGAGAGCCCCTGCTTAGTGCTTTCATACATTATCTTTTAATTCTAAAGTATTTCTATGCAGCAAGGCAGTGGGTGCAGTTCCTCCAGTTTGAAAGCATGGTAACTCACATAATCTGTCCATATTCTTGTAACTGATCAGATAACCGGGTCAGGACGCAGAGGTGGTTGACTCCCAACATTAATGCCTTTAAAACCTCCATGCTATACTCACAGATTCCATGTTTGTGAACTTGCCTAAATTTTTTTCCTTGAAATTAGTTTGCAACCTCCAAATCAAGACCTGTGGCACTTTTGTGGTTTATCATGGACACTCACAGAAGGGTGAATGATTTGAGTTACCTAATGCACACGTTTCCAGTTTAGGTGCCTTCTTGTTTCTGCTCTGACTATGAAACAGTGTCCTTTCCACCATTTGTTTCATGTCACTGTTTTCACACTCTTGTGCTCTTTGTCGGTGATTTCACTGTCTAAAACGGCCCTCAAGCCTACTGCTGAAGGGCTGTCTACTCCCCCTTAAAGCACAAGAAGGCAGTGATATCCCTTATGGAGAAAACACCTGTGTTAGGTAAGCTTCCTTCCTGCATGAGTTACAGTGCTGTTGGCCCCAAGTTCAAGGTTAATGAATCAAAATGCATTTTAAATAAGGTGTCTTTCAAAAGAAGAAAAAGTTAGGTATTGATCAGTTGAGGAAAATGTGGCCCACTGGAGGTTGGCAGGAACCTAACGCTGTGGTCTCCCCTGAGTCCCGGTTCAGTATTCGCTAATTCTGTATCTGCTGGGACATTATAGAATAGAGCCTGGAGAAGGAAATGGCAACCCACTCCAGTATTCTTGCCTGGAGAATCCTATGGACAGAGGAGCCTGGCAGGTTACAGTCCATGGGGTTGCAAAGAGTCGGACACGACTGAACGACTAAACCACCACCACTGTCTATGGCCATACGACCCTGAACGCGCCCGATCTCGTCTGATCTCGGAAGCTAAGGAGGGTCGGGCCTGGTTAGTACTTGGATGGGAGACCACCACCACCATAGAATAAAGCCTTGCGAATAGCGGGGCCAAGTGCAAAAGCACCCTCGGTGGCGGGTCCAGACTCCCGGCGGGGTTTCTCGTGGGGTCTCGGGCCTCTTACGCGGCCAGCCGGCCTCGGGCGCAGTCAGCCTCATCTTCGCTAACCCTGGGCTTCCCTGTTCTTTCCCGCAGAGGGGCACAGCCGAGCCCTTCCTGAGGCTCCACAACTTGTACCCCACCCCTCGCTGTGCCCGGCAGGCCGCCCTGCCCAGGCTGAGCCGTCGAGTGGTCAGCCAGCACTCCTACCCACTCAACCGCTTCTCCTCGGTGCCCCTGGATCCCATGGAGCGCCCCACGTCGCAGGCGGACCTGGAGCTGGATTACAACCCGCCGCGGGTGCAGCTCAGCGACGAGATGTTCGTCTTCCAGGACGGCCGCTGGGTCAGCGAGAACTGCCGGCTGCAGTCGCCCTACTTCTCCCCGTCCTCGTCCTTCCACCACAAGCTGCACCACAAGAGGCTGGCCAAGGAGTGCCTGCTGCAGGAGAACAAGACGCTGCGCGAGGAGAACCGGGCGCTGCGCGAGGAGAACCGCATGCTCCGCAAGGAGAACAAGATCCTGCAGGTCTTCTGGGAGGAGCACCAGGCCGCGCTGGGCCGCGACGACAGCCGGGCCTCGTCGCCGCTGCTGCACAAGGACAACGCCTCGTCCCTGGAGGCGATGAAGAAGGAGCCGGCGCTGCAGGCGCACCGCGGCCGGGAGAACAGCACCCTGCAGCTCCTCCGCGAGGAGAACCGGGCCCTGCAGCAGCTGCTGGAGCAGAGGAAGGCCTACTGGGCCCAGCCCGACGAGAAGACCGCCTCGGCCGATGAGATCAAGCCCATCTCCTCGCCCCACGAGGAGTCCCACGGGCTGCTGCCGGACCCGGGCCCCGGCCTCCCCTCCCCCTTCGAGGAGCCCAAGGGCCTCCCGGCCCCGCCGGACGACTCCAAGACCCTCCGGGCCCTGCGGGAGATGGTGAGCACCCTGTCCGTGCAGCCCGGGGAGGAGGTGGGCAAGGGGGGCCCGGGCCTGCCCGACGGCAGCCAGTCCCTGGAGCTGCTGCGGGAGATGAACCAGGCGCTGCAGGCGCTGCGGGAGGAGAACCAGAGCCTGCAGGTCCTCCGCGACGAGAACCGGCTCCTGCAGGAGGAGAACCGGGCGCTGCACGCGCTGCGCGAGGAGCACAGGCTCTTCCAGGAGGAGAACAAGGCGCTGTGGGAGAACAACAAGCTGAAGCTGCAGCAGAAGCTGGTCATCGACACGGTGACCGAGGTCACCGCGCGGATGGAGATGCTCATCGAGGAGCTGTACGCCTTCATGCCGGCCAAGAGCAAGGACCCCAAGAAGCCCAGCAGGGTCTGAGGCTCCCCCGCCCCCCAGGCGCATAGAGGCACCGGGCTGGGCCCCCCCCACCACACAACGCCCACCTTCCCCATGGGCCCCTGGCCTGCCCCTACCAGCTGGTGCCCAGTGCAAGAGCAGAATGAGTGGCCTGGTCAATTCAGAGAAGTAATAAAGGCCTGAGGAGGCTGGGGCCTAACCACATCTTTCGAGGTTTTTGTGATTGTTTTTTTTTTTTTTTTTCTTGTTTTGAACACTTGCAGGCTCCCTGGTAGCTTAGCTGGTAAAGAATCCACCTGCAGTGCAGGAGACCCTGGTTGGATCCGTGGGTTGGGAGGATCCCCTGGAGAAGGGAACAGCTACCCACTCCAGTATTCTTGCCTGGAGCATCCCATAGACAGAGGAGCCTGGTGGGCTGTAGTCCATTGGGTCACAGAGTGGGACCCGGCTGAGTGAGCACAGCCCAGGGTCACAGCAAAATGAAGCACAAAGTGCAGAGAATTCCCTCCGTCCCCTCCTCCACACCCCCATGGCCTGCCTGGCTATCAGCCTCCCCTCCCCTCCCCCAGAGGGCACTCTGGTTACAGCTGATGAACCTCCATTGACCCATGCCTGTCACCCAAAGCCATGGCTTACACTGGGGTCCACGCTGGGTGTCGTACATTCTGTGGGTCTGGGTAAAGTGTGTAATGACATGCATCCATCATGAATACACAGAGCACATTCACTGCCCCACATCTCCTTTGTGCTCTGCTCATTCATCTTTCCCTACCTCTCACCCCGGCAACCACTGATCTTTTTACTGTTCCCACGGTTTTGCCTTTTCCAGAATGTCATATAGGTGGAATCGTACAGTAGGCAGGCTCTTCAGCAGCAGACGTTTAAGGCTCCTCCGTGTCTTTTCATGGCTTGATCGCTCATTTTTTCTTAATGCTGAATGCTGTTCTGTTGTCTGAATGTACCGCAGTATGTTTATCCATTCACCCACTGAAGGACTTCTTGGCTACCTCCAAGTTTTGGCAATTATGAATCTGGCTTCTTTTTCTTTTTTTCTCCTGTCTCCTGCTTCCTCAGCCTCCCTTATCATCTGTTTTTCTCTTTCATTTCCTCCCTTTTCCCTCCTCCTCCTCCTGTCTTTCTTGCTCTCTCATCACCTAGTGTTGATGAGGCCATAGAGTGGGGGATGGGCTGTGGGGCTCAAGGCCAGGACTTTTCAGCTGGGCTGCTGGCAGCAGTGGGCTGGATAACTCCTTGTTTAGGGCTGCCCTGTGTGTCATAGGATGTTTAGCAGCAGCCCCGGAGAAGGCAATGGCACCCCACTCCAGTACTCTTGCCTGGAAAATCCCATGGACGGAGGAGCCTGGGAGGCTGCAGTCCATGGGGTCGCTAAGAGTCGGAAACGACTGAAGTGACTTAGCAGCAGCAGCCCTGGCCTTGACCCACTAGAGGCCCAGCTGTGACAACCATTTCCAGTCATTGTCAAATGTCCCCAGGGGACAGAACCCCAGCCCTTCCCCCAACATTGCTCTAGGTTTCTCAGAGTATCCTCCTTGAAACAGCAGCTCTTGAAATGCTCTGAGAAAATGAAGGTTTCCATGGGGGGAGACAGTCCTCTTGGGCAGGCTTATAGTCACACTCCAACTGAAAGAGTCTGAGAGGTTCTGCAATGAAAAAACCTGCTTATCTTCAGTGGACCCAGAACTGGCCAATTGTATCTGATATTGAGATCTCTTTTCCTGTGAGCCTGCTGATCACCTAGTTTGGGAAGGGCTGCTCTGTGCTCTCCGAACCCAAGGCTCACCTCCCTGCCCCCAGTTGCCCTCAGCTCACTTGCAGTTCCCACCTCCCAGTTGGATATAAGGCGAGGGGTCTGATTAACAGGCTCCCTGGAGGGAGGCACAGAGACTCAAGATCCGTGTCCTGGACTCTGACTCCCATTGTGAAATTAGACATAACTTTAAAACCAAGAGGTTGAAAAGTGCCCTCCGGGGGACTACACGGGAAGCCAGAAAGAGGTTCTCAAACTCTTCTGTATAGTAGTCTCACCTGGCGGGGGGGGGGTTCTTTGGAAAAATACTGATGCCTCGACACCACCTGCAGACGTTCTATATTAATTGGTCTTGGGTAGGCCTGGACACTGTGAGGCTTAAAAGCTCTCCAGGTGGATCCAGTATGCAACACAATTGAGGAATCACCGTGGTAAGGTGAGCAAAGCTGCTTGATTCTCCGTAGAGTGCTCATTTCCTAGTCGTGGGTGTAGGTGAGCAGGCTTATATGACGGAGAGGAGTTTACCCACTCTGCTGATGGAAAACCAGTGACCGCCATGAACTCGAGACTGCAACGTCCTCAGTCCTGATCTTTTGTTCACACTGGCTCAATTTCTGAGCTTTGAGCAGATTTCAGAAGGTGAGCCGGAGGTGGCAGCCTGTTCCCGCAGAGCTCCTTGCCCGTCACTTTTCACTTGCTGTGATTTCTGTATCTTTGGCAGCACCTATAAGGTAGGTGTCGTAGTCCATGCGTGGGTTGGAAAAGAATTTCCAGACATGAGGCAGAATGGGAGACACTGAACAGCAGACCGGCTCAAGGGAGAGCTGAACCCTTTCGCAAGCTAGTGCCCAATTTTTTTTTTTCCATTTATTTTTATTAGCTGGAGGCTAATTACTTTACATCATTGCAGTGGTTTTTGTCATACACTGAAATGAATTAGCCATGGATTTACATGTATTCCCCATCCCGGTCCCCCCTCCCACCTCCCTCTCCACCCCATCCCTCTGGGTCTTCCCAGTGCACCAGGCCCAAGCACTTGTCTCATGCATCCAACCTGGGCTAGTGATCTGTTTCACCCTAGATATACATGTTTCGATGCTATTCTCTTGAAACATCCCACCCTCGCCTTCTCCCACAGAGTCCACAAGTCTGTTCTATACATCTGAGTCTCTTTTTCTGTTTTGCATATAGGGTTATCTTTACCATCTTTCTAAATTCCATATATATGTGTTAGTATACTGTAATGGTCTTTATCTTTCTGGCTTACTTCGCTCTGTATAATGGGCTCCAGTTTCATCCATCTCATTAGAACTGATTGAAATGAATTCTTTTTAATGGCTGAGTAATATTCCATGGTGTATATGTACCACAGCTTCCTCATCCATTCATCTGCTGATGGGCATCTAGGTTGCTTTCATGTCCTGGCTATTATAAACAGTGCTGCGATGAACATTGGGGTGCTAGTGCCCAATTTTTATAGCCTCAAGACAGAGAAATTCCTGCTGGAATGGTGGCATTAGGTGATTGGTTAGGATGCTATAGCATGGATAATAAGGTGGGTATTTCTTTTCCCTAATATGGGATCCAGGAACTGGCCAGTTTAGGTCTGGAGGCTCAGGGCAACAGTTGCTATGGGGCTTGGTCAGTTTCCGAGATTTTTGTCCTGTGAGCTTGGTATGGGGCTCCACAATAGGCATTTTTCGTTTCTCCTGCAGCTCTGAAACTAACACACCATGTGATTTGCCAGAGCTTAGCCAGGAAGAGCCAAACTAGGACTTCAACACAAAGACGGTGGATCTCAAATTCCTGTTAGATCACATTGCTGAATAAACCTGGTCTCCAAAAATGAAGTTTAAAAATGGTTTGGGTGCCTGTTTTCCAGATTTAGGGATTTGAGTCTTATCCAAAATAGCTTTATCAGAAATTCCAAATGAGGGAGAACAGAGTATTTTCTCTCTCCAGGTGGTGACATCACGTCCAACCCCTACACAAGGGTGGAAGGTGACGGGCACTTAGAGGCCGAGTCATTCATTCCCCTCTTGCCACCAAAATTTGATAAACAGGAAGTTGTTGCTGATGGGCCTCTGGGCCTTTTCAGTTTTTTCCTCCTGAATTTGGTAAATGCATCATGCTGGGCATCATAAAATACTGGACTTTAAGTCAGTGTTCTAACACCAAGGCGTAGGGCTTTTTTCATTTTTGTTTTTCGATGAAACCGAATTGATTTCTGCAATTCTAGACAACTAGATGACAGGCTGTCACCATGTTTGTGTTACAAATATTTAACTTGGATTAAGCTACCTAACGGCAGTCTGTAGGTAGCAAGCTGAGGGAGCTCAGAGGACGTAATACTATTTAATACTGTCAACTTTCTCTGTCATGCAGAATCTAAATGGGTGAAAAATTGGCAAGACGAACCATAAAATATTTTTATGGAGTGGGGGAGATTTACTTCAAAACCATGTTTCATTGTGTAGCACAATCTGTCACAGATTAACTAACATCCAGTGGCTGATAAGCTCTTGGAGAACAGAGTGAAATTTCATTCTTCGTGGAGAGCTTCCTTTAAGCTTCTCTGCTCCCTTTTTCAGCCCTTCCTGTGTTTGCCTTCTGGTCCAACTTGAAGCCCTTTCTCTAATAGCCAAGGCTGCTTTCTCTTTGCAGGTCAGGTCTTGGTTGCAACCCTGCCTGGTGGCTCAGATGGTAAAACGTCTGTCTACAATTCAGGAGACACGGGTTCAATTCCTGGGTTGGAAAGATTCCCCTGGAGAAGGAAATGGCAACCTACTCCAGTATGCTTGCCTGGAAAATCCCATGACGGAGGAGCCTGGTTGGCTACAGTTCCCGGGGTCGCAAAAGGGCACGACTGAGCGACTTCACTTTCACTTTCAGGGCTTGCCTTTAGAGAGCTAAGCATTCTGTCTTTCCTTGCATCTCCCATGTGGCCCCTGGCTTGGCTGGCTGGTACCCTTGGTGACTAGAATCAACTAGAATCCTCCTATAGAATTGCCTGAGTTCTGGCCATCAGCCTATTTTGGGCTTGTTAGTTGAAAGTCAGGTCAAACAGGGGACACTCATAACCTAAAACTACTAATTTAGTGAATACTAAAGAATTAGAATGACTTTTTTTTTTTTTTCCAGTGGGAAAATCTGTTTGTAAGAACAAGTTTAGCAGTGTCAACAGTAGGAATCTGAATCAGCAATTTTGGAGCAAATCTGGTAGTCCTTTGTATGTGTAGATTCGGTTCTTGAACACTTCCCTTTTCTAAGGACTTTCCCTAAAATGGTGTGACCTCCACCTGCCTGTCAGGAATGCTTGCAGAAGGTAGGTCGGGCAGAATGGGGAGCCCTGGGAGCTGGGTGCATTGGGACATGGTGTCGGATGGAGGAAGTTGGAGACCCTTATTAATAGCCATCTATGTATTGTCCTCTGAGTTGAATTTCTGGTTCATCAGATGGGAAATGGCTTCTTCTGAGAAATCAGTCAGTTTTAGAATATTCTAGATATGCCAAGAGCAGCTACTGGAAATTGCCTTCTTTCTGGTCATAATTTTGAGTCCCTGAGATGTTTGCAGCAGACAGAATATGAGTGCTTGGAGCTGCCCACCACCCTCCTCATTTTTTTTTTTTAATTTATTTTTATTTATTTTTTTGGCCATGCCGTGTGTGAGATCTCAGTTCCCTGACCAGGAGTTGGACCCACTCCCCGACTAGGGAAGTCCCCCACCCTCCTCATCACGTGCAAGTCTTCTCTAGCTTGACCTCATCAGTGTCTCTGCATAAACAGTTCTTTCCAGATTCCTTACCCTCTTTGTTCACTCAAACAATGGCCTTTGTAACCGAGAACAAAGTTAGGAGCAGGTGACAGATTATTTTAGATGCTGTCAAGACAAGTGGCTGTTTAATTCTGACATTTTCTCTCTCCAAGCGTGTCTTTATTCTTTACAAATAGGATGATTCAGAGCACTCCATCAGAAGTCCCTGCACCATGGAGACACTGAGTCCTAATCCCTTTTCAGAAATTGGTCAGTCCTCACTCAAGAACACTATAAGGGGAGTAGAACTTCCTGGTTGCCAGGCACTTTTCGTGGACCTATGGTTGGGTTGCCTTCACTTTTCCCCTTTCCTTCACTCATTCAGCTAGTCACCAGGCCCTATGGGTATTCTTTCCTATATAGCCCTTGAATCCCGCTTCTCTCTGTTCCCATGGGTGTAATCCCAGTCCTGGCCACGTCTCCCCCTGGGTGACTGCTCCGACTCTGAGTTTATCTCTCTATTGCCAAGGTTACTTTCAGTCCGTTCTTCTTGTTGCAACCAGACTGATTTTCTCATATATGAAAATGCTGTTTCCTCATTTAAAATTCATCGCTGGCTTCCCACAGCCTTTAGGACACAATAAAACTTCACTATGGGTCTCCGGCTTAAGTGTGGAAGCGAGTTTATATTCTTCTGAATATTCTGACTTCAGTTAACACATCACCGCTTCTTAGGGACCCCACTGGGCTCCTTCAGAATACAACCTAATTTAATCAAACGTCTGCCTTGTCTCTTGGAGGTTACATCCAGACAGGAGAGGTTTCTTCTTCTGGGAAGGGCAGGCAGTTCTAGGGAGGTTGCACTCAAAGTAATAAGGGAAGATGGTGATGCCTGTGTTGCCAGGTGTTTGTAATGAATCTTCCTGGGTCGTGAGTGGGCCGCTGGGAGTCAGAGCCCAGTAACCTCTCCCTTTGGTCTTTACTCTGAACAGCGGTGGGCTCCAGCAGCGTGGGCTTCAGAGTCAGACTGCTGGGTGTCTATCCCTGCTCCCCCACTCACAGTGTGACTTTGGGCAAGCCGCTTAACCTTTCTGTGTCATGATTTCTTCTTCTGGAGAAAATGATGACACCTGCTATATCAGATAACTCTTGTTGCATCATAAACCCATTCCAAAATTTCATAGCTGCTGAACCGCTTTGGTTAGGCTGGTTTCAGCTGGGCAGTTCTGGTTGTAGCTCAGTTCACCCACACACCTTGCTTGGCTGGCAGATTGTTAGGTGGCTCTGCTTCCAGGGAGGATCTGTCAGTTCCAACCCTTTGTCTCTTTGGCATGTGGTCTCTCATCCTACAGCAAGTTACTCCAAGCATCGTCTCACAGCAGAGGCCCAATAGAGAGAAAGCAAGGCCTCCTGAAATCTAGGCTTGGAACTGGTCCATCCTTACTTCTACTGACCACATTCTGTAGGTGGAAGCAAGTCACAAGGCCAGCCCAGATTCAAGGGATGGGAATGCATTTCCTGTCTTGATGGCAGGAGCTCTGACAGACGAGGATGCCGGGGAGCATTTGGTTGGGACCCCAGTGCACTTCATCTGCTAAACATCCACTATATACCTTAAAGGTTGTTGTGCAAATCAGATGAGATGGTACATGCAAAGTGCTTATTAGAGACTATGTTGGAAGCACTCAATATGTTTTACCCATTATTGTAATAATATTTGTGTGTGTGTGTCTTTAAAAATACAGAAATTAGAGCGATTCATAGAAAACTACCTCAAATACTTTTGAGGACTTTTTAGTTGGTATAGCATGATTTTTGATGGTCCTGGAAGAGCTGTCTCAATTCAGCATCTGAGCTCCTCTTTATGCTTTTAAACACAGATTTATTGTGAGGATTGGATAAGTTAATGTACACAAAATGGTGAACTTAGTGTGTGGAATGTAATAAACACTAAGTAATGGTATCTATGATTATTAATGCAACAAGGTTAATGGTTTGGAAGAGAATCACACAGCCCCACTTGCTTGCGAAAATAAATGCAAGTTGGGATAAACATGATGCTGAGAAATCTAATAGGTGATCAATGCCTGAAGCAGAAGCAGAATAAAGTGGAAATTTTCTCACATACACATAGAAAATATGGTAATTCCCTGTACCTCCATTATGCATCTTCTGTAGGTCAATGAGCCCATCTTCATTTACTGCTCTGATTTGTTTTTTTTTCTTTTTTTTTTTGGGTAGAGTTTTTCAACGCAAATCCTGGGTGTCACACATGTGTTTCAGGATGTATCACTGGTAGACATTTTAATATAATTCAGGATTCCCTGGTGGCTCAGCTGGTAAAGAATCCACCTGCAATGCAGGAGACCTGGGTTTGAGCTCTGGGTTGGGAATATCCCCTGAGAAGGGAAAGGCCACCCACTCCAGTATTCTGGTCTGGAGAATTCTATGGGCTGTTGGAAAGAGTCAGACATGACTGAACGACTTTCACTTCACTTCATCGTGTTACAATCATACACCTATTCAAATTAACTGTAGTTCCTGAATATCATCTAATATCTGATCCATAATAAAATGTCTCCCATTATCTGTTTGATCCAAACAAGATCCATACATTACATTTGTTGTTATGTAAGAAACATTGTGGCTCAGCTGGTAAAGAACCTGCCTGCAATGTGGGAGACCTGGGTTCCATCCCTGGGTTGGGAAGATCCCCTGGAGAAGGAATAGGCTACCCACTCCAGTATTCTTGCCTGGAGAATTCTATGGACTGTATAGTCCCTGGGGTCGCAAAGAATTGGAAATGACTGAGCAATTTTTCCTTTCTTTTTCAAGAAACATAAGTTTGGTTTATAGGAGGTGAATATTTTTTTTTTTTTTCTGCAGTTCTTGGAGCATCCAGAATTGGCTAGTGCTATTTGAGGTCTGTCTTCCCAGGTGGTGCAGTGATGAAGAAGCTGCCTGCAATGCAGGAGACACAGGTTTGATCCCTGGGTTGGGAAGATCCCCTGGAGAAGGAAATGGCAACCCACTCCAGTATTCTTGCCTGGGAAATCCCATGACAGAGGAGCCTGGTGGGCTACAGTCCATGGGGTTGCAGAAGAGTTGGACACAGCTTCGTGACTACAGAGCAAACAACATCCAAGGTCCGGCCTGCCAGGGGCATGAAAAAGGTCTGTTGGGTCCAGGGTAGATGTAGCAGTGTAGCTTTCTGAACTCTTTTGTGCATCTCCAAGAAACATTGATGTTGCCATTTGGTGTGTTTAGAGCCACCCCGATTTAGAAGTATTCAGAGATGCGCTCCCCAGAGCTATACAGTGTGATGAATTGACAATGCCTAAGTGGCTAGCTTTATTAACCTCAGGGTCATCTGGAAGATTTGAGACCCACACGGTTATCTTGAGAACTGAAGTCTTGGGAAGAGTGGAAGCAAAGAGGCTGCTTATGCTGACGAAGGCCCCTTGCAGCGTTCTGAGATCTGACAGATGGAGAGATGGCCCCAAGCTGAAGAGAGTTTAATATCAGGCTGTCACACAGGAAGCCAAATTTCTTAAAATGTTTTTTTAAAAAATTCTGTTTCTTTCAGAGTATTGGCTGTGATAATCAGATAGGAACTAGGGAAGGAAGAGAGGATGCCAAAAGGCCTCAGTGTTTTCTTTGCTTGTCTGAAGTCAGAAATCTTAAAAAAAGCAAACAAGCAGGTCCTATCGTTCTCTTTGTGTGATGTGATTAAAGGGGAAAGATCTTAATCTTTTGGACAAAGTAGACTTGTGTATTTACACATTTGTTCAATATCCAGGCTAGAAACCAGAAAGCTAGGCCATGTTTTCTCCCTTTTTTCCCTCCATATAGTAAATCGCCAAATTAGGCCAGTTTTTCTTCCTTAATGTTTCTTGAACTTGGCTGTTACTCTTGATCTGTGAGACCACTGACCCAGCTCCGGTCCTCATCAGACGATGCCTAATCATTGGGGTGGGATCCTCAGTAAATCCTTTCTGCACTGTAGCCAGTGTGTGTGCTCAGTTGTGTCCAGCTCTTTGTGACCCGGTGGACTGTAGCCCGCCAGGCTCCTCTGTCTGTGGAATTCTTCAGACAAGAATACTGGAATGGGTTGCCATTTCCTCCTCCAAGGGATCTTCCCAACCCAGGGATCAGACCCAGGTCTCCCACATTGCAGGCAGATTCTTACCAGCTGAGCCGCCGGGGAAGCCCTGTATTTCACACAGATGTCATTTACCACACATGTGTGCATGCTAAGTCCCTTCAGTCATGTCTGTTTCTGCAACCCTATGGACTGTAGCCCATACCATGATGCAAAAAAACTTATGAAATAAAATCCAAGCTCCTTTCTTCAGCTCCTGTCTTGGTATCATTCTTTGCCCACACAGTTCTCTGTACCTGAAACATTCTTTTGTATCTTGTATGCCTTTCTATCTTGCAATTCTCAATCACCCTTTAAGACTCAATTCAGGAATCATCTGTGTTAGGAAGCCTTCTTGGAAACTTAAGTTTAGGCCAATGACCATCTTTTGTATCCTCACTGAACCCTTGGCCATGAGTTTTTTGTTGTTATTGTTGTTGTTTTTTCCTTTAATGTATTGGCCAAGCTACACGGTTTGTGGGATTTTAGCTCCCTAATCAGGGCCCTAAGCAGTGAGAGCTTGGAGTCCTAACCAACTACTGGACCACCAGGGAATTCCCCATGAATATTCCTTTATCAAATCATTCACCATACTACCATGTAGTTTGGTTTTGTATCTATCCCTCCTCTCAGCCTGAGAATTCCTTGAAGACAATTTTAATCTCTAGGAATTCCTCCTGCTTGGCATGGTGTCTGGCACACAGTAGGTGCTCAGTAAATAAGCAACTCAAGAGACATCTTGGAAGAAAGGTTCTACGCACATTCATCTGCTGACAGTGCAGCTAAAAACCAAAAGCCTTCCTTCCCTTTGCTAATGAGGTCTGATCTCAAGTGTCCTCCAGCACTGGATTATGTCAAGTCCAAATTATCAGAATGCTGAAGTCAGTGGCATCACAAGCTGATAAGACTGAACACTCTTCTCTGATCTCAGCAGTCTTATTGTGTTTAACAGCAGCAGATGAGAGACAAGCCAGGCAAGCAGGAGGGCAGAGAAGTGAGAATTGCTGCATCAGACAGGAAACCGCCCATGGCTGAGACACACTGGGGTCTATGTTGTCACCTCTGCCGCCGCCCCCAGAGTTTTGTGTTGTTTTAGTTGTTAGGGTTTGTAGACTACTAGTTGGCAGGAAACAACCACTTCCTAGATTACATATGTGTACAGAGACTGGGATGGAGTCCAGATTAGGGAACGTTGCTGCTAGTTGGAGAGACAATGTATAAAAGTCTCGCTTTTTTTTTTTAAGCATTTATTTTTTTTCGGCTGTGCTGGATCTTTGTTGCTGCACACGGGCTTTCCCTCGTTGCGGTGAGCTGTGAGCGGGGGCTACTCTCTAGTTGCTGTGTGTGGGCTTCTCTTTCTGGTGGCTTCCCTTGTGGCTGAGCACGGGCTCTCAGGTGTGGTAGGCTTAGTTGCCTCTCAGGATGCAGAATCCTCCTGGGCCAGGGATCAAACCTGTATCCCCTGCATCGGCAGGCGGATCCTCAGTCACTTGACCACCAGGGAAGTCCCACGTCTTGATCTGGAACACACACATACATACATACACACTTGAGTTTGGAGGACGTGCTCCCTTTAGAAATCTGGCTTGTGAAGCCCAGCAGCTGCAGAAGTAGGGCTGTGTGTCCCGAGGCCTTCATGATGGAGATGTTCTCCATTGATAGGACAGCAGGGTTGAGTCACAGTGGCCTCTTTACTTTCCTGATCTTTCTTAGTGGAGCAAAGGTCAATGAGGGAGGCAGTGATGCTTCTGGGTATTTGAGTCACAAAGAGGACAGAAAGAGTGCAGCAGTGAGTTTTGATCAAGGGCCCCTCTTGGTAGGGAGGAGTTAGCATACCTGGATGAATGTCATATACTGCGGGATGGTATAACCAGAGAGCACGTCTGGACACCATCTGCTCAGTTCAGCAGATCCTTAGAGTGTCAGCAAGGGAACATGTGATCATCACAGCCTAACTCAGCTTCCTGGTCTTGGGGGCTCCACTGTTGATATTTAGTTGCTAAGTCATGTTTGACTCTTTGTGACCCCATGGACTCTAGCCTGCCAGGTTCCTCTGCCTAAGGGATTTCCCAAACAAGAATACTAGAGTGGATTGCCATTTTCTTCTCCAGGGCATCTTTTTGCCCCAGGGATCAAACCCGTGTCTCCTACATTGGCAACTGGACTCTTAACTACTGAGTCACCAGGGGAACCAGGCTTTGCTAATGTTCAAACTAACTAGGCATTCTCCAACTTAACAAATTTGATTATCCAAGAATTGGTATACTGCAATGTACTGGAAAAAAAAATCTGTTTTAAACAGAGCAAGTGGCACTATTACAAAAAATATTATTATGGATATGATGGGGAAAATAACCAGAAATCTTACTCTAAGCTAAGTCTTACTCCAAGCTACTAACACTCATCTTTCTGTGTGTCTGTGAATAAGATAGAGACTGCCCAGTGGCTATGACTGACATCTCTCAATATGAAAACAGTTTTGAAGATCATGCGTGTGTTTAGCTGTGTTGTTTTCATTCATCATCATGAGCTGGACTACAGTGTACACATAAGGTATATACATGTCTATGCACATATTTTTGGTTTCTTTGATTTATTTATTTTTAATTGAAGGATAATTGCTTTGCAGTATTGCATTGATTTCTACCAGACATCAGCATGAGTCAGCCATAGGCTTACCCATGTCCACTCCCACTTGAACATCCTTCCCACCTCCCTCCCCATCCCACCATTCTGGGTTGTTATCAGCCTTAGTTTGAGTTCCCTGAGCCACACAGCAGATTCCCCTTGGCTATCTATTTTACATATGGTAATTTAAGTTTCCGTGTTAGTCTCTCCATACCTCCCATCCTCTCCTTCTCCACCCCCACAAACCATATACACATTTTATATGTGTGTGTGTATATATTATTTTTTTCCAAGAAAAATGAAAAGCATCTTAAAAATATCCAAAACAAAGAAGATGAACTGATCAAAATATACGTCATGAGTGAGAAAGGCATATATGCGCTGGGGAGGCATATATCAGTGAGCTTCTCTTTATTTGGTTATTCAGTCATTCATCAGGTGTTTTCTAAACGCCTAAAGCTGTTCCAGTTTTGTTATAGGGCCTGGAGTTTCACTGAGGAGCAGGGTGGTCATGGAGCTTATATTCCAGTGGAGAAACAAACAAGTAATCATATAAAGCAGGGTGATCTTGTATGTGCTCAGTCACTCAGTTACGTCCTACTCTTTGCAATCCCATGGACTATAGTCTGCCAGGCTCCTGTGTCCATGAAAATTCCCAGGAAAGAATACTCAAGGGAGTTGCCATTTCCTACTCTAAGTGATCTTCAGTTCAGTTCAGTCGTGTCCAACTCCTCGCGACCCCATGAATCGCAGCATGCCAGGCCTCCCTGTCCATCACCAACTCCCGGAGTTTACTCAAACTCATGTCCATCGAGTCAGTGATGCCATCCAACCATTTCATCCTCTGTCATCCCCTTCTCCTCCTGCCCCCAATTCCTCCCAGCATCAGGGTCTTTTCCAATGACTCAACTCTTCGCATGAGGTGGCCAAAGTACTGGAGTTTCAGCTTCAGCATCAGTCCTTCCAGTGAACACCCAGGACTGATCTCTTTGCAGTCCAAGGGACTCTCAAGAGTCTTCTCCAACACCACAGTTCAAAAGCATCAATTTTTCGGTGCTCAGCTTTCTTCTCAGTCCAACTCTCACATTCATATATGACCACTGGAAAAACCATAGCCTTGACAAGGCGAACCTTTGTTGGCAAAGTAATGTCTCTGCTTTTTAATATGCTATCTAGTTTGGTCATAATTTTCCTTCCAAGGAGTAAGTGTCTTTTAATTTCATGGCTGCAGTCACCATTTGCAGTGATTTTGGAGCCCCCCAAAATAAAGTCTAGCACTGCTTCCACTGTTTCTCCATCTATTTCCCATGAAGTGATGGGACCAGATGCCGTGATCTTAGTTTTCTGAATGTTGAGCTTTAAGCCAAGTTTTCCACTCTCCTCTTTCACTCTCATCAAGAGACTTTTCAGTTCCTCTTCACTTTCTGCCATGAGGGTGGTGTCATTTGCATATCTGAGGTTATTGATCTTAGGCAGTGCTAAATGCTGTGGAGAAAGAAATATGAAAAGAGCTAGTGGACTTGAAGATTGTGTATGGTTTGAGACAGTATTGTCAGGAAAGGCCTCTTTGAGACTTCTTAAATAAGGTGTGGGATGTGATGTTCTTTATTGTTATCCCCTGTTTATATATGATGTGTATACTGATGAGTTAGGAAGCTGTGATATGTGGTATGATATTGATGTGATACATGATACTGATGTGATGTGATGTTTATATGATGTGATGTGATATTGAGGTGATATGTGATGTGATATCGATGTGATACTGAGGTGATATGTGACGTGATGTGATATGTTGACACGTTGTGAAGGTGTGGAGAGAGGAAGCACTGTATTATCCTAGTGTCAGCCTGTTGGCGATTCTGGGGTCTGACCTTCACAAGTGCATCTCACCACCCCCCCACCCCACCCTTTAAGTGGGACAGGATGACTAGAGGGGGCTGCAGTTGAGTATTTCCCTTCCCTAAGGTAGGCTGGGCTCTGGTAAAACCCCAGCAGGTTAGGTGCTGGTGAAACAGCTCCTCCTGAGGGCAGACCTCCTTAAGAAGAACAGAGTGTTCCAGTGTATTTCACAGTGGCTACCTTTCCCTTCTCCCTGCTGGAAGCCGGAGAGGATTTTTCTTTGATCTTCACTAGGAAAATCTGCAGGAGCTCCTGAAACTCAGGAGAGTGTGAGGGTTCCCCCAAGCCTGGGTCCCTCTCAGAGTGACCCACTCAGAGCCTCCAGCGACTCATCAGTTACAGCTCAGAGACTCCTGTCTCAGCACTGGTTCTCAGGGGCGTTTCTGCTCCTGTCATCTGTGGTTCTCTGTTATCCTCTCTCTGTCTCTGTAGTTCAGGGGCAGTGGTTTTCCCTGAGACCTCAGTTCTTGGCAGACAGAGAAGAGTTGTTGATTTTCAGATTGTAAAGTTTTTCCTTGTGAGGACAACTTCCGAGGTCCTCGTGTACTGACTGGAAAGCAGAGTGAAAGGCCCCTTTGAGATGTCTGAGCTGAGATCAGAATGGAGAGGAGGAGCTACAGAGTTAGAAATGGGCAGGGGCCACTTTTCCTGGCAGGGGAATGGCATGTTCAAAGGCCCCGAGGCAGGATGCCAGTGTGGCTGAGCTGAGCATCCAGGCAGAAGGTGAGTGGAGGCGGGCTCAGAATGGAGGCAGGGGCTGGCAGGCAAACACATGATACAAACAAGCAGAACGGAGGAGGACTCCTTGCTGATGGGAGTTGGTCATTCCGGGAGCTTGTGCAAAGCATGGGTAAAATCTGATTTTGAGGAAGGCAAAGGACAGTCCCTGGCTCAGCCTCAGTGGGGAGGACAATCAGGACTGAATTCTGGGAGGATGGGGCAGGGAGGGGTCACTCCCCCTCCCACCTCCTCCCACGGAGGAGCCCACTGTGGCCCAGGAGGTTGATCAGATGACTCCACAGGGCTGGGATCCTCCAAGCAATGGCATCATGGCCCTAACCCCCCTGTTGTGTGGTTAAGGAGGGTGGAGAAAGATGATGAGGCTACAAGGGAGCCACGGTCCCTGCCCACAAACTCCCCCTGCCTGCATTTCACCTCTCAGAGCACCCTAGACAGAGACCTTTGGTTCCCAGAGCTCGTGGAATCCGTTGAAACTGTCTTTATGGTGATTTGATTGTCTTGCTGGCAGAGCATGTTTTCCTGACCTCAACAAGGTACTCCAGAGAAAGTTAAATGCATTTCAAAATCCGGGTTTATACAAAAAAGTAGGCAAGCAATTGCCAGGTAAATTCCATCCCCATAAAGATCAAATGCAGATTTCTTTTTTTCAGACGAGAGAACTGGTTTAGTCCCAAAGAGTGGTTTTCTTTTTCTTTCTGAATCATTTGAATAGCGGCCTGGGTGATGCATCTCGTGTCTCCTATTTGTCTCCTGCAGACTGATTTTGCCTTAAATGTGCTGAGTGACAAGTCTTCCATCATCCACCTATAGAAATCATTGCACAGTCTAATTTTAGTTCTTGCAGTCGTGAATTTGCCCAAGCGTGCCTTTTCTCATTTTAATTCCATTATTTCTTGATCCCATTAATCCCCTCTGTTATGTTAAACCTTTTCTCCAGTATCTTAGGAAATTGTGACTTTCTCTCTTAAGGTCCTGGTGCTAGATATTTTATTTTTCAGAATCTACCCTCCCAATCTGGGGTTGCAAGAATATTGGTATTTGCTCCCCACCTTCTTCCCACCATGGGCTTCCCGGGTAACTCAGACGGTAAAGAATCTATCTGCCATGTGGGAGACCCAGGTTCAATCAGGAAGATCCCCTAGAGAAGGGAATGGCAACCCACTCCAGTGTTCTTGCCTAGAGAATCCCCTGGACAGAGGAGCCTGGCAGGCTACAGTCTACACGGTCACAAAGAGTCAGACACGACTAACACACTTTCTTCCCACCGTAGGCATGCGGGTTTGGTAGGGAGGCATGCCACAAAGAATACGGGGCTGCCCCCCTGGGAGACAGCTGTCCAGGTGTGTGTCTAAAGTCTGAAAGCTCACAGGGGGAGAATCCTTCCTTGTCTTTTCCAGGTTCTGGCGGCTCCAGGTGCTTCTTGGCTTGTGACTTTATCACCCCAACCTCTGCCTCCGTCTTTTCATGGTGTTTTCCTCTGTGTCTGTGTCTCCTCTCTTTCTCATATTATTGTCCAGTCCCTCAGTCGTGTCCGACTCTCTACGATCCCATGGACTGCAGCACGCCAGGCTCCCCTGTCCTTCACCATCTCCCAGGGTTTGCTCAAACCCATGTCCATTGAGTCAGTGATGCCATCCAACCATCTCATCCTCTGTCATTCCCTTCTCCTGCCTTCCATCTTTCCCAGCATCAGGGTCTTGTTCTTCGCATCAAGTGGCCAGAGTATTGGAGCTTCAGCTTCAGCATCCGTCCTTCCAGTGAATATTCATTGGGTTGATTTCCTTTAGGATTGACTAGTTTGATCTTCTTGCTGTTCAAGGGACTCTCAAGAGTCTTCTCTGACACCACAGTTCAGAAGCTTTAATTCTTCGGCACTCAGCCTCCTATTTTTTGTAAGAATTTGTTACTGTATGTAGGAGCCCTCTGGGTAATCCAGGAAGATTTTCTCCTGAGATCCTAACTTAATTATATTTATAAAGACTCCTTTTCAAAATAAGGTCACCTCCACAGTTTCTGGGCATTAGAACACGTACATAATTTGGGGGGCCACCATTCAATCTACTGAAGTGGTCATCTCTCTCTTTTTTTCTCATTCACTCAAGTTGCTGCCTTGGCCTGAAATTGACACCATTAGAAACACAACTGAGATTTAAGCACTGCATCTCTTGTTGTTGTTGTTGTTAAGTCACGCAGTCCTGTCCAACTCTTTTGCAACCCTGTGGACTACAGCCCACCAGGCTCCTCTGTCCATGGGATTCTCCAGGCAAGAATACTGGAGTGGGTTGCCACTTCCTTCTTCAGGGGGTCTTCCTGATGCAGGGATTGGACTCAGGTGTCCTGTAATGGCAGGTGGATTCTTTACCACTGAGCCACCTGGCAGGCCCACTGTACCTCGAGAGGGCTCCTAATGAAGAGCTAACTATCTCTGCAAAAGGTCACCTGAACTTTTAGTGCCCACTATCAGAGGATGGAGAGCAGGATCCTCGGGGAAGGGGACAGATGAGGCCAATTTTAGTAAAGCAGTAAGAGGCAGGAATGGTCTGATACATGGAGCACTACAGGGTGAAGGACTGGAGCATGTTTAGCTGAAGACCGTGGGTCCCCCGCAGACAGAATCATGGAAGGGTACCCGAGTGAGAGGTCAGAGTCTGACCTTTCCTCATTTTGTATCTTGTGCAGGGCTCACCTTCCTGGATGCCCTGGGGAAACTGAGCACCTTCCTGCTCTCATCTGTTTGTTTCTGGATCACCCTAGAGCAAGTGTGGAGTCCGCAGTAGAACTGAGTTAGGTGTTAGAAGAGTGAACGTATGTTGATAGCCACTTATCCCACCCTGAAACTCAGGTCCACGTGGGTCTTATGCCTAGAGAGTGGAAGAATCTATAGAACCCCCCGCCGGCCCCCACCCCACCAAGTGAGTATTTCTCCTCCCGCATTTGGTTGTCTCGAATAAGCTCAGTGACTTTTAGGAATGTTTCCTATATACAGATCTTTCTGTTAGAACTGAAGTTTATTTAGGTAACCAGATGACATCACAAAATCCCAAATTTGTAGAGATCCCAGTGGTGTATATTGCTTGTTCCCCAGGGGGTATGACTTTGACCTATTATGTCTTAACTATAGCTTACAAGCCATACTGTAATGAATAAATGAATGAACGGATAAATAAATAATTTACATCAACCTTTCCTATAAGGATTTTTGTTTGCCCAAGGTAAGAATCAAGGTTAGCAAATACAGCCCTGGGTGATAGAAGCCTCATTTTTCAGCCTCCTCTGATTTCTGTTCTGGGAACCTCAGGTCTGCTAGTAGAACTGTCTGTGCTGTTTGCTCCAGGAGGCTGTGTACAGCAGGGTGAGTAAGTGCTTTGTGTTCTGGAGACAGACTGAGTTCACGTTCTGGTTACTTGATTTAATGCACTAGGGGGCTGGGGGCTAATTACTTACCTTTTCTAGGGCTCAATTCTCTCATCTGTAAAGGATGGTAAGGGCCGGTGATGATTGCTGTCTCTTAAGGGTTGAACAGAGCATACTGAAAGAGCTTGAGTTTTCAGCAAGTGTTCACTGCTCTGGCTTCTCTCAGGGGCAACGCCATCCACTAGGGAGCTGGTGCAGATCAGATGGGTTGGAAAGACAAGGAAATATTTGGCCAACACACTGCCATTGGGCTGGGGTCAGGTAAGGAGATGACAGGTCCTTATTGAGGATTCAATTCTCTCGCCTTGGGCATTTACTCCCTGTATCCCTCCAGGCTCTGAATCCGTCTTGCTATGATCAGCTCTCCCTGGAAACCAGCTTTCTGTGCACCGGTATTACAATGAAATTCATCATTAGATTTCCTCCAGGCTCCCCAGGCACACAGTGTGGTTCGTTGGTAATTATGTGTGTTGTTTGGAGTGTGAGGCATTAAGAAATTGAAATGCCATAAACTTTACAGACGTGAAGGTGAGATTATCCATGACTGTAATGGTTTCCAAATGCAAACTGAACATCTTTCTTTTGGTGCCAAATGGTGGCAAGAAATGAACATGGATCTTTGATCCTTTGCCAGTGTGTAGAGAAATGATGAGGTCTTTGGTATGGGTGAATAGACCCTCATCAAGACTTCTGGCTTGAGGAAGCTGTTTAATCTCCATTCTCAGTGGCTGTGGCTTTGAGGCAGCTGTGACTGAAGGGTCCCAAGTGCTATGGAAAACAGCTCATCAGTTCAGAACAAAGCTGATTATGTAAATTGTGCATTAAGATGCAGCTCCAATTTAATTTTGCTCTGTAAATAAATATCCCATTAACACCCATCTGTTGAAAGTCAGGTAAGACTGTTCTCTAAGACTGTATAGCTAGACCTCAGCGGGTACTCCATAAATACTGACAGGGGAGGGATTAGGATGTCCAGATTCACTCTGTAGAACTTTATTATCATTATTTTTCTTTAAATGGCATATCAGCTCTAAAATCAATTTAGAGCAAGTAGAAGCTCTGACTGGTTGAGAGAGACACTGCATCTATTTCTGGTCCTGCTCTTTCGAGGGTACACGAACGCTTTCTCTGATTGCTGTCACAGAGATCAATAATAATTATGGCTCACCAATTCGCTCCCAAAATAAAAACATTTCAGCTGATGAGAAGTGAGCACTAAATTAGCTCCGGCTCTTTTTGCTGCAGGGCAGTTTTCCCAGCCAGAAATGCCATTTGTGAGAGTTGTGTTTATGGAATGGGTCCCACTTCCCGCTCAGAGTGGGCGGGGGAGGGGCGGGTGGCAGAAAACCCTGTCTGACCCCTGGAGCCGAACCAGAATTGGCAGTGGGGTAGCAGGGGTGGGACAGCCTGCCTCCAGAGAGCCGCCCTCTTCTCTCAGCCCCATCACTGCCCTTGGCCCTGGAGCTCCAGGAAAAGCTTTGCTACTTCCATGGTGGCCTCTTAATATCAGGGGCTCCCAATAATTCTTGGTCATTATCTGCTAAGATTTTGGTGGGAATGAACTGCTGCCTTAAGGATCAGTAAGAACCTGTTGTGTTTCTGGATGGTGGTGGTGGTGATGTTTGTGGGAAAGAGATGGGGATCAGGATGAGCATAGGGCTGGAGATCGTGTGGGGATGACCCACCGCGGGCTACACACTCTAACCCCAAGGCACTGTTTTCCAAACTGTTGGTCACTTTTACAGGAAAAGTGAGCATTACGGCTGCCTAGGGGCATCCTTGGAGGGTGTGAACCAGAGGCCCTTCAACCAAGGCTACTAGGTCCAAGTCCACCAGCATAAACAGTGCTCTTGTGCACATTACAGAAAAGACCCCTCTAAACACAAAAATTTCAAAAAGGTTCCCAGCTGATGAAGCCCTGAATCAAGGCCTGTGGATTTAGGAGAAGAAGGTACCCACCTCTCTGAAATATGACCCTTCTTCCCCAAGTGTGAGGTCTGGGCACCTGTTCTACATTTTGTGCCACAGGGATGAAACTGAAGCTGGTTCCTACCCTTTTCTTCTTCCCATCTGGAAGGTAGACATGATGCCGGAGCTGAAGCAGCCATCTTACAACCATGAGGTAGTGTGCCAACTTGCTTTGGAAGGTGGAGGGAAAGACGAGTGGAGTCTGGGTCCTGAATGCCTTTGTTGAACCACTACCCTAGCCCTGGACTCACTATCCCTGAACCTCTTTTTATGTGAAAAAGAAATTTCCTATTTTGAACCACTGTTAATTAAATGTTTGTTGTAGCTAAAACACCCGTCATGGAAGCAGGGAATGAGGACAGTAGCAGATAGGTGAATGGTAAAGGAATCTGGACTTCTGGTTCTTGGCAAGTTTATCTTTGTAAACATCACTCACACCTCCTTCACAACAGGACTTTGTGATCCCTCTTCCGCAGTGTTCACTGAAGACCGGAAGTTCACCCTGAGGTGGTGGGGCACCCTTCTCAGAATTCCTTTCAGATGTTCTCCTCAGGATCATTTTTCCCTGCACTATCACTGTGGGTCCTGATTGAATCAAGGACACAGGTTGAATGTGGCATTCTGGTGATGGTGTGCCCTAGAAGTAAAATATCAGGCGTGGTTCCGTGGGCAGGCATGAGCCAAAAACGTGCCAGCACTGGTGGATGCTACACAGAGAAGCCGACAGCCCAAATGTTAACAGTCCCTACAGCAAAGTGAAAGTGAAAGTCGCTCAGTCAAGTCTGACTCTTTGCAGACCCATGGACTGTACAGTCCATGGAATTCTCCAGGCCAGATTACTGGAGTGGGTAGCCTTTCCCTTCTCCAGGGGATCTTCCCAACCCAGGGATCCAACCCAGGTCTCCTGCATTACAGGCAGATTCTTTACCAGCTGAGCCACAAGGAAAGCCCAAGAATACTGGAGTGGGGAGCCTATCCCTTCTCTAGTGGATCTTCCCCACCCAGGAATCCAACTGGGGTCTCCTGCATTGCCGGCAGATTCTTTACCAACTGAGCTATCAGAGAAGCCCATATAAGATCCATGCAGCTTGTCTGACACTGGTGGGTCTGAAGTGTCACTGGGCAAAACAAGTGTTTCATGTCTTAACTCCTGTAGAAAATAAACAGGCGTGTGTGTGTGTGTGTGTGTGCACACGCACATGTTTTTACACATGTGCAGAGATGAGTACAGACAAGACGTGGCATGAGAAACATCTCCCCTGTGCCCGTTTCCTACTGCATGTCCTATCCCACCTCCACCCCGACTGACTCCCAGTGTCTTCATCCTTCTTGTATCAGTCAGAATAGACTGGGTCATGCCGCGGTAATGAGCAAAGCCGATCTTAGTTGCTTAGATTAATTAAAGGTTTATTTCTTGCTTATGCTGCATGTGCTTTGAGGGTTGCAGGAGGACTCTCTTGACATCATTGTCATTCCCACCTCAGGACCCTGGTCATCAGGAGTAACCTTATCTGGCAAAGTCCCAGTCACTGTAAAGAGGAGACAAAAACTCTAAGGCAGTGCTGTCCAATAGAAATATAATTCGAGCTGCATATATAATTTTTCTAGGAGCCTCATTAAAAAGGGAAAATGAAGATGATTCAGGTGAAATTAATTTTGATAATGTCTTTTATTTAGCCCCATGTTATAATTTCCCCATGAGTATTTTATGCTTATAGCACATCTCAGTTTGGACCAGCCACATTTCCAGTACTGAGTAACCACACTTGGCTGGTGGCTTCCATATTGGGCAATGCAGCTTCAGGGTTTCACTCTTGCAGTTATACTCTTGGTCTAGAAGTGACCAATGCACATTCTTCTGCTTCCAACCCATTGGGTAAAACTTGTCATGTGGTTCCATGTGACAAGCCTTCCCTACCCCTTAACACAAAGGAGTGGGACTATTTGACATAAAGCAATTTTGACCAGCAAGCCCGCCTCGGCCACCACCATCCTTCATTGGGCTATCCCACTGATGGTGCCTGCTCCGGCATGGATGTCTTCTAGGTCAGCAGTCTGTTTTGGCTTGACTCCCTTTCTTGCTTGGCCAAGGAATAGAAGGCAGATATGCCAAATCTTGCAGATGACCCAGAAGATATAGGTCACTTTTTTTTTTTTTAATGTAAGAAATTCTTGGAAGTTTAGAACCCAGTGAAATCATCCCAGCTAACCAACCCTAACCTGCTTACTAAAAATGGAGGTAATTGGGCAGGTCAGAGGCCAGAGTTTCAGGAAGAAAGGGAAGGTATTCAGGGACAAAAAGGATCTTTTCATCCTTTACATTTGCCAGTACTTTAACTTCCTTTTTGGCTACGTTGTTGCTGCTGCCTCCAAGCGCCCCACCCCCACCACAACTAGGAGGCAGGAACAGGTTGACTGTCTACTATATTCTGCATAATATGGGGTGATATATGGGTACCAATTTTTTTTTTTATACTAGAAGCTCTTAGAGGTCTGGACCATGACTTATTATTGAATCTCTAGTACTGTGTGGTACATTATAGATGCTCAATACATATCCGAATGAATGAATTTTATGTTAACTTTCACAAAACCATTTTCTGAGATGTTTATATTTTTAATGGCACCATTAAATGAATGGGAGTGAATTAAGTGAACAGGAGTCAGAATTGGCCCGCCTGTCAGCTGTGCAGGTAGTCATTGGCATGGCCTCTCCTTGAGAGTCTTTCAAGTAGGCAGATGAACATGCAAAATGTCTATAATATGCAGATGTATGCTGCTTTATTTTTTTTAAACTTATTTATTTTTTAATTGGCGTATAATTGCTTTGCAATGTTATGTTTCCGCTGCACAACAGAGTGAATCAGCTCTATGTAGACATGTACCCCTTCCCGCTTAAGCCTCCCTGCGCCCTCATCCCACCCATCCGGGTCATCACAGATCACCCAGCTGAGAGCCCTGTGCGGTTCAGCAGCTTCCCGCCAGCTATCTGTCTTACACATGGTGGTGTATTTATGTCAATTCTGCTCTCTCCATTTGTCCCCCCCTCTTCTTCCCTGCCAGTGTCCACAGGTCTGTTCTCTACATCTGTGTTTCCATTCCTGCTCTGTAAATAGGTTCATCGGCACTGTTTATATAGATGCCATATATATACGTGCATTAATAAGATGTACATTACTATAATTGCAGATTTTCATTATTATTCAGGTATGGTGAGGCCAGCAGCTTGGGGGACAGTTACTATTGAAAAGATAGCCGGTTACTCACAGTTCCCAGGAGGAGGGGGGCCTGCCGTGCTATGTAGGGCGAGGTGGGAAACAGCAGAAGGACTGAGGGGGTGTGTGGGCAAGAGTCCTTACTGGGGTTTTTGCTGGAAGTGCTGGCGGAGCAAGCAGATAAGTGTTGGCTAGTTCAGATGATTTCATTGAGTCTGGCAGGCAAGTACTGCCTTTATTTGTCTGGTACCTGGTCCCGGGGCGTTAAGGCTCAATGTGTGACTGCCCAGTAGAGATGGTGGGAGTGTGGGCTCTGGATTGGTTAGTTTGTTATTGTGTGTGTGTGTTAGTTGCTCAGTCATGTCTGACTCTTTGTGACCCTATGGTCTATAGCCCTCCAGGCTCCTCTGTCCATGGGATTCTCCAGGCAAGAATACCGGAGTGGGTTGCCATTCCCTTCTCCAGGGAATCTTCCCAACTCAGGGTTCGAACCTGGGGCTCCTGCATTGAAGGCAGATTCTTCGCCACTGTTATTATTGGAACATTCATATTAAAATAGTTATTTGGCTGCACCGAGTCTTGGCTGTGACTTGTGACATCTTCAATCTTTGTTGCAGCCTGCGGGATCTTTAAGTTGTGGCTAACTTTTATTTATAATTGTGACATGTAGGATCTAGTTCCTTGACCAGGGATTGAACTCAGGCTCCCTGCATTGGGGAACATGGACTTTTAGCCACTGGATCAGCAGGGAAGTCCCTGGATTGGTTGGTCTGCATATGAATGGCACACTTGCAAATGTTTTTATTATCTCTAGGAACTGACTAGCCCTGGGAAGGATGGTCACTTTAGGGTCAGCAAGACCCCAGATGTCAAAGCATCAGAAATGTAGATAATAAAAAGACATGATGATTACATACATAAATGACTTGGTGGAGTTGAAAAGTGCTTTTTAGTTTCTCAGGGTCTAATAGAAAACTGGAGCTTATATACCCTTTCCTTATAAGTTTTCAAAAGTGGTTTTTATCACTCATCTGGGGGATTGAAGAGTGAGAATGCAAGTCTGGAGGTGAGAGACCCGAGCTGCATTTGTGCATCTGAGCCACTGAAGTGAGTTCCCTGGCATTCCCAGGAGGATCTTGGGAAGAAGTTTCTGAATCTTTGGATTAAAAGCAACAAAGTTGTTTTCCCCTGAAGAGGAGAAATGTTATTGGATGTATGTGTGTGTGTGTGCAAAGTCTCTGCAGTCATGTCCGACTCTGCGACCCCGTGGACTGCAGCCTATCAGGCTCCTCTGTCCATGAAATTCTCCAAACAAGAATACTGGAGTGGATGGCCGTGCCCTCCTCCAGGGGATCTTCCTGACCCAGGGATTGAACCCACGTCTCTTACATCACCTGCATTGGCACGCAGGTTCCTTACCACTAGCGCCGCCTGGGAAGCCCTACTGGATGTACATTTCACCTCAATCCCTCTAACTTAAAATAATAAGCAGAGTCCTCCAGACTTTCCAGGCACAAAATAAGGGTTGGTGTATTTTCTTCCTTTTTCAGTGTAACCTGTAGAGCAAACTCACATTTGGGCGAGAGACCAAGACTGGAGGAGTTGAGTGGAATCGAGGGTGCAGGCATGGTTGTCTGCCGGAGCTTCCTGGCACAGTTCTGGCTGCCAGGCCTCCACGTGCTCAGGGCCGTGCCATGGGTCCTTAGCTCCTCTGAGAGCCGCTGGAGGGTCAGCGAGAGAAGCTCGGTGTTCTCCAAGGCTTGTATTGGTGGGCTCACCAAGCTCTGGGAGTTCCTCCAAGCGTATTAGATGCTTCGGTGTTTGGGGACAGCTACTTGGAAGGTCAAGTGGGACCGAGAATTACCTGAAACACGTCAGTGCACCGTTTGGTTCTCTGTTGAGTTTCCTTCCCTACAACTCTTAAGCCCGTATCATTCAACAAAATGGAGCCCTGAGTCCAATTAGAAGTTAAACATGCAGCCTCCGTCTCAAAGGCTCTGAACTTTTCAATCTGTCCCAATATTCATGGGGACCTGTGAATGCTAGGCAGCAAGGAGAACTCTTCAAATGATGGTCACCGGAGCCAAAAATAATAGCCACTTGTGGCCAACAGCCCAATAGCGAACACCGACATTGTGAATCGTGGAAACCCCCAGGCTGATGCATGTGTATTGTTGATGGTTGCACAGTGCTTACAGGGAGGCCTGCCAAGGCATTGACACCTAAAGGATTATAGCAAAATGGCTAGCAAATTCTTAGGGACTAAAAAAAAAATATGTTTAAAATCTGTGTTTTCACTTAAAAACGTGTTTCACAGTCAAGAAAAAGTCTTTATATGCGTCCTCAGATTTATCTTTCTAATAAAATATTCACTAATGGTGGGAAAAAATGGACTAATGATAATATTAACAACAAATTGATTATATATATATATTATCTATCTGTATAATACACATATAGATAGGTAGATATGGTACTTACTGTGTGCCAGTTATTCTTCCAAACCCTTCACTTATACCGATTCATGAATTCCTTGCAACAATCCTACTAGTAGATAATAGTATGATTTTCACTTTGTGGATGAAAACAACTAAGATTACGCAATTTGTCCACAGCCAGTAAATGAGATGGGGTTGGGCTTTGAACCCAAGCAGTTGAGCCTGAGTGCATTTTTGCAGCCCCGACTCTGTGTTAAAGTGGGGGGCACAGAGGGAAGGGCAGGTCCACCTTTGCCCCACTAGTCACTTCATTTTCAGTCTGTATTGATGTTTATTAATTATCTCTAAAGAGAGCTGTTCTGTATATCACATATTGAAAATCATGCCTTCTAGAATCATGAGAGGGATTGTAAACTCAAATAGGCTTCAGCAAGGCTTTAAGATCATCATATTGCAGCATTCCAGGAATAGAGGTTTATCTGGGGACACCAAAAGTTTTAGGTTTCATAATTCCTTAAAGGTAATGCCAGCAAAGCTTTCCTACCATCTTAAAGTTCCCAGTTCCCTTGCTTGTTCCTGACTCAAAAGCTTGGTTGCTGAGTTAATCAGAATAGAGTATGCTGAGGTAACAAAACTTCCAAATCTCAGTGGTTTTAACCAATAAAGGTTTATTTTTCATGCATGACCTATGGGCATGGGCGTGTAGTTAGATACTCGAATGTTACATGCCTAACCCAGGTTGCCAAGGGGTCTCTGCAGCTATTCAGGAACTCCAAATGTCAAGAGCAGTTGAAGTTGACAGTTGCCACGCTGGAGGAATGCTTCCCTGGTGCCTCAGGCGGTAAAGAATCTGCCTGCATTGCAGGAGACATGGGTTCAATCCCCGGGAGAAGGAAATGGCAACCACCCCAATATTCTTGCCTGGAGAATCACATGGACAGAAGAGTCTAGTGGGCTCCAGTCCATGAGGTTGCAGAGTCAGATACGATTGAGTGACTAACAGTTTCACTTTCACTTTTTCCACACCAGAGCAAAAGAGTGCCCTGGAAGTTCTTGCACCTGCAATTACAGTTTCTGCCTGGAAGAAACATATTCATGGGCTGGAACTGGTCTCAGGGCCCCATTAACCACAGGAGAGCAGACAGTGCAATTCCTATATGTGCTGAAGGGGGGTGCAGAGAATAAGCTATCATTGGCAAATAGCATTAATGACCTCCATGAGGCTCGGTCTGAACCTCTGTGAGAAAGAGGATTTCAGAAAGCGACCCGTACACTAATCAGAATCTGCCTAGATCTTGGTAGCACAGTGAACAGGGATCAGTGCCAAGCTTTATTGAGTCTGACTTAAATATGTTAGATTCGAAAGCACTCAATTTAGCCAGTTTTCTTGACTTCCGTGACTGTTCCATCCATTTTTCTCTGCTTCCCTCCCCACCTCCTCCCCCATCTACCTGCCAGGTTCCAAGATTATACCAGTGATGCTGTTCAGTTGGCCCAAGGCAAGGCTTCAGGGAAGATTTAATTCATAGTGATTTAAAGGGTTGCATGAAACCATGATTGCAAAGGGTGAAGGGTAAGAATGTATTTGTAAACATTTTCTGTACCCTCCATTGATTAAGTGCTCACCAGAGGCAGCTCCGTGGGACTCCCTCCCTTCCCCTCATGAGATAGAGTCGTTTAATTTCTCCTGCACTATTTTCGGTGTGTGTGAGATAAGTGTTCTTCAGCACACAGAAACCTGCCATCCGATTTGATTCTGGATTGACCTGGAACAGAGGAAGTGAGAGACCTGTCGCTGCTTCTCAGTTTGACTGATTGCGGGGGAAATACTGGTTGCAAAGGTGGCTGATCTGGGTGTGTTCTCCACAAGGAAAAAGAGGAGAGGGGGAGTGGATTTTGAAGTCATACAAACCTGGGTTCAGATTTTAGTGGTTTCACTAATTAGTCTGTGATCTCGGGCAGATTTATTTCTTCACCCTTAAAAACTCAGTGTCAACCAATCTCTTTAATCAGGCACGAAAGGAGGAAGGCAGGAGGCTGCTATGACCTTGTCTTTGATCCTGACATGTTAGGGACTATAGGGTTGTGGTTCAGATGGTAAAGGATCCACCTGCAATGTGGGAGACCTGGGTTCGATCCCTGGATCAGGAAGATTCCCTGGAGAAGGAAATGGCAACCCACTCCAGTACTCTTGGCTGGAGAACTCCATGGACAGAGGAGCCTGAAGGTCTGTAGTCCATGGGGTGGTAAAGAGTCAGACATGACTAAACTTTGACTTTCAGGAACTGTAGGGTTGTTACAGCCATAGGGTTCTGCTTAGGTCCAATACATTGAGCCTAGGAGACATAAGTTTACATGAAATTGTCACCCCTATCCCTTCAAAGAACCATAGTTAACATATTTCAACATATGGTTCATATTTAGGAGGTCAGAAAAAATAGAGCTCTCTAGTAAAAAGATCTTTCTAGGAGAGAGATGTGAAAGTAGTCTGGAGTTGGTGGGGACTGATTTTGTCAGGTTATTAAGCATAAGCAGCCTGATTAAAAAACGTAGAGCATCTGAATGCATCAAAAGTAGGAAAGAAAAAAGTAGTGAAAGTAAAAGTCACTCAGTCGTGTCTGACTCTTTGTGACTCCATAGACTGTACAGTTCATGGAATTCTCCAGGCCGAATACTAGAGTGGGTAGCTGTTCCCTTCTCCAGAGGATCTTCCCAATCCAGGGATTGAACCCGGGTCTTCTGCATTGCAGACGGATTCCTTAGGAGCTGATTCACCAGGGAAGCCCATCTGGGAAAGATGGAAAAAGGAAAGATAGGAAAAGTAGGAAAGTCCAACTAAATTGGCTGCTTTTATTCCTTCATTATTGATGTAGTGCTGGGTTAATATATTCTGTTGCATTTTCCAGAAAATGAATTTAAACCATGTTTGTTGTTTTCTGTTTCATTAGAGTGAAAAGTAGCAATGTGTGGTTGAAATAGAACTCATGAGTTCTGAGTAGATCAGAAATCACTAGTACCATAAACAAATATTAAAGTACAGGCTTTATTTTAAATTCTGTTGACTGCCCCATGTCTAATCCTGGGGATCTGGTGGCTCCCTTGCTCATTCTGATCTGTGGCTGCAGTGATGAGTTATTAGCGTCTGGAACTCCCTGACTAAAGATAACTCAATGAGTCAAACTCCCTGGAGATGTGGTCCAGGACTCTGAATTTTTATAAGTTCCCCAAACACTGATGTTTGAAAACCATTGACATGGAGTCCACATTAAGAAATCATTCCTAAACTCCATTTTCCACACAGAGAACCATGCCACCTTTGAAGGCTTATGAAAACCAGAGGTGGGGTGTTCTAGAGCTTGCCCATGAACAGAGAGCTTCCTGAAATTCCAGCTGGTATTCACTTCCTCCATATTTATGCTCAGAACTCCAGTAAGCATCCTGAATAACTAGCCATTTGTTAGGATTTTCTACCTTCAGGTTACATTAGTTCATTGACTTTTTGAGTGACTTTTCATAGATTTCTCCTTAAATTGTCTTAGGCTGATATCTCTCCTCTCTGACTGTGGATGACTGACTCTTGACTGTGCCTTGGCACTTCTTGCTGTTCACTCCAGTGCCCCACACATAATCTGTGCTCTGCGGAGATCCATAAATTCCTTGATTGGGGTTCAACTCGAGTGTCAGGTCGGCTAAGGTGTTAAGGATACCTTGAAGGAAATATCCCCATCTGAGTCTACTGCTCCATCCATCCTGTGCCTGAAGCAGAACTGCTGCATGGCAGGTGGCCATGCTGATGGATTGATGGATTGACCTTAGACCTGCTATCTTATTTTGATCAATACCTTCATATCTTTAGGAAAAGCTGTTCCTCCTGGCAGCCACCTGTGAACATTCAGGCATTTAGAAATGGCTGCATCCAAGGTGGTTCCTCTGAAAGTTAATGTTAACACCATCTGACTGCCTACCTGCCACCTCCTCTTGGATGTGCAGTGGACATCTCTAACTCCAGATGCCTCACACAGAGCTCCTCATCTGCTCTCCATTCTGCTTCATCCTCGTTCTCTTCGTCTTGGGTAATGAAAACCCCATGCTTCCAGATGCTCCGGTCCAAAACTTAGGCGCCCTCTTCTATGCTACTCTTCTTGTATCTCATCCCCACCTGCAGTAAATTCTGTTCACTCAACAAAACGCATACAGAATCTGACCGCATCTCAGCACCTGCCCAGAAACCACTCTGGTCTTGGCCACTGTCTTGTCTCTGCAGTGGCCTCATAAATGGTTTCCTCGATTCCACCCTCACCCGCTCCAGTCCATTCTCAGTAGTCCACGCTCAATACAGCGGCCAAGGTGATAATATGACAAGTTACGTTATCTGACTCCACTACTAAAACCCTGCAATTCCTTGCTTTCCTATTTCTCCCAGAATAAAAGCCAGAATCCATAAGTGGGCCCTTTTATACCTCTGAGACCATTTTCAATTTCTCGCTCAATCTTCTCCAGTGACGCTGGCCTCCTTGCCGTTCTACAGTCATGTCAGCCCCCCACCCTGGCCCCCGGCCCCAGAGGTGGTGGTTCTCTCTGCCTGGAATGCCTTTGTGCCCCGTGGAGAACTTCTTTGCTTCCTTCACATTCTTGTGCAGATACCATCTTCACAGTGATTCCCTCCCTTGCCCCTCAGTATAACACCTTACGATCCCACCAGCACTTGTTTGCAATCTTAATTTTCCCATAGTGCTTACCTCGTTTTAGCATTATCTACAAATTGTTTGGGTTGTACTGGTGGCTCGGTGGTAAAGAACCCGCCTTGGTAAAGTCAACTGGTAAAGCCAATGTGGGAGACTCCAGGGATCCCACTCCCAGGGATCCAGGGATCAAACCTGGTTGGGAATATCCGACCCAGGATAAGGAAATGGCAACTCACCCCAGTATTCTTACCTGGAGAATTCCACGGACAGAGGAGCCTGGCAGGCCATAGTCCATGGGTCACAAAGAGTCAGACACAGCTGAGCAACTATCGATTTTACTTTTTTTTTTTGACTCGTGGGTCTTAACCTTTTCCCAACATTAATGAAAGCTGGGCAGGGATTTTTGTCTGTTTCAGTCACTGACCTAGTGCTTAGATTATCTAGTAAATTGTTAAGGAGGGAAGAGAGGCAGGAAGGAAGGAAGAGCAGACTCCATTTTCTTAGAATCCCTAAATATTAGATCAGGGTTGTTAAGCTGAAATCAATATAAGTCCACATTGCGTGGGGAGAAGCACCAAGTTATCGGTAAAGGAGGTCTGTCTCGCACTCTGGTTGTTTGATTGAGCTCTGCATGACTGGTCGCAGCAACGGCTCAGATTGATTAAGTGGCTTCCTGTCCAATCAACTCCCCATCAGTTACCTGCTGAGTTCTCGCCTGTCCACAATATTGAATGGCACACCCCTCCCTCTGGCTCCTTGTCGGGCTTTCAGAGCCATGGGTTTTGGGACGTGGAGTTCCAGGGAGGATGGAAGGGGACAGTGTCCTATAGAAGTTGAGACAATCTCCTTACTGGTGGCCAAGGGTCCCCACTCTAAGTGTCCCCTGGAAGCCAAGGACTTCTTAGGGGTACTGAATGATGCTAACCCGATGCAGAAGCTTTTAACCCATCATGCCTGACCTGGGAGTCACTGCTGCCTGTGGTAAGGAGACAGATTCAAGAAGATGTGGCTGGCTGGGAAGCCGGTACAGCTCATCAGCCATGTCCTGTATTAGCATTCAACAGCAGTGCTGGGTGTTCATGGGGGAGAGTCTGTGTCATTACCAGGCCCATGGTTTCCTATGAAAATGGTCCTTCAAGCTCTCTTACAGGGTGATTAAAGGTGAGCGGATCCCACTGAGATCTTCCCACCATCATTAACCCACTCTCTCGGGTGGGGTCCAAGTAGAGCCACGCGGTGCTTTTGACATCCTCATGGGCTGAGTTATTAAAAGTCTTTTTAAAAGACTGATAAAAGTTATTAAAAGACTTTTTAATAAAAGTTACTAAAAGTATTCAATGTGGTGCCAAAAGGCAAGGGCCACATGTGAGGGTGCTCCCTCTGGTTGAAAGTGTCTGTGGTGGTTTTACAACACAGTCACAAGGTCGATAGATTACCCCAATGGGAGGTGGGGGTCTATGTCCTCTCCCTTGAATCTGGGGGGGCTCTGTGACTGCAGCATACCAACAGCGAAAGGTGAAGCTGTGCCCCGTGACTTCCAGAGTTAGACTGTTAACGGCCATGCAGCGTCCACCTTGTTGGTGAGAACACTCAGTCCTGGAGCCCTGGGCCACGTGCACGCGTGTGTGCATGCTCACTCACTCAGTCGTGTCTGACTCTTTGCGACCCCGTGGACTGTAGCCCCCTAGGCTCCTCTGTCCATGGGATCTCCCGGGCAAGAATACTGGAGTGAGTTGCCAGTTCCTTCTTCAGGGGATCTTCCTGACCCAGGGATCAAACTAGTTTATCTCCAGCGTTGGCAACTGGATTTTTTACCACTTGCACCACCCGGGAAGCCCGGGCCATTGTGTAGAGTCTGGCTAGCCTGAGACTACCATACCAGAGTGGCCACACGGGGGACAAACTCATCCTCAGGCCTTCCTGACCAGGCCCCAGACCTGTGAGCCAAGAAGCCCCCCAGAAGTGGGTCCTCCAGACATCAGACTGCAGAGGACCTTCTGTGCTGGGACCTTCTGAATTCCTGTCATATAGAATCCTTGAGTGTAATCACGTGATGTTTTAAGTTTTGGGATCGTTTCACAGCAATACATACATAACAGGAACAACAGCATATGGGCGAAATACCAGCTTTGGAGTCAGTTATACATAAGTTCAAATGCCCGCTTCTATTCGGCTAGCTAGCTTTGTGACCTTGGACAGGGTCTGATACAGCTTTATTCTTTTGGCTCCACTGGGTCTTAGTTGCAGCATGCAGGACCTTTAGTTGCTGCTTGGGAACTCTTAGTTATGTCATGTGGGATCTAGTTCCCTGACCAAAGATGGAACCTGAGTCCCCCTGCATTGGGAGCTCAGAGTCTTAGCCAGTGGATCACCTAGGACCACCTCCCTTGGACACAGTTTTAAAGTGGGGAAAATATCACCTATATTTCAGGCCGATGTGAGGATTGAATGAGGTAACACATGTATAATGCCTATCATGTATTAGGCTTTTGAAAAAAGAAAACAAATCTTAGTTTCCTTCCTCCCTTCCCTTCCACCAGGGGCAGAACGAAACAATGAGACATAGTTCTGCCTGTGTTGCCAATGCGAGGTTATCCAATGCGTATTGTGATACAGGGTGGGTCACTCTGCATTAGAGCTGTCAAGTGACTTGTCCCACCACCCTGTCTACCTCCCCCAGCTCCTTTAGGCACGGCTGTTCTCTGCAAACATGAACTAGCCCAGGGCTTGGCTCAAAATACTTGCTCCATGAAAGTGAAAGTCACTCAGTCATGTCTGACTCTTGGATCCCATGGACTATACAGTCCATGCAATTCTCCAGGCCAGAAGACTGTAGTGGGTAGCCTTTCCCTTCTCCAGGAGATCTTCCCAACCCAGGGATCAAACCCAGGTCTCCCGCATTGCAGGCACATTCTTTACCATCTGAGCCACAAGGAAGCCCAAGAATACTGGAGTGGGTAGCCTATCCCTTCTCCAGGGGATCTTCCTGACCTAGGAATTGAACTGGGGTCTCCTGCATTGCAGGCGGATTCTTTACCAACTGAGCTATCAGGGAAGCCCACTTGCTCATAAATGTTGGCAGGTAAATGTGTTGAAGAAATATCTACAGGCAGAACCTTTATATGTGGTTTTATTGTACGATAGAAGTGTATGAAGAATTGTAACTCCAAGAATTAAAACTGACTTTTAAAAGTCAAACTCTAGCACTTGACTGCCAGGGAACAAATCCTGGTTCTATTCCTCATTAGCTGTGTGACCTTAGCCAAGTTGCAAAACCTCCCTGTGCCTGCGTTTCTCCACCTGCAAGTTGGTTCCTACCTAGGAGGTTTGCTGTGGTGAATACACACTGTGCACAAAGCCTGTCTGGCTCACGGTAACAATGTAATCGTCACAAAGTATATAGCCCATGGACCAGGCGAACCCACAACACCTATGAGCTAGTTATTAATAGAAACGTGGAAATCTCGGACCTCAACACAGACCAATGAAATCAGAATCTGCATTTTAACAACATCTCCAGGTGATTCATGTGCCTGTTAAAACTTGAGAAGGACTGCTTGGGTAAGTGTTAGCTATTATTGTGGTGAGGAACAGAATTGGCATGCATAGGGAAACCATCTTCCTTAAAACTGTGGGCCGCCCCACCTGCAGGGCTTTGGGGATTAGACCAGATGTAGGGCAATGCCAAGGGCTGCCACACACTGGTTCAGCAGTGGCTTCTCCACCACCCCCTCCTGCTATGCTCCATCCTTCAGCATTTCCTCTTCTGGCTCCCAGGCCAGGGTACATCTTGCCAGGTGTCTCCTGGTTTCTTCCTGGGCCTGATTCCTCTCTGACGTTCACGTGTGGTCCATTGTCCAGTGCTTATTCCAGGTAAAGGGAAATGGAGTCACATGCCTTATCACATGTCATGGACATTTACATTGACAGAGGTATCCTCCTTTGTTACAAGCATCAGATCAGTTCAGTTCAGTCACTCAGTCATGTCCGACTCTTTGAGACCCCATGGACCGCAGCATGCCAGACTACCCTGTTCATCACCAACTCCCAGAGCTTGCTCAAACTCATGTGCATCACGTCAGTGATGCCATCCAACCATCTCATCCTCTGTTGTCCTCTTCTCCTCCCGCCTTCAATCTTTCCCAGCATTGGGGTCTTCTCCAAGGAGTCAGTTCTTTGCATCAGGTGGCCAAAGTATTGGAGCATTATGTTACAAAGTATTATGTTACAAGCATAAGTATACCTATAAATTTATCTTAAACCAGCAACCCATTAAAAAATGTATTCCTTTGTGTAAAGCCATAAGGCACATGATACCATCTCCCTTTACCTGGAACAAGCAGTGGACAATGAACCACACTCGAGCCTCAGAGAGGAATCAGACCCAGGAGGAAACCAGGAGCCACCTGGCAAGGCTTCCCTGGTGGCTCAGAGGGTAAAGCGTCTGCCTGCAATGTAGGAGACCCGGGTTTGATTCCCTGAGTCGGGAAGATCCTCTGGAGAAGGAAACGGCAACCCACTCCAGTACTCTTGCTTGGAAAATCCCATGGACGGAGGAACGTGGTAGGCTACAGTCCATGGGGTCGCAAAGAATCAGACACAACTGAGTGACCTCACTTTCACTTTAGACAGTCTCACAGTTAACATGTCTGCTACTCTTGGGCAAACACAGTGATCATGGCCTACTTGTGAACTGGTTCTTTTAGTAACACATACCTCTCTGACTACCCGCATTGCAGTGGAGACGGTTATTCACAGTTTTTTGGAATGAAGATAATCATTTCCTGTAAAATTACTGCAGACTCACTTCTCATTAAAACTTGGTTAATCCCTTTCGTGAGTCTGTTGAATCGGATACTTTTGAATGCATAGCCTCTATTGTATTTCCATTAATATTGTCCACTAGTTTAGTTGCCCTGGAATGTTGTAATATGTTTGTGCAGTGAATGTAAGAAGCAGCAATGGATACTTCCCTGGTAGTCCAGCGGCTAAGACTCCTCACTCCCAATGCACGGGGCCTGGGTTCAATCCCTGCTCGGAGAACTAGATCCCACATGCTGCAACTAAAGATCCTGCATGCCACAGTAAGACTGAAGATCTCAGGCTGAAACTAAGACCCGGAGCAGCTGAAGAAATAGATAAATTATTGAAAAAAAAAAGCATTGATGTTGAATGACTGAGAGTAAATATCCTCATCTTTTGCAGTATTTTGTACCACTTTGTCCCACTTCCACACTTGATTAACTCTCTGTTATGTTAGTTGCTCAGTCACGTCCAGCTCTTTGTGATCCCATGGACTGTAGCCCTGCTTCTCTATCCATGGAATTCTCTAGGCAAGAATACTGGAGTGGGTAGTGTTTGGCCGAAAGTTTTCACTTTCGTCTCTGGTTCGAAGGATTTGTTAACAAAATAAGCTGCTCATTCTATACAAATAAATAATATCAGTATTTATTAGAGAATTATCTAGTTTACTTTCAATAACATTAAAAGAAAAGAGAAATAGGAAGAGCAGAGGATACATCACCAAACTGGGTTTTGACCAACATCTAGACTCAAACAGCCCTTGGGAAGTTCTGTGACACCGCACATTGGAATCCCAGTTGGGAAGGGTCCCAGGCAACGCATTTGCTCTGTGGGTGCGACTTCGGAGATGGCAGTTCGGGTTCCTGCTTATAATCCCAGGATTTAAACTGATATCCCTATCAATCTGTGAGAAAATTGCAGCTCTGGTTTCATGTTAATAATGTTTGTTTTGTCTTGTAAAACTTGGAATGTTGTTAAGCTCGGGGCTTGGGTGGTTGGCCGAGGCCCCTCCAGCAGCTCAACAATTTCAAGATTTGTCCCCTATCTTATTTGCGCTGCCCTTGTGGCTCAGCTGGTAAAGAATCCGCCTGCAATGCGGAAGACCTGGTTTCAATCCCTGGGTTGGGAAGATCCCCTGGAGAAGTGAAAGGCTACTCACTCCAATATTCTGGCCTGGAGAATTCCATGGACTACAGTCCATGGGGTCACAAAGAGATGGACTCGTCTGAGTGACTTGCACTTTCACTTTCAAGTCTTGCACTCACAGCAGGCAGCCAGGGAAGCGTCCAGACAGGTTAGAAGCAAGGCCAGAGGCTGCTCTGCTTTGTCTCTGAAGCCTAAACAAGGTCATTTATTTAATTTCCCTAACAGATAGCCATTTTCTTCTCCAGGGGATCTTCCCTATCCAGGGATCAATCCCAGTTCTCCCGCATCGCAGGCAGAGTCTTTACCAGGTGAGCCACCAGGGAAGCCCTAACTCTCTAGAACTCAGCAATGAAAGCAGGACAGCCTTCAAAAACATGCTGGGCAAATAGGAAGTCAGTGGATTCTGCAGTCGGGGTCCTTGGGCCCCTGGGTTGTCAGCTAACTGATAAGGATCACCCAGAGCAACGATGCCGTGGTTGTGGCTGGGTTACTTCCCTGGGAGCTGCAAGCGGGCTGCAGCCACTGCAGTTCTCAGGACTCTGGGACCAGGTTGGGAGCCCGGGGCACATCGTGCACTCCCCATGGGGCCGCTCCAGCCCCTCCCTGCCCCGTGGACTCCCCCTTGCCTCCTGTGTCTTTAAGACACTGCAGATGCCAGGTGTGAAGTGGTTTGGAACAAAAAGGGAGGAAGAAGCAACGGCCCTACTGAGTCACCTGTGCTCCTACCTCTTCCTCCTCCCGCAGTGGTTTTAATGATTCAGTGGCTGGCAGAGCAAACGGCGTCCTTTATGTCCCCAAATGGAGTCATTCAAATTTGCAAAGCCCAGCCCTTGGGAGTCCGAAGGTTTTCCCTAACCAGGTGATCTCCCCCAGTACAGAAGTTATTGTTTTACTACAATGAAAAATGCAGTGACATCAAGGGCTCACAATAGCCCCCATCTTTCATCCTTTCAAGCCCTCCTGCTAGTGTATTTAGTAAACGAATAGAGTAATCAGGGAACACAAGGCAGGCTGCTCTGTTTTCAGGTTATTATGGAATCGGCAGTGTTTACTTTCTTATTACAGTTTTCCAATTAGTGGGAAGGCAGTGGCAGTAGCCCAGCTCGGGGTCTCCAGGGAGATGCCTAAAATTTTACAAGGGACTGAAAGGGGTGGCGGGAGTTGTCAGGGCTGCAGACTTGTGCTAATCTTCCCTTTTCACCAAGGGATTAGGGGGAGGGCTGTGGATTTGCAGTTTTAATCAGAGGAGCTGCTGGAACTTTTCCTCACGGTCTCTGAATCATGCCTGTGGCTCCTTCCCTCTTTGATGGAACAGGTCACTGGATCCTTTGTGCTCAGGATCTAGGATTATCAAGGGCTTTCTGGAATTGGCAGCCCTACGGTCAGCTGCGTCCGGTTCTGAATCCGATGAACCTTTCCTCCACTCCAGGTTCTGTGCCCCGCGTCCCTCCGTGAGTGTGGCGGAGAACCCTGTACTCGGCCAGGCGCCTCACCTGCTCCAGCCAGCCTGGCCGCCCTTACTGCCTGTGTCCATCCTCTTCCTGCAGTGATGTGTCTCCTTCCCGCCAGGCGTCTATTAACCTGTCAACAGATCCGTGCTTCTTAAAAAAAGTAGAGTATGTTGAGATCTGATTATAAGAGCAATTCATTTTGTGTATATGTGTGCTCAGTCATGTCCAACTCTTTGCGACCCCATGGACTATAGCTCACCATGTTCCTCTGTCCATGGGATTCTCCAGGCAAGAATACTGGAGTGGGTTGCCATTTCCTTCTCCAGGGGATCTTCCTGACCCAGGGATCAAACTCGGGTCTCCCACATTGCAGGCAGATTCTTTACCTTCTGAGCCACCTGGGAATCCCAATTCATTTTAGAAAATGCCGATAACATAGAATATAATATAAACCACCATATAGCTCGCTGGCCTCAAAGGTGATCATTTTTAGCTCCTTAAGCAGATTTTCATATATACATGTTCAGTTATTTTCCTCACTTATTTATTTCCTCACTTATTTCCTCATGGCACAGTGTGCCATGAGCTTTTCTTCATGTCATTAAGTTTTTCTACAGCATTGTTTTAAGTGGCAGAATAGTATTTTGTTATATGGATATCTTGTTACAGTTTTATTACTAAAATCAATTCTGTGTTTTGAGTCATTTTAGAGGCTTATAAGATTTCTTTCGCATAAGCTGTGCAGTGATGAATGTCTTTGCACGTAGATGTCAGGCGAGTGTATGCTCCTCGGTTCTGTCTCGTCACAACAAAGATGTGGAGTGACAGACATTAAAGCCCTCCGCGCGTCACAGCTCTCGGGTCTCGGACAGACCGTGTTATAGCTCTCGGGTCTCGAATGGACTGTGTTATAGCTCTTAGACAAATCAGTGTTACAGCTCCGAGTTACAGCTCTATTTTATTTAGATAATAGCAGGAAAATCCATCCTCGAGGCATGAGGGCATGTCGACCCAAAGACGGGACGAGAAGAGTGCCCCAGCATGCGGGGGAGAGAGAGAGACAGAGAGAGACCCAGCCCTTTGGCTCCTCTTTTTATATGTTCCCACCCCCTCACCCCCTACCCCCTACGCCCCCCCCAGGCCCACCCGCACCCCCCCCTCGCCCCCCGGGCCTGCCCTATGTAAATTGGGTTAGCCAGGAGTGTTGTTTGTTCTACCTGAGGTCCTCACTCTGGTCCTCAGACCTTCCTTTGTTCTATTTTCACGGGCTTTTCTCTTCCTTATCTTTTAGCCACTGCCATTCTGGACTCCTTTTCCCTATTCTAACTACCTGACATATCTACTATTATTTCCTTAAGATAACTTCTTAGAAGCAGAATTGCTGAGTTAAAGCGCATATTTTGGAGGGTTTTGAGTAATATTGACATTTCACTCTCCATAAATATTGTTTGAATTTCCTTTGGCCTAGTAAGCAGTTGTATGGTTCAACTGCTCCCTGGTTCACCAAGATAAGCCTATAAGTTCCCAAAGGGTGGGAACCACACCTCCTCTGGTCCCTACACCAGATGTGGGGACTAGGTCTCTTGTCTATGCCTAGATAATCAAGGCTGGGCCAGGTGAGGAACTCAGTCTCAGGGCTGTACAAAGTGTCGAATCACACCTGGTCTTTATTTATGGTACTGATACGTTTCAGCATGGAATTTGGGGGCATCAATTCTGATTTTTTTTTAATTTCATTAAAATATTATCTCAATTATTAATTTTTGGCACTCCCTTTTGTCCCCACGGTGAATGCCTCACTCTCCTCACCCTAATCCTCCCCTGTGCCAGCTTTCTAGGTCTTCTCTAGCACTGCCACCTGCAGTGGAGGGCCGTGATCGTGCAGTCCTCTGTGAGCTGACCAGCAGCTGGGCAGTCAGCGGTGCCTCTCTGGGTCTTTCTGCAGCTGTCAGTGTGGTCCATCCCTTGTGGATGGAGGTGATGGAAACGATGGCTCTAAGGCTGAGGTCATCTTTGACCCACACTTCCCTCGTGGGTGTCTGCTGCTTCACGAAGGGGAATGACTAATTCAGGGCAAGAGAACGAGAGCCATGCTTCTTCATTCCAGGCTTCCCGTGAGCTGAAGTTTAATGCTGGCCAGCAGGCTCAGATGCCTCCCAGTCATTCTCCCTTCCTTCCCCTGCTTTCTAAATCCTCAGGCATCCTGCCCCATGGTCTCAATTATTTAATGGTGGGCTTCCCCGTTGGCTCACTGGTAAAGAATTCGCCTGTCAATGCAGGAGATGTGGGTTCAACCCCTGGGAAGGGAAGATCCCCTGGAGAAGGAAATGGCAACCTACTTCAGTTTTCTCACCCGGAGACTCCAATGGGCGGAGGAGTCTGGCAGGTGACGGTTCATGGGGTCATAAAGCGTTGGTCACAACTGAGCAACTGAGCGTGTGCGCAGTAAGTATGATAATGATAATAATAGACTCTGTTCTCAAGCACTTACTGTGTACTCAAGAGAACGCAGCCAGGAGGAGATGAAATCCTCATTCAAATGCAAGTCACCTGACCATGGCAAAGTGATTGCAGATTGTAGTGATTGTAGTTCTAGACTTAGTCCTACTGCATTTAAAATCTAATTTGGCCATTTTCAAGGGGTGTGTGTGTGTGTGTGTGTGCACGCGCGCACGCGTGCTCAGTCATGTCTGACTCTTTGCAACCCCATGGACTGGAGCCCACCAGGCTCCTCTGTCCATGGAATTTTCCAGGCAAGAATACTGGAGTGGGTTGCCATTTCCTTCTCCATCAAGGTGAGTGACTTGGGGCAAATAACTTAAGCCCCTATACTCCCCTCCCATCCAGGCTACCACATAACATTGAGTAGAGTTTCTGTGCTATCCCGTAGGTACCTGTTGGTTAGCCATTTTAAATATAGCAGCATGTACATGACCATCCCAAACACCCTGTCTTTTCCCTTCATCCTTCCCTCTGGTAACCATAAATTCTCTGTGAGACTGTTTCTGTAAATAAGTTTATTTGTATCATTTCTTTTTGGATTCCACATATACAGGATATCACACAATATTTCTCTTTCTCGGTATGACTTACTTCACTCAGAGTGACAGCCTCTAGGCCCAGCTCTTTCAAAGGTAGCACATGTTAATTGAGCTTCTGCTATATGCTGAGCCACGTGCAGACTTGCTGAGCCACGTGCAGACTTGAGGAAAGGATAGTCCTTGCCTTCCTGTGCACAAATGGAGGCAGAGACATTTGTGAATAGCTGGAATCAAAGAAGACCTGAGTTGGAGCTGTGATGTAGACACAGAGAGGACAGGAGAACTGAGGCCCACGTGGGGAAAGGTGGCCACACCCTGGCTGTCAACCTCTAGGCCATCCGTCTTGCTTCTTCCCCACTAACATCATGTTAATATTGTGAAGTATGGGGTGATCATAGCCTTTAAGGGAGTTGAAACTTAGGTAACTGTCTACCTGGGCAAGTTATAGGAAAGGGAGGATTTTAACTTGTTCAGAAACAGCACTGTTGGCAATAATCATATTCCTTTTTTCAGCTCTTTTAAAAATCTGTCTCCTCCCACTGCAGTGGAAGACTTGTGACAACAGAGATTCTGCCCACCTTGTTCTCCAGTGCTGTCTGGTCCATGGTAGATATTCCCATGAAATCTGCAGACCTATACAGTCAGGCAGCTCGTTTCAATTCTGTAAATAAGTATTGATTTTCTGCTATGTGCCAGACCCCGTGTTGGGCCCTGGGGATGCTCTGGTGAACAGGCATATACCGGGGAAGACAAACATAAAGCAAAGCCCCACAAGTGTGCTGAGGGTTAGGGAGCGACAGATCGCAGGCCGTGCTAGCGGAGGAGTCTGATGTAGTGTGAGCCTTACATTCGATCGGGGGGCCAGGGGAGGCATCCCTGAGGCTCCGGGAGGAGTGAGAATTACCCAGATAACTGGAGATGAGTGGGCAGGAGGGAGAGCTTTCCAGGCAGAGGCGACAGGGAGGAGACTGGGAAGAGGGGAGCTCCGTGCAGGTTCTAGAGCAGAGATGCTCAGAGCTGTTGGAGGACGGAGGGAGGGGGAGAGGGGTGACGTGAGGAGGGGGTGGGGGACCAGGGGGACAGAGCTGACTGAGACAGAGGGGAGAGCAGGCAGGGGAGGATGGGGACCCGGGCTGGGCGACCTCGGAGGCCCGCCTGGGGGTACCTGGCACTGCTGTGTGCAGGGCACTGCAGGACCTTGTTTTGCGATGTTGCTCAGACCCGGCTGCAGGGCGTGTTTCCCCGGGGGGCCTGGACCACAGCTCACCGCGGAGTGAGGAGTGCGGCTTCCCTGCTTGGCCACTTGGCTGGAGGAGCCCTGGCGGGAGAATCACCCCGACTCCACAGGACCCCCACCGGGAGGGGTTCTGGGGCAGGAACGGTGGTGGTGGTGGTGGGTCGCCGGGGAGCAGAGCTCTGCAAGTTGAAGCGGCCTGCCAGTCTGACTGTAACCAGGAAGGGTTAGTTTTGAATTTATGCTGAACCTGCTACTGGGACTTTAACCCTTTCCTTGCCTCTCTTGTTGTTGTGAGCATATTTAATGGCCTGTGAAACTAACACATCCCCCTGCCCGAGGCTTGCCATTCTAGCGGACATTTGCAAGGATTGAAAAGTTTTTTTACTTTGTTTCCTCACCTCGCCACTCCCCCCAATTCTTTTCCATAAAAGATTCTGGCAACCAGGCCCCGACAAGATGGTTATTTTGTGGCACTAGCCTGCCATCTTCTTGGTCAGCCAGCTCCCAAATAAAGTCCCTTCCACGTCCTAAAACTTTTGTCTCAGATTCATCGGCTTCTCTTGCGAGGCAAGCAGAACGAGCTTGGACTTGGTAACATGGACTTTTAAGAGAATGCTGCATTTATTTCTCTTTGTTTTACTGTTGTTTGCCTTTAATTTCAGTTAAAATAGCAGGACAGAAATGTCTGAGGCTTTTCGCTAAGCCCCACAGTTAGCCTTGTTAACAGGACTGTGGACATATCCCTCCCTTGGGTTTCTCCCAACAGATGGTCTTTGTCCAGGAATGCTTTGCGTTCTGGCAAGATTTGGCTATTTCAGCTGAACTCAAGAAGCATTTTGAGCTCTCGAGCACACACTATGTCAAAGGGGGGATACCAAGGTATCAATAAATGAGACAGTCCTGGCCCAGGGGACCACCCCTTTGGGGAGAGGTACGCAATTACCTGATCCATGGTGCAGCGGGGAGGAACTGGGTGCTCTGATGGGTTTAAGTAAAGTGCCTAGAAGGGTGGGGGCCTGGGGGAGGGAAGGATGCCTTGAGGGGTGAATCCCATGCTGGTGCTTGAGGGAGGGACAGGCAGTTCAAGTGGAGGGAACAGCATAAGCGAAGGCCCAGAGGAGTCAGCCTGTTGCAGAGAAGAAGCCAATTCTGACTCCATGTTGGAACTGCTTCTTGGATTTGCTTTTCTTTGCTTTTGTTATTATAATCATACATAATGACCTGCCTTAGTGAACCCTGCCCCTCTGCCTGAGTGTAAACTAAATTGCCTTTGTTCAGAACCCTGTCCACCTGTAGATGCCACGAAGGAAGAGATTAACACACTCCCTGCCTGAAACTTGCCATTTTAGGAGATATTTGCAAGATTAATGACCTTTCTACTTTGCTTCCTAACCTCCCCCCATCTCTGATCTACAAAAGAACCTGGCATCCAGACCCCATAAGATGGTTATTTCGAGGCACTAGCCTGCCACGTTCATGGTCAATGGGCTCCCTGATAAAAGTCTTTCCTTGCCTCAACACCTCATCTCTTGGATTGATTGGCTTGTTGTGCAGCGGGCAGAGTGAGCTTGGACTTGGTCACAGACACACCCCAGTGTCTGAAGCTTAGAACATGTGGAGGGCCACAGCCTGAGAAGTGGCAGTGACCCCTCTGTGATAGCTTTACATGCCATGGTCAGGAGTTTAGAATCGCCTCTCATGACAGTGGGGAGGTGTTGAAGGTGACTTAGTCTGCCTGTATTAACCATCACCTTTCTGATCGAAAGGAGGATTGGAGAAGCATGAAGTTGGCAATATGATGAGATAGGGGACGGATGAAAATTTTGGTATCTAGGTAAGCAATTGGAAAGGATCAGTGGGCCTGGAAGGGAAAGATTAAACGCTTGTTCTACAAGAGAGCAGTGTTTATCAACTCTACCTAAAATGAAGCTCATAAGCAGTCTAACCAAGATATTCTCTTAATTTCAGAAATGGTAATGCTCTAAGTCCGATGGCTCATAAGTAAAGAATCTGCCTGCAGGGCCAGGGACACAAGAGATATGGGTTCGATCCCTGGGTCTGGAGGATCCCCTGGAGAAGGAAATGGCAACCCACGCCAGTGTTCTTGCCTGGAGAATCCCATTGGTGGAGGAGCCTGGCAGGCTACAGTCCATGGGGTCACAAAGAGTCTGAGACGACAGACTGACTAAACACACACACACACACACACACACACACACACACACACACACAAGTGTAGTATATGGGAGAAACTCCACGACAGTCATTTATATCAAATAGCATGTATTTCAGTATGAAGTAGTCCAATATTCTCACCCACACTAACATCACTGTGGAGGCAACTGATGTTGCCAACTGCAGATACAACATAATGTAAAGTGGGACCTCTTTATGTTGGACCTCTTTATGTGCGATTTGAATCCCTTGAGGGAATGCAGGAAATGCAGGACAGTTCTTGGAGAGCCAGTGATGCAGGGGAAGAATCAAGTGGACACCAAGGTGGACTGAAAAAGCCAGGGGAGGATAAGGGAAGCTGTTAAGACGCCGTTGGGTTTCTAGTCCAGGTGACCGAGAGAGAGGCTAGAAACTTGGGAATGGAAGGTTCAGTGAGGATGCTTCTGTGCAGGTAGAAGAAGCAGGTCAGCCTCGACTTTGGGTAAAAGCTAGATGTGAGATGCTGAGTGGACCTCTTTGGGTAGGGCTCAGAAATTTCCCAGAAATCCATGAGCCACCCACCCATGACACCTGTTATGCCTGATGTCCGAATCCCCGAGCGGGAAGAGAGAAGGCCTCCAAGACAATGCAACTCGCAAAAAGGGAAGTTTATTGCCGACTCGAGTCAGGGCTCCCACCGCATCCAACACAGTGGTGCGGGGTCAGAGAGCCCTGAGCCCGAGCTGTTACACAAATTTATAGGGTGAGCATAAGCAGTTGGTAGCTGGCTTAAGCGGATTGGTTACATGTTTGCAAAGCAATTTTATTGGTCCAAACTTTTGCGGGCTTTTTTCAAACTTAGGCGTTCGCGGGCTTTTCAGCTTTCCCCTGATAGGTTCCCTTTTTCTTACTGGGCGCATATTGATTGGCTGGCTCCAGGTGGCCTGATGGGGGTAGGGAATCTTAACCATTTCGGGGGAAACCGAAACTTAGGTCTGGGCCGCCTGTCATGGTGTTAGCCCTGGCAGCCTCACAACACCAACTGTGGCAGAGAGTTCGAGTAAAACAAGAGGCCGCTGCATTTGGCAGTAAAGAGGTAGTTTGTGATGAGAGAGAGCTGAGATAGTACAGTAGTGAGGGATGAGGCCAGAACACACATAAGGGATGACATTAGTGGTTAAAGAAGTAGCAGCCGCAGGTTTTAAGAATTGTTGCAAGAAGTGGAGAGTGGGAAAGTAGTTTGGATACAGAATGTGTGTGCTGTGTGTATGGAGTTTAGAAATGGGTGGGGAAAGAGAGAGAGGGATAGATAAGGTGACTTACTATTCATTTGGCATGTGTTGTATTTAGCATTTGGAGAATTATACCCTAGCAAACGTTTTCTAAAATTTGTTGAAGTAATAAAATACAATAGCAAGGCTTTTTTTCCCTTAAGAAATTTCAAAGGCATCTGGCCCAGCATTCCTGGTACACATCATTGCTACTTTATCACTGTTGGTTAAATCTAGGCATTGACTGGCTTTCCAGTAAAACAGAGGTACCTAGTTAAAGGACGCATTGGCAATTTAATTATTGTTTTCTAATGACCGGGCCAAGTGCTTCCCTGGTGGCTTAGCAGTAAAGAATCTGCCTGCCAATGCAGGAGGCTTGGGTTCAATCCCTGGGTCAGGGAGATCCCTTGGAGGAGGAATTGGCAACCTACTTTGGTATTCTTGCCTGGAAAATTCCATGGACAGAGGAGCCAGGTGGGCTACAGTCCATGGGATGGCAAGGAGTTGGACATGACTTAGTGACTAAACAGCAGCAGCAAATGACCAGGCCAAGGCATCTCTTGGGATTGGTAGAAGATTCTGTTGGGCTAAGGCTCCTTGAGGAGGCAGATCACAGGTAATTTTCCATTTGGACATGGACCAAAAAAAAAAAAGTGATTTTTTTTTTTTTTTTTAAAGGTCATCTGCCTGGTACAAGGAAAAATGCCTGTGTAGGTTTTAATCATTTGATTAGAATACGTAGAGGCTGATCTTTGAGTTCAGTGGGCCCTCAGTAGAAAAATTCTAATAACTCCCTTTTACATCTCTGACCTACTGGGCTGATTCCCTGGCTCTTCTCCCAATGGTTTCTATTCATCCAATTGTTTCCTACAACTGAATCAAGCTGTCGTTTTCTTAGTAAACTACAGGATGAGGCGAGTTTTCAAATCTGGTGTCTTCTTCCCTAATGTGGTTTTCATTGATTCTGAGAGTGGTTGGAACAGCAGTAGCTGGTTTATAATTCCCAGGCAGGGACTGAGACGATCTTGGGAGCCGCTGTGTGAGAACGCTGTCTACCTTTGTACAAAGATGGCTTAGATTTCTTCACAGCTTCTTTTCCCGCGGCAGCTCAGAAGGTGTAAATGGGGTGGGGGATGGGGCGTGTGTCGAATGGAAAGGTTTTGTAATTTCAAAGCAACCTAACAAAACAGATCCTTCAGAATGTGGCAACCTAGTCCCAGGCACAAGAATCGCCTCCTCTTCCTGCGTCTGTAGCCTTTTGCATTACCCTGTCACTAGCAGAAAATAGGATTTCTCACCTATAGATGGAGAAGAGAGACGAGACTAGCCAGAACATTAGGTAGAAATTACTTGTCAAGTTTGATCAATTCAGAGAAAATCCAAATCCCCTTTGAAAACACACAGTTGATATTTGAAGATGAGCAGGGGATGTCCTTATAGATCCATTGTTTGGCCAAATTGTCTGCATATGCAGCGTGTTTGCTAAATGAATGATGCATTTGCATATAAATGGCCCATAAGTAATTTGATTCTGCTCCAGACAGGGTAATAAACAAGCCCCCTCCCCACTGTTGGCCTTGTGAGCCGGGTGTGCGCCTGGACTCCTGTCTTACTGCTTGGATTGTGCTATTATTTGACAAGGCACGGGGGAAAGAGTACATGAATCTATTAAGGGGAACCAATCTCCATTATGCGCTGAGATTTGAGGGAACAGGCAGAGAAATCTTTCATAATGTACAGCTTCTGGCCTCCGGCTCTCTGAGCAAAAATTAGAAAAAAAAAAATCAAAGTTGCTGCCACTATAGCAAATCCTCTTTGCGTGCTGGGGACAGTGAGGCGTTAATTACCATCTGCACGCTGCTTTTTTATGAGAGTGTTAAGTGCCCATGCCTCCTGTCCAGCACCTGAGTGAGTATTTGTAGCTCACATGCGAACGTGGGACCCATGATCTGCGTTTGAGCTGAGATCTCTGAGGACATCAGCCACTAAGTGGACACAGCCAGGTATTCAGATCACAGGCTTTCCCTCCGTGTCCAAACTGATGAGTTCCAGCTCTTCACATGGAAGGCAGGGGGCTTAACGCCAGTTTCCAGTTTCCGTCTTGCAGTTATGTCCTGCCTATTATGTCAGAGCTGCGACTCTTTATGGCCTCTTTTCATGAGATTTGTGACGTTCCATTCTTTTAAAGGCTCCAAGGGGATAGTACACCTTGATTTAAGAAAGCTCAATATATTAATCCAGCTTCACTGGAGAGAAATATAGAAGGATGGTTATTCACTTTGCAGAAGGATCTACAATGGAATTCTTTAAGTAGTAAATATTATATGTGGCGCTTCGCTTGTGATTTAGTTCATCATTTCAGGAAGAGGTTCTACTGGCACAATGCAGTCTACTTCTGAGATGTTGGTGTTTCTTACTTAAATGATTCACCCCTTGTTTCCCAGCCCACACCAGCATCGGGACAACCCAGAACTCAGGCAATCATCCCAGTGGTAGCTGCTTCGAGTCCCCAGTTTTGATCCTAGAACTCACAGCCTCTCATCCTTTATGGTGACAGGTCATATAAGTTGGCTCATGTAGTACAGATTCTAATTGCTTTTAGTTTGCTTTCTGGAGCTAGAGAGTCTGAAAGCTAAGGCCAATTCTGCCCAGTTTCCCTGGCATTAAGACTTAAGAAGGAATTCATAGGGCCAGGACTCCATCTCAGGCCTATTTGTGCTGATCATGCTCGGCTGCCTCTCCAGTGGACTCTGAACTCTCTCTTAGTGCCTGTGGGAACGACAATGGAAGGATAAGACCCCCTCCGGACAGGGGAATCTTGAAGATCACATCCAGGTTACTCATTGCCTAAGAGGAAACATATTGTAATCACCCCTGTCTCCGGACAGGTCATAAACTTTTTCCGTATCTATCAGGATGTAATCACAGGCTTATCGATTATTAACTGGTTGGAACGTGACCAGAAGCGTATTGATTATTAACTGTTTGGAATGTAACTGCGGGCTTATTGATTATTGACTATTTGAACACATAACACGTGAATGATGGGGTTACTGTAGTTGTATTTACCCTTCCTTTGTTTATGTAAGTCTCAAGGGAATTGGGGTGGTGGGTTTGGATACGTACACATCGTACACATGGGGTATAAAAGATTTTCACAAATGCTGGTCGGGGTCCTTGGCTAAGAGGAGACTCTGCCTTGGGCCCTCCGGTGTAATAAACTGCACTCCACTATCTGCATTGTCCCTCTGAGTGAGTTTGTTTCCCGGAGAGCGTGGCTACAACAAGACCTCCTCCTATGATTTAGGGATTAGATCTCCTGGCAAGTACAGTGGTAGGGATGTCTGGCCCTAGTAGGGGAGGAAAATACTTCCCCACTACCATCACCGACTCAATGGATGTGAGTTTGAGCAAACTCCAGGAGATGGTGAAGGACAGGGAAGTCTGGCGAGCTGCAGTCCACAGGGTCGCAAAGAGTCGGAAACAACTTAGCAACTCAATAACTAGCCTTCTGAGTTCTTGGCTAAGACCCCGTAATAAAACGCAGATGCACACGAGAAACAAACAGGAGTTTATTAACATGTCTGCTGCTTGCACATGTGAGAGATACCTGGAGAAAATGAGTAACTCAAAGAAGTGGCTTAGAATTCAGGCTCGGACTTCCCTGCTAGCCCAGCGGTTAAGAATCTGCCTGCCGATGCAGGGACATGGGTTCGATCCCTGGTCCGGGAAGATTCCTCATGCTGTGGGAGCAACTGAGTCCATGCGCTGCAACTCCCGAAGCCCTCAAGCTCCAAAGCCTGTGCTCCACAAGAGCGGCCCACACACTGCAACTGTTCGCCCCAACTAGAGAAAGCCCGTGTGGCAATGAAGACCTAATGCAGCCAAAAATTAATTAATTAAAAAAAAGAATTCAGGCCAAATATCATCTTAACAGGGACAGGAGAGGAGGGTGAAATCCTCCTCTTAATGGGAGGAAAAATTGACTTCTAAGAAAGTTGAATGGACCCTTAGAAGAACAGATAGGAGAGATGATAGTTTGTGATGAAGTTTGTCTGAGTGAGGTGCTGACTTCCTTTCTCTCCTGTGATACAGTCCATCTTCCCCAGTTGGTGAAATTCCTAGAGAGATGATTTATGACAATGGGTTTCCTCCTGGAAAATCTGTCTTTAGGTAGATAAGGGGAGTTCAGAAAAAGACTTCTCTGTGTATTTGTTATTTTCCCAGTGCCTAGGGCTCAATATAACCAATATGTCAAAGTGGCATGTTTTGGGGTGCTACATCCTGAACTCCCACAGTCCCATTTTGGGGAGCCATATTCTGCTACCCTTGAGGCAGCTGTGGCTGAGTCTCTGACCCCAGTATCCAGTGTACACAGTGGTATTTCTGCCAGAAGAATTTTGAGGTATATATAGCTAGGTAGTTTTCGCTGGCTGCTCTGTCCCCAACTCTATGACTCTCTGGCCCTCCTGTGAACTACCTCATGTATTTTCTGCTTAAACGAGCTTCAGTAGGTATATCGGCCACAGCCAGGAGGGTTTACTGATACACTCCCCCATTCCTGTGTGTCCGGGGTCTTTCGCCTTCTGGGCTGCGGTGTACAGCTGCGCAGGCGGCGCATTGCTCAACTCCAGAGGACGCCATTCCCACAGGCGGAACAGCTTTTCCTCACGACTGGACCGCCCTGGTCTCGCGAGCCTCTTACCCGTCTCTCGGCTCTGGCGCTCCCGCTGCCCGCGTGTGGGCCTCACTCCACACCTTGTGCTGTAACCACCCAGGCGTGAAGGGAAAGCTTTCTGCAGAGAAGACAACTCTGTCAGCTCTCATGACCTGCTCCACGGGATTAAAACTCTTTAAGGCTAGACTTTCTCCTGTCCAGACACCTAGGACAAAACATTCCAGGGGCTGGGTGTATTAATCGTGAGTTTTATTTTCAATATTTTACGATGTTTTGACATCTTGGGGACTTGAGGACCCGGGAGAGGGACAGCCCCTCTGGAGGTTAGATGAGTCATTCCTCAAGAGAGTAGACAACTTCCCTGAGAGCCTGCCTTTGATGCGTAAATCAACCAATCCTGTATCCACCATGCTTGGACTACCTGATGTGAGAGCCGACGCATTGGACTAGACACTGGGAAAGACTGAGGACAGGAGGAGAGTGGGCAACAGAGGACGAGATGGTTGGAGGGCATCACTGACTCAGTGGACATGAGTTTGAGCAAACTCTGGGAGACGGTGGAGGACAGGGAGGCCTAGTGTGCTGCAGTCCATGGGGTCGCAGAGAGTCCGACATGACTGAGCGACTGAACAACCACCTTCCTCCTTTTATCAGGCACCTGCCCAAAATCACCCCAGGGGACAGTAACCTCTAGGAGGCCGCTGAGACTCAAATACTCAGTCCTCAACCCGCTCAGCTCCTTCCTCCGCCTCACCCAGCCCTTCTCAGGAAAAGCACAACAGTGGCTTTTGCCCGTGTTGCTTTATCCTCACTCCTGCCTCCTGTCCGCCCCGATGTTTCCTTGTGTGGCTCTGGGTAGCATGCAGCACCCCCCACCCCCCCTGTAAATTTTTACATAATAAACTTTTCACTCACAGGTATTTGTCCCTGTGTCTACCATCTTATCGTATCTGATTAAAACAAATCCTGGGCAACTGGAAACACTGGGAAAGGAAGTATTTGAGCAGTACTACATAGCATCATGGGCTTCCCAGGTGGCTCAGTGGTAAAGAATCCATCTGCAATCAGGAGACACAAGAGTGAGTGACTGACTGAAAGTCACTCAGTCGTGTCTGACTCTTTGCAACCCCATGGACTACACAGTCCATGGAATTCTCCAGAATACTGGAGTGGGTAGCCTTTCCCTTCTCCAGGGGATCTTCCAAACCTAGGGATCGAACCCAGGTCTCCCACATTGGAGGCGGATTCTTTACCAGTTGAGCTGCAAGGGAAGCCCAAGAACACTGCAGTGGGTAGCCAACCCTTTCTCCAGGGGATCTTCCTGACCCAGGAATTGAACCGGGGTCTCCTGCATTGCAGGTGGATTCTTTACCAACTGAGCTATCAGGGAAGCTGAGATGAAAGAGACATGGGTTTGATTCCTGGGTCAGGAAGGTCCCTTGGAGGAGGAAATGGCAACCCACTTCAGTGTTCTTGCCTGGAAAATTCCATTGAGAGAGGAGCCTGGTGGACTACAGTCCATAGGGCTGCAAAGAGTATGACATGACTGACCACACACACACATAGTATCATATTCCAAAGTCTTTATTGCTTATGATGAACTGGGCTTCTCAAGACAGAACCCTTGTATTTTGATTGTCTTCTGCCTCAGGGAAGTTACGTGAAGGATTCCCCATCAGCGCATCCCCTCTCATTGCGTCACTGACCCTCAGACGCAAAGTCTCCCTTATCATTTATTTCAGAGAACCTAAGAACTAACATGAGTAAGGCTCTCTGTGACCTTCTAGAATCTCTAGCTCTTCTAGATTTTGGAGGTGAATGTATAGATTGAGTTTCTAATAGGACTTTACATCTGGAAGAAGACTCAAAATACCTGTAGGTTTATAGTTGCTCTACCAAGTCCCTAAACAATTATGGAATCTTAGAGTGATAAAGGACCCTAGGAATTACCTAGTCTAGATTCCTCCTCTGTGACTCCCTCCATTATTCAGTGTTTGCTTATTTATTTTTCGACTGCACTGGGTTTTCATTGTGGCAAGCGGGCTCCTTGTGATACACAGATTCACTAGTTGCAGCTCGCAGGCTTAGTTGCCCCATGGCATGTGGGATCTTAGTTCCCCAAACAGGGATTGAACCCACGTCCCCTGTGTTGGAAGGTAGATTCTTAGTCACTGGAGCACCAAGGAAGTCCCTACTCAGTGCCTCTTCATCCAACCCTCTTCCTGTTGAATGAATTCCTTCTGCCATTTCTGATGGTCAGTGACCCGTCCATTTGATCATCCCATCGCATCTGTGTTAAAGTGAATTGTGTATTCTAGTGCCAAAGTTGATGAACCAGCCCATTGGACAAATCCAGTCTGCTGCCTGTTTTTGTAAATCAAGTTTTATTGGAGGACAGCCATGCTCATTCATTCAGGTGTGGTCTAAGGCTGCTTTCACACCACAGTGGCAGAATTAAATAGTTGCCCTAGACAGCCTATGGTCTGCAAAATCTCTAGTGTTTACTATCTGGCTCTTGTCCCAGCAGATAGAATGGGCCAGAATCTTGGACATTATTTATAAGTTCTTCAGGGACAACGCCAAATTATTTCTCCATGGAGCATTTTTTAATTATAATAGCTTCCATTAGGGTCCTCTTCAAACCATGTCAGTTAAAGTCTTCATTATTTCATTAGCTCTTTATTCTTCAAGGCTGTTGAGAGAGGATGGTCCATGAATTGCTCATGTTTCTATACATCTAGGCATGATGAGCCAATTTGCTCTAGAACTGTCTTTTGAGGAATGTTAATGTAAATATGGAGACAATGACTCCTTCTAGAACAAATTTGTTTATGTTCCTGGGTAGTAAAAATAGAAGTATTCCCTCCTCAGAGAGATTTGCTTGTATTCCAGGGTAATAAGGATTCCCTGGTGGCTCAAATGGTGAAGAATCTTCCTGCAATGTGGGAGACTCAGATTCAATTCCTGGGTTGGGAAGATCCCCTGGAGAAGGGAATTGCAATCCACTCCAGTATTCTTACCTGGAGAATCCCATGGACAGCGGCGCCTGGCGGGCTACAGTCCTTGGACTTGCAAAGAGTCGGACATGACTGAAATGCACAGGGTAATAAAAATAATCTCTCCAGAAAGGAAGATGGCAGTCTGCCTAGCAACCCCACCTAAGATCAGAGTCTCCTAATCTCAGGGTCCCTCTCCTTAATGGTCCCCACACTGTGCTCAGGCAGCACCTGTTCCTCATCCTGTTGGAACTGGGGCTCAGGAAAGTGAAAGTGAAGGCACTCAGTCATGTCCAACTCTTTGCAGCCCCATGGACTGTAGCCCACCAGGCTCCTCTGTCCATGGAATTTTCCAGGCAAGAGTACTGGAGTGGGTTGCCATTTCCTTCTCCAGGGGATCTTCCTGACCCAGGAATCGAACCCAGGTCTCCCGCATTGCAGGCAGACGCTTTACCGTCTGAGCCACCGGGGAAGGAGCTCAGGAAACCTGGACTCAGATATTCTTCTTGCTGTAAATAATAAATTGTCTAGGGACTTCCCTGATGGTCCAGTGGTTAGGAATCTGCCTTCCAATGATAGGGACGCGGGTTTGATCCCTCATCGGAGATCTAAGCTCCCACCTGCCTCAGGGCAACTAAGTCAGTGCGCCACAACTGGAGTTAAACCCACGCACTGCAGCGTAAGGTCCCGCGTGTTGCAACTAAGACCCGATGTAGCCAAAGAAACACGTCCAAGTCCATCTGCGCTCATTGTCTTCCTCTGACGACAACTACGGCTGCATGTCATTCAAACCAACCAAATGCCACTGGGCTGCTGCTTAGGAACTGCTGGGCCATTAGACAGTTGCTTGATGCACGTGTAAATGTATTTATTGTGTTTCCTTGAGTTCACTACAGTTCCTGAGGGCAGGGACCAAGCTGTTCTTCCCTTTGTATCCTCCCGTAAGCCCAACACACGTAGGCATTCACTCCTATTTTGTTGCTCTTGCTGTAGGCTGTCATACATCCTGTTCGGAAGTGCTCTTCTTAATGGCTGCCTGAAGACTTGGGACTATTTCTAAATTGCCATGGCTTCCTTGTGCCCAGTTGCCTCAAGACTCTGGGCTCTCAAGACACCCCAGGCTTTGTTAAACAGTGGAGGTGAGTTCCAGCCCCACCAGTGCCCACCCAGAGGGCAGCCCACTGTGGATGCAGGAGCAGAGCCTAGGGAATACAGCCCCACCAGCCCTGCAGCCAGGAAGTTGGCCATACACGTGGCTCCCCAGATTAGGGGCAGAATGAGCAAAGGGCGACACTGCCAATGAGGGCTTGCTGTGGCTAGTAACCCGCACCCACGATAAAACAAACGCACTTTATGGACTCGTTCTTCTTAGGTTTGCCAGATTTAGCAAATACCCTAATACTTTTTATTTTACTAAGTGGTCCTACTCTTTGCAGTCTCCCCTCTAGAGCCCATTCCCCAACTGAGCCTTGCCCTTGGGGTGTGGCCACATCACTAAAGCAGACCCAGTGATAATGGTTTTCCCGATTCTCCTTTTTCACAGAGCCTGGCTCCTGGGCTGGTGAAGATGCAGATCTGAATGTATAGAGGATGGACCCAGACTTCCAGGAGACCTTCCCTGAGTTTTTCTGGCTGCCTCGATCTTCTGTCATTGTTTGCAGGAAGCAGGACCACCAGGTAGGTGGTGGGCTCGGCTTTTGAATGATCTGGAAGCGTTTCCATTGGAGGAAGGGGGATCCCTTCCAGGGCCTGAGGGTGGGATCAAACACTCAGAAATGAATTATCAGAGGAGACATACATGCTGACAAAGCAAAAGACTTTACTGGGAGGGGGCACCCCGGTGGAGAGCAGCAGAGCAAGGGAACCCAGCTATCACACAGCTCACAGTCTCGGGGTTTATGGTAATGCAGTTGGCTTCTGGGTCGTCTCTAGCCAATCATTTTGCTTGTTGCCCACGTGTGGTCTGAATCAGAGTCCTTCTCAGCCAAGGTGGATTCGAGTGTGAGAGTTTCTGGGAGGTAGGTAGGATATACCATCTCCTCCCTCCTCCTTTCGACCCTTCTCCAAATCTCTGGTCACTTTTGGCTGTAGCGTCGTGTTCTTTTTCAGGACCTCCTGTTGTGAGACAACTCAGGCAAGCAATTTATTTTCATGCCCAGCCAAGGCAGCCAGTTTCACTCAACAGTTCTCTAACATTTCGATGTATTGAGGTGCTTGATTTCCTGTTGATTGTGTTTTGTTTTTTAACTCTCTAATTGCCAGGATTATGGGTCAAGTTGGATATAGAAATCACGAAATGTCTATCTCCTTGTATTAACAAAAGTTGATACAGAACCTAGGAAGAGGTAGAGAGAGGGGAAGATGGAATAACCTCCTGGATGGGTGATAATCCACGTCCCTAGCTTTGATCCTTAATAGATGCTTTTTCCTTGGACCCCCCCTTGCAGAGGATGTACAGAGTTTATCTTGTCTACCTCTAGGCTAATAAGAAACTAGTTCGTGATTTCCTTTCCTCTCGCCCATAGGCAAGACTTATGTGGGGCTTAGCTCTGAGCTGCTGCTGAAAGTGGCCTGATAATTCACATCCCGCATGGACGGCCCTGGAACACTGACACCTGCTCAGGCATCCTGGGGAGATTTGCAGGATAAATAAATGCCTCCCTGGGTATTTGTGAGGTAACTCCCTGTCAGGGCTAGGGGCAGAGATTTTAAACATAAATTACCATCCCAGCCTGGCAGGGGTTTATAGGATGAGCCCCTTATGTGCTCATGGGGAAGATTTACACAGTCCCTTCATCGGCACCAGGCTGCCGGAGTTGTTACCGCGTGACACTCGGTGCTGGGGACCCTTCTATGCTGGCTTCCATCCACTAGCCCCAGTCATGGCTCCGGCATCACGGCTGGCAACCTCCAGCATCCTGCCTGCCCAGCTTTCTTCTCTCCCTCTTCTGTGCCTGCCACCCACCACCTCTGCCTCCAAGGGACAGGAGAACAGAGTTCCCTCTATTGCTTCTCACAGGGAACCCCTTCCTGACTCCTCTCCTTTTTGGACTCTGTTTCCTGCTCCTCCATCCGAATGTAACCGGTCACTTCTTGTCACCTTCTTTCCTGCCTTCCTCCCTCTCGAGGAAGGACTGGCCTGCGCCTTCAGGAGGTTTTATCTGCTCCTTTGTTTTCTGTGGCCCCTGTTACCACCGGTGTGCTCAGCTCTGGATTTGAGAGTCCAATCATCAGTCACATAACCCTTGCATAATCCTGTGGGGGAAAGAGTGTTAAAATCAGAATCCCGTGTTCCACTCTGAGTCTCCTAAATGAGAATCTCTGGTTTCTGGATATTAGAAATCAAGTTCTGTTGATCATTCTTTATATTTGCTTATATTTGACTCTGTCGGGTCTTCGTTAGTGCTTAGGCTTTTCTGTAGTTGCAGCGATCGGGGGCTTCTCTCTAGCTGTGGTTCGTGGGCTTCCCATTGCTGTGGCTTCTCTTTTGTGGCGCATGGGCTCTTAGTGCAAAAGTTTTGCTAATTGTGGCGCACTGGCTTAGTTGTTAGGCAGCCTGTGGGATCTTCACAGACCAGAGATCAAACCCTTGTCCCGTGCATGGGCAGGTGGAATCTTTATCACTGGAGGCCCTGTTGATCATTCTTAAGCACATTCTTAAGCACCCTAAAGTTTGGGAAATAAAGCCCTGCATCTCAGGGAGGGTTCAGGGCTGGACCTCTCTCCCTGGCTGAATTTCTCAATGGGTGAGTGTCCCCCTTCTTTCAGTGGAATCTCTCTCTGGCACTCAGCAACCTTACTGTGCATCTTTAGCGTATTTTTAGGGCAAGGGAAAATTTGGGACACCATAGGGTGCAGAACCATTCCAAGAGAGGCCATGGCCTGACAACTAATGTGACTCATGAATATTCATGCTGGTCCTGTGGTCAGTTTTGATCACTCAGCTCAATTCAAGGCGCTCTCTATAAGCCTTTGTGAGAGCAGGAAACAGGTTCTGGGAAGAAGGACATAAGGAAGAAGATGGAGGTTAAGATGAATTGACAGGCAATAGGATTAAAATTCTTGCTCAATCCTGATCTTGCGAGTAACTAACAGTGGCCTGAAATTAAAGAATTAAACCATGAAGGCTCCCTTGACAACTGATCTGATAGGCCCAGAAGTAAATTTCAGGGACCCTGTTGTCAGAGGCAGGGGAGAGCTCAGATAAGGGGTGCTGGGAGGAAGCGGATGGGCAGGGAAGGCCATGGGGGGAGGCTGTGGTCCCTCTTCTCAAGGCAGCACCAGAGGCTGAAATGGTACTGGGGGTATATCAGTTGCCAGGGCTTTTATTCACCTTCAGAAATACTTTCTTCCTTGCATCCAACTATGACTTTGAAATGGAGGCAAAAAAATGAAACGGGGAGGAAGATAATGAAACATAGGTCAAACGTGGCAGCTGGTGAATTTCTGATAATTGCGCTTTCCCGTATAGCATTTCATTTCTATTCCCTGAAGTCGCACAGAACCCTGTGGGGAGGAAAAAGATCCCACAACAAACAATAACAACAAGCAACTCTGAAGGGTTCAAGGAAACAATATCAAATGCAATTTAATGACATTTTTCATGGGAGATAGGGTAGAGATAAACTGATATTCCAAGCCTGCTTCTTCTAACATTATAAGAAAGCCTAGAAAATTACATAAACATCAATTTAGGTCAAGTAAAATGATCCTTGATTTCCTTTCTGTCTCTCTCATCTCAGTACCCCAAAAAGAGGTTAAAAAGGAGAGAGGAATATTTGTAGTATAGTATTCTATATACTATACTACATTAGAAAAGGCAAACTCTAAGCCTTGTAGGTAACCTATGTAGTAATCTGATTTGGGGGAAAAAAAAATCAATGCTTATCTACAACAGATTGTTTGGATCTCATAACAGTGAAGTTTTTCTTGGCTGTCTGTTCTCCAGGTTAATACAATAGAGAGCTCAGCAATTCTTAAGGAAATCTTCAGAACAAATCATCTGAAGGTCTAACAATCTGCTAGGAGACTCTGCTCTTGATGCTGTTTGTAGCTCAACTTTAATCGAAGCATGATTCTTTGACATCCCAACCATGATCCCTTCCCCTTCCACCAGAAATCGCATCCAAATGGAAGCTTCAACAAGCCTCACTTCTTTCCCTGACACTGAAGCCACTGGGACCAGAATCACTGATTCACTATTGGCCTTGGAGATTCTGCTTCTTACCAGGTACCCAGCCTGGAGTTTCACTGTGACTTTTATCCTAGTGGTAACCAGGCCTTAATGTGAAAAGAGTGCTGGCCTGTGTAGACTGAGAATTGTGAACAGCGTCCTTGTTGGGTTGCAGCGAAGTATCCAGATGAAGCTAGATTAGCGCTGGATACCATTCTTCGTGTAACAACCCCTGACCTGTTCCCTCTCAGTCCCTCAGCTTCGTGGATGAGGGTCCTGTTTTTGCATTCACACATGTTATGCCATGTTATAGTCACTGCCCACTGTGTCATTCTCAGATGTTGGATATTTCCAATCTCTTGTTGCAAAGTGAAATATTTCTTTAGGCTTTGGTCTACATGTGGAGTAAGAAAGATGACCAATGAGAACAAGTAACGAGAGACTATACTTTTGTAGAGTTTGGTCTTCCCTTTTGGACTGGGATTGCCAACAGGCTGGTTTTATGAGCCATAATTTTTCCATGAAAGTCATCAGATAGAACTTTCCACACTAACTATAATAGGGAAGGATCTGGAATAGAGAAAGGAATGCCCTGGAAGCTTCTTTAAAGCCTCAGACTCCCTTCTCCAAAACAATTTGCATCTTCCCAATAATTTGCTATTTGGCTGGCTTGGCTATCATTTCTGTCCTGTCACTGTGGCCACTGGGATCTTATTTCTCCTTCCAAAATCCCCTTTCCCTATCCTGATGTATGCATCAGAACTGCCCATGCAGTGATAATGCAGGTAAATGTTTAATGATTAGTTTTTCAAGTGGGAAACACCTTGGCTTATAGCATTGCCAATTTCCATGGTGTAAACACTGCCACCACAGCCAGTTTCAAGCTGTTTCCATGAGATCACCAAACATGGGGATGGTAGCACATTTATATAATTTAATTTTTAATCATGGCTATGCTTAACAATTTGTAAAATTCCTAAAAAATTTAACAACTCTTACATAAGCCAGCTCTAATATACCACTCTGTCTTGGTCTGGGAAAAGATGGAATAAAGGAAGAAATGAAAGGGTGTATTTAATACTAAAGTACTAAAAGGCCTCTATGCCATTCAGACTTTATGCCTGGCCCTTCTGAGAGTGGGTCCAGAAATTCCTAGAAATGATGTAGTTGGTATTGGTCCGAAGCCAGGACTTTGGAGCAAGACACAGACTTCCAGTCCCCGCTGTACCGTCTGCTAGCTGAGTGACCTTAGACAGTGTCTAACCCCTTTGCTTAGGTTTCTCATGGGTGAAATAATAGTACCTGCTTCATAAGGTTGTGTGTGTGCGTGCTAAGTTGCTTCAGTCATGTCTGACCGTTTGCGACCCTGCAAACTGTAGCATGCTAGGCTCCTGTGTCCATGGAATTCTCCAGACAAGAATACTGGACTGGGCTGCCATTCCCTTCTCCAGGGGATCTTCCTGACCCAGGGATTAAACTGGCATCTCTTACATTTTCTGCATTGGCAGGTGGGTTCTTTACCACTAGTGCCACCTGGGAAGCCCTCATATAGTTGTAATGGGGATTAAATGAGGTAATATGCTCAAAGTACTTAGCCCACTAAGTTACATAATAAAACCTCAATAAGTGTTAGCCGTGAGTACCGTTGTGATTAACCTGATCCATTTCTAAAAGGTCCACAATCTCCACAGGTGGTGATGGGATCTATCCTAGATGCAAATTCATGGAGAGAAGGATAATTAAGGCCATCTTCCTTACATGATCTGACTCCATTATAAACAGACCATTTATGTAAACTCAGCCTCAAGGCTGGGATGTCCTTTTCACCATACTTCCTGCTTGAGGTTCACATGCTGGTAACTCATTTCTTGCTGTAAAAGGCTGCAGTCATCCTAGGCCTACTTTAAAATGCAAATAAAACTGGTCCCCCACATCCATGGGTTCTGACTTCACTGTACTGAGCCATTTTATATGAGGGACTTGAGCATCCATTGATTTTGGTATCTGCAGGTTGGTGGTGGGGGGGAGGGTGGGGGGCTTATCCTGACCCAGACCCCTGAAGATATAGAGGGCTGACTGTACTCTTTAGACAGTGGGTAATAAGTTTGCACCTAGGTGCGCAAGTGGCAGTCAGATCCCAGGGCTCTACGTTGAGCTGACTCCTGGGAATCTAAAAATGAGGAGCCTGCAGTGGGTGATCTGACACAGAGGGGGGCCTGAGGCCACTGAAGACCCCACTCTTTGGTCCCCCGCCCCCCGCCATGTCCCTCCCTACACTTCCAGGTTGACCAGTTCTTTGAGCTGAGATGCCTCTAAAATCAAAGCCACTTCACACTCTGTCTCCCTGCTCCCCAGGTGTCCCGGAACCAAGACCCAATGGACCCTGGGGCCCACAGTCCACAGATGAGGTGGGAACATGCTGACTCTCTGTAGTTAGTGGGCCAGGTTCAAGTCATGGTTGTGACCTTGGGAAGGCCATTTCATGTCTTTGAACTTCTATGTTTTTTAATGTATTAAAGATGCTGATGAGAATTCACCCAAGAATCAAATGGGGGAGCAACTTTGTGATGATAAAGCTCAGCACAGCACACCTTGTTGGTACCATTTTCTATCCCTGCTCATAGTTTTTAGTTTGCTCCCTTTTCTTCCATCCTTCACACACGGCTGTAGAGACAAAGGCCTTCTTGGGACCATCATAGATGGATGACAATAACACATCTCTACCCTGTAGTCTAAAACGTTGCTGGAAACCAAAAATATCAGTTCCTGCCTGGGCTCACTTATTCATAATACAGTCTTGTGTGCACTAATAATAACCTGAAGTTATTCTCAGTTGGCTCATGTAACTTGGCACTACAGGAAGGCAGAGATGATGTCTGCAGGAGCCCTAAGGCCCTGTGGACAGTAATTAGACTCTCGCTGAGGTTTGGTTTGTTTATCTTGGGCACCTGTGATGCTACACAAATGTTTCAAAGTGGTGGAGGACCAGGAACTGGAGAAGGAATGCAGCTTCCGGAGACAACAGACTTACAGTCAAGTGGGGAGGGTCTTAGGTTCTGGGGAAGGACCTGGGGGGTAAAGGAAGGAGCCAGTCTCTCCCCACATGAGCCAACCCGTCTCTGCTTGTTCCGTTCTCGGCAGGAGACGCTGGCACCTTATAGGATGCTGTGACAGTGCTGAAAGGAGCCCACGACTCTTTCCTTGGGGCTGCAGAGATGGCGTCTGCCTCCACGAGTAACACGATGTTTATTAGCCTCCTTAGGGCTCCTAGAGAACGAAACCCCAGCTCCCAGGCCCCAGCAGTTACTGTCTAAGCAGAGGGAGCTGTGTTATGCACTCCTCCGTGGGCTGGCACCGCCCTGCTGGAGCTGGAGCTGGAGGTGGACGGCACAGGTGGCCACAGGATTGTTGGGGGAAGGGAAGGTTGCTCTTGTGTTTCAGGATCAGTTATTTTTGGCTGAGAAAAGATGGCTGATGCCCAGCCAGGGCAGGTTGCCTGAAACTAAGTCCTCAGCGGGAGGCCTGCCAGGACCTAGCCGAGATAGCCGAGGTGAGGGAATGGGGCTGAGAGCAACGTCTGGTTGGCGAAAGGTCCACTAGTGAGCATCATGTGGGGCTCGGGGGTCCCATGCTTCTGGTGCGGATGGGGAGTGGCCAAGGAGAGGGCAAAAAATGACAAAAGGAGGTAAGAGAGGACCTCCTGGGAAGATTTACAGGTGTTCAGCTTCCATTAGAAGAGACGTTGACTAAACGCACTTACTTTCTTCAAAAACCCAAGAGACTTCCACAACAAGACATTGGCTTATTCTGACAGCTGAGTTAAGAGAAAGCCATCTACACCTGCAGGCAATGTGGATTTTTGTGGCCTCTTCATTCACCCTGCAGCAGAGTGGTGGATGCAGACTGACCAGTGATAGCATCTGTGTGCCAAATGGGGCCCTTGGCATGTTTTATGTATTTATTTTTTCAGCTGCATCACGTGGCTTGTCAGATCTGTTTCCTGACCAGGAATCGAACCCGTGCTTCCATCATTGGAAGCGCAGAGTCTTAACCATGGACCACCAGGGCGTTTTAGAAGTAAGCAAAGGAAAGAGGACCCTCCCAGGTGTCTGAGTGATGGGGCCAGGCCTCTGGGCCAGAGGACCAGGTGCACCCTCCAAATTCCTTGTGTCTGCTGCTGAGTCATAGTTCTGGTTCTGAACTGTCGAGAGCACAGAGGAATCTTTGCTGGATACAAAAGTGCTCCACCCCAAGGGAAAACACTGATGGATTTTGTAACTTGATAATAAAGCTCTCTCTGGGGAGAATGCCCTCTCAAAGGTAGGAGATTAATTTTATCCTTTGCTTTTTTTGGCTGCTTCTCTTCCCCTGCGTCTTGCCCATTCTTTTCTATGACTTGCTCAATGAAAGGCAAAGAGGTTTTCTAGAAAGCACCAAACCCTTGAGGCCTTTGATTTCAAAGAAGGAAAAAATGGCCCGGGCTGTGAGGGCAAGCTCACAGCAGCCTGCCTGCCAAGAGAGGGTTCAACCTCTTGCCTGCTCCCCTGAACCCCAGGATCAACCCAGAGGACACATGGCGTGAGGGTACCTCCAGCCCCACGCCCTGGAGGAGACACTGTCTCATGTCTAAGCAGCGTGGCCCCTGAGGCTCCTGCAAAAGTGGCAGAGTTGTGTCTAGCTGGTCTGCAATACACACCCCTGAGCTGGCCAGGTCCTCTTCCGTAATCTGCTGTCTCCACACCCTTCGGAGTTAGCTCACTCTGAAACAGACTGAAAGGAGGAGGGGGAAATTATGTGGACACTAAGTCTCCTTTCAACCCCAAGAGTCTGCCTCATGACCTCGGTGACTGTTGCTCATTCGAGCAGCAGGAGAGAAGGGAACTGAGGGTGGCAAGCAGTCACCATTCTGATGGAATCCGGTTAAGAAGCGTTCTGTAAAACTACACCAACAAATCAGGACAAACGTCACACCAAGGTCTTGCATCACAGGATGTTTACATAATATAATGCCCATGGCAGACAGATACCAAATACCACAAAGTACCTGAGACAAAAAAAAGAAAGGAAGGAAGGAGGGGAGGAGGGAGAATAGAAAGGAGCCCGGAGTCCTGGCACGCGGAGATCTGAGGGCCCAGGCAGAGTTTCTCAGGGGAGGAGTGGCCACACGTGAGCGTCCGGTGGCCTCCGTGTCACATCTCAGCCTCCGCGGAGCATATCTCCGCGGCTGCGGAGATGGCGATCCCGATGGCCAGGCTGCCGTTGTCGGAGAAGTGCTGGGCCAGCGAGGTGTTGATGACGAGGCAGTCCCCGTTGGTGATGACTGAGTCCATGCACTCCAGGACAGACCGGGGCGTGGCCTCCCACTTGAGACACCGGTGGTTTCTGTTGAGCTCCAGGCGATAGGTGAAGCCGTCAGCCTGGGTGGGGGTCCCGATCAGCATCATGGTGGCGAAGAACTGGGGGTGCCCTGCGTACCTCTCCTGTTTCCTGAGCACCAGCAGGAAGTGGTGGCCGAAGCAGGAGTGGATGATGAGCCAGTCGGCCGGCGCGGGGAGGTGCATGTCCATGGCCAGGAAGACGATGTCGGCCCCCTGGAGAATGTCCACCCTGTGCATCTGCCGCAGGTGGGGCACCACCACCTCCAGGTGGCCTTCCCACTGGCAGGAGAACAAGGGGCACAGGCAGGGCATCACCCGGGAGGCGTGCAGCCCCGCCTCCGGGTGGTGCAGGTGGTGGGGCCGGGCGTGGTGGCAGAGGCGGTGGTGGGGCTGGTGCTGGCAGCGGTGCTGGCAGTGGTGGTGCGCGGGGAGGTGAGGGGCGTAGCTGCTGGGCCCCGGGGCGCTCTGAGTGACGGCATGTCGGCTGGACACATACTGTGAGAGAGACAAGAGACTTGGTGGGTTAGTGGCCGTGAGATCAGTCTCTCTGGCTGAGGACCACCCCCCTAACCCCCAGGTTCAGCGTGTGGAAAGCAAACTCTCCAATACAGGTGATGACACGCGGTCGCTCAGTCGTGTCTGACTCTTTGAGACCCCGTGGACTGTAACCCGCCAGGCTCCTGTGTCCATGGCATTTTCCAGGCAAGAATCCTGGAGTGGGTTGCCCTTTCCCTCTCCAACTGATACAGGTAGAGAAAGCTTTATTTCGTAAAAAAAAAAAAAAAAAAAATAGAACCGCCAGACTGTTCTCTGAAATGGCAGCACCATTTTACATTCCCATCAGCCAAGTAAGAGGGTTCCGATTTCTCCATGTCCTTGTCAACACTTGTTATTATCTGTTTTGACAAATAGGTTAATGAGACTGAATTCATTGTTTTGCATATTTTGCCAAATTTAGATGCTGAAACATTGTACATCTGTGTGTCATTTCAGGACAGAATGTAAATTTACCCAATTGAAAACAGAACCTCCTTCAAAAGATTCCTCCTGCAAGAAGAGATTTTCCAAATGTATTAGTATATTATTAAAAAAAACACAAAAACAACTTTAAAAAATGAGGGACGTGGTGGATGTCTTGAGTGGTTGAGATTCTGAAGACTCAGTCCAAGAAAATGCAATATTTATGCCTTTCTGATTCTTTAATAAGATACTCAAACAGGCAATTTCCCCCTTTGAATAGCATGCATTATGATGGTCATAAGGAACAAAGAAATCAATTTTTCTGTTCTTTTTTGATATTGTTAATATTTTTCTGCAGGGTCTGGAGGTCAATGGATTCCCACTCCCATCTGGCCCTATTTTATCATTAGTGTTATTTTTAGGACAAAATTTCGGTAAATAACCATTTGTCCTTCCAGTGCTGCCGGGGAGGTACTATCTGAGATGCCCTTCTGGGCTGTAAAACCACCATGGCACGCAGAGCTGACTGTGTGCAGCTGGACTGTGGTCCCCAGGGCGGGGGTCTCCGCTGTGACTCCTGGGACTTGGCTCTACCAGGCACACATCTGTCCTGCTTTAGACTCATTGTTAAAGAACAACTTACCAGGGGCTCACCACCAGGCTTCCTAGGTGGCACTAGTGGTAAAGAACCCACCTGCTGACGCAGGGACACGTTAAGAGGCGCAGATTCCATCCCTGGGTTGGGAAGATCCCCTGGAGGAGGGCATGGCCACCCACTCCAGTATTCTTGCCTGGAGAATCCCATGGACAGAGGAGCCTGGCGGGCTACCGTCCATAGGGTTACAAAGAGTTGGACACAACTGAAGCGACTTAGCAAGCACACACGCAGTATTGATATAAAATCAAAGTAAGGAGGGAGTCAGGAAGAAACAGCACAGCCTGCCTTTCTTCTCTCCCTCCAGCCCCCTGCTGGTGCCTCCTGTTGGCTGAATGCAATCAGAAGAAAGCCTGGGAGATGCACTCAGCCAGGGTCAGCTCCCGCTGGAAATGCACTTGTGAAGAGGCAATGTCCACCTGCATGCAGATGTCTCGGTTCCCTCCTCTGTGATGTTCCTTGATCCGACCACGCTGGGCTTCCTTGGCTGAGCTTTGATAAGGCCGATGAGGGGGAGGTAGGGAGGGCTGATACCTGTCCACAATCATTAAGCCATCTGACGAAAATGTATACACCAGCTGACACGTGCAGCGCCTGGGCAAGGGCTGAGAATACTGAACAGGGTATGATCCCTGCTCCCGTCTCAGCAGTTCACTGTGATTAGTATAACATAACACAGTGCAAGGATGCAGGACGCCGGGAGGGGCTCTGAGCGTGCAAAGTGGGGGCAGTAGCTGTTCTGGTCAATGCGAAGTGCTGTCTACCCTCGGTGAAGCAGGAAGGGTGATGCTCTAACAAAACGGGCAAAAGGTTTGTGAGTAGCAGGTTCCAAGGAGCCGGATCTGAAAGAACATGGGATGTTTAAGAAATGAGAAATTCCAAGTGGCTGTTGCTAGGGGATCTGGCAGAGATGGCAAGGAGCAGGGCGGGAGAACCATCGGACCATGCTGCCAAAGAGTGGGCACGGAGGTGGCACCCAGCACTTGGGGCAATTGGGAGGAGGGCCCAAGGGCTTTAGGGAGCCCCCTTGGGCAGTGCGATGCCCCAAGCCTAGCGGTAGAGCGTGCACTCAAGATGGGACCACAGTGGAGTCCTGGCAATTGTCCAACCCCTGGACTCGAGCCATGATCGTTCCAGCCAGACTCTCCCCTTCCTTCCTTCTGGCCTCATCTTCCCCTGGCCTTCCCACTGTTTAATTGCTGCAGGGTAACAAAGCCTCCAGCGGTGTATTCCTGAGTGAATGACTATGCAAATACGTCCTAAACTCACTGAGACTCCTGCACTCGCTTGCTGTGCCCTGGGAAGGAGCTGAGAATAAACACAGCCTTAATCCTTCATTTCTTCCTGCTCCTTCTCCTGATGCAAAATATGTTTCATTTACACACACAATCTTCAGGGTGAGCGAGGTCACAGGGCCGCTGGCTGGGAGAAGGGATTCTTTTAATTGGCAAAATGCTAATCGTTTTGGAAAATGAATTCTAATCTTCCCATCTTATACAGTGGATGTGTGAGTAATTACTTTCCTTCACTAAACTGTTAATGCAACATTAGTGATTACACTAATTAAAACTAATGAACTCTTCCAGGCTGATAAACCCCTCAGTCAGTCCGAGGACGCCTTCCTTCCATTGGCTGTCCTTAACTTGCCATTTGGAAGAGAGATCTTGAATTAACCTTTAGAATAATTCGCAAAATTGGGTTTAGAAATGTTAGGCTTCATGGACTGGGTATAATTCTCTCCGCAAGCATTAGTGAGACCATTTCCACTGAGGGTGTAATTGAATTTAAAGACGTCTTCCTTAATTTCATCAGCCACACTCCCATGATTGGTAATGGCTATCCCTCCAAATCCTGGTGTCCAAAGAGGAAACCTGCCCCTGGAAACACCATGTGACCCTTTCTCCAGCCTCTGCTCCCTCTGATCTGTGAGCTCATTTGGAGGACTGCTCTGTCCTTCTGCCTGATTCCAGGAACAGTGCCATGCTAATGGAGGCATTTCAGCTGAAGGTGGGTTTTGCACCCAATTTCAAATGACAGTCATGGGTTTTGAGTTTGCTCATGTCCTTATTTATGAGAGTTAATGAAGTGAAGCTTTCAGTACTTTCAGCAATGCTATCGATGTATTTCACACACAGAAGAGAAGATGGGGAGGAGTTATATTTCAGGGCAGGTATCAGGACGTTGGAAAAGACCCCGATGCTGGGAAAGAGTGTAAGCAAAAGGAGGAGGGGGTGGCAAAGGATGAAATGGCTAGATAGTATCACCAATTCAATGAACGTGAATTTGAGCAAACTCCAGGAGATAGTGGAGGACAGAGAAGCCTGTTGGGCTGCAGTCTATCGGGTCAGAGAGAGTCGGACATGACCTCGAGACTGAACAACAACAACAACAACAACCAGAACGTTGGAAAACAGTCATGGCCAGAACCTAGCTGGGCGTCAGGTCTGCAAAGATGGAAGAGTAATTGTACCTGCTCCAGGTCCCACTCTGTAGCGTTTAAAAATTCCCTGTTTCTGGCAAGGATGGTCAAGGCTGAAGGTTTAGTGTTTCCCATTCCATTTTCTCGCCTCTCCCCCATCAAAACCTAGCATGACTGCACATGTGCACACACGAAAGCCAGGACGACTCTGGAAAAGCTTCCACCAAACAGTCAAGAAATAAGTTATGCTGAGATAGAAAACAACGATGGGGCTTTTATTTCCACTAGACTGTCTTCCTTCAAAAATGTGTGTTATGCTGCTTTTCCCTAGACTGTTATACTTAGAACACTGAATGAATGAGATCTTCATGTGGGCAGCATGATAATGTCTGTAATTTTCTTTAAAATGCTTCAGTTGAGAGATTGTGATAGAAATGTGTACATTTTTAACCTACACTCCAGGGGCTGCCAATTCCCTAATCAGGAATTCACACTTTGAGGTGATCACCTAACATTTTATCTGAAAGGCCACACTTCAGAGATAATAACTACAATTGCCTGGCTTAGTATCCATATTTCTGATCCACACCAGATGCTGCTAATTAACATTTCCACAGAGGTTTCCATTGGTGAAATTAGTAGTTTGTTAATCAGCATAATAGATGTATGAAGATTGTTTAAAACATTTCAGAATAATTCTGTATTTTAAGGATGAACCCAGGAGTTTGTTCCATAACTATTCCTGAATCTAGCCACTGAGTCAAGGACTTCCCATGATCTGATGCCATCTCTAAGAATATCAGAATCTTTTTCTTGTTAGATCACTACATACATACAAACTGTTCCTGTTGGCAGTAAAAATTATGTAAATTGAGCAAGGAGACAATGGTTAGCAAATATACAGAAACTCTGAGTCCTGAGCTATATATGCCATGGGTGAGCACGTGCTAAGCTGCTTCAGTCATGTCCGACTCTTTGCAACCCCACAGACTGCAGCCATCTGTCCATGGGATTCTCCAGGCAAGAATCCTGGAGTGGGTTGCCATGCTCTTCTTCAGGGGATCTTCCCAACCCAGGGACTGAACTTGCATCTCTTACATCTCTTGCATTGGCAGATGGGTTCTTTACTACTAGTGCCATCCAGGAAGCCCCATATATGCTGTAACTAATTAGAGAAGAGGGAAATGAGTTATTACTGTGAAAAGAGGAAGATAAAAATTTGGGTGGATCGATTTTTAAAAACCAAGGTCTGTGGGTGAAAAGGGGCAAAAGGTATCCATACAGATGTCTACACAGGTACTGTTCCTATGGTCTCAGACATCTCCTGACCAAGCTGATTGTCTTATAAATCCAGACCCTGGCTGTGTAGAAATATGTGGACAACACTGTGACAGCAAAAATATAACTCAGTCCTCAAGCACCCGGGGCCTTTCTTGAGTTCCTGGATCCTGGCCCATGGCCGCCCAGCAGGTGTCGATCATGGTCCCAGCTGGTCTTGTGTTTTTGAGGCCATCTGCCCTCGTAAGACAGAGATGCTCCCTCCCTCCCTGACCTTCGAAGTCAAGCAGCAGTTAAGATCTGTCTATACAGTTCACTACTGCATTTATTTCAACTTATTTGGAAAATCACAGGGCGGGTGGCTTTCTCTCCTTAGGTAGCTTGGAAGACAAAGAGGGTAGGGATTGTGTTGACTTTGCCCCGACCTGGTCCGGTGATGGGCAAAGGCAGCACTGTGCAGTGTCTGGAGCCCTAGATTCTCAGTGTTCGCTGCTTGATTGGATGGATGAATGAGTGGATGAATGAGCGGTTCATATCTGGAGCCTATCCACGCAAAGGCTGCTGGCCTTTGGTCAGAGGCTCTGTCCTCTACCCTTCCTTCCTGTAGAAATATGTGGGTATATATGTGTGTGCACATGGGTGAGCATGAGTTGATAGCTGTGGCCTCATTAGCTTGGTCTCCCGGTGGTTCCTCCCCCAGAACTCGACAGTGATGGGACACTGGGACCTGATTCACGTCCAGGCACGGGTTCGTGTCCAGCTGCCATTACAGGAAGTACAATAACAGTGTTAAAGAAGCAACTTCTCCTGCCAGTTAGCCACTCTCTTTGCTTTTTTACAGAGATTATTCCCCGAGTCTCAGCATCCTCTTTATTCGTAGCAGATGATTTCTTACCATCTGGGGGACGGTCTGCTGGACCAACCTGGGAAATCGCCCACCTGTTAGACTGATCTGGACCCACCTGCCCCGCTGGAACCAGTGACCTACAGAAGGCTGGATGCCCCCATACCGCCTCATCCGTTTTCTGTCAATAATCACAGGAAGTAACTTCAACCCAAGATTACAGGCCCGCCCCCAGCTGCGCCCTCCCCTGTGAGATGAGGGCCTACTGGGCCGTACGCCCGCGGCCTGAACTGGCCCTTCTAGTCCGCACTCCAGGAAACGGGGGTCCCAGAATTCCCTATCCAAGGACTCCTGACTCAGCTTCCTGGAGCCTGAGCTATTTCTGGGATCCAGTACCCAGAAGGCGGGCAACGGTAGACGTGAGGTGTGGCGAGTGGGGGAGTAGTCAGAGCTTGGCCGGGTGGGCCGGGGGTGTCCACTTGCCTCTGCCTTGGGGCTCATCACAACGTGAGACGAAGCCTCAGTAAGAAGAAAGTGAGACAGGCTGCTGGTCGGTGACTGCGGTCTCCGGATCATCGCGAAGGGCTAACTATTAAAGCAGGAGGGTACGACGTATTCGAAGAGTCGCGTCCCTAAATGTTTTGCTTCGAAGTGTACAGACAGCGTGTGAGCCTCCGCCGGCACTTCGGCCTCGAGCCCCGAGCCCCGCGAACGTTAGGGGCGGGTCTGCGGTCAAACCGCGCTGCCGAGGAGTTCCGCTCCGGGGGCGGAGGAGGCCCCACCCACTTGGCGGAGGAGTCCCGCACCAGGGGCGGAGGGATCGCTGTTTCTTCTCTGACTCTGCCTTTCAGCCATGGGGTTTTGAGCATACTAATGAGTTTTATGAGTCTTATAGATGAAAGACCTTTCCTTAAAAGCACCTTTTCGAGTCATCAGACTTTTATATCTGCTGCCGGCAAATGAATCGCAGGGCCTCTAGGAGCCGTTTATAGGTTAAGATTTAATTACCTAAAGACTGTAAGCCTCGCTATGGGATGACGTCAGGACCCCGGGGTGACTCAAGGGCAGAGCCTAGCATGCTAGGAACACAATCTCAGCCAATCGGAACAACCTCAGGTTGTGAGCAACGGTTTTGCTCATGTGCCTGGTGTTGCTATGGTAGGATCAGGGCTGTCAGCTTAAGAGAGGGGGTGGGTTGCTAAAAATGGTTACATATGCAAATGCAAACTTCAGCAGCACCTGTGTTGGCAGGCCGTGAGTGGGTGGCAGTTAGTCCTGGGCGGTCTGAGACATGTTGATGGCCAGGCTGCCCCAAGAGCTCATGCCACCCTTGCTTGTGTGATTCTTTAAAGACATCTTGACCAGGCATTCCATAAATTCATTTCTCTCCAGCTGAATTCGCCACCCTCCCCATCGCTCACCTACAAGGCACCGTTTGGCCTGGCTAAGTTGGATTCCTCCTTGCAGTGTTCTGTGCTGACCAGGGCAGGTCTTTCCGCCCTATGTTCCTTTGTGACACACGATACACTGAACATCCAGGTTTGCTGCGGGGCTGTGATGTGAACGCAGGTCCCTGAGCATTGCATCTTTTCTTGCCTGCTGTATCCTCAGTGCTGGCAGAGCTTGCAGCATGGTTGGTACCCAAGAAATATTCCTGGAGATGCTGAATGAGTGACTCTTCCCCGTTGAGCTCTCACCCTAATACAGTCTAACCACTCCTCACCATCTGGCTGCTGCCAATCTAAGGCAAGTCAGCTTCACCGCCTTTCTGGGCTAATGTGACAGCCTCGTAACTAGTTGTATTGAGTTGAAAGGCGACCCCCAAAAGATATGTCTACATCCTAACCCCTAGAACTGTAAATGTGACTTTATGTGAGAAGCAGGTCTTTGCAGATCTAAATAAATGAAGGATTTCAAGAGGTCACCCTGGATTATCCAGAGAGGCCCTAAATCCAATGACAAGTCTTCTTAGGAGAGACAGAAGAGGAGAAGACGTAGACACAGAAGAGAAAGCCATGTAAAGATGGAGGTGGAGGTTGGAGTGGTGCTGCCACAAGCCAAGGAACACCTGGAGCATCAGAACCAGAAGAAGCAAGGAAGGATTCTCTCCTAGAGCCTGCAGAGGGAGCCTGCCTGTTGACATCTTGATTTTAGCACTTTGGCCTCTAGAACCATTGAACATAAATTTTTAGTATTTTGAGCCACCACATTTATGGTAATTTGCATGGCAGCCCTAAGGAATGAATACACAAGTCTTCCTGCATCCATTCTTGGCCTCGTAGAGACTGTAACTTTTATCACAAAATCTTTTAATGGTCTTCCATCACTGTCAGAATGAAGCATAAACTCCTATGTGTGCCATCAAGAGCCAGCACACTCTAGAAGAGGTACAGGTGGCCAGTAAGCACATGCAAAAATGTTCAGCCTCATGAATTCTTAGAGGAATGCAAATCAAACAGTGAAATCACATTGGTGAGAATGGCCATCATCAAAAAAGTCTACAAATAATGAATGCTGGAGAGGGTGTGGAGAAAAGAGAGCCTCCTACATTCTTAGAATTTAAATTGGTGCAGCCACTATGGAAACAGTATGGAGATTCCTTTAAAAACTAAAAATAGAGCTACCCTAGGATTCAGCCATCTTGCTCTAGGGCATATATCCAGAAAAGATGAAAACTCTAATTCAAAAAGATACCTGTAACCCAGTGTTCATAACATCACTGTTTACAATAGCCATTACATGGAAGCAACTTAATGTCTATAGAAAGATGAATGGATTAAAAAGATGTGGTGTTTTATATATATATATAAACACATTATATATATATATAATAGAATATTACTCAGTTATAAAAAATTAAATAATGCCATCTGCAACAACATAGATGGAGCCAAATATTACAACAAGGGAAGTCAGACAAAAACAAATATATGATATCACGCATATATGCAATCTAAAAAAGTGATATGAATGAACTTATTTATAAAACAGAAATAGACCCACAACATAGAAGACAAACTTATGGTTACCAAAGGGGAAAGAGAGGAGGAGGGATAAACTGGGAATTTTGGATTAACAGATACACACTACTGTATATAAAATAGATAAACAGCCAGGACCTGCTATATAGTACAGGTCCTGCTATATAGTATAGTACAGGAAACTATATTCAATACTCACAACAACCTACAATGGAAAAGAATATGAAAAGGAATGTATATAGATATATATATATGTATGTGTGTGTATATATATATATATATATATATATATATATTCTTATATGCATAACTGATTCACTTTGCTGTAAACCTGAAACTAACACAACATTGTAAATCAACTTCAAAGAACAAAAACCCACATTCTCTGCATCATCTTTTTTTTCCTTCTGCATCCTATTTGTTACTCAGCCTAAGTACATGGACCTCTTACTGTTTTTTTGAACATGCTGTCCACACACTTGCCCCAGGGTTTTTGCACTGTCTACTCCCCTTACTTGAAACAATCCCACATACCCACGTGGCTCACTGTCACACTTCATTCCTCTGTTCCACAACTGCCTGTACTCTGAGGCTGTCCTTCACTTAGTTGTTAAAGAAACCCTCCCAATCCCCTTACTCTGCTTTAGTTCACTTCCTAGTATTTTCAGTTCTATACAACTATATATTATAGTATCTGTAGGTCATACATTTTTTTGTATATCGTGAGTAAAGAGTCGGACACGACCGAGTGACAGACTTGAACTGAACTGAACTGAGTCTTCCCTACTGCAATGTAAGTTTCTTGGGACTAGGAATTTGGCTGTGTTCACTATTGTATCTCTAGAACATTATCAGGTACCTTAAAGGGTGCAATAACTGTTTTTGTTTGTTTTTTAGTTTTTGAATGAATGGTTACATTCCTTTGGGTCTTAACCTTTTCCATCTGGGTCAGGAAGATCACCTGGAGAAAGAAATGGCAACCTACTCCAGTATTCTTGCCTGGGAAATCACATGGACAGAGGAGCCTGGGGGAGTGGTGTGTACAGTCTGTGGGATCACAAAAGAGTCAGACACAACTGAGCAACTAAATAACAACTACAATGACTTTCAGGCCCGTCTCATCCTGTCTCCCAGTCCGTCTCCAAATCTCCCAGCACTGAGGAATTCATGCCTACACATCTGCATTCCTCTAAATCTTCCAGGTCCAAGATGATAGAAGCAAGGGTTTCCTCTCTGTTTGCTTAGGACCTCTTCTCAGAATTCTGGTTTCCTCCCTGAGGCTTGCCTTAGGATGACTGGGACAGAGAATGGCCTCACTGTCAGGAAGCTTCTACAGTCAGACGTGGATGTAGCCTAGTCTTTCCCAGAATGATTGTCAGCTCAGTATCCCTGGGCTAACACCAGAGCTGCATAAATCTAGAGCAGAGAACCAGGTCATTTCACATACCAAAAAAAAAAAAAAAAAAAAAAAAAATCCATCTTCCAACAGCACACTTAATTCCCAATAATCATTTTTAGCAAATTGGGCATTCCGATAAGCCTGCCCCTAAAATAGGAAGTGTGTTGTTTGACCAAGGGTGGATGGAAAGACAGTGCTGCAGGGGAGGAAGAAAACATATTTGAAGGCAGACCCACTGGGGTATGAATCCTGGCTTTGCTTTTAAAAGCTCTGAGACCATGGGCTCATTCATTAACCTGTCTATTCTTGTTTCTTCCTTTATAAGATGGGAATTGTAATATCTCAGAAGGGTGGATTAAGGACTGAATGAAACAAAATATTGGGTTGGCCAAAAAGTTCATTCGGGTTTATCCATAAGCTGTTACAGAAAAATCCAAGTGAATTTTCTGGCCAACCCAACACATTGTATAGTGCCTAAGTCAGAGTAAGAAGATATTATTATCATTATTGCCATCATCACTATTATCATGGTTATTGAATAGCTAGCTACTGAAGATGTAAGCTAAGGAAATTCACTCTACATAATTTCTAGACTCATAGCTGAATTGGATGGAATCATAAAAACACCAAAACCTTTCCAGAACCCCTTCAGACCTCCCTGACATCTCTCATTCCAGACCAGTGTTTGCACTCATAGAAAGCCTTTTACTCAATATTTTCATCTCATCACTAGCCAATGGATGCTGGTTGCAATGTACAGAGTACCTTAATACATATAAAGAGCCTAATTTAGTGCCTGAAACATAGGAGGTACTCAATAACTGATCATTATTATCTTCATTATCATCATCTACTTGGATAGTAAGGAGATCAAACCAGTCAATCCTAAAGGAAATCCACCCTGAATATTCATTAGAAGGCCTAAAGCTGAAGCTCCAATACTTTGGCCACCTGATATGAAGAGCTGACTCATAGGAAAAGACTGTGATGCTGGGAAAGATTGGGGGCAGGAGAAGAAGGGGATGACAGAGGATGAGATGGTTGGATGGCATCACTGACTCAATGGACGTGAGTTTGAGTAAACTCTGGGAGATGGTGAAAGACAGGGAAGCCTGGCATGCTGTGGTACATGGGTTTGCAAAGAGTCAGACACGACTGAGCAACTGAGAAATATCTACTAGCATTTTGGGCAGTGCAGAGGTGCTGGAAAGTTCAGGCAATTCTATGAGCAGATGTGCATCGGTCCCCCCAGCTTCTTAGAAGCTCACCCCTTTCTCCTCCATTGATTGAGCATTTCTCCTAGGGTCTCTCACCCATGGTGGCCAGGCCTAAATGGCATTATGTAAGGCAGTGCCCTCCCCTAAGACAGGCTCTCCTTGCTTGAGAGCTTCTTCCTCCCTTTCTATGTCTTTTGTTTTTTGGGGGGGCTGCACCACAAGGCATGTGGGATTTTAGTCCCTTGACCAGGAATCAAACCCACAACCCCTACATTGGAAGTATGGAATCTTAACTACTGGACCACCAAGGAAGTCCCTTTCTACGTCTGTAAAATATGTTTCCTGAGAGAAGATTGCCCCGTGTGTCTGCTTCCTGGAGCTTCATGCCTGCACTACCCATGGTTTACCTGATATACAGCTATTAATATATAGTTGACAAATGAAAATTTGGTAAAGGCAATAATATTCATGTTGATCTGAACCATCATTTTAAATGACCTCAAGCATCTGCTATGTGGAAGAGTTCCTGAATAAACAAAGGCATGGGCACACTGGGATGGCTTATTGAAACGGATCAGCAGTACCATGTGTGGGCAAGGGTGTGGAGTAGGTGAAACCTCAGACACTGCCAATGGGAATATAAATTGGTACAGTCACATTGGGCCACTTTTGGGGCAGTATCTGCTACAGTACAAGACAGCCACTTTGACTCAGCACCTCTACCCGTTAGCATTCATCTGTTGGGAAACAGTTCTCTGCTGAACTCTTGCATTTCTGTATACCTGGTAAGTCAGGCATTCAACGTCCTTTGTTTCAGACTATGTTTTCAAGGATGTTTGTATGTTGAACAACCTTGAGAGAGAGTGTGTTTCCCTCTGGAGCAAAAGACAGATTTGCTTACAGCCTTGGGACTCAGATGGGGCTTCCCTGATAGCTCAGTTGGTAAAGAATCCACCTGCAATGTGGGAGACCTGGGTTCGATCCTTGGGTTGGGAAGATCCCCTGTAGAAGGGAAAGGCTACCCACTCCAGTATTCTGGCCTGGAGAATTCCATGGACTGTATAGTATCAATTAAGTTCAGTCGCTCAGTCATGTCCGACTCTTTGCGACTCCATGAATCGCAGCACGCCAGGCCTCCCTGTCCATCACCGACTCCTGGAGTTTACTCAAACTCATGTCCATTGAGTCGGTGATGCCATCCAGCCATCTCATCCTCTGTCGTCCCCTTCTCCTCCTGCCCCCAATCCCTCCCAGCATCAGGGTCTTTTCCAATGAGTCAACTCTTTGCATGAGGTGGCCAAAGTATTGGAGTTTCAGCTTCAGCGTCAGTCCTTCCAAAACACCCAGGACTGATCTCCTTTAGGATGGACTGGTTGGATCTCCTTGCAGTCCAAGGGACTCTCAAGAGTCTTCTCCAACACCACAGTTCAAAAGCATCAATTTTTTGGCGCTCAGCTTTCTTCACAGTCCAACTCTCACATCCATACATGACCACTGGAAAAACCATAGCCTTGACCAAACAGACCTTTGTTGGCAAAGTAATGTCTCTGCTTTTTAATATGCTATCTAGTTTAATATGCTATCTATGTTCATAACTTTCCTTCCAAGGAGTAAGCGTCTTTTAATTTCATGGCTGCAATCACCATCTGCAGTGATTTTGGAGCCCCCCAAAATAAAGTCTGACACTGCTTCCACTGTTTCCCCATCCATTTCCCATGAAGTGATGGGACCAGATGCCATGATCTTAGTTTTCAGAATGTTGAGCTTTAAGGCAACTTTTTCACTCTCCTCTTTCACTTTCATCAAGAGGCTTTTTAGTTCCTCTTCACTTTCTGCCATAAGGGTGGTGTCATTTGCATATCTGAGGTTATTTATATTTCTCCCGGCAATCTTGATTCCAGCTTGTGAAAATTCTGAAAGAGATGGGAATACCAGACCACCTGACCCACCTCTTGAGAAACCTATATGCAGGTCAGGAAGCAACAGTTAGAACTGGACATGAACCAACAGACTGGTTCCAAATAGGAAAAAGAGTACATCAAGGCTGTGTATTGTCACCCTGCTTACTTATTTAACTGTATAGTATATGGGGTTGCAAAGAGTCGAACACCACTGAGTGACTTTCACTTTCTTTGGGACTCAGATATTGTATCTCCCTCTAGAACTAAGGGCAAGCATACTTATTGTCCATTATAAAAAATTGGTTGGGGATACTTGCTGGTGGTCTGGTAAGACTCCATGCTCGCAATGCAGGGGGCCCGGGGTTTGATCCTTGGTCAGGGAACTAGATCCCACATGCCACAACTGACTTTGCGTGCTGCAACTAAAGATCCTGCATGCTGCAGTGATCAGACATCCCATGTGCCACAACAAAGTCCTGGCACAGCCAAATAAATCAATAAAAATAATTATGAAAAAAAAATTAGAATTCCCTGAGCATTTGTAATGCACCCTACTGTGGGTGGGTGTCATTTGGCCTTCTCTGTGTTAATTACTCTTTGGGGATTGAGTCTCAAGGAACTGGTGCAAAAATGCAAATATTCTGGCTCCTGCTGTTGCTGTGAGTGAGGAATTGCTTGTCATCTCTGACCGAGGAGTGTTGTGTCTTCCGCCTGCCTCAGTGAAACAGGTAGGCTACTTTGTGAGCTGATCAGTTGAGTAAAATCTCAGACTGCATTTAGTTACATTGAGCCCCTGACAGAAGTGAGCCAAGTAAAATCAGCAAACATACACACGGATATTTATAGAAGGATTAATTCACAGTAGCTAGAAATCTAAAAACCACTAAGTGTGCTTTCAATGGAGACACTACTGTATAAGCTGGGATGCTATCTAGCTGTCACAAAACAATGAAAGACTGCTACACATATGGATACATTTCAGAAACGTCTTGGCTAACAGAAGCTAGACACAGAAGAGTACATCCTGAATGATCCCATGTGAATGGAGTTCAAAAACATGTACAGTTGACCCATGGGGAGAGGTTTGTGTGGGGGCGCATTGGCTAGGAAGAGACAGGAGGGGATCTCTGGGAGGGAGTGCGGCTGCAAATGTTTTAGTGGTTAGTTGGATGCATGTATCTGTCAAAATCTGTCCGGTTACATATTAGAGATTTGTGTACTTCATCGCATGCTGTACATGAAAAAACATAAACCAAGCAACAAATAGAAAAGAAGAAAGAAGGACTTCCCTGGTAGTGCAGTGGTGAAGAATCTGCCTGCCAATGCAGGGGACATGGGTTCCATCCCCGGTCCGGGAAGATCCCACATGCTGCAGAGCAACTAACCTGCAAGCCATAACCACTGCGCCTGCGCCCTGGAGCCCAAGCGCCGCAGCAAGGGAAGCCGCCCACCGCACCTGGAGAGTAGCCCCCGCTCGCTGCCACTAGAGAAAGCCCGTGCGCAGCAATGAAGACCCAGCTCAGCCAGAAATAAATTAATGCATTTAAAAAAAAAAAAAGAATCTTAACAGATTAAAAAAAAAAAAGAAGACTGGGGGAATGGGTGTGGATGGCTCTTGTCTCCAGGTCACTGTTAAATGGGCATATTGTTTGGTCCTTAAGGCAGAAAACTTTTTTTTTATGTTCCCACGTGTTCATTTGCTCCTCTGTGGATCTGGTGCCTGTGATGCTAGTAACTAGGGCGACTGGAGGACAAGGATGGGAGTTGCAGCAGGGCCAGGTGCTGGGCATCCACGGGCAGTGAGAGTCCCTTGGGCCTGGAAGATGGGGTCATGGCTGACACTTCTGGGGAGACTGGAAATTAGAAGCAAGGATTGCAGGGATGCACGGTCATGCCTGGAATGGGGCAGGGCCAGCCCTTTGGTCCTGGGGGGCAGAAGGCGCTTTCTTGAGTCTAGATTAGGGGCTAAGGACTGAGAGTAGCACCGGGGCACGACCAAGAACTGGAGGAGACCCACCCCCGGCTGTGGGCCAAGAGCTGCGAGTGTCTCCTCTCTCTGGGGTGAGGCCCCCCTCACCCCTGCTGATGGCTCGGAGTTAATCCCCTTGAGCAAGGTAGGGGCAGGTGTTTTATTGACTCTAAAGCTCTCCCAGTCGCTGGGTACATATTTAATAAAAATTTCAGGCTTAAGGGGCCGACATGGGAAGGCAGGAAGGAGAATTGCTGCCTGCTGGGCCTGGAGGGTGAGCAGTCCGGCCACTCCCTAATAACTCCTTCATCCAATATTCATCTCTGAGTTATTACAGTCACCACACGTCTCTAAGGAACACGATTATTAGTGTCCACTAAGATAATTAGTCCGATATACTTCAAGGTGGTTGAAAGTGTTCCCATAATTGTATTTCTTTCTAGAATTCACCGTGGCTGCATTTCAACATTGGTCCCGTTTTGGTCCCATTTCCCTCACTTTCTTCCAGAGTCCCAAACGCTCCATCTCCTAAGGGGAAGGCAATCACGGGGCCCCAGACTCCAGCTGGACCTTCTGCAGGCTACGCTGGTTGAACCCCACACAGTACCTGCAGTGTGGGTCCCCTCTAGGGTCACCCCAGGGAGGGGGCTGGGCTGGCTTTCTATCGCCCCATCATTCCCCTTGCTCTCAGGGAATGGTCTAGAAGGGCAAGTGCATGCCCTGCACTCATGTGAATCTCCCATAGCATCCCCGGCAGTTCCATCAGCAGAAAAACTCCCCTTTCACTACTCTACTGAGAGGGGGCTAGGCCTGTCTAGCTCAAACACCACAGCATGCATGTGAATGACCTGGGCATCTTGTGAAAAAGCAGATTCTGACTCAGCAGGCGTGTGTGGGACTGAGATTCTTGGATTTCAAAGCTGCTGGGTCATGGACCACAGTTTGAGGAGCAAGGGGCTAGATGCACTCTTCCTGTCAGCTTAGATCCTAGGGCATCTCTTTTGGAATCAAATAGATGGTTCTCAATGGTCTCAGACATTTCTCTTAACTCTCTGGTTCTTTAACAAACTTCAAGGGCACCTTCAAAACAGGCTCCCCTCTTCTGCAGGCTAATGACTTGATCTGTCAGTCATGTGGGGTCCCCAGTATCCAGGCAGAGCTTGGTAACATGGACTTGCTTCCCAGGAGGGGCAGAGGGGGAAGAGGGGAAGGCAGAGCAGTGGGGGAATTTTTAAGCACAGAGGGGGGAGTTGGTTTATCTTCTTTATTTTCACAGTATTTAAATTCATTTTTTAGGAGCGAGTTTAGCTTTAATTAATAAATTCTTCACTTTTTTATAGCTGCCTATAATTTCCCACTATTTAGTTTAATTGGGTTTTCATGTTCAGAATTTAGAAGCAGCTTCCTCCTCTGAGTTCTAAGTAGTAAAACATAAACGAACAAATATCACCCTCTCCAGCAGCGTCCGTTGATTTCCATGCTGTTCTGCTGTCACATTTCTTGTTGTTCAGTTGCTAAGTCGTGTCTGACTCTTTGCAGCCTTATGGGCTGCAACACGCCAGGCTTCCCTGTCCACCACCCATTCCCGGAGCTCGGGGCTGTCACATGGTAAATTCATTTATTCACTCATTCATTCAACAAATCTATATTAAGCAATTAGTATGTGCCGTGGGAGGTACACAGGGCAACATAGTCCCCATCTTCTCAGAGCTGACTTTCTGAGCAATGGGATCGCGTGCTCCTCGGCGTCAGGCTGGGGTTTGTAGAATGATCAGGGTGGTGCTCTGTGTGGTGTCTTGTAGAGAGAAGCTGAGGGCAAGCCACCCTGTCCTTTCTGCATCCTCCTCTGTTAATGTCAGACCCAGTGGTGGGCGTGGGGTGCTTCCCCGATGCCTCAAGCAGTAAAGAATCTCCCTGCAATGCAAGAGATGCAAGATACTTGGGTTCGATCCCTGGGTGGGGAAGATTCCCTGGAGGAAGGCATGGGAACCCACTCCAGTATTCTTAGAATCCCATGGACAGAAAAGCCTGGCGGGCTACAGTCCATGGGTTTGCAAAGAGTCAGACACCACTGGGCTACTGAGCTTGAACATGCTGAGAGAATGGGAGAGAAGAGAAGTGAAGAGGGTAAAGAAGGTGGCTTGGGTGGGGATAAGGAAGGAGTTAGAATCCATGTAGACTCTAAGTGTCTGATCTCTGTATAAATTCCTTGCAGGAAGCCTGGTTTGGAAGTACTTTATCCTCCTCCCCAGCCCTTCCCCTATACCACCTTGGCCAAAAAGTTCTTCCACAAATCTAACATCCAAGAATATTTCAGAAGGGAGATAAGTTGATGATGGCAGGAAGGCCTTCCTCCATAAAACATAGGAATGACAAGTCCTCGATCCTAGCCCTGCCAATGTGCCAGCCTCGTGATGAAGAATCAGAGTGAGTAAAAGTCTCTTCAGTTTCTCCCCATTACCGGAACTTGGCATATCCAAAGCACTTGAACTTGGCCAAGCAGTTAACAGTAATTTCCTGGCTAATCGTCACAAATCTTTGCAGACAGATCTCGAAGTGAAACTTAAATGTCCTTGTGAGGGCTTAGAAAGGAACCAAGGTGTAGAGTGGAAACCCCACCCCCACCCCCTCTGCCCACCATGTGTGATGGGGAGTGGGTAGCCATCAAGACTCCTGCTGAAATGCAGTGTGGTCCCAATTCTTCTACTCCTTCCAAAACCAGAAGCAACTCTTCATTTTTTTCCAGGCCTTCATTTCCGTGACTATAAGATGAGAAAGCTGGAACCTGCTCCTCAACTGGAGGACATGAAGGAGATGTTAGAATGTGTCTTAAGCAGTGAAATCCATCTGGAAGAAAGTATTATATGGATGCAAATCAGGCAGGGGTGTGCCCCCACTTAATTGTTTCAGCAGACATCTGCCGAGGACCTGTGCAAAGCGCCTTATATGCGTCACCTCACTGAATCCTCCTCTGGGCTCCAGGACGTGGGAACCGTTATCACTAGCAATTTGCATCCCGGGAAACTAGAGCAGCAGAAAGGATAAGGGTCTTTCAAGACTTTGGGGTTAGCAGTAGTGAAGCTGGGTTTCGATCCTTGGGAATCCGGCTTCCGAGCAGGGGAACTGAGCCCACCCAGGGGTTCCTGCCCCCTCTGTGTGCAACTGAAGCTCAATTATCTGCCTGTGGATTATCTGCAGCTCATATTTCATTTTGTTCCAAGTTGACTCTTTCTCGCCATCCAGTTCAGCTCATTAGTTGGCAGGGGAGCTCAGGGACTTAGAAGTAATCCTAATATTAAGTAAAGAGCAAAGCCTAATTAGGAAGATAAATCTTCTGGGGAAAAAAATGTATGTAACATCTTCCAGAGTCAAGCCTGGGTGATTTTTCCCATCTTCTAGATGATCTACACCACTCACCATTGTTCTCTTTTTCTAGCCCAGATAACTATGGGTTGATCATGGATCTTTTTTTTTTTTAATGGATTTTTTTTTCTGATTAAAAGGGACTGTATCCTGGTCAAAGACATTTCATAAAATTTTGCACAGTATAAAGAAGAAAATAGAAAACTCAAAAGACCACTGTCCTGTCAGTAGCACTATTAATGTTTTGGTGGGTGCTTTCTTTCAATGTCTTTTAAACATGAATACCTAAACATTGTATGTATGCCTGGTGGGCTAAAGTTCATTGGATCTCAAAGAGTTGGACATGACTTAGCAACAGAGCACACACACATTGTGTGTATGGTCTTGTACACTTTTTTTTTTTCCATTTGAGAGCTTATGGAACAATACATGTCAAAATATGCTGATTGACACCATCATTTTTACTGGCTCCAGTATCTCAGAGAACTCATGGAGAACTCATATGGAGGTGGCATAATTGGTTTTGTTCCAATCTGGCTAAGAGAGACATAGTTGCATGTATTCAGTCATTGATTGAGTCATTCATTCAGCAGACCTGCCAGATACTGGCATGAAAAGAAAACTAAGATTCAGTTCAGATCCTCAAAGAGTTCACAGTCTTGTCTCTGAGTCTCTGGATCTTTCTGTTTTGTGACCCAACCTCCTCGTCCCCTGTTGTCCCTTCTGTCCTTGTCCACAGAGTCCAAGAAGTAGCTTTGTCCCTGGAAACAGCCAGGCCTTGTTCACTGACCCTCCTCCCACTCCATTCCCTTCCCCCCTTTTGCCTCTGGGTTTAACAGTAGCATAAAACTAATTTATGGCTCTTTCCAGGAAGAGGACAAATTTTCATCTCAGCCCGTCATGCGAAAAGCTCCAGCATGAAATGAATAATTGGTGACCCATGCTACCTATTAGAGATTGTGCTGGGGTCACCTCGTTTGTTGTTTTAACACAAGGAATTAAGGGCCCTGGCAAGGGTTTCCACGGGGACTGAATTGGTAATGAGGTAGAACGTTGTCTTTGTGAGTGACCTCTCCTAGTGCCATGATCACAGCGGGGGTGGGGTAGGGAAACTGGAACCATCCCACGAGAAGGGCTGACTCTGCCTGTACCCACTTCTGACTGTAGGCTCAGGGCCATTTCCCCCCAGGGTCCTTGTCAACCGGCACAGCTAGGGTATGCTGGACACGGTGTGATGAGTTGAAGGGGACATGGACAGAGATGTTGCTGTTTCAACCGTCAGGGAGTTCGCCAGCACAAGCCATATGTTTCTATGATATAAGAGAGCGTGGAGTGATGCAGGCTGACTTCCCCTCAGGGTCAAATGGCTTGAGTTGTAGGAAAAGCCTTGTACAGGGGGTGACCCTTAAAATGGGCCAGAAACGAGAGATGAGAGCTGGATGGTGGAGGTGGGAAGAGAGAACTCCCGGAGGCCGGGGAACAGCTTGAGCTTGGTGAGAAGCTAGTCTTTTCATGGACGGGTGAGGCCCTAGCAGAATAATGAGAAATAAAGGTGTGACAACATTACCAAGAGCTTTGAAAGTAAGTTGGGGTTTGGGAGGGGTGGCATGGGGGTTCACTTTGGATTGGCTCCGTATCTCGGATACATGATCAGGATACACAGGGTAGATTGAGTATGCTATGCTTTCTACCATGAGTGACTGAAAATCATGATGGAAATAAATTGTGTGTGTAGAGCTTTTCACCCAGCAGGGGCTCAACAGATATTTAATAACATGTTACATTATTCACTGGTGTGCCATCTCTTCAGTGAAGAACTATCACCTCAAACCATCAATTTATCATTTTAAAAGTGTTTTCACACTTAGTGTCTCATGTAATCCTGAATATAGGGACAGTCAAGTGCGCGAGTTGCCCCACTGATGACATTTGCTGGTATTCTCTACGTTCCAGGCATTTGTCTAGGTCAGCAGCAGAAGACAGTAAGTGTCAGAGAGGCTGAGCTTTGGTGGAGATTCTGCCAGGTTAGGCTGACTCTGGAAGAGACAGGTAGCAGGAGGGGAAGATGCTTTAAATGGAAATTGGGATATCATGTGAAAGAATCAACCAGAAAATGGGTTTTAAAAAACAAAGAGTTTAAGTTTCAATGAAGTGGCAGAATGACAGGAGGATAGTTTTTTCCCATGCCCAGTGACGTGGGTGGTGAGTTTACAGAGCAAGGTGGGGTAGGCCAGGGCAGGAACTGTTGAGGAACTTTTGCCTCTTGGATTATGGTCCTTGAGCTAGAAGGAGGGTAGTTTGAAAGTGGGGACTGTGCTTTATACAACTCTGACTTGCTTGGGTCACTGATAGGTGTGTTCAGTTCAGTTCAATCGCTCAGACGTTTCCGACTGTTTGTGACCCCACGGACTGCAGCACGCCAGACCTCCCTGTCCATCACCAACTCCCGGAGTTTACTCAAACTCATGTCCCTCAGGTTGGTGAGGCCATCCAACCGTCTCATCCTCTGTTGTCCCCTTCTCCTCCCACCTTCAATCTTTCCCAGCATCAGGGTCTTTTCAAATGACTCAGTTCTTTGTATCAGGTGGCCAAACTATTGGAGTTATAGCTTCAGCATCAGTCCTTCCAATGAATATTTAGGATTGATTTCCTTTAGGATTGGCAGGTTTGATCTCCTTGCAGTCCAAGGGACTCTCAAGAGTCTTCTTCAGCACCACAGTTCAAAAGCATCATTTCTTCAGTGCTCAGCTTTCTTTATGGTCCAGCTCTGTTTCCATACATGACTACTGGAAAAACCATAGCTTTGACTAGACAGACCTTTGTTGGCAAAGTAATATCCTCTGCTTTTTAATATGCTGTCTAGGTTGGTCATAGCTTTTCTTCCAAGAAGCAAGTATCTTTTAATTTCATGGCTGCAGTCACCATCTGCATTGATTTTGGAGCCCAAGAAAGTAAAGTCTGTCACTGTTTCCATTGTTTCCCCATCTATTTGCCATGAGGTGATGGGAACAGATGCCATGATCTTCGTTTTCTGAATGTTGAGTTTTAAGCCAACTTTTTCACTCTCCTCTTTCACTTTCAAGAGGCTCTTTAGTTCCTCTTCACTTTCTGCCATAAGAGTGGTATCATCTGCGTTTCTGAGGTTATTGATATTTCTCCAGGCAATCTTGATTCTAGCTTGTGCTTCATCCAGTCCAGTGTTTCTCATGATGTACTCTGCATATAGTTAAATAAGCAGGGTGACAATATACAGCCTTGACATACTCCTTTCCCAATTTGGACCTGGTCTGTTGTTCCATGTCTGGTTCTAACTGTTCCTTCTTGACCTGCCCACAGATTTCTCAGGAGGCAAGTCAGGTGGTCTGGTATTCCCATCTCTTTCAGAATTTTCCATAGTTTGTTGTGATCTACACAATCAAAAGCTTTGGCATGATCAATAATGCAGAAGTAGGTGTTTTTCTGGCATTCCTTTGCTCTTTCTATGATCCAATCAATGTTGGAAATTTTATCTCTGGTTCCTCTGCCTTTTTTTTTTTGTTCTACCACTTTATTGCTACCAACCCATCTCCCTCCCTCGTGCACACATGCTCAGTCATGTAACCCCATAGACTGTAGCCCGCCAGGCTCCTCTGTCCATGGACTTTTGCAGGCAAGAATACTGGAGTGGGTTGCCATTTCCTTCTCCACCTCTGCCTTTTCTAAATCCAGCTTGAACATCTGGAAGTTCATAGTTCATGTACTGTTGAAGTGCATGGAAAATTTTGAGCATTACTTTACTAGTGTGTGAGATGAGTAATTGTGCAGTAGTTTCAACATTCTTTGGCATTGCCCTTCTTTGGGATTGGAATGAAAACTGACCTTTTCCAGTCCTGTGGCCACTGCTGAGTTTTCCAAATTTGCTGGCATATTGAGTGTAGCACTTTCACAGCATCATCTTTTAGGATTTGAAATACCTTAACTGGAATTTCATCACCTCCACTAGGTTTGTTCATAGTGATGCTTCCTAAGGCTTACTTGACTTCTCATTCCAGAATATCTGGCTCTAGGTGAGTGATCACACCATCGTGGTTATCTACATCATGAAGATCTTTTTCATATAGTTCTTCTGTGTATTCTTGCCACCTCTTCTTAATGTCTTCTGCTTCTGGTGGATCCATACCATTTCTGTCCTTTATTGAGCCTATCTTTGCATGAAATGTTCCCTTGATATCTTGAAATCTTTTGAAGAGATCTCTAGTCTTTCCCATCCTATTGTTTTCTTCTGTTTCTTTGCATTGATCACTAAGGAAGGGTTTCTTATCTCTCCTTGCTATTCTTTGGAACTCTGTATTCAAATGGGTTTATCTTTCCTTTTCTCTTTTGCCTTTAGTTCCTCTTCTTTTCTCAGCTATTTGTAAGGCCTCCTCAGACAACCATTTTGCCTTTTTGCATTTCTTCTTCTTGGGGATCATCTTGATCTCTGCCTCCTTTACAGTGTCATGAACCTCCGTCCATAGTTCTTGAGGCACTCTGTCTATCAGATCTAATCCCTTGAATCTATTTGTCACTTCCACTGTAAAAGTGTAAGAGATTTGCTTTAGGTCATACCTGAATGGTCTACTGGTTTTTCCCTACTTTATTCAATTTAAGTCTGAATTTGGCAATAAGGAGTTCAAGATCTGGGCCACAGTCAGCTCCTGGTCTTGTTTTTGCTGACTGTATAGAGCTTCTCCATCTTTGGCTGCAAAAAAATATAATCAATGTGATTTCGGTATTGACCATCTGATGATGTCCATGTGTAGAGTCTTCTCTTGTGTTGTTGGAAGAGGGTGTTTGCCATGTAGAAGGTATGTAAAAGTGATCAAAGAGTGTCTGTCAATTTGCCTAAAGCTGGAGTGTATGGATTTTGTTTTATCCATTTATTCATCATACTTCCATGTGCTAGGAACTGTGATATATCCTGATGATACGTCTATCATCATTTAAGTCTTCCCCTAAAGAGAGCACAGTCTGATGGAGGCACAGGCTGGAAAACAGACACGGCAATACATCTGTGGGCAATGCTGTGGTAGAAACAAGCCGAGGGAGGGGGGAGCAGTGGGGAGGCAGGGAGAGAGGTCCAGCCAAGGAAAGTCTCATGGAGGAGGTGACAGCTGAGCCAAGCCTTGACTGACAAATGGGGACTGTCCTGGCAAAGGGCAGGCTATGGGGAGACAGCAGGGACATTCATGTAGACAAGAAGCTAGGACATGTCAATAGCATTCAAGGCTACAGACAGTTCAGCCAGTCTGGGAGGTAGAGATGGTCAAGGTGATTGGGGATGTTGAGATATGGCACAGACTAATCCTTGGAACACATGGATGCCCTGCTAAGGAGTTTGGATCTCATCATAAAGGCTTTGGTGGGGCCACTAAAGGATTTTAAAAGAGAGGGGAAAGAGGCTGACATAAACTAATTTCTTACTAAAAGTTTGCCAGGTGAGTAGGTTGGGATGTGAATAAGGATATAAGGTTAGTAGCAGTTAAAAATGTGTATTTTTATCCAATTACACACACCCCTTTTTAGAGATGTATATAGTTAGACACTGAAAATAGATGGATTCCTATAAAGTAAACTGTGGTTGAAACTTTTACAAATAGAATGGTTTTACATATTACATCTTTAAAAATAAAATCACTTTACATGTTATTTAGGTGAGTTCATTGTTACCATTCCTACTATTACTGTATTAATATTGTTATTCGTATATATGAGTTAAAAACAAACCTATCTCTAAAAAGCAAAGACTCCTTTTCCATTGTATATACTCTAAGGCTGTGATGGCAAACATTCAAGTTTTATGTACAATATCAGGTATTATTTTTTTTTATAGTTTTTCTTTTAAACTCATTTTTTTTATTTTATTTTTTAATTGGTGGAAAATTGCTTTATTCTTTTGTGTTGGTTTCTGCCATACAACAGTGTCATCAGTCATAATTATATATATATCCCTTCCCTCCTGAACCTCTCTCCCCTCCTGCCATCGCACTGCGCAGGTCATCACAGAGCACTGACTAAGCACCCTGTGCTACACAGCAGCTTCCCGCCAGTCATCTTTCTCACACGTGGTGGTGTGTATGGACTCTGGGAGTTGGGGATGGACAGGGAGGCCTGGCGTGCTGCGGTTCATGGGGTCGCAAAGAGTCGGACACGACTGAGCGACTGAACTGAACTGAACCGAGTGTATATATGTCAATGCCACTTTCTCAGTTCACCGCATCCTCACCTTCCTCTGCAGTGTCCACAAGTCCATTCTCCACTAGGTTCATCAGTACCATTTTTCTAGATGTAGAGAACCAAGTTGCAAAAAAATTCCAGCGATTTCCCATGTACCATGAATCCCAGCTTCATCTATTGCTAACAACTAATATAACCATCTTGCAGTGATCAAAATCAGGCAAATAAAATCGGTGCAATGCTTTTAACTACTTACGGATCTTATTCAAATTTAGGAATATGTTATTAATACTTCCTAAGTCTTGATTGCCATGTGTTTGTTCAGGGAAGCACTCACAGGGAATGAGAGGAAGTAAGAAGAACATTCACAAGAATGAGAGGAAAACAGCTCTTGACTCGATGGACCACGGATCGTGTCCTGTGTGGAGAGCCTGGGTTGAGCGAGCAGGGTCTAACTTCTTGTTTCACATTCAAATTGATCCACCAGGGCTAGAGTGCAAAGGTGGGACACATAGAGGGGTCTCCTTTCTCCCAGGGACACTTTGAGTCATTACTAAGGGCAGTGTACAAATATGAACTGAGAATGAAGTCAGAGAGGAAATTTATAAAAGTTATAGAATTACTTCAGCCTACGCAAATGTAGGAGAGCTCCAGGTGGCTCATGGTTAAGAATCTTCCTGCAAAGCAGGAGACTCAGGTTCAATCCCTGGGTCAGGAAGATCCCCTGGAGGAGGAAATGGCAACCCACTCCAGTATTTCTGCCTGGGAAATCCCTTGGACAGAGGAGCCTGGCAGGCTACAGTCCATGGGGTCACAGAGAGTCAGACGTGACAGCGATGTATGTGTACTTTCCCTGGAAGAGATGAGTTCACACAAGTAAACCTCAGAGGGATGGCAAATCTGAAAAGCAGTAGAGAAAGCTGTTTTTCCTCTCTCACATCCTCCCAAGATATAACCCCCAGGCCCAGATGGTTCCACATAGGACTGCCACCAAATCTTTACCAAACAGATGATCCTCAGCTTATTTAAATGGTTAAGCAGTCCAAGAAGGAATCTGATTTTTTTTAAAGCCTACCAAAATACTAATTATAAAATTTAATGAAGACAACATAAAAAGAGAGCTTAGACTAATCTCACTTATGAATACTGATGTAAAATTGTAATAAAATGATACAACTATAGCATGGCAGCAGCATATTGAAAGAATATCCCTTGGCTAAGAAGGGTTCAAACCAGGGATGCAAGACTGATTCAATATTAGAAAGCCGTTAATATGATTTACCATATAAGTAGATCAAAAGGAATCACATAATTATATTACTTGATGTTGTAAAGATATTTGATACAGCAAAAAAGTGAGAGACACTATCTACAAATCATATATCCAATAAGGGGCTTGTATCCAGAATATGTAAAGAACTCTTACAACCAACAAGAAGACAAGTAACCCAACTAAGAAATGGTTTAAGGCTTTGCAAGTCTTCCCTTGTGGCTCAGCTGGTAAAGAATTCACCTGCCATGCAGAAGAACTGGGTTTGATCCCTGGGAAGATTCCCTGGAAATGGGAAACACTACCCACTCCAGTATTCTGGCCTGGAGAATTCATGGGCTTTATAGAGTCTCAAAGAGAATTCCATGGACTATATAGGGTGGCAAAGATTCAGGCACGACTTAGCAGCTTTCACTTTCACTTTCTTTTGAAGATGCATTTCTCAAAAGAAGATATATAACCAACAAGCATGTAAAAAGATGTTCAGTGTCATGAGCTTTTAGGGAAATTCAGTTCCAAACCACAATGAGATACCTCTTCATGCCCCCTAAGATGGCTAAAATTAAAAAAAAAAAAAAAAAAGAGTAACAAGAATTAGTGAGGATGTGGAGAAATTGGAATCCTCATACACTGTGGGTGGAAATGTAGAATGGTACAGCTACTTTGGAAAACATTCTTTGGAATGTTTACTTTGGAAAACATTCTGGCTGCTCCTCAGAGCGTTAAACATACAATAACCACATGACCCAAACGCATATGGATTGATTTAGTGGATTTAGTACAGCAGAAAGTTGCCATTGCATCTCCCAGCTCTTCTAATGAGTTACTATTTATTTGGTGGCACACGGGCTCTTCGTTGGCGGTACACAGACTGTCTCGTTATGAAGGGCAGGCTCAGTCGCACTGAGGCATGTGGGATCTTAGTTCCCTGATCAGGAATCAGACCCATGGTCCCTGCATCCTCAGGTGGGTTCTTAACCACTGGACCACCAGGAAATCCCTTGAGTTTTAGAATCTGCATCCCCGTTCACCCATAGAGGCACAGGAGTGAGCTGAGGGCCATGGACCTGGAGAAGACAGCGTGTGTAGAGCAATCAGGACACGTGGTGGGAATATTTAACAAATTCTCAAGTACTGGATATCAGGGTTTGATTCTCTGTTTTGGCTTTTTTAATTTTTTGATTGTCTAGAGGAGTTTGAAGAAAATAATGGGGAAAATGTTTTTTTCTTAAACTAGGGTATAATTGCTTTACAGAGTGGTGTTAGTTTCTGCCGCACAATAACATAAACCAGCTTGTGTATACATACATCCCCTCTCTTGGCCCTCCCTCCCACCCCTCCAGGTCGTCACAGAGCACCGAGCTGAGATCCCTGCGCTAGCCGGCAGCTCCCCACTGTTTTATGCAGGATAGTGTGTACATGTCAATGCTTCTCTCTCAGTTCGTCCCATCCTTCCCTTCCCAAGAAAACAAAGGCAAATTACATTTTTAAATGCATTGGCTATATAGCTGTTCATTTGTGTTAACTAGTGCAAAAAATTGAGGAAACACCCTTTTATTGTGTTCTAAAATTGTTATTTGATTAAGCCAAGGAGTCATGTACACATTGAGGTCTGAGTGATACTCTGACATGTACCTTGCCTGGCTCACTTTTATCTTGTTAACGTGAAAGAAACTCTTAACCAACATTCGCAGGGAAATCACACACATTCATCAGCCCAGTGGTGATGTCTCATGATAACCTGGTCTTGTCAAGTGATGTGCCAATTGTAACTATAGGTTGGCTATGGGTACAGAGTTCAGCAGAACCTATGAAGGCATTCTGTGTGGCTATGTGGAATTTGAGATTAAGAATATTGTATATTTACTATTTTTTAGACTGGTCACAGGTAGTTGATATCAGTAAAGTTTACAGTAAACTTAGGTACATATGTATATATCCTTTTTACCCCAGAGAGCTGATTGCTAAACTTTGATCATAACATCATGTCAGGAAATTTCATGGCAGTCCAGTGGTTAGAAGCCCCTGCAGGGGGCACGGGTTCAGTCCCTGGTCAGGGATCTAAGATGCCACAAGCCATGCTGTGTGGTCAAAAAAAAAGGAAAAAAGAACAGCACTTCTTAGGCCCCTCAAAATGTGGACAAAACCCTGGGCAAAAGTGGGGAATTTTCAACTTGGCTAAGATTGTTTCCACTCTTGATGGAATGGGAAGCCAAGATATAAATTCAGTTATAGAGAAAAGAATGTTGTATTTCTTACACGTCTCAAATCATGAACATGTTTACGATTTGTACCTATTTCTCATCTGAAAGGTCTTAGTCGATTAAGAAGCTTCTGGGACTGGAGTGCCTATGTTTCTGCCTTCAGTGGCGTGTCCCCACACGGGGGATGAGTGGGCTTCCAACCCTGTTGGAACAATATTGATGGTCCGCTCTCGGTCCTGACACATAAGAGAAGTCGATGAGGGTCAGTGAGTCCTGAAGCGGACATAAATCCCGAGGCTGCCTCACATAACCCTTGAACTTTCAGCAGCTGCTGCCTTAAAGTAATTGGCTGAGTTGTTAGGAGTGAGGGTGGAGGGAATTGGCGATGCTGGGGGCTCTATAGAATCGAGACCTTTAAATGGACTCCATAATTTCCATTCCACTCTTAAGGCTGCCCTGGAAATTTATAGACTATGGTTTGGAAATCATTACAAGTACTGGACATGTTTTTTGTGCCTGCAGATCAGTGGAATGAGAATCTCTGAATGTTCTAACAAATGCCCTAGATAAATCAGACGTGCCCGGTAGAGACAGAGAGCCATGTCTGTCAGGGGTTTTGCCAGGCATGACTCCTGACTGTGGGAAGTTCAGCTGCTCCAAGACTGCAAGCAAAGTTTCAGCCAAGAGCATCAGTCCTTTGGGCCATGTTCCTCTAGCCTGGCTGAGACTCAAGTCGGGGGACAGTGGACTTAAAAGTGCCCAAGGGGCTTCCCCGAAAGAGTCCTACCTTCATACTGACCTTGTAAAATGTTTAAAATATATTAATTTTTTAAAAAGCAAGGTAAGACTGTATATGCATAATGCTATTTAATACTCATGTAAAAAATACAGTCAAACATATTGCATTAACATTTTACTGGAAGCACAAATACCAGAATTGTGGTGATCACTGGGTGGGATTGATTATAGGCAATTTTTTTCTCTTGGTGGTTTTCTATATTTTATAAGCATCCTTACAGAGCATGTGCTGGTTTTGTCATTAGAAAAATAAATGCTATTTTTCAAATAATGTGTGTAGCAGGGAGAGAGGGAGAAAGAGAGGGAGAGAAATGAAACAAAACATAAACATTAAAAAAAAAAAACCATTTAGAACTCCTTTTGGCAGCTGGGTCCAGGGTAGTCCCTTGGCCATGAGCCCCCTGTTGGAGCCAGGCCTGACCCACAGCACCCAAAGTTCCTAAACCACTGCGAAGTCCTGGGGTAACAAACTGAAGGTGCGATTCAGCAAGGGTGGCTAAGAAGCCATCAGCTTGGATCACAGTGGCCCACAGCCAGCGTTCTGGACCTCCTGGGAAACCAGGCTCTACAAGGATAGCTGGGAGAGATGCCAACCCCTCCAGTTGCTCAACTCAACACCCTCCTTTCAACGAAAGTAAGAGACAACCATCTTCAGCCGTGTCCCATGTCCATTAGGGACGCTCCGCAGTGGCTAGCTGGCTGAATGGATGGATGCACTTCTGTTTTGCACAAGATAGGAGACTGCTTCCACTCAGGGTGTGGGTGAGGAATGGTTTGCACCAGAATCGCACATATATCTTGGCTCTTGCACATGTTGTTGGGCTGATGTACTGCTGCCGCAAACCACTCTAGATATTTAAAATCCAGGAGGCATTTTTCAAACTCTGCTTCCAGTGGCTGGTATTTGGGGGCTTAGACATGGGGTATTGATGTGTCCTGGAATCAGAGCATATCGCTCTCAGAAAATAGAAAAGTACTGCAACCCACATAGGACTGGAATTTTAGCCCAGCGTTTGCATGGAGCCCGTCAATTTCTCACGTCTAGGCTCAGAGTCGGAGGCAAACATTTAGAGAACTAATGTGCTGCTCTACTCATGTGGATGATAGACATCTAGAGTTGATGCTCTTCCAAAATGATTATTTTGAACAGATTCTTCTGCTAAAATTTGACTGTGAGTTGTCACTACTGATTCACTTACAGGCATCTCTGGAGATGCGAAGCAACAAACTTTACAAACTTCCCTGGGCTCCCTGGTTCATTGTCTTTAGAGTGAAGGTCTGTATGTACAGCCTGAAAGAGCCTAGAATAGACTCTCCAGAAACGGCACAGAGTCGGAAAGAAAAAGAACCAACAGCGCGCTTGTCCATATCTTTTTGCTTGGCTTCCGCAGGAATATGCTGAGGAGCTATTCTATTATGCTCAGGGGCAGTAAAATAGGGAAGGAAGTTAAGAGTGTGAATTTTGGAGACATGGATTTGAGTCCTGGTTTAGCTGTTCATTTGCTGTGCAACCTAGGGAAAGTCACTTAACCTCTCTGAGCTTCCTACGTAAAACCAAGGCAGTAAGAGAATTCTGTCATCGGGTGATTTTAAGGAAAAGAGCAAGTCCTGTACCACAGCACGTTGTCTGGGACAGAAGAGTTGCTAGTCGGTGTTGGTAGTGGTGATGGTGATGGCGGTTGTGGTGAAGGTTTCTGGAAATTAAAGGCAGGACTAGTTGGAGGGGGTGAAGGGTGGAGATAGTTGGTACTCTGGCCAGAAGGGAGGCAATGAGCAGGAGAGAAATTAATGTTTTCAGCCTCACTAGATTTTGAAAACTCTGTAATGAGGCTTTGTTTATAGGACGAATAGATGTTCTGGAAAAGTATTTTTAATGCCTTCTAAATGACACCTCCTACGGGTGACTTTTCTGATTTCAGGAAACCATTATCAGGGTCTTAGGGCTACGAAACTGTGGTCCTGGTATACTTCCTGTCCTGAAGTTCCTTGCAGACAGGAAATAACTGCTTCTGTTGTCAGCTGCTCCAGTTTCTCCTTCCAAAGGTTCCCAGGGCCGTCCTATCCTGAGGCTTGCCGCTCTTGGTTTAACTGCCGTTTCTCATGTCCATCAGCCTCTACTTACGTAGGACTCGGAGGTCATTTGGGGGAAGGTCTTGCAAAGGGAAGGTGTTTCTGTCTCTGGGGAACCAGGGAACGTCTAACCTGGTCCTGCTGTGAGGATGGCTCTGGACTTTCAGTGATTCCTCAGCTGTCAGTTTGGGAGAGTTAGATCACCTGGAGAGGGACAGCTCCCCTGGGGAGGGCTAGAACCCCTAGGAGAGAGGGATCATCTGGGCATGGATGCCAGGGACACATTCAGAGAACAGGAGCCAGGCTCACGCTGTGCCCTCTTTTTAGCCCAGAGCGGCTCATCCAGAGTACACCTCCCAGCACAGGTGGAGATGGAAAAGAAACCAGTGGGTCACGTCGAGCAGACCAAGGACTCCGAGGAGGAGCGGCCTGTGGGCTCCCAAGCTGCTCGATGCAGAAACGTGACCTGAGGTTGATCGTGCAGGGCCAGGCTTGGAGATGGCTTCCAAGCTCGCTAGTTTTCCCAGGGTGCTCACTTTCAGGCTCTCTTTTTGTCCTCACCTACACCCCAGGATCGTTGATTCAATGGACATGAGTTTCAGCAAATTCTGGGAAATAGTGGAGGATCAGGAAGCCTGGCATGCTGCAGCCCAAGGGGTTGTAAAGAGTCAGACATGACTGAGCAACTGAACGACAATCACACCCCAGAAGAGAGGACGGACACCCCCCTGAGCCCACTTCACACAGCTTGGACAGGGTGATGGTCCCATTCCTAGTTTATCCTTTTTTTTTTTTTTTCCTGAAGGAGGTTAAAAACAGTGCCTGCTGAAGAATTCCCCAAGGACTTTGTTAACCGCATCCCATTACTCTTCACAGTCATTCTGGAGCAGTGGGTGGCTAATATTACAATGATTATAACGATCATTATCATGACATAGAATCCCTGGGAATCTGTGGCACAGTTTTCTTACTGCCATACTTTTCTGTGGCACATATTGGGGGCACGAGTGTGTGTATGTATATGTATGCATGTGTGCGTGCCAAGTTGCTCAGTCATATCCAACTCTTTGTGGCCCTATGGCCTATAGCCCATACAGTCCAGGCTCCTCTGTCTATGGGATTCTCCAGGTAAGAATACTGGAGTGGCTTGCCATGTCCTCCTCCAAGGGATCTTCCTGACCCAGGGATCGAGCCCGTGTCTCTTACATCTCCTGGGTTGGCAGGCAGGTTCTTTACCACTGGTGCCACCTGGGAAGCCCATGTATATGTATAGATATATTGATACCTAGATAGGTAGATCCTGTTGGTTCTGCAAGGAGATCCAACCAGTCAATCCTAAAGGAAATCAGTCCTGAATATTCATTAGAAGAACTGATGCTGAAGCTGAAACTCCAATACTTTGGCCACCTGATGCGAACAACTGACTCAGTGAAAAAGACCCTGATGCTGGGAAAGATTGAAGGCAGGAGAAGGGGATGACAAAGGATGATATGGTTGGATGGCATCACTGACTTGATGGACATGAGTTTGGTGATGGACAGGGAAGCCTGTGCTGCAGTCCATGGGGTTGCAAAGAGTCAGACATGGCTGAGCAACTGAATGGAACTGATTGGTTCTGTTCTCTGGAGAATCCTGATTAATACATGTGGCATATTTTTATAACGATAAAATATCATTATCTTTAGGTTCATTTGAAAGTATTACATCTTATCTACCAGGAAACACCATGCTTTCTGGCTTTTTCTGTTGATTGAAGGTGTTCACAGTATGATCCCAGAGGGCTTGGTAGGCAAAAAAAAAAAAACTACAGCCCTGAATTCCATGCCTGCCCCAGCCCGCTGAGTCTCGAGAGTCTAGACAAGTCAATCAACTTCCTGGGAATCAGTTTCTCCATCTGTCACACAGCTGACGGCAGCAGTTAAGGTGTTACGCACAGGGAGCCTCATAATAAGAATGACAGCAGGTACTGCCTAGAGAACTCTTTCCAGGAGCCAGGCCTCACATGAAGCACGCCATACGCAGCCTCTCCTTTCATTCTCACAACAAAGCCACAAGTTAGGCATCATCATCAGCCCCGTTCTAGAGATGAGGAAACCGAGGCACAGAGAAACGTTGCCACATCGCTCAGGTTCACACAGGAGGTTAGAGGCAGGAGTGAAGCCGGGCAGCCTTCCTACTAGACCTGCACTGAGGCCGAGGACTGCGGGTGAAGCCCCCTCTGTGCGGGCTAGGTCGCTTCAGTCGTGGACTGCAGCCTGCCAGGCTCCTCTGCCACGGGATTCTCCAGGCAAGAATACTGGGTTAGGTTGCCATGCCCTCTTCCAGGGGGTCTTCCCAACCCAGGGATCGAACCCAGGTCTCCCGCATTGCAGGTGGATTCTTTGCCATCTGAGCCACCAGCGAAACCCGAGAATACTGGAGTGGATAGCCTCTCCCTTCTCTATTGGAACTTCCCAACCCAGGAATCGAACCTGAGTCTCTCATGTCTCCTGGACTGGCAGGCAGGCTCTTTACCACCACGCCCCCTGGGAAGCCCCCTCTGGTTTGCATCTGTTCTGCACCACCCCATCACTCTGCTCCAGGGGAAAGAAAGGCCACAGGAAGGGTGCCCTGTGCTCTGGCAACCTGCTGGCCCCTGGTTCTACCAGCCTCTTTATCTCAGCATCCTGGTGACCAGACCAGACTGGCATAAAGACAGTGAAGTGAGGCTTTATCTGGTGTTCATATCCCAGCAGAAGTAAGGGAGCCCCGTATTTCCACTAACCTGGGGAGTGGGAAATTATGTGTGTGCGTCTCATTTTTATATTTATAAATATAAAATTTATAAATATAAACTATAAATATATATTTATAAAATGTTGTTATAAATTAGAACAGCTGAGTCATAAAGCCTTGCAGGAACAGCATTTGTCCGGGTGTAAATGTCAACAAAACCCCCAGGACAGCAGCCCTCTGGGGTGCGCCCTCTAATTACACTTGCTCTGAGCAGTCACGGGGCACCCCCTCACCTTCGCTTGCCTCGCCTCACCGAGATGCTGAAGGCTCACCCGGCTGCTCTCTTCAAAGCACAGAGGTTTGGGATGTGGGCTTCCACCTGCCCCAGGCCCACAGACATTAGGGGCAGGTCTGCTCGATGGTGATGGTGCCCAGTGATTCTTAGGCCCTTCCGGGTACCCACTGCCCTGCTTCTCACCTCCTTCCCTGAGTAACCTGGGGAGAAGAGACTCTCCACCAGGGCCGCTTCTGTGAGAGTCTCTGGGTTCCCTGAGGTTTCTCTTTCCCCTCCTCTCCCAGATCCTGGGGTCCTTGGAGCAGCCTCACCGGGGAATAGCCAGCTGTGGGGCTTCCTCCTAACACGCTGCTGCCGATCCTGTTTCCTGGAGGGCCCATCCCTGCCCCCGGGCCTTTGCACCACACATTCTGTCTTCCTGGAGAGTCCTGTCCTCCCCAAAGTCTCCCGGCCAGGCTCCGTTGCTCCTCTGGTGTGTTCCCCTCTGTGTCTTGTACACAGATGTGTGCATGTGTGTTCAGTCGCTCAGTCATATCCTACCGCTTTGTGACCCCATGGACTGTAGCCCGCCAGGCTCCTCTGTCCATGGGGATTCTCCAGGCAAGAATACTGGAGTGGGTTGCCTTGCCCTCCTTCAGGGGATTTTCCTGGCCCAGGGATCAAACTCGCTTCTCCTGCATTGGCAGGCAGATTCTCTACCATGAGCCACCAGGGAAGCCCTCTAATTAATGACACAAAGATTCAAATTACAAACATGCGTTATTTTAGTGGCTCCGTAGCTCTCTTAATTTTATCATCACCTAGATAGGGCCCCCAGGAAATACCTGTTTGTGATGATTTGGTTGGTAATCAGTGAAGTGGGGCAGAAAAGCAGCGAAGGGGAGGATCTGCAACTCAGCAAGCTGGGTAGGAAGAGAGAGCAGAACAAATGTGCCCTGTGAGATGCCTGGGGGTTCTTCTTCACGGGCCAGATTGATGTCTGGTTCTTATCTTTCAGCACCACCCTCCAGGATGCAGGGCTGAGGGCCTGGAGAGGGGGCAGAGTGATTTATGGGGGCCATCAGCAGCGGTTACAGGGAATGCATCATACCTGTGTGCTCTTTGCTGGGACTATATGCTTCTGCTCTTGGAGCATCTGTCCGCAGCTGCAGGGGATGGGTGGGACCCAGGGCATCTCGGAGGAGTCTGGGTCCTGGGGTTGCCAGTCCAGGCTCCCCGGGTTAGTCTAAGAGCCCTCCAGCTACTCACTACTTTCTGAAGACACCGAGGTCTTGACTCTCATCTGCCTGTTATCCCGCTCCTGTAATTGGGGAACCATGGGCAGAAAAATTGCAGTCTTTCTGGAATGTGATTTGGGGACTTGTTTTTCAGCTCTGTTGTAAATTTCTTAGAGGTGAATATGTGCATTTGTGCTAAGTCACTTCAGTCGTGTCTGACTCTTGGCAACCCTATAGACTGTAGCCCACCAGGCTCCTCTGTCCATGGGATTCTCCAGGCAAGAATACTGGAGTGGGTTGCCCTGCCCTCCTCCAGGGGATCTTCCCGACCCAGGGATCAAACCCATGTCTCTTAAGTCTCCTGCATTGGCCCGTGGGTTCTTTGCCAGTAACACCACCTGGGAAGCCCAGAGGTTTTTTAAATATATTACCCTGGTAATCACTCATTACTTTTTCAAAGTGTAGGCAGACCTCAGAGAGATTGCCAGCCAGGCATGATAAAGAGAATATTGCAATAAAGCAAGTCACACACAGTTTTAAATTTCCCAGTGCATATAAAAGTTTACACTATACTGTAGTCTATTAAGTGTACATGAGCATTATGTCTAAAAAAGCAATGTACATATCTTAATTTAAAAATAGTTTATTACCGAAAAGGTACTAACCATCCTCTGATAATCCAAGGTTGCCACAAAGCTTCAAACCTTCCATTTGTAAACAACACGAAATCTGTGTAGCATACTAAGACGAGGTACTAATCTAGGCAGCATACTGGATCACATGGAAACACCCTGAGTTAAATGGGTTTGTTTTATAACTAAACAAACTGCATTTGAACTTGAATCTTTTCTGATCTAAGCTTTAGCTCTGAATTATTACTCAAGAGTGATTAATGCCATGGAAAAGTGAGCTAAAGTTTTCATTATCAAGTGTGCACATAGAGAGAGAATGGTGGGGGGATGCCAAATTAATTGATATTTATAAGAATTGCCTCTGGGATGTAAGATTATGGGCCATTTAAAATTTTAATATTTTTATTGACAAAGTTTGAAAATGAACGTGTATTTTTCATCCAGTCAGGCAAATGTTATTTTTAGAAGAGTCAGTATCCTCAGTACAGTTGAGAAATATTTGTTATGTGAGACAAATAACAGACATAGGGGATGGACACTCATCCTTACTCTGAAACAAGAGGAGCTGGTCTGAAAGCTACTGTGCTTTCCAACTCTACCTCCTGCCCCCATGGCCTCTATCCCAGCCTTAAATATTACCTCCATGCAGTTCTGTTTATTTCCTTTATTAAAGAGCAAATGCAGGCTGCAGGTCATGTGGTCCTCGTAGATGTCTATACTCGGGTTGCCCTAGAGAGGGATAAGCCCGAGGGATTCTTTTAATCCGCAGGACAGACATCTTCTCCTTCGGTTTAACTGGTCCCTCTGCTGTTGATGTTCAGTCACTGACTTGTGTCTGACTCTTTGTGACCCCATGGACTGTAGCCCACCAGGCTCCTCTGTCCATGGGATTTCCAAGGCAAGAATACTGGACTGGGCTGCCGTTTCTTCTTCTAGGGGGTCTTTGTGACCCAGGGATTAAACCCTCATCTCCTGCATTAGCAGGTGGATTCTTTACCACTGAGCCACCAAAGAAGCCCTTCTGCTGTAGCTTCAAGCTATTAGCTCTTCTTTGAACCTCAGTTGAAGGTGGGCACCATATTCCATAATAGTGTTTGCATAATAACAGAATCACAACTCATATTTGCGTGAAGCTTCCGAGTGGCGGTTTCTCAGGTTTCTCTGCTCAGCTGATTCGCCTGGGGAGCTTTTACTGCCCCACCCACCCCCGCCTGTTGACTTAATTAGTCTGGGGTGCCCCCCCTACTTCTGGAGGCTTGTGAAGGCTCCCTAGGTGATTCTGATAGACAGCCAGTGCTAAGAAGTGCTGCTTCCAAGTTTTTAAAGCACGGGTCTACTATTTTAGCTGATCCTCAGAACCGCTAGAGGCAAGGCAAGTCTGCCCCAGTTTCTGAGGTAAGTCTTTTTATAGCCACTACTTTAGCAACCTTAAGTCTCGAGTTCTATCTCTGGAGTTTTTCCAATTTTCTTTTTTTTGTGAAACCTACGGTTGATATGCCTTCCAGCTTTAAAATACTCCAATTACCTGAATGTTAACTCTCAGCTCTAGAGAGCTTGGTCTGTTTCCGTGATCTCCCCAAGCACTGGCAAGACTTTAGCCTCAGCCTTTTACTATCCATGAAATTAAAAGATGCTTGCTCCTTGGAAGAAAAGCTATGACAAACCTAGATAACATATTCAAAAGCAGAGACATCACTTTGCCAACAAAGGTGGTTTTTCCAATAGTCATGTACAGATGTGAGAGTTGGACGATAAAGAAGGCTGAGTGATGATGTTTTCAAATTGTGGTGCTGGAGAAGACTCTTGAGAGTTCCTTGGACTGCAAGGAGATCCAACCAGTCCATCCTAAAGGGAATCAAGCCTGAATATTCATTGGAAGAACTGATGCTGAAGTTGCAGCTCCAATACTTTGGCCACCTGATGTGAAGAGCTGGCCCACGGGAAAAGACCCTGATGCTGGGAAAGATTGAAGGAGGGAAGAGAAGGAGGCAATAGATGATGAAATGGTTTGATGGCATCACCAACTCCGTGAACATGGATTTGAGCAAACTCTGGGAGATAGTGGAGGACAAGTAAGCCTGGCGTGCTGCAGTCCATGGGATCACAGAGAGTCAGACATGACTTAGCAACTGAACAGCAACTTTTACTATCCCAAAGACACCAGGAAGCTTTGCCTACTCCCCTCCACCCACATTATCCTTCCCTACCCTTAAGACAAAGAGGTCCTCAGATACAAATGCCTTCAGCATAATCAGATACAGTGAAAATGTTCTTCTGATGGTTTAATCCCATCAACCCACAGTGGGGAGGGGAGAGGGGTGGGTGACCCTGGTTTGTATCAGGAGTGTGTCCACCCCACCTGTCACCTTGGGTGCCTTGCTTCCTGCTCCGAGCCTCAGTCTGTCCCTCTGTAATGTCATCAGGACGTTGTTTTGCTGGCCAACATAGTAGACCCTACAAAGTTCAAAGACATGTTTTCTTCCATTTTATCTCCGCTTGCTGTAACTTAGGGCAATTTTTACATCCCGTTTTATGAACCAGGCAAATTTGACTTAAAGAGGTTTAAGTGACTTGTTCAGAATCACGCAAATAGAAACCGGCAGAACTTGGTTTTGAAGTCAATTCCTATTAGTTCCAAGCCCTTAATTCATCTCACTGTGCCATATTAAGTTCCCTGAACATGTCAATTATGTTCTCCACCCCGGAGGGTTGTCAGTGGGACTGAGCGTGATAAGGCCCAGAAGCAGGCAGGCCACCTGGCCCATCTTGCAGTCACTAAAGCGTTGTTATTAATAAAAAGAGTAACAAGGACCACGGCCCCACCACTCATTGTCTTTCCCACATCTTCCTTCTCTCCCATCTCTGTATGGTCAAAGGTTCTGGGCCTGATCTCATCTAACTAAAGCACAATCTCTGGGGGTGGTGCCCAGGTTTGGGCATTTTTCCCCCTTCTTTTAAAGATTGCTAGCTGAGTCTACCATGCAGGCAGGGTTGGAAACCACTTGATAAAATCTCTCTGGACCCCTAGACTACATCACACAGAGCCTGGAATGTAAAGAAAGTGGGGTCGTGGATTTATAAAAATAGTGCACCGGAACTGGAAAATCCAGCTTTAAATCTTGCTCTACCACTTATTAGAGAAAAGGACTTATTCTCTCTGAGCCTCAGATTCCTCACTTTAAAAAAACAAAAATAGAAAACAGGCTGTCCTCTCGTGTCTGTAGGGCTGGGCTGAGAAATTGGGAGACTTAGCCTGTGCAGGCGTGCTCACGTCCTTGCATGCCAGTATGCGGTACCCGGTTGGGCACTAGGATACCATCACTAAATATTTAGTGATTTCACAAGATCTTGCCTACCCATCTATTCTTCACCCTTAAAGATGAAGCCAGGAGAAATAAATAAGAAATATAATTGCGTCTCACACTTCAGGACTCCCTAGGCAGCTCGCATTAATAGGTCTCTTCAGCTGTCATCTAAGTGCTAATAATTCCTGGGCGTTTTGATGGTAGCACTTTCTCCCAGAGATGAATTGACCCCAGCTAAGAGCCCAGCTCCTTCCCAAATCTCATTACAATCAGCCTTGATGGCAGACAGGCTTCAGAATGTAACAAAATTAGAGCTTTTAAATCATTATCTCAACTCTAGGAGTGTCACATTAATAAATGGGAAGGAAGATGATAGAGAAAGGCAGAGAAGGGATTGCAGCCTCCATGACAGAGCCTCACATCACACTGCTCATCATTAAACACAGGAAGGGGAACCGATTTCACCAAAGCCAGGAGCCTCGCTCCCAGCCAAGTCACAGTGATGTGCTCAGCGCTAAATCTGAACTGACCTTTTCACACCTTTGTAAATTAGTGCTCTAGCTGACTCGCTTCTCCCAGTTCACTTTCCTACTGAAGGTAATGGTGTGTGCGTGCTAAATTGCTTCAGTTATGTCCGACTCTGTGCAACCCTATGGACTGTAGCCCACCAGGCTCCTCTGTCCATGGGATTCTCCAGGCAAGAACACTGGAGTGGGTTGCCTCGCCCTCCTCCAGGGGATCTTCCCAACCCAGGCATCGAACCCTAGTCTCTGATGTCTCCTGCATTGTCAGGTAGGTTCTTTATCACTAGCGCCACCTGGGAAGGTCATGGTGGGGGGGAAGAAAAAGCCAGTGTCTTTTATGAAACATCTTGGTGAACAGTAAGTGACTTAGGAGGCAGCCCTTCCTGTCGCTGCAATGACTTTCCCTCTCGCTGCTTTCTGGAGTTTCTGAGCCTCTCATCACCTGTCCATTCATTCCTCTAGCATCAGTGCACACCTGTCACATGTGAAGTACCAGGTAGACCCTGCGGAGCATCCGAAGATGAAAACCAGGTCATGTTTCTACTTCCTACTTATCTCCCAGATAGACTGAGTTTCCCACCACCAGCCCTCTCCCAAGTGTGTGTCCTTGGCATTTCTTTTCTGGATATTTTTGATGCTTCTAGAGGGCCTTCTGCCAGCATTCTCTCTCCTGAGTTGAAGACACCTCTTTCCACTCCCGGACCCCACCCAGAGACAGTTATTGGAGAAGCTTCTTCTTCCCCCAGGTCACACCGGCCCCAGCCACACACAGCCTCTGGGCTTTGTCATTATCCCGGTTTGTCCATAGGATGACCCTCTCCCCTGCCTCCTCCTTACTCCTGCACTCGTTCCCCAAGACCCAGCTCTCCTGCAGAGGCTCCCCACACGTGCAGACAAAACCCAGGACGCTCAGGGCCCTGGCTTCATCCCTCAGGCTCCCAACACCCCGGCCCCGAAGCTTGCTTTCTTGGTTTCATCTTAGCCTTTCCCCCAAAGATGTTTTCCCCCAAGCCTTGCAGGCCTGGTTCTGGAAACTTTCTCTTCATTTAAATTTGAACTCACATGCTATTTGTTTAAAGAAGGGGTGACTCAATTCATTGTTGTTGTTCAGTCCCTAAGTCACGTCTGACTCTGTGACCCCATGGACTGCCGCACACCAGACTTCCCTGTTCTTCACTGTCTCCCGGAGTTTGTTCAGACTCGTGTTCATTGAGTTGATGATGCCATCCTGCCATCTTACCCTCTGTCACCCCCTTCTATTCTTGCCCTTAATCTTTCCCAGCATCAAGGTATTTTCCAATGAGTCAACTCTCCACATCAGGTGGCTAAAGTATTGGAGCTTCAGCTTCAGCATCAGTCCTTCCAGTGAATATTCAGGGTTGATTTCCTCTAGGATGGACTGGTTTGATCTCCTTGCTGTTCAAGTTAATACATTTGTTTATTTACTTGAATTTTATTTTTCTTCCTCCCTGGACTAGATTGAGATCAGCCCCGTGAGATCAAGAACCTGTTTATCTTATTCATTAATATGTCCCCAGAGCCTAGGACAATGCTTGATACATTTTATGTGTTAAACAAATATTTTAATGAATGGATGGATGGCTCAATCAACCACCTTCTCTGCAAGCCCTCCTTGGCTCTCCAAGTTATGTTATTATAGGAACGCTATGCTTTCTCTTATCACTCTCCTCCTGTCTGTGTTGCAGCTTTTATTAGCCATTAGTGGACTGTACCAAAATCAGAGTTCTTAGCCACTGACATCCTTAAATACACTTGCTCAAATTGGAACAATGGATTTGCCTTCCAGGACCTGACCTTCCCACAGGAGGGGAGAGGCATTGTCAGAAAGACCTCAGTCCTCTGCGTGAGCTCTAAGTGCCCAAAAGGGAAGAGGTGAGGTGTCACAGGGCCACATGCCATGCCTGGGCTTCAAAGTCTGCCTAGCTGCCCACAGTCCTGGGGTGACAGACACCCCAGATTGATACCCAAGCCAACCATAACCTCAAGATTCCCTCAGACTGTTTCTGGGAGACATACATGTGGACTGGGAAGAACTCAGGGCACTAGATTTGTCCATGGAGTAACCAACAGCCTTAGGACATAATACCAGTTCTATTTTCTTCACGGCTAATAGTAGTTCATGGCAGCTTAATGGCCATTTACAGCTCTGAGCCAATCACTGTTCTTTGTTTCCATGCCCTGGCAGTTCTGGGTGGCTGTGTGACCAGCTCTGGTCAATGGAATTTAAGGGCCACCGTTTGGAGGGGGGCATTCTGAGAAAGCTTTCGCTTTCCCTTTTGGGTACACTGTCACCCCTTCTCCTTCTATTTGTCTTGAGTGAAGTCAAGATGGCTGGAGCTTCAGCAAGCATATTGCAACTATGAGGCTATGTACCCTGACAAAAGGGCAAGAGAATCACAGAGAGACCAAAACTGAAATTTTGAGAACCGAAACTAATGCTGGAAACTACCTACGCTTAGGCTTTGTTTTGTGAGAAAAATAGACCTATATTTCTTCAAGCTACTTCAGTTCAGTTCAGTCGCTCAGTCGTGTCTGACTCTTTGAGACCTCATGGACTGCAGCACACCAGGCTTCCCTGTCCATCACCAACTCCCGGAGCTTGCTCAAACTCATGTCCATCGAGTCAGTGATGCTATCCAACCATTTCATCCTCTATCGCTCCCCTTCTCCTCCTGCCTTCAATCTTTCCCAGCATCAGGGTCTTTTTCAATGAGTCAGTTCTTCACATCAGGTGGCTAAAGTACTGGAGCTTCAGCTTCAGCATCTGTCCTTCTAGTGAATATTCAGGACTGGTTGCCTTTAAGATTGACTGGTTTGAGAGTCCCCTGGACTGCAAGGAGATCAAACCAGTCAGGCTACTTACTGATGCTTAATTATTCTGTTATTTGTTAACGGATAGGGAACTATACCAACATGTCTAGTCCAGGCCTGGAGCTGATCCAGAAGGTCATGGAATTCTCAGAGGGATTGGGAAAGCACTAGACAGCAGATGATGAAACCAAGAACCGGCAGCTTGCTCCTGGGACAGACACACGAGTCCTGTCAGCTTCAGGAGATGCCTAAGCTCCTGGCTACATCTTGCTCTGGTTAAAAAGCACCGGTAGGGTGCTCTTGGGTCTGACTACATGAAACCAAAGTGATATTCCCCTTCCAACTCATTGCCACCTCTCTCAATACAACTTTTTGTTTTATCAGTCTTTCCCACCATGATAAAGCCCTCTTTCCTTCCGCAGTTCTTTGCCGCTCCTTCACTCAAGGCTGGCTTCATGGGCATCAGAAATGTCCAGGGACACAGGGCTCTGCACTTAAGATGGTCTCAGACTTGATTTAATGCACTATGGTCACTGCTGTGAAATTCTTAAATTAAAAAAAAATTTTTTTAATTCTATTAATATTTATTTTTAAAGTATAGTTTATTTACACTATAATATTGGTTTCAGGTGATGCACATAGTGCTGCAGTTTTTTTTTTTTTTTACAGATTATACTTGATTAAAATTTATTACAAGATAGTGGCTATAATTCCCTGTCTTATATATCTTTGTTGCCTGTGTGGGAGGGAGGCACAGGAGAGAGGGACTGTATGTATACCTAGAGCTGATTCACTCTGTTCTACAGCAGAAACTAACAGGACATAGTAAAGCAACTTCACTCCAATAATAAAATGTAAAAAATAGAAATTCTTAATTTTTTAACATTGGGTTCTAGATTTTGACTTCGATCTGTGCCTCGAAAGTGATGTGACCAGTCCTGCCTCTGCTTACAGACTTCGACTCTGGGCCATGTCTTAGCTTCTCTGAACCTCAGTTTCCTCAGCTGTAAAATGAGAATAATCCTAATTCATTTGCATGGCTGTTGGTGGACTTCATGAGACCTTAGCAGAGCAGCTCCACCATGCCTGGCCTGCTTGAGTGCCCTGTTCTAGCTCCTCATCTGCCTGACTTCCTACTGCGGTTGATTGCATCCACATCCATCTCCAATGATGAAGTTCACTTTCCTGGGTCGTCATTTAGGAGTTTGATGCTTGGTAAGCTCTTTGAGGGTTGAGACCCTCTTCATTTCCTCCATGGCACCTAGGATGGTCCCTTGTCCTTGGCATCACCTGGTAAAGTTTTGATGATGTATGGGTGCTGTTCTGGAAGCTTCTAGAACTCTAGGAGAGGCCTACTTCTCCTTTAGAAGTTGAATTTAGGGAAGAGCAGAATTTAACGCCAGTATCACAAAGAAGAGGCTTCTTTGGTGGCTCAGTGGTAAAGAATCCGCCTGCCAATGGAGGAGCCGTGGGTTCAGTCTCTGGGTTGGGAAGATACCCTGAAGAAGGAAATGGCAACCCACTCCAGTATTTCTTGCCTGGGGAATTCCAGGGACAGAGGAGCCTGGCAGGCTACAGTCTATGGGTTCACAGAGTCGGACACGACTTAGTGACTGAGCGCACACACACACACACACACACACACACAACAAAGAAGGCATAGGCAATATTTTGTGAGACTCAAATTGCTATCCTCGCTTGGCTGACCTAATATAAAACAGTCAAAATCTCCTCTCTACCTCCTCTGAGCTTCCCAATGGAATTGGATTAGAGCTGAGACATTACCATAAGGAATGAAATGCAGCCAGGACCAGGCCTCTTTCGGGGCTAGGGTGAATTCCACCACAAGAGCAATAAAGGTCTTTGTCAATAAGCCCGTTTCCATAGCGGGCTCTAGTTTCCCTGAGGATTGAATTCCAGTCGTGTCCCAGAAGCCTGATGGCCCACTAGCCCCAAGTGTGGTTTCCAAGAAATCAGTCAGTGAAAATGAGTGGTATTGACAGAATAGTTAGACGAAGGAGAGTTTTGGACAGAAATAACTCATTTTGTTGCATTTAGAAAAAATATACCTTCAACAAATCTGTTTAAAGTTTTAAGCATTTTAGTAAGCACCAGCTGACAGAGCTGATGCACAAGCAGTTAATGTAGCTAATATAATTTGATAACCACCAGTGATGAAGCACTCTCGAAGCGCACCTCCTCCCTCCCCCCGCAGTGTCATGAGGTAAGGAGTTGACCTTACCCACTTCGCAGTGAGTAAATTAAGGTTTTTGTTTTTGTATGTGTTACTTTTTCCCATTTAATGTTTTTTTCAAGTTGATATGTCGTATTTTGATTTTTAGTCAAGAAATTTTCTTGTCCTCTTTTTGGCTGCATAACAATCAGGATCTTAGTTCCCCAACCAGGGATTGAACCCATTCCCCCTGCGGTGGGGGCATACAGTCTTAACCTCTGGACTACCAGGGAAGCCCCAGTAAACTGAGATTTAAGGGGATAAGTAAATTGCCCAAGGGCATGGAGCTAGCCAGCCCCAGGCTGACTGACTCCCCAGCTGCTCCTGTGTGAAGTACATTCATCTCAAGTGCGAAGCTTGGAGAATGTTAATACGCACATGACCCAGTAACCACCACTCTAATCAGGATGTGGAACACTTCCAGCATTCTGGAAGCTTCTGTCAATACCCCCCACCCCGACCCTTCCCAGTAATTCCTCCTCTGAGATAAATTAGTTGGAGGCAAAACAATCTTGCTGGTTTCTTTGCCTGCATTTGTTCCTCAGAGAAGACAAGAGGTGCTTCTGTCTCTCAACCCTGCTAATAAAATCCATACATATCATATGTGTTTGTGCTAAGCAACTTCAGTAGTCTGACTCTCTGCGACCCTATGGACTGTAGCCCACCAGGCTCCTCTGTCCATGGGATTCTCCAGGCAAGAATACTGGAGTGAATTGCCATGTCCTTCTCCAGTAGATCTTTCTGACTCAGGGTCATATGTGTTCAATTATATGTAAAATCTCCACAGTAAAAAGTACCTTGTATTTCTAGAGGCTTCTGTGTTCAGGTCATGAGCCCCACACCTCTTGATGCCCCTATCCTGGTGGTAAGGACTTCCTTCCTGTCTTGCTGAGGCATACGCCTACCCTTGACATTAGGGAGACCCAAGCAAGGGTCAAGGAGAGGCCCACAGACCTTTTGTTTTTGACTGTGTTGGGGCTTAGTTGCATCTTGGGCTCAGTAGTTTCAGCGTGCAGGCTTAGTTGCCCCACAGCATGTGGGATCTAGTTCCCCAACCAGGGATCAAACCTAAATCCCCTGTATTACAAGGCGGATTCTTTTTTTTTTTTTTAAATAAAAAGTTTTATTGGAGAAAAATAGAACCACCACGTACACAGGGAAAGGAGCACAAAAATTCAACTGATACAGAACTGAAAGTCACAACTACCCAATGTTGTTTGCGATTACTTTTCAATTTCTTAAATGGCTTCACTCAATTTTTTAAATAGCCTTGCCAATTTTCAGCTGAAATAGAATCAAGTTTTCAAAAAATTAAGAGCCTCAGTGAAGGGACCAGCTTTTGAGATAACAAAGGTGACATCAAGAGTCTCCTAATAGGACAAATTCTACCGAAAAATTCCTGAAGCACAAACCTACCGAGTCTGGTAGAACAGTAGCTCAGAGCCCATCAGGGGTTAGTTAGAACACTGACTCAGACGATCCAGTATGCAGAGAGGGCAAAGAAAAAAGCTGCATTTCCCTGTCAGATAAGTTCACGTAAGAAAACCAAGGAGGTGCTAAGAAAATACAGGCAATGGCTGTTTAAAATAATTAAGAAGGCATTCTAAATACTACATATTATTAGACAACAGTGTGTAAAGTGATGCAATTAGAAAACAGGCAACTTAAAAAAAATATGGTCACAGGTCTTTGAGAACTCAAGAAAACAATCAATAGCAAACACAAGAGCTGAAAGTCTTCTCAGCTGAGGGTTGAAAGTGAAAGTGAAAGTGAAGTCGCTCAGTCATATCCGACTCTTTGCGACCCCGTGGACTGTAGCCCACCAGGCTCCTCCGTCCATGGGATTCTCCAGGCAAGAATACTGGAGTGGGTTGCCATTTCCTTCTCCATACAAGGCGGATTCTTAACCACTGACTGGGCCACCAGGGAAGTCCCAGTCATTTGACTAGATGTTTCAGAGTTACAACTAAGCCAATAGACTCTTAGAGTACTCCCCTCCCCCAATCTTAGTAAGTAAAACTTTTCATAACACCAGGCTTGAATTTAGAGCACTCAGACTCCTTGGAATCCTGAAACGTGGTGGTAGAGTGTCAGCTGTGACTCTAGGCTGGGCAGCCTGCCTGCTCTTTTCCTATTTCTGGCTCCATCCCATATCTGATGTATGTCTGTGGCCACCCCAGCCGGTCCATCTAAGTTCTGTCCCCATAAAGGAAGCCTTGACCGGGCCGCCCGGCCTACCCTCACGCACGCTGGTGGCATGGGGCATCTTTGGAAAGACAGATCTGTGACAGACAAGCTCTGGATGTCCAGAGAGAGGCCTGGAAGGGAAGATATGAGCTTCAGGGAGGAGCGTTCATTTGGAGCTGCAACTCCTTCACCCCCACAGGTCTGGACACAGCCTGGGGAGGCCCGGGTGGGACCTGCGGGACTCAGAGCTTAAAATGCCCTTTTGTCTAGTCCGAGGGTGGTTCTACAAAATTAAGGCCATTTGTCTCAACCAAGAGACAGTTCTTGTCATTCTCAAAGTCATTCTGAATAGTTGGGTTTTTAGCCACTGGACCACCAGGGAAGTCCCTGAAATGGATAGTTATAGCGGGCACTGTGGACAAGGGCTTCCCTGGTAGCTCAGTTGGTAAAGAATCTGCCTGCAATGCAGGAGACCCCGGTTCGATTCCTGGGTTGGGAAGAACCCCTGGAGAAGAGACAGGCTACCCACTCCAGCATGCTTGGGTTTCCCTGGTGGCTCAGACGGCAAAGAATCTACTTGCGATACGGGAGACCTGGGTTTGATCCCTGGGTTGGGACGATCCCCTGGAGGAGGGTCATGACAACCCACTCTAGTATTCTTGCCCGGAGAATCCTCCTGGACAGAGGAGCCTGGCGGGCTACAGTCCGTGGGGCTGCAGAGAGTTGGACACGACCGAGGGACTGCGCACAGCACAACAGCAGGGGACAAGGCCGAAAAACCCCTGCTCTCAAGGGGCTTACATTCTGATGAGAAGGTAGGGGTACCACAGATACATAAAGAAATAAATACTTCAAATTATTTCAGGCAGACCTAAGTGCTGTGGATGATGAATCACGAGCTAGAGATGAAGGAGGGAGTAGGGAGTGCGTTCGAGGCTCTGAAGACCTGCCAAGGGTTCCACTCCCACCAGGGCCCTCAGGCTCCTGTCCAGCAGGTCCAGCAAACCATCCTGGGTCTTTTCTGGAACTGAACATTGTCTGCCAATGACCATGATTCTACAGGGTGCTTATAGCTCTGCAAGAAATTAGGACAAAATAGGTAGGCTGCCTCGAGTCCTTTTTAAAACAAAGAGGGCTAAGCAAACAAATAAAAGGATTAGGAAGGGGCTAATTCATCCCAATAATACTGTCCATCCACATTGTGATTTAAAGATCAAAAAACACTTTGCCAGGTATTTTCTTGTTTGATCCTAACATAAGCTATTGAGTTTGGCGGGGTAAGTACCATAGTCCATCCCAAGATTTGCAGGAAGGGACAGATTGAGAAGAAAGAGGAGACCTGCTGAAGGTCAAGTTGAAGGACCAGGGATGGGCCTGTCTCTGTGCCAGGCTCCCACTCCCTCTTCCCCCACATGGTGGTGACTCACCCCTGCCTTGCAGCCCTCAACCTGCTCAGGGCTTCAGGAAGGAGCTCAGCCAGGCTTTTAATAATCAATCAAGAGTTTTCCTGAGGCATCCACACAGACTTTTGGCTAGTCTTCTCAGAAGCTGTTCTCACAAAATGCTTTCTGATTTTTCGCCCAGTCAGTAGTGAGGTTTAAAAAAAAAAAAAAAAAAGCCTTTCCATTCTCTTTTTCTGCACCAGCCAGCGTGGCAAGGCCTATTTCATTTCTGAGATTCAAATTGGAAACTGCCTTCTGTTCTCATTAGTTTGGGTTGTAGTGGTCATTACATCCTAAACAATTAATCCCTGAATGCCAATTTCTTACTAGAATTATCCTGGACTCAACAACTGGTTTTCTTAGCAGCAAGGCAGAAGCAATTATTCCTGGCTTTTGTAACTAAACATGCTGTGCTTGGCACTTTACAATGTTTTCATCATCATTGAGTTATCAACATTTATCTCTATTGGGGAAAGGGAAGGCTGTCCAGTTTTGAAGTTCTGGCCATCACGTAGACCTGTTTACTGGTATCCGTGGGGCTCCCTTCACTTGCTCAGGCAAGGGAGGAAGCCCCTCAGGCCCTAGGCCCTGTGTCTGAGTCGAGGACCATCTGAGAGGGAATAGAAAACCCAGGGGGAGAGGTGGTCTACCTCTAAGATCTCAGGTTACAGGGCTGTGCTCTCGGGTCACCTGGGAACTCAGGGCCCAAGGCTGCTAGACAGTGTCCTTGAGCTCGTGGGGACTGTCTGCTTTGGTTCTCAGATTCTTTTCTGGGGAAGCTTCCCTTCCAAAGCTGGGCCACTTGGAGTCAACCCGGGGAGTCTGATGGGGGAGTCTGTCCCCTCTCTAGTAGGAGAGACAGAGCTATACCGGGACCATCAGGCAGCTCAGCCCGCCCTGGATTGGGAGAGGCCTGCTTACCTTCCTGTGCATTGACCCAAGTTTAGCTCGTCTGGAGGGTGACGTGATGGGAGGCATTGGGGTGGCTTTGGGGCTGGGTCCTGAATTCATGCTCCTGGCTCCACCCCTCACTGTGATGTGACTGTGGGCACACTGCTTACCCTCTCTCTGCCTCATTCCTCATCTGTTAAGTAGTGATAGTTATCGCCATATTTCACAGGGTTATTCTGCAGATTAAGTGAGTTAAAATTTGTCATTAGAACAGCATGCCTGGCTCATAGTAAATAGCTTTAAGTGTGCATTTAAAAACAAAAAGGAATTTTCCTTTAACATCTAAAGGAGATTTTTAATATTCTTTTGTCCCCTTTAGATAGAATATAAAGACAGACAGCCTAAACCACAAAGCCCACTAGTTTCATTTGAATACACCAACAAACCAAGCCTAAACGAATGTTCTGTTTTTTTTCCAATTGGAGTGTAATTGCTTTACAAAGGTGTATTAGTTTCTGCTGTACAACGACGTGAATCAGTTGTATGTGTACAGATATCCCCTCCCTCACGGACCTCCCTCCCCCATCCCCCATCTGGGTCGTCACAGAGCACTGCCCTGAGCTTCCGGCGCTGTAGCAGGTTCCCACTAGCTGTTTACACACGGTATGGATGTATGCCAACGCTGCTCTCCCTTTCCATCCTACACTCCCCTTCCCTGCCATGTCCACATGTCTCTTCTCAGCATCTACATCCCTATTCCTGCCCTGCAAACAGGTTCATCCATACCATTTTTTTTTCTAGATCCACATATATGCGGTATTTCTTTTTCTTTTCCTGAATTACTTCACTCCGTACGACAGACTCTAGGTCCATCCACACCTCTACCACTAACCCAATTTCATTCCTTTTTATGGCTGAGTAATATTCCATTGTGTATCAGTGAGGTGGGTGAGGCAGGTTTGATTCTCCCTGGGGAGAGGTGGCATGGGCTGCTTCCTGCTGCTGTGAGTCCCTGACACCAGCCGGTTGCCTGGAACTTTGCTGGTTGTCTCTTTGCCTGCCTGCATATACCCATGTGACCTCAGAGAGCAAGAAAAAATTACATTTGTCATCTTTCCTTTTTAATTGGTTAGTAGAAAATGTGCAGACCTCTGCTGTTCCAAGGGGCTTCCCAGTTGGCACAGTGGTAAAGAATCTGCCTGTCAATGCAGGAGATGCAAGAGATGCAGGTTTGATCCCTGTGTCGGGAAGATCCCCTGGAGAAGGGCATGGCAACCCACTCCAGTATTCTTGCCTAGAGAATCCCATGGACAGAGGAGCCTGGTGGGCTACAGTTTGTGGGATCACAAAGAGTCAGACACGACTGAGCATACACACACACACACACACACACACACACACACACACACACACACACTGCTGTCCCAGTGCCTGCTTTTCTGCTTTTCCTCCAGGACAAGTCTCTTCCTTTCATAATCTCAAGCTCTTTCTCAATCTTAGAGAGTTCCCTCTAACCTATTATTCAAATATGAACTATTTCCATGTTAAATACATAGAAAAATATGAAAAGAGGAAGGAAAGAAAGCAAAAGAAATCAACCTCCAAGAGGACACTTCTATGTGTTGGGCACTGATCTAGGTGCTGTTGCATGTTTTTGACACCTTTAATTCTCCACCAGCTTCACATTGTTTGTCTTCTTATGGTCAAGAAAAATGAAGCTCAGAGAGGTTAAGTCACTTGCCTAGGGTTACGTAGGCATGAATACTGGAACTAAATTTGAAGCCATATCTGAGTCCAAAGGCCGTGATCTTTCCAGTACACTGAGAGGTGTTTAAGACACATCGGTAGAATTTCACTTTTCTACTAAATTTCCGTCACTCATGGTGAATAGGTTAAGCTTGTACAGTTAACTAGTCACATCCTCCCTGTTACTTCCGTCTTATTCACCTGTTCATGCCACCATTTGGCTTAAACTGTCTCAAACCCCTTGCAAAAGAGGCCTCGTGTGGATGAGGTCAGTGGTACAGAGCCGCCTCTGCACACCAGGGTCACCCCGCAGGGAGGCACCGAGCAAGTGCCCCCTCTCACCTGCCAGATGGAGACGCCGAGGTTAAGTGACTCGCTCAAGACCCCATGGGCGCAGCCTCTTGGCTCTGAGGAAACCTCCTCGGCCGAGTATTTCCAGGAGCCCTGGTGAGTGCCTGGGAGCGCGCCTTTCCACTCTCATTTCTCGTGGGTTCTTGGAGAGCCTCGGGTGTCTGGCACTGGCTTCGGCAGGCACACCAAGAAGGGTCCAACTGGCATTTCTTTGATTAACATAAGCAGATGTAGCCCTTGGGCTTCATGAGGCAGCTTCTGGCTTTTTTGGTCTTTTATTATTTGTTTGTCTTAACTGAACTGTAGTTGATTTATAGTATTGTGTTAGCTTCAGATGTACAGCAAAGTGATTCAGTTATATGTATATATGTGTGTGTATATATATATTCTTCTTCAAATTCTTTTTCCATTATAGCTTATTACAAGGTAAAGCATATAGTTCCTGGTGCTTGTTCTTTACCTATTTTATATATAGTAGTGTGTATATGTTAATCCCATGCGTGCTTGTGTGCTAAGTTGATTCAATCATGATTGACTCTTTGCAACTCCCATGGACTGTAGCCTGCCAGGCTTCTCAATCCATGAGGATTCTCCAGGTAAGAATCCTGGGGTGAGCTGCCATGCCCTCCTCCAGGGGATCTTCCCGACCCAGGGATCCAGTCTGTGTCTCTTATGTCTCCTGCATTGGCAGGCAGGTTCTTTACCACTGGTGCTGCCTGGGAAGCCCTGTTAAGCCCATACTCCTAATTTATCCCTCTCTGTCTCCTTTCCCCTTTGGTTACCATAAATTTGCTTGTTTTCTATGTCTGAGTCTGTTGCCATTTTGTAAATACACTTGTTTGTATTACTTTTTACATTCCACATTCAGTTCAGTTCAGTCGTTCAGCTGTGTCTAACTCTTTGCGACCCCATGGACTGTAGCACACCAGGCCTCCCTGTCCATTGCCAACTCCTGGAGTTTACCCAAACCCATGTCCATTGAGTCGGTGATGCCATCCAACCATCTCATCCTCTGTCGTCCCCTTATCCTCCTGCCCTCAATCTTTCCCAGCATCAGGGTCTTTTCAAATGACTCAGTTCTTCACATCAGGTGGCCAAAGTATTGGAGTTTCAGCTTCAGCATCAGTCCTTCCAGTGAATATTCAGGACTGATTTCCATTAGGATGGACTAGTTGGATCTCCTTGCAGTCCAAGGGACTCTCAAGAGTCTTCTCCAACACCACAGTTCAAAAGCATCAGTTCTTCAGAGCTCAGCTTTCTTTATAGTCCGACTCTCACATCCATACATGACTACTGGAAAAGCCATAGCTTAGACTAGATGGACCTTTGTTGGCAAAGTAATGTCTCTGCTTTTTAATATGCTGTCTAGGTTGGTCATAACTTTTCTTCCAAGGAGCAAGCATCTTTTAATTTCATGGCTACAGTCACCATCTTCAGTGATTTTGGAGCCCAGAAAAAAACTCTGTCACTGTTTCCTTTGTTTCCCCATTTATTTGCCATGAAGTGATGGGACCAGATGCCATGATCTTAGTTTTTCTGAATGTTGAGTTTTAAGCAAAGATTTCACTGTCCTCTCACTTTCATCAAGAGGCTCTTTAGTTCTTATTCACTTTCTGCCATAAGGGTGGTGTCCTCTGCATATCTGAGCCCAGCGTTTCTTATGATGTACTCTGCATATAAGTTAAATAAGCAAGGTGACAATATACAGCCTTGACGTACTCCTTTCCCTGGAACTAGTCTGATGTTCCATGTCCAGTTCTAACTGTTGCTTCCTGACCTGCATACAGATTTCTCAAGAGGCAGGTCAGGTGTGCTGGTATTCCCATCTCTTTCAGAATTTTCCACAGTTTGTTGTGGTCCACACAATCAAAGACTTTGGCATAGTCAATAAAGCAGATGTTTTTCTGAGACTCACTTGCTTTTTCAATGATCCCAATGGATGTTGGCAATTTGATCTCTAGTTCCTCTGCCTTTTCTAAATCCAGCTTGAACATCTGGAAGTTCATGGTTCACATATTGTTAAAGCCTGGCTTGGAGAATTTTGAACTTTATTAGCGTGTGAGATGAGTACAATTGTGTGGTAGTTTGAGCATTCTTTGGCATTGCCTTTCTTTGGGATTGGAATGAAAACTGACCTTTTCCAGTCCTGTGGCCACTGCTGAGTTTTCCAAATTTGCTGGCATATTGAGTGCAGCACTTTCACAGCATCATCTTTTAGGATTTGAAAGAGCTCAACTGGAATTCCATCACCTCCACTACCTTTGTTCATAGTGAAATCAAGCCCACTTGATTTCGCATTCCAGAATGTCTGGCTCTAGGTTGGTGATCACACCTTCATGATTATCTGAGTCATGAAGATCTTTTTTGTACAGTTATTCTGTGTATTCTTGCCACCTCTTTTTAATATCTTCTGCTTCTGTTAGGTCCATATCATTTCTGTCCTTTATTGTGCCCATCTTTGCATGAAATGTTCCCTTGGTATCTCTAATTTTCTTGAAGAGATCTCTAGTCTTTCCCATCCTATTGTTTTCCTCTCTTTCTTTGCATTGATCACTGAGGAAGGGTTTCTTATCTCTCCTTGCTATTCTCAGGAACTCTGCATTCAAATGGGTATACCTTTCCTTTTCTCCTTGCTTTTCGCTTCTCTTCTTTTCACAGCTATTTGTAAGGCCTCCTCAGACAACCATTTTGCCTTTTTGCATTTCTTTTTCTTGGGGATGGTCTTAATCCCTGTCTCCTATACAATGTCACAAATGTCCATCCATAGTTCATCAGGCACTCTGTCTATCAGATCTAGTCCCTTCAATCTATTTCTCACTTCCACTGTATAGTCATAAGGGATTTGATTTAGGTCATCCCTGAATGGTCTAGTGGTTTTCCCTACTTTCTTCAGTTTAAGTCTGAATTTGGCAATAAGGAGTTCATGATCTGAGCCACAGTCAGCTTCTGGTCTTGTTTTTGCTGACTGTATAGAGCTTCTCCATCTTTGGTTGCAAAGAATATAATCAGATTTCGGTATTGACCATCTGGTGGTGTCCATGTGTAGAGTCTTCTCTTGTTTTGTTGGAAGAGGGTGTTTGCTAGATTCCACATATAAATGATATCATATAATAGTAATATTTGTCTTTGTCTGACTTGGCATTCAGTATGACCACCTCTAGGTCTATCCATGTTGCTGTAAATGGTAATATCTCTTTGTTTTTTAATGGCTGAGTAATATTCCCTTGCCTATATATACCACATCTACTTTATCCACTCATCTGTTGATGGACACTTAGGTTGCTTACATGTCTTGGATACTGTAAACAGTGCCTCTTTGAATATTGGGGTGCGTATATCTTTTCAAATTAGAGTTTTTGTCTTTTCCAGATACTATATATTCAGGAGCGGGACTGCCTGGATTCTATGGTAGTTCTAGTTTTAGTTTTTTAACAACTTCCATACTATTTTCTATAGTAGTTGTACCAATTTACATTCATACCAACAGTGTAAGAGAGTTCCCTTTTCTCCACACCCTATCTGGCATTTATTGATCTAGACTTTTCCATGATAGCCATTCTGATTGGTGTGACTTTGTACCTCATGGTAGTTTTGATTTCCATTTCTCTAATAACTAGCATTGTGGACCATCTTTTCATGTGCCTCTTGGCCGTCTGTATGTCTTCTTTGGAGAAATGACTATGTAGGTCATCTGCCTATTTTTTGATTGGGTTGTTTGTTTTTTTTTATACAGTTGTATGAACTGTTTATATATTTTAGAAATTAAGCTCTTGTCAGTTGCATTGTTTGCAGATATTTTCTCCCCATCCATGAGTTGTCTCTTTGTTTTGTGGATGGTTTCCTTTGCTATGCAAAAGCTTTTAAGTTTGATTAGGTCCAATTTGTGTATTTTTGCTTTTACTTCTTTTGCCTTGAGAGATTTATGTAAGAAAATATTGATACAATTTATGTCAGAGAAAGCTTTGACTGTGTTTTAGGACTTTTAAGATGTCATGGCTTAAATGTAAGCCACTTTTAGTTTATTTGTGTGTATAGTATGTGGGTGTATTCTAACTTCATGAGCTACATGAGGTTGTCTAGCTTTCCCAGCATCACTTGGTGAAGAGACTGTCTTTTTTTTTTTTGGCTCCACTGTGCAGCTTGTGGGATCTTAGTTCTCCGACCAGGGATCAAAGCTGTGCCCTGCAGTGGAAGCACAGAGTCTTAACCACTGGACCAGCGGGGGACGTCCTGAAGAGAGCTGACTTTTTCAGTGGGGCAGCTTCTTCATGTGCTCATCAGCCCTCCTGCTTCCGGGCGTGGGGGTGGGGGTGTGCAGGGCTGGGGGCAGCAGAGGTGCTGCAGGGCCAGGCCCCTGCCCCTGTGGTCCTCCAGGTGAGGTGGTCAGCCCGAGGGCCACAGAGACGAGTAGGCGTCACCGGGGCTGGGAATGGCGGTGATGGCGCCTGGCTCAAGCCGGAAGCACTTTCCTCCCAGAATTCCTTTAGCTCCTCCATGTCCGCGTCCCCCGTGAGCCCTCTGCGCCTCTGTGAGTTCCCCCAGATGCCAGGGCTGCTGCTTGAGGTGACTCTGGGGATTGACTGCCTTGGTGACCTCCGTCCACGGTGCCTGGCTGAGCGTTTTCCTCGGAAGTCAGTATAGACGCTGCCCCGCACGGCTCCAGCTTGTACACTGGGAACAAAGACCTGAAGCATCATTCCGCTCTTCTGCCATAAGCCCACCTCTAACCCGGACGCCTCCCTCAACTCAGTGCTTCTCACGGCAGCTTTGGAAAGAAGAAACGTCTGAAGAGCATTAGCAGAAGGGCTGACCAGAAGTCAAGGCAGAGGCTGAGTTAAATTAGGTAGAAAATGGTCATTAAAAGTTCGCTCCTCTTTGAGTTTAAAAAAATAAATTTGATGATAAAGTATGGCTGCTAATGGGAAAGGAAATTTCAAAGTTCCGTGGATCTCTGAGAGAGCAGGTGTGACAGGGTAAGAGCCTCATTCTCTTGAAGTATGTTTTTGATTTTGAGTAAAAAGATTTCTTTCTTTTCTTCTCAGAGAAAAAGTGCCCTGTTTAATGATATCTGAGTGCTTAGAGAGCGTTTGCATCTGACACGGTCGACTAGTTCCCACTGTCATGGAGAAGCAAGTGAGGTTTTGACAAGACAATCACGTGGCCCAGATTTAGGGGTCAGTGCTAGGGCTCAGTGGTAAAGGACGCCGCCTGCCAAGACAGGAGATGTAAGAGACACGGGTTCAATCCCTGTGTGGGAGAAGATCCCCTGGAGAAGGAAATGGCAGTCGACTCCAGTATTCTTGCCTGGAGAATCCCATGGACAGAGGAGCCTGGTGCGCTACAGTCTATGGGATTGCAGAGTCGGACACGACTTAGTGACTTAGTGACTGCGCAAACACACACACACACACATGACAAAAAAGGCATAGTCATTATTTTGTGAGACTCAAATTGCTATCCTGGTTTGTCTGACCTAATACAAAACAGTCCACAGGGTTGCAAAGTCGGACACGACTGAGCCATTAAGCATGTACGCTAGTTTCAGACACTCTGTCCTCCTCCAACCATGTAATCCATTTGAAAAAATGATCACGGGACATGAACTTCCTTTTCTGCAGATGATTTTGAGTTGAACACTTAGATAAAGTTGTTGCCAAGATTTCCTTCAAGTATTTAATGCAAATCGTAATTTGTAAAAGTATGTGTATATTTATTACTTATTTGGCTGCGTGGAGTCTTAGCTGCAGTGTGCTGGACCTTCACTAAGACATGCGGAATCTTTTGAGGCAGCGCATGGACTCTAGTGGTGGCGCTCGGGCTTCAGTATTTAAGGTGCTGGGGCTTAGTTGTTCCTCGGCTTGTGGGATCTTAGTTTCCTGACCAGGGATCGAACCTTCATCTCCTACATTGAAAGGCAGATTCTTAACCACTGGACCACCAGGGAAGTCTCCCAAAGTCATAGTTGTTATCAAACCTGATTTGGAAGGCTAGGCTCTTTGTAGAAGCTTCCAAGTAGGCGGTCTGTGACAGAGCGGGAGAGACAGCTTAACACAGAAGTGAAAAGCACCAGTTAAACTCTACCACTCGTTGGATGTACCCTTGGACAAGTTACTTAATTTCTCTGTACCTCAGCTTCCCCCCATGTGATTTGGAGATAGACTGTCGGCATTATTCTAAGAACTTTTATTTGTTTTTGTTTGTTTGTTTTTTCATTTATTTTTATTAGTTGGAGGCTAATTACTTTACAATATTGTAGTGGTTTTTGCCATACATTGACATGAATCAGCCATGGATTTACATGTGTTCCCCTTCCCGATCCCCACTCCTGCTATTCTGAGAACTTTTAAAAAGGCAATTTGGGTAAATCACTTAGCATGGCACTTGGCACGTAGGAAATGCTCAATAAATATATGTTAATTAGGAAACATATACACATATGTGGACTTCCCTGTGGCTCAGACAGTAGAGAATCTGCCTGCAATGCTGGAGACCTGAGTTTGATCCCTGGGGTTGGGAAGATCCGCTGGAGAAGGGAATGGCAACCCACTGCAGTATTCTTGCCTGGAGAATTCCATGGACAGAGGAGCCTGGCAGGCTATAGTCCATGGGGTCACAAAGAGTAGGACATGACTGAGTGACTCACACTTCTACTACACACATATGTAGTTTTAACTTGGGTTCCCCAAAGAAGAGCCTGAAAGAAGGACTTCATACAGTGGTTTCTTTGGGAAGAGATTCTAGGAGGCAGGAGGAAGGGACAAAATCGCTGCCATTGGCCACAGGGTCCATCCCACGGGGCAGCCCAGGGAATCCTAGAGCAAGCCTCCCAGGATCGTCCCCCACGAGCTGGGGCATCTGTGTGTGTTTGATGTCTGTACATACAGAGTGAATGAGCCAGGATCTCAGCTCAGTATTTTTAAATGAAATATAATACACTCAACATTAGTCTTATGGCTGGTTGTTTGTTGTGAAGTAGGAATGCTGAGGGATGACATACGAAGACATTTTTAAAAGCACAGGATTTTCTTTAAAGGAGCGCTTTTTTATAATTGTATTTACTTTTGACTGAGCTGGGTCTTCGTTGCTGTGCAGGTTTTTCTCCAGTTGCAGTGAGTGGGGGCTACTCTCTAGCTGACGTGCGAGGCTTCTCGTTGCGCTGGCTTCTCTTGTTGCAGAGCACGGGCTCCGGGTCTTCAGCTTCAGTAGCTGCAGCGCGTGGATGCCGTCGTGGTGGCTCCCGGCCTATAGAGCACAGGCTCAATAGTTGTGGGGCACGGGCTTAGTTGCTCCATGACGTGTTGGATCTTCCCCGATCAGGGATCAAACCCGAGCCTCCTGCCTTAGCAGGCGGATTCTTTACCACTGAACCACCAGGGAAGCCTCCAAGCACAGGATGTTAATTTTAAATGGCTCCACTGCACAGAGTTGTGTATCATTGAGCAAGCTTTTTTCCTTTCCTCTGCTTTGATGGAATGATAATAATATACTACTTCCTAGGGAGAATTAAATGCATAGCATTTAACACAGTTCCTGGACATAGCATGCCTTCCATAAAAGGTAGCTATTTTGTGGTTGTTCTGATCATTATTGTTATTATTGTGTGCATAACTGGGACAGCAGAAAAGCACAGCCTGTGGGTTTCAGGATATGTAGCCAACTTAGCCTAAGTCACAATATACCTGTAATTTGTAGAAAGGGAATGCCAGGTTCTGAGTGGCTTTCTGCCTTGGACTTCCGGGCACATCCTTGGCGAAGTCGTAGGAATTAGATCTGAGGGATCATGGCGTCTGACTACAAAGCTGGGCAGATGACTAGACTAGCTGGCCCATCTTTTGTAAAATCTTGTATTGATCTGGATTTGTTTCAGTCTCTGTGGAGCCTTCCTAATGCCTTGCTAACCCTCCCCAAAATGGTCTGCAGTGGCCTTTCCCCTCCATAGAGAACACTCTCCAGTTTTGTCCTGGGGGGCCCTGCCCCTTCCACAGTTCAGTCTCTTCCAGCTGGAGTTCCTGGTACTGCCTGGAGACAGCCCTGCAGCACACAGCTCCCTCCTAATCACAGGTTTGTGATAAAAAATACATTAAAGGACCGAGAAATGATTAAGAGATACAGCGACTTGCAAGTAAAACTGACATTTCCAGTTAGACCACAATTCTAAATGATCCACAGGGAGCCTATTCTTCTGCTAAAAACAATAGGCTGATCACAGATTGGTTTCTGATGGTGCTTTCATCCTGGGCCCCAGGTCAAGATGAAAAGGTCACCTTTTGTAGCAGAACTTGACCCACCCTGCTATCTGAAAGTCTGGGCTTATGGCTTTGTGGCTTGGGTGATTTCACTTACAGCCTCACCCCAGTCTTTGCTATGTGTTTGTGCCAGCAGTAGACATGCGAGGAACATTGCCTTTTTAATGACCCACGTATACCTGGCTAGTTGTTACCTTGGTGAGGTCCTAAGGACAAGGACCCCCTGGGAAGATGCCCAGCATGTGTGGCTTGTATTAGAGAGGCAGCATCTTTATCCAACGCCCCAGCCCCCAGCAGTGTGGTAGCATAGATAGAGCACTGGGCCCTGCCCTGCCTCAGTTGTGACCCTGGGCATCACCCCTTTGGATCTCATCTGTTTGAACCAGGACCTGGGCTCTGGTTCCCTGAGCTTGAACCCGTTGTTGTTTAGTCGCTAAGTCATGTCTGACTCTTTGCGACCCCATGGATTGTAGCCCGCCAGGCTCCTCTGTCCATGGAATTCTCCAGGCAAGAATACTAGAGTGGGTTGCCATTCCCTTCTCCAGGGGATCTTCCCAACCCAGGGGTCAAACCGTGTCTCCTGCATTGGCAGGCGGATTCTTTACCACTGAGCCAACCTGGGAAGCCCAAGCTTGAACCTACTATGCTTCAAAATCTTGGTCAGTCAATAGACAGGTCCTTTTACTGCTGACCCTTCCCTCTCTTTCCCCTAACATCCAGTCTGAGAAGTTTGATCACTTGTCCAAGTTGGGCAAAAGAATCTTGGTACATCTCGTGCATCAGGAACATCTCTAAGGAGCTCCACTTACTAGTGATGACAGCTACCATCTGTGGACTATGTACAAGGTGCTGTACTAAGCAGTTTATCTACATTATATTTCACCTTCACGATAATCACTTTAATAGTTGAGGAAATGCAGGTTCTGGGAGGTCAAAGAGGTTACTCAAGGGAACTGACATCACTGGATTCAAACCCAGCTAGGTCTGAGTCCGAAGCCTGTGCTCCACGACCTCAACTAGAATGTTCCTCTTTTCTCTCCCATCTCTCCTGTTACCTCTTTCCTGAGGCTGGAGGTCAGTGACAGTTTGGGTGGGGAAGAAAGATCCCATTCTTTACTCCACGGTGGTGCTGGGGACCCTGTCCACTGGGCTTTACACCCTCTGATCTTGCACTGCTATTCAGAGACCACTCACGGTCCAAAAAGGTTGGCATCTCAGAATTTCCATAGACCCTGAGTGTGTGTGTGTGTGTGTGTGTGTGTGTGGAAACTCAGGTGGAGTAAGGAAAAGCCCAGCCCTGTGGCCTTTCTTGGTGCTTTTTATAGACTTGCCTGATGATAGGATCCAGGAAATTTTTTCTTGGCTCAGAAAGGCCAGAGCCTCTCTCTCCCTTGACTTCAGGAGATACAGGTGGCTCAGTGATAAATCAGCCTGCCAGTGGTGGCTCAGTGGTGGCTGGTGGCTCAGCCTGCCAATGCAGGAGACTCAGGTTCCACCCCTGGGTCAGGAGGATCCCCTGGAGGAGGAAATGGCAACCCACTCCAGTATCCTTGCCTGGAGAATCCCATGGACAGAGGAGCCTGGTGGGCTACAGTCCACGGGGTCTCAAAGAGTCGGACATGACTTAGCAACTCAGGAAGAATACCAAGCTTCCATTAAGCATCACCCATCCCACCTAGCTCAGAGGGAAGGGACTCCCTCAAGGCAGAGTAAGCTGCAGGCAGAGAGAAAATGAATGTCCAGTTTCCCAGCAAGCCTGCAGGTTTGGCCCGCTTACCTCTCCCCACCCTGTTGCATCTCTCAGTGGTATCACTCAGCCTCAGACCCTCACCCTGATCAGATGTCCCTCACAGACCCGCTGGCCCTTGTGCTTACTCGGCTGCCACTAATGAAAAGAAAGCATGCATAAGTCATGAGGACCCTTCTCCAGCGGGAAGAGAGGGGATTTTGTGGCAGGGCTCCTGGCTCTGCGGATGTTGGGCACCTGGGCACACGTGCCAGCCCCTGTCCCACTGGCATGCCCATCCTCCCCCAACCCAGCCCCTCGCCCACTGCACTTCCGGGCTCGGAACTCAAGCAGGGCTCAGGGTTTTCTTTGAAGTTAGGCGATAAGGACAGATCTGACTTTTACATAAGGCAAAGAATTGTTCTATTCAAAACTGTGTTGAAGGCCAAGGGCAATTCACAAGTACTAAGGAACAGCAGGCCCCGAGGCCCAAAGGAAGGGAGGGGAGGTGGAGGAAAACAGAAGGCAGAGTGGTGGGGAGACTGACTCCAGCTTCCGAGGAGCGGCTTTTAGCTTTTATCGTAATGACCCGTGTTGACAATAACTGCTGCTATTTACCGACTCTCTCCTCCATGGCAGACGTTTTCCTTCTGTGAGCTCATTTACTCCTTGCAGCCCCATCGAAGGTGGGCGTTCTTTTCTGCTTTTTATAGAGAAGGAAATGAAGCCTCTGAGAGGCGAAGTCATTTGTTCAAAGTCACCCATCGGCCAATGGAACAGTCTGGATTTGAGCTCAGCTCTTTCTGCCCCAAAGCCTGTGTGTTTTCCCTACATCCATTGCTTCACCTCTGTATTGATCTGGTGGATTTACAAACTATGTGCTAAGGGCAAGATCTACTGCTCTATGCTTCTGACAGTGTATCTCTTTATCATTTGATTTTTAAAATATGATGTGCAGGCATCCACGTAGATTATAAGAATTTGAAACAGGAAAGGAAATTTATGGAAGAGAGAGGGGAATAAGGGAGGATGGTGATAAAGAGGGCTTCCCAGGTGGTGCTAGTGGTAAAGAACCTGCCTGCCAATGCAGGAAACATAATGAGATGTGGGTTCGATCCCTGGGTCAGGAAGATCTTCTGGAGAAGGGAATGGCAATCCACTCCAGTATTCTTGCCTGGAGAATCTTATGGACAGAGGAGCCTGGTAGGCTGCAGTCCATGAGGTCACAGAGAGTTGAACACAAATGAATTGACTTAGTACTCTGTGAGGTGACGAAGAGGGCCTGATTTGCTAAGGAAATGTGGGTCTGATAAAGGGGAGATGATAGGGTGTGTGGTGCAGCCCATGGGGTCACACTGGCTGATCTAGGGCTGATGGGGTGCAGGAAGGGGGTCCCTGCAATTTCCTGCTTCCACAGCGTGCACTCAAGCAAGGGGTGTTTAGTTTGGACTAACTGGAAGACAGCCTGGGGCGGCTGGGGATCTAGGTCTGACCTTTGGAGACCTAACTTCCAGTTCCAATTCTGTCACAAAATAGATTGAATCTGCAAGAGGAAAGTAATGGGTTGAAAAAAAGATATTCACATCTTAGTGCCTGAAGCTTCTGAATTACCTTAAAGAGCAACAGAGAGAAGATTATATGACCAAAGGTGTGATTAGCCTTTCCTTGTGGCTCAGATGGCAAAGAATCCACCTGCAATATAGGAGACCCAGGTTTGATCCCTGGGTCAGGAAGATCTTCTGGAGAAGGGAATGGCAACCCACTGCAGTATTCTTGCCTGGGGAATTCCATGGACAGAGGAGCATGGCAGGCTACAGTCCATGGGGTCGCAAAGAGTTGGACATGACTGAGGGATTAAAGCTTTCGAAGTGTGATTAAATTAAGGATGTTGCAATGAAACCTTATCCTGGATTGTCCAGGTAGGGACAATCCAGATAGGCCCTCAATACAGGCACCTGGGTCCTTGTGAGATGGACACAGAGAGGAGAGAAGGAGGCCATGTGACCCCAGAGGCAGGGGTGGAGAGATGAGGCCACAAGCCAAGGAACCCTCAGAAGCCAGATGAGCGAGGAACAGATTCTTCCCTGGAAACTTGGAGGGAGCCTGGCCTTGCTGGCACCTTGATTTTGGACCTGCAGCCTCCTGATTTCTCTGAGAAATAGATTTCTCTGATTTTGTGCCTCCCCACTTGTGGTAATTTGTTACAGCAGCCGTAGGAAATACAAGTCATTTCGCTCTCTCACCTCAGTTTCCTCGACTGTAGACTAAGAAGATTCAGCCTCCCAGTTCTGACATTCTCCCCATCATTCTCTGAGCTGGCGATCCCCACGGGAGGGTGGGGCTCCATTCTCCGGGGTGGGATCCCTTCCATGTGACACCTCGTGTCTAAACAGGCCAGCTTTTCCCTCTGGGGAACACAGCTGGTTGAGTCCAGATGACTTTTTTGTCGTTGCTCAGCCGCCAAGTTGTGTCCGACTCTTTGCGACCCCAAGGACTGCAGCACGCCAGGCTTCCCAGTCCCTCACCATCTCTGGGAGATTTGCCCAAGTTCATGTCCATTGAATATCAGTGTTGACATCCAACCACCTGATCCTCTGTGACTTTGCCAAGAGTCAAATACCACCCCAAGACAGTTCGTTTTTTTCTTATTGTTAATTGCTAGAAAAATATTCTGCCTTACCCCAGGGAAGCCATCCAAATAATTCTGACCTCTCTGTGGATTTCAAAGAAAGTGTTCAGTCCCTGTTTTCTCCTTGCTTCCAAGCAGTCCCTGCCGCTTGAGGGACCGTGGTGAAGGGAGGGCCTCAAAATATGCTCCGGGGTGGGGGCTACCGGAGAAAGGCATGCCAAGGTCGTGGGCTCACCTCACCTCCACACCGGCTTCAGCCTCCCCTGCCCTCCCCATCACCGCACACCGCTACCTGAATGGCCGCCGGGAGCCTCCAGTTATGTGACTCGGGAGCCTCATTTACAATCACCATTAACCAGAAAAGCCGCATGACTGCTCTGTGCCTGCCGAGTCCAGTGTCACACAGTATTCACAGAAACCGAAGGACTGCAGGCGGCGGCACGGGAAAGCCTTCAGCCTGAAGCTCAGAGAGTGACTCGGGGACCAGCTTCAGTCCCCCGCTTATCCTCCTCCACTGGTCTCCCCCATCCCCTCCCTACCCCCCACCTCCCTACCACCCCCATCTAAGGCGCTAATAGAGCCTCCAGCCTGGACAGCAAAGGAAGATGCTGAAATGTCCAGGGGATGGGGGATGGGACTCAGAGGTGGCTGTGTCAGGAAGAGCTAGTGAGAAACCCACACGCCGGCTACTAAACCATCTTGAACTGCCAGAAACTAGGCATTCAGGCTGCACACTCCAAGGCCGCCTTTACATCTCTAAAAACAACATTCAGGTCTTTAACTTCCCTTCTGCTGCCTGCCGCGCTGTTGTCAGTTGGTGAAAGCCCAGAGGCCAGAACGGGATTTCCAAAGGTTAGCCCCTGAACAGTCGAGGCGCTCGAGGTGAGGTTTGCCTTGGTTCTCCCTTGATGATCCCCTCCCCCAGCTCCATGCAGCCCCTCCCCCATCCCCACCGTCACTCGGCACACATCCATCCACATGGCTTAGTCTCAGGATGAAAGGCAGGGGGATGCTCGAAGTCGTGGTACTAAAATGCCCTAATTTTAGATTTAGTGTCTGCTAGGCTTCCCAGGTGGTGCCAGTGGTAAAGGATCCATCTGCTAGTGGAGGAGATGCAAGAGACCTGGGTTCGATCCCTGGGTCGGGAAGATCCCCTGGAGGAGGGCATGGCAACCTACTCCAGTATTCTTGTCTGGAGAATCCCATGGACAGAGGAGCCTGGTGGGCTACAGTCCACGGGGTCACAAAGAGTCGGACACAACTGAAGCAACTTAGCACACACGGGCACTTAAAGCCCACACTGTCCTATATGTCCCTCCCACTGTGTGTGTGCGCGCATGGCTCTGAGTGTGTGTGTGTGTGTTTGTATGTGACTGTCTATAGACTTGGGGTAACGGGTTACAACAGAAAAGGGCTCCGGGGATTGGACCCACTGGATGGAGGCATGAATAGCCTCCCAGGAGCAGTAGAGAGGTTAGGGCCTTTTGGAAGTTTGCCAGAAAGCCTTTTGCGAGACTTGTTTCAGAAGCTGGTTTATCAAGTGCTGTGGTTACAGGGAGGAAGTCTAGCCAGCCCCGGCTCAGCGCCGGTCTGCTTGGGAAGTGCTGAGCTCTGACCCCAGAGGGGCCCTGGCAGCCACTCCAGACCCTTCCCTGGAGAGGCCGGAAGCACAGACTGGCCAGTCCACTCTTCAAAGGGCACCACTGGAGATGGGGCAGGAGCAGAGAGGGCTGCCCGGGACAGGGCATTGTCCAAGCAGTGCGTGTGGATGGGAGAGGAGCCAGGAGAGAAACGCTTTCTTGGTTTGGAGACAAGCGAAGGACAGGAGGGAGAACGTGGTGCTAAATCAGGACATGAGCCTGCGCCCTGCTCGGTGCCAGCCTGCAGCCCCTGGGCCACATTTCAGTGACCTCCATGAGCGAGGAAGCAGACAGCAGCCAGGCAAGCTCACCAGCTCCTTGGCGGTCACTTTCCATGGGCTGGGATGGAGAACTGGGGGGCCTGATCCCTTCAAGGAGCCATCTCTATAGGCAGGGACAGACAGACAGACACAGGGCGACACAGAGTGCCATCTGCAGTCCACAGAGCCGGCTCTGCCATGGATTCTTCTTGAAGCAGGAGAACCTCTTATTTCAGGCCAGCGACTAAACACCCCTTTTAAGTAGGGTGGGCTTCAGAAGTGTAATGGGTTTAACTGGGTTGTCTGCATTACCCGGGAAGGCCTTTGCCTTCCACTTAGAAGCAAGCTTCCAGAACAAGCTTGCTTGAAGGAATCCCAGGTTACTGAGTAAGTCGCCATAATGAGATTGAAAATGAAGGTGACCTATAGAAGCATGGTAAATACACGGTTTTCTCTGCTCAGTAAGTGATTTTTGATTGTAACTCAGCACTTGCCTCAGCTCCTGAAGTACTGCTAGCATTCTCAGGAAAGCGCAGGAAAGGACAAAGTGCAAAAATGCTTCCACAAAGAAAAACACAGGCTTCTCAGTTCCTCTTGGTAGCAACACACAACCTAGAAACTTGAAAGCAAGGTTGCAATGTCTGTGTCCTTGGTCACCACGTTATGTACCGGCCTGTCATACAAAGTGCAGGGAAGCGCTGCAGATCAATCGCCATTCTGGTTTAACATTGCCACAACTTGTTTTTTCTTTAAGAAAAGACTTTTCTTCCTATGTGGATTGCAGCTTTTTACATCCAAGGCATATTTCCGGGGCCTGTCTGTGGAAAGGAATGGTTGGAAGGAGCACTTTCTTTCGAGGTATTATGCACTTCTTAATATCCATGATGGAGCAGCAGTGCTCCTAGAGAATAGTGCCTTTAAAAGCTCCAAAGAAAGTTCCAAGCTGTTAGCTCTCAGGTTGGAGAAGCAGGTAGAACTTACCTGCTGGGCCACCTGGAGCATGGATGAGACTTTCACAGAGGCATCCTGGGCCACAGAGGTCTGTCTGCACCCGGCACAGCCTCTGTAAATGCTGTGTGTCCTGTCGCACCCCCTGGTAACATGAGCATCCCTCAGTTTGATTTGTTTATCTGTGAGGACACTCATCTGAGCAAAATCTCTAAGTGGCTTTTTATGGGAAATGAAAAGTCAAATGACTATGTACATGACAAAGTGAGCCATGGAAAGTAGCCTCTCAAAGCACGTGTCTCCTATTTTTATATTACTGCTTATATGGTTTCTAAGTTGGCTGAAGGCTGTAAGTAATAACTTTTGAAATTCCTAATGGAACCCTATGAATGATGTGCAATAATATAATTTGGGGGGTGGAGGGGAGTGTTAATAAAGCCCATCTACCTGGAATATCCCTTCACAGCCTCACAGAGCCATGGAGGAGGCAGGCTAGAGATTCATTGGTTCATTTTGCACATGAAGAAGGGCAGGCTCAGAGACACTGAGTCATTCAAGGTCACATAGCTGGTGAGCACTGATCTAAGGTCTCCAACCCTGACTCTGGACTCCTGGGTTTGGGCAGCAGGACTGCCTGTCAAAATCCAGGCTGACATCACCGAAACAAGCACAGATGATTTTCAGTCCATCCCCTACCGAGATCTTAGCAGCCTGTTCCCCCTCCACCATCAGCTGCAGCCAACGAACCATATAAATCGAAACTTTGGAAACACTAAGTCTCATAAACAATTTGTAAAGGTTTTAAAATGCAAAGCAGGAATAAACAGAATTTCTTGCCACAGGGAAGTAACTAATGTAAAGTGACAAAATAATGGAAGTTTGAAGGCGGTCTCAAAAGTAGTCATAAAACAGAATTCAGAATCATATTTTAATACACTTTGCCAAGGATGACTGGGGGTGAATTCCCATTTATAAACAGAAGCCATGAAGGGAAGAAGAAATAGGGGAATGAGGGGAAGAGAGGAGGAAGGAGGGAGAGATGGCGAGGTGGGCGGGAGGGGCGGGGGAGAGAGGCAGAGCGGTTGAGATGGTGTTCATCACAGCTTGGATACTGCAGAAAATCACTTCCTAGGTCCAGAGCACCATAGTGGTCTCAAGGTAGTCCATCATCCTTCCATCCACGAAGGGCCTTGGCATATGACCCCAGGGGCTCCTGGCAGCTGTCCCTCCTGGGGACTTCCAGGAATCGTTGGGGGTGGGGGTGCGAGGAGGTACCCATTAGCACTGGCCTGCAGGGCTCCAACTGAAGAGAGTCTGACTGCAGGAGTTTATAAAGTGATGAGCAACAAGCAATAAGACCTGCCCCACAGCAGTGGTCAGAATGACAGATCTGTGCTCGCAGAGACTGTTCCTTGGCTTAGCCGCAGACATGCCCTTCCCCCCTCTTCGCTCAGCCTCAGGTATAATGAGAGCAACTCCCAAACGAGTCCATCGTTTATTCTGGGACGGAGCCCAGGCGACTGCGACTTCCACACTGGGGTGCGGGGGAGTTCAGCTGCGTCCTCGCACCGCCCCCTACCGCCCCGCCTGCCCACCTTCCCTCCGCCCCAAGCCTAGTGGCTCTCCGTTCATTCCCCCCTCGTCTTGGCGGGGTATGTGGAGCGGTCCGTCCTGCCCGTGTTGAGGCCGTCCTCTTAAAGGGCGCTGACCTAAAGGCAGAGCTGTGAGGGCCGCAGCGCCTGCGGTGATTCCAGCAGTGGGGGCTCCGAGCGGGGTTCATTACGATGCTACTGAAACAATCTGCCTGCTCCAGTCCTCGATACAGCCGGCGCATCCAGCTCTCAGGAAGCAAGGAAGACGAACTCCTACCGACACCCCCGCCCCGCGCCCCCCAGGCTGAGTCTGAGCACAGGGAAAACACACTTTGCAGAAAGCGCCCCCTCCCCAGCTCCCAGACCCCTGTCTGGTGCGGGGGGAGGGGTCCTGTCCCGCGACCCCCCCAGCCCAGCTACTTCAGGAGCAACCAGAGTGGCTTCAGAAACCCGTGTGCTTGCCTGCCTGCCTTTCCAGCACACGGGACAGCCTGCAGTGTGGGTAACTTTTCAAACCCTCTCTCCTAAACACTTGCCCACAGATATTTGGGAGAGGGAGGGGGACGCCCCTTGCTCCCTTCAACACCTTCACTTCTGACAGCTCCCCACCCCCCCATCCCCGACTCCTAGGCTGACAGCGTGGGGGAAAGAAATAGACGCTAACTCTAGTCGCCCCTGCCAGGCAGGGAAAAAAACCACACCGTCGCGAGAGCATCCACACACCGGGAGAGGGAGAACGGACCCAGCATAGGCTCGGGTACCCAACACCGTCTTGTGTAGTAGAGGGATGACCTTTGCCTGGAGCGCCCGGGCTCAGTGGGAGGGTCCCTGACGCCCCCCCCCCCCCCCCCCCCCCCCGAAGGATTTGAACCCGAGCCGCGGAAACATCAAACGGTAGCCAGCCACTCACCTTTAGGTTGTTGGTGGGGTTTACAACGCAGACAAGTTGCCCGGCGGCGGAGAACACTCGTTTAGCCTTGTTGTGCTGAAAGCGGAGGTGAATGAGATCTAACACAGCCCCAAAGCACTGGGTGAAGAAAAGCATCACAACTTTTTTGGGGGGATGATTGGCACAGGAAGGTGGCGGAGGAAGCCGTTAAGTCCTTGGGCTCTGGAAGGCGCGCAGCCTCTGAGACACTCGCTCCAGCCCGGCTTAGCATGCCTTCATATTCATCATCAAAATAAGACGGTTAGAATCTTGCAGCAGTGAGGCGGCCAATCAAAAGGACAGAAATGTTATCCTTGAGGTGCAGAGACAGCCAATAACAAATGCCTCCCCTACCGAAACTCCCTGATGAATTGAGCCTGGCGGAGAATGTATTATTGAACATTACCATAGATCAGCACATTGCATTTATCTTGTGATTACAGCCAACCATACATAATGCCGGGGAGATAGGCTGACAAAATTGATTGCTTAATGTGTCTCATTTATTAATTGACTTAATTTAACATGAGAGCCTTTCTTAATGCGCTGGCAAAAACGTGAAGCATTTAAACCGCCAAATAGTAAAACACCCCGCTCCAAAGTAGGCAGATGGATAAGGCAGATCGTGGCTCCGATTCACCAGAGCTGCTTGGGAGAAAATCAAATATTACAAGACTCCTCCGATTCCAGATAAGGATTTGGCAGCGGCAGAATCGTGCATCTTTCAATCTTGAGCTCTGACTCTCTCTGCGATTTGGATTTCAGCCCCTTGATAAATCTTACTCTCCACTCTTTATCAAACAGAAAAGCATTCCTGACAAATACATTTGGAGTTGGAGGGGGCGAAATGTGTATGTATATCCGTAATGCTGTAATTACTGAATCCTGAAAGTATTAAAGCATAAAAGTGTACAGTGTATGCTTCTAAAAATAATGAAATCCCTGATGCATGAATGCACATACAGAGGAAAAAGCTACATGGAGAGGAGAGAGGCTTGTAAATCAGCAAAATAATTACAGATGCAGAGGGCTTTTGCTTGTCATTCATTTGCATGTTGGTGGGCAGCAAATTGCTAATTAACCACTAGATTGTTGGAGACATTAAAATAGAGATTAAGAGCACGCACACCACAATACCACATCGTCTGCTTGTCTCTGTGAATGCCAGCAGCGCATTTCTGTGCTGGAGCAGGCAGCGGGCATTCCAGCCCTCAGACCGCACTCCCTCCCTCATCAGAACCGGGCTGGTGGGGGTGCTTAAGCCCACCTGCTTGTTCTGGAAGAAAGGCTGTGAGCAGTACGAGGAGTCTTAGAGAGTTTGGGGCGGACAGGCTCCGCTGACTTAGCCACTCTTTGGGGCTCACGCAGGAGAGTGGTGTGCACTGTGTTTCCCATCCTCTTTGGCTGTTTCTCCCGTGGGAAGTCAGCCTACACCCAGCGAGCCCGGGTGAGTACCAGGCTTGGGTGTGAATTACACCCCGAGTGTGAGAGCACATTGCTTCTTCTGGAATGGCTCTCGCTCCACTACGGCTGCCGAGCTTCGGTTGTGGTGTAGGCAAAGCTTACACACAGCTGGGACAGCGGCATCTGTGACATGGCCAGGCAATTAAGCCAGCTACTGATTAAAGTATAGAGAAAAAAAAAATGCGCGGGTTTCCCGAAACCAGGACAAAGCCCAAGTGTTCATTTTCAATTGAGTTTAAAAGCAAACCAATGTTTTCAGAAACAAATAAGCCAAGCGCCCATTAAAATGGAAACTATACTTCCTAAAATAATTGCACTGGTGCAAAGTTAGAAGATGACAACATCTGAACTGATTAGAACCTCATCAATGTGATACTTTTATTGGATATGAGTCCCTAGACCAACGTGTTCTTTATGTGCTCAGTTGCTTCCGTCATGTCTGACTCTTTGCAACTCCATGGACTGTAGCCTACCAGACTCCTCTGTCCCTGGGATTTTCCCAGCAAGAGTACTGGAGTGGGTTGCCATGCCTTCTCCCAGGAAATCTTCCTGACCTAGGGATTGAACCAGCATCTCTTGCATTGCAGGCAAATTCTTTCCTGCTGAGCCACAGGGGAAGCCCTGTTCATTATACGATTCATAAATAAGAGTTGCTGGTCTATACTGCTGGAGTTCTTTTTCTATGGTTTTCATTTTTCAGAACAAGCTTTTAGCAGGAAAACCTTCAATATTCTTTTATTGTCTTCCTTAAAAATATAAAAATAAAAGTTAGCATATACTCCCATAGATTCCTTAAAGACACAGTTCATAATTCAGAAGGTCCAAACTTTCTACATCCTTTGTTAGAATGGAACTATTATGCAGTTTTTTTCTCCCTTTGGGTAACCTCAGACAGGTTTCTTGAAATCTCACTGAGGCTCAGTTCCCACTCCTGTAGCATAGGGATAATAGCAACTTATTTCTCTCTCAAGGTTACTGGGAAGACTAAGATATGATGCATCTGGAAGAACCCAGCCCAGTGCCTGATTCAAAGCAGCCTCTCAATTCCTGAGCCTATTGTCTTTAATGGAAGAGTGATTATTTCCAGAATACTTTTCCTTCCTGCTCTGTGAATTATTTTCCTCCATGGATGTTCACCCTACCATCCAGTGCCATGAAAGCACTGGGCATGGTAAGAACAGACTTGACTGTTGCTATGTTCTCTTTTTCTCTAGCTGGCTCTTTGTTGCTGCACACAGACTTTGTCTAGTTGTGGCGAGTGGGGTCTCCTCTCTCGTTGTGGTGCATGGGCTTCCCATTGCTGTGACTTCTCTTTTTGTGGAGCACAGTCCCTAGAGGGCGAGCTTAGCTGTTGTGGAGCATGGACTTGGTTGCTCGGAGGCAGGTGGGATCTTCCTGGATCAGGGATTGAACTGGTGTCCCCTGCATTGCAAGACAGATTATTAACCACTGGACCACCAGGGAAGCCCTTGCTACGTTCTTAAGTGTATTACTTGGTATCAACTGGACACTGGGCTTGGGAATGAGCCCTGAAGGGCTAAGGAGTACATATTGACATCAGTGACTGGCTAAGCAGGGCCACAGATCTGCTAGTAAGGATGCGTTTTATTAACCCCAGACCCGACCTCTTGTCCTAACTCTCTACCCGCAAACTGGTTTGCATCACTTTGTTTTCGAATATTAAGCTTATCCATCTGTTCTCAGAATCAGTCGTCAAAATAAACATCCATTGGGAAGTGTCTCAAGTTAGCCCTGGTAACAGATTCTCATGGTTGATGTGCCCAAAATACAGTGGCACAAACAAACTTTCAAGTAGAGATTTAGAGCTGTCTTGCCTCTTGCCACTAAGTTGGCCCCTTGGCGGCAGCCACAACAACCCTCTCCTGCTGTGCCGCAATGCCTAAAGTTTCCCCTTCACCTCCTTAGCAACCAGATTTACATTTTATCTGGACCAGAAAGTCTCAGAGATTGGTTATTAGATAAATTTGAATTGGAAGCCTACATTGCTACTTACTGCTACTTTGGGCAAATTATGTGATCTCACTGATGCTTAGTTTTGTTTGTCTGTAAAAGTGAAGCTAATGACTCCCTTGAAAAGTAGTTTAAAGACGAAGCGAGATAATATAAGTAAAATAATCAGCCCAATGACTAGTTTTAGTAATAACTTTAGTGAGAAGTTATTATCATTATTATCATCTTCTCATCAAAATTATTTTTGTCCAAGTCAATCCAAAGTTCTGGTGAGCATGTGGAACATCCAAAATTCTCATGCCCTGCTGGAAACCACTTTGGAAAACTGCTTGGAAGCATCTAGTAAAGTCAAACATATGGCTACCCTACAATCCTGAAAGGTGAAAGGTTTAGTCGCTCAGTTAGTAAAACAGTTGGTCTGACTCTTTGTGACCCCATGGACTGTAGCCTGCCAGGCTCCTCTGTCCATGGGATTCTCCAGGCAAGAATACTGGAGTGGGTAGTCATTTCCTCCTCCAGGGGATCTTCCTGACCTAGGGATGGAACCCAGATCTCCTGCGTTGTGGGCAGACTCTTTACTGTCTGAGCCACCAAACCCCAAGAGACCAAGGGAGAGGCGTGGGGCAGATCCTCCCTCGCAGACTCCAGGAGGAGCCGACCCTGAGGCGCATCGACCTCAGACTTCTCAGGCATTCCCAGAGCTGTCCTATAATAGATGCCTGCCATCTATTATACACAAAGTGCATATATTTTATAAAGTATAGTATTACTTTATATAATAAAAAGTATTTTACTTTATAAAGTAAAATATAAAGTATGTTTTATATATAAAATATATATATTATATGTATATACAGTCAGATTGTGATACTTTGTTATGGCAGCCCAAGAGAACGATACAATGGGTATATCCATTTGGTGGAAATTCTTTAGGCTGTGAACTTAAGAAAAATTTATTTATTTATTTATTTAGGGCGGTGCTGGGTCTCTGTTGTGGCCTTTCTCCAGTTGTGGCCAGTGGGGACTACTCTTCGTTGGGGTGAGCAGGCTTCTCACTGTGGTGGACTCTCTTCTTTCAGAGCTCAGTCTCTAGGCACGCGAGCTTCAGTAGTTGCAACGCGTGGGCTCCATAGTTGTCGTGTGTGGGCTTCATTGCTCCATTAGTGTGTGGGATCTTCCAGGACCAGGGATTGAACTCGTGTCCCCGGCATTGGCAGGCAGATTCTTTTTTTTTTTTTTTCTTCCATTTATTTTTATTAGTTGGAGGCTAATTACTTTACATCATTGCAGTAGTTTTTGTCATACATTGAAATGAATTAGCCATGGATTTACATGTATTCCCCATCCCGGTCCCTCCTCCCACCTCCCTCTCCACCCGATCCCTCTGGGTCTTCCCAGTGCACCAGGCCCGAGCACTTGTCTCATGCACCCAACCTGGGCTGGTGATCTGGCAGGCAGATTCTTATCCACTGTATCACCAGGGAAGTCTGGCTATGAACTAATGATCAGTGCACTTTTCTGTATGTGAGATATATGCCCCAAATATATTGAAATAACATGTGGATAAGCAAATAATCAAATTTTGGAGTGCTGGAATATTCAAAAGATTTTAAGAGACTATTGAAGTAATCACAAAGGAAAATACTTGATTACATAAAATGCTAAACTCTACATCAAAATAATGTCTAACAACTAACATTGAAAAAACTCAAAATATTGAGGGATATATTTGTAGCAGTTATAACAACAACAGATTTGTATTCCTAATAAAGGTCTCTTGTGTGTGCATTTTAAAGAACTAAAATTATATAGAATAGACAAAGGAAATAAATAGGGTAAAGAGAAGAAATTTAAAAATTCATAAATGAATGATAAATGTTTGATAGAACTAGAAATCAGAGAAGTGCATGAAGCAAAATAGCATCTTTTATGTGTCAAATTGGCACTTCTTATTTTTAAACAATCATATTCAGGGCTGGTGAATCGTAATTGAGACTGACATTCTCCTCTGCTGCTGATGAGACTAATAATAACCAACATTTAAATTCTTGATAGAGGGCTCCCCTGGTGGCTCAGTGGTAAAGAATCCGCCTGCCAATGCAGGAGGCATGGGTTCAAACCCTAGTTGTGGAAGAGCCCACATATCCCACATTTCAGGGAACAACTAAGCCGGTGCACCACAACTATTGAGCCTGTGTTCTAGACCCCTGGTACTGCAACCACTGAAGCCCGCTTGCCCTAGAGCCTGTTCTCTGCAACAAGCGAGGTCACCGGAGTGAGAAGCCCACTCACTGCAACAAAGAGTATCCCCCACTTGCTGTAACTAGAGAAAATCCCGCAAGTAACAAAGACCCAGCACAACCAAAATTAAATAAATAAAATGTTTAAAAAACTATTTAAATGCTTGGTAGATATCAAGCAGTATGCTAAATAGTTGGCCTGTGTGGTCAAGTACATCTACAGTGAAATATCTTATTTTCCTCTTCACAACAACCTCATCAGATATTTTAAAAGAAGTAAACTGGCAGAAGTACCACCTAGAAGTACCACACAGAAGTACCAAAAAAATATGTCCTTTTCATCATAGGGGTCTGGAATGCAAAAGTAGGAAGTCAAGAGATACCTGGAGTAACAGGCAAATATGGCCTTGAGTACAAAATGAAGCAGGGCAAAGGCTAACAGAGTTTTGCCAAGAGACTACACTGGTCATAGAAAACACCCTCTTCCAAGAGAAGACTCTACACATGGACATCACCAGATGGTCAATACTGAAATAAGATTGATTATATTCCTTGGAGCTAAAGATGGAGAAGCTCTATACAGTCAGCAAAAACAAGACCAGGAGCTGACTGGCTCAGATCATAAACTCCTCATTGCAAAATTTAGACTTAAATTGAAGAAAGTAGGGAAAACCACTAGAGAATTCAGGTATGACCTAAATCAAATCCCTTCAGGTTATACAGTGGAAGTGACAAATAGATTCAAGGGATTAAATCTGATAGAGTGCCTGAAGAAATATGGATGGAGGTTCACGACATTGTACAGGAGGCAGGGATCAAGACCATCCCCAAGAAAAAGAGATGCAAAAAGGCAAAATGGTTGTCTGAGGAGGCCTTACAAATGGCTGAGAAAAGAAGAGCTAAAAGCAAAGGAGGAAAGGAAAGATATACTCATTTGAATGCAGAGTTCCAAAGAATAGCAAAGAGAGATAAGAAAGCCTTTCTCAGTGATCAGTGCAAAGAAATAGAGGAAAACAACAGAATGGGACAGACTAGAGATCTCTTCAAGAAAATTAGAGATACCAAGGGAACATTTCATGCAAAGATGGGTACAATAAAAGATAGAAATGGCATGAACCTAACAGAAGCAGAAGACATTAAGAAGAGGTGGCAAGAATACACAGAAGAACTATACAGAAAAAATCTTCATGACCCAGATAACCACAGTGGTGTGATCACTCACCTAGAGCCAGACATTTTAGGCCTTAGGAAGTATCACCACGAACAAAGCTAGTGGAGGCAATGGAATTCCAGTTGAGCTATTTCAAATCCTAAAAGATGGTGCTGTGGAAGTGCTGCACTCAATATGCTAGCAAATTTGGAAAACTCAGCAGTGGTCGCAGGACTGGAAAGGTCAGTTTTCATTCCAGTCCCAAAGAATGTTCAAACTAACGCACAATTGCATTCATCTCACACGCTAACAAAGTAATGCTCAAAATTCCCCAAGCCAGGATTCAGCAATATGTGAACCATGAACTTCCATATGTTCAAGCTGGTTTCAGAAAAGGCAGAGGAACCAGAGATAAAATTGCCAACATCCGCTGTATCATCGAAAAAACAAGAGAGTTCCAGAAAAACATTTATTTCTGCTTCATTGACTATGCCAAATCCTTTGTGTGGATCACAACAAACTGTGGAAAATTCTTAAAGAGATGGGAATACCAGACCACCTGACCTGCCTCCTGAGAAATCTGTATGCAGGTCAAGAGGCAACAGTTCGAACTGAACATGGAACAGACTGGCTCCAAATTGGGAAAGGAATATGTCAAGGCTGTACATTGTGACCCTGCTTCTTTAACTTATATACAGAGTACATCATGCGAAACGCTGGGCTGGATGAAACACAAGCTAGAATCAAGATTGCCAGGAGAAATATCAATAACCTCAGATATACAGATGACAATGTTATGGCAAAAAGCAAAGAAGCACTAAAGAGCCTCTTAATGAAAGTGAAAGAGGAGAGTGAAAAAGTTGGCTTAAAACTCAACATTCAGAAAACTAAGATCATGGCATCGGGTCCCATCACTTCATGGCAGATAGATGGGGAACAATGGAAACAGTGGCTGACTTTATTTTTCTGGGCTCCAAAATCACTGCAGATGGTGACTGCAGCCATGAAATTAAAAGATGCTTGCTCCTTGGAAGAAAAGCTATGACCAACCTAGACAGAATATTACAAAGCAGAGACATTACTTTGCCAACAAAGGTCCATCTAGTCAAAGCTATGGCTTTTCCAGTAGTCATGTATGGATGTAAGAGTTGGACTATAAAGATAGCGGAGCACCAAAGAATTGATTCTTTTGAACTGTGGTGTTGGAGAAGACTCTTGAGAGTCCCTTGAACTGCAAGGAGATCCAACCAGTCCATCCTAAAGGAAATCAGTCTTGAATATTAATTGAAGGACTGATGCTGAAGCTGAAACTCCAATATGTTGGCCACCTGATGTGAAGAACTGACTCACTGGAAAAGACCCTGATGCTGGGAAAAGATTGAAGGTGGGAGGAGAAGGGGATGACAGAGGATGAGATGATTGAATGGCATAACCGACTCAATGGATGTGAGTTTGAGCAAACTTCAAGAGTTGGTAATGGACAAGGAAGCCTGGTGTGCTGGTCCATGAGGTCGCAAAGAGTTGGACACAAGTGAGCAGCTGAACTGAACTGAACCACATGGATTAGATTGAAAGGGGCCAAATTAGTATAAAATTGATAAGAAGGCTTTGGACCCTGAGCTCCTATTGGTAGGAAGCAAACTGAGAAAACTTCTGAGCAGAAAACAAGGACTACCTTTTATGAAAAGAAAAGATGACCTCCAGAGTGGAAACAAGAGCTCAGAGGCTGGAGTTGAAAGTTGTGGAGACTCATTTTCAGACCTGGAGTCCTAGACAAGGAACTTTCAACATAGAAAGTGATAGATATGACACTGTGTGATTTTTGAGGCTTGATTACCCAAGGCATTGCCATTCATACCTTGCATTCTTTAACAGCTCACTTTGAGAGAAGCCAGAAAGCATGCTTTCTGGACCCTCCAGACCCTGACAAACTTAGACCAGACCCTGTAGCTAAGCTACTTATGATTTGCTGATCCACAGATACTGTGATACATATTTGTGTTTGTTGTGGCTTTGAACCATTAGTTTTGGGGTAATTCATTGTGTATTGTTGATGAAACAAATGACTAATTATGGTGGTGTCATTGATGTAAGAGAAAGGAACCACAGGTATAAGATTGATGAGATTTAAAAAATACTGTAATCTTGAATTCAAATGGCAATCATTGCAATGGTGTATTTTATATTAAGGAGCAGGCAGAGCAGAAGGAGGAGAGGATGAGGAGGGGGAGGGGAAAGCCAAAGCAAACTTCCTTAAATCTGTTCACAGAAAAGACCTTGAAAATGAATACCATAAAACCCAGCTTCTATATAAAATTTCCCACTGAAAAGCAAACAAACTGGATCCCTTTAAAGAAATGACTAGCTCTAGATTTGGAACAGAAAATGTTTAAGAAGAGCCTGGAACATCCCATAACAACAGAAAGTAAGGATGCAATTTTTAAAAAGCATTAGGAAAAAAAGCTAGGATCTGTTTAAGGATTTAGAAAGCAAAATGAAGAGGCTCCCATTGGCTGAAGATGGGACTGTTGGCGCATGATTAAGAATAATAACTGCGATGGACTGAAACACATCAAATATGTTTAAATCCACGCATTCATAATGATGCTAGAAAAACTAATTAGTTCCATTTGCATGGTGCTTGGCACTTAATTCATTATTTTGATAACTGGCAAATAAAGGGAATAAATTACACATTTATCCTGCCTTCTATGAACTGTACCTCAATATAATTGGAGTCAATGAAGAGAAGTTTCTCTTTATAACTTCAGTTAACGAATGTAGAAATAGTAGTAAAGTGAGAATATTCATCTATTTGAAATTCCTAATGAAATAAGAATCTGGGCGGTTATCATCATTTGTTTCTGAAATCACAGAAGGACAACCAGGTAGTGGGTACCTCCTGGGAAGTCTCAGCAAAGCAGTTCTACCAAAGTAACAACATGAATCTGATCAAACTTTGAGATGTAGCTAACATTTTTTAGAGAATATTGGGGACAGAGGAACATGATAAATGACAAAATGGGGAGATCCTATTAGCAAAATCCAGGTCATTGGAAACTCTACAGGAAAAATGACCAGTTTATTTAAAACAGTGCTTAGAGAAGGATGGTGGAAAGGAGAGAGAGAGAGACGTCATGTTTCAAATAGTTTTTTAAATGTGCAAAATTGCCCATTGTATATTAAATTGGGAGATCAGGATATAAAACTATAAAACAAAGCCATCTGATTTTTTAAAGAAACATACAGCATGAAAGAAAAAAATGTTCAGAAAACAAAGTGTTTTGTAGCACGGTTATTGGTAATTTTGGAATATTGTTATGTATTTTTCTAATCTGCTTTAAGACACAAATATAATTTTTCTAATCACTGTCCTTCTTGGAATAAGGACAAATAGATAAATTAGTAAAAGCACATCTATAGAGAGGGAGGGGGGAAGTGTATTAACACTTGTTTTTTTCACGCGGCGGCCCTATGCTGTCCATTGAGATTCTCTTCTGTAAGAAAGAACACTGGCACATCCCATTGGATTGTAATGTGTTGGTGGGTCCCCTCTCACCAGTAACAGGTATATATTTTACTAAGGGTCCTTTGGGAAAGACTTGAATTCAAATGAACCACCAGCCCTTCTAACTCTGAGATGGGTGTGAGAAGTAAGCCCTCATATGACTGTTGAGGAAGGTCAGTATCTGAATTATGAAGCCTGACTTTCACCAGATGACAAACAGGAAAAGGAAACAAACTGCCTCGACACAACCCGGGTTGGGTACAGCTGGTTCAGAAGCAACAAGTTTATTCTATAATGTTGCCAAGGTAACAGCATCTGCTTCTGACATCGCCGAGGGTGGGAGGAGGGAGCAAAGAGGAGCAATAAAGAGGCAGAATGATTCTGTACATCTTTCCTAGGAAAACAGGAAAGAAGACTGTAAGATATTGACTATTTTCTGGGTGAACGTGCTTCCATAATGCTTTAAGTGTCATCAGGGAAAGGCAAATGGTGTTTTTCACATTACAGTCTGCCTTGAACCAAATAGGAGCCCCCGTGCCTCTTGTCACATTGTCATTTTCCCTTCTGTGACTCCTAACATCGGTGGACAGGGCTTTCTTACAGCTCTGTCCCCTTGAGTGTGAAAGCACATTGATGTTTTCTTGTGACAGTTACTGCAGCGTCTGTTCACATGGCTGAAAGATGCTTATTATGTTTCGACTGTGTCTGGATTTGCACGGGAAGAAGACAGGAAAGGAATGGCCTTGGTTCGCCTCCTCCTCTTCTCCTCCCCTTGGCTCCTGCCTCCAGATCTTTCTACCTGCAAAGGAGGAGGATGAAGCAAGGAGAACGTGGCAGTGAGGAGGGAAAGAGAGCAGCAGGTCTGGGAAGTATGCTAGAGATATTTTTAGCTGAGGGCAAAACAGACAACAGGCTACCTGGCCACGAGGCAGCCCACATGGGGACACCGGGAGCCTGGGAAGAGCTGACTCAGGGGCAAGGTAAGGGCGGCTGGAGCCCAGCTCCGCATCAAATGGCCTTAGAGGGAGATCAGAGCTGGAGACGAAGACAGAGCTCCAGAGATGATCAGTTGCATATGTTGAGCATCAAAATTGTTCTCAAACTGGAGAAACACTCAGCTTGGTTGCCCGGGCTCAGGGAAAGATGCTCTTTCTTGCCTGAACATCATTTCATGTGTTTAGAACCTGAAGCAAATAGTCTCTGGGTAGTTCTCACCGGCTCAGAAACAAAGAGAAATTAGACCCCTGCCTGTGCCCAGTTGGGACTGAATTTTTTTTTTTTTTTCAAATGCCAACTGCTTTTACAACATGGCAGAATGTTCCAGAGGTCAGAAGCCTGAACTTGAGAGTCAGGCAAATCAGGAGAACCTGAATCTGACCCTCCAGGCCTGCCGCTTTCAGCTGCTTATACATTACTCATTATGCATTATTTCATTGGGGTCACATTTACAAGGTTGGAGGCAGGTAACCCAGCCTCCCCAGGCCTTAGCTTCCTCTCTTTTGGTGGGCTGCCAGGGCCAACTTCCTAGTGGTAGGCTGCGAATTTGGGGGCACAGCACTTGGGACTTTCCTGTTATCATCATTCTCATTTGTCTTTGAACATATCTTTGAAAAGTGGGAAGGAATGGAGTTCACTTGTGTTTGCTTCTTGGATTTGAAAGTGACACTAGATTAGGTAGAAACCCTGATCAGAAAGTTCTGTCCCGGGACTTCCCTGATGGTCAAGTGGTTAGGAATCTGCCTTCCAATGCAGGGGACGTGAGTTGGATCCCTAGTGGGGAACTAAGATCCCATGTGATGCGGGGCAACTACGCCTGCACAGTGCAACTAGAGAGAAGCTTGTGCCACAGCTAAGACCTGATGAAATGCGAAAGTGAAAGTTGCTCAGTCGTGTCTGAAACTCTTTGCAACCCCATGGACTATACAGTCTATGGAATTCTCCAGGCCAGAATACTGGATTGGCTAGCTGTTCCCTTCTCTAGGGGATTTTCCCGACCCAGGAATTGAACCAGGGTCTCCTGCATTGCGGGTGGATTCTTTACCAGCTGAGCTACCAGGGAAGCCCTGATGTAGCCAAATAAATAAATATTTTGAAAAAGGAAAAAAAGAAAGTTCTGTTACAAGTTGGCAATGGGCTTGTATTAAAGTTCTCTAGAGAAACAGAATCAGCAGGAGATTTTATATATATATATATATATATATATACACACACAATGTAATATTATATATTACATAATATGTAATATATATTACTTATTCTGTCTCATATATAGCTATAGTTAGATAATATATATCTATAATCTCTATATATTATATATATAGAGAGAGAGAGAGAGCGAGGGGCTGGGGGTGGAATTTATTTTAAAGAATTGGCTCATACATCATGGATGCAGGCAAGTTCAAAATCTTCAGGCAGGCCAGCAGACTAGAGCCCAGGGAAGAGCCGAGGCTGCAGTTTTAAGTCCACAGGCAGAATTTCCTCTTCGTCAAGGAGATCAGCTTTTTCTAGTAAGGCCTTCCTTCACCTAATTGGATGAAGCCTGCCCACATTATAGAGGGTAATTTGCTTTACTCAAAGTCTGCTGATTTAAATGTTAAACTCAACAAAAAATGCTTTCACAGAATTATTTCGAGCTGTATTTGACAAATATCTGAGTACCATGACCTAGCCACGTTGACAGACAAAACTGACCGTGGCAAGCCCCGTTTGCCCTGTGCAAACATGGGTGCCTCCTCGCAAGCCAGTACCCACGACCCCAAAGAGTCACTCACACAGTAAGTATGTTCCATTAAGGTAGCTAATCTCATGGCATCTGCAGAAGAGCTGGAACCAGCTATTTTATTTTTTCTTTATTTGTGCTGTGTCCTTCTTTAGGAGAAAAAAAAATCAAAGCACAGCAAAAGTTGATAGCAGGAATTATGTCAAAAAGGCAATTTTCACCACAGGTCCTGGGGTTAATATGTATTTATTCCAAAGATCTTAAACATTAAGGGAAAGAGGGAAATATTTAAAGGGAGCTCTAGACTGGGGACCAGAGATTTAACACTCTACCCTACCATTTAGGCAAATGTCCTAATTCACAGTGAGGTGGATAATTACACCTGCACCAAATCAGGGAACAGAGAGGACTTACCATGATCATCTACACCAAAGTGCACAGATATCAATTATACTTGAGTCTGGAAAGGGTTGAAAGCTGAAAGCTTGCTGTATGAACAGAAAGTGTTGCTGCTTTTAACACTGAAAGTAAGTGAAGAGGGAACCAAGACACGCATCTCTGAGGCTGACACCTCACTCTTTTCTCTCAAGTGAAATCCCACTATGTCCTGACAGCGATCTCAGCTGTTCCCCACCTTGTGGCTGCCGTCCACATCTCTCTTTGTTTGGTGCACACGAGTGGTACAGAGCTCTTTCTGTAAGCTGCTGTCAGGAAGAGCACACGTCCTAGTGGGGAGTTCAAGGGCTAAGGTTTTAAACAGGATGTTAGAGGTGCCTCTCATGCATTGATGGAGAAGGCAATGGCCACCCACTCCAGTACTCTTGCCTGGAGAATCCCATGGACGGAGGAGCCTGGTGGGGTCCAGTCCATGGGGTCACGAAGAGTCGGACACGACTGAAGCGATTTAGCAGCAGCAGCAGCTCATGCATTGAGGGGAAGACTCTTTTAGACACGGTTGCTAAAAGTGTAAATTGGTACAAATCCTGGAGCACAGTTTGGAAATTTCCAGTAAGTGCCTCAAAAATGTATACGTACCTAGTAATTCCATTCTAAGGACTTTATTCTTAAGAATGTAACAGATGAGTATGCAAATATACATACAGGGATACTCATTAGTATCATACTCATTACTTTTAAAAGTGAAATACTGCAAGCAACCTAAATGTCCAGTGATATCCATGGGTTCTATGGCACTAGTGGTAAAGAATCCACTTGCCAATTCAGGATGCACAAGAGATGTGGGTTCAATCGCTGAGTTGGGAAGATCCCCTAGAATAGGAAATGGCACCCCACTTCAGTATTCTTGCTTAGAAAATTCTATGGACAGAGGAGCCTGGTGGGCTATGGTTCAGGGGATCACAAAGAGTTGGACACAACTGAGTGACTGAATACCACCATCCAGGACTGCGTAAATGCCTTACCATCCATTTTGAGAATAGAATATTATTTAACCATTAAAAAAAATAAAATGATGATGGGCATGTGTATATAAAAACATTCATGAAACATTAAGGGGGAAAGTAAGTCATAAAATATTAAATCTATATTTAATTCCATTAAAAATAAATACAAAGATATATGAAAAAGTTTTGATCATATCTTTGTTCATTTGGGCTGCTATAACAAAATACCATAGACAAGGTGGCTTATAGCAACAGAATTTTTTCCCCTCATAGTTCTGGAGGCTGGGAAGTCCAAGTTAAAGGCATGGGCATGTTCAGTGTCTGCTAAGGACCCACTTCATGATTTGTAGATGGCAGTCTTTTACATATTGTCTCCTTACATGATGGAAGGGAGGAGGGGGCTCTGTGGGTCTCTTATAATGACACTAAAACCATTCATGAGGGTTCCACCCTCATGACTTAATCACTTCCCAAAGGTCCTGCCTCCTAATCCTATGACATTGGAGGTTAGCATTTCAACATATTTTGGGGGAGACATAGACATTCAATCTATAGCAATGGGTATATACCAAAATATTCACCGTCATTTTCTGAGTAACATAATGTTGAATTAATAGAATTCAACCAATTCAACCAATAGAATTGTTGATTAACTCTTTTTAATATCTGTATTTTCTATATTGAGTGTATCAGTTCAGTTCAGTCACTCAGTCGTGTCTGACTCTTTGTAACCCCATGGACTGCAGCACGCCAGGCTTCCCTGTCTGTCACCAACTCCCAGAGCTTGCTCAAACTCATGTCCATCGAGTCAGTGATGCCATCCAACCATCTCATCCTCTGTCATTCCCTTCTTCTGCTACCTTCAATCTTTCCCAACATCAGGGTCTTTTCCAGTGAGTCAGTTCTTTGCCTCAGGTGGCCAAAGTATTGGAGCTTCAACCTCAGCACCAGCCCTTCAAATGAATATCCACAGTTGATTTCCTTTAGGATTGACTGGTTTGGTCTCCTTGCAGTCCAAGGGACCCTCAAGAGTCTTCTCCAACACCACACTCCAAAAGCATCAATTCTTCTGACTCAGCTTATTTTATGGTCCAACTCTTACATCCATACATGACTACTGGCAAAACCATAGCTTTGACTAGATAGACCTTTGTTGGCAAAAAAAATGTCTCTGCTTTTTAATATGCTTTCTAGGTTGGTCATAGCTTTTCTTCCAAGGAACAATTTAATTTCATGGCTGCAGTCACCATCTGCAGTGATTTTGGAGCCAAAGAAAATAAAGTCTGTCGCTGTCCATTGTTTCCCCATCTATTTGCCATGAAGTGATGGGACAAGATGCCATGATCTTAGTTTTTTGAATGTTGAGTTTTAAGCCAACTTTTTCACTCTCCTCTTTCACTTTCATCAATAGGCTCTTTAGTTCTTCTTCGCTTTCTGCCGTGTGGTGCTATCTGCCTATCTGAGGTTACTGATTTTCTCCTGGCAATCTTGATTCCAGCTTGTGCTTTATTCAGCCTGGTATTTTGCATGTGGTACTCTGCATACAAGTTAAATAAGCTGGGTGACAATATACAGTTTTGACATACTCCTTTCCCAACTGGAACCAGTCCATTGTTCCATGTCGAATTCTAACTGTTGCTTTTTGACCTGCATACAGATTTCTTAGGAGACAAGTAAGGTCGTCTGGTATTCCCATCTCTTTAAGAATTTTCCACAGTTTGTTGTGATCCACACAGTCAAAGGCTTTAGCCTAGTCAGTGAAGCAGAAGTAGATGTTTTTCTGGAATTCTCTTGTTTTTTCTATGATCCAACAGATGTTGGCAGTTTGATCTTTGCTTCCTTTGCCGTTTCTAAATATTGAGTGTATGGTTGCTTATAGAACTAAGGAAATAAAGGGGAAATGCCTTTCCTATGTGCCCTCTGATCTCGTCCTTGATTAGAAGAGTGAGTGCTGTGTATTCCTAGGCTCATAAGGACATCTAGGGAGGAAAATTGCTCTTGGCATTATTTGTTATTTTTTACCCTCCACTTGCATTTTAACATCATTGTTGATAGCAGCCTCTCAGATTGATATTCTCTGTGCTGTCAAAAAGAAAATTCTAGCAAACACCAACACTACATAGCTCTTTCTAACAAGTCTAGATCACAAACCATTGCAAGGTAAAGTAATTGTTTAATTCCATAAGAGCACCATATTGTCATAAAGACTGAAGTTCCTTGAGGTTGTTAACAAAAGTTCATCAAGAGGTTTCTGGGGTTAATGGTAAAAACCAGAAGTCAGGAACATAAACAGAGGTGACACTGAGAAACCTTGATAGGTGTGTGTATGTGTTTGTGTGTGTGTGTATGTTTCTGTAAGCAGGGTTGATAATCTTTCTTCTGCTTGGCCAACCATGTGAGCTGATATTTTAAGTGTATGTAATGGCAGGGCTTGAAATGATGCTATTTCTTGATGACACTGGGACATTTCACCCTCAGTGCTCTTTTACCTTGAGATATGCAGATAACCCAGAAAACAGGCAGCACTCTTCAGACTGGACACTGCAGAAATGCCAGCGTATGATCATATTACCCTGTTCTCCTTTTACACTGTTGACCTGTAATCAGAGATTTAGTTTCCTGACTACACGCATGTTAGGGTACTTGAAGTAGTTTCAGGCTTTGAGATCCTGAAACAGCTAGCAGAAGGCTCAGATCATTCTGTTTCTTAAAGAGGCAGCAAGTAATGAGTCAGGATGGAGAGAGAACAGGGTTGCAGGTAAGAAGACCAGTGTGCACCCCTGGATCTGCAGAGCCAGATCAGCTCAGGACGCAGGCGCTCAGTGTTCCGAAAGGCCTCTTGCCTCTCCCCATTCCCATGCAACCACAGAGATGATAGATCCTTCTCTTGCCACATCTCTACCACCTCAGAACTCTGGCTAGTCTTTATTTGCATTTCTCTCAGGGTATGTACCTTATCCTGCCTTGTGTTATAGTAAAATATGAAGACTTCTTCAGCAGTCAGTTAGTTCAGTCGCTCAGTCGTTTCTGACTCTTTGAGACCCCGTGGATCGCAGCACGCCAGTCCTCCCCATCCATCACCAACTCCCGGAGTTTACTCAAACTCATGTCCATTGAGTCGGTGATGACATCCATCCATCTCATCTTCTGTCGTCCCCTTCTCCTCCTGCCCCCAATCCCTCCCAGCATCAGGGTCTTTTCCAATGAGTCAACTCTTCACATGAGGTGGCCAAAGTATTGGAGTTTCAGCTTCAGCATCAGTCCTTCCAATGAACACCCAGGACTGATCTCCTTTAGGATGGACTGGTTGGATCTCCTTGCAGTCCAAGGGACTCTCAAGAGTCTTCTCCAACACCACACTCCAAAAGCATCAATTTTTCGATGCTCAGCTTTCTTCACAGTCCAACTCTCACACCCATACATGACCACTGGAAAAACCATAGCCTTGATTAGACAGACTTTTGTTGGCAAAGTAATGTCTCTGTGTTTTAATATGCTATCTAGGTTGGTCATAACTTTCCTTCCAAGGAGTAAGTGTCTTTTAATTTCATGGCTGCAATCACCATCTGCAGTGATTTTGGAGCCTAAAAAAGTAAAGTCTGACACTGTTTCCACTGTTTCCCCATCTATTTCCCATGAAGTGATGGGACCAAATGCCATGATCTTAGTTTTCTTAGACTCTTACTAAATCACAAGCTCCCTGAGAGCACTGACAGTTTCTACATTGGCTTACTGTTAATGATGTCCAGTACCTAGCAGATAACTCAGTAAAAAAAAAAAGAATGAATGAATAGATAGTAGCCCTCAAAATTTATTCACTTCCACTGCCAGGAAGAACATGAAGTTGATGCTCTTTAGGAAAAACAAAAGCTGACTTTTCAATCTCCTAATGGTTCGGTGGTTGTGTGTGATTCCTCCTTCTCAGAGAAGACTTGGCTCTGACATCCCTGACGTCACCACTTTGATGCTTTCTTACAGCAGAGAAGGTGAATTTATTAATAGCATTATTAGCATTAACAGCATTATTCAAGGGCCTGTTCTCTATCTGGGACTCAGCCTGGTCACTTTCTTTCTGAATGCCACTGGTGACAAGCTGTCCAATGGTGGATCAGGCTTAGTATTTCCACCTACAGTCTAGGAAGTGGTTTCATAAAACTACTCTATAGGTATTTATTATTCAACTATTACATGCACTTCATGGCAAATAGTTGGGTAAAAGGTGGAAACAGTGACAGGTTTTATTTTCTTGGACTCCAAAGTCACTGTGGACAGTGACTGCAGCCATGAAATTAAAAAACATTTACTCCTTGGAAGAAAAGCTATGACTAACCTAGACAGCATACTAAAAAGCAGAGACGTTACTTTGCCGACAAAGGCCTGTCTAGTCAAAGCTATGGTTTTTCCAGTAGTCATGTATTAATGTGAGAGTGGGACCATAAAGGATGCTGAAGAATTGATGCTTTCAAATTGTGGTGTTGAAGACTCTTGAGAGTCTCTTGGACTGCAAGGAGATCAAATCAGTCAATCTTAAAGGAAATCAATCCTGAATATTCATTGGAAGGACTGATGCTGATGTTGAAGCTCCAATCCCTTGCCCACCTCATGAAAGGAGCTGACTCATTGGAAAAAAAACCAGATGCTGGGAAAGATTGAGGGAAAGAGAAGAAGGGGGCAACAGAGGATGAGATGGTTGGATGGTATCACCAACTCAGTGAACATGAGTTTGAGCAAATTCTGGGAGATAGTGAAGGACAAGGAAGCCTGGTATGCTGCAGTCCATGGGATCACAGAGAGTCAGACATGACATAGCAACTGAACAACTTTTACTATCCAAAGACAGCAGGAAGCTTTTCTTACTCCTCTCCACCCACATTATCCTTCCCTACCCTTAAGACAAGAGGTCCTCAGATGCACATGCCTTCAGCAACAAGCAGATACAGTGAAAATGTTCATCTGGTGGTTTAACCCCATTGACCCACAGTGGGGAGGGGGGAGGGGTGGGTGTCGACAAAGGATGAGATGGTTGGATAGCATCTCTGAATCAGTGGACATAAATTTGAGCAAACTTCAGGAGTTAGTGAAGGACAAGGGAGACTGGTATGCTGCAGTTCATGGGGTCACAAAGAGTTGGACATGACTTAGGGACTGAACAACAATTACATGCAGAACCCTGAAAGGTACAATACTCATATTTATAGAATTTTTGGATGGAGTAGGAAAGGAAAGTGGTTTTTCATAGAGTACATGGAGTAGTCTAAACCATTTAATCCAACCCTGTTACAGAAAAGACTGTACCAAACCATTCCAAGGCATCCTCATCACCAACATCCCCTTTTCTTCCTTCTCCTTTCTCCCCCTTCCCCTCCCCCTTCCTTCCCTTCCTTCTCTTCTCCTTCCCATTCCTCCTCCTCCCCTCCTCCCCATCCTCCTCCCCTTCCAATCATCAGCCACAACCTTCACCAAAGGCCCTGTGTACTAAGTATTACGCTAAGTGCATAAAATGAAGCCCAGGAACCATTGGATCAATGTATATGCATTCATAGAACTGTCTTTCACGGTATCATTTTACATGGTGGGCTGAAAGAGACTTCATCCTCCCTTTCTAATGGTATCCTAGGATTTGTCACTTCTTTGAAGGAGGTGCTAATAATGGTAATAAGAATGTACAATGATTTGCTGGCCCATGCCCCTCTCCCTCCCCCCGGGTCCACAGGAGTGTGGCCAGAAGCCAACTCTGGGTATTTCCGTTAAAAGTGGCCACAGCCTCCCCACTGAGAGCTTCTGGGAGAGGGAGGCTGCCTCTGTAATCAGGCAGCTGCCCCAACTTGAGTTCCTCCAAGAAATATGAGCTGCAAATTTTATTATGTGTATTAGCCTTTGTTCCTTACTCGTATGGTACCTGTAGGTCTTTCTTCAGTGAGGGAGAGCCGCTCTCCCTCACCTCAGAGTTAAATGGAGCCTTGTGCTTGCTGTGTGCTAAGTCACTTCAGTCATGCCCAACTCTTTGGGATCCCATGGGCTATAGCCCTCCAGGCTCCTCTGTCTATGGGATTCTCCAGGCAAGAAAACTGGAGTGGGTTGCCATGTCCTCCTCTAGGGCATCTTCCCAATCCAGGGACTATCTTATGTCTCCTGAATTTGCAGGTGGGTTCTTTACCACTAGCACCGCCTGGGAAGCCCATAATGGATCCTCAAGTGCCCCCAAATCATTGGATCAAATCCTCCAGGAATCATGAAAAAAAAATTGTTTCCACGAGTGAGTGTTATCTGGCAAGGAATTCATACACTTTCTGGAGCTTCTCATTTCCTCCCATTGTGTTAATTCTTCCAACTCAATAGCCTCATCCTCTGCCCAGCCCCTGCACACATTTCCCTCTCCTCCCCCACCCCAAGGAAGAAACTGATTGCCGCTGAAGTCAGAATCCATCCAATTTTGTGATGGTCTTGGTGCTCCAGACAATTGCCCTGCAGCAGCCACTGGCCGTCCTCAGCCTGTGCCAGAACAACCACAGTTTCAGCAGGCTCATTTAAAGCTGCAAGGAGATAGGAGGTGTGTGCTAGGTGTGAGTTTAGGAGTTTGCGCCACGTGTCTTGGATAAACACCAAGGTCAGGAAGTCTGTAGAGGATTTTCTTCCTACTTCTTCCTCTTTGATCTGTTTCAATCTGCCTCTGTACCACCTGCAGAGGGGCTGCTCCAGCCTGTTGGCACCAGTCCCTTGCACAGTCTGTCTTCACTCAACACTTATTTATTATTCAATTATTAGAGTTATTGGATGTGCTCATGGCTTATTACCCTCTGGGTGCATTTACAAGTAGGATAGGAAAAACCCACTGCAGTTTAATTTCTGTTGTTACCAAGAAGCCCGTACTTACTGTGAAACCTCATCTTCGTGTCATAAAGTTTTTATGGCATATTTATCTTCTCAAACCTTGATTTTCCTTTTAGGGGCTACCTGAAATGTATATATGCGTTCTCCATACAAAGTAGGTTAGAAGCAAGCACTACTGATCAACAAGCTGGGCAAAGAGCCAAGAGCCCCAGCTACTGGGGAGAGGAGCCTGTGAGCTAAAAGCTGCTCCCTGAAGGTGATACCTGGTTCTTGATCATGTCAACATTTGCTTCACAGACTGTTTCCTTTCCTTTCTGGTCTTTCTCAGAAGCTTGTTCTCTCTCTTCTCTGTGATGTGTGGACAAACACCTGTGCATACAAGCACGTCCACACACACACACACACACACAGAGCAGCCTCCTATCCACAACACAAACAAAGACGTATCATCAGTGGGGACACGTTTCCTGTCATCATAGCAGACCTCCCTTGTGGATTCTTTCAGAGGAGAGAAGGTTCCTAATTTTCTGCCTTCCTGTAAATCCTTTTGCAGGAGGAAGGCCAAGAATATATGGACCAGGCCCAGGGCTGGTCTGCTTCTCTGCACATGGTAAAGGATTCATACAGTGCCAAGAAAGCCGACCATTTCTTCCCAGGTGGCTCAGCGGTAAAGACTCCACCTGCCAATGCAGGAGACACAGGTTCGATCCCTGGGTAGGGAAGATCCTTTAGAGGAAATGACAACCACACAAGTACTCTTGCCTGGAAACTCCCATGGACAGAGGAGCCTGGCAGGCTACAGTCCATGGCATCACAGAAGAGTCAGCCACAACTGAGCACACGTGCCTGAGTGCAGACTATTTCTGCTTCCTGCTGCAGAAGGGAATGCTAGCGTGAAAGGGGCCTGGGAATCAAGTTTCATTATTCTGCCTGAACATGTTCAGTGGTTGTCAAGATCACAGGGGAACATAAGAGTTCTGTCATTCCTTCTTTCTCATTTTCTCTCATTCATGTCATTGTCTTAGGGTAGCCCATCCCAATGGTTAGGCAGGCATCCCTCTGACTAGGTGCCCTGGCATCACTGCAGGGCCATCTGGAGCCCATGGGATGTCTTTGCCTCCTGCCAGCTCATGTCACAGGTCTACACCCTGTCTCCCCACTGGGTATTTACCAGAATCTGTGCTCTACCTTTTCAGGTTCCCTGCGGGACCAGGGCAGCACACAGCTCCAAGCTCTCCTGGCAGTAACACGTGGACACTTTATCCAGTCAGCTTTTCCAGGCTTGAAAGGAATGTGTCCCAGAGTACTTACAAGCAACCAGAGCCTCACATGCTCTGCTCACTCTCTGGAGAGCAACCTGGGACTGGCCAAGGCAGTTTCTGTTGTTGTTCAGTCACTAAGTTGTGTCTGACTCTGCAGTCCCATGGACGGCAGCACACCGGGCTGCCCTGTCCTTCACTCTCTCTCAGAGCTTGCTCAAGCTCATGTCCATTGAATCAGTGATGCTATCAAACCATCTCATCCTCTGTCGCCTCCTTCTCCTCCCGCCCTCAACCTTTCCCTGCATCAGAGTTTTTCCCAGTGTGTCGGCTTTTCGCATCAGGTGGCCGAAGGATTGTAGCTTCAGATTCAAATCAGTCCTTCCAATGAATATTTAGGGCTGATATCCTTTAGGATTGACTGGTTTGATCTCCCTGCAGTCCAAGGGACCCTCAAGGGTCTTCTCCAGCACCACAGTTCAAAAGCATCAATTCTTTGGTGCTCAGCCTTCTTTACGGTCCAACTCGCACATCTGTTCATGACTACTGGCAAAACCATAGCTTTCAGTATACAGACTTTTGTCAGCAAGTGATGTCTCTGCTTTAACTAGAGGCCATCTGAAATAGTCCATATGTTGAACTTGACTGGATGGGCTGGAGTCCCAAGAGATAGCATTACACAGGCTCCCATTCTGACCTGTGAGGGAGTCACCGTGACTGAACCTGGGAGCTATAGGAAACTCAGAGGGCAGCAGGGCCTTCACTCCAGGGATCCCCAAAGTCATTAGCCCAGAGCCATCTGGTCTCCTTAAAGCAAATGTGCAATTCACATGGATCTGAGTTAGGGGGTTTGGCTTGTTCTGCCTGGGGTCCTGCTCAGCCTGCAAAAGCAACACTAACTCTGAAGCCCTGAAGAGGAACATTCAGAGTAATTTAGACACTAAAGGAGTGTTTGCTGGTTGTCCATTGATTTCCTACCGCTGCTCTGTTATCTGGGGAGCCAGAAGCGCTTTCTCCCCCAAAGCCCTCCCTCCATATAATTTGCCAACCTCAACAGGACAGCACCTGAACAAAATGCTCTTCCGCAGGAGGCTGTGTTAGTTCGTCATTTTCATCTCAGCATCCTTCTTCCTTTAGAGGTGCCCACAGCAATTCTCACTCCCTCCTGCCTCTCTAAAGAGTTTCCATTGCCCATTTCCTGATGATACACTTAGGTTTGTCTCTTGAAAAACACTGTTACTCCACCCCAGAAATACAGCCCCCAAACTGTTGCATCTGATCCTTTTGTTATTCTTTTTTTGCATCCAGCCTTTTTTTTTTTTTCTTCGCTGTTTGAATCAGAGGTCAAGGGTGTCTGATGCTGCAGTACAATAACCAGCAATCACTTATTGGACTAGCTCCCTGGGAGAAAAGCTTTGCTCATTGAATTGCAAATGGAAGATCAAAAGCAGTAAATCTTTTCCAAGAACAAGGTCTGGTTTTGCCATGTTGGGCTTTGCCAAATATTTCAAATAGCCTTTCTGGTCTAAGCAAGGTGGGATGTTGGTATTTATCATTAGTCAAAGGCAGTGTTCTTAAACTATAGGTCATGATCCACTCCCTGCATGCTCAGAGACTTCAGTCGTGTCTGACTCTGTGCCTACAGTCCCTGCCAGGCTCCCCTGTCCATGGGATTTCTTAAGTAAGAGTACTGGAGTCCTGTAGGAGATCTTCCCTACCCGAGGGTTGAACCTCATCTCCTGCATTGGCAGGTGAATTCTTTACAACTAAACCACCAGGGAAGCCCTATGATCCTCTAAGGGGATCTAAAATCAGTTGAGTAGCTTACAGTGGTAACCCACTTTAGTATTCTTGCCTGGAAAATCCCATGGACATCAGACCCTGGCAGGCTAAAGTTCATGGAGTCACAAAAGAGTCAGACACAATTTAGTGACTAAACAGCAACATTTTACAACTAGCATCACAAAATAGAATTGAGGGAATTCCCTGGTGGGCCATGGTTTTTATTCCACACTTCCATTGCAGAGGGCATGGGTCAACCCCTGGTCAGAGAACTAAGATTTCTCAAGCCATGTTGTACGACCAAAAAAAAAAAAAGAGAGAAAGAGAGAGAAAGAATTGAACTAAGTAGAATAAAATAAAATAAAATAAAATATACCTCATGTAATATATAATAAAAGTAGAGTTCTCTGCAAAATTTTTGTTCTAGTATATATTTTTACATACCTAGGTCTATAAATGTGTGTTCTGAAAAGTCAAAGTGAAAGTCACTCAGTTGTGTCCAACTCTTTGCAACCCCATGGACTATACAGTCCATGAAATTATCTAGGCCAGGATGGAGTGAGTAGCCTTTCCCCTCTCCAGGGAATCTTCCCAACCCATGATTGAACCCAGATCTTCCGCACTGCAGGCAAATTCTTTACCAGCTGAGCCACAAGGGAAGCCCAAGAATACTGGAGTGGGTAGCCTATCCCTCCTCCAGCAGATCTTCCCGACCCAGGAATTGAACTGGTGTCTCCTGTATAGCAGGTGAATTCTTTACCAACTGAGCTATCAGGGAAGCCTGAGGTAGGACCTAAAATGTATTCCCTTTTTTAAAAAAAATATTAATTAATTTATTTTATTTTTTACTTGATTGTGTCAGGTCTTTGTTGTAGCACTTGGAATCTTTGTTGGTGGTGTACAGACTCTCTCGTTGTGGTTCGAAAGCTTAGTTTCTCCCAGTCATGTGGGATCTTCATTTCCCCACCAGGGATCAAATTAGCATCCCCTGCATTGCAAGGCAGATTCTCAGCCACTGAACCACCAGGGAAGTCCCCTATTTCTGGGTTTTTTAAATCTTTATTTTCATTGTGAAATATATAAAACTCCCAGCTACATATATACAATTCGTATTTTTTTAATTTATTTTTTATTGAAGGAAAATTGCTTTACAGAATTTTGTTGTTTTCTGTCAAACCTCAGCCTGAATCAGCCACAGGTATACATATATTCCCTCCCTTTTGAACCTCCCTCCCATCTTCCTCCCCATTCTACCCCTCTAGGTGGATACAGAGCTCCTGTTTGAGTTTCCTGAGCCATACAGTAAATTCCTGTCGGCTATCTATTTTACATATGATAATGTAAGTTTCCATGTTATTCTTTCCATACATCTCACCCTCTCCTCCTCTCTCCCCATGTCCACAAATCTATTCTCTATGTTTCTCCATTGCTGCCCTGTAAATAAAGTCTTCAGAACCATTTTTCTAGATTCCATATATGTGCGTTAGAATATGATATTTATCTTTCCTTTTCTGACTCACTTCACTCTGTATAATAGGTTCTAGGTTCATCTGCCTCATCAGAACTGATTCAAATGTGTTGCTTTTTATGGCTGAGTAATATTCCATTGTGTACATGTACCACAACTTCTTTATCCATTCATCTGTCGATGGACATCTAGGTTGCTTCCATGTTCTAGCTATTGTAAATAGTGCTGCAATGAACAATGGGATAGTTGTGTCTTTTTTAACCCTGGTTTCCTCAGGAGTGGGGAATCCCTAGGAGTGGGATTGCTGGGTCATGTGGTGGTTTTATTCCTAGTTTTTTTTTTTTTTTTTTGAGGAATCTCCCTGCAGTCTTCTCTAGTGGCTGTATTAATTTACATTCCCACTAACAGTGCAAGAGCATTCCTTTTTCTCTACACCCTCTCCAGCATTTATTGTTTGTAGACTTTTTGATGATGGCCATTCTGACTGGTGTGAGATGGTATCTCATTGTGGTTTTGATTTGCATTTCTCTAATAAGCGATGTTGAGCATCTTTTCATATGTTTGTTAGCCATCTGTGTGTCTTCTTTGGAGAAATGTCTGTTTAGGTCTTTTTCCCACTTTTTGATTGGGTTGTTTGTTTTCCTGGTATTGAATTGTATGAGCTGCTTGCATATTTTGGAAATTATTCCTTTATCAGTTGTTTCATTTGCTATTATTTTCTCCCATTCTGAGGGTTGTCTTTTCATCTTGCTTATAGTTTCCTTTGCTGTGCAAAAGCTTTTAAGTTTAATCAGGTCCCACTTGTTTACTTTTGTTTTTATGTCCATTACTCTAGGAGGTGGGTCAGAGAGGATCTTGCTTTGGTTTATGTCATCGAGTGTTCTGTCTATGTTTTCCTCTAAGAGTTTTATAGTTTCTGTCTTACATTTAGGTCTTTAATCCATTTTGAGTTTATCTTTGTGTATGGTGTTAGGAAGTGTTCTAATTTCTTTCTTTCACATGTAGCTGTCCAGTTTTCCCAGCACCATTTATTGAAGAGGCTGTTTTTGCCCCATTGTATATTCTTGCCTCCTTTGTCAAAAATAAGGTACCCATAGGTGCATGGGCTTATTTCTGGGCTTTCTGTCTTGTTCCATTGGTCTACATTTCTGTTTTTGTGCCAGCACCATACAGTCCTGATGACTGTAGCTTTGTACTATAATCTGAATCAGGAAGGTTGATTCCTCCAGCTCCATTATTCTTTCTCAAGACTGCTTTGGCTACTTGGGGTCTTTTGTGTTTCCATATGAACTGTGAAAGTTTTTGTCCTAGTTCTGTGAAAAATGTTATTGGTAATTTGATAGGGATCACATTGAATCTGTAGATTGCATTTGGTAGTATAGTCATTTTCACAATATTGATTCTTCCTGCCCAGGAACATATGGACTATCTCTCCATCTGTTTATGTCATCTTTGATTTCTTTCATTAGTGTCTTACAATTTTCTGTGTACAATTCTTTTGTCTCCTTAGGTAAGTTTATTCCTAGATATTTAATTCTTTTTGTTACAATAGTGAATGGGATTGATTCCTTAATTTCTCTTTCTGATTTTTCATTGTTAGTATATAGAAATGCAAGTGATTTCTGTGTATTGATTTTGTATCCTGCAACTTTGCTAAATTCACTGATTAGCTCTAGTAATTTTCTGATACTATCTTTAGGGTTTTCTATGTACAGTATCATATCATCTGCAAACAGTGAGAGCTTTACTTCTTTTCCAATCTGGATTCCTTTTATTTCTTTTTCTTCTCTGATTGCTAAAGCTAGGACTTCCAGAACTATGTTGAATAATAGTGGGGAAAGTGGGCACCCTTGTCTTGATCCTGATCTTAGGGGGAATATTTTCAGCTTTTCACCAGTGAGAATAATGTTTGCTGTAGGCTTATTGTATATGGCTTTTACTATGTTGAGGTCAGATCCTTCTATGCCCATTTTTTGAAGAGTTTTAATCATAAATGGGTGCTGAATTTTGTCAAAGGCTTTTTCTGCATCTATTGAGATTATCATATAGTTTTTATTTTTCAATTTGTTAATATGGTATATCATATTGATTGATTTGGGTATATGGAAGAATCCTTGCATTCCTGGAATAAACCCAATTTGATCATGGGTGTATGAGCTTTTAGATGTGTTGCTGAATTCTGTTTGCTAAACTTTTGTTGAGGCTTTTTGCATTGATGCTCATCAGTTATATTGGTCTGTAGTTTTCTTTTTTTGTGTTGTCTCTGTCTGGTTTTGGTATCAAGGTGATGGTGACCTTGTAGAATGAGTTTTGAAGTGTTCCTTTCTCTATAATTTTTTTGAAAGAGTTTTAGAAGGATAGGCATTAACTCTTCTCTAAATGTTTGATAGAATTATCCTGTGCAGCCATCTGGTCCTGGGCTTTTGTTTTTTGGGAGATTTTTGATCACAGCTTCAATTTCAGTGCTTGTAATTGGGTTGTTCATAATTTCTATTTCTTCCTGGTCCAATCTAGGATGATTGAACTTTTCTAAGAATCTGTCCATTTCTTCCGGGTTATCCATTTTATTGCCATAGAGTTGCTCATAATAGTCTCTTATAATCCTTTGTATTTCTGCATTGTCTGTTGTAACCTCTCCTTTCTGATTTCTAATTTTGTTGATTTGATTCTTCTCTGTTTTTTCTTGATGAGTCTGCCCAAAGGCTTGTCAATTTCGTTTCTTTCTCAAAGAACCAGCTTTTAGTTTTATTAATCTTTACTATTGCTTCTTTCATTTCTTTTTCATTTATTTCTGCTCTGATCTTTAAGATTTCTTTCCTTCTACTAATTCTGGGGGTTTTTTGTTCTTCTTTTTCCAGTTGTTTTAGGTGTAAAGTTAGGTTGTCTATTCGATATTTTTCTTATTTCTTGAGGTAGAATTGTATTGCTATAAGCTTCCCTCTTAGAACTGTTTCTGCTGCATCCCATAGGTTTTGAGTTGTCGTGTTTTCATTGTCATTTGTTTCTAGAAATTTTTTTATTTCCCTTTTGATTTCTTCAGTAACCAGTAACCTGGTTATTTAGAAATGTATTGTTTAATCTCCATGTTTTTGTGTTTCTTACAGTTTTTTTTCTTGTAATTGATATCTAGTCTCATAGTGTTGTGGTTGGAGAAGATGCTTGATATGATTTCAAGTTTCTTAAATTTATTGAGGTTTGATTTGTCACCCAAGATGTGGTCTATCCTGGAAAATGTTCCATGTGCACTTGAGAAGAAGGTGTATTTGTCTGCATTTGGATGGAATGTCCTGAAGATAGCAATGAGATCCATCTCATCTACTGTATCATTTAAGACTTGTGTTTCCTTATTAATTTTCTGTTTTGATGATCTGTCCATTGGTGTGAGTGGGGTGTTAAGTCTCCTACTATTATTGTGTTACTGTCAATTTCTCCTTTTATGTCTGTTAGTGTTTGTCTTATGTATTGAGGTGCTCCTATGTTGGGTGCACAGCTATTTACAATTACTATGTCTTTCTCTTGGATTGATCCCTTTATCATTATCTAGTGTCCTTCCTGATCTCTTGTAATCTTCTTTATTTTAAGGTCTATTTTGTCTGATATGAGGATTCCTACTCAAGCTTTCTTTTGCTTCCCATTTGCATGGAATATATTTTTCTGTCATCTCACTTCCAGTCTATGTGTGACTTTAGGTCTGAAGTGGGTTTCTTGTAGACAGCATATATATGGGTCTTGTTTTTGTGTCCATTCAGCCAGTCTGTGTCTTTTGGTTGGAGCATATAATCCATTTACATTTAAACTAATTATTGATACATATGTTCCTATTGCCATTTTCTTAACTGTTTGGGGTTGAGTTTGTAGATGTTTCTCCTTCTCTTGTATTTCTTGACTATATAAGTCCCTTTAACATCTGTTGTCAAGCTAGTGTGGTCATACTGAGTTCTCCTAACGTTTGCTTCTCAGAAAGGTTTTTTATTTCTCCATCAATTTTGAATGAGATCCTTGTCAGGTACAGTAATCTTGGTTGTAGATGTTTCCCTTTCAGTACTTTAAATATATCCTGTCATTCCCTTCTGGCCTGCAGAGTTTCTGCTGAAAGATCAGCCGTTAAATGTATGGGGTTTCCCTTGTATGTGATTTGTTGCTTCTCCCTTGCTGCTTTTAATATTCTTTCTTTGTGTTTAGTCTTTGTTAGTTTGATTAGTATGTGTCTTGGTGTGTTTCTCCTTAGGTTTATCCTGTATGAGACTCTGCACCTCTTGGACTTGATTGACTATTTCCTTTTCCATGTTGGGGAAATCTTCAACTATAATCTCTTCAAAAATTTTCTCATACCCTTTCTTTCGCTCTTCTTCTTCTGGGACCCCTATAATTTGAATGTTGGTGCATTTGATATTGTCCCAGAGGTCTCTGAAACTATCTTCAGTTCTTTTCATTCTTTTTACTTTATTCTGCTCTTCAGAAGTTATTTCCCCCACTTTATCTTCCAGGTCACTGATTCATTCTTCTGCCAGATATCTGCTATTGATTCCTCCAGAGTATTTTTAATTTCAGTAATTGTGTTGTTTGTCTCTATATGTTTATTCTTTAATTTTTCCAGGTCTTTGTTAATTGATTCTTGCATTTTCTCCATTTTGTTTTCAAGGTTTTTGATCATCTTTACTATCATTATTCTGAATTCGTTTTCAGGTCATTTGTCTACTTCCTCTTCATTTATTTGAACTTCTGTGTTTCTAATTTGTTCCATCATTTGTGTAGTATTTCTCTGCCTTTTCATTATTTTTTTTTAAACTTACTGTGTTTGAGGTCTCCTTTTCCCAGGCTTCATGGTTGAATTCTTTCTTCCTTTTGGTTTCTTCCCCCCAAAGTTTGGTTCAGTGATTTGAGTAAGCTTTGTATAGGGTGAGATTTGTGTTGGGCTTTTGTTTGTTTGCTTGCTTGCTTGTTTTTCCTCTGATGTGCAAGGCTGAGTGAGGTGGTAATCCTGTCTGCTAATGATTTGGTTTGTATTTTCATTTTATTTGGTGTTTAGATGAGGCCTCCTGCACAGGGTGCTACTGGTGGTTGTATGATGCCAGGTCTTGTGTTCAAGAGGTTTTCTTAGTGTGACTTCTCACTATTTGATACTCCCTAGGGTTAGTTCAGAGAAGGCAATGGCAGTCCACTCCAGTGCTCTTGCCTGGAGAATCCCATGGACGGAGGAGCCTGGTAGGCTGCAGCCCATGGGGTCATGAAGAGTCGGACTTGACTGAGCGACTTCACTTTCACTTTTCACTTTCCACTTTCATGCATTGGAGACGGAAGTGGTAACCCACTCCAGTGGTCTTGCCTGGGGAATCCCAGGGACGGCGGAGCCTGGTGGGCTGCTGTCTATGGGGTCGCACAGGGTTGGACACGACTGACGTGACTTAGCAGCAGCAGCAGCAGGGTTAGTTCTCTGGTCTAGGGTCTCGGAGTCTGTGCTCCCACTCCAGAGGCTCAGCGCTTGATCTAGCTGTCCTCTTCTTTCTACGCACTGAGCTCCACATCCCCTCAGCACCTAGAGAATGTGAGAATTCTGCTGCCACAAATCCCCTCCAGGGACCTTCCAGCCAGGCAGGAGAGACCACTCGCACCAGCACCTTTTTTTTTTTTTCTTTTTTCCTTTGTGCTTAGTTGCTAAGGTGGCCCACGCAGAGGCTGCATATCTGGCGCTTCAGACCTGAGTTCCTGGTATGGACCGGCTAGGCGGCACGTCACCTCAGGACGTGTGCCGAAGCGCCTAAAACACAATTTGTATTTTTTAAAGACTAAGCAAAATCCTGAATTCCCATCACTCTGGTTAAGAACGAGGACAGACCGATATTTTCTAGAAAACATCTGAATGAGACTCCTGACTTCATTCCCCTCCCTGTCCCAAGAGGTAGCCCCTGTCCTGACTTTTATGATAGTTACCCCTTTGCTTTCTTTATAGCTTCACCATCCATGTATACATCAGGAAAAATCGAGTTTAGTTTGGTCTGTCTTTGATCTCTTCCTAACAGTTCTCCCAGATCTGCTTCCTTCACTCCATGTTATATTTGGGAGATTTATTCCCGTCAGTGGAGTTCATTTGCTTTCAGTGCTGCATGCTTTTCTTCCTATGATTGTATCATGATCCATGTTCTGTCCCAGGACTGCGGGATGTGGAGATGGTTCCAGATTGGGTGTTAACAAACAGTGCTACTATGAACCTTCTCCTTCATTTCCTTGGCACGCTTGCAAAGGAGTTTCTTTGGCTGCACAAGAGACAGGTGTTGGGTTTGTGATTCTTGCATGTTCTACCTGGTGAGGTGCAGTTCAGTGTTTGTACCTGTTTTCCTCTAGCAGCTCACACATGGTTTTATGCAAACATTTTTCTGACTGGGTGTTGTGATTTTTAAGAGTTGGAAAGCATGCGCCTGAAGACTCCCAAGGTCAGGGGCGGGGAAAGGAGACATTGGGATGAATTGAGAGAGTAGCCTTGACATATACACACTACCATGTGTGAAATAGCTAGTAGGAAGCTGCCGGATAGCACAGGGAGCTCAACTCAGTTCTCTGTGATGCCTAGAGGGGTGGGGTGGGAGGCACGAGAGAGGGGATTTATGTATCCTTCTATCTGATCCACATTGTTGTACAGCAGGACTAACACAACTTTGTAAAGCAGTTAGACTCCAACTAAAAGGTAAATTAAAAAAAATGAAGACCCCTAAGGTAATAATTGTTTTTAAAAATAAAACTCAGGATTTTCTCATTGCCTGGTGGTGGTGTTGATGCTGTGTGTGTGTAGATGGGCTCGGAGGGAATTGGAGCCACAGAAGGGATGCTTAGGTTGACTGAGTGCTTGTATCCTGCCATGCATGGAATTCAATGCTTTTCCACTTTCCAAGTATCATCTCCTAAATTCTCACCTCAGCCTTAGGAGATGTGATTGATCCCACTCGATAGGAGAACTGAGGTTCAGAGGGAATGGAGGACATGCCCAAGGTCACGTGGGGAAATGCTGGAGCTGGAACTTGACCCCGAACCTGTCTGTCTCTAACGGTCCTCTTCCTAGTGCTTCAGGCTGTGGCCCTCTGCCTCACTGGCGCATGACCTTGACCCACAGCTGCCCTGATGTGACTGAAGGAGACGTAACTCATGCCAGTGAATTCCTCCCAATACGAGGGTGACCCAGAACACAGCCCCTAGGGATAAGTAGCATGAACAAGAGAGAAACTTGTTTTTAGCTGCTGAGTTGGGCAGCTGTTTTACTGCAGTAAACCTGGCCAGTCCTCATGGATAAAAATATACAAGCACGTTCACAGGGTCTCCATTTCTCAGTGCTTGTTTGAAGGCCTAGCACAGATGGAGGCTTTTCCCTTGCTGTGAGCCGCTCTCCTGACTACCCAGAGGTGAATCATGGAAGGTAGACGTGTCATTATCAAGGTATTCTTAGAATGTTCTTAGAATGTTCTCAAAGCTCTTAATAGTTCATGCAGTAATTAATATATTCTGACAGATTAGTAACTTACCAGCAAAACCCTCAATTTCTATAGCACCACTGGAGGCAGAAAACTCCCAGTGTTTAACTGACTTAATTAGTAGCTCAGAGTCACAACTAAGATCATTTATAAGGAAAATGGATAAGATGAGGCAACAAGAAGGACCAATCACTAAAGACTGAGAAAATATGTTATTTGTGGCAATGCAATGAAAGGGTTTCCAGTTCATTGAGTGGGGCTCACATTCAAAGGGCCCTCCAGGATAAGGACATTTATTCAGCGAGATACTCAGGAGAACCACCATTGCCCTTACCTTCTCTTCAATCCTACTTCATGCCAGGAATGTGCCCAGAGGTCTCAGCTGCCAGAAAATATGACCTGAGGAGTCCTGATGGAGGAGCTAGAAGGCAGGCATGCATGGCGCTGACCCTTTATATACCACATATGATATATGTATCCTATTCTAGATCATATTTTCTTAAGCTTAAGTATAGCTGATTTACAGTATTGTGTTAGTATCAGCAGAGAGATTCAGTTACACATACACATAGAGATTCTTTTTCGTATTCTTTTACATTGTAGGTTATAAGATATTGAATATTATTCCCTGTGTTAATACAGTAGGACCTTGTTTATCTATTTTACATATAGTAGCTTATATCTGCTAATCCCAAACTCCTAATTTATCCCTCTCTACCTTTCCCCTTTGGTAACCATAAATTTGTTTTCTATGTCTGAGTCTGCTTCTGTTTTGTAAATAAGTCCATTTGTATCATATTTTAGATTCCACATACAAGTGATAGCATATATTTATCTTTCTCTGATTTACTTCATTTATTTATTTATTTACTTCATTTAAAATGATGATTTCTAGGTTCATCCACATTGCTGCAAATGGCATTATTTCATTTTTTTATGACTGAGTAACATTCCATTATGAATGTATGCATATGTACATATGTATCATGTCTTCTTTATCCATTCTATATCATGAATTATATACTACATATATATGATATGTATAGAGGTTTGATATAAGGAATTGGTTTACACGACTGGCAAGTCCAAAATCCGAAGGGCAGGACAGAGGCTGGGACCTGAGGCAGGATTTCTATGTTACAGTCTGGAGGCAAAATTTCTATTTCTCCAGGAAATCTAGGTCTTTGCTCTTAATGCCTTCAACTCATTGAATGAGACCATCTTGGGCTGAATTATGTCCTCCCAGAATGTGTATGTGAAAATCTTAACCTCCAATGTGATATTTGGAGATAGGGTCCGTGTGTGTATGTGTGTGTGTGTGTGTGTGTGTGTGTGTGTGCACGCTTATTCAATCATGAAATGAGGTCACAGAGTGGGGCCCTAAACCCCATGACTGGTCCTTATAAGAAGAGGAAGTGACACCAGGGAGGAGCATGCAGAGGAAAAAGTCAGGTGAGGACACAGAGAGAAGGTCTCCAGGTCAAGGAGAGAGGCCTCAGGAAAAAACCAGACCTAATAGCACCTTGGTCTTGGACTTGCAGCCCCCAGAACTGTGAGAAGTCACTGTCTGTTGTTTAAGCCATCCTCTCCCCCGACACACACCAGTCTATGATGCAATATTTTCTTATGGCAGCATAAGCAAATACAGGGGCCCACCTACATCTGAGAGTAATCTTTTATTTAAAAGCAGTCAATCCTAAAGGAAATTGACCCTGAATATTCATTGGAAGAACTGGTGCTGAAGCTCCAGTACTTTGGCCATTTGATGCAAAGAGCTGACTCATTGGAAAAGACCCTGATGCTGGGAAAGATTGAGGGCAGGTGGAGAAGGGGCGCAACAGAGAGTGAGATGTTTGGATGGCATCATTGATTTCAATGGACATGAGTTTGAGCAAAGTCCAGGAGATACTGAAGGACAAGGAAGCCTGGGTTGCTGCAGTCCATGGGGTTGCAAGGAGTCAGACATGACTGAGCAACTAGACAACAACAACAATGAGGCTTCCCTGGTGGTTCAGTGGTGAAGAATCCGCCTGCCACTGCAGGAGATGTGGATTCAGTCCCTGGTCCAGGAAGACCCTACATGCAGCGGAAGTCTATTCATTTTGTTGCAAATGGTGTTATCTCATTCTTTTCAATGACTGAGTATTATTCCATTGTATATATGTATCACATCTTCTTTATCCATTCATCTGTTGATGGACATTTAGGTTGCTTCCATGTCTTGGCTATTGTAAACAGTAGGACAATGAACACTGAGGTGCACGTATCATTTGGGGCCATGTTTTTCTCCACATTTTTGTCCAGGAGTGGGATTGCAGGATCATATGGTAGCTCTATTGTTAATTTTTTAAGGAAACTCCGTACTTTCTTCCCCAGTGGCTATACCAAAGTTCATTCCCGCCCTTTCTGTGGCCATTGAGCAGTCTCACACCTCTTTAAGCCCCCTTTGCTCCCAGAACAGCAGGAGCCATGCCCTGACGGCAGAGACCTGTCCCTGGGCCTCACATCAGAGCTTCCTGGAAAGTTTTCTCCTTTTCAACTCCATGATTGACATGCTTTTTTTTTTTTTCTTCTGGTGATTGAGCTGGAAATGAAATTCCACAGGCTTGAAAAACTGTCAAGCAGAGTCTCATTGAAATTGCTTTTTTTTTTTTTTTTCATTTTTAATTTGAAGAAAATAAAAGCCCAAAACTCTGCAGTGGAAGAGTCATTAAATAATTGACTGCGCTTGCCATTCTAAGAGGTAATTCAATACACCCCATCAGGCCACCTTTACAAGGGAACTTTTTGGAGGCCCTCACTAGAGCCCACCCAGTAGGGGAAAAGCAGCTTTCTTGGGAGGAGGCGGCTGTGTTCCCTGGACTGGGAGTCTGGGGAGCAGAAGCAGGCAGACACCCTCAAAGGAGTTGCAGCCCTGGCAGAAACCAACTACATCACAGACAAGGTTGTTTAAAACTTGGCAATTTCAGATCAATTTCCCTTCGGGGTAGAACATGAAGATACTTAGGAAAGCAAATGCATTTAAAGGCAGCCTAAAGACTTACCAGGGTTGTGTGTGCCTCAGATCCTAATTCAAGGGGATCTGAAAGGTGGTTTGGAATCTTTGGTATTTAACAACTCTTCATTCTCTCATTGGCACTTCAAAATTTACAGCGCTTTTTTTTTTTCTCTTTGCTGAGTTCAGCTTAATTAAGGATGCCTTGGTTGTTATTAACAAATAAATCCCAAATGGACTTCTTTCTTAGTTTAATGCATTAATTGTATTATTTTTTTTTTCCAATCTGGAATAAAATCCTCAGGAAATCACTAGTGATGCTTTTTTTAAAAAAGTTGTGATAAAATACACATAACATGAAATTGATCATTGTGACTTTTTTTGTGTCCAATTTAGTGGCATTAGGTACATTCATGGTGTGCTTCTGGGGTCACTTTTGCACTTTTCCCTACCTTCATCCCCAGCAGTCTGGACTCACTAGAAATGGCAGAGCAAGATTTTGATGATTAATTGCTATTTCTGCTAGTCCCATTGCAACTCTCTTAGAATATTGTGCCTTTATTCTGTGAAGGTCTCTCCTCCATTTAAACAGTTTTTGTTTAGTTGCTAAGTCATGTCTGACTCTTTTGCGACCCCATGGTCTGCAGCCTGCCAGGCTCTAACTACTTTCAATCAAGTGCTTTCACCTTAGCCAAACCCACAGAATTGAGGAATGGCATCTCCCTCTGATTCTAAGTCGTGGTCACACTTCTTCACACAAAGGCTACAAAGAAAAGGAAAAGTTACCAGTGGAAGGAACCAATGTTTTTTGGGTAGCTCTGTGCTGCTTTTGTGCTAACCCAGGTCCAGATGTCACCCCATTCGCTATTTACAAGCATCCTCCATCCTACTAGTTTCATTTAACAGATGAGGACGCTGTGGCTCAGATAAGTGAAGGAACAAGGTCACACAGCTGGTGTTGAACTCCAGGTTCAAATGAATTACAAATCCAATATGGTCTGTGGCCTAAGAGAAATGGAACCCAGAAAGGCAGGAAGATTCTAGGAGGGTGATGGGGACAGTGAGTAAATGAGCAGGAGAGTAAAGGAGAACACACCCATCACCCTTTCCAGGAGGAATCAACACCATTGACCTCTGCTCTCAACAGCACTCACAGGGTCCCTGGCTAGCTGGGCCTCATATGGAGAGACCTCCCAGTAAGGGCTTCCAGGCCATGCTCGTCCCAGCTGGAAGTCTGATTACAGACATTTCAGAGTATTTTGATCACTTGCATTCTCCTGCGCATAGGGTCACTCAGAGCTGCAGCCAGAATTTCTGACTCTGCCTTCAAATTAAAACGCCAGCTATTTGTCAAGATGGATTTTCTCAACCAACCGTCTTCGCGTGTTGGAATGTCTCTGGTTGAAAATGCCCCTGGAGAGTTACCATGGCAACACCTGCCTGCAGAATGGCGGGAAGGAATCCTTAAAAGAGATTCCAAATTGCTCTGGCCACTTCCAGCCACAGACACGCACTGGGTTTTGATCTGAGCGTATCTATCTGATGACTCTGGCCTGGGGATGAAAGACTAAGAGGAAAACCCCAAGGTTCCAAAGATGTGTATGAAGCATCTCCCCAGCCTCAGGAGCAGGCTCACAGCGTCTTTATCAGGCTGTGCTGATTTTCCTCCGTCCTTCCTCCGTCTTCAGGGCTCAAGGTCAAACAGTTTAAAGCAGATTTATTTCGAACAGGAAAGGACTGAATGCAAGTTAAGGAAAGGACAGCTGGCTCAATAAAGGTGGGTAAAAGAAGATAGAAACAGTTGAAGGTTTGAAAACTGGAATTGGGTTTTGATAAAGGATTAAGATAATTTCCAAAACAGGTCAATGATTTTTTTCTTTTCCTTTCTTTCTCTCTTTCTTTCTTCCTCCTTCTCTGCCTCCCTCACTCTTCCTCCCCCCTTTCCTTCCCTCCCTTCCTTCTTTCATTCTTTCCTTGGAAATGGAATAGAAATGTAAACAATCCAGAGATTTGAACTGTAGAGTCTGACATAAGCAAGTTTTACAGTTATATGAACTCCCTTGCTAATATTTAATTAGTGCTATGATTTTTCTAAAGATGGCAAACAGCATACTTCAGTATTTAAAAGCTATACAAACTCAGTTACATATGAGTATAGGGTTTTGTGGGTGTGTGTAGAAAAGATCTATAAATGTTATACAGAGTGAAAGCCACTCAGTTGTGTCCAACTCTTTGCTACCCCATGGACTATATACTCCATGGAATTCTCTAGGCCGGAATATTGGAGTGGGTAGTGTTTCCCTTCTCCAGTGGATCTTCCCAACCCAGGAATAGAACTGTGGTCTCCTGCATTGCAGGAGGATTCTTTGCACACTGAGCTATCAGGGAACACTAATGTTATGGAAGCATCAGCCATTTCTAAGCCCTCTTGTTTGTTAAATCTGGTCACAATATTATTTTCATTGGCTAGACCACCCAGGAGGACTCCAGAAGAGTCCAGGTGACTCCTTCTCCCATCCTTTTTTTCCTGATCCCACCCATCATCACAGTCTGACCCCAGAGTAGGGACCATGTGGACACCCTGCAGGAAGGGTCTCAAAAGCACATGACCAAAAACCCCCAGACTCTTGGAAAACTCAAAAGAATGCTTCATTCACTTTTGTCCTAGGTTGTTGTGTTCGTTTCCATACCAAGGGACCACAAACCAGGTGGCATAAAGGAACAGGAATTCGAGGACTTACCTGGTGGTCCAGTGGCTAAGGCTCCACACTCCCAATGCAGGGGACTTGGGTTTGATCCCTGGTCAGGGATCTAGATCTTACATGCGGCAACAATGATTGAAGAGCCCATGTCCCACAACTAAGACCCAGCACAGTCAAATAAGTAAATATTTTTTTAAAAAGAAGATGAAATAAAGGAACAGGCATTTATTCACTCACAGTTCTTGGAGCCAGAAGTCCAAAATCCAGGTGTCAGTAGGACTGATTCCTTCTGGAGTTCATGAGAGAGAATCCTTTTCATGCCCCTCCCCTGGCTTCTGGTGGTTGCCCAAGGTCCCTGGTGTTCCTTTGCTTATAGACGCATTCCTCCAATCGCTGCCCCCACCTTCACGTGGCCTTCTCCCTGTGGGTGTTGATGACTCTTGTTTTCTTATAGGGACTCCAGTCATGATGGATTAGGGCCACTCTAATCCAGATGACCTCCCCCTAGCTTGATTTCATGTACAAAGATCCTACTTCCAAATAGGTCATGTGCACAGGTGGGAGGCCTCCCAGATGGCATTAGTAGTAAAGAACTCGCCTGCAAGAGGCACAGGTTCGAACCCTGCATCGGGAAGATCCCCTGGAGGAAGGCATGGCAACCCTCTCCAATGTTATTGCTTGGAGAATCCCATGGACAGAGGAGCCTGGCGGGCTACAGTCTGTGGGGTCACAAAGAGTTGAACATAAGTGAAGGGACTCAGCACACACACACAGGTGGGGGAAAGTGAAGTGAAAGCCACTCAGTCATGTCTGACTCTGCGACCCCATGGTCTATACAGTCCTTGGAATTCCCCAGGCCAGAATACTGGAGTGGGTAGCCTTTCCCTTCTCCAGGGGATCTTCCCAACCCAGGGATCAAACCTGGGTCTCCTGCACTGTAGGTGGATTCTTTACCAGCTGAGCTTTCAGGGAAGCCCCACAGGTGGAAGAGGGAAGGTTACAGCTTCTGCCTGTCTTTCGGGGAGGCACAGTTCAACCTGCAACAGCTGGGTTCCTCCTGAAACAGACCCCGAGACAAAGTTGTGAATGCAAATATTTAGTTTCTTTGGGAGGTGATCCCAGGAAGTGCTGAAGCACGTGGAGAAGTGAGGAAGGGAAGGGAGGCAGAAAGAGGACATGAATGAGTGGGATGCTCTTGGGGGCAGATGGGGCCTAATCCTGCTGGGGGCCCCAGAGGACCATGCAGAATGTCCTGCTAGAGGAGGTTTGGGTGTGTATGCTGTAACCTCCTCTGTAGGGCCTCGGGCTGCTGGGGCATCGCCTCCCAGCCTGTCCATTTCCTGGGAAAGCCCTCAGGCAGACCCGTGGCCATGGCCGGGGGAGGTGGCTGCCTGCAGGAACCCCAAGGCATGGAGACAGTGCCAGCAGCTTCTGCTCTGACCTCACATAGTGGGTCTTCCTCTCACATTGAGAATAAGGGATTTCTATTGTCAATCACTGCCGTTCCTTTTTTAACATTGGCAGGTAACCACTATCTGACAGATTATGAGTGAAAAAGATATTTTACTCCAAAATCACTTCCTTTAGCTATTGTCTAATGACAAATCATTCTAAAGATTTTCAAATTGATAACTGCATTATCTGAGCTTGAAGAAACCTTGTCCCTGGGATATATTTTTTCATCTTCCGTAAAGTTTGATTTGCAAGCCTGTGCCTTCCCTTCCCCAGTCTGTGCCCATCTGGTAAATTTCTATGGGCATGCTAAGTCACTTCAGGCGTGTCCAACTCTCTGTGACCCTATGGACCATAATCCTCCAGGTTCCTCTGTTCATGGGATTCTCCCGCAAGAATACTGGAGTGGGTTGTCATACCCTCCGCCAGGGGATCTTCCCAGCTCAGGGATCGAACCTGCATCTCCTGCATTGCAGGCAGATTCTTTACCGCTGAGCCACAGGGGAAGTAAATCCCTATGCAACCTCTAAGACTGAATCACATCTCTGCATCGACGATGAGCTCCTGCCAGTCATCCTGTGGTGCCGAGCACAGTGCCCTGTAGGAGGACATTATGCCATAAATGTTTGCTGAAAGAGTGAATTATGAATGAGTGAATGAAAGAATGTATGAATGAATGAACGTGGGATCATTGGTTATTTCAAGCTCTCCCTACCACACAATTGGGAAGTGCACCCTAACAGCAAAACTGTAAATTCATTATTCTTCCCAGTGTGCTGTAACCCAGGACACTTTATATTCACACAAACACCTTGAAAATAGCTACTGACAGTCTGTTCAGATGTCACTGACAAGGCCCACATGTGACCGGTTTTTCTTCCTCAATTTGATTGCTCTTTGATGTGCAGCCACGTGACTCTTCTCCCGGGCCTGGCAGTATCCTCTTCACAGCCTTTCCTCTTGGGCTTACGGTCAGCCTGCTGTCCTCCCTCCAAGGAAGCAGCTCCAGTCCACCATCCCACAGCAGGCCTGTCCCTTTGTCACTCTGGTGTCCCGGTATGTCACTGCTCCACTCTCGAGACAGGGCTACCGCTGTTCCTTGGTGCAGACATGGGCCAAGGCAAAGTTTTTATCTAACCCCAGAACTTTTGATTTCTTTCTCTGGATTTCTGTAGGAGCTGAGGAACATCTGAAACACTGGCCAATTGTCCTTCAATCAGTTATTCACTTTGCCGTCATGACTTCATCGACAATTCCATGAAACCCAGAGCTACTACCAGGACAGTTCTAGGACAGCCGTCATCCTCAGCTTCCTCTTCCCTGTTACTGCCCGTCTTGTCATCACTGTCAGCATCCATCTGTCAAGCACTGAACAGTGTGAGCTGGAGATTTCCTTGGAGCTGGAGGTGAGGTAACAGAACCCTTAAAGCTTCTATCTTAAGTGCTATTACATTGGCATTTTTTTTCCACAACCATGTTTGAACATCCATCCAACTATTTAATAAATACTTATGGCAGGGCCATCACACTAGAATACAATGGTTTAAAAGACCCAGTTCCCCACAAATATTCATAGCTGTGTTAGTCATCATAGCCAAAACAATTAAACAGACGAAACACTGAAAGAATCTTTACTTGAAACATTGAAAATAATGTTTGAAACAACTAAAATATCTTCAACAAATGAATGGATAAACAAAATGTGGTATATATAATAGAATATTTCTCAGTTATAAAAAGAAAGAAAGCGCTGATACCTGCTACAACATGGATGAACCTTGAAACCTTATGCTAAATGAAAGAAGCCAGACACAAAGGCCACCTGTTATATGACTGCATTTAAAGGAAATATCCAGAATAGGTAAACCTACTATAGAGATGGAATGCAGGTTGGTTGTTGCTGGGGGAGGGGGTACAGAGTGTGACTGCTTGATGATTTCAGGATTTCCTTTCAGAATATGAAAATATTTTAGAGCTAGATACAGGAGGTGGTTGCACACAGATGTGAAAGTACTAATTGCCACTGAATTGTATGCTTTAAGTGGCTAATTTTATGTTATGTGCATTTTGTCTCAATTAAAAAAAAAATGTTTTTTAAAGACCTGACTCCTATTCCTCACAGTCCATGAGTTCCAGTTTCATGTACAGGCCCCAGAGAATCTGTGAAGGGGGAGAGACCACAGTGTGGTGTGGAGGCAATCATTGCCATCACTGAGACCTTTAAAGGAGAAAAGGACTTGGAAACCATCAAAGGACAAAGGCTAGGATGGGATGAGCAGAGAAGTTAGACCCTGTGGCTCTGTGGTGTTCTTGGTTTGGTCCTTAATTAACAGAGTAGCCTTGTTTTCTTTTGTTTTGTTTTAGCACTACTTGGCAGCCACTGGGCAAGTTGGTGGAGGAAGAGGAGATACAAGGATGAAGGAGATGAAGACTCAGCCCACTGTCCAACCTACCCACCAGCTTGCATCCTAACAGGGAAAGAGACCTGCCCACAGACAGTGAGAAATGGGGTAGGATAAATAAATGCTGTGGGAGGGTCACATGGAACTCTCTGGTATAAGTCCAGGAGGAGGAGGGAGATAGACTTCATCCAAGAGAAGGAGTCGCTTCCTACCCCACGGGGCTGAGGGCAAGTGCCGAGGGCTTAAGAGAACTCCATGCCCCATACTCTGCCCTGCAAGCTTATGTTCCCATCAGTAAAGGAGGCCAATTGGGTGAGTGGCAGATTGTTTCCCAGTTAGATCAGCAACACAAGGGAATTAAGGAAGTGCCCCCAGTGCTGGCCGATTCTGATTCTCTCCCCAAGAGATGCTCACTTGACTTTCCATTTCCCCTGGGTTCTCCACTGGCGGCAAGAGGCGTTAAGGGGAAGGGAACCTCCTCTCTGGGATTTTGCTCTGCTAGAGAGAGTGCTCTGGGCTTGACCTGTAGTATCTTTCACAGTCATCCTTCGAAACAGGGATTATGAACACTTCTTTATGTATTTATTTTTTAAATGCTTATTTGTATTTATTTGGCTGCACCAGGTCTTAGTTAGGCTTCCCAGGTAGTGTTAGTGGTAAAGAACCTGCCTGCCAATGCAGGAGACATAAGAGAAGCAGGTTCGACTCCTGGGTCAGGAAGATCCCCTGGAGGAGGACATGGCAACCCACTCTACTATTCTTGCCTGGAGAATCCCATGGACAGAGGATCCTGGCAGGCTGTAGTCCATAGGATCGCAAAGAGTCGGACACGACTGAAGTGACTTAGCAGGCATGCGTTTGGTCTTAGTTGCGGTATGCAAGATCTTTAGTTGCATGCAGACTCCTTAGTTGCAGCATGTGGGACCAAGTTCCCTGACCAGGGATGGAACCCAGGCCGCCCGCATTGGGAGTGTGGACTCTCAGCCACTGGACCACTGGGGAGGCCCTAAATGTTCCTTTTTTGCAGATGAGGTTCAGAAAGATGAAATGATTTGCCAAAATCAGACAGCCAATAAGTGATGGGATCAGGATGTGAGCTGGTGTGACGTCACGGGCTCTGTTCTGTGTACTCCCAGTCCTGTTTGGCTAAGAGTCTGTGCCACAGGGCATCAACCTTCATTAAGACAATTTCTGCAACTGGAAATATTAAAGGAAAAAGTAATGCAAGGCTGAAAAATGTTGACAAGCTATTGCTGGACCTATACCAGTGAACCTTCCGAGGGTAGCTGTGCTTTAGCTGGGCAGGCTCCATCACTCACGGGACCTCACTGGCTCCCCTGGGCATCAGTGGCCTGGACCACTGTCAAGAGTCATGTCCTCAGCACAGAGCTGAGACCTGCGAGGTTTCTGATGAAGAAAGAACAAAGTGCCTGGAAACTTGAGTTGCACTGTGTCACAGTGAAAAGGCCAGAATTGGCATTTTAAAAATTCATTGTCTTCTAATAATAAAACTGTGTTGACAGAGAGCTGGGCTTCTGAGAGCATCAGGCTTGTGCAAACATCACTTCTGGAATGTTCACAACCCAGGCTCAGGGAAGTGAGAAGGTGACTCTGACTGGGGTCTCTGCAGTTAAAAGAAACAGGCCCAGAGGAAAAGCGTTCTGCTCCAGGCGGGCAGAAAGTGGCCAGAGGGAGGTGATGTGAGTTCCAAGAACAAACACTTGCACAGCACCCACGCATGCCAAGTGCTGTCACAGACATACACGCATTGCCCTGTGGAGCATCTGCCGCCTATGTCCTGTGCTCAATGCCTTCTTCCTTGAATGCAAAAGCTATGGAGGCAGAGGAAGCTGGTTCTTAGAGAGCCAGGGGGAAGGACCCTCCTTGGTCGCTCATCCTCGTCTTGCACTCACCCTCTTTACATCAGGCTCTGAGCCTTGGCACCACTGCAGCCAGCCCAGCTGGCAGGGGCCCTGCTTATCCTTCTGACCTTACCCCAGAGACCCCCGTAAAACAATGAGCAATCCTCTGGACGGAGGAGCCTGGCAGGCTACAGTCCAGAGGGTCACAAAGAGTTGAAGCGACTTAGCATGCACGCACACAAACAGCCCAGCTGGCAGGAGCCCCGCCACACTGTTGTGTGGAGCCCGTGAGCTTGGAGAAGGGCCTGGTCCTGGTACCTTCCTTTCTCCTTCAGATCTGGTCCCCGTGGAGGAGCTGGTTTGCCTGTCTGCCCACAGCCTGGGGCAAGCTCCCTGGGCACACGTGCTCCACCTTTGCTGGAGGCGGGAGGTGGCAGGAGGCCAACTCTCCAGGGATGGGTTGAATAGTGGTGGGAAGTAGTGAAAGACTGCATACTTAAGCCAAAAATCCTCTAGTCTGGCCTTTTCCAATAATGAAGCTGATATTTTCATCTTCTCCTGTCAGATTCTTGAATGTATCTTTCCATTGGTTCTGAGCTCAGAGGATGGAAACTGAAGTGTAATTTCTTTCTTTCCTAGAATCCTTCTGGGGTCTCTCTTCTCCCCAGCACACTCACTGCCTGGCACATAGTGGTGGTGATTTAGTTGCTAAGCCTTGTCCAATTCTTGTGACCACATGGACTGTAGCCTGCCAGGCTCCTCTGTCCGTGTGATTTCCCAGGCAAGAATACTGCCATTCCCTTCTCTAGGGCATCTTCCTGACCCAGGGATCAAACCAGGGTCTCCTGCACTGCAGGCAGATTCTTTACTATCTGAGCCACCAGTGCCCAGCATATAGCAGGTGCTCTCTATTTGTTGAAGACTGAAGTAGTCAAAGATGTTAAGATGGGAGGCTGATGCTTTTCCTTCCTTACTGTAGAAATAATCCAAGGCCATTGTCATGGGCCACTTAGTAATTGTGCTTTGGTTGGGAAGGGTCAGGTGAATCAACCCTAATTTGATTGGCTGAAGGTCTCATTTATGCCTGAAATGGAACTAGCCTCAGCCAGAAATGCCCAGGGCAAAACACCTAGTAGTGTATTAGTCGCTCAGTTGTGTCTGACTCTTTGCAACCTCATGGACTGTAGCCCGGGAGGCTCCTCTGTCCACAGGATTCTCCAGACAAGAATACTGGAGTGGGTTGCCCTTTCCTTCTCCAAAGGATCTTCCCAACCCAGGGATTAAACATGGGTCTCCTGCATTGCAGGCAGATTCTTTACCACCTGAGATCTCTATTGAGAATAAAAGCAATGGGAATTTGATAAAGTTTAATTATTTTGCAAAGGTCCGTCTACTCAAAGGTGTGGTTTTTCCAGTGGTCATGTGTGGATGTGAGAGTTGGACTGTAAAGAAAGCTGAGTACCGAAGCTTTGATGCTTTTGAACTGTGGTGTTGGAGAAGACTCTTGAGAGTCCCTTGGATTGCAAGGAGATTCAACCAATCCCTCCTAAAGGGAAATCAGTCAGTCCTGAATATTCATTGGAAGGACTGATGCTGAAGCTGAAACTCCAATACTTTGGCTGCCTGATGTGAAGAACTGACTCATTACAAAAGACCCTGATGTTGGGAAAAATTGAAGGCAGGAGAAAGGGACGACAGAGGATGAAATGGTTGGATGGCATCACCGACTCAATGGACATGACTTTGAGCAAACTCCGGGAGTTGGTGATGGACAAGGAAGCCTGGTGTGCTGCAGTCCATGGGGCCACAAAGAGTCGGACATGACTGAGCAACTAAACAGAACTGAATTCTTTTGCAGGGATGGAAGTACCTTTCCAGGTTTTTGTTTCAAGAACCTTCAGCTGTCTAAACACTCAGCTCAGCCAAGCTTCGCTCTGCATACAGACTGCAGCTGGACTTCAGAGGCTCAAGCATCCTGCTTTCATCTTCCCATTGGCAGAGCTCCTTGTTTCCAACCCTGACTGGAAGGAGATGAGGAACCCCACAGCAGAGGGCAGGTGAGGGTTGGAAGAATTGAGGTGTACGTTTTTAAAAAAACAATTTATTTACCTTTGGCAGTGCTGGGTCTTTGTTGCTGTGTGTGGGTTTTCTCTAGTTGCATCGAGCGGGGGCTGCTCTCTACTTGTGTGCAGGCTTCTCACTGCCGTGGCTTCTCTTGTTGTGGAGCAGAGGCCCTAGGGCGCCCGGGCTTCAGGAGCTGCAGCATATGGGCTCAGTAGTTGCGGCTCCTGGGCTCTAGAGCACAGGCTCAATAGTTGTGGTGCACGGACTTAGTTGCTCCATGGCACGCGGGATCTTCCCGGATCAGGGAGTGAACCTCGTCTTCCTACATTGCAAGGCAGATTCTTTACCACTGAACCACTAGAGAAGCCCTGAAGTATACATTTTAAGGCTGCTGAGGTGGTCATTTAGGCTATAGTCTCAATGCCAATCCCAGGGAGTGACAAGGTGAAAAATAATTTTTTTAAAAAGTGTAAAACTGAAAATAAACAGGGGGACACAAGAGAGCTCTCAAGACACCCATCTATGGGGTGGAGGGGCGAATGTAGAACTTCCCCCAAGAAAGCAAGTAGAAAGGAGCATGAAGTTAAAGATCGGTGGACAGAATAAGCACCCCCTAATCTTTCCGTTGCTTTTGAACTGTGGTGTTGGAGAAGACTCTTGAGAGTCCCTTGGACTGCAAGGAGATCCAACCAGTCCATCCTGAAGGAGATAAACCTTGGGTGTTCATTGGAAGGACTGATGCTGAAGCTGAAACTCCAATACTTTGGCCACCTCACGCGAAGAGTTGACTCATTGGAAAAGACCCTGATGCTGGGAGGGATTGGGGGCAGGAGGAGAAAGGGACGACAGAGGATGAGATGGCTGGATGGCATCACTGACGCAATGGACATGAGTTTGAGTAAACTCCGGGAGTTGGTGATGGACAGGGAGACCTGGCGTGCTGCGATTCATGGGGTCTCAAAGAGTCGGACACAACTGAGTGACTGAACTGAATTGAATCTTTCCATATTTCTGTTGTCTTGGTGCTGAAGCAGGATTGGCTCCCAAGTTTTAAGTCTTTCAGGCCACACAAAGGATGTTTGTCTTTCCCCTGTCTTTTTCTGTGTGTGGTTGGTGGGGGGGTGATGGTGGGGGATAGGAAATGAAGTCTTAGTCACACGGGAGAGGAAACCCAGGAGGCCTGGGTTTCCCACCACTGCAGATGTGCCGGGGTTGGGAACAGGAGGGAGCAGGTCTGCTTGATTAAAAAAGAAAAACCCACAGGGGGCCTTCTGATTAACACAGGTCCCAAGGACCCACTGTGTTGCACAGGGAAGGCTGCTCAATATTATCTAACAACCTAAATGGGAGAAGAATTTGAAAAAGAATAGACACGTGTATATGTATAACTGAATGATTTTGCTGTCCAACCGGAAACTATCACAACATCGTTAATCAGCTATACTCCAATAAAAATTTTTTTAAAATGCAGGTCCCATCAGGACCCCTCTCTTCTTTTCATTGCAACTCAGTGTGGTGAGATGGGGTAACTTGCCAAATGAAGAGAAAATCACCTCTTATCTCAGAAGTGGCTATGCCAATTAAATACACTAATATTATGTGCCACGGCTTATTTCGTCACCTTGTGGTAGGTCCGAAATCCCATGCCTGGGAAGCTTCCCTCTAGTGCAGCTCTTTGGGAATGAACCATTCAGGTTGCTCCCTAGGACTCTGGGAGGCAAGGCCCTTTTGGGAGGGGCCGCAAATGAGGTCAAACATGACTTGACAGGATACTTAGGCCGCTTACCGATCAGTTGTGTCCTACTCTGCCACGGCATGGACTGTAGCCCTCCAGGCTCCTCTGCCCATGGACTTTTTCCAGGCAAGAAATACTGGAGTGGGTAGCCAATTCCTGCTCCAGGGGATATTTCCGACGCTGCAGGATTGAACCTGCATCTCTTGCGCCTCCTGCATTGGCAGGTGGATTCTTTACCGCTGAGTCACCTGAGAAGCCTGAGGATGCTGAAAACAGCTACCAATAACAGAATTGTCTGTCTGTTGCAGGTGTGAGTGAATCCTTATTCTCCTTTTGCTTGCAAGGAAACTGAAGCGTGGAGAGGTTGGGTCATGCGCTTTACATCACAGCCTGGTACGTTTGATCAAGTCGGGTTTGGGTGGCTTGTGCCCTGCTTCCTTCTCACCCCAACTTTATCCCCAGCCCAGACTGGAAGGAGAGCATTGAAAATATCTCTGTAAATCAGAGATGTGTTGGAGCTGTCACAGAGATTCAGTGAGGTGATTATGGGACACGCTTACGAGCATGCCTGGTCTGTAGTAAGCATTCAGTAGATGTTGGCTCTTAGGATCAGCGCTGGGTCCATCCTCTCAGCCAAAGGATTCCCAAGGAAGAAAGAGAAGCAGGGAGGGCAGCAGGGCACAGTGACCAGCAGTGCACTGAAATCAGAACTTGGACTCTGCTCAGAGAGACCTCAGAGTGACTGCCCGAATCTGCTGAAAGAAATAAGCAGTGCTTGTGGTCACCAGATTGAACAGCTAATCACGGCTCTCCATCTGTGATTATAAAGTGCGGAGACTTGAGAAGGGAGAGCTTGTTAGGTGAAAATTGAACAAGCATCAGCCGCTTCGAGAGGCAAAGCGCTCAGTGAACATCAGAAACGGCTGTGTCTTAGGCATTCATCAGGCAATGGCTTGTGATTTCTTTTTCTTTTTAAATATCCCGTGGCAAGCCTCAAATGCCTTAAAAATGAGGACCCGGAATAGACTATGAGTCTAAAATACAGGAGGCCCAAACAAGCTCTATTTAAGGTTCTAAATAAGGCATCGAGTTTATCACTCAGTACAGAAAGACCAGCTCCAGGCTTCCACTGCTAATTATAGTGCTGACTTCATTTTCTTCTCCTTCTCCCTGGTGTATGTTTTTAGTCTTTGTTTCCTAACAAGTCTGGGATCACTTGTGGTGGTTTCATTCTTCCCATCCCACTTTCCCAGCTCTCCCTTCAGTGCACCAGAGCCTGGGCAGCTGGGTGGATTCTCTGCCGCATCCTCTGATCATTGTGTTTCTCTTGCTGCTCAGACAGGGAGCAGAGTCCTTACTTCTGCTCCTGTAGCCACAGGGTCACTGTGGGGGGCGGGCATCCATCCTCCACAGGTATATGACCTTACCCACCTGAGCAAAGGCTTCCACTGCATACCCCCCTGGATACACACGAGTCTCTGTACCCCAGCCTCTGGGGACTAGACCCCATGGAAAGCACCTGACCTCAGGGCCACAATCATTTGGCTTACAGAGATGCACTAGACCAATCAAATTCCTGTTTTTGAAAAAAATTATGTATTTATTTATTTTTGGCTGTGCTGGGTCTTTTCTGCTGCTCGTGGACTTTCTCTAGTTGCGGCGAGTGGGGGCTACTCTCTAGTTGGGGGGCACGGGCTTCTCATTGCAGCGGCTTCTCTTATTGCACAGCTCAGCCTCTAGGGCATGACGGCTTTAGTAGCTGCAGCAGGCGGGCTTCATTGCCTCACGGCATGAGGCCTCTTCCTGGACCAGGGGTCAAACCCGTGTCCCCTGTCTCGGCAGGCAGATTCTCACCCACTGGGCTGCCAGGGAAGTCCCACATTTCTTTACTCAGAAATCCAAACTAAAATGGAGACAGCGCATTCACTGGCTGGTTGCAAGAGCTTCAAATCAAAGGCTGTACAGTGGAGTCGGGCATGGGGGAGACCTCACCTAGATGGATGTCCTGCTCGTGGCCCAGCAGAACCAGAGGTGAGGTGTGTGGCCACATCTGACCGAGGTGGGGCACCAGAATGAAGGTCCCCAGATCCAAACTCTAGGTGTGTCCACAAGGGGCTTGGCATGATTACAGCTCCATCTGGGTCCTCAAGATGAGCCCTATTTTCATACCTAAGCTGGGCTTCCCTGGTGCCTCAGATGGTAAAGAATCTGCCTGCAATGTGGGAGACCTGGGTCTGATCCCTGGGTTGGGAAGATCCCCTGGAGAAGGAACTGGCAACCTACTCCAGTATTCTTGCCTGGAGAATCCCATGGACAGAGGGGCCTGGAGGGCTAGAGTCCATGGGGTCATAAAGAGTCGGACACAACTGAGTGACTAACACACACACACACACACACACACGCAGAAGATCCTCTTTACTGCAACCAGATGAACGAATCCTGGCAGTCAGTAACTCAGTCCATTTCCACAAGATGCCATGGAGTGCAGATCTCTGGCGTCAGGGCAAGTCAGCCTGGCCCTTGGCCCTGGTCTGGTGCAGGGCTGAAGCAATGGTAACCTGAGGCTGATCTGTGTGGTTGCCAGGACTGCTGTTGGGTGGGTGTGTGATTCTGGGAGCAGCCTCTAAATCAAGCATTTCAGGCCCATTTACAGGTCAGGGGTAGATGCATCTTATTCTGAACTTGCTTACTGGGGCCAATACCTACACAGCCACTCAGCAAGTATTTATTGGGTCCCTCTGATGTTCAGCCTTGAATAGTCATTGGAAGGACTGATGCTGAAGCTGAAGCTCCAATCCTTTGCCATCTGATGCGAAGAGCTGACTCATTGGAAAAAAATCCTGATGCTGGGAAAGATTGAGGGCAGAAGGAGAAGGAGGTGACAGAGGATGAGGTGGTTGGATGGCCTCAGCGATACCATGGACATGAGTTTGAGCAAACTCTGGGAGATGATGCGGGACAGGAAGCCTGGTGTGCTGCAGTCCCTGGGGTCTCGAAGAGTGAGACGAGAACATTGATGAAAAGCAACATTGATGTCAGGTGATGAAACTAGGTGCGAAGCATGAGGCAAAGGTGAAAGGTTCGGGTGTCTGTTGCTCTGACTTAACAATTAAAACAAAAGATGCATGCACAAATCAAGAAAAAAGCGGTAACTGTCATGAAGACGTACACATGCCATGGGCTTTCAGAACAGGCACCAGCTACTTCCTTCCGGAAGGATTATGGGAAAAGTTGGGGCTGAGACGACCTTGTGTCTGGACCTTGACCCTCAGGGAGGATCTGGAGGCTGGCGAGTGGGAAACACCAACAGAAAGCGGTGCGTGCGGAGCTGCAGAGTGAGGAGCACGAAAGGAAAGACCGGCCGTCACGCTGGGTTGAGAGCTGTTCGAAGATGATGGAAAACATCACACTGTGCCGCCGGCTTTATTTTGAAGCTGATGTGATGTCACTGGAGGGTTGTGAACAGAACAATGGCGGGCAGAGAGAGCCTTTGGAAAGATTACCGCCGGTCGTATTAATAGGAAGGAGGGAAGCCTAGTGATGCTTAAGGAGCTGTCCACGTCGGATGGAGTTGAGGGCAGAGCGTGCTCCCACCCAAGGCATCTTCACTTGCGCTTCCTCCTGGGGAGCCTGACCAGTAGCCCTTTCCCCTCATGACAAATTCCTCTTCTCTTACTGATGGACTCCACCTGCTCCCCACCCCCAGCTGTAAAACGTTGCCAAATGGATTCAATTCAAATTCTATGTAATAAAAACATAAAGTAAGGCAACATAAATGGGAATGCTTTAAGTAATGTCCTCTGGCATCTCATAAAAGCCTCTTAAATTGATTACACGAGAGCGCAGGGTGCAGACGCCAGAAAAAAGGGTTTTATAGGAACTTTGGCAGCGCCCCAAAGGGGAGTGGTGTGGTGGTTGCCACGGACATAACTCTTCCCCCGATCACGTTTGTGCTTCAGATGCGGCACCCTGCACAATGACTTTCCCTTCCCTACGCAGCGTATGTATTTAAAAACAAAAACCCGCTGTCATTAGTGATTTGTCAGCTCTGATCATTTGGGCTGTAAAAATTCTGAGGTCCGTTTTGCAGTAATTAAGACAACTAGGAGTGTGAGCTATCCTGGAAGCTGGGGAAGATCTGCTTTTTTACTCCCTAAGGGACTGGTTTTGCACGATGCTTAGCCCAGAGGAATATGATGCACTAATTCAGCTGCTGGAAAACCCCTGGGAAGTTGGGAGAGGTTTCTTTCCAGCCACACTGTGGAGTCTTCCCTTGCCTGTCCAGTCTTCTGTCCAGATCTCTGCAGCTCAGCAAGGCAGCCTGGGCGTAGCTCTGGGCAGGGGTGGGGCTGACCAGTGATACCAGGAGACTGATCCTGCCTTCTGCAGGGTGGTATGAGTACCGTCTGATTGTCAAAACACTGGTCTGAGTACAGAAACACATTCTTGGGAATGTGAGTTTGTGACTCACAAAAGTGGAAGATTTTTTTTTTTAATATTTCTTTACTTGGCTGCATCAGGTCTTAGTTGCAACACATGGGATCTTTGCTGTGGCTCCAGGGCTTCTCTCTAGTTTTGGTGTGCAGGCTTAGTTAGTCTGCAGTATGTGGGGTCTAGTTCCCTGACCAGGGATCAAACTCATGTCCTCTGCATTGGAAGGCAGATTCTTAACCACTGGACCACCAAGGAAGTCCCAGAGAGGAAGATCTTTTAAAGCCACATGTCAGGTTACCAGAGGAGTGATGTCCAGCAAGCCAAATTCATGAGACCGATTGATGTGTTCCCTATGGATGGTTCAGATTGGTGCTTCTAAGGTGCTTTTAATAACTCCTGCTGCAACCCATAGTTTGCCTTTCTAAGTGTGAATCTCCTGGCTTATATCTTCTTGAGAGGTAGACCTGGTCTTCAGGGCTAAACCAGGAGGCTTCTTCTTCTTTTTTTTTTAAAAAACCAACCTGTATTAATTTGCAGTATTTTCCCCCAGAGGGTGAGATGCTTCCAATAAGCCTGGAACTCCCTTGATTTTTCCTTTCTCTTTCTCCCTCCTCCTCTCGCCCTCCCCTCTCTCTTTCTTCCTCTGCCCGTCTTTCCTCTTTCCTCGTCTTTCTTTCCTTTCTCCCTTCCCTTCCCCCTTCCTTCCTTCTTCCTTTTACTTTTCCTTCCTTCCTCTCTTCCTCCCTCCCTCCTTCCTGTCTCACTATCCCTCCCTCTCTCTCTTTTTCTCTCTCTCCATCCCAGTCTCTCTCTCTCTCCCCTTCAGTATCAGCTGAGAGTCTCCTAAGTGCATTCTGCTACAGGCAGGGAGTGGGTGGCATAAGCAGAGCCCAGTCCCAGGCTGCCCAGAGCTCAGAGTGCAGTGTGATAATTCTCAACAATGTCTCATCATCTGGAGCACATCAGAATCACCTGGAGCACTTTTAAAAAAATTCTTGAACCCCACCCCAGGAATCTTCAAAGGTGCAGCCTAAAAAGAATTATTATGAAAAAAAAAATCTTCCCAGGCAATTTTCTTATCTTGTCATCAATCTTACTTTGTCATCAAGGAGACAACCACTGGCCCATTGGAGATAAAATAGCTACAACATTATGTGATGTATAAACACAAAGCTATGTTAGCAAGGAGGGAACTACTGATTCAGTTGTTGGAAGAGTTGGTGGTCAGGGAAAATTTCATAGGAGCAATGCTTGAACTGGGTCTTAAAGGATGAAAAGGAGTTTGCTAGGGGTTACTGGGGCTTCCCTGGTGAAAGTGAAAGTGTTAGTTGCTCGGTCATATCTGACTCTTTGCAACCGCATGGACTGTAGCCTCTGTCCATGGAATTCTCCAGCAAGAATACTGGAGTGGTTTGCCATTCCCATCTCCAGGGGATCTTCCTGACCCAGGGATCGAACTCAGGTTTGCCACATTGCAGGCAGATTCTTTATTGTCTGAGCCAGCAGGGAAGCCCAAGAAAACTGGAGTGGGTAGCTTAGCCCTTCTCTAGAGGATCTTCCCGACCCAGGGATCAAACCTGGGTCTCCTGCATTACACGTGGATTCTTTACCATCTGAGGCACCAGGGAAGCCCACGAGTTTGCTGGGGGTTTACTGGGGCTTCCCTGGTAGCTCAACAGTGAAGAATCTACCTGCTAATGCAGGAGACTCAGGTTTGATCCCTGGGTCAGGAAGATCCCCTGGAGAAGGAAATCGCAACTCATTCCAGTATCCTTGCCTGGTAAATCCCATGGACAGACGAGCCTGGTGGGCTACAGTCCATGGGGTCTCAAAGAGTCAGCCATGTCTTAGTGACTAAACAACAATAAGAGCCAGGGGCTACCAGGGCAGGTAAAGGCAGAGTCCCTTTAGACAGATATGTGTATGCGAGAGGAAACCAACTCACTGCAAGGGCTCCTTGCTGTTCTGCAGGGCTGGAATGGACTAGACTAACAGGAAGTGCTTTGAGGCAGGGCCCGAAGGATGGCTGGGGCCAAAGGATCCTGGCTTTGGAGATCTTGCCAACTCATTTGTATATCTTCCTTGCAAGCCATAGGAAAACTTTGAAGAGTTCCAAAGAGGACATGATGGAGTCAGATTTACATTTGAGAAGAATAAACCAGGGGCCACGTTGTGAGGCTGAAGTGGGCAAGATCAGTTAGGAAGCTCATATTAATTCAAAAGGCAGCCCCAGCATCTCTGGGGTCCCGGTGCTGTGAGGACGAGAGACCTTTGTCAAACACCCAGGCAGGATGGGGCAGACCTTTACAGGTGTGTCCAGGTCCTTCGTTTCCATTTGTTCCCATGGAAACCTAGTGCCTTTTTTTTTTTCTATCGCCCTATTGTGCCATCAACCACACACACACCTGGTGTGAGAGAAAGTTTTATAAGCCTCAACCAACACACTCCCAGCTCCTCAAGTCCCCGGGTTCACGGTGGCAGCGTGGAAGGAGGTGAGGATGCAGAGCCCATCAGGTCAGCATTCACCACGGATTTGTTGGTCCCCTCCGGCAGGTAACAATGATAGAATCAATGCCTTGATTTCATGCAAAGAAGGTTTTCAAAGCTGCACAAACTTACATTTTATGGTGAAATCAAAAACACATTGCTAAATTTACTGTCTTGTGACCATATCCCCTACTTCATGTTCTTTATCCCAAACATACAGAACTGATAAAATGAGTGAATGAAACACTCAGAAGAATTCCCATAGAGTAGCAGACAAATGCTCCTAAGTTGCTACTAAAATGGTCAAAGATAATTTTTCAATCAAATGCTTTCTTGGCTCTAAGAAATTTGAGTCTGTTCCAAAAAGCTTTGTGACCTAAAAAGTAAGCAAATATAGGAAGATTGGGTTCAAAACTTCCAATGACTGAGGTTAAAACAATCTCTAAGGAAGATTCTAAATGGAAAAGCCAATGTAAGAGCCAAATGCTAAGTGAAACAACTAAAAATTGTGGGTCAGACCCTGTGATTGTGTGTTTCAAATGAATTCTCTAGAGTGTATCAAGGGATATAGCAGTGTTTATAATATATGCTGGGTTTACAAATTGTATCTCCATGATTTTGTACTATTTTGTGTTGATTATAAAAAAAATTTGGTGTGGGAAAGGGATTTACATTTCAAGCGTCACACTTGCTGCTTTTCAAACCCTCACTCCTCTACCTTTAAGAATATACACAAGCAGCAAAAATCGACTGAAAAATGCCTTGTAGGCTTACTTTAGGTGCATGAGCCTAAATTGTGATTTTTATATGCATAAACAATGATGAAATCATCAGAGGGGTCAGAAGAGGCCAGAAGGCCCTAGAGAAGCTATTAACAATTGAGCGTTTCAGGTCATGTGGAAATTTGAATTCCGTTTACCAAAGATACGTGCAGAAATGGTTTTCATAATGATTAAGACCTGTAACTGTAAAAATGTGAAATTTATAACATCATAAAAAGATTCATATAAAATAGAAATATCCCAGCTGAGTGTGTTGGCCATGGAGGTCTCAGCTGGGTTCCTGCCTGAGCTCATTACCATTCAGTATGGGCACTGTTTTTTTTGTTTTTTTTTTTTAAAGGCAGCATGTTATTCTTAAGTAGTTTCTCTGATTATCTTCTGAGTATCGTGATGGCCTCTGCAAAGAGTGAACAGCTGTGCAAGGCAAATGCATACGCCAAAAGTGTATTAATTGAGGGTAAATTAGGCATTTTTCCTGCATCCTTACGACTATGAAATAGCTCATTCAAGCTTCCGCAAATTAATGATATCTTGTCTGTATGCAAGAGGAGCCAGAGCCGCTAGCATCACGTGTTTGTGGATGTACAAGTTTGGAGGAGGCATAGACAAGTACAAGATGATGGAAGGTGGAAATGGAGAAGATAAGGCGGGGGGTGAGGTTTGCTTTCAGAGGAGAAGAGAAAGGAGAAGAGAGAGGAAAAGAGATGACCTTGTAGGCACTGATTCCAAAAAGGATGACAAGATACTGAGCAGTGTCATTGGGGTCTCCTGAGCAAATGTAATTATCCCTGAGAATGCCTTTCACTGGCCCCATCCTTAGCCAAGCTAACAGGCTGATTGTCACAGTCCCCTCTATGGAAGTCATCCCTGCCCTTAGCTTCTGTGGAGGGGGCCGGTCTCGGCAGCCTTGGGTGTATCCTGTGATTGTGATTGACCGTTCACACCTCCAGTCATGGCTGGATGGACCAGGGTCCAATTCAGTGGCTGCAGAGTTTCAGTTTAGTTTCAGATCAGTTTTTCTTCCAATTCTCTTTCAATTCAGATCAGTTTCTCTTCTGGGAATTTGAACTCAGACACTGATGCTATGTTGGATATAGATGCTGCACCTATATTATCATGTAAATGGGGGCATTTGGAAATGCTTCGACGTGTTTTAGGTTGTAATAACAAATATGTAAGAGATATCACTGGCATTTACTGGGCAGGAGACACTAAATATCCAGCACCTCTGCACAGGACAAAGGGCTCAGTAAAGAGTTGTCCCGCCCCAACAGTCTTTCAGGAAAAGGCTGGGTGGGGGACGTGGGCTACTTAAAGGAACAGGCAAGAAAAAACATTTCAGGTTAAAGGACTATTAATCGGCCCAAGCTTTAGGAAACACTGGCATGTGCCAAAATATCAGCATCAAGTCCCCGCCTCGCTCCCTTAGTCCCATAAATTACTTGTCACTCTGTCATGTCTGACTGTCTGTGATCCCATGGACTGCAGCACACCAGGCTTCCCTGTCCATCACCAACTCCTGAAGCTTTCTCAAACTCATGTCCATCGAGTTGGTGATACTATCCAACCATCTCATCCTCTGTCATCTCCTCCTCCTCCTGCCTTCAATCTTTCCCAGCATTAGCGTCTTTTCAAATGAATCAGTTCTTTGCATCAGGTGGCCAAAGTATTGGAGCTTTCAGCATCAGTCCTTCCGATGAATAGTCAGGACTGATCTCCTTTAGGATGGACTGGTTTGATCTCCTTGCTGTCCAAAGGACTCTCGAGTCTTCTCCAACACCACAGTTCAAAACCATCAATTCTTCGGCACTCAGCTTTCTTTATGGTCCAACTCTCACATCCATACATGACTACTGGAAAAACCATATCTTTGACTAGACGGATCTTTGTTGGCAAAATAATGTCTCTGCTTTGTAATCTGCTGTCTAGGTTAGTCATGGCTTTTCTTCTAAGAAGCAAGCGTCTTTTAATTTCATGGCTGCAGTCACCAGCTGCAGTGATTTTGGAGCCCAAGAAAATAAAGTCTGTCACTGTTTCTATTGTTTCCCTATCTATTTGCCATGAAGTGATGGGACCAGATGCCATGATCTTCGTTTTTTGAGTGTTGAGTTTTAAGCCAACTTTTTCACTTTCGTCAAGAGGCTCTTTGGTTCCTCTTCACTTTCTGCCATAAGGGTGGTGTCATCTGCATATCTGAGGTTATGATATTTCTCCTGGCAATCTTGAATCCAGTTTGTTCTTCATCCCTTCTGGCAGTTCACATGATGTACTTGCATAGACGTTAAATAAGCTGGGTGACAATATACAGCCTTGACGTATTCCTTTCCCAATTTGGGAAATAAATGACTTGGCTTTCCCAAACTGCTGTAAACCAGAAATAGCCCAGGGCATGCTCTTCTGCTTCTTTCCTACCTGAGCTAGAGCAGGCCCCAGGTACTTGTTGTTCCCTTGCTAAGCTGTGTCCACTCTCTGTGATGCCATGGACAACAGCACCCCAGGCTTCCCCGGCCTTCAGCACCTCCCAGAGTTTGCTCAAACTCATGTTCATTGACCTGCCTGCAACTCCTGTATTAGTTTCCACAAGCTGTTCCTGTAAGCTTCCAATAAGGCACTTTAAATCTGACCTCATTTGTATTGGATTCTGTTTCTTGCATCTCGAGTCCAGACTGAGACAAAAACATATGATCCCTTCCCGGGAACTAGATTGTAGCTGTAACAGAGTGGGCCCCATAGGTGAGGTCACAGTTGTATACCTCTCATAGCTGCAGAATTATTAATAGTGCTTCCTTCCCCATCTCAAAAGTGTCCCAGTTTAAATGACACAACCATGCTACCCATAAGGCATGCGGATTGCAGGCTGCTCTTCACTGACCCAGAATCAGCAGACAGGCTAGAAGTCCTGCACTGGGAAGGGTCTCTGGGCCCTGGAAGCAGCCAGCTATTCTTCATCTGATAATTAAGAAACATTTGTTTTCAACTTAGAAAGCCTCAGGCTGAGCTGAGAGCTGGAAGAAACAGCCGCACGCCTGGGCTCTGGAAGCTCAAATCCACGGTGCTGGGGGTACCAGTGAGCCACACAGACAAAGGTCCCTCCCCTTGGACTTAAATTCTAGCAGGAAGAGACAGTGAACTATACACAGTAAATATGTATGTCCGACTCCTTGCAACCCCAGGGACCATAGCCCACCAGGCCCCTCTGTCCATGGAATTTTCCAGACAAGAATACTGGGGTGGGTTGCCACTTCTACGCCAGGAGACCTTTCTGACCCAAGGATTGAACATGCGTCTCTTGGGTCTCCTGCACTGGTAGGCAGATTCTTTACCGCTAGCACCACCTGAGGTGATAAATACCATGGTTGAGGTGGGGGGGAATGTCGGGTAAGAAGACTGAAAATCTTAAGGTGGGGGCTCAAGTTGTAAGAATAAATAAGGCAGTCAGGTTAGGCCTTCCCCCTGCCCCCCAGCTTTACTGAGATACAACTGACGTGTAATATTGGGGAAGTTTGTGGTGCACAATGATTTGATATATGCATAGGGAAGACCTGACTGAAAAGGTTTTCTGTCATTGAGAAACGGTCTCACTGGACTGTCCTGGATGGCCCACAGGATGTTGGTTTCCATGCTTCTTCTCAAACTTTAATGGCCGCTCCAATCACCTGGGGATCTTGTTAAACTGGAGACTCTGATTCGGTAGGTCTGGGATGGAGTCAGAGCCTGCCTTTTTAACAAGCTCCCAGGTGATGCTGCCGTTGTTCTGTTCTCTGTTAGATTAATGCTTGTTAAGTAGGGCCCTGGGGTGTCGGGTGGTGAGGCTCAACAGAAGACCGCAAGGGAATGGAGGTAGAGGAGCCTGGTGGGCTGCCGTCTATGGGGTCGCACAGAGTCGGACACGACTGATGTGGCTTAGCAGCAGCCCCACAGTAGGTGGCACCTGGCATGCCTTGCAGGGCCAGGAGGGGAAGTCAAGGCAGGGTGCAGGCTCAGCGGCAGGAACCCGGGCCACAGGTCTTTTTAGGGTTTGGGGTTCCATGGCTAAGATTGGTGAGCTGGTGAGTTTGGCCCAAAAGAGCAGCGCTTTGGTAAGCTTCTCGGGGGTCTTATCTGAGGGGCATGCAAGAGGAATGCCATGGGAATCAGGGACACTTTACCACAATTGTCATCGGAGAAGTCACAGGGAATTTATATTCACCTGGGATTCTATGGGCTGCAGTCCAGGGTGTGCACTTGTATGAGGGGCTAAGGTCAATTGAAGGCCCCCTCAGGCCACGTGAGCACACAAGATTGATGCCATGGCCACAATATCACAGAGCAGTTTAGCTGAACTCCCCATGTGCTGGATCTTAGATGCCTCTCGGAACAGCAAAGACCTATGGAACATACATCCCCGAACCATTTCCCAAGCACCCAGCCCCCTGCATTGTTTGAACAGGTGCTCCATAAATACGAAAGGGATAAATGAACTGAGAAAAAGAAATGTGAGGTAAAAGACGAGGTCGTTATATTAATGAACAACTAAGCTATGATGATTGACTTACTTAATGAATTCTTTTTTCACAAGCAGCGTTTCATCACAACTGTGTTCGTTTGCACTTCACTATAATAATATTTAATCCATACAGAATTAATCCAGTTTTAAATGGGGATGCCATTAGTGCTTCTGAAAGATTTTTTGCCTTGGGATTTTTCAATGAATTCATCATGAATTTAAATTTGTTCTGTCTACAGCCCCAGGGCTGCCCTGTGCTTAGAAAATGACCGATCTAGTACAATTTGATGGGTGCCGGAATGGGCCATCGGCTCAAAAGTACTTCCTGCCCTGACTCGAGAAAATTCATTGTAACTTCACTTAATAAATCAACAAATAATTTGATTATCAAATCAGTAACTATTTACAAAATAGTTGTAACTTGCCGAGAACTGTATGTTGTACAAGGATGAATTAAGAAATAGTCCTGGTCTGTAGGGACCTCTCAGCCTGATGTAAAGATAAGAAATAAACATTTACAGATGTGTAGATGGCATTAAGTTACTTCTTAGAAACCCTTAACTTCTGTGCAAAGGAGTGACTGCACAGTTCCCTAAGGTTTGTGATCACTAGGGAATTTAACTGGAGAAGGAGATGAAAGTATGAAAATATAGAGATCATGATTATAGCGACTTTGGAGTTAGACAGTGGTGGGTGCTAACTGTGGAGGGTGCCTTTGAGTAAATGCTTTCCCTCTCTAAGCCTGTTTCCTCATCTGCAAAAGAGTAATAACCTCTACCTCTGTGTTGATCTGAGACTTATTGAAACAGTGTATTCAAAGCACTTGGGATAACTATACTTCGTACAGTTCCTGGAGTAGGCATAACACAGTTGTTAGTTCCCTAGTCATCTAACTTTAGTAGAACAAGCTGTGAGCATCACTTTTTGTTCAGTTCTTCCTTCATCACTTCCAAGAACTCACTCTACGCTGGGATAACATGACCGTGGGTTAAATAGAACTGTGTTCCTGCCTTCAGACTGCACAGTACAGCCTCTTCGGTACCAGGGAGGGGCTGATGCTGACGGGGAGGGTCGGAGCGGAGTCTGGAGGCTGATTGTCACGCGCACGCATGCTCAGTCATGTCCAGTTCTTTGTGACCCCACAGACTGCAGCCCACCAGGCTCCTCTGTCCTTGGAATTTTCCAGGCAAGAAGACTGGAGTGGGTTGCTGTGATTAACCTTGGCCAAGAGAAGGCAGGAAAGGTGGGAGCAGCATGTCCAAATGGCCCTGGGTCAAAGAGAGCAAGGCACTGAGGGGGTTGGAGCAGTGGGAACAGGCTGGAGCTGGGGAGACGAGCTGGTCTGTATTTCTGTCATCCTCAGAGGTGATGAGGCACTGAGGCCAGCACTGGGAGTGGGGATATTACTGAGGTGGGCACTGGAAACCACAGAGAAGTGAAAAGTCCCGGAGCAGGAAGCTGTCAGAGGTGACTCTGGCCTTCAGCACTGTCTGGATGTCAGTGCCTTTAAGAGGATCAGTGATCTGTGAGGGGAGCTGGCTCCAGCGGGCAGATTGAAGGTGTCAGGTTTAGACCCGCTGAGTTCCCAGGGGCTCCCAGGAGGAGACTGTGTTCTGTATTCTCCCACACCCCCCCAGGAGCCACCTGCCCAGGGCAGTGTGCCAACCAGTAACAGACTTGGTCCATATATCTTACTTTTGCAAGAGTCTCTGGAAGGTAGAAAAATGAGAGCACAGAGCTGTGGAACCTATTTTATTAGGAAGCTGGGAGGGATTGCGGTCCCAGGCGTGGCTGTGCAGACAAAGTGAGGCGCATACCCCCTCTGAAGCCCAAGCGCCCACCCCCCTGGGTCCTCTGCTATGCACCAGAGCAGAACAAGGTCATTAACAAGGCCACTCCGGGTTCTTCCTCGCTGCCTCCCCTCTGCCTTGGATCATCGCAGGGAAGAAGGGGCCCTCTTCCCTCTAAGACCGCCTCTCCCTGTGACCTGCCCCTGTGGCTCTGGTCGTTCTTGTCAGCTCCTCTCCCGTCTGGTTCTTCAGTTTCACCCTCCCTACTGTAGTCTCCTCTGTCTGAAAGGATGGTTTATTGTATCAGCTTTAAAAATAACCCCAAACCAAGCCTTCTCAACCATTGCTACCCCTTGAATTAGTTTTCTTTCTTTCCCCATCCCTTCAATTAAAAAAAAAAAAAATAGTAAGCATGTTAGTTCATTGTATGCACTCATCTTACAATTGGAAGTTTGAAACTTTTGACCACTTCAGTCATCTTAAGCACCCATTCCAACCCTCTGTGTCTGCCAGCTACCAGTCTGTTCTCTGTGTGTGAGTTCAGGTTTGTTTAAGATTCCACATATTAGTGACAACATACACTTTGTCTTTTGCTGTCTGATTTATTTCATCTAGCTTAATTCCCTTAATGTGCATCCACATTGCTGTAGATGGCAGGACTCCTTCATTTTTATGACTGAATAATCACTGTGTAAGTATGCCACATTTTCTTTATCCATTCACTGTCAGCGGACACTTAGCTCGTTTCCATGTCTTAACTATTGTGAATCATGCTGCAATGAATATGGGGGGTGCAAATATCTTATTGTGATAGTGATTTCATTTCCTTTGGGTAAATTCTCAGAAGTGGAATTACTGGGTCATATAGTAGTTGTATGTTTAACTTTTTAAAGAACCTCCATACTGTTTTCAATAGTGGCCACACCGATTTACATTCCCACTAACAAGGCACAAGTGTTCTTGTGTCTATACATCCTCACAAACATGATTTCTTTTTGATGATAGCCTTTCTAACAGGTGTGAAGTGATAAACTCGTGGATTTGATTTGCATTTGCCTGATGACTAATTATGTTGAGCATCTTTTCATGTATGTGTTGGCCATCTGTGTGTCATCTTTGGAAAAATGTTCAGATCCTTTGCCCATTTTTTAATGGTACTGTTTGGCTTTTTGCTATTGAGTTGTATGTGTTCTTTATATTTTTTGCATGTTAACCCCTTATCAGATATGCAAATATTTTTTCTACTCAGTAGACTTGTTTTTCATGTTGATGATTTTCTTAGCTGTGCAGAAACCTTTTAGTTTGATAGAGTTCCCCACTTGTTTGTTTTCTGCTCTTTTTTACATTTTTTGCCTTTGTTGTCAAATCAAAAAATTCATCAGCGACCTATGTCAAGAAGCTGACTGTCCATGTTTTGCTCTAGGAGTTTTATAGATTCAGGTTTTACATTCAAGTCTTTAATCCATTTTGAGTTGATTTTTGCTTATGGTGTGAGATAGTTGTCTGGTTTCATTATTTTGCATGTGGCTGTACATTTTCCTCCACACCATCCACTTAAGACACTGTTCTTTCCCTATTGTATTGTCTTGGCTCCTATATCATAAATTAACCATATATGTATATGTTTATTTCTGGGGTCTCTTTTCTGTTTCATTGTGAAGTGAGGTGAAAGTCTCTCAATCATGTCTGACTCTTTGTGACCCCATGGACTGTATAGACCGTGAAATTCTCTAGGTCAGAATACTGGAGTGGGTAGCCTTTCCCTTCTCCAGAGCATCTTCCCGACCCAGGAATTGAACCAGGGTCTCCTGCATTGCAGGTGGATTCTTTACCAACTGAACTATCAGGGACTGTGTGTCTATTTTTGGCCAATTCTATATTGTTTTGATTGTTAGCACTTTATAATATAGTTTGAAATCAGGGAGTATGAATGGGAGTATGAATGCTTCCCAATGTGAGGAAAAAGCTTTGTTCTTTTTCCTTCAAGATTGCTTTAGGTATTCTGAATCTTCTGTGGTTCCATATAGGATTGGGAGTGTTCATTTCTCTTTTTAAAAATGCCTTTGGAATTATGACAGGGATTGAACTGAATCTGTAGATTACTTTGTAGTATGGATATTTTTGCAATATTCTTCCTATTAATTTGAATCTTTAGTTCCTTGAATTCCTACAATTCCCACAATTGAAGCAATTGTAAATGGGATTGTTACTAGTGCATAGAAACACAACTAATTTTTGTATATTGCTTTTATATCCTGCACCTTTATTGAATGTATTGATTAGTCCTAACAATTTCTGAGATAACTCTTTAGGTTCTTCTATGTATAATGTCATGTCACCTGCAAATAGAGACAGTTCTACTTCTCTTGTTCTGATTTGGATGCTTTTATTTCTTTTTCTTACCTAGTTGCTCTGGCGAGGACTTTCAGGACTGTGGTGAGTTTACAAGCAGCATGAGTGGGCTTTCTTGTCTTGTTCCTTATCTTAGAAGCAAAGCTTCCAGTTTTTCACCATTGAGTATGATGTTAGCTATTGGCTCATTTGCCAAATGTGTAAGAACCGCTAAGCTAGTTTCCAGATTTATTTCAGAGGAAATTCTTCCATATGTAACTGTAGATATGCGGTGTTCCTTGAAAGGAAGTGAATTCAGGAGACTTCTGTGTTGACATCTTGAGTCAAAAGCCTCTTTCCTCTTGTGAACTTTTAAGAGAATCTTCATTCTATCCTTCCATTTCCTCACCACAGTCTCATTCTATTTTTATAGCAACCTTTGGTATCCCTGAGTGTTAAGCATGACTCGTAATTAGTACAGAAATCTGGAAAAGACAGAAAATATAGAAAAGAAAGCAGAGAATCACTTCTAAGCTCACAATGTAGATATAACCACTGACTACTAGTGTCCTAGTGGGTTTCCTTTCCAGTCTTTATCTGTGAGACTAGATGCCTAAATGGTAGGTAAGTAAATAGATCAATAGATACCTGTTTATATTTTACAAAGCTTAAATCATACTAAATATCTTATATTCTGAACTTTGAATTAAACATGATATTGTAATCCTAGGTGATTAAATATTCTTTGTCATCATAATAGTGGTAATGACTAATAGTTCATCTTTGAGATCCAATTTTGGACGTTGAGGAGGTGGTTCTATATATATAGAAGAATCCACCTTCTCTATATATAGAAGATATATATTCTGTATCTTATAGAATATCTGTCTCTAAGATAGACATTCTTATGCCTGCATCTTTGTCTGTAGCCATGCTTAGAAATGAAATCCTGAGCCAAAGGCTATGAATATTTTTAAAGTTCTCAATACATGGTTACACAAATTTATACTTGAGCTGTGTTTGAAAGTACATGTTACCAGCACTGGGTACCATCCTTCATTCACTTCCTAATGCCTTTTAATCGAGCCTTTTCTTACAACTATGTCAAATTTGCTCTTCAAGTTCTGAGTTTCTGATTCTTGAATCCAGAGTTCCCCTTTTGATGCCTTTCTCTGTTCTCTCCCTCTCCATCTCTTTCTCCTTTCTTCTCCCCCTCCCTCCCCCTTCCTCTCCCTCCTTCTCTTTCTCTCTCCCTCCATCCCTCTCTTTCTCCTGCTGTGTGTGGGTGTGACTGCTATGTTTGATTGCCTCATCTCCCCTCAGAACCCTCTTCTTCCTCAGCATCTTTCACTCTCTACTGCTCCAGTTCGCCTTGACCCCCCTGGTACCTTACTGAACACAGGAAAGGTTTATGAGGAAGAAGAGGCAGATACTGTCCTCAGAGAAGTCAGGCCCATCTTAAATAAACATATCGTTTAGTTGCTCAGTCATGTCTGCTGCTTTGCGACCCCACGGACCGTAGCCCGCCAGGCTCCTCTGCCCATGGGATTCTCCAGGCAAGAAGACTGGAGTGGGTTGACATTTCCTTCTCCAGGGGATCTTCCCCACCCAGGGATCGAACCTGCATCTCCTGTTTGGCAGGCAGATTCTTTACCACTGAGCCACCTGGGAAGCCCTAAACACAAATGGAAAATAAACATATGAAATCTTAAAAACCTAAAGGCTGTTGAAGTCACAGAGAGTGTGGTAACCTAAGTCAAATAGGCAGATTCATTGGAACAATGAAAGTGAAAGTTGCTCAGTTGTGTCCGACTCTTTGTGACCCCATGAACTACACAGTTCCAGGCCAGAATACTGGAGTGAGTATAGCCTTTCCCTTCTCCAGGGGATCATCCCAGCCCAGGGATCAAACCAGGCCTCCCGCATTGCAGTCAGATTCTTTACCAGCTGAGCCACAAGGGAAGTGCAAGAATACTGGAGTGGGTAGCCTGTCCCTTCTCCGGCAGATCTTCCTGGCCCAGGAATCGAACTGGGGTCTCCTGCACTGCAGGTGGATTCTTTCCCAACTGAGCTACCAGGGGAAGGAGGCTTTATTGAAGGGAGCATATGGCTGGTGAAGAGGAGGGGAGAGGACAGCCCACACTGAGATAGGAGGTATGACAGGCAGGTACCGTCCTGGTAGCACCAGGTGGAACCCCTGCAGGGTCGTGCCCTGGTCGTGCTGACTGACCTGCTCCAGCCTGGATCTTTTGTCCCTTCTTACCATTTAATCCCACTGCTTCTGCAGGGAAGGTGGACAGCGGAGCCTGGCAAAGGGCTAGCAACTCAGCCACAGTGGAGCACAGTGAACTCAGAGGCCAGGACTTAGATAGTGTGTCCTGTGTGAACTGTGGGGACCACAGAGGAGCTCCAAGCCACAAAAAATGCTGTGAGTTTTTTATATTGTTATGGGTTTTTATATTGTTATTAAAATTCCTAATTCCTAGGTCAAGCACCATAAACTGGAGCATCTGTGCCGTATGAGTCATGGCCATGCTTTCCTGCCTCCCACCCAGCCCCCAGGTAGCTCTGCTTCAGGCTCAGGACAAAGTCTCACCTTTCTCGGTTCAGTTTTCAACCAGTTGACATGAAACTAGTAAAACCATGTGTAGCATTCCTGGAAATTCTGCCCCAATCTACATGCAGTGTGCTCCTGTGAAAACATCAGGACCAAGGATGGTGATGCTGACTGACCACATAGTTGGGGTGAGAAGCCAAGCTCCTCTCTCTTTCCCTTCTTCCCATTACCCACAGCATTTTTTTACACCAGGGGGATGCATCACTTAGAAAATCATAGGGCTTTAAAATCTTAATGGAAAGAAAAATTTCAGCCTGATCCCAATTAAAGACCTTGGTTAATGGAATGGTAAGCCTTCCCAAACCACCCCAGGCCTGTGGAAAGAGTGGCAAATCTGGCATTTGCAGAGTTAACATTGTGCAGAGTCTAAGGCTCAAAACTGCTGAACTGGAGTCAGTCACTTACCGAGCACCTCAGTATGACTTTATCTTTAAAAAAAAAAAAAAAAAAAGGTTGGTTTTATGGGAAGATTGGGAGAATTGCGAAGGTTGCAGAATATTTCTTGCAAATATTGGAGTTATATGTACATTCCCTGGAGGCTCAGACTGTAAAGAATCTGCCTGCAGTGTGGCAGATGTGGGTTCAGTCTCTGAATTGGGAAGATCCGCTAGAGAAGGGAATGGTTACCCACTCCAGTATTCTGGCCTGGAGAATCCCATGGACAGAGGAGCCTGACAGGCTATAGACCATGGAATCGCAGAGAGTTAGACATGACTTAGCAACTGAACAACGAACAACAAATATACGTTCTTGTAGGCTATTTATATTTTATTCAGTTGGTCAAATTATCTGAGTGCCTACAATGTGCCAGGCGTTGTTCTAGATGCCAGGGCTGTGCTGTGATTAAGACAGATAAGGTTCCTGCCCTCACTCATATCTATTTGGAAGTGAAGGAGAATAAACAAGGAGACAGATAATCTTAGCTTGTTATGTGCAGAAAGTAAAACTAAGGGTCTCTGTGGAGGCAGCGTCTGGGCTAAGCCCTGGGGAGTGAGGCACCAGCAAAGCCGCAGAGCAGCCTGATCTCTCTTCGCTACAACCTGCTCATCTCATGGGCTGAGGGCACCGGTGACAGGCCGATACTAGGGTTTCCGTGTTTGTAAATAAGGAGCTTGGTTACGCCGCTTCCAACAGCACTTTGGGGCCATAATCCGTTGGTAGAGGCAGCCTCAGGTCCTCTACAGAGGATACTGGTGAGATTCTAAGATCCCTGTTCCTGGCAAATGATTCTTAGGTAGATTAAAGTTTGAGGGATACAGTATGGTGGGTCCTGAAAATTTTAAACATTGTATTATCATATGATTCAGCAATTCCATCTCTCAGTTTATATTAATAGCTCAAGAAATTGAAAGTAGAGGCTCATATATTTATAGAACACTGTTCATAGCGGGATTACTCACATTAACCAAAAGATGGAAACAGCCCAAATGCCCACAACATACGAACAGATATACACAGTTGAGTATGCACCCAGCCAATGGAATGTTATTCAGCCTTAGAGAATAAAGTCCTGACACACGCTGCAGCACAGATGGACCTTGAGAACGTTACACTAAATGAACTAGACACAGGAGAATGAATACAGTATGGTCTTATTTATATGAGGTACCTAAATTAGGCAAACTCAGAGAGACAAGGTAGAATGGAGGGGAGGGGAATGCGGAGTTATTAAGTACAAGAGTTTCTGTTTGGGGTGAGAAAGTTCTGGAAATAGGTAATGGTGATGGTTGCATAACAATATTAATATATTTACTGCCACAGAGCCGTGCACTTTAACACAGTTGAAATGGTAAGTTTTGTGTTGCATATGTTTTATCACATTAAAAAAAGAGCCCATGGGAATGGGAAGGGAGTTTGGGAAAGAATGGATACGTGTGTGTAAGGCTGAGTCTACCTGAAATTGTCACATCGTGAGTCAGGTATGCATGCTACGTCATTTCAGTCGTGTCCGACTCTCTGCAGCTCTATGGACTATAGCCCGCGAGGCTCCTCTGTCCATGGGATTCTCCAGGCAAGAATAGTGGAGGGGGTTGCCATGCCGTCCTCCAGGGGAATCTTCCCAACCCAGGGATCGAACCCAAGTCTCATTATGTTTCCTGCATTGGCAGGCAGGTTCTTTACCACTAGCGCCATTTGGGAAGCTATACTCCAATACAAAATAAAAAGTTTAAACTGAAGTGGATCGGAATGCAAAGACACTTTCAAAACAGTGCAGGATTAGAATCTAATTAAACTTTTAAAACATTTTTTTTAATCTCAAGAAAAATAAAAAAGTGCACAGGAAGCTGAGAAGAGGTTGATCAGCCCCTTGCTCTTAGATGTTATTTAAAACAAACCTGAGGGTTGTGGAGGCAGAGGGGGATCACGCCAGGTCTGGGGAGGCTGGCGTGCAGAGGTTGCCTTTAATTCCACGCCCCTGGCACCTCCAGGACAGACCTCAAAGCCCCCAGCGGAGTAGGAAAGGCCTGGAGCCCTCAACTCGGGCAGGGGCTGCGGGAGGGAGATAACCCTCAGGCGATCCACTGGCGGGCCAGCCCTGCAGACTGGGAAGAGACTCACTTGCCCACCTGCTGCCTCTGTTAGCAGTCCCCATGTGGATGGTGTGGCTCTCAGGTAGAGTGGGCAGCCCTGAACCCCCCAGGTCTCAGCGTGGTCCCCTGGGAATGTATGATAAATGCAGATTCTCAGGCCCCGCCCTGGACCTGTTGATCGGAAGCACCAGCTGTAGGGCGCAGTGGTGTGTTTTCACAGGTCATCCCGTGGGAGATTCTGATGTTGGAGAACCACTGTTATCAGCTGTTGTGGAAAGAACTGGATGCTCTTCTGGGCGGTAACTCGGTGCACTTAGTGAGCGCCTCCTGAATGCAGAGCCCCAGAATGTGTGCAGCAGGGGGACGGCAAGCAGGCCATCTCGGGTGCACCAGCCCTGGGTGATGCTAGGTCCCCCAAGGACACCAGAGGGCGTGAGTGGCTGTGAGTCTGCCTCATACCCCGCCACCGCCACGCCATGTAGGCACGTCCGGCAAGGTGTGCCAGGGCCCCTTCATCACAGGCGCCACAGTGCTGCATGTCAGCGCCGTGGTCTCAACCCGGCCGCCTGTCTACATAAACCAGACGTGTCTCCCCCAACTTAGTGTCCTAGCCGGCCGTGTGCAGGCTCACCATACCCCTTTTGGGTAGAGTCCTTCAGAGCATCTTGGCCAGATCCCGTACCTTTCAGATGACTGCAGATTTTAAAGTGCATTCCAGCCCGCTTAGAGACTTCTGGTCTTGTGGGCATTTCCCAGCTCACCTTGTCCTCGTCCCAGGATGCCAGGACCTGCGGTGGGAAGTTAGGAATGGCAGCACGATCCTCCCTTGAGCGGCCTCCTTCCCCGTTCTTCTCAGGAACTGGGGGGCGTGAAGAGAGGCGGACTGCTCTGCCCTGGGGCCCAGCACTATTTTTCTGATGCCCTCCATGCAGCAGACATCCCATCAAAGTATGTGAAGACTCTGGGTTCTTGAAGCATCTGTAGGGCCTCCTCCGGGCTCGGTTCCCTGGTGTGCCGGGGCCTGCTCAGCCTAACATCATTCCCTCTTCTATCCAGCCTCTACCATCAGGAGACCCCAGTTTGCTTGTTGTCAGAGTGTTTTGCATGGGAATGGGTTTTTGTTAGGGTATCAGCAAGATGGTTGCTGTCAGCCCTCCGTCACTGTGTCTCCTTGACCAACGGAAACCACTATATCCTTGCCTTCGCAATTGGAGGGCGGTACTGGGTGCCCCAGTGCCACCCTCTCTCTGCTCTGCGTGGAGCCACAAGGATGGACAGCAAGTCCACTGCCTGGGCAGTGCCCCAGATGATGGATGGCCCTCAGGATGGGCCACTTAGTTTGCAGGACCCAGTGCGAAACTACTGAACCGTTAAGCATTCCAACACGGCCAGAGCAGAGCATTAAACCTAGTGGGACCCTCCTGAGTGCCAGCCCTGGGTGACTGCACAGCTCTCATGCCCACGAAGTGGGCCCTGAGTGCCAGGCTCCCCACCTCGCTGACCCATCACTCCAGCGTGATTCTCTCAGTGCCTCCCTTGACTTGGTGGGGGGGGGGCATGCAGGAGAGCACCCGTCTCCTTGAATGATCTCACTCCATCCACATGAGGTCTAAGCCCAAATCACTGTCCCCCTCTCCCCCTCCAGTCATCTCTCAGGGGTTAGGAGGGCCCATCTGGCATGATGGTTGGGTCAGCTTGGTAATCTCGTGGGTACACTCTGGAGGGGACTCTCCACAAAGCAGGAGTATGCCTCCTTGGTTTGTTTGTTTGTTTGTTTTGCTGGAGTTGAACTCATTATATCTAGGCAACAGAGAAAGTCTCAACATCTTTTACCACTGGAGTCTGTACTCTGAATTCACAGGCCTGGCTGTGTTGATTTATCCAGGGCAGGACACCTGGGCGAGCTAGGCCAAAGAGGCCCTCAAGTGGGCTTCTCGAATTTGGATTCAGCAGTTGTGCCAAACTGCTGCTGGTGGTTGAGATTGAAGCTCTGAAGTTTGGTAACTGGTAGAGTTTACTGACACACATCTCAGAACAGAGAGGAAGCTGGTGTGGAAGGGGCGGGGGTAGGTACAGGACAGAGGGCGAGAGGGGAGGACACAGTGTGGCTGGCCTGGTTCCAGCTGTCCCGACCCTAGACCTATTCTTGTCCAGGGTCCCCTGCAGGCCCAAGACTTCTGCAATGAGTTCTCCTGTCTGCTCAAGGAAGTCAGGGTTCAATTTCTGTCACTTGCCCTAAAAATCCCAGTCTTCCCCACTGCTCAGTAAGAGTCTGAACTGCTTGGCTCCAATTTCCCCGGAACTGCAGGAAATAAAATGAGGGACCCAGAAAACAGGATCTGAGTGGGAAGGAGGGTGGTTTCAGGTCATGTGTGATGGGAACTTGTCAGGTTCTATGGGAATTCAGGACTTCACATACCATCACCTATCGGCACCTCAAACTACTTCACCTGTGAAATGGAGGCATTCAGCCCAGTTTGGTAGTTTTTATTTTTTATTTAATTAATTTTCGGCTCTGCTGGGTCTTCACTGCTGCACGGGCTCCTCTCTAGCTGCAGCGAGCAGGAGGCTACTCTCCAGTAGCTGTGCTTGAGCTTCTCGTTGCGGAACTTCTCTTGTTGGGGAGCATGGGTTCTAGGGTGCACCAGCTTCAGTAGTTGCAGCACATGGGCTCAGGATGGCGCTTCCCGGGCTCTAGAGCACAGGCTCAGTAGTTGTGGCCCACGGGCTTATTTGCCCCATGACATATGGGATCCTTCCTGACCAGGGTTCCAACCCGTGTCTCCTGCATTGGCAAGCAGATTCTTTGCCACCGAGTCCCCAGGGAAGTCCTGGTAGTTGACTTTTAGCTAAATGGTAGGCTCTGTGCTGACTCGACAAGTCTTGCTCAGAGGATCACCTCTGCAGAGATTCAGTGTGATTCATTTATCCTTTCAATACTGCTGAGAGATATGGTAACTGGATGTAAGAGTGAGTAAGAGATACCAGTTCCTGTCCTTATGGAGCTGAAAGCAGAGAAGTTGGATTCAAAACAACCTATCACAAAACGTATTGATGTGGTGGTGGTGGTTCAATTGTTAAGTCGTGTCCAACTCTTTGTGACCCCAGGGACTGCAGCACCCCAGGCTTCCTTGTCCTTCACCAACTCTCAGAGCTTGCTCAAACTCATGTTCCTTGAGTCGGTGATGCCATCCAACCATCTCATCCTCTGTCGTCCCCTTCTCTTCCTGCCTTCAATCTTTCCCAGCATCAGGGTCTTTTCAAATGAGTCAGCTTCTTCACATGAGGTGGCCAAAGTATTGGAGTTTCAGCTTCAGCATCAGTCCTTCCAGTGAATATTCAGGGTTGATTTCCTTTAGGATTGATGTGGTATTTACTGCTAAAAATGAGTTATTTCATAGATAAGAGATTCTATAATAGGAGTCCTAACCATCTTGAAGTTTCTCGTTTTGCTTTTTTTCCAAATTCCAAAATTCCTCCCTCTCTCTTTCCTGTGATATATCGAGACAGCTAGTACCACTACTAACACTATTTCAGGGACGGAAATCCTCCTCTACTCCGTATAGATTTCCAGAAGGCCCAGGATGTCAGTTTGTCCCAGTGCTACCTACATGTGTGTATGGAACACTTGAAATACTGCTGGTTCAACTGAGGATCTGAAGTTTTAATTTAACTTATTTCAATATAAATTTTAAAATGGGAGCAACATGAAATATTTTCCCATTAAACACAGCCTTGTTGTTTTGTTAGGACCACATTTCACGTCATCTGTTGAACACCTTGCATGTGAATGGAGATGTGCTCTGAGTATAAAGATGCCAGATTTCCCTCCCTACTTATGAGAAAGCGTAAAAGCTCTCATGGATGGTTTTTATATTATGTTGATGTGATCAAAATTTGAAATATTGGATTAAGTTTATTATTTCAAGTTGATTTGGCCTTGTTTCCAGCCTTTTTAATGGGGCTACGAGGAAATGTAAAATTACATCTGTTGGGTTGGTGTTGTGTTTGTGTTTGCCAGTGCTGGCCGAGAGCATGCTACGTGGTGGAGAAGGGGTTGGGGGTATCTGGGTTCCTGGGGGATCTTCTGGGCCTGAGTCACTGTAGAGAGGTCTGGTCAGGCTTTTATTTCTCCCCTTTTTTTGCCTACTTCCCAAACACCATGCTCACTGACTTGTTGGGTGGTGTTGAGTTCTTCCCAGGGGAAGATTTGAAGCAACCAGTGTGCAGGGCCCCACTCCCTCCTCACCATCTTGTACTAAGGAAGGGCTTCTCTCCCTGGTCCAGGGGCCTCCCCATCTCCCCTCCCTGCTTCAGGGACACTGGCAGCATTCTTAAGATCCCCATGCTTGCCAGGGTGGCTGGATGGCTAAGACGGTCACTTTAATACATTAAGCTACTTTCATCTCCTCTTTATCTGAAACCTGCAGACAGATCATGTTTGCAGATAGACTCTGACAGACTGAAGAACTTGGTGAAATCCTAGCCTCCTGGACTGGGGGTGGCTCCTGCTCCTGGGGATGGACAGTAACCTGAGGTTACAGGTCTGAGATAAAATCGGAAGCCGTGTGACTGAAGGAAGACATCAGGGTCTGGGGAACCTCAAGGCTTTGGTGGTGGGGGAGGGGGGACAAGCTTATACAACTTTAAGGATCTGCTTTGAGAAAATAACATACAAATGTCTTCTTAAATTTATAAATATTCTTATAAACAATACATGATCTTACGAAAACGTTTTAGGAGTCTTTGTAAGAGAAGGAGACTTACCATATGGCAAGAGGTCCCCAGGCCAGCAGCAGCAGCATCTGGGAATTTGTTAGAAATGCCAGTTCTTGGGCCACACTACAAAGCTACTTAATCAGTAACTCTAGAGTGGAGCCCCGATATCTGAGTGCCTCCCAGATTCTCCAAGTGATTGTGAGACCCACTCATGTTTGAGAAATATTGACACATTGGTCAAAAGCATGGATTCTGGAGTAAGACTACCCAGTTTGGCTGTTTACTATCTGGGTGACTTTACCAAGGTAATCAATCACTCTTAGCCTCAGTTTCACCATCTGTAAAATGGAGTAATAGCTCAGATCTTAAGTTGTGTGGATTAAATAAGATAATAGAGGTAGTGCTACTCAGAGTACCTGTAATGCTGTGTACATGTAATAAATTATATAGCTATATTATATGGGCTTCCCTGGTGGCTCAGATGGGAAAGCATCTGCATGCAATGCAGAAGACCTGGGTTCAACCCCTGGGTCAGGAAGATCCCCTGGAGAACGAAACAGCAACTGACTCCAGTATTCTTGCTGGAGACTCCCATAGACAGAGAAGCCTGACAGGCTACAGTCCATGGGGTTGCTAAGAGTCAGACCAACTGTTTCACTAACTGAGTGACTAACCTTTCCACCTTTCAGATTTGTAGGGTAACCATATGTTTGGCTTTACTAGATGCTCCTGAGCAGTTTTCCAAAGTGGTTTCCAGTTTGTGGGGTCACAAAGAGTTGGACATGGCTGAAGCAACTTAGCACGCACACAACACACACACTCTTTGGGGAGTCATGACCGCCTTGAAAATACAACGGGAATTAAAGACCTCTCTCTAGAGGGCTGTGTGTCCATAATACATACACTACAGTGACAGACCATGTCAGGAAACCACTGAAGGGCAGGCCTTAGTTAACACCCCTTGAGATAAAGATGGTCACCCAATAATATTTTAAGAAGCAAGAAGTGAAAGGGAGAAGGAGAGAGGACTGTGTTAGCCCAAAGGTCTGCTTTGAGTATTGGACTTGACTTCAAGCAGATGACTTCTGAACTCAATACTACATCCGTTTAACTGTGGGAATTTCAGGCGTTGTGGCAAGGAAGAAGTTCTGGGATACGGGGCTGCCTTTTAGCACCTTTCAGATCACATCATGAAACTCCTTCAAACTCTTCTGATACATCAGGGGAGTTTGGTGTGGAAACGCTCACTTCAAAAGACATTTACAATCCCAAAAGGACAATTTCATGGCTTAAGATTATCTAGTGCCGATAAAAGTGTAAGTGTGGTTAAATCAGAAAAAAAGAGACAAGGCAGAGATATGTGTGTGCCATATTAATTTTTCAGCCTGTTTCTGTCATTCTCTCTGAGCTTATGAAGTTTGTGACATGTTTGTGTTGTATTTATCTGTCACCTAGCTGCAATTTACAACATTCCTTGGAATCATACTTTGGGTTGACTGGATCAGAAAGAGATGCACAATGACAAGTCTATATGGCTTCAGGCATTTCAAGTCCCTCTGATGATGGCTGTTGCTTGGTTTGAAATCAGATGGAAAGAAAATGACACCTTCCCCTGAACAGAGAGGCCATTGGTCAGGACAAAGAGGTGGCATGTGTCCTAGGACTTGGGGAACTTCTCAGGATCTCCCCGACATTCCCTCGCGCTGGGTGCAGCAAGCAAAGATGAGGAAAGAGTGAGCCTGGAAGCTGGCCTATCTGACCTCCAGCCCAGTATGCACCGAGGCTGTCTTTGGGCCAGTTCACGGGAGGGGAGATCAAATGCCAGGAGGTCGTGGGTCCAGGCAATGGTGAGACAGGAAGAGAGGGGGTAGACGGAAGTGAGGACCGGAAGAGGGCGGGGCTGAGGACGAAGGTTCTGGTTCTTCAGAGGAACACACCCACACACACACACACACACACACCCTTAGTGGGGCAGCCTTCCACAGTCTGAGGGCGGCCCAGGGCAGGGGGGCTCCAGCCTGAGACACTTTGGCACCCTCAGCCCACGGCTACCACCCCAGCCTTCTCTCTCCGAACACCGGGCGCAAAGCCCTGCGTGACTCCCCCACCCCAGGGCCAACCGACTGCCCTCAGGCCGGCCCTGCCGCCTTGTGCTGGGCCCACTTTGGGAAGCTGGCCTGTCGCATCAGGGCGCGCTGGGGGACAGGATTCCGCTCTGTGCTTGTCTCCTTCGCCTCTTTGGGGAGGGGGTTGCCCGCGCGCTGTCTTGGGAGGTCCCAACCGCCTCCCTCACGGAGCGTCACCCTCTGCCATCCTTCTGCCAGAGCCCTCTCCCAGGAAGAGCCCTTGAACCCTGACCCTGACTCTTGGCCTTGGAAGGAAAGAGAAAGGGAAGGGAGTCCAGCTGAGATGTTGGCAGTAAGGTCCCCCTCCCCCAGCGGGGCCACTGCTTCCTGACGCTGGGGTGTCACCCGACCTTTCTGAGACTCAGGTTTCCGCATCTGAGAGAGCCTGGAGTGGAGAAGACCACGCCATGTGGCGGGGGTGGCCGTGCCTTGCGGGTAACGTGTCCGGAGGCAGGCCAGTTCACTCCTTTTCCTGTTCTCCTGGCGGTGGGAAGGTGGCACCTTCACTGTCAGGGGGCAGCTTTCCAGCAGGAGGTGGGTGGTGGTGGCCGGAATAGCCCAAGACCCCGTGCAGACAAGGCCGAAGGTCCCGGGGGCCCCGCCTGTCTGCCCTCCTGCCCCTCCTCTAATGTACCACCTCCTCTTCTTCCTTTCCCCTTTTTATTAAAAAACTTTTTAAAATTTCTTTTAAAAAATGATTTGTTTAGTTTTGGCTGCACTGGGTCTTGTTGCTGTGATGAGCTTTCTCTGGGGGCCACTCTTCAGGTGCGGTGCGTGGCTTCTCCCTGCCGTGGCTTCTCTTGTTGCAGAGCGTGGACTCGCGGGCACGCGGGCTTTAGCTGCAGCATACAGAGGAGTTAGTTGTCCCGCAGCCTGTGGCGTCTTCCCAGATGCGGGATCAAACCCATGTCCCCGCTTCATTGGCAGGTGGATTCTTAACCACTGGACCACCGGGGAAGTCCTCTTTCTCCTTTTTAAATGAGGCAGAGACAGGCAGTGGCTCACTTGCTGCATTCTATGGGTTGGGAATCTATGCATATTATTAACTAACTTAATCCCTGCCAAAACACCACATTGTCGCTGGTGAAATAGATGCGAAGAGTGTGAGCACCTTGCTCCAGGTCACAGAGGTCGTGGAAGACAGGACTGGGACTCGCACACAGGCCATCTGACTCCCAAGCCTGTGCTTTTAAACTGACTAGTCTAGCATCCAGTCGTTCCCAAAGTGTGCCCCCTGTAGCATTACCCTGACTTGGGAATATATTAGAAATGCAAAATTCTTGGGAGCCACCCGTAGAATTACTGAATCTGAAACTCGGAGCTTGGAGCCCTCTCATCAAGCTGTTCCCAAGTTCTCCAGGACATTCTGAGCACAGGGAACATCAAGAACCCCTACCCTCAGGTCTTCCAGCAAGTCCGGGGTTTAATTTCCTTAATGTCCGCATGAACTTGGCTACAGCTGATAGAATCTTGTTTTTTAGGGTATGGGAAGGAAATTGATGGAAAATATTGATGTGGAGGCAAAGAGTGGGGCTGGCTGAAGAAACACAGGCCTGTCTCCTGGTTTGAGCTTCTGGCTGAAAGAGGTCCTAGGAAGAAACCTGAGTCTCAAACTGGCCTTTTTATTGTTCCTCACCTTTGACCTGCTCTTGAAAAGTGACTTCTTAAAACCGTTTATTTCGCTGTCTCCCAGGCAAGGCCTTGATGATTAATAATGCAGCTCAATACAAAGAGCCTGGAGGTGCTCATTTTATTTTTATTCTGTTCCTTTCATATATATTTACAAAAGATCCATGTATATGTGTATGTATGCATGTGCATATTCTCTCTGACTAAGCTTGACTCAACCTTCTGTTTCCAAAGGTATTTCTGGAAGGTTTTGAGCAAAGTTGGTGCTTCTCAGAGCTGCCATGTATGGTTGCTCAGGGTGTGAACAGCACAATCCAGGAAGCACCATTTACAGATGTGACCACTCAGCTGGCCCAGGAGGGTTGACTCCTGTCGGCCACCTCCTCCCTTCTCCCTTCCTGGTTGGCCTCAACCTCTAACCTAGGCCAGACTTCCTTTTTTCTTCTCTCATGGCATTTCTGCTTTAAATGTTTGCCTCGAGAGAGTATTGGGTTTGCCTGCTCAGAGTTCCACAGACTCTTGGTTTCTAGGATCAAGAACAAAGTTTCCTGTGGGCCCCCTCCACCCTTCATCATCATTCCCAGGTTATTCTGGTCACCCCAGGAGGACGGAGGAGGTGACACTGTGCTAGGTAAAGCCCCGAGGAGGTGGCATCTGCCTGCCACTAAACACCATTAGGAAATGTCGGGTTCTTACACATGAATCAGCACAAGCAGCGCTTAGGAGAAGCATCTGTTGTCCTAGACAGCATGGGGAAGTGGTGACTCTGACTCTGTTGTTGTTGTTTAGTCACTAAGTCATGTCCCACTCTTTAGTGACCCCCTGGATTGTAGCCTTCCAGGCTCCTCTGTCCATGGAATTTCCCAGGCAAAAATACTAGAGTGTTGTCATTTCCTTTGCCAGGACTCTGGCCCCGACTGTCACTCAAATGCTGTTCACAGTGAGGGGTATGATGGAGGGAGGAGAGAATCTTACAGGAGAAACACCACTCCCTGAAAGTCTGCTTCCCTGGTGACACCAGAAGAGCTTACAGCCTCCTTTCCTACGTGTATCTTTTTCCCACATACCTATGGCTTGCAAGACTTTTGTTTGCTTTTTCAATCAGAAGATAAAAAGTTAATAAAATGTCAACTCTGGGGAATTCTCTGGTGGTTCAGTGGTTAGGACTCCATAGTCTCACTGCTAAGGACGTGGGTTCAATCCCTAGTCGGGGAACTAAGATCCTGCAAATCACATGGTATAGCCAATAATAATAATAATAATAATAATAATAAAATATATATCAACTGTGAATATTCCAGGCCCTTCTGGTTGGCATTTCAGTCCCTTCAGGCCTTGAGCTCAGGGCTGAGTCCCAACAGCTATAGGTTCTGTGTCTGACATAGGTCTGACATGTTTTAAGAACAAACTTGCCTTTCTTTCTTGCAAGACAATGTCACTTAGATGGGAAGACTTGCTCAAAGAACTACCCTGTGGCTTGAGCCTCGCTTGTGTCCGGATATCTTCAATATGAATCTTTATGTGGAACAAAAGCATCTGGCTTTCCATTAGGCTCTGCAACCAGTTCTGTGTCCTTAAAAAACATTTCTGAGCCACTTGCTTTCATCCCAGGTTTTTTTTTTTCTTCCCCCACCTGTCACTTTGGAAATAACGATAGTAATTGCACTGGCCTCCTGGGACTGTTCATAGGGCTGGCGAAGCTTTTCTGTGAAGGGCCTCCTAGCAACTAGCCTAAGCTTTGCATAATGGTCTCTGCAGAGACTACTCAACTGTTCCATTTTGGGGAAAGCAGCCATAGACAAAACATGGGAGAAGGGGGTTGGGTGAGTTCCAGAAACAAAAATAGGCAGGATGTGGTCCATTGGTGGGGGGTGGGGGGGCAGTGTGCCAGCTCCTGATTTAGCCGATGAGACCAGAAATGAATGTGAAAGTAAACTGTAAAGTGCCCTTGAAAAGTAAGGGACTGCGGGGTGATGAGGCCGCACAGAAGGGTCAAGTACACATCTGGAAGCCTCAGTGGGACAGACAGGACCGCCACTGGAAGGGCCAACAGTCATGCAACACCGCCTCCGGGGTGAGGTGCTGGGAGGTGGGTGTGCAGGTATGCTCCCCAGCAGCGGAAACTCCTTCCACTAACGCACCTTTTTTTTTTTAATGTGGACCATTGTTTTTATAGTCTTTATGGAACTTGTTACAATATAGCTTCTGTTTTATGCTTTGGGTTGGTTTTTTTGTTTTTTGTTTTTTTTTAGGGTGCAGAACATGTGGGATCATGCTCCCTAGCGAGGGATTGAACCCACACTCCCTGCATTGGAAGACCAAGTCCTAACCACTGGACCACCAGGGAAGTGCCACCAGCTCCCTTTTCATTAGAATAAACCTGAGGGTGGAGTTGAAGCTCAGAGCAAAACCAGTCTATGTTTGGGCAGCAAATGATCTTAACTTTGTGCCAGCTGTTTACAGTCATGCTTGGGACAGTTGGCTGCCCACAGCTGGATACCTTGGGGGAGCTCAGTCCATCTGCTGGGGAAAGAGGTTGTTGTTGCTGTTCAGTCACTAAGTCGTGTCTGACTCTCTGACCCCATGGACTGCAGCACACCAGGCTTCCCTGTCCTTCACCATCTCCCTGAGTTTGCTCAAACTCATGTCCAGTCAGTCAGTCTTGCCATCCAACCATCTCATCCTCTCTTGGCCCCTTCTCCTCTTGCCTTTAATCTTTCCCTGTATCAGAGTCTTTTCCAGTGAGTTGGCTCTTTGTATCAGGTGGCCAAAGGATTGGAGCTTCAACTTCAGCATCAATCCTTTCAATGAATATTCAGGGTTGATTTCCTTTAGGATCAACTGGTTTGATCTCCCTGCTGTCCAAGGGACTCTCAAGAGTTTTCTCCAGCCCTACAGTTCAAAAACATTAATTCTTTGCCATTCAGCCTTCTTTATGGTCCAACTCTCTCATCTGTACATGACTACTAGAAAAACCATAGCTTTGACAATATGGACCTTTGTTGGCAAAGTACTGTCTCTGCTTTTTAATAAGCTGTCTAGGTTTGTCATAGCTTTCCTTCCAAGGAGCAAGTGTCTTAATTTCATGGCTACAATCACCATCTGCAGTGATTTTGGAGCCTAAGAAAATAAAGTCTGTCACTGTTTCCATTTTCCCCCCTCTATTTGCCATGAAATGATGGCATCCAACCCATGATCTTAGTTTTTTTAATCTTGAGTTTTAAGCCAGGTTTTTCACTCTCCTCTTTCATTTTCATCAAGAGGCTCTTTAGTTCCTCTTCACTTTCTGCCATAAGGGTGGTGTCTTCTGCATATCTGAGGTTGTTGATATTTCTGCCAGCAATCTTGATTCCGGCTTGTGCTTCATCCAGCCCAGCATTTTTCATGATGTACTCTGCATATAAGTTAAACAAGCAGGGTGACAATACACAGCCTCTGATAACTGCCGGCTCATCACAGGCCCGAGAGTCCTCGGGCTCTTTCCAGGCAACCCTTCTTATTTCCGCAGATGACAAGGGCAGTTTTACTGCCTGTAAGGGGGACAGTGTGGAGTCCTGGCAAGACCAGGAGCTACAGAGCCAGGTAAAACTGGATTCAGGGACCATTCCCACCATATAATAGACAACATTTGGTGCCACTTAACTATAAATTAAGTAATTTCTCTGAAATTCATTTGTCAGAGTAAAGAATACTACTTATGGCTGTGGTGATGATCAAGTTAGATAATATATATATACAGTATGCAGCACATAGTATCCTTCAAGAAATCTTAGTCCCTTTCTTGGTATAAATGTGTCATGAGATAACTTTCCTCCATGAGGAAGGCATGGTGATCCTGAATGCACAAATGGAGGCTGAACAGGGAAGATGGTCCTGCTCTTCCTGGGGTGATGCTGATACAATACTGGAACACCATGGTAAGCTATCCCTTTTCCCATATTGAAGATTATACAAAATTTAATGGGCTCACATTTCAGCATGGACAGTTCAATGCTTCCTGTTAGACCTAAGAATTAATGACTTTTGGATGAAGGAAGATGTATAAAACTGAGTATCCATGAGGAGGTAGCATTTTATTACCTAGAAATTCAAGTTCTCAGATCAGGGCCAGAGCCACTGTCCACGGGGTCAGTAAGTGGTATCATCTGGGCTCCACCTTGAAATTCAGAGATGGAAGACAGTAGTTGTTGTTTAGTCACTAAGTTGTGTTCAACTCTTTGTGACTCCAGGGACTCTTACCAGTTCTCAAAGAATTCAAGTTTAGTGGGGACGAGTTTATGTAAACTGTGATGGTTGATTCTAGGTGTCAACCTGACCTGGGCCTCAGGGTGCCCGGATATTTGCCTAGTGTTTCTGTGAGGGCGTTTTTGGATGAGGTTCATATCTTTTTAGTCAACTGATCTTTGTTATTTTTTTTTTTCGTATAACCATTTTACTGAGGTATGTTGATATTCTAAAAGCTGCAGAGTTTTAATGTATACAACCTGTATACAACAATAAGTGTACACCCATGAAGCCGTCACACAATTGTGTGATGAGTGTGTCTATCACAGCCGTACAACCTGTGCCATGAGCGTGTCCATCACTCCTCATGGATAAAAAGTGTCCTCCCACCTCATCATTTATTGTGTGTGACTAGAACACTTAACATAAGATCTACTCTCTTACCAAACTGAGTGTGCAATCCAGTAGTGTTAGCTGTAGGTGGAGGTGGAGATCTCTAAGACTTACCTCGAATAAATAAAACTTTGTTTTGAGTTGTTGTTGTTGTGCTGAGTTGTGTTGAGTTGAGAGTTGTACCTCTCAACTAATACTTCTGTTTCCCTTCCCCCCCAGCCCCTGACAACCAGATTCTTCTATGAGTTCGAGTATTTTAGATTTCTCATACAAGTGGTGTCATGTAGCAGTTTTCCTTTTCATGTCTGATGGATTTCACTTGGCATACTATCCTCTAGATTCATCCATGTAGTTGTGAAAGGAGGATTTTCTTCTTTATGGCTGAATAATATTCTATTTTAAGAATATACCACATTTTCTTTACCCATTCATCTATCAGCGGACATTTAGGTTGCTTCCGCATCTTGGCTACTGTGAATAGTGCTGCGATGAATATGGGAGTGTAGATATAGCTTTAAGGTCTTGGTTTCAATTCCAAGCAAAGCAGTGAAGCAAAACACAATATCCAGAGTATACCAATATACTCATTGGGTGTATACCCAGAAATTGGGATTGCTGGGTCATATGGTAGTTCTACAGACAGACTTCATTTTTATTGAGCTTTGCTTTATCTCACTTTGCAGATGTTGTATTTTTTTTTAAACAGATTGAAGGTTTTTGGCAACCCTGCATTGAGCAAATCTATTGGTACCATTTTTTCAACAGTATTTTCTTACTTCCTCTCTTGATGTTACGTTTTGGTAATTTTTGTAATATTTCAAACTTTTCCATTATTATATTTGTTATGGTGATCTGTGATCTTTATTACTGCAAGAAAGTCATGACTCACTGAAGGCTCAGATGATGGCTAGATGTGTGTGTAATATATATATAATACATATATAAATATTTATATAAAATATTTGTGTGTGTGTATCCATCCTGATTTGTTGAGGTGAAATTTCATTGTGATTTATATTTCCCTAATGATTACTGATGTTGAGTACCGTTTTCATACCTACTGGTCATTTATATACCATCTTGGGAGAATATCTGTTCAGTTCCCTTGCCCATTTTAGAATCAGGTCATTTGTTCTTGTTTTTGTTTTTTGGCCCTTGAATTGTAGGAGTTCCCTGCACATGGGGGTGGGTGCTGACACTGGGCCAACCAGGGCCTCTGTTAGAGTCACACTCAATCTCTATGAAGAGTTTTAATAGCAAGAACATGTATGAAGCTCTTATTATTTTCCGGACATGGCAGTAAGTGCTTTCCAAGCAGTTCTCGTTAAGTCTCCCAACATATGAGGGAAGTACCCTCTTCACTCTTTGATAGGTCAACTCCAAGATGATCAAGATAGTGCAAGGCAAAACTGGGGCTCAGAGCCAGATCTAGCTGATTGAAAAGTGCATTCATTGCTCTAGGCATTGTGGGCTCCCCATTTACCAAGCATCCAAGGCACTGGATTGTGCATCATCACCATTTCTTCCCAGCTGCTGGCCTTCAGTCCCATTCACCCTCATGGATCTCTAGATCCCAACTCATCCTCATCTTTGTTCATTTATTCACCGAGTATTGAGCATGTACTAGTGTGCTCAGCTGTGAGCTGGGAATGGGATGTAGACAGTGAATCAAATGTGCATAACCTACTCTCTTGGAGCCCACAGTCCAGGAAGGAAGATAATTGCACAGGCAGAAATGTCCCTGTGATGAAGGATGGGGTGAGCAGAAGCAGAGTACAGTGATATTTGGTGCTGTTTGGAGGAAGGGCCACTTCATCTGTAACCTAAAGAATGAGAAGGTGTTGAAGAGACAAAGACTCAACTCTTCTGAGTCAAGAGAGGCATGACTAGGTTTGAGTGATAGTTTGTAACTTTTTTTTCTTTGCTGCGCTGGGTTTTCGTTGCTGTGCATGTGATTTCTCTAGCTGTGGTTGCAGGGGCTACTCTCTGTTGCGGTGCCGGGTCTTCTCATTAGGGTGACTTATCTTGTTATGGTACACGGGCTTCGGTAGTTTTGGCTCTTGGTTTCGTTGCTCTGAGTCATGTAGGATCTTTTTGGACCAGAGATCAAACCTGTGTCCCCTGCATCGGCAGGTGGATTCTTAACTACTGGATCACCAGGGGAGCCTGATGGTTTGTAATTCTATCAGATGCAATATGCCATTTTCTGTTTTGTTTTGTTGTTAAATTGCATGAAAGCGCTTTTCAGTTGTAATTTATCTACATGTATAATTTTTTTAAAAAAACCAATATAAAGTCCTAATTGTATTATAGAAGAAGCAAAGGGGAAATAGTTTGAGATTTTCTTGCTTGTTTTGTTTTTTGGTATTTGGTTTTTGTTTTCTTTTTTTGGCCATGCTGTGCAGCACGTGGGGGTCTTAGTTCCCCAATCAGGGGTCAAATCCATGCTTCCTGCATTGCTAACAGGGAGTCTTAACCACTGGACCACTAGGAAAGTTCCAAGGGAAAGTAGTTTAAATAAAATGGACTGCATTTCCATTTACAAGTGCTCAGGCACAGCTACACTAGAAGATGCAGTGAAGTAGGCGGAATATCACACCTCCCGGTGGAATGACAGTGGAAGGTGATGATCATGTTGTGTTGGCAACTCAGACGCCATGAGCTGTGTTGCCGACACTGCTGGGAATTTCTAAAGCGATGAACGATGTTTGGTAGTGTTCCAGATGACGCAAAGGGCACCGTTTCTTTGATTTACACAGTAGCTCTGTCCTTGGAAATCTTAGTTGGTGCAAAAAAAAAAAAACCAAACAACTGTATTTACATGTAAAATGGAGTTTGGTCTAGGCTTAGCTCATTATAACCAATTTTTCATCTGCTTCACGTCTGATGGGACACTCAATGATGCATGTCATGGATAGCTTTTCAGTTGCATCGGACTCTTCTGATAATTGTGGGACTAACCACGTTCCTCACATCCAATACGTTATATGTCAGGAGCATCTCTCCCAGGCAGTGTGACCCCAAAGAACTCTCCAAAATTTCCTTAAGACCTTCTAGGAGTGATAACAGCCTCCCACCACCTAAGAAACACCAAGCTACAGAAACTCTAGAGCATTAGTGTCTTACAGAAGTGTGAGTCACACAGTGTAGTTTTAAATTGTAACTACATTGAAAAAAAAAAAGGATAATGAAGCAGTTAATGTTGACTTTTTCCAAATTTATTTTATTCAAGTATAGTTGATTTTCAATGTTGTATTAATTTTTGCTGTGCATCAAAGTAATTCAGTTATATATATCTTCTTTTTCATATTTCCATTTTGGTTTATACAGAGTATTGAATATTGTGTCCTGTGCTATTCAGTAGGACCTTGTTCATTCTATACATAATAGTTTCCATGAAACTGATTTTAATAATATATTTTCTTTAACCCAGTTTGACCAAAATATTACTATTTCACCAGCATAATCAACGTAAAAGGTTATTACTCTTTTTCCTACTAAGTCTTTGAAATCCAGTATGCGTTCTATACTCACAGTGCACCTCAGTTCAGACTGACCACAATGCAAATAGCTAACAGCCTCCTTGGACGGCCTATTGGATGGCGCAGCCCAGAAAACATTAAGTTCCATTCTTTGGCACAAGGACTTCTTTTCCGAATCCTGAGTTTCCAGAACTCTGACACTTAGGGAAGTCTAGACTCGGGGGTGGGACCCTGCATCACAGTGGACACACGACTCCAAGCGAGCCAGAAAGCACGTGAGTGTGGTATTTGGGTCACACTCTCCACTCCCAGCTCCTGAACACGGCACGGTGGGGAGTCACCAGCAACTGCTAATAATCACATGGCTCAGTGCTGCCTGCAAATTGAAGGCCCCCTTGAAAATGCTGGAAACAGATGTTCGGAAATCTCTGACCTCTCATCATTAATTTCAGAATTTAAATGCCTGTTAATTTCCCCTTTTTATTGCTGAGCTCCACACCGCGGCATGCTCAATGTCAATGGGAATATCCTTTGGAGATGTTCAATATATCACATCTGAAGGTCGCTGAAGCCTGAGCACTTGAGGGAGAGGACTGGGCGAGAAGGGAGGGGCTCCTGGGACACAGAGTGAGGCTGAAAGGCGGCTTCTCTGGTTTGAATCAAGGCCTGAGCAGAGCACCTGAACACTCACCCGATTGCCCTTCCCTGGGCGCACACTGCGAAGGGCTCTAGGAAGGAAACGTATGAGTGTTGGGAAAATTGAAAGCAGTGGTATGAGGGAGCCTTGCTCCCTCGCTGGGTCTCACACCTGCCTTTCCCATCTGATGACCTGAAATGACTTCCTGAGAGCTGTGTCGAGGCAGCGGACAGCAGGCAGACCTGGAGGCAGGCTGACCCAGGTTCAAGTCGTGTTTCAGCCTTCTGCCTGGAAGATCTACCAAGCAAATCACCTCCATTTCCTTGGTAGAAAATGGGGGTAAGAGCGAATATTGCAGCGGTGAAATAAAATTCATATTTTATAGCAAAAGGCAAGACAAATTTAAACATAACATGTTCTCTCTGCCCTTTGATGACCTCTCTCACCCCTTACTGTGCACTGTGTATCTGCCTTATGCATTGACCAACCCTCCCCATCGGCAGAAATACCTGCTCATCCATAAAGAGCAACCTTCCCTTAGCATCAATCAGACAACTCCTTAAAAGATAATTCTTTCTTAATCCTGTAAAAAGCCACAGTGACCCATGATCCACTATTCACTAGACTGTACAGTCAATAACACATCACTTAATGTACAGACCTGTCTCCAAAATTTACATAAGTGTGCTTTGACCTCTAACGGGTAGAACTATTCCTGGAGCTTTCTGAGAGGCTGATTCCAGCTTATAATTCTCAGTTTGGCTCAAATAAAATTTTCCATTTCTTTCTTAGTCAGGTCAGTCAGTTCAGTTGCTCAGTCGTGTCCGACTCCTTGCAACCCCATGAATCGCAGCACCCCAGGCCTCCCTGTCCATCACCAGCTCCCGGAGTTCACTCAAACTCATGTCCATCGAGTCAGTGATGCCATCCAACCATCTCATCCTCTGTCATCCCCTTCTCCTCCTGCCCCCAATCCCTCCCAGCATCAGGATCTTTACCAATGAGTCAACTCTTTGCATCAGGCGGCCAAAGTATTGGAGTTTCAGCTTCAGCATCAGTCCTTCCAATGAACACCCAGGACTGATCTCCTTTAGGATGGACTAGTTGGATCTCCTTGCAGTCCAAGGCACTCTCAAGAGTCTTTTCCAACACCACCGTTCAAAAGCATCAATTCTTCGGTGCTCAGCTTTCTTCACAGTCCAACTGTTACATCCACACAAGACCACTGGGAAAAACCATAACCTTGACTAGATGGGCCTTTGTTGGCAAAGTAATGTCTCTGCTTTTTAATATGCTATCTAGGTTGGCCATAACTTTCCTTCCAAGGAGTTAAGTGTCTTTTAATTTCATGGCTGCAATCACCATCTGCAGTTATTTTGGAGCCCCCCAAAATAAAATCAGACACTGTTTCCACTGTTTCCCCATCTATTTGCCATGAAGTGATGGGACCACATGCCATGATCTTAGTTTTCTGAATGTTGAGCTTTAAGCCAACTTCTTCACTCTCCTCTTTCACTTTCATCAAGAGGCTTTTTAGTTCCTCTTCACTTTCTGCCATAAGGGTGGTGTCATCTGCGTATCTGTGGTTATTGATATTTCTCCTGGCTATCTTGATTCCAGCTTGTGCTTCATCCAGCCCAGTGTTTCTCATGATGTACTCTGCATAGAAGTTAAATAAGCAGGGTTACAACATACAGCCTCGCCGTACTCCTTTTACTATTTGGAACCAGTCTGTTGTTCCATGTCCAGTTCTGACTGTTTCTTCCTGACCTGCATATAGATTTCTCAAGAGGCAGGTCAGGTGGTCTGGTATTCCCATCTCCTTCAGAATTTTCCACAGTTTATTGTGATCCACACAGTCAAAGGTTTGGCATAGTCAGTAAAGCAGAAATAGATGTTTTCCTGGAACTCTCTTGCTTTTTCGATGATCCAGCAGATGTTTGCAATTTGATTTCCAGTTCCTCTGCCTTTTCTAAAACCAGCTTGAACATCTGGAAGTTCACGGTTCACGTATTGCTGAAGCCTGGCTTGGAGAATTTTGAGCATTACTTTACTAGCATGTGAGATGTGTGCAATTGTGCAGTAGTTTGAGCATTCTTTGGCATTGCTTTTCTTTGGGACTGGAATGAAAACTTACCTTTTCCAGTCCTGTGGCCACTGCTGAGTTTTCCAAATTTGCTGGCATATTGAGTGCAGCACTTTCATAGCATCATCTTTCAGATTTGAAATAGTTCAACTGGAATTCCATCACCTCCACTAGCTTTGTTCATAGTGATGCTTTCTAAGGCCCACTTGGCTTCACATTCCAGAATGTCTGGCTCTAGGTGAGTGATCATACCATCGTGTTTATCTGGGTCGTGAAGATCTTTTTTGTACAGTTCTTCTGTGTATTCTTGCCACCTCTTTTTAATATCTTCTGCTTCTGTTAGGTCCCTACGATTTCTGTCCTTTGTCGAGCCCATCTTTGCATGAGATATTCCCTTGGTATCTCTAATTTTCTTGAAGAGATCTCTAGTCTTTCTCATTCTGTTGTTTTCCTCTATTTCTTTGCATTGATCCCTGAGGAAGGCTTTCTTATCTCTCCTGGCTATTCTTTGGAACTCTGCATTCAAATGGAAATATCTTTCCTTTTCTTCTTTGCTTTTTGCTTCTCTTCTTTTCACAGCTATTTGTAAGGCCTCCTCACACAGCCATTTTGCTTTTTTGCATTTCTTTTCCATGGGGATGGTCTTGATCCCTGTCTCCTGTACAGTGTCATGAACCTCCGTCCATAGTTCATCAGATACTCTGTCTATCAGATCTAGTCCCTTAAATCTATTTCTCAATTCCACTGTATAATCATAAGGGATTTGATTTAGGTCATACCTGAATGGTCTAGTGGTTTTCCCTACTTTCTTCAATTTAAATCTGAATTTGGCAATAAGGAGTTCATGATCTGAGCCACAGTCAGCTCCCGGTCTTGTTTTTGCTGACTGTATAGAGCTTCTCCATCTTTGGCTGCAAAGAATATAATCAATCTGATTTTGGTGTTGACTATCTGGTGATGTCCATGTGTAGAGTCTTCTCTTGTGTTGTTGGAAGAGGGTGTTTGCTATGACCAGTGTGTTCTCTTGGCAAAACTCTATTAGCCTTTGCCCTGCTTCATTCTGCACTCCAAGGCCAAATTTGCCTGTTACTCCAGGTGTTTCTTGACTTCCTACTTTTGCATTCCAGACCCCTAAAATGAAAAGGACATCTTTTTTGGGTGTTAGTTCTAAAAGGTCTTGGAGGTCTTCATAGAACCGTTCAACTTCAGCTTCTTCAGTGTTACTGGTTGGGGCATAGGCTTGGATTACCATGATATTGAATGGTTTGCCTTGGAAAGGAACAGAGATCATTCTGTCATTTTTGAGATTGCATCCAAGTACTGCATTTTGGACTCTTTAGTTGACCATGATGGCTACTCCCTTTCTTCTAAGGGTTTCCTGCCCACTGTAGTAGATATAATGGTCATCTGAGTTGAATTCACTCATTCCAGTCCATTTTAATTCACTGATTCCTAGAATGTCTACATTCACTCTTGCCATCTCCTGTTTGACCACTTCCAATTTGCCTTGATTCATGGACCTAACATTCCAGGTTCCTATGCAATATTGCTCTTTTCAGCATCAGACCTTGCTTCTATCACCAGTCACATCCACAACTGGGTATTGTTTTTGCTTTGGATCCATCCCTTCATTCTTTCTGGAGTTATTTCTCCACTGATCTCCAGTAGCATATTAGGCACCTACCGACCTGGGAAGTTCCTCTTTCAGTATCCTATCATTTTGCCTTTTCATACTGTTCATGGGGTTCTCAAGGCAAGACTACTGAAGTGGTTTGCCATTCCCTTCTCCAGTGGACCACATTCTGTCAGACCTCTCCACCATGACCCGACCGTCTTGGGTGGCCCCACACAGGCATGGCTTAGTTTCATTGAGTTAGACACGACTGTGGTCTGTGTGATCAGATTGACTAGTTTTCTGTGATTATGGTTTCAGTGTGTTTGCCCTCTGATGCCCTCTCGCAATACCTACCGTCTTACTTGGGTTTCTCTTTCATTGGATGTGGGGCATCTCTTCATGGCTGCTCCAGGATTTTTTGTTGTTGACAGTTTTATGAGAACTTCATGCTATAACATGTACTGCACCTGGCTCGATGTCTGACACACAGCAAGGCTGTAACAAATGCCTGTTCCCGCCTCTGTCTCCCTCCTCAGAGCCTTGTGGATGGTACCGATGGCATTTACAGTGGCAGGTGATGTCTTCAGAGGGCTGATGTTTTAACCATCGAAGGGATCTCCCAGACCCATGCTCTGGGATGTGGAAGTATTTTGAGCCCCAAATCTCTGGGAGAAAAATCAAGGCAGATTCCTCCTTAGACTAGAAGCCCTAGAAAAGCGTTGTGGCTGACACCAGACTGGTACCTCGTGGGTCCGCATGAGAAGCCCCTGAACTCTTAGCTCATGTGACAAAGACCCCGCACGTCTTCCAGGAGTGAGGGGAGGACACCCCGCTGAGAATAGAGGGCGTGTCCCCTTTGTTGCCAACAAGGGGAAGAGACCCCACAGGGCCACTCCGGGCCACCCCCTCAGGTCTGCCTGTCCAGCCTGTTCAGGGCCAGCCAGGCCATGCCTTGGATAGGACCCAGGAGGAGCCGTGGCCTTGACTGCCTATTCCCCTAATATCTGTGGCCAGGGGTGCCCCCCTCCCACCATGAAATCACTTCTCATCTAACCTCTTGGGCTTTCTTTTCTTTAGATGTTTCTCTGTAGTGCCCTAGTTTGGCCTGGGGTTTTCAACCAATTTTTGTGAAAGAAAACGATGACACTTTATCAGTACTTTGGGGCAAATACAGTTTCTTTCATAAAACAAAGACCTCTGGGGCTTTTAACTTCCTGAGGGCAAAGGCTCTCAGCAGACTACAGAGTCAGGCAAAGCTCCAGGGAACACCCCAACTTTCACTTTCACGTTGACATTCTGTTGTTTAGTCACTAAGTCGTGTCCGACTCTTGGCGACCCCATGGACTGCAGCATTCCAGGCTTCCCGGTCCGTCACCGTCTCCTGGAATTCACTCAGATTCATGTCTGTTGAGTTGGTGATGCTTTCACTTTTTATGAAATGCTGCATTTCCTTTAATTTGATCACTCCCTGGGGGGCATGATGGATGGAAGGGACACAGATGCTGGCAGGTCATCCCAAGTGTCCTCAGATCTCCCAAGTCCAGACAGGGAGGGGGTAGTGGTGACCGCCAGCAGCTCCTTGGCGGCCCTTGTGCCCTCCAGCTGCAGAGACTGCTAGTGAGATGACCTCACCAGATGGTCTGGGGTCATCTTACCTGCCTTCACCAGTGGTGATGAGACGTTTTCTCTACTGAACAGCAGTCACCAGACTCTCCAAATTGTGGCTGTGCTTTGGGCATTTGCACCCCTGTCTTACAGCCACCTTGACAGGTAGGCCAGTGTTTCCTGGTATTTGTTGGACGCAGTCCTCCCTTCTCCACCGCCAGATGCTGTCTCAAGTCCTTGCTGGCCAAGAAGGAGGCGCAGCAGACTCGGGACCCGGTCTCACTTGTTTGTCAGGATCAGTTTCAGGACTGACAGTGGAGACACTGACATCGCAGTAGCATCTCATCACAGTTCCACGTTGTAGCGGGCCATTGAAATCTATACATGGGCTGTCATTCCGCAGCACCACGCACTTGTGCATATACACACATGTGTGCATATTAAAGCTGGTAAAACCAAATCAAAGATTCTTTTTTTAAATCATATTTATTTTTAATTGATTGATGACTGCTTTACAATAATGGTTTGATTTCTACCACACATCAACATGAATTGGCCACGGGTAGACATATGTCCCCTCCCTCTTGAACGTCCATTCCACCTCCCACCCTTTCCCACACCTCTAGGTTGTTTCAGAGCCCCGGTTTGGGTTCCCTGAGTCATACAGCAAATTCCCATTGGCTGTCTGTCTTGCATATGGTGGTGTATATGCTTCCATGCTGCTGTCTCCATTCATCTCACCCTCTCCTTCCTCTCCCCTGCCCATGTCCAAAAGTCTTTAAACAGTTTCTTTTTTTTTTAATTGTTTTCTTGAAGTGTAGTTGATTTACGGTGTTGCATTAATCTGCTGCACAGCAAAGTGATTCAGTTACATGTACGTATACATTCTCCTTCATGTTCTTTTTCATTAAAATTTCCCACAGAATATTGAACGGAGTCCCCTGTGCCATACAGCGGGGTCTCGTTTATCCTTTCTGGATATAGCAGTTTGCATCTGCTAATCCCAGAGTCCCCGTCCATCCCTTCTCCACCCTCCCTCCGTCTTGGCAACCACAAGTCTGTTCTCTATGTCTCTGAGTCTGTTTCATGGATTTTATGTCCTATTTTATGTTTCCACATATAAGTGATATCACATGGTATTTGTCTTTCTGACTTACTTCACTTAGTACTGTGGTAATCTCTAGGTCCATCCATGCTGTTGCAAATGGCATTGTTTCATTCTTTTTTTATATGCGTTGTACTCCATTGTACTGATACATATACATATATTCCTTATCCACTCACCTGTAAACGGGCCTTTAGTTTGTTTCTGTGTCTCGGCTATTGTGAATAGTGCTGCTATAAACACAGGGGCACATGTATCTTTTTGAATTATAGTTTGTCTGGATATACACCCAGGCGTGAGATTGCCGGATCATATGGCGACTCTATATTTAGTTTTTTTGAGGAATCTCCTTACTGTTTTCCATAGTGGCTGTACCAATTTACATTCCCACCAACCGTGTAGGAGGGTTCCCTTTTCTCCACACCCTCTCCATCATTTATTTGTAGAGCTTTTCAATGATGGGCATTCTGACCAGTGTGAGGTGATACCTCATTGTAGTTTTGATTTGCATTTTTCTAATAACTACTGATATTGAGCATCTTTTCATGTGCCTGTCGCCATCTGAGACCTCCAGTTTAATTAGTAGTATTGTACCAACGGCAATTTCCTAGTTGTAGAAATGGACTGTGGTTGTATAAAATGTTATCACTGGAAAGAAGCTTGGGGAAGGGTGCATAGGAACTCTTGATGCTTTTTTTTGTTTTTTGCAATTTCTTTTGAAATTTAAATTATTTATAAGTCAAAGATCTTCCCCAGAAGGTCCCTCAGGTCCTCTGGAAAATAAAGCGCTGGAGACTGGCTCCTACCAGCCAGGGAATGTCTCCTTGTGGGGGCTGTATATCCAGCTTCCCTTTGGGATGTTGGCTCAAGAGCACTTCCCTCACTGTGCATGAGACAGTGGCTCATGCTCACTGTGCCTTGGGTTCTCAGGAATCTTTCAAAGCCTGGGTTATGGTGTCCACTGCCTTCAAACTCCCCAGGAACACCGTTCTTATCCTCTTCATCTCTGCACTCACCCAAGGGGTGGTGCAGCTGTTGCGAGCTGCTTACATGCTACCAAGACCCCTCCTCTAGCTGATCACACGTGTATCTTTACCCAGCTCATGGGCCCTCCATGCTTCATTGCTCATCCTCATGCATTTAGGTCAAATAATGTCCAAAATGTCACAGACGCTCCAACAGCACAGGAAGTTGCCATCTAAAAAAACTTGTCAGAGATGGTGATCCCAGGAGGTTTCTTGGATGTGGTGCATTTTGAAAAATAATTATTATTTAGAGTAAAAGGGCTTCCCACATGGCGCAGTGGTAAAGAATCCATCTGCCAATGCATAGATGCAAGAGACATGAGTTCACCCCTGAGTCAGGAAGATCTTATGATGTAGGAAATGGCAACCCACTCCAGTATTCTTGCCTCAAAAATTCCATTTTTGGAGGGCTACAGTCTATGGAGTCGCAAAGAGTCAGACATGACTGAGCACACACACATACAGTAAAAGGGGAAAAAGTGATGTCAAGCAGAGAATCATGTGGGAAACCACACAGAGCTGTGAAAGGGGCCACATGTAGCATCTGAAGGTTGAGCAGAGGAAAGGCCAGAAGGAAAACCTGTGTGCAAGACCCTGAAGGGGCAGAGCGTGAGGCCCTAGGACGTGATGTCAAAGAGTAAGCTTATCCTGATGGCTGCATAGAACCAAGGAGAGTTTCAGGCAGGAGAGAACTTCAGAACTGTGTGGAAAGAATTATTCTAGTGGGTCATGCATGTTGTTGGGTGATGGAAAGACAAGGAAGCTACTGTATAAATCTAGGCGAACAGAGATGACAGTCTGTGGGAGAGCTATGGACATTCTTGTGTTTTTTACTCCTTTCTTCTTGATAAAATGGGAGGCAAGCAGTTATGGCCTGAGTGTGTGTGTCCTCTGCAAATGCATATGTTGAAACCTAAGGCTCTAGGGAATGGTATTGAGGCAAATGATTAGGTTAGGAAGCTGGGGCGCCCATGAGTGGGATTAGTGGCCTTATAAGAAGAGGTGTGAGAGCCTGCGTGTGTGCCCTCTCATCCTCCCTCTCCCATTCTCCCCATTGTGCGAGGGCAAAAGGAGACAGCCATCTGCAAACCAGGGAGTGGGTGCTCAACACAGACCCTGGATCCACTGTGCCCTGATCTGTGGCTCCCCAGCCCCCTGAGCTGTGAGATGACAAGGTTCTGTTGTTTAAACCACCCAGTCTATGGGAATTTGTTACAGCAGCCGAAATGGACCAAGACATGCTCATCAGCTGACCTTGAGGGTGCGGGGAAAGTGCAGGGGTGTTGGAGGTTTAAGGAAAAGGGGACTATTGAGCCATGGAAGTTTCCTGAGAAGACAGGAGGGGATATCATCCAAGTCCCAGAAAGGACATTAAAGTTCTCATTGTGGAAATTGAAAAGGGGGCATGGGTGAAAGGAAGGTTGGTTGCGTGCTGATGCCAGCAAGTCCCCCTGGGGATCCTGGGTCCTGTTCTCGCTAGTATTCCAGGTTGTACAACATCAGTGGCGCCTCCTCCCCCACCCCCGACTCAGGCAGCTACTCCACAGAGCATGGTCAGGACCACAGTGGTTTATACCGACAGGGGCTCCTAACTTCAAGCATCAGGAGGAGGAGGTTGGGGACTGTCCCTGGAGTCTCAGGAGGCCCCTGGATTTGTTTGTTTGTTTGTTTTGCAACTTCATAGTCAGCCCCACCCCAAAGGTCTGCATGCCAGGGAAAGACAGCCTCCACTTTTACTAGAAACGACAGTGAAGCCTGAAAAACTCAGAAGTGCCATTGCATTCTTCAGGCTTATTCATGAGGGTCACATAAGGTAGCTTGCTGTCTCCACCTCCAGACATAAAGACAGGCTGGCTTCTTTGTTGTTCTATGCCAGCAGGTGCCTGCGGAGGCTTTTGAGAAGCTGTGGCAGTCTTGGGTTAAAGGGCCCCTCCTGACACTGCCATAGATGAGGAGTCTGGATTCCAGAGCCCCTTCCTCAATACAGTTTGCCACTGCTGCTGCTGTCTCTTCAGTCGTGTCCGACTCTGTGCGACCCCACAGACGGCAGCTCACCAGGCTCCTCTGTCCCTGGGATTCTCCAGGCAAGAACACTGGAGTGGGTTGCCATTTCCTTCTCCAATGCATGCATGCATGCTAAGTCGCTTCAGTCATGTCCGACTCTGTGCTACCCCATAGACGGCAGCTCACCAGGCTCCTCTGTCCCTGGGATTCTCCAGGCAAGAACACTGGAGTGGGTTGCCATTTCCTTCTCCAATGCATGCATGCATGCTAAGTCGCTTCAGTCGTGTCCAACTCTGTGCAACCCTATGGACAGCAGCCCACCAGGCTCCCCTGTCCACGGGATTCTCCAGGCAAGAATACTGGAGTGGGTTGCCATTTCCTTCTCCGCAATACAGTGAATTAGAATCTTGGCTTGTTTTTTTACCCTAAAATGGAATTAAACAGCTCTGCTGACTTAACCAGCCGGGGCACGCCGCTGCCCAGAGACCGAGCGGTCTCAGCTCGTTCTGCGCTCATGCCACGTGGGGTCTCCCCCTTCCCGTCGGCCTCCCTGTGACTCCTTGTTACTCTTCTCCTACCTCCTATCCCATCTCTTCAGTTTCTTCTCTCCCCAGTTCCCCGCAGAAGCCCCTCCCGCTTCGTTCTCTTCTCTCATTTCTCCTCTGGGAAAAAGGCAGAAGTCGGGCACAGAGGGCTTCCCCTGGTGTATCTCACACAGGGATGAAACCACGACCGCAGATGTGACACAGGCAGCCAACGGGAGTTTGCTGTATTACTTGGGGAACTCAAACCAGGTCTCCATAACAACCTAGAGGGGTGGGATGGGGAGGGAGTTTCGAGAGGGAGGGGACATAGCCATAGCTATGGCTGATTCATGCTGAAAACCAACACAATTCTATAAAGCAATGATCCTTCTATTAAAAATAAATTTAAAATTAAAACACCACCACCACCACCACGAGAGACCGACCAGCTCTCCTGGTCAGGGAGGTGGTGTCGGGGAAAGGGCTGGTCATTGCCAGTTGGAGGAGGCTGACTGTCCCCGGGTGGCAGCCCAGACCCACCGGCCCATGACAGTACCAGCAGGAGCAGGACTTCGTTCTGCTGACACTGACTCTGTTCAGTGTCACAAAGAGCAGGCAGTCCCTCAGCATGAGAATCGAGGATAAAGAATTCCATGAAGAGTCGGACAAGAGCTGGAGGTAAGGGAAAATGCCAGAATCACATATGCTGGCCTTTCCAGAGGTGAAGGAAAGTGTGAGTCACTCTGTCATATTCGACTCTTTGTGACTCCATGGACTGTAGCCCACCAGGCTCCTCTGTCCATGGGAATTCTCCAGGCAAGAATAGTGGAGTGGGTTGCCATGCCCTCCTCCAGGGAATCTTACCCACCCAGGGATTGAACCTGCCTCTCCTGCATTGACAGGCAGATTCTTTACCACTGGGCCACCAGGGAAGCCCGCTTACAAGATGTAAAACACAGGTCAGCAGTGTTTGAAGAAGGGGCAGTAAACCCAGTGGCGCTCCTTCAATAATTAAAGGGGAGGCAGAGGTTCCATTCACCAAAACCAGGAGTGTCCCATGTATTCTGTGCTCACAAGCGGACAGGAAAGTGTGGGTTTATTCCTGCATGAAAAAGGCAATTGGCAGAGTATATGTGCAACCCCTGGGCCCAGTCAGTGCCCCGCTTGTTTGAAAGTTTAGTTCCAATGAGAACTTTTTATTTTTTTAATATTTATCCATTTGGATGCTCCGGGTCTTAGTTGTGTCATGCTCATTTCGTTGTGGCGCACGGACCCTTTAGCTGTGGCTCAAGGGCTTAGTTGCTCCTCGGCATGTGGGGTCTTAGTTCCGCAACCAGGGACTGAACCCACCTCCCCTGCATGCAAGGCAGATTCTTTTCCCACTGGACCACCAGGGAAGTCCCCCAGTGAGAACTCTTAAAAGGTCATATAAAGTGAGCAAGAAAAATGGAGTCAGGGAGGGGCTGCTCCATCCATCCAAGGTTAGGAACTTTCCCCTTTTCCAGCTTAGACCTCCAAGGTTAAAACTGTTCATCAGACTGCTAGATGCAGAAGCTCTGAAGCGATGTCAAGCTATCAGTGATGCTATGAGTTCCCAGATCCTTGTCATTGTGTGTGTCAGCCCATTGCAAAATAAACCTTGCTCATCAGAAACACATTTTGAGATTATTCTTGTTCTGAATAATAGAAATGCATCCTTAGGGAACATCCAGCAGAGTGCTTTGTTGATTGGAAATTTAGATAACTGGTAAGAAATTGTGCATGAGAGATAGAATCTAGCAAACAAATTTCTTGTGACTGTTAGGCCACCCTTCATGCTAACAGGATATTTTCATTAGTTAATGGGTCTGCCCTAAAGAACTGATAAAGCTGGTTAAATATTGATCATTTGATCAGTATTATTTAAAGAACTCAAGGGACTGCACTAATTGAGTCTTTTCAGAACGTGGAGAAGGGCAAGAGTTGAAAGAAGCAATGCCAAAAAAAAAAAAAAAATCCTATTAAAAAACAAGGACTATAACAGAAAGGAAGTCTCCAATATTAAGCTAATTTCTCTTTAAGTTGCTTCCAGTCACAAAAGCATTTTATAAATTTACTGAAATATGAGTTACTATTGACTATCATTTGTCAGTGGCACCAAAAACTTTGGTCTTAAGTTTTAAAACTCGACAGAAAGAGAAGTCCTCTTCAGAGGGAACCTGTCGGCACAGCAGGCTTCCTGGAAAGACTGGGCTCCTTTACAAAGAGTCCTCAGAATCATCTTACTGCCATCCCCACTTTGCAGCTGAGGCATAAAAAGGTTAAATAACTCAGCGGAGGTCACAGCAGCTGTAATTCAGAGGAGGGAGGGTTTAACCCATCTCCCAAGCTTGCAGAGACAGTGTCATTTTCAAAATTACATACTGACCAGAAACTGGCAATCAAGTCACTTTTAAGGGACAAAATTTAACACTAATGTCAGACTTTTGAACTACAATGTTTTACACCAGAAGGTAAGGGGTAGCAAATTTAAAACAACCAAGGAAAGAAAATGTAAGCCAAGGACTATAAACTGACACAAACTGGCCTTCAAGCAGAATGTCCACAGACATGTTGTTATGAATATATTAGAATCTAGGGAATATCATTCCCATAAGGAATCTTTTTGAGAACAAACTTGAACCAACTAAAATGATGAGTGAGACATGGGCATAAGGACTGATGGGAAATATTAAAGCACAGAACTAATACTAAAGGATAGAAATATGTGAGATGGTGTATGAAGAACTAGGAGTTGACACTGTGTGTGTAGCCCAACCATCAATATATAGTGAAGATGGAGAGCATATGGAAAGTAGAAAAGCTAACTGATGACTTTATAATATTTATTGTGAGTAAACATAGTATTCAAATAAAGTGCTGGATGATAGGGAAAGAGGTTACTTGCTATTGTCAAGATTGTTCAAAGCAAAGAATATGGACTTCCCTGGTGGTCCAGTGGTTAGGACTCTGCCTGCCACTGCAGGAGACATGGGTTCGATCCCTAGTCCAGGAAGATTCAACTTGCCACAGAGTGACTGGGCCCATGCACCACAACTGCTGGGCCTGTGCACCCCAGAGCCCATGCTCCGCAACGAGACAGGCCACTGCAACTAGAAGCCCGTGCGGTGCAACTAGAGAGTGGTCCCACTTGCTGCAACCAGAGAAAGTCTGTGTAGCAATAAAAACCCAGTACTGCCAAAACAAGAAAAAAGATTGATGGTATCCAAAAAAGTGGAATAAAGGTATGAAAAGGAAGCATTCGTTTAAAGGATAAAAATAGAAACCTTCCTAAACACAGAGTAAGACAGGAGTTTACATAACCAAAGAATATGAGGCAAAATATATCAGTCAAAATTTAATGAGCTTGATTTACCAATAAAAATAAAAAAGGCCTTCAGATGGGCTTCCCTGATAGCTCAGTTGGTAAAGAATCCGCCTGCAATGCAGGAGACACTGGTTTGATTCCTGGGTCGGGAAGATCCTCTGGAGAAGGGATAGACCCACTCCAGCATTCTTGGGCTTCCCTTGTGGCTCAGCTGATAAAGAATCCACCTGTAATGCAGGAGATCTGTGTTCGATCCCTGGCTTGGGAAGATCCCCTAGAGAAGGGAAAGGCTACCCACTCCAGTAGTCTGACCTGGAGAATTCCATGGACTGTATAGTCCATGGGCTCGCAAAGAGTCAGACATAACTTAGCCACTTTCACTTTTCAGACTGACTAACAAAGCAAAATTTTAAAATTAGGCTGTATTTAAAAATTGCTTTTAAAAACAAGGATTCAGGTAGGTTAAAAATAAAAGGATGAAAACTGAAAAAAATGCAAACCTATTTTAGTAATCATGCAGTAGTGTTTGTGGGGCTTCTCTGGTAGCTCAGCTGGTAAAGAATCTGCCTGCAATGTAGGAGACTCGGGTTCGATTCTTGGGTCAGGAAGAACCCCTGGAGAAGGGCCACAGATCATAGGATTGTAGACTCAGACACAACTGAGTGAGCACAACAGGCAAATAACATTGTATTAGTTTCAGCTGTCCAACATAATGATTTTTATATATATATAAATTTCACTCTATATATATAGTGAAATTACTACTACAGTAAGTTTAGGTAACACTGATCACCACACAGGTACAATTCTGTGTGTAGTGAGAATTTCAAAGATCTGCTCTCTTTAGCAACTTTCAAATATACACTACAGTATTGTTAACTGGTCCCCATGCTGTATTCTTGGGGCTTATTTATCTTACAACTGAAAGTCTGTGCCTTTGAACCACTTTCTCTCATCTTGCCCACCCCTACCTACTCCCTGCCTCTGGCAACCAGCAATCTGTTCTCTGTATCTATGAGTTTTTTGTCTGTCTGCTTTAATGAGTTTCTCAAGATTTCACACATAAGTGAGATATATAGTATTTGCCTTTGATGCTAAATATTCATTTAGCATAAGGCCCTTAATGTTCCTCCATAGGGATTCCTTTTTAATGTCTCAGTTGCGTTACATATACTACACTTTCTTGGACCATTTATCCATTGATGGACACTTTGGTTGTTTCCATGTCTTGGCTCTTATAAATAATTCTGGAATGAACATGGGAGTACAGATATCTTTTCAAGATAGTGATTTCGTTTCCTTCAGATAAATACCCAGAAGTGAAATTGCTGGATCATATGATATTGATACTTAGTATTTTGAGGAAACTCCATACTATTTTCTGTAGCGGCTGCACCAGTGTACCTTCCCACCAACAGTGAAAAAGGGTTTCCTTTTCTCTAAACTCTAGCCAACACTTGTTATTTCTGGTTTTTCTGATAATAGCCATTCTAATGGGTGTGACATGATATCTCATTATGATTTTGATTTGCAGTTTCCTGGGTGAATAATGATGTTGCGCATCTTTTCATATATCTGTTAGCAATTTGCATATCTTCTTTGGAAAAAATGTCTATTCAAATCCTCTGCCCATTTTTAATCTGATTATTTAGGGTGGTTGTTTTTTTTTTTTACTATTGATTTATTAATTTATATATATATATATTTTTTTTTCATTTATTTTTATTAGTTGGTGGCTAATTACTTCACTACATTGCAGTGGGTTTTGTCATACATTGACATGAATCAGCCATGGAGTTACATGTATTTCCCATCCTGATTCCCCCCTCCCACCTCCCTCTCCACCCGATTCCTCTGGGTCTTCCCAGTGCACCAGGCCCGAGCACTTGTCTCATGCATCCCACCTGGGCTGGTGATCTGTTTCACTATAGATAATATACATGCGTTCTCTCAAAACATAATTTATATTTTTTATATTAACCCCTTATCAGATATATGATTCACAAATATTTTCTCCCAGTTGATGAGTTGCATTTTCATTTTATTGATGCTCTGCTGTGCAGAGCCTTTTTGTTTGATGTAGATTCACTTATTTGTTTTTGCTTTTGTTGCCTTTGTTTTTGATGTCCAACCCAAAAGATGGTTGTCAAGACTCACATCAAGAAGCTTAGCCACTGGGTTTCTATTCTGAGTTTTATGGTTCCAAGTTTCACATTTAAGTCTTTTAATTCATTATCCTTTCCCCACTGTATAATCTTGACTTATTTCTTGTAAATTAGTTGACTGTGTATGCATGGGTTTATTTTTGAGCTCTTTTTTCTGTTCCATAGATCTATGTGTCTGTTTTTATGCTGATACCATAAGTGTTTTGATTACTATAGTTTTATAATATAGTTTGAAATTGGGAGGTGTGATGCCTATAGCTTTGTGCTTCATTCTCAAGATTGCTTTGATTTTTTATGGTTTTTGTGATTCCATACAAACTTTGGCAGTTCTATTTCTGTGGAAAATGCCATTGGTATTTTGAGAGGAATTGCATTGACTCTATAGATCACTTTAGAATGGACATTTTAACAATATTAATTTTTCCAATCCTTGAGCATGTAATATCTTTCCATTTGTGTCTTCAATTTCATCCCTATCTTCAGTCTTCAGTGCATAGTTCTTTCACCTCCTCAGTTAAACTTATTTGTAGGTATTTTACTCTTTTTTTTTTTTTTTTGGACACACTATGCAACTTGCAGGATCTGAGTTCCCCAACCAGGGATTGAATCTGTGTTCCCTGCAGTGGAAGCATGGAGTCTTAACCACTGGACTACCAAGGAATTCCTTATTTTATTCTTTTTCATGCACTTATAAATGGGGTTAAAAAAAAAATCTGTATCTGATAGGTTGTTGTTGTTATATATAAATGCAACTGACTTTTGTGCCTTGATTTTTGTATCCTGCAACTTTATTGAATGTGTTTATTAGGTCTAACAGCTTTTTTTGGCAGCATCTTTAGTGTTTTCTATATATACTATCACGTCATCTGCAAATAGAGACAGTTTTACTTTTTCCATTCCAATTTGGATGCCTTTTATTTCTTTTTCTTTCCTAATTGTTCTTGCTAGGACTTTCAATAATATTTTGAATAAAAGCGGCTGGAGTGGGAGAAAGCAGAATTTTTAATATGAAAGAAAAACGATGTAAGATAGAAAAGATTAAGTGGAAACTCTGTAGTTGTGAATTGAATTGTAAGCATCAGTTGTAAGTGTAAACTCATAAAATGTATTTCATCTTTCCAAAGAAGTGTATGTATTTCCTAGATCTCTCCACTTAAAAGTGCCTAGAGGCAAGATCTTGGTTTTTAAATACCACCCTCATTAAAAGAAAGATGGATGTTTGGAGAAATGGCTGATTCTCCAAAAATGGCAAGAAATGTACAAAATAATCGGGAAACGTCTTATACTAGAAAATAGGGAAACTTAAAAAAAAGAAGCGAGTCATGTCAAAAAAGCTTAGTAGCCATTTTGCAAAAGGTTCCCTTTGTCCAGATGGGTCTAACTGTGATCAACAGGAATAACTCCATTGGATTTAGTCAGATCAGATGTGTAAATGCATGGGTATTTGATTATATTTTAAAACCCCTCAGGTGTAAGGTTACCGCTTTTTTTTTTTTTTTTTTGCATTACCACTTGCATGTGGAATCTAGTTCCTTGACCAAGGATCAAACTCAGGGCCCCCCTGCATTGGGAGCGTGGAGTCTTAGCCACAAAACCAGCAGGGAAGGCCCAGAAGAGGGCTTTTCTTTGATGGGACAAGCAACAGGGCTGGAGAGGATGAGAGCGAGCACTGGGGATGAACGGGTGGTGCGACCGGAGCATTGATCAAGGCGTGTTCGTCTCTGCAGTGGGCAAGGCAGGCGATTCTCAGGAGGGTGTGTAAGGAGGGATGGTTCCTTGTTCTTCAAGATGAAGGTCAAGATCCAGGGGTTTCTGGGGAGGGGAGAGAAAGCCTGGGTGGAGTTTGGTTAGGTTAAATCAGTGGATGTGTAGTGCTAATTGGCCATGGGGACCAACAGTTCAGCTAATCACTTATGAGACAGAGAGTGGGAATTTGGAGGATCTAGGTCTAGCCTTGTCATGGATAAACAAGCGGGTCATCCACGAGTCTATTTAAGTTTGTGGGGAATGGTGGTTCTTTGCAGGAAGCCATTTCTGGGACCCACAGAACAAAACTTGGTTTAACGTTGTCAACTGAATACCAAGAATTATGTAAAATGTCTATAATGATAGAAATTTCAGAAAGAAAAAGAGTTAACTCCAGTAGTTGACTTTCACTTCTCTGATCTATTTGAATACATCATAATGGTAAGTACTAGAAAGGATGTGCTTCTAGAACCAAGTATACCAGCATGAGGACAATACTATCTGAGTTATGAAACAGTAATGTTACATTTCAGTGTTATTCAGAAAGCCTCTGGCATTGGGGATTTTAATTCAAATAAAAATATAATTTCAGCCTGCTTGTGATTAAGATTAGGCTGAAGTCTTTTTGATTCAATATAATGTTTTTAACTCCTCATTTTCAGTGTTTTAAAAACTGTTTCCTACTGAAGAAGTTTTAAACCAGCTTAAGTTATCTACAGCTTAAAGTATGTATGTACTTAGAGAGTTCTTATTTAAACTTATATTTTATGAACTCACTGTTAGTCATTAAAGGCCGTTATTACTTACGCTCAGCAGGTTCATTTCAATTCCCAGTATTTAAGCTCTTCACAGTTAAAATACCAAAAAGGCTTACTCTACATTATGTACCAACAGCAGGAAAAAACATTTTCATAATTGAAGCAACTCTCAACTTATGCATACAAAACATGTTCAAGATCAAGGAAGTACCTCCTACCCATCCTCTGTATCATCAACAGAGGAATTTTCTCTTCCCACACAAAGAGGAAAGAAATTTCCACACAGATGGTTTTTGGAGTGTGGGTGGGGGAAACGGCAGAAAGGAATTAATGGCCAGCAATTAATTATCAGCCACTTCAAAAATAGGCACCCCTACCTTACCTGTGCTGCTGAAGTCTCCTTCCCTGCGCACACCCCCGCTGGGGGCAGGGCCTTTCATGTTTCCATGAAGAATCGCTTTAGTTCATGTTCTGAACGGGAAGGAAAACCCAGGCAACATCAGTTATCCGTGTGCACGAGTGTGGGTACGAGCTCTGATGCACGAACGAGGCCACTCCTGCCCACATGGGCCCCATGTGACAGGCCAGTGCCCAGAAAACAGGCCTCTCAGTTAAACAAACACCTATCCAACACCAGCTTCCTCTGGTTTAATTATATAAAGTTTTGGATAGAATTTTCCCCGAACCTAATTGAATGGTGACATCACTGGCATGTGCTATTTCCCATCCCTGCCAAGTCTGCTTGTTAAAGATAAGTGCCCCAAGTTTAATTTATGCCGTATCCTGTGGAGTCTGATGGAAAATAAAAGCCAGTATCTATTTAAGAATTGTAATATGAGATTCTTTTCCAAAGGAACAGGCAAAGATCTTCAGGCGAGATGGTAATAGTATCTCATATGTAGCCACTAGAAATGTCATCGACTTATTATGAAATTATCTACTAGCCCTTTTAACTTCAAAATGACTAAAAGAGCTTCTTGGTTGGCTGGCTGACTTTAATAGGAAACCTGTCCACATTTGCCCTTTAGGGAATTCACATTCTCTCTGAACCATCCAATTCAAGGATGAACCTATTTAACATTTTCATTAGCACAATTCAAAGATTAATTAAGCAATCATCTATTCAAGGCGCCTGACCAGTGGTTGTTATCAGGTTTGCTAGTTAACTTCCTGAAGCTAAATTCATGGTGGTGAATGTTCTAGGCAACTGGTTAACCATAGTAACAGTATTGACAAAGTTTATTGCTGCGTTTAATTGCCCTTGATAGTTTGGAACAGTTGTAATGAATTTATAAATACTTCGCATGAGACAGCAATGCAGATGGAAAGAATTGGCATTTATCCATGGGGGGCCTGAGACAGAGCAAGAATGAAGATCATAATCGAGACAAGATTGCTGCCACCAATGTAAAACCTCTATTCTAGTTTTCATTTTAAAAATAATTGTTCTTTTAATCATTTTGTTCTCCCCCCCATCACTTACAGATGAAACTGACATGGAAAAAATAATGCAGAGAACTAAAGTCTGGGAACTACAGAGTACAATTTAATGAGGCCTAAGAAGTCTCCATGACCTATATTTGCATGTTAATATGGAAAAAAACAAAAAAAGCTACACTAAAAGGATGGCAATTTTAAGTGAACTCAGCTAAAATCTGACTGTTTATAATGGTTCTATCACAAAACTGCTGTCCTTACTTAGAGGAATAAATCCAAAGGAAAAAATTGTCCACAAATTGTATGACAGAGTAGAAAAGTTTTAGCTCCTCCCATGACTGGATTCAGTGAACACTTGTGTTCACTACTGTTAAAAGATAAACTAAAGCATGCTAATAATCTTAAAAGAGTTTCAGAAACAGAATCAGGGACATAGAGAATAGACTAATGGTTGCCAAGGGGCTGGAGGAATGAGTAGGAAATTTGAGACTGGCAGATGCAAACTATTATACATAGGATGGATAAACCACAAGGTCCTTTTATATAGCACAGGGTACTATTGTCAATATCCTGCGATAAATCATAATGGAAAAGAATATAAAAAGAATGTATATGTGTATAACTGAGTCACTTTACGGTACAGCAGTAATTAACAGCATTGTAATTCAGCTAAAGCAGTAGCAGTGTTAGTCAGCGTTCAGCTCTGTGCGACCCCATGGACTGTAGCCTGCCAGGCTCCTCTGTCCAAGGAATTCTCCAGGCGGGAATACTACAGTGGGTGGCCATTCCCTTCTCCAGGGAATTCTTCCCGACCCAGGGCTCCAGTATTCTTGCCTGGAGAATCCCAGGGACAGAGGAGCCTGGTGGGCTGCCGCCTATGGGGTTGCACAGAGTCGGACACAACTGAAGTGACTTAGCAGCAGCAGCAGGGATCTCCTGCATTGTAGGCAGATTCTTTACCATCTGAGCCACCAGGGAAGCCCAGTTTTAAAAAATTCTTAAGAGTTTCAAATGGGCAGCACCAAACCGGAAGTGATTAGGAGCCCCTTCTCCAAGGGAAGCTGTGATGTGACTTTTATAGAGAAGAGTGTGAAGCAAAGCAAGGAAATTATTTGATGGGCTGTAGCTTGAGCAACTGCCTTATCTGGGAAACCTTCATTGGCTGTTGGTGATTGGTTATCCTTAAGTTTTGGGTTTTTTTTTTATAAAATTTTATTGAAACAGTTGATTTACAATGTGTTAATTTCTGCTGTGTCACAGTGACAACAGTTATTCGTGTGTGCATGCCTGTGTGTGTTCAGTCACTCAGTCATGTCCGACTGCAACCCCAGACTGTAGCCCACCAGGCTTCTCTGCCCATGAGATTCTCCAGGCAAGAATAGTAGAAGGGGTTACCACTTCCTCCTCCAGGGGATCTTCCCGACCCAGGGATCGAACCGAATCTCCTGCATTGGCAGGCAGATTCTGTACCATCTTGGCCACCTCGGAATCCTTAGTTACACACAGATACATTGCTTTTCATGTTCTTTTCCATTATGGTTTATCACAGGATATTGACTGTGGTTCCCTGTGCTATACAGAAGGACCTTGTTTTTCTCCACCCTATGTTTAAGTTTCCCTCTGCTAACCCTGAACTTCTAATCCATCCTCCCACATCCCCTCCCCGCTGGCACCCGCAAGCCTGTTCTGTCTTTGAGCCTGTCTGTTTCATCGATAAGTTCGTTTGTGTCATATTTTAGATTCCACGTGTAAGTGATAGCATATGGTATATCCTTAGATTTTGATTTCTTAACCTTGAAGCATTTTGGGCTGAGGTTTCAGTTGGCTTACATAAGCTGCTAAGGCATTACAGCCTCCCCAGTCTAATGGCCTTCTTGTTAAATTAACACTGTGTTCAAGTAAAAAAAAAAAAAAAAAAAAACCACTAGAATGAGATGGGAATGGGCACTAAAAGGTACAGTTAAAAATGGTCTTTGAATACAAGCTGTTCCTAACTTGGAAAACAATCTGGGCATGTATCCCACCAACTAGAACTACAGGAATGACATACCAGGGACTTTGATAACGTACAGAAGAGGTGTGCTGTGACAGACAAAAAGTGCAAAGAGGAGAGAATGTTTGACTGGAGACAGGAAAAGAGAAAAGTCACCAACGTGGCATTTAACTGTATCTAAAGGATAAACACCAATTTAATAATAAAGGAGGCACTGGACTGATGAGCAAGCAGGTATATTCAAGGAGGAAGTGGCAAACATCCAACATTTATTAATAAAGTATTTATATGTCTGGCACTGTGCTGTAGGCGAGAAAAAGTTTCCCTCAACCCTCTTAGGATCCCTAGCTGGGTCTGAAAATTAAACAGATTAACAGGAGAAAAGCATTCAGATTTATTTAATATAAATGTATGCAACACAGGCACTTACATAAGAAAATGACTTGAAGCAGCAGGTATATTTGAGTTTTTCTACTAGGTTTGAGGAAGAGTGGAAAGTTGTGGAGAAACACAACAGGACAAAGGGACTAGGACCTAAATGTGAGAAACGGGTGAAAACTTTGCAAGACCTGCTTACATAGATGCTTCTCCGTATCTCACCATCTTGGAGACGGGGAGGGCACCTCTGTGACCAGTTTTAAGGGAAAGGGAGTGCGAGAAGTTCAGAGATCTTCCTGCTTCTGCTGTTTTTCTCAAATTCCTTCAGCTTAAAATAGTTCATACACCAAGGGGGCATCTCTGGGGGTAGCTTGTTCTGAACCCTGTCAGTGTTCAGACACACAAAGGTGGGTTAGATACACTATCCACGAGGCTCAGTCTCACAGAGGACGAGCAAGCACACGGAGTCACTGGAAGCCCACTGAGTGTGAAAGAAAAACCGTGATGGGAGGGAGATGCAGCCAGAAGGTGGATTGGGGAGAGACTGTGAAGGGCCTTCACAGACCAACTGTGTATTTGGATTTTGTTCTATGGAAAACAGGAAGTGTTCACTAAGTGGAGGAGTGACAGAGAAAGTCCTGGAAACTTAAAACAGCCTACAACCCAACTCCCTTACTTTATAGATTGAGAAAGTGACACTCAAGAGAGATTAAGTGACTCGCTTAAGCTTATTACTTGACAGTGGCAAGGCCCCAGCTAGAAAAACAAGTCGATCACATCTGTATTTTAGAGTAACTTATTCTGATGGCAGTGTGGAGAATGGGAGAAAGATGGGGCTAAGGTAGGGTGTCTGAATATTAAGCAGTATGGTCCAAATCAAGAAATGAGACCTAGGATTTAGTATTAATGGATGTTTCTGTGTCATTTAGATGTTTTTGTTTAGTTTCCAAACATAATGGGCTTTAAAATTGGAACCATCATTCATATTCCTTTTCGTATAGTTCTCCTGACACTTCCTGTGTGTGTGTGCACACATGTGTACTTAGTCACACATGACTCTTTGCAACCCCATGGACTGTAACCCACCAGGCTTCCCTGTCCATGGGATTTCCCAAGCAAGAAGACTGGAGTGGGTTGCTATTTCCTCCTCCAGGGGATCTTCCTGACCCAGAGATCGAACCCTCATCTCCTGTGTCTCCTGCATTGCAGGCAGATTCTTTACCGCTGCACTATTAGGGATGCCCTCTGATGATTATTATCCTGCACTAAATAAGGTGGAACTCCCCACTCCCTGCCTGCAAGTGCTAGGAGGTGTCTTATATAAACTGTAGGGTGTTTTGCCCTAATTTATTGGTTTTGCAAGAATGACCTATTGTTGGGCTTGATTAATTAGATTGTTGGGTGATATACTTAATGGTTATTGGATGCAATTTGCAATGCTTAATAAAAAACTTAATATATTAACAGTAATGCTGTGAACCTATACTTGGACTATGTCTGTGAGGATGTACAGGATGGATAAGTGAAGTGACCCTCTGTATCCATTTGCTAGGGCTGCCATAACATGACATCACAGACTGGCTGTAAAACAGAAATTTATTTTCTCACAGTTGTAGAGGGTGCAAATCCAAGACCAAGGTGCCAGCAGGGTGATTTCCTCTCTCCTTGGTGTGCAGATGGTTCTCTCTCTTGCTGCCTCCTTCAGGCATAAATACTACTCCTGGTGTCTCTTCCTTTTCTTATAAGGGCAACAACAGTCATATTGGATTAGGGTCCCATCCTGTTTCATTATAACTTAATCACCTCTTTAAAGACCACATCTCCAAATGTGTTACTTTCTGATGTATTTGTTCAGTGGTATTGGGGGTTGGGATTTCAACATAGCAACGTGACATAGGGACAAAATTCAGTCCATTAACATTACAAAGAACTGGTTAGATGAAAAGTATAGCTGCAGGTATCTTGTATTTGCAGAGTAGATTACAATTTACACAGCAATTTTACATGCTTATCTCATTTAATTTGAACAGACCTTTGTTATCTGGTCCAAAGTTTTAGATGTACCTACAGAAGAATTCTGCTGACAAGATTTATCTGGAATGATTAAAGGATACAGCTTGAAGGATCTGCAAAATATATTCCAGTAACCTTCAAATCCCAGCTAGCTCTAGATATAGCTTATATTGAGGTATATATTGAGCTTATATTGAGATATAGCTTATATTTTACATTTTACAAATGTAAAAACTGTGATTTAAACGACATATCTTTTCTCTTCTGATGAGGAACAAATCCAGTGAAAACAGCATTAAACTAAGCCAAGGAACTAGAAAGAAGGCTTGAAGGCTTGACTGAGGGTGGAGGATCTGTTTCCAAGATGGTGCACTCAACTGGCTATTGACACAAAGCCTTGGTTTCTCCACATGGACTTCTCCGCAAAATGGTTTGAAATGTTCTCATGACATGGCACCTGGCTTCCTCAAAGAAAGTGATCAAATAAGAAACCATAGTGTCTTTTATGACCTAGGCTGAGTCACTCACCTTTACCATTCATGTTTCTCCATTTGTTTTGAGTCCAGTCCAGTCCATGTTCAGGGAGTTCCCATAGTTATTTTAAAGTTGAAGTATAGTTGATTTAGATAATTAAAGTGATTCAGCTATATATACTTTAAAAAAATATTCTTTTCCATTATGGTTTATCATCAGACATGGAATATAGTTGTGTGTGTGATATAGTTGGATCTTTTTTATCCTTTTATATATAAAGCTTACATCTGCTCGCCCCAAACTCCCACTCCATCCTTCCTCCAACCCCTTCCCCCTTGGCAACCACAAGTCTATTCTCTATGTCTGTGATTCTATTTGTTTTATTGATAGATTCATGTCCTATTTTAGATTCCACATATAAGTGGTACCATTCAGTATCTTTCTCTTTATGACTTCGCTTAGTATATAATTTCTAGATTCATCCATGTTGCTGCAAATGGCACTATTTCATTCTTTTTATGACTGAGTAGTATTCCATTGCATATATGGACATCTTTATCCATTCATCTGTCAATGGACATTTAGCTTGTTTCTGTATCTTGGCTATTGTGAATAGTGCTGCTATGAACATAGGGGCACATGTATCTTTTTGAATTAGTTTTTGCAAGGATGTATGTCTAGGCGTGGGATTGCTAGATCATACTGTAATTCTATTTTTAGTTTTCTGAGAAACTTCCATACTGTTTTCCATACAGTTGCACAAATTTACATTCCCACCAACAGGTAGGAGAGTTCTCTTTTCTTCACACCCTCTCCAGCATATATTGTTTGTAGACTTTTAAATGTATCTCATTGTAGTTTTGATTTGCATCTCTATTAATTAGCAATGTTGAACATCTTTTTACATGCCTCTTGGGTCATCTGTATGTCTTCTTTGGAGAAATGTCTATTCAGAGCTTCTGTCCATTTTTGGGTTGGGTTGCTTGGAGTTTCTTGTTGAGCTATATGAGCTATTTGTTTATTTTAGAAATTAAGCCATTGTTGGTCACATTGTAAATAATTTTTTCCCATTCCATTCTCTTAATTGGAGAAGTAGGTAGGTAGGTAGATAGTTTGCTATCTACCCACTATCTACCCAGCTAACAGATATATCTAACGTACATTAATGTCAGGAGGAAAATCTGACCTAGAAGCCATAACTTTTTTCAGAAGCCATAACCTGAAGTTTCCCGTCCTGTGCCCTGAGTTTCTGACGAGCCAACTGACACATCTTTGGCATGTCTCTGAACCACTCTGTCTCCAAGCTTCTAAAATTTCTCTCTTGATTTCTTCTTTGACCAACTGAAGTAGCCTCCAAATACTTGTGAATTTTCCAGTTTTCTTGTAATTGACTTCTAGTCATACTATTGTGCTCAGAAAAAATGACTGATACTGTTTGGCTCTTAAACTTATTTTAATATGTTTTGTGGCCTAACATATGATCTATCATGGAAATAGTCCATGTGTGCTTAAGAAGAATGTTATTTTGAGTGGAATATTCTGTATTATGTTTCTAAGTCCACTTGTTACAATACGTCCTTTTAAGGCAAATGTTGCCCGATTAATTTTTATCTGGGTGATCTATCCATGATGAAAATGGAATATTAAAGTCACCTACTACTATTGTCAATGTCTTTGTAGGTTTATTAACATTTGCTTTATTGAGGTGGTCCTATATCAGGTATGTAAATATTATAAAATGTTATATCCTCTTGTCAGATTGACCTCTTTATCATTATACAATGACCATCTTTGCTTCTTACTACAGTTTTTGTCCTAAAAATCTATTTTGTTTGATATAAGTATAGCTACTCCAGCTCTCTTTTGGTTTCCATTTGCATGGAGTATCTTTTACTATTCCTTTGCTTTCAGTCTGTGTGTGTCCATAGACTTGAAGTGAATCTCTTGTAGGCAGAATATAGCTAGGTCTTGGTTTTTAATCCATTCAGCCACTTGATGTCTTTTGAGAATGTAGTCTCGTTACATATAATTATTGGTAAGTATATGCTTCTTATCATTTTGTTGTCTTCTGGCTACTTTGTAATTCCTTTTTTTCTTCTTGCTTTCTTTGTGATTTGATTTTCTGTAGTGGTATATGCTTAGATTTTTCTATCTTTTGTGAATCTTTTATTGGTTTTTGCTTTGTGGTACCATGATGCTTACATAAAACTTATTTATTACAGTCTATTTTAAGTTGATGACAGCTTGAGTTCATACTTGTTAATTGTAATTACAATTCTACATTGTAATTCCATTTTAAAATTTATTTATAAATAAGTGTTAAAATCTTACCTTTTTATTAACAAATAAACATTAACAAATTATGGCAGAAGTTATTTTTACTAATTTTGTCTTTTAACCTGCACACTAGCCTTATAAGAACTTAACTCATTACTGTTACATTCGCTTTTTCTGAATTTTACTATATATTTACCTTTACCAGAGATTTATACTTTGCTTTTCTTGCTAATAATTAGTATACTTTCATTTCAGCTTAAAGTCCCTTTAACATTTCTTGTAAGGCCGAGACCAGTGGTGATTAACCACAATAGCATTTCCTGTCTCGGAAAGTCTTAATCTCTCCATTAACTTTGCCAGGTAGAGAATTCTTGGTTGGAAGTTTTTTTCCTTTCAGCACTTTGAATATCTCATAGCACTTCCTTCTGGCATGTAAAGTTCCTGTTGATGAAGTCTGCTGATAGCCGTATAGGGCTTCCTTTATTAAGTATCAAGTGGTTTTTTTTCTTGCAGCCGATAAGATACTCTCTTGGTCTTTAACCTGAACCTTAATTACAAGGTGTCTCAGTATGGGTCTCTTTATGTTGTTGTTTAGGGGCCTTGTCTCTCCAGGGCAGGTCTTAGAAGTTGTGATGCAAGATGTGGAGTTCAAACTCTTCACTCTTCAGGGAGAATGCAGGGGTGCAACTTCCTTCCTGAGCATGGGTCTCCATACTGAGAGTGGAGTTGATGGTGAGATTCTGTCTCAGCCTTTTCTACCAGCTTAGAAGTGGGTTTTTCCTTGCAGGACGCTCTCAGCTAATTTTGTTTTGTTTTTCTTTTTTCAGAGGAAACTGTTCCTATCTTGAGCTGGAACCCATATCCTTTTAAAATTAGGAACTGAAAGCATCACTGACACTATAGATACTGTTTACCTTAATCTTTACCCAACTGAATAGCAAGGAATAATGGGGGATGTTCTGCTGATGCCACAAATTCTCAGATTAACAGGGATAAGTCACAAGTGGTCATGGGGAAGGATGGGAAAGATAACCTGCAGTTACTGATCAGAATAAAGAGAAGTGACAGGTCAGATTTTAACATATTAAGGTACTACTTGAGTATGGTGAGAATTTTTTATGAAAAAGTTAGTACAAGACTTTACAAAATAGGACATCTGCCCCTCCCAAAAGAAACCAACAGAATGTTAAGTTATCTGTTAACTCTCATTTTATTTACTGTGGACTGCAGACATAGTCTTGCCTCTTCTCTAGCTGGACAACTTCTTATTGCAAGCAGCTAGAGTCCAATTGTGGCAAGTGGACAAACTTCATCAGTTACAAGACAGAAGACTTTACTAACAAATAGTTTATAGATCAAAAGATGTTTCCACGAATACTGGTCCAAGAAATTTTATGGAAAATCCAACAAAAGTTTGCTTTAGAAAAACTTTATGAGTATATGACTAGCAATACACAGAATGTTTAAATTTAAAAATATTATGAGACATAACACTACATTCCCATTGGGAGCATAAAGCTCTGAGTACTGTGACTACGCAAAAAAAAGAGTTTAAAATTTTTCTTTTACAACATAACAGAAGATATTCAAACTAAAAAGGCAACAGATTTGACTAAATGGCAAATCTACCTATATAGTTTTCATTCTGTAAAGAAATAACTTGTGAAATACTCCTAAAAGCCACTGGACAGAACAGGATAACCATAACTTTTGTTATACTCCACATTTCTTTGAACTCAGAGAATCTAGGACTTTAAATCTTTATGCTACAGAGAACAGTATTATCCACTAAAACAGAAGGTAATTTTCTAAAGGGTATTCATTCTCCAGGTCATTAAAGAATTTTACATTTTTTCCTTATTCAAAAGATTTACCAATTGGTAAGAAGAAACAGACACCTGAAAAATCTTTTTGCTTACCTTTTTGGTTTTTGCTTTGCTACTTGCTATTTTCTTATACATGCTTTGCAGGTCATTTGGAAATATGACTACTTTCTTTGCTGGGTAAGCATTTTATAAAAATTAAGTGCACAATGACTACAATGAATGTTCCTGAATATAAACTTTCAACCTGTTACAGTATATTACCCATAGAGAAAAGGTACAACACTACTGAGACAGGTAATGCAGAATTACAGTTTTAACAAAAACCTGTGAAAGGCAATTGGCAAATTACAATTTTGATTGGTTTCCGTCATCATTTTTATTGTCTGCCCACAAATTCTGTAGTTTGGAGTTCATTTCAGATACTTCTAAGAGTCCACTTCATGAGTTAAATATGTACATACAAAATAAAACAGATATACTGTAACTTATAAAAATTAAATTGTTTTATATATTACAGGTTAGAGGCAGGTTAATATAATCAAAGGTTACAGTTCTGAAAAGTATGGTTTGTTTCACGTATTACTGAGCCATACTTAAAGTACATCCTCAACTCTTATCACATTATTTACAGCTGTCCAATAACTCGAGCAGTAAAATATCTGAAGTACGAAACATGTAATGTTGGTAACAAACATTTTTGAACAACAAGAATAAGATTAATGAACAAAGTAAATCTAGAACAAGGAAAGGGAAGGTACATTTATTAAAAATAAAAATAGTTGACAATCTCTGATAACAAAACCATTGAGAATCGAAATATATCCAATATACATTGTAACAATGCACATATATTTTAAAAAACTGAAGAGGCATTAAGTAGTTCTGCTTAGAATTAGAGAAAACAGGATTGTGGCTTGCTCCTGTGGGAGGCCGGCGTACACACAGCAGCACCCCTCTGTGTCCTGTGCATCACAGTGGTGCATGGCGTGTGTGCATTCAGTGAACACACAGAAACTGCGATTTTCTCCAGAAACAGTAAGGATGATCCAGTATGTAAGTCAGTGGCTCTGGCTCCATTTCATAAAAAATCTGTGTAGGCTAGAAGCGTAAGGACAACTGTTTTCAAAAGCTTCAGTTTTACCAAAAGGTACAGAATAAACAACTCAATCTAGATGCTTTCACATTATTTTGGACGGTGTAAAAATTGATGTAAAATCTTAAGCTCGCCAAACTAGTGTCTTTAAACTTTATCAAAAGTTCGCTATTTTTAGCATGGCTGGTAAGTCTTTTCTGTCTTCGTCACTAATAATGCTTGTCAAACCACAGAACTCTGAAAAAGAATACACACTGCTGAAGGAAAATAGTACCAAAAATGTACCTGGACTTCAGTCTTAAGACACACACAGTTCCTGTTGGATACTGGACTGTGAAAGTTTATTATCTTCAGTCTTTTCAGGTCCTGGGGCTTGGCACATGGTCTTTCGCTTAAATAATCGAAGACTCAGTCGTAACAGTTCATTGTCTACCATTGGAGCATTTGTATAAGCTTGTTTTACAGTGCCCTATTTGGAGAAAACGTTTAAAAAGATGTAGATTAGGTCACAGTAGAAAAGACAGGTTAAACTGCTAACAAAAATCAGTTATAAGAAAAATCAGTATGAGATAGGTATTAAATTAGCTGTGCATACATGCTAAGTCGCTTTACTTGTGTCAGACTCTTTGTGACCCCATGGACTGTAGCCTGCCAGGCACCTCTGTCCATGGGGTTCTCCAGGCAAGCATACTGGAGTGGGCTGCCATGCCCTCCTCCAGGGTTGGGTTTGATTCCCAACCCAGGGATCAAACATCTCCTGCATTGGCAGGCAAGTTCTTTATTAATAGTGCCACGTGAGCTGTATTGGATATTTAAAAGCAAAATTAAGAAATGCTGTTTTCCGACTCAAGGAAAAGAAAGCAATCTTTAGAGGGTGCCTAGTCTAACTTCTTGCTTAAAGTAGGAATCTTCTTGACAATCCCTGACAGGTAATCAAGTAGTTTTCACTTCATCATTTCCAATGACAAAACAAAACAACAAAAAACACATGGCACATTATATTGTTAAGCAGTATGATTTCTTACACATGTTGAAATAAAATCTTACATGAAGTTACACACTAATTCAATCTTACTTTCACAGGGCACCAAACATTCCATACTCCTTACTGGTCTACTAATGTGCCATAAGATGCAGGTTCTAGAAGTGAACAAATTCTCCAGGAGACAGCTGATCCGTGCAACCTACTGAGAAACTATCACCTCCTTTGTTCTAAGAGGTAGACCTCTACTCTTGGAACCTAAAGCTATCTTAGAAGTTTTGAAAATTACTGTTGTAAAATTTTGTTAAACATCCTCCAACTATGCATAACAGAGAAGGCAATGGCACCCCACTCCAGTATTCTTGCCTGGAAAATCCCATGGACAGAGGAGCCTGGTGGGTTGCAGTCCATGGGGTCGCAAAGAGTCGGACACAACTGAGCGACTTCACTTTCACTTTTCAATTTCCTGCATTGGAGAAGGAAATGTAACCCCACGCCAGTACTCTTGCCTGGAAAATCCCATGGACAGAGGAGCCTGGTGGGCTGCAGTCCATGGGGTTGCACAGAGTCGACTGAAGTGACTTAGCAGCAGCAGCAACCATGCATAATGAAATAAGGTAAGATTTGCTATTTCCAGCACTCTGCTATTTTTCTTCTAGAATCCTTAAAGGAACAATGATGCCTTGTCACATTTGCATTACAAAAAAAGGTTTTTTTAAGTTGTGATACACTAAAACTGGCTTTTATGTATACAGTTCTATGAGTTTTAAACTCATGTTTATAGTTAAAAAACCATGACCACAATTAGAAGAGAGAAATTTCATCATTCAAAAAAAAAAAAACCTTCCTTTGTTTTCCCTCTGTATTCCACCTTCTCCCCAACTCTAACCCCTTATAACCAATGATATAACAGCCAAACCATAACAGAACTTTGATAATGTCATGTTCATGGTCTGCCCTCAACTGGAAGGATTTACAAGGTTCTGAATGATGGTTCTCAGTGAGAAATTTGCAGGGGTGTTTTTGGGTATCATAATTTGTGAAGGGTACTATTAGAGAAGGAACCAGGAAATGTTATAAAATATTTTTATAAAAAGGGAGCAGGAGTCTGATGACACTGCAAACCATACAGCCTCTCAACCGGGGTTCCTTACCTGAACCAAACAGAAAATAGTTGAGAAGAATAAAGGGATTTGAAACCCAAGTAAATGCTTACATGTAATCACCTATATTTATTTTCTCTCTTCAACTTGGTATATTTTCATAAACACTATATATATAAACATGCTCTATACAGTAATAAAAATCTCCTTACCACTCTGTATCTGGGAAATGTTTTTCCTTGATCTTCAATTTAAATAAATTTCTAGTATATTTTATTACCTAAAGAAACTTTGCAAATGAGAAGTATTTCATAGGAATAGAGTATTTTAAATTTTCTTTAAGCCTCAGTAACAATTTGCTATTCAAAAGAAATGTTCTTCAATAGTATTAAAGTAAAATAAAAGGTATTATAAATTCTAATAAAATTCTTTCTCTTGGATATGTACATGACTGGGAAACCAACTCATAAAAACAGACTATGAGACCTCAACCTCACTGCAAAGCAATCAAATGAAAAATATGTACATATGACTCAACAGTTTCTGATTTTTCTAAGGAAGTAACAGTACCTTCTCGTTTTTAACAAGCTGCTTTCGGATTGCAGAATCCCGTCTGAAGCATAGTGCTTTACAACACGGTCCAAGATTACTAAGCAGATTTGCTCTTTCCTCTTTTCGTAGTAATGCAGCCATGTTGAGAGCCCCAAGTTCATGTTCAAAGAGACTGTCTACATCTTTCAAAAAAAAAAAAAACAAACACACATTAAGGTTTCTGAAAACAGAAATGTTAACAACTGCTTGGATGAATATTCCACAAAATCTATATATTAGCGAAGTCACCAACAGTGACTTCCCTGGGGGCTCAGACAGTAAAGCGTCTGCCTACAATGTGGGAGACCCAGGTTCAATCCCTGGGTCAGGAAGATCTCCTGGAGAAGGAAATGGCAACCCACTCCAGTACTCTTGCCTGGAGAATCTCATGGACGGAGGAGCCTGGTGGGCTACAGTCCACGGGGTCACAGAGAGTTGGACATGACTGAGCGACTCACCAACACTGGTGAAGATAATTTTGTATATTAAACACAATATGTACTCTGTGAGAGAACGCCAACACGTAGTTTTGCTGCTGCTGCTGTTGTGTCCAACTCTGTGCGACCGACCCCATGGATTGCAGCCCCCCAGGGTCCTCTGTCCATGGGGATTCTCCAGGTAAGAATACTGGAGTGGCTTGCCATGCCTTCTTCCAGGGGATCTTCCTGACCCAGGGATCGAACCTGAGTCTCCTGAATTGCAGGCAGATTCTTTACCACTGAGCCACCAGGGAAGCCCAGTCTTGGCACTAGCCTCAAACAAAAATAAATATTCTGATAGTCACTTTTTTTAAGATATAAGAAAAGCAAAATGGGGAGAGAGAATTTAGACATGGGTTACTATGAGAAGAAAAGTTCAAGTTAATTAGTAAAATCAAATTCAATATATTGCTTACTGTCAACTACTAAAAGTTCTAGGTTCAGGACTTTACTACATTTGAATTTTGCCATAATAATGTGACTACTGTGTGGTCCCCCCAAAACTCTGTTGGGAAAGTGATTAGGTGTTAGATGATCTACAAATTTTATCCAATATTTGGTCACTGTAAAAACCTGGGACAATGTATCAAATTAAAATCACTTTAAGTCACAGCCTGCAAGGTGAGGAGAAAAATCTGTTAAAAATAGACAAAAAGGAAATAAAAATGTAGAAAACAGGACCAGTCAATAATTGAAAAGAGTAAGAATAGTTATTTCACAAATATTCATCAAATACTGTGTGTCAGGTACTATTCAAGGCAATGGCAAAATTAGATCACCAGACACTGGATATAGCAGTAAATAAAGCCCTATTCCTTAGAGAACTTCTACTCAGTATCATGTATTAGTTCTCTAATAAAGCTATCTCACCACCAAAAAGCAGGACTACTTGGTAAAGTGTTAGTCATTCAGTCGTGTTCAACTCTTTGAGACCCCATGGACTGTAGCCCACCAGGCTCCTCCATCATGGGATTTTCCACGCAAGAATACTGGAGTGGGTTGCCATTTCCTCCTCCAGGGGATCTTCCCGACCCAAGGATGGAACCCAGGTCTCCCACATTGCAGGCAGGTTCTTTACTGTCTGAGCCACCCCGGAAGCCTGGACTACTTGCTAAGGAAGAATCAAATCCCTCTTCACAGTATATATTTTCATTGTTTAAGTGATCATTAGTCAGGGACAAACTATAGTCTGATTGTGCTAACTATGCAACAGATTTTTAACCTGAAATGCCATTAACAAAAGTCACAGAAGAAAATAGCTGCAGATGTGGATAAGACCTTAGGGGTTTCATTACATATTTTATGCCCACAGGTGTTACATGCTTAAGATCACAGAGCCAATCAAACAAGGGAGAAAGAATGGGACAAGAACTTAAGACACTGGTCACTTGTCAGATTAACACACACACAGTAAGTATATTGGGCCATATTAAAATCAAGAGAGTTACTGCTTATGCTAACAGAGCTGAAGAGAGAACATGTATTCATGAAACATAAAACAAACTTTTTTCAATTTTATATTAGTAAAAAGCTCAATTCTTTCACCTCAAACTTTTTCACCTCATGAACATGATAAAACATTAAATAATCTTACTACTTTCATCTTTTACCTCCTATCCTTTTCACATTCCTCTTCCCCATTAATAAAGTATTAATAAGTGGCCAAAACACAGGGGATATTCCCAACCCAGGGACTGAACCTGGGTTTCCTGCACCGAGGGATTCTTTACCATCTGAGCCACCAGGGAAGCCCAAGAATACTGGAGTGGGGAGCCTATCCCTTCTCCAGGGGAACTTCCCGGCCCAGGAATCAAATTGGGGTCTCCTGCATTGCAGGTGGATTCTTGACCAGCTGAGCTACCAGTAAAGCCCAATAAGCTGCCAAAACACAGTGAAGTAGGTTTCAGATAACAGGAGAGAAAAAAAAAAAATCTACAAACTAAAAATGTTCTGGAATAGTAAAAAGCTGTAGCTGTTTTCACTGTCTAAAATCAATGTCATAAAATATTTTCAAACTAAATAGCAGTAGTAATATTTACTAGGCATCACTGCATGTCAAAAACTATTCTAAGTGTTTTACTTGTGATAACTCATTTGCTCCTCCTAACAATCAGGTGGCTTGGTGGTATAATAACTCCCAGTTTGCAGATGGTGACAGTATCATATAGATTAACCATAGCTAGTAAGTGGTATACACCTATTGGAATCCAGGCCATCTGGTTCACAGACTGAGTTCTTAAGCACTTTGTAAAAGGCTCAACCTAAACATCTGCATTTGAGCAAAATTCTCCATTTCCCAGGGGAAAGCACTGCCAAGATTATCAATCTGCTTAGACATGAAAAATATCTAAGTTCACTTTCCTAAGATCTACTTCATTTAGCCCTGGGAAAACCACCGAGCACTATCACACTTACCTGTTAAAAAAGTAGTTTTGATGCAGAAAGATCATTGCGCTATGTTTACAACTCATCTGTAGGTTTAAATTACTCTCAAAACAAACTTTGACCATGAGGATTAAATAATGAAAATAAATGATTCTTTAAAAAAAATTCTTATAACTACTACATAAGAACAGAACAGAATCCTTTTCAAAGGCATCTTCATATTTATATTAGATATTACACACTTAAATTGGGGTGGAATTACCTTTGGGCTTTTCTAAAAGTCTCTGACATGTTTCTTTGACTTTCGTAAAGAGCTCAGGACCAGCCAACTTTTTAGAAATGCCAACTCGCAGCATAACAGCTCCAGGTGTGAATTTTAAGAGCGCGGCCCCAGGCTCTCGTGGTTCTTTTGGATGCTTTGGCATAAGACCAGACCAATCCACGTCTATCACATCTAGCGGATCTACAAAAAGTTATAGAATTTTCTTACACCAAGAAATACCATTCCTGTTATCCAGCGAGAAATACAGATTGAAAGACACAGGAAAGCAAACAATAAGTAATTTAAATTAAAAAAGGCATATTCTTAAAAGATTTTCTATAAAAACTAGTATTTAGAATCTAAGAAATTTTACAAATAAACTTCCTCACCAAAGGAAAATAGTAAAGAGGTCTTAGGCAAGTGCTCCCACCCATCCGCATTTCTTTTATATGTGGAATCTAAAAGAATCAAACAAACAAAAAGAAATCCACACTCACAGATACAGAGATTGGTGGTTTCCAAAGGGGGAGGGATCTGAAGGTTAGACAAAATGTGTGAAGGGTATCAAGAGGTACAAACTTGCAACGATAAATAAATCATGGTAATGCAATGTACAGTGTGGTGACTCTAGTAAACAACATTGTATTCCAACATTAAAAGTTGCTAGAAAGTATGAAAAGTTCTCATCACAAGGAAAAAAACTGTAACTTTGCATGGTGGTAGATGACACCATGTCAAGGTAACTAGACAATGTGGTGATCATGTTGCAACGTATATACAAATGTCTAATCACTATGTTGTGCACCTGAAATTAATGTAATTTATGTCAATTATACTTCAATAAAGAAAAACCCAAAACAAACAAAAAGCAAGCAAACAAGCCCCTAAGCAAACCCATCCCTACAAATAATGCCCTTAAATTGCTTCAGAGAGTCTCAATGAAAGAATTCCACTATTTCACTAAGACTAGGTCTGACACTTTGAAACTTGGTACCAGAATCATCCAAGGGTTCATTAAATCTAGGAACGTATTTAATTTCCATGTGTACATGCACAGACAAACACACAGACACTACTTTTAAAAAAAATAAATAATTCATTATGAAATAACTAAGAATCAGGCAGTGGACAGAATTAAAATTGAGAATAATCTATCCACTGACAAGGAACAGCTTAGGAAATTAACAAAATAATGTTCTATTCAGAAACACCTAATAGTTGATGATAATAAAGATAACATACATACATTATACATTAGTATAAAAAACTGTAAAATACAAGAGCAAATTAAGTCAAAGATTTAATATTCTACATATCCAAAAACCCTTACTATGATAAATTGTTAGTAATAATTAGACTAATTGGGATGATTCAACAAGAACAATAAAGGTTGCTGATTCATGGCGTAGTCACTGGAGTAAGCTCTGGCTTACTATAAGTGAATATTTCACTACAAGTGAAAATATTACTGAATTTAGAAAATCAAGAGAAGTATAAAAACAGTGTTCAAATACAACCTCAAGTTTTTAAGTTTCTGAATGGTCATTTCAACAGTTTGTGGAACATAGTTGTGAAGCTCTGTACCATATACCTACCATCTGTTTTAAATTCCAGGTCCTGCAACAGGAATCAAACTCTGGAAAAGAAATCTTACAATTGTGCTATTTTAGATACTGCCCTTTTCAATTTATAGGCAATGTCTATTTAAAAATGAACAGAGCATAATAACTATAATTTTTGCTTTACTGGCCTTTCAATGTTAATTAAAACACAACTGGGAAGATTCTGTGTTTTATAAATTCTTACAGCATGAAAGGGAACAAAGAATACCTCAATATCATAATTAAATACCTTTTATGTTCAACCACCTCTGCAATGATTACCTGGCATCTTCTCCTCATCCTGTTGGTCCTCCCGCTTTTCAGCATCACCTGCCAGAATTTCATCTAGTTCGTCATCGCTAATTGGCTCGTATCCTTCTCCAGCACCAGATCCCAATGAATGCGCATCATCTAGCTTGGATTCGTCGTCTCCTGCTAAACAGAAAAATTAATTTCACGCCAAAGAGAGCATTAAGGGAAAGGGACATCTAAGTGAAACCAAAGAGGAGAGGCTGGGCACACTAAAAAAATTGAGAAGCATTTTTTAATTTAAAACTACATTTCTTAATTATTCAAAAGACTTGATAATTCCAAAAGAAAACTTAAAAAAATGAATTAAATTTAGTTTTAATGACAAGAGCACAGTATGGACAGCAATATCGAAATAGGTTATAAGATTACAATTAAAATATGAGAAATAAAATCTACCACTAACATATTAGTACTAGTTAACTTTTTATAATAAAACTAATTCAGAGAAATCCACTAATTTCAAAAGGATGCATTAATTTCTTTATCAAAATATATTCAATTTTAAAAGCTTACAAACTAATTACTAGAATTAATATGAAGTTTAAATCTTAGCTCATAATATTTTATTCATGATATGAAGAACTCTACAGTGGTGAGGTAGAAATTTAAGTGCCATTAATCCCCATCCCCCTCTGCCACCAATCTCCCAATTCATCTTCCCTATTCCAATGTTTTCCTTTAATTAATATATGCAATTTTAAAAGATTGCTGTAATATAGTTTTAAAGTATTTTTAGTAACCACTAGTGTATCTTCCATTTCTTTATTTACCAACCTGCCTCAACTACTTATGCTAAAGCTTTGTCTCTTGGTGAGTTACTTACAAACTTGAATTATCATAGTACTACACAGTACATTTAAGATTTCTAAGCAGGTTCTATCCATATACTTTATTGAGTTTACAACACTAGGTTTCAAAATGCAACAGTATCCTTCATAGATATAAACTTGCAGCAAATAAACTATGGGATGTTTCTAGTCATTCTAATAATTTTCTACTCTATTAAATTCTGTACTAATCTCATACCCCCACCAATTCACTTGTAAACAATTTTAACAACTTCATTATACAAATATACATCTAAACATAAATGCAAATAAAAGGATTTCTAACTTTTCAAGCTTATCAAACTCATTGTCCTACTTTAAGTGGGTAAAGTTTTTCATTTCACTTCTAAATCTCCATGCCACATTATCCACGGTCATAACCAATGAATGGTATATTTTATGGGATGAAGGGCACAAATTCCAATCACAGGAGAGTGATTATAATGATTAGTTCAAATTACATTCAATTATACCCCAAGGCTGTACCTCCAACAGTACTATGGCTCACAAATTGATGCTACTGAAATTCAAATTTTAGATAAAAATGAATGTGATGACCACTGAGGTAGAAACGTTTTTGTCAAGTAGAAAAAAATATGTTAACAGTTTGGTGTACTGAAATATATCTAACCAAATAACCAAAAGATACAAGGATGTTTATAGTTTTAAAAGAATGTGAACAACTTTATTCTGGGACCAGTGCTGCAATACAGCAAATAAAAGGAATGTAAAATATTACTGCTCATGTACTAAGCATCCCAGAAGTTTCTTGGGGGCTTGACGTGGAAAGGGTACATAAGCACTGGTATCAGAATTGGACAGTTCATGGAGGCAGAACTTCCAGGAGCATTCTCAGGGGAGGCCATTACTATTGTTACCCTGGACTATAATTCACCACAGAATAAGATGTAGGACAGGTATGGACAGGCAGGACAGATTTTCATGCATCAGCTATTTATTGTGTTCTTGCTAAAGGCTTGAAGATAAAGAAATAAAAACCTATGGTGCCTAACAAAGGAGTACAATATAATGGGGAGAGAACCATGGAAAATAATTTACAATATGGTGCAGAGATGCTTTTATTAAAGATGTATAAACAAGGTGCTTTGGCAATTTGAAAGACTAAGCACCTTTAGCAGAGACAGCTTCAGAGAAAATAAGGCATAAACTGGGACTTGCTGTTTGAGTAAGAAAAGACAGAAGGGAAAAGGTCTGTCAGGCAATGGGAAGAGAGGCTCAGAGAAGGCTTGAGGGGGGAGACCACCCAGAGAACACAGAGGTGAGTCAGTATGTACAGCAGGCTGGGGGTGAAGGATGGACGATGGAGGGTCACGCAGTGGCAGCTGGCTCTGACTGGGTAAAAGGGTGTACGTGGCCTTCTCAGAGTCCCTCATTCTAGGAGCTGGGAGTCAGTTTTAATAAGGGACATCAGGATCCTCAGATTTTACTACCTATGGCAGGCTCTGGAACCCATTCCTGCAGATACTGAGAGACTGAAGGATGACTATAATTTTATCTCATTTAGGCTTATTAGAACCAAGTCTACCTTAAAAGTACTAACGAGGCGAACAAGTTTTTTAAGTATCATAGGCCTTTTCCTTATAAAATCTATTTTCCCTAAAACGATGGAGTCAATAATCATATCAGATGACCCTTCAAAAGGAAGTACTGGTTTCCTATGAGATCTGAGAAGAAATGGGGCAGTGAAACAGATGGAAAGGAGTGACACTCACCTTCCACACTCTCAGCCCTCTCAGCTTTACTTGTATCTTCAAATCCCTGCACAGATCCCAGATCTTTATCCAGCCTTTCTTTATCCAAAGCTCCAGAGTCTCGGGAACCACCTTCTAGGTCTCGGTCATGTTCACTCTCCAGCTTGACTTCACTGCGTTTTACAGACTCTACTTGAGAACCCTCAAACGTCCTGTCCCTGTCCCTCTCCCGGTCCCTTTCCAGGGCATCGGAGAGTAGTCGCTCCCTCTCCCTGTCCAAGTCTCTCCTCTTGTCCCGTTCCCTCTCCCGTTCCCGCAGTCGGTCCCGGTCCCTATTCCGGGGCCAATCTTTATCGGCATCCCGCTCCCAGTCTCTCTGTCGCACGTCCCTCCTTTCTCGCTCCCGCTCTCTCTCGTGCTCATAACGGTCGCGCTCTTGAAGCCTCTCTCTGCTATCAAACGACCCCGATCTTGAGTGGACCTGTCGATCTGACTCAGGAGAACTTCTTCTGGAACTATGGCTTCTTGAATCCTGGCGATCTAAAATCAATGTACCATATACAAAGACTTTAACACATGATAAAACAGAAATAAAACGCTTTAACACAAGGTCTTTTAAAACTTAAAATTTCACTTTTTCTGTACTTGTTTTAAATTATCCAAAGAACTCATCTTAAGTAAAAAATCCATCTCAAAGAAAAACATCCACCACTCTTCAGTAGTGTCAAATATGCAAAAGGCATATTTGTTTCCTTGTTTATTTCCACTATAACCACAAAAGATCTTTAAAGAAATAGGTATGTAAACATTAGTAAGCATTAATAGAACTGATCATTTCATTATGCACCTCCCCACTACCTTATATACCCAGTCAACAGAGGAAAAGCATTGGTTGCAAGAAGCAGAACCAGAAGGTTAAAATTTTTAGGCATCAATAGAGAACCTGAACATGTAAGTGCTTTCCACCAAAATATACTACTAAAATCCTGATGTTAAACTGAGTGACATCACTGAATGTACCTCTACTCTATCGGTATTAATGTGATAATAGGTAACATCATGGTGGGATGGCTAAGCTTTTTGAGCTCCTTGAAAAATTTAAGGCAGTGTATAAACAACTTAGCATTTACTTTAAAATTACAATTCGAACAAAACATAAAAATGTACAAAACATACTCACATAAGAAACACTGGTTAGTTTATAATTTGTTTTTATTACCTGAGGAAGTACTTCGACTAGGTTCTCCACGCTTTAGCTGATCAATCCTGGATTTTCTCTCTCCTGTGATTTCCAGACTTTTGGTTTTTTCTCTGTCTCTTGAGCCGCTATGCAGCACTCTCTTTCGACCGTTCTGGTCATCCCCACTTCGATGAGCAGAGTCGTTGGATGGGGAGCGGAGACGGCCAGAGGTGTGACTGCGATTACTCCGATTGCTGCCGAGGCTGCTGCTCCGCTTCTGATCCACTGGCTTGCGATGTGGTGCGTCTTCTATAGTAACATGAGGCGCCTCTACCTTTTCCGCTCGTGTTCTGTGGCACTTCCTATGGGAGTCTTCATTGGTAAAAGAGGTATTGGTGGTGAGGAGGGCGGAAGTGGAAATGGTGGTGGTCGATGTGCTGAAGGCCGAGGCAGGGGTGGTCGCGGCAGCAGCCAGAGGAGGCGGGGGAGGAGGGAGAGAAGATGGGGAAGGGGTCCTTCCAGGGGTGGCGGCAGTGGCAGCATGCTCTGGCTCTGTCATGTCCGTGCGGTCAGGCACGTCCTCATCAGACCAGTCACTGAACGCTGTATCTTCTTTCTTCTGAGGGTCCTCTAGAGCGCCATCCTTATCATTGGACATGTCAGCCAGTTCCTCTTTGGCTGTGATAGGTGGAGTCCTCGGGCCTCTTTTCTTCTTACTCTGCTGCACGGTTTCTTCATCAGAGATGTCAGAATCACCTCTGGACCTCTTACGCTTTTTTTCAACACTTTTCTTCTTCTGTCCTTTTTTTGGTGAAAATACTTGACCATCTTCAGACACTGTCTCTGTGTTTCCCCTCCCTATTCCAACATCATCATCTTTCTTTCTCTTAATAGGTTTCTTTTGAATCTTTGCTTTTCTCTTGTTCTCCTCATGAGCTCCATCAGAGATGTCTCGATCTTCGGATGGGTGGTGTCCTGTCAGGTCTTGTGAACGAGTTCTGGAGCTCTCTGTGATTTCTGTCTGTTCTCTCTGCTTATCTACAGAAGAAACTTTCTCTTTGAAATCTAGCTCTTCATAGCGCCTTGAACTTTCTTTTCTTTCTGGTTTACGATCATCTTCTCTCCATCTACCCTGTCTGTCTTCTGTAAGGTGTGATGGACTAAGAGAACGTGATTCTTGAGGTCGAACAACCTGGCTCAAGAGTCTGTGTTTTTCATCTAGACAAAAAGATAAAAGTCATCAGACTCTTATCATGTTAACAATATTGCATGCTATCTATAAATAACAAACCAGTCTCTCCCTTTTCATTTTAAAGGTTTAAAAATAACAATAATTTCAGTAAAAACCGAAGTATGGCTTTACTACAACTAGTGGGAAATGACAAGTGCCACTGTGGTAAAATGACTATATATTTCAAACACAAACTTTTTTTTAGTCACAATGTGATATATTCAGAAGCAGCAGAGCAAGTAAAAATATTAAATCTTAATTCATCATTTCCTATTGATGTAAAAGAATTGTCTCATGGTTACAAATAAATATAACTCTAGAAACAGGGAACACAGATTCTGCTTACTTTTATCATCTCCACTGTTGTAGGCATCACTGTCAGGAGAATGCTCTCGCCGGCGCTTAGGTGACTGACGAGGGCTAGGACTCCCTTCATTTCTATAGCGCTTCCTAAATCAGACAAATGTAATTTATAAGATTCCAGGGGATGAAAAAGATTTCTTTACCACTTTTTTTTTTTACTATTATTTCTTACTGTAACTAGAATATGTAATTGTAGGATAACAATACTATCAGAGCTATCTGTATCATACAAAGGGCATTTATTTAGCATCTTTAACAAAATTCTTTATCTGTTGAGACTTAACGATTGTGGACTTAAAATACATGGCGCCATCTCTGCTTTTTTTCACCATACATGTAGAATCACTCACTGAAATTCGCCAGATTTAATTACTGTAAAGTGGTAACACAGCAGAGGATTCAACCCTACTGAAACTTATTCATCAGTTTTACTGTTTTATGATATAGAAATACCTTTTGTCGGAAAGCCAAATGAGAAAATCTAGTATTGGCTTTGGGGTCAAACAAGACTTGAGTTCAACTTTTAGTCATGTTACCTTATTATGCAATCTTAGGTAAATTCTTTGAAGTCATTCTTAGCTTTTTCATCTGAATATAGGTGAAAAATGGGGGTCCATCTCATAAAACTGCAGTGAGGAATAAATTTGTTATGTCATAAGCCCAGTGCCTATCATGTTGTGGGCACACTAGTAAAAATTGGTTCTAACTCACCTCTTAGAACTAAATCATCTACTTAATGACAAATTAATAAAATAATTCATATGTTCATTATTTCTTATTCTTTAGTTAAACTTTAGATGACTAGTGTTCTATATCTTTGGATACTTAAGTTACTCTAGTGTTTTCCTATATGTTCACTGAATTTTGACCACTTTTCTCCTTTTAACACAAACACTGTTTCTAAGTATGATGGCCAGAAGTTGGGTAACACTGTAGCACATGAGCACAGGTACCTCCTTGATGGCTCATTTATACAGATGAGCAACCAGGTAGAAAATGAGGCCCCAGATGCAGTATGACAACTGACTGGCCCAAGCTTGTAACAGTTCCTTATCTAAAGCTCCTGCCATCATCAGGTAGTCTATTTCCCCATCCTTTGAATCTGGGCTAACCCAGTGACTTACTATGTATGACAAGAGGATGTGGTGAAAATGACACTGTGGTTAAGTCTGGAGATTTAGGACTCAAGAGGCCTTTCAGCTTCTGCTTTTGCCTTCTTGGTATGTTTCTACTATCATATGCAAAAACAGAGTTTAGATTATTAGAGGAAAAGAGGTCAAGATACCCCAAGCAACAACCAGCACCAATCACCAGACATGTGAGGACAGCCATTTGGGGTTATTCAGACCTAGCTGACCTGCTAGAGTGACTGGAGAAACAGAGTGATCCTACATGAGACCAGTAGAAGAGCCACTCTGCTGAGTCAAACTGGAAACCCACAGAATCATGACCAAATAAACAATGGTGGTTTTAAACTTCCACCATGACAATATACTGAGATGACAATAGATGAAAATATCAAGATATTTATCTCATATACCAAGTTACTTTATTGAGCAGCTGACTACTAAATTTCTGGGGCCCTTGTCAATGCTTGGAATATTTAACCACGACAAGCTCAAAGAAATTCTGGCTACTGTACATTGAGATAAGAAGCATGAAAAATATAATCAAAGCATAGGACTAAAAAATAAATAACAAATATTTCAGAATTTTAATCTTAGAAGATACAGAGTTAGAGGCCAGGGAAAAGAGAAATAATACATATTTTGTGCCTACATGTGTTAAAAGTAATATCTGAATTTTATGTTTAATGTGAGATATTTTTTAATGTGGAGTGAGAGAAGCCAGAGAGTGAACTATAGAAAACCATGGCTGCAGACTGAAGGGAAGGCAAGACCTAATGGAAGAAGCTTCCATTTCTGTGGTATGTTGTTTGTCTATAACCAAAATCCGTAACAGCAATGAAGAAAAATGCCTAAATCACAGAGTGTATTCACCATGAAGCAAATGAGCTAGAAGTAGGGACAAAGAAACTGAAGCTATATAAATGATTTTCAGTTTGTCTTAACAAATTTAACTGTATCCTCTATTCTAGTTGGCATTTAAAAAAAAAAAAAAAGGCCTTTAATTCAGATGTTCGGTTTTGGGTCTGTAAAACCTCAAAATTGACCAATCAGAGTCTGGGATTCTCATGGCTATAGTGACTGGCTCAGCTCTCTTGTTTACTCCTCAACTGAAGGCTATAACTGAGCTGAAAGGTATAACCCTGGGGTCATCCTAACCATCATTTGGGGAAAAGTTTTCTAAGTCTAAAACTAATACATAAGAAAACAGTGCAGAAATACCATTCTTGATGCTTTGAGAATCTGAGTATAATCACATCAGAACAAATAAAAACTAACCCTGAACTTCCCACATACCTGAGCAAATAAATTTTTTGGTATTAAAAAAAAAAGTGAGAGAGAGAAAAGAAAAGAGAAAATGCCCTCGTATATAACAACACATCTTTTTACTGCAGTAACTTTTGCAATGCCATGGACTGTAGCCCGCCAGGCTCCTCTATCCATGGGATTTCTCAGGCAAGAATACTGGAGTGGGTTGCCATTTCCTTCTCCAGGGGATCTTCCCAACCCAGGGATCCAACTCACGTATCTTGCTTGGCAGGCAGGTTCTTTACCACTGATCCACCTGGGAAGCCCGTACTAAACAAAACAACAACAACAACTATAACTCCACAGTCCAGAGAGGATACCTCTCTCTCATCTTCTTTGGTGGTTCCAGAAGTTCCTCAGTTCTAAGACATTATGAATGCTTCTGCAGCCTGCGGGTGGTGACTCTAAACTTCTAAGTACACAAAACTCATAAAGGACTAACAGGAACAGGACAAACATTATGTCCTGGTGACAAGCCAACTCTATTAACTAGTTATACAGTGGATATGAAGGGATGGGACACAAATCCACTGGTTCTACCACTGTTCGGTTGGATTCCTGTTAAAAACAAGTCTCCAGCAGTCAAATAAACTAATGTGCCATCAAAAATGGCTGCAAACAGTAAACAAAAATTATTAACTGTATCCGTTGGATACAGAAATAAAAGAATGAGAAAAGTTACTTTTATCCCTTGACAATTCAAAAGATGTTGCATGCCAAGTAAAGATAATAAAGCTGAGATACACGAAAATGCAGAGAGGAAAAAGAATGAACCGGGTAGGTGGGAGGGGGAATCGGGATGGGGAATACATGTAAATCCATGGCTGATTCATGTCAATGTATGACAAAAACCACTACAATATTGTAAAGAAATTAGCCTCCAACTAATAAAAATAAATGAAAAAAAAAAAAAAGAATGAACCGGGTATTAGGGGCCGGAGAGAAACTTAATGTACGGAACCTTCTGAATTCCTCCTCTGAAATATAACAGCCTGGCCCGTGGCCACTTACTTGGACTTTCTCTCCTCGTGGCCGTCTCGGGGGTTCCGGTCTTCCCGGACGTCTTCCCGCTTTTCCCTGCGGTCCTCGCGAGCTTTCTCCTTGTCTTCCCACTCCCTCTGGCGCTCGCGCTCGCGCTCCCTCTCCCTCGCTCTCTCCCGCTCGCGCTCGCGCTCCCGTTCCCGTTCCCGCTCGCGCTCCCGCTCCCGCTCCTCGCGCTCGCGCTCCCGCTCTTTCTCCCGGTCGCGCTCTCTCTCTCTCTCCCTCTCTCGGTCGTGCTCCCGGTCTCGCTCTCGCTCCCGGTCTCTCTCCTTCTCTCTTTCTCTCTCGCGCTCCCGCTCCCGCGCCCGCTCTCTTTCCAGTTCCCTTTCTTTCTCTCTCTCCCGGTCCCGCTCGCGCTCGCGCTCTCTCTCCCGCTCGCGCTCCCGTTCCCGGTCTCTCTCCCTAGCCCTTTCGTCTCTTCTATCATCCGTTCTGTCTACTCTTCGTTCCTCTCTTCTTTCATCACGCTCAAGCTCGTCATTCCTTCCCTGATGTCGAATTGGTGAGCTTGGTCTTTGATCTAGAATGAAAATCAAGTTTCATCAGTGATTAATTTGACAGATAAAAGCTACTGTTAAGACAGTATGGCAAATCTTAAACTTTATCTGTGTATAGGGTCACACTGGTAACAAATATAAATCAGGTACTATATTTACTTTTAATTTAATCATCCAAATAATCGCCACTAGATGTTTAAAAATATTCTTTTCTTAAAGGTCACTTTTATTTGCCCTCTAACTACCCTGTTTCTGCTCCCATCAGCCCCGCTCCCACCTCCCGTGATCCGCCTTTCATCTTTCTATGCATGCTCCCTGCCCTACCTCCAGCCCACTGCTCCAACCCCACTTTCTGCCATCTCTACCCTTCACCTCTGATCTTCTCTGTCCCCCCAGCAGGGCCTGAGAACACTGGTGGCAAAGGATAGGGGCAGCAGGAGGTGTAGAACATAGGAGCTGAAGGAAAAAAAAAATTTCCCTCGTAAGTCACACCTCTAATTTCAGGCCGAAAATATATACACAAAGTGCAGCTACTATGTGAGGAAAATATAGTAGAACAAAACATGTCAGTATTTGTTGCTGAGATATCAATTTATCATAAACTAGAATATTAAGGGTACTGATGCTTAGCAATCTTGAAATAATATAAAAAGTGTTTCATATTAGTGATATATATTTATAAATAACTACTAATAAACTGAAAACTTTAATCATATAACTACTCAGATGAAGAGCTGTTTTCTTAAAATGTTAAATGATAATGATAACCTCATCACATTTATATACATATATATATATTTTTTAATACATGAATCATATAAACAGACTGAATACATGCTGCCCAATATGCCCAATTGAGCAAGAAATTAGTCTGGGATCAAAAAATGTCTAAGAAAATGGCAAGAACCTTTCCACAGAGATAGCCAGTTTTGAAAAGCAGGTCACTGTGCTAGGATCTAGGCTACTACAATGTCTCTATTTTCATACTGCAAAGTAATGTTTACTAGTTAGTCATAAAGGTCCTAACACAATATGGCCAACAGGGTTTGTACATGAAATCTCTGACATCAACTTATTAAGCAGAATAATTTTAGGATATTTGTAGGGAAGGGGTCAATATAGTAATTTGAATTTCCTTTCTTATCACAGATAAAAAAGATAAGAATTATCCATGCTTATTCTTTAGAGGTTATATATCAAGCTATGAAAGTTCACAGAAGTTTAAAATTGAAAGAAAACTAAACTCTGTCCACCCCCCCTTTCCTCATTCTCTTCTTAGAATATATGGTCCAAAAGTTGATTTATCAAAGTCACAGAGATGGTAAATACATGAGGCTCTCAGGACTAGAAGTCAGTTCCCTTACACCCCCACTTTTTTTTTAACTTTTGCTGAAATCAATTTAAATTTAAAATTGTTCCATGTACTACACGCTAGTTCCTGGAAAGCTATATACTCATGTCTTTGACTGTCTGAATTCCTGGTTTGGGGGTCATACTAATGTCACAAAGATTACAAAACAACCTGAAACAAATTCAATACTGTAATTTATAGCAATTCACACTTGAAATTTCTGATTATAGCAATGTTAGGGAATAGACTGCTTTACTCAGGCAAGCTTTTTCTGACAAATGAAAACTATCCTCCCAACCACACTGACAAAGTTCCATACTTCAAAGAAAATGGAAAGGAACATCACTTAATACATCTCATCTTCTGTATCCTTCCCCAAAAATGTGTTTTTCAAAGGTACACCTCTCTTCATATATTTCCTTATGTTAATGAATGGCATGCCCACTCATGAAACCCATTCTGAGTTTTCCAAGTTCCACTGTATTCAAGTACCATCAATTTCACTCTCAAAATATTTCTTTTTTTCCATTTTCTCTCTCAATTCCTACAATTCATATTATTAACTTAGACTTTGGTCTTCTTAGATGCCCATGTTATCAGTGGTCTAACGTCTTTGGTCTTTTCGTAGACTCTCTAATGCTTTTATTTTTATTGATGAAAACTAATATTTTTTTCCAACTGCTTAAAAAAAAAAAGGCTGTTTAAAAGCACTTATTATAGGCAGTGAAAAAGGCAATTAAATCCAAATTTTTTAGCCTGACTTATTAGGCCATTTATAACATGGTCTGTGGTCTCTCACCCATCCTCTTTCCTTCTTTCCTTTCAATTGTAGCACACCTCTACTCCAACCTCATGATTCTTTACTCCCCAGAGCATATGTTTTTTTTCAGTCCCGTGTGTCTGCACATCCTAGACCCTCTACCTGACAGTGTTTCTTCCATGGCTCCTTCTAGCCAACTCCTATTCATTCCTCAGGCCCTAATTCAGATGTCTCTTCTTCAGGATGCTTTTGTGGATTGCCTCAGATTTCTATGTGCATCTTTGTCTTCTCAAAGAACTTCATACAGTAGTAGTATTTATCATATCTGATTGTCTACCCTAATCAGCCTGTGAAGAACTAATGGGAAGATTTAAATTCCTGAGCACAAGAACAAGGTCTTGAGCACATCTCTACCTTTGACCTCTATCCATCTCCCTTTGCTCACCATACTCTAGTCACACTGATCTTCTTTCAAATTCTAGGACATATGAAGTTATTTTCCATCTCAGACAATTGGCACATATTCTTTTCTCTGCATGTAATGTTTTTACCCTCAATACCTACAATGATAGCTTCTTTCCTTGCATTTATACCTCTGCATATATGTCATCTCAAATTTTTCATAAGCACACTATTTAAGGAAAGTAGGTCCCACTCAACCTTTATTTCTATCTGGATCTCTTATATGTTTCCTTGAAAGCATCCACCAATCATTTCTGTCTTCAGGGGGGATACTGTCCCTTTTATAAAGTTTTACATGTGCAAGAACTGTTGTACTCCAAAAACCCAGCAAACTGCAGGAGTACTCAATAATCATTTGTAGAATATATAATCAAAAGTATATTTTTATTTCAACTGTACAACTGATATTTACTGAAGTAGTTATAGTAAAATAAAATAGAAACAACAGGACATGTACTCAGAAAGCCTGAGTTTGAATTTTAGCTTTAGAACTTTATTCTCTGACAATGAAAAGAATCATTACCCTTCTCTTGGCCCAAGTCTCCTAAATTATAAACACAGATTTCCTTATCATACCTAAGCTCACAGATATTGAAAGATAAAATGATTTAAAACATACATTTTCTGACTTAATACTGTAAAGAACATTAAGCCAGAGAGTATATAAAGAGCAACTTTCAAAGTTCTTGGTAACTCAATACATATGTGGTTGAACTAAATAAGACTGAAACCAAATGCTACACTGAATTCAGGCATGAGATGAGAAAAATCTGAGAGGGACATGAAACTAGAAAAAAAGAAAAAATAATAAGATATAAAAAAAAGCATTACTAGGACATGGTGTTAGATTAAAGAGAATAAAGACTGGTAAATCAGTGTTTGGGAAGAAATAATTTCAGGTTAAATAATTTCAGTTAAAACAGATCATATCAACTCCAGCCTCATCTGTACCTAAGGAAATCATACACATCTTTCAACCCAAATGCATTAGGCTTGCTATAACAAACTCAACTCAGCAACTTGTATCTATGTCTCTGATCTCATCTATGCTCTCAAAAGTACAAGGTGTCTTAGTATGTTCGTTCTCCTCTTATTATGACCTGACCCATATCAAGATAAATGTTACCTCATATATAATACAGCCCACTGTGAAGCATCAACACTCAGTTCCCTACTCCATCAAGTTTTATATGATGTTAACTTCAGCATTATAGCAAACCTTACTTTAGTAACTAGGAAAAGTTAGTAAGACCTTCATAAGGCCTTCATAAGGTCACAGATGTTCAAAGGCCTAACACGTACTGACAATAAAAGCTTGTTTAAGGAAGTACTTATAACCCTTCTAAACGGCCTTCTAGTATCTTGCTTCAATACTGTTTTAAAAGGTCTTCTAGTAGAGTAACGGAAAAATTTTTAGCTTAGCTTAAAATATACAAGAATATAAAGTTAGCTAAACAAAGTATTACATATTCTCAGGAAGGAACATGAATAAACTATTTCTGCAGACAGCCCCTAACCCATCACCACCGCCTTTGTCTTGTTCCTCCCTGGCAGTCCTTACAAGTCTGTGTATCACAGCTAGTGAGTGAGTGAGTGGTCGGGACACTCGGATGAGAAACTATCTCCTGAATCAGAAATACCTGAAATGTTACCCAAGCACCTATGTTCTTGAAAACACTGTGAGCTGTTTGGTTAAGGTTAGAGACATGCAGCAAGGCACCTCAACTCTTGCAGTATGCAAGTACCTACTACTTCAGTACCTGCTCTGTTACCACGTTGAGTACTGGTGGCCAGTTATTTAGATAATCTCTACTAAACTAAGTAAAAAAGATCATATGACCAAATAACTTAAAATGTGCCAACAAACGAAAGTCTTAAAAGATATTTTATGTTAAAAAGTAAACTGATAATGGCTGGAAAAAAGCTACAATTCTCCCTATCAACACTGGTGACTATGTAACAGTATTTCACTTAACAAACCTCTGTCTCTGTTGTCACGACGGTCTCTCTCCCCATGTCTTCTCTCAAAGGAAGAATCTCTTGCTTGCTCTCTGCTGTCTCTTTCAGGGTATCTGTCTCTCTCAGGGTAGCTGCTTCGCGTCTCCCAGCTGTCGTGATAGTTGCTACTACTGCTGTGACTATCAATCTGAGAACCTCTTGTGCCTCGACTTCCTAAACAAAGGATATTCACACAAACATTTAACACAAACACTTCATTCAACAAGTTGTCAGTCACAATCCTTTCTCCCCCAAAACATATAAAGATGTGTCATTGTTGGGTTTTTTTGGTGAGTTTTTATATTTGAAAGTGTGGTAATCATTGTTGAAAATGATATTATATGCTGGATTAGAATACTCAAAGTGTCTAAGGACTGACTTGAGTAAGCTTAAGTCCTCATTTTCCCTTCCTTAAAAAAAAAGGACACATAATGAAATCATAAAGCAAACAGACTCATTTCAATTAAGCCAAAAAACAATGGAACAAAAAATAAAAACTATTATTGCATATCTAAATTACAGAAACACCATAAAAACATTTAAAATATGAATTATGGATATATCACATTGACTACACTTTATAGTGAAAGCATTCTAATATAAAACCAAGGTATGCTGTTGACAGTAGGTGATACCTGAAAATCTTCATTAAAAAACTGGGAAATGAATGTTCACAGTAGCTTTGTTATAGCCCCAACCGTAAAGTACCCAAATGTCTTTCAATGGGTGAAAGGTTAAACTAACTGTGGTACATCCAGATCATAGAATATTATAAGTTACAAACTACTGATACATGCAATTACTTGGAAACTTAAGGAAATTCTGCTAGTGAAAAAGCCAATCTCAACAGGATACACACAGCAGGATTCAGTTTATGTAATACTTTTGAAATAATAATTACAAGATAATAGACATATTAGTGGTGGCCAGGGGTCAAGGACAGGGGAGGAGATTTGAATGTGGCCACAAACAGATAACAAACAAAGTCCTGCGATGATATAGCTGAGGATCTTGATTGTGGTGATGGTAATGCAAGGCTACAGAGTCACTATGGAAAATACTAAACAGTATGGAAGTTCATCAAAAGATTACAGAACTACCATCTGATCCAGCAATTCCACTTCTGGGTAGAGAGCCAGAGAAATTGAAATTAGGATCTGAAAGAGATATCTGTACTCCCGTATCTGTATTCCCATGTTCACTGCAACATTATTCACAACAGCCAAGACAGAAACAACCTAAATGCCCAATGAGAGATGAATGGGGAAGAAAATGTTGTATGTACACATAATACTTTGGCCACCTGATGCAAAGAGCTGACTCATTGGAAAAGACCTTGATGCTGGGGAAGACTGAAGGCAGGAGGAGAAGGGGATAACAGAGGAAAAGATGGTTGGATGGCACCACTGACTCAATGGACATGAGTTTGAGCAAACTCCAAGAGATGGTGAAACCTGGCGCACTGCAGTTCATGGGGTTGCAAAGAGTGAGATATGACTCAGCGACTGAACAACAACAGATATATATAATGGATTTTTCTTTCTTGTTTTTAGTCACAAAGTGGTGTCTGACTCTTTTGCAACTCCATGGACTAGAGCCTGCCAAGCTCCTCTGTCCATGGGATTTCCCAGGCAAGAATATGGAGTGGGTTGCCATTTCCTTCTCCAAGTGATCTTCCTGACCCAGGGATGGAAACTGAGTTTTCTGCATTGGCAGGTGGATTCTTTACCCCTGAGTCACCTGGGAAGCCCTATAAAGGATTATTCACCCTTTAAAAAGAATACAGTCCTGCCATTTGCAACAACATGGAAGACATTTTGCTAAGTGAGATAAGTCAGGCACAGAAGGGCAAATGCCACGTGATACCACTTATATGTGGAAATTAAAGTAGTCACACTCATTGAATCAGAGTAGAATGGTTTTACCAAGGGGCTGGTGAGAGGGGGAACATGGAGGATTAGTCAAGGGGTACAAAATTTCAGTTGTACAAGATGAGTAAATCACAGAGATCTACTGTACAGCATGGTGTCTACAGTTGATAACATATTGGAAACTCAAAAATCTGGTGAGAGGACAGATCTCATATCAATAGCATTCTCATCATACACACATACAAGTAATAATACAGTGAGAGGAAACTTCCACATGTTAATGGCACAGATTGTGGTGGTTTCAAGGGTATACACCTATCTCCAAGCTTATTAAGTTGTATATATTAACTGTGTATAGATTTCTGTATGTCAATCATACCTCAGTAAAGTGGTTTAAAAAAAAACTGCATAGAGCTACACACACACACACCTTACAGGTAACAGGTTTTGAGCAGTGAAAGAATTACAGTATAATTCTAAATACTTTAATTGGGATGTTTTAATAATCAAAATATCTATAAAGACTATTTTAATAATTAAAGACTAGAGAAAGAAATTTTAAAAAGACTATAAATGAGCTACATATAACATCAAGGAATGAAAAGGTAAATGTCGGAATAGATGCTAAGAGAAAATTGGTAAAAGAAAAAAAAAAAAGTCATGTCTGAGGATACAACTCAGAAAATGAAACAGAGACAGAGATGGAAAACCTGAAAGTTACGAATCAAGGAGAACATATCGGGAAGACTGAACAAATGTCTGAGAGTGAAAGTGAAGTCGCTCAGTTGTGTCCAACTCTTTGCGACCTCATGTCCATGGGATTCTCCAGGCAAGAATACTGGAGTGGGTTGCCATTTCCTTCTCCAGGGGATCTTCCTAACCCAGGGACTGAACCCAGGTCTCCAGCACTGCAGCAGACTCTCTACTGTATGAGCCGCGAGGGACTCAAACGTATGTCTGACTATATGCTAAGACACAAAGACTGAAAGGATAGAATAAGCTATATCATACAAATACTAACCAAAAGAAACCTGTGAGGGGATCATCTTTTTTAACCAAAAAGATAACATTCAGGATGAAGAGGATCATTCTGTAACAATAAAAGGAATAATTTGCCTTACATGTACCTACGAGCAAAGCCTCAAAATATTCAAAGCAAAAATTGATCAAATCACACAAAAATCACAAATTCAAAATAATAGTGGAAGATTCAGCTCACATCTCTGTAATGATAGAAAAAGCAGACTAGAAAGAAAATTAAATGTAGATTTGAAAGCATGATTAACAAACTTGATCTTAGAGACATACTTTATATACTTTGCAACCATTAAAAGCACATGCAGAATACATGAAAACTGACTGATGAGCCACAAAATAAGCCCTAACAAAAAAAAAAATGCCAAAAAACTGAGTTCAAACAGTCTCCTCCAACAACAATTAAAATTGAGGGTAGGGGGTTTATTTTAAAAAGCATGATTAGAAATTTAAAATCCTATTTCTACACAACTCATGAGTCAAAGAAAAAACCATACCACACTTCATAGTGTTTAGAACAGATAAATATAACCAGACTATCAAAGAACAGATAAATGCTCATTTATATATAAACTGTTCTCTTCCAGAAAAGAGAAAAAACAGAAGCAACACTTTCCAACACATTTTGATCTCCAAACCAAACAAAGACAGTATTAAAAAATAAAACCTATGCAATGTTATGCTGGCTCCAAAGAGCCACCAGCTTGCTTCTCTTCTCATCTTCACACTGAGTGGCCTTGTTAGTAGCTCAAAATCTGCTATGGCAGGAGTGATTTATACTATGGAAACTGGCATTAGCTACAAGCCAGGGCTTTCTTTCTGAAGAGTAAGTTGTTAAATATTTACACTCATACACTGATTATATGCCAACCTCAATTACAAAAAAAGATTTTATGTCAAAATTAAGTTTTAACAAACCTATTTTGGAACTTTTAAAAGAAATGAAATGTAAATTTATTTTAGAAATGCAAGAATAGTTCTGAAAGTGAAAGTATCAGTTGCTCAATTGTGTTTGACTCTTTGGAATCCCATGGACTGTAGTCCACCAGGTTCCTCTGTCTATGGGATTCTCCAGGCATTAATACTGGAGTGGGTTGCCACTTCCTCCTCCAGGGGATCTTCCTGATCCAGGGATCGAACTCAGGTCTCCTGCATTGCAGGTAGTTTCTTTACCATCTGAGCCACCAGGAAAACCTATTTAGAATAGTTGTAAATTTAAAAAAAAAAATTAACATAAGTAACAAGGTAAAAGAGACTGACTATATGATCTTCTCAAGATACAAAAAAACAGGCATGACAGAAGCTGCCAGCTAAGTTAGGAAAATTAGGAGATACCCTTTGCTGGTGGCTTAGCTATAAGAAACCTCCTGACAATGCAGGAGCTGCAGGAGACATGGGTTCTATCCCTCAATTGGGGAGATCCCACGGAAGAGGGAGTGGCAACCCACTCCAGTATTCTTGCCTGGAGAATTCCATGGACAGAGGAGTCTGGCGGGCTGTAACCCCTGAGACTGCAAAGAGTTGGACACGACTGAAGTGACAATGCATCCCTTAACACAATAAAAAGCATCTGCAAGTGGAAAAGAACTCCCCTGCCAAGGGAGAAGACTAGGGTTTGATTCCTGGGGTGGGAAGATTCCCTGGATAAGGAAATGGCAACTCACTTCAGTATCCTTACCTGGGAAAAGGAAACCCCACTAACGGAGGAGCCTGGCAGGTTACAGTCCATGGAATTGCAAAGAGTTGGACACAACTTAGCAACTAAACAAACAGCAAAAATCTACAAACACCATGCTTAACAGTGAAATGTCAGCAATAATTCCTTAAAATCTGAAACAAAGCAAAGAAGCCCATTAGACCACTGTAGTCAACAGTGCACTGAAACAGCTGCTTAGCAGGTTACTGACAACAAATAAATATTACTCAGAAAGAAGAGCCAAATATGTCTATTCCCAGGCGTAAATGTTTAAGAGAATCTACCAAGAAAATACAGTATCATAATGTAAGATGAATATAAAAAATTTAACATTCCATACACCAGCAATAAGCATCAGAAAATGTTTTAAAATATATCATTTGGTGTGCCTGTATGCATTCGCTTAAGCACTATTCAAAACCAAAAAAAAAGTTGCTTCAGTGATGTCCAACTCTTTGGGATCCTAAGGACCACAGCCGGCCAAGTTCCTCTGTCCAGGAGACTCTACAGACAGGAACAATGGAGTGGTTAGCCGTGCCCTTCTCCAGGGGATCTTCCCAACCCAGGGATCGAACCCGTATCTTTCAAGTCTCCTAAACTGGAGGAAAGTTCTTTACCACTAACACCTCCTGGGAAGCTCAAACATAGAGGATTCAATAACTTACGGCATACCCTACGATATACACTATGCACCAAAAGGAGGATGTGGCTGTTGACCAAGTTGACTGATATCGCCAAGATATTTTAAAGTGAAAACAGCAGCGTACAAAATATATAGTTGTTTTTAATAAAAAATTCTTAAAAATTATATTTGTAAAACCAGAAGAGAAAATGAATGAACATACATATTTGCTTATATAGAATGTTCTTCAGCTGGATACATACAAAACTGGCTAGGACCAGGTCAGGAACAGAGGGGAGGCTTTCACTATGTATCTTTTCATAGCTCTGAAATTCTGCACCATGTGAACACATTATTAAAAAGAGAATTTTTAAAAAAATATACCATTTACAATGGCAACAAAAATAGAAGTTACCCAGGAATAAAACATGGACAAGACCTTAATAGAAAAAGTTATTAATCAATAAATTTAATGTATTTGAAGTAAAAATCCAACAGTTTTTTCATGAAGCTTTAAAAAAAATTCATTTTTAAAAGACAGCCTTCAGAATGGGAGAAAATAACAGCAAACGAAGTAACTGACAAATAATTAATCTCAAAAATATACAAGCAACTCCTGCAGCTCAATTCCAGAAAAATAAACCACCCAATCAAAAAAAGGGCCAAAGAACCAAACAGACATTTCTCCAAAGAAGACATACAGATGGCTAACAAAACACATGAAAAGATGCTCAACATCACTCATTAGCTCAGAGAAATGCAAATCAAAACCACAATGAGGTACCATTTCACGCCAGTCAGAATGGCTGCTATCCAAAAGTCTACAAGCAATAAATGCTGGAGAGGGTGTGGAGAAAAGGGAACCCTCTTACACTGTTGGTGGGAATGCAAACTAGTACAGCCACTATGGAGAAGAGTGTGGAGAGTCCTTAAAAAACTGGAAATAGAACTGCCATATGACCCAGCAATCCCACTCCTGGGCATACACACCAAGGAAACCAGAACTGAAAGAGACACGTGCATCCCAATGTTCATCACAGCACTGTTTATAATAGCCAGGACATGGAAGCAACCTAGATGCCCATCAGCAGATGAATGTATAAGAAAGCTGTGGTACATATACACACCATGGAATATTACTCAGTCATTAAAAAGAATACATTTGAATCAGTTCTAATGATGTGGATGAAACTGGAGCCTATTATATAGACTGAAGTAAGCCAGAAAAGAAAACACCAATACAGTACACTAACGCATATATATGGAATTTAGAAAGATGGTAACGATAATCCTATATGCGAGACAGCAAAAGAGACACAGATGTATAGAACAATCTTTTGGATTCTGTGGGAGAGGGTGAGGGTGGGATGATTTGGGAGAATGGCATTGAAACTTGTATATTATCATATGTGAAATGGATCACCAGTCCAGGTTCAATGCATGAGACAGGGCTCTCAGGGCCAGTGCACTGGGATGACCCTGAGGGGTGGGATGGGGAGGGAAGTGGGAGGGGGGTTCAGGATGGGGAACACTTGTACACCTGTGGTGGATTCATGTCAATGTATGGCAAAACCACTACAATAAAGTAATTAGCCTCCAATTAAAATAAGTAAATTTATATATTAAAAAAATATATGAAAAAGCAAAGGGCTAAGGAAAGCCAAGACAACTATGAAGGAGAAGGTGACGGGCTTTCATCTTACTGTGAAACTCTAATAAACCAACAGGCCTATAGAAAGAGTAAGAATGGTCAGAATTCTGCAGCAGTGGTTTGGGGAGGGGAGCAAACTGGGTGGAGGAAGAAAGATGTCAAAGTTGACTCAGTCCAGGCAGTGTGGAGATAGTCAAATTCACTTAGGTAGGTTTTTATTGATGATAACGGTGATGCCAAATGCTTTTTAGAGGAAGATAAGAAAAACGGCTTAAGATCCTGACATGGGATGTTTTGAAGTGGCTTTGAAGCAAGCACCAAGTACTGAAGAACACATGAGTTAGTCATTTCTGACACCACCAACTTTGAAAGTCTATCATTTTAAATCTCATTTTAATGATCATTTTATCATATATTTATCTATTAATTAGAAATCACTTCATTTTGATGGTGGTTTTTTTTTTTTTTTTTGCCTGATAGCAATTTTCTTAGTGTTCCACATTAACCAAGATGGTAGCCATGACTGGACATAATTCAACTAGGGGGTGTGTGGGGGGGGGGGTCCCTAAATCAGGCCCCATTTATCTTCTGCTACTTTAGCTAATAATTCCTCCTAGGAATTTATAGAGAAGATGAAAAATTCAATTAATTGAAATTATTTTGACAAAGTGATAATGAATGTCAGAAATAAACAAATCTTAGGAGATTTCATAATTTCTATATGAACATACAAGATACAGTTCACAGACAAGTCAAAAACCTTACCCTTTTCAGGCATCTCTGGAGCTCTTCCTCTACTTCTGCCCATCCGGTCATTCCTAATCTCACTTCGAGACTCATTTCTGGAGTCATTCCTTATTTCAGTGCGAGAACTTTCTTCTCTCAGATGGTTTCTGCCATAACTTCGGGATTCTTCCTGATACGTGTCCTCCTTTCGATGAGCATCTCGACTTTCACGGTCCCTGTAGTCGTGGGCATCACGAGTAGACCGAGAATCCCTGGGGTCGCGGCTCTCCTTGTTGTCTCTGCTATAATCTCTCATCTCCCTGGAGTCCCGGATGTCTCTAGAGTCTCTTAGTTCCCTTCGGTCTCTAGTATCTCTGGCATCTCTCCGATCCCGCCCATCTCGAGGTTCTCGGTCATCCCTGTGGTCTCGAGAAGAGCTCTGATCCTGTTCATACTCTCGTTCTTCTCTTGTGTCCTTTTCCCTGTCCCTTTTACCTCTAGTCTCTGTAAACATAATTTTGGAAATACCCTGTAATTCCTTTCACAAAATTGTAGGAAACTAGACAATGTGTTCAATACAGAGCTTTAAAATTTTTATTACAATGGTAATTCATGTTCTTTACAAAAATTAAAAGGAGAAAACATGGGCAAATAAGAATTAGACCTATCTGTAAGCTAAAATTCCAAAGGTAATTTTATTAATACCTGGATTATTTGTCTTGATTGAACAAACTTTGAACATGATATTCTGGTATCAACATACCCATACATAAGAGCTGAAACAAGTAAGCTGATCTCCTATCAATCCTATCAATGATGGCTTACTTTTAGAAATCACTTTTAGATTCAAAGGTACAAGTGACTTTAACTCATCTCTACTAAGTACAGGCCAGACTAGTTCACACATGACCTCCAATGTACTTAAGCACTTAAGAGTAACCTATAGTTAGTAAGCTGGCTGGCAAAAAGATACTGCTATTCACCCTTTCTCTCTTTCCTTTTTTTTTTTTTAAACTATTTAGTCGACTCACACTCCCATCTCTAAAGCTTTTTCTACTTAAAGCATTTTCTAACATTTCATGGGAAAACTTTAAAAAACAACTTCAGTTTTTAAAAAGCTGGAATGAACCTCGGCAGTTATTTAATTCAAACTCGTCATTGTATACATGAAGGAACAGAGGCCAAGAGCTTAAGTGGTTTAGTCAGCCACATACATCGTGGGAATTTGCAAAGATTAGAAACTATTCTTTAGAAATATCTAGAGAAACATAAATTGATTACAGCATAAATCTGAAATGAACTGAAAGAATTAACAAGAGACCCTCAAAGAACCACCCCTGTACTTTCTTTTTAATCAGATTCCTTCATAAATTGCTCTTATACTCTGGAACAACCACAAGATCTGATGCTATTTTGGCAATTTTATAGTAGCCTAGGACCTATGGCTAGGTCCGTAGACTTTCCCTGTCTAGTATCCACGAGATCCTCATCAATAACTTATCTCCTCTGCCTACATCCATAAATGCCATCTAAGCATAGAAGCACTAGGCAAGAATCTGACAATGTCTCATTTTTTTTTTTTTTACTACATTTATGACTTCATGTCCTCCTCCAATACCAAGAAATTTGATCACTTAGCACTAGGTTCTTCTTTTATGATGCCCCCAGCTGTCTTTACAAAGACACCCCAGTTACAGTATTTGCTCTTTATCTAACTCCCCCTCCTTTCACTAAAATTATTCTTATTTCAAAAAATGACTTTCAGAAGATTACACAAACATCCTCCTTACAAAGAATCAAAAAGTGTATTGTTTATTATTAAAAGGATTCATATAACATAAAACCCCCCTTACCACAAAAAAAGCATTCCTGTAAGAATCAACTGCATACTGAATTTCCCCTTCATTCGGGGAATTGTGTTTAATAAATAGTATTTTGAAATAATAAAAGAGTTTTCATTCAATAAGTAGTCACTAAAAATATACTATATTCCCAGTCAACCCTAGTTGTTGATAGGTATAAGAGCATTTTCCCCACTTACCAATGTTTTATATATACCGCTGTGCTGATCTGGTTCCAAAATCATGCATACAAGGAATAATTCTCTAAAATATGTGCTCTGTCTAGTCCCTATCTATGCATCCATCATTTCTAGAATAAAATAATTATTTCTTGCACTGCTGACTGGAGGAGAATAAGTTCAACATGTTTCATAGGAGACTGCTATGTGATGCAGACACTTTAAAAGTGCACATTAAACAGAAATGCTGTTGCAAGTAAGCACGTATTTCCTGAGTATTCTTTATGTTAAAAAAAAACTAACTCAGAAGATTTTAGGAAAAAGGCTTGTTAAGTTAAATAAATAATAAGAAGCTTAGACAAGAATTACAGAAAGAGATGAGAGTGATTCAATTGTACTGCCAAATAATAACATCTCAGCTTAAAGACGGAATAGCAAATTCAAAGTTAATGTAATGCTCAGGAATCTAAAAACCGTCTTGCTTACTTCTTTGTTGAGTTAGATCTGGAAAACTGATCACTTGGTTCCCACGGACCTTCTGAACATTCCCCCAGCCCACATCTCTTTCTTTGTTAAGACATCTCTGATATGTTCCTGGTTTGTTGCTTTTCTTTTAAACTCTTCTGTTGTTTTTAAAGAATTAGCTAAGCAATTAGACTGACACTCTTAAGAATCATATAGCCCCAAATTTCTAGAACTTGAGAATACTCAAGTAAAACAATGTACTGAAAGAAGGCAACAACTTAATATACATATAAATGCCCAATTACATATATCTAGTAGCTTACATTTCCATGTCCTTAAGCACCTCCTATTGCCCTAGAGAGCTCTGATCCACGTGTTACAGAAAATGTAGTATAACACAGTTCTCTTCTACCCCTTATTCTAACAATAAGTCTGAATGTCCAATTTTTTAATAAAGAAAATATCCACTTACATAAAAGAACGCTAAAAAACCCACAATACTGCCGAGTATTTACCTTCCCTTCTTTCATGACGCCGATCGTGAGACTGTGAAGTTCGCTCATGATCGTGCCTCCCCTTCTCTCTCACTGGAGAGCGATGTCTTGGAGGGCTTTGCTTTCTCTGAGGAGAAGCCAAAGAGTGTGAAGGATAGGGAGAAGCAGAGCGGCGTAAAGGTGGAGTTATTGTCCTCTGATAAGATGGTGAAGGAGTTCTTTTTCGGCGAGGAGAAGGAGAATGTCTTTGAATCGACGATCCTGACTGTGAGGAAGATGAGTGATGTCTAGAAGATATTGGAGAATGATGTTGTCCTGCTGGGGAGGTGGACCTGTAAAGAGAAACAACAATAAAAAACTGGATTCAAGAGCCTTCACTTCTAGTCAAAGGAAAGTCTTTTAAAACAACAAAACCCTGAATATAAAAGTTAAAGCTAAAAGTGTGAATAATTTTAATTCAAAATGATGTAAAATCATTAACAGGCTGATTTTTAAGTCAGTTTGAGGCAACAGGTCTAGATGAGACACATGTTGGCCTCCTGAGCTTTGGCTCCACAGCACACTTCCTTTTCCCAGGTAACACCCTCCCGGTTCACTAACGGTTCTTATTGTCACATACAGTACAGAATTCACTCTTAACCAGAGATGATCTCTGTGCGAATAGGTACTTAGAGGATGGAATCCACAAAGAGCTAAAGAGAAAACATACTAGTGAGATCTAGATAGATACGACTGGCTGTGAGAACGCCTATAATTCAGGGTTGTGGGAGAAGCGAAAAGCTATCACCAGCTATACCAAATGTAAAGTTTGACTGCCTGGGCTGACATGTAGGATGGGGAAAGAACACTAGGGTTAAGGAAAGGACATACTGCCTATACTGTCTTTATCTTAAATAACCTACCTTTCAGTCTTGGGCAGTACAAATTGAGATTTAGTTCATAAGCTTTAGTTTAACTAAGGCTTCCTCTACTCCCTTCAAATCATCTTGCTTGACTGCTCCCTGAGAAATAACTTAAAAATGCATGAAGTACATCTGAATCACTCCTATGATCTGTTAGGTCCTGGGCTCTGTCTACAATGAATATACAAAAGCTATGTGTGATGGAGAGCTAGAATACATGCATTTGCACATTAACTGGAAAGAAACAGGACTAACATTTAAAAAAACAGCATTCCAGACATCACATACTGAGATACGTATCATATTTCTCAAAGCAATCATTTCAAGGCTACCTGATTGTTCAAAAAAATTATGAGTTCCTGTCAACGTATTATGGAATTACCTTCAGTGCCTATGATGAGTATTTTTTAACTTCTGCAATGCTGACAAAGTTATTAAACCAAGATTCCTCAATCTTGGACCTACTGACATTTTATATGCAGTACTTCTTTGTGGTGGGGGCTGCCCTGTACATTGGAGGATGTTGAGAGCATCCCTGGCCCTACCCACGAGAAGCCAGTACCATCTAACTCTGACTCCCATTCACACCAGTAAAAATTACTTCATATAGCTCCAAATGTCTCCAGGGAGGTAAAATCAAGCCTGGTGGAGAATTCTTGCCCTAAACTATGTTGTTTATAAATGATGCCTTAGTAGAACTTTTATCAACAAAAGGTTTAAATCTATGAAATACACGTTGCTGAGCCAGGAAAGTGGTCTAATATGTTGGAAAGGATTTTGTAAAATGATGAGCTGAGCAAACAAAAACACTTTTAGGATAATAGTTGACAGTAAAACAATAAAAATCAGTAAATATCAGCTAACTAGAACACCACACTTATCTAAACATTCTAACTATTATGATTACAAAACTTTCATACTTTTAAAAAATTGGTATTCTTTCCTCATATACAAAAAATAAGACATACACCACCAGAATTAAACTGACTCTAAACTGGAATTTATTTACTAACAGATATAAGCAGAAATGCTCAGTGGGTCTTAGCCAAATCTGGAAAACCATTTATGATGAAAGACTATTCATATACTGAACAGAAAAATTATTGCAGGACTAAGAAATTCTCATTCTAATCTGACTACTGTTTGGTGCTTTCCAAATTCAATTTCGTTAGGTTCTGATCAATTTGGAAACACCTAAATTGAAAAAATAAACAATTTGGCTCTCCACTGAACTGACATTTTGGTTAGCTTTGAGTTTATTTCTGAGATAAACTCAAAATTGTTTCAAGAATGTCTCCAACTCCTTTTGGTGATTTGTTCACAAAACTTAAATAAAATAGTTCACAACACTGTCTTTTAAAAAACACATTACAGTCTAATTACATCTCTATTCAAATTTGGTGTCTACTGCTGCTGTTGTTCAGGTATTAGGTCAAGTCTCTTTGTGACCCGATGAACGACAGCACATCAGGCTCCTCTGTCCTCCATTCTCTTCCTGAATTTGTTCAAACTCATGTTCACTAAGCTGGTGATACTGTCTAACCATCTCATCCTCTGTTGCTTCTTTCTCCTTTTGCCTTCTATCTTTCCCACCATCAAGGTCTTTTCCAATGAGTCAGCTTTCATATTAGGTGGCCAAAGTATTGGAACTTCAGCTTCAACATCAGTCCTTCCAAAGAATATTCAGGATGAATTTCCTTTAGTTTTGAACTCCTTGCAGTCCAAGGGACTCTAAACAGTCTGCTCCAGCACCACAATTCAAAAGCAAAAATTCTTCCCCACTCAGCGTTCTTTATGGTCCAACTTTCACTTCCGAACGTCACTACCTGAAAAACCATAGCTTTGACAACACAGATCTCTGTTGGCAAAGTGATGTCTCTGCTTTTTAATACTCTGTCTAGGTTGGTCACAGCATTCCTTCCAAGGAGCAAGCATCTTTTAATTTCATGGTTGTAGTCACCATTAACAGTGATTTCGGAACTCAAGAATATCTGTCACTGCTTACATTTTTTCCCCTTCTAACTGACATGAAGTGATGGGAATGGATGCCGTGATCTTAGTTTTTGGGATGTTGAGTTTCACGCCAGCTTTTCCACTCTCCTCTTTCACTCTCATCAAGAGACTCTTTAGTTTCGCTTCACCTTCTGCCATTAAAGTGGTATCATCTGTAAATCTGAGGTTACTGATATTTCTCCCGGTGGTCGTGATCCCAGCTTGCATATAAATATGCATATATATATGCTCTGCATATAAATTAAATAAGCAGGTGACAATATACAGCTTTGTCACATTCCTTTCCCAATTCTGAACCAGTCAGTTGTTCCACGTCCAGTTCTAACTGCTGCTTCTTGACCCACATACAGGTTTCTCAGGAGACAGGTAAGGTGGTCTGATATTCCCGTCTCTTTACGAATTTTCCAATTTGTTGTGATCCACACAAAAATGGAAGAAAAACTTCAGTTCAAGCTTAGATAATCAAGCTATCATATTAAGGACAGAACACCAATGTATTGTCAAGTTATGTCTTCAGCATTTTAAGCATATTTTTCTACTTATCCTTTTGGGCAGGGAGAGGGGAGTTTGTTGATTTAATCATCTATTAAATGAATGTTTGCATCCCCTCCCCCTTCTACTCCAAATTTATATGTTTGAGGCCTTAACCTCCAATGTGATGCTATTTGGAGGCAGGGCCTTTGGGAATAATTAGGTTTAAATGAAGTCCTGAGGGCGGGGCTCCCATAATGAGATAGTGTCCACATAAGAGGAGGAAAAGACTATAGAGTTCTTGCTCCCCTGTAAGTGAGGACACAGTGAGAAGACAGCCATGTGCAAACCAGGAAGAAGGCCCTCACCAGGAACCAGATCTGCAAGCACCTTGACCTTGGACTACCCAGAAACCAGGTCTGTGAGAAATAAATGCCTGTTGTTTAAGTTACCCAGTCTATGATATTATGTAATAACAGCCCAATGTTGCTAAGTATCACAGCAGTTTTACATTTTTTTCTATTGCTATTTTTTTTTTTTTAAAGTCTGAAGACTGAAAAATAGTGAAAAGAGAGAGAGGATCTGTTATCAAAACAAGATGAGTCAAATTATAGATATAAGCCTAACTGGTCCCACACCTATGTTCATTCTGCATATACAAAAAAAGAGGTGACTCTAGGTAATAAAACTGTCTTGAAATCTGACCAAAACTGTTAGCAATTAGGCTTCTAGAATATTGCAGAGATGCAGTAAAATACATTTCACATTAACTAGTACACTCTAATGCCTGAAGAACTATGGATGGAGGTTCATGCCACTGTACAGGAGGCAGTGATCAAGACCATCCCCAAGAAAAAGAAATGCAAAAAGACAAAATGGTTGTCTGAAGAGGCCTTACAAATAGCTGAGAAAAAAAGAGAAGCTGAAGGCAAAGGAGGAAAGGAAAGATATACCCATTTGAATACAGAGTTCCAAAGAAAGCAAGGAGAGATGGAAGGACAGCCTTCCTTGGTGATCAATGCAAAGAAACAGAGGAAAACAATAGAATGGGAAAAACTAGAGATCTCTTCAACAAAAGTAGAGATACCAAGGGAACATTTCGTGCAAAGATGGGCACAATAAAGGACAGAAATGGTATAGACCTAACAGAAGCAGAAGATATAAACAAGATGTGGCAAGAATACTCAGAAGAACTATACAAAAAAGATCCTCAAGACCCAGACAACCACGATGGTGTGATCACTCACCTAGAGCCAGACATTCTGGAATGTGAAGTCAAGAGGGCCTTAGGAAATATCACTACAAACAAAGCTAGTGGAGGTGATGGAATTCCAGTTGAGCTATTTCAAATCCTAAAAGATGATGCTGTGAAAGTGTTGCACTCAATATGCCAGCAAATTTGGAAAGCTCAGCAGTGGCCACAGGACTGGAAAAGGTCAGTTTTCATTCCAATCCCAAAGAAAGGCAATGCCAGAGAATGCTCAAACTACTGCACAATTGGACTCATCTCACACGGTAGCAAAGTAATGCTCAAAATTCTCCAAGCCAGGAGATGATCTGTGAACTTCCAGATGTTCAAGCTGGTTTTAGAAAAGACAGAGGAACCAGAGCTCAAATTGCCAACATCCACTGGATCATTGAAAAAGCAAGAGAGTTACAGAAAAACATCTACTTCTGGTTTATTGACTATGCCAAAACCTTTGACTGTGTGGATCACAATAAAATGTGGAAAATTCTGAAAGAGATGGGAATACCAGACCACCTGACCTGCCTCCTGAGAAATCTGTATGCAGGTCAAGAAGCAACACTTAGAACCAGACTGGACTGGTTCCAAAATGGGAAAGGAGTACGTCAAGGCTGTATACTGTCACCTTGCTTACTTAACTTATATGCAGAGTACATCATGCGAAATGCTGGGCTGGAATGAAGCACAAGCTGGAATCAAGATTGCTGGGAGAAATATCAATAACCTCAGACATGCAGATGATACCACCCTTACGGCAGAAAGCAAAGAAGAACTAAAGAGCCTCTTGATGAAGGTCAAAGAGGACAGTGAAAAACTTGGCTTAAAGCTCAACATTCAGAAAACTAAGAGCATGGCATCCGGTTCTATCATTTTATGGTAAACAGCTGGGGAAACAATGGAAATAGTGACAGATTTCATTTTCTTGGACTCCAAAATCATTGCAGATGGTGACTGCAGCCATGAAATTGAAAGATGCTTGCTCCTTGGAAGAAAAGCTATGACCAACCTAGACAGTGTATTACAAAGCAGAGACATTACTTTGCCAACAAAGGTCTGTCTAGTCAAACGTATGATTTTTCCAGTAGTCATGTATGGATGTGAGAGTTAGACTATAAAGAAAGCTGAGCACTGAAGAATTGATTCTTTTGAACTGTGGTGTTGGAGAAAACTCTTGAGAGTCCCTTGGACTGCATGGAGATCCAACCAGTCCACTCTGAAAGAAATCAGTCCCGAATAATCACTGGAAGGACTGATGCTGAGGCTGAAACTCCAATACTTTGGTCATCTGATGTTAAGAACTGACTCATTGGAAAAGACTCTGATGCTGGGAAAGACTGAAGGCAGGAGGAGAAGGCGATGACAGATGATGAAATGGTTGCATGGCATCACCAACTGGATGGACATGAGTTTGAGCAAGCAAGTGGGTGACGGACAGGGAGGCCTGGCGTGTTACATTCCATGGGGGTCTCAAAGAGCTGAACATGACTGAGCAACTGAACTGAACTGAACTGAGTATACTCTAAAACTGAATGATTCCTATTAGAAGGGAATAAATAGGTGACATTTGACACTCAAATAAAGAACAAAGGAAAGCTTATTGCACAAACAGAAGCCTCAGAACCTTAAAACAGAGAACTGTAGACTGTCAGCAAGTACACTGTGATTTATAAAACACAAGGAAAGCTAATCTTTAGCTTGAGTTGATTCCATTCAAAAGCTTTTTAATGCTGCTATAATTACAACACAACATGGAATGAGAACATTCAGGGTATACTTGAGGAAAAGATGTGAAAATTTATGCAATTTAAAATGAAAGTTCCTTTCATTTGAGATGCAAGTAATTCCACCTACAAACTGGTATGTTTACTCCAGACTTTCTTAAAATTTGTAACACCAATTTTTCTCAATAAATGGTTTCTATTTCTCAAATATGAAAATATACTTAGATAATATAACAGAGAATCAATTCTTAGGTAGGTTGATAAGAAGTCCAGGGTCCCGGAGGAGGAGGAGGAGGAGGAGGAGGAGGAGAAAGGAGTCTGGGGCTCTGGAGGAGAAAAGGACACATATTTTTTTCTTTAAGCCCAGAACTGATGATTACACACAAACAACTCAGCTTAAACTCTGTACTAGGGATTATACAACAACAATGTATCACCGATTCAATGGACAAGAGTTTGAGCAAGGTCGGAAATTGGTAATGGACAGGGAAGCCTGGCGTGCTACAGTCCATGGAATCGCAAAGAGTCAGACAGGACTGAGCGACTGAACTGAACTGAATGTAACCTGCTTGAGGATGCTTCTCCTTCTTGAGAACCTTCTGACTAATCCTGTCATCTTAAAATGTATATTGTGGGAATGGGTCTTGTAAAATCTTTCTATTGTTAGATCTAATCCTGTTATCTTAAAATGTATATTATGGGAGTGGGTCTGGTAAGGCCTTTACAACCTTGAGACGTTCTTTTGATTTACTGTAACAACCAATTACAAAAGTATATAGCTCCCTTTGCTAAGACTAGCAGGAGGGCACTGTCCATCCCCCTCTGATGTCTGTGTCGGAAGCTTTCTCTGTCCCTTTTTCACTTTAATAAAACTCTGCTACACAAAAGCTCTTAAGTGATCAAGCCTGGTCCCTGGTCTCAATCTTCTTCGGAGATCACAAATCTGACATTGTTCACTGTAAGCTATTATAGCTAAAAGTCATAACCCAACCTTTAAAATCATCATGCAAAAAGCACACTTAAAAAACACTAAATGAACTATGGACACTATCAAAATCAACTCTCCTTTCAGGGGTAAAATAGAACACAAAATGGTACACATTTCACACAGAGAAATATTTAGGCTTTATTGTTTACGTAAGAAACTTATTTTAAAAAGTAAGTCACTACTAGGTATAAGATAAGCCACAAGGATTTATTGTACAGCACAGGGAATATAGCCAATATTTTATAATAGCTCTAAATGGACTCTATATAAATAGGGGCTTCCCTGGTGACACAGATGGTGAAGAATCTGCCTGCAATGTGGGAGAAGACCTCGGTTCGATCTCTGGGTTGGGAAAATCCCCTGGAGAAGGAAATGGCAAGCCACTCCAGTGTTCTTGCCTGGAAAATTCCATGGACAGAGGAGCCTTCTTTACTGTAAGTTTCAGGTGAACAACATAGTGATTCAACATTTTTGTAGAGTATGTGCTTAGTCGCTCAGTTGCGTCTGACTCTTTGCAACCCCATGGACTACAGCCTGCCAGGCTCCTCTGTCCAAGTACTAATAACTGTGGTTCAATTTCATTTTTGTATTTATGTAGAAATGAATTATTTCAAAAACCTCAATTAAAAAATAAAGAAGAATCTTAAGACTTATTATCAGCACATCCTTCAACCATATCCAAGCCCAGAATTACGTGCCATTTAAATAAAGTGATTTTTCAGAATCTGGTTCAAGAGACTTACATGACTAGAGTGAACTAAAAATTGTACTCATCACTGTGATCAAAAGTCAGAAGAAACCAATATCCAGCATCCCTGGCACATGAAGAGATTTTTTCCAAGCTCTTGGACTCCAAGGAGATCCAACCAATCCATCCTACAGGAGATCAGTCCTGAGTGTTCACTGGAAGGGCTGATGCTGAAGCTGAAACTCCAAAACTTTGGCCACCTGATGTGAAGAGCTGACTCTTTTGAAAAGATCCTGATGCTGGGAGAGATTGAGGGCAGGCGGAGAAGGGGACGACAGAGGATGAGATGGCTGGATGGCATCACCGACTCAATAGACGTGAGTTTGGGTATCCTCCAGGAGTTGGTGATGGACAGGGAGACGTGGGATTCTGTAGCCCATGGTCGCAAAGAGTCGGATACAACTGAGCAACTAAACTGAACTGAAGAGTAAGAGAGCTGGTAGTTAAAATGCAATAAAGCCCAGAAACAATGCACACCAGCATAACACAAATTTAAGACAACTGGCTCCTATCTTCTACTTGGTGCATCAAGTTAAAATTATCCCTTTCTCCTGAAATAGGATGGGGTGGTGAAGAGACAGAGGATCAGCCCCTGCCAAGAAACAACAGGCAATCCAGCCTGGGGCGGGGAGAGAGGTAAAGAACAGTTTTCAAGTCCCTAGAGCAACTTCTCAGACCCACAGTGTTTTCAGCTCAGACCAACAAACTGTATTTCAAATTAGGGAGATTCTTGAAATCCCTGACACTCTCTTGGAAGTTCTATCCAATGACAGGTCATTTAACTGTCAGTAAAAAAAAAAAAATTACCACCAGACAGCACTGAACCACAGCCAGCAATAGATTTCAGTGTGGCTGGTTATCTATTACTTCATTAATCTCACTACATACAACACAGTCCCACATATTTACTGGATTGAATTTTTGGCCTCTATATGCTATTTTATGCATTTCTGATTGGACCAATTATTAAATAGGGCTAAACTCTGCAACTACTTACCGTTCCTGAAAACCTCCCCGAGAAACTTCTTTAGTCTCTAAAAATGACAGATAAAGGGTTGAGAGCACAATTTTTAGGAACGTAAATACTACTCTAGATTTTGGCTGCAAAATACAAGCTTCTCCTTTGGTTCAACAAATTTTCTCAATATCACGCCTATAAAAGAGAGCCCAAGCCTTGATCAACTGGACTAAATATAAAAGATTTTGCCCCCAATGCAGTTATTTTGATATTTATAAAATAATTTCATTTTAACACAAGGCTACCATGAATAGGGGCTTCCCAGTGGTGCAGTTGTAAACAATCTGCCTGCCAATGCACAAGACACAGAAGACACAGGTCCAAATTCTGGGTCGGGAAGATCCCCTGAAAAGGAAATGGCAACTCACTCCAGTGTTCTTGGCTAAAAAATCCCATGGACACAAGAGCCTGGCAGGCGACAGTCCATGGAATTACAAGAGTCAGCTATAACTTAGTGAGTAAACAACAATTATGAATTTAGCATATAACTATGTTCAGCTATATTTATTTAAGTGTCTTCATTTTATATCCCTAGCCTAAATTATTATTCACCTAAAAATACATTTTATGTCTACAGACAAGGCTCAATTAACTGCAGAAAAAAAGACAATACCTCAGACAACCAGTTCCCAACCTGAATACAAAGGTTCCATATTACTATTAAAAGGTTTGCATATCCTTCATGATATGATTTGTGCTAAAGTCCACTAACTGGGAAGATATTATAAAGATATTACAAATTCACCACTGATTTTAAAGTTTGAATTTTAAAATTATATTACATTCCTTTTTTCCTTTTAGAGGTGATACTGGCTTTTTTTTTGAGTATGGTTGATTTACAATATTGTGTGAGTTTCTGGTGTACAGCAAAGTGATTCAGTTATATTTCTGGTGACTGCGTGTGTGTGTGTACAGTGACTGTATATTTTTAAGTATCTTTCTCTTTTGGAGATATATACTAAAATATATGCAAATAAAATAAAGTAAGATGTCTGGATCATCAAAAAAGCAAGAGAGTTCCAGGAAAACCATCTACTTCTGCTTTATTGACTATGCCAAAGCCTTTGACTGTGTGGACCACAACAAACTCTGGAAAATTCTCAAAGAGATGGGAATACCAGACCACCTGACCTGCCTCCTGAGAAATCTGTATTCAGGTCAGAAAGCAACAGTCAGAACTGGACATGGAACAACAGACTATTTCCAAATTGGAAAAGGAGTACGTTAAGGCTGTATATTGTCACCCTGCTTATTTAACTTATATGCAGAGTACATCATGAGAAACACTGGGCTGGAAGAAGCACAAGCTGGAATCAAGATTGCTGGGAGAAATTTCAATAACCTCAGATATGCAGATGACACCACCCTTATGGTATAAAGTGAAGAGGAACTACAGAGCCTCTTGATGAAAGTGAAAGAGGAGAGTGAAAAAGTTGGCTTAAAACACAATATTCTGAAAACTAAAGATCATGGCATCTGGTCCCATCACTTCATGGCAGATAGATGGGGAAACAATGGAAACAGTGACAGACTTTATTCTCTTGGGCTCCAAAATCACTGCAGATGGTGACTGCAGCCATGAAATTAAAAGACACATGCTCCTTGGAAGAAAAGTTATGACCAACCTAGACAGCATATTAAAAAGCAGAGACATTATTTTGCCAACAAAGGTCTGTCTAGACAAAGCTATGGTTTTTCCAGTAGTCATGTATGGTTGTGAGAGTTGGACTATAAAGTAAGCTGAGCACCGAAGAATTGATGCTTTTGAACTGTGGTGTTGGAGAAGACTCTTGCGAGTCCCTTGGACTGCAAGGAGATCAAACCAGTCAATCCTAGAGGAAATCAAATCTGAATACTTATTGGAAGGGCTGATGCTGAAGCTGAAGCTCCAGTACTTTGGCCACCTGATGCAAAGAACTAACTCACTGGAGAAGACCCTGATGCTGGGAAAGATTGAAGGTAGGAGAAGAAGGGAACGACAGAGGATGAGATGGTTGGATGGCATCACTGACTCAATGGACATGACTTTGAGCAAGCTCTGGGAGTTGGTGATGGATACGGAGGCCTGGTGTGCTGCTGTCCACAGGGTTACAAAGAGTCGGACATGACTGAGCGACTAAACTGAACTGAAGATGTCTGTTGGTTTGGTTTAGTCACTAATTCGTGTCTGACTCTTGTGACCCTGTGTACTGTAGCCTGCCAGGCTCCTCTGTTCATGGGATTCTCCAGGCAAGAATACTGGAGTGGGTTGCCATTTCCTTCTCCAGGAAGATGTCTGGGGTTTGCTTCAAAATAGCACTGGAGTGGGTAAGTAGACAGGGATACAAATGAAACTATGGATATGAGGATCATTATACTACTGTCTACTTTTATGTGTGTGAAATGCTCCATAATAATGTTACTGTAACATTTTTCCATCTTCTCTATATAACTGAGTAACATTAGTATACACTTACTCAAGAAACCTATCAGTTCAGTCTATAGAAATGTTTATTGAGTGCACCCATGGATTCCTCCCTGACCTGTCCTTAATGGCCACAGAATAAGATGCACCAGTTCACACTATGAACGGTAGATACTGAATAAATCAAAGAATTAATCCAATATGTAACAGTCTTTGTCAAAGGTCTGAACCATTCGGTTTTTAATTATTCAGATACGCACAATCACTGAACGAAAATAAGACCATCAATTTGGTGGTAAGCTGTTTATTTTACTAAGGTGATGTCAGCCAACAAGTTCTGAATGATCACACCTATCTTTAAAATATATGGGTAAGACTCATGCAGGTATTTATATTCCTATCAAGACATATTCAGGTAATTACAATAAAGTGATTTTTAAAAAATATAACTTACTATGCTCTTAACATTATCTTATTAAACCAAAAAATTCTGCAACCTAGTATTCTGATTAAAGCATATTAACCATCATAAACTATATTTAACCATCTGAATAAACTATATGCAATAGTTAGCTAACTTTTCTGGTTAAGTACTATCCATAAAGTTTTTGTGTTTGCTTAATCCCTTGTTCTTAAACTACACTAATATACTGCCTCACATTTAAGATTCAGCAAAGTATATAGAATATTTTCATTGATAAAGATGATATTACAAGTCCACTGAAAATATCCAGTTAAGGATTATCTAGATACAGTAGGTTAGAAATAATGATACAAAATATTCCCTTAGCAAGTGATTTCCTGGTTAAATAACTAACTCAAACTTAATTTTCCTGTGAGCTACACCTCTTCTAAAATAAATTACAGAATAAAAATGACTTAGTTAGGTTCCAAGTAATCAAGATTTTGCTATTTTCTGTATAGAACAGATCACAGAAAGTTTATTTTAAAAAATACTATGGGAAATTGCTATATTCTCTAAAAGCAGAGTAATAAATTCATAAGGCTTTTTTATTCCCCTCGGATAAACAAGTGGTATTCAGTTTTTGATCAATATTGCATAAATAAATCTCTGTTGAATAAAGTCTACCAGTCAAATTGGATGACACTGATACAGAACAGTGGCCTGGACATTATTTGCTTCAAAAACAACTACATGACAGAATTTAGTGTGACTCAAATTAACAAAATATTCTGGGAACAGAGTATATTCTTAACAAGATTGACATGGACAATGAAGATTTCGGAGGAAAGCACTTGAATTCTCAATGCCAGATTAGTGGCAAAGGCCTAAAGAATGATTCGTAATTCTAAAAAAACTTTTCGAAGGCTATGGACATACTCCCCCTCACCAAAACACACACAGGCAAATTCTAACTCACAAATCAGACCCTAAAATCCAGGTTGGTCACCCCTGATATAGAAAGTTGAAGAACTAACTGAGACACAGAAGACAGGGAGAAGGACCTAAAAGGCATAGAATCATGTGGCTTTGTGGCATCATCTGTCTCATGAGTGCGCACATACATTTGGACCACCCTTTAAGAAATGTAAGTGATCCCCTAAATCCAACAGGCCTAGTAAGTCTCCTTCACTTGAAAGGAAAACAAAAAACAAAAAACCTACATGTGCAAAGATGTTACTTTACACACACATGATTACTATATTACTTCCACCTGTAGTAACAAAGCTTTGGCCAACATTTAGCTCCCTGCTGCATCAGTATCTTTTAAAACAGTGCCCCCCACACACTAGGAAGTCAGTAACAACTGAATGAATAAATGTATCAGCATACTTTCACTTAAGCCCAGCACACTCTGATAACCAAAAAACTCCCAATAAGCCCATTATAACAACAAAATTAATTTTGAAGTACAATTTTCTCCAAAAGGAATTTAGATACTAACCTTTCACCATATATCCTAGAATCTGAAAGCAAAGACAAAGATTCTTAAATACACAGTTTGGCTTTAGATTAATTAATTCCTTATGAAAGTGAAAGAGGAGAGTGAAAAGTTGGCTTAAAACTCAATGTTCAGAAAATTAAGGTCATGGCATCCAGTTCCATCACTTCATGGCAAACAATGGAAACAGTTAATTTTTGGGGGCTTCAAAATCAGATGGTGGTGACTGCAGCCATGAAATTAAAAGACTCTTGCTCCTTGGAAGAAAAGCTATGGCCAACCTAGACAGCATATTACAAAGCAGACATTACTTTGCTGACAAAGGTCTATCTAGTCAAAGCTATGGTTTTTCCAGTAGTCATGTCTGGATGTGAGAGTTGGACTATAAAGAAAGCTGAGCACTGGAGAATTGATGCTTTTGAACTGTGGTGTTGGAGAAGACTCTTCAGGGTCCCTTGAACTGCAAGGAGATCCAGCCAGAACATCCTAAAGAAATCAGTACTGAATACTCATTGGAAGGACTAATGCTGAAGTTGAAACTCCAATGTTTGGAGTTTGGCCACCCAATGTAAAGAACTGACTTATTGGAAAAGACCCTGATGCTGGGAAAGATTGAATGCAGTAGGAGAAGGGGATGACAGAGGATGAGATGGTTAGAAGGCATTACCAACTGGATGGACATGAGTTTGAGCAAGCTTCGGGAATTGGTGATGGACAGGGAAGCCTGACATGCTACAGTTCATGGGTTCACAAAGATTTGGACACAACTGAGCTGAACTGAATGGAGATAAGTTAAAAAATCTGCCTTAAAAATAAACAAAAACCTACAAATCAAATCAGTTTCTCCTAACTTAAAGTGGCCCCTTTCAACCTTGTCAAACATCAAAGTTAAACTGGACCCCTTTAGGGGTTTCAGGCTTTAGGACTCCAGTGCCAAGAGGGCAACCCATGCAGTCCTTCAGTTATCTGCGGCTTAGTTTCCTTACACAGAAGAAATAAACCAAGTTCAGAGAGCAACAGGTGACTCCTAGGTATACCTTATTACTTCTGATAGAAACGATCAGGGAGAAAAAAATGGAAAACAAAGAATCAAACTTCGATTCTTCAATTCCTCATAATACAAAGTGTCTTAACCATTTCAATGGCAAACTCCTCAGGGACATAAGAATCACCTCTCACAGATTTCTGGGTCAAAATAACAAAATAAGATCACTAAGAACCATTAGAGAAGAATGAAGACTTCAGCAAGAACATTTAACATGATTTATAACCAATTTACATGTCATTTTCAAAAACAAACCTATCAGATTGAGAAAGATAGACAGTATATTTTAGGAAAGAATATTCAAGAATTATGGATGTTCCAGTTAACCAATTCTTATTGCTCCACTAAGACATAATGTTGCGAGATCCTAGCAAGAGCTGACAGAATCATTCTGGTTCTTTCACATCACAAGTGGGAACAGGAAAAAAAAACAAACATTCACCTAAATGAGTGAGATACATTTGTTCCATATATGAGTTCCAGATACACGGTCAAATGATCTTCAAGGGCACCAAAAACACTAAATGAGGGAAGGAAAAGTTCCTTCAAAAAACAGTGCTGGGAGGTGTGGTTTTCTACACACAAAAAATGGAGTGAGAACCTTATCTTACACCATATACAAAAAATTAACTTAAAAGGTATTAAAGATTTAGATGTAAGGTCTAAAACTATAAAACTCCTACAAGAAAACATAGAGGAAAGTGTTTATGACACTGGAGTTGGCAATGATGTCTTAGCTCTGATACCAAAAGCACAGGCAACAAAACCAAAATCAACAAATAGGACACATCATACTTTAACAACTTCTGTGCATCAAAAAAACACCACCAAGAGAATGAATAGGCCACCTATGAAAAGGGAGAAAATACCTGTAAATCATGTATTTTTACATGTAAAATATCATGTAAATCATGATAAGGAGTTAACATCCAGAATATATAATGGATTTCTATAATTCAACAAGAAAATCAAATTAACTCAATTTAAAAATGCATAAAGGACTTTAAACAGACATCACTCCAAAGATGACATACAAGCGGCTGGAAACCAATGAAAAGATGCTCCATATCACCAGTTATTAGCAAAATACAAATCAAAATCACAGTATCATCTCACACCAGTCAGGATGACTGCTATCCAAAACACAGAAAACAATAAGTGTTGATGAGAATGTGAAGAAACTCAAACTCTTTTAACACTCTTAATGGGACTGCAAGTGGTGCAGCTGGTATGAAAAACAGTATCAAAGTTTCTCCAAAATTTAAAAATGAAATGAAACCACATATGATCTGGCAATCTCATTTCTGAGTTTATGTCCAAAAGAATTGAAAGAAGGGTCTTAAAGAGATGTTCACACACCCATATTCATAACAGCACTATTTACAATAGCCAAGAGGTGGAAGCAGCCTGTATGTTCACTGACAAGTAAGTGGATAAACAAAATATGGCATATAGATGCTGGAATATTATTCACCCTTAAAAAGGAAAGCAATCCTGTTATGTGCACAGCATGGGTAAACCTTGAAGACCTAGTGCTAAGTAAAATAAGCCAGTCACAAAGAGACAAAGTGATTCCATTTATATGAGGTATCTAAAGGAGTCAAATTCATAGAAACAGACAGAATAGTGGTTACTGGGGAGTAGGGGATAGGTTGTTTTAGGGGTACAGAGTTTCAGATTTATAAGTTTTGGAAATCTGCTTCATGACACTGTGGAAAAAATATATATATATACACACACACACGCATATATAAAACAATACTGAACATTTAAAAGTGGGTAAAATTAGAAATTTTATGTTTCTTAGATAATAATGATTTGTTATGTTATTAACATTTATTGAAGTAGTCATACTTCAATATGGTAATTATTAGGTAGAGTTTAAAAACACTAAAAAATCCAGGATAGTAATGCCTAAAAGCTTCTGAACAGTATTACGGATTTTAAGAAAGTAAGATTATTAAAAATCCTACTTACCTTGGCTTGTCTCTTTTTTCTCTTTGTCTTTCAAAATCTCGTCCTCTGTCCTTTCCATCTCTTGGTTTTTCCTCTATCCTGTCTTTCACTTTATATTTTTCTTTGTATTTTTTCCCCAGAGCAATATCTTCCTGTATAGGAGGGGGTGGGCTAGGAGTTCGAGGTCCTTTCTTCTTACTTTGGTTGCTTTTTGAATTCCTAAAGTTAACACAAAGCTGTCAGAAGTCTAAAGACTTTTAGAAGGTGAAATAAGTATTTTTTTTTTTAATTTTAACAAAGCACAATTAAAGAATGGTTAGCATTCTTTTCAATAACTTGCCATTTACTATTTTATATACTAGTAATCAATATCCCCCCAACAAAAAAAAACCAGAGAAATGAGCAAAGATTTACTTACTACCTATTTCATTAACAGTGCTTATTATGTAATTTTAAAAGGTAGATTTCTGAGAAAAGATAGAGGTAGAATAGGAAGAGATTTAGGAAAGAAAATGTCATTAAAAAAAAAAGAACTGAAAAAATTTTAAGCTTATTATAAAAAAGTAGATAGGAAAGTAAAAATCACCTACAATTCCATTCATTACCCAAGGACAGCCGATAGTAACACCATGGATAAACATCCACACTTTTCCCATGTCTTTTCCTTTTTTCTTCCCTGCCTACCCCCATATGCACAGTCATAAAGCAATGCTTTTGAAAAATTGTTTGTACTACATACAGTATTGGTATATTTCTATAACAAAAAGTGGATTCTTATAATTATTCTTATGGACTGTACAGAATTCCCCTAATAGATATGCTCTGTAACTTCTTTATAAACAATTTCACATTGATAAGGTTTCTAGGTGGCTTCCATGTTTTCAGCATTATAAGAACAATTACATCAAGTGTAAATGAAACCCTAAGCATTGTTAGTAAACATTTATTTAAATCTTTGTTTTATATATTAAACATTCATTTAAATGTTTTTCCAACTCTTAGGACTACAGAGATGATACTTTAAATTCTAGAATTTTGTCTTTCATGGCGTTAATCTATCTGGAACTGACTAAGTGCTATAACTCTGAGCCCTTACACATTACAAATTGTCTTCATACCTCGACAGTTGTTTGACTGAATACTAGAGCATTTCAGAATGGTATCTTTTTCCCTCAGAGCTCTACTGTTACAATATCTTGCAGTGTTTAGTGTTTTGGATGAAAAGTCCAAAGAGAGTCTATTACTTTTCCCATGCAGGTTTTTCAGCTTTTCTGCTGGTGTGCTTATAAAACATTACTCTTTGGAAATTAAAAATCTCACCAAGATAAATCTAGGTTTTCTTGTTTAACCTTTCCAGAACTCAGTGTGCTGCTTCAATCTGAAACCTTAAGTGTTTTGCTCATTGTTCTTCCTATTCTTATTCCATCAATTCTCCACAGGACCTGGGGCTCTCTAGTTTGCTTTAATGCAGTTACTGCATATCTCCTAGGTCACTCCTCCATTATCTTTCATTATTCCCATCTCTCCTTTTGCATTCCAGTATCTTAAATGTGTTTTCAAATTCAGTAAGTTTTCTTTTAATTCTAAATTTGGCAATCTCATTATTCTGTTATTTCCAGTAGAAAAATCATTTTCATTCCAAAATATCCTTGTTCACAGACTGCTTTTTTTCACGATCAACTGCTCTCAACAGTTGACCAATGCAATATCCTCTCAAATCATACTAAAATTCTGAATTAATTTATTGTTTCAATTCATTCCTATTTTCTGCAACATGGAAGGTTCAGTCTGGTACTGAGTTTTAAAGGAGTCCTTTCTTTTCCGGTATCTGGAAAGTTTTCACTAGCTACTTATTTCACTACCTATTGATATTTATAAATTATGACCTAAGCCAAAATCCTAGAACTTACTACCTGTGACCTTGAGTTCTCTAGCCCAAGATTCCTTAGCTAACTAAAAAAGTAACAGGTAGTATCTTCCTCAAAATTGCTGGTAAGACTAAAAACAGATAAAAAAAGCAACTCAGAGTGGGCATTCAGAAAATTTGCCTTAGTCTTTCTCCCTACTTATTATCACAGATAGGGTAAACCATTCAGCAAGTCAGAAATTATTAAAATATGACCAGATCTGCTTTTCATCTTTGTCTTCTGCCAAGAACCATTATTAGATCTACATTACCTCACTGCATATTTATGAGATGACTGAGACCTTTAATGTATTTAACAGGTAAGTGATAAATGTCTTTTCCATTTAAAAGACAGACTGGGGGTGGGGGAGCGAAGCGGAAGAGGGAGGGGACATGTATACTTACAGCTGATTGAGTTGTTGTATAGCAGAAACCAAAACATTGTAAAGTAACTGTCTTCCAATTAAAAAAGACACACTAATCAATAGTTGATACAGATAATATCAACATTACTAAAAAACCATTTTCAACCATTATCATTTCAAAATGATAGAGGAATTCTTGACACAAACTGTATTTTCACATTACTGCCTGTGACAGAGACTAACTAGGTATTCACTAAACTTTTCTCCTGACCATACTGTTGAATGATACTCTATAGACAGTTATAAAGTCAGATGTAACCAAATGACCAAGTTCTGGCCAAAAGAACATAAGAGGAAGTGATGTATACCACTTCCACACCTAATTAATAAAAAAGTCTCTCATATTCCAGGTAATTATAAACTATATAACTAAATAAGTGCAATACTCTTTTTTGCTTTGCATATTTCATTTTTTGGTCCTCAATAATATAGAGAAGTGAAGCCACAGTCAGAAGGAGCTTAGTTACTCTATCCATGTATAGGAGAAGTGAAAGTCACTCAGTCGTGTCCAACTCTTTGCGACCCCATGGACTATAGCCTACCAGGTTCCACCGTCCATGGGATTTTCCAGGCAAGAATACTGGAGTGGGTTGCCATTTCCTTCTCCAGATGTTCCCAACCCAGGGATTGAACCCAGGTCTCCCACATTGTAGGTAGACGCTTTTACCGTCTGAGCCACCAGGTAAGTCATGTATCGGAGAGTCACCTCTTAATCAGAAATACCATTCCTTACTTGAGTGAGAAATAAACTTCTGGTTGTGTTAAATCCACATTCTGGGAGTAAGCTATCGTAACAACCAAGATTACAACACTACACTCAATAAAGTGCAGAATTTCTTCAAATACCTTCAAAAATATACGTATTCAATAATTGGGAAACAGTTGTGTCACAGATAGAGTTTGCAAGTGCCTTCCAACAGAATGAGCCAAAACTGGTCATGTGCACTCTGCAGTCAGCAAGATTTTTCAACATTTTTTTAAGTCAAATGATAGTCCTTTGAGGGGCACATAGCTCACTTCCTATTTGTGGCACAGAGTTCAATTATCTACCTCCATCACTTTTTAGAGCCGATCTCTCTCTCCCCAAAACTTAATTCTTTTGAACAGCTTTTGACACACTTCAGACATCTTTGTACAAAAAAATTACTGATATAAAGAAAAATTTTCTTAATGAAAACTGAGAAACAGGGATGAACAGAAGCAATAAAACATTTATTGATTTTAAGCCATTCTTACATCTTAGCATAAAGCTTAGTATCAGACTATCTCTCACAACAAATGTCACAGAAAACTGCTAACTTTCAGGGAGAAGTGTGAGTCTTAATTTGTCTGTGATTATCTCTGTTCCTTCAATATGATAACCACGTAAAACCAAGGAGTTAGGTTACCTGATTTCCCCCTCGGTTTACTTACTGGCATTGGTTGCAATATTCCACTGAATTTTAACTGAAATTCTAAACATTATTTGTTGTTGAATGTCTTCAGTTTATCGTATGATCCACAATAAAACTATAAGTTGATGATCTGACACCCTCCAGGCAATGTAAACTGCATGACTACAGAAGTGCTATATCCAATTTAGTGTTTTCTTTGTATCTTCAATGTACTGTTTTCCAGGTCCTTCTATGTCTATTATTAAAGTAATGATGCATCTTAAACTCAGGATCGCATAATACAGAAATATAATAGTTAAATCAATATAATTATTCATGTGTGCATGCTAAGTTGCTTCAGTGATGTCTGACTCTTTGCAACTCCACTGACTGCAGCCTGCTAGGCTCTCCAGTCCATGGGATTCTCTAGGCAAGAACACTGGGTTGCCATTTCCTCCTCCAGAGATCTTCCCAACCCGGGGATTGAACCTGCATCTCCTAAGTCTCCTGCATTGGCAGGTGGGTTCTTTACCACTAATGTCAACTGGGCAGCCCCCAATAATTCATGCTCAATATTGAAAGGATAAGTGAATTACCAGTAAGACTGTTAGAGAAGACTACATGAAAAACAGGATGAAAGTAACCCTCCAATTAAATAGGTATCAAAACTTTTTATGAAGAGATTAAATACTGAAGATTTCATAAATAACAAGGATAAGAAAATGAAAAGGAGTGTTTCTGGTATGCTGGGTTTTGGGGGGAAATAAATGGAATTAGGGGAATGTATATAATTGGTTAATTAAAAGGAAAAAGAACAGATGGGTTAAATCTTATCACTCTGTAGTTCGACTTCTTTCATATCCCTTTACTCAATTCCAGGAGCAAAGGAGAGAATTAAGCCTACTTTACAGAGTGCCTTATTATAAGGCAAAGCTCTTTGAAGAGTAGGTGCTATGGAAATATACAATAGTGAACCATCAAGATGCCAGTCTTCAGGAAGCTTAAATTTAATACAAGTTGTAAAACATGTACACCACGGCTAAAATATAATAATGGAAATAGCAGTTAGTATTATGCAAAAGGTATAAATAAAATCTGATAGATATACAAAGGGAGCAGAAATTATGTTCAGTAAGGAGAAATGAGAAATCTTAATGCAAAGACAGAATTTGAGCTAGACATTGAAGGACTAAAGATGATGAGTGTAGGAGGAAAACTGGACAAAAATATGCACAAGACTGAGAAGATCAATATATGAATTCCCCTCTAAAAAAATCTGAATTTCATTCAATAGAATAGAAAGCTACTGAGTTTTTCAATGACATAATAAATTAATAGGAATTATTCTTTTAAGATATCTCTTACAACATTTGTAAAGTGAACAGTTACGGCAGCTGAATGAATGCATTTACATGTGTGAGCGAATGGGACACTAGATAAAGTAAATATAGTTTGTAGGATGATATATTAATAATAAACTAGGCAAGAAGTAAATGAAGTCTAGAACAGGGTTAAAGCCTCCAGAAACTAGAGGGAAAACAAATATAAATTTCATAGTGGGGTCATACAGACATCTACCAACTGGTCAAATATCGAGAAAAGGTTTTCAGTTTAGACTTGTTCTTAAATAATAAATTAGTGTATGCCCTTTAATTGAAATCAAATTTAAAATTTAAAGAGTACAGATGACATTTTATGGAAAACTATCTCCTGCCTTATTTTCAACCCCTCAATGTAATTTGTTTCTATCCTTATTCTTTCAACTGGCTACTACAACAATTCTAAAAAATGTATTCATACTGCTTCATACACCAGGAGACAAGAAGAATGTTGTTCACTGTGCATAATTTGTCATAACTAAAACCTGGAAATGACTTAAATGTTCAGTAACAAAAAAGTAAATATATGAATATTAATATGAAAGAACTATGGCTATATATATCAACATAGGTAAATGTAAAAAACTGCCAAAAAAGCCAAGTAAAACAGTAAATTACAGAAGAAAAGCTATATCTACATTAAGACTAAATAAATGAAAATATTATATGTTGTAAGATAATACAATATGGAAGTATAAACACACATGCACAAGTATCATAAACAACAAATTCAAGGGGGAAGGGCAGGAAATACACCTGCTTAGTTCTGAGGGAAAAAAAGTTCTGAAGCATATATAGGTATGGTACAGATCTTTGTTTCATCGTTCTCTATAATCTTCTTTTAAGTGGAAACTTTCCATACTTTTTTTTAAATAAAAAAGCTTATATTAAATGTTCAATGTATTAAAAGTATCCTTTTGTAATCTACTAAGTAATTCTTTTGAATATCATGTCAGAAAAAGCTATTTCATTCTGGCACTATTTATCACCCTACTGACCTCTGTTGGTCCAACAATGGAGAAGATACTGCAGTTGTCTTCCTGTCTTTCTTGCTAGTTGACGATGATGACTTAGGGCTTGATTTTCTCTTTGGAGATTTGCTAGACTTTCTTAGAGAAGGTGATGGAGACAACTTTGATCTAACCACTTCTGGTGAAACCTTTCAAAAGAATTCAGTAAGTCAGAAAGTATACCAATCATGGTTGCTATAATCAGACAACAAAGCAACAATAACAAGCTCCAGATAAAACATTAAGTGTTATGACAGCCACCACACATTGCTATCAGCCTGACTCCTAAACCTATACTGTTAACCAATATGTTAACTGCCCCAACATTAACATCAAAAGTAAAGGTGAAGTTGCTCAGTCATGTCTGACTCTTTGTGACCCCGTGGACTGTAGCCCAACAGGCTCCTCTGTCTGTGGGATTCTCCAGGCAAGAATCCTGGAGTGGGTTGCCATTTCCTTCTCCAGGAAGATCTTCCCAATCCAGGGACTAAACCCAGGTCTCCTGCACTTGCAGGCAGACTCTTGACCATCTGAGCCACCAGGGACGCCATAGGCAGTTTGTAGGCTCTTGTTTGGAGCTTATGGCTGTTAACAGGGAAGCGACAGCAGGATTGCAGAGAGAGCTGACAGGAGCTGGCATGGCTGGGGCAGGATGTCCAAGCTCATCACAGACAGTCTAAAACAGAACTCTGCTCAGCACCGGGGGCATCAGGTTCTCCAGCCCCTTCTATATCTGCCACACAGCTATATACACTAGTATCAATAAAGCAAACTAAAATTATGAAATTTCAAAATCTCCTCAGAAAAATCACAAATTATATTCAAATATATTTTATCTCTTTCTACTCTTTAGAAAAGAAACAAGTACTCTATAGAGATAGCATGGGCCTAAAAATGAGGTGTATATAGATTCGAGTCCCATTTCACATTAGTTGGTGACTCCAGGCAACCGAAACTCAGTTTTGTTTATCTGTTCAATAATAAAAATATGCCCTATTTATCTAACAGCGTAATGTGAAGATTAATTGATTAACATGTATGAAGTATCAATATCCCAATACAATTTGAGATGTAGCAAGCAGTTAATGAGTTCTCCAATCAATATCCATGTTGATGTTAATTACTAACATATTTCAATAAATAGCATACCTCCTTTTTAATAATAATTTCTTCTCTTTTCTCCATGTTTTCTTGTTCCAGCTTCATTAATTCCCTCTGTATCTTTTGACGCTTCATTTCCAAGGACAACTCATGAACATAATCATAATTAATATCTCCATTGTCAGAATCTTTAAAATAAAAATTCCATTACTTTTCAAAAACTATTATAGTTATCTAAACCAAATATTATAGCAATTTTTTCAACTATTTTTTATACAAATTAAAATGGTAGATTCTTTAATAAGAGTAACACACTTCTAAAAAATAAAGGAAATATATACTGTTTCTATCTGGAGGAGGGCATGGCAACCCACTACAGTATTATTGCCGAGAGAATTCCCACAGACAGAGGAACCTGGTGGGCTACAGTCCATGGGGTCACAAAGAGTCACACACGACTGAATGACAAAGCACAGCAGCATGCTGTATCTATAAACAATTAAAATTGATACAGCTAATTTCTTTATGAAAAACCAGTCTTAAGGTTCTTGGTTTTCTTTAAGTCATTTTGGGTTGTTTGGGGGTTGGCTTTTTGGTTAGATGGAAGTTTTAAAAGATATAATTAAAATACTCAGCTACAAATTCTAAGTATTAAGGCTACCAAAACCTTTAATATGATGTGATTCATTATCTCCCTGCTTTTCTTAAAGACTCATTAGTATTAAGGTTACATTAAATGTACAATACTGTTTCTGTAGTTTTGCTTTTTAATTAATATCATTACTAAAAGTAATTTTAATACTAATGTGTACATGAGCTCATTTCTGAATGATCTATAACATTTTCATTATAAATGGTTTGTAGCAGTTCCTTAGATTAGAACTGTCCATCTCGTCAACAGATCTGATACCATGTACTATTTCTATTTACCCTTTCAAAGAAAAGAATATGAAGGTTAAAGAGGGGAAGACAAGGAAGAGTGATGTGCAGACTATTTCATTACAAATGCATATAGATGTTTTCAGAGCCAGCTGGCACCGTTCTCTCTTTGTTATTAATGTCAACAGGCCTAGAGAAGGAAATTTCACTGACTGCTATCCTAACACCTGACCACAATGGGACTGACCACTTATAAACTGAAGAGCCTTCTCAAATCACACTTTTAGAACTTAAGATCATCATTTCTTAACCTGGGGTAAATAAAGTGAAGAACTAAAAAACAAAAAAGATAAAGGAGTCCTACTTGATTGCTTAAAGGACAAAAATATGGACATCACTGACATTCTTTATATATAAAGAATTCCTACTAATTAAAAGGAAAAATGGTCAAAGGACATGAACAGGCAATTCATAAAAAGAAATGCAGGCAATAGATAAATAAGTCTTTTTCATGTATTAAAGAGTCATTTTTTCCCTTAATGGTAATACTTGGTACTGGCAAAGGTACAGATAAAAGGTATGTTCATTCTCTGGAGGTAGCGATGGAAACTAATACATCCAGCCTGGACAATAATTTGGCAGCCATGAGTAAAAACCTTAAGAACATTCATATCCTTTAATATGACAATTTTACTTTTAGAAATCTATTGCAATTAATAATAGATATAAAAATAAAGCTTTAAATGTATAGTCTTCTATACTGCCCCACAGAAAGATCTCTCCATGTCATACACAAGGTCAAACAACTTTATTTTAACATCTGCAACACATTTCATGATATGAATATATCATAGTTTATTTAACCATTTTCCTTCTGAGAGTTAGTTTGTTTTCAATATTTTGCTGTTATAAATAAGACTTCAATGAACATTGTGACACCTACCTTGGTTTACAAGTGCAAGTATTTTCTTTTCAGAACAGATTTCTCAAATTAAATTTGCTGGAGTAAGTATAATTTTTAATTTGCCAAACTATACTTGTTTGTTTGGCAAACAATATTTTTTTTCCCTGACAAACTATACTATTGCCAAGTAGTAGTATATTGCCAAATATACTCAGAATTTGATATTAATGTTTATGTTAATATAATTTATATTATATTTTTATAATATTGCCAAACTATACTCAGAAATTTTGGGGGCTTCCCTGGTGGCTCAGACGGTAAAGAATCTATCTGCAATGTGGGAGACCTTAGTTTGATCCCTGGGTCAGGAAGATCCCCTGGAGAAGGGAATGGCAACCTAATCCAGTATTCTTGCCTGGAGAATTCTATGGACATAGCAGCCTGGCAGGCTACAGTCCATGGGGTCATAAAGAGTCGGACATGACTAAGAGACCACACTTTCGCTTTCATACTCAGAAACAGATTTACCAAAGTAAACTTCCACTTGATAATATTAGTATTTTTCACTTCTTCCAGTATGATGGGTGAAGAATGTTATCTCTTTATTTTCATTGATATTTCCCTATAGTAAAGCTGAGCATTTACTGGCCATTTCTATTTCCACTATGCATTACATACCCAATTTTTTAATTTTTTGCCCATTTTTCAACTGAACTCCTTTTCTTATGTATTTGTGGAAGTTCATTATATGTTTATACAGTGTTTTTACTATATGCTTACACATGACACATGTCAAGTATTTTCTTTTAGCGATCTATTTTTAATAGATGACTTCTATGTTTAGTTAGGTACAAAATTTTAAATCCTTATATAATCAAATCTTTTATGGATTCTGGATTTTATGCTTATTTTAGAAGAATGTACATACCTCCAAGATTTCCCAAATATGTTCATACATTTTCTCTTCTACTACAATGGCGCTTTTGCTTTTTATATTACTGCATTGGTCTTTGTGGTAAACAAATATGGTCAGTTTAAGAACCAAACAAAAAAGAAAGACCTAGGGAATGGGAGCTGGAAATACATAAAACAAGTGGGGATGATGAAAAGCTTTATAGGTACATAACAATCTATACTGGATCCTATAGGCAATGGGAAATCAGAGAATTTTAAATAGGGGAGTGAAATGAACTAATTTATTCTTTTAGAAGTTCACTCTAACTCACAGAGAGAAGATATTTATAATAGGTATACTGATTAAGAGATTTCATATTCAGACTATATAAAGAACATGCTCTGTGCTTCAGTCATGTCCGACTCTTAGCGACCCCATGGACTGCAGCCTACCAGGCTCCTCCGTCCATGGGATTTTCCAGGCAAGAGTACTGGAGTGGGGTGCTATGGCCTTCTCTGTACAATGAACTACTATATACTAATAAGAATTAATGAACTATAACTATGTTCAAAAATCTTACAAACATATTGTTTTGGCTAAGCACAGAAAGAGTACATGCAAAAGATTTCATTTATGTAGATGTCAGAAACAGACAAAAGTAACCCATTGTGGTAAAAATCAGACAGCAGGTACCCTCAGGAGGTAAAGGTTGGGAAAGTAGTGACTGAGAAAAGGGAGTATGAAGGGGCTTATGGGACACGAGTAATTTTCTATGTATTGATGTGTGCTGCTTATACAAGCCTGTTCTATTGGTGAAAATTCAGTAAGTTGTACACATGAATCATGTACTCTTCTGAAAGTTACTATTATACTTTAATAAAAGAAAATCTTTTGTGAAGATCAGTCTGGGGTTCAAGCAGAGAATGATTTAGGAGACAAGACTAACCTCAACGCATGAGGTTAGAGAATTATTTGTAAAACACACTTATAGGCAACAAATAAGTATCTTAAGAACTAGAATATTAGTAGTAGTAATTTAGAGAAACAGGTGGTTTTGAAAGACACTCAACAGATACAAATGTTGAGATTTATGTTAAGTGTCTGGGTTGAGCGGAAGGAGTCTCAACACTGACCCTTAGACTTTTCGGGAAACCAGTAGGAAAACTGATGCCTTTAAAATATGGAACTCAGGTAGAGATATCCAACTGGTAATGCCTCAATTAAGAGCTCTACATATTGGGAATCATTAATAAGTAGATGTTAATGATGCCCTGGGAGCATGATTTCATCTAGGGAGAAAAACTGATAGTGAGGGGGAAAAAAAAGTCTTGGGAAGTGGGAAGGGGAAACAACTAGAAGTTTTTAAAGCAGCTTCTAAAGACAAGTGGGTCTCAAAGAGCAGTATGAGGACTCCCTGAGATCTCCAAGACAATTTCTGGAGTTCCAGAAGATCAAAAGTATTTCCATAATTCTACATTATTTGCCTGGTTTACTCAATCTCTAGAGTATATAGTGGCATTTTCCAGATGTCACATGATATGTAATACCATTAACAAACTGAATGCAGAAGCAGACACAAAAATCTAGGTATCTTTCATTAAGGTAGTTAAGTTTACTTCAAGAAGTTAAAACGATTTGCAAAAACATCTAAAATATTGCCACCTCCTCCAATTTTTATTTTTGCTTTTGCAAAGCATGGCTGTTCTCCATAAAACTGTATGCTAGATTTACTACTGTCACTGTTTAAGAAATTTAAATTTAAAAATTTCCTCAGACCTAACTTCTAAAATGGAAACTACTGAAGCAGATAATCCACAAAAAGAAAAGCTCTCCAGGGTCCTTAAAAAGAGTGAAAAGTGTCCTGAGACTGAAATGTTTGAGAACTACGCATACAGACCAAACTTCTGCAGAGTTTAGCTAAAATTGCTATTTAGATTGAAAATGCACAGGGTAAGCATATTAAATGAGTTCAGTCTCACTCTCTAATTCTATGCTTCAATATTTCTTCAAACAGAAACTTTTAAACCATAGTGATTTACAATAATCAGAACCTATGAGTTTTAATATTGTTACTCCGCTTATTTAACTTATATGCAGAGTACATCATGAGAAACACTGGGCTGGAAGAAGCACAAGCTGGAATCAAGTTTGCTGGGAGAAATATCAATAATATCAGATATGCAGATGACACCACCCTCATGGCAGAAAGTGAAGATGAACTAAAAAGCCTCTTGATTAAAGTGAAAGAGGAGAGTGAAAAAGCTGGCCTAAAGCTCAACATTCAGAAAACTAAGATCATGGCATCTGGTCCCATCACTTCATGGGAAACAGATGGGTAAACAGTGGAAACAGTGGCAGACTTCATTTTTGGGGGCTCCAAAATCACTGCAGATGGTGACTGCAGTCATGAAATTAAAAGATGCTTACTCCTTGGAAGGAAAGTAATGACCAACCTAGATAGCATATTAAAAAGAGACATTACTTTGCCAACAAAGGTCCATCTGGTCAAGGCTACGGTTTTTCCAGTAGTCATCTATGGACGTGAGAGTTGGGACTGTGAGGAAAGCTGAGCGCCAAAAAATTGCTGCTTTTGAACTGTGGTGTTGGAAAAGACTCTTGAGAGTCCCTTGGACTGCAAGGAGATCCAACCAGTCCATCCTAAAGGAAATCAGTCTTGGGTGTTCACTGGACGGACTGATGTTGAAGCTGAAACGCCAATACTTTGGCCACCTGATGTGAAGAGATGACTCACTGGAAAGAACCTGATGCTGGGAAAGATTGAGGGCAGGAGGAGAAGGGGATGACAGAGGATGAGATGGCTGGATGACATCACTGACTCGATGGACATGGGTTTGGGTGAACTCTGGGAGTTGGTGATGGACAGGGAGGCCTGGCATACTGTGGTTCATGGGGTCACAAAGAATTGGACACGACTGAGCAACTGAACTGAACTGAACTCTTAAGGTAATTTTCAAGTATTAGTCTATAAGTTTTCAGGGATATTTCTTAAACATTGTAGTAAATAGTTTATGCTTGCAGTCTCTTGGCTGTCGCCAAGAGACTCAACTCATCTACCACAGCTCAAAAGCAGTCACAGAAAATACGTAACCAATGGACATGGCTATTCTCCAATAAAATTCTACTGCAAAAATAGGTGTCTGGCCCACAAGCTATAATTTTCTATCCCCTGGTCTAAGTTTTCGGCTATCTGATGAAGAAGTAAGTTACATTCTTAAAGTCTTTAGTTTTGTCAAGTATAGTAGAGTAACAAAGCTGAATAACTAAAATAATTATATAAATTATATTAAAATGCCTAGTGTATCTACAGATGTGAGTTCCCTCTTTCTGTATTTGTAGTGTGAGACTATAGTGCTCAACTTCTAGATCACAAAAGTAGAGAAGACAGAACACTCATGGTGTGAAAAATAAATGCTTATTTGTTAAAAGACAATGACTTAAAAGTGATTTTCCTAATATTTCATGAACTAATCCCCCAGTTATCATCTGATATCACTTTCTTGAAAGATGAAATCCAACAATTTCTTGGAAATAATCTTCCTAGGTCTTTAAGGTTTAAAAATCTCACTTTTAATATTTTATGCAAAACAATAAACATAAATGTCAATTCTCTTAAACCTTGATACTGAGGGAAGTTAAATATTTACAAGTGCAACAAATTTCAAAGTAGCATGATGCTGAACAGGTAAGTTCTGGACAGAACAGCTTTCTTAGCTTTTATTCAGCTACATGCCATTTCCGGCCTTATAACTCAGTAAGACATACAGGTCAATTAGATTCTGAAACAATAGGGAGATCACGGCTGGAAAGTGTTTTGAAGCCCACAGAAAAGCCTACAAAGTGAACAATCAATACACTAACTATATAAACAAAAGAGTTTTGAAACTCACCATCTCTATTAGTTTCCCATTCTACATTTTCTTCTTCACTTTCTGGAGTTCTCTCCTTAGTGATTTTTATGTCTTCCTTTTCCCTATGTCTCCCTCTTGAAGATTCTTTCTAAAAAGTACATACATACGTACATATGGGTTATTACATTTATAAAAACTACAAGAGGTAGTTACTATAATACAGAATATTTTTAACTTCATCCCTGTTTCATTAAAGAATCAGTTTTGCAAACACTCATCCACTAAGTGGAGGAAGTAAATTCTAGAGTATCACTACAATGAAAAGACTGTACTATTATCTATTTTACTAAAAAACAGCAAATGTATGAAGTTTAAGTTTTTAAAAGATACAATGAAAATCAAATACCTTAATATGCATTTGATAGTATACTACATATTCAGTTTCTACATGAACATTACGGGGGTAAAGTTTAAAATGGATCAAATACAACAGGAAGAACTGTGGTTATATTTTAAAACAACTAGAAAAAGGTTACACTGTTCACAGTAGATTCTCAAAAATACCTGCTGATCCAGGACGCATTATATATTACTAACAAATGAGCATTTAAAGACACCTAAAGGAAAATCCAAACTCATCTAATAATTTTATAAATGCCTTAAAAGAGGGGATTTTCTCTATTTTGGTGTGGTAACTAAAATATTTAGAAAAGTTATCTTTATATTGCATCCCCAAAGCCAGAAAGTTTAACATTTCATTCCAGGTATAACAGTAGCCTATACACAAAACAGGATAATAGTAATGCAGCTTGTAAAATTTAATGAAGTATCCTATTATATAAGATGAAAGCTCTAAACCACATTTGACTAAGTGGAAAGAACACACAATCTGTGTCATGGAACTCTTACCTTCCCACCACAGTGTCTCACTTTTATTAACACTAAATCTTGACTATGAAAGACACTAATACACAAGGATATTAAGTGCCGAAAGTTCTTTCCGAGCATTACCAGACACAAAATTTGGCTGCTTACAACACAAATTAACTTATCTTTGTCTTCTTTTTAAAGAACTCTAGTATATAATTGCCCCTAAATTTTACTTATCTAGGTAGGAAGTCATGTTTTAAGTATTACCTGCTAAATGACATATACAGTTGCTGATACAACAGAGGCTGACAAATATTAAGAGACTATATAATAGAATCAGTCATGACAAAATGGTGAAAGATCAAAAAAAGGAAAAAATAAATGCACTCCTATTTGTATGTGAGACAAAAGGAGAAAAAGGAACACCATCTATTTTTACTCTTAAAATATATTCTGTGGAATATTAATGAAGAATTATTCTATATGCCATGCAACTTTTGAATGTTCTGTGAATTAAACCCACATACAAATGTGTGTATATACATATATTTATGCAAATATTTAATAAAATTTACCCTACACATTGAAATTATACAATTTTTGCACTACCTATTATTTTCCAGTATGACTCTAATAATACTGTCCCCAGTGATCATATATAACTATTATTAAGTACTAGTGTAGGCTTCAATATGTGGTAGAATTTCAAGTTAGGAGATATACTCTTGCCCAAAACTTTGTCACTATCTCACCTCAAATCAAAATCCTATGGACAGAGGAGCCTGGTGGGCTACAGTCCATGAGGTCGCAAAGAGTTGGACATGACTGATCAATTGAGCTCACCTCAAACCATAACAGAGGAAACAATTTTGATAATACCTAAGGCTCAGGTCATCTATTAAAACGTCGTATTTCCTCATTTTTTCCTCTTCAAACAACAGTGTATAACTTGTTAGGCATGTTATTCCTTGTAAAATAAAATTATTTCTTTCCTCTTATCATATTCAAATGTAAAGGGTCTGCCATTACTTGTTTCATGTAGTACAGAATGGTTTGCTCTATCACCTTCTTGCATTTCTTGAATAGAACGGTTTGTCATCTTACTGCTCTTAAATGCAAATATATTAATTACAAGTACAACCATTTGATTATTATATATTTTAAATTAATCATTCTGGAACATGTACATGTTGAAATATTTGTTAAAGAACCGCAATATTTTAACCAATACCCATGAGATGAGATATTTTATGAATTCAGAATTATTCGAATTTCAAAATATATTAAGTAACAATGCCAAAAGGGTCTGGAGAAGCAACCTGTGATCAAACATTCAGTTATTTTTGCAGCAAAACATGTAAATTCACCAACTGGATAAAGGCTATATAATAAGCTTTTTATCAATTAAGATCTGGTTTTGTTGCCAAATAAGTCTTTACTTATTAAGTCTAACTTAGGAAAAATGCTTCTTTTAATAAAAGTCTTTTACATTTCAGAAATGCGGTAAATAATTGTGAACTTTTACTTTCACTTTATTTCTACTTTATATCACTCATATTTATTCCTTAAACATTATATGTATGGACAGGTTATATTTGTTACAAATTTTATTTCTAGCTAGTAAGAAACCATTAACAAGATTATTATTTGGAAAGAAGTGTTGAGGCTAACAGAACAGAAAGACAATATTATTAATATAGTAAGTGATTAGCAACCATAATAATAAAATATAGGGGTCCTTGAAGTAATATAATTCAACCTCATACCCCATGTAGAAAATTTTTTCCTAAATTCTGTGTAGTTGTGCAAGTCTTCTATTAGAAGAATTTCAGGGGAGAAAAGTGACTCCCAAGGACTCCACTGATAGTTCTCCACTGCTGCATTCTTTGCTCCCATTTTTAGATAGTTCTAAACATTAGAAAATTATTTCATGTATTGATCAAAACTTTCTTATATTGATACCTCTCCAGAATATCTACTGATTGGAACTACTTTTGACCTCTACAATCATGTAAAACGAATCTAGTAATTCTTCCACATGATAGCTATTTAAATATTTCCACATTGTTACTAAATCTTTTCAATATCTTCTTATATCAGGGCAAAAATACTCTTCACACTTATCATATGTTAACATTTCATATTTTCATACCCTTCACTACTCTGTCATTTTCTCTGAGCACACTAATCTCACAATGTTGCTTCAATAAAATATGATAACTAAAATTAATTTAGTCTTGCCAGAGTAGTATTGGGTATATAGCTTCTACCTCTCCCAGTATAAAACTGAAATTATTCCTGTAATAATGAACTTTTTTGGGGGGAAAGGTGTTTGGAGGAGGGAGAGGTGTTTTGGGTGGAGTTTAAATAAATTATAATTTTAAAAGCTATATAAATGTAAACTACAACTTCACATATAATGAAGCCTGTGTGTCGCTCAGTCATGTCCAACTCTTTGCAACTCCATGGACTGTATATAGCCTGCCAGGATCCTCTGTCCACAGGATTTTCCAGGCAAGAATCCTGGAGTGGGTTGCCATCTCCTTCTCCAGGGGATCTTCCCAATCCAGGGATCGAACACAGGTCTCCTGCATTGCAGGCAGATTCTTAACCCACTGAGTTACCACGGAAGCCCCATAAAAATGAAGTCTAGAAATAGGGTAAACTTCAGGGCTGGGTAAAGCAGTAACACACTTAAGTAGTAATACACTGAAGTCATTGGAGATCAAATTTCCTTATTGTTTTTCTCCTTTCTCACAAAGCTATTCCTATTGTTGACTTCACATGAAGGCACATTTCTTTTACCACAAGGACAAGCAATCTAGATTCACCCAGTATGTGCCTTTCTCCAATCAAAAAAATAATTTTTTCGTTTAGTCTAAGTAAGCCAACTTCAGTCACATGGCCACATCTGAATCAATAATTGATAAAGAAAACAGCCACCAGTTAAATGAATTAGGCCTGGTTCCTAAGTCAACTGAATTAGCAAGGAGAATGGGACTGTTATAACTAGGTTAGGTCAATGAGGGTCCAGCAGTGAATCTGGGATCAATTCCCCATATAGCAATGCAGCTTCAAAACAAAAAAGTGAATGGATTCTGGGAAGTTCAAAGTAAGTTACACTGTACCTTTGGAACTACACTTTACTTCCTCAAAGTACTGTACAATACAACACTTTAGAGAGGGCTCTTGACAGTCCCTTGGACAGCAAGGAGATCAAACCAGTCAATCCTAAAGGAAATCAACCCTGAATATTCATTGAAGGACTGATGTTGAAGCTGAAGCTCCAATACTCTGGCCACCTGATACGAAGGGCTGACTCACTGGAAAAGACCCCGATGCTGGGAAAGATTGAGGGCAAGAGGAGAAGGGGATGACACAGAGAATAAGATGGTTGGATGGCATCCCTGATTCAATGGACATGAGTTTAAGCAAACTCCAGGAGATAGTGAAGGACAGGGAAGTCTGGCATGCTGCAGAGGTTACAAAGAGTTGGACATGACTGATGGACTGACCAACAACACTTCTGACAACTGCAGAGGCCATAAAAGTAAAAAAAAAATACACTTTCCAACCTACCAAAGATTTTCTTTGTTCACCTTTACTAATGCATTTTGGACCCTCATTCTAAGGTCATTTTCCATCTTCCTGATGTATATCCTTTTAGAAATTACGTAATCAAAGTTTCCTGGTAATCAACACCGTCAATTTTACCAAAAATTTTCTTTATTATATCCTCATTCTTGAAAAAAAGCTTTTCTGGGCAAATAACTATGGGTTCACACGTTCATCTCAGCTTTGAAAATATCATTCCACTGTATTTTGGCTTCCATTGTTGTTACTAATGTTGTCCATCATTGTCCATCATTCCTTTGTAGAAAGATCTTCCTTTTATCTATTTTCTCTATGCCTCTCATGTTCTGCGGTTGTAATACTCTACTTGATGATACATATCGTGCTTTCTATATCTGCAGGCTTATGTCTCATCAATTATGGAAAATTCTCAGCCACTATTTCTTTCAACATTGCCTTTCCCATATTCTATTCCCCTCCCCCAAGGATTCCAATTAGATGTACATTAGATTTACTAAGTTTTTCACCCACAATTATGAATTTCTTATATATTTTTTATAACCTTGTCTTTATAGGCTACATTCTGGATAAACTCTTCAACACCACTTTCCAACTCACCAATTCTCTCTTTGGAGATTATGGTTCACACCTTAAGGTTTTCAAACCTTTTCAGTTGGGACACTTTTGACCAAGGCTGAAAACTTTAATTAACAATGCTTCATTGTGGCTTTTTGGCCTGAACGCAAGCCCAACAACTTAGCTCAGTATATAGCTTTTAGGATACACATAACTGACATTTTGAAATTTTAAAATGATTCACAGATGTGCAATTTTGGATTATTTCAACATTATAAAAACATGGACAGCAAAGAAATTTAGATCTACACTTAGGAAACTATATTTGTACTACACTGAAGAAAAATCCCATAATAGGGTTATCAGAGGTTTTCTTTTAGGAAGAAAAAGAAAACCTAGCTTGTTTCAGAATAAGCAGAGTCACAAATAAATAAGATTATAAACTTCAAAAAACATTCAACAGATAACAAAGATCAGGTCATCTTCTAACACCACATTTTAAAAATAAAAAGGGAGGGGACAGTTATTAATATTTTTGTTCTATGTACCCAATAATACTGCACTGAACAGTACAAACTATAGGAGACAGAGAGAGAGCTAGACAGAAACACACTACTACTAAGATACTTTAAGAGGCATTCTCAGGGTTCCGGTTCAAGATGGCAGAGAACGATATACGCTTATATCCTCCTATAAGAGGACCAAAATCACAGCAAGCTGTTGAACAACCATTGACAGGAGGATGCTGGAACCCACCAAAAAATTATACCCCAAAGTATATCAAGTCTAAAGACAAAGAAGCTGCAATGAGATGGCAGGAGGGGCACCAACATGATAAAATAAAATCCCATACCCACTAGGTGGGCAAGCCACAATCTGGAGAATGATAATACCTAAGAAATTCTCCCACTGTGTTGTCAAGGTTCTGAGCCCCATGTCAGGCTTCCCAGCCTGGGGATCTGGCAATAGGACAGGTTATCTACAGGGAATTTGACTTTGAAGGTCAGTGGAATGTGCTTACAGGATTTCCACAGGACTGGGGAAAACAGAGACTCCACTATTGGAGGGCAGCACAAACAAAATCTTGTGTGCATCAAGACCCAGATGAAAGGAGCAGTGATCCCACAAGAGGCTGAACCAGATCTACCTGCTAGTCCTGGAGGGTCTCCTGTGGAGGTGTGCATCAGTAGATGCTCACCATGAGGACAGGGGCACTGGCAGCAGTTCTGGAAGGGGCCCCTTTGCATAAGTCCTCTTGGAAGAGGCCATCAACCCTAACACAGAGCCTCTAGACCCCAGGGCTGGGTCACCTCAGGCTAAACAACTAACAGGGAGGGAGCACAACCCCACCCATCAGTTCAGTTCATTTCAGTTCAGTGGCTCAGTCATCCGACTCTGCAACCCCATGGATGCAGCACACCAGGCCTCCCTATCCATCACCAACTCCCGCAGCCTACTCAAACTCATGCCCATCGAGTCAGTGATGCCATCCAGCCATCTCATCCTCTGTCGTCCCCTTCTCCTCCTGCCCCCAATCCCTCCCAGCATCAGGGTCTTTTCCAATGAGTCAACTCTTCACAGGAGGTGGCCAAAGTATTGGAGTTTCAGCTTCAGCATCAGTCCTTCCAATGAACACCCAGGACTGATCTCCTTTAGAATGGACTGGTTGGATCTCCTTGTAGTCCAAGGGACTCTCAAGAGTCTTCTCCAACACCACAGTTCAAAAGCATCAATTTTTCGGCACTCAGCTTTCTTTATGGCCCAACTCTCACATCCATAGATGACTACTGGAAAAACCATAGCTTTGATTATACAGACGTTTGTTGGTTAAGTAATGTCTCTGCTTTTTAATATGCTGTCTAGGTTTGTCACAAGTTTTACTGAGCATGGCCCTGCCCATCAGAACAAGACCCAGTATTCCCCACCACCAGTCACCCATCAGGACTCTTAAACAAGCCTCCTAGTCTCATCCTCTTGGCCGCTGCCCCTGACCTTGGGTGTGGGGCAGCTCCTCTCAGCCGCCACCCCTGACCTCAGACGTGGGGTAGCTCAAACTACCGCACAATTGCACTCCTCTCACACGCTAGTAAAGTGATGCTCAAAATTCTCCAAGCCAGGCTTCAGCAATATGTGAACAATGAACTTCCAGATGTTCAAGCAGGTTTTAGAAAAGGCAGAGGAACCAGAGATCAAATTGCCAACATTCACTGCATCATCGAAAAAGCAAGAGAGTTTCAGAAAAACATATATTTCTACTTTATTGACTATGCCAAAGCCTTCGACTGTATGGATCACAATAAACTGGAAAATTCTGAAAGAGATGGGAATACCAGACCACCTGATCTGCCTCTTGAGAAATCTATGTGAAGGTCAGGAAGCAACAGTTAGAACTGGACATGGAACAACAGACTGGTTCCAAATAGGAAAAGGAGTACGTCAAGGCTGTATATTGTCACCCTGCTTATTTAACTTATATGCAGAGTACATCATGAGAAATACTGGGCTGGATGAAGCACAAGCTGGAATCAAGATTGCCAGAAGAAATATCAATAACCTCAGATATGCAGATGACAACATCCTTATGGCAGAAAATGAAGAAAAACTAAAGGGCCTCTTGATGAAAGTGAAAGAGGAGAGTGAAAAAGTTGGCTTAAAGCTTAACATTCAGAAAACTAAGATCATGGCATCCAGTCCCATCACTTCATGGCAAATAGATGGGGAAACAGTGGCTGACTTTATTCTTCTGGGCTCCAAAATCACTGTAGGTGGTGATTGCAGCCATGAAATTAAAAGACGCTTACTCCTTGGAAGGAAAGTTATGACCAACCTAGACAGCATATTAAAAAGTAGAGACAATACTTTGTCAAAAAAGGTCTGTTTAGTCAAGGCTATGGTTTTTCCAGTGGTCATGTATGGATGTGAGAGTTGGACTATAAAGAAAGCTGAGCACAGAAGAATTGATGCTTTTGAACTGTGGTGTTGGAGAAGACTCTTGAGAGTCCCTTGGACTGCAAGGAGATCCAACCAGTCCATCCTAAAGGGAATCAAGCCTGAATATTCATTGGAAGGACTGATGTTGAAGCTCAAACTCCAACACTTTGGCCACCTGATGTGAAGAGTTGACTCATTGGAAAAGACCCTGATGCTGGGAAAGATTGAGGGCAGGAGGAGAAGGGGACGACAGAGGATGAGATGGTTGGATGGCATCACTCACTCGATGGACATGGGTTTGGGTGGACTCCAGGAGTTGGTGATGGACACGGAGGCCTGGCGTGCTGCAGTTCATGGGGTCACAAAGAGTCAGACACAACTGAGCAACTGAACTGAACTGAGTCTCATCCACCAAGAGGGCAGACAGAAGAACCACCCCAATCCCACAGAGACTAGAACCAAAACCACATGACAGGAAGTTAACCAGGATGAAAAAGCAGAGGGTTTTGTCCCAGGTGAAGGGACAAGATAAAACCTCAGAAAAACAACCAAATGAAGTGGTGACAGGCAACCTTTCAGAAGAAGAATTCAGAATAATTACAGGGAATATGATCCAGGATCTCAGAAAAAGAATAGGGGCAATGATTTAGAAGATGCAAGAAATGTTTACCAGAGAACAAGACAAACTAAGGAACAAACAGAGATGTACAATACACTAGAAGGAATTAATAGTAGAACTGATGCGGAAGAATGCATAAGTGACCTGGAGGACAGAATGGTAGAAATCACTGCCACAGAACAGAATATAGAAAAAAGAATAAAAAAAAATAAATAAATAAAGAAGAAGAAGAAGAAAGCCTAAGAGACCTCTGGGACAATATTAAACAAACCGACAGCCACATTATAGGGGTTCCAGAAGGAGAAAAGAGAGAACGGACTCAGGAAAATATTTGAAGAAATAACAGCGGAAAACTCCCTTAATATGGGACAGGAAACAGTCAACCAAGTACAGGGAGAGCAGAGCCCAGGCATGACAGAAACGAGGAGGAGCACGCCAAGCCACACAGTATCAAAGCGATGGAAAGTAAACAAAAGAATATTAAAAGCAAAGGGGGGAAATAACAACATACAAGCAAACTCCCATAAGGTTATCAGCTGATTTCTCAACAGAAATCCTACAAGCCAGAAGGGACTGGCATGGAATATATTTAAAGTGGTGAAAGGGAAGAACCTACAACCAATAATACTCTACCCAGCAACACTCTCATTCAGATTTGATGGAGAAATCAAAAGCTTTCCAGACAAGCAAAAGTTAATCAAATTCAGCAATACCAAACCACATTTACAACAAATACTAAAGGAACTTCTCTAGGCAGGAGACACAAGAGAAGGAAAAGACCTATACAAAATACCCCAAAACAACTAAGAAAATGGTAATAGGATCATACATATCGATAATTACCTTAACTATAAATGGAATAAATTCACCAACCAAAAGACATAGACTGGCTGGGTGGATGAGAACATGCGCACATATGCACTTTCACTCACCACATCACTCTACTTAACCCCTCAAATTGTATGTATTTATATTATTAGGTTAACCATGTTTCCATTATGGCTTGCAATTGTAATTATCTTTTATTTTTTGTCTGCCTATTGATTGTGAAAACTGATAAACATCTTTTACTATTTAAAAAAAAAGACAGCCTCAAACCAAGATAGATCAAGCAAAGATATGAGAAATACAGGAGATCCAAACAACAGATGTTTCAGATATACTTTAGTACTTGAAAGACAAAAAGCATAAAATATACCTTTATTTTAACAGAGGAAATTCAGAAAAATTGATCATATCTTAGGCCACAAAGTAAACCTCATGAAATCCTAAATACAAAAAGCAATAATATAGAAGTTATTTTTTTAATTAAAGTAATATATACATAAAACAAAAAGCTCTCAAATCTGAAAAAGTTTAAATATGTCATTAAGCAATTATTGGACCATAGGTGAAATACAAACCTAAAGATGAGAATTCCCTAAAAATAATGACAATAAAAGCATAATACATAAGATGCATGGAATTCAGCTGAAAGTTATCAGAAAAATGCTTACAACATTAAGTACTTGTGTATGTGTATATGCATATATATGAAAATAAATGCTCAACCAATTCAAAAAATAAACTTAACCAAAGAAGGAACTAATAAAAGAGAAATAAATGTGTTAGAAAAGAGAAAGAATATGTAAATCCAAAAGCTTACTCTGAAAATAAACCACTGACTAACCTAATGAAGAAAACAGGGAGAAAAATCACAAGTATTAAAAATCCTTTGACAATGTGAAAACAGTTATTGGAACAGAGAAAAAGGAAAAATGTGACTTCACACAACTCTATGCAAACTAGTTTAAAAATCTATTCAAAATACATAATTTTCTAAAAAGAATATTTAATAAAACTGACTTAAAGATTAAAGGTCTATTCATTTCCATTGGGAAAATAAATTCTTAAAAATAAAGAACTTCTTCACATAATAGTATCAGACTCAGATGGCTTCACATAGGAATTCTACCAAATCTTTCAAGAGCAGAAAATCACAACATCACTTAAGATATTATAGAGCAACTACTACGTATAAAATAGATAACTAATGAGAACCTCCTGTGTAGCACAGGCAACTCTATACTCAGTGCTGTGGTAGCCTAAACAGGATGGAAATCCAAAGAAGAGGGGATATATGTACAGGCTTCCCCGGTGGTTCAGCTGGTAAAGAATCTACCTGCAATGCGGGAGACCTGGGTTTGTTCCCTGGGCTGGGAAGATCCCCTGGAGAAGGGAATGAATGGCCACCCACTCCAGTATTCTCACTTGGAGAAATTCATGGACTATATAGTCCACGGGTGGCATCACAAAGAGTCGGAGGTGACTCAGCGGCTTTCACTTTCATATACACAGCTAATTCACTTTGCTGTACACCAGAAACTACAACACTGTAAAGCAACTCGCCAACGTGGGCCACATTCTGGACCATAAAACAAATTTTTAGAAAAATAAAAATCATATAATGTCTAATCTCAAACCACAATGGAATTAAACTTGAAATCAATAACAGAAAGATGGCTGGATAATCCCAAAATATATGGAGATTAAACAAAACACTTCTACTTAACACATGAGTCAAAGAAGAAATCTCAAGAGAAAATTCAAAATATTTCAAACTGAATGAAAATACAATTCAAATTCTCTAAATCTGTGGGATAAAGTGAAAACAGTGTTTAGAGAGAAATTTATAGCATTGAATTCATATAGTAGAAATGAAGAAGGTTCTAAAATCAATAATTTAAGTTTCTACCTTAGAAAACGAGAAAAAGAGCAACTGAAATCTAAAGTAGAAGGAAAATAACAAGTAGAGCAAAAATCAATGAAGTTGAAAACAGGAAATCAATGGGAAAAAAAAATCAACAAAACCAAAGTCAGTTCTTTGAAAAGATCAAGTTTCTATACAAGCTAAGAAAAAAAGAAGAGAAAAAATACCAACATCAGAAACAAAAGAGACATCGAAAGAGATTCCAAAGATATTTAAAAGAATAAAGTATAAACAATGCTATGCTCACAAGTTTGATAACCTAGATAAATGGACTAATTACTTGAAAGACATAATCTGCCAAAACACACACATCAGGCATAAACAATCTGATAGAATTATATCTATTAAAGAAACTGAGTTAATAATATATAATCTTTCAAAACCTAAAGCACCAAGCCCATATGGGTTCATGTGTGAATTCCATCAAGCATTTAAGAAAGAAATTAAACCAATTCTCTACAATCTCTTCCAGAAGACAGAAGTAGAGGGAATACTTTCTGAATTATTCTAAGGCCAGCATTAGTATCTAAGTATTTGATACCAAAACCAGATGAAGACACACAATTATTTCTCAAGGACATCAATGCAAAAACCCTATACATATTAGCAAAATATAGGTAAATGAAATCCAACAACATATAAAGATAATTATACACCACAACCAAGTGAGATTTATACCAGATATGCAAGGGTGGTTCAACATTCAAAAAGCAATCAAGGTAATCCATCACATTAACAGACTAAAAAAAAAAGAAAAGAAAAGATGACATGATTGTATCAATAAACACAGAAAAAGTATCTGACAAAATACAACACTCACATTTGTGATTAAAAATTCTTAGCAAACTAAAAAGGGAAATTCTTCAACCTGATAAAGAACATCTATACAGAATTTAGTTACCATTATATTTAATGGTGAGAAGTTTTCTTCCAGTTGGATTGCTAACAAGAGGATATTAAAGAACAAAAGGCTGTTTCTCTCACCATTCCTTCTCACTATCACAATGGAAGTCCTAGCTAATGCAATAAAAGGAAAAAAGTATACAGATTGAGAAGGAAAAAATACGTCTTTGTTCACAGATGACATGACTGTTTATGTAGAAAGAATCAACAAATCTGTGGGTTGCTTTGGATAGCACAGATATTTTAAGAATACTAATTCTTCCAATCCATGAGTACAGTATATTTTTCCATTTGTGTTGTCTTCAATTCCTTTCATCAATGTCTTAACAGTTTTCAGTGTACAGATCTATTTTAATCTTTGTGATCCAGCTGTAAATAGGTTTTTAATTTCTCTAATAGATCATTATTAGTGTATAGAAATGCTACAGATTTCTGTATATCCTATCCTGCAACTTTATTGAATTCATTTATTAGTTCTAACAGCTTTCTGATGGAATCTTTAGGGTTTTCCATATATACTACCATGTCACCTGCAAACAGTCAGGTATATGTGTGTGTATAAATGTTGGTATATTGAAGTGGAAGGATAATCCAATCATTTAGTTTCTAGGTTATCTATAGAGAGAAAAGTAGAGAGGTCAAGAAGATAAAAGGTAGACTTTTCTGAATGTAACCCATTCTGTAGATTTAACTGTGAAACCATGAGGTCCTCATTAGAGCAGTAGGAATCAGTCTCATAACTTTGAAACCATGGAAATGTTCTATATATTTAACAAACAAAATTTTTTTTAAAAAACCCTAAAACTAAAATCAAAATGTAGCACATCAATTTGTGGTTTAACCACACAGACTGCTCAAGTGACTTAAAACACAATAATCTGCACTTTGCTGTACAGCAGAAACACACTGTAAATTAATAAAAATTAATTTAAAAAATACAATAATGTGACTATCTATCCCTAACAAATTCCTGGGACAGGAAGATCCCCTGGAGAAGGGATAGGCTACCCACACCAGTATTCTCGGGCTTTCCTGGTGACTCAGATGGTAAAGAATCCGCCTGCAATGCAAAAGACCTGGGTTCGATACCTGGGTTGGGAACACTCCCTGGAGGAGGGCATGGCAACCCACTCCAGTATTCTTGCCAGAAAAATCCCCATGGACAGAAGAGCCTTGTCAGGCTACGGTCCATGGGGTGGCAAAGAGTCAGACACTACTGAGTGGACTAAGCACAGCATCCCTAACATCAATTTCACAGATATTTCCCTCATGGGTTATAGTCTAAGAACTACAAAGATCTTAAACTGTTCTAAGTAATCTTATTATCAGTAATACCATTGTTAATTATTCTGGAACTATTAAGAAGTAAGATAATGCAAATGAATGTCAACAGGGACTAAAATTTTCAGCACAAAAGTGATACAACTATAAAATCAAAGAATTAGGTAAAAGCCTTTCAATTCTAAACTTGAATTATTTGAATTTCTGCTTGCTTGTATGTTTTTAAAGAGTACTTTTAAAAAGTACTTGTACTTTTGTACTTCCCAGTTGAAATACAATGAAAAGTCCTAAAAAAATGACTAAGTTAGCGGTTTCCAAGTAGTGGTCCTGAAATACCATCTCCCAATAAAAGAACCTGGACTATAGGGGAAAATGGCTGACTGAAGAGAGTGTATAAAATACAAAAAATGAGCTGTGAACATCTTAACCGAAACAAAGAAACTATCAAGGACTACTGAAGCTGTGTCAATATAAGGCAGGATATATTAATAATTGGACTTCATCAAAATTAAAAGATATCTTAAAAGACACAACCAAGAAAGTGAAAATGCAAGTCACAATACTGGGAAACAGCTCCCTTGGTTGCTCAACTGGGAAAGAACCTGCCTGCTAATGCAGAAGACACAAGAGACGCGAGTTCCACCCCTGAGTAAGGAAGATCCCCTGGAGAAAGATACAGCAACCTGTTCCAGTATTCTTGCCTGGAAAATTCCACGGACAGAGGAGCCTGGCGGTAGAGTCAGGCAAAGAGACACAACTGAGTGTGCACGTGCACATACACACACATACCAGGAAAACATATTTGCAACCTTCAGAACATATAAGAACCATAAATCTGCAGTAAGACAAACAGCACAACTTACAAGCAAAAGATGTAAACTGACACTTCACCAAAAAAAAGGCAATAAACACATGAAAAGATGCTCAACATCACTAAACAGAGAGAAGCGCAAATTAAAACCACTAGATACCCAGTAGAACAATGTCAAATGTTGGCCAAAATGTAGAGCAACTGAAACTCCCATACACTTCGGGCTGAGATGTAAAATGAAATAACCATTATGGAAAACTATCTGGCAGTTTCTTATAAAAGTACACATAACATAAGACTCAGCAATTCCACTTCTAGGTATTTACCCACAGAAAACATACATCCACACAAAGACCTGTACACAAATGTTAACAGCAGCTTTATTCATAATAGCCAAAAGTAGAAAACAACTCTAAGTATCCATCAACTGGGGAATGGATAAACAAGTTCTGATTGTTTATCCATTTGTCCTATTGTATCTGTATAATAGGACACCAGTCCACAATAAAAGGAATAAACTACTGACACAAACTACAGCATGGCTGCATTTCAAAAGTATTACGCTAAAAGAACCAAGATACAAGAACATGTAACAGCTGACTCCACACAGTAAGAGATCAGAGGTTGTCAGGAGCCTGGTCTGAGAGGAAACTGACTCTGAAAGGCCATGAAGATAGGTTCTGGAGTTGATGGAAATGCTCTGTATCTTGACTGTGGTGGTGGTTATACAGGTGTGTACATTTGTCAAGACTCAAATGGTATACTTTAAATACATTTTATTCTTTGCAAATTACTCACAGTAAACTTTTTAAGAGCTCAGGATCCAATACAAAAACCTCCCACAAGCTAAGGAAGGAACATTTGAGCAAAAAAAAAAAAAGAGAAAAAAGAATAAAAGAATAGTAGCAGTCTTAGATTAAGTTAGAGACATCAGTAAGAACTCATGTTTAGCTCAATACAGATAAAGACTGTTACTAGTAATATTTATAGATATATGGATATACATCACTTAGTATACACACATATATTTCTTTGCTCTGTTAGCTGAGAGGGCCTAAAAGAAACACCAATCCAGCAGGAACAAGCACACCTAGCACCCAGATTTTTGCTCTCTCCTAGCCATCAGAGAAAAATCCTATGCTATCAAAACAAAGAGGCCCACATGGAAGCTAAAGACTCCAGCTGACTGTCAGCATCCGCAACCAGACATGTGAGTACACAAACTTTCAAATGATTCCCACCTTCAGCATTCTAGTACTTTACTGAGGTTAGAGACATAAAGGAAGACGTAAGTCATGCCTACTGTATCCTTTCTGATTTCCTGACAGAATCCATGAACAAAATAAGTGGTTGTTTCACACCAAGGTTTGCTAACTGGAACTCCTTTTAATGCTATCAAAAAATGTATCTGCAGGTCATGCAAGATTAAAAACATACTAATTTTTTATATAAAATGAACATTTTTATCTACACTTAAAAATCACCATAATCATTCCTGTACTATACATTATCAAAGTCTTCAGTTCAGTTGCTCAGTATTGTCCGACTCTTTGCAGGACTGCAGCATGCCAGGCCTTCCTCTCCATCACCAACTCCCGGAGCTTGCTCAAACTCATGTCCATTGAGTCGGTGATGCCATCCAGTCATCTCATTCTCTGTCGTCCCCTTCTCTCCTGCCTTCAGTCTTTCCCAGCATCAGGGTCTTTTCAAATGAGTCAGTTCTTTGCATCAGGTGGCCAAAGATTTGGAGTTTCAGCTTCAGCATCAGTCCTTCCAATGAATATTCAGGACTGATTTCCTTCAGGATAGACTGGTTGCATCTCCTTGCAGTCCAAGGGACTCTCAAGAGTCTTCTCCAACACCACAGCTCAAAATCATCAATTTCTTCAGTGCTCAGCTTTCTTTATAGTCCAACTCTCATATCCATACATGACTACTGGAAAAACCATAGCCTTGCCTAGACAGACCTTTGTTGGCAAAGTAACATCTCTGCTTTTTAATATGCTGTCTAGGTAGTCATAAATTTTCTTCCAAGGAGCAAGAGTCTTTTAATTTCATGGCTGCAGTCACCATCTGCAGTGATTTTGGAGCCCCCCAAAGAATAAAGTCTCTCACTGCTTCATTGTTTCCCCATCTATTTGCCATGAACTGATGGGACCAGATGCCATGATCTTAAGTTTCTTGAATGCTGAGTTTTAAACTAACTTTTTCACTCTCTTTCACCTTCATCAAGAGGCTCCAGGTAGTCTATACTGTATCTCCACTTATACCCTTATCCTTCTCTTATACCCTTCACCTTTTCCTTTGAAATAAAGAACACTACTCACCGATTCTACTTAATCCTATAGATTCACTTCTCAAATTTCTAATTTGATGACTCTCTACTCTTCCTGCTTTACATTCACTGTGTTTTATTCTTTCCAAAGTTTTTCACATGTATGTAAATTCCAAAGAATTTTTACATATATGCAGTTATAGTTATGTTCTCACTGTAACTTGTGACATATTGGTGCAGGTATCTTTATTTTAAAGATAAAAAGCAAGGCCAAGAGACTTACTTAAGAATAGTTATAAAACTTTAATTACGCTTTGTGACTTAAAGTCCTCCACTATATGAGTCAGCTTTTTGTAACAGATCTAGTCCTATGTTCTTCCTTAGTCAGTGAAACTTCTTTCTCATCTAGGCAGATGTATCAAGATGCAGAAAAAGAACAAGGATATCTTTTTAGGTGGTGAGGGGACAGGAATGGGGAACAGGAATGAACTGGGAGGGGACTATGAAGCAAAACTAATGATTCTGTATACATTCTGGGAGGTGCAGATCCCAGAGATAGAAAACTTCATGTTAGAAATTAGTTCTCAATTCATGCCTTAATCATCAACAAATGCTCAAATACTCCTTCTGACTCTGTAACAGAACTTGGCTTTCAAAGCGATTTATCTTTGTATTCGAATGACGTAAAATAACAAATCTCTGTTAGAGAAAACACTCAATTATGGTGTCTGGAAAGCTGTACAGACTGGGTGAAAGTTTCCAGCACCATAAGAGTACACATATTATTTCATAAATGTTCTAAAATCGCACAACAGTGTCTGTGCAAATACAGAAAACAGCATCAAAAGACAGTTGTCCGTGATGCTATGAGCAGAGTGTACAAAAGAGCCAGAAAACAATTCTCTCTCCTTTCCATCTTGGTTAATGGCATGGAAAGCCTGTAGTTAGACTTAACACCTTCCTTCCACTCACTCTTTTGGTCATCAAATCCTACCTGCTCTATCTCATATAAGCCTCTCACCATGTTAAATTCAGTTCCATTGTACTAAGTTCGGTTTAAATCACCCAGACTAGCCAGTATGTCCAAAATACTGCCAATACAACACAACCAACATAGAAGTTATTAACAAGATATCTGACTTTCTTTTCATACTATGTCTTTGAAATTCAGTGTGTTTTTTATACTTACAATGTATCAAGTGTTCAACAGCCCCACTGGACAGCGCAGACCTGAGGTCATCAGGAGTTCTCAACACTGGCTACACATCAGAATCACTTTTCATTTATTCAGTAAGTGACCTTACTAGTTCCAGGGTATGGAGGTGAAATGGTGAACAAGATAGATCTTGTCAGCCCTCATCTCACGCGCACACACCATTATTTCCATTTCATAGGTCCCCTAAATCCCCGTATTGTTCTTGTGTTGGTTTTCTTTCTCTTCCTTGACTTTCACCTCTCCCTCCATCTATTCTTCAATACCCATTGCAAATGTCATTTCTCTCTGAAGTGTACTCTGCTTCCCCAGGCAGCTACTTTTTCCCCTCCATTGTGAGCTTTGCTCATCTCTCTAACACTACTACAGTCTATAGAATTAGAGTCTATGAATTTGTCTCTCCACAAAATCAGGGTGTATCAACCTCATAATTCACACACATTGGAGTTGAGACCAGTGACAGAGAAGCAGTGGAATCACAATTTGTGGAAAACCACACACATGCTATCTTAGATATGCTATGTTATCTGCTATAGTTGCCCCCACCTAAACTACATCTGATTTGCCCATAGAAATTCATCATGTGAAGATCAAGAGTCACACATGTTACAGTAGGGAATGTATCACAGAAATGATCAGCATGTGTTTTCAAGCCAGATATGTAACTCAATATAATTAATACCTGGCATCCAAACTTATTAACAGTTTTCTCTAAATTTAGATAGTGAATTCCCTAAAACCTGACTACTTGTGAATCTTGAGACTTTATCCCTTAGGTGTGCATGAAACTCAGTGTCTTTGAGGGCTTTCTCATGAAGGAAAAGCAAGAATCAGGTTTTGAATTTCTTAACAAAATAGCAACTTTGCTGTCTACTAAAATGATATGAACATATAAACTTTTACGATCAACAACTACTTACATTTAGGTATCTGTTAAAAACCTAAACCTCCAATGTCGATATTTGTCTTCTATTAACAGCCTCAAACTATATTAGAGAGAAAAAGCTAAAGAGCTATTCTTATACAAGAACATACCATTTATTAAGCTGTCATCATAGTCAGTCATGTTACTTGATTTACAACTATTTTCTTCACAGTAACACAGTAATATGGATATCGCCTCCATTTTACAGATAAGAAAAATGACAGTAGCATTGAATAATAATTCCTAAAGTAATGTGTTCAGAATATGAATTCTAGATGTCTGCCCTTTATATTAAGTACAATCCACCTAATGGTATGCTAGAGCCAGCTCACATTGATTCATAAGAGGCAACTGTTAAAGTTTTAGGAATGCACAAGCTGTAATCAAAAATTAAATCATATAAACTAACAAGTAATATTAAAAACAAAGGCAATAATTATTCAAAACTCACTTCCTAAATATTTTAGTATATTTTCTCTTGTGGTTTATTGTGTGTGTGTGTGTATTCCCACACTTTCCAACTCTGTACTCAGTGATACCATTTTAGTAGCTTGAAACTAACCATGATGGGAATATGTACACCAAAGAAACTGGTAAATCCTACAATTTTTTTTTTTTCCTGAGGGATTGTCAAACATTTACCAGCAAACCACAGCATCCATTCATTATCCAGATACATTTTATTATTCTTTATATATTTTGGATCCAAGTCCCTTACATATGGTAATACACAGCTTGCTCAGCTCCTACCCAGAAATTCTGATTCAGTAGATTAAGGGTAGAGTATCTGCATGTGTGTTTTAAAAAGACCATCTCCCCTCCAAAAGAATTTTGATACATATCACCAGCCGAGAACTACCATGTGAGATTTCTAAAATGGCTTTACATATCACATCAGACATTAGAAAACTACATACTTATGACTGTATTCAAGTCCCCAAAGATAAGTCTTTACAAGCTACAATATAAAATTGTGACACAGCTTTTTTTTTCAGGATCAAAACAGCCATAAGAAAGCTTCTGTGTATCTAAAACTATCAAAGAAGTTGCTGCTTAAACAATTCAGTAACTTTCATAAAAAGGCGATAATGAGACAACTAGATATCCCTATGCAAAAGAATGAGGCTGAGCCCTTCTCTCACACCATAAAAAAAGGGTTGGCCAAAAAGTAAGCTTGTGTTTTTCCGTAACACCTCTGGAAAAACCTGAATGAACTTTCTGGTCAACCCAGTAAATATTAACTCAAAATGGATCAAAGATTTAAATGCAAGAACTAAAACTCTAAGATTCTTTGAAGAAAACAAGCATAAATCTTTCTGATCTTGAATCAGACAACAGTTTCTTAAATATGACACCAAAAGCAGAAGTAACAACAAAAATATAAATTGAATTTCATCAAATTAAAAACATTTGTGTTTTAAAGGACACCATCAAGAACATGAAAACACAACCCATAGAAGAATATTTCTGCAAACTGTATATATAAGGGACTTGGATACAAAATACATAAAGAATTCTTACAAATCAACAATAAAAAGATAACCCAATCTAAAAATGGACACAGGTTCTGAACATTTCTCCAAAGAAGATAAACAAATGGCCAATAAGCACACAAGAAAATATTCAACATCACTAACAATCAGAAAAATGTAAGTCAAAACTACAATGACATTACCAATAAAACAGCTCTATCAAAAAGTTAGATAACAAATGTTGGCAAGGATGTGGAATATTAGAAATCTCACACACTGCTCTAAGGATTTAAAATGGCACAGCTGCTTTGGAAAACATCCCAGCAATTCCTTGAAAGGTTAAATAGAGTTACCATATGACTCAGCAATCTCACTCCCAGACATAAACTCAAAAGAAATGAAAACACATGGCCACGCAAAAACCTGTATACCAATGTTCATAACAGCATCATTCATAACAGCCAAAATGCAGAAACCCAAATATTCACCAACCAATGAATGGATAGACAGAAAGTGATATATCAATACAATGGATTGTTGTTTGGCAAAAACAAAGAATGAAATACTGCTACATCCCATAAGCTTTCATAAACCTTGAAAAAACTACGCTAAGTCAAAGAAGCCAGTCACAAAAAAAACCCCACATGCTGTATGACTCTATTTATATGAAATAACCAGAACAGGCAAGTCTATGTGACAGTCTAACTGGAACTGCCTAAGGCTGGTGGTCAATTGAGGGGCCAGGGAAATGATCACTAAAGGGTATGGGGTTTTCTTTCTGGGGTGATAAAATTGTTCTAAAACTGACTGTGGTGATGGATATAGGACTCTTGTGAATTTATGAAAAACCACCAAGTGTACACTTTAAATGGGTGAACTGTATCTCTATAAATTTGTTGCAAATGCACACACAAGAGCATGAAAAATTTCTTTTAAAAATATTTACTTCTGGGAAATTTCCATTCCTGACAAACATCTATCTTTTCTTTTAATCAATAAACTACATCATAAACTGTGCTCTCTTTTCATTTCACTGGCAGGAAATTCACACTAAATTCTGTGATCATAGTTCAGTTTCTGCCACCACCATGCCTTGCCTTCATTGTTTTAATTTAAAAGTGTTCTACTGCAAGCCTTTCAGTCTTTCTTGGAAGTAGGCAGGGACTGATGGCTGGCTAAGAATACATTTAGATATTCATGATGTCCACCAAGGCACAGAAATCCTATGAAGTGCAGCTGGTGCTCTGCCAACCAGTTCCCATCATCTTAACCAAGAACTAAAATGATGAAATAATGAATTTTCCCAGGACTTTTTCCCTCTACATTATCCATATAGAACATGACAATGTAATATTACACACTTATTATTTAGCACATAATATTTAAAATAGAACATATATAATAAATCACTACTAAATTTAACTTTGTTTCAGGAAATTCATTCCTACCCTAACAGGTGAGGATGATTCCTCTGTATTTCGTTTCTGGGACTCAGAGTCCACATCTTGGCGCTTGTTCTTCATTCTTTCTCTAAGATCCCCTGTAGGTCTTTCTGGTGACCTTTAAACCAAAAAACAAAAACAAAACAAAAAAACAAAACAACAAAAATCTATATTTATATAACATTTCATAAGAATATATTTACAGAAATAACCCTACAAAACTCTAATTTTTCTACTATCCATGACTCCTAAAGTTCAGAAAAGTAAATTTCAACTTCAACATTAACATATAAAAAATATGAGCATCACTTACAAGTTTCTCCCAATACCAATCAAAATGCATACATTAAAATTCCATGGAGTGGCAGGTGCTGGTGACATTAATAAGAAACTATACATGAGCTAAGAGAAAGGAATTTGTCATTAACAGCTTGTTCTTCTATTAATCACATAAATATACTAGTTATATTTGAAAGCAAACAGTAGGAAGGTAAAGTTTTAAACCACAACACTGCAAAATTAATCTAGAAACAACAATGTTATTTACACATGTATGTGGTTGGATGCAACATTAATAACTATGAAAATATTTTATGCATCTCAAGAATCAAAGCAAATATAGAAATTTTTAATGTTATTCTTAATTGTTCTTAAATTTGAAATTATTTCAGAAAAAAAGCAGTTGAAAAATTCAAAGAAAGATTTGAATTTATACTTTTTATACTTATATAAAGTAAGATTTTATACTTTGCTATGGACTGGTTTTAATTAGAAAAAATACACATATTTATATTCAATACTGGTAAAGCTTCATAATTTATACTAGCCATTTGATAAATGGCTGTTCAATTATTTTCACACCATCACTAAGGAGAAAAACAAAGTAGAGACAGAAAACACACTGCCTTAAAAAATATTCCTAGAGCACCATTAAAAGAGGGCAAGAATTATTAAGAAATGCTATGGTCCTCTTTAGCCACCAAAGAATACTAGCGTAATATTTTTAAAAGATATAAACAAATTACATAAATATTCACATCTATTTCAAGTAATAGTTGATCAATCAACTCCTTTATCAATCACTAATACAAATCACATGGTTAGTGAAAAAATAATTTCAGTCAATTCTTTTTAAGGGATTTCCTAACATTTACATTTACATGCACAATTTATAGATCTATATTAAATGTTTTAACAGTTAAAGCTGAACTAATAAATGGAATTTCTTATTAAGAACCAGCACTTAAATGCTTTAAATTATAATTATGGTGCACATGTCAATTTTATGTTTCCTAGTTTCCTTTATGTAATAAGACAGTTTATGATAACTTGTTTCTATCCTAAATAGTACCTAACAGAATTCTCCACATACAGTAAACACTCAGTGAGTTAAATGATTTGTGACTAAACAAGTATTTCTGAAACACAATGCTTTTCTTTTCATCTTTGAATCACATTATGAATTATATTTTTCTTCCTTCCTTACAAAAAAAAGGGAAAATACACAAATACAAAGAAAGTTATCAGGGGAAAAATGAACAAAACCGCAAAATTATAACAGAAATTCTTTATTCTACATCTAGTAATGACACTACTTTTTTCCATTTTAGACAAATTTCTATGCCCATTTTCCTTACAACCACTTGTATAAAAATTCTGAGTAAGTTGATAATAAAAGTCAAAGATGAAATAAAGCATGTATTAAAAATACAGTAATATAAGCAAGAAATTAGAATTACTGTAACAGTTTCCTTAGATATGTATTTACAGGTATTAAACTTATAAAGATTAATTTTCCCACATTGACAGAAAGGACAGATGACAATCTAAATACAAATAAAACAGAGTATTCAGCATCACAAATAAACTAAAATGTATAACATTTAAGTGAACAGAAAATCAGCTAATGTTAAGGGTTTGAATTTTAAATTGTATTAAACTTCAAACTCAGTACACATACACAAAAACTCACCCAATTAAAAAACATACCTCTAAAGGTTAATGTGCTGTTTTCATACTGATGCTGAAGCCAAAGCAATCAGCACATCCAATTTTAAGACTAGGTAAATTAGTTGTTTACTAATCAAGTTTAAACTCTTTTGTGACAATCTTTATGTATGTGACATCTTTAAACACCATAACAAAATCATCATGAGGGAGCCAAAAGAAAAGTAAAAGATTTTTATTAGGAAGGTCTAATTTAGCCATGCCTTTATTAAAGGCAAAATGACATTCTAAATAGGTAGTATACTTATCTACATATAAATACATACTTTCATCTACCTCAGTATATTGTGATAAGAGATTTGGCAAATGTTTTTTAACCTATGAAGCTTGCATTAGATTATTTTTTGCAATGAAGTTTTTAATTTTGAACATCTTAAAAAGCTAAAAATTATATTCTATTTAAATTTTACTATTTCAAGAGTTGAAAATAGTCTCTCCTCACTAAAAACAAATCCATGAAATTCTGCCATCTTAAACAGCATTTTAACATATATAACTAGGGAGCAGGGCATGAAAGTAAGCTATACATATATTACAAAAACAAATTTTTGAGCAAATAAATTTTAAAGCAAACATCTTTATTAATCTTGAAATTAACAACTAAAATAATCTTGTCAATCTTGACTACTGATAAGACTACCACCAAAATAGAAAATCTAACCAAATATATGGCAGTATTTCAAATTTTATACTAGATAAGTTACAAAAGCAAAAAAAAAAAAATTACAACAGCCATCTTCTAATAGCATAGGAACAATTCAAAGTTCTCAATTTACCTTCTATAATTGCTGCTATAACCTTTACCACGGGGTGAAGGGCCATGTACGAATCTACATGTGTTTCCATAGAGGCAGTTGCCAGTCTTCAGCCAGTTACGGCACTGTGTCTAAGAGACAGATATTACTATGTGAATTTCATATTTAGTCATATTTATTTCTGGAAAAAAATGCTAGTGGGACAAAATTAAAATAAATGCTATCAAAAATCCAGCTAACCTGAGATACATTACTCCCCAAATAATGAAATCATCAGGAAAAAGAGGCCCATAAACCCTAATGCCCATCGCACTGCTTTGCTGTGACACACATTTAACCAATATCCCTACGACAGCCTAGTCACGCTCGCGATATGAACGAGGACCTGAGGAGCAGTAATTTAAGAGAACCCCTGTGACTATACTAGTGCCGACTCACCTCTGCTGTACTGCCAGTGCTGGGTCCAAGCCTTTCAAATACACTGGGTCTTCGGGATGTGCTATCAGATATGGTCTTGGTATTTTCCACCGTGACCTTCCTTCTAATTTTTGACATTTTGTACTACTTTAACCAAAAAAGAGAGAGGCAAACTGTAAAATTGTTCAGTTTTAAATATCTGAGCCAATAACTTACAAGTAAATAAGAGGGTAGATAACACTATAAAATTACAAGGGATTTTTCTCAGAAGGAAAAAAGACATAGGAGAGGTCACAAGTAAACAGAGGAACAGAAGAAACTATCTTCTAAGACACAACTTGTTAGTGAGTTTATTAGGACTTTGATTCTTTTGGGCTAGAATTTTACCTCTTCTACAGAATGAATAAGATTCTACTCACACAGTTTCCACAGTACATTCAATTTCAGAAAACACTATAAAAAAGTTTCTAAGTTCGTTATAAAAGCTGTTTCAAAATTTAGTAGTTATCTTTTAAAGAAAAAGTGTGCTATCATTCTCCATCAACTGGTCTACTGGAAAAGAAAGCTATGCCAAAAATTTCTTCAGCTAAGAATTTTAGAGTAGAAATTGTGTTTTATACAACTTAAGTGATAACATCAGGTACATCCCCAAAAATCAGCCTGGGAGAAAATTTTAAGTATTTTCTTTGTTTTACACAAGCCAAAGATGAACAGTATAATCAGGAGTACTCTTTTGCAGTATTATAAAAAACAGAAAACCACCCCCTCAATGTTAACAAAATGACTTTCTTTCAAAATAGGACAGGATGAATGAACAACCAGAAACAGTGAAGATGTTTTGATAATCTATACTGCACTGACATAAAAGCCAAAGGTGCTAAAAGAAATAAACAGGCTATTTTACCATTATTAGTAACAAGAAAAGAAATTATGAAAATATTTTACAAAAGCAAATAAAACATTAGAAACTAAAATATACAATCAGGTGATTCGACTGGAAATGAAAATATCAGATAAAAGCACTATGATAAATATTAGAAAACAATCTTAAATTCCAGACCTAGAATAATCTAGATGGTATACTACTGCGGGAAGCAGGCAAGAAAGGCCTAAGAGAAAGAAAAGGAACCAACCATATCACACTTTATACACTAAACATTAGTTGAAATTTTGTTAGTAGGCAAATGCTACTAGAATGAATGATGTCAGCTAAAGAAGTAAGAACTCCATTTGCTAAAGAACTGGTCTCTAAAAAGTTCACAATGTTTGTTACTGTGATGTCAAAGTAAGGTCCCATGACTTGCAAGTAAGTTAAATCATGGTGGAACAGAATCAAAACTTATTAAAAAAAATTATAAACAATGTTTGGTCCAGTTAGATATTTCTTGTCAAGTCACATTTTTAAAAGGTCCAAAGAATAAGGACAACAGTTGACAAACTAACAGATAACGAACCAAAAGAAAAATATATGATATGATACAATATGGTAGTTTTTAAAATGGAAATATGTATGATTATTTTCTAACATACAATGCAACCATTAGTTAGGGTTAGAATCAATTTTTAATGATTCAAAAAAGTTAGAAAGTAACTTTAATTACAAATATTTTAAACTTATGTAGAGCATCCACATAAGTGAACAAGAATCTGTTCAACATAAAATCACTTAGGTATCAAACGTTCTTCACCCTCCACACAACAGTGAATATTATCATCTTTAACTTTTCCTGAGCTCATTCTCAGTCCTAATGTGAATTTATAAAGGAAAAGGTGGGTAAATCCCATACATACATTTGACTTACTGAATATAAAGAACTAAAAGCCAAGATAAGTGTAAGTGGAGTTGAAAAAGATCTAGAAAATCTAGAGCTTTGATTAACTGATAAAAACTTTTTTATAATTTATAACTGAGATTCAATAAGAAATAAATATGCAACAATATAAACAAATTTTTTAAATTTCATCATCTGTTACTATAAAAATACATAGGCATACACTGAAATTCACATTCACTAATTCAAGAACATTAATAACTTAAAAATGAATATGTTCTAAAAGTTGATTAGCTATTTCCAGTTACCTGCAACTTAGGAACAGGCACCCCATCCCAACACGCTGCATCAAGATGACTAACCCTAACCTTACATTTTTCCTTCCAGTATCAAAGGAAATGATCATGTCTGCCCCCCAAACCTCTATCCCCAACCGGACCCTACTTCCAACATACCTTCCTTCCTAAAAAAAAAAAAAAAAAATCAACAGCAGTGTTTTCCACAATTGGGGCAACATGCTATTTCTTAGTATACATGACCTTAGTATACTTAGGTCATCTATTACCTCTTTTCTTGTCTTTCTGAGGGCTCCAGATACTAATTGCCTCTCTTCCCTGCCTATAACCTGTTGCCTGAATCAGGACCCTCTCCTCCTCTGACCCACTGCTGGGAAGCATGGTCTCACAGCTTCTCTCCCATGTTAGATCCATCCCTAACACAACCTTTGAAGACTTCAAGGGGTTTGGGCTGCAACAGACAATGTAGTGAGGACTAATGATCCAACCTTACCCCTCCCTTTGTATTCTTGACTCTAAAAAAGTTTCTTCCCACAGAGACAAAGTAGCTTTCACAGGTGATATCCAGTACTACAAGATTCACCTATAGGGTGATTATCCCAAGATTTTACTTCTGCTACTGTTGAGTCTTCCAACTTAGGGAAGACCAGCAATGAAGTAAAGACGTAGTCACTTCTCTCAGAGAGTCAACAGTACCAAAACATGGCCTAAAATAACACTGAGTTTCAGGAACAGGTCTAGGTTACAGGGAGGTCCTAGTCAAAAAAAACAAAAACAAAAAAAAACCCTGCGGGGGAAAAATAGAAATTGAAGTTTTCTAATTAATAGAGAAATTTTTCTGATCATCTATCTAGGAACTTCTATCAGTAGCCAACAAATTATCTAAATGTTATTATGAAACATTTATGATTTTTGTACAGATAAAATGCCTTAAACTTGCATTAAAAATATTAAAATATATTTTAAATCCTATTTGTCTAAATATACACACACAACCTACAATACAACAGAAAAGCATTTGCTCATATATATTAATTAAAAATTAGGTTGCATATAATGTGAGAATTAGAATTTTCAATCTAAAGATTTGGCACAGAGAGAAAGACAAATCACAAAAGAATAAAATGTAGATTTGACTGAGAAGGGGAAAACTCTTTCAATTAATATATGAACAGACTTCAATAAGTAAATGCTTCAACATATAAGGGAAAAGTTAGAAATAAGATTAAAATGTAAATATTAAAGTCTTCCCCCCATAAAGTCTTCCCTACTTCAGAGACTTTGAAGGCTTCCCCTCAGTTTTCAATTTATTCTTTAGTTTTAAGTTGGCATCACACTCCCATTCACATTATCATGCCTTTCCCAAACACCAGCATTATCAGAGCCACAGTGCCACTGATGAAAGTCTATTGAGTAATTCTCCTATCTTTCCTCTCCATTTGCAGAGAAATAAATATCAGAAGCTTTAGTATTTTTTCAATTGAAAAAGAAAATAAGGAGAATTCCCTGGTGGTGCAGTGGTTAGGACCCAGCATTTTCACTGCTAAGGACCCAGGTTCAATTCCTGGCTGGTGAACCATGATCAAGCAAGCCACGAGGTGTGGCCAAAAAACAAAAAACCGTGCCACAAAGTTTGAATCTATTAAGACACAACAAAAAGTCTTAATAAATGGGAAATGTCTTCCTTCCCCCGGAAACTTACAAATATCACAATGTATTCATAGCTTCATATTACAAAAATATTTGAGAAAAGAAAAACACAAATGGGCCTCTTTTTAAACAATTATTTCTGAAGCCTGATAACTAAAACTTTTCAATAAAACATTAACTCTAGTATTCTCACTTCAATCCACAATTACATCTTTGAGATCTCAACCTCCACTAGCATAAATGAAAGCATGAAACACTTCAATCTGGATAAGAAGCACCATACTAGGAAACGCTCAAATAATTAAACAATTAAAGCTACAGAATTCCTGGTACCAACAGGTAGGAGAATAAATCCCTATTCACTGGCACTCTAAAAGTGTTAAAGATCTCATCATATTTATGTCTTAAGTTTTGAAAGAAAAAAGTTTATTTGATGCATACTGTGAGTTTTTTTCTTCACAATTTTAGAATAAAAGAATTTTCGTAAACAATCTTGCAGATTGCTTATATGTGGATAGACTAAAACAACAAAAGCGAATTCTGAGCAGAATTGTCTTAACTAAACTGACTATGCAAGCATAAGGAAGGCAATACACTAGTGCTGTGAACAAGACACATTTTGTTAAAAAGACTATGTAGGGAGAATATCCCATGCTGGCAACTACTATAAAATAAAACACAACAAACAAAACTACCAAAACAAAAAATAAAAGACACTTTGTAAACCAACCAGTTAACATTTCAACTGCTACTAAATATCTGCTGAAATAGCTCAACTCAACTTTACAGGAAAAGGAGAGCAAGGGGTGGGGGAGGTAGGAAAGACTAACACTGAAAACCAATTTTGTAAATAAATATGCTAATCAACTGCTTTCTATAAGTAAATGTCAGTGCATGTTACAATACAAATTAACACCAATGACTGTTAAATTTTCAATAACTTGTACAGAAATTAAAACAGCATCCACCTGTGGGATTTTAGTTTTCATTTACAAATATGCAAATCAGATAAACGTGAATATCTTAAAATCTGCAGTCAATGTTCACTTCACAACACCAAGAGTTAGGAGGCGAAAAGAGGCATGCATTTGACAAAACTAGATCCTCCCAGATCCCCCGTCTTAGTGTCACAACATTTTTCACAAAATTTTCACAAATATTTTTGCAGACACAAATCGCTACACACCTCCATCTACATTCTCAGTCTCCTGCTGAAATTATGTTATCTAAATACTTCATTAAATTCTCAATCATTCGAAAGTCAAGAGATATGTCCACAAAACTGTCCAAAATACTGATGCGTAGATTCTAAAGTCAGTAAATTCAAACACTGCAGAAGGAGACCCCCATAACCGGCACCACACAAGAATGAACTGTCCTGCATAAGCATCTGCGTTTACTGCAACAATATGTCTGGCAAAACTTTGAAAACTTGAGGTGTGAAGATCCTTCCAAACTTTTAAAATTATTTCTTCAAAAACAAATAAAAAACCTGAAGACGCTGTGCACGCCCACAATTTTCAAAGCAGTTCAAATGATCTGAAAATTTCAGAATAAAACCGAATGGCTTGAACCTAGGCTCCACAAACAATATCTGAGCGACAGCATCGGTCTTACCAACCCAAAGGTCCAGCCACATAAATTGTTTGCACCTGTTTAGAAAAAGCTGATGCCAAAACATCTGAGCCTCGCCTTTGATCCCGCCTTCCCTGGTTTCTGACAGATACCTGCCAAAAGTTCTACCGAGGGACTGTGAAGACAAGTAGCACTCCTTAACTCCGACAACGTTGAGTCGTTATCACTGCCGGGAAATAAGCAAGCCCAAATATAACCAAAAGTAAAGATACCTTTCCCTAAGAGGTCTGGGAAATGCGTTACCATATTCCGGCACCCTTCCATCTCACACAAATGCGAATACCACGCAAGAGTTTTCCAGGCTCATAGTAAATGGTAGTGACCTAGCAAAGTTTTCCGTCTGAATTCATTTGCCCCCTCAGGCAAACGCGCCTGAGAACACCTCAGGATGATAGCGAGAAACCCGGCACGAGCACCGGGCTCTTCTGCAGAGTTAAGGGTGGGACGCTCAAGGAGGGCTTAAAAGCCCGGGGTGACCCAAGCAGGATGGAGGACCGCTTGGGCCTCCCCATCCCGGGCCCGTCCAACCAACCCCTTTCCCCCCGGTACCCACACCAATTCACAGGATTCAAGCTTACCTCCTCCCCGAGCTTCTTTCGCAAGCGCAGTTCGGAGGTGGCACCGCCGCCTCAGCTCCGAGGAGCGGGGGAGGCGACTCTCTGTCCCCGCGCCCGGCCCCGGGGAGACGACGGCGAGAGGGAGGTGCGCGCGCGGACCCCGGGAACAGGCCCTCGCCTAGCGAGGGACTCCGGGATGGCTGGGAAGCAGAGCCCGCTCGCCGCTTCGCCAGGATCGAGACAGCCTGGGACGTAGGGGGAAAAAAAGAAACAAAGAAAGGAAGAGACTGGAGAGTAAGAAAAGACAAGGAAAACACTGTGAGGCCTCAAAACCCCGCCGGAAGTCAAGAGTTTGCCCTGTTCCTCAGAAGACCGAGGCAACTTCCGGCCTCCGGATTAGTCGTCAGAGAGCAGGCTCCGCCCCTCTGTGGCCACGCCTCCTGGGCGTGACGTTGGCGCCGAGGCGTGGGGTGAAATCAACAAATCTGTGCTTTAGCTGCAATCCCTGGAGAAGAAACCTGGAATCCGGGGGAGCAGAAACTGCCACTTTTAAAGTGAATTTAAGAGGAAGAGATTTCTCATTTTATTACATAATTTCTTACAATAATAAACGGCTACTGTAAATGTGCAGAAAGGCACATTTGTTGTCGAAATAACTGCTGTCATTCATTTCCCTCAAAGTTTTCATTGAGCAGCTGAACTGGAGAGACGCGCGGTATTTGTCTTGTTTTTCATGCACCTCTGCCTTCTCAGACAGTAACAGCTGTCGTCTATTACTGTGGAGCAAAAGGCAAGCATGACTGCGTCTTTAAAGGAGCCAGCAGAAATTTACTGTAAATTGGGAGCAGAGATCTTGACTGTACTTCTAACAACCATCTTTCCTTGTTTAGGATACAATGCTCTGCATGAAGTTAGTTACTGAAATTGCTTGAGATGGCTAGGCAAATGTCAGGGATCAAGAAAAACCCAGTACCTAGCCTTTCACAAATTAAAAAAAAAGATAAAATGTAAACCCTGGTCGGCGTTAATTTTAAGGTACCGTTTATTTTTGTTCTTTGACAAAACCAAGGAATGAGAAAACCTTTGATCAAAACTACTGATAAAACTCAAAAAGAAACGAGGACAATGGTTTGGCTGGAATCAGTAAATTAAAATATGGGAACAGAGTGAAAAAGTCAAGGGCATTAAACATTCCTGACAACATGCGAAGCTATTTTAGCAACAGCAACCAGAGCTTCTGAACACGTGGGTCTGATGAATCTCTCTGGCAGCAAGAATCCAAATTTGCCTTTATCTCGAAGTTCAATTGTAAACGAATATTTGATGCCCAAGTCATAGATCCAGTCATCTGAACCTCCAGGAGCTAGATCTACAAAAAGAAAAAACAAATTACTTTCTGAAATACAGATGTTTCGAGTTAGCTAATAAGGTGGGATTTTTTTTCTAAAAATGAAAATAGCTTTGCTTTTTTCTGATTATTATAGAAGTTTCTGGAAGAAAATAGAGATTGAAGGAAAGCAGTTTAAGGAAGAAAAGAAAAATTACCCATGTAACCCTACCAAGAAGTGATGATCACCGTTTCTATTCTAGTGCTTTCTTTTCTAGTACATACTTGAACATAATTTTTTTCCTACATAAATAAGATCATTCTATGCAAGCGGTTCAATAACATTTCTAAACATAATCTATCCTGAGCAGCTGTATGTATTAATGGGTTCAAATCTACCTTATCATTTTTAATGACCTTATAGCATTTCTCTGTAAAGCTGGTGTGATTAATTTTAATAATTATTTATCTAGAGAGCTTTAGGGGTTTTTTTTTCTATTTAATAGAAACAACTTTACAATGAACATCCTTGTTTATCCATAATTGCTTCGTTGCTTCTTGAGAATATTCTTTCCTAGAAGCAGATTCTCTAGTCTAAGGGTATGCACTTTTCACTGATGAGCTACGTGTTGCCAAATAGCCATCAAAAGAATGGAGCAATCTATACCTCCATTCAGTTCAGTTCAGTTCAGTTCAGTCGCTCAGTCATGTCCGACTCTTTGCGACCTCGTGAATCGCAGCACGCCAATCCTCCCTGTCCATCACCAGCTCCCGGAGTCTACTCAAAGTGATGCTATCCAGCCATCTCATCCTCTGTCGTCCCCTTCTCCTCCTGTCCCCAATCCTTCCCAGCATCAGGGTCTTTTCCAAGGAGTCAACTCTTCACATCAGGTGGCCAAAGTATTGGAGTTTCAGCTTCAGCGTCAGTCCTTCCAATGAACATCCAGGACTGATCTCCTTTAGTTTAGGATGGACTGGTTGGATCTCCTTGCAGTTAGCTGGGTATGAATATGTCCACTTCCCCTTACCATACCATCTGTTGGAATCATACATTTCTGGCAATTTTATGGGTGAAAAATAGTATCAAATTGTGTTACTTTGTCAGTGATTTGGACATTTTGATATATTGTACATCTTTATATTATTTTATCCATTTTCTTTGTTCATTTTTCTTGATTCATTTTATAGATTACTTACAAAACAACATTTATGTTCTTAGCCTTCTGTAATATGTGGAGAATTTTTTGTCTTATTTGGTAATTTAGCTTTCAGTTTGGTTTATGGCCAGGTTTTTATACTAAAATATTTCATGTATCTGGAATTTATTTTGGAGAAAGACATGTTAGTAATCCAAATACAGTTTTTTTTCCTAAGCAACTTACCCCTTTTTCCAACCCTAATAATTGAACATTCTTAACTGTTTGAAATGCCTTCTTTATGAGATACTAGATGTTGTGTATCTGTCTTTTTGTCCTCACTATTCCCTCACAATTGATCTGTCTCTTCCAGGCTGAGTGCCTTTACAATGAACATTCTTATTTATACACAATTGCTTCTTTGTTTCTTTATAATTACTATAATTAAAACAACACTGTAACTACAACAGGTTTGTAACGTGTTTTAATACTTGGTTGGAGCAGATTCTCTCTTATTAGTCTTACTTTTCAGAATTTTACAAGCTCTTCTACCAAGTGTATTTTTTCAAATAAAGCTCAGGAACCTGGAAGTCCAGAGTGTAAGACTCCACTCTACCACCGCTGGGGGCACATCGTTGATCCCTGGTCAGGGAACCAAGATCCCTCGTGCCATGAGGCACAGCCAAAAAATTAAAAAACAAATAAATAAATGAAGTTCAAAGTTATTTAAGTGCTCACTGGGCTGCATTAAATACACAAACTAATTTAGGATGATTGGCACTTTTTTTTAATATTGCTTTCCCACTCAAAAAACAGTAGGTTTCTCATTTTGTCTTCATGTGTGTATACCAGTAAAGTTTTCTAAGTTTTTCACTGAGATCATTGAATTTGTGTATGTGCACAAATATACATTTAACAATGAATCTATGTACATATATATCTATATATGTACATGTCTGCATGTGTATACATGTACATTGGAGGGGGCAGTAGGAACTTTTTTCTATTTATTTTCTTCCTGATTATTTTTGGTATGTAAGTTATAGATTTATATATGTTTAGTTCATAGTCACCTTACTCAACTCTTGGATTGCTAATAATATTTTTGGTTGATTTCCTACTATTTCCAACTATTTTGGTTGATTTTCCAGGTAGACAATCATTTAAGAAGCAAAGTGACCACTTTTCTTCTATCTAATACCTGTACTTGAATTAACTACACAAGTCTTTACTGAAGTGCTAAAAAATATTCATCAGCAGTGCATTAGTTAAGTTACTCTTTCAGCAAATATTTCTAATAGTTATTATTAATATCTGGCATTTATTCTTCCAACTATATTTTTATACTTACACATAGATTTGTATTGAATGAATGCATGCATGAAGATGGAATTATTTCATCAAAACAGGATCTTTCTCTAGAAGTTCCTCCAGCCCTGAAGGAACAGTAGTAGAGAAGATGATGGGAATCAAAGAAAGGGGTGATTTATGAAAGGAAGTTGTGGCCCAGAGCAAGGACCTGGGTCAGCAAAGGCAGAGAAAGACTGGTGACAGCAAGAGGTAGAATATCATGTGGACCAGTCTGGCCTCAGTTTGTCCTGAGATTGTCTGGAATGATTGAGGAGGAAGAGGAAGATTCTGAACTTTCTGGTAATGAAGCCTCATGTACTCGTGTAATTTATTCAGTATGAATGTTTTCACCCCCCTGTAGATCATACCAGTTGAAGGAAATTCTGGGACTTCAAATATATTGCCTCAAAGCCTTTTCACATGCCATTCCCACTCCTGGTTCTTCCCCACACCTTTGTCTGGCAACCACTTGCAGGATAGGTCTCACAGACATGTCACCTACTGAGAAAGATGTTCCCAGGCCACCCGGGCTGAGTTGCCTCTCTCTCTCTGGCAGTCATTTTCAAACCTATACACTTACTTAGGGGAAGACTCTTGAGAGTTCCTTGGACTGCAAGGAGATCAAACCAGTAGATCCTAAAAGAAATCAACCCTGAATATGCATCAGAAAGACTGATGCTGAAGCTGAAACTCTAATACTTTAGCCGCCTGATGTGAAGAACTCACTGGAAAAGACCCTGATGCTGGGAAAGATTGAAGGCAGGAGGGGAAGGGGATGACAGGGGATGAGATGGATGGATGGCATCACTGACTCAATAGACATGAGTTTGAGCAAGCTTTGGGAGATAGTGAAGTCAGGGAGGCCTGGCATGCTGCAGTCCATGGGGTCACAAAGAGTTGGACATGACTGAGCAACTGAACAACAACAACAAATATGTTTATTTTATGTTCTTCATTATCAGTGGGACTATACTATATTTTACTATTTAATTGTTTACATCAGAGATTGGGAAACTTTTCCTGTAAAGAACCAGATAATTAATATTTTAGGCTTTGAGGGCCATGTAGTCTATGACACAATTACTCAATTTCACTATCGTGAAAGTTTTATAGACAATATGCAATTGAATGAGTGTGGTGTGCTCAAATAAGACTATTTGTGGACATTGAAATTTGAATGTTATGTAATTTTCACATGTCACAAAATCTTATTCTTCTTTTGGTTTTCTTTAACCATTTAAGAAATAGAAAAACCATTCTTAGCTTACAAGCTATCCAGAAACAAGCAGCAGGCTAGATTCGGCCTGGGGATTATAGTTTGCTGACGGCTTGTTACATGCTTATTTTCTGTTTTCTCTTCTCCCGTCCCCCCCTCCAGTTTCAAAAAAATTGTTTGTTATTCCCTCTGTGGATACAAAGGAATCCCTCAAAAAATACCTCCCAGCAGAGATTAATTTAAGATATTTGTTAAGAACTTGCCACATACATGTTCTCATCAGTGTGATATAAACAAAGGATATTCAACTCCAGCGTGCCATGAGCTGCACTTTTGGACACAGGTTGTCTCTTAAAAGCGTCTCATTTAAATGGCATTCTTAGATTTGTACAGTGTTCAACCTGCACAATCTTACATGGTGGCCTTGGACACCTTAAACGTTCTTTTGAACTTGTGTGACTTTTTCTGTTTCAGTCAACTAATGTGATACCAATTCTATAATCCCTACTCTATAGGAAAGAGCATAATTTCTTAAGTATCATTTTGGTTCCTTTCTAGTATGTATATTAATGTAGCTTTCTTCAACAATGTCATAGCTATTATTCTTCCATTTCCAGTTGTTATAATCCAATTGTTTTATGTGATTTAAAAGATTTCAGTTAGAAAAATTAAATCCACCCAGAAAAACCAAACACAAATTTCTTTAGTACCTCACAGTCCCCCAAAATCTGAAGAAGAAATACTTACATAAACTTTCTGAGCCACTGCCGTGTGTATATCTGATGTTTCTATCAATATTCCCTATAGCATAGACTGCTTCTCTGGCCACTAGAGACTGAAATCAACAGAATATGGAATTTCAGTTAATGTGCAGCTTTAAAACAAGACAGGTACAAGTTTCTAAAAAAAAAAAACCAACCATATAGTAACTGAATCAGGCTGTAGATATGAAGAAATAGCAGAATGGTTGTTGTCAGGGGCTGGGGTAGAGGTGGGAAGAAAATGGAGATAATGGTCAGAGGATACAAACTTCCAGTTATGTGGTGAATAATTTCTGAGGATCTAAAATACAGTCTGATGACTCTAGTTAACAATACTGTTTTATATACCTGAAAGTTGCTAAGAGAATAGATATTAAGGGTTCTCACCACAAAAGAAAAGAATTATGTGAGATGATGAATATATTAATTAATTTTATTGTGATCATTTCACAATATATATATGTATCAAATAATGACATTGTACATGTTAAATTTACACAAAATTAAAAGTCAGTTATATACCACTAAAGCTGAGGGAAAATGGTATAATGAAAAATCTGCATTTATCCAAAAGGTAAATTGAGAAGAATAAATTAACTTTTAAAAATGTTTTTCCCTTTATGGAAATCACAGTTGGATGGCTACAAACACAGATCCTTCCAATATAATTAAATTTTTATTTAATTTGAAGAAAAAGGAATTCTCACATGCCTTTTTAAGAAATTCATTTATTTTGTAAAACAAAGCATACATAACAAAGTTATACTGTAAGACAAAGTATAACTACATTGCAAAGACAAATAACTAGGCAAAATTATCACCGAGCTTTAAACTCAGCTTCTCTAAACAATATGCACATCTCAGGTATGAATGATTCCCTCCTCATCCTTCTCATAAGCTCTTTCTTTTTTTGAGTAAAATGTGCAAGAACTCATCTAATAAAAAAGATTATATCCCTGGAGTGCAGCAAGATGGTAACTAAATTCCCTGTTATTTTTGTTTCCAGCTTATGCAGATCTTTTCTGAAACTGGCACTAGCATTATAGTATTTACTGTTGCTCCTTTGAATGACCACAAGGAATATCAGTGGATATGATGCTGTGTCACCCCCTGCTCACAGTAAGTTTTAATGGAACCACATGAACTACAGAATAAAATGTAAATTTATTCTGACGTTCAAACAAGCTAACTGTTCTTCACAAATGGATCTCATATGCTTTCTGAGGGATCAACTTCCTTTTCTTGCCCCTACATTCCCCTGAACATAATTCCTGTGGGGAAGCTATGGTCTCTGCTTAGAAATTCTTCTCTTCCCTGTCCACTTATAGAAATCCTATCTTTCAATATTGTCTGAAACTGTACCTGGTTCTTGACTTCACTAGCACTTTACCATTCCTTCTTTACAGTACATTACATCTTCAGTTCAGTTCAATTCCGTCGCTCAGTCGTGTCTGACTCTTTGCGACCCCATGAATTGCAGCACGCCAGGCCTCCCTGTCCATCACCAACTCCCAGAGTCCACCCAAACCCATGTCCATGAGTCGGTGATGCCATCCAACCATCTCATCCTCCATTGCCCCCTTCTCCTTCTGCCCTCAATCTTTCCCAGCATCAGAGTCTTTTCAAATGAGTCAGCTCTTCACATCAGATGGCCAAAGTATTGGAGTTTCAGCTTCAGCATCAGTCCTTCCAATGAACCCCCAGGACTGATCTCCTTTAGGATGGACTGGTTGGATCTCCTTGCAGTCCAAGGGACTCTCAAGAGTCTTCTCCAACACCACAGTTCAAAAGCATCAATTCTTTGGCGCTCAGCTTTCTTCACAGTCCAACTCTCACATCCATACATGACCACTGGAAAAACCATAGCCTTGACTAGACAGACCTTTTTTGACAAAGCAATGTCTCTGCTTTTTAATATGCTGTCTAGGTTGGTCATAACTTTTCTTCCAAGGAGTGAGCATCTTTTAATTTCATGGCTGCAGTCACCATCTGCAGTGATTTTGGAGCCCCCCCAAAATAAAGTCAGCCACTGTTTCCACTGTTTCCCCAGCTATTTGCCATGAAGTGATGGGACCAGATGCCATTATAAGTCCTCAAGGTGGAGACTTTATCCCCTCCCTTATCTGTTTCCCTCTGAATGAATTAATAAGGCCACCCTTAGCTATCGCAGTCAGAAGGGAGCTGTACCATCTCTGCCACTTATAGAATAGTTATTCCCTTGAAGAAGGGAATGGCTATCCTTCCCAGGATTCTTGGCTGGAGAATTCTATGGACAGAAGAGCCTGGAGGACCACAGTCCATGGGGTCGCCAAGAGTCAAAGACGACTGAGTAACTAACACTTCCACTTTTCACACTACAGAGCAGGGTCACCAACCTCGGGATCACAGGGTAGAACCAGGCCACCCAGGAGGAGGCGAGCGGAAGGCAGGCTAGTGAAGGTTCACCTGCGTTTACAGCTGCTCCCCATCACTCGCATTACAGCCTAAGCTCCACCTCCTGTCAGATCAGCAGCGGCATAATAACATGCTTGAATCACCCCAAAACTACCCCCGCCCCACAGATCCCTGGCGCCAAAAAGGTTGGGGACCACTGCCTTAGAGTAATCTGCTAGTGGCTGAGCTCTCTAACCATATAACATTCTCTTACAGGGCAGAGCCCTACCCAATGCTTCTTTCCGTGTCCATCGAACAGTATTTTACACATAATAACTCAACAAACATTGTGATAACAGCAGCCCAAAAATAACTCAAAATCACATTAAATCTATTTCCAGGTCATGACAAATACCCTCTCACTTCTTCAATCACCAATCAAGGAGCGTTCCTTAAAAATTTTCCCTTGAGAAGAAAAAGGAATCCTAAGTATCAAGTATGTTTCTGTTCTAAAGGAGTTATTTTCAGCAACTGCAAATAACTTTACATTTGTCATCAGGAATCGCTAGCCCCTAACATGGCTATAGTTTATTCTGTTAAGAGAACCAGGACAAAACAAGTCAATGAGAAATAAACTACTACATAAAGAAAAGACCTTGGGCAAGAACAGGAATGATGCCATAGCACTTCCATTGACTAGAGAGCATCTGGGGTGATGATTTGCTCAAACCTAACCACAATCCATCAAGAACCCTTGCATCCTCATCTTTTGCCATCTTACCCAAGCACAGAATATCTGCGGCCAAAAAGTGGTTGAGGGAGTAGTATCTGTGTGAGTCCTCTTTGAACTCACTGTACCATCCATTGCATTCCAAAAAGGAGGGATGATCTTGCCTCAATGCTGAACTTGGAGTTGCTTTTAATAGGACCAAATCCCTGCAAGTAAGGGAGGTCAGTGTAAAAACAATTCCCAATGCTAATATCAGATCAGTAAGTATTGTGCTAAGACTTGACCTGTGGCAGGCTGCCATAGAAAACTAGCCACCACAGACAGACCAATAATTCCAGAAAGTCTTGTCCTTGGCTTCATATGTAGGTCAGGTCAAGGTGGACTGGTTCCCTCCTGACATCCCAAGAGCTTGTCTGACGCTTTCCTAGGTAGCCCCTCTGCTGGACAGAAGTTCATGTCCTCAAAGGAAGGCTCAGTTCTTTACAGTCTCTCAATGAACCTCGGCCCAGGGTGACTCTCAAAAGAGTTAGATCAAGATAGAAAGCATCTATCCCACTTCGTACTCTATGGGAGAATAGTTTCCCCCACAGTTTTCGATTCTTGAACTAAGTATTATTTTACTTACGAAATGCTAACAAATAAATGAATTAAGCAGCACTTACCAGTTCCTCGTGGTCTTTGCTTCTGCTTCGGCTGTAGGAATATGGAAACACTATCTTCTGGGAGTAGGAATGCATGCTGATGTAAGCTTTAATGTGCTTGATATTTCTTCTCAAGAAATCAGCCACCGCCTTCACTTCTGGTTCCGATTCAGGGTAAGTTCCACAGTAGACTTGTGAGCACGAGTTACTTGAGGCACCCTCCCCTGGAGTGAAATGGATGGAGTGGAATTATAAGGGGCTACACTTCCTATTTGTGATCTCCCTGGCAATGTATTCTCCTAATATCTAGCGTGTAACATTTTTAGATAAACGGACTTGCTCGAGCGCTCTAAACGTTTGTGACAATGTCATCAATGCTCTGTACCCCCCAATGTAGGGGGCCTGGAGTTCAGTCCCTGGTCAGAGAACTAGATCCCACATGCAGCAACTAAGAGTTCACATACCTAAACTAAAACAAAGGAAAAACAGAGAAACCACATGCCACAATGAAGCCTGAAGATCCTTCATGAGACAATGAAGACCCAGTGCAGCCAAATAAATAAATAATTATTTTTAAAAATGTTGTCTGTATTCATTTTGAATTCAAAATTTATATGCCCTCAGAGCAACCAATCCACCAGTTGTGGCCTAAGGGCAGCTATCTTGCAGCCTCAAGAAAGTGGCTGTGAGAAGGTCAGAAATGCCAGCTCTGCCTCTGAATATGTGGTTACATGAGAAAAACATAACCCCATCTTCTCCAATCATTCTAAGTTTGGTTTTTCTGATGTGTATAGTTTGGTTGCTGTTGTGCTCAGCTGAGTCAGATGCTTTGAGACACTTTGGACTGTAGCCAGCCAAGCTCCTCTGTCCATGGGATTTTTCAGGCAAGAATACTAGAGTGGATTGCTTTTCCTTCTCCAGGGGATCTTCCCAACCCAGAGATGGAACCTACTATGTGTCTTGTGTCTCCTGCACTGCAGGAGGCAAATTCCTTACTGCTGAGCCATGGGGAAAGCCAGATATGTGTAGTTTAAAAATCACTAATTAACATAGCCCACAATAGAAAAGTCTCATTTGGGAACTCAGGTCTGCTTTCAGTGCTACTTCTAACCTGCTAAAAATATTAGTAAATAAAATGGGATGGCAACATTTGGTGTCAGAATAATGCGTGTCTATTCCTTTGAGAAATTAGAGTAAGCATCATTTTAGATGGCAGCCTGACTTTTAACATTTCTCTTTCTGTACCTAAGTCAAGGGTTGAGGCCCAGGGAGCCACCTCTGTCCCAAAAGATTATCTCTTCAAGAAACAGTTTATTAGCCTCAAATTGCCTCCTTCACTTGTGTTCTGCCAATCAGAATCCCTCCACCAATAAGTTGAAATGGAGATGCAGTTTCTAGTTTCAAGCTGCTCTCTTGAAAACAAAGATAATAACAGTGCCAGCTGACTTGCAATGAACACAAGTTGTATGTCAGGAACGCTGCTAAAACTTATAGGGACTATCTCCTTCAATCTTCACAGCAAATCTATGAAGCAAATGCTGTTATTTTAGGAGATGCAAATTGGGCATTAGGGGTGGTAACCATTGTTTACAATAGATGCTATGGAGCATATTGTTAATCAGCCTATCACTTGATTTCAATCTTGGCATTGCCATTTAATGGTTATCTGGCTTGGGTGATTTTTTTTTTTAACCTATGAGTCAAAAGTTGATGTAATCCAAATTAGTCTTTATAGAAAAGAATAATGGTTATGAAAGATGAGGCCTTAAATTGAACACCACTTTTAGACTTTCATTATAAGAACTGTCTGGAATTCCCATTCTATGTAACATCAACAGAACTTATTTGGCTCCGCAGGAAATCTGAATTGCCCATATGTTCTCTGGCTTCCTGAAGCAGCCAAGCAAGACAAATTCTTTTAATTCAATGGATGCTTTACATTAAAAAAAATAATAATCCACTTTTGGCACAACATGGGTATTTGGCACCATCAACTTCTAACATGTTGGAAATTTTCATTTCAAATATATATTTTTTGGTTTTATTTTTAAAAATACCATTTACTCCATAAGGCACTGCTAATTGTTAAGACTCAACAGTAACAAAAGAATACAAAAATCATTCTAACCTTCTCTTTTGGCCCTTAAGCTGTTTATCCCTCACTTGTATTTCAATCAGTCTTCTAGTTCAGTTCAGTGGCTCAGTCGTGTCCGACTCTTTGAGACCCCATGAACCGCAACACGCCAGGCTTCCCTGTTCATCACCGACTCCCAGAGTTCACCCAAACCCATGTCCATCGAGTCAGTGATGCCATCCAACCATCTCATCCTCTGTTGTCCCCTTCTCCTCTTGCCCTCAATCTTTCTCAGCGTCAGGGTCTTTTCAAATAGGTGAGAAAGAGTAGAATTCTTGTACATGCTCTAAGAGGCAAAGCAATATTGATTTTTTTAAACCTATCTATACTTTATTTCTTTTATCTATTAAATGGAGAAATCATAAAATGCTTTGCCCAGTGCCTGGCATATACTGAGTGTTCAGTAACTATTGTTTATCATCATCGTCACCATCATCACATGGGTTGGGACACAGAGAAGACCAGGGTGCTTTGCAGAGATGAGATGAGCAGAGAAAGGACCCACTGAGTCCCCTACAGTCTTCCAGGCCCAGTTTCAGTCTGTTTCCAAGGTCTGCCTGAATCCTGGTCCTTGGGTTCCTCGGGCTACTCCATTATCCTCACAGAGTCTGCCTTTCTTACTTAAGCTTGCTCATTTTCTTCCTGTTATTGCAATAGAAACAAACTTAATGTTTATTAAACATCCCCACCCTCACCCAAGGAAATGTTTTTCTCAGGTCTTTCCAAACATTTGTGTTAGTTTTTAATTAATAATGTCATTGGACAAACCATTTTTGATAGTTTAGTTACCTTTGAATACTTTTACTTAACCCCATACGTACAAGTTTATCATTTCAAATGTAATCAACATAAAAATTACTTGCGAGATATTTTGTGTTACTTTTCATTCCAAGAGTATGGTGTCTCGTTCACCTTCATTGCACGTCTAAGTTTGGACAAGCCACATTTCCAGTGTTCCATGGCCACATGTGGCTAGAAGCTACTGTTATGAACAGTGCCAGCTCAGATTCTCATTTTGTGACCATCATTCTAGAGATTTCAAACTTTTGTTTGAAAGAGCCATCTAGAGTCAATCTGTTTTTCAGATTCTGTTTTGCCTTTCAATAGGTATGTTAATATGGGCACACCACTTCATCTCTCTCAGCCCAAATGCTTCATTTGTACCAAGAGTTGCTTGGTCTTCCAGGTCCCTTCATGTTCAATCATTCTTTGATCTATAAGCAATGGGATAAAAAAAAATACCTGGAATAGCAAACCTATTGAGACAAAAAGTCAGTCAGAAACTACCAGGGGCTCCTATGTGTGGTGAACAAGAAGACATTGCTTAATGGTTTTAGAATTTCTGTTTGGAATGACAAAAAAATTGGGGAACAGATATTGGTCATGGGTGCAAAAGATTGGGAATGCACTCAAAGTCACTGAACTATAGTTTTTAATGGTTGAAGTGGCAAAATTTTATGTTATATATGTTTTACTATGATTAGAAAAAGTAAAAGACCATATGGTCCCTAAGAAAAGAAATGAAATACTTTCCATCCCACTCCAGTTGCAAAAACATTGTAGTTTAACTTAACATTTCAGAAAATAAGTAGAGTTGTTAAAAGAAGTTTGAGACCAGAGGTCCTCACAAATACCCCCTGTTGGAGACTGAATTCTTCTCTCCCCATGTGTGCATGCAAAGTCACTTCAGTCTTGTCAGACTCTGTGACCCTATAGACTGTAGCCCACCAGGCTCCTCTGTCAATGGGATTCTCTAGGCAAGAACACTGGAGTGGAGAGCCATGCCCTCCTCCAGGGGATCCTCCTGACCCAGGAATCGAACCCAAGTCTCTTACTACTACTGCTGTGGCAGGCAGGTTCTTTACCACTAGCACATCCTGGGAAGCCCCACTCTACCCCCAGTTCCTGTGTTGAAGCCGTAAGCCATCCTGTGTTATATTGGGAGATAGGGCCTTAAAGGAGGTGATAAAGTCATAAAAGTAAGGCCCTGATCCACTATAACTGGTGTCTTTATAAGAAGAAAGGGACACCACGGATGCATGGACACAGTGAAAAGGCTGTAGGACACAGCAAGAAAGCAGCCATCTGCACGCCAAGGAGAGATGCCTCAAGAGAAACCCACCCTGCTGATGAACTTGATCTTGGACTTACAACCTCCAGAACTACAAGAAGTACATTTCTTTTGTTTGAGCCCTCCACCCTGTGATATTTTGTTATGGCAATCCAAGCAGACTAAGATATCCCCACCTCTATTTCCAGCTCCAACACAAACACACACACATATACACAATTTTAAAACAGAGGAAAGGTAAAATGAACATAAAATGAGTAAGTAGGCTTTGCAGGACAGTGATGGAGACACAGACATAGAGAACAGACTTACAGACACGGTTGGGGTTAGGAGGAAGGAGAGGGTGGGGTGTATGGAGAGAGTAGCTTGGAAACCTACATTATCATAAGTGAAATAGATAGTCCGTGGGAATTTGCTGTATGCCTCAGGGAACTCACAATGGGGCTCTGTAACAACCTAGAAGGTGGGATGGGGAGGAAGGTTGGAGGGAAGTTCAAGAGGGAGGGGACATATATGCCCACGGCTGATTCATGTTGCTGTTTGGCAGAAACCAACACAAAACTGTAAGCAATTATCCTTCAATTAAATATCAAAAGAATTTTTAAAAAATTTTGAGTGAATAAATAGGCTTGATATTATAATTTCCTGTTCCTAAGTGAGGTGCTCTTTCAGATTCTTGACAAAGTAATATAAAGGCACATTCTATTAATAGTTGTAGGGACAACGAAGAGATTAAATTGAATTCTTTTTTTCTCACTTTTTTTTTCTTTCTTTACTTTGCTCACAAAATACTGAAGAGATGCTGGGGCACTTAGTAAAAAAAAAAAAAGAGTTCCTTACTGTTATTTTTTGTTTTATTTGGAACTCTCTGTTATCTATAATATATTCTTGTTGCTTCTGTTCCTGCTTTTAACACCTGTGACATATAATAATACAACCACAGGCCTAATCAGGGGTCTGAAATATTTTTTGATGACTATAACAGAAGATATTTTGACTACTTGGTTATTCAAATTAGGTAACATTAGTTTCACCATAAAAAAACATTAGGTAAAATAGAGTAGTAAAAAGAAAAAAAGCTTACAGATAAAAGAAGCTTCAAAAAGGAACATGTATCTGAAGAGCGATTGTCAGACTCAGAAGAATCTCAGCAAATTTGGAGTCAGGCAGCCTGGCTTTATATCTCAGCTCCGCCACTTCCTAGCTCTGTGCTCTTGAGCAAGGGACTTAACCTTTTCAAGTCTGGGTTTCTTTATCAATGATGTGTAGATAATGAAACCCAGGGGATGAAGTATATAAACCACTCAGCACTTAGCAACTGTCAGCTCTGTTTATTCAGAGGCCTTTGATAATTAGCTGCTGCTTCTCTGACTCCCTCCCCAGTTATCACTGCCAGGGGGGTCTTTATGCTTCGGTGGACACTTTTATTGGACAATCTTAATGATGGCTTTTACAAAGAAACCACTAAATGTTTCCCTTGAGCCTGAGGCAGGATCAGCTATTATTTCCTGTGTTTTCTTACTAAGTCTGTGGCTTTCTTAGAACAATTTATTTCATGCACAGATTCATTTGAATAACTTTCTGAGACCTGCTGTGTGCCAGGTACTGAGCCAGGTAATAGATAATCGTCCTTACCCTCATGGAGTTTCTGACTGAAGAGGGACGAGGAAATCAAGAAAAAGTACTCTGCTGTGAAGTTTTTGTATCTATTAGGTTGGCCAAAAATTCATTCAGGTTTGTCCTTAAGCTCTTACTCCAGTGAACTTTTTGGCCAACATGATACATTGTGACAATGATGAAATTATGAGTTTTCACTTGGGCTTCCCAGGTGGCACTAGCAGTAAAGAACCCGCCTGCCAATGCAGGAGACTTCAAAGACATGGGTTTGTCTCAGTGATGCCCGATCCCAGCAGATCCTTCTGACCCCCCACTGGGGACTCAACAGCAGGGAGATGAAGACGATCATGACTGAGAGACCATGGCAAAAAAAAAGCAAAAAACAAAAAAAAAAGACATGGGTTTGATCCCTGGGTGGGGAAGATCCCCTGGAAGAGGAAATGGCCACCCACTCCAGTATTCTTGCCTGGAGAATCCCATGGACAGAGGAGCCTGGTGGGCTACACTCCATGAGGGTGCAGAGAGTCAGACACAACTGAAGTAACTTAGCAGGCTTAACTTTCCTTCTTTTTTAAAGGAAATACAGAGGATCATGTAACTATGTCTGCATACGGTAAAGGAATGGGAAGAAGAGGATATTTCTGTGGCTTCAACAGCTTTGCCCCCTCTACGTTGTCCTCATAGAGCCACATGCTCCCACTTTCAAAAATATAGATGATTCCAGCTCATTGTTTAGATTTGTATTTGTTTCCTAAATGTAGTAACTATGAAATATCCTTGGAAGGTGGGTCAACTAACACCTACCTCCCTGAGAGCAGACAATATTCCCAAGTCAGTGTTCACTGAGTACCACAACTCATTTGAATCAAGGAACAAGGAATTCCTACTGTGCTGAACACAAGTTTCTCTTTATGATCCTCATGAAAGAAAGAACTTAAGAAGGTGAACGGTAACAGGGAACACAAAATGTTTTGGGACTTCCCTGGCCATCCAGTGGTTACTTCCACTACAGGGGGCACAGGTCTGATCCCTGGTCCTGGTCGGGAAAACTAAGATTTCACAAGCCAAACAAACAAACAAAGGTTTTGCAACACTATAGAAGTAAACATTTTCCTGAACAATTGAAAACAAGAGATACCCATCCAACTCTAGTCTTTGATATCCTCATAATGAATGCTATTTGTTTATGAAAGTAGGAGATTTAGTGGTCAATTCCCTATGATTCTAGAGAAAAAGAATTTTAGAATTTTGAAGCTAGAAGGAACCTTATGGAACTGGCCCAACTGCCTTCTTATAAAGATGTGGCTATTAAAACAAGGAGGACAGGGTAAGGATGTTCTGCTGATTTTAGTCAACCTTCACATCATTACATTTAAGCAAAAAGTTTCTTATTTCAATTATTTCCTGATTCAGATAGTCCTCCCCTCTAATTAGCTTGAATTAATGGGTTTTTAGGAATACCACCTTTTAAATGAAGAGACATTGCTAGAAATTAAGCAAACAACCTACCACACCAGTGTTTGGAGGCAAAGTTCCTGTTCAGGTCTGTTCCGACGCAAGCATTGTTTTCATGTAAAGAACGATTCTTTCTCCACATTCGATCCTAAAGAAACAAAACACAGATTACCAGAGCATCCGTGTTTGCAGCTTAGGAGAGTCGCCACTTTTAATGCCAAAGTGGAGAGTGTTGTGTTTCTCTCTAACCCCATCTCTTCACCGGGTCACTGTCTTCACAGTACTTGTTGCATGGCCCCTGTTCTATCCAGGTCTTAACTGGGTTCACTCAAACTTGAATCAAATGCAATGGTGATATTTTATGAGCTTTGACCTACCAAAAAAAAAATTCAGCTTGTTTTTCTAGGCTGCTTACTGGCCTTCTTGTTAAGTCTTGCTTCCTTTAATTTTATGCATTGTCATTTTCTATCTTCTGTCCTTCTAAGAAAAGTAAAATAACTTGGTGTTTCAACTCAAATTAAAACCATGAGTTTCTTTTTTTTTAATTGAAATGTATTTGACATACAACATTGTATAAATTAAAGATGTTCAACATGTTAATTTGATTCATTTACATATTATGATTACTACTATTGGGATAATTAGCACTTCTAAGCTGTCACATTATCTCTTTTTTGTGGTGGAAATGATTAAGATCAAGTCCTTTAGCAAGTTTGATGATTATGATACAACGTTGTTGAATCATGAGTTTCAGTGCTCTCTTTTGATTGAATTCAACATTCACTTAAAACCTACAGGAAGCAGAGATGTGAAAATACGTCTAGTTTGATGGTACCTGTGATTGTAGTGATTCAACTCTGGTTTTTAAATGTAAAGCAAAAATACCCCATTGGGTTCTTGGGTTAATCTGGGAATTTAATCTTGTAAACAGTTGCATAGACTTGGTTGGAGTTCTGGGTTGGGATGACATGGCACCCTTTTCCCTATTCCACCAACCCTTCTGTCCAGCCTCCCCGTCTGTTTCCAACCCCAGGCCTGTGATTCTGGCAGCAACAGCTGCTCCTTCAGGAGTTAGTTGGCAGAGTTAAGATACAAAAGACGGTTGCAGAGTAAGACTAAAGCGTGGCTGAACTCCACTGGGAGTCCAGTGAAGGCATAAATTTATTGTAATAGCAATCTATACAATGTGACCATTTATTGAACTCCAATTTTATGTTAGATACTATACAAGGTATTTCCTATTTACTTAGTTCAGTGCTTGCTCATTCCCACCTAAAAACTTCTGTTCACAGTATTCGCCTTCCCTGAGATGACATTTTCATCAATCTCCTTCACCAATCCCATCTCTTCTGCTTAAATTAATTGATACATAAAATAATTCCTGTATAATTCCTTATGTTTCTAATCACTGCAATTATGCCCATTCCCCTGAAGGTTTAAATGTGCTATTCAAGTATGGTTTTCATATATGTTTGACTGTTTTTATAACTTAAAATTTTTTTAACCAAAAATTATTATTAGAGTTTACAATGCAGTCTTTTTTTTACACACAAGAATTAATGTATTTCAACCAACATTAACAAGTCAGAAAAGTGAAAAGTTTTTATATGCCTACACTTACACACATACACACCTATGAATAAACTCAAGCAAGAAGTTTGCAGAACTGTACAGACCAGAGTTTTTATGTGCTCCTCATTAAATTAGAAAGGACCGTACTTCATATTGCTTGAGTAATTTTATGTGAATCATGATGCTGTTGCATTAAAACGGTTTCCAGTGTAGACAAGACTGACCATGATACTCCTATATATGTTCATTATTGAATTAAAGGGTACTAGGATTAAATTCCACTCTGATGCACATTCAGTTAGAATGCCATTCTAGTTCTTGCAATTCATGATTTTTATAAATCAAAATACCATCCAAATAACTCCTAGTGAGAATGAACGGATGGAGGCACTGTGTATCAAGGCAGCTAACATCAAAAAAGAGATAAAACCAGACCTGTGCCACTCTTGCTGGGAAAACACCCTATCACATGAAGTAGTCTTGCCAAAAAAGTCAAACCTGAATCTTATTAATCTTCTAGAGTCCAAATATCAAGTTTCAGAAAATACAGAGGACAAAGCAACATGTTAAACTACAACATGGCAACGCAATGAGTAAATCCAGACAGGAAACTCTCTTCTTCAGTGAAAAAAAATTGCAGGGAAATAGAGAAAAAGAATTACGGGGAGAGAATCTATGGATTAAAAAAAAATAAAGGCTATAAAGCAATCACAATATATCAACCTTATTTGGGTCCTGAACCAAAGAACTGAACATTTTTAAAAAGTTGTGTTATGATCAGAAATTTAAATACTGATTAGAAATTTTATGATAGTAAATAATTATTGTTCATTTTTAGGTATAATTGTATTGTTATTTTTTAAGACCCCAGTTAGATGCATCCTGAAATATTTATTGATGAAATGATATGGTATCTGAGATTTGCTTCAAAAGGACATGGGTAAGATAGAAAGGAGTTGGGGATACAGGTGAAAAAAGATTGGCCATGAATTGATTGGCTATGTGATAAGTACATCAGAGTTTACCATACAATTATTTCCAGTCATATATGTTTGAACTTTCCCATAATGAATTAAACAAAAAAATTTTTTCATAATAAAACCGTTATGCTGGGATCCAGGATTCTATGAATAATTCTGTCTGTGTATCCTGTATGCTCTAAAGGAGTGTGTTTTGTTTTCTTTGCCTTCACCTACCTTTTTCCATGTGTAGTCATAACCATCCACATTAACCACTGGCATAATATAGAAATCCATGTGCTTCAGAAGATTGGTATACATCTTTTCTTTCCCATAGTTATGAGTTACCTACGGATTAAACCAAGTATATTTGATAACGTATCTTTTACCTCCTTCTAAACTTAGCCTGTTTCTTTTTTTTAATTGACATATAATTGACACATAATCCTGGAACAACACAGATTTGAACTGTGTGGGTCTACTTGTAGGCAGATTTTTTTCAATATTAAGTACTAGAGAACTACACAATCTGCAGTTCTTTGAATCCACAGGTGCAGAACTGTGCACAGATGGAGGTCCTGCTTATAAAAACATATAAACTTATGTGTGGATTTTTGAGTGTATGGAGGGTGGGTGTGCCTAACCACTGCATTGTTCAAGGGTCAACTATATTAGGTTCAGGTATTTTACCTAGTAATTCAATATTTGTATATATAGCGAAGGAATCACCACAATAAGTCTAGTTAATATCCATCTAGCTAACATCCACTAAACTTGGTCTGTGTTGTTGTTGTTGTTTTTTTTTTTTTTTTGTAATTTGACATTTAGATTTGCAGATTTAACTTTCAGGAAGAGTATTAATTCCTTGAAAAGTCTAGACTTCCGGTACAATGCTGACAAGTGATGGTAAATGTCCTGGACATGGGACAACTGGTCTTCCTATTTAATGGAGTCAGAAGACAGAATTATATGTTTTCTAAAACTTTCTTCAAGAAACAGAAGAACTCTTTATTAATACATAAAGCCCACCACAAAGATTTCAGGAAACAAAACCTAGACATTTTTCCACTCTTTTTATAATAATCTGCATCAATCACCACTTAAACTAACCTTGTCTCATTCCCAGACACGTCTAGATAATATTTTCTGCATTGTCTTATAATTTGTGAACTAAATTTTTCCTAGAATTGAGTGTATTTCCCAAGCATTCAGTCATTTGGCTTTAAAGTCAGTGGTAGCTTTTCCTAGGTACTGACTATGAGTTTCCTATCAGACATCATCTGACACTGTTCTTCTGTGCTTTAGATTCATACCCAGCTAGGGTCGCATACTTTCACATGATCCAAGGACATCCACATTCCAGTGACTGAGAAGCTATCCCCACAATGACCAAATATAGATGCCGGAGAACCACAAAGACAAATTTCAGGTAGTTAAATGATTTCATCTGGTGACTCAGAGGTAAAGAACCTGCCTGGCTAATGCAGAAGATGCAGGAGACACGGGTTAGATCACTGGGCTGAGAAGATGCCCTGGAGAAGGATATGGCCGCAGACTTCAGTATTCCTGCCTGGGAACTCACATGGACAGAAGAGCCTGGTGGGTTACAGTCCATGGGGTCGCGAAAGAGTCAAACACAACTTAGTGACTAAGCAACACGAAAGCTTTGGCATAAATTCTTCATTTGTGGTAACATTGCTACATTTAAATTCATGGATTAGTTCACAATTTTTTGCTGATTTAAACTTGACTCGAAAGACTTTGTTAAGAAACATTTTTCATTATTGATAGAAGAAAAATGTCTTTTTAAAAAACTGAAGTATAGTTGCTGTACAATTTTATATAAGTTACAGGTGTACAATACAGGTTCACGTACACCTGCAAAGGAAACCATCATCAAGACAAGAAGACAACCTACTGAATGTGAGAAAATATTTGCAAATGACATGATTAATAAGGGGCTAATATTCAAGAAAAATGTCTTCTAAATCTTACCTTTGCTATAGCTGAAATGTTACCATTTTTCTTTAAATATTTAAAATACTATATCCTTATCTCCCTAGAACAACCATAATAGTCAAATTTAAATTATTTGCCATAGGTAACCACTTACCAAATACGAGAGGAAAGAAAGAAAAATTACAAGTTACTTTTTGACCCACTATAGGTCAGGAAGAAAAACTTAATGAAAAGGAAGCAATTTTATAGAACGAAAGAAGCAATATTTTAAGTAATTGAGCAACTAGTGAAATCATTCTTATGCTACAAATTAGTACATTTATGTTAGAGTCATTTTTTTTTCAATAATAATGTAGCATTATCAGAAAAAAAATTAGGAGATCTTATTTTCTTTAAAATGAGAAAGTATCATTTTTATTTCTACAGGGGTTGCTGAACTTTTAATAGGCATGTCATGGTCAGTTTCTTTGTCTTTTTTACTCTCCTTATTTCCTTCCTACTTTAGCAATGGTTGGATGGAAGCCTTTCAGCAAAAAGTCAGTCTCTGAGAGAAGATCAAATATTAGCCCAGAAATTTGTCTAATAAGCAGGGCTCCAAACAGAAGGGCTGAGTGAGAGCTGAAATACAGCCTATATTCTGTGCGTCAAGCCCTACCCTCATGTGGGGCTGCAGCTGGAATCCCAGAGCAAGGGGGACCTATTTTTTTTTTTAACAATTTATTGAGATATTATTCATGTACCAGAAAATGCAGCATTTTAAAGTGCACAGTTCAGTGGGTTTTATATTTCACAGAATTAAGCAAAGATCATCACTACCCAATTACATGATATTTTCATAACCACCCCATCAATGTTGCTGTTGTTTGGTCACCCAGTTGTGCTTGACTCTGTGACCCCGTGGACGGCAGCATGCCAGACCTCCCTCTCCCTCACTATCTACCAGAGTTTGCCCAAGTTCATGCTCATTACATCAGTGATGCTGTCCAGCCATCTCATCCTCTGATGCCCTCTTCTCCTTCTGCCCTCAATCTTTCCCAGCATCAGGAATTTTTCCAGTGAGTCTTCTGTCCGCATCAAATGACCAAAATACTGGAACTTCAGCTTCAGCATCAGTCCTTCCAGTGAATATTCAGGGTTGATCTCCCTTAAGATTGACAAGTTTGATCTCCTCGCTGTCCGAGGGACTTTCAGGAGTCTTTTCCAGCACCATAGTCTGAAGTCATCAATTCTTTGGCATTCTGCCTTCTTTATGGTCCAGCTCTCACAACTCCCATCAATACAAAAAACTCCCTTTAGGAGTTACCCCTTTCTCCCTTCTCTTTCCCCAGCCTCTGGCAACCATTAATCTACTTTCTGTCTCTGTGCATTTGCTTATTCTGGACATTTCATGTTAAGTGGAATAATAAAATATATGGCCTTTTCTGTCTGACTTCTATCACTTAGCAAAATGTTTTCAAGATTCATCCATGTTATAGCCTGAATCAGTACTTCATTCCTTCTTGTTGCTGAATGATATTCCATTATAAGGTTATGCCACATTTTATTTGTCCACTCATAAGCTGATGGACATTTGGATTGTTTCCACTTTTTTTTTTTTCAATTTTTGGCTGCAGCATGCAGCATATGGGATCTTATTTCCCCAACCAGGAGTTGAATGGTGCCCCCTGCTTTAGAAGCATGGAGTCTTAAGCACTGGACTGCCAGGGAAGTCGCTGTTTCCAGTTTGGGACTTATGAATAGTGTTGCTATGAACATTTGTAAACATATGTGTTCAAATCTCTTGGCTATATACCTGAGTGGAATTGCTGGGTTAAATGGTAACTCTATGCTCAAACTTTTGAGGAACTGTCAAACTGTTTTCTAACATGGTTGCACCATTTTATGATCCCAACAGCAATGGATGAGAGTTCCAGTTTTTCCACACTCTTACCAATATTTGTTATTCACTATTTTAAAATTTTTGCCATCCTATTGAGTAGGAGGGCTTCCACTGTGGCTCAGCTGGCAAAGAATCCGCCTGCAATGAGGGATGCCTGGGTTCGATGCCTGGGTTGGGAAGATCTCCTGGAGAAGGGAACGGCTACCCACTCCAGTATTCTGGCCTGGAGAATTCCATGGACTGTATAGTCTATGGAGTCAAAAAGAGTTGGACATGACTGAGAGACTTTTACTTCACTTCACTTCATTGGGTAGGAAGTGGTATCTCTTTGTGGTTTTGACTCACATTTCCCTAATGACTAATGCTGTTGAGCATCTTTTCATATGCTTATTGGCTATTTGTATACCTTCTCTGAGAATTGTCTTTTCAGATGTTTTGCCCATTTAATAACTGGATTATTTATCTTTGCATTGTTTATTTGTTAAAGTTATTTATATATTTTGGATGTGAGTGCCTCATCATTTATAATTTGCAAAGATTTTCTCCCATTCTGTGAGTTGTCTTTTAGCTTTCTTGATAGTGTCCTTTGAAAAGCAGAAAGGTTTTTAATTTTGATAGAGTCTCATTTATCTCTTTTTTCTTTGGTTGCTGTGCTGTTGGTGTCAGATCTAATAGTTTGTTACCTAATCCAAATTGACAAAGATTCACCACTTCTATATTTTCTTCTAAGATTTTTGTAATTTTAGCTTTTCAACTTAGGTGTCTGACCCACTTTTAGTCAATATTTGCATATTGTGTGAGATAGGAGTCCAAATTCTTTTTTTTTTTTTTTTTTTTTTTGCATATGGAGAGTTGATTGTTTCAGCAATTGCATGCCCCCTTTTGATTCTGCACAAAGGCACCACCTGAACTGATAGTGAGCCTCTTCAGGTCTTTGATTAAAAAAGATGACAGTCCAGAGCAAGTGGGAATGGGTGACAATCTGTGGAGCAACAACAGAATGAAACCAGGACCTCAGGGGACAGGATTAGAAAGGGAGGGTAGAGAGAAACTGCAATATGGAGACTTCTTAATGTCTGTAAGTGGAGATGTGGGCCCCGATGGAAGGATGACCTGAATGGATTAGTCAGGTAACGTTTCGGGATCCTCAGGACCTGGGGTATTTTTCTGATTACCAAGGGAACTTGGTAATGGGGCAAACCTGTGTTTCCTTCAGGCATGTGGGGATTAAGGATAGGATTACATACATAGACATAGAAAATAAACTAATGGTTACCAAGGGGGAAGTGGGGGAGGAATAAATTAGCAGTTTGGGGTTAACATATACACACTACTATATATAAAATAAATAACAAAGATCTACTGTATGGCACAGGAAACTATACTCAATATTTTCTAATAATCTATAAGGGAAAAGAATCTGAAAAAAATATATATATATATATATAAACCTGATTCACTTTGCTGTGTACCTAAAACTACACAACATTGTAAATCAACTATGCTTCAATAAAAAAAGTGGTGGGAGGGGCTTCCCTGGTTGTCCATCAGCCAAGACTCTACACTTGTAATGCAGGGGGCCCAAGTTTGATCCTTGGCTAGGAAACTGGGTTCCACATACTGCAACTAAGAGTTGACCTGCCACAACTGAAAAGAAAAGAAAAAATCCTGCACACCAAAACTAAAGATTCCAAGTGCAGCAACTAAGACCCAACGCAGCCAAATAAATTCATAATCAAAATATTTTTAAATAAATAAAAACCAAATGGTTAAAGTCATATATTTCACTGAAAAAGAACCTACCTAAAATAAATAAAATATAAAACAGGGAGGGATACAGAACCAGTGAAGCTGCTCTGTTGTGTCCGAATCTTTGCGATCCCATGGACTATAGCCTACCAGGCTCTTCCATCCATGGAATTTTCCAGCCAAGAGTACTGGAGTGGGTTGCCATTTTCTTCTCCATGGGATCTTCCCGACTCAGGGATTGAACCCAGGTCTCCTGCATTGCAGGCGGACGCTTTACTGTCTGAGCTACCAGGGCGAAATCAATATTCTTAATTAACTTTGTGAATGATGTTGTTACTTATAAAAATATTTTCATATCTGACATTGATCCAGTTATTTATACTGCAGAAGTATGCCATCTAGATATCTAATCATGACCCTGAAGTCATGTAATCTCTCAAACTCTCTAAGCCTTAAAATTCTGACTTGGTGTATTTTAACTGTGTTCAAAGACACGATTTTTAAAAATAACATTTTCAACCAAGTTGAACATGTTCATGAATCTAATTCTTTACTATGAATTTAATCTGTGTATCACGGGGCTCTCCAAGCATATGTTTTCTGATGAGTTTTCACAGTCATCTATAAATATATTTACAGTTATGTTTCTATATCTAGTGAATGAATCACTCAGTGAGGATGATCGCTGCAGAAATAATGTCTGACACACAAAGACAGCACATAAATATTTGTTGATGGAATGATTCAACAGAAGGATAAGTAATATAACTGAAGTCACTGTCTTGCAGTTATAAAAGCAAAAAACAAGAATAAAGATGAGGAGCAAGGGTGGCGGAGGAAAGAGCACAAGAGCAAGTGAGCAATTAGAGGGCAGGAGATAAAGGCTTGACTAATACCCATCCCATGACTGATGATGACTCAGCTCTCTTTGCCTGGGGGACACTGGAGCTTTGTCTTTCTTATAATCCTAGACAAGAGTAACAATGCCTGCCAACAAGTTAACCAATAACCATTCGACAGAGAATAAATCTGTACATAAAAGCATATAAGACATTTTGAATGGAAGATTCTGAAATAAGCTATCATGCTCATGACCATTAAAAACACAACAAAGAGCTCTCCAAGTCTCATTGTGTGGATGAATAATTTAGACCTTATCCAATGGTAAGAAACTATTTAACCCAATAGTAGGTATTGTTTAAGTCCTCTCCAGACCCCAGAGTTGTATTTCAGTTTAAACCTGCAGCATTAATTTAAGTTTCCAATGCAGGAAGTGGATGTTGAGCACTGATTAAGTGGGCCAAAAAAATACAGTTATAGGGAACAGAAAAATGGCTTTTACTGTTTTCATTTGTTATACAGATTTACAGTCATTATAATTTTTACTATTATGAAATACTGCTTGTCTCATACATGGATTTTTTTTTTTAGTACAAGGCTTCTTTAGGGACAAAAGTCCCTACTACAATATATGGGAAAAAATATAATCTGCTCTGTAATAGGGTACTTTATGTTCAATTTCTAAGAGCAGAATGTGGCAAAAGATATCTGGATAATTCAAATCAAAAGAAAAAAATTAATTGGGACTCAATTTCGACAATTGCTTCGGTTCTTTCAGTTAGTAAACGGATTACAGCTGCAGGTGTGTGTTCAGCTGCTCAGTATGTCCAGCTCTTTGCGAGCCCATGGACTGTAGCCTTCCAGGCTCCTCTGTCCATGGGATTTTCCAGGCAAGAATACTGGAGTGGGTTGCCATTTCCTGATACTATTTCTTAATCATGTTGCAGTGTTTGAAAAGTGTGTTAGTTACTCAGTCATGTCCAACTCGTTGCGACCCCATGGACTGTACCTTGCCAGGCTCTCTCTGCCCATGGAATTCTTCAGACAAGAATGCTGAAGTGGGTGGACATTCTCTTCTCCAGGTGATCTCAACCAAGGGATCAAACCCAGGTCTCCTGCATTACAGGCAGATTCTTTCACCATATTAGCCACCAGGGAAGCCCTCCAGTGTTTGTATGCTTAGTCACTCATTCGTGTCCAACTCTTTGTGACCCCATGGACTGTAACTCACCAGGTTCCACTGTCCATGGGGAGTCTCCAGGCAAGAATACCGGAGTGGGTTGCCATGCCCTTCTCCAGGGGACCTTCCCAACCCAGGGATTGAACCCAGGTCTCTCACATTTCAGGCAGATTCTTTACCATCTGAGCCACAGGGGAAGCCAGCATTTAGTACCAGCTGGAAATGTAGAAAAGATAAGGCAGATAATCTTTAGGGGAATTTAAATGCTTAAATCCATGGTTCTCAATATGCATGAAAGTCAGCTAGGAAGCATGAGATAATTGTAGATTCCCAAGTCTCACCCCCAGAGGTTTCAAGTTGAGAATTCTAGGAGGTGATCTAGGAAAACGCATCTAATGAACAGGCCAGTTGAATCTACAGCAAGTGGTCTTAGGCCACATCCTGAGAAACTCTGGGCTTTAAGAGAATGTGAGTACTTACAGAGCCTACGAACCACAAGCAGAAAGCAGGAGAGATCCACTCTCTGGCATGGATTCCACAGTCAATCCACATGGCATTTTTGGCCCTTTGTTCTTTTTTAGAAACCTGCTCAGAGAAAACCAAAAAACAATTAAGAAGAAGCTTCAGGATAATAACGTCCTGAATAATAGGGCTTCGATTTCATCCTTTTAGTAAATCTATGAAATACGCCCTATTCCCTTCATTCCTTGGAGAATTCTTGATTTAAATTTCTTTTTATTCCTAAACAAATACCTGATGATACCAGAGCTACATGAGAAATTGCAGAAGTAGAGACCAAAGAACTAATGCTTCAGGCCATGTCTTCACACTTCAGTTAGAATGAAACGGGCATGTGTTGGGTGGGCAGCTTTCTGTGGGAAGTGGGCACAAAGAAAGGCTTGGGAGAGGGAAGTTAGTGGTGCCCAAGACAACCCTGGACTCCCTTACCATTTTCCTAGGGTGCACACTTTTAATGTGTAGATTATTTCCTTACTTCACACAAAAATAAACGCACATCTAATTTGACATCAATTTAATAACCAGGTCTGCAGACAGACCTTGTTCTGATTTACCATCTAGGGTACTAGTGTAAGCTGCCAACTTTCTGGAATAAGAACTACCAACTTTTCTTCAATGATAGTCTTTGATGATTTTAGAAGAATTCTCACAAACACCTCTATACAAAATGAATCATCATTCGTCTACTTTTAAATATTACACAATTTTACAGTATGGAGGGAAGGGAGAAGAGTGTTACAAAATCAAAGAGATATGTGAGGTTGGAATTCCAAAGCATGAAAAAGAAAGGGTTTCATTTTTAAATTGCCATGTATACCACTCAGGGAGTTTTCTTCTTAACAAACCTGAAGTTACTGATGTCCAACAAGAAGGCAAGTGAGGAAAGTTTTGGCCACAAAGGATAGAATTATACAAAGAGAATTACCCAGCTGATTTAATCTCCTCAGTTTAAAAGAAAATCCTGAGTTGTTTGACTAGTTGCTTTATTCGACCGTCTGTTTAACTGTGCTGAGCAAATTCTGTTGGTACCCATTCCGACACTGAGGAACCCTAGGGAATCACATGATGTGTACATCCTTGATTGAGCCTGGGACTAAAGCTTGCAAGAAGCATGGTTTTCCAACATGTACATCAGATCCCAGAAACACAAGTTCCAAAGAGTACACACAACAGGGCAAAAAGTAAATGTCATAGGTGGGTATGCCATGATTACATGGATCCAGCCTAGTAGACTAACTCAGCTACCAAGAGAACCCAATGTTGCCTAGGGTCTGACTTGAGTTCTTACTGCAAGCTCTTGTCAGAACAGGTTAAAACCCTGAAATTCTGACTCCAAATCTTATCTTTGGACAATCAAAGAGCCTCACCCATCACAGTTTAGACCATGTGAGGAAACTATGTATGAATGAAATTTTACTAAATCAAATGTATTTTTCCAATGATTAAATTTTTCCAGACCTTCTTCTTAATTTTTTTTTCTTTTTAGGAGAAAGAGTGGTTTTAAAAACAACAGAACTGTAGAATTAGAAATGAACAGGCAGGAATCAGTTTGGTTTCATGGTTCCCAATATTCTTCCTGTGGCCCAATTCATTGACTTTACTAAGGCCAGTTTGTTCAACTGATAATAAATAACCAAACAGATGGTGACTGAAGCAGAAGCTGTCATATCAGCCCTACTGCCAAGAATCCCATCATTGCTCTGGTTCCTATTCTTTCCTAGTTTCTGTTGTTCAATTCCTTTGGTTCTAAAAGTATATTAATGTCAATGTTTATTCAGTAACAGATCCCTTTCCTTCTTTTGGCCTAAGTCAGTCAGTCAGGGGTGGTGCTGATGGTGGTGGTTGTGGTGGTATAAATAAGAGGATTTGAAAGATAATCCAGACCACTCTCCTCATTTTATGAAGGTAGGCACTGGAACCTTGAAAGGCTAAGTGACTTACCTATGTCACAGAGTTGATTCTAAAACTGAGGTTACTGCTTTTAGATCAACACTGTTGTAATTCAAAGGAAATTCAAAAGTAGTCACCAATCACTGAATATCTGGAAGTTAAAGGTGAGGATCATTGGTAATACACATATTTCCAGAACTCAAAAAAAAAAAAAATCCGAGTAATAACAATCACCACTGGAGAATGAACACCTCTCCAAAGCTGAAAAATCCATGACTCTTCCCATAACATACCTTTAAAACATAAAGTGGGTATTTCTCGTATGAGGATCCAATGTGGATTTTTTCAACCATATCAGGATACTGCTCAGTCATAACTTCCATCCAAGAATAGATCTATCAAAGCAGAAACCAGTGGTCACAGAGCAAGTTCAAAGCATTTCCCTGACAAAGGAAACAGACAAATTCTTCCAGAAAGTGTTGTCCCTCTAGAAAAAATTTTGTGGAGATAACGAGGAACTAAAACACTTGAGGCAGACTGTTTCTTCTGCTGCTTAGGAAAATCAATAAAATTGAAGTTTTGAGAAGTATCAAGGTTTTGGGAAAGTGGAAATGTGCTAAGAAACGTATGACAAAGTAGGAAAAGATCATCTTTAAAGCACAATTCCTTAAGTAATTTTTAAAGGCTGATCATGTTAAATCCTCACCTCTGTGTATGAAATCCTATTTACCATTCAAGAGTTCATTTTTATATGAGATTTTTAAAAAATATTCACTTTTCAAGACTAACCTAAGGAAGCTCCAGGCACTGTCTTTGCACAGGATAAATAGAGCTGCCTTTGTTTCCCACTGGAGACTGTGGACTCACAACAAGGGCTATGAAATGATGAGAAGCCAAGGGGAGAACAATCTGGAGGAAAAAAGAATCTCTTCTATCCAGGGAAGGACTTTGATTCTAAAACTCTCTCCTAGGCGGAAGTCTAGTGGTTTGTGATTCTGACAAGATTATAGTAGAAGGAGAAAAACAAATAAATTCTAGGCCTGACTGTAGGCTGGCCCCCACTTCAAAGCAGGTGTTGAGTGGTGGAGCCTGGTCATGTTTTAAAGTAGACCAACTTCTCAGGGGCCATTTTAAAATGTTTACACCTTTGGTAATGGGAATAACCAACCCTTGGCCTCATTTCTAGGAAACGTGCTGAAGGTAATTTCAAATAGCAGTCCTAGCTGACGGGAACAGGAGCACTATTTATCCTTGGGTCTTCTTGCAGGAGCGTAACTAGGGCGAGTAGTATGTGTGATAGGTTGTCCTGTGCCAGGAACTAAGATGCTCCTGAAAGGTCTACCTGCTGCCAAGTACCAACGCTGTCAGTGTCTGCAGTGTTGAAAATTTAACCGTCAGAGATTTCCTCTGTTTACTGTTCTACTCCTCTAAGGCATGCATACATCTAAGAGAAGTGCTCCATCCAACTGTTCTGTGTCACAGCACTGACAGTTCAGTAGATTTCCTCCAACAAGGGAGGGTGTACTGTATTAATTATAGTAAGGCAGCTTTACAGAAAACTTTAAGTCTCATCTGCTATAATCAAGGTTACATCCTTTGAATAACGCTCTTCTTTTGCCATTTGTTTTAAGACGTGTTTTTTGGTTATTTGTTTTTCTCCTCTACTGTAGCTTACTTAAAACTTCCTAGTGAGAGTCAATGACAAAAGAAACCCCTTTCGCTCTCCAAGTGAACATGAATGCGGACTGAAGAGCAGTGCTGAAGGGGAAGAAAGGCAGAATTTGGGGGAGCGAGGTTGCTACAGTTGCTGCAAACCTCTTGGAAAAGATTCAGGATGGGAGGGATGAAGATGTCCAAACTGTTTTCTGAAATGTCATTGTGATGAAATGAATTGTGTTCCCCCTCAGATGCATATATTAATCCCCAGTGCCTTAGAACATGACTGTATTTGAAATCCCCAGTGCCTTAGAACATGACTGTATTTGAAGACAGGACCTTTAAAACAGTAATTAAGTTGCACTGAAGTGTCAGTGAGGGCCCTAATCTAACCCGACTGGGGTTCTAATAAGAAGTGGAGACTAGAATGGACAGCGAGGCTTCAGGGACGTGCACACACTAAGAAAAGGCCATGTGAGGGGGTGGCCATCTACAAGTCAAGGAGAGATGTCTCAGAACAAGCCAGCTCTGCTGACACCTTATTCTTGGACTTCCAACCTCCAGAACTGTGAGAGAATAAATTTCTGTTGTCTAAGCCACTCAGTAAATGGCACTTTGTTACGACAGACTGTAGCTCAAATGGTAAAGAATCTGCCTGCAATGCAGGACACCCAAGTTCAATCCTTGGGTCAAGAAGATGCCCTGGAGAAGAGAATGACAACCCACTCCAGTACTCTTGCCTAGAGAAGCCCATGGACAGAGGAGCCTGGCGGGCTACAGTCCATGGGGTTGCAAAGAGTCGATCACCACTGAGTGACCAATACTACTACAACTATGGCTAACTAATACTATTTTCCTTCCATGTCTTTCCAACTCTTTCCTTGGGAGACGGTGAGAAAAAATATAACCTCTTTGAACAAAATATTTAAAATACAACAAAAAAATTCTTTTTAAATGTTCATATCCTTTATTTATTTATTTAGGCTGTGCTACACAGCTTGTGGGATCTTAATTCCCTGACTGGGGATTGAACCTGGGCCCTTGGCACTGGATGCAAGGAATCCTAACCACTGGTCTGCCAGGGAAAACCTAGGAACATATTTTAAATACTTCTGTTTAAAACATCTCATTCTTCCCACCAGACCCAACACAGCAGTGACACTGTCACCTTCTCCAATTGTAAATACTGCCTACCCAACCTCTCAACTCCAGGCCTCGAGTTTACTCATGCAGGGCTGATGTAGGCAGCTGGATGGAGATAGTCTAGATGGAATAGAAAAAGTCAAGGTAGGAGAGAAAAGGAGAGGGCTGAAATGTTAAGCTCCCTGTCCACCAGCCAGGCATATCGGTTCTAGAAGCACGCTGATCTCTGGTTTGAAAGAAAGTGTTAGTCACTCAGTCATGTCTGACTCTTTGCGACCCCATGGACTGTAGCCTGACACCTCCTCTGTCCATGGAATTCTCCAGGCAAGAATACTGGAGTGGGTAGCCATTCCCTTCTCCAGGGGATCTTCCCGACCCAGGGATCAAACCCAGTTCTCCTGCACTGAAGGCAGATTCTTTACCATCTGTGCCACTAGGAAAGACTGAGTTCTGATTTAACTAACTGGAAAGGAACAGATGTGTTTGAAGATTAAATAGAAAATTGATGCTTATTACTTAAATGTTAGATGTCTCAAAAATATGGATATGGTTCTTTACAGTTTCTGGGCACCTAGCCAAAAATGATTAAAAAAAAACTTTTATTAAGAAATAGAGCAGTACTCCTATGAAAGAATAAAAGGTATCAAGGGATTTGTACTACTTGGAGAATATTAGATTGAATAGAAAGGGCTCTAAGGGGTTTACCCTTTAAGGGAACAAATATGGAGAAATGGCTCTTAGAATATGATGTGAAAGATTATTGAGGTCAACTGAAGATTTGTATCAAGCTTAGGTTTCCTCTAGGAAAATTGGAACCTGTAAGTACTAAGAGGAAAAAAAAACAAATTTCTTAAATATTAAAATATAGGCATCATCATAATCATTACCATTACTATTATTATTTTAAATAGGTTCCCTCTAAAGGGAGTAAAATACACATAAACACTTTACTGTGTCCTAAATATAAGTGAATAAATTCCTTTAATTCAGTGAGATAATGTGGCAATTATTCAGTAAGGGTTCATTTAGGATAATTGTCGTACTGCTATTTTTTTGTGGCAGTTTCAATGAAAAGGTCCTATTTTTTAATTTCCTGTTGTTCCTTGGAATGCAGTGTTACTCCTGACAGTCAGAGATATTCTTAGCTATGGATAAATAGCCTGCTTAGAGGGGCAAAGTCCAAACTATGATGCAACATTTCCAGGCAAGATGTCTACAAAAGGAGCAATTACCTCTGTATAATCAATCTAATAGTGATTTTTTTCATCCTCTTCCACCAATTATGATCCCCTAATAATTTCCCATGGCTGAAATGGCAAAGCTCATTCAATGAAAACAAGGATTTTGGAGAGAAACGTGACCGCTTACCTCATTTAGTGAGTGATACTGCTCGTAGTAGGAGTAGGACGCCCGGGGGCTGATGGTGTCATTGGAAGTCTGCTGCCGGATAAGATCACCCACATTTTCCAACAGGACGCTGGGTGATGAAACAAGAGCATGAGCTGGTTTCCAAACAGGGCTCTGCTTTTCCCTCGTGGCCCATCGCAGACACAACGGCAAGTGTGGGGGGGAAAGTCACTAAGAAAACCAGCAAGCTCAAGGTGAAAACACCACTAACATGATGAGCTGAAATTAACTAGCCCTCTGCATAGAGCCACATGGGCACTGGAGAGACAGTGGCTTCTGTAGGGTTATGTTTTCAGGGCCTTCAAAACCTGACCCTTTCTCCAACATTACCAACATCTCTTGATTGTGACTTATTAGTGCCTTTTAAATGAACACAGGAATAAGGTAGGTACGGGAAAGTGATCTCATTTAATTTCTCTTGCAAGGGGTCACACAGTTAACTTAGGCACAAACATTTTAACTAAGATGAAATTGGGCCATTCTGTCACCTGGGATGAACAAGAAAAAGTTAGCTACCATTCTAATAAAGCTTTTTTTTTTTTACTTTTATTTGGAGTTAGTTGCTCAGTCATGTCCAACTCTTTGTGACCCCATGGACTGAAGGTCACCATGCTCCTCTGTCCATGGAATTCTCCAGGCAAGAATAGGGGACTGTGTAGCCATTTCCTTCTCCCAGGGCTTCCCTGGTAGCTCAGACTTTTATTTAGACCAACAGGTAAAATCCAAGGCTTTATCATCAGAAAGTTCTGAGTTAGAGTTCTAGATGTGCCACATTGTAGCTGGTTGACCTTGACAAATTCCTTTGTAAACCTGAAAATTTTTTCTTGCACACAGTGAGGATAGTATCTACCTCACAGGGTTTAATAAGGGTTAAAAGATACAACATATAGAAAAGCTCAGCACCTTTCCTGAAAGGCATCAAATACTAATAACCTGTTATTATAATAATCATACTGTGTTATCCAAAGATTGCCTGGCATCCAGGAAGTGCTAGGGTGGCAGGAAAACACTGATGCTTGGGTAATGGATACGAAAGGATATATGGACAGGAGACTCTAAAAGGAAGAAGGCGTGGACTCTGAACAGAAATCATACCTAATGCATATTTTAGTTTAGGGCCAGACATTCCGGAATGCTCGCTGACCTCCTGGAGCAAAATTCCCTTTAGCAGCTGCTTTTTTAAGTGATATCACAAAGCCTAGTAGAGTGAATGACATTTTGCTTCCTAAATCCAGGAAGAGAGTAGAGGAATTTTAAGAAGGAACTGGGAGAAATCAGAAGAGGCTCCACAGATCACTGAGTCTAACAATCCATTTCTGATAAGGGACCAAGGTCTTGAGCAGTAAATCACTTGTTCAAGGTCATGGAGCCAGGCTCTTGGGCTTCATCACAAGTCCATTCCAGAGCTTTCCATGTGGCATGTTTAATGTAAGTATTCATTTTTCTAGGAAGCAATGATACCATCCACTAGTAAATGCGTTGTGTGGTGTGTGTGTGTGTGTGTGTGTGTGCACAGTTGCTGGGTCATGTCCAACTCTTTGCCACCCCACGGACTGTAGCCCACCAGGCTCCTCTGTCCATGGAATTTTCCAGGCAAGAATACCGGAGTGGGGTGCCATTTCCTGATTCAGGGGATCTTCCTGATCCAGCGACCAAATCTGAGTCTCTTGCATTGGCAGGTGAATTCTTTACCACTGTGCCACCTGGGAACCCCAAATGCATCACAGTTGCTTATAATGTTTGTGTATGCTCAGTTGCTAGTCATGTCTGACTGTTTGTGACTCCATGGACTGTAGCCCGCCAGGCTCCTCTGTCCATGGAATTTTCCAGGCAAGAATTCTGCAGCAGGTTTCCATGTCCTAGTGCTTATCATAGTTACTCAATAAATATGGAATTATGCCTACCTGAATAGAATTCCGCTTGCATTTAAATGGACTTTCACATTGCTTACATCAGATGCATTCACAAAAAAATGGACTTCGTATCGCTTCACAATATATTCAGCTGTTACTGGCTGCCAGAGAACAATCTGTAGTTTCAAGAAGGAAAATTGATAAAACAAAGACAGTTTTTCACATGGTTCTCATCTGTAGCTAACGCCATAAAAGAGTATCTATAAAAGAAATGAAAAAATAATTTCTCGTCACTGGTCCACTCACAGTCACCAATCCCATTCGCATATGTGGTAGTTAAACATTTATTCTGTAGGGGGCTTGTTTTATTCTGAAACCGCAGTGGCTAATGAGGGCCTGGGCTTTACTAGGTATTCAATAAATATTTGCTGAGGCAATGAACTGATGAATGAATGCATGAATATTTACAGTCCAACTGTAGGACTGGAGGTGTATGTCAGATGTTTAAAGAGAATGAAAGTTGGTCTGGAAAGAAAGTTGATTAATGGTGCTTTTCTTTAATAAAAATCCCATACCCTTGATTCTAACATCACATTGGTGTTTCTTTCCTTTAATCTAATTGTGGTCTTTGGCCAAAACCTTCCCATAATATTTACAGTTGTTTTTTTTTTTTCCGGCTTTACTGTGCTTTTTCAAAGCACTTTCACACCCATTGCCTATGATCTTTTTACTAACTCTTTGCCATAATCTAGGCAGGAGTTATTATTTTGATTGTTCAGATGAAGAAATTAAGGCTCGAGCTAAGCTGTCTAAAAATCACACGCCAAGCAGTGGCCAAACAAAACCTAAATCCTGAATCTCTGATGCTTCCTCTGGCAGGAGGTCCTCTGTCTGCAGTGTAGAGGCTGTGGAAACAGCAGGCTGCTCTTCTGATGGGAAATGCAGAGTTCTCTGACCCTGTATGGTGCTGTCCGTCTTGATCCCCTACAGGCTGAGGTTCAGTGGCTCCAGGGCTGGGCCAGTCAATGATGGTGCACTGCAGGCATATCATCGCAGGCCCATTCCTGCCAGATTAGGGTTTCCTCTTGCAGTTGACTTTGTCTTAAGGACTTACATGGGCCAGTCAAACTTTCCTCAGGATGGTCCTGCAGTCTAGAAGTTGTCCAGGCATGACCCTCCTTTTTGCACAGTGGCAGCTGCTCAATGATCTGTGGGTGCTCCCCTCCACCTCCAACTCCTTCTTCATCCTTCACAAGCAGACCCCTTAGCAAGTCTCTTATATCTCTAATCTTCTCAGAAAACCTTAGCCCAATAACCATGGAGCCAGCAATCTTTTTATCATGATATTTTGTAACTCTTAACAGTTTCCTACATTCAGGGGAGTTCAGTCCCAGGCACGAAAATGTTAGCCAGTTTTCTTTTGTGTTTTTATTCTTACACTTTAGTTAAGCTTTTAAAACAAACATCTGTTCAGTTCAGTTCAGATCAGTTGCTCAGTCGTGTCCGAATCTTTGCGACACCATGGACACATGGGGCATACCAGGCCTCCTTGTCCATCACCAACCCCTGGGGTTCACCCAAACTCATGTCCATTGAGTCAGTGATGCCATCCAACCATCTCATCCTCTGTTAATCTACTCCTACCCTTAATCTTTCCCAGCATCAGGATCTTTTTAAATGAGTCAGCTCTTCCCATCAGGTAGCCAAAGTATTGGAATTTCAGCTTCAGCATCAGTCTTTCCAATGAATATTCAGGACTAATTTCCTTTAGGATGGACAGGTTGGATCTCCTTGCAGTCCAAGGGACTCTCAAGAGTCTTCTCCATCACCATGGTTCAAAAGCATCAATTATTGGGCGCTCAGCTTTCTTCACAGTCCAACTTTCACATCCATACATGACCACTGGAGAAACCATAGCCTTGACTAGATGGACCTTTGTTGACAAAGTAATGTCTCTGCTTTTTAATAATGCTGTCTAGGTTGGTCATAATTTTCCTTCCAAGGAGTAAGTGTCTTCTAATTTCATGGCTGCAGTCACTCTCTGTAGTGATTTTGGAGACTAAAAAATAAAGTCTGTCACTGTTTCCACTGTTTCCCCATCTACTTGCCTTGAAGTGATGCGACTGGATGCCATGATCTTAGTTTTCTGAATGTTGAGCTTTAAGCCAACTTTTTCACTCTCTCCTTTCACTTTCATCAAGAGGCTCTTTAGTTCTTCTTCACTTTCTGCCATAAGGATGGTGTTATCTGTATATCTGAGGTTATTGATATTTCTACTGGAAATCTTGATTCCAGCTTGTGTTCTTCCAGCCCAGCATTTCTCATGATGTACTCTGCATATAATTACAAAATCAGTTGACAATATACAGCCTTGATGTACTCCTTTTCCTGTTTGGAACCAGTCTGTTGTTCTATGTCCAGTTCTAACTGTTGCTTCCTGACCTGCATACAGGTTTCTCAAGAGGCAGGTCAGGTGGTCTGGTATTCCCATCTCTTTCAGAATTCTCCACAGTTTATTGTGATCCACACAGTCAAAGACTTTGGTATAGTCAATAAAGCAGAAATAGATGTTTTTCTGGAACTCTCTTGCTTTTTTGATGATTCAGCAAATGTTGGCAATTTGATCTCTGGTTCCTCTGCCTTTTCCCAGCTTGAACATCTGGAAGTTCATGGTTCATGTATTGCTAAAGCCTGGCTTGGAGAATTTTGAGCATTACTTTACTAGCGTGTGAGATGAGTGCATTTGTGCGGTAGTTTGAGCATTCTTTGGCATTGCCTTTCTTTGGGATTGGAATGAAAACTGACCTTTTCCAGTGCTCTGGCCACTGCTGATTTTTCCAAATGTGCAAGCATATTGAGTGCAGCACTTTCACAGCATCATCTTTTAGGATTTGAAATAGCTCAACTGGAATTCTATCACCCTTACTAGCTTTGTTCATAGTGATGTTTCCTAAGGCCCACATGACTTCACATTCCAGGATGTCTGGCTCTAGGTGAGTGATCACACCATCGTGATTATCTGGGTCATGAAGATCTTTTTTGTACAATTCTTCTGTGTATTCTTGCCACCTCTTCTTGATATCTTCTGCTTCTGTCAGGTCCATACCATTTCTGTCCTTTATTGAGCCCATCTTTGCATGAAATGTTCCCTTGGTATCTCTGATTTTCTTGAAGAGATCTCTAGTCTTTACCATTCTATTGTTTTCTTCTATTTCTTTGCATTGGTTGCTGAGGAAGGCTTTCTTATCTCTCCTTGCTATTCTTTGGAAATCTGCATTCAGATGCTTATAGCTTTCCTTTTCTCCTTTGCTTTTCACTTCTCTTGTTTTCACAGCTATTTGTAAGGCCTCCTCAGACAGCCATTTTGCCTTTTTGCATTTCTTTTTCTTGGGGATGGTCTTGATTCCTGCCTCCTGTATAATGTCACGAACCTCCGTCCATTGTTCTTCAGGCACTCTGTCTATCAGATCTAGTCCCTTAAAACTATTTCTCACTTCCACTGTATAGTCATAAGGGATTTGATTTAGGTCATACCTGAATGGTCTAGTGGTTTTCCTCACTTTCTTCAATTGAAGTCTGAATTTGGCCATAAGGAACTCATGATCTGAGTCACAGTCAGCTCCTGGTCTTGTTTTTGCTGACTGTATAGAGCTTCTCCACCTTTGGCTGCAAAGAATATAATCAATATGATCTTGGTGTTGACCATCTGGTGATGTCCATGTGTAGAGTCTTCTCTTGTGTTGTTGGAAGAGGGTGTTTGCTGTAACATCTATTGGACTTCTGTTATTGTAGCATCTTTGTAAGTTTGCACTTTCAATCATAAGTCACTATTATTTTAACTGGTTGAAAAGTTAATAGCACAAATGAAGAAAGTGTTATTTGGGGAATCAAGTGATTGGGAAAAGAAGAGAAAATCACAAGAAGAGGGGTATATACCAACTGTGTACAAGTCAGATAACACATAGGCGAGAACGTGGCACATCATTCTTTCATAAAACTTAATACGAAGATATGAAATATGAAGATGAAAGATGGAGAAATTACCTTGTATGTTGTAGTAACATTCTGCAGAATTTGAACTTGCCTGGAGGTTCTAGGAAGAGCACATAAAACCTGGCCCCTGTGAGAAAAACACACACAGGATTTTGATGTTAAGTAAAAAGTGAAAATAAAATAAATTATACAGGGAAGGGCTTCTAGGTAATTATGAAAAGGAAACAAAATATGGAAATAAAAGAGGATCTCACCAGAGATTTTTAAATAACCTAGATTTTGCTTCACTCTAGATAGACAAATAGGAACCAAGTTTACCTTTCCTTCTACCTGAAAACTAATATATATGTATTATACATATATATTATACATATATATACACATATATATATATGCAATATACATATAACTAATATGTATGTGTGCATACATATAAAACAATGCACTCAAGAAATTGAACATATGCAACATGATGAAACACAGTATCCTGTATTGGGTCCTGGAACAGAACAGTGAAAAAAATGGTTAAATCTAAATAAAGCCTGCAGTTAGTAAATAGTAGAGTACCCATGTTGGTTTCCAAGTTTTGACAAATAATACCATGATGATATAAAATGCTAACATTAGGTGAAACTTGGTGCAGTATATACAAAATCTCTCTAATATCTTTGCAACTTTTCTGTAAATCTAAAAATATTTCAGATAAATTTTTAATTAAAAATTGAAACAATAGCATGTACCAAGAACCCTAGAAGCTCAGAAGGTTATGATAACTTCTGCTTGTCACTATTAGGAAAGGCTTCATGAAAGAGGCAACTGGGTAAGTTAGCTGTGGAAAGGCAGGCTGGCAAAAGACAAAAGGGCATTGTTGCGGAGATGGAAAGATGTTTATTTTTGCCAAGTGTAGGATTTAGGTGTTTAGGGCAAGAGAACAATGGTAGCCAAACAGAAGTGAGTTTGGACACTTAGGTTCATTCTCCCCTAGAGAAGTTTTCCAATGCACACTGAAATATTTAGCCTTTATCTTGTAGGCAATTAGGAGCTAGGAAACTGACACCATATGCCATGCGATCTGTAAGAATAACCTTGACAACAGGGTGGAGGATGGTTTATTTTGAAAAGCCTGATTAAAGGATTCTAAATTCTAGAAATAAATCTATGGAGACTTGATTATCAAAAGAGATAAAGAGGAGCTCACAAAAACAATAAATTCAGAGGTTTTGTGTCAATTATTGGTACAATTTAAGCATAAACTCTTCAACCAGTGTTAAGGGTATATGTCCAAGGATATGTGTTGCAGGATGATTCATAGCAACAATTACTGGGAACCACATATATGAGTGCTCAGTCATGTCCAACCCTTTGAGACCCCATTAACTGTAGCCCACTGGTTCCTCTGTCCATGGAATTTTCCAGGCAAGAATACTGAAGTGGGTTGCCGTTTTCTACTCGAGGGGAATCTTATCGACCCAGGGCTTGAACCTGCGTCTCTTGAGTTTTCTGCTTTGGCAGGTGGGTTCTTTACTACTTGTGCCACCTGGGAAGCCCAGAAACCACACCTGACTTCACATTCCGGGATGTCTGGCTCTAGGTGAGTGATCACACCATCGTGATTATCTGGGTCGTGAAGATCTTTTTTGTACAGTTCAGTATATTCTTGCCACCTCTTCTTGATATCTTCTGCTTCTGTCAGGTCCATACCATTTCTGTCCTTTATTGAGCCCATCTTTGCATGAAATGTTCCCTTGGTATCTCTAATTTTCTTGAAGAGATCTCTAGTCTTTCCCATTCTGTTGTTTTCCTCTATTTCTTTGCAATGATCGCCAAGGAAGGCTTTTTTTAAATCTCTCTTTGTTATTCTTTGGAACTCTGCATTCAGATGGGAATATCTTTCCTTTTCTCCTTTGCTTTTCACTTCTCTTGTTTTCACAGCTATTTGTAAGGCCTCCTCAGACTGCCATTTTGCCTTTTTGCATTTCTTTTCCATGAGGGTGGTCTTAATCCCTCTCTCCTGTACAATGTCATGAACCTCCACCCATAGTTCATCAGGCACTCTGTCTATCAGATCTAGTCCCTTAAATCTATTTCTCACTTCCACTGTATAGTCATAAGTGATTTGACTTAGGTCATATCTGAATGGTCTAGTGGTTTTCCCTACTTTCTTGAATTTAAGTCTGAATTTGGCAATAAGGAGTTCATGATCTGAGCCACAGTCAGCTCCCGGTCTTCTTTTTGCTGACTGTAAAGAGCCTCTCCACCTTTGGTTGCAAAGAATATAACCAATCTGATTTTGGAGAAGGGAACTCCAATATTCTGGCTTGGAGAATTCCATGGACTGTACAGTCCATGGGGTAGCAAAGTGTCGGACACGACTTTTTGAGCGACTTTCACTTTCACATAAATGTATAGAGAAATGCATGAAAGAACAATCACCAAAATGTGATATCTTCTCAGGGTGAGGAAATTTCAGTGTCTTTCTTCCTAACTGTATAATTTTCCATATTATTTACTTCTTTAACCATAGAGAACTCTTTATTATTTAATCAGGGGGAAATTTCATTAAAAAAATGTTACTCTGGCTGTGAAAAAAACACTACCAAGCTTCTTAACAATGCTGGTGGCTCTCTCACAAGCACATTCCTTATTGTTTTCAAATGTCTTTGGCTCATCACTGGAACATAGTTACTGGTGACTTTCCTAGCCTTCCATGTGCTTTTATTCTGGGATATCCTTCCTTAGGAATTTTTTTAGTATTTATTAATTTGGCTGCACGGAGTCTTTGGTGCAGTACATGGGATCTTCAGCTGTCATTGCGGCATGCCGGATCTTTAGCTGTGGCACGTGGGATCCAGTTTCCTGACCAGGGATGGAACCCGGGCCCCCTTACATTGGGAACATGGAGTCCTAGCTGCTGGACCACCAGGCAAATCCCATGCCCTAGGAATATTTTGATCCCCCTTTTCAACATCTGCCACAATAGTTCTGACATTCCTGGTTCACTTAGAACAGACCATTATTGTCTCCAAGTGTCCAAGAGCCATCCTGGTGGCGGTTAGCACCACCTCCCAAGGCTCTAACTAGAATGTCAAATCTAGTATCATGGGCAAGCGCACCCCTTTAGGGACAGAGATCTTTTTGCTTATTAACACACTCAGCACTTGGACACTCGGATTCTGTCATGACTTAACCCTAGGTATTAGTTTGGAGACCAGTGTGGGGAGGTGGGAGTAGATTCTGAAAGCTGATGGTCAGAGATGACGCTGCAGAGGGAGGTTCTGATTGCAACGGGGGTGATGAGATTGCTTTGCTTTAAAGCCAGATGGCAGTGCTTAACCTGCTGTAACACGTTGGGCACAATTATTATAATAAGCAGCAAGGTCAGAGTGGTACCCAGAGGGACGTGACCCTCAGAAAACTGGAGTTAGTTATGAGAACACAGAGCTCTTAGGGCCAAGACAGACGGCAACCAACAAAGGTATTGCTCAATCTTTACAGTCGAAAGAAGTCAGGGATGGATGAGAGTGGCTAAGGACAGTTGTCCCAGTCAAAACCCTCGATCCATTGCCCAGGTCCCAGGCCTGGGCCACTTCTTAGCCCAGGATCTCTTGCATGAGGGACGAGTCAGGGCCCCACAAAGAAAGACCCTGCTGCAGTAGAGAGAAGGTGCTTCCTCAGTTCTTTTCAAAGAAAGCTATGGCTGTTTACTCGGGTCACTCTGCCCACTGCCCACTGGGGAAAGAGGAATACTCCAGCATGCAGAGGTGGGGTGTTGTTTTCTTTTCTTATTGGAGTCTATTTGCTTTCCAATACTGTGTTAGCGTCTCCTCTAGAGCAAAGTGAATCAGCTATTATGTACACATATACCCCCTCTTTGTTCAGCTTTCCTTTCCATGTAGGTCACCAGAGAGCACCGAATACAGCTCCCTGTGTTACACAGTAGGTTCTCATTAGAACAACAGTCCCTACATCTTCACGGTTGATGTCTTTAAGAATCTGCCCTGAAGGCACAGCTGAGGCCCTTGTTAAGACTGCATCACAGTCCAATTCCTCCTTGGCTCATTTCTCCTTCCTTTATTCCTCCACACATGTTGCTCCTGAGATTCCACTCCAGTGAATTCCCTACATGCTAATCTCTATCTCAGAGTCTTCTTCCTGGGGAAACTAACCCACAGCAGTACAAATGCATACTGTGTGGGATAAAACATGAAAAATTGCTATACAAACGGTATCGATACTCTGCTATAAGAATGTAACATCAGAAGTTACTTTTGTCTGGGGTAGTCAGAGGATGGAGACATTTTGAGCTGGACTTTTGAAATAGGTAGGACCTGACTGGTGAATGGGCAGTGAATGGCCTAACACTAAGACAGATGGAATTTTGGTAAGTGAATTGGAGACGAAGTGGTGTTAAGTGCTGATGCGTAAGTGGAAAACAAAATCAGAGGTCAAGGAATGGCAAGTGACCCAGGTGGGCAGGAATATGGGGCTTACTTTGGGATATACCAGGAAATACAACCAGGATAAATGGGCAGCCTAGGACCTCATCATTGAAGGTCTTAAATCCTGGGTACCATTTTGGAAGTTTGAACAAAAAAGTGACCAACTCAAAGATTTTTTTTGAAGTGAAATATAAAGAAGTGGGCTTCCTTTGTGGCTCAGGTGGTAAAGAATCTGCCTGCAATGCTGGAGGCCTGGGTTCCATTCCTGGGTTGGGAAGATCCGCTGGAGAAGGGAACGGCTACCCACTCCAGTATTCTGGCCCGGAGAATTTCATGGACTGTATAGTCCATGGGGTCACAAAGAGTGACATGACTGAGCTACTTTAACTTTCACAAAAAAGTGGGGATATGTCCTGAGGAAAAAGAGCAAAGGTGGAGGCACAAGCCTCTTAGACTTCAGACAATACTATATGAAAAGATGAAAAGACACCCTACTGACTAGGAGAAAATACATGCAAACAATGCAACAGACAAGGGGTTAATTTATAAAACATACAAACAGCTCATACAGCTTGATATCAAAAAACCCAGACAACGCAATCAAAAAGTGGGCAGAAGACCTGAATAGACACTTCTCCAAAGGAGACATACAGATGGCCAAGAGGCACGGGAAAAGGCACTCATGTGAAATAAAATTGATTTTTTTGGCAGGACAAGAAAAATTTAAACATAAAAATTTTCTCTGTTCCTGGCCTCCTCTCTCCCCAGTATTATTCATCTGAATTACCCCCCAATCAGGAGACATCTTGTCTAAAGAGCAACATACTCCTAGCATCAGTAAGACAACTCCTTAGCAGTTAACATTCCTTCTTGATCTTGTAAGGGTCACAGTGATGCTTAGATCTGGATTTTGTAAACTGTCAATAATATGTCATTTAATAGTCAACCCTCTGTCTCAAAAGAAACTTATATTTAATATAACCGTGCCTTGACTTCTAACAGGTGAACCATCCTCCAAGCTCTCTGAGATGCTCTTCCTAGGTTATATTACTCAACGTGGCTCAAATAAAATTTTTTGTTTCTTTCTTAGATCAAAGAGATTAATTTTTCTTCAGCATTCAGCATTGCTCATTATTAGAAAAATGCAAATCAAAACTACAATGAGTTATCACCTCATACCTGTCAGATGACTTTCATAGTTAAGTCTATAAATAAATGCTGGAGAAGGTATGGAGAAAAGGGAACTCTTCTGCCCTCTTGGTAGGAATGTCACTTGGTGCAGCCATGAAGGAAAATAGTATGGAAGTTCTTTTACAAACTAAAAATAGAGTTATTATATGATTCAAGATTCCCACTCCTAAGCACATAAGTGGAAAAGATGAAAATTCTAATTTGAAAAGAGATATATGTACTACAATGTTCATAGCAGCACTAAGCTAAGATATGGAAGCAACCTAAGTGTCCATCACCAGATGAATGGACAGAGACTATGTGATACAGACACAGACAGGCTTCCCGCCCTGGTGGTTCAGCAGTAAAGACTCTGCCTGCCAATGCAGGAGACGCAGGAGATGTGGGTTCAGTCTCTGGGTTGGGAAGATTCCCCTGGAGGAAGAAATGACAACCCACTCCAGTATTCTTGCCTGGGAAATCCCATGGATGGAGGAGCCTGGCGGGCTACAGTCCATGCAGTCTCAGAGAGTCCAACACGACTTAGCGACTAAACAAAAAACAACACACACACACAAAATGGGATATTACTCAGTTATACAGAAAGAATGAAATTTTGCCATTTACACCAACATGGATTGACATAGAGATTATCATACTGAGGGAAATAAGTCAGACAGGGAATATGATATCATTTATATGTAGAATATAAAAAATAATGCAAATGAATTTATTTGCAAAACAGAAACAGCCTCACAGACAGAAACCAAACTTAAGGTTAGCAAAGGGGAAAGGATGGGAGGAGGGATAAATTAGGGGCAGGGAGTAAACAGACACACACTACTACACACACAACAGATAAACAAGGATTTAGCGCACAGCACAGAGAACTATATCCAATGTCTTCTCATAGCCTATAAACAAGGAATCTGAAAAATACATACTGTATCATACATCCAAAATTAACACAATATTGTAAAATAAGCTAAACTTCAATTAAAAACAGGATGTGGGGTTTGTATAATTAAAGCATTATACTTTTAGAATTTACTTCTAAATTTTAAAATGAAACTGACAAGTTAAGCTAACAATGAAATACAATGTCTTACAAAACAACGACTTCATTATTCAAATAGAGGTTGAATTGCAGTTCCATGTAAAGGATATTTTGTGTTGACTAGAAGATAAGATGCTTGGGCATTTTTTAAATGTGTTAAGGGACAAGAAAGTACTAAAATGAGTCAACAGAAGAAAAAATGTGGAGGAGTACAATGATCGGGGTATACATTTACCACTAATATGTAACACCATTCCATTAATATATATTTCCCATAATACCACTAATAAAATAATACATCCAAGTTCCAATTGTGGTGAGCTGGACTCTTCCTGTCTCCAGTTTGACCAAAGGGCAATGCAGCAGAATTAAATAATGAGATGGGGTCAGTCAGATGCTATGTCACCCAGGCCCCAGGCATAGAAACTGGTCTTAAACTGGACAGGCTAGCTGGGTTTTATCAACAGGACGCTAGGAAGGCCCACTAACAAAACCAGACTGAAAAGGCTAGATCCTAGATAGAGGGCAAAAGAGGCTAAAGGCTTTCCTGGCCTTGACTTCTCTCTGAGTTTGTTTCACAAGTGCTGGAGTTCGGCAGAGGTGTTTTGCAGCTGCATTTTGAGACATACAAGGGTCAACCACTCCCAGCTAGCTCTGACTTGACCACAAGAACACGCCCATGCAGATGAAGCCTGGACGCGTCCTGGAGTTAACTTTGCTTCTTCGTCGTGCTTAGATCTCTGCCGGAGGAGGGCCTTTGCACTCAGCTGGCACAACTCTTGCTGGCTTCAAAGGAGCGTATTAGACTGCACGTGGGCTGGCCCTGGAATTCTCCACCCAGGGAATTCTCTGCCCACTCCCTTGAGCCCTAATGACCCGGCTGCCTCTTAACCCTTAAATTCCCGTACTCCCCTCCCTTCAGAGAGAAAGTGCCTTCGGAGTTTGAGTTCTCCTTCTCCATCCTCTGACCATTGAATAAAGGCCTGTCTTGCTTGCATCAAACTCGGGTTCATCCTTGGCAACAGGAACCAGAGCAGGAAAGAGCTTCCTGACCCAGCCAGGGGGCTTCTTGTTCAGCCAGGCCCCAAGATGGGGGCCTTTCCTCTCATTTAGTAATGAGATCACCTTATGTAGATCCTTCCATTTTTTAAAATCCACGTCCTGGCTCTGTGCCGTCTTTCTTAGAGACCAGGAAAAGTAGTCAGAGCGGAGAGAGGGGGAGGATTTGTGAAAATAGTTCTGTCAACTACAAATTGGCACTCGCCAAGGGTGCTTGCCATCTACTTCTATAAGCATGAAATCAGGTGCTGCTGACGTTCAACCCCCCCGAAGGGAGTTCAGGGTGGAGAGCAGAAATGAGGCAAACTGGGAGAACTGTCAGAGCAGGTCTTCAGATAGTTAGATGTCCTCTGGACCTGATTTAAGGGCCCAGTTGTTGTATCTCCTCATATCTAAAAAAGCATCAAAACCTTTCATGGTGACAACTGCTCCTCATGACTAGCAAAGGCTTCACAAAACCAGCAGAAATCTTCTGGAAAAATATGTGCCTGATTGCACGTATTCTCACTTCACCCAAAATCACAGATATACTGAACTCCACCCCCACCCTCCACCCCAGCTCTTTGGGGCAGTTTCTCAGAGCTCTCTGAGCTGCTGTCTCCCAGGCTAAGGTCCTCATGGTGCCCTCCAAAAAACTCAACTCAAAACTCTCACATTGTGCATTTATTTTTAAGCTGACATTCTTTGCAAGAAGTTGCCGCGATTCTCTCTCAATTCCCACTCTCCCAAAGGGATGAAGTTTTGGGGTGTTACTTCCTTCAACTCAGCCTAGTGGGGACAATAATGGGCCAGCCCTCAAGTTTACAGACAGAAGGACTGGTGCCCGAGAAAGCTAAACCTGAGAAAAGCTAAACCTGCGAAGGCTGGCCTCCAGTCGTCTATGTGTGAGTGCTCAGTCAGTTCAATCACGTCCTACTCTTTCTGACCCCATGGATCGAAGCACTCCAGGCTGCTCTGTCCATGGGATTCTCCAGGTAAGAATACTGGAGTGGGTTGCCATGCCCTCCTCCAGGGGATCTTCCCCACCCAGGGATCGAACCCACATCTCCTGCATCTCCTGCATTGCAGGTGGATTCTTTGCTGAGCCAAAAGGGTCTAGGTTGGTAAATAAAATCCAAAGAAAAACCACTTCATAGGATGCAGTTATTGCTCAGATGCCATCCAATAGTGCCACCTAAAGGAGTGGCGAGATCTTACAGTGGCAAGAATCTGGAGGTAAAAGTGAGATTCTTAGAATTGAAGATGGAGTCACAACTGACTAGAAACAGGTAACTTTATTCTGTAGAGGGTGATACAATTAACATCACCATGCGAAGTTGTCAGAGCTTAAAATTAATCAACGGTTCATTATATAACTTAGGATTATTGTTCTCATTCACATTTTGCTATGTTAGGTTTTTGTTCCAACTTTGTGTCCCTGGCTCAGACGGTAAAGAAGCTGCCTGCAGTGCAGATGAGGGTTCGATCCCTGGGTCGGGAAGATCCCCTGGAGAAGGAAATGGGAACCCACTCCAGTATTCTTGCCTGGAAAATCCCATGGGCAGAGGAGCCTGGCACACTTCAGTCCATGGGGTCACAAACAGTCAGACACAACTGAGCCAATAACACACTGTGTGTGTGTGTTATAAGTGAAAAAATTTCAAAAACGACACATCGTGAAATTTTAAGTGAAGAAGAATTTTTTGGTGAATTTTATGCATATCCTTTCTCTGTCCAAGCAACATGTATACTAATGAAGATGGTAACTCTTCAGAATATAGTTCTGATTCAGACAATGTGAATATTAGACCACAAAAAGACAAAAAAACCTTAGTGACTCACTCTGATAAAGAAAGTGAAAATGAAGCTCACAGTGCTGAAGAATGCTCTTTTATTTCTATGGAAGAGTAGATCGAAGACAATATTTCACAAAAATTAGACTCCACAGGTGTGTCAGGTATAACTGTTGAATGTAATAACCCGCAAAGTGTTAGTAAGATAACAGAATTAATTTTTGGCTGGCCAAAAGAAAAATCACCATAGGTGTGCATTTCTGTAAAAATCTTCCAGTCAATAATTAAGAGTGGGCTAAAAAGCCATAGAATTTTCTAACTTTCCATGGAAGGGCAGGGAAAGATTACTCTGCCATGTAGAATATGTTGGGGCAATGGGAGATGAAAAATAAAGATGTATTTTGATGACATCTCTGAAGGGATAGAGTTACAAGATTTAACCAATAATCACTTGGTAGTGGGGGAAGGCTTGCATCAAAAACAGAGTGAAAAATACAAGCACAGTGAAACAGCAGGTCACTTTAAACCAAGGCTCAAAGATGACTCAAATTGCTCATGACAACAAGTGGAAGTCCTGAGGCTGAAACTCAGCTTTCTAGCTCCTGAGTTTTAATACCTAGGCAACATTTCCTGCTTTTTCATACTGTTCATGGAACAACAGACTGGTTCCAAATTGGGAAAGGAAAGGAGTACTTCAAGGCTGTATATTGTCACTCTGCTTATTTAACTTATATGCAGAGCACATCATGCGAAATGCAGGCTGGATGAAGCACAAGCTAGAATCAAAATTGCCGGGAGAAATATCAATAACCTCAGATATGCAGATGACACCACCCTTATGACAGAAAGTGAAGAAGAACTAAAGAGCCTCTTGATGAAAGTGAAAGAGGAGAGTGAAAAAGTTGGCTTAAAACTCAGAATTCAGAAAACTAAGATCATGGTATTCGATCCCATCACTTCATGGCAAATAGATGGGGAAACAGTGGAAACAGTAACAGACTTTATTTTGGGGGTCTCCAAAATCACTGCAGAGGGTGACTGCAGCCATGAAATTAAAAGACTCTTGTCTCCTGGAAGAAAAGCTATGACCAACCTAGATAGCATATTACAAAGCAGACACATTACTTTGCCAATGAAGGTCCATCTAGTCAAAGCTATGGTTTTTTCCAGTAGTCACCTATGGATGTGAGAGTTGAACTATAAAGCTGAGTGCCGAAGAATTGATGCTTTTGAACTGTGGTGTTGGAGAAGACTCTTGAGAGTCCCTTGGACTGCAAGGAGATCCAACCAGTCCATCCTAAAGGAAATCAGTTCTGAATATTCATTGGAAGGACTGATGCTGAAGCTGAAACTCCAATACTTTGGCCACCTGATGCAAAGAACTGACTCCTTGGAAAAGACCCTGATGCTGGGAAAGATTGAAGGCAGGAGGAGAAGGGGATGACAGAGGATGAGATGGTTGGATGGCATCACCAACTAGATGGACATGAGTTTGAGCAAGCTCTGGGAGTTGGTGATGGATAGGGAGGCCTGGTGTGCTGCAGTCCATGGGGTCGCAAAGAGTCAGACATGACTGAGCTACTGAACTGAACTGAGCTGAACTGCTGAGTCCCCTCTAAGAATATGATTATGCTCCTCAAGGTCTGTCCTGTGTATGGTTTACAGGGACGGTTCACACTTGCTGTAGCTCTGAAAGATTGTTTTGTAATTTAAAAAGCTGGTGAGATGCCTCTGAACAACGGAACATAGCCCAAGGCTGCAATTTTGTTTTCTGCATTACAGCATTTTAAAGCTACTAGTGGCCTGTTCTCTAAGATGAAAATAATATATCAGTGGGAGCTAAGTGAAAGAGAACAAGCTGGTCTCCAGGTGGCAGATAGTATATGAAGTCAACAGAAGGAACACTTCCTCTGGCCTATTAATAATTCAGAAGCCCTCTATCCTCAACACTTCTTCACTCTCCAATTCGTTTTCCTTCTTTTCTTCCTACTTCTTCTCATTTCCTCTTTCCAAATAAATAGCCTCATCTGACTGGCTGCACTTAGGTAATCAGAACACAATGCAATTAATGACTGTTTACAGATTCTTGCTAGTATTTTATTTTTACCCTTTATAGTGTTTGGCCTTTAAAAGCAAGTGAATATGGAGACTTTCTTTTTTTTTTTTTTTGGCTGCCTTTCTCTTTGGCATATGGTATTTATGCCTTTAAAACTTTTTTTGTTTCAGTTCCAGAGCATTTAGCTGATTAGATTTATCAAAATGCACCTACAAATCAGCCACTGAGAGATTGCCTGAACACTAAGCATTATTAGGAAAATGATCATGCCAAGAAAATGATAACAAAGAGCAGGTTTAGGAAATAGCCAGACCCCTAGCTCTTTTTAGGAGGGGTTATATATTTTACCCCCAGAAATAATTCATTCAAGTCTGTCACCCTGAATAAAATTAGATTTTTCTTTTAGCTTCAGTAATAGACAATTCCTGGAAGAGTGATGCTCAGAAACATTTGGTAAAAAAATTATTTTTACTCAGAATCAAGATTTGTGATTTTATTTCTAGTGGAGGAATGGGACCTGAGAATCAGATATGCATCTGCCTACAAAGCTGCAGTTCCTCCCTCCCCCAATACTTGGGGACCTGCATGGTAGGCACAAAATATTAAGTGTTTTCAATATAATATAATTTGATTAAGATATAGTCATAGTCTCTTCCCTCTTTTCAAGCATAAGTATTGATCACACTCTTGAGAGTCCCTTGGACAGCAAGAAGATAAAACCAGTCAATCCTAAAGGAAATCAATCCTGAATATTCACTGGAAATGAATGATGCTGAAGCTCCAATACTTTGGCCACCTGGTGTGCAGAGCCGACTCATTGGAAAAGACCCTGATGCTGGGAAATATTGAAGGCAGGAGGAGAAGGGGACAACAGAGGATGAGATGGTTGGATGGCATCACCAACTCAATGGACATGAGTTTGAGTAAACCCTGGGAGATGGTGAAGGACAGGGAAGCCTGACTTGCTGCAGTCCATGGGGTTACAGAGTCAGACACGACTTAGGGACTGACCAACAATCAATCAGATGTTGAAGTATACAGTTGGCCATAGCTTTGTTTGGATTTTTTCATAACATCTTATGGGAAAACCTGAACAAATTTTCTGGCCAAACCAAAGCAAAAAAAAAAAAAAGTAAGAACAGCCATATATGAGGGAATTTTCCTCATTCATTTACTATTTTCTTTCAGTGTATTTCTTTAATATTTAGTCCTACTGAACTATTATAAGCTTACTCATTTTGCAACAACAGGGTCAAGCTTTGGTACATCTTGCTAGTGGCTGTCTTACCAAGGAGTTTAGTTCACTATAGGATGCAGATGGTGGTCTGTAGGTGAGCCCACCAAACTCTGCCACAGCCAGCAGTGCCGATGCTTGTGCTAGGCTGGGCTAAAAGTGTGAAAGTGAAGTGAAAGTGTTAGTTGCTCAGTCTGTTCTTTCCCCATGGACTATAGTCCACCAGGTTCCTCTGTCCATGGAATTCTTCAGGCAAGAATACTGGAATGGGTTGCCATTCCCTTCTGCAGAGGATCTTCCTGACCCAGAGACTGAACCCAGGTCTCCTTCACTGCAGGCAGATTCTTTACTGTCTGAGCCACCTGAGAAGCCCTAAGGCCACCTTCATAACTACCGCCATAGGTGAGGTCTTCAGAGCGAACCCCCACCCTAGCCCCTCTTCCAGGCTACCTTCCAGACCAACTGTCTCTGCCGTCTGACTGTGACTAAATCTGATCTCCCTTCAAACTGGCTCTCTTCCTAACTTCTATAATTTTTAGAGGGAGTGCTATGCAGTAAAATGAGTTGAAATGATGAAAAAATGGGATTGAATCCAAACTCTACATTTATTGTTTGAAATGGGGCCAATGTTATTCTCCCAGGAGACTTATTTTCCTCCTCTGTAAAATGTCAGGGAAAAATATCCCTGGAGTGGAGGATTTTGGGGGTTTAACAGGATAACTCCTAAGCACCTATCCTAGTGCCTGGGACAACACAGAAGCTAAATCCTCATGCACTTCCTTCCCTTTCCCTCTCTGGGAATGATACTGTCATTGCCTACAGTATCCAGGTTGGATGTGTTGATAGCAATTCTTCTATCCCCCTCCTTTACCCAAGTAATATCCAATTACTTGGATAAACTATATCCTTTATCCCAGTAATTCAATATTCAAACTAGCAAGAACCTTAGAAATCATAACCATCTCATTTCTTGACACTACATAGAGACATAAGGAACCAATTACCCTAGCAATTTGACTTCTGTGTCAATTTCTTAACAATCCTTTGGTGATGGAGTTTGTTACTTGACACTTGGTGATCAGAAAAATAAACCTAATCGAAAAATGGGCAGAAGACCTAAACAGACATTTCTCCAAAGAAGACATACAGATGGCCAATAAACACATGAAAAGATGCTCAACATTGCTCATTATTAGAGAAATGCAAATCAAAACTACAATGAAGTATCACCTCACACCAATCAGAATGGCCATCATCAAAAAAATCTACAAACAATAAATGCTGGAGAGGATGTGAAGAAAAGGGGACCTTCTTGCATTGTGGGTGGGAATGTAAACTGATACAGCCATTATGGAAAACAGTATGGAGATTTCTTTTTTTTTTTCCATTTATTTTTATTAGTTGGAGGCTAATTGCTTTACAACATTGCAGTGGTTTTTGTCATACATTGAAATGAATTAGCCATGGATTTACATGTATTCCCCATCCTGGTCCCCCCTCCCACCTCCCTCTCCACCCGATCCCTCTGGGTCTTCCCAGTGCACCAGGCCCGAGCACTTGTCTCATGCATCCAACCTGGGCTGGTGACCTGTTTCACCCTAGATAATATACATGTTTCGATGCTGTTCTCTTGAAACATCCCACCCTCGCCTTCTCCCACAGAGTCCACAAGTCTGTTCTATACATCTGAGTCTCTTTTTCTGTTTTGCATATAGGGTTATCGTTACCATCTTTCTAAATTCCATATATATGTGTTAGTATACTGTAATGGTCTTTATCTTTCTGGCTTACTTCGCTCTGTATAATGGGCTCCAGTTTCATCCATCTCATTAGAACTGATTCAAATGAATTCTTTTTAATGGCTGAGTAATATTCCATGGTGTATATGTGCCACAGCTTCCTCATCCATTCGTCTGCTGATGGGCATGTAGGTTGCTTCCATGTCCTGGCTATTATAAACAGTGCTGTGATGAACATTGGGGTGCACGTGTCTCTTTCAGATCTGGTTTCCTCGGTGTGTATGCCCAGAAGTGGGATTGCTGGGTCATATGGCAGTTCTATTTCCAGCTTTTTAAGAAAAGTATGGAGATTTCTTAAAAAACTAGGCATAGATCTACTATACGTTCATGCTCAGTCAGTTTAGTCCTGTCCAACTCTATGACCCAGCAACTCTACTACTGGTAATATACCCTGAGAAAACCACAATTCTAAAAGACACATATACCCCAAAGTTTATTACAGCAATATTTACAGTAGCCAAGACACAGAAGCAACCTAGATGTCCATCGACAGATGAATGGATAAAGAAGCTGTGGCACACTTCAATAATGGAATATTACTCAGTCACAAAAGGGGACAGATTTGAGTCAGTTGCAGTGAGGCAGATGAACCTAGAACCTCTTACACAGAGTGAAGTAAATCAGAAAGAAAGAAACAAGTATTGTATATTGACACATGCATATGGAATCTAGAAAATGGTACTGATGAACCTAGCAGAGAACGGACTAGTGGACACAGCAGGGGAAGGTGAGGGTCAGATGAATTGAGAAAGTATCATTAACATATATACACACTATTATGTGTAAAATAGATAGTGGGAAGTTGCTAAATAACACAGGGAGCCCAGCCTGGCATTCTGTGATGACCTCGAGGGGTGTGTTGAGGGGAGGGGAGGGAGGCTGAGGAGGGTAGAGATATATATATATATATATATATATATACGTACACACACACACATATATATATATACACACACATACACACATATTTAATTATGATTGATTCCTGTTGTTGTATAGCAGAAATAACACAAAATTGTAAAGCAATTGTGCACCAATTTAAAAAATAAATGAAAACTTAATTTTTTTTATTTTTTTCCCCAATTATTTTTATTAGTTGGAGGTTAATTACTTTACAATATTGTAGTGGTCTTTGACATACATTGACATGAATCAGCCATGGATTTACAAAATGAAAACTTTAAAAAGATAATTCCAAAGGAAATAATATCAATTTTGAAAAACTTAAAAACTGACTAGTTAATAGAAATATTTACCTCATGTTTATATATGCTAGAGTTCTTTCGAGTGGTTTATAGTAGAAAGTCCTAAGGGAATCACTCTGCCAAGCAAAATAAGAACTAGATATGTTCACACGTATGTTCCTATAACACACCTGTTCTTCCTTTCCTATTCCATGCTGAACAGCCATGCAAACCCAGACCTCCAGTGTGATAACTTTACCCTCTTCTCCCTCACATGTTCCATGTATGAAAATAAATAAATCATCTGCAGTCAACACATCATATATGTGAAGACAAGAAAAATATAAATCATGTGAAGTGTTAAGGTGTAAATAAATACTTTAAAAAAAATCGGAAGACTCAATTTCTTTTATTTTCTTAGCTGCTGAATATACATATCATTCAGAGTTTTCTCAGTAATAAAACTAGAGCCAGAAAAGGAAAAAAGACCCTAGATCTAGTGAGAGCGTTATTGTACTGAAAACTACAATTTGGAAGAGCAACATATGGAAACTTTCAGGCAGAGGTGACCTTTAGACTTGAATGTTTTGCTCCCTAGCCCAGTGCACTGACTAGATTCCAGGAGGATCAAGCAAATGGGGAAAACCACCCACCACCACCTCGGAGTCCAGCGGATTACCTCTGAAAAGCGAAGGCATGCTCCCCACAGAACAGGATGGTGGCGACAAGGACACCCAAGCTATAAAGCTTCATCCCCACAGCAATTCGCTATAAAACCAAACTCTCCGAAGAGAAGGGTCCAGATAGCTGGTTACACAAGAGCCTTCTTTACACACTGGTTAAACTGTAATGGCCTGTTCCCTCTCATTTCTGTGATCAATCGACTTCACTGCCATTTCCACCCTCAAAGAGAAAGTACGCTGAGTTGTTATTCTCAGTGTAGACTATCTAGAAAGTATTTAACTCTTCAGGGGAGATGAACCAAGAATACAAAAGACAGTAATATGACAGAAACGTGTTTGGTTTGTTGAAGAACCACAGCCATAGAGTATTGATCCTTGGCTCACAGCCCATGCTGAGGGAGGTCCCCTGCGGAGTACTAATGAGTTCCTCCTTTGCTTTTGTCTTCTTCAACATTTTCAACCTAGGGGAAAACATCGAAGGTGAGTTTTTCAAATTTATGACTGAGAAGTAGCACTTGTATGGAAGGTTATAATATCTCCCTTTGGAGATCCATGTCCTTTCATGTTTTTAAAATGTGTGAGCATGAAAGTCACTCATTTGTGTCTGACTCTTTGCAACCCCATGGGCTATACAGTCCATGGAATTCTCCAGGCCAGAATACTGGAGTGGGTAGCCATTCCCTTCTCCAGGAGATCTTCCCAACCCAGGGATTGAACGCAGGTCTCCCGCATTGCAGACAAATTCTTTACCAGCTGAGCCACAAGGGAAGCCCCAAAACCATCATCTCTGTCTCAGTATGTTGAGTTCTGGGTTCATTTCTCAGCATTATCTTCAAATACAATATTCCATTCTCTGTGTCTTGTTTAGACTCATACTCAATTGAAGTGGGTTTTTTTTAAATGTCGATAGCTATATAAGTATTTTAAAAGTTTTGCAACTGGCTCTTTTTCACATTTATCCATGTTGTTTTTACATCTGTATTTTAAAGTATCACTTAAAATATTTTATTGTTCAATAACCAGGTCATGGAAGCAAGCTAAATGTCCATCAACAGAGGAATGAATAAAGAAGCTGTGGCATACATATATACCACAGAATATTACTCAGCCATAAAGAGGAATGAAATTGTGCCATTTGCAGAGATGTGGCTGAACCTAGAGTCATACAGGGTGAAGTAAGACAGAAAGAGGAAAACAAATATCATACATTAACACATATATGTGGAATCTAGAAAAATGGTATAGATGAACTTACTTGCAAAGCGGAAATAGTGACACAGACGTGCAGTACAAATGTATGGATACCAAGGGGGAAGGAGGGGCAGGGTGGATGGGTTGGGGTTGGCATATACACACTATTGATGCTGTGTATGAAATAGACAAATAAAGCAGATAAGTAATGAGATAACTGCTGAGACTGCGGAGCACAGGGGGTGATGCTCAGGGCTCTGTGGAGACCAAAATGGGAAGGAAATCCAAGGAAGAGTGGACATATGTACGTGTGTGGCTGACTCACTCTGCCGTGCAGCAGAGACTGACACAACATTGTAAAGCAACTGTATGCTAAGACAACATATTTTACTGTTTAATTTTTTATGAATGTGGTTTCTAAAGCGCTCTGGCTGAGAATCCTCAGAATACTCATTTTTAAGTCTGTGCCAGGCTCCTCTAGAAGTTTAATTGTATTTGGGGTGATTTTATACTCTGAGCTTTGGTTTTATTGTCTGCCTCCCTTAGCATTTGATTTTCTTCTGTGTTTTGGAACCTGGGTTTCTAAGCTCATTTGGAAGCCTTTTGTTTTCTTTTTCTGCTTTTCTTTCTCTTTGCTCACGTCTCTCTCCTTTGCACAAGTCTTTAAGATGCCCCTGGGCTTCCAAAGGTCTCACAGTGGTTTTCAGAGTTTATATGCCATGCTAACACGGTGACCTTCAAAGATCCAGTAATCAGTCAGGTGACATGACTTAGCCACTGGCTTATTTACTCCTGATCTAGTTATTCTTTTGTCTCCTACAGACCAGCAGGCGTTATAAACTGTCCTAGACAGCAGTGGGCAGTGTCTTTCAAAAATTGGGGTACATACAATGAAATACAGATATTAAGTATATAGTTAGAGCTTCCAAGAAATATGTACACTTGAGTAACCCGCACTTCTGTCTGGTATAGAAAATTTTCATCACTTCAGAAAAATTTTGCATATTCCTTCCAATGAATTACTACCACCCCCTCCACCCCAATAATAGCTGCTCTGATTGTATTGCACAGATTAATTTTGCCTGATCTAGAACTCCACAGAATCACATGTTGTCCTAGTTTCTCCAGGCTACTGAAAAACAAAAAATACCATGGACTGGGTGGCTTAAACAGTAAACACTATTTCTCACAGTTCTGGAGAGTGGGAATCCAAGATCAAGGCACAGATTCAATATCTGATAAGGACCTGCTTCCTGGCCCCCTTCTTGCTGTATCCTTCTGTGGCAGAAAGAAAGATGGAGAGCTCTCTGGGGTCTCTTTTATAAGGGCACTAGCCCCATTTATGGGGGCTCCACCATCATGACTTAATCATCTCCTAAAGACCCCCACGTCCAAATACCATCACACTGGGGCTTAGGTTTCAACAAGTAAATGAGGGGCAGGTCGGGGGCAGGGACACAAATGTTCAGTCTACCTCATGTGACATGTACTCTTCTGTGTGAAACTTTCTTCACTCAGGGTATTTAAAAAATGTTTTCATGTTACTGCATGTGCCAGCAATTCATTGCTATTTATTGCTGAGTAATATAACACTGCTTATCCATTTTCCTACTAAGAACATCTGAGATGTTTTCAGCTGGGGACTGCTATGAATAGAGTTGCTATGAATATACTTGTACAGAGCTTTTTTGATGGACTAATGTTTTTGTTTCTCTTGCATAAATATCTAGGAAGGGAACTGCTAGGTCAGAGATGCTTAGTTTTATAAGAAACTCCAGTGGCTTTTTTCAAGGTGGTTGTATCATTTTATACGCACCCCCCCAACCATATATTGGACTTCCCAGGTGGCTCAGTGGTAAAGAATCCCTCTGAAATGCAGGAGAACTGGGTTCAATCCCTGGGTCAGTAAGATCCCCTGGGGAAGGAAATGGCAACCCACTCCAGTATTCTTGCCAGGAGAATCCCAAGGACAGAGGAGCCTTGCAGGCTACAGTCCACGGGGTCTCAAAGAGTCAGATATGACTTAGTGACTAAACAATAACAACAACCATATGTTAGAGTTCTAGTTGGTCTGTATCCTTGTTATTTGAAGCAGTCTTTTTCATTTTAGCCGTTCTAGTAAGTGTATGGTGGGGTCTAATTTGGGCTTTAAATTAAATTTCTAAGACTGATAATGTTGAGAAACTTTTTTGTGCTTATTGGCCATAATTATAGGTGTGTGTGCATGTGCACATGTGTTTCAATTGTTTGCCTGGTTTTTAATCAGATGGTTTGTCTTATTACTGATTTGTAGGAGGTATTTATATACTCTGGACATCTGTGTGTGCTACTGGGATGGGTTGCCATGCCCTCCTCCAGGAGGTCTTCCTGACCCAGGGGATCAAACCCACTTCTCTTACGTCTCCTGCACTGGCAGGTGGGTTCTTTACCACTAGTGCCACCTGGGAAGCCCCTGGACATCCATCTATATGACACCATAAAAGGCAAAACTGCAGATACAGAAAATAGGTTAGTTGTTGCCAGGCTCTGAGACTGGGAAGGAAGTGATTAACCTACAAGAGGTACAGGAGAACTTTTTGGAATGGTGGGAAAATTCTGTGTTTTGATTATAGTGGTAGTTACACAATTGTGTACAGCCCAAATTCCTCAAAGTTCCTCGGACTTAACTCTTAAATATCTTGTATGAAGAGCAAGAGAGACAGACAGAAAGAGAGAGAGAGAGAGAGAAAGTGAAAACACAACAGCTTGATCAGGAGGACTCCATCCACCCTAGCTCACAGACAAATCTCTTAGTTCCTCAAAGGTGCAGTTTCCCCTTCAGAGAAATGAGGTTAATGATAAGCTATCTCTGAGGACTATTGTGGGAATTCAGAGGGATCTCATCTGAAAGTGACTGGCAAAACAGGTGTTCAGTATGTCCCATTCATCAAGAAAAAGGTAAGTCAGGAAGGGAGCTGATAGGGGCCAAAGTGTTCTCTGCCCAGAGCCTTATCCAGGTCATGGTGACCTTGGGGACAACTGACCTTGCCTTCTGCTGCTCCCAAAGAGAGGATGAGACACAGCCCCAGAAGCCAATCTGGTCCTGGGGGATTGATCTCAATGAATCATGCCCCCTGGGGCCCAGCTAATTTGTATATTTACTCGAGTCAATTTGGAACACTAGGTGGCAAAAATAATACAGCAATTATTTCTTCCAGAGCTGTAAACTTCTGTTTTGGGGGCTTCCTGAGTGGGTCAGTGGTAGAGAATCCACCTGCTAATGCAGGAGATGAAAGAGATGCAAGTTCGATCCCTGGGTCAGGAAGGTCCCTGGAGTAGGGAATGGCCACCCACGCCAGTCTTCTTGCCTGGAGAATCCCGTGGACAGAGGAGCCTGGAGGGCTGCAGTCCATGGGGTTGTAAGAAGTTGGACACGACTGAGTGACTGAACAATGACAATAACAACCATGATCTAGCCTGGCCTGGATTTGGATATGCAGCTCAGGCATCCTGTTAGGCAATCACTGAGAGAGTCAATTAATTTCACGGCATTTTATCATGAGTTCAGGTGCAGCCCAATTTACAAGTTTTCCTTTCAAAATCATTCAGCCATTAAAGCTGCATAATCTTGGGAGGTTTGGAAGACACATAATTGATAAATGTTTTTTCCCTCCACACACTCTCTCTCATGTTTATTCATGCAGAGCGAAGGTTTTATAATTTACACAAAGGGCTGGTGTATCCAGCCCCCTGTGTTTCTGAAGGGGAGGAAAGATGACACCATTCAGAAGCCACTGAAGAAGGAGATTGGAGGCTTGAAGGCAAGGACCCCATCCCAGGTTCTGATGCTCTGGCTGCGAATAATGAGCTGGGGACTTGCGGCACCAGGAGTGTTAGTAGGTACCCAAACAGGTAAATGCTTGTTGGCTGGATGGTTATATTGTGAAGAAAGCAGGGTTTGTCCTTAAAACACTTTCCTTCCCGCATTCCCTGTTTCTAACCATTGCTCCCTTTTATTGGTCTCTCTGCTTTTTAAAGATGCTGTAGCCCATCAGTTCTCAAACTTGACTGCCAATAAGCCATCTGGACATCTTTTAAATATCCAGCTGCCCTGCCTGCCCATCAGATCAATTATATAAGATTGTCAGAGGGCAGGGCATACACGCCAGCATCTTGTAAATCTCCCAAGACGATTCCATTGTGCGGCCAGGGCGGCAAACGACTGGGCTGGACCAGCGCTTCTCCGGGGTGGCCTGTGAGTCCCCTAATCTTTGAGAATATTTGTGGAAAATGCAGACTCCAGGGCCCACCAGCCCTCTAAGCACTGAATCTCATGGTGGATCTGAAACATTTGCTTTAAAACTCTCCAGGTTATTCTCAAGCATCCTTGAGTCTGATAACCCTACTCCTTGCACTAGTCCATCTGTTGTTGGATTTTTTTTTTTTTAATGTGGACCATTTTTAAAGTTAATTAAATTTGTTACAATATTGCTCTGCTTTATGTTTTGGTTTTTTGGTCGCAAGGCAGGTGGGCTCTTAGTTCCCTGACCAGGGATCGAACCTGCACCCCCTGCCTTAGAAGGTGAAGTCTTAACCACTGGACCACCAGGGAAGTCCCAGTCCATCTCTTTCTCATGATATGGCACTCTAGTCTTTCAGTTCCTCAAAAGTAACCAGCTTCTTTCTTCCATCTGCTGGACCTTTGCAAATTATACCTGTTCGATTGGAAGGCACTTTGCTCTCTCTTTGCCAGTGGGAAACTGGCAAAGATACCAGTGATGGAGCTGTATCTCTAGAAAGTCACTGTAAAGTGTGGGTTTTGGAGGAGAAAAGAGTAGGCACTGAAGGGCCATGGTCCCCTCCCTCGGGGACAGTGAGGTTTACTAAGTCACCCAACTGTCACTGGAAGTCACAGAGAGATTGCTACCGAGATGGTGGGAGAGAAGTCAGCAGGCTTGATGTGGGTATGGAAGGAACATTACATACAAGGGTGAGGAAGGAGAAAAGACTTAGGTGACGTGGCACCAAGAGGGTGGTTTGCAATGAAGCGGCAGCTCTGGGCAGCCGGGAAGAGCTCTTCCAAGAGACACCATAAGTGTTCCCTGAAGGACCAGGGGCGTGCAGTCTTGGAGGCCTGGGGGAGGGTGTCACCAAGAATAAAAGGACGAAGGGGGAGAAGGACAGCGAAAGGCAAGGCTGAGCGATGGGGGTAAACCTGGGTGGAGGGCAGAACCACATCAGCTACCTCACATGGACAACGGTGATGGGAAAATGTTGGGGGAGGGCTATTTTAATCTCTTAAATCTAGTGTAATTGGGAAAGCATAATTTAACATTGGTTAGAATTTAGCTGCCTATCAACAGTAGATCTTTTAAGAAGGCTTCTACTCTTAGGACTTCCCTGGTGGTCCAGTGGCTAAGACTCTCTGTTCCCAGTGAAGGGGGCCAGGGTTTAATCCCTGGTCAGAGGACTAGATCCTGAATGCTGCAACTAAGAGATCCATGCTAAGTCACTTCAGTCATGTCTGATTTTTTGCTGTGAACAGTAGCCCGCCAGGCTCCTCTGTCCACGGAGATTCTCCAGGCAAGAACACTGGCATGGGTTGCCATGCCCTCCTCCAGGGGATCTTCCTGACCCAGGGATGGAACCCGCCTGTCTTATGTCTCCTGTATTGGCAGGGAGGTTCTTTACCACTAATGCCACCTAGAAGCCCAAGAGATCCCACATGTGGCAATGAAGATCCCATGTGCTGCAAGACCCAGGGCAGCCAAATAGATAAATATAAATAAATAGATATTTTTAAAAAAGAAGACATCTCTTTCATGACAGTATTTCTCAAACTTTAATGAGAAAACCCATGGATTAACTGGGAATCTTATTAAACTGAAGATTCTGATACATTCGGTCTGGGATGGGGATGAGATTCTGTCATTCTAACCAGCTTCTGGGTGCCCCTGGCCTGAGCCCCATACTTCAAGCAAGGAGGTTTGAACATTGTGACTCTTTTTTTTTTTTAATTTTTTTTCCATTTATTTTTATTAGTTGGAGGCTAATTACTTTACAACATTGCAGTGGTTTTTGTCATACATTGAAATGAATTAGCCATGGATTTACATGTATTCCCCATCCCGGTCCCCCCTCCCACCTCCCTCTCCATCCGATCCCTCTGGGTCTTCCCAGTGCACCAGGCCCGAGCACTTGTCTCATGCACCCAACCTGGGCTGGTGATCTGTTTCACCCTAGATAACATACATGTTTCGATGCTGTTCTCTTGAAACATCCCACCCTTGCCTTCTCCCAGAGTCCACAAGTCTGTTCTATACATCTGAGTCTCTTTTTCTGTTTTGCATATAGGGTTATCGTTACCATCTTTCTAAATTCCATATATATGTGTTAGTATACTGTAATGGTCTTTATCTTTCTGGCTTACTTCACTCTGTATAATGGGCTCCAGTTTCATCCATCTCATTAGAACTGATTCAAATGAATTCTTTTTAATGGCTGAGTAATATTCCATGGTGTATATGTACCACAGCTTCCTCATCCATTCATCTGCTGATGGGCATCTAGGTTGCTTCCATGTCCTGGCTATTATAAACAGTGCTGCGATGAACATTGGGGTGCACGTGTCTCTTTCAGATCTGGTTTCCTCGGTGTGTATGCCCAGAAGTGGGATTGCTGGGTCATATGGCAGTTCTATTTCCAGCTTTTTAAGAAATCTCCACACTGTTTTCCATAGTGGCTGTACTAATTTGCATTCCCACCAACAGTGTAAGAGGGTTCCCTTTTCTCCACACCCTCTCCAGCATTTATTGCTTGTAGACTTTTGGATAGCAGCCATCCTGACTGGCGTGTAATGGTACCTCATTGTGCTTTTGATTTGCATTTCTCTGATAATGAGTGATGTTGAGCATCTTTTCATGTGTTTTTTTGCCATCTGTATGTCTTCCTTGGAGAAATGTCTGTTTAGTTCTTTGGCCCATTTTTTGATTGGGTCATTTATTTTTCTGGAGTTGAGCTGGAGGAGTTGCTTGTATAATTTTGAGATTAATCCTTTGTCTGTTGCTTCATTTGCTATTATTTTCTCCCAATCTGAGGGCTGTCTTTTCACCTTGCTTATAGTTTCCTTTGTTGTGCAAAAGCTTTTAAGTTTCATTAGGTCCCATTTGTTTATTTTTGCTTTTGTTTCTAAAATTCTGGGATGTGGGTCATAGAGGATCCTGCTGTGATTTATGTCGGAGAGTGTTTTGCCTATGTTCTCCTCTAGGAGTTTTATAGTTTCTGGTCTTACATTTAGATCTTTAATCCATTTTGAGTTTATTTTTGTGTATGGTGTTAGAAAGTGTTCTAGTTTCATTCTTTTACAGGTGGTTGACCAGTTTTCCCAGCACCACTTGTTAAAGAGGTTGTCTTTTTTCCATTGTATATCCCTGCCTCCTTTGTCGAAGATAAGGTGACCATAGGTTCGTGGATTTATCTCTGGGCTTTCTATTCTGTTCCATTGATCTATATTTCTGTCTTTGTGCCAGTACCATACTGTCTTGATGACTGTGGCTTTGTAGTATAGTCTGAAGTCAGGCAGGTTGATTCCTCCAGTTACATTCTTCTTTCTCAAGGTTACTTTGGCTATTCGAGGTTTTTTGTATTTCCATACAAATTGTGAAATTATTTGTTCTAGTTCTGTGAAAAATACCGTTGGTAGTTTGATAATTGTGACTCTTAATAGTGGGCCCCTGGTCTAGCCCAGTCCAACAACGCTGCCGGCCAGATCATTAACTCTTAGGTTGTATTGCACAGAACTTTAGAATTAAATATTTGCATGCATTTCTAATCCTCTAAAAATTATTATTCCAAAAATTATATACAGTAACTCTTTATTAACCAAAATACTTATTTAAATGGAACTCCCCATTTTTTACATGCCTACTAATATTGGGTTGGCCAAGAAGGGTTGGCCAATTTGGGTTTTTCTGTAAGATGATATATGGAAAAACCTGAATGAACTTTTTGACCAACCCAATATAAAGATCCCTGCCATTTTCCCAACCTATCCCTGAGTTGTTAAAGGTGAGATCGTGGGTACTGACTGGTTTATCTGTGTTTTTGTGCTGGACCTAAGGTGGATTACTGAGTATATGTAGACATTAGACATGTGAAAACATTCACACAATTTCCTTTTTCCTATATTTTTGATCACCCATGCACAGCCTCAGTTAGTAAACGCTGTCTTACAAAAAATGGGGAGAGAGGACATTGTGGAAACAGCAGTCCTTGGCAGCTGAGAGTTTAATTATTGGAATTTTATTAGGAAACTGTCAGAGGAACCAGATTTCACAAGAGGCTCAGTCAGCACCTATGACTTGGGCAGAGCATCAGCTCCAGTTACGGGATCACGGGCTGGCAGAGCTGTACCGCATCACACTCCCTAAGCAGTGCCAGCATTTAATCCGAGAGCACTGCACATCTTGGGGGCAGGGGGACAGGGAGCAAAGGTTGATGACAGCTCCACAGCTGCTGGCTGACGAAAGGCAGAGTGACTTCGGGGAAGGTGGGCTTTTGAGCCACCCAGGCACACCGGGAGTCCAAGGGGATGTATTAAGGATCAGTCCAAGGTGGGCTGGCTTAAGGTGGACTGAGTTTCCATACTTTTTACAATCGAGACCACAGCTGTGCTCCAAAGGATGGACTAGACTGTGTGTGTGTTTTGTTATTTAGTTACTAAGTTGTGTCTCACTTTTTTGTGACACCATGGACTGTAGCTGGCCAGGCTCTTCTGTCCATGGAATTCTCCAGGCAAGAATATGGAGTGAGTTGCCATCTCCTTCTCCAGGGGACTTCCCCACCCAGGGATTGAACCCCTGTCTCCCACTTTGGCAGGTGGGTTCGTTACCCCTGAGCCATCTGGGAAGCCTGTGTGCTTAGGGCGATAAAATCACTAGATTGGCTGAGGCTTGAAAAGCCCCTCTAGTCCAGTGCATTGCCTCAGCCAGGCTCGAATGGCATAATTTCCAAACAAACAGGAATCCATCCCCTTCTAAAAACTCTGCCAAAAGGTCTGTTTCGCAACTTTTCTCCCAATGACTTCTGCTTGGCCATCTCTCACAGTCAGGAAACATTTGTTCACGTCTAGTACAAATCAATTTTAAAAAGTTAACCAGCTCTCATTAAAAATCTAGTAAGTCCTTGGCATTGCTGGGGACGTGAACATGACAGGGCATGGTTCCTGCCCACTTCTCACTAGTTGGAGCTCAACTCTTCTGTAAAATGTTGCTAATCTTTTCTTCAGAAATAATCCACCCCCCCCGAACCCCCATAAGCTCCCCTGGTAGCCCAGATGGTAAAGAATCTACCTACAATGCAGGAGACCTGAGTTTGATCCCTGCGTGGGGAAGGTCCCTTGAAGAAGGGAATGGTAACCCAGTCCAGTATTCTTACCTGGGGAATCCCAAGGACAGAGGAGCCTGGCGGGCTACAGTCCATGGGGTTACAAAGAGTCGGACACGACCGAAGCGACTTAGCATGCATGCACATAAGCCCCATACTTCATTTATAAACTTGTTATAGCAGTGATCACGTTCTGCTTTTGATTACATTTTCCCTGTGCATATTATCTCCTTGCTGATTTAACCTACTTTAGACAGAAAATGGAGAAGATGGGAGGGGTTCAAGTCATCCTAGCTCAGGGTTCTTCGTCAAATACTTTGAGAAAACTTCAAAGGAGGATTTAAGTGTTACTTTCCAATGTTCAATACCTTTGACAGAGCAGAAGCTTGATTAAGTACCTGTTAAATGAAAGTGAACATTCTGAGCACAAGAAGTGGACACAGTCTTTGTTGTGGCTTTATTTGCTGTAGCAAAGGATGGAAACAACCTCAATATTCATTTATGGGCCATTGATTAGATACAGGTTGGTACATCCATATGACAGCATACTGTGCATCTATTGAAAAGACTGAGGCAGGTCTCTATTTGCTAACGTAGAGCAATCGCAAAGGTATGGTGTGAAGAAAACGCAGAATGTTGTGTATGGCATGCTAACATTTCCAGTAAAAGTTGTGTGTGTGTAACAAGAGCACAGAATGTGTCTAGAACGATACAAACTGAGGGACTGGGACAGAGGGAGTGGTGGGTTGATAAACCAGCTCTCAGGGGATAAAATACCCTATCTGTAGAGTCTGATTATTTCTGCAGTATAAATACCCTCATCCTGGCCAAGTTCAAAATAATATATTCTGACAACTGGAGCTAACTAGAACCAATATGAGCTGGCTTCAAAGACATAGCGGTGAGAAGGTGGCGGGCTTTCCACTTGTAGAGCTTTTGGTACAATTTTCCTTTCTGATATCATACTTGGATAGACTAAAATGTAAATAAACTCTTAAATTTTGAAAGGGACTTCCCTGGTGGCCCAGTGGCTAAGACTCCGTGTTCCCAATGCAGGGGGCCCAGGTTCTACCCCTGGTCAGGGAACTAGATCCCACATGCCACAACTAAGAATTTGCATGCTCCAACTAGAGATGCCATATACTGCAATGAAGACCTGGTGCAGCCAAATAAAGAATTTATCTCAAAAAAATAATCATGAGATTACATGGGTTAAAAAAGAAATGTAACTAGTGGGATGTCCACTAGAGTTAAAAAATAAAAAAGGAACAAGCATTAAAAACCTAAAAAAATCTTTTAAGAAAAACTGTCCTGCTTTGATTGCTATATTCCAAGACTCTTAGTTTTCTTCCCTTGATAGTATTCTGCTTACCTGTACCTGTTCAGTCCTCCTGGTCAGGACCTATCACGGCAGTCTTACATACAAAAGACAACACTTAGCATTAGTAACCTCTCGATATGTAGGGAAGGCCACTCTCTTGAAAGTGTACCAGCTGCAGGAATATTAGGCCAGAAAACAGCCACCTCCGAAGAGTGCTGCTGGCGAAGCCGGGGCACAGAGCCTCAGCACAAGAGCCCGATTTCCCAGCAGCTGTGTGGGTGAGGGACACCTCCGGAAGTCAGGATGTAACCAGGCCGAACAGCAGACTACCCGAGGGAGCCAGTTACAGCAGAATTCCTCAGCCCTCTGAGCATCCTCTGCATGCATCCTTCTTCAGCATCACCAGCCAGTGTGAGGCCCAGACTAGGGAGGAGATGCCAGGGACCGCCAGCCCCAAAGATTCCTCCTCAAATCTCTTAGAAGCCCATTCACACCAATCCCCAAGTCTGGCTTTTGGGCCCAAGTGGGTTCCATGTGTTTCTGAGAATTTGTGTCTTACCTTTCATTTCAGCCTCCTCTTGGTCTGACTCCCGCCAACTTACTCTTCAACTTTCAGCTAAAATATTTCTCCTTCAGCGGTTTCCTCTGGGTAAGCCCGTCTCACCCTGCCCTCATCAATAACTCATAGCACCTGTCAGTGTATTTGTTTTTCCTGATCAGTCTCTCTCAATCAGCTGAGCTCAAGGCCTGCCTCATTTATGGGCATATTTCCAAAACCTGGCACACACAGGCCCTCAGTGCATGTTGGCTGAATGAATAAGTTACAGTACACGCTCATGAAACCTTCAGAAGACGTCTGATAAGGGGAACATTTTATTTGGAGAGATCTTGATTGAGCATTATTTTATCTTCATTTTCCATTAAGGCAGTAACATTCCTCCTGGAGGCAGATGGGGGGAGAATCGTCTGCGGGCTACATTAAGTGCAGATTAAGACAAAGCCAACCACTTTGCAATCAGATGCAGCAGAAATACAGATTATGGGCTGGGAGAAGTCATATCTCGGCTTCCTGAGCCTACTGACAAGGAGCAGACCAGGGCAATGCATTTCAGTCGCTTTAGAAAGTGACTAAGTTCCACTACACACCACCCCTAAAGCAGATACCCCCTCCATGAGCAATTCCACCATGACAGAAGGGGTCTGGCATTGGTGCCCAAGGCTCTGTTGATATTTAGCCTTTGGTAAGTTTTCAAGGAAATTTCAGTCTATTAGAACTGCTCAAGAGCACTGAGTTCCTTGGGTTTTGTTTAGGAATTCTTTAAATATCCAGTAAATTAACTCTGCATAAAGCGACTGTGCCAGTTCCTAACCAGCTTGATACCTGGCTAGGTATGTGTGTATGTGAGTGTGTTGGTGGGGGTCAGGTTTCGGGTTGAGGTTGGGGCACTATTCATTGGCACATATGACCCCTGAGAATTTGGGGGTACCAAAAAAGTAAACATTGATCCTATGGCCCAGCAGACATCGCATGCACTATGATCTAAGAGCAAATGAAATCAGAGCAAGGCAGTTCCCACAGATATTTAGCCACACTGTAATAACTAGATCTAATGAAAGCATTAGTCACTCAGTTGTGTCCAACTCTTTGTGACCCCATGGACTGTAGCCTGCCAGGATCCTCTGTCCATGGAATTCTCCAGGCAAGAATACTGGACTGGGCTGCCGTTTCCTTCTCCAAGACCTAATGCTGCTAAGCCACTTCAGTCGGTTCCGACTCTATACGACCCCAAAGATGGCAGCCCTCCAGGCTCCCCCGTCCCTGGGATTCTCCAGGCAAGAACACTGGAGTGGGTTGCCATTTCCTTCTCCAAGACCTAAAACACGGCTAAACACACAAGAGAGGCAGCACCTGAGATCAGAAACTTTGTTATGACTCCACACTACCCTCTAGTGGTCTACTGCTCAATGACACCCTCCTTGAACATAACCCTAAACCAACAGTAAGAATCTATTTGAAGGCACGCTATTTAAAATAGTAGATCTGGCCAGAGCCCAGATCCTAGAGTTAAAAACAGAGGGCTTCTCATTGACTGCAAAAATAAAATCTGATGACATCTGGGACCCTAGTTTTGAGAAAATGCTCTGATGATAAGTCTTAGTTCTGGAGGTTAGCAGACAGAGTTCTGAGAAAATGCTCTGATGATTAATGGCCTTAGGTCTGGAGGTTACCAGACACTCTTGGGGACCCCAAATACAGCCTGATTTGTCAGATGGACCCAGAAGGCCCAGAGAGGAGGGTGCCCAGCAGAGGTGAGCCACAGAGAGGGCAGGTTCTGCAGGGGTGGAGAGCAAAGTCACAACAGGCAACACAGGTGGAAGGGCGGCAGGAAGGAGGCTTGTAACAGAGCAAACGCTGGCCTCCAGAAGCCAGCTTTAGGGCTGCTTTCACGATTCTCCCCTCTGATGATTCTCCCCTCCTGGATCTCACCCCGAACAAGAAGGCAGACAATGTAAGCTGGTTTGAAAGATTATGTTAAAATGAACTACATTTGAGGCTTCTATACCTGACTACATGGCAAAGGCAGGAAAGGTGCCTGGGAAGTAAGATCTCTTTTTCTCTACATTTTCAAAGAAGCAATCATTCAAAGATAAAAAAATATTTGTAAGAGACTGGGTCTTTTGCAAAGAATAAAGCACTTTTTGTTAAATACACGAAGGCTACTTGGCTGAACAGACATACATTTTTTTTTGGAACCGTGTATAATGTCATCAAGTTGAAACTTTGGAATGGCTGACTCCTCCCGTGTTTCCTGGGAGCACCCGGCCCTGAGCAGCCAGAGACCCGCGCACACCCCCCGGCCCGCCCGCTGGGCCTTACACCCTCTTCATTCCTTTCCCCATGAGGCAAGCGAACACGGTCATGACCATCTTGGGGTTCACTTCCACCAAGTCTTCTGGAAGCGCATACACTCTCGCTCCAATTTTTCGGGCCATAGAGATGGCATACCTAAAAGAGAAAAGAAGAGGGATGAGGGGAGCCTGAGCACGTATGATGGGGACCCCTCAGGGTCAGAGTTACTGTCATTCTATTTAATATATACTACATACTCTATGAAAGAAAGTGAAAGTGTTGGTCACTCAGTCACGTCTGACTCTTTGCAACCCTATGGACTGTAGCCTGCCAGGCTCCTCTGTCCATGGAATTCTCCAGGCAAGAATTCTGGAATGGGTTGCCATTCCCTTCTCTAGGGGATCTTCCCGGACCCAGGGATTAAATCCAGGTTTTCCGCATTTCAGGCAGATTCTTTACCATCTGAGCCGCCAGGGAAGCCTTCTATACTGTAAACTATCTACTATGCCGAGGTCACTACTGGTACGGCTGGAGCCAATCAATCACTGGCTTCCTCTCGAGGTTTGTGGGCAAGTCTTAAATTGACAAAGCTCCCAACTCCATCAAACTTGCTGTCCGACCTCGTGATAATTACCAAACGTATTATTTGTCCTTAAAGAGCTTCCTAGCTCCCACCACTTTTGGTGCTTATTTGTTTGGGCTCTACTGTGGCAGAAAAAGTCACAGACTTGAACAAGAGTGTGTGCTAGGGAAAGACTCCAGACTCCACTTCAGCTACAGAACATTGTTTAGAAGGCAGACAAAAAGAGGAAAGGCATCTGTAATACCATGACCCTACGCATCAATTCTTTCTTTCTTTATTTTTTAATCTTTTTTTGGCTGCAAGGAATATGGGATCAGGAATCAAACCCATGCCCCCTGCTTTGGAAGCTCAGAGTCTTAACCACTGGACCTCCAGGGAATTTCACCCTACCCCCCCATCCATTCTTTTCTTCCTTCTTCCATTCCAATTCTTGCCCACATGCGTGTGTATTTATTTATGCTACTATAATCGTAGAATAACCAGAGTTTTATATTACACATTTTTCACATAAGATTACCATAGCTGCATCAGAATATTTTTGCTCTGTTTATAGTTACAGGAAGATAGTTTTATTAGTTATAGTCTACTTGCAAATGAGCCCACACTATTATTATCTGGCAGTTCTTTTATTCTGCTCGTTTGTTATCTAGCAACCTCTTACAATGGCTGCTCCAGAGATTCTTCATTCCACCCGAGGCCCCGTGACTCCCTCCACTCTTCTGAAATAACTTTACTCGTAGTTTAGTGATCACATTAATTTAAGAGCTCCAGGCAAGACTACCCCATTCTTTCTCCTTGTCCATCTCTCAGTCACTTCCTCTATATGAATGATTAATGAAGTACAATTAATTTTTCCATTATAAAATATAGAGGGAAAGTTGTTCAAAAATAAGAAAATGGAACTTAAAAAAAAATGCATGATCTTGCCACCATAACCATTTTTAGGATTCTATATTTTGGGCTTCCCTGGCGGCTCAGACGGTAAAGAATCTGCCTGCGATGTAGCAGACCCGGGTTCCACCCCTGGGTGGGAAAGATCCCCTGGAGATGGGAATGGATACCCACTCCAGTAAGAATACTGGAGAATTCCACGGGCAGAGGAACCTGGCAGGCTACAGTCCATGGTGTCACAGAAGAGTTAGTTGACTACACAACAACCACCCTCACCCTGTGTGTAACAAGCAGCAGCTGCTCTCAAACCAGTGAAGACTCTGGCCTTGAACCCCACCGCTGCCCAGCCACATCCATGGATATTCACAAATAGGGTGTTTAACTCCGCATCCACCATGTACAAACTCTACTCAGGAAACCTCCTATAGATTATGATAAGGAAATTAGTGTTATGAAATTGTAGGCTTGCTTATCAGTTGGAAGTCAATTGTTTTCCATTTCAATTGTTATCAGTTGTTTTTTGGTCGTGTTCCCTCTCACACCTGGAGCCTTAAACTGTCATTGCACAGTAGCAAATATAAAGGTGATGGGACGCAGTAAGTCATGAGAAGAAAAAGTATCAGTAGTGAAACTAAATTGTCTGCATGGAGGCATGGGCACTAGACCTCACAGCTACCCGCTCCTTCCCTCCCAGACCTCAGCCTTGTTTACGTACTTTGCATTGTTGAGTTTCTCTTCTTCGTCCAGGTTCTCCGTCTTCAGAAGGTCATAGTTAATGGAACCTGGCTGAATGGCATCGATGAGGTCAAGGACTGGCAGGCTTGTGCTGATCTTCGGGTCCTGCACAGAGAGAAAGCGTGGGCTTCATCAGTATGCTCCCAAGTTACTCCTGTTTGGCTCAGGGAGAGTGGGTGGCTCTTTTCATTTTTTGCTTGCTCCATGTGGCATGTTCCCTCATAGCTCAGTGGGTAAAGAATCCGCCTGCAATGCAGGAGACCCCAGTTCGATTCCTGGGTCAGGAAGATCTGCTGGAGAAGGGATAGGCTACCCACTCCAGTATTCTGGCCTGGAGAATTCCATGGACCGTATAGTCATGGGGTCGCAAAGAGTCAGACAAGACTGAGAGACTTTCACTTTCACTTTCCATGTGCCATGTGGGAACTTAGTTCCCTGACCAGGGATGGAACTCCTCTTAAATACGAAATATATACGTCCTGCCACAGTGTGGCACTCGGCGTTTCAAACCAAGTGCTGTTTCTCTAGGGGGTGTCAGTAGCCTGGTGGCTCACTATGCAGAGGAAACCCATTGTCTGCCAACAGGCAGGCAGTCGTTCACTCAGAGCTGTGAATGCACAAAACTCTGCTCTCTCTCTTGGGTACCTGTGAGTACAGACAGGGAGAGGCAACTGCATGTCCCCATCTGAGCACAGTCAAGTCTAAACACCTCATACCTCGAGGGTCCAAATCAGGATCAATTCTAACCAAGAAACAAGATGCAGGACCCCTGCAAGAGGCTAGGTCTCCAGCACAGGCCCTCTGCAGAGGTACAAAAATATTAAAAAAAAGATAGGAAGGGTAGGGACTTCCTTGGTCGTGGTCCAGTGGTTAAGACACTTCCCATGCAGGGGGTATGGGATCGATCCCTAGTCGGGGAACTAAGATCCCACAAGCTGTGCAGCATGGCCAAGAAATTAAAATGAATGAAATAATAATAATAAAATAACATAAAAATAGGATGGGCCCCTTTTTACTTATTTCTGGGTAATATAAGTGAAAGTCGCTCAGTCGTGTCCAACTCTTTGCAACCCGGTGGACTATAGCCCACCAGGCTCCTCTGTCTGTGGAATTCTCCAGACAAGAATACTGGAGTGGGTTGCCATTTCCTTCTCTAGGGGATCTTCCCAACCCAGGGATCGAACCCAGGTCTCCTGCATTGCAGGCAGACTCGTCACTGTCTGAGCCGCCAGGGCAGCCCAGGTAATAGGAGTCCTACTACAAAATTAAAACCAGTACATACAACCATACTCTCATTTCCATTATTAGCCAGAGCTGCTATCGCCACAGAATTTTTTGGTGAAGAAGCACAAGGAAAGCAAAATGGAGCGACTGTAGTTTCAGCTTCTTCCCTACTTTCTTCCCACAGTCTTGGGGGGCTGGTGGCAGCGAGATGGTGAGCAGTCAGCAGCATTCATAGGTGAGGGGGAACCAGGACTGTTTCCACAGTGGCTGATGGGGGGTGGGCTATGCTCATTTTTTGAAAGGTTTCACTTAAAATGCCAGTCTGGTGCTCTGTGATGACCTAGAGGGGTAGGACAGGGGGAGGGGAGGGAGGCTCAAGAGGGAGGTGATATGTGTATAAGTACGGCTCATTCACATTGTTGAACAGCAGAAACCAATATAACATTGTACAAATTAAAAAACAACAAAAATAAATCAAGAAAAAAAAAGGGATGTGGGGCTAATTTGACATTTTCCTTTTGTGTTTTTTTCTCTTTTTTTTTTTTGATCTATTCTGTAATGACTTGGTGAGAAAACAGGAGGAAATTCACCCTGAGCATCACAAGGAGAAAAGAATTGTCAAACATTCCTAAGAGGAACACCCCAGAAACTGCCGGGTAATGCAACGGGCCGTGTTCCTGTAGCGGCGGCTGTTCTACCAAGAGACGCCCTCCCGGGACTGTTCAACCGTCGGGTCACGTGACCGACAGACACTGCTCCAGAACCCCACCTTGCAGGGAACGGAGCTTTCCCCCCCTAGTGGCCACCACCTGCAATTACTAGCTGTGACTTCAGGAGTTAAATGAGCCCCCGATTCCTCATTATACAATCAGGAAGACGGTGGGACTTCCCTCCTGAATCAGTGGTTAAGACTCTGCGCTTCTGTCACAGGGGGCACAGGTTCGATCCCTGGTTAGGGAACTAAGATCCCATATGTCACGCAAAGCAGTAAAAAAAGAAAAATCAGGAAAATGGTAAAGCTATCTTCACGATTTCTGTGAACAAGAAGGCCCTGGTCCTCAGAATGCAGTCCATCCTGGGAGCGCCCTTCTTCACCGCCTTCCCTGATGTCTTTCTGGAAAAATTTGGTCATGTTGATCACCAGTCTCTGCTCAGCTCTTCAGACCAGCCGAACGGTAAGTGGAGGGCTGGCTCTTTCCTGTGCTGAGCTTCGTCCAGGCACCCCTGGTATAGCCCAACCCAGAGATACACCCCCTGCCCTTCCTGGGAGGGGAGAGATTTTCACTCTTCTCTTGATTTTGAAGCAGAGGATCGACATTATGACAAACGGCCTCACCCACCCTGTTAATATAACTCTGAAGGGGTCCCTCCCCCAGTCTTGACCTTTAAATCAAGAAAATGTAGTTACGATGGGACGCCGACACTATACTGTGGATCAAGTGCCCAGGGCCCCTGAGGAAGAATCCAGCTAATGTTTAAAACATGAGATAAGAAATGTAATAAAATATAATGCTGTTATTAATAAAAACGGGATTTGGATACAAGTACACAACTGCTTTTTTTCTCAAAAAAAAAAAAAAATACCCCATGAGAGTTCTTCTGGCATTTTACATTTCTCCATCATCATGTTAACAATCTGAACCATGGAGCTGTGCATGCTTAACAAAATACTATATTTTACATTACTTTGGAAGAACAATGCCTAAAATCCCTTATAAAAAAATGACTGGATTTTTAAAACCAATTATTAGGGAGGAAAATGACAAGAAATTTGTCAATGAAACAGCCTATGAACATCAAAACAATAATGGGTCATTCAAGCAAAATCAAAATGGGGAGGGGTGCCTCAAAGACCTCATACTGAAGGTCACTCTTAAAGGCAGAGTGAAAGCAATAAAGATAAGCATAAAGCTCAGGTGGCTGCGAGCAGGAGACAAAGCACATTACCTTGAAACTAGAGATGGATGAATTCTTCTCCGCTTCCTTCAATGTTTCATTCACCCAGCTGACAATAGTGTCATCATTGACCTTCTGCCCACCTCCAATTTCTTCAAGAATATTCAGTGTGTACCTGAACAAAACCAAGCATGATTTCCGGAGAAAATTCACTAAAGAATTCACAATTGTATAGCACAGGGAACTCTTCTCAATACTCTGCTGCTGCCGCTAAATCACTTCAATCATGTCCGACTCTGTGCGACCCCATAGATGGCAGCCCACCAGGCTCCCCCATCCCCGGGATTCTCCAGGCAAGAACACTGGAGTGGGTTGCCATTTCCTTCTCCAATGCATGAAAGTGAAAAGTGAAAGTGAAGTCGCTAAGTCATGTTCGACTCTTTGCGACCCCATGGTCTGCAGCCCACCAGGCTCCTCCATCCATAGGATTTTCCAGGCAAGAGTACTGGAGTGGGGTGCCATTGCCTTCCCGTCTCAATACTCTATAATGACCTAAATGGGAAAAGACTCTAAAAGAGCCTGGATATATGTGTTTGTATAACTGAATCACTTTGTTTTCAGCAGAAAGTAACACAACATTGTGAGTCAACTATACTCCAGTAAAAATGTAAAAAAATAAGAAAAAGAATTCACTATTCACAGAGTTGCCAGCGTAGAAGTTTTTATTTTTTATTTTTCCCTGTCGCAGAAGATGGCCTGGATACCATTACATTTGAGGAAAAAAGAATATGTAATAACACTAGTTCCTTTTAGAATAACAAAATAGACCTTCATATGTAGAGTGTGATGCAGAGCAAATACCACCGTCATTGTGGGAAGGGAAAGCGGAAGGGAAACAGGGAAAGCAAAATGAAGCAAAGGTTTTGAACCAGTGGTGCTTTTCTTAAAGGCATCATGAAAATCAAGAAATAATTCAATGTTAGGCAAGCCCAAGCACATATATTCAGACATGACTATCATTCAAAAAGACATGTGTACCCCTATGTTCAGAGAAGCACTATTCACAATAGCCAAGACATGGAAACAATCTAAATGTCCACTGATAATGGATAGAGAAGATACACACACACACTGGAATACTACTTGACACAAAAAGCATGAAATCACACCATTTACAGCAACATAGATGAAACTAGAGATGATCGTACTAAGTGAAGTAAGCCAGAAAGAGAAACACAAACACCACATGATATCACTTATATGTGGAATCTAAAATATGACGCGAATGAACCTATCTACAAAACAGAAACAGATTCACAGACGCAGCGAATAGACTTCCGTCTGCCAAGGGGGAAAAACGTGGGGAAGGGACGTATTGGAAGTATTTGGGGTTAGCAGATACAAATTGTTAATTATAGAATGGATAAACAACAAGGTCCTACTGTTATAGCACAATGAACTGTATTCAACATCCTGTGACAAACCATAATGGGAAAAATATGAAAAAGAATGTATAAATATACATATATATATATGCATATGCATGTATACCTGAATCACTTTGCTGTACAGCAGAAATTAACACAACGTTGTAAATCAGCTATAGGTCAATAAAAAAAGAGAAGCCCAACCAGCTAACATAACAGAGAAAAAACATAAAAGTCTCATCAGTATAAGACAGAAGTAGAAATTAATCTCTAGTTAATCTCTAGTTTGAGAGTAAGAACCGCCTTTGAGACACACGATTATGAGAAGTGTGGTGGTGGGGAACGTTAGAATGCTTCAAGCTCTTAAAATTCCAGGGAGCGGAGAAAACTCACCATTCCCCAAGCTGATCCCTCTCAAAAGGGAAATAGAGAGGCAAGCAGTGAGCAAGTGGGCAGGTCGGCTGGCCTCATGGTTCAGTCTTGTTAAGGGTGAGGGGGAGGTGGTCAAATTACCCACAAAAGACTAGGGTTTCAGCGTGCGTCGTCCAAACTGAAATTCAAGTCTCTGGTCTGTCTGGAGGGCCTCCCTAAATGAGGTCACCCTCCGCCCGGGGTTTTGCTTACATAACCCATCGGGTATCTCCCTCCAGTTACTGCTTCTGTGGAAAACACCACGCTTCATGATCTCCCACATGATTTTCAAGTGTTATCTCTGAAAAAGGAGTAATGACCCACTTTCTTCAGATGAAAGCACTTCCCCATCATTGGTGATGGGTAGGAAAAGAGCTTCTGCAACTTTTCTTTACCAAAAAGTAAAATTGGCGGGGGGGGTTCTTCCTTGGTGGCTCAGTGGTAAAGAATCCGCCTGCCAATGCAGAAGACATAAGAGATGTGGGTTCAAATCTCTGGGTTGAGAAGATCCTTGGGAGGAGGAAATGGCAACCCACTCCAGCATTCTTGCTTGGAAAATCCCATGGACAGAGGACCCTGGCGGGCCACGGTCCATGGGGTTGCAAAAAGTCAAACTCAACTTGAGAGATTGAGCACGTACATGCATGTACACGTGCATGCATGTTGACTGAATTGCGTGCATGAATTGTTGATTCACTTTGTTGTATACTAGAAACTAATACAACTGTAAAGCAATTATACTCCAATAAAGATTAAAAAAATGAAATGGCCCCATGAGTCCCAGCTGGGCCTCATCCAACAGCAGGGGATGGATGGGATGTGGGCCTGAAGGGGCTGCGATTATGACTTTCGTGCTTTCCTGCCATCAAACTCGTGGTTTTATTTATATAACATGTGACCCTGAGGGGCCCTAAGTGACCCTAGCTGCTCTGTTTTTCACAGACCTATCCCCAATTCACTGTCCACAGCCTATTTGATTTGGAGAGAATTCCCTCCTTTGCCTGCCGCAGACTCGCCTTCCTTTGCCGGAGTCTACTGTTGCTGTCTGCTGGCAGTCTTCTTGCCTCAGGCTTTTGTCTCCAAATTTATACACATGCAATCTGCCAGCTTTCCAATCTGAGACCAATTTCCAAGCTACCGAGGGGGAAAGGGAGGTTTAGGCTCTCATTTGTTTTTAGGGGGAAAAATGACATGCCATTTATTGTCCAGATAAATGACCAAATTAACACATCTGTGCAAACCAGTGAAATAAATTTCAGCTAGAACTGGCTCTAAATTTATTAGATCTGTTAATATGTGGCACACAGAGAAAGAAAAAAATCCCCTTCTGCTGGAATTTACGTAATTATCAGTCATTTCATCACCATCAACAGTAAGGAATTTTCTATCCATTTTCTTATAGGAAATTATTATTTTTTAATCTTTGACCATGCCACACAGCATGTGGGATCTTAGTTTCCTGACAGGGATCAAATCGTGCCCCAAGCATTGGCAGCTTGAAGTCTTAACCACTGAACCACCGGGGAAGTCCCCTCAATTTTTGTACAGTAAAGAATGAGAAATAGGACTTATTAACCATGAAGAGACTCAGCTCAAACTAGCCCTTGTCAAATATATACCAGCCTTAAACTGTGATGTTGGATCACATTTTTATAAAACTTTCAGAACAAAGATCATATTACAAGGTGATTTTCAAATATTATGAAATTCAAAATAGAATAGAGTTGGTCTGAGTATTTTTTTAAGTCACTAAAACAAAATATCAAAGATGCTTTCATCTTCAGACCCAAGAGTCAATTTAACTGTGACAACTAGAAAGACTTTGATTTTCAAAGCAATCAGTGCCAAAAGCCATTCTGTTAAGAATTAAACATACACAGGAAATAAAATAGTGGGGAGTTCAGAAGGCTTTTCTGAAAATACACTGGTAAGAACAGCTCTTCGGAATTTTCAGCAATGTTCTAGATGCAGGCAGTGTAACAGGGACTAGAGTTAAAGCTGCTTTAGCTCTGGTGTTCTCTGTGCCAGAGAAGCCTATGACATCCGCCTTTGATCATTAAAGAGATCCCAGTTGAGAAGAGGGTAATGGAACATCATACTTGATAAAGCAAATGTAAATCAGGTAGTGATTATGATCACTGCTGATCACCCTCCATCACCTGGGAACACTGACGTAAGTACTCTGAGGACCATTATAGATATTAGGACCTGCAGACAGTGGCCTGGGAATAGAGCTTCTGTGCCTCAGGAAATGACAAACCTTGTCTCTACCATTACCTTGTTAGATATAATGTAATGTGACATATGGTTTCTGGGGCTTCCTTCCAGGTAGAAATATGAATTAAGTCACTCTAACATAGGTTCTAATTAAGGAATGGAAGACTTCTGCCTGCTCAGGGCTATCAGTACAGGAGGCAAAGAGCAAAGCATGTAAAAGTGAACTAGTTAATGCTTACAGCTTTACTATCTAGAATTCTCCCCAGGCTCATGCTTTTGTACCAAAAATTGTTTACTTTTCTCATCATTTATCTTCCATTTGTGTATATTATTATATTCTACTATTGATTAAATAATTTATCCACAGAGCTCTCACATTAATCAAATTTATATTTGGCTCTAAAAGGTATGCACACGAGTTTGAGTGAACTCCGGGCAGTGAAGGACAGGGGAGCCCGGCGTGCTGCAGTCCATGGGGTTGCAAAGACATGCCTGAGTGACTGAACAACAACTAAAAGTTATTTAAAGTTCTCTGTTATAGAAATAGCAGGAAATTCTGCTTCTGGTCATGATGGAATAACAGGAACCAGACTGACCCTTCTGCCTTAAACACATAAAATAGAATGAAAAAATATAAAATGGTGTTGTCTAGACTTTGGACAACAGGAAGCACAAAACAGCGGTCCCTGAGAGAAGGAAAACAAATGTGGTGAGCCCTAAGATTGTCCCAGCTTATTGCACAGAGAATTCCCAGGCTGCAGTGCAGGGCAGGAGAACTCAAACAGAGCATGACAGCCTCGATGAGCTGACGGGACAGGGTTGAGAACTCGAGGAAGCCACGGTGCTAGAATGTGTGTGGCGGAACAGCAGAGAGAAGAGAGCTGCCTAGAGAGCAGAATCACCGAGAACAAAAGCTCCAGAGATCTTCAGAAGGTCTACCTCGAGTGCTTAGCAGAGTGCTACTCGGTGCATGCATTTGAGCAAATTACACTGAAGCTGGAAAAAGAACTTGCAGAAATGAATGGGCAGAGCAATCCTTGGAGTTCACACAAGCGTGGGATACATCTGGCTGCCACCAGTCAGAGTAGACAAATCTCATGATATATGGAGCATCAAGTAAAGTACTCAGATGAGATTATCTCAGTATTGAGAGGCAAAATTAGCTCCAGATTAATTAAGATTTTAAGTAAGCCCCCAAAGGATCAAATTGTATCTAAGTAACGTAACTGCATCCCACCAGTCCATCCTAAAGGAGATCAGTCCTGGGTGTTCATTGGAAGGACTGGTGTTGAAGCTGAAACTCCAATACTTTGGCCACCTGATGCGAAGAGCTGACTCATTTGAAAAGACCCTGATGCTGGGAAAGATTGAGGGCAGGAGGAGAAGAAGATGACAGAGGATGAGATGGTTGGATGGCATCACTGACTCAATGGGCATGGGTTTGGGTAGACTCCAGTAGTTGGTGATGGACAGGGAGGCCTGGCATGCTGCAGTTCATGGGGTTGCAAAGAGTTGGACACAACTGAGCGACTGAACTGAACTGAACTGAACTGCATCCCAGGACAAAATTCCAAGAATATTTAAAGGAATACAGAAATATCTAGCAAATGGCAAGGTAAAATTCACAATGCCTTACATACGGTGAAAAATCAGTAGGCATTCCAGGAAGCAAGGAAGTATGACCCATAGTGAGGTTAAAAATCAATTAATAGAAACAGAAATAGCAGTTATTGTACTTATATTCTATATGCTCAAGAAGGTTAAGGAAAGAGATATATGAGATGTCAAAAAGACCTAAATCAAATTTCTATACATGAACACTATAAAGTCTGAGATGAAAAATATATACACCAAATGGAATTAATGGTAGACATTGTAGAAGAGAGTAGTGAATTTAAGACAAGGCAATAGAAATTATCCCAAGTGAAAGAGAGAAGAAAAATGAAACGTAAAGGAAAAAGATGATCTGAGCATCAATGATCAAATACTTAAAGGTCCTGAAAAACTAGGGTGGGTGGGTACAGGAGTCAAATTTGAATAAATAAAGGCCAACATTTTTACAAATTTTGATGAAAATTGTAAACCCACAGATGCAAGAAGCTCAACAGACCTCAAGTGCAAAAAACACCAAAGGACATCATAATCAAACTACTTAAAACCAGTGATTAAGAGAAACTCTTGAAAGAAGCCAGAAAAGAAAAGACAATGACCTACACAGGAACAATGGAGAAGTTAATGGCAACCCACTCCAGTATTCTTGCCTGGAGACTCCCATGGCCAGAGGAGCCTGGCAGGCCATGGTCCACAGGGTTCAAAGTAGTCAGACCCAACTGAAGCGACTAAGGACTGAGGAACAAAGATAAGAAATACAATAGATTTATCATTGGAAACAATGCAAGCTAGAAGACAGTGAACACTATCTTCAAAATAATGAAAGAAAAAACTATCAACCTAGAATTCTACACTCAGATAAAATACCATGCAAAAATGAAATAAAGACTTTATCAGACATATAGAAGCTAAAATAATTCCTTGCCAACAGACCTGCACCACTAGAAATATTTCAAGTAGAAATCAAATGGTATCAGATAGAAATCTGGATCTATACCAGGAAAAGAAAAGCACCCAAAATGACAGATATATAGGTAAATATAGCATATTTCCCCTCTTATTTTGAAAGTCCCTTTAAAGGATAAGTGACTGTATTTACATCAGTCAGTTAAAAGAGGATGGGGGAGAAACATCATGTTAAAACTAATCAAGAAGCTGTACTACTATCTGGAAAAATAGCTTTTAGAGAAAAAGAGTATCATCAAGCATAGAGGGTCACTACACATGAAAAAGGGTGATTCATTAAGAAAACAGAACAACCTAAAATACTGATGAACTTGACAACAGAATTTCAAAGTACCTGAAACAAAACTGATAGAAATGAAAGAAAAAACAAACAAACAAAAAAAACAGGACACGCCCAGCCCCCCCACAACATTCCTTTGGGTTTAAGCTTAGCTTAAAATATAGTTTTACTGGATTAAATCACATTCCTGAAGTTTGTTGGTACTTTTCCAGATTAAAAAATACATTCAATCAAACCAATACTGTAAAGCAATCATCAATTAATAAAAAATAAATAAATATAATTTTAAAAATAAAGAATATGTTCAATAAAATGCCATTACCCTGAGCTGTATTACCTTCTCATTAACTGCCAGACCAAGGCCAACGTTAGGGTGCGGTTTCCTTCATTGAGATCTTGTCCACCAATGCCAACCAGGGAGAACTTTGCTTGATTCTTCCCCAGTTCCACTGCATAGTTACAATTCTCAAGCTGTTAATGAGCAGGAAAGGAAACAATCTAATGTCATCATCTCTTTGATGATAAATACCAAAAGAAGTAAGATGATAAAAATAGACACAAAATGAAATAATAAGGTCAGATTGAATAATCTCTCAAGTCTCTAGTTCTGCAATTCTAGGATTCTAAATTAGTCAAATAATTTTCCATCTTTTAAAAAAAATTTATTTGGCTGCACCGGGTCTCAGTTGCAGCATGCAGGATCTGGTTTCCCAACCAGGATTGAAACCCCAGACCCCCTGCAATGGGAGCTTGGCGTCTTAACCACTGGACCAGCGGGCAAGTCTTATTTACTTATTTCCACCTTTTCTTAAACAGAACCCCTCACTTTCATCAAAAGAAAAAAAAATACTCATAGTGTACCAGGTGTAAAGCTAAAATGAGTTATTATGATGACCATTTTCATGGCTCTATCCCATGCATAACTAGAAAGCCATAGTAAATAACCTGTCTATAATATCCCTAAGATAGTTGAATTTGTAGAGATTGACCTGGAAAATCCAGACCCTGTAAGCACACAGTGGACCGACATATGGGATGGGTGTTCCCGTGGCTATGATTCATGGATTACTGGGTCACAGGGAAGATAAATGGTGGGAAGTGTTCGCGCCACTCCCGTGGTTGTGGCTGCTCTTACAAAACAATGTGTTCTCACTAGACATACTATTTGTACATGTCAAACTGTTAGCACAGGTTTCGATCCTTTGGAAAATTAGAATGAGGATCTTGCTGGAGGGAAAGGCACCCCGCAGCTCTGCTTGCTCTAATTATCTTAATTAGAATTTTTACATCATGACGCTTAAAGACATCCAACACAGAATTATAAATAAGCAATCAACTGAAATAATGAACTCCCTTTAATAAAAACCACTCAGGTTTCTGATTGCTGTACTCTTAAGTTAATCCCCGGATAAGCATTTCTGATCTGAGCTTGCCTTTCTGATAAAAGTATTCACACGGTGCTCTTGTGGGCTTATGACTTCACCTGACGACCAGAACCTCACAAGAGTCATCATTTACCTTCTTCATGTTACCCCCCAGTTTGGGGTATGGTGGTTTGTTTACTCTGTTCCAATCAACAGGGACTTTAATCTTTTCATAGAGCTGGAAGATGACCAGGGCATCTGATAAGTCACTGGATGAAGACAAACACAAAAGAATTCTCAGATACCCAACATTTATGAAGGGCCTGGAGCAGGCCAGGCAGTTCTTCCTACGTGAGTTCCAGGAACATTCCCAGCAACTTGGCCACATTGGTATCAGTCACTTCATCTTTAGAGGGGAAGAAATTCTGACTCAGAGAAAGGGAGGGAGCTTCCTAGAAGTGTCCTCCAGATGTGACCACAAATGCCTCTTCAGCAGAAGCATACATTCTCCAGAAAAATAAACAGCTCCAACAAAGGGCATTGGAGACACGCCCACAGACTAAACATTTACTGTTTGGCCTGCTTGTGAGCAGATCTTGGGTATACCATAAAGTCAATTTGTTCTTTTGCTGCTGGATTATTTTTTTTTTATTTTTGTACAGTAAGTCCCCAACACATGAACCTCCAAGTTGCAAACTTTCAAAGACGTGAATGTATGTTTGCATGTCCAATCACATAAGCTGGGGCACGCGTCTGGCATACATTGCATGTGCCTGCACCCCCTACAAGTGGCTATGCTTCTGTGTACTTTCCTTCACAGGTTTTCCTGGTGGCTCAGTGGTAAAGAATCCACCTGCCAATGTAGGAGATGTGGGTTCGATCCCTGGGTTGGGAAGATCCTCTGGAGAAAGAAATGGCAACCCACTCCAGTATTCTTGCCTGTGAAATGCCATGGACAGAGGAGCCTGGCGGGCTACAGTCCATGGGGTAACAAAGAGTCAGACACGACTGAGTGACTGAATATGCACACAGGATGCGCATATAGAGTACAGTATTTTTATTTCTTGCCTGTCCACTTGATGCCAGCCCCTGCGTGCCAGCTTTTGCACTGTACCACAATACTTTCCAAGGTACTGTAAGACTTAAAATGTTTTTCTTTATTTTTGTGTTTGTTTTTAATGTATTATTTGTGTGGAAAGTATTATAAACCTATTACAGTACCGTACCATATAGCCGATTGCGTTAGTTGGTCACCTAGGCTAACTTTGTTGGACTTTTGAACAAAATGGACTTACGAACACCTTCTCTGAATGGAACTCATTCGTATGTAGGGGACTTACTGAACTAAACACATAGCAAGGTTGGTGTATGGACGTGAGTTTCTTAATACCTGCTGCTCAGTTTGGCATCTCCCCCCTTCTCACTGAGGTGCGCACATTTTTTGGAGAGAACTGCACACCAGAGTGATATTTGAAACCTTGGGCATCTTCATAGGTCTTGGTACCTCGTATTTCAGGAAGAGGCCCTCAGCATTCTTACCTGTACAAGTGGTTGACTCGTGGGTTTACACCCAAGGAGTTCATCCAGTTCCTAAACGTCCTTTCTTCTCTCGTCTCACCTAAATGAATGAAGACTAGTTATCTTTCAGGCACCAAGAAAATATGCTTTTTTATGATCAAAGTTTAACTAAAGCAGTGGTCACAAACACTGAAAGTAGGATAAAAAAAAAACCCTAAAGGATTTGAATGGGGGTTGTTATTCTGCATTAATTGTTTTTCCATTTCAATTCAATGAGAACAGCATCTATGAGTATTAACAGCGTGCAACAGCCCATGCGGGGAAACTGTTCAGGGCTGTCCCTCAAAGGCTTACATTCTTTCTGGAAGAATATGTGTTTTGAGAATCAAAGAGGGATCATGCACGCTAGAGGGCTACCATATGAGGTGGATATTTATATTTGAGTTGAGATAAAGGAGGGAATTGTACAGGCTACATTTGGAGGCAGTGCAATTTGAGCTTTACCTTAGAGGGCTAGTAAAATCTGGATGGTAAAGAGGGAATAGGAGAGGATTTGGGGGGACAAGTAAGGAGGACGGGGTAGGAGATTATGTAAATATGAACACAAAGGGAATGACAGTCAAGGTCTGTATCAAGACTGTTAGAAACTGATTTTTCAGATATCTGTGTAGTACAGTCCACACCAATAAGGCTGTCTAGTGGCTGGAACCAGAATCCGGGATCTTTGGATGCCAGGTAGCAGATTTTGGTTGATATATTAGACAATGACAGTCATTATGGGTTCTTTTTTAATTACTATAATAAATTCTTGAGCAAGACAGAGTTATAATGAAAGCAGTACTATGATGTGTTTGGCAGCAGTGCGCAGAATTACTGAAAGGCAATATGCATTTAAATTAAACACAGAGGGGAGAGTGTTTGACACCAGCGCATGGGCACATTCAAGTGCTTGATGGATGGAGGGCTAGGCCCCTAAGACCTATTGAAACAGTTGGTGTATGATTTAGTAAGAGTCTAGAAGAGCAGGAAGGAAAAATAACAATCTAAAAGTCATTCTGTGGGAAGAATTATTAATATTTGCTGATTCAAGAAGATTTAGGGGCGAAGGAGAGGAAGATATCAAAGTGGAACCCAGGGTTTTGGTGACTGAAGAGAGAAAAATGTGGTATGATTCATGGAAATGGAGAATTTCTAAAGGAGAGTGGATGGGATGGGAGGTTGCGGGGTGGGTAGAGAGGCAATACAGGAGGGGGGAAATGATCGATCCTGCTTTTCCTATTGATCAATTCTGATCAATATGCTGAATTTCAAGTGACAGTGACAGACCCAAATGTAGATGATCTAGAAGCAGCTGGAAATGGGTGATGAGAGGGCTTGACATATAGACTTGGTAGTCAACAGAATGCATGGACCCCTGACCACCATACATCAAAATCATACAAATGCAGTGTTGGAACATGGATTGACTCAGCATTTCCAGCTGGGGTAAAGCATTGTAGAAAAGGATTAACCAATTCTTTAAAATGTAGATTTCCTTTCTTTGGGGATATTCACTTATTATTATTCTTGTATTGATTTTTCTGTCTCAATATTAGGACTCATTCACAATGGGAAAAAAAGAGAAAAACATCTCTGGCAACTTCACCTATTAGAACCTGACTAAAAGCTATGTGACTTTTGTCTAGGTTTAGGGCATTAACCCCCTAAATATAACTGTCATGGATTTTGCCTCAAAATATTATTCCATAACCTCCAAATCAGAGACAAAACAAAAACCTCAGTAAGCACCTCTTAGCATAAGTTAAATATCATTTTTAGATGATAAGTGGCTGCAATTTCTTGCCTCTAGGAATTAACACTCAGTCCATTAAGTACATAAATTAGGCTTTTGGAACTCAGGATTTATTTCATCCCATAATTAAATGCACTGTCTTCCCTAAAACATTTAATTCTGATAATGGATGGAGCCCATGTATAACGGATGCGATAGAATGGTAGTTGATTATTCCTCCTTGGCTGTAATTGACTTGATTAATCTATTTATTCTCTTTGTTAGGTACCAGAGAATTGATGACCTGTTTGCAAATCTCCCACATGAGGGGCTTATGTTTGCTTAGGAGGTGATTCTAAATTACTCTTGAATTAGAACTGTGACTGCTTCTCAGAACATTTATGCAACTGGTTTCCAGTTACCTTCAAGAGCCCCCCAGTCGATGTCCTGGTTCTCAGGCTTGTGCAGGGCAGGGTATTTGTTAAAGAGGTTGGCAATAAAAGCCAAGTTCAGCTTGGGGTTCCCTCGGACAACATCTGTGGCCGTGACAAACTGGCGGCAGCCCAGCCTCTCCGCCTGCTGCAACATGCATTCTGCCCTCTGGATGTCGTCCTTCTCCTGCGATGGAAAAGGACAACCATCTCAAGGCTGGGTCAGAGCTTCTCCGGACGCAAAGCAGAGACGGGTAACGTGGAAAAGAGATGGGCATCTTACCGCAACCCTCAGTGTTCGACCTCAAGGAGACCCCCAATAGCAGCAAATCATTCTTTCTGTTTGCCTGGACCCAAATCAGAAGGCGGCTTCACTGGTGGCTCAGGCAGTAAATAATCTGCCTGCAATGTGGGAGACCCAGGCTTTATCCCTGGGTCGGGAAGATCCCCTGGAGAAGGGACTGGCTACACACTCCAGTATCCTCCCGTGGACAGAGGAGCCTGCTGGGCTACAGTTCATGGGGTCACAGAGATTCAGACATGACTGAGTGACTAAGACACATACACACACACAAATAGAGTTTCAAGTAAGAGGCAGATCGACTTCATTAATCGAGTCCTCCTATCTTTATACAGAGCAGGACCATTTCAGATGAATGGTTGGTTGTCTCATATTTAAAGAGACGCAATAGATTCTACAATTTTGTCATTTAAGTTGACCTTAATTATTTTCAGCCATTAGGCTTTCTTTTTATTATCTTCTGGCATAGCAGTCACTCAGTCGAGCCCGACTCTTTGAAACCCCATGCACTGTAGCCCACCAGGCTCCTCTGTCCCTGGGATTCTCCAGGCAAGAACACTGGAGTGGGTAGCCATTCCCTTCTCCAGGCAATCTTCTTGCACAGACTTCACCAAAAGTTCATTTATTAAATAATAAATTACACTTATATTTCATTCATTAAAAATATTTACATCTGCAAACAAGAGCTTCTGATTAGTTTAACTTCTTTACCCACATTCAGCTGGTGTACCTGCAACTCTGACAAGATAAAATTTAACCTACATAGTGTCACTGATAAATATATAATACCAATTTGGCTTTGCAGACTTCAGATTGAACATCACTCCTTAACATTTTAAAAGTCTATTCAAATCGGACTAGAGAATTTCTAGTCATTTATAAGCAACCTCTTAATAGAAGACTTAAGTTTTGTGGAAATACAGTTCACTGCTTTTTGATGCTCTTAAAAATCTATGAAAGCACTAATTTTCAGACAACTAGAACTTACTAAGACTGGGATTATCTCTTACTATGATGCTTTACTAGTTAATACTATAGATTACATATTTCAGATGCTTTACTTCTCATTCAGGAATGAGTTTTTTTTTCTTTCAAATTTCTTTTTTAAAATGTTTACTCTTTGGCCTAGCTGGGTCCTGGTTGCAGTGTGTAAGAACCACACTGTGGGATTCAGGACCTTTCGTTGCGATTCATGGACTCCACTCCTCTCTGTGCTTAATGCTTATTTCCAGATTCAATTTTCCACAATTACTACCCCAAACTGTTAACAGGTTTTAAAAATTTAACAGGGCTCTAAGCAGAGATGCCCACTCATGGACCTGTGGAGCCAGCACCACGCAGGGCAATGGAACCGGCAATGCAGAGGAACAATGGCATCAAAACACGACTTGGGGTGTGGACTTACCCTCAGTCCTGACATGTCAATAACAACAGCAGGAATACCTTCTTCATCTCCTTTTGGAGCCACCTGTTCAAGCAGGTGGTAATAAGCTTTCGAGTCCTGTGAGAAATGAGGAAATTACAATTTCAAGATGGCATAGCTAATTACACACTTAGCACAACAATAATTTCCCCAAAGCAAACATATTTCATTTCTTATCCAACTATCATTCAAGAATGCAACTTAATTAACAAAACTGGGAACATTCACTAATTTTAATTTTCCACTTGTCCTTTACATATTATATTTTTTTGCCTTTCTTTTTAAAAGAAGTATAACAGTTGAAAATACAGGACATACATAAAAGGCAACCCAAGAAGCAAATACTATTCTGCTGCCCTCAGGGGAGAAAATAATCTATTTACATGTATTAAATTGTATACAGGAAAATATATATACCTTTATATTGCTGTAGAAGTCAGTCAGCTAAGGTTTAATTTTAAAAAAAAAGTGACAGAAAAAGGAAGCAGAAGTTTAAAGCACAGTTTAAAAATACATTTAAATGGACAATCAGCAAAAGAAAAAGATTTCAAAGACAAAAAATTGAAGCATTCACAAGCAGTCTTTATGCCAAAGGAGAAATATTAAGTGCACTTAATATTGATCAAGAAGCTAGAAAAAGTGATTAAATTTAGTTATCTCAGAGAGGATATAGATATTGAATTCTCATGTTTTTTTAGATTCTGGAAATAGGTTTATTGACAAGAAATTTTCTGAATCACAGTCAAAGTTTGTCATTCAATGAAAGCATACAAATTTTCAAGTAATTTACTATTTAAATCGCTGAAAGACATCTTAATTTCTCTTAATGATCAAACACTCAGCTGTTTCTCTGTTTGTTTTTCAAAACTGGGTAGAGCCAGTTTTAGGCCAGAGGTATGTTCACCCTTGTGACCTTAGAAAGATGAGAAGAGACAGTGCCAGGCACAGATGCTGCATCCGGGAACCAGATTTGCATATCTCCTTTCTACCCTCCCCTTCTCTAACTTTCTGCTATAGCTGTTTCAAAGTCAGTGAAAGTTCCATGCAGCTGTTTTGTTGTTTAGTCTTTAAGTCGTGTCCCACCCTTGCAATGCCATGGACTGTAGCCCATCAAGCTCCTCTGTCCTTGGGATTTTCCAGGCAAGAATATTGGAGTGGGTTGCCATTTCCTTCTCCAGGGGAATCTTCCTGACCCGGGGATCGAACCCAGGTCTCCTGCATTGGCAGGCGGGTTCTTTAGCATCTGAGCCACCAGGGAAGCTCTCCATGCAGATGTTAGGCATGAATAAAATCTGCATGTCACATGTCACATCTGTTGAGCTTTGCTACGAGTCATCTCATTGCACGGGACCCTAAGAAACCTGTTTCACTCACTCTGTGGTGGGTGTCTTCCCCTCCTTTGCTGACTTGGTGTGATTTAAAGGCATCCCCTCAAGTTGCCAGATGCTGACTTCTACGTCTCAGCACTGACCTCGGTGGTGATGCAGCTGCTCCCCTCTACCTGTGCTCAGCCTGCCAGCTCCTATCTCATGTTCTAAAGACACAGCCTTTCAGTCACAGGAAATCAGGTACATTTATGGCTCAGACTAAGCATCCTAATTTTGTCTGAAAAGTGTGGCTGAAATAATGGCCAGGTCTAACTGTTGAGTGCGGAGGGAGATGATGCCGTCCAACTCCTGTTAAATTCTAGGCTGGCTGCTCGTGCCAGAAGAATGTGAATAACCAATGAAACTGTGTAGTTAGAAAAAACAAACGGCATCACTAGCTGATGTCCTAAGGAATGGGGGACTTTCCATCTAGAAGCTTTGCTCTAACTGGTACTGTGCCTGGCAGACCTTGAATTCTAAAAGCTAGACAAGGAGGGAAACTGTCACTCAAGAATTAAAAGCTGGAGTTGACTCTCAGTGAATCATGTGACCTTTCCTCTGACTCTTCCTCTTTGGAGAAAATGTCTTTTTTTAACTTTTGAGAAAGTGGAAGACTGAATTATTTTCCTCATGTCGCACACCAGCATCTCATACCATTTCCTAGTGGGGACTGACATTCCTTCCTGCTCCTTAAGCTCTTTCTATCTGGATGTATCTGTCATCAGTGCCAACAACCCTGACATGGAACTTTTCACAAACTTGCAAACCACGAGGCATGTTTCCTTAGCTTTTCAACCTTTGGATCCCTGTTGTAGGACTACTTGTGTCTTCTACATTTTCTGGGGTTAACTCTCATTGCAGACAGTTTCCAGAATCATTATCTTTACAGTATCACTCTGGTTTCTACAAATGCAAAACTTTCAAGAAGTTTACAAATTGTTTTTAGAGGAGCACTGTGTATGGTGGTCAAGGACCATGGAGATCGACTGCTCAACTGGAGCCTGGGCCCCATTCTCCAGCTCTGTGAACTTGAACAAGTTCCTTATATTCTCTTTACCTTGGTTTCCTTGCCTGCAAAATGAGCAAAGAATAACCCTTATCTCAAAGATGTGTCATGAGGATTAGAGGAGTCGATACATGCATAAGGCAGTTAGAACGGTACCTGGCATGCAGTCTTTGCTTTGATCAAATGTAATTAGAAGAGTAATCCTGGCTTGATTTTCTTTGGAAAGGAATCCCCATCTGATGCTCCCATTGACAAAATCAGAACGACATTAGAATCCTATGGAGACTCTCTTCACCTGAAAATCAGTCTTTTCTCTTGCCCTTTGTCTATTTCACCCTCATCCCTCTGTATCGGGATGCTGAAACTCTAGGGAACACCCATCACGTTTGGTGCCATGCAGCTACTAGCGCCTTGGACAGATCTGTACGTGGCCCAGAGCTGGGGCTGCACGTGGCCCTGAGAACAGCTCAGGCTCCAAAGCAGCGCCAGCCACTCCCTCGAGCCCTAGGACTCCGGAAGAGATGAAGCCCGTGTCTTCATCTGTCTCCATGAACGCCCGTATCCCCTCCACTGCTGTGGCTTTAGTCACCTTCCAACTCCAGTCCTCCTACCTTGATGTCGCTGCTGAAGTTGTTGATTTTGTTGCAGCCTGCATTTTCCAGGTGGTAGTTAGCCCATCTCAGCAGGAGCTCCTCCGGAGAGAGTTTCATCAGGTCCTCCAGGCTCTCCCCTTCTCTCAGAAGAGCAGCCAGTGCTAAGAAACACAAAGAGCGGGGAGAAATGAACGCAGGGGATACTTGGGGGGGATCAGTGACAACTTAAATAAATGCAGGGGATTGGGGGTGGGGGTTAGTGACAACTTAAACTGAGCCCTGCTGGGAAGGCAAGGTACCAAGCTATATCTCTGGGATAAAGGGATGTATGGCCTTGCCCATGGAATAAACATCTTAGTATTATTCCCTAAAAAGAGGTGTAAGGTATTATGAGCCTATTTATTATCCCCATTTTGGGGGTGGAGAAGAAACTGAAACTGTGAATTGCTCAGTCATGTCTGACTCTTTGCGATATCATGGACTGTCCATGGAATACTCCAGGCAAGAATACTGGAAGGGGTAGTCATTCCCTTCTCCAGAGGATCTTCCCGACCCATGGCTCGAATCTGGGTCTCCTGCAGAATTGCAGACAGATTCTTTACCATCTGAGGCCACCAGGGAAGCCTCTATGGGTGGAGAAGGCATGACACCAGTGAATGTCAGCACTATGCCTAAGAAAACAGGAGCAGAACTGCGGAAATAATCAAGCCTATCGACTCGGAATACTCTGCTGGGTCTGTTAGAACACATTTCATGATAGGACAACATTTCTACTTTTAAGAGATCAATTTTGTGATAATGACAATGTCCTCTTGTTTATTTTCATAGGTGTTTTATATTTCAAATGCTTACTTGCATAATGACAGCAAGTCAAAAAGTGCAATTAACTCTTTCCTCTGTTTCCCGGATGAATTAAATCACTTTTGTTCAGCGAGAAGGTCTAAATTTAGCTGAGGTCATTATTTGCAAATCAATATTCTTTCTAATGTGTTCTAAGTTTCCCTATTTGCTTTTTTATTCTTTATATTCTGTTTAATATAACACACTGGTTTTCAAATGGTACCCCAGAAGTCTTCCCTGGGTATTTTGATTTGGACATGTTAATAAAATGTATGTATAACTAAAGGCCAGAATCTGGCTACAGATTTCATATTAGTAGGGTCTACACAGGAAAAATGAAAGGTAACAGTGTGCTGATTATTGATATTTGTCAAGGTCTACTACTACTGTCCAAGGGACAGGCTGAATTGTTGAAACACTTACGATGCTGACAGCAGATGGAGTAAGACTGACAGCTAAATATTTGGTTGAGAACTCTGAAACCCTAAATGTAATTTCCTATAATCTTGGTTAAAAAAAAAAAGAGATTGCATTGCTCCTAATCTGGTACTATCACTGCAGTATATGAATGCAAATCGCTTTGTAAAATCCAAGTTTAAAATTGCCTAATTTGTTACAAAGTATCTAAAGGCAAAGTGAACTCAGAAAAGTTCTTGAGGTTGGAGTCCCAGACAGCGAGACAGAGCTACAGGTTCTAAACAAGCCTCCTTATTAGTCTGTGGTCTTTGAAAGGCATTTGCTCTGGGCAGCTAGTTGTACAGCCTTCAACATCGGCATTAACAAAAAGTCAGGCCGTTATTCACATTTGAGGCTTTGCTCGTACCTTCATTTCTGCTGAGCTCGATGTCGGCAAATAACCCGATCTTGATGACCTGCCACAACAGCCCCAGGACCAGGTAAGGCTTCCCCTCCTTTAAGTCCTCAGCGCCGATATTAACCACGTGGCACCCGATGGCTGAGGCAGAGTTCAGAGCCAGGTTCAAATTTTCCTGAAGGAGAAAAAATAATGCAAGTTTTGTTTTTGACTTTGCAGATGCCAAATGATCATTACTGATTGGCAAAGCAACAGCGTTTCACTTCTGGAAAGTTCACAGGTCTAGGGGCATTGTCTTCACTAGGCTTAAATATTGGAAAAAAGCAGGGATATCTGAAAGAGAAAATCTAGCAACCTAGATCCTAGGATCAGGCAGCTCACCCTGGTGAGGATGAAACTAACGAGTCTTATTTTTCACACTGCTCTGTGATGGCGCCTCCACACTCAGCATCTCCATCGGCCAGCAATAAAGCGGCACCTTTGAGGACAGCCACTGCCTTGTCACCAGTTATTGTCAATAACCCAGCTGTTGATGTAAATCGAGGTCATAAAAGAGAACACCAAAATAGCTTTTTGACTTGCAGACTGGATATTGAAGGAATGAAAAAGATACAAATCAACTTCCTAGAAAAGACATGGTGGTTTTTCCAAGGATAATTTACTGAGAGTATCCATAATATCTAGGGTCCTTGAGTACACACTACATACATACAAATACGCATATGCCTGTCCACATACATACAGATTATATGTTCTTATAAACTAATAACAATCTATGTAAGGTGACACATATACAGTTGGAATAGGGTCAATGGAGTTTTCAATCCAGGGTTTTTATATATCTGACCTTGAAAGCCATGGGTCTGAGCTGCTCAGATCCACATAAGTGTATGGACCCACTATGTATAAATATTGTGTTCATCACTCAGTCGTGTCTGACTCTGCGACCCCACGGACTAGGGCCCACCAGGCTCCTCCGCCCATGGAATTCTCCAGGCAAAAATACTGGAGTGGGTTGCCATTTCCTTCTCCAATGTATAAATATAGCGAATACTATAGTACTACATGACCCATGGCTGGTCGAATCCACAGATGAAGAACCATGGTCATGGAAGAACCAAGTACAGGAAACACAGACTGTAAATAATATTCAGATTTCAGATGGAGCAGAGGGCAGACACCCCAACCCTCATGCTGTTCAAGGGTCAACCGTACTATTATTCTGGGTCTGCAAAGCAGGACTTACCAGAGTCAAAGACGTATAGAACTTGTTTTCATGATAAATTAAAAACAAAACAAAACACAGGCCACCAGGGAATTTGGAAGAAAACTATCAGAAGAAAGGGCTTCCCAGGTGGCTCCGTGGTACAGAATCTGCCTGCCAATGCAGGAGACGCAGGAGATGTGGGTTCGATCCCTGGGTGGAGAAGATCCCCTGGAGTAGGCAATGGCAACCCACTCCAGTACTCTCGGCTGGAAATTCCCATGGACAGAGGAGCCTGGTGGGCTACAGTCCATGGGGTCACAGAGATTCGGGCACAACTGAATGACTAAGCACACACACACACAGAACTCAAACGACCAGTAAAAAAATATGGGGTCCAGTTACGGCAAAGACTAAAATGTAACAGCAAGATTAAATATGACGCTAAGTGCCTTCATATACATTTAATCATAGTTCTTGCTTCGATCATGGCTTCCATTTTTTAAGAACACAGGGTTGCTTAAATCCAAACAGGACATAATTTATTGTTCATGATTTAAAAAGTGAGACGTGGCTTCCGAGCGAGAAGATTACAATAATGTAAAAATGCTGGAACACAGTGCAGAAATGCAGCTTACTTACTCCCAGTCACTGTTCCAGTTAATCAACAAATCGAAGGCATAAAAACAAGTTATATTTATCACACTGGTGGCTGTGGCCGACACGACTGTGGAGGCTGCCGGAGCACTTCCCGTGTTCACCCCCTCACTTCTTAGAAAGGCTAATCTTTTCAGATAAAATGCTGTGTATCTGGCATCAGCTCAAAGATAAATTGCCAGGGGAAGTCTGAGTTAAAACTTGAGCCAGTGTGAATTTTATTCATAAGTGGCCAAAACAAACTCTACCCCCAACGACTAACACTCACCAACTCCACCGACCCCCACTATATTAATAAAAGATGAAGTAAAAATGTTTTCCCCTGTGCCCACTGGTCATGACAGATGACCAGCCCAGAGCCTGGGTTGGAGGAATAATGTTTGAACATCTGAAAAGGCCCGGCTTGGCAGTGATGATGACCCATTCCTTCTAAGCACAACACTATATTAATTAAGGTAACACAGGGAAGATGTACCTGAATGGTGAAAGGGGTGAGTTTCTTTTTGTTGATTGTCCTCTCATCAATTGTGTCCGGCACTGACAGATTGATCATTTTACTGAAAGAGAAACAATGAAAGAAAGCATGCTTCTAAATAAAAGAGCCTAATGACATGGAATTTAAATTCTAGTGATGCCATAAACAGATAAGACAGCACCATAATCTGCTCTACTCAATGTTCAAATATAAATTCGGTTATGCAATTTTAACTAGATTCAAACTATCTGTGGAAAAGGTTCGTCCTCCTTGAAGTCTTACTAATACAGTGAAGCAAGAAATAAGGATCCTACTTCATCCACTCACCAAAAAGCTGAAAAATTATTCTGGTTCCTTTAATTAGGAAATTCTGGGTGGATCAAATTCTCCATGAGTTCTTCTCTTTCTCAGTCATGAGACTTGCCCCCACCATATAAAAGATTATCCATACACAATCTGAGTGTATATAATGTCTAAATTTCTATTTGCGATCTGGTCAAACTCTATACCTTCAACATCCCAGGGACGGCAGAGCCTGGTGGGCTGCCATCTATGGGGTCGCACAGAGTTGGACACGACTAAACGACTTAGCAGCAGCAGCATACCTTCAACTAACCACATGATGAAATGTTTTATTATCTCCTGGAATCATTAGAGTGTCTGTACGTCAGAAATGTCTGCCACTTAAGTATCTAATATATTGACCAGCCATTCAAAATAAGTAATTATTAATTATGAAAGACTGATTTTATCCACTTTGCATTGGTTTAACCTACATGAGGTTATTAAAAATAAAAGTTCTTTGGCCACTTCCATCTCATTTAAAGAAGTTGGGGGAAAAAAATCCAAAGGAACAACAACAAAATCAAAGAGTAATAAACTTGAATGTGACTATTCCTTTTTTTTTTAATAAAAGAAATTAGCATTGACATCTTTCCTAACAATTTTTAAGCAACTACCTTTTCTTGTGGTTGTTCTTTAAATACGTATTTCTACAACTTTGCCGTGTGTGTGTGTGTGTGTGTGTGTGTGTGTGTATTTTATTTAAATAAAAAGCACTTTACTGAAATTTAGGCAAAACAAACCCCTAAATCATTATTTGAAAATTATGAAACTAGTAGTGAACTAGAAGCTATGGGAGATGGTAGCAGAGCAGCATGGCTTAGAAAAGAAAAAGACATCCCTGCCTTTGAAAAGCTTATCGTTGAGGGACTCTCCTGGTGGTCCAGGGGCTAAGACTCCACGCTCCCAATGGATAGGGCCAGAGCTTGATCCCTGGTCAGGGAACTAGATACTGCATGCCTCAACTAAAAAGACCCTGCGTGCCCCAACTAAGATTGAAGATCCTGTGTTCTGCAACTAAGACCCAGTGTAGCCAAATAAATAAATTTATTTTATTATAAATAAAAGTTATTGTACATATTTATTTTCTTATTTAAAAATAAATAACATTTATTTATTAAAAAGAAAAGCTTATAGTCAAATTTAAGACAAAAGATATGGGTATCAAAAGCTACGCTAACAGTCCAAAGCAGAACACTATAATGGCTCCCAAAGGACTACAAACTATATGTGCTTTAAAAATTCAGTGAAGGGAGAAATCACTAGGAGTTGGAACAGACTAGAAACCTTGGATTCATAGCGGAATCATGGAGTAAGTGGATTCATGTAGGAGGAGACGGTGGGGAAGGCATTCTTAAAAAGGAGAATTAAAGGCAAAGCCGGAGTTGCAAGATGTAAGCAGGCTGTGTATGGGGAACGGTGCGCAGGGCTGCTGGTGCAGCCAGTCATCGTGGAACCCTTCACTGTACCCTGGACGGGGGGCCTGAGTCATGCAGGCCTCGGGAGGTAGGACTAGGAGACTGAGGGAAGACCAGGCGATGCCTGGGGTACCCATGGAAAGAGTCAGGACCTGATCCTGTGCACTAGGTTTTTTGATGTCTTTTTAACAGTTGAATTTTATAAAAATGAAATCTCACAGTGAACTCTAACAAATAAAATGCAATTGCTCTGGTCAGAGCAGAGGAAGGATGGGGGGGTGGGCGGTTAAAGTCCTGCCCACTCATCCTTTCCTTCAATTCCTGAGCCCACCTGAGACGAGGCATTTCAAACCTCCTCAATTACACCACGCCTCACGATGACAGAGAGGCTGCCAAAGCAACAGCCACAGCGGCTCTTTCAAAGTCACCATCCTGAACTGACCAGCGGCGCTGAGAGCCTCCCGTGGAGGGAACATAGCTCTCCTCTTCCAGGCGCCCTCAACGTGTGCGCACCACGCAGTAGCCCCTCTGTTTGAGGACTGGCGTTGGATGCTCCGATCATCATGCTGCTGTTTCCTATTCAGTTCTATGCACTCTCACGACGGGCCGTGCTCAGATGAAGAAAAATAGCATAGAACCCAAAAGTAATTGCCATTGACCTGTGTTCCTATGGCCCTACGTTCATGTTTATCTCTGATCTATGCCTCCCTCTCCTCCACCCAAGTGAGAGTAGTTTTATATTTCTCATTATTAGTTGCTTTTAAGAAAAAATGTGGACCATTTTTAAGTTTTTATTGAATTTGTTACAGTATTGCCTCTACTTTACATTTTGGTTTTTTGACTGAGAGGCATGTGGGATTTTAGCTCCCTGACCAGGGATTGAACCCGCACCCCCTGCATTGGAAGGGGAAGTTCTAACTGCTGGACCACCAGGGAAGTCCCATAAATTGCTTTTGAAATCAGTTTGCTCTCCTGGACCTTCCACATGAAAATCCAGAAAAGCATCAGGTCCAGCTAAGCATCAAAAGAAGTGAGCCTAAAAGGATCAACACAGCGAATGGTGGGTATTCCAGAAAATTCTAGGGAAACTTTAGGAAGCCAAGACCAGGAGGGAGTGTTTTTTACCAAAGCACGATGCCATCTCCAACAGCACTGAAGAGATCATTGGTGTTAGGATCCATTGGGATGACGTGCCGACAATCGGGGTCATTTTCCAGGGCTTTGTTTACCCAGTTGACAAAGGCGTACTTCTCTTCCTCTGCAAGTAAATGATTAAAGTGACTTATTTACAAAGTGAAAATCTGGTACAAGCAAAATCATATACACACATGGCTCTTAGATTCTCATGCCCAGAAGAGACATTGTGAGGTTCATCTGGTCCATTATCCTATCATCTCACATTTATTGATAATAAAAAATCTCAGATGATTTGGGAAATAGGCACAGAATCTGTTTTATGTCCAAGTCATAAAACATACATATAGCAAGCAAATTTAGAAGCTATAGATATGCAAACATATTTAGAAGTAAATGCAAAAATGAAGTGAGGTGAAAGTCACCCAGTCATGTTCGATTCTTTGCAACTCCATGGACTATTAGCCCGCCAGGCTCCTCTGTCCATGGAATTTCCCAGGCAAGAACACTGGAGTGGGTTGCCGTTTCCTATGCCCTGTGCAGGGAATCTTCCCAACCCAGGGTTCAAACCCAGGCCTCCTGCATTGCAGGCAGATTCTTTGCTGTTTGAGCCACTATCTATTTTTATATATGTAAATATATAAATAATTAAGTGTTTATTTATATTTCTATACAATCCAAATATAAATATGGTCCAATGCTTACATGATAAAACTCAGGGTTCTGCCTCTCGCCCTGCGAGAGTGTGGGGTGATCACAGGCAATCTTTGCAATGTCTCTGAGATTCTTTATACAATTACAGGCATCTCTGCTTTTCAAAAGTTCACTTTATGCCACCTTGTTTTTGCAGAAGAGCTACATCAGTACCTGTTTTTGCTCACCACAAGAAATCCGCAGGGGATTTTTGCTTTTATGAAAAAAGGTGAAAAGTAAAAATAGTGCTCAGTGTTTGTTTTGCAGAGGCAGTGGGTATCCCAGCAAGCAGAGTACCACCACCCAGCTCCTTTCTTGGGACTATACACAGCATCCCAGCATCAAGCTGCCATCGTTCTGAACTGAGTCTGTGAGCCTCTGTCTCATCTCAATGTATTCCCTGCATCCATCAGCAAGATACGACCTAAGGTAACTGCTTCTTCACTTTGCACCACTTTGGTTTACAGAAAGTTTCATAGAAACTCTGTACTTTCAGATAGTGGGGGGAACTGTATAATGAAAATGCTATGAAATGAAATCACTTGTGATATGATATTTCTTTCCTATCAGTAAAGCTGCCAGAAATTGACTTTAGAAATTTTAATAAAGCCTCAAGTTATGCCTTATAGCCCAGCACTGTGTTTCCTAAATTGTGTGTTACTGAAAGCAAGAATGTTCCTCAGAAAAATTCTGAGTCACAACAGTTTGGGAAACATTGCATAGCATATTATTGTCTTGAAGATTTCACACAGCATATTATTGTCTTGAAGATTCCTAATGCACATTTACAAAGCAAAAGCCTATAAAATTTGCTATATTTAAAAATAAAAGGCTGAACTTGGTCTTTGCCATTAAGAATGATACTTAAGCATGAGCTGATCTTTAAGATCAAACAGTGTTTTGAAGACCACAGGAATTACTGGAATTATCAGATTACTGTACTGTTTGGGCTAATAGAAGTTTCCATGAAGGCTGATAGATGGCAGCCTTCAGAATAAATATACAATTTTCCTCCAAATCAATGAAAACACAATTATTTTTTTGGACTGCTCAGCAAGAATTAAGAACCATCATGAATTTTGGAGGTAGAAGCCTTTTTGTTCAAAAGATTTACAAAGGAGTTTTGGCAGCCTTTAATATGCTTTTTAAAGTTGTTTTCTTTTAATTCATTTATTTATTTGGCTGCACTGAGTCTTAGTTGGGGCAGGTGGGATCTAGTTCCCTGACCAGGGATTGAACCCAGGCCCCCTGTATTAGGAATGCAGAGTCATAGCCACTGGACCACCAGGGAAGTCCCTATAATACACTTTTTGAATGCTGATGAGATTATTTGGCATTGGACCCTATCTAGAGCCAGAACTGTGGGCCCACCTATACACAGGAAGATACGCAGTAGTTAATAAACTCAGGTTAACTTCTGTCTTTCTTCGCACCCTTTAGGTTTGAATGCTGAGTTTGGAATCTGTAACCACAAGAGACGTGCATCGTTTCGACATGGTTCCCTCTCCCTTTGCCCTCAGTTCCTCCAAACCGTCTCTCCACCTTGCTTCGCAGCTCCCAGGCTGGCACACCTACCTGAGTAGGAGTGTTGAGTGCCAACACTAGACTGCTCGGAAGTGCCCCCGATCGCACAAATCCCTTCCTTCTTGTTGATGGCTTTTCTAAAGGTCTTGGCAACCTCTGTGCTTTTCAGGCCATGAAAAACCTGCAAACACATAACGTATCTTTAGAAACCAAATCTGTGATGTAGAAAACCATAAAGGAAAGAATAAGCAATGCTGAAGCATGAAAGATGGGAATGTATTGCTGGTATTTCTCAAATTGAACTTCCATGTTTCAAATGCATCTCCTTGGCTTCTGCATCATACTCACCTTGATAAACTCATCAAAGCTGATCTTCCCATCCTGGTCCAGGTCACCCGTGGCCATCAGGTTTTCTGTAATTTCTCTCACCCTGTACCCAGGCAGAGGCAAGCAGGCAGCCTTGAACAAGTCATTCAGTTCATTGCAGCTGATGTACCCGTTGCCATCGGTATCTGTAAGGCAGATGAGGAGCTGATGGCTCAGGGCAATTTGGGTTACAACACGAAGAGAGGCGAGAGAAGGCCGGATGGGAGGACAGTGGGTGACAGAGGCCATCATTCCGGAGTTGTGAGCTGACCCCATGCAAAGTCAGAATCTCACAAGAGACCTGCTGCTATTATAAATGGGTATTAGCATCATTTCCAACACCCAAGAGTCAAAATTTCAACAAAGAGGTTCTGACAATAAGCTGAAGAGAACTTACAGAAACATATGGGAAAATAAATCACAGACTTGGAGCTAAAGATTAAGAAAAAATATTTGTTGTTGTTTAGTCACTAAGTTGGATAAGGCAATGGCACCCCACTCCAGTACTCTTGCCTGGAAAATCCCATGGAAGGAGGAGCCTGGTAGACTGCAGTCCATGGGGTCACTAAGAGTCGGACACGACTGGGTGACTTCACTTTCACTTTTCACTTTCATGCATTGGAGAAGGAAATGGCAACCCACTCCAGTGTTCTTGCCTGGAGAATCCCAGGGACAGGGGAGCCTGGTGGGCTGCCGTCTATGGGGTCACACAGAGTCGGACACGACTGAAGTGACTTAGCAGAGCAGCAGCAGTCACTAAGTTATATCTGACTGTACAGAGATCCCATGGACTACAGCCTGCCAGGCTCTTCTGTCCATGGGATTCTCCAGGCAAGAATACTGGAGTGGGTTGCCATTTCCTTCTCCAGGGGATCTTCCTGACCCAGGGATCAAATCCGAATCTCTTGCATTGGAAGATGGATTCTTTACCACGGAGTCATCTGGGAAGTAAGGAATACTATAAAAACAAAGGAAATAAAAAAAAGCAGACAAGCCATAAAAGCTGAGACTTAGTGGCCACTTCCAGGAAAGCTACAGGTGTAAAAGGACTCGTATGCCATGTTTTGATAGAGAAAGAAGTAATTTTCTGGAAGAATAGCTTTAAAAAATATTTCCCTAGTTCCTGTAATCAATACCACTATATTCTTGCCCTTTCTACTATTTTGCTCATGTTACCAGTCACTGATTCTGTCCTGAAGCTACTAAAAAAGTAGAGAATTGTGTGACTTGAGGTATCAGGTTCACTTACCCACTTTGGCAAAAGCTTCTCTGAGCTCCATCATTTCTTCATCGGATACTGATCCTCTGGCCATTTTTTACTGCTTTAGGCAACAGTTCTGCAGAGAGGGGACAACACAGGGAGTGAATGATGTGCATCTTCTTAAAATACCACATCGAGAAGCAATTCTTATTTATTAAGTAAAGAAATATTTCTTTGCACCCCTTATGACTTATAATTATCTTCCCAAAAGGTGAGAAACGGACTTTTTCTTATTTTATCTTCTTCAAATTTTTTAACTTTTTATTTTATATTGGAGTTTAGTCAATTAACAACATTGTAATAGTTTCAGGTGGACAGCAAAGGAACTCAACCACACACACATATGAGTGAGTAAGGGAAAGTCGCTCAGTCACGTCCAACCCCTTGCGATCCCATGGACTGTAGCCCGCCAGGCTCCTCTGTCCATGGGATTCTCCAGGCAAGGATCCTGGAGTGGGTTGCCATTCCCTTCTCCAGGGATCTTCCCGACCCATTCTCCCCTGAAGTCCCCTCCCATCCAGGCTCTCACATAGCACTGAGCAGGGCTTCCTGTGCACCACAGGAGGTCCTTGTTGATTATCAAAGAAACAGCCTTTTTCTTAACTGGACTCCACTTTTTGGTCTCCAGAGATGGTCCTCAACATTCAGAAAACTAAGATCATGGCTCCGGTCTCATCACTTCATGGCAAATAGACAGGAAAACAATGGAAACACTAACAGACTTTATTATTTTGGGCCCCAAAATCACTGTGGATGGTGACTGCAGCCATGAAATTAAAAGACGCTTGCTCCCTCGAAGAAAAGCTATGACCAACCTAGACAGCATATTAAAAAGCAGAGACATTACTTTGCCAACAAAGATCCATCTAGTCAAAGCTATGGTTTTTCTAGTAATCATGTATGGATGTGAGAGTTGGACTATAAAGAAAGCTGAACACTGAAGAATTGATGCTTTTGAACTGTGGTGTTGGAGAAGACTCTTGAGAGTCCCTTGGACTGCAAGGAGATCAAAACAGTCAATCCTGAAGGAAATCAGTCCTGAATATTCATTGGAAGGACTGATGCTGAAGCTGAAACTCCAATACTTTGGCCACCTGATGCGAAGAACTGACTCATTGGAAAAGACCCTGATGCTGGGAAAGATTGAGGGCAGGAGGAGAAGGGGACGACAGAGGATGAGATGGTTGGATGGCATCACCGACTCAATGAACATGAGTTTGAGTAAACTCTGGAAGTTGGTGATGGACAGGGAGGCCTGGTGTGCTGTGGTTCATGGAGTCACAAAGAATTGGACATGACTGAGTGACTGAACTGAACCAAACTGAAAGACGGTCCACACTGTTTCTCTCCTCCCTGTGATTAGGCTGCTCCTCACGTCAGGAGATGGAGCTTATTTCCTCTCCTTGAATCTAGGCTGACTCTGTGACTGCTGTTAGTATTTAGAGGGCTAGAGAAGCCATGTCTGGGCTGGAAACTTCTGCTTCCTGCCTTTGGGAATGCTCCCTCCTTCTGGGATGCTCATCCTTGGGATGGTCTCTCTTGGAAACCAGCTGCCATGCTCTGAGATGTCTAAGCCACAGGAAGTATGATAATTGGATGCTCTGGTTAATGGTCCCTGCTGAGCTCCCAGGCAGCAACCAGCATCAACTGCCAACCAGCAGAGCAGGCCAGTTTGGACATTCCAGCCCATTTGAGCCCCTGGATAAACCCAGTCCCAGACAACATCACAGGAAGCAGAATTGCCCAGAATTCTGATACCAAGAGAACTGAGAGATGGGTTTTAAATCCCAACATTTTGGAGTAGTTTGAAACACAGAAATACATGGCGAAAACACAATTTTCACATAAATGTCATTTTTAGAGATATGTTCATGTTCATATTTCAAATGAGTATGTTTGGCCAAGTCAACAGATAACTTCAAAGTCAGTTATCAAAGTTCTCTGAGTATTTTAGAAAAGAGGAAGGGAATCTGATCGTCTAATAAGTCTAATGGGAATTTGGGGGACTTTTTAGGTGTTCTCAGAAAGACTAGTGTTGGCTAAGAAACTATCCTAGTACTGGAGTAATTTCCCTTTCCCTGGGTATGATTGCTGCCCTCTAGTGGGTAGGAAGAGAATGCAACAGAAAATGGATTACACGCTTGTGTAGCTAACCCACTCCAGTCTTCTTGCCTGGAGAATTCCACGGACAGAGGAGCCTGGCAGGCTCCATGGGGTAGCAAAGAGTCGAAACGACTAAGGGGCTAACACACTAGCTAATTCACAGGCCCATGTTTCAAATAGGAGTTCCGTTAAGCTTATGGAATTTCCCAATGGGGAAGCAATAAGCGGGGTGAGAGTGTGGAAGAAGTGTTTCTATTTACATCTGGGGCATTTTAGTGAAGTTACTGATTTTAAAAAAGATTTAAAATTTGTGACAGAATGTTGTTTTAAATGGATTTCCTTTTTTATGTTTGCACTTCATTTCCGCTGTACTTTTTTCTCAGTGACAACGAGCCACACAAGACAGTGAACAGTTTTAACACAAACCTGTTGGCCAAAAAAAATGCACTACGCTAAATTTTGCAAATACACATCCCTTATTCACCAACTCTCTATACTGCCACATACATTTATCACATGTATTAGTAGTTTCAAACTTTCATTTTCCTAAGCAACCCTCTGTCAATAGAATCCTTACATGTAAACAACAATAACAAAAATAACTCTGGGGAGGGATAAATTAAGAGTATGGGATTAACAGATACACAGTACTATGTATAAAATACGTACACAACAAGGATTTACTGAATAGCACGGGGAACTGTATTTGATACCTTGTAACAACCTAAAATGCAAAAGAATCTGAAAAAGAACAGACATTTATATACATATAAAGGAATCACTGTGCTGTATGCCTGACCTGAAATATAATATTGTAAATTATTGTATAAAATAAATATTACTAAAATATAAATATAAAATTAAACATAAAATAATTATTATATTAAAATATAATATTGTAAATCCAATTTTAAAAAAAAACTCTGAAAGACTTCAGTTGAAAAAAACCCAAATGCCCCCCCTCCCTCCACTATCCCATCTTCTTGCCACCTTACACACTGGTGGGAACTCCAAAGAGCATGATTTTAAAACTGTGGAATTATATATATTGTTATTATTTTGATTCCTTTAAATTGTGGGATTCTATATATGGTTACTATTTCAATTTATATTGTTATTATTTAATATATAATTTAAGTTACATATGGTTATTATTATTTCCATTTTCTATATATATATATATATATATAAATTGTGGAATTATATATATTGATATTATTTCAAACTTTTATTACCAAAAGCACCTATGGTATTATTATTTACCTTATATCTACAAAGGTATTGGCCCATTAGGTTCTCGGACAGAAGGCAGAAACTGCTGAGAGCCTAAATGTGTAAGGAAATGCAATCTCAGCCATCACAATAACTTCAGAGCCTGGCGGCACCCGTTACCTACCTGACTTTCTTGCCTTCACTTCTCTTTCTTCCTTTTGGACTTGTCTGTTTCTCTGTCTCCCTCCCTCCTTTCCTCCCTCCCCCTCTCCCTCCCTTCTTTTCTTTCTTCCCTTGAGGTTTGTTGTTATTGTTAGTTTCCTTTATAAAAATCAAGCCAGGAAATGTAAGAGACATGGCTTCGATCGCTGGGTCAGGAATATTCCCCCGGAGAAGGAAATGACAACCCACTCCAGTATTCTTGCCTGTGGAATCCCAGGGACAGAGGAGCCTGGTGGGCTACAGTCCATGGGGTTGCAAAGAGTCGGACATGACTGAGCGCACATGCGTATACCATGCACTTGTTCCAAACCAATTTGAGCCCAGTTACAAGGACAGACCCAAGCCTGAGCCCTAAACCCAATAAAATGTGATCAAGCAGAAGGAGTAATAAGCATGGGTGAAATAGGACAGCGGCGAGGGAGAGCCTTAATACTTCAAACACTGCACATTGTGAAAATCTAGTTCCAAGTTCTCTAGAGGTTAAATGCTAAAAAGGAGCTATCACTTCCATAATTCATTCTATCTACGTGAGAAAAGTCAGTTTTCTTAGGGCAGCAGAACTGAGGCCCGAGAGCAGTACCTTCGCGCAAATTGGGTGAGAGGACATTCCTGGGGTGTAGTAAATGCAAGTTCTGTGTTTCTTATAATGTCCCACAGTGAAGACTGAGAGCTCAGGTAATGCATTCACACTTCATAGAGCAGGAACCAGGAGCTCAGAGAAGATTCATGTCTCAGACCACACAGCCGGGGAGAGGAACAGCAGGATTCCAGTGCTCGAGTCGCCTCTCCTCTCCCATGCTGTCTGTTCAGGCTGCTGTGCATTTCTCTTAGACGCTCACTTCATCCACCCATTCACTCATCCAGTAATTACTCATTAAGTATTGGCTTGGCCAGAAACTTCGTTTGAGTTTTTCCATCTTAAACAGAATATGAAGTGTGTGTCCAAGTGTTCTAGCTTAGGAAGCTTTTGCTTTCCTGTGTTAAGAAATCAAGGCTTCTGCTGGAAGATACCAGTGTGTAATTTTGCATACTTCACTAAATTCTTATGACTAATTTGGTTTGATTCTTCTTTGTACTCTCTACCAAGAAGAGAAGGCTCTCCTCCATTATATTTTAGCAAAGTCTTTGGTAAAGTCTGGCCCTTCTTGTTTCGGGGGTGTCTTATTTCTTGGTTCACAGATGTTCACAGGGTTACTAGATAAATCGATTCACTCACAAATATTTACGAAAGCCTACTATAAGGCAGACACTGCTCTTCATTTCAGGTGAGGGTGCTGCCCTAGCTACTCTGAAAACATGAACCAATGTTAAAGGTCAAGAGAATGAATGGGGTCTCTGAATCTAAACTTGGCTATTCTTTGACAGAAGACTTTTAGATTTTAGAGCACGTGAGTGATTGGTGAGAAAGACATGTAAAGAGGCAGGGAATGAGATTGCCTTTTAAGGATGAAGGGCAGGGTTGAGGAAAAACGAAAGAATTACAGCATTGGGTGACAAAGAACATCTAAAGATCATGGTTCAGAGGACTTCCCCGGTGGTCCAGGGATTAAGACTCCACCTTCCAAAGGAGGGGATGGGGATTACACCCCTGGTTGGGGAGCTCAGTTCCCATGTGCCTCACGGCCAAAAAACCAAAACACGACATAGAAACAATATTATAGCAAATTCAATAAAGACTTTAAAAATGCTTCACATCAAAAAATAAAAAGTAAAGATTATGGTATAGTGAAAAAACAAAAAATAGCATAAAAATTGCAGGGCCCATTCAAATAAAAGATCTAGGGAAGGAAACAGGGTTATTTTAAAACCTTCTAAAAGATTTATATAAATGGGGAGGATTAACTCAGAGAGAGGATCTCAGGGGAGGATCTCTCAGAGAGAAATCAGTCCTGAATATTCATTGGAAGGACTGACGCTGAACTGAAACTCCAATACTTTGGCCATCTGATGTGAAGAACTGACTCATTTGAAAAGACCCTGATGCTGGGAAAGATTGAAAGCAGGAGGAGAAGGGGATGACAGAGGACGAGATGGTTGGATGGCATCACTGACTGAGTGGACATGGGTCTGGGTGGACTCTGGGAGTTGTTGATGGACTGGGAGGCCTGGCGTGCTGCAGTCCATGGGGTTGCAAAGAGTCGGACATGACTGAGCGACTGAACTGAACTGAACTCAGAGACGCCAAATAGTGAGACAGCCTTCCAATGAAAAAAATTCAAAACCCTCCCTGGTGGCTTAGATGGTAAAGAATCTGCCAGCAATGCAGGAGACCAGGGTTCCATCCCTGGGTCAGGAAGATCTCCTGGAGAAGAAATGGCAACCCACTCTGGTTTTCTTGCCTGGAGAATCCCACGGACAGAAGAGCCTGGTGGGCTACAGTTCATGTTATGGGTCTCAAAGAGGTGGACACAACTGAGCGACTAACACTTCCACTTTTCAGTGATTTAAAAGCTAAAGGGAAAGAGAATAGATTGAATTCGTTTGAGAGGAGAAGTGGAGAAGAAATAGTCACCAACCTAAATTACTATGATGTTGTTTGTTGTTTGTTGAGCCCAAACACGAATAGATGTTGAGGGAGGATCTCTTTTACCATCAGAGTGAGCTGTAAATCCTGGAAACACAATCCAACTTGTAGAGACAGGGGAATCTAGGAAATCATTTAGCACAACTCCCTCATTTTATAGATAGAGAGACTGAAGTTCCAATGAGATGAAGTGCTTTGCTTACAAGTCTTCAAAGCACTCCCAGGCTAGGGTCTGTAACAGAAGGAGCAGGGCAGCAGCAGGCTGGAGTGACCATTAATCAGGCCATTAAGACCCACAACTGCAAACAGACCCTTTAACTTAACAGCATTTCACAGGGCAGAGCAGGAAGAAGAGGTAATTAATGGGAAAACATGCAGAGCAGACCATTTCTAAGAAGGACATGGCTGGGGTTAGAATCAAGTATTAGGTACTTCACACAGTCTATTAATATGAAAAAAATGTTTGCCCATGTTAATTCATGTGTGTTTGATGGCTTGTATTATAATTGTGTGAGTTAGTTTCCAAAGATAATTGACAAGGGTCTGCTTGTAAATTACTGGCACCATATTGGCAGCTGACTCTAGAGAGGTCACTGCAGTAATGAGACTGGCTGTGGTCATTTGGAAGCTCCCATTTGGAGCAGAAGTGGCTGAGGAAGGCGTGTCCCTTCCAGGGCGTGAACAAGCCCGTTCTCAGGCTCTGCCCTGATGCTTCTGCAGTAAGTGGGGTCCTTTTAAATGCCTACATCATCTAACTATGACTTTGCCAAGAACCACTTTAAGGTCTTTTGCAAATCAGTGGTGAGTTCTGGAACCCCATTTCTGAACCACTGCCCAAATCATAAATCTAAGAAGACAAATCTCACATCATTCATCTAAGTCACATCTGGCTGCTCATTTTTCTGCAAGCACTTAAATTTATTAAATCAATGATTACAGAATCCCAGGACATTTGGCCAAAGAAAGAACCAGTCGTTCTTTTCAGAAGGTTATTTTTAAAGCCTCAAGAAAATCAAATTACTGCCCCTACCCCCTCCTCCAAACTTCAAAAGCCACAAAACCTGTTCCTTCTTTTAGGTCATCGAGTTCTAAGTCTCTGTTTAAAGGAGGCTGGTATTTTCCAGATGGGTAGTGAAAGAGAATTTCTCAGAATGACTTCTTACACTAAAAGCATTTCACTCAAGTTCTCTGAAATCTGAATGTAGAAACTAATTGTAGGAGTTAACTACAGAACACAGTGCTGGAGAATTTAGAGAAGGAAATGCATGCTGTAAAATGAATGTTAAAATGGAAGCTAAATTTTCTCTGAGGAGTTTCCTAACTGACAATGAAAAGAAGCAGAAAGGCTGGTAACACATGATCTGTGCAGAGTGGAACGGCTCCTGGGCTGGCACCATTGTTGAAAGCAGGTAATGCTGTGTGGGTCAGTACTTTGATCCGATAGACTGATACCCAATTACATAACTGCTGGGACCAGAGCCCTATCTGTAACCTGGCATCGCATTGCCAAGGGGCTGTTTTGAATGTGCCCTACTTTTTCTGCAATTGACACAGTGAGGAAGGCACAACAGGAAACTCGGGACCCAGGTTCCCAGCTTTCCCTCTGATTCAGTATGTATCCAAGAGGAAATTGTACAACTTCCGAACCCCTCACTGAGCAATAAGTAAACCCCAAACAACGCAACGTCCAGAACATCAACAATCTGCCCTCTCTAGCCTTACACTCTGATGAGGAAAGAAGGGAAATATACAATACTTAGGATTCTGAAGCCACATAAAATCCCCATAAATTTTTTAAAAAGCAATCATGCTACAGTTATATCAGATAAGGACGGAATTTTGCTTTCCCTTAATCCTGTTTCCTTTCCTTTTCAAAGTAGAACACTGTGTGTGGTTGGCGGGGGCACACGGGAGATAATTTACTATGCAAGCTATTTTCTATGTAAGCTATGTAAGATTATTTTCTCTGTGGATACAGATATTCCAAACTTTCACAGAAAGGATGATTCTCAACATATATTTTTCAAATGCCTTTGTTTTTAAGAACCAAATAACTATGCGTGTGTGCCAAGCTGCTCGGTCGTGCCCGATTCTTAGGGACCCCAAGGACTGTAGCCCGCCAGGCTCCTCTGTCCGTGGGATTCTCCAGGCAGGAATGCTGGAGTGGGTTGCCACGCCCTCCTCCAGGGGATCTTCCCAACCCAGGAATCGAACCTGGGTCTCTTATGTCTCCTGCACTGGCAGGTAGGTCCTTTACCACTAGTGCCACCTGGGAAGCCCCCAAATAACTATAAATGTCCTCAAATACAGACGACCACTTAAAGGGGCCCTTGTGAATTCTGTGGTCAAGTCAGAATCTCTTTTAGATTGGCTTTTCTCTCCCTGCAGACACACGGGTTCTCCCAAGGCTCCGCAGGGGGCAGGACTCTTCTCTGCAAGTCTTGGAGGGAAACACGGCAGCGGTCAGTGAAGCACGGGAAGCTGTTCCCAGCACAGGCTCAGGGGCTCTGTCTCTATCTCAGGCGATGAAAACACCCCCAGGGAGCCAGCAGCCCGTTACTCCAAACCTGATGGACCTGACCTCGCTCTGGGGGTCTCTGTGATCTGATCAACCTCAGAAGCAGAGGGGCTTCTGAAGCTGCATTAGCAATGGCGCACGGAGCCCCGCTCTGGCCCCAACTCAGGAGTGCCCAGCTCCCCACCTCGCCTCCCAGCACACCCTGACGCCTGTTTTCTACCAAGCTGCCCGCTCCACTAAGGATGCGACGCGGGGCAAACCTCTGGCAAGCAAAAGGGATGCTCCAAGCCGGGGTCGCCAGGCCCTCCTTGCCTTGGCTTCGGTCTCCTTCCCAGGGCTGCAGACAGTGATAGTCTTGGTATTCACGTCTAGAAAGACCACAGCTACCCTTCATTCCACATTCAACCACAAGGACTTAAGATCCAGACTTTCACCTATTGGAAGCTCAGCGAACCCCAAACACATCTTTTCAAAAAGCTGAATATTATTATGGGCTAGTTGACAAGCCACTATGACAGCCTTGTCTCAATATCAGACATCATTCATTTCCTTTAGTCATTCACTCCACCTATGAGTCTGCGTGCAAAGCACTGCCCTGGTTACTAGGTACAAGCTAGGGACTCCTGGGATGTCATGAAGCCCACAGTTAAAGGTCAAGTTTCAGATCCAACACAGAGATGACAGCTCATTACTGCCAAATGGTTAACAGAATGAAAAGAGTTCTGAAGATCAAAAATGAACAAATGAAAAGGCTAAACACAGGGCTGCAAGGGTGGAGGGGGGTAAGATGACATAAGAGGAAGAAATTAGCACAGAAGCTTGTCAAAAAATAAAAACATCAAACATCTCAATCAGCCCATGCAATACATCTACAGGTAAGCAGATAATTTCGACATGTGGACATCTCCAAGGAAACCACAATAACCAGCGGGGAGTGGAAAAGAGAGCTCGGGGATCAGAAGACCCACGCTGCTACCTGTCTGTGCAACATAAGCCTCTCTGGACCTCAGTTTCCTCATCTGTAAATTGGGAGAGGAAGTCCCTTCCATGTTAAAAGTTCCAAAAGTCTGTTCACTAGCTGACAAGTGTAAGGCACAAGTTAGAGCCAGGGTGAGGTGCGTTTCCAGGGAGCCTAGGATAAGGGCCAGGGGCCATGAGGAGCTGTGGCCTTGGCCCTGAAGCATCTCTGGGGAGAAGAACCTTCTCTGAAGTGGACCCAGCATCTCCCAGCCCCACCTGGTTCCTGCTCTTACCTCAGCATCGGGAAAAGCTCTGTCCTCATGCATTCTCCTCACTGACCCAGGCAGATGCCCACAGCTCAGCGGCTCCCCTACTCAGTCCAGAGCAGGGAAGCTTCCAGAACGGCACGTGAGCTCCGCTTTCTGGGAGGTCGCTGCGTACAGCTTAAGTCCGGCTGCTCCAGTTCACTTCTGGTTTCTAGGCAAGACTGCACAAGCACTGTCCCAGAAAGAGAGCCATCTACTATTTTCTCAAAAATACCCAAATAAGGCAACCCGACAAACTCTCCGGTGTCTCACATGCCTACCCTGTAACCTAAATCTTGGCTGATATGATGAAAGCACCCTCTCTTGGGCTATTCTCAGAGGGAATTACAGAAGCAACTCGATTCATAAAAATTCCGTCACATGCCTTGGTGAGAGCCACTGGACCTTCAAAAAAAAAAAAAAAATTCTTTAGACCTGTTTTTGGAGGCTCTCTTTCTCCAAATAGTTTTCTTTGCTATCTTCTGGATCTATGCCAAGTTCCTTAAATGAGAATACAAGAATAACAAGAGTCATAGGATGTAGAGATAAAAGGACCAGATTTCCTATCTGGTCGGTCCCCTATCCGAGAGGAGTGAAATGACACCCAAGTTAAAGGATGTGCCCAATGTCACAGGGCTCACTGGGACTGCAGTCCAGGGCTCCTTACTTCTCCTCTTTCCTTGATAGTAAGTTTTCAAACCTAGGAGGGAATGTTGTTCTTTAAGTAAGACCGGCTCAACGTAATGGTAAAGTACAAATGCCCCATGATTTCAAATATATTATGAATATAATTTCATGTATGTTTCTTGGACCTGAAGGAGAACCTAATCTAGGTAACGAGAAGGCAATGTCCAGGTCCAGAGTACAAACAACATGTGCCCGTTACAATGTACAAATCCCACTGGCATCTTCAGGGTCACAATGACTGAGGCAGCATGAACGCCCTGTGTATTCATCTGTACCTTCATTTTTGACTTCACAGGAAGGACCTCTGATAGTTTTTAGCAACCCAAAAGCAAACCACAGTAAGATTAACTCACACTGAGGCATAAGGTTCTAAAAACAAAACGCCAAATTCATAGGGGAATATGAAAATGACACCCTCAGACATCTGAGATTAGCAAGGTTTGAGACATCCTGTCCTTCCGGCTGCTGGGTGGGGCTCTGTGGTCCTTCCTTCTCTGAGCTCTGGTTCAGACCTCATGTCCACACCTCCATTTCTCCTGGCAGATTCTGAGATCACAAAATGTAAGTCATCTCACAGCACTGCCTCGTGGCTGGGCATAGTAGGTACGCAGGAAATCAGTTGTAGGCGTGAAGAAGCAAACCCATAAACTAATGGTACCCAGGGCTTGAGCAGGCTTCTTCTCACCTTCTTTGAGGAGCTAAATACTAACATTCTCATGTGAAAATTAAAGTGTTAGTTGCTGTTATGTCTGACTCTTTATGACCCCATGGACAGTAACCTCTGTCCACGGGATTCTCCAGGCAAGAATACTGGAGTGGGTTGCCATTTCCTCCCCCAGGGGACCTTCCTGACCCAGGGAGTGAATCTGGGTCTCCTGCATTGCAGGCAGATTCTTTACCATCTGAGTCACTGAGGAGGCCATTCTTGTGTTCACACTTATCATGTCCCTCCCACTGAAAGGTACAAACGTCAGAAAAGGCAAGTGGATGCGTCAAGTTTACATGAGGCCACCTGGCGGGAAAAGTGACTCTGCCACTGTCTCTCGGCTCTTTGAACCGGGCTGCGGGTGCTCCCGGGCCCCAGCCTCCAGCCGCGGGAGATAGCAGGGCCTGGGGCTGGGCAGTTTCTGTAAACCATGCTGGCTGCCGCTGATGCTGTGGTCTCTACCTCAGGGTACAGTGTCTCACTTGGAGCTGAGTCCTGCTGCGGGGGAAGGGACTGTGGTGTGGAGACAGATCAGGACAAAAAGGAGGGGAAAATCAGCCTGGATTCACAAACTCAATGTATCAGGAACACACGCAGGAAAGAACTTGGAATGGGTGCCAGAGTTCACCTGAATATAATTTGCACATCACTATCTGGACTATGAAATTGCTCCTCTGGTAATCCTACGTGTCCACCACTATGTTGTTTTAGTTGGGACCCCATGGACTCTAGCCTGCCAGGCTCTTCTGTCTATGGGATTTTCCAGGCCAGAACATTGGAGTGGGTTGCCATTTCCTTCTCCAGGAGATCTTCCTGACCCAGGGGTCGAACCCATGTCGCCTGCATTGGCAAGCGGGTTCTTTACCACTGAGCCACCAGGGAAGCCTCCTTGAAGGGTGAATAAATTGGCTTATTACATGCAGTAGAACAGGCAACAAACCAAACCAACTGAAGAACAAATTCTTGAATAGGGCCCTCTGAATTGTCATCCCTCCTAAGTCAGTAAATAATAGTATATGATATATGGCATTTTGCAGTTTTTACTAACTTGTTTTTAGAGTAATACATGTTTATCTTAGAGTAATATATGTTTATCTTAGAAAATGTACATGAGTAAAAAGAATAAAATATAAACCACCTGTAACTCCAACACCTAGTGACAACTGATCTATTTTGGTGTATATGCTTTTACATGTTTTATAAATATACATACCATCTATTTATTTGTACATTTCTTCTTTCAATCAACATCTGCCAAGTACCTACCCTATTCTAGGTCGTGGTTGGATGCTGGTGATGCAAATATAAGATGCGACCCTGGCCTGTTAGGTAAGAGAGAAAGACACCAGTCACTAGAAAACAGGGGGACTTTTTAGATTCGCGGGAAGGGGGAACACAGCTCCCCCCAGGGGAGACATGCATGGTGCCCCGGAAGTACTAAGATGTGACCTGAGTTTCCACAGATGGGAGGAGCCTGCTTAACGATCAGTCAGTCTTTTCCTTATTCATATAGAGTGACGAGGCCATATGCTCTCCATAGAAGGGCTATCTATGTTGGGCCAGAGAAAACAATAGCTAAAGGACAAATGGAAGACGAGCTGATATTCCCTTAGTGGTCACTCAACACTAAATATTTTCTAAGCATTATCACGTTGAATTCCACCACAACTCTATGTGGCATTACGATTATTTCCTCTTTATAGATGAGGGAACTGAGATTTAAGTAACTGGCCCAGGGTTACATTGCTCTGAACCAGGGAAATCTCAGACAGTATGGCCCTGCAGCGTGAGAAAATGGGAAAATGGGGGCCCTGAAAAGGGAGGTTGCTCCCCGAAGTCTCAAAGTGAGTCACTGACTCATCAGAGAAGAGGAGAAGAGCCTCCAGAATCCTACTTTGGTCTAGAAAGTATCAGAAAAACAAGCCAGGTACGGGCTTCCCTGGTGGCTCAGATGGTAAAGCATCTACCTGCAACATGGGAGGCCCAAGTTCGATCGCTGGGTCAGGAAGATCCCCTGGAGCAGAAAACGGCAACCCACTCCAGGATTCTTGGCTGGAGAATCTCATGGACAGAGGATCCTGGTGACTACAGTTCATGGGGTCCTGAAGTTGGACACGACTGAGCAACTATCAAAGTCAAAGAGGTTGTAAAAAAAAACCCCCGAGATGCACAGTCCATGAAATGTAAGATGGACTTACATCTTCTGTATTCCGTATGTGGATGGAGAGGAGGATAATGGGAGGAGTTTCTTCCACTTGTTTCAAGAACAGCACACATTTAGTTTACAGTTTCACCGAGGCTATAACAAGACCATTTCTCCCAATCTAAGCGAGTGTGGGGGCATGACGGGTTTCTTACAAACCTAATCCAACCACTGATGATCTTATCTTTCTTTATGAAATTAAGCTTGCTACATACATAAAAAAGAGTGAACTAGGAAATAAGATCATAAAGCAAAAAGATGGTGGATTTTCTGATGCAGTGGCTTCTTCCTGCATACTTGCATACACACTACTTAAATTCTATGAGTCTCAGTTTCTTTATATATAAAATGGGGATATTGATAACAGTACAGAGGTTCCTCCAAAAACCAAAAACAGAACTACCATATGAACAACTTACTAGAGGAAGAAATGGAAAACCGCTTCAATGTTCTTGCTGGGAAAATCCCATGAACAGAGGGGCCTGGTAGGCTACACTCTGTGGGGTTGCAGAGTCCGACATGACTGAGCACTCAGGCACACACATATACACACACATGAACAACCTAAGTGTCCATCGGCAGGTGAATGGATAAAGACGATGTGGTACATATGTACAACAGAACATTACTCAACCAGGTAGAGGAACAAAACTGGGTCACTTGTAGAGATGTGAATGGACCTACAATCTGTCATACAGAGTGAAGTGAGTCAGAAAGAGAAAAGCAATTATCATATATTGATGCACATATATGGAAACTAGAAAAATGATACAAATGAACCTAGTTTCAGGGCAGGAACAGAGATGCAGATGTAGAGAACAGATGTGTGGACACAGGGCGGGGGTGGAAGGTGGGATGAACTGGGAGATGGGGGTTCACAGACTATCATGTGCTAAATAGACAGCGAGTGGGAACCTGTGGTATAGCACAGGAAGCTCAGGGTAGTGCTCTGTGATGACCAAGATGGGCAGGCTGAGGGTGGTGGTGGAATGGAGGTTCAGGAGGGAGAGGATGTGTATATACATGTGGCTGAGTCTTTAGCTTATATGCAGAGGACATCATGACAAACGCTGGGCTGGAGGAAGCACAAGCTGGAATCAAGACTGCCGGGAGAAATATCAATAACCACAGATATGCAGGTGAACACCACACTTATGGCAAAAAGTGAAGAAGAACTAAAGAGCCTCTTGATGAAAGTGAAAGAGGAGAGTGGAAAAGTTGGCTTAAAGCTCAACATTCAGAAAACTAAGATCACGGCATCTGGTCCCATCACTTCATGGCAAACAGATGGGGAAACAATGCAAACAGGGACAGACTTTCTTTTCTTGGGCTCCAAAATCACTGCAGATGGTGACCACAGCCATGAAATTAAAAGACGCTTGCTTCTTGGAAGATAAACTATAAGCAACCTAGACAGCATATTAAAAAGCAGAGACACAATAAAAGTCTGTCTAGTCAAAGCTATGGTTTTTCCAGTGGTCATGTATGGATGTGAGAGTTGGACTATAAAGAAAGCTGAGTGCTGAAGAATTGATGCCTTTGAACTGTGGTGTTGGAGAAGACTCTTGAGAGTCCCTTGGAGTGCAAGGAGATCCAACCAGTCCATCCCAAAGGAAATCAGTCCTAAATATTCGTTTAAGGACTGATGCTGAAGCTGAAACTCCAATACTTTGGCCACCTGACGCAAAGAACTGACTCATCTGAAAAGACCCTGATGCTGGGAAAGATTGAAGGCGGGAGAAGGGGATGACAGAGGATGAGATGGTTGGATGGCATCAGCAACTCAATGGACATGAGTTTGAGTAAACTCTGGGAGCTGGTGATGGACAGGGAGGCCTGGGCATGCTGCAGTCTATGGGGTTGCAAAGAGTTGGACACAACTGAGCAACTGAACTAACTAAATAACTATAGCTGATACACTCTATTGTACAGAACAGGCTAACACAATGTTTGTAAAGCAATTACACTCCCATAAAAATAATAATGTAGTCACAGTGCTCATCCACAGAGCTGTGTTAGAATAAAAGAAGAAAAAGTGTTTCAACTGTATACAACTGTGCTTGGTGAAGGAGGAAGAAAGGAAGGGAGGAAAGGGAGGGAGAGAAGATGGAGAAAAATAAAAAAGGACTAGAACTTCTGTTACAAAATTATCTTGGGGAACAAACCCAATTTCCATTATAAATTGTATGAAATATTATGTGGAGTCACTGTCTAAAATTCACACTTACTTGGTGTGTGTGTGGGTGGGTGTAAATCTAGATTTCACACTTATGCATCATCTTCAAATGATCTTAGCTTGGCTTCTGGCTCCTGCACCACTTCTCTCCTCCGAAGTCCTTGAAGTCAGTTTCAAAAGCAGCTGTGGAATTAGTAGATGATACCAGCCAGAAGCCAACAGCAATAGTATTGGCTGATCTCATGCTGAGTGGTCAAGGGGCTCTGAGCTCAGTCTTGCCTGAGATACTTACTGTGGAAAGTACCTTCTAACAGTTGAGGAAGTGTGGCCAGAGTGGGAAAATGTACAGCAATATTAAGAAAAGCCTGACCACAACCATTGTGAGTCACAAAACAAGAAGAGATCTGAGTATCTGTGATGAAGCCCACTGGCCTGTGACTCCTCACTCTCAGGCATACTGATGCTTGGGTGCTGATTCTGCTGGCCTTTTTTCTGCCTCTATCTCTTATCCACTCCTGAATTCTCCAGGCACTTTTTGGAAAAACACTGAAACAATGTGCAGTTGACAAGCATGTACTAGGGCCAACAACCGAAGCTTCTATTTATTCTCAATAAGGCAACCCCATTTTCTATGGGCTCCTTGGAGTAGTTCTTTTGGAATCTCTAATGACAAGCTCATTCTCATAAAAAAACAAAATGAGGAGTTACAGGTAAATTGAGGCAGAAATTTGTAGTTGTTTGATGGACTATACTTTTCTTCACTTTGTTGGAAGCCACAGTTCAAGGGGCAAATATTTACCAATTCCAGTTTACTCATGGGATATGCTGTAACATTTCTTTTGTCAAAACTTTAAATAACTAAATAGCCTTGTTGAATCCCTTCCCAACTCTTATTTTTAAGGACATTGTACCATCGAATCCCGAAGCATTTAATTTGTTTGTCAATTATGTTTGGTATACCAGGAGACCCATTAAAAGCAGAATTGGGATCTCTGTCTAATAGAAAATTAGGAATAATCATTGAATATTCAATCACAGAAAGGAAAACTTAAGCTTATTAGAAAGCAGCCAGTGATTCATGTTAGAAAATACAAAGCAAAGCACACAGACGAGGTTTACACATTTAAGAAGCTGTGAATATTAAAATGGGAAAGAGGCAAGGTGTCAATCTGGGCTCTGACCAGCTCTGTGACCTTGGACGTAACTCTCCCCAGACTTAGTTGGTCATCTAGCATAAGATGATGAAAACATCAATCTTAGGCAGTTTTTGTGTAGAAATACAAAAGCAAATACTTGTCAAGTGCTCAGCATGATGCCCCACAAATACTAAGGGCTCAACAAGTCAGCGGGGCTTCCCAGGGGCCTCGGTGGTAAGGAATCCGCCTGCCGATGCAAGAGATGCAGGTGTGATCCCGGGTGGGAAGGATCCCCTGGAGGAGGAAATGGCAACTGCCCCAGTATTCTCGCCCGGAAAATCCCATAGACGAAGGAGCCTGACAGACTGACTACAGTCCTTGGGGTCGCAAGGGGTCAGCCATGACAGAGCATGCACACACGCAAGTTGGCATCGACGGTGAGTATGGCAGAGTGAGATGTGAACACAGACTGACCAACTGGGGAAACGGAAGAGGAAGTGGACCCAAGAGCAGAGCCAGGGAATAGACAGCACTTGCCTCTCTTTTGTAGATGAGGAAACCAAGCTTAAGAGATCTGCTGGGGTTCCACATTCAGTGAAAAACTAGAAAAGGGAATCCAAATTTGCCTGCAAATTTGCTTGCTTTTTATACCATGCTTATTTGTCTCATGCACAGAAACTGTACATACTGAGACTCACAAGCTTTAAAAAAACCCTGACATTATAGATGACATTTAATCCATTTATATTACATGCATTATATGCAATCACCAGCCAGATTAAGCATCCTAACTGTCTACCTCCATGGTCACAGGAAAGAAACAGGGACTCAGGGATGTTTTGGTGAAAAATCTCAAAAGACAATGAAGGAAGGGAAAAATCTGAAAAAAGTCCTCAAAGGTGCCCATGATAGTCCATCTTGTCAAAGGGAAATTTTCTTAAATGTTATAAAGCATGGGAAATGAGGGGAAAGTTCATTCACGTCTTCAAGATGAAAAAAAGGGGGCCCAATATGCAAAACTGCATACATGTTCCTCATTTTCTTCTCACTTTCTCTTTGCTTCCATGATGCAGCTTTCTCCATAAGGAGTGTATATTTCACTCTTCTTTCTGATCTGGCCCTCCTGGTGAAGGTAATGTGAGCAGATGACATCGAGGACATGCAAAGGATCCACATTTTAAAATGTGACACCTGAAGTTAACAAAGATGCAATTCTAGTCTGAAATTTTGCCTGAGGAATGGCGAAAGTGAAGAGGATGCAGATATTATACAAATGCATTTGTGCACCTCTTCTCTTCATTCATTTGGATCTTCAGTTAGGATAAACACTGGTGACAACTACCAGACTAAGGGATCCAACTGCAGGCTATTATTGAATTGTAAAGTAATTAGTTCATTCATTTACTTCCCTCTCGAAAGTACAACCAGAAAAAAAAAAAGGAACATAAATTATTTGGGAGGTTGCAATTCACACGCAGTGTTAATTTGTCTGTCAAATTTGATGTCTTGGATTGTCTGCCTGTGGAGAACGTAATCCATAATCTCTTTTCCATTTTAGCTCAGCCAGTCAAGAGGGAGGGTGTGTGTGTGTGTGTGTGTGTGTGTGTGTGTGTGTGAGAGAGAGAGAGAGAGAGAGGTGTTGGGGGTGGGGGAAAGGGAGAGGGAGATAATACAGACAGACAAAGAGAGAGCATGAGAGTGTGTCCATCTGTCCGTGGAACTGGTGCTAGACTAAAACAAGAACCAATGTTGCAGCCACAAAACTGTGGCTTTCTTTGCAGGTTCCTCAATTTGACATCTTAGCTTTTCCTTCCGCCAGAAAAAACAACCGACCGTACTGGAGAAACAAGCCTCCTTACGACTTAAAGTGGGGCTGAGGCAGGCGTGGCTCTGAAGTTGAGCAAAACTCATTTTAACTCAGTAAGTGGGTCACTTTTTACCTCTATTCTTCAGCTCACAATTAAAACAATCTTTCATTCTTTAACAGTTTTAGGACACCTATATTTGGTCATTACTACATAATTATAGATATGTGTACTTGGTATATCTATAATTATATAGTTATGGCCAAATATAGGTGTCCTAAAACTGTGAAAGATTGTGTGTTTGGGTATAAACACAAACTTGTTTAATTTATTCATGTCTATCAATCACAATAGTTAGAAAATGGGAATGCCACTTGGCTAAAGTATTCTAACCTTCTCTGACTGAGAACTTTTCAAAGCTTTAGGGGTAGAGCTGTTTTGTGACCTAGGCTCTGGTCTATAAGTTGGTCAAAAAACAGTCAAGAGCAAAGAGGGACTGAGTAAATACTGATGATGTTGACAAAGAACAGTCCTTTAAAAAAACAATTAATAATACAGACACATTTATCTGGGATACATTATTATTACTTGAGTGCAACTCAAAGGTCTAGGCACAAATAACCATCATGGTCTGCTACCTGTTTATTCTAGGAGGTTTCCCCTGGAATTTAGCAGTTAATACAAAATTGATTCAATTGTAGGAAAGTAAAGTAATACCAAATATTTCAAGCATTAACCTGCTTTCATACATGAAGCTAACATCAGTACCTACCTCACAGGATTGCTGGGATGACTAAATGCATTAATATGGTCAAAACACTTAGAAAAACAATTCAAAATAGTGCTATGGAAGACTTAGCAGTTACTATGAGGGTAATGAACTGAAATTCTTTGTTTCCTATCTGCTGTTGGCAGTATCTTATAAGACAGAGTGATTATGAAATTACTGGGAAGACTGATGTAATGACTGAAATTGACAAACAAAACAAGGGGAACAGTCAATAGCATAAGGAAGTTGAATCAGGAGGGAACTGAGGGAAGCAAGGGGGAATGGCCATCCGGGGAACTCAGGGTTCACAGCAACTGGAGGGAGATGCCCTAGAAGAATATCTGATCAAGTGGTAACTTCTTAGAACTTCAAAATGAGAACAAGGAGAAACCTGAAATCTTTTGATTTAAGAAATGCGTTGCCATCTGGCAAAATAGGGAAACTTGAAACTCTTGGAACCTGCAGACACTGCTTAGTTTTATATTTTGGTGGACTCATTCTAATTTTTATTTTTCCAGGATTCAATAGGCAGATGGAATAGAATCATTGGATGGTATCTGTGAGTTGGAAAGCTAGCAAACAAACAAACAAACAAACAAATCCTAAGAAGGCAATTAGATGAATCTAAATGTCACTTTGGCAGCCTGGGTGGCAGGGGAGTTTGGGGGAGAATGGATACATGTATGTGTGTGGCTGAGTCCCTTTGCTGTCCACCCGAAACTGTCACAGCATTATTAACTGGCTGTACCCCAATATAAAATAAAAAGGTTTTTTTTAAAGTAGCCAAATTGAAAACCAAGGAAGGATAAAACATATGATTTTTCTTGAATATTATTGTTTATTGAAAAGTACACTAAATAAATAATGTCATTTTGCTATAAAATCTATTAATCATAAAGTCATTAGACTTAATAATCTTCACAGACTTTTGACTCTTCATACATATAATCTTATGAGAAAATTTCTTAGTTTTATCTTACCAAACTTGATTTTTTTAAAATATTCATTTGCCATCTCTCCTATATACACAGAGAGGCCTTTGTGCTTTTGGTAACAAGGAGAAGTTGACAAGAGAATTTTCTGAGAAGAATGCAAAGTGAATAAGGAAAAGTCAATGATGTCTGTTCCTGTGTTCTTGGTCATCAAATATGCTTATGATCAGGTACTTAATTTTGGTATGGGTAGCTAAGTTTTAGCTCAGTTAATGTATTTAAACTAAAATAATGAGATTGATTTTGCCTGTTGGCTACAGTCATCAGACAGTTTCTTCAATTCCTTGAAGTCAATGTTCATTTAGTGCTCTAAAATGAAGACTAGTGCTTTGACAAAAAGAAAGCATGTTAGAATGTAAAATACTATACTGTTGTTATATCTTCTTGCATAGCAGTCACTGGGGGAACTCAGTAAATATTAAATTAACAAGTGAAACGTAAAAAAAGACTTCCATGCATTTCTAAGGAACTGAGAAAAAATGAATAAAGATCATGGGCACCTACTACGCGCCAGGAAGCACAGAGCAGGAGCTCAGACTGTCAGCAAATTAAGGACTTGAAAACAATATGATTACTGCCCTACTCAAAGCATTACGCACACACACACAGAACAATGGAGGCAAGGAAGGTGGGGGCAGGAACCAGGAGGAAAGACCTGCAAAAGGACACGTTTAGCCTTAAAAAACGAACAGAAGTTTTTACATAAAGAAGAAAGCACTTGGAAAAACAGCTGAAGTGAAAAGAAGTGAAAAGAGCATGGAACTTTCTGGTGGCTTGTGGTCTTGGGCACTTAGTGGGTGAGTGTCGGGGGAGTAAGACGATGGTGGGCGGCAGCTAGAGCAGAAGGAAGAGACAAAGAAATGAGGCTGGGGAAGTGGTTGAGGCAGGTCGGTGGAGCCACACAACTCTTGAGTAAAATTATGCGTTCATTAAAAGAGAACACTTCTTCATTCTATTATTATGTGAAAGCCACAGTGCTATCCCTTACTTATGAAAATGCTTCTGGGTTTACGGCAATTTTTTTCTTTTCTTCTTTCTCTCTCTCTTCAAATCATGAATGCCAATATCTCTTCAGTCAGCTTCAGAACTAAAAACCTATTGCAATCTACATCTGGGGAAAAGATGCTGGTGTGGAAGAGAGGACCTGGAATACACAGATGCTTCCAGGGAGGCAGGATGGAGCCTGAAATCCTGGCTTCTCACAGCCCCTCCCCACCTCCAACTGCCCAGTGACCTTGGGCCACTTCCTTTAACAACTAAGCCCACTCCTCAGCTCTAAAGGTAGTTGGGTGTGGGGGTGGGGGAGAAGGGGGGGAATTAAATGAGGTCACTCATAAAGAGTGGCTTACCCAGTAGTACTTATCAATAGTAAGTGTCATTACTACTTTCTTTGTCCTCTCTAATTTAAATAAATATATTTGGATGAGAACGTTACTTGTTGGTCTCCCATTCCCCAAAGGGTTCAGCAAAAGAATTAGCTTGTTATTTAGTCACTGAATCATGTCTGACTCTTTTGTGACCCTGTGGACTACAGCCCACCAGACTCCTCTGTCCATGGGATTCTGGACAGAACACTGGAGTGGGTTAACATTTCCTCCTCCAGGGGTTCTTCCCGACCCAAAGACTGAACCTGCGTCTCCTGCATTGGCAGGAGGGTTCTTTCCCACTGAGCCACCTGGGAATCAGAAATGGTGTTAAAATACTGAAATTGTTTCCCAAATTACAGATTGTTTCAAGGCATAATCTATGAAGGAGACAAAATTTAAAATGTGACAAGAGAAAGCATCTTTGGGATAGCTAATAAAATGTCCCGCCTCAGCAGTGTTGTTCAAAGGGCAAGATCTAGAACATTCTTCCGTGATATTACTGGGGGTGAATGAGAATGAAGAGAAATGGTATTTTATAACATATCAGATTGATGCTTTAACAATCTAAACTTGATTCCATTTTCATTTCCTCCCAATGTAAAGAAAATACTGACATAATTTTGCATCCTAGTTCATTTTTTTCTCATCAATATGTTTACTTAAAACATAACACAGTATATTTTTAATCTGTTCTTTTTGGGGGTTCAATCCTTTTCCTCAACTCCACATTTCTGCTAGTTTAAAATTATTGAAGTGAGATGTGTCAAACAATATTGACGATCACATTTCACAACTTCAGAAATTTACATTAAGTCGTTAATTCCATTCAAATTTGTCTGTGCAAAGATGTTCGTTAAACCATTTTATTTGCTAGAAACCAATTATGGTAAATTTATGCAAATTCAAAATCAAGATGTGTGTGGATAAACCACCTTTGTTTTAATGACAGTTTTTTAAGTTGTTTTGAGGAGGTAATTTTAGAAAACAAGTTGCTATGCTTAATTGGGTTTCCCAAGTGGCTCTAGTGGTAAAGAATCCGCCTGCCAACGCAGGAGACGTAACAGACATGGGTGCGATCCCCGGGTTGGGGAGATTCCCTGGAGGAAGGCGTGGCAACCCACTCCAGTATTCTCACTTGGAGAATCCTATGGACAGAGGAGCCTGGTGGGCTACAGTCCACAGAGTTGCGAAGAGTCAGACACGACTGAAGCAACTTAGCACATACTTAATTAAGAAAAACTAGGTTTTGGTAAGTATGCTGATAAATGAATCCATTTGCAATCTGAATGGCTTTTATGTTTATCATTTGTCAATGGTTCTTAATATTGTTGAATAATGATAATTAATCAAGGCTGATGTTACAAGTTTCAAAGACTAAGTTTCAACAAAGTTTCTGGAATAAATATCCCACAGCAACTTTATAAGAATTTCTATTGCAGACAAGCCCTTCCTCCATAACTTAACCGTCATTTGTATGGTTATAAGGACATCAAGTAGTTCAGACAATTCTACAAAGCAGTACAATTAAGCAACACAAATTGCTTTTATTTTTAGAGAATAAATGGAGAAGAGACAGCCTCTAGTTCCATGAGGCCAGTAAGCACACCCATTAAAAACCGCTGGCTCCAAAAATCACTCAAATCACCAGTGTCACACTCGGTAACATAGGACTCAAGATGTTAATATATCCACTAAAGTACCATAAAGAAGTTTTTTCATTTTTAGAAAAACAGAACCACAGGAGCTAAAATTAAGCTATCCCCATCAGGCCAATGAGCAGTACCATCTAAATGATCAATATCCACTTTCCTGAGAACATTTGAAAGTAGATAAAATCACAGTAAACAGCCTCCGTGAAATAAAGCAATAGAAGTAAATCAGAACATGGTTTGGTTTTAAAAAGAAAAAAAAAAAATCATGTGCTATACAGTATAGCATTGGGAATTCTGCTCCATGTTACGCGGCAGCCTGAATGGGGGGAGGTTTGGGGAAGAATGGATACATGTATATGTAAGCGTGAGTCCCTTCCCTGTTCACCGGACACGTGATAGTTAAGTGTTAACTGGCTACACCTCAACACAAAGTATGAGCAAGCACCGGGACATGAGTTTAAGCAAAGCTCCGGGAGGTGGTGAAGGGCAGGGAAGCCGGGCGCACTGCAGTCCCTGGGGTCGGAGACTGGGAGCAGGACTGCGCGACTGAACGACAACACACAAAACAAAAAGTTTTTAAAAAGGAGAAAAAAAAAACACGTAGCTTTCGGGGAAGAGTGATAACTGCGGATAGCTGGAGAGGTCACCCCCGAGCGCAGAGGCAGAGGGGTCCCCCTCTGGGCGGCCACACGGGGCGGCCGCAGCTTTGCTGAGCAGTTGACCGGGGCGGGGGCAGAGCTCACGCGGGACGAGGGTGACAGGTGCTCGGATCTCTAGTCCCCTGAAAGCAGAGTCCACGATCCACGGAGCCAGAACCGCCCAACAAGCAGAACATCGTAAGCACTCAGAAAAGGCACAAAAAGAGAAAATTTACCTGGTAGCCAAACTGTTCTCAGTGGCGCTGGCGTGTGACCAGAAAACCCCTTCTTTCTGATCTGGAGAACAACTTTGTTAACCCCGGGTGTGTGGTCACAAGGCAGGAAGTGACTAGAATGACAAATCATCAGCCAGGAAAGAAATAGATTTTGTCTTTATAAGGACATTTTACTTAACGTGTTGTTTTTTTTTTTTTCCTCATGTCCCCTCCCCCTTAAAAATCACCTGACAGGTCACACTGAAATTCAGAAGCCTCTTACCACTTCCTCTTTATAAGCATTTTTCTCTCTCCTTCCCTTTCTTTCTCCTCTAGCTGGCTTGTAGACGCTGGGCTACTGAAACCTGTTTGATTTCAGATAACTACCTTGACTTTTCGCTCTGACCTTAATTGAGAATGCAATGCTCTGGTGCTGAGCTTCTGACAGCAGAAGTAAACAAATTATTCATTTTTAATGAAGGAGCCAAAGGAAGAGGTGGCGGTGTCCCCAAAACCAGCTGAGAGGGATTTCCTTAGGAAAGCCCCGCCCCAGGCGAAACTGAACCCCTCTTAAGAGTCCTGAACAATGATCTCATTGGTGCAAACAAAACAAAAAGACCTCTTTAAGGGGAAGGGCCCCGAAAGATACATTATTTACTCATTCTTTTATTTATAGAACACCTATGTACTAGGGATCTCTTTAACCCAGTTAAAGATGTCAATTATTTAGACGTTTCCTACCAAGAACACCTGCAGCATTGACTAGGTTCAGTGGGTTGGCTAAATTCCTTCCTAGGTTTCCCAAGTAGCTCAGCAGTAGAGAATCCACCTGTCAATGCAGGATGATGCAAGAGATGCAAGTTTGATCCCTGAGTCAGGGAAGAAGCCCTGGAGGAAGAAATGGCAACCTGATCCAGTATTCTTGCCTGGAAAATCCCATGGACAGAGGAGCCTGGTGAGGCTACAGTCCACGGGGTCACAAAAATACCCACATGACTGAGCCCACAAATTCATCCTATAGACCAGGTTTATTTTCCGAATACACATTTTATAAGATTAGCAAAAGAATAAAAAAACTCAACTCTATGCCAAAACCCTGACTGCCTGTCCTGAGGGCTAATTCTTATCTTCAAAGGGAAGTGCTCAATGCTCAAGAAGCCTAAACACTGGTTGTGAAGGTTGTGTAGCATCTTGAGTCATCTATGACGGAACATTACTCATAGCCTGTCTCCATGCTGCCTGGAGTCTGTGTAGCTTCAGCGACCAGCCTGCCTTGGAGGAATGAGAATCTGAGGCTCTGCTCTGGCTGATAGTGAGTTGAAGATGCTTTTATCTTTCAATAAGTTTCTGTATTTGCAAGGGGTCTGGGACTCCCACCAGTGGGTACTCTGGTTGGTGGGCAGGGTAGGGGGGAGGCTGCCTTTATACTTCTTTTGCTTCTTTGATTTCTCCTCTAGAAAGTTCTTGCTGCTGACCTCAAATGTCAGATCAAGCCCTTCGGGTATCTCCATCTACTTCATTCGCCAGCGGTGTGACAATGTCTTGGTCAGAACCCTACAGGGGCCATCTCTGGGGAGAGGGTGGGCAGAAGAACAGGAAGAGATGGTGGAGATTCAGCCCGTTCTAGAGTGGTTCACCTCACAGAGAACCGTCAACCCTCTTGTGACTCCCCAGGGAAGACTGAGGGGGTGAACTGGACCTCATTTTCTCCATTGCATCCTTACTTCCAAGTAATAATACAGTGTGGGGGTTGGAGATTCAAGAGGCACCTAAATTCTTTGAGGACACCAGAGACACATCCATGCACCACTGTGACAGGACCGATCACCCTACGAAGCAGTCAAATGCTGGTGGTTTCCTCTCTGGTGGGTCAATCATCAGCCACCCACGCAGGAGCACAGATAATGTCTGGATGGTCCTAAAGGGTGAAAGTATGTGAGATCGCTGTGGATCTCCCTAGTCTGCACCCCTTGAGGTTTCAGGATGGACTGGAGGGGTGACAGTAACATTTCATAAAGAAGAACAGAGACTCATCTAACTTCCCAGGGAGGCAAGCAGCCCTCTGCTCTCCTGTGTCTACTGGAGCCTGGCCATCAGACCTCCGAGGGACCTAAGGGGAGAGCAACATACACTGGGGCATGGCTCCGTGGGTGAGTGAGTGCCTGGCTGGCAGCCCTGGTGATTCAGAAATGAGTAAGACACAACCGCAGCTCTCAAGGAGCACATAGTCTGGAGGAGAAAAACATGTAAGTCAGTAAATGCCATGAGTGAAAGAGGTGAAAAGGGAATGGAACACCGAGGCAGAGGCAAATGTCAGCAGAGATGATGCTGGAAGAGGGTGAAACGTGTGGTTATGCCTAGCAGCTGATTCAGGTCAAAAAAAAAAAAAAACCAACAACGCATTGGATTCCAGGCGACATCTAGATTCTAGGAGATGAAAGCCATTGAATTGTGCTGCTTGCAACCACCCACCTGCAGGAACCCTCCACGCGAGCACTGGCTCAGCCCTGGGCCCACCTCAGCCAACCACCACCACCTCACCCACATCCTGGGCCACTCCTTCAGTCATAATCTCGCCATCTGCCTCCCAGCAGCACCAGGTTACTCAGTGGAGGCAGACAATTGTTTAGATGTTAGACCAAAGCTTTTTCAGAGACGTACTTTACCTCTGTCAGTGTTTAGAATTGCTTGTGCAGCATGCTAATGAGCAGTAGACTCATCCGGGTTTTATTATTCTTAGGGGCTTCCCTGATAGTTCAGTTGGTAAAGAATCCACCTGCAATGCAGGAGACCCTAGTTCAATTCCTGGGTCGGGAAGATCCCCTGGAGAAGGAATAGGCTACCCACTCCAGTATTCTTGGGCTTCCCTTGTGGCTTAGCTGGTAAAGAATCCACCCGTAATGCAGGAGACCTAGGTTGGATCCCTGGGTTGGGAAGATCTCCTGGAGAAGGGAAAGGCTACCTATTCCAGTATTTGGGCATGGAGAATTCTGTGGACTGTATAGTCCATGGGGTCAAAAAGAGTTGGACACGACTGAGCGACTTTCACTTTCTATAGATCATGCCCCACTGATGGCTTGCGCGGGAAGAGGACCCTTCCCACCTCCTACCCCACCATCCACACGCCTGTCCTGCCACCTCCGCCACTCCCCTGGCCTGCGCTTTGCCCTCCCTCTGCTCCTGCTGCCCTCCCTCCTGTATCCCACCCCCAGATGCTCACAGCCTCAGTCCCTAAAACATCAGGGACTATGCTCCGGCCACTGAATGCTGCTGTAGAAAGTTCCAGAAACACAGAGTTGAAATGCTATAAATTCAAGCTGCCTGCTTCGAGTTACTTCTTAGATATACTTTTGTTCAATATTATTCCTTCCGGACAGCAAGCATCCTCAACCTGGGGCTCACAGACTCCAAGCATTTTATGCGTGACTTTGTGTACATGGGCTTTTTTCTGGCTTCACCATACTGTTTACCATAGTATCAAAGAGATCACAGAACCCCAAAGTTAGATCAAAGAGATTCTCATCTCTTGCCTCAATCTCTCATTCTACCCTCTTGCATCCTTTCCTGACCCAAGATTCCTGCCCCGTGTTGACTGAGATGATACCCAAGTCATCAGCGGTGAACTTCTTTCTCCAGACTCCTCGACTCTCACAAGACCCTCCTTCTCCTTCTCTTTCATTCTTAGAGGAGGAGGTGTCATCTCTCTTTTCAAGGTAGTTTTGCATTTTGCAGAGTTCCAAAGAATAGCCAGGAGAGATAAGAAAGCCTTCCTCAGTGATCAATGCAAAGAAATAGAGGAAAACAACAGAATGGGAAAGACTAGAGATCTCTTCAAGAAAATTAGAGATACCAAGGGAACATTTCATGCAAAAATGCAATAAAGGACAGAAATGGTATGGACCTAACAGAATCAGAAGATATTAAGAAGAGGTGGCAAGAATACACAGAAGAACTGTACAAAAAAGATCTTCATGACCCAGATAATCACAATGGTGTGATCACTCACCTAGAGCCAGACATCCTGGAATGTGAGGTCAAGTGGGCCTTAGAAAGCATCACTACGAACAAAGCTAGTGGAAGTGATGGAATTCCAGTTAAGCTATTTCAAATCCTAAAAGACGATGCTGTGAAAGTGCTGTACTTAATAGGTCAGCAAATTTGGAAAACTCAGCAGTGGCCACAGGACTGGAAAAGGTCCGTTTTTATTCCAATCTCTAAGAAAGGCAATCCCAAAGAATGCTCAAATTACCACACAATTGCACTCATCTCACACGCTAGTAAAGTAATGCTCAAAATTCTTCAAGCCAGGCTTCAGCAATACATGAACCAAGAACTTCCAGATGTTCAAGCTGGTTTTAGAAAAGGCAGAGGAACCAGAGATCAAATTGCCAATATCCGCTGGATCATTGAAAAAGCAAGAGAGTTCCAGAAAAACATCTGTTTCTGCTTTATTGACTACGCCAAAGCCTTCGACTGTGTGGATCACGAAAAACTGTGGAAAATTCTGAAGGAGATGGGAATACCAGACCACCTGACCTGCCTCTTGAGAAACCTGTATGCACGTCAGGAAGCAACAGTTAGAACTGGACATGGAACAACAGATTGGTTCCAAATAGGAAAAGGAGTACGTCAAGGCTGTATATTGTCACCCTGCTTATTTAACTTCTATGCAGAGTACATCATGAGAAACTCTGGGCTGGAGGAAGCACAAGCTGGAATCAGGATTGCTGGGAGAAATATCAATAACCTCAGATATGCAGATGACACCACCCTTATGGCAGAAAGTGAAGAGGAACTAAAGAGTCTCTTGATTACTCAGCCATTAAAAAGAATTCATTTGAATCAGTTCTAATGAGATGGATGAAACTGGAGCCCATTATACAGAGTGAAGTAAGCCAGAAAGATAAAGACCATTACAGTATACTAACACACATATATGGAATTTAGAAAGATGGTAACGATAACCCTATATGCAAAACAGAAAAAGAGACACAGATGTATAGAACAGACTTTTGGACTCTGTGGGAGAAGGCGAGGGTGGGATGTTTCAAGAGAACAGCATCGAAACATGTATATTATCTAGGGTGAAACAGATTACCAGCCCAGGTTGGGTGCATGAGACAAGTGCTCGGACCTGGTGCACTGGGAAGAGCCAAAGGGATCGGGTCGAGAGGGAGGTGGGATGGGGGATCAGGATGGGGAATACATGTAAATCCATGGCTAATTCATGTCAATGTATGACAAAAACCACTACAATATTGTAAAGTAATTAACCTCCAACTAATAAAAATAAATGAAAAAAAAAGAAAAAAGTTGCTTTTAATTTCTCTGAAATGTTTTGTAGTTGTCAGTGTATAGATCTTATACATTTCAAAATTCAAATTCATGATTTTTGATGCTGTTATAAATAGTATAGTTTTAATATCAATTGCTAATTATGCACTGCTAATATATATACTACTGAAAAAAAAAAAAGAAAGTGAAAGAGGAGAGTGAAAAAATTGGCTTAAAGCTTAACATTCAGAAAACTAAGATCATGGCATCACCTCATGGGAAATAGATGGGCAGACAGTGGAAACAGTGTCAGACTTTATTTTTTTGAGCTCCAAAATCACTGCAGATGGTGACTGCAGTCATGAAATTAAAAGACACTTACTCCTTGGAAGGAAAGTTATGACCTACCTAGACAGCATATTTAAAAGCAGAGACATTACTTTGTCAACAAAGGTCCATCTGGTCAAGGCTATGGTTTTTCCAGTGGTCATGTATGGATTTGAGAGTTGGACTGTGAAGAAAGCTGAGTGCCGAAGAATTGATGCTTTTGAACTGCGGTGTTGGAGAAGACTCTTGAGAGTCCCTTGGACTGCAAGGAGTTCCAACCAGTCCATCCTAAAGCAGATCAGTCCTGGGTGTTCATTGGAAGGACTGAGGCTGAAGCTGAAACTCCAATACTTTGGCTACCTCATGCGAAGAGTTGACTCATTGGAAAAGACCCTGATGCTGGGAGGGATTGGGGGCAGGAGGAGGAGGGGACGACAGAGGATGAGATGGCTGGATGGCATCACCGACTCGATGGGCATGAGTTTGAGTAAGCTCCGGGAGTTGGTGATAGACAGGGAGGCCTGGTGTGCTGCGATTCATGGGGTCGCAAAGAGTCGGACAGGACTGGGCGACTGAACTGTACTGAACTGAACTGTTGCATATTAATCTTAATCTTGTATCTTCTGTTTAGATACATTGCTCCATCAATTATCTCATGTTTTTCCAGCATCTTTAACCGCTTTTGATCTCCCCACTTGCCCTTCACACACTGTGGGAGTTGATCAAAGGACAAAACACCTCTACCTCACCCTACTGCCCCTCCCCCTGCACCTGATATTTGATGCACAGGTCATAAGAGTAATTAAGATGAACATGATCCCCATCTTTGCAGAATGTCCACTGCAAGGATGCGGACCAGTGACCTCACAGTGGTACTCAGAACCACGACAGAAGAAAAGCTGGGTGCCTGTGGGAATACAGAGCACTAACCAGACTCAGGGTCTGGGAGGCATGCAGAATGAAGACTAGGAGTAAAGATGCTGGGCCACTTCTCTGGTTGTCAAACCTCAGCTCTACTGCTGTCCTGGAGAAGGAAGTGGCAACCCACTCCAGTATCCCTGTCTTGAAAAATCCCATGGACACAGGAACTGGCGGGTTATAGCTCTTGGGGTCACAAAGAGTCGGGCATGACTTAGCAAGTGAGCAGGCATTGCTGTATTAGTTGTGTGACCTTGGGCAAATGATTTACTGTTTTTCATCTAGAAGGTGGGGATAAGAACAGTGTCTGTTTGGTACGCTGCTGTGAGGGTGAGGTCAACTGATGCACACAGAAAGCTTGGAAGAGCGTGTGGCACATAGGAAACGCTATGTAAGTGTTAACTAGCCTTTTACTGTTTAGACCCGGCTCTGGGCCTGGACTCCCTGGTGGCTCAGATGGTAAAAATAAAAATAAATCTGCCTGCAAAGTGGGAGACCTGGGCTCATTCCCCGGGTCAGAAAGATTCCCTGGAGAAGGGAATGGCTACCCACTCCACTGTTCTTGCCTGGGGAATTCCATGGACAGGGAAGCCTGGTGGGCTACTGCCGGGAGCCGTTATGGGAGGTCCCGCCCGTGACGAGGTCATGAAGAAAATACCGGGCAGGCAAGGCCGTCCAGGACCCCATCCATGACGAGGTCACGAGGAAAAAACCTGACACGCAAGGCCATTCAGGATACAAAGGACCCTCCAGGTTGGCCTCGGCCTCTGCCCCACCCTGTATCCTCCCCCTTTTTCTGCTGTTCTTGTTTGCCCTGGTGCGGATTCTTGTGTTGCCTGCCGAGAGCTCTCCTGCTCCTCTTTCATTGAATAAAGACCAACTTAAAACCCTAATTAGTAAATCTCCTGGACGCTGGTACCCTATGAAGGGGCCAGGGATGAAGGAAATGCTTCAATTCAAATCCTTTTGCTGGCATTCTGGCTTGTGTGATAAATATGTGCTCTCATTGCAAAAAATGCTCTTGGTTGTTCTAAACATCCTAAGCACAGTACGCTAACAAAAGAAACTATTAAGAATAGGCCCCTTCACGGGGTGAGAAAACCTCCACAAATATGATAGCCACAAATGTGCCTAATAGAAAATAGTTTAGATAGAGACTAGCTGGCGACTTCTTGCAGGTGGTTAACTTTTAGACTAAGAGCCTGTTTTGTGCCATATCTGCTGTTTCTGCAGTCCTTCACATTTCTGTTCTGTAAAAATGTAATCCTATCTAGTTCCCATAGAGATGATCTTGTTAGAAGGAAAATAGATTAATTATAAGAAAAACAGGGTCGGCTACTGAAGTTGCTTAAGTCACACCAGGCACAAGCCATAAAGTGTTAGCAGGCCTGAAGGCCAAATGGTAAGAAAGACTCTTGTGAACGAAAAGTATGTGGGTGACATCCTGTTTCTGTTGAAGGTCAAGTTGCTGTAATGTTTTGAGATGACCTGTGTGTAAGCAATATGCACTTCCCCCAAAACAATGTTGTTAAGGGTATGAAGGGGCTGTGCAAAAATAAACTTCAGACTTAGCCCCGAGCTTTGTCTCACTCTCTCTCTCATTTGCTGACGCCGTTCATCCTGAGGGTTCCCCTGGATCCTGCTGGGGCTGGACCCCAGCAGGCTACAGTCCATGGATGGGGATGCAAAGAGTCGGAGACGACTCAACGACTAACGCTTTCACTTTCTGGACTAGATAGTTCACTTACATTATTTTATTTGTTCCTCACAAAAATCCTACGAATTAGGTATTATTTTAAATTCTCCTTCAATTTTTTAAAATTAACAGTTTCCAAATCTACACTACCTCTCCACTGTAGAATTATACACTGACATCCTTGCTCTGAGATGACTCAGGACCTCCCACCCTGGCTGGTATAGCATGCTCTCCTCCTACCTAGGCTTGTTGCATGCAACTTGTTTGAGCTTTTGATTGTTAGCAGAAAAAAACACAAACAGAGGTCTTGAATGTGCTTCCGTGGTTCGACTTGGTCTCCTGTACTTCTGATTCCACTGACCATGAGAAAACCACGAGCATGCATGCGTGCTCAGTCATTTCAGCCATGTCCGACTTTTTGCATCCCCGTGGACTGTAGCCCACCAGGCTCCTCTGTCCATGGGATTCCCCAGGCAAGAATACTGGAGTGGGTTTCCATGCCCTTCTCCAGGGGATCTTCCTGATCCAGGATTCAAACCCCACGTATCCCGCATTGTGGGCAGATTCTTTACGACTGAGCCACCAGGGAAGTCCCGAGAAAACCACATCTTTGTTCAAAAGGAAGGAAGAGACGCTTGAAATGAACCTGAACCCAATGCAGAGCCCAGGCCAATTCCAGCTGACCCGTGTTCTGAAGCAGGGTCATCCCAGCTGACCCAGGAACCTAGGTTCCTTGCAGTAAACAATTGAGATTTGGAGGTTGTTTACTAGGCAGCCTTAACACAGAAATGGATGACCTGGGAGCTTCCCTGTAAGTCCAGTGTCTGAGACTCCATGCTCCCAATGCAGGGGGCCTGAGTTCGATCCCTGGTCTGGAAACTAGAACCCACATGTTGCAACTAAAGATCCCACAGGCGGCAATGAAGATCCCACCTGAGGCTACTAAGACCTGGCATAGCCAAATAAATATTTAAATTAATAAATATTTTTAAAAACAGATGACTTGGACTTCTTCACCAACTATTTAAAATTGTAGTCCTACTCTTGTCATTTTCAATCACCCTCACTCTTCTCTATAGCTTCTACAGATTTAATACCTTCTAAAATATAATTTTTTAAATTAAGCTTATTGTCTCCTTCCAAACATAAGCTCAGTGGCGCTAGAAGTAAAGAACCCACCTGTCAATGCAGGAGATGCAAGAGACGTGGGTTTGATCCTTGGGTTGGAAAGATTCCCTGGAGATGGGAATGGCAACTCATTCCAGTATTCTTGCCTGGAGAATCCCATGGACAGGGAAGCCTGGAGAGCTACAGTTCACAGGGTTAGACAGTTGGACATGACTGAAGCGATGAAGCGACTTAGTGTGCATGCAAACATAAACTTAATTACAGGCAGGTCTTTAATGGCTTAGTTATGGAATGACATGAAGTGAATGAATGCTTATTGCACTTTTGCTTGACAGCAAAAATATGGAAGTAACAGGAGAGTGAATAAATTGCGGTTTAGTATAATGTCTAGCAGGGAAAATGAGTAAAGTAGAACTAGATTGCCAAAGCAAGAGAAAATATTAAAAATATAAAGTTGATGGAAAGCAAAACTGCAGAATAATGCCAACATATTTCTATACATTTTTAAGAACTATTATAGTGTGGTTTTTGGATGTCTCTGTATATGTGGGTGTTCATAATAAAAAATATGTCTAAAGAATGATAGATACCAGTTCAAGAACACAGTTACCTCTGGCAAGTTAGAAAGACAGTGGGAAGGTAGGCAGAAGAATCCAACTATGTCCACAGTAAAATGTTGAGACTTGGCAAAAGTAAGTGTTGAATACATGAGTGATTAGGATACTGTCTTTCATCATGTTTTAAATACTATTCATTTAAATTTAAAAATTAGTTTCTTGATTAATAAGATCTTCACAGGGATCAAAATAAAAAAGATGCAATAAATTATTTAGTAAAAATATTATCTTTCAACTCTATCCTCATGCAACCCAATTCTTCTTTATTAATAATGGCTTTCTTGAGATATGATTCACATACCATAAAACTCATCTTTTAAAAGTGAAATTCAGGGCTTTTTAGTATACTGACAGAGTTGGGCAACATCACACTATGTGCTTCCAGAACATTTTCATCACCCCCAAAAGACACCTTGTACCATCAGTAATTACTCCGCATTTAACCCCACCTCCCAAACTGCCACCTACTACTGTATTATTTGCACCAACAGATTTCTCTGTTGGACATATCATATGAATGGAATCATACAACATGTGGTCTTTAGCGACTTGCTTCTTTTACTTAGCAGAATGTTTGTAAGTTTCATCCATGTTTATATAGGTACTTCATTCCTTCCTAAGGGAGAATAATACCCACTGTATGGATATGTTGTGTCAGTCATTCAGTCTTGTCTGACTCTTCAAAACCCTATGGGCTGTATGTAGCCCACCAGGCTCCTCTGTCCATGGAATTCTCCAGGCAAGAATACTGTAGAGGGTAGCCATTCCTTCTCCAGGGGGACCTTCCTGACCCAGGGATTGAACCTGGGTCTCCTGCATTGCAGGTGGATTCTTTATTTTCTGAGCCACCAGGGAAGCCCATAAGGAGATACCACATTTTATTTATTCATTCATTAACTGATAGACATTTGAATTGTTTCCATGTTTTGGATATTATGAATAATGTTGCTATGGACATTTGTGTACATGTCTTTTGTGTGGACATAAGTTTTCATTTTTTAATACAATAATACATGTACGTAGTTTTAGAAGTCAAATATTAACTCCTGGTTTATAATGACACACTTCTCTACCTCTGACTCCCATTCCACTGAAACAATTATTTTCAACAGTTTGGCTATCTCTCTGCCACTTCATACTTCTTGATGCTTTGCTTATACTATGCCTTGCTTGTTCAGGTTCGATATATTATTTTAACTTCTTACTTGGGAGGTGGAGATTTAACCCTCACACTGTGTGTACACATCAGCCCTCCCACCATTCTTTACAAGAGCTTAAAGGTTATGACACCTTCAAACCAACATGTAGTTTTCACAACACCTATGTAAATATTCATAGCTGAATTCCGTAGAGCAAGATGTTTACACTTCCTTTCTTATATCTTTTCTTTTCCATCTGTTTGGCTTCTGTGTGCCTATTATTAATTCTGTACCAAACTTTCTCCAACAGAGCTAAAACACAATATGAAAAACCATAAAATGGATCCAGTCCTCTTTTTCTTCCTCCTGGAGAGGCCCTTCCGGGAGTCTTCTGTTTTGCCGTCTGGTCCTGCTGTCCAGCTACCGTCTAGAAGCTTCCATTCACCATCATCTTGGGAATCTCCTTCTTCCTATGCATTGGATCTTCTGCTTCTGGAGCGCAGACCTTCCACTTTCTCAGTCAACTTCCTTCTCTTCATTAGCACATCCTTTAGTTAGATTCCCAAGGGAGACCGCATGGGACAGAAACTTCTTGAGATGTTTTATAGCTGAAAACACACACAATCTACCTTCATTCTTGGAAGTCCACACAATCATTTTCTTTCAAAATTCTGAAGAAACTGTTCCATTGCTGGCTGTTGAGAGGTCTGCCAACCTATGGTCCTGCCTTAGGACCATACCCACAAGGACATGACCCTTGTATATTATTTTTTTTCTTTCTTTCTGGAAATATTTAAGGGTTTTACTATATGTCTGACATTGCAACACTTTACGATATGTCTTAAAGTGGGTCCATTTCCATCCACTGTGCTAGGGACTCGGTGGTCTCTTAATTTGGAAATTCAAGTATTTCACTTCTGGGAAGTTTTTCTCTCCCTCTTTCTCTCTTATTTCCTTTCCTTACTTTTTTGATGTTCTTCTTCCTTGGGATGAGTTTTATTTGGGTGTTGGGCTTCCTGAATTGATCCTCTAATTTTCTGCCCCTTGGTCTTTCTGTTCTACAGTCAGGGAAGTTTTTTAACCTTTTCTTCAAAACTTCTATTGAACATTTTACTTCTTTTATCATTTTTAAAAATAACCCAAAGCTCTTTCTTTGCATCTCCCTTTTTTAATAGCAAGTTAGGGGTCAGGATGGGGTGAAGAGTGTCTTGCTGATCCTTATATAAGCTTTCTACCAGCCCTCCTGTCTGACAGCTCTTTCCTGCACCCCTGCCTTCAAAGACTCATGGCACCTCAGAGGCCTGAGCTTTGCTGAGAGCCTACAGCAGGCTTTGGATTCCTTCGTGTTCTCTTTCATTATAAGCTTGGGGTCCAACTGTGTCATGTGTGCTCAGGCACTTTCCACAATCCATCTATTTAATGCCTTCAACATTCTGCTGATGTTGCCCGTCCACTGTTGCCTCATTTGATATTGGTCTCTCCTACTAGACTGGGAATCCCATGAGGCCAAGGACTGGGTTTGTCTTATTGACTTCTAAACACTACTCCTGGATTTTCAAAAGTATTTGTTGAATACATTAAGTGAAGAGGGCTAAGCTGAGCTTTACAGGATGAGATGGAAAGGAGAGGCAGAAATGCACTCTGATCACAAGGGGCTGGCATGTGCAGGAGATCATGGGGAACAGAAAGCAAGGAACATCTAGAACCTGACACAGCTGAGCATTCCCACAGTGACGAGTATAAGGTAGGGACTTCCCTGGGAGTCTAGTGGCTAAGACTCTGCTCTCCCAACGCAGGGGGCCCAGATCTGATCCCTGGTTGGGGAACTAGATTCCATAGGTGGCAACTAAGAGTTGGTTCACATGGCGCAACTAAATATCTTGCAACTAAGATCTTGGTGCAGCCAAATATATATATATAAATGTTTAAGTCATTTATATTTTTAAAAAATGCAAGGCAGCTAGGGGTGGGGTGGGGGAGGGTGCAAAGAAAGAGGAAAGGCTGGACAGTATAGCAGAGACCAGATGGTGGCATGTCAAGATAGCAGCAAGGCTGGTTCCTCCTGAGGGCTGTGAGGGACCATCCGTTCTGTGCCCCTCTCCCAGCTTCTGGTGGCTGCTGGCAGTCTTTGGTTTCCTTGGTTTGCAGAGGCATCACCCACATGCCAGCCGTGTCTGAACTTCCCCTTTTTATGAGGAGACAGTCACACTGCATCAGGGCCCACTCCAATGACCTCATATCAACGTGATCATCTGCAAACAGCCTGTTGCTAAATAAAGTGACATTCACGGGCATTGGGGATTAGGACTTCAACATCCTGTGTGTGTGTGTGTGTGTGTGTGTGTTGGGCAGTGGCGGTGGGGGGGGACACACTTCATAAGGGTCTTAGAAAGTGTCACAATCGGACCTGTGTTTCAGACAAATAACGGTACCTCCAATGAGAAGGAGATATTGAGGGCTAGAGTCAGGGAAAGGAGGATAAAGATCAGGCCATTGCATATGGCTTGCTTCTACACAGTATAAAGAGATGACAAGTGGTGGGTAGATTCAAGGGACATGTGTTCAGCAGAAAGGACAAGAAAGGACTGAGTGGACATATAGGATGAGAGAGTAAATAAGGGGTAGGAGGGATCAAGGATGCCCCCATTTCTGGATGGGAACCTGGGTGTGGAGAATGGTACCATTTGATGAGACAGGAGGTGGCTCAGTGATAAAGAATCTGCAGACGAGGGTTCACTCTCTGAGTCAGGAAGATTCCCTGGAGAAGGAAATGGCAATCCACTCCAGTATTCTTACCTGGAGAATCCCATGGACAGAGAAGCCTGGAGGGCTATAGTCCATGAGGTTACAGAGTCAGACACAACTGAGCGACTAGGCAGGCACACACACACACACACACACACACACACACAATGAGACAGGAATTCAGGAGGAGTGCATTTGGAAAACAGGATTCTGAATTTAGGAAATGCTACCTTATTTTCTCAATTTTCTCACAGGTTTTATAGGTATAGCTCTTCTAAAACTGATCTGAAGGACTTTACTCAGGTCTTAATGCCCTTGCAATATTCGACCCTGTTACTCATTTTTTCTTTTTGCAAACTCTCTTCTCCATGAAAGATTATTTACATGTAATTGCAAAATGAATAATTCCATTTTGAAATCCTGCTGTCACCTCAAATACCTAAAACTGAACTCATCGTTCTTCTGACAAAAAATCTCATCCATACCCCATCCCTCACCTCAGTCCAGCCAGCGGTCTACCGTTAGCCCTGGACAGACCCGAGTATTCTCAACCCATATTTTTTTTTCTCATTCTCACACGTGGTCAAAGTTGCATCTATTTTTCCCTCAAGCATGTGTGCATGATCAGTCACTTCATTCATGTCCAACTCCCTCAGTCCATGGGATTTTCCAGGCAAGAATACTGGAGTAGGTTGCCATGCCTGCCTCCAGGGGATCTTCCCAACCTAGGGATCGAACCTGCATTTCCTGCATTGCAGGCAGATTCTTTAACTGCTGAGACACCAGGGAAGTCCCTTTTTCCCTCATAGTCTTTCCCAATCTTGTGCTCTCTGTGCCTCTTCTACCTTATTTACGCCCTTACTACCATAACCCTTGGGCCGTGCATCAGCTTCCTAACTCACAATTTCCTGCCTGGCTTCTCTTTAACCCACCCTGCCTCTCACCGCTGCATTACTCTTCATAAAGCTACACTGTCCTCCCAACACTGTCCTGCTCGTGAATCAGCTGACAGCACTCATCACCTCCAGGACAGTGTCCAAACTCAGCCTCCATCCATCTTTCAAGCCTCATACTAACACCATAAACCCTCTGGTGCGCTTCAACTGGTCTGTCGACCCTCTGACATGCCTGGCACACCTTCTCACTGCATCTATCAGACTCCCGTGCCCTCTTCCTGCCTGGTCTCCCCACTTCCTGTATCTATAAATCTCAGTCATCTTCCTAGAATCAACAATAAGACTAGCTACATAATTTATGAACCCCAGTGCAAAGTGAAAACATGGTCTTTCTGTTCAAAAATGATTAAGAATTTTCAGACCCTGACAACAGACCGTGGAGCCCTTCTGAGCACAGGGCCCTGTGTGCTATGGGCCTCACACTCATGCAGCAACCCCGATCCAAGAATCCTTCCTAGACCATCAAACTATTCCTTCTTCCCTTCCTAAAATCTATATTGTTTGCTTATAACCCTCTCTTTATATTGACAGCATACCACCTTTGTCAATTAATCCCTATGACTCTCTCTGTGTTTGCAGCATCTTTGTTGGTTCATCAAGATCTTGTTGTTGTTGTGTGCTATGCTGTGCTCAGATGCACGGTTGTGTCTGACTCTTTGTGGTCCCATGCGCTGTGGCCTGTCAGGCTCCTCTGTCCATGAGATTCTTCTGGCAAGAATACTAGAGTGGGTTGCCATTTCCTACTCCAGGGGATCTTCCTGACTCAGGGCTTGAACCCACGTCTCTTGCTTGGCAAGCAGATTCTTTTACCACTGCGCCACCTGGGAAGCCTCCCAGCTGTTATTAGGAAATTACTATGTGCCAAGCCCTCAGAAAACAAGATCGAAAGACTCGGTCTCACAAACTGGAGGAGTTTACAATCTGGAAGGTTACCAAACACACTGACAATTATCATCCCCCGCGACAAACACCATGCCATGGAGTGGAGAAGCAGGCGGGAAGGCATCTTAGATGTGGAGCTGAACTTCCACAAGTGCATAGGAGCTGGTCAGGCAAAGGAGGGAAAAGAGAGTGACGAAGGGCATTTCAGAAAGAGGGACCAGCATAGACAGATAGTGCAGAGAATGTTATGTGCCTCTCCCAACGGAAACATCAGCTTCCAGAGGACAGGAATTGCACCTTCTCCTAGCACCTAACATGATTCATTGCTCATAGTACAAATACAATAAATATTTGGTTCGGTGAGAAGGTAAGTTGATTCTATAAACAATATGGCATTTCAAAGTTAAATCAAAGAGCAAAAATAATTAGATGTCTCAAATATACCTCTAAAATTTACACTCTCTAAGCATTAGAGTACTTCCAGAGAATTTATATATGCAGCTGCCATATAAAGACTGACTCTTACACCTGTTTAATGCTAATTTTACTATCCCTTTTTGATAACAGTTCAGTGAAAGCTGATGAGAGCTCTTATCACCAGGTAGATTATAAAAGGAAGAGGCTCCTCATAGCTGCAAATTTTATTTTCACAAAATGTTAAGTACATAAAAATGTTATCTCTGCAATATTTCTAAGTATTAAAAAGTTGAATCCAGCACACTACATGGGCTATGACCATTTCAAAAGCAGACGGTCTGTGCATCTTTAGTTTATAACAACGCCCTAGATACTCACTGACATTTAATAACCCATTGGCACCAACAGAGTCATTAAAACGGATGCAGGCTGAAACGTATGCTACCTAAGTTCAACTTCTCATGCAGGAAATGCAATATTTTCTCAACTTTTGTAAACGGGTATGCTGCTACTGCAGCTGAGACCATGTTTGAGATGTTCCCAACCACCAAGAATAGAAGTACAAGGACAAGAATGTTTAAATAAGCACATTCAAAACAATCTGCAGTAGGGAATGGCAACCCATTCCAGTATTCTTGCCTGGAAAATCCCATGGACAGAGGAGCCTGGCAGGCTACAGTTCACAGGGCCAAAAAGAGTCAGACATGACTGAGTGCCTGAGCCTGCACATAGAAAACAATAAAAGAAAAAGTGTAAAGTAAGTATTCAGATAGAAAGCCAAGAGCCTGTAACAATGCAAACCAAAAAACAATCAAAATTTTAAAACAAACAAGAAAAATATTTGAGGATGGTAGACAGGAAAAGCAAAAGGACTGAAATTTAAAATTTTAGAGAAAAATCCTAATTCCATTGTACACTAGCAGATCTTGAGTCAGGCATTTCCTCTTTCCTTAGCTGAACTTGCATGTACATTGGAGAAAAATACCACCTATATCATAGGGTAACTTCAAAAATTAAATCAGTTGATACACACTAACTGTGGTCCTTGTTAGTGCTAAATTTTACTTGAATCTGAATTCATAAATTGTTATTTATATGAAAATAACTAAATATTTCACTATATTGATTCAAATTCATTCAATTAATCAATCTTTAAAATTAAAATTCAACTGGAATTGATTTTGTATCTACTCTTGCTCTGTGCTGGGTACCATAACACATCTTATTGAATACTTTCAACAAACCCAAGTGGCATTTACTTTATTTTACCTATTTATTTACTATTTTTTACTTGGCTGTGCCAGGTCTTAGCTGCGGCAAGCAGGCTCACTGTTGCCACTTGCCAGGTTCTCTAGTTGTAGGCATGTGGGATCTAGTGCTCTGACCAGGGATTGAACCTGGGCCCCTGCATTGGGAGTGCAAAGTCTCAACCACTGGACCACTAGGGAAGTCCTTACTCTATTCCAAAGTAAAGAAACTGAGGCTCAGATGAAAAGTTCTTGTGCTTTCAGTTATCTGCACTGTAACATGAAAATATTTCTAATCAAGTTCTCCATTCTTTAAATAGTGTGAATCAGCTGCTGATTCTCTGCATCCAGGCCAAAGGAAAGTCAGCATAGCTTCAGTGAATTCATACAACACAGTTTCCGGATTTCAATCACTCACTCATTAAGCAAGTGTTTATTGTGTACACTGATATGCCAAGGAAGACGCAAAACAAATCACCTAGGTAAAGAGAATCTTAGGAAACTTGTGCGGTAGAAAGTTAAAACCATGAAACAGATGATTTTAGATTAGTCTGGTGGCAGACAAAAGGAATAGATGGGAAGTGACTGGAAACAGAAGAATTAGAAAAACAGGGCTATGGATAAGGTATGAGGCAACAACTGCCAGGCCTGGATGGTAGCAGTGGGCACGGAAGCAAGAGATATTTCTGAGGCTGACTACAGAAGATAAATGAGAAGATGACTCAAGGATGACTTTGAGGTCAGTCAGCTAAAGAATTCAGGAAAGAGGGATCTCTTGGATAGAAATGTGGCCTTCAGGGAAGGCAAGGATGAAATCCACTGGGCCACGAGGAGATTAAGGCCACACTGAAAACGCTCAAGGGAGCTCACCCGTGCAAAATGCAAGCTACGTAACTGGAGAGTGAGGCTGGGTGAAGGCAGAACATACAGACTGGAGCTTCACCACCATAAAGCTAACTAAAACCGTGAGATGGCATCAACAGGAAGAAGGAAGGAAGCACTGCTGGATGGCATCCAGCAGGAAGGAGCACTTAGATGTACATGAGCAGAAGTCCCAGTCCTGACATCTAACATTAAGAGGGAGAATCTAGAAAGATGGTACTGTTGAACCTATTGGCAGGCAGCAAGCGAGATGCAGACATAGAGAACAGATGTGTAGACACAGCTGGGGAAGGACAGGGTGGGGCAAACGGACAGAGTAGCATGGAAACAGATACACTACTATATGTGAAATAGACAGCCAGCGGGAATTTGCTCTGTGACTCAGGGAACTCAAACCCAGGCTCTGTGACAACCTAGAGGTGGAGGATGGGCTGGGAGGTGGGAGGGAAGCTAAAGTGGGAGGGCACATATGTATGCCTACGACTGATTCATGTTGGTGTGTGGCAGAAACCAACACAATCTTGTAAAGCAATTAAAAATAAATTAAATAAAAATAAATTAAAGCAATTAAAAATAAACAAATTTTTTAAAAAGGGAGAAAAGAGCCAATTCGATCAATTTTTTGGCATGTATGGGACTATATTTAAATAAGACTATTTTATTATTTCCATTACTTTATAGATTAGATAATAAAGGACTATATTTTATTTTTCTGTACCCAGTAAATGTTAAATATCAATAAGAGAGAAGGCAAGTACACTTTAAATTCTGCCCATTTTGAGAAGAACTGTACTCAGGGAAAGGAAATCACAGCTGAACATGAAGTCTCTTCAACCAAAGAGGAATATTAAGAATCCATTTCCATTTACACCAATGTGTAAGATCTGTTTCCACCAGCACGTCCCTGGAAGTGCTCAGCAAGTCTGAAAACGTGCTTCTGCCTGCACTGATCCCAATAAATTCATCCACTATTTTCCTCATTCACCCTCCTTACTGCAAGGCACTCAGCCGGACACTGAGAGGTCAGTGGCGGATGAGATGGACACACTGCTCTTGTGGAGTTCACAGTCTAGTCCATGACGGCTCATAGCCTGCCTCTTTGCTTCCAATCCAAGGCAATCAGGACCGAACCTCAGTGACATTTCTACTGTCCCTTGCTCACGTACTTCCTTTTATTTCTGACTATGCTAGGTCCTCACTGTGGCATGTGGGCTTTCCCTGCGCGCACCAGGCAGGCTCTCCAGTCCAGGGCACAGCCTTAGTTGCCCCGCTGTATGCGGCATCTTAGTTCCCCGACCAGGGATCGAGCTCATATCCCCTGCATTGGAAAGTGGATTCTTAACCACTGGACCAGCAGGGAAGTCCCTTGTATTTCTGAAGGCTGAATGCGTGTTAACCAGTAAGTGGAAGTCTTCTTTTAGATGAAGTAGTCAGAAAATGGGACAAAGATATGCCCTGGTGGTTACACATTTAACCCTGAGTAGTTCTGTGGTTCCTGCTACTGCTCCAGAGGGCTGTGCTCGTTGCTTACACAGTGAGGTTCTGGGCCTTCCTTGCTTTTCACTCACTCAGTCGTGTCTGACTCTTTGAGACTCCACAGACAGAAGCACGCCAGGCTTCCCTGTCCCTCACCATCTCCTGGAGTTTGTTCAAACTCATGTCCATTGAGTCGGTGATGCTATCCAACCATCTCATCTCTGTCGCCTCCTTCTCCTCCTGTGCTCAATCTTTCCTAGCATCAGGGTCTTTTCCAGTGAGTCAGCTCTTTGCATCAGGTGGCCAAAATGTTAGAGCTTCAGCTTCAGCATTAGTGCTTCCAGTGAATATTCAGGTTGATTTCCTTTAGAAAGGACTAGGAAGGCTCTGTCCTCCTTGCTCTCCAAGGGACTCCCACAGAGGCTTCCTAGTCCTTTATAACCAGTAAGAGGAATAAGAACATGAGAGGGAGAAGAATCCTTTGTCACCTCATCTCCTTTCTCATCACATTTCTCCTTCCCACGTAAATCAAGAGAAATGAAGGATAAATGAAAGATAAACAGGAACTTCCCTGGCAGTCCAGCAGTTAAGACTTTGCCCTCCAATGCAGGGGTTACAGGTTCGATCCCTGGTCAAGGAGTTAAGACCCCACATGCCTCTCAGCCAAAAAACCAAAACATGAAACAGAAGCAATATTGAAACAAATTCAATATAGACTTTAAAAACGGTTCACACACACAAACAAAATCTTTAAAAAGATAAATAAAAATACATAGTTTAAAAATCAAGAATAAAAACAAAAACAGGCCACTGAAGAATTAACTTCTCCAAAACTATTTCCAGGGGTGGGGTAGATTCACTGAAGCTACTGAGTTTATAAAATTTCATTTTGTAAGTATTCAGAAGGAGGAAGCAAACTTCAGAGGAAGTGTGTACCAACTCCGCAAGGTGGCAGCGGCAGGCATCAGTGAGCACACAGGATTGTTCTAATCTCTAAGCCATTTCCCTGTGTATGGTTTGAGTCATTCTCAAATACCTCCCTGGATCAGGGAGGTAACTAAATAGAGTTAAATGTGCCAAGAGTAAGTGACAGGGACCAACACACTTTGGAAAATGTATGTCTTATCCAAGATAGTAGAAGAAGGAATGAAAATTGTTCAAGAGAAACCAATAATCTGGATTCTTCCAGGAAATCATCTGATGTTTTTTTAAATATCAGCAATGGATTTTAAAAAACTTCAATGTCATCTTGGTTAATCTGTGATTCATCCAGAGGTCATTAATTTACAACTGCAGGTCTGTGGCAACTTTGCTGTGTTTGCATGGAAACATGAAACTCATCACAGGTTTAGAAACATGATTCACCTTAGTGCTGGAAATCAGTGCAAGATACATAAGAATGCCAAAATGACCCAAAGGAAGCAGCATACAGTTATAATTGAAATGAAAAAAGAGAAAAATTTAAAACTTCAGAAAGATGAAAAAATAATGACCATTACTGGTGTACGTACTGGATGAAGACTGACAGTAAAAATGATACTAAAAGGTTGATAACAAATCATGCAAAATGTTAAACAGGCTTGACCTATGTATTAATTATCACCACCATCATTATCATCATCTGCTAGAATCTAGGAGAAAGTCTTTAGTGTGATACATATTGTATATCTAATGTTAATTCAGAGGAGGAAAGCTAAGTATTTTGAGTAATAATATTCCATGGCAAATGACTGCTGAAAGTTGTGGCAAAGTACGGGTAAGTCCATTGGTTCAAAGTCTGTTTCACAAAAGCTTGTGTTGAGGTTCTAGCACAGATTCATGCATCCATCCATTCATTTGACAAATATTTATTGAGCAAGTACTATGTGCCAAGTATCATCAGAGGCACTGGAGATACTATACTGCATGAATCAGACAAAAAGTTCCTGACCTTTTCAAGTTGGTATTCCAGTTGAGACAGATAATATATTAATACAAGACACACTGGTTTATTCTATATTAGATGATACGTGATACATCTTAGGGAGAAAAAAAATCAGTCAGGGAAGGAGAATAGAAGTTTGTGTGTAGAATGTGTGCATCCTTTTGCAGGGAGAAGCGTGAAGTGGATTTGAGAATGGATTTGAAGTGGATTTGGTCCCCATTCCAAACAGGGGGAGCAGGAAAGGCCTCACTGAGGAAGTGCCATCTGCATAGACACATGAGGGAGGTGAGGGCTGACGGTGAGGGAGCAGAAGTGGACCAAGGCTTGAGGTAGGGTCAGGAAAGTCCAGGCAGAAGGCACAAGTGCAAACGCCCCGAGGGAAAGGCATGTGTCACTTTCAATAGCAACACGACGAAGCCAAGAACTAGGAAGGGGCAGGCAGCAGCAGCTGAGGTCAGAGAGGCCTGATCACACAAAGGCTTTTTGCCAGAATTGGATTTTTCCCTGCAGGAAGTCACGCCAGGGAAGGCGGTCTAATAAAAGGAGTTACGGGATTTGACATATGTTTTATTTTTACTTTTTTTTTTGGCCATGTCAAACAGCTTGCAGGATCTTAGTTCCCCAATCGTGGATCAAACCCAGGTCCCCTGCAGTGGAAGCGTGGAGTCCTAACCACTGACTGCCAGGGAAATCCCTGACATATGTTTTCAAAGAATCCTTTTGACTGCTGTCTTGACCTGAAATAAAAGAGAGCAAAAGCAGGGGCAGTGAGACCCGCCAGGAGCTGCTGCAATAATCTAGGGGAGAGACAACTATGGTTTGGACTAAGGTCTTGGCAGCGGAGGTGGCAAGAAGGCATCAGATTCTGCGTAGATTTTTACATCAGCGCTGGAAGGATTTGCTGACATGCTCTGTAGCACATGAGAAAATGAGGTCAAGGATGACCCCAAGGGCTCAGGCCTGAGTCATCAGAAAGATGCAGCTGGCATTAACAGACATGGGGAAGACCAGACGAAGAGCAGGTTTGAGGGGCTGGGGGAGAACAGCAAGAATTCAGTTTGAGACCCGTTAAGCCTACTGGGGATTCAATTAAGAGATGCTGAGTAGGCAGCTGGATACAGTGTCTGGAGGTCCACACTAGCTTTAAATTTGAAGTCATCAGCATATATTTGGTATTTAAGGCTGTGAGGTTGTATGAGATCACCTATAGGGTAAATACAGATAAAGAAGAAAACAGATCAAGCTCTGAGCTTTCGGGCACTCCAACATAAAAGGTTAGGAAAATGAAGAGGACTGGTAAAGCATACTAAGGAACTCTAAGAGAGGTAGGAGATAAACCAGGAGACTGTGATGACTTAAGGCCTAGGGAAGATAGATCTCAAGTTAAGAAGATTCAACCTTTGGAAAGTTCCTGATGGTCATATGAGGACAGACAACTGACCATTGGATACAGAAACATGGAGGCTGTTAGTAATCATGTGAGAGCAGTCTGATGGAAGAGACAGACTAAAGTCCTATGGGAGAACGTCTCCGAGAGAATGGGAGGGAAGAATTTGGAGACAGCAACTATCAACAGATTTCAAAAGGTTTACTGTAACAGGAAGAAGAGAAATGTTGCGGAAGCTTATTCAAGGGGGAAGTGGGCTCAAGAGATTTTTTTTTTTTTAAGACAGGAGTAATAACAGTTTGTTCCTATAATTCCAGGAATTACCCAGCAGGGAGAAAGATAAAAATAATGCAAGAGACAGAGGGGAGATCTGTTGGAGCAATTTTCTTGAATAGATAAGAGAAGATGAGCTCCAGTGGACAAATGGTGGGGTTGGCCTTGGTTAGGAGCGGGGACAACTCATCCACAAAGACAGAGTGAATGGTCACACTGAGAGCTGTGGAAATTCTGATTGCCTTTTTTTTTTTTAAGGATCAATTATGGTGCTTTTTTTAAGGATTTTTTTTTTAAGGGTCATTTTTAAAAGTCTTTCCAATATTGTTTCTACTTTATGTTTTGATGTTTGGGCTGTGAGGCACGTGGGATCTTAGCTCCCAGACCAGAGATTGAAGCCCTGCCCTCTGCACTGGAAGGCGAAGTCTTAACCACTGGACTACCAGGGAAGATCCGATTGCCTCTATTTTCACAGTGAAGGATTTGGGGAAAGGAGCTGCAGAAGGGTTGTAGAAAACTATTTAATACAAATAATTGTCTAGGAGTTTGGAAGAGTGAATGTTTTAGGAGCCGAGGGTATAACGGCTGAGCAGTATCCAAGGCTAGGGATTAACATTTTAAAAAATATTTTTAATTTCTTAAACTTTTATCTTTGAAGTCATTTCAAAATTACAAAAAAGACACAAAAATAGTTCAAAAGAATTTCCATATGCACCTCATTCAACTTTCCTAAATGTTAACATTTAATCACAGTATAAGTGACCATACCAGAAAGTTATCACAGATCCACCTTCACTAAACTACAGACTGAAACTACTGAAATTTTAAAAAACTTTCAAATTTAGCAAACTGTTGTATGAATGTTCTTTTCCTAGACTAGGATTCAATCCACAATCCCATATTCTATTTGTTTTTTCAGTCTCCTCTAATCTGGGGCAATTCTTCAATCTGTCTTTCATCACCTTGACACCTTCAAAAAAGCTAGTCACAGAAGATCCCTCCGTTTGGGCTTGTCTGTTTCCTCACAATTTAAATCAGATCTGTATTTTTGACAAAAGTGAGGTGTCCTTTTCAGTTCATTGCATCATGGGGCACATGACCTCTGCCAGGGTCCTCCACTGTAAAGGTACTATTTCCTTTATAATTAATAGTGACAAATAGGTGATCATGGATTTTAAAATATAAGCAGTCTGCATGGTTTTTCCCCCACCCTACACATCTCCACCGGCATAGGTACTGAGCAGGTGGAGGGCTGATTTTAAAACGTAGTTTATTAAGTGAGGACCTCAATCAAGTTATAACCTAGAACAGTTGCAGATGCCATCAAAGAGAAGAGTTAACAGCCTCAATAGATTTTTCAATGTAAATCAAGACAATCAATTACAGAAAAGGATGTTTGAACGATTGATTATCATAGCAGACAGACTGTCCTGATTTTAAAGTTTTCCAGGACTGGTTGATTTATACCCATCTTTACTGGAAATACTTCTGGAAAATACTTCTGAAATCCATTTTTGTCATAACAGACTTAAATAAGCATACTTGCTGAGGTGTGGCAGGGGCCACCACAATCTTGTGAAGTGATTGTCCTACAATTAAATATATTAATTAAGAAAAATATATATATTTTTAAAAAAATAAGCATATCTGAAAACAGCCTTCTGAAATCTAACCTGTTCATAAGTAGAAAAGATGTTCTAGACTTTCATTCATCCATCTAACATAGTTATTGGACCAATTTGTAGTTCAGTCGCTAAGCTATGTCCGGCTCTTTGCGACTGCAACATGCCAGGCTTCCCTGACCAATATCAGGCCCCAAACTTGAATACCTGATTTGTACTACAGGTCATAGAAAAAAAAGATGTGCCAAATACCTAATTAAAACATTCCAGGGCTCCATGAAAAGTCAAGTGAAAGTGACAGTGAAAGTCAATTCAGTCATGCCTCGCTCTTTGCAACCCCAAGTCCATGATATTCTCCAGGCCAGAATACTGGAGTGGGTAGCCTTTCCCTTCTCCAGGGGATCTTCCCAACCCAGGGATTGAACCTAGGTCTCCCACATTGCAGGTGGATTCTTTACCAGCTGAGCCCCCAGGGAAGCCCCCATGAATAGTCAAGGTTTTCCCAAATGAAACTGAAAATACGATGAAATATTCTGAACTTCTGATAAAGAAGATGTGTCTAATTACACATTTTTCTTGCAATAGGATCTGGAGCTACTCTATGGCATCAGCTGTATACTTTCAAAGAAATGGAGGCCAGGGGCAAGATGAAAAACATACCAAACCACAAGTCAAGAGATCCTGGATCTAACTTTGACTGAGTTTCAACCTGTGTGGCCGATGAAGTCTGCAGAGCAAGGTGATTAAGAGTGCATGCTCTGGAGTTAAAAAAGCTTGGGTTCCTAACCTAATTACTAGAGTTATTGTCTTTGTGCCTTTGGACAAACTTATTAATCCCTCTAAGCCTGTTTCTTCATCACAACAGGAAAAGTAAACAACACTCACAACCTAGCATAGTTACAAGGTACACAGAAGAGATGCACAGAGCGCATTTAGCAAAATGAACAATACACAGCATATGCACCAAACAGAAGTCATATCTAACAATCTTTATTATAGTTACTATTATTATTAGTCACCATTCTGCACTTCATTCTACATAACTGTAAAATGAGTGGCATCAACTAGACCAGAATTTCTCTAACGTGAATAAAAATCTGGGAAAATGAGCCCAAACTTCGAGAGTTGTCTTTATTTTTATGAAAAAGCACACATAAAACTTGGCATAAACTGCTCATACCATTAGATTCCTAAAATATAAATCCAAAATCAGGTTAAAATTAAATTCAGAACAATAAGAACCAAATCAAATTAAGTATTTTAATGAGGCTAGCAGTGATTTTCTGGAATCAAATCGCCTCATGAACATGGTGCTGATCCCCTGTGGTGCGGCTCCTTTTGTGTTCACCACCCACATTGTCTTCTATGTTCTCCTCATTTTTCCCGCTTCACTTTCTTTGAACTACTGCAGCCTTCAATGGCATCGCTTGGCCTTCACTTTACATGAACTCATGATTTACTTGGAGCTGGTACTTTCTCATTAGCTCTTGAAAATCATGGGAGGAAGCTGGCCTCAATTCCAGATGCATCTCTTAACGCAGATCCCATGAATTCCCAGCTCCAAGTCTTTTAGTCACTCTCTACTGCCTGTCAGGATCCTAATATTTAAGTCTCTCCCAGACTTACATTTTCAGCCTTACCTACCCAACTTCTCCCTAGCCAAACTAGGAGAACTTCGTCATAAATTGAATTTCCTTGTCCCTTCAAAACTTACATGTTGAAACCTAATCCCCAGGGTGATGGTTCTGGAGGTGAGGTCTCTCAGTGGTACCCTCATGAATGGGATTAGTGCCCTTATAGAAGAAACCCGGAGAGCTCCCTGGCCTCTTCCATCATGTAAGGGCACAGCAAGAAGACAGTTACTTATGGAACAGAAAATGGGCTTCACCAGACACCGAATCTGCTGGTGCCTAGATCTTAGACTTTCCTGCTTCCAGAACTATGAGAAATAGATGTTTACTAGGCACCCAGTCTGTGGTATTTTTGCTATAGCAGCCAGAACAGACTAAGACACTTGCAAAATATTCTTTTAGAACTTGCTGAAATTTTCTTTATGGCCAAGTAGGCATCAATCTTAGTCAATATTTCTTGTGTACTGAAGACCCTGTGTGTTTTCTGATTACTGGATACAGTTATCTATAAATGCCTGTCAGATCAAACACCAGTTGGGTTATTCAATTCGTTTGCTCAATCTCTTAGTTACTGAGAAACGTGTTTTTTAAAAATCCCCATTTCAGAAGTGAATTTATCAATAACCTCTCCTTGTAATTTTGTCGATATTTAGAAGTTGTGTTGTTAGGTACAGACAGTCTGACGTTGACATATCATCTTGATGAATCATTTCCTTGCATCCTTAAAAAGTAAGTCCATGAGAGCCTACTTTGTGCAATATTTGTATATTTCTTGCCCAGCCTAATAGTCAACTTTCTTGATACTTCATTGGCTAAGGTGTAGATTTTCTAGGTCTGGAGAATGGGTGTCAGTTTTGAGGACATTCTCATTTAATTTTCACAATAACCCCACGTAGGGAAGGCACAGTTACTGTCTCAGTTTTACAGATGTGGACATTAACAGTCAGATGGTTGAGAAACTTGATCAAAGTTATACAACTAGTAAATGGTGGAGATGGTACTCAAACCATGCTTGTTTGGCTTTGGGGCCCAAATATCTATTATGTCTCATCTTAAATAGCTGAGGTAGATAAACTGGGTATATTAGGTATACACACACACACACACACACACACACACACACACACACAAAGATCCCTTCAAAATCACCAGGGGGAACAATAAATACTAAAATATAAAAGTAGGCAAGACACTAGAAGAAGTATTTTATAATAGAAAACATTCAGTAATAAACAGAGAAAAAGATGTTTAAGCTCATTAATGATCATATGCTAATTAAAATAAGATGTTACTCCCCACCTCTTAGAGTAGCAAAGATTAACAAATTGATGAATTCCCAGGATCAGTTAGATTGAAGGAAAATAAGTATTCTTACACACAGTTGATGGGTGCTTAAATCAAGACTTCTAGAACACAAATAGGGAATATGCAACATGGAAAAAAATTCTCACATTTTTGAGAGAACAGTAAGGTTATAAAATAGCAATGGGGCAGAATATTTTAAAATTTAACCCATGGCTGATTCATGTCAATGTATGGCAAAAACCACTACAATATTGTAAAGTAATTAGCCTCCAATTAAAAAAAAAGATAAAATTTAAAAAAATATATGTGTGTACATGTATATAAAATACTTTTAATTATATATATCATATTAAACTGTTAACAGTAGTTATCTCTATTCGAAAGAATTACAAGAAATTTTTCTTCTCTCATTTTTTAAGCTGTATAATTGATTTTTCAACAATAAGCATACATTAATTTCATGACTCGTAAGCCTGCAAAATCAAAGGCTTGGATTGGAAAGAGTAAAGTAGGTCTGTACTGTCCCATAAGATGGCTGAGATAAAATATTAGGTGAAAAAAATTAAGTTACCAAATACTATAGATAATATAATCTCCTTACATAAAAGTTATATATTATATACATCATACATATATATAAATTCTAGACTATTAAACACCAAACATTAAGGATTGGGGAGAAGACAGAGAAGACATTTATTTTCTATCCTTCTGTATTATTTTTTCCCAATAAGCATTAACCAGTTTGTAATTAAAACATTCAATTAAAAATATGAAAGTTGGAGGAGCCGCTGCTCAAAATCCATAAAGCAGGCACATACTTTTGTTCATTAAATCACAGAAATATCAAACTCAAGGCTTCCACCCACCAAAGCTTAACAGATGTTATTTAATAGCAAATAAAATTACCCAGTCTAATACTTGAAAATCAAATAGATTATAGACATTCTTACTCTAGTATATGGAAATATACCAATATTGGTATAACTGAATTGAATATTGGAAAATACTGGTCAATGCTGTAAAGTATTAACATATTGAATAATTATTTAGCTACACATGCTAACTGGGGATTCCCCGGAGGCTCAGAGGTAAATAATTCGCCTGCGATGCAGAAGACACAGGACACTCAGGTTCAGTCCCTGAGTCGGGAAGATGCCCTGGAAGAGGGCGTGGCAACCAACTCCAGTATTCTTGCCTGGAGAATCCTATGGACAGAGGAGTCTGGTGGGCTACAGTCCATGGGGTTGCAAACAGTCGGACACAACTCAAGTGACTAAGCATGCATGCACACACCGATTGATTAATTGATCAATAACAGCTCATGAATGTAAATTAGTCATAGAACCTCAGAGCATGAATATGGAAGGAGGCTGATAGGTGAGGAAACAGGTTCTCAGAAGAAGACCATGGGAGGCAGTAATAGTCTGCTGAGTCCCAGTTCAGTTTTAGAAACTTCCTAGATGGATAATAACACAGATGACAATCATCCCAACAGGTCTTACGCCTCTTCCTATGGAGACTGAGGATGGAGCGCTCCTAGAGTGACTCAGTAAAAGTATTTCTTATGTAAATTTCACCATCGATCGCACATTCAACAAACATACCCATTCTTTAAAAAACAATGTATAAAAAACCCTATAAAGGGCTATTTACTGTTTTAGGAGACAGGATCTTGATCTTTCCTCTGATTGGGGCTGTGGTACCTCCAGCTTCCTGTACTTCACCCAGACCCCATCAAAAGCCTGTCCTTTCTAAGACAGGTACTATGAGGCACCAGGCAGAGAGGTGCCTGTTCATCTTTGTGCAGATGTTCCTGAAAGGCAGAGGTCACCTGGGGGAGGCCTAGAGGTCAAGCAGGAGACACAGTCCTCACCTGCATTTCAACCGAAGTCCTTCCCCTCTGAGGCTGCTTCATCCTCCAGCCACAAATGGTTAACTCAAAAAAATTCTGACTTCTCCATAGACATACCTTTCACTACTAGAGCAAGTTCTTGAAGCATTCAGTGTTCTAATACTTCCACATGTTATAGAGAACATTTCTCTTTGAAAATGACTTTTTCCCCTTGAAAATAATAAATAAGTAAAATACATTTCTTTCTTTTTTTTTTTTTTTTTCCAGACTACATGCCTTGTGGAATCTTAGTTCCCTGACCAGGGATTGAACTTCTATCCCCTGCAGTGGAAGCGTAGAGTTTTAACCACTGGATCACCATGGAATTCCCAAAATACATGTATTAAAAACACTTTGGACCAAGAATAGTCCTCAGCTGTGGGTCTAAAAATCACAGCTGCTCTAATTCATTACAGCTCCTGTTACAGCTCACAGGACAAGATTAGCAAAACCGGTCCTTCTTGTTCCTAACTAAATAATTCCTACTATGCAAATGGTGGCAAGCCGGATTTGTTACACACGTGGTTCTACTTTCAATCACTGTGGTCTATCGCCTTAGCTCCTCACCAACCCCATCTCCCTTCACTGGGGACATCAAGCGCCTCACAACTATGTGCTGAGAAGAAGCAGAGACTGAAAGTGAGGAGATGTTTTTTCCTCTTCCCCAAAGGGATCACTTGGGCAAAGTGATATGTAAACGTACAAATCCCCTGGAAGCAGTCCTTTTCAGTGTAGGGAGTCTGGGTTTGGGAAGTGGGGCTTGGGGCAGAAGGGGATGGTCTGGTTTCCTTAGATGTTGCTGGAAGAAGTGGTGACTAAAAGTATCTCCGGATGGGTCTGATGCAGGTGGTCTGGGGAGTGATGGGAGGGTGCAGGGTTCCTGGGTGCAAGCAAAGTACCCCGCCAGCAATGGCATGCAAGGTCTCCATGACTCAGGACAAGGTACCCTCTAATGAGAAGCAGGCGCACAGACTTCCTCTCATGCTATTTGGTGGTTTGCTGAAAATCTCTTGTAGTTACTGAACCTCTTCTCTAAAGCAAGTCTTAAGCAGAGCCATATATTAACATGTCAAACAGATTAAAAGGGTGGTTTTTTGCTTGGATAGAAGTGGAGGGAAGAATAAAGCCCCATAATCTGTCTTCCCTAAAGCCCCTGAACAGAGCTGGACACCACATCTCTCCCATTAGAGGGTGTTGGTTCGCCTGGAATAACTGGCAGAGGAAATGAAGGAGGAAAGTAGCCGTGTCCTGGGACTCAAGGATTTCAATCCTGATACAACGTTTGACATCAAAACACCTGGAAGCTAAGATCCCATGTGCATTGCCGCCAACAAACCAAAGCATAGAAGCAATATTATAACAAATTCAACAGAGACTTTAAAAATGGTCCACATCCAAAAAAAAAAAAAAATCTTTAAAAGAAAGCGTAAGGCGGGGGTGATTGAGACTGTTGTAAATCTTGAACTGTCAAAAGCAAGCTAAACTTGCTGTGTGGTCCTGAAACAAAAGGGATGGTGCTGTGAGTCCAGCTGTGGTGTAACCAGTGAAAAGTTCTTCCCCAACACGGAGCAGATCAAGCACCGAGACAGGTCCAGGCAAGCAGCGCTCTTCCCTACCACGGTCCCCACACACAGTTTAAGCCACACAACACTTAGGACAGACGGCATAATACGGCTTCGCTTGTGGCTCAGTGGTAAAGAATCCTCCTGCCAATGCAAGAGACATGAGTATGATCCCTGGGTCAGGAAGATCCCTTGGAGAAGGAAATGGCAACCCACTCCAGTATTCTTGCCTGGAGAATTCCACAGGCGGAGGAACCTGGCGGACTGCAATCCATGGGATTGAAAAAGAGTTTACAACTTAGCGACTAAACAACACCGCCACTTAGGAACAAGGGCATAAAACAGAACGAAAGGTTTGAAAAACCAATCCACCATATTTACTGTTTAAGATCATAAATTGCTACTTGGCTTAGAATGAAGAATAAGTTCATTACAAAGCATTTCTGCTCACCTATGGCTCTAAATGCTAGAGGTCTATTTTGAGGACTGAACCAGGAACAAGGAACTTCTATACCTCATGGGAACTGCATGTGCCTTTTGAAGTTTGGTACTAAATCCTAGAAGGTCCCAAGGATTCAGTAGATTGTTCTCCCAAAGTCCAGAGTGCAGATTAGAAAAAAAAAACAAAAACAGAAAAAGAATGCTTTCAGAACATCTTTCCCTCTAGCAATTCCAAAGAGGGTCACTCTGCAGCTCTTTGGGCTTTTCCACTTTTGTTTTGCTCACCAGCTGGCCTGGAGGACACCGAGAACAAGGCATCCTTCATCTCTGGGTCACTGGTTGACACTCATCATGGATTAGGAGCAGTTCCATCAACGCTGATGGCGACTCACGGACTCAACTCACCTGAACGACATGGGTCCAGGCACACCACTGCACTAGGACATTGTCAGGCACGAGCTGTCCCATGGTTGCTCCGCAGCCCAGAGGTGTATACAGACCAACGGCAGAACAGAAGGCCCTGCCTGGAGCATTTGTTAACAATCTGAGAACTGCATACCTCTTTCACCAACATATCAGAGATGTTAGCACACCAAGTGTGATATTTTATGGATAAATGCCCAGGAGTCACCCTTGAACCCTCCAAATTTAACTTTAGTTAACATCAACTATAATCACATAAAGCAGGGACAACACAGACGGGAAACCTGAGCCATTTGTTTTTAACCACTAGCATCTAATGAGAACTCAACTCTACCCTGAAAGAACTTAAGTCCTTGACCCAGTTCTCTCTTTAAATCCTCACAATATGCTGAGTCAGGCACCATTTTACCCCTATTTTACAGGTGAAGAAACCACAGGAGCTTAGAAGGGTTGAGTAGCTAGATCAAGGGCACAGAATTATCAAGCGGCAGCCAGGGATCTGAACCCAGCAGAGCTGAGCTATGCTGCTTTTGGTTGACACTTGATGCAAATAACAATTTTCAATTAACATGAGAACTCTGGGGTAAGATACAACATAAAATCAACACTTAGACGAATCCCTTCCACAAGGTAAGTAACCACCATCAACATTTCATCACTCACAGAATGAAAGACAATGCTTAAGTCAACTTAACATTAAGGAAACAAATATTATTTGCCTTTTTCTGGTGAAGGACACAATAATACAACATATACAGATACCTAATATCATCTGAAGGGCTTCCCAGGTGGCTCAGTGATAAAGAATCTGCATGCCAATACTGGAACAGTAGGAGACACGGATTCACTCCCTGGGTCAGGAAGATCCCCTGGAGAAGGAAATGGCAACCCACTCCAGTATTCTTGCCTGGAAAATCCCATGGACAGAGGAGCCTCGCAGGCTACAGTCCCTGGGGTCGTCAAAAGTCAGGCACGACTGAGCATGCCTGCAACACATGCATGCACACGCAATATCAGCAGGTCCCAGATAGTCTAAAGCGATCACTGAAACTAAGGAAATACAGAACTATTTCTGAGTATTCCAGGTAGTGTGGATAAATAACATTATTCTACCTGAGCAATGTAATAAAAAATGTTTAAAAATTTAAAAACTTCAAGTTGTCATAACTATATATAAATAAAGCCTTTGAAAAGATTTAAAATGTCATTTTAAGGTCTAAAATTATAAAGCTTCCCAATGAATCACCTGTTGTTTTCATAAAGTTTAAAGCTGAGCACCTAGCAAAGAGCTTTACACATAATTTCCAATAAATCATTCTGGAATGAATGGCTGAATTCATGAATGTGCTTTTAAAACAGATAGACATTGTTCTTTCATTATGTTTGGGATTTTTTTTTTTAATTCTGTAATGCAGGTTGTATGACCTTCCCTTATTAATAATTTTTTGAAAAAAAAAATCCCAGGACTATCATCCTAAAAGACAACAAGAAAAAACTAAATAATTGGTTAAAAATTAATTAAGAACAGAAATGAAGTTTTTGCTTGTGCAACGAGATGTGTTTGTGTTAGTGTGTGTTAGTCGTTCAGTCATGTCCAACTCTTGCAACCCCATGGACTGCAGCCCACCAGGCTCCTCCGTCCACGGGATTTTCTGGAAAAAAATACTGGAGTGGATTGCCATTTCCTTCTTCAGGGGATCTTCCCCATCCAGGAATTGAACCCAGGTCTCCCACATTGCAAGCAGACTCTTTACCATGAGATAGGAGAGGTTTTAAAAAAAGAAGCTACTTTAAAATATCTTTATTAACATTTAAGAAAATACAAAATTGTTCTGTATGAAGCAAAATGAAAGAACATGAAACAAAAGTATATGTTTAAGCCATTGTGACTGATAAAAGAGTAAAGACATTGTTTAGTATATATAAAAAACTCAGGTCAAGAAAATATCTCTTTCTCAAAAGCATTTTTGAGCCTTGGCTTACCTTGGAGACTTAACGGTTTACCCAATGTGCCCTCAAAATTAACTATTCATTTTTTAAAAGAACTTCTAAGAATTAACATGAACATAAACATAAAAATCACTGCAGTTATTTCCATAAAGTAAAATGCAAATTAAATTTATGCTGACCAAACTATTTCATAAACCTCCATTCCTTTTTAAAAGGAAAACAAATTAACAGAGCCTTATACAGAAAACACTGAAAATTTCTACCAACAGTTCACACACCATTCCAACAAAGCTGAGTCTTTTCACCAATAGCAAATCTGAGATCCCCCAAATATCCCCCACTCATTAGAAAAATCAATAGCACTACCTGCAGGGTGCACAAGGTTGCTTGTGCATAAGGCTTTTATCTCATTTTTAGCAACATTTTTTAAAAAATGCAGGATGTACACAGCCTTGGCACTCACCATTACCTTGGCCTCCTGAATACAATCTGTTAAAAGTGTTGTGGTTCAGTTTGACAAGCTTCATCGCACAGTTCTGCCAAATTGCAAAGCTAATGGGACAATCAAAAGGCTGCCTGTACTGTACATCAGGTAAAGGAAGCCTTTAAAATCAAAGAGGCAGTTGTATTATTTAAAGAGATATGATTATTTAAACAAAAACAAGGAGAAAAGGAGATCGAGGTAGCAATACTCTCCAAAATTTTTTTTAAATTAATAAATTAAGTAAAAATAATAAAAGAACCCAAATTGAATGTAATGTGTACTTTCTAAATCTGGCCTGCACTTGTACATCATTTCCATAGATAAAGCATATAATTTGTGTTAGAAAAACTGATATAGATATGTATATATATATGTATATATATATACACACACACATATAACACCAAGCCATGAATTTAATTTTCATAATCACAATCTCATTTGCCTAAACGTTCCATGCTAAGTAACAGAAGTAGGAAGCAGTGGAAGACAAAATATTCACACCTCTGGAGGTTACATATTAATCAGCCCTAGTTTCTGCCTGGTATTTGCTAAAAGAAATCTGCAGGCAATGAAGCCTGATGCCTGATTGCATGTGTGACAAAGCGTTTTTTAAAAAACTATTGATGAGAATATTGCTTTGATTTTTGACTATTGCAATCCTAAGCATAAAATTCAAAGGCCAAGCACTGGTGGGTAAAACTTAATCTCAGTAGTTCTTGCAGTTGAAACAACTTTTATGAGGACAGAGAGGGGGAAAAAGTGAAAGCGTTAGTCTCTCAGTCAAGTCCAACTCTTTGGGACCCCATGGACTCTAGCCCACCAGCTCCTCTGTCCATGGGATTCTCCAGGCAAGAACACTGGAGTGGGTAGCCATTCCCTTCTCCAGGGGATCTTCCTGACCGAGGGATGGAACCCATGTCTCCTGCATTGCAGGCAGATTCTTCACTATCTGGACCACCAGGGAAGCCCCAAGAGAATAGGAACCCGACTCTATCTATTGGAACATAAACGTTTTTTATGGGTAAAAATATAAACATCTTTCACACTTACAAAATATGCACAACACATATTACTTGAGGTAAAATCTAGCAAATCAGATTTGCTTGCTGTCAACTCTCTTTCTGAGAAGCTAACTGATCTATGCAGTGGACACAGACAAAAATGGAATAAATTCATGGTCTGGGGCAGCAGTGTAATTGGGACATAGCTATTTTAAAATTGAAAGAAACCACATGCAAAGGAAAACATAGTGTAGAATATTTCCCGGAATCTGATTAAATATTGTTTTTACTTTTCCACTTTTTTTTTTATTGACTGTTTAAAAATATATGCTTGTTCCTACGGACAAAAAGGAAGACTTGGTTAGGGAGTAAATCTTGAAAGAGCCCTAAAGTTACGAAGATTTACACACAAGTCTCATTTTCCCACAACTGTTACTAAAGTTCCTACACTTATAAAATAAAGCACAACAAAACACAAGACTGGAAGGAAGCTCCATCTGCTTTACTTTCTGAGTCGGGATTCACACACCTAATGAATTTTCTCTCTCACACTTTCTCCCTCAAATCTCCAAAGAGATGTATGCACATACATGCAAACACACACGATGGATCGATCACTGTACATACAGGTTCATCAACACCACGACACAGGACACAAATCACGATATGAATCAGGATAAATAACGAGAGCAGTGAGAAACGGGTTTCTTTCAAAGCCCGCTCTATCCTTTATACTCTATTTCTTTCTACACGTTTCGTCTTCAGCGAAGAACTTTAAAGGATCAGGAAGACAAAACAGCTTGCATTAAAAGAAGAGAAACAGAAAGCTTGCTATTCGGGAGCCCTGCAAAATCAGCCAGGAGACTAAAGCTGCGCCCAAGTGCAGGACGAAAGAACACCAGCCCGGACCCTAGATACCCGAGTTAAACATCTTGCAAGTGAGAAAAGTAAATACATGATAGTTGTCACTGTCATTAAGAATAAAAGCAGTAATAACGATTGTCACCACGGGGTTCCGTACAGCAGGTGCACGTGGAGCGGGCTTCTCCTGCAGCCCCGCACAGCGGCCGACGAAGGCGAGAGGGCTCCGCGCGCGCCGCCTGGTGGGGCGGGACCAGCTGAGCGGGGCTCCGCGGGCGGGTGCGCGCCCCGCCCGGCGCCGCCCTCCCCTCCTGCGCCTGCGCGCCCGGCAGACGGGCAGTGGGCACTGGCTTCTGGTTGCTAGGAGACTTGTCCGCTTGGCCCCACCTGGACCGCGGGTGAAGGTGACCTGGGTGCTTTCTTTCGGGACAGCATCCCGCCGGAAGACCTGCGACCTCACTTCACCTTAACCTGCCTCCGTTCCCAGGAAGAGGAGATTAAAAAACGAAAAGCTGGTTGTTTTGAAGAGCAGCTGATTGCCCTAAAGAATAGCATAGGGGTCCAATGTTTCCAAGCACCTCTTCAAAAAATAAGAACGGGAAATTACCAGCATCAAGTGGGACGTACTACCAGGAAACAGATCGTGAGTGCTTGCGTGCCAAGTCATCTTTGGAGGGATATAAAGCAGGCCATTTGAGCTCCGGAGCGTACCCGTCTAGACTGTCAACGGAATAGCCATGTGCCAGGCTCTTTGATACTGTCCCGACGAAGCACACAATATTTGGCTCGATCTTAAGGCATCATTTCTAAACAGTACTAATCGGGACTGGGACTGTAGAAAAATCTCATTATGCTGAAGGCATTTTATTTGGGGGCTAAATAGTTACGGCCCAACTAGTGATTGAATTTAAAATAAGTCATTATTACAGAAAGAAAACAACTTTTTGGTGAAGAGTTAGATATTGTGGATTTTCAGAGGCCATGGAGGGACTTCCTCACCTTTTTTGACCAAAAACTCTTCCCAAATTTATAAATTGATAACATTTTGGAGGTAGGAGAAAAAGTGAGTGTCGTTTCTACCATTCTGGAAAAGCAGTATTTACTAGCTAAAATTAACACTGCCAGATTGAATTTTTGGTTAACACATGAAATTTTAAGATGGTCCTGATTGGTCATAGTCTATGTATTTTTAAATTTTGTGTTAATTATAAGCCAAAATTTTATCTAGATTCTTTCTAGAAGGCTTAAGGAATTGTTTTTCTTACCCTCTTTTTCTTTTATAGAAATTCTGCTTGGACTCAGTATAGTATTAACACAGAATGGTTTTCATTAGGATTTAATCAGGATTCGAATGAATTTTTCAGCAACAATTGAAACATATTCAAAAACTTTTAAGTTCTTCACCCATAGCTGTGACAAATAGTGCTTATTATTAAAATGCAAAAACACCCACAACTTCTTCGAAGACCTTTACCTCCAAATCTCCCTAAGCTGTCTTTATGTCAGAAGAAAGCCCGTGCAGGTATGTATATTAATCAGATACGTTGTTAGCTTTTTTTGTTTGTTTTTCATAGAATTTTCTCAACCTGCACAGTTCAGCATCACAGTAAGGACACTCATTGGGGACTTCCCTGGTGGTCTAGTAGCTAAGACTCCAAGTTGATAATGCAGGGCCTCCAGGGTTTGATGCCTGGTCTGGGAACTAGATCCCACATGTTGCAAATAAATAAATATAAAGACACTCACTAATGACTACAACTCACAGATTTTTGTGTAGTATGGTAACATCTAATTCATTCTACAAATACAGTTGATTCTCATTTTTTGTGGATTCTGTAGGAGTGAATTTACCTAACTGCTAGAATTCATTTGTAATCCCCAACCCAGAACATTGTACTATGCTTTGTCTTTTTAACTCCAAAACATATCATGAAGAACACTTTGGAGCAGTATATGGAGCTCTTTCTCTCTCCTTTTATAATAGCGAGACGGTGTGCAGCAAGAGGGTGTATGTGGTAACTCTTGGATACATCCAGGGCAGTGAAAGCATACATAGTCCCAAAAGTGGTGGGAAAAGGATACTGCTCTGCCTTCTTGTTTTAGCTCCTATAAACAACTGCCACCTTTCCAGTCTAAATAGTGCCATAATTTCTGAATTCTGTACTTTTGGTTGGTGATTTAATTGTCCAAAATAGCCCCCAAGTATAGTACAAGAAGGCTATGTTGTACCTTCCAGAGAGAACATATGCTTTAGATAATCTTCGTTTAGGCCTGAGTTACAGTTTTGTTGGCTGAGAGTTCAGCGTTGATGAATCAACAATCTAAAGTGTCTTTAAATAGGAACATATATAAAACAAGGTTGTGTGTATTGATTGGTTGCTGATAATGTTGAGATCAGAGGCTTGCAAGAACCTGACCCTGTATTTTCCCAAGAAGTAATAGCTCAGTGTTGGATAATTCAGTGCTCACTGAGACTAGAGAACAGAACTGCCCTGAATCATGAGAATTGACTGTATTTATAAGCACAGTGCTAAGAACTGGAGATATAATAGTAAAACGAACTCTGCCAATTCTCTTTATTAGTTACCCTTTGGTGAGATCCAACAATCATATAATTAAATGTGAAACTACCCTGTGATAAATGCTATGTAGTAAAGGAGAGCCACTTATGATTATAACTTTCTATAATACTCTTAATCCTCTATTTCTGTATATGGTATATATTGACTCCTTACTTATAAGCAATGATAAAATTAGCATACATCCTTTTCTTACCCGTTTTCATTCTCTTCTATCACCTGGTTTTAGTTGATTATATTAATTATTTTAGTGTCAATATTTATAAGCATATTAAAATATGCTTAGTCTATAACTTGATGTACAGTGCTAAATCCTGTTGCATGGCCATAAAAGATGTGTGAATCAATACACCTATGTTATATACAATTTTCTTTCCCACATTTCCTACCTACTTTTCTTATATCATTTCTATATATTTCTACAGTGTTTTATATTTCTGCATTTACAATCTGTTCTATAATAATAATACCCAGTTATATAGATATACTGCTCACTACCAGTTCTTTGGCTGTAGTTTTCCATTTATTTTTCTGCTGAAGTTCATAATCTAGCACAGAGTTTCTCACTGTTGCCATTTTGAGCTGGACAATTCTTTTTGTGGTGGGGATGGGGGTTGGTTGGGGTAGAGCAGGGATGGACCATCTTGCTTTGGCAACTCGGACAGTTAATGGCCTTGACAGTATTAATCTTATGTCCCCAAAGGCTCTTTGCAGAATGCTTTGCATGTAATAGGTGTTCAAAATACTTGCTGAATGAGTGAATGAATAAATACCTAAAATGTCTGAAGTACGATTTATAAAAATGAGTAATCAAGTATTGAAATAAAATTAAATAAATATGTATGATTTGCATACAACACTAAATGCTATAGAGAATTAATGACATCAGTCTGGTCCCTGTCTTTCAGGACTTTTCAAGACCTTTAGTTAAACTCTATTGTATGTATTGATATACATACAATGAGAACCTAACACAACAATACAAAGCAGCATAGAACTTATGTCCAATTAATGGTACAGACAGCAGCAGTTCATAAATGTGAGAAACCCTGGGGCAGCAATGGGGTATGAGCTAAGACTTGAGAAATTCGTAAAAGTGAAGTGAAATATATTTAATTATAGAGGAGATCGGTATAGTTTTTGTTGGCAGAGGAGTCTATTGGAAAAGTAGAATTTTAACATTCTAAAAGAAAAAAAAATAGAAATCATGGGGAAATGTATCCAGAAATAGGGAAGTCTGAATTGAGAAGACAGATATCATCTTCACTGGGGAGATTTCCCTAAGCAGCTCTTCTCGTTGCATCGTCAGAGTACTTTCCTTTATGGTCCTAGAGTATCCCCGACCTACCCTCTACTGACCTCTTATTCTCTAATATAACTGTCCACCTGCCTAGTAGTATCTGTTGCTCAGTTGTGTCCGACTCTTTGCAACCCCATGGACCATAGCCTGCCAGCCTCCTCTGTCCATGGGATTTCCCAGGCAAGAAGACTGGTTGTTTAGTCACTAAGTCATGTCCGGCTATTTTCTGACCCCATGGACTGTATCCCTCCAGTCTCCTCTATCCATGGTATTTTCCAGGCAAGATTACTGGAGTGAGTTGCCATTTCCTTCTTCAGGGGATCTTCCTGACCCAGCAATCAAACCTGAGTCTACTGCATTGGCAGGCAGATTCTTCATGACTGCACCACCTGGGAAGCCCATTTTCTATATTAAATTGCAAGACCTTTGATGGTAGTAAGATTTCTGCTGTGTAATTGTACTCTCAGCACTATGTGTACAGCTAGAACATGTGAAAAAGTGAAAAAGCATTTGTCTCTCAGTTGTGTCCAGCTCTTTGCAAACCCATGGACTATGTAGCCGACCAGGCTCCTCTGTCCATGGGATTTTCCAGGCAAGAATATTGGAGTGGGTAACCATTCCCTTTTCCAGGGTATCTTCTAGACCCAGGGATCAAACCCAGGTGTCCTACCTTGCAGGTGGATTCTTTACTGTCTGAGGAGGGGTTAAATGTTTGTTGAATTAATTAATGAGAACAATAAATATGGGTTGTGTTAATCAAGAAAGATAGATTGTATTGGGTTGGTAATATCTTACACAAAAATCCTGAATTTTAGCCATCCAATATACGGTTTAAGGTAGACTTTGAAAGAAGAAAATGATTTTTTTTTCCATTTATTTTTATTAGTTGGAGGCTAATTACTTTACAATACTGTAGTGGTTTTTGCCATACATTGACATGAATCAGCCATGGATTTACATGTATTCCCCATCCCGATCCCCCCTCCCACCTCCCTCTCCACCCGATCCCTCTGGGTCTTCCCAGCCCAAGCATTTGTCTCATGCATCCAATTTGGGCTGGTGATCTGTTTCACCCTAGATAATCTACATGTTTTGATGCTGTTCTCTCAGATCATCCCACCCTTGCCTTCTCCCACAGAGTCCAAAAGTCTGTTCTGTACATCTGTGTCTCTTTTTCTGTTTTGCATATAGGGTTATTGTTACCAGCTTTCTAAATTCCATATATATGCGTTAGTATACTGTATTGGTCTTTATCTTTCTGGCTTACTTCACTCTATATAATGGGCTCCAGTTTCATCCATCTCATTAGAACTGATTCCAATGAATTCTTTTTAATGGCTGAGTAATATTCCATGGTGTATATGTACCACAGCTTCCTTATCCATTCGTCTGCTGATGGGCATCTAGGTTGCTTCCATGTCCTGGCTATTATAAACAGTGCTGCGATGAACATTGGGGTGCATGTTTCTCTTTCAGATCTGGTTTCCTCAGTGTGTATGCCCAGAAGTGGGATTGCTGGGTCATATGGCAGTTCTATTTTCAGTTTTTTACAGAAATCTCCACACTGTTCTCCATAGTGGCTGTACTAGTTTGCATTCCCACCAAAAGTGTAAGAGGGTTCCCTTTTCTCCACACCCTCTCCAGCATTTATTGTTTGTAGACTTTTGGATAGCAGCCATTCTGACTGGCATGTAATGGTACCTCATTGTGGTTTTGATTTGCATTTCTCTGATAATGAGTGATGTTGAGCATCTTTTCATATGTTTGTTAGCCATCTGAATCTCTTCTTTGGAGAAATGTCTGTTTAGTTCTTTGGCCCATTTTTTGATTGGGTCATTTATTTTTCTGGAATTGTTTGGGACTCTCTGGGTTTCTTGGACCTGTGTAACTATTTCCTTCCCCATTTTAGGGAAGTTTTCAGCTATTATCTCCTCGAGTATTTTCTCATGGCCTTTCTTTTTGTCTTCTTCTTCTGGGACTCCTATGATTCGAATGTTGGGGCACTTCACATTGTCCCAGAGGTCCCTGAGGTTGTCCTCATTTCTTTTGATTCTTTGTGCTTTCTGCTTCATTTATTTCCACCATTTTATCTTCTACCTCCCTTATTCTATCTTCTGTCTCTGTTATTCTACTGTTGGTTCCCTCCAGAGTGTTTTTAATCTCATTTATTGCATTATTCATTTTTAATTGACTTTTATTTCTTCGAGGTCCTTATTAAACATTTCTTGCATCTTCTCAATCTTTGTCTCCAGGCTATTTATCTGTAACTCCATTTTGTTTTCAAGATTTTGGATCATTTTTATTATCATTATTCTAAATTCTTTTTCAGGTAGATTCCCTATCTCCTCCTCTTTTGTTTGACTTGGTGGGCATTTTTCATGTTTCTTTACCTGTTGGGTATTTCTCTGCCTTTTCATCTTGTTTAGATTGCTGTGTCTGGAGTGGGCTTTCTGTATTCTGGTGGTCTGTGGTTCCTTTTTATTGTGGAGGTTTCACCCAGTGGGTGGGGTTGGACCATTGGCTTGTCAAGGTTTCCAGGTTAGGGAAGCTTATGTTGGTGTTCTGGTGCGTGGAACTGGATTTCTTCTCTCTGGAGTGCAATGGAGTGTCCAGTAATGAGTTTTGAGATGGGTCTATGTGTTAGGTGTGACTTTGGGCAGCCTGTATGTTGACACTCAGGGCTATGTTCCTACGTTGCTGGAGAATTTGCATGGTATGTCTTGCTCTGGAACTTATTGGCTCTTGGGTGGTGGTTGGTTTCAGTGTAGGTATGGAGGCTTTTGGACGGTCTCTTATTACTTAATGTTTCGTGTAGTCAGGAGTTTTCTGGTGTTCTCAGGTTTTGGGCTTAAGTCTCCTGCCTCTGAATTTCAGTCTTTTTCTTCCAGTAGTCTCAAGACTTCTCCAACCATACAGCACTGATAATAAAACTTCTAGGTTAATGGTGAGAAGATTCTCCACCGTGAGGGACACCCAGAGAGGTTCACAGAGTTACATGAAGAAGAGGAGAGGGAGGAAGGAGATAGAGATGAGCAGGAGAAGGAAAAGGGGGACTCAAGAGGAGAGAGACAGATCTACGCAGTTATCTGTTCCCAAAGTGTTCTCTGTAGCCCAGACACCCACAAAGATTCACAGAATTGGATTGGGAAGAGAAGGGGAAAGGAGGAAATAGAGGTGATCTGAGGGAGAAAACGGAGAGTCAAAAGTGGGAGAGAGTAATCAACACACTCCTGAGTAAAAATAGGTACTGAATATTGGATTCTTAAATGTCCGATATTGATATCACATACTGAAAAACAAAGATTAAAAATCTAGAGTAGAGGTTAGACTCTTAAAAATACAATATTAAAAACAAAAACAAAAACACAAAAAAATTTTAGAAATATATATGAAGTTTGGTTTAAAAATAGGGCCTTTTCTTCTTCTTTTTTTTTTGCAAGGTTATAGTGAAATGAAAATAAAATTAAGGAGTAATAGAGGACTTTAAAAGAAAATAAGAGAAAAAAAATAAAAAAATTAAAAAAATTTTTTTCTAATTAAAAAAATAGTAAAAATATATGAAAATGAAAGTTAAGGAGTAATGGAGGAGTAATAGGGAATTTTAAAAGAAAATAAAGGAGAAAAAATTCAAAAAAAAAGAAAAGAAAAATAATTTTTTAATTTAAAAAAAAGTAAAAATATATCTAGGAATTTCTCTGGAGCTGTTGCGGTGTGGGTTCAGTTCAATTTCAGATAGCTTCTCATTCCAGCTTACACTTCTCGATATCTATAGGCCCCTTCCGGTGTAGTCGGTGTTACCTACAGGTATTTTAATCTGTTGTACCGGTCACTTCTGAAGCGGTTCCCTCTGTTTATTTGGCTTCTGTTTGCTGGTCTCTTCAGTGTCTAATTTCCGCCCTGACACAGGCAGGTGAAGGTGGTCTCTTGTTCAGGTTCGCTGGTCCAGTCGCGCTGCGGGGAGGGAGGGGCGCTGCAGACAGATACCGCTGTGTGTGGGGAGCCCTCGCAGTGTTCCGGCCACACTGGGTTTGCCCCGCTCACGGGTGTGTGCTCTCCCCGTCTACACTGCCCAGGCTCCCGGCTGCTCTATAGGGAGTGGGCCCTGCGTGGTGTGCAGTTCCAGTTTTTGGGTATTCCACAAAAGCGTGGATTTGGTTGGGCCTGCGTTTTGTGCCTTCCCCACCCGAGCAGCTCAGGCCGCCAGGAGCTTGACGGGCGCACTCTCCCCGGGTGCGGTGCGCCTTCTCCCCTCCGCGGTCCCAGCCTCAGTTTCCACGCACACCAGTCTGGTGCGTGCGCCTTGTGTCTGTTCTCAGGAGCTGGCCTCTAGCCGCGACCCTCCCGGCGGATGTCGACCGTCCAGAATCTCAGGAAGTCTTTGGTTAGAGACTGGGAGCCTGTGTGCAGTTTGGTAGGGGGTGCCGTCTCTGGGGCCGAGTTTTCCCCTCTCCCCTCCCCCCTGCCTCCTGCCTCCGGCGGGGATGGGCCGGTCCGCTGCCGGCTAGCTCTTCTCTGGGATTGCTCAGTCGCTTTGTTCTGAGAACAGCCAGCAGTGTGTTCAGGCCGGTTAATTTTCTCTCTCTCTCTCTTGCTATCCCACAGTTTAAGTTGCTGTCTCATAGTAGCTCCCTCCGATTGCCCTCAGGGCATTCGGGCCCGGTCCTTACCCTGAGCAATGCCGCCGGCTCCTCTCCGTTCTGCCCCAACTTGCTGGTGGTGGATGCAGGCGTCTGGGGTACTTTTCTGCTGGGAGTTGATTTTAGGCATGTAATCTGTGGGTTTTATTTCTTTTTCCTCCCAGTTAGGTTGCCCTCCGAAATTCGAAAACTTCCCCCAGACCCGCCAGTGAGAGGGTTTCCTGGTGTTTGGAAACTTCCTCTATTACGGCTCCCTTCCCAGGACGGATCTCTGTCCCTAGCTCTTTTGACTCTCTTTTTATCTTTTATATTTTGTCCTACCTCCTTTCCAAGACGATGGGCTGCTTTTCTGGGCATCTGATGTCTTCTGCTAGTGGTCAGAAGTTGTTTTGTGAAGTTTGTTCAGCGTTCAAATGTTCTTTCAATGAATTTGTAGGGGAGAAAGTGGTCTCCCTGTCCTATTCCTCTGCCATCTTAGCTCCTCCAGAAGAAAATGATTTAAACTGGTTAGTAAGAGAAGGTGTTACACACTGTTTGATCAACAGCAACAACAAAAAACTCAGGTCTGCCTAAAAAAAAAAACTGTCAGAAACGGAAAAGTGATATCACTCAATCTAACAGGTTGCTGCTGCTGCTGCTAAGTCACTTCAGTCGTGTCCGACTCTGTGTGACCCCATAGACGGCAGCCCACCAGGCTCCCCTGTCCCTGGGATTCTCCAGGCAAGAACGCTGGAGTGGGTTGCCATTTCCTTCTCTAATGCTTGAAAGTGAAAAGGGAAAATGAAGTTGCCCAGTCGTGTCCTAAGCAATAATAATAACAATGTATTGGGTGAGTATAGTACAGGGATAGGGATAAATGGGATGGATGACAGCAATTTTATATGGAATGGAGGGAAGAATTGGGACTACCCTGTTAAAAGATACTAACCATCACCAATAAGCAGTGTAGTGTTTGTTGAAAGTAGACTTAGATTCATTGTAAATATATATTGCAAACTCTAGGGCAAGCATTTAAAATAATTTTATAAGTGTAATTGATTGCTAACAGAGGAATGAAACTGAAGGATAGAAACTGACTCATAAAATTCTCAACTAAAACCAGAAGACAGAAGAAGAACGGAAGATTTTTAAAGAGATGGCAAAGTAAAACAGCTGCAACAAATAGAAAACTTTACAAATATGGCAGATGCTAAGTCAGCAATGTCAGTCATTTGTTAAAATGTGAATGGTCTAAGTATGCCAATTAAATGATGAAACTGTTACAGGAGATATGAGACAAGAGCTAATTACATATTGTCTGCAGGAAACTCCCTTTAAATATAAAAATGAGTCAGTCAGTTCAGTCACTCAGTCGTGACCGGCTCTTTACAACCCCATGAACTGCAGCACGCCAGGCCTCCCTGTCCATCACAAACTCCCGGAGTTTGCTCAGACTCATGTCCACTGAGTCAGTGATGCCATCCAACCATCTCATCCTCTGTCGTCACCTTCTCCTCCCGCCTTTAATCTTTCCCAGCATCAGAGTCTTCTCCAGTGAGTCAGGTTTTCCCATCAGGTGGCCAAAGTATTGGAGTTTCAGCTTCAGCATCAGCCCTTCCAATGAATATTCAGGACTGATTTCCTTCAGGATGGACTGGTTGGATCTCCTTGAAGTCCAAGGGACTCTCAAGAGTCTTCTCCAACACCACAATTCAAAAGTATCAATTCTTCAGTGCTCAACTTTCTTTATAGTCCAACTCTCACATCTATACATGACCACTGGAAAAACCATAGCCTTGACTAAATGGACCTTTGTTGCCAAAGTAATGTCTCTGCTTTTTAATATGCTGTCTAGGTTGGTTATAACTTTTCTTTCAGGGAGTAAGAGTCTTCTAATTTCATGGCTGCAGTCACCCTCTGCAGTGATTTTGGAGCCCCCAAAAATAAAGTCTGACACTGTTTCCACTGTTTCTCCATCTGTTTTCCATGAAGTGATGGAGCAGCGGCTGCGTGGCACAAGAGTGGCCAAGAGGAGCTACCCCACGTCCAAGATCAGGAGCGGCCAAGAGGAGCTACCCCATGTCCAAAGTCAGGAGTGGTGGCTGAGAGGACTTACCCTACGTCCAAGGTCAGGAGCTGTGGCCGAGAGGAGATACCCCACATCCAAGGTCAGGAGCGTCAGCCATGAGGAGCTACCCCACATCCAAGGTAAGGAGCAGCGGCTGTGCTTTGCTGGAACAGCCGTGAAGAGATACCCCATGTCCAAGGTAAGAGAAACCCAACGAAGAGGGTAGGCGCTGAGAGAGGGCATCAGAGGGCAGACACCCTAAAACCATAATCACAGAAAATTAGCCAATCTGATCACAGGATCGCAGCCTTGTCTAACTCAATGAAACTAAGCCATGCCGTGTGGAGCCACCCAAGACGGTCGGGTCATGGTGGAGAGGTCTGACAGAATGTGGTCCACTGCAGAAGGGAATGGCAAACCACTCCAGTATTCTTGCCTTGACAGCCCCATGAACAGTATGAAAAGGCAAAAAGACAGGATACTGAAAGAGGAACTCCCCAGGTTGGTAGGTGCCCAATATGCCACTGAAGATCAGTGGAGAAATAACTCCAGAAAGAATGAAGGGATGGAGTCAAAGCAAAAACAACACCCAGTTGTGGATGGGACTGGAGATAGAAGCAAGGTCCAATGCTGTAAAGAGCAATATTGCATAGGAACCTGGAATATTAGGTCCATGAATCAAGGCAAATTTGAAGTGTGAAACAGGAGATGGCAAGAGTGAACGTTAACATTCTAGGAATCAGTGAACTAAAGTGGACTGGAATGGGTGAATTTAACTCAGATGACCATTATATCTACTACTGTGAGCAAGAATCCCTTAGAAGAAATGGAGTAGCCATCATAGTCAACAAAAGAGTCTGAAATGCAGTACTTGGATGCAATCTCAAAAATGACAAAATGATCTCTGTTCATTTCCAAGGCAAACCATTCAATATCATGTTAATCCAAGTCTATGCCCCAACCAGTAACTCTGAAGAAGCTGAAGTTGAATGGGTATGTGAAGACCTACAAGACGTTTTAGAACTAACACCCAAAAAAGATATCCTTTTCCTTATAGGGGACTGGAATGCAAAAGTAGGAAGTCAAGAAACAGCTGGAGTAACAGGCAAATTTGGCCTTGGAGTACAGAATGAAGCAAGGCAAAGGCTAATAGAGTTTTGCCAAGAGAACACACTGGTCATAGCAAACACCCTCTTCTAACATCACAAGGGAAGACTCTACACATGGACATCACCAGATGGTCAACACTGAAATCAGACTGATTATATTCTTTGCAGCCAAAGATGGAGAAGCTCTATACAGTCAGCAAAAACAAGACCAGGAGCTAACTGTGGCTCAGATCATGAACTCCTTATTGCCAAATTCAGACTTAAATTGAAGAAAGTGGGGAAAACCACTAGACCATTCAGGTATGACCTAAATCAAACCCCTTATGATTATACAGTGGAAGTGAGAAATAGATTTAAGGGACTAGATCTGATAGACAGAGTGCCTGAAGAACTATGGATGGAGGTTAATGACATTGTACAGGAGACAGGGATCAAGACCATCCCCAAGAAAAAGAAATGCAAAAAGGAAAAATGGCTGCCTGAAGAGGCCTTATAAATAGCTGTGAGAAGAACAGAAGCAAAAAGCAAAGGAGAAAAGGAAAGATATTCCCATTTGAATGCAGAGTCCCAAAGAATAGCAAGGAGAGATAAGAAAGCCTTCCTCAGTGATCAACACAAAGAAATAGAGGAAAACAACAGAATGGGAAAGACTAGAGATCCCTTCAAGAAAGTTAGAGATACTAAGGAAACATTTCAAACAAAGATGGGCTCAATAAAGGACAGAAATGGTAAGGACCTAACAGAAGCAGAAGATATTAAGAAGAGGTGGCAAGAATACACAGAAGAACTGTACAAAAAAGATCTTCACCACCCAGATAATCACAATGGTGTGATCACTCACCTGGAGTCAGACATTCTGGAACGTGAAGTCAAGTGGGCCTTAGGAAGCATCACTACAAACAAAGCTAGTGGAGATGATAGAATTCCAGTTGAGCTATTTCAAATCCTAAAGGATGATGCTGTGAAAGTGCTGCACTCAATATGCCAGAAAATTTGGAAAACTCAGCAGTGGCCACAAGACTGGAAAAGGTCAGTTTTCATTTCAATCCCAAAGAAAGGCAATACCAAAGAATGCTCGAACTACCATACAATTGCACTTATCTCACACTCTAGTAAAGTAATGCTCAAAATTCTCCAAGCCAGGCTTCAACAGTACATGAACCATGAACTGCCAGATGTTCAAGCTGGTTTTAGAAAAGGTAGGGGAACCAGAGATCAAATTGCCAGCATCCACTGGATCATCAAAAAAGCAAGAGAGTTCCAGAGAAGCATCTATTTCTGTTTTATTGACTGTGTCAAAGCCTTTGACTGTGTGGATCACAATAAACTGTGGAAAATTATGAAGGAGATGGGAATACCAGGCCACCTGACCTACCTCTTGAGAAACCTGTATGCACGTCAGGAAGCAACAGTTAGAACTGGACATGGAACAACAGACTGGTTCCAAATAGGAAAAGGAGTACGTCAAGGCTGTATATTGTCACCCTGCTTATTTAACTTCTATGCAGAGTCCATCATGAGAAATGCTGGGCTGGATGAAGCACAAGTTGGGATCAAGATTGCCGGGAGAAATATCAATAACCTCAGATATGCAGATGACACCACCCTTATGGCAGAAAGTGAAGAAGAACCAAAGAGCCTCTTGATGAAAGTGAAAGAGGAGAGTGAAAAAGTTGGATTAAAGCTCAACATTTGGAAAACTAAGATCATGGCATCCGGTCCCATTACTCCATGGCAAATAGATGGGGAAACCATGGAAACGGTGACTGACTTTATTTTCTGGGGCTCCAAAATCAAACTGCAGATGGTGATTTGCAGCCATGAAATTAAAAGACGCTTACTTCTTGGAAGGAAAGTTATGACCAACCTAGATAGCATATTAAAAAGCAGAGACATTACTTTGTCAACAAAGGTCCATCTAGTCAAGGCTATGGTTTTTCCACTAGTCATGTATGGACATGAGAGTCGGACTGTAAAGAAAGCTGAGCGCAGAAGAACTGATGCTTTTGAACTGTGGTGTTGGAGAAGACTCTTGAGAGTCCCTTGGACTTCAAGAAGATCCAGCCAGTCCATCCTAAAGGAGATCAGTCCTGGGTGTTCATTGGAAGGACTGATGCTGAAGCTGAAACTCCAATACTTTGGCCACCTCATGCGAAGAGTTGACTCATTGGAAAAGACCCTGATGCTGGGACGAATTGGGGGCAGGAGGAGGAGGGGACGACAGAGGATGAGATGGTTGGATGGCATCACCGACTCAATGGACATGGGTTTGGGTGAACTCCAAGAGTTAGCGATGGACAGGGCGGCCTTGTGTGCTGAAGTTCACAGGGTCATAGGAGTCGGACGTGACTGAGTGACTGAATAGAACTGATGGGACCGGATGCCATGATTTAGTTTTCTGAATGTTGAGCTTTAAGCCAACTTTTTCACTCTCCTCTTTCACTTTCATCAAGAGGCTCTTTAGTTCTTCTTCACTTTCTGCCATAAGGGTGGTGTCATCTGCATATTTGAGGTTACTGATATTTTTCCCGGCAATCTTGATTCCAACTTGTACTTCATCCAGCCCAGCATTTCTCATGATGGACTCTGCATAGAAGTTAAATAAACAGGATGATAATATACAGCCTTGACGTACTCCTTTTCCTATTTGGAACCAGTCTGTTGTTCCATGTCCAGTTCTAACTGTTGCTTCCTGACCTGCATACAAGTTTCTCAAGAGGCAGGTCAGGTGGTCTGGGATTCCTATCTCCTTCATAATTTTCCACAGTTTATTGTGATCCACACAGTCAAAGGCTTTGACATAGTCAATAGAGCAGAAATAGATGTTTTTCTGGAACTCTCTTGCTTTTTCAACTATCCAACAGATGTTGGCAATTTGATCTCTGGTTCCTCTGCCTCTTCTAAAACCAGCGTGAACATCTGGCAGTTCATGGTTCACGTACTGTTGAAGTCTGGCTTGGAGAATTTTGAGCATTACTAGCGTATGAGATGAGTGCAGTTGTGTGGCAATTTGAGCATTCTTTGGCATTGCCTTTCTTTGGGATTGAAATGAAAACTAACCTTTTCCAGTCTTGTGGCCACTGCTGAGTTTTCCAAATTTTCTGGCATATTGAGTGCAGCACTTTCACAGCATCATCCTTTAGGATTTGAAATAGCTCAACTGGAATTCTATCATCTCCACTAGCTTTGTTTGTAGTGATGCTTCCTAAGGTCTACTTGACTTCACATTCCAGGATGTCTGACTCCAGGTGAGTGATCACACCATTGTGATTATCTGGGTGGTGAAGATCTTTTTTGTACAGTTCTTCTGTGTATTCTTGCCACCTCTTCTTAATATCTTCTGCTTCTGTTAGGTCCTTACCATTTCTGTCCTTTATTGAGCCCATCTTTGTTTGAAATGTTTCCTTGGTATCTCTAACTTTCTTGAAGGGATCTCTAGTCTTTCCCATTCTGTTGTTTTCTTCTATTTCTTTGTGTTGATCACTGAGAAGGCTTTCTTATCTCTCCTTGGTATTCTTGGGAACTCTGCATTCAAATAAGTATATCTTAGGGATAGAGAAAGATACTCATACTAACACTAATCAATCCTGGAGTAGCTATGTTCATTGGCTTAAAAAAAAAAAGTATTTATTCATTTGTCTGCAAGTTGCAGAGTGCAGGATGTAACTCCCTGGCCAGGGATCAGACCTGGTCCTCCTACCTTGAGAGCCCAGAGTCCAAGCCACTGGACCACCAGGGAAGTCCTAGCTTGTTTTCTCATCTGTTGAGTTTAAGAGCTCTTTATTTGGATGTAAGCCCTTTGTCAGATGTGACATCTCTCTCCCAAGGCTTTTCTGGTCATTTTCATCTATTATCCTTGTCTCATTTTTAGGTATTAAACCACAAGTCCAATCTAAATTGATTCTTTCATCTAGCATGCAGTTAAACCTTGCCCTTTCACCCAACTCAGACTTGATCTGCTAATTTTTAGACAAACCCAGAGAAATACCTTGTTCTTTTGCTTCTTTTGCCTCACTCATAAGTCTGGTATTTTCATAGGTGGGGGCTATGGGTGAGGATGAGTTAAGGAGTTAAGAGTGAAGGTGACCATCAGTCATGAGTCTCTGCACTGCTCCCCCTCCCCCCACCAAATGCCAGGAGGTAGAGGTCAAATAGATTGAAGAATTCTCTTGTCTTGCTGCAGTTGGGACTCAACACTGGAAGGGCCAATACATTTTTGTTACTCTGTAGGTGTATGGGGGTGGGGAAACCATGGTAGGGAGTGGTGTGATATTATTTTCTCCGTGTGGCATACACTTCTGTTCTCTATAAATGATTTAGACCCTAACTTAGTTGGAAGTGGGGATAATGCTTCTTTCACCCACCATAAGGAGAGGAAGATCAGGGAAACAGAAAGCACTCCAAGAGCTCTATTCAGAGAAAATCATCTCTGCAAATACAGATCAGCCTCTTGCCATGTCTCATGTATGGACAACAGGTGAGAGTTGGACTTGCTTTGGCCATCTCTTTGCAAATCTTGCCTTGACGAATCTATTATCTCCTCATTAGATGTGCTGAAGTCCTCATCATTTATTGTGCTCAACTGAGACAATAGACACAAATGTCATTTAACATTCTATCACATCAGAAAGAGAAAGCGTAAGAGGATGCAGTAAAGTCCCTAAGAAGGCAGGCACATTGCATTTTCTGGACCTAAGAGAGAAAAGAATACTTCTGGTTGTAACCCGGATGAACTTGTGGTACCTTGTCGCCAGTATCAGAATGCTATCATGCTCAAAAGACACCCTGGTCTGACATCTGACTTTGAAAAGAAATGTAAATCCTTGCTCAAAGAAGTTTCAAATGAGGAAGAGAAAATGATAAATAATAAACAGACCAACTTCAAGTCATTTTAACCTTCTATATTGCCAGAGATTTTAGTGGCAACTGCTCAAAAATCTCCCTTTATGTCATGCTTTTCTCCATCCGTTCTATTCTTCCAAGAATAGCTCCCTACTCTTTCTAACACAGTTTAGCCTTTTCAGTTCACTAGTTGTTCACTCAAACTTTATCCCTGTTAGCTAAACAAAAGTCCTGATAATTGAGTGAGTATATACAGACACATTTTAAGAAGGTGAGGGAGCGTGAGTGCATTAAAAAAGCTATGAATGCTAATACATTAATAGTTTTGCTCCTGACACCTTGATAAACGTAATTTAATTCTGCTTTATTTTTTCTTTTCTTGGTTTAGTCAGGTCTGGTGAAACTAGGCTACAACGTGTACACTTCGTTCAAGAAAAAACCACTTCAGTTGAAAGAGATAAAACTAGTTTTCCTGTCATTCCAAGGGATCAAGCACAAACCTCTGTCAATATTCAAAACCTCTTCCTTGATCATCATGTACAACGAAGAGTGATGACTATTTCAACAACTACAAAATCTTCTAAGCAAGTCTATTGGCATATTCCAGAGACTGCTACTGGTTCCATATTTTTCCCCAGGTGTCGTTCAGCTTCAGCTCGGGTTTTTGGGAAAGAAATAAGCAAAATGGAAGGTCCAGAGAGATCAGAAGGGCCATTAAAAATACAAAACATTTACACCAGCATTTTAAAAGACATTCTGGTCCTCTCTTCGGAGTTCTGCAGAGTTCCAAGTGCAACTCCTTCAGTGCCTAGGCCCAAGCTCAAGGAGGTTCACTCTGAGCACTTTTTACAAGAGAGCAACATCTATACCTTTAAGCAGCCCCTGTTTCGTTTAGGCGCAACAGTGCCAGTCCCCGTACCGAGGACCACGCCTGTGAAAGCCGCAGCTCAGTGGTCTGAGCGTGTACGAAGCCCAACAGTGACTCTCAGTATTGCTGATTTCCCAGGGCCCATGCTCATACCGTCACCAGTTTCACCGAGGAAACCTCCGAGGCAGTCTGTGATAGGTAAATCCAGTCTGCACATGGTCTGTAATGGTGGGGTCGAGTAGAGCAAAGGGAGAGGTGCATCCCAGCACATGGTGGTCCCCCCTGGGGTTTGCAGGATAGAATGATGGGATTCCTTTTCGCCTGTATGTTTAATAGATGGGGCAGAATGCAGTGACAAAAATCCTGACCTTGCAGGTCTGCCAAGGACAGACTGGAAACTCCACCCCTGATGGTAGTGATGGGAACCAGATAAAGCCTTTCAAAGGATCAGAGAAGCTCATAAAAAGGAGCAGAAGGAATGAATGGCCCTCCGTAAGGTGGTTTTGATGAACTGTAGAAGCAGAATGCCAGTGCAGATGGATGCCTTCCTGGGTGCAGTTTTTTCCATGGATAACCTCAATTCATTAAAAGATGAACAATTATAATAATGTCCTAACATTCTCAACATGAAATTTCACGCAAATCTAACCATGGTCCTATTTTAATTTTTTTCTAGAAAGCCGTGTAACAGAACATGAACATATAGAAACTGTCCCAAAGCAAAGCATGCTGAACCTACCTGAAGGTAAATAGGTTTATATTTTCTTTAAAAAATTATATATATGATTCTCTCACCATGGAAGTATTTGTGATTTTGTGCATTTGTGTATATTTGTGTGATCCACACATATGTCACACCTCATTATCAGTTCCTTACTATTTACTCAGCAACTTTTTTTTTTTTAATTTATTTGGCTGCACCAAGTCTTGGGGGGCCACATGCAGGATCTTCAGTTACAGCATGAGGAATCTAGTCCCCTGACCAGGGATCGAATCAGGCTGTCTGTATTTGGAACACAGTCTTTACCACTGGACTACTAGGGAAGTCCCCAGCTACTATTTTTAAAGTGCTGATCATAAACCCAACTTTGTACTGATGTTGGGATCATAAAAGCTAGAGTATTCTTAATCTGAGTGGGGAAGACTGGTGTGGCATCATGACAGCTGCTCGCCATGTGCCAGCACTGTTTTAAGTTTTGAGCTTAGTTACTGAGAGAAACAAATGAAAAGCCATGGTTAACGAAAGATGACTTCATCCCACACCTCACATTATTTCTATAAACAATTTCACAAATAGTATGTAGTTAACAGTTCGAAGTTTTCAGGTACACAAAGGAAGACAAAATGAATGGGAAGTAGCAGGAAGAGTAAGCAGTAGGAACAGACCCACAGGTGTTAAGGCTGTTGGGTGTTTCTAAACTGGGTGTGCGCTGGACGACGCACCAAGGAACAGCAGGAAACATCCGCTGAGATGCTAAACTAAGTGAGCGTGAATTTTAACATTGCACAGGAGACAATTATTAAACTTTTCAAGCTCTGTTGAAGTGGAGGGGGTTTGGTAAGCTTTCAGTTGAAGACCCAGAGAACCCACAGCTTGGGAATAAGAATGGTGTTTGAGGAGAAAGGACAAAACTAAAATAGGTTATCACCTACAAAACTCAAAACCAATCCTTGATAAATCACAGTGATACTTCCTGTCCAGTCAAAGAAAACCTAACACTTATTAGAGACAGATGATATTATCCAGACCCTTTAAAATTGTTATTCCAGAATGTCCAGCTTTAAATTGAAAAATCACAATTTTTTTTTCAACATCCTAAAAACAGGATAAGATGTCTGAACACCAGTAGAAAGAAACAGGCAATAGGATGAGAATTGCACATTCAGATACTGGAGTTTTCAAACAAGTAATTTAAAATAGTTGTGATTACTATGTTAAAAAAATAGTTGGAGAATTTTATCAGAGAACTGAAATTTTTGTTTTTAAAAATAATCACATAAAATTTTAGAACAGGAAGCATAATATAACAAATCAGTGATTCAATGGATGTGTTTAGTAGGAGATGGTGGCTCAGAGAGTAGAGAATCTGCCTGTAATGTAGGATACCCAGGTTCAACCTCTGGGTTGGGAAGATCCCCTGGAGAAGGGAATGGCTACCCAGTCCAGTATTCTTGCCTGGAGAATCCCATGGACAGTGGAGCCTGGCGGGCTGTAGTCCTTGAGATCTCAAAGAGTCAGACATGACTGAGTGACTAACACTTTTCAATCTCACACCATACACAGAAGAACACTCCAACCATAAAACTTTCTTTTTTCCTTAGTTGTATTGAGATATAACTCACATGTAACTCTGTATACATTTAAAGTGTACAGCACACTGATTTGTTACATGATTATATGGTAAAATGATTACCACAATAAATTTAGTTAATATCCATCACTTCACAATTTTTTCTTGTGACAAAAATTTTAAGCTTTACTCTCTCAGCAACTCTCAGATATAGTTTCAAATATATGTGTGTAATATCACTAACTGTAGCAACCACAGGGCTTTCTAAGCACACTATCCTTCTAGCCGTTCCCTGTCCCCGTCTGTGACATAAATTAACTTCTGGGTGTCCTCCATGTCATCTGCATGTGTGTGCTTAGTCGCTAAGTTGTGTCCGACTCTTTGCAACCTCATGGACTGTAGCCCACCAGGCTCCTCTGTCTATGGGATTCTGCAGGCAAGAATACTGGAATGGGTTTCCATTCCCTTCTCCAGGGGTTCTTTCTGACTCAGGAATTGAACCCTCATCTCCTGTGTCTCCTGCATTGCAGGCAAATTCTTTACCACTGAACCACTGAGAAGCCCCTCCATGTCACAGGCCTGAACAAATCAGGTTAGCATCTCTAACTTACAGAGTTTATTCCTCTCTGATGTTTCCCTCTTTGAAAGTTCCAGGTGAGTTTTAGCATCCTCAGATCCTTCAGAGATCTGTCAGGGAATTTCTAACCACCTCTGCCACCTCCATCTCCCTGCCTTTCAATCAGAAACCAGCTGTGTGAGCTTAGCCATAAGCATGGGTGGACAGGAAGCAGGCCACAGACTTATGTCTTCACTCATTCTCCATTCCTGTCGCTCTATTCCCTCCCACAAGACGAGGAATCTCTGTATCACATCTTTATTCTGTCGCTAACTTGCACATCTGTTGACCTGAAATGGGTCTATTTTAGAAATTAACAACTGAACATTGTTTTCTCTGGTCTAGCACCCCCATTTCTTTTCACTGAAGCATAATATAAGAGCTACTGAGATGATAAAATTTGTTGGAGCAACTAATACAGCAAGAATGTCTGGGAATGTAAAATATATTTCAAAATATCTTCCTGCCACTCCTGGGTGTCTGCTTAAATAGGCCTTTTTGTTTTTTTTTTTCTTCAAGATAGTTTTATTTATTTATTTTTGGCCAAGCTGCATGTGGGATCTTAGTTTCCCAGCCAGGGACTGAACCTGCACTCCCTCACCCCTTGAATTTGAAGTTCAGAGTCTTAAACACTGGACTGCCAGGGAAATCCCTTGAGTAGACCGTTCCTGAGGGAAGGTGAAACCCACAAGGGTCATGATAGAGTAAGTGCAGACGGTTGCTGTTTGGATACTCCTGAGTTGTTTAGCTTTTTATTTTCCTTCTCCTGTGTGAGGTCTTCAAACCGAGTTACATAAGGTATTGGAATCATGTGTCAAGGTGATATTAAGGGAAAAAGCAAGGTTGATCCTTGGCATGTGATCTCTATCTGAGATATGTTTATACGATGCCCTTTCTTCATTTTGTGAAGCAAGAAGTTGTTTGTGTAATTCATTGTAAAATCAGATATTTTTATATATAGTACAAAAGTCTGATGGAATCTACATTATTGAGGTAGAAATCTATTAGCTTATGGTTTTCTTTTTGAAGGACAACTGTGCATTTAAAATATTAAAAAGTTTGGCCAACCGAACCAACTGAGGTTGGATGGATCGAGGTTGTAGGGAATCTCCAACATGAGGCTGAGTGGGTGAAGGTTATAAGGAATCTCTTCAAAGGATGTATCCAGGTGACCTACTTCTGTTGACTTACTGGGCTTCCCTGGTGGCTCAGATGGGAAAGAATCTACCTGCAATGCAGGAGACCCAGGTTTGATCCCTGGGTCAAGAAGATCCCCTGGAAAAGGGAATGGCTACTTGTTCCAGTATGCTTGCCTGGAGAACTCCATGGACTGAGGAACCTGGCAGGCTACAGTCCATGGGGTTCCTAAGAGTCAGACACAACTGAGTGACTAACACCTTCACTTTTCCCTGCTATCATAGAAGCTTCCCTGGTGGCTCAGTGTTAAAGAATCTACCTGCAATGCAAGAGGCGCAGGAGATGCCTGCAATCCCTGGGTTGGGAAGATCCTCTGGAGAAGGAAGTGGCAACCCACTCCAGTATTTTTGCCTGGGAAATCCCATGGACTGAGGAGCCTGGCAATCACAAACAAGTCTGACATGATTTAGTGACTAAACAACAATAGCAACAATTGTTACAATACAAATACCTTTTAAGTTTCACTCTAAGTGATGACACATTTATGTTTCACATTTTGTTTTGTTTATTTAGGTAGCATTAAATCTAAAAAAATAGAACCTACAGTGGCACCTGTCATACAAGGTGAAGGTTTCAAGACTGTTGTGGCAACACGCTATGAAACGATACTAGCCATGACCAACCTGGCCATAATAAACTGCCAAATTCATGGAAGAAATGCACTCACTCTTAAGGTATGCTAGATACTTTTGATGGCAATTTCCTGTTGTATTGTCAGGTATTTTTTCTTTAGGTTTCCTGACTTAGGTTACTCTCCATGGCATTGAAGGAACAACATGAAGTGGTGGGGGTGACGGAGTTGTATAGTAAGAACAGTTTTGTCTTCTCTTGAAGTTAACTTGGTATCTATCCAAAGTAGATGATTTAAACTTAGGATGCCAATTTAATTTTCATGGTAACCATTCCTAAGAAGCTGCCTATAAAATATACACAAAAGAGAATGAGAAAGGAATCAACATGACAGATTACAAAAAATTAATTGAATGCCAAGGAGCTAGTAATGGAGTGAACAAGGAATAGCAACAACAACAGAATTCTGGGAAGGGCAAAGCCGTGGCGACAGTAACTGTGTCAGTGCTTGGGATGGTTTTGGGGGGAGGGAGGGAAGCATGAACAGCAGGAGCAAAAGGGTTTTTTAGGGAAGTGAAATTATCCTGAATGATTTAATATTATCATAATAGACACGTTTCATTATACATCTGTCAAGACCCATAGAATATACGACACAAAGTTTGAACTCTGACATAAATTTTGGATTTAGGCTGATAATGATGTACTAATGTTAGTAATGCTCAAAATTCTTCAAGCTAGGCTTCAACAGTACATAAACCAAGAACTTCCAGATGAACAAGTTGGATTTAGAAAAAGTTGAGCAACCAGAGGTCAAACTGTTGGATCATAGAAAAAGCAAGGGAATTCCAAGAAAAAACTTCTGCTTCATTGACTATGCTGAAGCCTTTGACTGTGTGGATCACAACAAACTGGAAAATTCTTCAAGAGATGGGAATACCAGACCACCTAACCTGCCTCCTGAGAAACCTGCATGCAGCACAAGAAGCAACAGTTAGAACCAGACATGCAACAAAGAACTAGTTCAAAACTGGGAAAGGAGTACGTCAAGGCTCCTTGTATATTGTCACCTTGCTTATTTAACTTCTATGCAGAATACATCATGCAAAATGCTGGATGGTTGGATGAATCACAAGCTGGAATCAAGATTGCCAAGAGAAATATCAACAGTCTGCAGATGATACCACCCTAATAGCAGAGGGCAAAGAGGAAATAAAGAGCCTCTTGATGAGGGTGAAAAAGGAGAGTGAAAAAACTGGCTTAAAACGTAACATTCAAAAAACAAAGACCATGGCATCTGGTCCCATCACTTCATGGCAAATAGAAGGGGAAGAAGTGGAAACAGTGACAGATTTCATTTTCTTGATTTCTCCAAAATCACTGTAGACTGTGACTGCAGCCACAAAATTAAAAGATGCTTGCCCTTGAAAAACAAGCTGTGATTAACGCATATAGTGTATTAAATGAATAGACATTACTTTACTGCCAAAGATCTGTACAGTCAAAGCTATGATCTTTCCAGTAGTCATATATGGATTTGAGAGGTGGACGATAAAGAAAGCTGAGAGCTGAAGAATGGATGCTTTCAAACTGTGATGCTGGAGAAGACTCTTTTTTTTTTTCCATTTATTTTTATTAGTTGGAGGCTAATTACTTTACAATATTATAGTGGCTTTTGTCATACATTGATATGAATTAGCCATGGATTTACATGTATTCCCCATCCGATCCCCGCTCCCACCTCCCTCTCTACCCGATCCCTCTGGGTCTTCCTAGTGCACCAGGCCCGAGTACTTGTCTCATGCATCCAACCTAGGCTGGTTATCTGTTTCACCATAGATAATATACATGTTTCGATGCTGTTCTCTTGAAACTTCCCACCCTCACCTTCTCCCACAGAGTCCAAAAGTCTGTTCTGTACATCTGTGTCTCTTTTTCTGGTTTGCATATAGGGTTATCATTACCATCTTTCTAAATTCCATATATATGTGTTAGTATACTGTAATGGTCTTTATCTTTCTGGCTTACTTCACTCTGTGTAATGGGCTCCAGTTTCATCCATCTCATTAGAACTGATTCAAATGAGTTCTTTTTAATGGCTGAGTAATATTCCATGCTGTATATGTACCACAGCTCCCTTATCCATTCGTCTGCTGATGGGCATCTAGGTTGCTTCCATGTCCTGGCTATGATAAACAGTGCTGCGATGAACATTGGGGTGCATGTGTCTCTTTCAGATCTGGTTTCCTCAGTGTGTATGCCCAGAAGTGGGATTGCTGGGTCATATGGCAGTTCAATTTCCAGTTTTTTAAGAAATGGAGAAGACTCTTGAGAGTCCCTTGAACTGCAAGGAGATCAAACCAGTCAGCCCTAAAAGAAATCAACCCTGAATATTCATTGGAAGGGCTGATGCTGAAGCTGAAGCTCTAATACTTTGGCCACCTGATGCAAAGAGCTGACTCACTGGAAAAGACCCTGATGCTGGGAAAGATTGAGGACAGGAGAAAGGAAAAAAGAGGATGAGATGGTTAGATGGCATCACCGACTCAATGGACATGAGTTTGAGCAAAATCCCGGAGATAGTGAAGGAAAGGGAAGCCTGGCATGCTGCAGTCCGTAGGGTTACAAAGAGTTGGACATGACTTAGCTACTGAACAATAGCAACGTTAGTCCATGTATTATAACAAAACATACTGGTGTGTGAGATGCTGATGTTGGGAGATACACTGGTATGTGTGGGGAATAAATATGTGGAAGAGAAAGATCTCAAATCAATAACCTAACTTTGTACTTTAAGGAACTTAAATAAAAGAGCAAACTAAACCCAAAATTAGCAGAAAGAAGGGAATAACAAAGGTTAGAATGGAGATAAATGAAACAGGATAGGGAAGCAAGAGATTCAAAGAAACCAAAAGTTAGTTCTTTGAAAAGATCAACAAAGTTGACCTTTAGCTAGACTAAAAAAGAAAGACAGGAGGGACAAATAAATAAAATCAGGAATGAAAATGGAAAAGTTACTACTGGCTTCAGTAAATGGGATTATAAGTAAATACAGAAGTAAATGATATTATAAGAGAAGAGTAGGAACAATTAAATGCCTGCAAATTAAATATCCTGGATGAAATGAAACATTTTCTGGAAAATCATAAATTAACAAAACTGACTCAACAACAACTCGAAATTTTAGCAGACCCCTAAAAAGTAAATAGATTTAATAAATAATCAAAACTTCCGAACAAAGAAGAATGCAGGACTGAATGGCTTCATGGGTGAATTTTGCTAATTGCTTAAAGGAAAATAAACATCTATATTTCTCTAAAACTTCCAGAAAATAAAAGAGGTAGGAACACAACCCAATTCCACTGCTGAATAGGGGAATCCCACACCACAAAACAATTCTTGGACACCAGCTGGGCGTTCTACAATTCAACTCAATTCTGATAGTATCTATCCAGACAAAACACTGGGTTCCACAGGGAAAGTGCTCAGTCCCACAAGACTGCCCTCCACTTCGGACACCAATCACAAGCCCAGGATGTACCTGCAATTCTGACCAACCAGCTACAGATTGGAGGTTCCAAGGACCCCCTCCAACTCAGGATGCCAATCATAAGTTGTTACCTATACTGCTGATCACGTCCATGCTAAATCACTTCAGTCATGCTGGACTTTATGCGACCCCATGGACTGTAGCCTACCAGACACCTCTGTCCATGGGATTTTCCAGGCAATAATTCAGGAGTGAGTTGCCATTTCCTCCTTGAGGGGATCTTCCCAACCCAGGGACTGAACCTGCGGCCCTTCTGCCTCCTGCACTGGCAGGCAGATTCTTCACCTGTAGTGTCTGGGAAGCCCCATGCTTCTGACTGGCCATAAATCAGAAATTCTCACAACCCGCTTCTTGGCTTCCATTAATTTCCTAGAGTGGCTCACAGAACTCAGAAAAGCTATTTACTTCCTTGATTACTGGTTTATTACAAAGGATATTAAGGGATATGAATCAATAGCCAGAGGAAGAGATACATAGGGGAAGGTATGAGGAAAGGGTTCAGAGGTTCCACACCCTCTCCAGGTGCTGCTCTCCCAGAATCTCCATGCATTCATCAGCCTGGAATGCTCCAAACCCTGTTCTTCTGGTTTTTATGGAGGCTTCATTAATGGGTATAATTGATTAAAATTTTGACCATTGGTGACTGAGCTTAGTCTTTAATCGTCCTCCTCTTCAGAGGTGAGGGGATTGAAAGTTCTAAACTTCCAATCACATGGTGGTTTCCTCTGATAACCAGTCTCCATCCTTGGGGGCTTTTCAACAGTTACTGTATTTACATAAAGACAGTTGTGCTACAAAGGGGTTTGTTATGATAACAAGACACCCATTTTGCCTTTATGGCTCTGAAGCAACTTCAGGAACTGAAGGTAAGGAAATAACTATTATGGCAAAAAATTTTCCCATTGCTCTTATTGTCTAGGAAATTCCAAGGGTTCCGGGAGCTGGTAGCCAGGAACCATGGATGAAGTCCAGCTATTTATAAGAAATATATTTTGGTCTTTCAGATGACCAAATATATTTTTTACCATGCTATGAGTATAACCTAGATATCAAAGGAAGATGAAGACACCACAAGAAAACTATGGATCAATACCCTTTGTTAATTAATTAATAAAATTGCTAAATCCATGATATGATTAAAAAAAAAACTCTAAACACCAAATTCAAAACTTAAAAAGGGGAAATCACCACATTTTCTCAGACATTAAAATAGAAAATAATGAAATAATAAGAACAATATTTTCCCAATAAATACAACAACTGTGATAAAATGGAAAATTTTTAGTCCCTAATAAGGCATACATTTTCCTAAGTCAGAAATTGGCATATTTGGGCAGTTAAAAATCTTAGATGTTAGATTAATACAAAGATAACAAAGAAATAGAAGTAGAGACATGAAAAATAGGGGGTAAAGAGAATTAAATATAAAATACATTTGTTTATTTCAGCATGTAGTGGACAGTCAATAAGTGTTTGCTTGTTATTAATTGAATTAATGCCTGTCACACATATAACACTGTATTACATGCATAAATACTTGGTAGTTTTTCTATTTTGTTTATTTACATATTTAAGAAATTATTATCATGAAAGGCTAAAATAAATGAATGGAAGATTATTATAGGCTTGCTATTATGTCAAACATTGTCATTTAGATTATGTGCTCATCTTTTTAAACTATTGTATAGAATAGTTTGTGCATGGTAAATAACTAACTTTTTCTCTTGTCACTTTCTTTTAGGGCTTTTTTCTCCTAAATTGTCCAGATCTAACACCTTTGGCTGTCCAGTTGATATATCTTAATTTATCATATAATAACATCTGTTCCTTTCCCACAGAAGTAAGTCCATTTTATTATTGTATAGATTGTCATAATTTCTTACTATTTATAATAATTGTTAGCTTAACATAGACACTTATGGTACCCTGGAGTTACTGTAAAGTAAATGTATTTTGGATTGCATCCCAAAAGGCTTACTTTCAAAAGTACCAAAAATATAGTACATTTTTCTTAGGAAGTCCTAATGACACAATCCTCAAAGACTGTGTTATAGTCAGGTTCTCAAATATGTCCTCATAATTAAACAATGCATGTAAAATTATTTTTTTTCCTGATTCTGAGTAAAATCTAAGATACACCTTATCTATGTTAATTGGAATCTTTAAAGACAATCTTTAGTGACCAGGTAATATGATGTTTTAACAAGTATTAATTATCATAGGCTGAAATAGGATATTCTGCTCAGTAAAACATATCAAGGATAATCAGATATGGGAAGAGGTAATTCAGCGTCAATGGACATGGGTTTGGGTGGACTCCGGGAGCTGGTGATGGACAGGGAGGCCTGGCGTGCTGCGGTTCATGGGGTCGCAAAGAGTCGGACATGACTGAGCGACTGAACTGAACTGGGCTGAATTCAGTGTCATTTTATATAAATAAGTCATTATGACTAATGAGGGCAATTATAGCCATTCCTTTCGCCAGGAGTTCTTCCTGATCCAGGGATCAAATTCAGGTCTCCTGCATTGCAGGCAGATTGTTCACCATCTGAGCCACCAAGGGAAGCTCAGGACAGATTATGTTTTCTGTGTCTTTAGACATTGTTTAATTGGTCATGGGGTGTTTTGTTGTTTTGTAACTTGATTTCCAGAATATTGACTTTTAAAGCGAATTGATTTCCAGCAAACTGACTTGCTTTTTGTTTCAAATATGCAGTATTGAAAACATACATTTTCATAATTTCTCTACAATATTGTTTTGCCTTTTCATCCTGTTCATGGGGTTCTCATGGCAAGAATACTGGAGTGGTCTGCCATTCCCTCCTCCAGGAGACCACGTTTTGTCAGAACTGTTCACTATGTCCCATAGATGAGATGGTTAGGTAGCATCATCGACTCAATGGACATGAGTTTAAGTGACAGTGAAGAAGACAGGGAAACACTGTTTAGGAGACAGTGAAGGACAGGGAAACCTGGCTTGCTGCAGTCCTTGGGGTCTCAAAGAGTTGGACAGGACTTAGTGACTCAACAACAACAACTGTGTTTTTATTTTTACTAGAAGAGTTACTTTTTCTTTTTGAGTATGTCACACTAGTTTTCTTAATTTGACAAAGACAAGTTGACAAGAATTCCTGAGGAGTATAGGGATCTTAGTTCTTCATGTTAATTTTAACCTTTCTTCTAAACAGTCATATGTGAGACGTATGGATCTGTCAAAGAATACTTTAACCACTAAAGTATATAACTGTGTGGGAGATTTTCTGTTGTAAAATATAAAGTGCTCATTTTTAAAGTGATAGAAATAAGTAGAACTTGCCATTAAAATGCATATCAGTGTTGTATAGCTATAGATAAAATATTCCAATGAAAATGGCAATATCCAGACTTGGAAGTGCTTTACTAGGGGCAGGCAAATGATGCTAAGTTATTATCTTAGTGTAAAAGAAATGAATAGAAGACCAGAGGCTGGCATAAATGTGGTGACTGGATTTATTACAAGTTTCATGGAAAATTCAAGGTGGTAGATGCTGGCAGAGGACAGAGCCTACTGAAATAGTTTAGGATAGAAAAAAGTAAAAGCAAAAATGGTAGATGTAACAAACCATATAAATATTTACTTGGTCTCCTTTCTTCTCTTAGCCACAAAATCACATACAGTGGTAATTAAATAATGTATTGTTAGGTCTGTAACATATACGAATGTAGTGTGTATAACAATTATAGTACAAAAAAGGAAGAGGGAATAGAGCTATTTAGTAACATTTCCATATCTCACTGGACTTAAGTTAGTGTAAATCTGAAGTAAACTCTGATAAGTTGAGGTGTATATTACAAGCCTTAGAGTAATCACTAATAACTGGGGAGAATATAGTGGGGAAAAAATCATTAAAGTAATTAAAATGCTATACTATAAATATTCAGTTGATGCAGACAAAGACAGCAGAGTAGGAACAAAAATGACAAGACATATAGAACACTGTAAGTTCAACTGTGATGTGCACCCAACCATGTCAATAATAACATTAAATGTGAATTCACTGAAACACCCCAATCAAAAACTACAGTGTGCCAGACTGGATTAAAAAAAAAAAGCCCCAGTGATACTCTGTCTAAAGGAGATACACTTAAGAGTAAAAGAGACAAAGAGGTTAAGAGTAAAAGTATAGGAGAAGATATATCACACAGTTATCTCTCACATTCCTCATTCTTTGCATAGTTGCTTCTTACGAAACCACGAGATTGATTAAACAGGATGATTTCCCCATTTAGAAAAGAAACATCCTTGAGGCAAGGATATATAAGTATAGTAGCTACACTATCTTACCAGATCATACATGTGAATGAGGGTTAGTTATTTTGAAGACTTACCAAAGGTACTTACTGAGATATGTGATATATTGAGAAAAATGAGTGTAAGCTACTGACTTTTCTGCTTTAGTTCAAAGGGTTATTGTCCTACTCATGTTTATTTCTCTTTTCTATTCCTTAGATATATTGTCTTAAAAATTTACAAATACTGAATCTGAGAAATAATCCTATCAAAGAAGTCCCTTCTACAATTCAACAACTTAAGCTCCTTAAATCTTTGAATGTTGCTTTTAATTTGATTACCACTCTTCCACCCGGGTAAGGTTGATAGTCTGAGATTATAAACACAGAAAATAAGGAATTTATAATTTAGAAAAGGGTCAATCTCCCTTTTGAAAGCATCTAGCTACTTTTGAACCATTTGATAATTCTTCTTCTGCTCCCATTAGCTGACTTGATTCTTTTTTATTGTGTTAAAAAAAAAAAAAACCTGTAAGCTATATTGATGACAATTAATGTGGGGGTGGTAAATGCACATATAGACATGCACTATCTGAGTTTGGATGAAGTCATCTGAAGAAGCTCAGGTAAGAACCTTGTACCTATCCCTGGGGAGCTGCTTTGGATATGGAAAGAACTCTGAACTTGCAATTGAGAATTCTAGCATTTTAATGTCAAAATTGAGAATTCTCTATTTGACCTGGAGAAAGTTACTTAACCATTCTAGACCTCAATTTCCTAATCTATAAACTAAGAATCTACTTGTATGATATCTCAGATCCTTTAAACTCCAATAAGAATGTTGACATATGGATATAAAAGAGATGGATTTTTTTTTTTTCCCATGTATGGACTGGTAACTGTTTAACTCCTAACAAAAGTTTTGAACCAAAACCCTAACCAAATGCCAAAACAAGGTATTTCTTCTAGTTAGATTTTAACAAACTGGATGTAGGTTAAAGGAAAAAAGTTAAGAGTACAGGGACTCTTAAAAAGTTGAATAATGTTTTGCAAAAGAGGGTTCTTAGAGTAATTAAGAATGTACACCAAAATTTGTTTTTAAAATTGTTCATATGGCATTGTTTGCAGTTAACAACCCAACAAAATCTATATTCATACATTGTAAAACTATTCATTTAAAAAATTAAAAAGTATGTAAAAATTATATCATTGCTTTGTAAAAATACTTGTATACATATAAAATGTATTAAACACATAAAACATATTAAAAAGAATCAATTCTAAGGGAGTAAAAATATTGCATTATGGGTTTTATTTTTGTTTGACTCCTCTATGTCTCCACAATAACATAAATTGTACTGCCTTAACCTGCCTTGATATGAGAATCAGACTTTTCTCTTAGGAAATCCTGTTTCCTTTTTAACTGGAGGATGGTATTTAAAAAGCAAGATCTGGGTACTGGGTAGTCCCATTGCTACTGGAATATTGCTTGTAGACACTCTCAGTGGATAGAGATAAGTAACTGTGAAGTATATTAATCTGTGTGTACACACATGTCTATAATTGTTTCTGTGTGTATATACACACATATGTACAAACAACTCACCCTCTGAAGTTATGCAGGCATGACTGTAACAAAGGTTAAAAAAAATCTTAATTTTTTTCTCAGTGGATAACAGGAGAAAAAGGACATAGAAAATTACCACTTTTAACTTACAGACTGAAAGTTTTGCCTTGCTTTTTTGATACAGTTTGATTTGATTAGCCAGCATGTTCTTTGGGAGAAAGAGGCTGTTTGAAATAAAGAACCTAAGAACATACTTGTGAGCATACTTACTTCATACCTGAAGTAAGAGCTGATTCTGGAAATGCACAAATTTATTTTCCCTTATTGCTATTGATTAAAGATAGGGATTGAATTACTTTATGCCCATATATCTGAAGAACAGGGAGTGGTATGTTTGATTTCATACTAACTTGGATAAACTATTAATATTCTTATAGCTTCCATTTTAAAAAATCTGTGAATAATAGTAATGCAGTGGTCCAGTGAAAGATCATCCTAAATTGCCACGAACACATGGTAGGCTCTCAATAAATAACATTTATATTTCTGTGGTGGTGTGATGTTATTACATGCTATTATTAATGCTGACACAATCTTCCAAGCCATCCCCAGGGCTCTAGTTTAAGTAGCTCATTGCTCAATGATGTGCTGATAAATAAAACAATGAAATAAATGTAAAACATTCTATACATCCTAAAAATTGTGATAGATTTGTTACTAGTGGGGTATAGATTGTCAGACCAAACAGGATTTTTAAACAGATTGCTCTCTAAAATCCTATATAAATGAGATAAATTTCATCTCTAGAGCCTATGAAGTTTCTTAATTAGCTTTTTCAGTGTTGTCTACAAGCCCAATTAAACATCAAAATCAACAGGAATATATCATCAAAGATGAAAGCCTGGAATCAGACTAGTTTACCTGTACTAAAGAAATAAAGGAAGACAAAATAATTCTAGAAACTTCCTGAGGTAAAAAAGTAAAATAACATAATTTTAAATAAATAAAAAACTGGAACAGATGGTATTAATATTTTCTTTCCAGAGGTGAAGAAAGTCTAAGATGAACATTGAACTGAAAATGTTTGTTTGTCTTTTTTTTTTTTTTTTTTTTGCTTTTCTATTTGATCTCATTCATTTCTCAGAGCAAATGATTTAAAATTAATCAGGATCACCACACCTTTCGAACTGTGATGCTGGAGAAGACTCTTGAGAGTCCCTTGGACTGCAAGGAGATCAAATCAGTCAATCCTAAAGGAAATCAATCCAGAATATTCATTGGATGGACTGATGCTGAGGCTGAAGCTCTGATACTTTGGCCACCTGATGCGAAGAGTCGACTCATTGGAAAAGGCCCTGATGCTGGGAAAGATTGAGGGCAGGAGGAGAAGGAGGTGACAGGATGAGATGGTTGGATGGCATCACCGACTCAATGGACATGAGTTTCAGCAAACTCTGGGAGACAGTGATTGGTGTCTGCAGTCCAAGGGGTCGCAACTGAACAACAATCACCATTCAGTTGTGATTTCCTACGTACTTTTGATGTGCTTGGCACCATGCAAAGCCTTAGATATATGGAAATGTAAAATTGAATCCTTGGCCTCCCGAATGTCACTGTTTAGGAGACAGACATTTATCACACAGCGTGACAAATTCTCTGATAGAGGTAAAGAGAGAGGCACAGAAGAGGCTGCTCACCTAGTCTGAAAAATTCAGGAAGAGTTCCTAGGAAGAGTTGACTTCCAAGTCAAGACCTAAAAAAAGGAAGCTATTTATCAAAGAGTCAAATTTGGGAGAACTGATGATATGTGAGAACTGGGCTAATTCAGGGAATTCTAGCAAATAAATCCTGGCCTATATGTGAATGTAGGGTGGTGTGAGAGGTGAGCTGGATGAGTAGCCTGGGGACAGATCAAGAGGACCATTACAATCCACACAAACATAGTAGGAAGTTAGGAAATGTTCTGCTCGTGGTGCTTTAGTTAATAACCATGCAAGTAACTTTTCATCTTTCTGGAACACAGGAAGGTATTTGATAAGAGCATTCACAAGAGGGGATAATTACTGGGGATTTTGGTGAATGTCATACCCAGTCTTTCCATTCCAGTCTTCAAGAAGCAACTCCCACTTCCACCCTCCAGACAGGGCTCTCTGCCTTAATTTTGTGTTCTTCGGTTCTTAATTTTAAGTACTTCATTTAATTGGAGAAGAAAATGGCAATCCACTCTTATTCTTGCCTGAGAAATCCCACGGACAGAGGAGCCTGGTGGTTTACAGTCCATGGGGTTTCAAGAGTCGGAAACGACTGAAGCGACTGAGCACCATACTTCGCTTAATGGAAGGAAAAATCAAGGATATTTCACAGGAAAGTCTTAATGAGACCACACTGGGTTGAAAGGTGTCCTTCAAAAGTTCATGTCCATGCAGAACCTTACAATGAGACCTTATGTGGAAATAGGATCTTTGCAGATGTAACTGGTTAACAAGAAGTCATACTTGATTAGTGTGGCATTTGAGGGGGCTCTAAATCCAATAAATGGGTGTCCTCATAAGAAGGCCACATGAAGACAGAGATAGAGATTGGAGTTATGCTTCACAAACCAAGGAACACCAAGAACGGCTGGCAGCCCCCAGAAGCCAGCAGAGGGGCAAGGGACAGCTGCTTCCTCAGACCCTCCAGAGGAACCCACTCTGCTGATACCGTGATTTCGGATTTCCGGCCTCCTGTACTGTGAGAGAATAAATTTCTGTTGTTTTAAGCCCACCCAGACTGTGAGAATGTGTTCTGTCAGTCCTAGGAAACTAATACAGCAACCAATAAAAAATATATATTTAAATATTCTTAAGAATTTCTCAGGGTATTCCCAGGTGGTACAGTGGTAAAGACTCTGCTTGCCAATGCGGGAGATGCCGGGGACAGGGCGTTTGATCCCTGGTCAGGAAGATCCCTTGGAAATGGCAACCCACTCCATTATTCTTGCCTGGAGAATCCTATGGACAGAGGAGCCTGGCAGGCTACAGTCCATGGGGTCTCAAAGAGTCAGACACCGCTGAGCACAAGGAATTTCTCAGGTGGTTTTTTTCTAGATGGGGCTTTATCCACCCCAAACATTTCTAATCAGTCTTAAGGGATAGATGAATTATTTTAGGAAAATTATTGTAATTATACCATCTATAATGGAAACAAAAGTCTATTTGTATAAGTTTCAAGATCTTAAAAATATATGATTTCTCTCTGTACTTGTACCTACTAATTGAGGAATGAAATGATTTATATCCAGTAATGATAAGCATATAAACATCTTTACAATTCATTTTCTCTTTCTATTAAAGGCTATTTTGCTTGCATAATCTTGAGGAACTTGATATTTCCTACAATAGTATTGCTTTTATTCCAAATGATATCCAGAAACTCAGGTATTTTGCAAGTAGTAAGTACCCACACGACATACGCCCCTCAAGGATAGAGCAAAATAAAGCTATTTACTTCTTTACATTCATTTAAAATCAAACGATGTAAATATTATCTTATCTCTGAATGCCTTTTACTAGATTTTATTTGGTTTCTAAGGAGCATTATCTTTAGTAAAATTTGATCATTTTATTTCTGCTTTTCTAATATTTTGATCAAATATTTAACTTCCTGTGTAACAATCTTTGTATTTTCATAGAAGAATTCAGTGTGTTCATATTTGTTATGGCTGATATATTTAAATTTTTGCCTTCTGTTTAACATTGTATTTACTGTCTCTTCACTTTCTCCTTTTCATATTTCTTTTTTTTTTTTGGAGTGTTTTTTTAAGATGCTATTTGTTCTCTTTTTTTTCTCCCTTGTTAATTTTGGAACTCCACTGAATTTTCCAAGTCTATTACTGGCTATCTTTCCTTCTCTAAAGTTCATAAACACATATTTTCCTTAATATTTTATAAAAGCTTCACCTAACACAATGGTCTGTCCTCCCCCATTGCTGCCTCAACTAATAGTTGAGACTTTTCACCTGAATGAAACAAAATGTATGTGTTGATGTTTAATTTGTCTATGAAAATAAATTTTCTTTGTATCACTATTACACTTTATATAGTATAACACGCACTCGTCTATGTTTGTGATTATTTCTTTTTCCATAGTGATGCCCTGTTGCACAAAATATGTGTTTTATCTCTACCATTTACACAAATGCACTTATTTGCACAACATATTGGTTAGTTGCTTTTTAAGTTAAATCTATGGATTTTAAGGAAATACTTGACACTCTTATTACTACTCAGTTTTATACCAATTTTAGGGCACACGGGGACAGATGTCTACTTTTTTCTTTTAAAATATGGTTTCCTTTGTTTGCAGATCACTTGAAAAATTGGTCGTTGATGGAAATGAACTGACTAGTTTTCCACATGGAATTTTAAAGCTTAATCTGAAAAAAATCCTATTTGAGAATAATTTCACTAGTCCTATTTTTTGGAAAGAGAATTCTATGAATAATCCACAACATCTTACTCAAATTACAGCTTTGTTCTTTTTAAAGAATAATCTACATAAATATTATAATGTGATCCCAGTGGAAATCCAAAATTTACTAAAATGGTGAGCAAGTTCTGAAGTCCTTTTTACCAAGACACACATTTAAGCTTTTAAAATATAGTTAATTATAGGGCCAGATGATAGTTTTATAGTTAAAACACACACACCTCACACCACACCACACATGCAATTCTTTAGATTGTTCCTTCTGGCTTTTCTGGCATAATAATATAGTTTGAATTCACCCTATCTTCTAATATTCTCAAGCTATTACTTAAATCTAAGGTGAGGTACAGATTGCTGAGATGTAGCTGGCAACTTCTATAGTTTTAGTTAAATCTTTTCTGTGAACCACTAGAGGCTTTCCTGGTGGGTCAATAGTAAAGAATCCATCTGCCAGTGCAGGAGACTTGAGTTTGATCCCTGGGTTGGGAAGATCCCTTGGAGGAGGAAATGGCCACCTGCTCCATATCCTTGTCTGGGAAAGTCCATGGATAGAGGAGTCTGGTGGGCTACAGTCCATGGGGTCACAAGACTCAGACACGACTGAACACATTCCTTTATTATTTTGTTTTGTATTCCCCAATTACTAATGAAATTGAGAATCTTTATTTTTCTGGAGGTTCTTGGATGTTCAAATTTCTTCTGTGAATAGTCTGTTCGTGTGCTACTGTTAAAAGTACTAATGAGCCGGTGTCTTTTTTTAACTGACTTGTGAGCCTTTAAAAATATACCTGCGTACATGTGTGCTCAGTCATGTCTGACTCATTGTGACTCCATGGACTGTGGAATATATATGGACCTCATAGATGTGGAATATATACATGTGGATACTAATCCTATGCTAGGTTATAATAGTCCCTTTATCTTTAAAATTATATGTATATTTATTTTATGATTTATATTTATTTATGATTTATAAAATTTTAAAATTTTATACATTTTAATATGTATTTATTATAAAAAATTTGGAAAATACAGAAAAATCCCCTGTGGGTCACATATTAAATAGGACCAGCTATATTTTCCTGTTATAAAAAAATAGGATTATTTTATACACATTTTGTGGGAATTGTCCTTAGGGTGTTTTCTTACTCTAAAGCTATTCTTTCCTGTTCTAGAAAATTAGGATTATTTTGTACAGATTTTTTTAGCATTTAATTTTTCACTTGTGTATGTCAGATCCTCAGAGAGAGGGTAAGATCAATAATGAGAAAGGCCGTGTTTCATACTGCTTTGAGTCTGACATAGCCTCAACAAAATGTCCTTCCTCTAGTAGACAGTGATGTTTCCTTCATTGCAGCACATCCCAGTGTGAGTGGTGTCATGGTCCAATGTTCGGTGAAGGTTTTCGCATCATCCGATCCTGCGATGTTTTCGGAGTAACACAGCTTCCTGTTATATTTTATGTCTGCTCCTCTTCCTGCTATAGGAAAGTAAAGGAAGGCAACTTTGTTTTCGATCGTGTTCCTGAAAAAAGAATATCTCTAAATCCTCAATTGATGAATCATACAGTGATTTATGAATCCCACTTTAAAAACCATTAAAGTTGATGTATACAATCATTCATGTCTTTAAGAGCACAGATTCTGTGTGAAAATGTCTACTCACATGAATCCTCTTTGTAATCCTAGTTCCTTATGAAAGTTTGTGATTGTTAGGGAATCTTTTCAGAATATTTTTTGAGAAGGATTAGTAAAAAAGTCTTGGAGGATTTCGAAAAAGATCTAGAAAGTTTCTTTCAGAGCATGTTTAGTATAAAAAGAAAAATGTTAAAATCCTATGCAAAAAGGATTCATCTTACAGTTGGTCTTTGTATGCATCCATTCTCAGGGATACAACAGTAATTCAGAGTCATCGGTGGGGTTTGAGCCTATATGTATTCAAAGTCATGCAGCCAGGTTCTCAATATTCGTGCATTTCAGTGGAAATTTGTCCAGTGTCAACTGTCTTAATTGTGGATTGCTTTGGGGAATAAAGGATTGACTCCAATACTTTAGAAAATTTAGAATATTTAGAAAATTGGTACCATCTTTCAATTATCTTGACCACGGTCTCATAAAGCCTGAATCCACAGGCCCATGTCAGCATTCATTAGGCTTTCAGTAATGGTCCGGCAAGAAAATATAAGTACAAAATTGCAAAGCAACATATGCATGCAGTAGAACTTGAGGATTTAGAAATTAGTATTTGGTAAGAGGAAGGTAAAAGGGCATTTTGATATAACAATGTTAGAAAGGCATAGAATTGTTTCATGTATGGCATAACTTTAAAGTGCAGTTAAAACTAAAATGTTATTTCTAATGAAACCTGATGAGATGAAATTATTTTAATATATACAACTATATGGCACTTGGGCTTAGTTGTGGGATCTTCACAGCATGTGGGATCTTCCCAGATCAGAGATCAAACCCATGTATCCTGCATTGGCAGGCGGATTCTTCACCACTGAACCACCAGGGAAGTCCCCTGCTTAAAATTTAAGGAGTGTGTGACATCTGGTCAGAGGTGACTCACTGGTGTCACTGTTTAACCAGTTTAACCATAACCTGCCCACGGAGGCAGTGGTTTGGGTTTCATACACCTGCCGTCCTACACTCTGAGCCTAGACTCTTGATAATCTGACTCGCATATACTGCCCTTCTTACAATACTCCATGAATGACATCCGAAGGTTCTCCATTGGGTCACTCACTGTCACTGACATAGCAGAGATGGGGGCAGGGAGGCTTCACCTTCCGGGGCCTTCTCCAGCCCTGGCTGGGGCAGTTGCAACGAGCATTCCAGGTGGCCCCCACCCCCAGGGCTCTGCCGCCTGCAGGCTCGGGGCCCAGATCCCTCCTGGCTTGCTCACAAAGGGCAGACAAGTGTCCTGGGGTGAGCAGGTGCTCCACAGCCCAACCACCCTCCTCTGGTAATGATCCATCCCTCCCCAGCCTCTCTCTCCTCCCACTTTCTGGCACCGAGGGCTGATGCTTGGTTGGAAAGCCACATATGTGTGCAGAGTTGTTCTAGCCAGCAGACACCACCACTTGGGCAGCTGCTATGCGGCAGGGAGTTGATTCTTTCCCCTCCCAAAGCCAAGATTCAGAGTCCATCCTTCCAAAAAGGCCAGGAAAAGGTGCGAGGCCCAAAGCTCTGCCACTCGGTACAGGACTGCTAAGGTCCGTAATATTGGACCTGATACAGAGTGGGGGCTCAGAAAAGGGTAGCTCTTAATTTCAACATCAGAATGTGGGTCCTCAGCCCCGGTCCAGCCCTCACTTCTGTACCACGATGTCTGCCTTCATGAGAGCTATGTTTTGGATTTTTGTTTCTTCAAGATTTTTTTTGACTTGAGTTACTTTTAAAGTCTTTGTTGAATTTAACACTTGCTTCTGCTATTTATGTTTTGGTTTTATGGATATTCCCATATGAATGAAGAGTTTCAAAGAATAGCCAGAAGAGATAAGAAAGCCTTCCTCAGCGATCAATGCAAAGAAATAGAGGAAAACAACAGAATGGGAGAGACTAGAGATCTCTTCAAGAAAATTAGAGATATCAAGGGAACATTTCAGGCAAAGATGGGTTCAATAAAGGACAGAAATGGTATGAACCTAACAGAAGCAGAAGATATTGAGAAGAGGTGGCAAGAATACACAGAAGAAGTGTACAAAAAAGATCTTCATGAACCAGATAATCACAATGGTGTGATCACTCACCTAAAGCCAGACATCCTGGAACGTGAAGTCAAGTGGGCCTTAGAAAGCATCCCTACGAACAAAGCTAGTGGATGTGATGGAATTCTAGTTGAGCTATTTCAAATCATGAAAGATGACACTGTGAAAGTGCTGCACTCAATATGCCAGCAAATTTGGAAGACTCAGCGGTGGCCACAGTACTGGAAAAGTCAGTTTTCATTCCGATCCCTAAAAAAGGCAATGCCAAAGAATGCTCAAACTACCGCACAACTGCACTCATCTCACACGCTAGTAAAGTAATGCTCAAAATTCTCCAAGCCAGGCTTCAGCAATACGTGAACCGAGAACTTCCAGATGTTCAAGCTGGTTTTAGAAAAGGCAGAGGAACCAGAGATCAAATTGCCAATATCCGCTGGATCATTGAAAAAGCAAGAGAGTTCCAGAAAAACATCTGTTTCTGCTTTATTGACTACGCCAAAGCCTTCGACTGTGTGGATCACAGTAAACTGTGGAAAATTCTGAAGGAGATGGGAATACCAGGCCACCTGACCTGCCTCTTGAGAAACCTGTAGGCAGGTCAGGAAGCAACAGTTAGAACTGGACATGGAACAACAGACTGGTTCCAAATAGGAAAAGGAGTACGTCAAGGCTGTATATTGTCACCCTGCTTATTTAACTTCTATGCAGAGTACATCATGAGAAACGCTGGGCTGGAAGAAGCACAAGCTGGAATCAAGATTGCTGGGAGAAATATCAATAACCTCAGATATGCAGATGACACCACCCTTATGTCAGAGAGTGAAGAGGAACTAAAAAGCCTCTTGATGAAAGTGAAAGAGGAGAGTGAAAAAGTTGGATTAAAGCTCAACATTCAGAAAACTTAGATCATGGCATCTGGTCCCATCACCTCATGGGAAATAGATGGGGAGACAGTGGAAACAGTGTCAGACTTTATTTTTCTGGGCTCCAAAATCACTGCAGATGGTGACTGCAGTCATGAAATTAAAAGATGCTTAGTCCTTGGAAGGAAAGTTATGACCAACCTAGATAGCATATTAAAAAGCAGAGACATTACTTTGCCAACAAAGGTCTGTCTGGTCAAGGCTATGATTTTTCCAGTGGTCATGTATGGATGTGAGAGTTGGACTGCGAAGAAAGCTGAGCGCTGAAAAATTGATGCTTTTGAACTGTGGTGTTGGAGAAGACTCTTGAGAGTCCTTTGGACTGCAAGGAGATCCAGCCAGTCCATCCTGAAGGAGATCAGTCCTGGGTGTTCATTGGAAGGGCTGATGCTGAAGCTGAAATTCCAATACTTTGGCCACCTCATGCGAAGAGTTGACTCATTGGAAAAGACCCTGATGCTGGGAGGGATTGGGGGCAGGAGGAGGAGGGGACGACAGAGGATGAGATGGCTGGATGGCATCACCGACTCAATGGGCATGAGTTTGAGTAAACTCCAGGAGTTGGTGATGGACAGGGAGGCCTGGTGTGCTGCAATTCATGGGGTCGCAAAGAGTCAGACACGACTGAGCGACTGAACTGAACTTTTTTGGTCACAAGTTATGCAGGATCTTTGCTCCCCAATCAGGGATGGAGCCCCCGCTGCCTGCAATGGACTGCTTGCACTTCACGCATGCGTGCTCCATTGTGTCTGACTCTGCGACCCCATAGACTGTAGCCCACAAGCCGCCTCTGTCCATGGAATTTTCCAGGCAAGAATACTGGAGCCGGTTGCTCTTCCTTCCTTCAGGGAATCTTCCTGACCCAGAGATGGAATCCGAGTCTCTTGCACCTCCTTCATTAGCAGGGGGATTCTTTACCACTAGTGCCACCTGGCAGGAAAAGTCAGCCCCTGGACCACCAGGGGAGTCCTATGGTTTGTTTGTTTTTTTTTTAACAGATTTTAAACACATATTTTCCAACTTCTCTTTTAAAATTCTTGACACAGTGATGCTTCCTGTTGATTGAATGTCAGTTGAGGATCTCTGATTATTTTTATTTGTTGTTTTCATTACATTGAGTGGGGGGAGATGATGTAAAGATTAATGACAGAAAATTGATTCTTCTTTCTATTTTCTCCAAGATGTGCTTTGTTAAGCACTTCTAATCTTTAAATAGGATTCCTCCGGCTAGGCCAGCAATGCAAATGTTCCCAGTGCAATTAATCTCGGATATCCATACCTCCACAAATCAAGAGTGTCAGCCCATTTTGACTACCTAACCACTTTTTCTAACATGTTTTGGAGATTTCTATTTTTCCACCAGTAAGAAATGCTATATATTTGACCAGAAAATGGTGGTTGGGGAACATATATATGTGGGTGGTCAAAGGATTCAACAGGTCTTGCTCATACTTCCAGTGAGACCTGAAGATTAGTGTTTGTTTGTTTGTTTTGGTAAGGGAGGAAGAAAATAAATAATAGTCACATTCACTATTATTTAAATAAGAATTTCAAACTAATTTTTTTCAGCTGAGTTCAAGTGATCAGTGATTTATTGAGCACCAACTAGATAATGAGCACCATGTGCTTCATGTGCGATGCTCTAGAGACTTTTCTGGTGGTAGAAGTGGCTAAGACTACTCGCTCCCAATGCAGGGGACCGAGGTTCGATCCCTGGTCAGGGAACTAGCTCTCACATGCTGCAACTAAGAGTTCACATGCCGCAACTAAAAATCCTGCGTGCTGCAACTGGCACAGATTAATAAATGAATGAATAGTAAAAAGTTAAAAAAAAAAAAAAAAAGAAGAACCAGTCCTTAGATGTGGATATAAAGGGTTGTGCAGAGAAAGGGTAGAGTTAATCCACAGCCACTGCTTCCACCTTTGCTGGGTTACACTTGCTCAAAAAAGCAGCTGCAGTGCCCTGACCATTGGGCCCTCATGGCCCATGGACAGTGCATGAGTGCAGGGTCCCTTTTGAGAGAATTTCCACCCCGGCTGCTTCTGAAAATTGGACAGGATATTTCCTGGCACCCAGAGTGTGAGATGAATAAAGGATAAGTCTCCTCAAAATGTCTCATCAGTTTTGAAATATTGTTTGGCCCTCCTTAACAGTTGCTGAATATGTTTGTATGCATGCTAACTCACTCCAGTCATGTTCAATTCTTTGTGACACTATGGACTGTAGCCCGCCAGGCTCCTCTGTCCATGGGATTCTCCAGGCAAGAATACTGGAGTGGGTTGCCATGCCCTCCTCCAGGGGATCTTCCCAACCCAGGGATTGAACCTGTGTCTCTTACGTTTCTGCATTGGCAGCCTAATTCTTTACCACTAGAGCCAAATGGGAAGCCTGAATATGTTGATCTCTTGGAAAAACTGAACCAATTAAATTTTTACTGTTTCAAAGACAGAAAGCCAACATTAGGAAATTCTGCAGAAGCCAGAGTTGGAACTTTCTGGGGACAACTGGCATATTTCTCAGGAACTCAGGCCACTTAACATAATTTTTAAAAGTTGGGTAAGAACCATGGGCTAATTTAAAATTGTACAGATAATCATCAGCTTGATTTTCTTCCTTTACTTTCTTTTTTTAACTCAATCCATATAGTTTTTAAGTTGTAGAAGGGTTTTTTTGGTACTAAAAAGAGATGCACACTAATTGCATTTTTTGATCCCTGAGTCACTCTTGCTTCGGTCATAAACTTTTAATTTAAGGAGTGAGGCACTAAAATGTAAGAATTACCCAAGTAATTTATAGTAATGCAAAACTTGGCCCAGCACACAGATCAATAGTCTCCATAAGGCTTAGGGCAGATACAGAGACAGTTACAAAAAGTCATTATGTAATTGGGAAATATATGCTCAGACACCAGATTTTCAGTTGACCTTAACTGAAGATTCTCTTGGCCCAAAAAGCACAATAATAGACAGTCCTTGAAACAGCATGCAGACAAGGGCACTTTTTTGTAACGTCATATGTCATGGGAAGAATTGCCTTAACTGGAACTTCCCAATTTCATTTTCCCTTTCCACTAGGCAAGAACACTGAGAAAGAGACCCCAACTTCTCAAAGAACCCTGAGATGACCCTGAATTTAGATTGCAGCTGCTTCCATTCCATTATAATAACAGAGGCTGTTTGTTATCGTGATCACTGGATCTGTCTCTTTGACCCTCTTTTCACAGTGCAAATGGAATTACAGCTATTTGTAGTTCCCAGTGGATGCAACCAGAGAGCACGTCCTGTGTAAAAGACAAATAGATGTTTAAAACTAAGAAAACCATATTACCTTATATATGGACTTGAACTTGAGCAAACTCTGGGAGAGAGTGGAGGACAGAGGAACCTGGTGTGCATGCAGTCACAAAGAATCAGACACGACTTAGCAACTGAACAACAACAAATCACCTTACGATGGTAATGGGGATACCATTAAGCACCGTCCCAGCCTGAGGATCTAATCTTTCAGTTGACAAAGCAGAGGACAGGTGAAGCCCAGGTTTACTCTATACCCAGCTCAGAGGTGGAGGGACAGAAGTCTCCAAGTGTGTGAAGGCTTGAGGGTCCGTGACTGAAGACACCATTCAAGGAGGCTTCTAGGTGCATAAGAAGTTCCCTAAGACGGACCCAGGATAGGTCAATTAGTCTACCCTCCTCTCGCTTTCCAGGCAGCCCTTCCCCATTCTTGTCAGGAATCCTCTGGCCCTTATTAATTCCTGAATATTCAGGAATTAAGAGGAGAGGCACACCTTTCCCAGGGCTGAGGAATCCAGGCATTTCCTTTGTTCGTTTCTCATTATGGTGATAAGTACCCTCTTCTCTCTTTAATAGGGATCGCCTTGTGTTTTGCATATCTGGAATTTTAATCTTTATCTTTGCTGAGAATAACTAACTTGTAAGACGGTATATATGCCCACACCATGTTGATTAAAACACCTTTGCTCCATCAGAGCTTCGGTCCCCGTGTCTGTCTTTCTTTCTTTCTTTCTTTCTCTTCCTCTCTTTCTCTTTCTCTATTTCTGGCTGATTCCCTGGAACGCGAAAGCCGGCTGTGTAACCCAGGGAATATTAACCTCTTTCCTTCTTTCACTTTTTCATCATCGACTCTGGACCACCAGGTTCCGGTCCATTAAAGGACCGACACATTCTGACAATTCCCTCTTTCTCAAGTGCCAGGTAACTAGCTCTCCATCCCGGAAACACTGCTTGCAGTGTTCTCTTCCCTATTTTCTGTGAGTTCCTGTTGAACACTCACTACTGCCGTCCAAAATAGCTGAATTCTGTTTTCTTTCACAACAGGCCTTGACTTGCTCATCCTAACCACAGCCCCATCATTACCAGCCAAGGCTAATCTGAACCTCCTTTCCTTGGGGGCCAAGAAGGCTGGTCTTCAAAGACCTTTGAAAACCTTCAAAGAGATCCAGAGCCTGATCCTACAAACCTGCTGCTTAGAAAGCTTTATCAGCTCACAAGAAACACACAACTTCAGGCACTGAGTGTTCGCTAGAATGCTCCCTCAGAACACGAAGATTACCCTAAAAGCAATCCATAAAACTTATATGTGGTAGTTTCCTGTTGAAGAAATCCTTAACCCTTTTTATGACAACATGTCTGAATTAAATCAAAAGCTCCATTTACGTAACTTTGCGACATTTAAAGAAATCTATTTCCAGAAGTGAATGGGCAGGGAGTAGACCAGAGATCTCATCCTAAAGTGGTTTTTAAGTTTGCTCTAGAACAGAGTAACAATACTCCAAATTTTCAGGCCACCACATTGTAATAATTTTTATCTGAAAAGATTCTTAGTTTTCATCAATTATCATGCCTAGCGATTGTCAAGCACACATTTGTGTGCCAGTTTACCATAAGTTAATTCTCAAATTAACACTCAAGTCACTCTATGAAATAGTCCCTGTTACTATCTCTATTTTAGACACAAGGAAACTGAAAGGATGAGTTTTAAAAGGATATATTCTGAACAGTATCATTTCAGATATATATACATATATATATATATATATATATATATATATATATATATATAAACTTGCTGAAGGCTCTTAGTACAGAAAGCCACTCTGCTTTCTGGAAAATTCGTGCCCCCACTCATGTACACAGCAGCAGTCAACATCTTTTCCACCACATACTCATCAAAACACTGAGGACTGCCATTTAAAATATATAATCACTTGGTAGGGGAAACAGGTGCTTTGTCATGATTACTTTAACTCTCTCTTAAAAATCTCCCGTTTTCAAATGGGACCTAATGAAACTTAAAAGCTTTTGCACAACAAAGGAAACTATAAGCAAGGTGAAAAGACAGCCCTCAGATTGGGAGAAAATAATAGCAAACGAAGCAACAGACAAACGATTAATTTCAAAAATATACAAGCAACTCCTCCAGCTCAACTCCAGAAAAATAAATGACCCAATCAAAAAATGGGCCAAAGAACTCAACAGACATTTCTCCAAGGAAGACATACAGATGGCTAACAAACACATGAAAAGATGCTCAACATCACTCATTATCAGAGAAATGCAAATCAAAACCACAATGAGGTACCATTATACGCCAGTCAGGATGGCTGCTATCCAAAAGTCTACAAGCAATAAATGCTGGAGAGGGTGTGGAGAAAAGGGAACCCTCTTACACTGTTGGTGGGAATGCAAATTAGTACAGCCAATACGGAAAACAGTGTGGAGATTTCTTAAAAAGCTGGAAATAGAACTGCCATATGACCCAGCAATCCCACTTCTGGGCATACACACCGAGGAAACCAGATCTGAAAGAGACACGTGCACCCCAATGTTCATCGCAGCACTGTTTATAATAGCCAGGACATGGAAGCAACCTAGATGCCCATCAGCAGACGAATGGATGAGGAAGCTGTGGTACATATACACCATGGAATATTACTCAGCCATTAAAAAGAATTCATTGGAATCAGTTCTAATGAGATGGATGAAACTGGAGCCCATTATACAGAGCGAAGTAAGCCAGAAAGATAAAGACCATTACAGTATACTAACACATATATATGGAATTTAGAAAGATGGTAACGATAACCCTATATGCAAAACAGAAAAAGAGACTCAGATGTATAGAACAGACTTGTGGACTCTGGGAGAAGGCGAGGGTGGGATGTTTCAAGAGAACAGCATTGAAACATGTATATTATCTAGGGTGAAACAGATCACCAGCCCAGGTTGGGTGCATGAGACAAGTGCTCGGGCCTGGTGCACTGGGAAGACCCAGAGGGATGGGGTGGAGAGGGAGGTGGCGGGGGGGACCGGGATGGGGAATACATGTAAATCCATGGCTAATTCATTTCAATGTATGACAAAAACTACTGCAATGATGTAAAGTAATTAGCCTCAAAAAAAAAAAATTTAAAAAAAAAAATCTCCCGTTTTCTACTAGTTTACTTCTGTAATCTTTCTTTTTGGGGGAGCAAACACAGTACAAATCCTAAGGAAATGAATTAAATGCTTCACTATTTAACCTGGAGCCAGATTTAGCTATTTTATTCTTTAAAAAAAAATTAGAAAATGAGGAAGCTTAAAGTATTCCACATTTCCAGAGCTTGTTCCAGAAACAGAAGCAGCTTCTTTACACTGAAGAACCAGAAAAAGTTTGTTCCTCTTCTCAACAGCCAGTGGGTCCCCACCAGCATCAGTGTCACCGGAGACGCTGAGGGCGACAGACCCATGCGAATGGAAGCAAGTGAGCAAGTTATGTGTCAAAACTAGGTTGAGCCTCACTCTGCACTTTCTTCTTTTTTAATAAAAACTCATCACTGCCAATGGTCATGTTGTGGTGTCTCCACGTGCTAAGAATTTTATGCGACATAATGAATACCCAGTTATCAAATATGCAAATCCCAATACCTGTGCTCGAGAATAAAGAAGTGGGTCAAATAGAGGAGCTTGCTGCCTTTCACGCTGCATCAAAGGGTTGCATCAAACAGGATGTTGGGTGTTGTAAGGGGCAGAGATCACAAACCGTCTGCCACCCCTGCCAGGCACCGCGGAACCTGAGTTGACACCCTCTCAACCCTTTCCTGGCAAACAGTGTCTGATGCGGCACAGAGGCGCACTCTATCTAAAATGTACGATCAGGCAAGAGAAAAAAAAAATCGGCTTCTCAGGTATTTTATAGTACATTTGAATTCCCAAATGGGATGACTCCCAAATGAAGCCATTGTTTTCTAACAAAAGTAGCTAAAGCAATTGAGAAGCAGCAGGAGAGAAGCTACACCGCGAAAAGAAGCTGGCTTTCTGCTTTGGCTGGTTTTGTTAGAGCATATTCTACCCATAATAACACTATGAGGTGTGTCCTTCAAAAAGCTCTGTCTTCCAAAAGATAATGTAAAGTCTGCTTTAAGAAAGCAGGAATAGGGCTCCCCTGGTGACTCGGTAGTAAAGAATCCACCTGCCAATGCAGGAGACATGGGTTCGATCTCTGGTCTGGAAATACTGCCCGTACCGATAAGCCCATGCGCCCCAACTACTGGGCCTGTGCTCTAGACCCTGGGAGCCCCAACTACGGAGCCTGTGCTCTAGACCCTGGGAGCCCCAACTACGGAGGCTGTGCTCTAGACCTTGGGAGCCCCAACTACTGAGCCCGCGAGCACAGCTACTGAAGCCCCTGTCCCAGAGCCCGGGCTCCACCACAAGAGAAGCCACCACAGTCAGAAGCCCACGCCCCGCAACTAGAGAGCAGCCCTCGCAGCAAGGAGGACCCAGCACAGCCAAAACAAATGCAGCTGTATTTTTAAAAAAGAAAGCAGGAATAATGCTCAGATGAAAGGTATATTCATTTCCTACAGCTACTGTAACAAAGTACCACAGACCAGTGGCTTAAAACAACACAATTTCATTACCGTACAGTTCAGAAGGGTTTATGTCTGAAACGGGTCTTTCTGGGTTTAGGGATAACGTCATGGTATCAGCAAGGCTGTGTTTCTTCTGAAGGCTCCAGAGAGACTGTTTTCTTGCCTTTTGCAGCTTCTAGAGGCTGCCTTCATCCCTCGGCTCAGTGCCGCCTTCTGTCTTCAAAGCCAGCGATGATTCTTTCTCTAACCATCATCTCTAAGTTTTCCTCTTCTGTCTGTGCTTTATGAGGATAGTTGTCCTCATCACAGGGCTTCCCAGGTGGCGCTAGGGGCAAAGGACTTACTTGCCAATGCAGGAGACATAAGAGACTCGGGTTTGCTCCCTGGGTTTGGGAAGATCACCTGGAGGAGAGCATGGCCACACACTCCAGGATTCTTGCCTGGAGAATCCTATGGACAAAGGAGCCTGGCAGGCTACAGTCCATGGGGTGGCAAAGAATCGGACAGGACTAAAGCGACTTGGCACGCATGTCCTGATTACAGTGGCCCCACCTGAATAATCTAGGATAATCTCCCCATCTCAAGATCAGCTGATTAGCAACCTTAACTCCACCTGCCCACCTTAATTCTCCCATTACCATGAGACATAACAGTAGTCACAGGTTCCAAGGACTAGGACCAAGACGTCTTTGGGGGAACTTTATTCTGCCTACCACAAGAGGGAACATCAGGGACCTTAGTTTTGTATCTTTAATCCACACAGCAAACGTCCACTTGGGACACTTACAAAATAAGACACTGAGGCTTTGAGAATTTAAGTAGTTTCCCCAAAGATATTCTAATAAGAGACGGAACTGGAACATGACCCCGTCTGTCTGTCTGAAAGCCTGTTCTTATCCTCTACATCATGGTCCCACGCAGCAGGCAACTTCAGCCCTTCAGCATATGTGCTCAGTCACGTCCCTCTCTTTGCAACCCTTCGGATTGTAGCCTGCCAGGTTCCTCTGTCCATGGGATTTTTTTCAGGCAAGAATACTACAATCTCTGGAGTCACAAAGAATCAGATAAGACTGAGCATGCGCGTACTTACATGCATGCTTGGACATTCAAAATGCATCTTCAGATCTGGGCTGCATACTGCTCCTTTCTAGAAATGTCTGAGCCATTGGTCTTCATTGGTCCCTCTCCCCTTCCCTCTATGCCCTCCTTCTCAATGCAATTTTTAAAAATCTCTTATTTAGTTCTCTGTGTCTTTGAACTTTTATTCATGTGCATTTCCATCTCTTTATTTTGGTATACTGCATTCAAGGTAATTTCTTCAACTTTATTTTCCAGTATTGCAGCTGTTCCTAATCTGGTGCTTAATTGAGTTTTTCTTTTCAATGCCTTGCTTCTAGAAATACTATTTGATTCTTTCTTAATGCTCTTTTTCACAGCATCTATGCTGTTATTTTGATTTCTAAACTTATTAAAAATTTTTAAAATTTCTACACTTATAAAATATCATCATATTTATAATGATAAATATGCTTATTTTATGGTTTTTTCAGATTATTCTGTTATTTAACATTCTCAGTGTGTTAATCTCCTGTTTAATATGTTTGCTAACTCTCCTTCATAATGGCTGATTTCCTCTTTTTAAAAATAAATATTTATTTATTTGGCTGCACCAGGTCTTAGCCATGGTACACTGGATATTTTTTTTTAGTTGCGTCATGAGAACTCTCATTTGTGGCATGTGGGGTCTAGTTCCCTGTCCAGCAATCAGACCTGGGTCCCCTGCTTTGAGAGTGTGGAGTCTTAGCCGCTGGACCACCAGGGAAGTCCCTGATTTCCTCTTTTGAGTAGACTGTTTTGTAATTGTACTCATCTTTACTAAGGGTTGCTTTTTCAGTGGGAGTCCCAGTGAGCCCTAGGTTAAGAAAATCTTGCATTTGTTTTGGCCACAGCTCTATCACTTTCCCTGGAGAAGAAAAGGTCAACTCACTCCAGTATTCTTGCCTGGAGAATCCCAGAGACGGGGGAGCCTGGTGGGCTGCCGTCTATGAGGTGGCATAGAGTTGGACACGACTGAAGCGACTTAGCAGCAGCAGCAGCCAGGATTCTTGCCTGGAGAATTCCATAGACAGAGGAACCTGGCTGGCTACCGTTCATGGGGTCGCAGAGTCAGACACAACAAAGGACGCACACATGCATGCATGCTGGAGCTTTCAATGGCTCTCGACCGCTTTGCAGGTTCCCTTCTTGACTCCAGTTTCACAATCCATGCAAGCAGGACACATTGAGACATGATGCCTGTTTGTGGTACATGCCCACCACAAACAGCTTTTATCCTTCATGGTGACTTCTTCCCCCACGTGCCCAGAGTCTCACAACTTCTTCAAGTAAGTGGCCCACATTTTCTCAATATTGTATTTATTGCCGGAGCCAGCTGCTCCAGGGCTTTCCTCACAGCCCTCCAAACCCCACTTTTAGCAGGAGTGTCCTTGCGCAAAACCTGCCAACTGCTTGACTCCATTAGGCAACACTGGATCCCTCCCATCTCCCCCACTGCCCTGTGTATCCTTATATAAAATCCCTTTACTCGAGTTAATGAGCAGAAGGTAAGAGTGACAGGGTGTCTCAAAGTGGTGCTGTGCGGTTTGGTGCTCAGTCACTTCTGTCACGTCTTCTGCATGTCCAGGGGCTCTTTGCAACTCAGAGCCCACCAGGCTCCTCTGTCCATGGGATTCTCCGGACAAGAATATTAGAATGGGTTGCCTTGCCCTCCTCCAGGGGATCTTCCCAACCCAGCCATCAATCCCAAGTCTTACACCTCTGTCTCCTGCACTGGCGCTCGGGGCTCCTTACCACTAGCACCACCTGGGAAGCCAGAGTGTTGATGTCTGAGCTCAAATTTTAATGACAAAAGGGAGTCAGCCCTGAAGCTATCAGGGCAGGTGGTCAGCAGAACACAGCTCCCTATAATTCGGAAACTATTTCCAAATAAGAAAGATTTTAAAAATTAAGGTATTAGAGCCAAGGAGGAGAAGGAGAAGTAGGGAGGAGAAAGAGAAAGTAAAGGAGAAAGAGGAAGAGAAAGAGGAAGAGACTGAGGAGGAGCAGGAAGGGGTGGGGGAGGGGGAGGGGGAGGAGGGGGAGGGAGGGGGAGGGGGAGGGAGGGGGAGGGAGGGGGAGGGACGGGGAGGGGGAGGAGGGGGAGGGAGGGGGAGGGAGGGGGAGGGACGGGGAGGGACGGGGAGGGGGAGGGAGGGGGAGGGGCGGAAGACTATGCCCGCTGAGCCGGCACACACACCGACAGGCTCTCCTGCAATATGATTTCACTCTATAAACACACCGTCAGTGTCGCTTTTGTCGTAAGATTTCCAATCTGACGGTGCCTTCAAAACTTTAGTTTACTAAGCAATTTAGTTGTAGGAAGCTAGTTCGTGTGTGCTCAGTCCCTCAGTTGTGTCTGACCCTTTGCGACCTCATGGACTGTAGCCTACGAGGCTCCTCTGTCCATGGGATTCTCCAGGCAAGAATTCTGGAGTGGGTTGCCACTTACTCCTCCAGGGAATCTTCCCGGCCCAGGGATTGAACCCCCGTCTCTGTGTCTCCTGCATTGCAGGCAGATTCGTTTCCACTAAACCATCAGGGCAGCCTAAAGACCCAAACAATTTGCTTTGAAAAAACACAGGGGACCGGATGTTGCAGTAACCTTCCATCTCCTTTAGCCCTCCCCTGGTGCGTGGTTTCATCCCCTCTCATAGCATTCAGGCCACCCTTGCCCCTTTCGGCCTTGTCACTTGTCACCTGGAACTCCCACCGCTCATCACCTCTATCTTTTGATAACTTACATCTCAGAGAACAAGGGACCCAGCTCAACCACCCCACCGGGCAATGAGCCACAGGTCCCAGCCAGTTGAAGGGCTGGACACCTGGGGTCAGGTGCGGCTGGAGAGGAGAGAAGGACAAAATATGGGCGTCTGTGCCCTGGGGGGAGTGGGTGGAACAATGTCCCTTAAAGGGGCTGTGGGTGTGAAAGATACTCTCGGCTCAGTCTGTCAAATGTAATCTTGAACACTTCGTCCTCCAAAAGGCTCAGTGGTAAAGAATCTGCCTGCAATACAGGAGACCAGGTTTGATCCCTGGGCTGGGAAGATCCCCTGAAAAAGGAAATGGCTACCCACTCCAGTATTCCTGCCTGGAGAATCCCATGGACAGAGGAGCCTGGTGGGCTACAGTCCATGAGGTCGCAAAAGTCAAACAAGACTGAGTGACTAAACCACCACCAAGCTGGTCCAGAGGAAAGGAACAGTACAGATTCTGGTGTTTTCTTTCCTCTCTCTCTCTTTTTTTCTGATGTCTGTCACACACACACACACAGAGTCACACACCAGCAGCATCATTTCATTTCAGCTTCACACTGCTGTTGACCCACTTGATGCATTATTTTTTTCCTTCCAGAAACAGTTTCTGCCCTGCCATCCAACTCCACAGAGAATGTTCCTGGAGTCCGTTTCTTGCCACTCTGTTGGTTTTGCAAGTCACTCTCAACCAGCTTCACAGTTAGCCTTCCGCGGCTGTTAACTGCAAAATCTGACCCCATCCTTTGCAGGGTCTCTTCCGGCTCAGACAGTAAAGAATCTGCCTGCCATGCAGGAGACGTGAGTTTGATCCCTGGGCTGGGAAGATCCCCTGAAAAAGGAAATGGCTACCCACTCCAGTATCCTCGCCTGGAGAATCCCATGGACAGAGGAACCTGGAGAGTCCATGGGGTGGCAAAGAGACGGACAACGAGTGACTGCCTGACACACACTTCCGGCTCCGAAGTCCGTGGTTCAGTGGTTCAGGAGAAATCTGACCGAGGAGGCGCATTCTGGCAAAACTGCCTGCAGGGCCTTCCAAATGGATTTGAAAACGCTTTGAGGCAAAACCGTGTGCCTCGCGCCCTCTTGTGGGCAGATCTGACATCTCGCACAGCCTCAGCGCCTTGAAATCAAAATTTAAAGATAATGGGTAACGCTGACCTGGGAGCTCACTGAGCCAGGGCGCTGATCTACGTCAACGCCTGTCACCTGCGGTGACCGCACGCCCCCTGCCCGGCGGTGGTGATGTTATTTCCCCTTAGAGCGGAGAAGGAACCCAAGGCTGAAGCCAGCAGTCCAAAGTCACACAGCACACAGGTCACAGAGGGACTCAACTCACGGAGAGGGATTCCAAGAGCTGTCCTCACGAGTCAGCGTGAGGCCTCAGAGGCCTCATCAGAGGAAAATTCCTTCACATGTTTTTGAAAATGGAAAACCACGTTGGATATCGTCTTGTCAGCATTTCCCCCAGTGGCCCATTATCTGGAGGAGGGCATGCTGCATGAGGATAAAAATGTTGTGGGTATGTGATTGGGGCGGGGGGGGGCAGAATATTCCGTGATCAAATGAAACACTGGGGTGAAAAAAAATTTATGGTGACACTTGGGTCTTCAGGGCTTTCCTGGTGGCTCAGATGGTAAAGAATCCGCTCGCCAATGCAGGAGACTTGGGTGTGATCCCTGGGTCGGGAAGATCCCCTGGAGAAAGAAATGGTCACCCACTCCCCAGTATTCTTGCCTGGAGAATTCAAAGGACGGAGGAGCCTGGCGGGCTATAGTCCATGGGGTCGCAAAAGAGTCACACATGACTGAATAACTAACACTAACACTTTCTGTCTTCATGGTGCTAATGTGTGTAGATAAAGTGGTGGGATGTGCTCCATAAATCTCAAACTCATCAGATTGGGGCTTCTCATTATATCTTTGGAGGAGGAAATGGCAGCCCATTCTGTGGGGTCACCACTGGGCAAAGGAGCATGCTCATTATATCTTGGTTCCTCAACCTTATAACACTCTGGGCCAGATAATTCTTTGCTGTGGGGACTGTTCTATGCACTGAGGGATAGTTAGCAGCATTCCTGGCTTCATCCCTGGCTTCCATGCCAGGACATCCCCCATTCCCAAGTCCTGATAACCAAAATTATCCCCAGGGACTTTCCAAGCAGTCCAGTAGATAGGAAAACATGCTTCCACTGCAAGGGGGTCTGGGTTTGATTCCTGTTTGAGAAACAAAGATTTCACATGCTGTGTGGTGTGGCCAAAAAATAAAATAAATTTTAAAAATGTTTTAATTAAAAAAAAAATCTCCAGACATGGCCAGCTGTTTCCAGAGGGACAAGACTGAAACTACTGCTTCAGACCATAGAACTCTTTTCTTCATGGGGAAACTCAAAGGACTAATTTTCCAGGGAATTCACTTCTGGAAGCACTGACTCGGTTCATTTATGCTCAGTTTATGGGAGAGGAAATTAAGGCCTGGGGAAGTGAGGTGACTTGCTCGTGTCCGTCATGTAACTTGAGTGATGTGTGTGAAAACTAAGTCTCCAAATAAACCCTGGTTCTTTGGGCTTGAGACTAGCTTAGCTGCTTCTCTTAGGTGATGCTGGCAGTACGGGCCGGGGATGGGATCGGGGACGGCCCTAACTCAGCTCTGCGAAGCGCTATCTTTTCACTGGTGCTGCTTCACAGCTACTCAAAAACTGGACACATTTTCTCCTCTCTTATTGAGGCAGCTTATGGACCCAGACAGAACATTTGGACACTCACAGCTCATGGACAGACCAGCTCATGGCTGACCTTACGGTCAAAGTCCTACTGTAATGAATTTCTGTTTTTCAAACAAAAGAAAAAGGCTAAATTCAGAAAGAGTCCCTTGTCATTACTGAGTTCACCAACAGTCCCCTCCTCATGGATTTCATGACAGTGCTAGTGTTGGGGCCAAGTCTGCATGTCACACTTTCTTTCCCTGCAGAACCTTTGGAATGGGGGCAGATTTCCATTTATTGAGGCTGATTTGAATGTGCAGTTAGGATTGGAGTATAGACGGCAGGGGAGTCAGGGGACGTTGGCAGAGGGGGCACCACTGTGCTTTCTGAGACCAGGACTTCACAGGAGCGGGAGGTTGGACCAGGTACCAAATTAGGTTTTACTCTGCCTCTCCACAGGTGGCGCCAGTAGTAAAGTATCCACCTGCTAATGCAGGAGATGGTTTGATCCCTGGGTGGGGAAGATTGTCTGGAGTAGAAGTAGCAACCCACTCCAGAATTCTTGCCTGAATTCCATGGACAAAACTCCATGGACAAAATTCCATGGACAGAGGAGCCAGGTGGACTACCGTCCATGGGGCCGCAAAGAGTTCAGACACAACTGAGCAACTGAGCACTGCCTCGCCACGAGTTTAGTGTGTAGTCCATTCTAAAAGCGGAGCCACACCTCATGCCTCTCCGTCCACTCCAACTTGAGGTTTCTACCACCTAGATTCCACCCTTGGGGGAGAGGAGGTGTTCTGCAGCCAGCCGTCCCTGGCTGGGGCTGATGAGCGTTCGGTGCACTGCAAAGCTGCTCCCACCCCTGAAATGCATACACGCGGTATCGACAACACTCACTGCCACTTGCATCACGCTGTCACCTCCATGCGGCCAGTACTGTTCTACAAGCTTTACACTTGCTGTTGTTCAGCTGCTAAGCTGTGTCTGACTCCTTTGTGACCCCATAGACCGTAGCCTGCCAGGCTCCTCTGTCCATGGGATCCTCCAGGCAAGAATACCGGAGTGGGTTGCCATTTCCTTCTCCAGGGGATCTTCCTGGAGCAGGGATTGAACACTGAACCCCACCTTTCCTGCATTGGGAGGCAGATTCTTTACCACCAGGGAAGCCCATATTTCACACTTACTACTCATTTAATCTTTACAACAACCCCACATGGCAGATGCTGCTATTATGTTCATTTTACAGATGAGGAAACAGAGACATAAGCCTTCCATAACTTGCACAAGGTCGGAGACTAGTAAGAGCCAGCTTTGAAACCCAAGAGGTCTGAGGCTCTGAACCTCTGTGCTGTCTGGCACCCACACCCCCCACCCCAGGTCTAAAAACAGCCCTGGGAGCCCCACCTCTAAAGAGATAAAGACAGTGAAGATTTACCAGAAAACACTCCTGGTACAGTGTGTTGCTTTGTAATGACTGGAAAGGCAAGAAAAACCAGCTCTTCTTTATAAAAAGGTGACAGGTTATCCTTAGTGAAAATGACATGTTTATACTCTGATCAACCACCTTCCTAAAGGGTGATTTTCTAGATAATGATAATTGTTGATTAGCTGCTTCTCTTCCCACAGAGACGTCAAATCGGGCTTGAAGTACTGTGGATTTTGATAGCTTTGATACACACATGCATCATTGTTTGAGGCTCAAACTCAAAGCAAGACTGCCACCTGCTGTAGAGATGGGCTGATACTTTTTTTTCTTTCCTAAAACCCTGTTAACTGTCATAAAAACAAAGGGAGAGAGGAGATGATCAATTTCAATCACTCTCCTTGAGTGTTGAGTCGATGCCTAGCTGTGGTCACGGCCAAAGACACAATTGTGTTACTGCATTTCTTCTCCCAATTGAGCATAGGTCTTCATTGAGCATAGGTCTGAAGTCTTAATCACAACACTGATGCCTGGACAACAGACCGTCAGCTCCTTTCAACCCCACTGCTTCCACTGAAGGTCTAGCCCTTGCCTGAACCTGGATGGTCTCCAAATGATCACCAGCCACTGTATCTTCCCCTGAACACACCCTTCTCCAAGGTGATCACTTTTAAATGTAGACCTGAGCATGCTGAAGCTGAAGTTCAGATACTCTGGCCACCTGATGTGAAGAGTCGGCTCATTGGAAAGACTGAAGGCAGGAGGAGAAGGGGATGACAGAGGATGAGATGGTTGGAGGGCATCACGGACTCAATGGGTATGAACTTGGGCAAACTCTGGGAGTTGGTGAGGGACAGAGAGGCCTGGTGTGCTGCAGTCCATGGGGTCGCAGAGAGTCGGACATGATTTAGGGACTGAACAACAACAACAAAGAGCGTGCTACTCCCCTTCATGTATCCTCCAGTGGGCTCCAGGTTCACACAGATTTAAACCTGGACTCATTCCCATGGCCTCTGCGGCCTTAGGAGATCTCCTGACTGCTCTCGAATCACTGCCAGGCTGCCCCAGGCATGATCTGGTCTGGGGACAGAGCAGGCATCTTTGGACCTTGGGCCTTTTGCATTTGCCATTTTTCCTGGCAAGGAAAGCTCAGGCCACAGACATTTGCATGCCTGTCTACTCTTTGTTATGTATGGCCCAGAATCAAAGTCATTCTGCCAGAGAGAATCTCTGGCCATTCATTTTAAAATAGAAAATCTCAGTCTCGAAAAGACTTCCTGAGACCCGACTGGCGTCGCGCGCTGGGGCCGCGGAGGGGAAAAGTGCGCCGTACCCGGGGAGATTGCGCCCAAGCCTCTGGCTGCCTGGGCCGCTCAACGCGGAGGGAAAAGGCGCGCCACACCCGGGGAGAGTGCGCCCAAGCCTCTGGCTGCCTGAACCGCTCAGGCCGGGGAAGGCACAAAACGCAGGAGCAACCGAATCTGCGCTTTTGTGGAGTACCCGAAAACTGGAACCGCACTCAACGCAGGGCCCGCTCCATATAGAGCAGCCGGGAGCCTGAGCAGTGTAGACTGGGAAACACTGACACCCGTGAGCGGGGCAAACCCAGTGTGGCCGGAACACAGTGAGTGCTATCCACACAGAGCGGTATCTGTCTGCAGCGCCCCGCCCTCCCCGTAGCAGGACTGAAATGAACTAGAGAACCTAAATAAGAGATCACCTCCGCCCGCCTGTGTCAGGGCGGAAATTAGACACCAAAGAGACGGCAAACAGAAGCCAAATAAACAAAGGGAACCGCTTCAGAAAGGACCGGTGCAAGAGATTAAAATCCCTGAAGGTAACACCGACTACACGGGAAGGGGCCTACAGATATCGAGAAGTGTAAGCTGGAAAGAGGAGCTATCTGAAATTGAACTGAACCTACGCTGACTGCAACAACTCCAGAGAAATTCCTAGATATATATGTACATATATTTTTTTTAATTTAAAAAAAAAAAAAATTTTTTTTCTTTCCTTTTTTTTTCTTTTTTATTTTTTCTCTTTTATTTTCTTTTAAAATTCCCTATTACTCCCCCATTACTCCTCAACTTTCATTTTCATATATTTTTATGATTTTTTTAATTAGAAAAAAAAATTTTTTCTTTTTTTTTCTTTTTCTTCTTTTTCTCTCCTATTTCCTTTTAAAGTCCTCTAATACTCCTCTATTATTCCTTGATTTTCATTTTCATTTCACTATAACCTTGCCAAAAAAAAAAAAAGAGAGAGAGAGAGAGAAACCCTATTTTTAAACTGAACTTCATATACATTTCTAAATTTTTTGTGTTTTTGTTTTTAAATATTGTATTTCAAAGAGTCTAACCTCTACACTAGATTTTCAATCTTTGTTTTTCAGTAGTATGTGATATAAATTTTGGTCATTTAAGAATCCAATATTCAGTTCCCATTTCTATTCAGGAGTGTGGTGATACTCTCCCACTTTTGACTCTCTGTTTTCTACCTCAGAACACCTCTATTTCCTCCATTCCCCTTCTCTTCCCAATCCAACTCTGTGAATCTTTGTGGGTGTCTGGGCTACAGAGAACACTTTGGGAACAGACAACTGCGTAGATCTGTCTCTCTCCTCTTCAGTCCCCTTTTTCTCCTCCTGCTCATCTCTATCTCCTTCCTCCCTCTCCTATTCTTCATGTAACTCTGTGAACCTCTCTGGTTGTCTCTCATGGTGGAGAATCTTTCCACCATTAACCTAGAAGTTTTATTATCAGTGCTGTATAGTTGGAGAAGTCTTGAGACTATTGGAAGAATAAAACTGAAATCCAGAGGCAGGAGACTTAAGCCCAAATCCTGAGAAAACCAGAAAACTCCTGACTACACGGAACATTAAGGAATAAGAGACCATCCAAAAGCTTCCATACCTACACCAAAACCAACCACCACCCAAGAGCCAATAAGCTCCAGTACAAGATATACCACGCAAATTCTTTAGCAACGCAGGAACATAGACCTGAGTGTCAACTTACAGGCTCTCCAAAGTCACACCTAACACAAAGACCCATCGCAAAACTCATTACTGGACACTCCATTGCACTCCAGGGAGAAGAAATCCAATTCCATGCACCAGAACGCTGACACAAGCTTCCCTAACCAGGAAACCTTGACAAACCAATCGTCCAACCCACCCACTGGGTGAAACCTCCACAATAAAAAGGAACCTCAGACCACAAGAATACAGAAAGCCCACTCCAGACACAGCAATCTAAACAAGATGAAAAGGCAGAGAAATACCCAACAGGTAAAGGAACATGAAAAAAGCCCACCAAGTCAAACAAAAGAGGAGGAAATAGGGAATCTACCTGAAAAAGAATTTAGAATAATGATAATAAAAATGATCCAAAATCTTGAAAACAAAATGGAGTTACAAATAAATAGCCTGGAGACAAAGATTGAGAAGATGCAAGAAATGTTTAACAAGGACCTAGAAGAAATAAAAAAAAGTCAATTAAAAATTAATAATGAAATAAATGAGATCAAAAACACTCTGGAGGGAACCATGAGTAGAATAACAGAGACAGAAGATAGGATAAGTGAGTTAGAAGATAAAATGGTGGAAATAAATGAAGCAGAGAGGAAAAAAGAAAAAAGAATAAAAAGAAATGAGGACAACCTCAGGGACCTCTGGGACAATGTGAAATGCCCCAACATTCGAATCATAGGAGTCCCAGAAGAAGAAGACAAAAAGAAAGGCCATGAGAAGATACTCGAGGAGATAATAGCTGAAAACTTCCCTAAAATGGGGAAGGAAATAGCCAACCAAGTCCAAGAAACCCAGAGAGTCCCAAACAGGATAAACCCAAGGCGAAACACCCCAAGACATATATTAATCAAATTAACAAAGATCAAACACAAAGAACAAATATTAAAAGCAGCAAGGGAGAAACAACAAATAACACACAAAGGGATTCCCATAAGGAGAACAGCTGATCTATCAATAGAAACCCTTCAGGCCAGAAGGGAATGGCAGGACATACTTAAAGTAATGAAAGAGAATAACCTACAACCTAGATTACTCTACCCAGCAAGGATCTCATTCAGATATGAAGGAGAACTCAAAAGCTTTACAGACAAGCAAAAGCTGAGAGAATTCACCACCACCAAACCAGCTCTTCAACAAATACTAAAGGATCTTCTCTAGACAGGAAACACAGAAAGGTGGTATAAACGTGAACCCCAAACAACAAAATAAATGGCAACAGGACCATACCTATCAATAATTACCTCAAATGTAAATGGGTTGAATGCCCCAACCAAAAGACAAAGGCTGGCTGAATGGATACAAAAGCAAGACCCCTATATATGCTGTCTACAAGAGACCCACCTCAAAGCAAGGGACACATACAGACTAAAAGTGAAGGGCTGGAAAAAAATATTCCATGCAAACGGAGACCAAAAGAAAGCAGGAGTCTCAATACTCATATCAGATAAAATAGACTTTCAAATAAAGGCTGTGAAAAGAGACAAAGATGGACACTACATAATGATCAAAGGATCAATCCAAGAAGATATAACAATTATAAATATATATGCACCCAACATAGGAGCACCGCAATATGTAAGGCAAACGCTAACGAGTATGAAAGAGGAAATTAATAGTAACACAGTAATAGTAGGAGACTTTAATACCCCACTCACAACTATGGATAGATCAACTAAACAGAAAATGAACAAGGAAACACAAACTTTAACGGACACAATGGACCAGCTAGACCTAATTGACATCTATAGGACGTTTCACCCCAAAACAATCAACTTCACCTTTTTCTCAAGTGCACACGGAACCTTCTCCAGAATAGATCACATCCTGGGCCATAAATCTAGTCTTGGTAAATTCAAAAAGATTGAAATCATTCCAGTCATCTTTTCTGACCACAGTTCAGTAAGATTAGATCTCAATTACAGGAAAAAAATTATTAAAAATTCAAACATATGGAGGCTAAACAACATGCTTCTGAATAACCAACAAATCATAGAAGAAATCAAAAAAGAAATCAAAATATGCATAGAAATGAATGAAAATGAAAACACAACAACCCAAAACCTATGGGACACTGTAAAAGCAGTGCTAAGGGGAAGATTCATAGCAATACAGGCCTACCTCAAGAAACAAGAAAAAAAGTCAAATAAATAACCTAACTCTACACCTAAAGCAACTAGAGGAGGAAGAAATGAAGAACCCCAGGGTTAGTAGAAGGAAAGAAATCTTAAAAATTAGGGGAGAAATAAATGCAAAAGAAACTAAAGAGATCATAGCAAAAATTAACAAAGCTAAAAGCTGGTTTTTTGAAAAAATAAAATTGACAAACCATTAGCAAAACTCATTAAGAAACAAAGGGAGAAGAACCAAATTAACAAAATTAGAAATGAAAATGGAGAGATCACAACAGACAACACTGAAATACAAAGGATCATAAGAGACTACTACCAGCAGCTCTATGCCAATAAAATGGACAACTTGGAAGAAATGGACAAGTTCTTAGAGAAGTATAACTTTCCAAAACTGAACCAGGAAGAAATAGAAGATCTTAACAAAACGATCACAAGCAAGGAAATCGAAACTGTAATCAGAGATCTTCCAGCAAACAAAAGCCCAGGACCAGATGGCTTCACAGCTGAATTCTACCAAAAATTTGGAGAAGAGCTAACACCTATCTTACTCAAACTCTTCCAGAAAATTGCAGAAGAAGGTAAACGTCCAAACTCATTCTATGAGGCCACCATCACCCTAATTCCAAAACCAGACAAAGATGCCACAAAAAAAGAAAACTACAGGCCAATATCACTGATGAACATAGATGCAAAAATCCTTAACAAAATTCTAGCAAACAGAATCCAACAACATATTAAAAAAATCATACATCATGACCAAGTGGGCTTTATCCCAGGAATGCAAGGATTCTTTAATATCCGCAAGTCAATCAATGTAATATACCACATTAACAAATTGAAAGATAAAAACCATATGATTATCTCAATAGATGCAGAAAAAGCCTTTGACAAAATTCAACATCCATTTATGATTAAAACTCTCCAGAAAGCAGGAATAGAAGGAACATACCTCAACATAATAAAAGCTATATATGACAAACCCACAGCAAGCATCACCCTCAATGGTGAAAAATTGAAAGCATTTCCCCTGAAATCAGGAACAAGACAAGGGTGCCCACTCTCACCACTACTATTCAACATAGTTTTGGAAGTTTTGGCCACAGCAATCAGGGCAGAAAAAGAAGTAAAAGGAATCCAGATAGGAAAAGAAGAAGTGAAACTCTCTCTGTTTGCAGATGACATGATCCTCTACATAGAAAACCCTAATGCTTCTTTTTTTTTAAATTGGGGTATAGTTACTTTACAATGTGGTGTTAGTTTCTGCTGTATAATGAAGTGAATCACCTGGATGTGTACACATATCCCCTCCCTCTGAGAACCCGCTCCCTCCCACGTGCCCCCATTCTTCTAGGTCACCACAAACCACCGAACTGAGCTCCTGGTGCTATTCGGCGGTTCCCTTTAATGTTGAAACTTGTTTAAAGTGAATGGGACCGAAGGCAAGAACGATAGAGTGGAGGAAGGGAAGTGGCTCAGCGGGTGAAGAATCCTCCTGCAAGGCAGGAGACCCCAGTTCAATTCCTGGGTTGGGAAGATCCCCTGGAGAAGGGCACCCACTCCAGTATTCTTGGGCTTCCTTGGTGGCTCAGCTGGTAAAGAATCCACCTGCAATGCAGGAGACCTGGGTTCAATCCCTGGGTTGGGAAGATCCACTGCAGGAGGGAATGGTTACCCACTCCAGTATTCTTGCTGGAGAATCCCATGGACAGAGGAGCCTGGCGGACTACAGTCCACAGGGTCACAAAGAGTTGGCCCTTTCACTTCACTGCAGGCAGGTGGAGAAGGGGACGCTTCCCAGTGAGCAGTTAGAAGCTTTCCTGTCCCTGCCTGGGTGTAGCAGGAAGCCTTTACAGGCCCAGGGCTCCGGACGGCAGGCCGGTGACTTCATGTGTCCCACAGACTCCTTGTAGCCGGCTTCCTCTTCTCACCAAGAGGGACGTTGTGAGCCTGTCAGGGGGGAGTCTGGAACTTCAGTCCCAGTCACCATGGCGCAGTGGGTTTCAGGTAAGCCAGATGCCACATACAGGAAGCCTCCATCACGTGACTTCTCAAGGTCTTCTCCAAAGGGGGATGTGAGGGAGAATTGCAATGCCTCATTGTCAACATCCTTGTGAGATGTTTCCTCAAAACAAACGTTTAAGGGCCTCTCTCTTGAAATAATTCCCCAACTGGTTTGGGAAGAAGAAGCAGAGTTCTCTTTTTCACTTCACCAGGAACTCAAAACAGTGTGTTCATGAGTGATACCATGGGAGGCAGAGTGCAAACACAGCTGGAAAACCTCAGCCTAAAACTGAGAAACACACTTCCCTGCTTCCTCACACATGAAGGGGCAGCTCTCCGGTCCAGAGGGATCCCAGAGATTAACCACAGAGCTGAAGCCAGTCCTGAGCTCTTCTCTGCATCGTGTCAGGCCTCTGCCGGGCCCTCCAGGGGCCTCGCGCCCCAGGTCCACCGCGACCCTCATCCAGCTGGGTTCCTGCCTCCATGCTCCCGCCTGGGGTCAGCCAGCCCTCTGCTGGGTGATTTGTTTTCATGTCAGATCCTCATATCAACTACACACTGTTATCATCCCCTTATTTCCAAACAGCTCAGGTCATGGATGTAGTGTGGTCAGACTCACTTGTGTAGGAAGCGCGGATGTGGGATTTGGTCCGTAGTTTCAGCCAATGATTCTCACCAAGTCAATACAGCAGAACATCCTTGGGATGGCTCACCCTCCTCACCCATGTGCCCTGGTGTAACTCCCTAACTGCAGGGCATTGGCCTGTAACGCACATGTTACTGGGATTGTCCAAGTGAAGAATACAAAGGCAGAAAGTTAATCACTGGGCCCCGGGTTCTGCATCTCGGTGCCCCACAGTGGACCTTCGTCTGATGAGAAACACCAGGTCTTCATCTTCCTTCCGGCAATCGAGGAAGAATCACATGGGAAAACCAGGCAAGGAGTAAATCCTATTAGAGAGCAATCTATGTCACAACAAGGGCCTCTCAGTGGTAAAGAATCCGCCTGTCAACGCACGAGACCCAAGAGACTCAGGTTCAGCTCCTGGGTTGGAAAGATCCCCTGGAGGAGAAAATGGCAACCGGCTCCAGTATTCTTCCTGGAAAACCCTGTGGACAGAGGAGCCTGGTGGGCTACAGTCCATGGGGTTGCAAAAGACAGACACAACTTAGAAACCAAACAACAGAAGTCACGAGAAATTACTTCCCTCCAAGATGCTGCACGTGAGCTCAGGCCACTTCTCTGTTCCAACAGGTACCTTACTGAGATGGAGCCTCTATGACCATGGCTGGGAGGAACCACAGTCCAGTCAGATCTGTAGACTGGCTATTCCAATGGCTACCTTCTTCCTCAAAACAAAAATTCACAAGTATCACTTCCTGGGTAGCTCTGGTACACTCTTCATCAACATTGAAGATGTGTCACACACCCATGCGCAGGCACAAATACACATTCACACAGACCCACACACTCACCAGTGTCTTACAGACATGGCAGCCTGAACGCAGAGCCCTTCAAGCAATGTGTGAGCCACATCAACTCCCGCAAACAAACAAACACAAGGGAAGGATGGGATTCGGCACAATGCCACCAACTTGGGTGTGACCAGCTCTTACAAGTTAAAGCTGTTTTTGTTGTTATCATCTCCAAAAGAGACCACGGAAGAAGTGGAGGCTGTGACACAGTCTTTGGAAGCAGGCAGAATACACTACCCATGGGAAACTAGGGAAGTTATTTCTCTTCTCTAAGTCCCAGGGTGCTCACCTGCAAAGAGGAGATAATGACATGAACCTCGTGGAGCTGTTCTCAGGAATATCAACATGTCCCTTGGCCTCTGAGTTCCTAAGAGGGAATGTAAGTTATGGGCAAGACTGAAACATTATCAGAACTTCCCTGGTGGTCCAGTGGCTAAGACCCCTCACTCCCAATGCCTGGGTTCCATCCCTGGTCAGGGAATCAGATCCCACATGACACAGTTAAGACCCAGCGCAGCCAAATAATAAATAAATAAAATATTTAAAAATAATAAAACATTGTCTTAAATTTCATCTCATTTATCTTATCCTCAGTTCAGTTGCCCAGTCGTGTCTGACTCTTTGCAACCCCATGGACTGCAGCACGCCAGGCTTCCCTGTCCATCTATGTGCCTACATTTCTATTTAATCGAGACCCAGCTTAAATAATGAAAAGGGACCCTGCTTTGGCAGAGGTACCTGGGACAAGAAAACATGGATAGAATGAGAGAATACCAGTTTTACAGGAGACACTCATTTCTCGCATGGACTCAATTTCACCCCAGGGTTACCCCAGTGACTCAGCACTAAGGAATCACCTGCCAATGCAGGAGATGTGGGTTCCACCCCTGGGTCTAGAAGATCTCCTAGAGGAGGAAATGGCAACCCACTCCAGTATTCTTGCCTGGAGAATCCTATGGACAGTGGAGACTGGCGGGCTACAGTCCATGAGGTCACAAAAAGTCAGATACGACTTAGTGACTAAACAACAATATTAACCCACTGAACGAAACACACACATACACAGGGCTGGATGGGATGAGGGAACCACCTGTCCCACTTTACTGCCGGCCAGTGATGTTTGATAAGTTCATCCTGAGCAGGTTTACTTAGGGCATGGGAATCCTGGGGATATGACACCACATTCCAGACTAAAGATGTGCGGAGAAGGGACCCAGCCCCAGGGCTCTTTCCCAAGCAGGAGAAAGTATATAGGAGATGGAAGAAAAAATAAGCTCACATGTTTCAAGAAAGCATGCAAATATAAGAAATAATAGGAAAAAAGGATTCATAAAGGTTTAGTGATTCACCTAACCTTCTTAATGGAATGTCTGTGATTGTAGTTATTACTAGCATCACATTGTTCGTTAACAGCACTTCCCCTGTATTTGAAGACATAAATAGCTTATTTATGTTTTCAACTATGTTCAATTTTATATCTACAAGACAAAGTTCTGAAAGGCAGGGATAAAGTTCTAGTCATCCACACATCCCCTGACTCTGTGGAATAGAGTTGACAAGAGGTTTGATTTGTGCCCTTTGAAGGGAGCCATCTAGAGGCAAGTACTTCAAATAGCACCTCCATGCACTGCTAAGCAACTCAAAACGCATCCATCCATACACACATGTAACTGCAAAAGTAAGGCATACCCCGGAAGTAAAGTCTCTATGATAGTTACAAAATTGAATTTAGATCAGAAACAAAGCCTGAGAAGACAGATTTTTGCTTTCAGTTTTTGTTCATGGAGAGTACCATTTCTTTCACAAAACAAGCTTTATAGGAATAGGAACTGAGTAATCATCTTGTCAGTTACAATTCATAAAAAATAGGCTCCATCATTAGCTAAATACAACAATTCAAATACAATTTAATAAGTATCAAAAAACCCTTAAAAAAAAAAAAACACCAGTAGCAGCAAAAACATTGAACATTTGTAAACAAAATCACCAGTAACATTTCAGTTCAGTTCAGTTGCTCAGTCCTGTCTGACTCTTTGACACCCCATGGATTGCAGCACGCCAGGCCTCCCTGTCCATCACCAACTCCCAGAGTCCACCCAAACCCATGTCCATTGAGTTGGTGATGCCATCCAACCATTTCATCCTCTGTCGTCCCCTTCTCCTCCTGCCCTCAATCTTTCCCAGCATCAGGGTCTTTTCAAATGAGTCAGCTCTTTGCATCATGTGGCCAAAATACTGCAGTTTCAGCTTCAGCATCAGTCCTTCCAATGAATATTCAGGACTGATTTCCTTTAGGATGGACTGGTTGGATCTCCTTGAAGTCCAAGGGACTCTCAAGAGTCTTCTTCAACACCACAGTTCAAAAGCATCAATTCTTCAGCACTCAGCCTTCTTTATAGTCCAACTCTCACATCCATACATGACCACTGGAAAAACCATAGCCTTGACTAGACGGACCTTTGTTGGCAAAGTAATGTCTCTGCTTTTCAATATGCTGTCTAGGTTGGTTGTAACTTTTCTTCCAAGGAGCAAGTGTCTTTTAATTTCATGGCTGCAGTCAACATCTGCAGTGATTTTGGAGCCCAGAAAAATAGTCAGCCACTGTTTCCCCATCTATTTGCCATGAAGTGATGGGACCGGATGCCATGATCTTAGTTTTCTGAATGCTGAGCTTTAAGCCAACTTTTTCACTCTCCTCTTTCACTTTCATCAAGAGGCTCTTTAGTTCTTCTTCACTTTCTGCCATAAGGGTGGTGTCATCTGCATATCTGAGGTTATTGATATTACTCCCAGCAATCCTGATTCCAGCGTGTGCTTCATCCAGTCCAGCGTTTCTCATGACGTACTCTGCATGCAAGTTAAATAAGCAGGGTGACAATATACAGCCTTGACGTACTCCTTTTCCTATTTGGAACCAGTCTGTTGTTCCATGTCCAGTTCTAACTGTTGCTTCCTGACCTGCATACAATTTCTCAAGAGGCAGGTCAGGTGGTCAGGATTCCCATCTCTTTCAGAATTTTCCACAGTTTATTGTGATCCACATAGTCAAAGGCTTTGGCATAGTCAATAAAGCAGAAACAGATGTTTTTCTGGAACTCTCTTGCTTTTTCAATGATCCAGCGGATATTGGCAATTTGATCTCTGGTTCCTCTGCCTTTTCTAAAACCAGCTTGAACATCTGTTCATGATTCACGTATTGCTGAAGACTGGCTTGGAGAATTTTGAGCATTACTTTACTAGTGTGTGAGATGAGTGCAATTGTGCGGTAGTTTGAGCATTCTTTGGCACCAGTAACAACTTTACTCTTAATAACAAAGAATCCACAGTCTCCAAAAATATTAAATATATATAATAAAGAGAATATTGGTCATCTTTTTTCTTAATAGACAATAGTCAAAACAATGTTATCAACAGGAGACACAAGCAATATGATCGTAAGGCATGTTGCACGGTCTTTCTCGCTGTAGTCAAGTACATCATGTCGCTGCAGAGGGTAGACTTTCCAGAAGTCTTCTCCTCGCTGTGATCCTCGCACACCGGGGGCACTTGGCGGACTGGAAGCACTGCTTGTGAAAGCAAGCTCTGCATGCTGCAAGCAAAGAGGAGAGCCATCAGCAAGTGGGTAACTGGTTTCTCAAATGTGTAATAGACGCTCATCCCCAGCCTGGGGAGAGAGGACCTGAAGCCAAGAGGACTTGTCCCCAGCAGGTCATGAGGATGGGCCTCCCTGGTGGGCCAGTGGTAAAGAATCCTCTTGCCAAGGCAAGAGACACGGGTTCCATCCCTGCGTCGGGAAGATACCCTGGAGCAGGAAATGGCAACCTGCTCCATATTCTTGCCCGAGGAATCCCATAGACAGAGGAGCCTGGTAGGCTACAGTCCATGACGTCACAAAGACTCAGACATGACCTACCAACTAAACAAAAACAACAACAAGGCCATGAGGACCAGTGAAACAGGCCGAGAGCTTGGGTAGTGCCTCCCAGATCCGCTCAAAGACCATCCATCGTGGGTGCCGGGAGAGATGGTGGCTGATGGCTCAGGAGGTGACATCCCTTCTCTGGAAATGGCCCCAACCAGAGAGCGCTGCCTCGATCAAGGTTATGCCCCCTTGCTGGTCCCAGGCCACATCCAGTGACTGGTCAATATGAGGTCTCAAGGCCTGGCTGGCTCTCTGTCCCTAATTTGGGAAAATGCTGAAAATCTACCCCAGCTCTACAGTCCCCTGAGAGATGCACTGAGCCTTCATGGTAAGCATACCATCTTCAACTTCTTCCTTGGCCCAGGCTGCTGCCTTCATACCCTCGTGGGTGTGGAGCCTGAGAACAAACCCTAAGGCAATGGTTCGCAAACTTTTGGCACCAGGGACCAGTTTCTAAGAAGATAATTTTTCCATGGGTCAGGGTTGGGGATGGTTTGGGGATGATTCAAGTGCATTACATTTATTGTGCATTTTATTTCTATTATTATTACATCAGGTCCACCTCAGATCATCAGGCGTTAGATGCCAGAGGTTGGGGACCCCTGCAGTGAACTTGGGGTTGACTGTGATTCAATTACAAAACAGGTGCAGCTGTAACTTGCCCTGATGTAGAAGAATTGGGGGATAGGTCAAACAGGGCCACCTCCTATCTCTGAACCCTGTTCCCTGAGACATCATTCCCCGCCCCACTCACACCTCCTCCCCGTGCACCCAAAACTTTACCAGCTCCAATTCAACAGAGAAGCATACACTAGCATCATTATACCTTAAGAAAATAACACTATGCTTTAGTTGTTAAGCTGTTATTAAGCTTAAGTTGATAGCTCAATTGGTAAAGACTCTGCCTGCAGTGCAGGAGACCTGGGTTCGATCCCTGGGTTGGGAAGATCCCATGGAGAAGGGAAAGGCTACCCACTCCAATATTCAGGCCCAGAGGATTCCATGGGTCCATGGGGTCACAAAGAGTTGGACACGACTGAGCGACTTTCACTTTCAAGCTTAAGTTAATTTTGTGCTTAAGTTAACAAACTTTGTGCTTATGTTATTATACTGCTATTAAGCTTACAGTATTATGGTATTAAGATACCTGAACATCTTCTACACGTTGCAGTCTGAAATGGGAAAATGACAGCTGTACTGCGGCAAAATTCACAAATGAAGCCTTTTCCTTGACAGAGCTGTAAGAATAGGAGTCAAAAGTGAGAGTCTTCATGGGTCATGTTTCTCCCGATGGAGAAACTGAGCTCCACTTTCACAGAGCTCTATAAACACCAGATTTTCACACTTCCCCACCCCAGGTACTGAAATGTGTTATTCTAAAATCCCCTAAATTGGCTGTGGAAGTAACAAGTTTCTGCATTTTAAAGCTTTATATAAATCTGTGAATTGCAATTTTCATAGAAGTCAAAATGAAACGTTCTTCACAGGACAAAAGATAGGCCTAGGCAACATATCATATTTGCAGAAGGCCACTGAATGTCATGGATACAAGTAGTAATTAAAAAGCCTGTCCATGTCAGATGAAAGAAAAATTTCAGTTCGGTATTCTATAAGCCAAGATGGTAAACTCCTCTCACTACACAAGAGTTCTAATGATATACAGTTTCAAAAACATCATTTTTTAAGTGTCTGTGATTCCAGCCTCTAGAAGGAACAGAATACTATCTCCTGCCACAATGGATGGATCAGAGCAATAAATGTGCGTCCATTTTGTGTGGACAACTGCATCAGGGTAGTTTGAGGCACCAGAGAAAGATCATGATTTTCAACATGTGTTCTTAACTGATCTCATTTTATTTCTGGGAGCTCCCCTGCAATTCATCAGTCCATGAAGACACAGAGCTCCTGTCCCACTGGATCCTGAGTCTATGCGGCTGCACTTGGCACATCAGAGCATACGAGAATGGAAGGAGGCCACACGCTGGGCTGCGTGCTCAGACTACCAGTCACTTGGCCCAGGCTTGCATTCCAGCAGGACACTCTTGGTCTGGTACCGAACAGCTCTGCACCTCATTTCACTCATCGGTAAATAGTGCAGGGGCTTCCCCGGGGGCTCAGTGGTAAAGAACCCGCCTGCTAATGCAGGGGACGCGGGTTCAGTCCATGGACTGGGAAGATCCCCTGGAGAAGGAAATGGCAACGCACTCCAGTACTCTTGCCTGGAAAATCTTATGGACAGAGGGGCTTGGTGGGCTACAGTCCACGAGGTCGCACGAGAGTTGGACATGACTTAGTGACTAAACTACGGCGATGGAAAGTGTTGCTGGCACTTTCCTCAGTTTGTGAGGGTAAAGGAAGCAAGTGCAGAACAGCCCACCCGGGATCGGCCGCAGAAAGGACAGCTCAGGGCCACACCCGCCGGGGCAAGGAGCTCTCACCTCGCAGCCGGCCACGTGCTCGAGGGAAGCTTTCAGAATGTCCCTGAGCGAGGGCGCCAGCAGCCCCTTCTTGACCTGGACCATGTCCTCCAGGGAGAACAAGTGGAGCGCCTCCGTCAAGTGTCCTGGCAGCTGCTCAAACGCCTTCAGTGTGCTTCAGGAGAGAAAACCAAGAGGAAATCAGAAACTCACGCGCACAGGTCGGGGCAGGAACCCGGGACTGGGGAGAAGGGTCTGTTTTTTCCTGGCTCTCAAAACTGAAATTTTTCAACTCAACTTAAAAAAAGAAAAAAAAAAGCCCCAGGAACAAGTTAATCTTACTCCCTACTTTACATTTTGCAAGTTTTGCTTGGAAGCCAGGAAGTTAAAATTTCGTAAATAATGATTTCAAAAAGCTGAATGAGCAAAGTGTCTCTGACAGCTGCCCATGTAAACTTTGAGTGAAAGAAAACTTAAAATTTGGTTTTTGAGTCCTGACAACATGTACTGAGATAATAATGACCACTTTATTCAACTCCAGCTCAATTTCAAGTCCATCAGTGTGACTGATGGATATCTCAGGAGAGTTATTGATGCTATGACTCCCAAACCTCGGGTCCAGCACTGATATTAAGACACAAGCATCCAACTGAGTCGGGAAGATCTCCTGGAGAAGGAAATGGCAACCGACTCCAGTATTCCTGCCTGGGAAATCTTATGGACAGAGGAGCCTGGCAGGCTACAGTCCCCCAAGGAATTGGACATGACTAAGCAACAACCACAATCCAAGTGCCGCTAGTTAAAGGGACTTGGATGTCCCATGGGCATTCAGCACAGTATATAATCTTCTCCCAGCCCCCCGATCTCTTTCTGAACCCCCTATGTCAGTTAGCAGCATCACCATGCACTGCAATCCCAAGCCTACACTGCACCTGATGCTCTAGGGATGCTAAACCCAGTTTAATTCTCTGCCCAGCTATGGGTGGTCCTCGCTCACACTATTTCCTCGGCCGGAGGGTCCCTGAACCCTCGTTTTTGCTCTAACTTGCTCTTCAAGCTCTGGCTTTGTCCCTAGGAAGCCTTGTCTGCCCGCCTCCCCACCTTGTCCCTTAAAAACTACGTGCCGCCCCTCCCCCATGCCCTCAGGAGCACGTGCACAGGCACACGCTTTGGCAATGATCTCTCTGTGCTGACTTCCTCCCCAGACTCTCCCTGAACACGTGTCCTGTTGCTTTTTCATCTGAGGCACAGAGTGGATATTCAAGACATATTTGCAGATGGTAAGAACTGTGGATATTGTTCATGTTACAGAGAAAACTGAGGCCCTGAGAAGAAACGAACTTTTCACCCCAAAGCCAGGAGGTATAGCTCAAGGCCAAATGATTATAAAGGACAAGCTCCTCCCCAAGAAATGTAATTCAGAAGTAGTGCATCATTAAATAAAGATCAGAACTAGAAAGCAGCTTTAAAAGAGAACAAAATTTTTTAAAAACCTAAAATCCCAACTGGTAGCTCAGATGCTAAAGAATCTACCTGCAATGCAGGAGACCCTGATTCAATCCCAGAGTTGGAAAGATCCCCTGGAGAAGGGAATGGCAATCATTCCAGTATTCTTGCCTGGAGATCTCCATGGACACACCATGGGGACACAAAGAGTTGGACACAACTGAGAGACGATCTCAGCTATTATAACAAATAATCCTAACTCCTTGAGTAACTTTTCCTCCTCTTAAAAATATCTCTGCTAAATGAATTCATGCCTGGGCCTTTATGGCCATGGCCTCTAAAAGTTCATCCTCAGGACAAACCTATGAATGTGGTCAGAGATTCAGCTGAAGCTTAGTGTTTAGGTGGTTTTTTTTTTTTTTTATAACAAAAGATATTTAAAATGTATTAGGTGTTCAGTAATAGGACAATACTTAAATGAATACCACATCATAGTACAGAATATTATACAGCCAGTAAAAGTCGGCATGCCTCTTTATCAGAGTGTTTTATTTATTTATTTTTTATCAGAGTGTTTTAAAAGGCACTGGTACACCCATGAACACAGCAGCACTAGTCACAATAACCAAAAGAAAGCAACCCAAGGTGGATGGATCAGTCAACAAAAGATGGAATATAGAGACAATGTATGTATATTCAACATCACTCCGCCTTTCAAAGGAAATACTCACACAGGCCACAGTGTGAGTGAAGCTTGAAGACATGATGCTACATGAAATGCCAGGCACAAAACAATAAACACTGTATGATTCCACCCATATGAGGTACTTAGAATAGTCAAAATCATAGAGACAGAAAAGAGAATGATGGTTCCCACAGGCTGGAACAGAGGATGGAGAACTACTGTGGGTAAAGAGTTTCAGTTCCACAAAATGAAAAGAGCTCTTGGATGGATGGTGATGATGGTAGCAACATGAATGTACCTAACCGCTTAACTGTGCACTTAAAAAGGGTTAGGATGGTAACTTTATGTTACGTGTGTTTTATCACAACTTAAATACCCTGGAGAAGGGAAAGGCTACCCATTCCAGTATGCTGGCCTGGAGAATTCCATGGACAAAGGAACCTAGTGGGCTACAGTCCTTGGGGTCACAAAAGTTGGACACAACTGAACAACTTTCACTTTCATTTTTTTTTTCAAAACAATAATAAAATCCCATTGCCTAGGGTTGTTTTATACTTAAACTGGTCCATTCTTCTTGACATGTTAAATTCCCTGGTAGTGAGTAAGAACGTTTAGCAACATTCAAGAGAGTGTCTATATCCCCAAGGAGAGGCATGAGATGATCACTGTGCACTGGTGGAGATGGACCACAAAGCACAGAGGACCAGCAAGAGTGTGGAGGTTATCAGACCTCCCATTCATGGCACAGCCCATCCCAGCCAGCAGTGGTACCTTTCAGCAAACCTGCAGGTCTTCAACAGCTTCTTGATATGAAACAGCTGCTCCTGGATTTCCTAATGTGAGAAACCAAATGGGGGGGAAGTGTAATGTGATAAGTAACACTGGAAATTATAAGTCAAAATTAAATGTTATTTCTAACCTTGAAATGCTACAACTCTAGAAAATAAGCCTTTGAAATGCACAGTCTATAAAGCATATAGACTGTGCATATATATAAAGCATATAATGCACAGTCTATAAAGTGGCCCATGACTGAGTCCAGAGATCTACAGAGGGCCCAGGAAGGACCCAGGTCTTGGGGAGTCTAAAGCTTACACGATGTCTGGGGCCTTCTTTTTTAAAAAATACCAAACTATGTACAAAAGAGGGAGATTCTGTGATTGGAGACACCATGGATGTACCTGGAGGACATTATGCCAAGTGAGTGAAGTCAGACACAGAAAGACAAAAACTGCCTGATCTCATTTATACAGGGAATCTAAAAAAGTCAAGTACATAAAAGCACAGACTATAAGGGTGGATCCTGGAGTGAGGAGGTGGGGAAATGGGGAGATAACTGGCCCAGGACACAGAGTTACAGTTACCTAGGATAAGACCACGGCATTGGGAAGGAGCTGGACATGAGTTAGCGACTAAACAACAAGGATAAGTCTAGAGATCTCATGTACAGCATGATGAGTATCATTCACGAGACTGTATTAAAAACTGGAAATTTGTTAAGAGAGTAAGTTTTAGGTGTTCTCATCACATACACAGGTAACCCCATGAGGTGATGGATATGTTAATTAGCTTGACTATCAATCATTTCACTGTGTACATGTACATCAAGTCATCATGTAGTACCCCTTAAACACATACAATTTTTCTTTAAAAGATGGTGGTTGTTGAGTCGCTAAGTTGTGTCCGACTCTTGCATCCCCATGGACTGTAGCCCACTAGGCTCCTCTGTCCTTGGGATTTTCCAGGCAAGAATACTGGAGCAGGGTTGCCATTTCCTTCTCCAGGGGATCTTCTCTACCCAGGGATCTAACCTGGTCTCCAGCACTGCAGGCAGATTCATTACTGACTGAGCTAGCAGGGAAGGCCCATTTAAAAGATAATAAAATTCAAAAGCTAGGTACAAACAAAACTAGGCATAAAGATAAGATCTGGGTATGGGGCTTTGAAAAGAGCCTAAGCAGGAGGTCTCTGAAGCACAAGCTCCAGCTGCTGGATAGTAAGTCCACCCCTGAAAGGCTCTCTGGATCCCCAGAGCCGGGGGGAGACGTTCACTTACTGCCACAGGGCCCTTTTGGCCACTGAACTCCCTCCCCCAGGAAAGGTGGCTGCTCACCCTCACTCTGTCCAGTTCCTTAGCCTTCGTGTACAGGCCGTGGCTGACGTGCAGCAGGTTGAAGATGGGCTCATGCCATATGTGGTCCAGCAGGCGTTTGGAGAAGTTGCTGACGTAGTACTTCCGGAAGTCCCACATCCTGAGGATCCGGGCGGGAATGCAGGACTCCGAGTACGAGTGGCAGCAGTCGCAGAAGTACTTCCCCAGGTATTCGCAGTACCGGAGCCGCTTCACGAACTCTGCCAGGGTGCACAGGACGATGAGCACCGGCTCACCTGAGGCCGGAAACCCACCCTCGCCCCGCCTCCCACGCCCGCCCAAGGTGGAGACTCAAGATGGCTGTTCTCATGCTGGGGAGAACAGCAGCCACTGGAGGCCCTGAGTCATGGAGGGTCATGAGCTTCACTTTTGTGGAACGGGTGCTGGAAAACAGAACCCTGCCCCAAACACCTGGATTTGGAAGATGGGCCTTTAAGCTGACACGTGGCCAACAGAACATGAGATTCAAGGTCTGGGGATTTGGTGGGAATTCAGACCCAACCTCCTACTTGGCAGGAAGACTCTGACAAGCCCAAATCTCTTCAGGCTAATTGTCCTGAAGCCACAAAAACAGCCCAGAATTGTATTCTGTGATACCACAGGTATGAAAAATGCTTTTTAATGATAACGCACACTCTGTATGCTATCAGAAAGTAGTATCCTAAAAGAGTTCTTGGATAAATCCATGAGGAAGAAATAAAACAGAAAAATGCACAAAGGATGGGAATACATGGGAAGAGAAAACATAACCAGTAAAGATCTGAAAAACATATATGGTGACCCGCATCCCCTACACACACTCACTCACTCACTTTCACTCTCTCTCTCTCCCCCCTTTGGGGACAATCACTTCCTTAGGCAACCTTTCACTCCCAGGCCAATAAGCCTGGATTAAGTTCCCTGGCTATAACACCCATAGCATTCTTGACTTTCTCTTTCATTGAAAGTATCACCCAGTTATATACTTGGCTGATGACATCCTGTCAGCAAGCTCCATGAGGGAAGGAGCACATTCCTATCAACGAATCATCTTCACATCTGAACAAACTCTGGGAGGTACTTTAAAAGTTGGTGGAATCATAGTCACACATCTTCACAGTTTCTGACTCATACATTCAATATTTACTGAGGCACCAGGATACAGTGGTTAACCAGAGAGATATGGTCCCCACTAGACTTTAGCTGGGAAGATGAGTCATTGAAAGAAAATCATTTCCAACTGTGATGCATGGCAGGCACTATCATTCTACCATGGCAGGCATGGTAGGAAGTTCAGATGGATTTATGCTTTTTGTTTTTATTTCTTGAGGTGGAGATGCTCAAAGTCTTACTCCATCCCAGAACGCCTATCAAAGGCCAAGGGAACCCTTTCCAGCAAATCTCCCCTCCCTAGGCTTCCACAGGTCAGACCTATGGATGCTCTTACAGCAAAATAAGTGATTCCCAGTCTGAACTGGGCAACTCGCCTTTCTGATTGGGTGAAACCTGATTTTCTAGGCCCTGAGGCCACTCCCTCAAACTTTCTCAGAGGAGTCTGGTTAGGTCCTAGGTAAGCCATCTAATCATTTAACAAATATCTTTCAAGTCCCAACTGTGTGTGAGGCATACTTGCAGGAGCAGGAGATAAAGCAATAGATAACACAGACCACATGCTGATAATATGTGTATAATAGATAACTAATGAGAACCTGCTGTATAGCCCAGAGAACTCTATTCAGTGGTCTGTGGTGACCTAAATGGGAAGGAAATTCGAAAAAGAGGGGATATGTGTAAACATATAACGGATTCACTGTGGTGGACAGCAGAAAGTAACACAAAATCGTAAAGCAAGTATACCTGAATAACAGTCAATTAAAAATAAAATAAACCACGTATCTGTCCTCATGGAACTTAGAATCTAGTGAGAGACAGATAATAATAAGGAAGATCAATAAGACAGAGTATTTTAGGGAGATAAGGACTTGAATAAAAACAAAAAGGAAGGGGAATATCAAGTGTATGTGGGTGTTTGTAGCCAAGAGGGTGATGAGGTGGAGTTTCAGTAGGGCAGCCAAGGAAGACGTGAGAGTGCAGATGGGAAGGAAGGAAGGGAACTAGCCCCAGTTGTGGGAGGGCGCGCGGCGTGTCCAGGGGAGGGCATTCCAGGGGGAGAAAAGCACAGATGCAGATCCCTGAGTCAGGAGTGAGCCTGTAACCTTCAAGGACCAGCAGGGAGGCCATGTGGCTTGAGCTCAACGCCCGATGGGGCAAGAGCTGGGAGATGAGAGTCGTAAAGCAATGGGCAGTTACAGTGCAGGTCACAGTGGCCTCTTCACCACAGAGAAGGCAGTGTTATGAAGTGACTGTAACAATTTCTCATCTTAGACATAAGAACAACGCACGTCCCCCGTTTCTGTGCTATACGCTAGGTTCTCACTAGTCATGTGCTTTGTTCACAGTTGTATACATATGTCAATCCCGATCTCCAACCCCCCAAAAAGAAGGTACAGTCTATTTGTAGGACATACATTAAGTTAACCTTAAATACGTATTCCAATATACATTCAGTTCAGTTTAGTCGCTCAGTCGTGTCCAACTGTTTGTGACCCCATGGACTGCAGCACGCCAGGTTTCCTTGCTTCACCAACTCCCAACTCCTAGAGCTTGCTCAAACTCATGTCCATTGAGTTGGTAATGCCATCCAACCATCTCATCCTCTGTCATCCCCTTCTCCTCCTGCCTTCAATGTTTCCCAGCATCGGGGTCTTTTCCAATGAGTCAGTTCTTTACATCAGGTGGCCACAGTATTGGAGTTTCAGCTTCAGCTTACAATATACATCAGTTCAGTCGCTCAGTCACATCCAACTCTTTGCGATCCCATGAACCACAGCACACCAGGCCTCCCTGTCCATCACCAACTCCCAGAGTCCACCCAAACCCATGTCCATCGAGTCGGTGATGGCATCCAACCATCTCATCCTCTGTCGTCCTCTTCTCCTCCTGCCCTCAATCTTTCCCAGCATCAGGATTAGGTGCAGACAAATACTATTTGATTGCACTTATGTGAGGTACCAAGAAGAGTCAAATTCATAGAGTCAGAAAGTACATTGGTAGATGCCAGGGGCTGGGGGATAGGAGGTGGGAAGGGGGGAATGGGGACAGTGTGTAATGGGGACAGAGTTTCAGTTTAGGAAGGTGAAAAATTTGGGAGATGAATGATGGCGAGAGTTACACAACACTGTGAATATACTTAGTGCCACTGAACTATACAGTTAAATATGGATAAAATAGTATGTTTTATCCATACATGACTAATGTGGATGGACTAGTGATGTATGGATGTGAGAGTTGGACCATAAAGAAGGCTGAGAGTCGAAGAATTGATGCCTTTGAATTGTGGTGTTGTAGAAGACTCTTGAGAGTCCCTTGGACAGCAAGGTGATCCAACCAGTCAATCCTAAAGGAAATCAACCCTGAATATTCATTGGAAGGACTGATGCTAAAGCTCCAATACTTTGGCCATCTGATGTGAAGAGCCAACTCATTGGAAACGACTCTGATGCTTGGAAAGATTGAAGGTAAAAGGAGAAGAGGGTGGCAGAGGATGAGATGGTTAGAAAGCATCACCAACTCAATGGACATGAATCTGAGCAAACTCAGGGAGATAGTGAAGGACAGGGAAGATTGGCATAATGCAGTCCATAGAGTCTCTAAGAGCTGGACAGGACTTAGTGACTGAACAACAACAAGAGTATGTTTTATATTATGTGACTTTCATGACAATTAAAAAACATTAAAAAAAATGATGCAAACTGCCCAACTTTCTTTTGGATGTATAGAGAGATAATTAGGAAACCTAAAATTGGTTATTTGGGGGGCTTTCTTACTTATGATGTTTAAAAATGTAAGAGTATGGGTATGAAATTATGTAAATTTCATTCATATGCTTATTAATGAAATCACCATTGAACAAAAGATTTGTTGCTGTCTATATTGTCTTGCATGCACTTGAGAGAAATGAATAAACCAATATTTATGCTTTAAGGTAAAAATGTCATTGCCTAATAAGTAAGCAACCCAATATCCATACTTACTAGGTTCTATTGGCGTTCCACAGCCAGCACAGAAAAAATTTTGGGCTATTACCACGAGATCCCTCCTGAGGACAGAAAATGGTAAGAGTTATATTTCAGAAAAGGCCAACAGGGCATTTTTCACTGATTGGAAGAGAAATTGACATTGGGATGTTTTTCTTAGTTTGAGGGCTTAATTTTATCATTTTTTCATTTGGGAAAGAAATAGAATTTTTCTTTCCCAAGAACAGAGCTTTCTAGTTGTGTCAGGAAGCATTTAACAAAAGGCTTCTTGCTGTGTGCTGTTTTGGATCTGTCAGGAACCCTCTGGCCCTTATTAATTCCTGAATGTTCAGGAATTAAGAGGAGAGGCACGCCTTTCCCGGGGCTGAGGAATCCAGGCATTTCTCATTACAGTGATAAGTACCTTCTTCCTTTTTATGAGCCAAATGGTAAAAGATGATTGTTTGCAGCTCTCTCTTTGATAGGGATCATCTTATGTTTTGTAAGTCTGGAATTTTAACATTTGTCTTTGCTGAGGATTACTACGGTATATATGCCCACGTCACGTTGATTAAAAACACCTTTGCTCCATCAGAGCTTTGGTCCCGTGTCTTTCTTTCTTTTCCTCTTTCTTTTTATTCTTTCTCTCTTTCTCTCTCTCTATTTCTGGCTAATTCCTTGGAGCGCGGAGGCCCGCTGAGCTCACTTTCCCGCCCGGGCTTCTAAGACCCTCTCGAGAAGGCACACTGCACCTTCACCCACTCGAGAGGGCGCCTGGTGCATCCGTGCGGCAGCGTGAGCCCTGAGAACGGGGCTCTATTGGCTTTCCGCGTAAACCAGGGGATATCAGCCTCTTTCTCTCTCTTACTCTCCGGACCACCAGGTTCTGGTCCACTAAAGGACCAACATAGTTGAAATCTCTGGGTCTTTTAAAAGCTCTTGCTACCACCAAAGCAGAAGTCAGTATCACAAATAACCGTTCCACCAGAGTCTTTAGAGACTTCTCATGTGGCATCACAGAGTTCTCTCTCCTGAGAGGACTAGAAGCATATAATACATGGGAGGAGGTTCAGGGGGACAAGACACCATCCCCAAACTTGCTTGGGAAGTTTACAAATGGATCCAGGGACATTTAGATGAATATGAGGTATTGTAAGACAATGCTGTCAAAGATTTTTGGTGAAAGATAGAATATTGAAGTGTTTGCTATTCAACTGTTAGTGTTGCAATTCCAAAGGGGATTTGGCAATATGGAGAAAGCTGTAACACTTTAATACAGTTTAAGGTCAGCAAAAATGGCCAAGGTAAAAATGCATGGTAAAAATATGTGTGCTTTAGAGAGAACCCAGGGAAATCCCAGAGGAAAGACAATCCAGGTCAAGAGAAGTGACTCCGCCCAAGGCTTGGAGAGGGAACTCTTCTCACTAAGCAGCCCCAGAGAACTTCCTCATATTCTCCCAAGAGGAAAAAAAAAACCAGTCTATAAGGCACCTCTGTGGGGCACAGGCAATAACCATCGCAGACCCTTCATAACTCTGCAGTTTGCACACTGTATTAAATACCAACCAAGAGGAATGAAAAAAAATGCATTTGGTTAAAATATACTTTTGTCTACAACGTCATATACTCTCAGAATAAATAAATTAAACTATTACTTTAAATTATGGGATTCCAAGGTGACTCAGTGATAAAGAACCCATCTGCCAACGCAGGAAATGCGGGTTCCATCCCTGGGTCAGGAAGATCTCCTGGAGAAGGAAATGGCAACCCACTCCAGTATTCTTGCCTGGAAAATCCCATGGACAGAGGAGCCTGGCGGGCTACAGTCCATGGGCTCGCAAAGAGTCAGACATGACTGAGCAACTCAGCACAGCACTACTTTAAATTATTATATATATATATATCTGTATATCCTTTTTGCACCATCTTATTTGTCTTTTAGAATTTTGTTACTTCTTAGAGAACAGAGGTGTTTTCATTTGCATTCTGTCACGTTTTTTGACTATAAGTTAGTTAGTTCAGTTTATAAGAGTTCTCCTCAAGATGAAGTGTTCCTTTAAAAAAATGAATTCACTGACTTTTTATTCCACATTGCCCTAGAAAATAGAGTGGTCTAGTCTTAAAATTACTGTATGATATTTTTAAGGTTCACCATTAGCCACTTAATATGAGCCTGTTTACTTCTCAATTGTTATGTAATGTTCATAGTTAAGGAAACATAGTTAAATTCTCAACGTGTCAAAACTTACAGAGGCCAAAAGCCCATGGTAAATGGGGTGCCAAGAAAGCTAACTCAGAAAAATGTGCCCAAATTTCTTTCTCCTAAAACAAATTTTCCTTTGTCCCTTGGTGTTTTATTTCTTGCCTTCACCCGTCTCCATGAAGAGACAGAAGGAACCCGTCACAGCTTGTGTTCTAACTGGATGGGTGGTCAAAGCAGCAGCCTAGACTTACTTGAGTGGTGGATGAACATTAAATATGATTTGAAACCTAGGGGGCGCCCAGTCTCCAGTCCGTCTGATCCTTGACTTCAGTTTAATTTCCTGGACGACATCTGTGCTGGATTCAAAGTCTTTCTGGACCCGCTCTTCATTTACAACCTGCATAAATAACCCAGAAGAGGATTCAGGAGCAACTTAAACAAGCACATTTCAAAAACTGAAATGAAAAGAACGTTCAGCTGTGTTCCCAACATTAACCTTTACCTTGAAAAATAAAAACGGCTTTTAAGTGAGTAACAGAAGCTGGCCAGAGCCGTCTCTGTGTCTAAAACCCTTTGCAGGAGAACTGCTTCAGACGCCACCCAGCTGAGATCACTCTGCTTGGAATTTTTAGTTAGTTTTTTTGTTTCCAGACTGCGAATTACTGTAAGTAGGTCAGTGTGAACTGGAATGCCTTCCTGCCTAGCAGAAGCCCAAGCCTCACCCTGCCTCGTCAATGGCTGACAGACGCTGTGGATCTGAATCCCCTTCTCCAGGAATTATTCTCTGCAGACACTGCCCAGCTTGTACAGGTGCAGACCCCACCCCCACCCCGACCATGAAACTTTCCTCTTGGCATCTAAACTCCAGACTTCTCCGATTACCATCCACATCCTCCACAGTTTGGCCGCTTTTGAGCCTTATTTCCCAGGAAGATTAAGATGAACCCTCCCCCAAACATACCCCACTACCCACAAATATGTTCTCCAACTACATCAAATGACTCTGCTCAACAGACACACCACGGGGACTGCCCCAGTGGTCCAGTGGTGAAGACTCTGTGCTTCTACTGCAGGGGGCACAGGTTCGATCCCTGGTCAGGGAACTAAGATGATGCAGCCAAAAGAACCAAAACCCAAAAGCACCATGCACCTCCCAGTCACTTTTACTCCAGCTGCTCCTTCACCCAGAGTGCCCTTCATACACCCCTGCCTGACCTGCTGCTGTTCTGCCTGGCCTGACACTTGGCTCAAGTCCTGAGATCTCCATTCAGCCTTTGCAAGTTCCCCTGATGACATGGAACACCGCCTTCCCTGCACTTCCGGTGTGCTTTCTCTCCTGCCCCGATTACAGCCTCTGCACCCCATGCTCTGCCCGCAGTGAGCTGCCTGCTTGGAGGGCAGTGCGCTCCACAAGGGGACCAGCCTGGACTTTCAAATGAGGCAGGCTGGGGGCTCGACTCCCGCTCTACCACTGACCAGCCCCACTGAGGGTCTGCAGCTAACACCTTAAACTTAAAATAATGGGCTTCCATGGTGGTCCAGTGGTTAAGAATCCACCTGCCAATGTATGGCACGTGGGTTTGATCCCTGGTCTGGGAAGATTCCACACGCCGCAGGGCAACTGAGCCTGTGAGCTGTAACTAGTGAGCCCATGCGCTGCAACAAGAGAAACCACTGCATTAGCCCTGGCTCACCACAGCTAGAGAAAAACCTGTGCCTAGCAATGAAGACCCAGCACAGCCATAAATAAATGAGTAAATAAATAAAATTTAAAAAAAATAAAATTAACAATAGCACCTACCCATAGGAGATATGTGAGGATTAAGACATGAATTGCTGAGCACAGGCCCTGGTACATTACAAACACCCAATAAACACCAGATTCATCCTTGCTTTTGAGTCTCCCCTAACACCCAGCAGTCATACAAGGAAACACAGAAACCTCTGATGTGGAGAGCAGGCAAAATGAGAATTTAAGAACTGAAGATCAAATTCTGTTGAGACTTACTATGGAGCCAGCTTCATCGAGGGAGCCTGCCAGCTGATAATGAACTTCTGCCAGCATCCAGCATTTCTTGAATACGCGGTATAACTCTTTGGCTATCAGCTCAGCAGAATTGAAGTTTGGCTCATGAATGACACTGCAGTGTAAGAGATGCAAACATGGAAAATGATTTTCATAAGAAGTGTGTTAAGGGTCTTTTGCTTCGGGTTTTTAACTATTTCCCCTCCTCAAAAAAGCAGAGGAGGTGACACACAGCAGACCACATATGCATCAACCACACACCAACAGTTATCTTACTTAACTCAATCCCTCCACGTTCCACAGAGCAGCTTGTGTTTATTGAGGGTACCAAGGTGGGGAGGGGTGGGGAGAAGAGGACCGGGTTTAAAGTCAGAAGACTTGGGTTCAAGACCTCTCTTTTGTGACCCCATGGACTGCAGCCCAGCAGGCTCCTCAGTCCATGGGATTTCCTAGGCAAGAATACTGGAGTTGGTTGCCATTTCCTTCTCCAGGGGATATTCTGCACCCAGGGATCAAACCCACGTCTCCTGCATTGGCAGGCGGATTCTTCTCCCCTGAGCCAACTGGGAAGCGGGTCCGCGTTCTCCCGCTGCTATTTAACAGCATGGTGTCCTGATGCACATTTCATCTGAACCTCAGTTTCTACACCCATAAAACTGGGTTTAAAAACCCCTGCCCATCCCACCCATGAGGATTAAATGAGAATGTGTACAAGTCTTTCAAACACTCTAAAAACACTGGAGGAACTTTTGTGGTGATTGTTTCATTTCTAGACAGTGATCCCTGTTATTGGAACTGGCTGAGTTTGGCCCAAGATGTCAGATGCCTGGTGTCCACAGTGCCTCAGAGGAGATGGCCCAGGGGTCTGTGTGCTGATGAAAGTGGGAGGGAGATACCTCTTAGAGGTGTCGGAGGAACATCCACAGGGCTCTGTGGTATTGCTGAAATCTCCAAGTTCTGTGGGAAAATCAAAGAGAAGGTAATGGAGGGCTTTTAGTCTGTTTCTGTTAATCACAGTCAATTTGATACGAACACAAAACTAGCTGCCTACATCTAAGGACCAATTATTCAAGATCTCCATCCTTCAGGTTCTTTTGCATTTCTGTTATGAGATAACAGCTATTATGAGGCCACAGATGGGATTTTAAAATATGCCCATCTGAAATTTCACCAAAATATAATGGAGGGGGCCAAACAGATATCAGACCCTAATGGTATCTGCTTTTGCATTCAAATCTACATGAGATGAGAGATTAATATCAAGACACCATATATTTTTTTTAACATCAGGGGCACAGTCTGATTCGGGAAGGGGTTTCCCTGAATAACAGTGTCTTGTGTTGTGTGTGATGAGTGTCATCAGGTGTGTGGGGGAGGGTGCCTCCATCACAGCCAACATCACAGTTTGCAAATCTCACCTACGATAACAAAGTCATCAAAGTCACATTTGCAGTCCTCTTCCGTCACCTCAGAGAAAGTAGGTGTTTCAACCACTGGGCTCACCTGTAACACAGCGCAACCTAGAGGAAGAAAGGAAGAAAAAAAAGACTGTCTAACCTACAATACCTGGCTACATTGAAATGGAGGAATGAAAGGGCTGAGTTGACCTGAAAAGAATCTTAAAATTCAGCTGCAATAATTAGAAAGGTCAGGGGGTGAGGAGGGAGGTGGGAGGGGAGTTCAGGACGGCAGGGACACATGTATACCTAGGGCTGATTCATGTTGATGAATGGCAAACACCATCACAATATTGTAAAGTACTTATCCCCCAGTTAAAATAAAAAGGGCAGGGAGCTATTTTTGTGTTGTTCTTATGTTCACAAGATTAAGTGAAACATACTGATGAGTCTATTGGGGTCCATAGGAGTATTCTACCTACTTCCATGGAAGTTTGAAATTTTCCATAATACAAAGTTTAATAAATGGAAGAGATGGGAAAAACAATCTTTTGTTGTTTTTGTTCACAGTAAGGAAAAGAGTGTAGGTGACATGAACATTGTGCTAGGTTGAGTGTGTGTGCTCACTCAGTCGTGTCCAGCTCCTTTGACCCCATGGACTGTAGCCCACCGTGGGACTTCCCAGGCAAGAATAACTGGCGTAGGTATCAAACCCATGTCTCCTGTGTCTCCTGCATTGGCAGGCAGATGCTTTACCACTGAGCCACCTGGGGAATCCACTAGGTTGAATATGTTCCCCTAAATGTCCCCTACCCAGCACCTGTGAACGTGACTTCATATGGAAACAGGGTCCTTGTAATCAAGGCAAGCTGCAGTCACACTGGATCAGGGTGAGACCTAGAGCCAATGTGAGTGTAAAAAGGGGGAAGTTTGCACACACACACAGATACTCAGAGACCAAACATCCTGTGAACATTGGAGGGATGCTGTACAAGCCAGGAGCAGCAGCGACTGCCCAGAGTCTGGAGACAGACAGGGACCAAATTCTCCCTCAAAGCCTCTAGAAGGAACCAACCTTCCAGACAATTTCATGGCCAACCTGTGACCTCCATGACTGTGAAAGGATCCATTTCTGTTGTCTTACACCACCCAATTTGTAGTATTTTGCTACAGGAGCTCCAAGACACTAATACAAATATGTTCATGCTTTCTATCCCTAATACCAGCTTGGAGAATTAGCCTAAGAATGTCTTCACACAGAGAGAAAAAAAAGTGAAAAAGGAAGGTTGTGATCACAAAGGAGTTTTTAAATCCATTTAAAGTGTTAAAATATTGAAAGCCACCTAAATGCCAAATAACTGGGAAAAGACTTTGCAAATCATGCTCTTCGAGAAACACCCTCACTGAAAATGTGATCACTGGAAAAACATTCTAGCTGGGGGATATCAATTTCTCAGCTTTGGTTTCCTCCTGGGTTAAATGGGGGCAGTTTCACCCACTTCTGTGTTTCTTACACTCTTTTGATCATGATAAGCAGTAACATACAATTTACTTTGCAACCTGCTACAGGCACAAAAATATATATCACTGATAAAGTTCCAGGAAGCATCACTCACCCCATGTGAGGTGCGTGCTGATACTGTCCAATTGTTTGTTTGCTTTTTTAATACTGTCTGGATCCATCTGCAATTTGTTGAACTCTGCTCTACCTCATGAAGTAACCTCTACGACCATAAATGTCACAAGGGTGATACTTGATAAAAGATCAATTTTTTATCTGGGTGGTAGAAATATTTTAAATTTTATTTAACATATTAATATTTTAAAAAATTCAGCTAAACATGAGCTTCCAGTCAACCAATTCAACACATACTTATAAAATATTTCAGGCAAAGCCCCACCTGTGGATCCCCAACTTTTGTGGATACCCAGTGCATCACGGACTCCTTGTTACCAGGATGAATGAAAGAGGACAATGTGGGGAAGGCAGCCAGTGTAAGAAGAGGAATGCTGGGTGACAAGACAGAGGAAGGGGGAAAGCAGGACTGAGCCTAAGGAAAAGCACGTGGATTTCACAACTGAGTGGCACATTCCAATTCCATTTCCATTCTAATTCCAAGTCAAGTGGCAGAAATGGTGGGGATCGTCAGGTTACTCCAGAAGGACAGTTTGACAGCTGTGTGTGGAGAATATAGCAGAAAGCTTCCTCATATTTCTCCTCACTCACCTTCATAGCCACTGTCAGACGAAGTGGAAGACCCAGATTCCTGCTTTACATGGGTATAAAAGGTCCCTTCCAAGTCTGCCTGATCACTCCCAAGCGGCCTGCTGGCCTCTTCGGTGTTCCAGGTCTCTGTGTGCTGCTGACTTAGAATATTACACTTCATTTTCTCCATGACTGATATAATCATATCTGCAACGTAAAAGTGGGCATTTTCCTGCAGAGGCAAAGATGATCAGTTAAAATTCTCACAAGCATAATCAACTTGGTTTCCAACCCCCCCCCCCAACACTGAGGGTGTATTAGATTGAAAAATCAATCTAATTTATTTAAGTGGAGTTATATTTAAGTTATATTTAAGTGGAGTTAATGCATAGACATATATTTATTTCACTGTGTTATCATAGGTCATTACATCAAGAATAGCCCATATCTTCCAGAGGTGGAAGATTTAGCCCACTGCAACCAAAAGATGACACAAGTTGAATTTCCTGTGATATTAAACCCTAGACTGGTGGTGCTGCAATGGGAGACATTACTCATCAATCATGGAAAATTTCCCAGCTAAAGTCAGACCGTACCAGTCAAATGTTGAAATGAAACTTATTTGCCACACCTCCTCCAGTGAAGTTTACAGACTGAAATCAGAACAGGCATACTTCAAAGTGTTAACCCTCTTGGTGGTTTTAAAAAGAAGGAAGCCATGTTCACCTTTTCTACATCAACAGGGAGAACGAATGCCTCTGGTGAGAAGGAATTTGAGGAAATAGTTCTTCCGCCAACTTGAACAGCATCTGCCAAGACAGCAAGTTATCAAAAATGGAGAAAAAGAAATTCAAAGTTTATCTAAGAAAACAATTTTAGGGAGTGACTTTCAAATGTTATTTAAAATATTGGCACAATTCTAGAATAAAATATGATGACACAAGAAGAAAGACTCCTCTGATGGTAGGCATTGTAGATGGCAGAGGGTCATCATTTCTGCAGGAAGCTACTGGAATAACATGAGAGGAATCCTTAGAGGAGGCAAGGGAGAACCACGGGAATGGAGGAGAGCAGTGAGGAAGAGGGGAAAGAGAAGAGGATCGTGTAAACTACCTACAGGAGATGAGAAGGAACAGTCTGGAAGCAGGACCATAAGAATTACGGGATCATTCCTCCAACTCACTGCAAATGACCTAAAACTTCCTGTTTACAGTAACAAAATCTATCTGAAAAAGGTCAGCACTGCTTCTCTAAAATGATCTTCCTCTAGTCAGAAACAAGAAGAAACTGCAAAGGTTATATTCGGCTGACTCATCTATTCTGCATCCTTATTAAGCCACTCCATTACTGGCAATGAACGCCACCAAGACAAAAATGAGGTCTGTCATGTGATATCTGATTGCAGCACATACGGCAAAACATTTCTGTGACATCCATAAGCGCTGCTGTCCCGAGCTGATGAATCAGAACCAAGTGCTACGGATGTCTTGATGGTTTTAAAGCTCTTGGGGTGGCAAAGAGAGAGGCCAGCAGGATTCCTCCAACTACTGCAGGGAAGAACTGATTCCATGATGGATCTGTTTCTTCTACTTTAACCTGTGCTTCCCGTTGCTTTGCTTCACTGAAAGGATACTGTCCACACATAATGGCCTGCCTCAGGGAACCCTGCCCCTCTGCCTGAATGTTAAGCCAAAATGCCTTTTGTTCAGGACCCTGTCCACCAGTAGATGGCTATAGGAAGGAAAAAATTAACACATTCCTTCCTGGAGGCTGGCCATTCCAGGAGATAGTTGTAACATTAACCATCTTTTTTACTTTACATCCTCACTTCCCCCATCTCTGTTCTATAAAAGAACCTGGCATCCAGACCCTGATAAGATGGTTATTTTGAGACATTAGTCTACCATCTTCTGGGTCAGCTGGCTTTCTGAATAAAGTCATATTCCTTGCCTCAACACCTCATCTCTCAGTTAATTGACCTGTCGTGTGATGAGCAGAGTGGGTTTGGACTCAGTAACATAACCCCTTCCTTGCCTCGTGTTCAAGAACTCCACTGTTCCATGGAAAACTTTGGCCCTCTTAGCTTCAGAAGCCATCTGGGGTGGGCAAACTTTTTCTGAAAAAGACTATATAGTAAATGTAGGGCCTGAGGGCCACACAGCACCTGCTGCAATTATTACTCAGTTCTGCCACTGCCCTGAGAAAGCAGCTATAAACAAAACAAACACAGCTTTATCTGTAAAATCAGAAGTCTGGTGGCATTGGGTTACAGGTACTGGTTTGGGGACTCTGAGGATAGAGGGGAAAATGCAGAGAAAAATCAGGCAGCGCCTTCCAGTTCCAGCTCTCCACACACCAGCTGTGCCTCTGCAGTAAAATTTCCTCATCCTAGGAATTAGGATAATCATTTTATTAGGAAACTAAAGGAGCTGAGGAATGTAGGAGCACTGTAAACATGGAGATCCTTAGCCAACAAAAGGAACCGTTTCTTACAGCCTCAGGAAATTGCAGACAGGCTCAGCTGTGTTTCCCTTCCATATAATCTAAGAAAGGAAATCCCTGCTACTGCCATTTCAGATGCAGCAGATCCAGGAAAATGCCTCATGGCAAATGCCTATTCTGCCTATTGCTGCCTCCTACACCAAAGAAAGAACCAGATCACTCGGGGCTTCTTTTCCTTAAACTGGGGGAATGAATCCCCTTGCCAGGTTTAAGACAGATGGTCAAAAAATGGAGTGGTTTTCACTGTTTTTGAACAGAAGGGGCTGGTGTGTTTGTAAATAAATAATTTTATTTACTTTTCTTTAAAGATATCCTTTGATGTGGACCAGTTTTTAAAAATCTTTATTGAATTTGTTACAATACTGCTTCTGTTTTATGTTTTGTTTTTTTTCTAGCTGAGAGGCATGTGGGATCTTAGCTTCCTGAACAGAGATATAACCTGCTCCCTCTGTACTGGAAAGCAAAGTTGTAACCACTGAACCACCAGGGAAGTCCCAGAAAGGATAATTTTACATTGCAGAACAACTTCTTGCACAGGAACACAAAAAGTTATTCGGGGCAGGGGTACATTAGGCCCTAAAGATCATCTTCTGTTTATAACTTGTCATGGTGGTGTTCTGTGGGAAAGACTTTCAATTTTCTCTCTTTTCTCCTCACCCTCCCGTGAGACAATCAAGTAGGAGACTAATTTCTCAGTTTTCAACCACTAAATTTGCAAGTCACTTTTTTCCTGAGAACTATCCAGGCAGATGAGCAAAAAGGAAAAAAAAGGCCTGCAATCAGACTGAGCTACTGAGCATGCATGCCATCAAACTGTGCCACATTGCTCAAACTTGGTTCTTACCTCAAAGTTAACTCATTGAAAAGATTGTCCGGAATCTGCTTACTTTTAAATTGTATGTTAAAGATTGTCACTATCTCTGAGTTTTCAAAAGTTTCAGTAGAACAAATAAACCTCATATCTTAGGAAAGGGAGAGGACTGGTTTCTGCTAATAAGAAATAAATACACGTGCTTGTACACACACACACAAACACACACACATACACAATTTAAAAGGCAGCTTTTAAATTGCTTTGAAATAAAAAACTTCCTTGACTATTTGAACTAGGATTCCAACAAAAATACAAATTAATGCAAAGTGAATATAGTATAGTTAATATTTAAAATTAACTAAGCATGCCACAAATCATAATAACAAGAAGAGCTTAATTTATTGACTCGCGTGGCATCTGGCATGGATTACTTGGGTTTCAGAATTTTTGCATTTTAGGAATATGCGCCTGACCTTAGAGCAACGGGAGACCTGGTTTTAATTGGAAAAAAGTTTTGTCCGGTTTGGAGGAATTGTGGTTCCTGTTTTTAAACCTTACGATTTTTCTAGTCGCACCCCGTCCAGGTGAATCTAACAGGGAGGTGTGTTCCTCTCCCACAGGAGCGCTGGTGTGAACCGGGGCCCACTCTGCGGGGACCGCTGTCCACCATGACACCGAAAGCAGAGCACTTCCGGTGCTCTCCCACAGGGCGCACACCCACGCTCTAAGACGCCAGCTGGCCCGGATTACTGACTAAGTCCTCTTGCATCTCAGGAGAAAGGGGATCCTCGACTCCATCAGCTGTGACCCTCCCAGTGGCTGGGCTAAAGATGATATGAACTGAGCTGGCACCCCGGCTGGTGAGCATCGTGGAAAACCGGAAGGGTTTCCTCACGAGGAATACTCAGCCTCGGCCCCAAGCAAGAGCAGGTGTGAGATCAGACAGGAAGGGTGGAAGTCCAAACTAGAGTTACCTGCATCAGCAGAAGCTGTCAGCTGGGAAGGCTTGAAAAAAGCCCTGCCATGCTCAGGACGTGGGGGACCGGACACAGTCTTGGAGCTCGTGATCAGAGACGCGTGAGGACAGCGTCTTGGGAGCACTGCCCGCTCTTCCTTCGAGGTGAGAGAGGAGTCACTGCCGTTGCCGGCAGAGTCCCGGGCAGAGGAGCTGCCCACGGAGTCCGTGGTGCCCTTCGACAGTGAGGTCTCCACCGCGGAGTCCCCAAGAGACGAGGGTGAAGCGCCCAAGGGAGATCTGGTGTCGGACACAGCGTGGCTCTCTCTGTTCCCCACTGCGAGCCCCCGGGGGAACGAGTCCTGCAGCTCTTGCTGCACACATGGGGGGTTAATCCAGGCAGCTTTGTGCCTTGTGAACCTGATATCTGATGGGCAGGAGGGGTGCTCAGTGTCCAGGAGGCTGGGCAAACCATCAGTGTCGCCTGGGTCATCGCTGACCCCTTCCCAGGGGTCCACAGGTGAGTCCTGCCGGCTCGAAGACTGTGACACCATCTTCAGGGCTCAGGGCTAGTGTGAATTCCCTTGTGCTGTTGGATTGGACCTTGAACTCACCACATGGCCAGCTGGAGGGCTGGAGAGTTTATCTGCAATGAGTGAGAATCATTTACCATAAACAAGGGCTCAATCATATTTTTTAACTCCACAATCTTATAAGGAAGCAAAGAAACTTCATGTTTCAACAGAATCTGGACTTTGCCCTAAACAACACAGCAAACTCCACTTAGATTTAAAAGTAAAGTATTAATAAATAAGTAGGTCATAAAACTAGCAACAAATGTAAGGGATATGACACTGAGATAGGAAAGGGGTTTCAAAGCATAAAAATAATTCTTTTTATGCAAGGATAAAGTCGTATAAGGATACCGCTGATAAAAAACTAAAACAACAGCAAAGTGTAAAACATTCCATGCATTATTTCAAAATTAAATGTCAAACCCAAAATGGGAATGCTGCCTAGGAGGAAAGACATGTTTTCATAGTTTTCTAAATTATTGTTATTATTGGGGTATAACTGCTTTACAATGTTGTGTTGGTATCTGCTGTACAAAAGAAGTGAATCAGCTATAACTATACATACATCCCCTTGGATCTTCCTCCCAACCCACATCCCACCCTTCTAGGTCATCACAGAGCATTGAGTTGAGCTGCCTGCACTAGCTATCCCACTAGCTATCTGTTTTACATATGGTAGTATACGTACATTTCTTCTTTTTATTTACTTTGTGGTCGTATTTCAACAAAGTGGACCCATGGCATGTGAAACTGAGAACAACCAACAGCACTAAAAACTTGGTTTTGTGTAACTGTACATGAGCTTATGAAACAGATTATAAAAGCGATAAAAAGTTATGATTTGCTTATAATATCTAAACAACACACTGTGATCTAGATGCTGTCTTTAAAATGGTCCACTCGCTTTTTAGCTCCATTTTTCGCATTAGTAAATCAGGCAATGATTACAATGTTGAGAGTGATACAGATGAGAAGCACTCTTGTCACTAATTACAGCCCAGCACGTGTGTCTTCCTGACACTCTCCTGCTGTCCCTCACATTGTAAAGCTCAGCCTTCAACAGTCCCTGCCAGATTGGCAAGGGGAAGGTTTAGCGATGAAGGTGTCTGCTTGGACACTGAGCCTAAACAAAGGGTGAAGTCCATTGGTACCCTTCAATAAGCCAAGGCTCTGGTCCTCATACAGTTCAAGGGCTTTAAACATCAGCTTTATGTATACAGGTGACTCCCACATGGATCTCTATTCCTGACCTCCCCTGAACTCCAGACTAGTGTATTCTACTGCTTATTTGACATATGTCTAGGGGCATCACACCTGACATATCCAAAGAAACACTGGTTTCCAGCCCCTCCTCCTGCCCCCTGGCCAAATCTGCTCCTTCCTGGTTTTCCCCATCTCAGGAAACATACCCCCCAGGTGCTGAAGTCCCAAATCTAGGAGTCATCATGACCCTATCTTCCAGAGCTCTCCATCTTTAACCCACCAGCAAGCTTATTCCTGAGCTTCCCCGGTAGCTCAGAGGTAAAGAATCTGCCTGCTGACGCAGGAGACTCAGGTTCGATCTCAGGGTGGGGGAAGATCCCTGGAGGAGGAAATGGCAACCCACTCCAGTATTCTTGTCTGGAAATCCCACGGACAGAGGATCCTGGCAGGTTACAGTCCATGGGGTCACAAAGATCAGACGTGACTGAGGACAACAACAACAAGCTTACATCTATAGCTCCCACCTAGTCTAAGTCACCATTTCTCCAATGGTCTCCCTGATTCTTCTCACCTGTTTGTAATCAAGTTATTCAGAGATATCTTTTATAAATCTAAATCAATCCCCTATCTGACCCTGTCAACTACAAACTGGCACTTGCCATCTACCTCTGCAAGGAGTAAACATGTGCCGCTGAAGCTACTGATTTTCAACACCTCCTGAAGGAGTTGAGGGTGGAGAGCAGAAATGAGGCACCCCGTGCTCCTGGGATGAGCAGGACTGGCAGGATAGGTCTTCAGATAGTTAAGATATTTTCAGGAGCTGATTTTATGAGCCACTGTGTATATCTCCTCATATCTAGAAAAGCCCTAAAATCCTTCATGGTGATGACTATTCCTCGTGACTAGCAGAAAGCGTCACGAGACTAGCAGAAAACTTTTGGAAAAATACGTGCTTGATTGCATATACTCTCCCATCACTAAAATCACACATATACTGACCTTCCCCCCTGCCTCTTTGGAGCAGTTTCCTAGAGCTATCTGAGGTGCTGTCTCCTGGGCGAGACCCCTCATTTGAAACTTAACTCACAGGCTTCCCTGGTGGCTCAGTAGTAAAGAATCCGCCTGCCAATGCAGGAGACACAAGTTCGATCCCTGGTCTGGGAAGATCCCGCCTGCTGTGAGGCAACTAAGCCTGTGCACCACAACCCGTGAGCAGGCGCTCTCCAGCCCAGGGACTCAGCTGCCGAGCCCATGCGCCGCAACTCGAGAAAAGCCTGTGCAGCAGCAAAGACCCACAGCTTAAAATAAACACATAAATAGAATTATGTTATAGAATTATAAATTATAGTAATAATTATATAATTAATATAATTATAAATTATAGTGATGATTAGATAATTAATATCATATATTATAAATTGTATTAATAGCTATATATTATATAATTATAAATTATATTAATATAAATACAAGTAAAATTATATAAAATAAAACTTAACTCGTAACTCTCACGTTGTGCATTTTTTTTTAAGTTGACAACCCTCACCCCCATCATAGCTTCCCATTAAATCCCGAATAAAATCCAAAATCCTTACCTTGTCCCCCACGCACGACATGACCCTGTCCTGCAGACTTCTCTGGCCTGTCCACCCTCTGTCAGTCCCAGCTACGAAGCAAGCTCTCAACTCCCACAAGCTCTTGTTCACCTTCTGTTCTAGTCCCTCTGTTTGGACCGCTCTCCCCTCAAATGACCACACATCTGACACCTTCCTGTCTTATGCACTCCTGGGTTTATGAATGACTTCCTCAAAGAAGTCTTTCCTAACCACCTCTCTTAACACAGTTCCCTGGTTACACCGCATCACACCACTTTGCTTAATCGTCAGCACAGTAGCTCTCAACTTCCTGCTGCTTACTGTCATCCTTGTCCACCTCTCCACCCCGGACTAGAAGCTCCAGGAGAGCAGGGGCCTTGTCTCAGACTGGCCAATGGGGGCTCAATAAGAGCTTCAGACTGAATGAACACATCCAGCAAAATGAAAATAGAGTTACAGGCTAGAGAAAAGACTTCTGTGATTGATATAACTGCACTACTATCACGGCAGACCTTCTCATCACAGATGGAAGTGAGTCCCTGTTTCCTAAAGATACGAAATTTTTCTCACCCAATGCTTACAAATAGACCCAAAAAGGCAATGTGAAAATTGTTCTAAAAACCTTTGGGTTTTCTTGATTTGGGGGTCTTCCATTTTAGCTCACAGCTTTTGCAGTGATGCAGGAGACATGTTGTTCAGTCACTCAGTCGTGTCCGACTCTTTGTGACCCCGTGGACTGTAGTCCACCAGGCTCCTCTGTCCATAGGATTTCCCAGGCAAGAATCCTGGAGTGGCTCGCCATTTCCTTCTCCAGGAGATCTTTCCAGACCAGGAATCAAACCCACGTCTCCTGCATTGGCAGACAGATTCTTTACCACTGAGCTACCAAGGAAGACTAACGCAGGAGACAGATAGACAGACACATGTGTATGTGTGTGTGTGTGTGTGTGTGTGTGTACACCAACCCAATGGACATGAGTTTGGGTAAGCTCTGGGAGTTGGTGATGGACAGGGAGGCCTGGCGTGCTGCAGTCCATGGAGTCACAAAGAGTTGGACACAACTGAGTGACTGAACTGAACTGAATGTGTATATATATATATATGCCATCCTGAGAACACAGCACAAGCTCCAAATCACCAGTCACAAAATATCACAGGATTTGGTGATAAAGTGCCAGCTCTCACTATCTGAAGTGTTTCATTTTCCTTCTCCCGAGCTCAAATTCCACCTGTGCCCCAATTTCTCTGTCACACATCTTTTCCTCTCCAGTAGTTTCAAGTGTTATAATTACAAAAAAAAAAAAAAAAAAAGCCCACCCATGACTATGGTTTTATAAAATGCCCCAAACATAGAAGTCTAGAGTAAAAAGTGAGACCTTCTCATCACACCAAGCCCCACCAACCCCAATTCTTTCCCAGAAATAACACTGTCAACCATTTTATTTCTTCCAGATCTTCTATGAATTAACATACATATGTCAGATCAGAAGATATGTCATTTTTTTTTATACACACATGCAATCACACCGGACATAAGCTAAATATACTTTCTTTTACTCAATATGTCTTGAGGGTTCATACTCTTTTTTTTAACTATCTTACCACTTTTAGGGTATAAATGTATCATAATTTCTTAGTCATATTCCTATTAATGAAAATTTATTTTCAGTTTTTTACTATTATAAAATATACAGCAATGAACATCTTTATTCATATTGCTTTTTGTTGATTTTCTTTTATTATACCTTTTCTTTTACTAGTTCTAATTTTAGTTCTGAGCCCCTGGCCTATGATAATCTTACTATTTCCAAAAGAATGAAGCTATGTAAGTCGTGTTTTATTCTCATATTTCTACACATCATATTTAGTTTTCTGTGTGAGAGATGATTACAACTGAGAAATCACATGGTAAGTAATAGTGTGACCTCTGTGTTTTTATAAACAGATTAAAGTTAATAATTCAAAGAGAATGTCATTTATGAGCCTCTCAGATGTGGAAACAACTGCACTGAGCAAAAACAAGACTTTCTTATAAAAAGTAATTTTCAGAAGCAGGTGCTTGTTCTACTTCCTTCTAGAAAGATGTTCTTGTTTCACACAAAGAACCCGCAGATCTTGGCTTTGCCAGGTTATAAAATAAGAGCTCTTTAGAGCGGGAACAAAACCACAGGAATTCAAGCTATACCTAAGGTCACAGCTGGGCAGTGGCAGAGAAAGGCTGGCAAGCCAGGCTGGACACTCATTAGGCAGCATGAGTTTCCCTGAGAGACACATGGACACCGAGGGCAGAGCAGTGACGGGGAGCAAAGCCCAGTTCCTGGTGATAAGATGCCATCTCCATCTCTTGGTCTTCGGGGCAACAGATAATTCATGCGATACCAAGAAATGGTTTCTGGTTATGTTGTTTATTGCCACACTGCTCACAAACTGTAATTCAACTAAACATATTTATTGAGCATATACTACATGACTGGCATTGTTTTTGTTTTGGTAGCACGGGGGTTACAGTGGTGACTAAGATAAGCTTCCTGACTTCCAGTAGCCTACATTCTGGCAGAGGGGAGATGGGGACTAAACACATACATTGATACCTCTCAGGTACTGACTGGCAGTAGATAATAGGAATCTAAGGAATGACTGGCATCTTCTCCAAGTCCTCCCCACTGTCATAAATGAGCTCCTTTGGATCAGAGATGCTTATGTGCAAAGATAAAAGTCCATCTCCAACCAGTTATTAAAGGAAGAGAAATTTAGTTGCAAAGCTTACTGTCATTTCTACTGGGATTTTCCTTTTGAGAGTAAACCCAGGCCAGATTACTAGTTAACACATGGGCAGCAGCAAAGGCCCTAGGCAAAGAAGAGACTCCAGGACTTCCCCCACCCACCCTAAATCATTCTGGAAGGTCCCTGTGTGTTGGACTCAGTGGTCCCACTGAGAATGACTGCATCACTAGGGCCACTGCTGGGGTACAACATCCACTCCAAAGATGCAACCTTTGCAAGAGGGGAAGATGACTCATTGTGAGTCACCATGACCTCTAGAGTGACCTCACAAAAGCCCAGTAGACTACAGTATTAGTCGCTCAGTTGTGTCCAACTCTCTGCGACCCTATGGACTGTAGCCCACCAGGTTCCTCTGTTCATGGGATTCTCCAGGCAAGGATGTGGAATGGGTTGCCATTCCCTTCACCAGGGGATCTTCCCAACCCAGGGATCAAACCCAGGTCTTCTGCATCACAAGCAGATTCTTTACCATCTGAGCCACAAGGGAGGCCCAAGCAGCCAGCATTTTGATGGTAGATAAACTACTTTAGCAGCTAATAAAAACCCTTAACAATCTTAAAGGTACTCCATGAATAGGCGAAGTATTCAGGTTTAGGATTTGGGGTTTTCTCTGCCTCAGCACTAGCTAGTAACTGAATACATAGCTGGGAGCATCCGAGTAAAGGCTCATCTTAAAGGTGATCTTCTCAGATAGGCCTCCCTGGTTACCCTATAAATAATGGCAACGGCCCCTCCCTAATAGCTCCTCTCCCCCTCCGCAACTCTAGTTTTTTCCTCCTTACTCCTCACCACTAATCATCATTTTGTTTAACCTCAATGACTAACACCCACTAGAATGTAAAATCTTTGAGGGCAGTTTTTTTAATATTTATTTGGCTGCGCCTGGTTTTCGTTGTGGCACACAAGATCTTTGATCTTTGCTGGGGAGTGTACGACCTAGTTCCCTGACCAGGAATTGAACCCAGGGCCCTTGCATTGGGAATGCAATCTTAGCCACTAGGGAAGTTCCCAGGTTGTTGGGTTTTGTTTTTTTTTTTAACTGGAGAATAATTGCTTTACAATGCTGTGTTAGTTTCTGCTGTACAATGAAGTGAATCAGCTATGTAACTTTTATTTTGATCACTGCTCTGCCCCTGGTATCTAGAACAGGGGCGCATAATAGATGCCCAACAAATACATTGAGTGTATGAATAAGAATGAACAAACTCACCAACAGTACCTAAGCATGGTTATATTGGCTATTTCTATTGCCTAAGAAAGGAGTCCAAGAGCAGGCATCACCCTGTAGAAGAAACTGGAGATTACAACCTAAAATAGCTGCCAACAATTTCCTTAGAACAGAGGATGTTAGAGAAGAGAAATTGCAAACAGGAGTTGAGTGTGAAAGGTCGCATTCATTCCTTACAACTCTATGGTGTCTTAGTGAGCATGCCCAGTAAGAGACAAAAGCAAGCAGAGAGTGAACTGATCTTGAACCACGGCACATGAGCACTTCGGTTAAGACAGTTCCCCAGAATCTCTTCCCATCTTTCTGTATCTACTTCCCTTCGTATTTTGACTTAAAACAAAGGCTCATATCCCCCCAGGACATCTGCACACTCAAGTGATCCCAGATCACCCAGAAATCATCAAGATGCCCAGTAATGAGACTTCATGGCTTCTGTGTCAGGGGCCGGGAATCAGAGTCAACTGCAGTTTTCAGCCAGCTGCCCCTTCACTGTGTTCGCACGACAAGAGCACAAGGAAGAAGAGTTTACTGCAGTGGGGGCGGGCGGCGCCACCTGACTCCTCTCTGGGCAACTTAACCTTGGCAGTGACCCTTACTTGTGAAGGTCTGTTGTCAGAAGAACACAGAGGAAGGGCAGAAAGCAGGGTGGCGTGGGAAGGGGAAGACCCAGCCAGGGCAGAGGTCCAGGAACCCCACATATTTGCTTAAGGAGACTTCAGGGTTGCCCAAGATGCACAAATGTCTGACTTCCCCTGTGGTCACTGCATATGTCACACGTGACACTCTCATTCTGCACAATGAAAATTTATGATATTTCAGGTGTTCTTAGACCAGTCTGGGAACTGAAATGCAGCCCATCAAGGGACTCACCCAAAGTCTATTAGCAATCAGCAGAAGTAGAACAAAAATAAAGGTCCAACACCTGATGCAAAGCTCCTTCCCCTGGTATTTATGTGTTCCGTGTGGGCTGAAATTAGCAGGATATTTTCAGTTTCCTTAGCAAAGTAATTTTAAGGATTTCCCCATCAGGTGCGTCACAAAGCATGGGATTAAGAACCACACAGCTACATATATTTGATCCCATGCGTTTAGAACAGTTGTCCCCAGAATTTTATGATATGACTTCCTATTTGAAAAAAATCTTTGTTATTTACATCTCCAATATAAGACTATTTACTTATAAATCTTATATATGCACAGATATTCTAATACACTGTATAACTATAAAGCATTATTGAAACAGATACAAGAGCAGAGCATTTTGTTCTTGCTTTCCAATGAATCATCTTGTACCCTGCTGCTGCTGCTAAGTCACTTCAGTCATGTCCGACTCTGTGCGACCCCATAGACAGCAGCCTGCCAGGCTCCCCCATCCCTGGGATTCTCCAGGCAAGAACACTGGAGTGGGGTACCATTTCCTTCTCCAATGCATGAAAGTGAAAAGTGAAAGTGAAGTCGCTCAGTCGTGTCTGACTCTTCACCACCCCATGGACTGCAGCCCACCAGGCTCCTCTGTCCATGGGATTTTCCAGGCAAAAGTACTAAGGTATATAACTTCCACTTTGGGGACCACTGCTCAAGTAATGCTTTACTCAAAATCTTATATACAAAAATCAATAACAAAAAAGACTTATACATGGATATAATTAGGTAACTAAATAAGACTTAAAGATGGCTAGATTCCCATGTTTGGGGAAAATATTGGGTTGGAAAAATCCAGATGAACTTTTAGCCAATTCAATAAAGTGGGGAGCCATATTAGAAAACAGTCTGACAGTTCTTCAAAGGGTTTAACGTACAGTTACCATTTGAGCAAGCATTCCCACTCCTGGCTACATATCCAAGAGAAACAAAAGTATGTGTTAACATAAAAAACTTACATGTAAATATTTTAAAACTGAGATATATTTGAGTTTAACGGGTACAGCATAATGATTTGATTTACATACATCATGAAGCCTTTATCACAGTAAGTTTAGTGAACATCCATCCTCTCATAAAGTCACAAAATTAAAGAAAGAGAAAGAAATATTTTTCCTTGTGATGAGAATTCTCAGGATTTACTCTCTTGACAACATTCACACATAACACACAGCAGTGTTAGTTACATTCATCCTGTTGTACATTACAACTCTAGTACTTATTTATCTTAGGGCTGGAAGTCTGTACCTTCAACAGCTTTTATCCAGTTGTCCCTTCCCTCCCCCTCCACTTTCATCACTGGAAACCAAATGTCTGACCTCCTCTTTTAAAATCTGCTTTTGGAGTATAGTTGACCTACAACACTGTGCTAGTTCCTGTTACACAACACAGTGATTTGTTATTTCTATACACACATGAGTGTTAGTGGCAGCATTGTTCAGAACAGTTAAAAAGTAGAAACAACGCAAATGTCCATCGATCAATAAACAAAGGATGCTACTTTGGTCACCGGATGTGAAGAGCCAATTCATTGGAAAAGACTCCGATGCTGGGAAAGACTGAGGGCAGGAGGAGAAGAGGACGACAGAGGATGAGATGGTTGGATGGCATCACCGACTCAATGGACATCAGTTTGACCAAACTCCGGGAGATGGTGAAGGACAAGGATGCCTGGCATGCTGTAGTCCATTGGGTTGCAAAGAGTTGAACACAGCTGAGCAACTGGACAGCCAGCCAGCCATACAGTGTAACATCATTCAGCCACAGTAAGAAGGAAAGTACCAATACATGCTACAATATGACTGAGCCCTGAAAACCCTACTAAGTGAAAGAAGTCATTGACAAAAAATATTTCTTATTTCTTTATGAATGAACGAAATTGTCCAGAATAGGCAAACCCATAGAGACAGAAAGTACATTAGCAGTTCCTTTGGGGGATGGGAAGATAGGGGCAACAGGTAAAAATGTCTTTCTGAGGTTCTAAATGTTTTCAAATCAACTGTGGTGATGCTGGCACATATCTGTGAAGATAAAAAAAACCATTGGATTGTATACTTCCAATGGGTGAATTTATGTTATGTCAATTCTATCTGCATCTCAATAATGCTGTTGAAAAAATGAAATGGGCCAACGGCCATCTCCCTTCCAAAAGGTCTAGAAAGACTAGAGATGCTGTATTTCTGTGGACCACGGGCATCAAAGGAGCACAAGCTATGAGTCAGGCTGAGAACAATGGAACTGAAAATTAAAAGGGGAAATAGAGACTAGACAAGGGAGCAGGAATAAATGTGCCTAAAGTAAGCATGGAGAAGGGAGAGAGCAAGAAGTGAGAATGCCACGACTGAGCTATGCAGAAAAAACCCCCAAAGGCCGGTAACGGCAACACCATCGGCGTGATGGCTGGGTACCGGGGCATTGCTTGTCTGCACTGAGTGTTCCAGGCGTCCACCCTTCTCTTTACACCAGCACTGCGGGGGAGGTTCTACTGGTCCCAATTTATAGATGGGATGACAAAGTCAGAGAGGTTAAGTATCATGGTCATGTTCGGTTAAGTGCCTATCTTTCAGAAACATATACAGAAGGATTTAGAACTGATAGAATTTCTGGAATTTGTGCTTTAAAATAATACAGCGGGAAGGTCCAGGGAGGGATATGGATGAAACACAATGGGCCACGTTGATCATTGTTGAGGATGGGAGGAGGGCACGTGGACTGTTCTCTCTACTTAATGTTTGAAATCTTCCATAAGACAATTTCCCAAGTTAAAAAAAAAAAAACTTCATATGTGCTATGTCTTCCTGTGTCCCTAAGTTACCCCTCTGTCCTCCTTACCTATCACCTCTAAAACCCTATGCCTCTATACCCCTCTGCACTCTATAACCCCCTCCTCCACCCACCCCATCCCAATCTTATTCTAATTTACCCTTGGATTGAGACATTCCCCACCACCCTTTTAAAAGCTGCATCCCTACAAGTGTACACTCTCCCCATTTACTGATCTACTGTGTTCCACAGCACTTAGCCTCTGACTGCTTACCCATCAGCAGTGATTCATTACTAACTCTTGGATGGCGTTTACTACAGGCCTGACACGGTTCTAAGCTTTCTAAACACATATACTCAATCCTCCTAACAACCTATGAGGTAGATATGACCACACCATCTTTATTTTACAGAAGAGAAACTGAGGCACAGTTAGTCAATGGAGCCAGTTTCCCACCCAGGCTAGTCTTGCTCCAAGTCCACATTCTTACCCACAACTGCACAGGGGTGAAGGGAAGACCGTTAAATCTCATGGACCTAACCCCCTCTCCAGAAGATCAGCAGTCACCAAGCATGGAGTTGCTGCTGTGAGCCCGGTAACATCAGGAACACTGACACGGTGACTCCCCCAGCCCAAATCTCCATAGAGACCAGAATCTAAATTAAGAGTGAGAACCCCAGCCCCAGAAAAGATTTTATATAGGTCATAGACAGTTCAAATGATTTGACAATTGAACCATATTGTTTAAAGTACCCTTGGGACGTCCCTGGTTGCCCAGTGGTTAACACTTCACCTTCCAATGCAGGAGATGTGGGTTCATCCCTGGTTGGGGAGCTAAAATCCCACATGTCTCCAAGCCAAAAAAAAAAAAACATAAAACAGGAACAATATTGTAACAAATTCAATAAAGACCTTAAAAATGGTCCACATTTAAAAAAAAGCAAACATAAAAAATGCCCTTAAAAGTAAGTATCTTCAGAAGTTCAAGTTTCCTTACCTACCAGATTTAAAGTGGCCATCCTCAATTTCCAAACAAAGAGAGAACACAGGAATAGCTTACATATATTTTTAGGACTTAGCTGTTCTCTGACCCACTATAGCTTATTGGAATAAAAGAATGTAGAAGAATATAAGGATTAAAAAAAATAAAACCCTCCACCCTCCAATTTTCATCACCTGCAATCAACCACAGAAAAGCACGTATTGAACATGGGTGCCATTCAATGTTACCTGCCAGAAAACATTTGAGGTCTAATTTGCGTTTATCTCTTTTAATGACGGTAATGCTAAGGATCTAAGAAAAAAACAATTTTCAAACATAATTGCTGGGCAAACCACATCATGTGTAGTTTCCTCCAGGTTTTACTTATTTGCCATCTGCCAGTCATTTGTCACAGCTGACAGAAACGGGACTCTGAAACTTCCCTTTACACTATGAGAAGTCTTTCTTTCCAGCTCACACTCCATGTTCCAGTGAGAAATAAAGCATTCACTCAAAAGAGGATTATTAGCACTGTTTTGTGCATGAGAAAAGTGAGGATCAGAAAAAGGAAGTAAAGACCACACAGCAGGGGTTTCCTGGTGGCTCAGAGGTATAGAATCTGCCTGCCAATGCTGCAGACACAGATTCGACCCTGATCTGGGAAGACGCCACAAGCCCCGAAGCACCCACGCGCCACAACTACCGAAGCCCGTGAGCCCCAGAGCCAGGCAACAAAAGAAGCCACCGCAATGAGAATCTACACACCGCACTGAAGAACAGTCCCTGCTCATCTCAGCTACAGAAAACCGGCAAGCAGCAATGAAGACCCAGCACAGCCAAAAATAAAATTTAAAAAAATAAAGACCACACAGCAATTTGGCAATTAGTCCAGAATCCTGGATCCCTGCTCCAAAGCCTTCAGTCTCTCTCACCCCGGCTGGGAGAAAACCCAGTGCAGATGCTAAGCAAAAAAAAAACAAAAAAGAGTACCAATCAAATATAACTGTTATGCCGACAGAAGAGAAATTCCTCACTGCTCACTGTGTGACCTTGGGCAAGGCACTCAACCTATCTGTGCTTCAGTTTATTTACAGATTGTTGTGAGAATTAAATGGGTTGTAATGTGCATATCTGAGTCTGGCACACAACAGTCTAAAAGTTGGCTTTATCATCACCATCAGGTGATGATTTTTAATTTTAAATTTTATAAGAATTTACAGTTCTGTGTAAGACAGTCTCAATTGTATTTCCCAAACTCTTAAATGAGTCATCTTTCAACTCCTTTTAGTTAAAATGGAAAAGCCAATCAGAGGTCCTATTTGATCCATAAAAAGATAAAATATGACAGAAGGGCTCTAGTATTGCTCACGTTTATAATCTCTGGAAGGCTGGACATGCTTATCTAACAAGGACTGCTTAAATTTTAACAGTAAGGCAACCAACCATGCAAACCTCTCCTTTCAGTATTAGAAATATGAATCTAAAATTAGTACTAAGAGAAACTATTCAGATTCCTCCCTGCCATTATCCTGTGCTGTGTGTGACTGGTGTAGGAAACATTTCCAGAACTCCTATCTTCCTCTGAAGATGTTCGAATTAAAATGCTTATTCTTGGATGCCTACCCTTGGCTCCGACAGAATTTTCCCCTGTCAGAAAACAAGAACTCCAACTTCAGGAAATGTTTTTGGAGCTAACTGATCTCCCAGAGAACATGCCCAATCAAATCTAACCTCCCAGGGGCTTCTCGGGTGGCTCAGTGGTAAAGAATCTCCCTACCTATGAGGAAGGCCCGGTTGGATCCCTGATGGGGAAAGATCCCACATGCCACGTGGCAGCTAAGTCCAGCGGGCCACAGCTACTGAGTCTGTGCTCTGCAACAAGACAAGTCACTGCAATGAGAAGCCCCCGAACGCAGCTAAAATAAGCAAAGAGTAGCCCCGACTGGCTGCAACTAAAGAAAGCTTGCACACAGGAAGACCCCCGCAAAGCTAGAAATAAATTTTAAAAATTAAAAAAAAAATTCTAAGCCCCCCACCCCCAGCCGCCACAACGACTTTCAACTTGCCTCAACTCTCCGAGCACCGCCCCCGCTTTCTACACGTCCTAAAGGAGTTGATGAACCAAGCAAAGTTCCCATGCTCTGATGTCACACTCTGTTGGGCAGAGTAACTGGCGCCTGTGCCGTGAAGAGTAATTGCGACAAGAGATTGAGAAATAGACACATCTCACCCCGGCAGGCAACCAGGAAAACTCCAGCGCCGCGGAGAAGGTCCTGCCGCATCTCCGCTACAAGCAAGGTTCGGTTAGGGGCCAGGAAGGAGGTGTGGTCTGCAATGCTAAATTTGTAGAAACCACCGAAGATGCTTTTCAAAACACCACCCTCCCTCCGTTATCTTCCAAACCACCCAGGAAGGTGGAGCACCTCCGATCCTCCCACGTCTCACGCGAGCAAACTGAAGTTTAACGAGGTTTCCTGATTTGCCGAGACCTCCCTGCTATTCGACTTCAGGACAGGGTCCAAGACACCCAAGTCGGCCGACCCCCAGTCCTTTGCACTTTTGCCTGCAAGCCTATTTAAAGATCCTTTCAAACTGCACTGCAGTACCACAGGGCAGCGCTTGATCATCCCCTTTCCTTTGGGTCTTCATTCCCATTGAGGCTAAATGACCCCTCTTCGGAAGGTTCTTTACATTCTCCAAGCTGACAGCACAATTCCGCAGGAGATCGGTAGCAAACCCCCCGCGCGGTCACCGGGCAGGCGGGGTGAGGGCGAAACGCAGCCGGCGCGTCCCCGCCGCAATCTCAGCAGGTGGATCCCACACCTAGCGCTCGGCCGAAGCCCCGTGCTCTCGCCTACTTCGGTTAAGCGGCAGAAAGTGGCTGTGCCACCACTTTCTTGGGGCGTCATGGGGAGGTGGTCCTCAGGGGTGCCCTCGCCATCTGGGTACGGCTTCTGTGGAACCGAGAAAAGTCACCCGGCGTCCGGGACCGCTTCAGGCTCTGCGCTCACGGAAGAGTCTCTTTGCGACCTCCGTGCCTGGCGGTCCGGCTCCTCCGCCCCTCCGGACCCAAGCCGAGCACAGGGTCACCAACCACCCCGCACCCCATCCCTTTGCAAGTCAACTCCCCAAAGATCTCCGGGGGTGGGGGGACTCAGCACTGCCCTGACCTACCTTGGGGTTCCCCCCGCACTCCCCGCTCTGCGCACGCCTCTCTGGCATCCCTCCCACCACCCTCCTCGCCCTCCCCCGCCTCCCGCGGTCCTCGCATCCCCGGCCGGGTTCCGCTCACCCAAGCGGCTGAAAAGCCAGCTGGGCGCCGCGCGTCGGCTCCTCTGCGGGCCGGGCTCCGAGCGGCGTCGCGAGGTCACTGCGCCCCCCAGCGACGAGAGAGGGGGCGTCGAAGGGGAAGCGGCGCCCTGACACCGCCCCCGCCCCCATCTACCCGCGCCAGCCAAAAATATCCCGGGCTCCCGCAGCAAATCCGAGAAACGCCCCCAGCGGAGCGAAGCGCCACTTCCCCGCCTGCTGCTCGCTGGAAGGAACGCGGCCCCCTGCCTTCCTCCCGTCCCTGGACCCTGGGTGGCGCGGACTGGGGTCTGCCGGAGCAGCTGTGCACCGCCCCCCCTCTCCCCCCGGTTGCCTCCGGAAACCCCGCCCTACCCCTCGCGGGGGACTCGGATGGAACAGCGCTTTCTGGGGTGGAAACGAGATCATCACAGACCTGGCGGACGTCCACGCCCAACCCCAGAGTCCCAAACGGGTGGTCTCTAGCACCAGTGCAATTGCCTGAAATGATGATCTTAGCAATTTGGATTCAAGTCTGCGCTGCAAGCTGTGGGCCTGGCGGGGACCTGCAACTTACCCGGAGCGCGAGCCACGTCTCTCTGACCTCAGCGGGCTGCACCCCGCGGAAACCCACCCGGAGGACGCCACGGTCAGCATCCGTCCAACCTAATCGTCCTTGTCCGCTGGCAGCCAGGGTTTAGAAATCCCATCACAGCTGTGCCGCGGAGAGCACGCGCATCGCGGGGGAGGCTGGGGAGAAGCAACCAACCAATACAGAAAGTTTTCACAAATAGAAACCCAAGCCCTGACTGTTCCTACGGCCGAATGCATCACGTCCCACGCCACCCCCTGGGAGCTTCTGCGCCCTCCAGCAGCGCCCCCAGCGTCTCTTAGGGATAGAATCTCCCAGTTACCTGCCCGGGTAACAACACGCAGGTGAGCCAGTCCTGGCTTGCTTAGAAGAGGCCCTTCTGCTCCGTAAAACCAAACCCGCATCGCACTCCTTTTAGGTTCCTTGGCTTTGCCCTTTGTCAGTTCCAGGTTGTGAAACCACGTCGCAGGTGTTTGGGGCTTTATTTGCCGGGTGCCTCTTCGGAACAACCCCCTCCTCGGTGCAGCATAGAGGAGTTAAGGGGCAGCGCCGCATAGACGTGGCTTCTTGGATGAAGCCCTAAGTGCGAATCAGGATCACGAGCCAAATGAGTGCGTGCTGTCAATTACCCGCTTTCTTTGAGGAGGTGGCCTGAGTGGTAGAGAAACCGCCTGCCAATGTAGGAGACATAAGAGACCCGGCTGGATCCCTGGGTTGGGAAGATCCCCTGGAGGAGGCGATGCCAACCCACTCTGGTATTCCTGCCTGGCGAATCCCATGGACAGAGGAGGCAGGCGGGCTACAGTTCATAGGGTTAGGAAGAGTCCTCCACGACTGAAGCGTCTTAGCACACACTGCACTCTTGCCCAGCCTAGATTGGCATGACCTGAAAAAACTAGGGACACTTGGCATTCTGTCCCAGGAACTCAAATCCACTTAAGCCCAGCTGGGAACAGTTTGCTTTAAATTAAATCAAGAAGGAAAAGGGTATGGTGTGTGTACTGACATCTGAGTCTCTGCTATGTGGCAGGCACTTTTCCTAATTATTTTCAGCAATCCTAGCAACATCCCTGAGAATAACAAATCATTTGTTCCCTTTTCACAGAGGAGGAATCTGTGGCTAAGCTAGGTTAAGTTACTTGCCCAAGGTCACACAGCTAGGAAGTAGCAGTCAGGCTTTGAAGGCAGGTATCTAACATGAAACTGTGTATCCAGTTGCCACCAGTCGCTAGCAAGACACAAAGAAGAATGAAATGAGGGGGGCCAGTGTCATGCAAAGTAAATCAGAGAGTCTACTAGTCAAAAAAACAAAGCAAAAAACAAACAAACTGAGTCAGTGGTAGACTGCACAGAGTCTTAGATAAGAACAGCCTTCTTGTAGGGAGACTAGGAGATTTTAGACCAGGATGGTATGGTTTGGTCAGTTCCCTCTGAAGCTACTTTGAAATCATCTTTACTAATAGGTGGAGTGGTATATGGCAACCCACTCCAGTACTGTTGCCTGGAAAACCCCATGGATGGAGGAGCCTGGTAGGCTGCAATCCATGGGGTTTCGAAGAGTCGGGCACGACTGAGCGACTTCACTTTTACTTTTCACTTCCATGAATTGGAGAAGGAAATGACAACCCACTCCAGTGTTCTTGCCTGGAGACTCCCAGGGACGGGGGAGCCTGGTGGGCTGCCGTCTATGGGATCGCACAGAGTCGGACACGACTGAAGCGACTTAGCAGCAGCAGAGAGGTATATGGGCCTCCCTGGCGACTCAGATGGTAAAGAATCTGACTGCAGTGAAGAAGACCTAGGTTCAGTCCCTGGGCTGGGAAGATCCCCTGGAAAAGGGAATGGCAACCCACTCCAGGATTCTTGCCTGGAGAATTCCATGGACAGAGGAGCCTGGTGGGCTACGGTTGGGGTTGAAAAGAGTCGGACACAACTGAGCAACTAACACTTTCACAGAGAGGTAAATAGACTGGCCTATGCTGTGAGGGGCATCCTATAAATGTGAATATCCACATTCCATGTCTAGTCACTGACAGAGGAGGCCCACATTCTAGAAGAGTATCTCTAGAACCAAGAAAGTTAGAGGACAGATTTTCTTTTTCTTTCTTTCTTTTTTTTTTTTTTTTGGCTGTGCTGGGTCTTTGTTGTCGCATGCTTTGGGCTTAGTTGCCTGGCACAGCACGTGGGATCTTAGATCCCGGACCAGGGATCGAACCTGAATCCCCTGCACTGGAAGGCAGATTCTTAACCACTGGACCTCCAGGGAAGTTCCCAGATTTTCCAAATTAGGAATACTCATGGAAATCTGCTCTATTCACCCTTCCCCTTGCCCCACCACCTCCCAGCCCCCAGGAATTTGGAAGTAGAATTTCCCAGGCACTAAATGCTGAGGAATAGCCTTTCCAAGACTGCCTCATCGACCGGTCAATCCTATGAAAGTCACAGGTGATTACAAACCAAGAACCACGCAGGAGAAGCAGAGGCAGATTTTATTTTTGCTGGAGAAGATCGTCTTCCGGGTCGCAGTGCCCCCCAGGCCCCAGGTCTCAAGGGCAGTGAGAGCGAGTACCAGGAACGACTCACCACTTCAGCCAGCCGGGCTCCCGCCGGCGCCCGCTGGTCACACACACAAAGTTCCTTTGTGGCCAGGGCGCCCTCGGAGGAGACTAGAAGCCTGGCAGCCGCCCGCCCCAGCCCAGCCAGGCTGCACAAGAAGGGACTTGAGCTAGCAGGAGAGAAGCGACCCTGCCTTTGAGCTCAGCTGACAGAGCCGGCCAAGGGGAAATCAGCCTCTTGTAGAACAGGAAGGAAGCGAAAGGAGCTGAGATGAACAGCAGGAGGGGCTGCAAGGAGGAGCCTCATGGGCTCTGTGCCCCGCAGACGGGCAGGGAAGGAGGGGCGCGCGCCAGGGAGTGAAAGAGCCAAGGAAAGCGGCATTTGGCTGGTCTTCCTTTCTTTTCCTCCCGTCTGTCTGCCTGAAAGATACCCGCTTTTTTTTTAAATCCACAAAACCCCAAATTTGTATGGTTTCATTTACATGCGGAAGCTAGAATAGGCAAATTCATGGAGACAGAAAGTAGAAGAGAGGGAACCAGGTCCTGGGGGAAGGGGAGGGGGAGCTGTTTCCTGTGTACAGAGCATCTGTTTAGGATGCTGAGAAAGTTCTGGAAACGGATGGTGCTGATAAGCGGTTGCACGTTATCACAAGTGTACTAAATGCCACTGAATTATAGTCTTAAAAAATGGTTAACAAAGATTGTCCAACTTGCCGTCTTCTTTGATCTATACTTCATGCCAAGTGACTCGGTGAGACTGGACTCCAAGATTTTTGAATATTCAGTCAAAATGGACTGAAAAGGGGAAAGTAGTTTCAATAGTAAAGGTTATTTTAGCTTTCTAGGTGGTGCGGTGGTAAAGAATTTACCTGCCAGTGCAGGAGACATGGGTTCGATCCCTGGGTCAGGAAGATCCCCTGGAGAAGAGAATGGCCACCCACTGCAGTCTTCTTGCCTGGAGAATTCCATGGACAGAGGAGCCTGGCGGGCTACAGTCCATGTGGTCACAGAGTCGGACATGACTGAGCACTCACACATTCATATCTTACCATAATAAAATATTTTAATATTTTATTGCATTTTATAATTATCTTATTGTATTTTATTGTATTTTATAATAAATACATAACATGTGTATTGAAAATCTACTATTACAAGGCTTTCCTGATTAAAGAAAATGGTTAAGTCCATGGTTAAGACTCTGCGTTTCCAATGCAGGGGATATGAGTTCAATCCCTGGTTGTGGAACTAAGATCCCACATGCCTAGTGGCTCAGCCAAAAAATAAATACAATATTTTAAAAAGAAAAAAGAAAATCTACTATTATAATGTGATACTCCTCTGGAGTGAAAGACCAGGTAAGAACAATACACGAAGAGAGGGGCTCTGACCCCTGGGTATTAGTTTCTTAAATTTTAATAAATCTTGCTCTCTTTTGCTTTCATTGAGAGGTGCCACTGCCCAGCTTTCGGGTTGTTTGTGGCACGTCCCCCATTCAGAAGGAAGAAGAGACCTGCCATGTTCAAATCAGAGCTTTGTGAGGCTCACAGAGATGCCACACCCCGAAAGAGCCTCTTTACCTTTAAGGGACCGAAGCAGTTAAGGCAAAAGATAGAGACTCTGCGGTCCCACAGCTTCAGGCAAACCCTGATCCACAGGGTCAGCATGTTCTACTGAGATGTTAGGATGAGGGACTGTGCCCTTGTCTGACAGATAATGAGAAATTCTTGTCCCCGAGTTCTCCTCCTCCTCTGTCTTCATTACAAAGTTCCTGCTTTTGCTCTTTGAAGATGCCCTTAGCTGGACGAGTAGAACCGGAAGCTTCCTCTGTTCTGTGGTCTATTTTTATGATGAAAAATGTGGTATACATAAAAATCTGACGTCTCGCATGAGTGCAGTGGTGAACAGTTATTTGCATTAGGGCTAAAAATATTAAGTTGTTGGTATTCTGTTTTGCCCACTAGATTGTGGCTCCAGGGGACCTTATACATTTCTGAATTCCTTCCCTCATGATGCTTCCTCCCCAGGACCTAGTCCTGTGCTTCATATGTTTTAGGTGCTTCATAGAAATTATAACTATTCACGTGGCTTGTGGGGTGTGGCTTAAATGCCATCCTACAAAAGAGGAAGACATTCAGCTAAGACGAGTCCATGTTCCGGGACAGGTAGTACATCCAAAGTTCAGTGTCTTAGTCAACATTGAAAGTGTTCTTCACTGTCATCTCAACCCAGTTTTCAGTCTCTTCTTCTACTCTTGCCTCAGGCTTTCCCTGGTGGCTCAGACGGTAAAGAATCTGCCTGCAATGCAGGAGACCCTGGTTTGATGCCTGAATCGGGAAGATCCCCTGGAGAAGGGAATGCTAACCCACTTCAGTATTCTTGCCTGGGAAATCTATGGACAGAGGAGGCTGGCGGGCTACAGCCCACAGGGTCGGAAAGAGTCAAACAAGAATGAGCGATTAACACTTTCACTTCATTTTCACCCCTGCTTCAGTTACCCTAAGATCCACAAAGGCTCACCAATTGCTCTGGGAGAATTCTCCATATTTTCTTACCTTTGTATCTCAAGCCATTAACCACATCTTATACTTTGCACACCTGCTTCCCAGAGCTGACCCTTCAGTGTTTCATGCCTGACCCTGCATTAGTTTCTGCGGGACCCTCCTAGCCCAGGGTACACAATACCTCAAGTCGTTTCCCCATGGACTATTTGATTTTAAAAAAAAGGCTAAAACACCTAGAAAAAAAAATCCTGTATGACTTGTATTGAATTTTCTCCATAATTCTGTTACCATAACAAAGTTACCTTATTTTTCTAAATTTTTCTCTAAAGTACATTAAGTTGGACTTGGTATTCCCACTGGAATAAGTGGGAAGAAAAATCTGTCATGTGGTGGAGAGACTTGTTCCCTCCCTAGAGTTTCTCAAGAGCCCAGATGCTTATGTAACATCCGAGGGAAGACTTCTGGTCTTTGTTCCATCATGGTCATTGCATATTTGTTTGTTTTTCCTTTAACTGTTGGTGGCACTGGCCTTTGTTACTTTGCGAGGGCTTTCTCTAGTTGCTGAGAGCAGCGGCTGCTCCCTAGTTGCACTGCACGGGCTTCTCACCGCAATGGCTTCTCTGTTGAAGACCGCGGACGCTAGCTGCAAGGGATTCAGTGTTTGCAGCACTTGGGCCCAGCAGCTGTGGTACAAGGGCTTAGTTGTTCCAAAGCATGTGGGATCTTCCCGGACCAGGGATTGAACTTGTGGCCCCTGCATTGGCAGGCAGATTCTTAACTGCTAGACCACCAGGGAAGTCCTCTCATTGCATGTTCTGAAGTCTATTAATTTGGAAATTTCCATCACTCTCTGCCAAACATGGGTGCAAGGCTCCTTCACCAAACTCTTTGGGATGCATTTACTTAGCAACTAGATGCCCCTTCAGAGAATCTGCCTCTCTCTCACAGGCTCTTTGTGTCTTTCCCATTCAAAAAAAAAGAAAACAAACCAAAAACTCTCCTCCTTAGCTCCTTCTTGAGGAAGCTCCTTCCCACTCAGGCGACTCCTGCCTTTCTGCTTATCATATGACAAAACCACAATTACACAGAATGCAAAAACCTCTTAATTCTGCCCTGGCGGACTCAAAGCCCTTCCTGTCCTTTTCAAGGAGGGAAGAAAAAAGTGATCTCATTCATTCAAATTTTTATGCAAAGCAGTAAGAACACAACAACTGAATTTCTCAACATTTTGCCACATGAAATTTAAAAATTAAAACACATGCATTGTACCAGTACAATGAATACCAATGGATGAATGGAAGTTACATCTCTATAACATAGATGGACCCAACCAACATCTTCTCTCTCATCAATTCATTTCAATAGCCTTTAAAATCATTCAACTTGACTTGATGTTCTGATTTCATGGTCCTCAAGCTATCTTTATTTAAAAATTGGTTCTCTGTGTCAATTTGCCTACAGCGAAAGGACATGCTGATCAGCCAACATGGGCATTCCTACCTACTCCACTCCCCTGAAGTTATATGTGTCACAGTAAATAGTAATAAACTATCATTCTTGCTTATACATGAATCTCCAGGGAATTTCTTCAGATTAAATCAGATCCTCTGATAGGGAGAATGAAAAGTGAAAGTAAAAGTCACTCAGTAGTGTCCAACTCTTGGTCCATTGAATTCTCCAGGCCAGAATATTGGAGTGGGTAGCTTTTCCCTTCTCCAGGGGATCTTCCCAACCCAGGTGATCGAACCCAGGTCTCCTACACTGCAGGTGGATTCTTTACCAACTGAGCTATCAGGGAAGCCCCAGAAGAATGATGGTCCCCCAAAGATGTCCACATCCTAGTCCCCAGGTTAGGGATTAGGATGTAGTTATGTTGCACAACAAGGGGGAGTTGAGGTTGCAGAAAGAGTAGGTTGGACTCATCCAATGAGAGGACTTCCCTAGTGGTCTAGTGGTTAAGAATCCACCTGCCAATATAGGCCGCACAGGTTCGATCCCTGGTCCGGGAAGATCCCTCATGCCTTGGAGCAGCTAAGCCCGAGCACCGCAGCTCCTGAGGCTGAGTGCTGCAGCGTGGCCCAGCTGTCATCTTGGTTTTGGCTCCATGAGACCCATTTTAGACTTCTGACCTCCAGAACTGTGCAACAGCAAATTTGTATCATTTTAAATTCTTCTTTTCCCCTAACGTTTATTCATTTACTTGTTTATTTTGGCTGCATCAGGTCTTAGTGGTGGCATGTGGGATCTTCAGTATTTGTTGCAGTGTGCAGTATCATATACCCAACCAGGGATCGAACCTGGGCCCCCTGCATTGGGAGTGCTGAATCTTACCCAGTGGACCACCAGGGAAGTCCCTTAAGACACTAAATTCTTAATGGTGTGAATCAGCAATAGGAGACTGCTGCAGCTGTGTGATAGGGAGCTATTATTATTACATTGAGCAGGGGGAAACTAGTACAGACTCCAAGGGACTGAGTGATTTTGCTCACACTGATGAATGCTATTCCTGGAGTTACAGTATGGTATCCTTGCCAAATTGGTTCCTGGACTCCCCTGAAGATAGCTCAATGTTTTCCCCCCTTCTGTGATCATCAAAGTCCTCTGAACATAATACAGGCCCTTAAAAATATGTGGTGAATCAATGAGTTTTTGGCAAAATATAGACTGTGAGCCATAACTGGTGTATTTTTGATAGTCTAAAAAATGTAAGGCGTAACCTTCTTTCTCTCCAGTTATGTATGAATGCCTCCTCTATCAAAAGATTTGTAGTTAAATTGTATGGAATTGAAGTAATAGAGAGTTTGTGATGAAAATGACTGGCTCTCTCTTCCAGTTACAGGGAAAATGTGGATTCAATTTAAAAAATCAATGCCTAGTCTTCATCTCCAGTAGTAATTTCGCTTCTGCAAGAGGAAGCTTCATTTCTATTCCGAGGCGTGTGGAAGCTCTTCAGGCTGGCTGGTGGAAGAGCTTGTGACATTCTTGTCAACGCAGCTGACACCCATATCATGTTCAACACTAAACACTAGGCCTTTTTTAAGGAGGAGAGGCAAGTACAGCATATCAATGAAGCATGAGAACATTGGTCAGCTAAGAAGGGCTCCCAAGAGTCCTATAGTCATTCTCTAGAGCTGAAGCTGCTGTCAGAGAGTCAAACCAAGTGTAAATAAAAAAGTGAAAGTTGCTCAGTCGTGTCCGACTCTTTGTAACCCCAGGGAGTAGACAGTCCATGGAATTCTCCAGGCCAGAATACTGGAGTGGGTAGCCTTTCCCTTTACCAGGGGATTTTCCCAACCCAGGGATCAAACCCAGGTCTCCTGCATTGCAGGTGGATTCTTTACACCCAAGTCACAAGGGAAGTCCATAAATAAAAAGGTTCCATGGAAAATGCCATCAGTTGCAAGTTGCTGACTCAAGAGGCCTCCTGAGAAGAGATATGCTTCTCAAATGGAGCTGTGTGCAGAGCTAATGCCCTGAACCTGACCACATTCACACTTACCAGGCTCCTATGAGCTAGGAAACCTCTTTTGTATATTCATCATTCCTAACTGGTACTTTGCTGACAAAAGTCCATATAGTCAAAGCTATGGTTTTTCTAGTAGTCATGTACAGATGTGAGAGTGGGACCATAAAGATGTCTGAGCACTGAAGAATTGACACTTTCGAACTGCAATGTTGGAGAAGACTCTTGAGAGTCTCTTGGGCAGCAAGGAGATCAACCAGTCAATCCTAAAGAAAACCAGACCTGAATATTCATTGGAAGGACTGATGCTGAAGCCAAAGGTCCCATTCTTTGGCCACCTGATGTGAAGAGCCGAGTCATTGGCAAAGACCCTGATGCTGGAAAAGATTGAGGGCAGGAGGAGATGGAGGTGACAGAGGAAGAGACAATTGGATGACATCATCAACTCAATGGACAAGTTTGAGCAAACTCTGGGAGTAGCGAAGGATAGGGAGATAATGAAGGACAGGGAAGCCTGGAGTGCTGCAGTTCGTGGGGTAGCAAAGAGTCGGACATGACTGAGAGACTGAACAACAATTTTCACGTGTAGGAATTACCTTGAATCTACATAAAATGCAGATTCCAATCCAGTAGTTCTCAGGTGGGGCGCCAGAGGTGCAACAAGTTCCTGGGTGAAGCCAGGGCTGCTGAGCCGTGGACCATGCTTTCAGTAGCAAAGGCTAGAACAGAATCGCCTGTCTGCATGCATCATGGATTTTTTTTTCAGAGCCTACCAGAAGGCAAGGGAGCAGCTGGAGGGCACACACAAAGCTCCTTTCCATCCTCAAAAATAGCTGTGTGTTTTCCTGGGATGATCTAATAGCCTGAGCAGAGAACATTGTGGCAATGTCCTTAGTCACTCATTCTGAGCGCTTCATTTGTTCTGGACAATTACTCGGACTCTCTGCACTTTGAGCTCAGAACTCTCTGTCTCCTCTTGCTCTCCATGTACTCCATGTAACCAAATAGGCACTGAAATTCTTTTTTCCTGCTGTCTTGAGCAGGATAGATTTCTCCGGAACACTTGAGGATGACACCAAACCAACAACTTCACATTCTTCAGAAATGATCACCATGTTGTGATTTGGTTAATTTAGCGATGTGAAGGAAGGCTGCAAATAAATGAACAGGTTCATTTAAATTGATACTGCATAATGATGTAAGGTAATTAGCCTCCAACTAATAAAAATAAATGGAAAAAAAAATAATTTAAAAAAAAATAAAGACTGGGATGGGGAATACATGTAAATCCATGGCTAATTCATATCAATGTATAACAAAAACTACTGTAATGATGTAAAGTAATTAGCCTCCAACTAATAAAAATTAAAAAAAATAAAATAAAATAAAATAAATTGATACTGCAGAGACAAACACAGGACTCTTCTAGCCTTCGTTTTGTCAATATAGCACATATGTACACCGTTGTATAGTATAAATGAAATGATAAATGTCAAGTATTTGGCACAGTATCTACATAGCACACAGGAAGCATCTGATATACAGCAGCTATCATTATCAAAATATATACTTTTCAAGCTGTGACAGTGAAGTAATGTGTGAAAAGCACTTAGAATAGCACATGGCAGATGCCAATCACACTAGAGCAATCGTGTATACGCAAGTTCGTGTGCTCCTGTGCATAGTGAGAGCAGACAAACGGAAACGTTGGAATCCGGAGCAGAGAAAGGTTTATTGTGAGGTCACACAAGGAGACGAGGTGCCTCATGCCCTGAAAAGCCCCGAGCTCCCTGAAAGGTTTTGGCAGAGCATTTTTAAAGGGCAGGTGAGGAGGCGGTCGCAAGGTAGTGATCAGTTTGTGCACGGTTCTCTGATTGGCTGATGGTGAGACAGTCAGGTGGTGTCACAGGGGTTCAGGTTATCAGGCCTCGGGCTCCAGGAGGCCTGAGGCTGTGTGCTCATGGTCAGCAAGTACTTCCTCCATTTGAGGAGACAGGTGGTTCCCACCTGCAAAACAGCTTGGGAAACGTGCATCAGATACTGTTATCTACGTACTCCAGAGAGGAGCTAAAGCAGAGGGTATTGCGGCGGGCAGCGGGCGGCGGCGGGGTGGGGTCTGTCCTGGGAAGGCCCCATAGGGTCCTTCTTGTTGTTTAGTCGCTAAGCCCTGTCCAACTTTTTTCGACCCCATGAACTGCAGCAGGCCAGGCTTCCCTGTCCTTCACTACCTACCGGAGTGTTTGTTCAGATTTACGTCCATTGAGTCGGTGATGCCATCCAACCATAGGGTCCTGCTTGGTTATAATCATGAGATGATGATAATGAGAAAGAGGGTATAACAATGATGAGCTTCCATTCCCTTTTCTCTCAAGAGAATCACCTTCCTATGATGAGACTTCAGGAGGACTAAGGAGGTAATCTGCCTGCAATGCAGGACACCTGGGTTTCATCTGTGGGTTGGGAAGATCCCCTGGAGAAGGGCCACCCACTCCAGTATTCTTGCCTGGAGAATTCCATGGACGGAGGAACCTGGCCAGGCTACAGCCCATGGGTTTGCAAAGAGTCAGACACCACTGAGCAACTAATGCTTGCACTTAAGGAGGTAAGGTAACAAGCTTAAGCTCATTTTGACAACCAGCAGTTACAATGCAAGTCAAACACTTTCTTGGCATTTCTTGAGTGTGGTCAAAGCTGATCGCTCTCATAACTCTCTACCCTACCCCCACTTCATTGAATTCCTTTCCCTCTCCCCTCCAACTCATTTACATCCAGGATCTACATCTAAGCATCCCCCCTCCAAATACCACTTTCTACCACCACCTCAAGTTACTCAACTGACTGTGGCTTCCACAGTATTTGACAGAGAGCCTACCGCACAGTGGGGGCTCAGCCAACACTTGTGGAACTGAATGTAGTTTTATCAGAATACAGCATTCTTACTCCAAGAGTCCTAGAGTAAATGGCTAGATCTTTAAAATAAAGTGAAGTGAGTGAAAGTCGCTCAGTCATGTCCCACTCTTTGCAACCCCATGGACTATAAGGTCCATGAAATTCTCCAGGCCAGAATACGGAGTGGGTAGCCTTTCCCTTCTCCAGGGGATCTTCCTAACCCAGCGATTGGACCCAGGTCTCCTGCATTGCAGGCGGATTCTTTACCAGCTGAGTCACAAATCTTTAAAATAAAAATTATTTATTTGGCTGTGCTGTGTCTTAGTTGAGGCATGTGGGATCTAGTTCTCTGACCAGGGATCAAACCTGTTCCCCCTGCATTGGGAGCTCAGAGTCTTAGCCACTGGATCACCAGGCAAGTCTCTAAATGGCTAATTCTTATCAAAAAATAAAAATAAAACTTTCAACCTCAGTCACCTCTCAAGCACCCAAGACAGAAATGAGCACTAGGAACAGGTTGTGGACATCTCCTTGACATAATGACACATCAGTCCTTCCCCAGTCTACTAGGTTAATTCAATAGGAATTAATCAATTAATTAATTAATCACTGATCAGGGAGTGACCTAAGTTTAAAGTCAGGGTGCTGGGTGCTTCTCTCCAGCTCTAGAATGCTCTTAACTCCTTAGGATGTAAGGAGATGCTCTTCAAAAGTGCACAGCCTACTTCTTCAGGGGTATCCAGCTTACAATTATTCTTTTAACTCACTAACAAAGGGGATTGAATCCCATTGTGCAAATTAACCTCTCCTCATCACCTCTATCAACCCAGATACACATGTGAATCTGCTCTCACTATTTTGATGAGTGAACGCTCCTGTCATGGATCCCTCGGATCACATCACAGCAGCAGAGCCCTCAGAGGCAGCTGGCCCTAATGCAATTATAATAGGCTATTAGATAACACTTCTGGGGAAAAAAGAAGGAAAAAAGCATAGTCTGGAGTTCAACAGAGGTTTGCAATCCCTTTAAATATGGTATTAAGAGACTGTCTGATAAATGACTTTTTCTGATTTGTAATCATAGAATTTATAAAGTTATAAAAATTATGCTAAACTTATTTAAACATTTACTAATTTGCTTTCGTTGGAAAGAGAACAATAGAAGTTAATCACACTTACCTGGAAAATCCATGAAAGAAGGCTACCTTGCCCATATGGGTTTGGTCCAAGTGCCTAATTGGCACTTGGGCCAATGGGCCTAATTCTAAAAGCAGTTCAAATTCTCATCAGCTTATATGCTTAGGATTCTGTTTTTTCTTTCTTCTCAAATTTAAATGGCTACAGATTTACTTTAACACATGTTAAGCCTTCTTCTCTTTTCTACTTCCTATCTAAAATAGTGATTGAAAGGCTCAAATACGATGCTGTAACAGCTCAATCCTATCTGCATGCCTGTGTGCTTAGCTGCTCTGTCGTGTCCAACTCTTTCGACCCCATGGACTGCAGCCACCAGGCTCCTCTGTCCACGGGATTCTCCAGGCAAGAGTACTGGAGTGGGTTGCCACTTCTTACTCCCTGGGATCTTCCCGACCCAGGCATCAAATCTGCCTCTCTGGTGTCGGCTGCATTGGTAGGCACATTCTTTACCACTAAGCCACATGGGAAGCCCTCTCACATGGAAGAATAAATACCTTCGTGATTCGAAAGTGAACAAAGATGACCTAGTCAGGACACAAGAAGCACTCATCATAAAAGATATGATGGTATTTGAAATAATATATTCAATAATACCTACAGTTTAGCTGTCTTTTGTATCAACTGTGGCTTTCATTTATTAGAGATTCACAAGGTATTGTGAATGACTACTCAGATGGATCCAGACGCGCACGCTCTTTCTCTCTCTCTCTCTCTCTCTCACACATACACACACACAAAGCCTTACATTTCACGTTGACTTCATAACAACTGCAAAATGCCAGGCCTTTCCCAACTCATGATTTATGAGAGAGAGAACAAAAAAGAGGAATCAGTTGTTCTCTTAGAATCCCCCTAAAAAGACCATAGGATGGAAAGAAAACCACCTCTCAGTGCACAGAGCTCTTGATGGGGGTGCAAGCATGACCTGAGTCATGGGACCCTCCCAGCTGCTGGAGTGATGATCTTGTTTTGCTCAAACTTTTTTCAGCAGGTGATTCACCATCAGGCCTAAGGATGAACTTACTAATAATAAAAGGTGGGTAATTCTGGGGAAGTCTTTAAATAAAATGCAAGACCATGATTTGTGCAATGGTACATTGGATTTCTCTATCAGAAAAAGAGGACAATAAAGTAGATAATTTCTGGAATCCCTGTAACTTAGATAAGGCCTGTAACAAGCCCTGTAAAGTAGATAATTTCTGGAAGATAATTTCAAGAAAACATCATGATTCTTTATTACTTTTTTTTTTTTGGCTGCACCATGTAACATGCAGAACTTCCGCCACCAGGGATTGAACCAATCCCCCTTGTAGTGGAAGCACAGAGTCTTAATTAGGAAAGTCTGATCCTTTATCACTTTAACTGCTTTTTTCCAAGCTAAAATTTACGTCACACATTTGATTCACTGACTTCATATACCACCTTATTCATTTTCATTTCTTCCATAAATCCTCGTCTTCCCCTTATGGTTTTTGGTTCCCTCCTTAAATTCTTTCAAAGTTAACAATAAGAATAAGCTGAAACAGGATTGGTATCTAAGCCCAGTCTCTCTTCCTCAGCCAGCAGTCTTCCTGTTTGTTTTGGGAAATGCTGAGCTGGGTATTTAGCACTGGGGCTCAGAGACAAACATCTGTAGATTCCCATCCTCTTTGTCACTTATCAGCTATGTGCCTTGAGCAAAATACTTCTCTTTGAGCCTTACTTCCCTTATTTGCAAAATGGACCTAATACTAAAACCATTTAGCACATAGCATTAGATGTCCAGAAGGTCTGGAGTGGGGAAGTTAACTACTCATGGGATGATCAGACCTCTTTGGTGCTCCAGAGTTGCACTCTGTTTTCACCCTACACTCATACTCCATAAGATTCAACCCCCAAAGGCTTCCTGTTCAGTCAGACTTTCCTTAACTCCTAGAATCTGAGCTTCTCAGTGTCCCAACCACTAGTGTACATCACATTATTGTGGAAAGTACAGAAAAATGGACACCTTTAAGAGACTGAGATGCCAGTTTAAGGATATGAGATCCTCCTTATCCCAGCCATTCACTGATGGTCATCAATGGAAAAGTAACTTGCCCAAATTTGTCTATTGGTTTTGGAATGTATTTCACAGAGATAGGCCAAGGACTATAGGGGACTAATTTTTTTTTTTAAATCAAGGACACAGAGTGATAAACAGTATATACTACACTATCAACTCAATGGACATGAGGTTGAGCAAACTCCGGGAGATGGTGAAGGACAGGGAAGCCTGGCGTGCTGAAGTTCATGGGGTTGCAGAGTCAGACACAACTGAGCAACTGAACAACACTAAATTATACTTGATTCAGCTGTTAAGTTGAATTCACAGCCATTAGCTTTTGAATTTTTAATGAATTGCAGTCATGAACATAAAGTGCAAATAAGATGATAAAATCTTTATAATTGTGAGATATAATTATGAGATTTTATAAGATAAAAACCTTATAATTGTGCTGGGGAAGAGTTCAGTTTGTGGGAAGAATCTTATAATAAAGTTCCTATTATTAACTGGATTAAAAAAATAGTAAAAAAAAAATAGTATAAATGATGTATGTTTGACATTAGACCTGATATTTAAGGTCTCTAAGCTTCCATTTGCTTATTCATAAAGTGTGCTCAGTGAGAAGAGTATCTAATTCAAAACAGTGACTATGAAGATTAAAATACATATATGAATATTTAGTACAGTCTCTTGTATAGAAACAGCAACCCACTCCAGTATTCTTGCCTGGAGAATCCTGGAGGAGCCTGGTGGGCTACAGTCCATGGGGTCGCAGAGTCGGACATGACTGAGCGACTTCACTTCACACTCACTTTCACTTGTATAGTAAACACTCAAAACATTGTTGATTCTTAATGCTGATGATTTCATTATGACTTAATTTCTCCATCTGTAAAAGAGGATAAAATACCTTTTGTATAGGTCTTTATGAATATTAGATGGGATAACGTTTTAAGATATGTGTGGCACCGTTTCTGATCACTGTAAGAAATTAATAAATCCTGGCTTTTTAAAACAAACTTTTGTTAGCTGTTTACTTCACTAGCCATGTAGACACACACACATACACACACACACACACACACACCCCTGTATGCACATTTTCCCTGGTCACCATTGATACTGTTGAAAAAGGATAAAAATGAGTATCCATTTTAATGTATTCTTTTCCCTGAATAAAACTATACTTGGTGGTTTTATAAAAACCTAAAGGGAAAATAATCTGAAAAAGCATTGATTATATTATATATAATTGAATCACTTTACTGTGCACCTAACACTAACACAACATTGTTAGTCAACTATACTTAGTAAAAATAAATAAAATAAAATTCCTGGAAGCATCAAAAAGATTACACTTGGGGGGATAAAAGGGCCGTTTCTATTTATCCTGTGTCCGTTGATTATTTTCCCCCTAATCCAAATGGAAATCATAAACCACATAGTCTGTTTGGAACACAGATTTCCCGGTGCGCTTGTTCTCTCTCCCCAAGTCGTTGTCATAAAAAGCCAGTCACTTCCCATCTAACAGCTCATAAAGCCCAACCGGCCTGGTCTTTGTCTGTTAGACCTCAGGCCATTTCGCTCTCAGTGAATCCACATCATCTTTTCTCACAGACTTTCATGTTGCGATTTATGAGTAACTTGGTAATGTGGTAATGGGTCCCAATAAATGTCTTTTTTTTTTTTTAACAAAGGAGCATTTGTTTAAGCAGCTAAATATAGTAATTACTCACTACATTTTTTCCTCCTCCACATACTTTTAGGAAAGGAACTGTGTTCTGTTGTTCTGTGTCAGTGACACAAAGTAATTGAGTATAAACTTCTGTGAAAAGCAGAGACATTACTTTGCCGACAAAGGTCCGTCTAGTCAAAGCTACGGTTTTTCCAGTAGCCATGTATGGATGTGAGAGTTGGACCATAAAGAAAGCTGAGCACTGAAGAATTGATGCTTTTGAACTGTGGTGTTGGAGAAGACTCTCGAGAGTCCCTTGAGTTTCATAGAACCTTAATGGTTCTATGAAGACCTACAAGACCTTTTAGAACTAACACCCAAAAAAGATATCCTTTTCATTATAGGGGACTGGAATGCAAAAGTAGGAAGTCAAGAATCACCTGGAGTAACAGGCAAATTTGGCCTTGGAGTACAGAATGAAGCAGGGCAAAGGCTAATAGAGTTCTGCCAAGAGAACGCACTGGTCACAGCAAACACCCTCTTCCAACAACACAAGAGAAGACTCTACACGTGGACATCACCAGATGGTCAAAATCAGACTGATTTTACACTGAAATCAGACTGATTATATTCTTTGCAGCCAAGATGGAGAAGCTCTATACAGTCAGCAGAAATAAGACCAGGAGCTGACTGTGGCTCAGATCATGAACTCCTTATTGCCAAATTCAGACTGAAATTGAAAAAAGTAGGGAAAACCACTAGACCATTCAGGTATGACCTAAATCAAATCCCTAACAATTATATAGTGGAAGTGAGAAATAGATTTAAGGGACTAGATCTGATAGACAGAGTACCTGATGAACTGTGGATGGAGGCTCATGACATTGTACAGGAGACAGGGAGCAAGACCATTCCCAAGAAAAAGAAATGCAAAAAAAGGAAAATGGCTGTCTGAGGAGGCCTTACAAATAGCTGTGAAAAGAAGAGAAGTGAAAAGCAAAGGAGAAAAGGAAAGATATTCCCATTTGAATGCAGAGTTCCAAAGAATAGCAAGGAGAGATAAGAAAGCCTTCCTCAGTGATCGGTGCAAAGAAATAGAGGAAAACAACAGAATGGGAAAGACTAGAGATCTCTTCAAGAAAATTAGAGATACCAAGGGAACATTTCATGCAAAGATGGGTTCGATAAAGGACAGAAATGGTATGGACCTAACTGAAGCAGAAGATATTAAGAAGAGGTAGCAAGAATACACAGAAGAACTGTACAAAAAAGATCTTCACAACCCAGATAATCACAATGGTGTGATCACTCACTGAGGGCCAGACATCCTGGAATATGAAGTGGGCCTTAGGAAGCATCACTACGAACAAAGCTAGTGCAGGTGATGGAATTTCAGTTGAGCTATTTCAAAGCCTAAAACATGATGCTGTGAAAGTGCTGCACTCAATATGCCAGCAAATTTGGAAAACTCAGCAGTGGCCACAGGACTGGAAAAGGTCAGTTTTCAATCCAATCCCAAAGAAAGGCAATACCAAAGAATGCTCAAACAACAACATAGTTGCACTCATCTCACACGCTAGCAAAGTAATGCTCAAAATTCTCTAAGCCAGGCTTCAACATCACGTGAACTGTGAACTTCCAGATGTTCAAGCTGGTTTTAGAAAAGACAGAGGAATCAGAAAGCAAATTGCCAACATCCGCTGAATCATCAAAAAAGCAAGAGTTCCAGAAAAACATCTGTTTCTGCTTTATTGACTATGCCAAAGCCTTTGAATGTGTGGATCACAATAAACTGTGGAAAATTCTGAAGAGATGGGAATACCAGACCACCTGACCTGTCTCTTGAGAAACCTGTATGCAGGTCAGGAAGCAACAGTTAGAACTGGACATGGAACAATGGACTGGTTCCAAATTGGGAAAGGAGTATGTCAAGGCTATATATTGTCACCCTGCTTATTTAACTTATATACAGAGTACATCATGTGAAATGCCAGGCTGGATGACGCACAAGCTGGGATCAAAATTTTTGGGAGGAATATCAATAACCTCAAATATGCAGATGACACCACCCTTATGGAAGAAAGTGAAGAAGAATCAAAAAGCCTCTTGATGAAAGTGAAAGAGGAAAGTGAAAAAGTTGGCTTAAAGCTCAACATTCAGAAAACAAAGATCATGGCACCTAGTCCCATCACTTCATGACAAATAGATGGAGAAACAGTGGAAACAGTGGCAGACTTTATTTTGGGGGGCTCCAAAATCACTGCAGATGGTGACTGCAGCCATGAAATAAAAGGATGATTACTCCTTGGAAGAAAAGTTATGACCAACCTAGATAGCATATTAAAAAGCAGAGACATTACTTTGCCAAGAAAGATCCATCTAGTCAAGGCTATGGTTTTTCCAGTGGTCATGTATGGATGTGAGAGTTGGACTGTGAAGAAAGCTGAGCACTGAAGAATTGATGCTTTTGAACTGTGGTGTTGGAGAAGACTCTTGAGAGTCCCTTGGACTGCAAGGAGATCCACCCAGTCCATCCTAAAGGAGATCAGTCCTGGGTGTTCATTGGAAGGACTGATGCTGAACCTGAAACTCCAATCCCTTGACCACCTCATGCGAAAAGTTGACTCATTTGAAAAGACCCTGATGCTGGGAAAGATTGAAGGCAGGAGGAGAAGGGGATGACAGAGGATGAGATGGTTAGATGGCATCACCAACTTGATGGACATTAGTTTGAGTAAACTCCGGGAGTTGGTGATGGACAGGGAGGCTTGGCGTGCTGCAGTCCATGGGGTCACAGAGAGTCAGACACAACTGACTGACTGAATGGATAAATGATGTGGGTTCTTTTTTTTATCTTGGACAGGATGGTTAATTTCTCTAAGTCTTGGTTTGAAAATGAAAATTTGATTGTGTGAATATTTAGTACAGTCCTATCCTTATTTTAGACAACTAATTATCTGTTAAAGGCATCTAACTCATAGGAAAGAAAGTTTTCCTGTTTCCCATAGAGTCACTAGACGTTTATCCACGTGGTCACCATTTCCAGTGTCCTGCAGTCCTCTGTGTGGATCCATGAAGAGCTGAAGTAGAGCGCAGGGCCACCAGGTTCCTGCAGCTCCTGTCTGAGCCTACACTGTCTACACTGTGAGTGCAAGTCCAAACCAATCTCTGGACTGCCTGGGAGGAATCCCCTCAACGCCAGAACATGGCTGTTCACCACTTATGCAGGGTGTTCAATGGAGTTGTAAGCAAGCGAACACCTTCAGATTATTCTCGGGCATCACTTATCACCTGGCAATGATCATGCCATCGACCCTCTAAAGGAAAAGGACTTTGAATTGCTTCTTCAGCAGTTTTCAGTGGCTTTTCTTTTACAGACAACTCTGTATCATGTGGCCCAGAAACCAAAGTGAACAGTTCGCAAGACAATGAAATTTATCTTCTTGGCCTTAATGACATTTACTTTAATCACCTTTGCTAGTGGTTACAGAAAATATATTATTTAATCTGGGAGTTACAATTCTTTAAAATGTTCAAAATGTGGATTTTCCCCCCTGATTTTAAATAAAATGAATCCATTATAGGATAGTTGGAATGGAAAAATATCCTAAATTTCTAAACCATATATAATCTTACAACTTACAAACCACCATGCTTAATATTTTGTTATATTACTTTTATCTTTTTTGCATATGTATGTACATATGTTTATGTATATGTATACACACATATTATAAATAGGAAATATACATACAGTATTATTCATTTCAAAAATACTATAGCATACACATTTCTGTGATTCATGAAATATCTTTGAAAAAGACCTAATTTTGAGTGACTGTGTAGCAGTCCCTCACACAACTAATACACAATTTATTTAGCCAACACTCACTTCTTCAGATGATAAAACTATCATTCCACCACGGGGAATCTTGTATTAACAGAAAGAAAGAAATGCATCTCAGGTATTGTCTAATATATATTCTCTTTCTGGGGATATAATTTGGTCTTTTAATGCAAAGGGTGGGTCAAACTCTATTTCTGTAGTTAAACACCAAAGGCTACCATAATAGTTTAAATACCCTGAAGTGGAAGATGTGACAAGAAATGACAGCAAAGAAGTACTTTGACTGGATCTCCATTTTTCACAGTCCCTAAACTTTGCCTTGAAGGGGGTCACACAATGACCCCGTTTACCTGTGGAGATAGACCCTTCGTAAGTTTTTACCTTGATTCTCATACTTGGTTTTTTGCTCACTAAATAGAGGATCCTAAATAATAAAGCCCCATTTTTCAATTAATTATTAGGTCACTTGATAAACTAACTGCTACCATTTGTTGCTATTTGTCTTGCCTGTGCTGAGTTGTAAATGAATGAATTCTAATGTAAGAGGAGATTGGTATTTATGGTTGAATGAAAAGAAATATTCGAACTAAGTTAAATGTACATTTTGAATTCTGCTTATAAGTGATATCATTCAGCATTTGTCTTTCTCTGTCTGATTTATTTCACTTGGCATAATTCCCTCCAAATTCATCCATGGTGCTGCAAATAGCAAAATTTCATTCTTTTATATGACTGACTAGTATTCCATTGTGTATGTAGACCACATCTTTAATGGTTACCAACGGGAAAGTGGGGAGGGGCAATTCAGGGGTTATAATGGGAGTGGGAGGTGCAAACTACCGGGTGTAAGAGAGGCTCAATGATAGATTATATAACATGGGGGAATATAGCCAATATTTTGGAATAGCTGCAAATGGAAAATAACCTTTGTATAAAAATTTTAAAATCTTTTTAAAAAGCAATACAAAGCTTTTAAAAAACCTATCAAATATAAACTCTTCCTATAAATCCTAAACATACCTAGCTCTTCCTTTTATTGCCAAAGGTGAGGTGTCAATTGATCTTCTTTCATCAAAACTCTTTTTTTGGCATCACCCAGCCCCACTCTCTGCCTCATGCCAGCCCCTCATAACCCACCACCCCCAGCTGTGAGCTCTTCCTGGCCCGCTGGGAACGGGCTTATGAGAAAACTTCTCACTGCCAGTCTCATTTTAATCACAGTCTCTTATTGATAGAGCAGCTGAGGGTGAGAATAATTGACTATAAAACTCTAATCACTGCAAACATCTCCTTATCCTTATCCAAAACACTCAAAGGAAGCCATACATACCCAGCCATTCTACTTTTGAAACTTATACAGCACTATAGAAGTCAAAGAGTCTTTCATTCAATAATAATAATAATAAAGTTGTACTACATTCTGGTAGAGCAGGATGTACATGGACTAGATTTTATCCAGGGCAAGTGGAAATGAAGAGGAACTTTGGGGCAGGGATGAGAAGGAAGCAGGAGGAGGGGAAGGACATCTAATCACTTGGTGCTGGGATTCTTCTTTTCTTAATCTGATGGCAGCCAAGGAGAGGACGGAGAACACAACTCCCAGCCCCACTTGGGTGTGTTCCCAGGTTGCACAGGTAAATCAGCTCTGAAATTAAACTCTCAGCACTGATTTTTTTTTTTTTTTTTTGACATGGACAATTTTTAAAGTCTTTATTGAATTTGTTACAATATTGCTTCTGTTCTATGGTTTGGTCTTTTGGACTGGAGACATGTGGGGTCTTAGCTCCTCAATCAGGGATTGAACTCAAACTCCCTGCATTGGAAGGTGAGTTGACCACTGGACCACTAGAGAATCCCAGCACTGACTCTTTGAAGGGTTGTTCCTGTTCAGTCACGTTCAACTCTTTGCCATGGTCTGTAGCCCTCCAGGCTCCCCCGTCAATGGGATTTTTCAGGTAAGAGTACTTGAGTGGCTTGCCATTTCCTTCTCCAAGGGATCTTCCCAGACCAGGGATGGAACTCAAGTCTCCAGCATTGGCAGGCAGGTTCTTTATCACTGAGCCGCCAGGGAAGCCCTTTGAAGGGTATTTTTACATTAAATTCTGCTGTATGAAGTTTCCAGAAGCCACAGGATCACACTTCTGTGGCTAACACAGACAACTTTCAGTTGCTTTTTGCAGTCACCCAATGTCCCTCTGCAGGGAGCCACCTGATGTCTTTGCTTCAGGAAGGAGAGGTCCTGACCTGAAGTTGGTCTGAGAGCAAGAAGTCATCAGAAACTTCATGTTTTGTTTCCTCTTTTTTCCTATATTTGATAGCCCACAAAAGGGTATGTGAAAGTTAACCTCACCCGTTCCTTATCTTACTGGTAAGAGAATTTTTAGCTGTGCAAGGAAACCTGGGTGTGTGGGTATGCCTGGGAATGCTGTGCTGAGGTTCTTATTCCTGAAAGTCAAGAGTATTTGGGGGCTTCTCTGCTGGTCCAGTGGCTAAGACTCCATGCTCCCAATGCCGGAGGCTGGGGTTCGATCCCTGGGCAGGGAACTAGATCCCACATTCCGCAACTAAGGGTTTGCATACTGCAGCTGAAGATTCCGAGTGCTGCAACTGAGACCTGGTGCAGCCAAATAAATTTAGAAGAAGAAGAAGAAAAAAGAGTGTTTTGCTAATATTGCACAGTCAGACCCCTCTTCAGACCTCAGCAGCTGGGAGCTTGGGTAAGAAATAGAACGTGCTGATGCAGCCCTTTGTAACCACCACACTCTGGGCCAGGCTGCCCCAGTGCAGGGCATGAATGAGCTCGGAGCAGTGGGTGGATTTATGCAACAATTTCTCCAAACCACAATGGAAGTGTCTGACTTGATTGCCAATATAAGAGGTTTTTAATTTTTAATTTTATTTTTTTCATTCTCTGCCTCAAAATGACCATACTCAGTTTAAGTCAGTTCTGGGTGACACGACTGATACAGAAAGCTATGTCTGAAACAATGAAAAGAGGCAAGACTTTCAGGACTTGTGGCAACAGAGAACACACTTGGGTCCTACTGATAGAATTGTGTGACATAAATATAGCTGCACATGCAGGCTTCCCAAAAGATTCAGCTTGAACCAAACACTCACTCACAACATTACTTTCAAAAAGTTGTTATAATCTAGAATTATATGATCTCAATATTCTTTAAGTGATATAAATATACTCTAGAATTGGGGTACTTCAAAATGTGTTAGTGTGTACCCTTTTAAAGCCCTAGAGAAAATCTTCTCTTCACAAGAAATTGTTAGTTGCTCCAGGTTGGTGGTTATTAATCCAAGATTAGCCTACTCATCGATATCCTTTTCCTACCTCAGGAAAATGGCCTGAAGAATTCTCTTTCTTTGTCTATAGAACAAGAGCTTGTATATTTACATGTGTGTGTATGCTTAGTCACTCAGTCATATTTGACTCTTTGTCGCCCCATGGACTGTAGCCTGCCAGCTTCCTCTGTCCATGGGATTCTCCAGGCAGGAATACTGGAGTGGATTTCTATTTCCTCCTCTAGGGATCTTCTTGACCCAGGGATCAAATACATGTCTCCTGCATTGCAGGTAGATTCTTTACCATCTGAGCTACCAGGGAAGCCCTGTATATTTACATACCAGGTACCAGTGCAAGTCATTGAGCAATATTCCAAATGTGAAGATGCAGAGATAACAAAGCATCTTACGGAGGACTTCCCAGGTGGTCCAGTGGTTGATTCCCTGCTTCCAACGCAAAGGGTGTGGGTTCTATCCCTGATCAGAGAACTAAGATCTCACATGGCTCATGGTATGGCCAAAAAAAAAAAAAAAGAAGAAGAAAGCCAGAAAGCATCTAACGTTCTTTGTTTGGTTGAAGGGTTGGGTAGTAGGCAGCTAGTGGGGATTTAGAGTCTATGTGACAGAAGTGGGTTTACTATCAAGCAATCTGGAAAATAGTAATCAACTCCACCTGGAAACTGCAAGTCACATTTCAAGGTAAACCTGGACTGAGAGAACGGTGAAATAAGCAATAGTGTTTCTTGCCAGATCAGATCCTGATAATACAGGAAGAACGGCAAAAAAGGAGAATGTGTTTTAAGGACAACAACAACAATTTTTCTGTCTTGGGAAAGATGATCACATCAAAGTAGACATAAAAAAAATGTGCTTTGTGTTAATGTATATGACATTCAAAGTAGACAAAACTTCAGTTTTTTTTAGATATATACATAAGGGGTAGAGCTATAAAGGAAAATGAAGAAATAAACACAAAAGTCAGGGGGTGGTTCCTGGTAGGACTTGAGATAGGGACAGATTATGACTAGGCAGAAGCATCAGAGGGTTGCTTGATTGCTGGTCATGTTCTAGTTTTTAATCTGGGTGGTAGCCATATGGGTATTTGCTATATAATTATTATTGATGCCACATATGTGCTTTATATATTTTTTCTGAGTGCATGTTTTATTTCACAATTTTTAAAAGAATATGAAACAAATGGCTACTTAAATCATTCCTGTGGATACTTACTCCTTGGAAGAAAGCTATGACAAACCTAGACAGCATATTAAAAAGCAGAGACATCACTTTTCTGACAAAGGTCTGTATAGTCAAAGCTCTGATTTTTCTAGTAATCATGTATGGATGTGAGAGTTGGACCATAAAGAAGGGTGAGCACCAAAGAACTGATGCTTTCAAACTGTGGTGTTGGAGAAGACTCTTGAGAGTCCCTTGGACAGCAAGGAGATCAAACCAGTCAATCCTAAAGGAAATCAACTCTGAATATTCATTACAAGGATTGATGCTAAAGTCAAAGCTCTAATACTTTGGCCACTTGATGCAAAAAGCTGACTCATTGGAAAAGATCCTGATGCTGGGAAAGATTGAGGACAAGAGGACAAGGGGACAACAGAGGATGAGATGGTTAGATGGCATCACTGACTCAATGGACATGAGTTTGAGCAAACTCCGGGAGGTGGTGAAGGACAGGCAGCCTGGCTTGCTGTAGTCCACAGGGTCATAAAGAGTCAGACATGACTTAGTGACTGAACAACAACAAGGATGAAATTTGAACACTAATGACTATCCAGGCACTGGCAAACTCTGGGTTGCATCTGAGGGAAGCTCCCATTTGGAGATCTCTGAAAGCCCTTCATATTTAGGACTAGAGACTGAGAGTTACATTGACCTTGATGCTGTCTTCTCCATGGCTATCCTGGGACCACAAGCAGTCAGGGCAGGTGCTGGAATGAGGAGGGTTGGCCAAATGGTAGGAGATTAAGGTAAGGCAAGCAGCTGGCACAGTGCAGCCAGGAGACCTGAGGTCACAGGGCAGTTGAGGGTCCAGTAGGTAGAGCTATTGGTGGTAAGAACAGTCTATACAGGCAAGCAGAGGCCTGGACATGTATGAATATTGGCCAATTTTCAGTATGTAAACTTAGTGCTCAGGAGATGAGATGTGGAGTCTCCTGACATGGGGCCAGCTGAGCTTCAGAAGGAAAGAGAGGTGGGAACTGGAAATTCCACACACCTATTGTGATGGCTAGAGCAGGGCATGGCCACCCACTCCAGTATTCTTGCCTGGAGAATCCCAGGGACAGAGGAGCCTGGCGGGCTGCAGTCCGTGGGGTCACAGAGTCAGACACCACTGAGTGACTGAGCGCATATGCACGGCTCTCTGTTCCGACCCTGACCCTGTGGATAGGGTACCGGAGACAGTGCCCCACCATCTCTGCCACAGAGCCAGGCATCCCAAGCTTGGCCAAGCTGAGTCCTTCCTCACAGGTTTTCCAAACTGGAGTTCACGGAAGTTTTATATTCTCTTTAGTTCATAGGTGGAGCTATAATTGTGTCTCCTAACTATGTGGCCATTCACCCTAAGGTATGGAGAAGCCAAAAAGAAAATAGCTGATACCCGACGAAGTAGCAGCTGTGGAATCACGGCTTCGTGCGCATTCTGATTCCATTTAACCCTTAAGGGTAGTTCTACTCCTGTCTCCACTCAAACATTACTCCCTTATCTCATAATTCTATACGATTTTTTTTCCTCACAAAGCTGCTTGCAGGCACAAGGAAATAGAGTGACATACACATTTAAGAAATGTTAAGTTATATGTTGTTGGTCAAAAGGGAGGGCACAGAGTTTAAATAGTAAGGAAAATCCCACATCTGACTTAAGCAGAGCTGGAATTCATTAGTCAGCTCTTCCGCACATAGCTCACTGGTGATTTATGAAAGTGACACTTCCCCTTTCTAGGGAGCAATGAGAACTATTCCCAAAGCCAGGCTGAGGTTGTCTGATATTGCCTTTCCCCCATCCAAGCCCTCAGGCTTTACTGATCTGATTCTTGCTTTCGCTCTGACTAAAGCGGCACATGTGCTCGCTGACTCAGGATGTTCTGTGCTAAAACGGGGTCGGTCCCCATAAACTGGGGCAGATGGTCGGTCACCCTATCGCCCATTCTGTCTGCGTCCGTCCTGGCCAGCCTCCCTGTTTGTCATCTGTGTGGGTGTGCCCTGTGGAAAAGGATGAGGACACCTGGGACTTATTTATAGCTTGGTGAAAGGACTGTGAGGAACTCCAGCTGATTTTCTTATCCAACCTTCATACTTAGATACTGTTCAGGAAGCAATGTGGCCTTATGATTTGGTAAAATTTAAAAAGAGGTATTTTATCCTCTACGTGCCCACCTAGCTGCCATACTGTGAACTGGGAAAATAATAAACTTTAAACTGTTGTAAATGCAGATGGAGAATGGACCTATTTTGAGTACATCCAGGACTTTCGCATGGACTTGGAGCATTCCTTTATAACCAAAAGTCTCTGAAAACAGCCTCTATTCCTTGTCTCTTCCCTCTGTTGTCTCATTTGTGCGTCCACAGTTAAAACACGGATGTTTTCTGAAGGTTATTGGAACATTTGATCGTCTGAGTTCATGGAGAACACACATAAGAATGGCTGAAGTTAAAAACCTGGTTGTACTTAGTGCTGGCAAGAGTGTGAAAGAACTGGAATTCTCAGACACTGCTGGTAGAAAGGAAAAATGGTACAATCGGTGTGTAAAACAGTTAACAGTTTCTGAAAAAGTTAAATATGCACATACCCATATAAGCCAGCCTAAGTATTTATCCAAGAGAAAAGAAAGCATGTGTTCACACAAAAACATGAGCGTGAATATTCAAAACAGCTTTATTTGTATTAACTGCAAACTGGAAACATCCCAACTGTCCACTAGCAGGAGGCTGGATGAGCAGAGATAGGGGCTTCCCTGCAATCCACTGGTGAAGACGCCACACTTCCGCTCCAGAGGCCCGGGTTCAATCCCTGGTCAGGGAACTAAGATCCTGCATGTGGCGCAGGGTAGCAAAACAAAAATAAGTAAAAATAAACTGGGATATAAACATTTAAAAAGCACCAAAGATATATCCAGATACCCATGGTATATCTACAATGGAAGACCACTCAGCAAAAAGACAGAGAGACAGGACCAGGGAGCGGGGGAGAGAGCAAGGGCTGGAGAAAGACAGAGAGCTATTTGATAGATGCTTCAACAAGGATGAGTCTCAATCTCAAAATAATTAGGCCAATTCTCAAAATAAGGAAACCAGATTTTAAAAAGAGTTATAATTTTATTTGTATAAAACTGTATGATTTCATTTATATAAAACTCTAGAAAATGTAAGCTAGTTTACAGTGGCAGTCTATGGGGGGCAGATAGGAGAGGATGGGGAGTAGGGGTTACAAGGAAGCAGAGGGAAATTTGGGGGGTGATGGATGTGCTCATTAGCTTCATTGAGGTGATGGTTTTAGTGTGTGTACATATGTGAGAACCAACTATATGCTTTATTTTTTTCTTAATTGAAAATATTTCATTACTAAAAATGCTAACTATTATCTAACAACACAAATCATCAATTACCACAAGTCATTAATTTATAAAAAACCACAATATCTGTGATATACAATAATGAGCTATGCATGTATTCCAAAATGGTTTCTAAACAAGAATATTTCTACAGATGATGAGTAAGTTTATTCTTTCATCTGTTTTATAAATATGAATGAGTATAACTCTTAATAGATGAAAAAAGTCTTGAGATATAACATAATAATCCTGAGACCTAATGTGTCAGGAATTATACCAAGAATAGCAAGAAAAGAGATTCAGTAAGAAAGGGATCAAGTTTAGATATCGATATTTTTATAAAATCCCATTTGAAAATCACTGGCCTGGAAGATGACAGATGTACATAATGTAAAAGTTGAATAATAAATGAAATTAGGACTGACAGCACTGTACCACCAGAATTTTGATAAATACAGGAAAACTTTTAAACGATGTGCTTTAAATATGTATGTCTTACTCTTTGTCAGTACTTCAATAAAGTTGTTTCTAAAAGCCCCACACACTTACTGGTCCTATACTGACTTATCCAGAGTACTTGGGGAATCTGACAATGTTATCCTCTTCCAAATGCTTCCCTTTCCAGGCTCCCCTGATCGCTTCCTGCCACACCACACATGCAGGAAGAGGCCACAGCAGTAGCTGTAGAGATGAGACTAAGGTCTGACCTGCTGACTTTCAACATATAGGCCTATTTTTCTGCCATCATCTTGAGCAGCCACAATAATCACAGAAAAGCAGTGAAAGTGCCAATCAATCTGCAAATCCAAATGACTCAATAAACACTTCTGTATTTTCTGGCTGCTGTACATCAGCAAGGAGGATGTGGGTGAGTGTGTTTAGGCGATACTTGGTATTTTTCATCATGTGTAAATGACTACATTAAAAATTTTTTTTTACATTAAATTTTTTAAAAAGCTAAGATTACAGCATCTGGTCCCATCACTTCATGACAAACAGAAGAGTAAAACGCGGAAGCAGTGACAGATTTTCTTTTCTTGGGCTCCATAATCACTGTAGACAATGACTGTACCAATGAAATTAAAAGACGCTTGCTCCTTGGAAGGAAAGCTATGACAAACTTAGACAGGATATTAAAAAGCAGAGGCATCACTTTGTCAACAAAGGTCCATATAGTCAAAGCTATGGTTTTTCCTGTAGTCATGTACAGATGTGAGAACTTGTCTATAAAGAAGGTTGAGTGCCAAAGAATTGATGCTTTTAAACTGTCGTGCTGGAGAAGATACTTTGAGAGTTCCGTAGACTGCAAGGAGATCAAACCAGTCAATCCTAAAGGAAATCAACCCTGAATATTTCATTGGAAGGACTGATGCAGAAGCTGAAGCTCCAATACTTTGGCCACCTGATGCGAAGAAAAGACCCTGATGCTGGGAAAGATTGAAAGCAAAAGGAGAAGAGGGTGGCAGAGGACAAGATGGTTAGATAGCCTCACCGACTCAATGGACATGAATTTGAGCAAGCTCTGGGAGACAGTGGAGGACAGAGGAGCCTGGCATGCTGCAGTTCATGGAGTCGCAAAGAGTGGGACATGACGTAGCAACTGAACAACAACGAAACAAGTTACTAAGAATCAAGAACGGGCTCCCAATTAATCCAACGGCCTTCCGACATGCATCTCAGAGCTGCAGATGGCAGGAGTTGTGGCCCACTTGCCTGGATGAACTTTCTGGGTTTTCACCCATCGCTCCAGCAAATCTGGTGCAGAGCGTGGGGCCTGGCTGGGCTTCATCCTCATTAGAGGCAGCTCAGACACAGCTGTGACTGGACCTCCAAACCCTCCTCTTCACCCACCCAAGAAGAGAAAAACAGCTTTTTCAGTCTTCATCCATCCTGCAGCTCCTTGCATCGAGGGTTTCAAGAAGGGGCAAAAGGCCATGCTTTCAAAAGCCGCCCTGCATTAGCAGACAATGGAATAACTATCAAGAGATCTGCTGCCAACCTTCTCATTTGCCCAATAGTTACCCGGATGTGTTATGACAAATGCTTATTTAATAAGTCACTACATGTGGTTTGAATTTAAGAGAAGTCTACCAGATTGTGGGGCTGCAGTTTAACCAGGACACTGGAGTGCAAAGTCAGGAAATATCAGCCCAAGTTTCTGTCTGCACACTCGGGTCACAGTTATAGGACTCCTTATAGCAGTCACGTGCTTAGGTACTGACAGGCGCTTGTTTTGAGATTCCTCTGTTTTATTAAATTCAAGGTTGTCATGGGTAACAGTCAAGTCTGTTTAGTCCCACACTTCATTTTTCATTTTTTTTCTAGGAAACTTTCGGCGGCATTCTACTTTCAAGTGGTGTCTTAAGCGTAGATGTTCTTAAGACTTAGTTCAAAGATCTCATCGCAAATCCATTTGTTGACTTCTTCCAGATAAAAGATTTAATCCTGTGTTCTGGGAGAGAGACATTCTTTTCACTTTCTGGGATGAAAATACACACTGTCTGATGGAACAAATGTCTAAGGAGATTGTGTGTGTTAAGATAAAAAGGGCTGCTGCATCCAACAGTGAAAGGGAGACTCTGGGAGGTCAGGGAGCTGTGATTGCTAGTGTGTGTTTTTGGATGCAGAAGTCAGCTGGCCGGAAGGCACTATTAGTTCTCTGATTCATCAAAGGGCATTTGTATCATGAATCGGTATTAAAGGAGAAGACAGGTCAGAGGGATGGAGGGATTTTATTTGCAGGGAAATAAAAATAATCAAATAATGCCTGAAGACCCAACTTCCCTTTGGGGGTGAGTCTGAATAGAGAACAGCTGCCTCTGAGAAGCAAATAGGCAAGGCTTCCTTTTTCTGTATTGACAGGAGCCTTAGCCAGTTCTTTAAAGAGTGGCTTACCTTAAGCTCCTGAACCTTAGAAACAGGACTGGCGGAAGAGTACAGAAGGGCTTACCCTACATGGAATGATGGTATTGAAACTGTTTTTTAACCCTGAAATCAAAAGAGAGAGACAGAGGAAGAGAGGGACCAGGTGGTTCTGCTGCTGTACATCGCAAAGTAGGTAAAATAACTCTGTGTGTGTGTATGCGCACGCGCCTGTGTGCTCAAATATGCTTTCCTTTCAAGAAATCACCCATCAAAGACTATAGCCAATACAAAGAAACATTTTAAATTGCGTGGTGAATTTCAGCAATGTGGACAGTCTGGAAAACCGAAATAACTCTTTAAATAACAGCAATAATAGCTAAAATTGATCAAATACTTGACTACATACCAGAACTCACTGAACTGTCTCCACACACACAGTTTTTAACTTATTTTATGTATGAAGAAGTGAAGGCAGAGAAGAATCAATTGCCAAGGCCCACAAACAGGTAAATGGCAAAGCACAGATCTAAATGCAGGCCCAGGGAGCCTAGATTCCAACATCATATTCCTGATATCCTGCTGATTCTCTGGGAATGTGGTTTTCCTTGGTGGGGCTGTTTCATTTACTTTAGTTGGGGGTGGGGCTGCCTGGCCAGTGCGAGTTGCCTGTGGTATTTAACAGTATTTTAATGTTTACCGAGCTATTGTGTGTCTGTGGTACACAGACAGTCGAAACGTCCAGGTCAGTGGTAGAGCCGCGCTGCCAGGAGGAGGTCCTACACGACACAATGAATGGAGTGGGGAATTGGGCATCGGGGGCCCACGCTGTGGTCCTGGCTCCATCACTCAAAAGCCACGTGACTTAGGTCAAGCATAACCTCTGAGCCTGTGTTCTTTACTAGTGCTTCAAGCACTGCCCTCCTCACATATTAGTATTACAGGAAAAACGCAGTGCTTACTAGCTTTCTTTAACCTTTAATTGCCTCAAGGGTTTGGCTTGACTCAGTGCTCTCCAAAGTGCAGAGAGAGGCGATGGGAAATGGACATTTTCTTCCCTTGTGAGGCCAAGGGGATCCGCTGGCAACATGTAAGTGATGCTGCCTTTAGAGTCTCTGTACCAAACAGCTGGGTTAGTGGGGTCAAAAGGGAAGGGCATCTGGGGGCCCTTGGAGGCAAACACAGAAGCCCAGGTGGCACCGTGGTGAAGAAACAGCCTGCCAATGCTGAAGACCCGAGACACGGGTTTGATCTCTGCGTCAGGAAGATCCCCTGGAGAAGGGAATGGCAACCCCCTCCAGTATCCTTGCCTGGAGACTCCCATGGACAGAGGAGCCTGGTCAGTGCCAGTCCATAGGGTTGCAAAGAGTTGGACACAATTGAATTGCACACACCACACCGGAGACAACTTAGTTTTTTACCTGTTTTTTGCTTCCATTAGGACTTTCTGCCTTGATCTTCAATTTACAGTAATTCAACCAACATTAATTGCATCTCTGTGCTAAACACTGCATAAATGGGCGTGAGCAGATGCCTCATCTCAAGACATAAAGCCTGCACGGAAGGACAAAAACCCTTAACGAAGGATTCAGAGAAACAAAGCACAGTGGCACAATAGTTGCTGGCCATTACTGAAGGTTGAAGGGGGTGGAGCACCAAGAAAAAATAGACACTTTTTTTTCACCTAGAAAATGTTTTAACAAGGAAATGACACCAGTGGTCTTGCAAGATAAGCTGCTGGTTTTCTGAGGGTCGAGAGGCATGAGGATGGGGACAGATTGGAAGCAAGACGTGGGCTGGATCATGATGGTCCTTGTATGATACCTGGACTTGACCTGTCAGTATTTTGGAATTATTTAAGTACTGTCTTGCTGTGTCTCGCTGTATCTCGCCATTCACTGAACCCAGGGCAGGCAGGCGAAAGCAGGGGAAGCTGGAAGAAGATTCGAGGAGCTGTAGGAACTGCAGAGATTCTTTATTTACCATAGTAAGACAGAGATGCTTTACTCTCTAACGGTTAACAATGATGACTACAAGACTTGACCCTCCTACAAGAGTTTTTCTGGGGGTGCTTACATGGGACCACACCAGGATGCACGTGCACAATGCCACAAATGATCCCAGCTGTAGGACGTGAGTGGAGTGGGGTGAGAGCCTGACCACTGCCACCTAGCCAATTGCTCTCTCCCTACAAGTACATTCTCTTTCTTTAAAGAAACTCCCTAGGACCTCAATCTGCTCTAGCTGCTGTTGATGTCCGTTCAGTCGCTCAGTCGTGTCTGACTCTTTGCGACCCCATAGACTGCAGCACACCAGGCTTCCCCGTCCTTCAGCATTTCTCGGAGTTTACTCAAACTCATGTCCACTTTTCTGCCCGCTCCCCCCTCCCCCCGAGAGCCGCTCACTCTGAGCTCCCGGCTCCTGCTAAGCCAGCACCGCTGTCGCCTCCCTCCAGTCGCCATCATGATCATCTACCGGGACCTCATTAGCCATGACGAGATGTTCTCCGACATCTACAAGATCCGGGAGGTCGCAGATGGGCTGTGTCTGGAGGTGGAGGGGAAGATGGTCAGTAGGACAGAGGGCAACAACGATGACTCGCTCATTGGTGGAAATGCCTCCGCTGAAGGCCCCGAGGGCGAAGGTACCTAAAGCACAGTAATCACTGGTGTCGATATTGTCGTGAACCATCACTTGCAGGAAACCAGCTTCACAAAAGAAGCCTACAAGAAGTACATCAAAGATTACATGAAGTCAATCAAAGGGAAACTTGAAGAACAGAGACCAGAAAGAGTAAACCTTTTATGACAGGGGCTGCAGAACAAATCAAGCACATCCTTGCTAATTTCAAAAACTATCAGTTCTTTATTGGTGAAAACATGAATCCAGATGGCATGGTTGCTCTGCTGGACTACCGTGAGGATGGTGTAACCCCATATATGATATTCTTTAAGGATGGTTTAGAGATGGAAAAATGTTAACAAAGCTGGCATTTACTTTGGATCAATCACCTGTCATCATAACTGGCTGGCCACTGCTTTTCATCCACACAACACCAGGACTTAGACAGATGGGACTGATGTCATCTCAAGCTCTTCATTTGTTTTGAACGTTGATTTATTTGGAGCGGAGGCATTGTTTTTGAGAAAAACGTGTCATGTAGGTTGTCTAAAAATAAAACGCATTTAAACTAAAAAAAAACAAAAACAAAAAAACTCATGTCCATTGAGTCGGTGATGCCATCCAACCATCTCATCCTCTGTTGGCCCCTTCTCCTCCTGCTCTCTATCTTCCCCAGCATCAGGGCCTCTTCCAATGAGTCAGCTCCTCGCATCAGGTGGCCAGAGTATTGGAGTTTCAGCTTCAACATCAGTCCTTCCAATGAACACCCAGGACTGATTTCCTTTAGAATAGGCTTGTTGGATCTCCTTGCAGTCCAAGGGACTCTCAAGAGTCTTCTCCAACACCACAGTTCAAAAGCATCGATTCTTCAGCGCTCAGCTTTCTTTATGGTCCAGCTCTCACATCCATACATGACCACTGGAAAAACCATAGCCTTGACTAGATGGACCTTTGTTGGCAAAGTAATGTCTCTGCTTTTCAATATGCTGTCTAGGTTGGTCATAGCTTTTCTTCCAAAGAACAAGCGTCTTTTAATTTCATGGCTGCAGTCACCATCTGCAGTGATTTTGGAGCCCTTGGCTACTAACAGAAAAGTCCCAACCAGTATTACTACATCTTTGGTGGGTGGCATATTCCAATCTGAAGTTGTTGAGAGACACGGCTAGCAGTAGAAGCAATGATTCTCGCTCAAGGAAGCCATCTTCCTCCAGAGAGATGATAGATGCGATTTAGTGGAATAAAAATTTCGTAGGACAACAAAATGAAGGGCCACAAGAGGGCACCAGACTTCACTTTTCTAGATTAAGAAAACACGTGGGCAATGCAAGGTACAAATGCAGGTCACAATGGAAAGGAATTAGCTCCCCTTACTTAACATGTATTTTTATTGTCTCATAAAATTAGAAATATAAAATATTCATAGTGTTTTGCATAAGTGTGAGTCTGGGCTGAGTGGTTTTATTTCTTACAGTTTTGGGGTCAGGGTGCCAAGCATGGTTGGGTTCCAGTGAAGACCTTCTTGCGAGTTGCAGATGACTGCTTTCTCCAGGGTCCTTCCTTGGCCGAAAGAGGAGAGAACTCTCTGGGGTCTTTTCTTATAAGGGCACTAATTCCATTTGTGAGGGTGGCGCCCTCATGACCCCATCACCTCCCAAAGGCCCACCTCCTAACACCTTCACACTGGGGGACTAGGATCTCAACAGAGGAATTGGGGGGGGACAGAAACATTCAGCTCACAGCACCTCCTTTACCCAAAAGAGCAGCAACATGAGAGGCCAGGAGTAAACTGGGCCGTGTGTCCAGGGAGTTTCGAACCTGAATACTCCATTCATGCCGTTTATCAGAGACGAGACAGCCAAGCACGGGAAACGTGGACTTAATTACAACCATGTGGAATTTCTCAGTGATGTGGTCGTGAGGAATTAGATTTCTGAGAGAAGGAGAAAAATCAAAGCCAGTTTGTTTGAAGAATTTTATTTCTTACTCAAAGGTGGACTGGAGGCACCTAGGTGACCCACTGGCAAAAAGCACTGCTGCTGGAAACCAGACAAGGAATACATTGACTCTGAGAGCATTTGCCAAACCTACAATAAAATAATATGGTTCTATTTTCAGAGCGCCTCAGCTGTGTGACTCTCTTGGAGGCTTGCAGTTGCTTAAATCCCCACTCGGCTGGAAAACTTTCTGGAGGGAAAGAGTGAAATGGCAGAACTGGGGTCTGGGCACAGTTCACTGCGAGGCTAAAAGAATTCTACATTAAAAATAAAGGACATCATTGATACAAGGCTCCCCTTTCCCCCTAATTGAAACAGACGACTAACATAGGATTTCATATTAATGCACTCTGAATGCCTTGAGCCTAAAATAAATCAGGTTGGTTGAATAGAAAACAGATGGTAAGTCTTTTGCCCTCTTTCCTGGAAGCCCAATTTTGTGGGTCGGCTGCAGGAATATTGTGGGGGTTAGGTGGGCAGGCCCTGGAATCAGACTGCCCGGTTTAAACCCTGGTCCAACCTTTCTAAGATGTATAGCCTATAAGCTAGTTAAAGTCCCCAAGATTCCCTTTTCTGTAAGGTGGGATCATAATGATATCCTAGGGTTATGAGAATTACATTAAATGATAAATGTAAACTCCCAGCACAGTGGTATTGTTGGTATCACTATTACTATTAAATGGCTTTGTGATTGGATCTGTTTTCCCTTAGCCTTAAGCAGATACAATAAGGGAGCATGAGACAGGAAAAACCAACAGGCTCTGCCATCACCTGACCTTGGAGAAATCATTAAATCACTAAGCTCAAAGCCTAGTGTGATCATCTGTATAACGATGAAGAAGCAGACACCAATTTGACTCCACAACCTTGAGTGCATTAGATACTATTCTAATCTTTTGTTTTTCCAAAGTCAGTTTTACTCTGACCTTGACCCTATCTGGAAGGCAGGTAATTTAGTCTCAGTCTAAATAGACTCCTCTCTCCCCAACCAACATCTGAGAAAGGACCTTCTGTCTTTAGTCCAACAGTTGCATTGGTGGTCTGGCTTTTGTCCAAGCATTTTGAAGACGTATCACTCTGATCCTTCTCAGCCAAACCAGCAGAGGGTGCTGGCTGGGTATGGGAGCCCCCATGTAGGGTGCCCACCCAGTGTTGCTGTTCCAACCCTTTGAAAGCCTGGTCACCCCCTCGTGATGCTGGAAAGGATGGAGGTTCCGGTCATCATTACTGCACTCCATCCAGTTTCCAGGCTTGGGAGAAGCCTTCTCCTCACCCTATTAGCACAGCTTCTACCACTTACTTCCACAAAGGCATTCACTCCTCTCCTCCCTCCCCAGGAAGATACTTTAGGCTTTTAAGAGCATATGCCAGGAAGGTAGTGGTATTAGAGGAGTCGAGTCTAAGAAACCTGTGCTTTGGGTCTCGAAATATAAGAATATAAGGCCACAGCCATCTTCCAGAATCAAAAGAGAAGGTTAGAATCCAAGGAGAATAGGACACAAATGAACCTTTCAATGAATAGTATCACTTCAAGGTAATGATACCACTTTAAGGAGAGGTTGAACCAGGGGAGATTCTCAATTCTGTCTCCCCAAGAATTCCCCCCATTACTTAATTCTGTCCCTAAATATCAGTTATCAAATGTATACTTTCAAGGAGTACCATTGTATCCATGTTTAATATGACAAGCGTATCTGTTTCTTTTTTGTTAACTAAGTTGACCGGGATTCCCAGGTGGTTCAGTGGTAAAGAATCTGCCTGCCAATGCAGGAGACGTGGGTTTCAGCCCTGGGTCAGGAAGACCTCCTGGAGGAGGAAATGGCAACCCACTGCAGTGTTCTTGCCTGGAGAATCCCACGGACAGAGGAGCCTGGAGGCTACAGTCCACGGGGTCACAAAAGAGTTGGACACGACTGAACGACTAAACAACAAATCAAATTCATCACATTTTGCCTCACAGTTTATGTTTTCAAGATGCACTCTGAAATCCCTTGCCACTTCATGTCACAAAGTAGGGGGCAAAGCATAAGTGGGCAGCCACATGCCCCAGAAGAATGAAGAATGGCTTTTTGCAGACACTCTTATGGGGTTACATGTGGGATTTCAATGTGATATTGGATCCTTAAGTGATTGTTCAGCAATAGAACTGCCCAGCAAACCTGATTATTCACTCAGGAATGATTAGATGTGCTAGAAATAAGCTTACAGATTCTTTAGGGGGATGCATTTTTAAGTCTCTTTGCTACAGCAGATTAACCTAACAAATACATCCAGCTACCTAATAAATACATCAGAGGACTCATACACCTTCCCCTGGTTTCCACAATTAGAATGCAAGCTGCCAGGTAATTCAAATCCAGGTAGCAGAGACTGTTTTTCCCCCCTGAATTGGTTTTGCTCTACTTTCTCATCTCAGAACTTCAAATCTTTCCATTTGCTTCCTTGTGAGTTTTACTGCTCACTGAAGGCAATTCATAGAAACTCAAAGTCAATATATGGTTTACACTCTGAAAGGTGAGGTGCTATTAATAAATAAAATATCAAACATTGTTTCTTTTAAAGGACCTCTTTCTTACCTGAATGTTACTTATTATTGGGTAAACTTTGGAGAGAGTCACAGTTAGCTTCCATCTGCTGAAAGATCTAGTCTTAGTGATGGTGAGAGCCCCTACAGACAGCAAGGCTGACTACTGAAGAAGAATTTAAGTTAGACATCAGAAAGGACTTTCACCCTATACAGTCAGGTGAAAATACTGTGCACAAATATTCGTATGGAAAACTCTTACAAAAAAAAATCTGGAGAACTTGATGTTTGGGGTTTTAACTATTATGACATCTGGGAAATAAGAATGCTTTGTAATAATTTTAACACTCTTTACTCCCACAGTCATCCTGTAAGGTAGATCACTGTAACAATGTAAGATATGAAGTAACTGAAAAATGAAATAACTCTGCAAGGTGTAGTAACTCCTAGGTACACCTCCAGGAGTTGTTTGGCTATTAGGTCATCAGTGATCAAACCTGCCTCTCTGATAGGTGTAATTAGTTAAGGTATAATGGATCTAAATCAACAAGACCGCACCTGAACCAGAATAAAATCCAGTTCTCTTAGTCAGCCATGAAATCTAATGAATGGGCATGTGCTCAGGTCTATGAAGAAGTTAAAAAAGAACCCGACATACAAGTGAGACAGATTAAAAATCTCCTCAGAACACTTTATGGTAACTCGTGGATCTATTTCCTACAGTTAATTTTTTTTTTTTTCAATCTGGAGAGCATATGAAAAGTGAACATAGTTAGGAAGCAGGAAAAGACATTGCTAATGGAAATTGGAGCTAATTAAGTTCATAGATGCATTTTATGAGCATCAACCTAAGAAGGATTGGAGATAGAAAAGCAGAGAGCTTATCTGAAAGTGTGCAAATAAGCTTCAGAGAGTGGGCTGACCATGGTAAATTCCTCACCATTGTAAGCAGCACCCAGTTCTCCAAGGGGGCTTAGCAAATTGGTTCTATCTATGGTCTCCAAGATTGTATACACTTGGAGGTTGTATACTCTTTGATTTTGCTTTAAATTAGAAAGGAACTGGTGCTGGCCAGCAGCTTTACATTCTTAGAAAGCTGAACTTTGTTTATTTAAAGAGACCCCTTAAATGCTGATCAAGAACATTCCTTCTGATTACCGGTACTAAAAACCAGTTATGAGAATACTTTAGTTACACACAGCTTCATTTTGTCACTTACATGTAAAATATTCCAAGAATCCAAAACATTGAAACCTATGTCAGCAGGTACCCAGGCCCTAATCATTTGCCTGGAGACTGGTGAGGCCTTTGTGGGTTCCCACCTTTGTAGAACAGAGTGGTAGATGAGTTTTTGGATTTGGACTTAAACACGGGGTACAAGATTCGATTCAATAACCAGAACCAGAGTGTTGATTGCAATGGGTCTCAGGATCAAAACACAAGCTCAGGTCTCAGAACGGGAAAAGCAGCCTGAAGTTAGACTAGTGATGAGGGCAAGCTGATAACTTTGGCTAAGAACACAGTTCTGGAGCATTTTAAATCCTGAAGTTCAAAGTCAGAGTAGATCCTGGGACTTTCCTGGTGGTCCAGCGGCTAAGACTCTGAGCTCCCAATGCAGGGTGTTGGGGTTCAATCCCTAGTCAGGGAACTAGATCCCACATGCTGCTACTAAGACCCGGTGCACCCAAATAAATAAATATTAAAAAAAAAATTCAGGGTAGATCTTTCAGGTTAGGGCAAAGGTGAATCTATCATTGTAGGTCTAATTGCCCAATTAGTGAAAAAGAGGGACAAAAGGATCCCAAGCAGGGCCAGCCACATGAGGTTCACTCTCATTCATTGTGGGAAGACAGTTTGAAGTCTAGAGATCTGAGTTCTGGTATGATGAATTTATATTGAAAAATAAATCTTTGCAAATCTTGTTTTTCTTTGGGGGCTAGGTCTCAAATGTGAATCAACATATCGTTTAAGTCAATCTTTATTCCTCCATCTAGCAGAAAGCCAAAACATCCTTTAGAGCAGCAGTCTCTAAACTTTCTTTGAAAAATTGTGTACAACCATCAGTAAAAAGGTTTTGAGCGCCTTCACTTACATTAATTTTTCCATGTATAAGTAATATATGTGTACACTTTTCCTAAAATATTATGTATATTAAAAAAATAGAAACTTAAAAAAGATGAAATAAAGAATGCACAGGGCTTCCCTGGGGGCTCAGTGTAAAGTATCTGCCCACCAGAGCAGAAGAGGTGGGTTCCATCCCTGAACTGGGAAGGTGCCACATACGGCAGAGCCACTAAGCCCATGCACCACAACTAAGCCTGTGCTCTAGTGCCTGGGACCCGACTACCGAGTCCTCATGTCATAACTACTGAAGCCTGAGCTCTGCAACAAGAGAAGCCACTGCAATGAGAAGCCCGTGCACCGCAACTAGAGAGTAGCCCCCACGTGTCACAAGAAAAGCCTGCTCAAAATCACCCAAGACATCCAAATAAATAAATCAATAAAAATGAAAAAAAAAAGAAGGCATAGACATTCTCATATGATGTTGTTGTACCCCAGTAGATCTTCCTGCCCCACTTTGAGGGGGACACCTTCCATTTTGGAGATCTCTCCTTCGGAATATTAATGGTGAATTACATGGTCTGAATAGCATGACTGAGTTTTCAAACTACTCATGCCAGGTCTGGAAACATGGTTTTCATTCCTCCCATTCATTAATCTGACAGGGTAGGCCTTACAGAGCTCTATCTTGGGTATTCTGAGTTATTCTGATTAATGGCAGAGGCTGGCCTCAGATGGCAACAGTATTCTGCCCTGATCATCACAGCAAAGCTAGAGGCACTGATTCATTTTCTGCACAAAGAATGTTAGGCTCCAGCTGCTGAGGTCAAAGGCCAAATGAAACGTCACCAGATGCTGAATCCAGGAATTCTCCTAACACCTGGGGCTCAGGTTTGATCTGTCCCCTGGAGATCAGGGGCCCTGGGATCAGAGGACAAGCACAGCTGGACCCACACATGCTGCTAGGGCAATCCCAGAGGGGTCACCTGTTGTGACCCTGCAGGGGACTGCAGTGTCGTGCCTGCTACCACACCTTAGGTCCTTAAACCTGTGAGCCTGAGCCTTGAGTCCCAGTAGAGTCTCTGCTGAACCTCAAACTTGCTGAGGAGTTCACAAAATCATCTTGTTACCCACTTCTCCATAGACTTTTAAATAACACCTTTATGAGATATAATTCACATTTCATAAAATTCACCCATGTAAGCCAAATGGTTTTTAAGATATTCACAGACATTTGCAACCATCACCACAGTCAATTTTGAATCCGTTTCATCATTCCAGAAAGAAATTCATTGGCAGTTACCCTCCAGCTTTCCTCAACAACCCTCCCCTCCTTCCCTCCAGCCCAGGGAGACCACTAAGCTACTCCCTGTCTCTATAGATTTTCCTGTTCTGGACTTTCCATATAAATGGAACCTCAGAATATGAGGTCTTCTGTGACTGGTTTCTTTTACTCAGCATAATGTTTTCAAAGTTTACCTACGTTGTAGCATGTATCAATATTGAAACTTTTTATTTTCAAGTAATTCTGCATTGTATAGATATACTACATTTTATTTGTCTATTTTTCAGTTGATAGATATTTGAACTGTTTATTTTTGGCTATTATGAATTATCCTGCTATGATTATTCACGCACAATTTTCTCTATGGACATACTTTTTCATTTCTCTTGGGTATGTGTCTAGAAGGAGAATTGCAGTCATATGGTAGGTAGTTCTATGTTTACCCTTTTGCAGAACAGTCAGGCCATTTTCAAAGTGGCTACATCATAGTATGTTCTTACTGTGAACAATGTAGGAGAGTTTCAATCTTTCTACATCCTAGCCAACATTTGTTATTAGCTGTCTTTTTGATTATATCATCCTGGTTGGTATGAGGTGAATCTCATTGTTGATTTGAATTGCATTTCCCTGAGGATTAATGATGTCAAGCATCTTTTTATATGCTTCTTGCCTATTTGTACAAATGGGGAATGTCACTCAAATTTTTTGCCCATTTTTAATTGAGTCATCTTTTTATTATTGGGCTGTAAGAGTTTTTCATATATTCTAGATACAAGTACCTTGTTGGATATATGATTTACAAAAAATTTTCATTCTGTAGGTTGTCTTTTCACTTTTGTTGGTGGTGCTTTTTGAAGCACAAATGTTTTTTATTTTAATGATGTCCAGTTTTTTTCTTTTCTTGCCTGTGTTTTTGATATCATCTTTAAGAAACTCATTCAAAATTATGTGTGAATATTTACACCTAAGTTTTCTTATAAGAGTTCTATAGTTTTAATGCTTACATATAGGTAGGTCTTTGATCAATATGAGTTAATTTTTCTATATGGTTGGAGGGAGGTATGCAATTTCATTCTTTTGCATATAGATAATCATTTATCACAGAACCATTTGTTGAAAAGACTGTTCTTTTCCCCAGTGAACTGTCTTGGCATCATTGTTGAAAATCAATTCATCATAAAGATAAAGGTTTATTTCTGGACTCTTCTTCTTTACCCTTCATAGATCTATATAGCCCGTATACTATTTACTCTGTAAAGCTTAATTAGGTTTTTAGGAATGCTTCTAACTGAAGCCCAAGAAGAAATTAACAACCAATAAATTATATTCTACCTGTGTAATGGAATGTTATGAAACCACTAAAAAGTATTAAAAGTTCTGTATCAACTGATATGGAAAGACAACCACAATACATTTTTTGACCAAAATCAAATCAAAACAAAACCAAAAAAACTCTGACCCATATTATAAAACAGTAAATGGCCCGTATATATGTATATACTTACACTTTTACAAAGTCACATCTTATAAATAATGGACAGAACGTATGTATGGGGGGAGGATTTACCTTGTAATTTATCTTTTCATTTTAATATTTGTGATGAAATAAATATGTTAACATTGAAATTTTAAAAGAAATTAATGATCCAGCTTCTAGAAAGCAGAAAGCAAGACAACACCAAGTTCAACAGCATTGCTTTCAAATTCTGCCATACTGAATCAGCTCAAAGGATTTCCAAATCTTTGTGTCCCTTTTCCAAGTTTCAAATTCTCAGGTGAGAGAATCTTAAAGGTGTACTTGGGTGAGATGTCTTCCCTTAAAGTCCATTATAACTGAGGACACAGTTGCACAGAACAGACATTGTTACTGGGGGCCCATCTTTCTGTTGGGAACCATACAAAGACAACACATCCAGCACCTGGGCCACTGAAGTGCCATCTTAACTTTTCTCCTTGTCTCCAGCCTTCATTAACTGGAAGAGAATGAAGAACTAAGCCCCACAGAAAGTGATTTGAGTGACATTTCTCAGTTATTCCAAGTCCATGAAACGAAAGTCACTCTGTTGTGTCCAACTCTTTGTGACCCCATGGACTATACAGTCTGTGGAATTCTCTAGGCCAGAATACTGGAGTGGGCAGCCATTCCCTTCTCCAGGGGATCTTCCCAACCCAGGTCTCCTTCATTTCAGGCAGATTCTTTACCAGCTGAGCCACCAGGGAAGCCCAAGAATACTCCAAATCCACAGCTAGTTCCATTCTAGATACATAAGAGAGAAGTTGATTTATTAAAAATATATCAGATGCCTTAAGGGATTAAGGATTAATGTTATAGGGGAACCCCAGCTTAAAAGGGCTGGTCGACTTCAGTGAAGTTGGATGTCTAAACAGGTGCTGTTGGCTGGTGGGTGTCCAGGAGTCGTATCTCCAGCCCCAGCCCCATCCCCACCCTCACTCCCATGGGTATGTCCACATGCACGCATGTGGGTGTGCTTTGCACACACAAGCAAAAAGGGAGACCTGGAGCTAGATGGAACCAGACTTTTACACCCCAAGAGCAACCAGCATTTCATACACTGTATAATCCTATAGAAATTGCATAATCCTACTCTTATTTAATTTATAGTGCCAGAGTGCAACAGTAGAGGATCTGGATGTTTCCCTGAAAATAAAAGAAAGCAGCAGTTTACCTGAATTAAACTCTCTCAGCAGATCATCACTATTTGCAGGATAACATTTAAACCTCCTGACCAACCCAGACAGCACATTAAAAAGCAGAGACATTACTTTGTCAACAAAGGTCCTTCTAGTCAAGGCTATGGTTTTTCCAGTAGTCATGTATGGATGTGAGAGTTGGACTATAAAGAAAGCTGAACACTGAAGAATTGATGCTTTTGAACTGTGGAGTTGGGGAAGACTCTTAAGAGTCCCTTGGACTGCAAGGAGATCCAACCAGTCCATCCTAAAGGAGATCAGTCCTGGGTGTTCATTGGAGGGACTGATGTTGAAGCTGAAACTCCAATACTTTGGCCACCTGATGTAAAGAGTTGACTCATTTGAAAAGACCCTGATGCTGGGAAGGATTATGGGCAGGAGGAGAAGGGGCCGACAGAGGATGAGATGGTTGGATGGCATCACTGACTCAATGGACATGAGCTTGGGTAAACTCCGGGAGCTGGTGACAGACAGTGAGGCTTGGTGTGCTGCGGTCCATGGGGTCGCAAAGAGTCGGGCATGACTGAGCAACTGAACTGAATTGAACTGACCTAGCCCACCTGACAGTCACCCTTCCCTCTTCCTTCCCTCCCCTACACCCATAGCCTAAACTCATACATACCTTAAACCTGTGGCCTTCTCACTCTTCTTTCTTTGCCCAGGCTACCTGTTTTCCTCTTACTTATCCTTCAAGACCCTGCTTTAATATCACCACTACTATGAAGCTTGCCAATCCATCACTTCTCCTTCCCACAAAACTAGCATGTCTCTATTCCCCTCCCCAGGTTTCCCAGATGGCTCATTGGTAGACAATCTGCCTGCTAATGCTAGAGATGTGGGTTGGCTCCCTGTGCCAGAAAGATCCCCTGGAGAAGGAAAGCGCAATCCACTCCAGTATTCTTGCTTGGAGAATCCCATGGACCAAGGAGCCTGGTGGGCTATAGTCTATGGGGTTACAGAAGAGTCAGACACAACTGAGCGACTAAAACAACAATTTCACGCCCCCTTGGCCTTTCTACATCATTCTATTACATCACTCTCACACTATTTTCATCACTATATGTCTGTCTCCTGCCAAGAACATGTATTTCCCAAAAGCAAGACTCTCCACACCAAGCATAATCTGTGTTCATCATACATGTCAAGGAATGTTATTGATTGAATGTGTGTAAAGAAAATGCACTGATCATTTTTCTGTTAGGTGGAAGTCCACCAGTTATCTCCAGGAATCAAATATAAAGGTTATGCTTACCTCCATTATGAAAAACCCAAAGGATTTTCCCAGAAGCCTTTCCAAAAAACTATCATCACCTTACAACAAATACTCTGTTAAATAAGAAGAAATGACTTTCACCTGAGCTACTCAAGTAACCGAGGGTGAAGGATGGTCAACTGAGAGAAGCTATTCAGATTAGTCTTTTTATTACTGAATTTCACTTAAAAAAAAAACAACAGCATTACTTCCTGCTGCACAAAATCTCTGAAGGAAGGCTAAAGGGCTGATGGTCAAGTTTTTTTTTTTTTTTTCCCCTTTGTCAAAAAGAGGAGAAAAATGAATATCGTTATAATTTGAGAGAAAAGAAGAGGAACCACAAGCGATTTGCCTGGTTAGTGACACTTTATTTCTCAGCACAAAATGTCACATGAATCTTATATCCTGTTTAGTGCAAGGAATTGCTATTCATCACGCACAGGGCAGCATTTGGAATTCATTTATCTGAGTTTCGTAGCCTTGGGTTCATAATACCTACAGCTGGGGGCTCTGATTTCATTTTCCAGAGCAATGAAGGGACCTCACAGACAGCAATCTGCATGCATTAGATTTCATACAAGAGTCAAGATTTGTTCTCGAGAGAAGGACAAATAAAACACACACAAACAACAAAGCTAGAAGGAAGAGAAAACAAACAAACAAACAAACAAACAGAGAGCAACCTATTAATCCAGGAAGAAAACACATACCATCATTTTCATTATTAGAACTCCCTTGTTTTCACCCTCACTCAAGGCAGCCAACATGTTTCCTTTCCCATTTAATTCCCAAGGCACATTTTTGGGGTGTTCAGGAAAAATGCCAAATTAAATGGTTCAGAAAATCTATTGACTCCGAGTAGAAATACTACACAGGAGACCACTTTTGTTCTTGCTCTCATTTTCCTCCTCCTCTTCTTTCCTATAGGGATCGGCATGAAAAGCCCAAAACCTAAGGCTTGCGTGCCTTGTCCAGGAACTACAGAGAATGGAGACCAGGGCAGCCACATCCTATTCCTCATCCTGGTGTGGAGGCAGAAGCCTGCAGGGGGTTGGGGGGAAGTGTGAAGAGAGGATGAGAAGTTGAGTGCCGGGGGCCTGCTCCCTAGAGGAACAGCAGTGCAGAGCTGACCTGACCCCACTCAAACGTGGGCTTCCCAGGTGGTGCTAGTAGTAAAGAACCTGCTTGCTAATGCAGGAGACATAAGAGAAGCAGGTTGGAACCCTGGGTCAGGAAGATCCCCTGGAGGAGGGCATGGCAACCCGCTCCAGTATTCTTGCCTGGAGAATCCCATGGACAGAGGAGCCTGGCGGGCTATGGTCCATGGCGTCACAAAGAGTCGGACATGGCTGAAGCGATGGAGCATGCATGTGCTTAAACTTACAGGTTTCAGGAGGGCTTTGTCCTTTGGTTTATTCACAAATTTAGAACAAACTACTTACTCCCACACTGTAGCCCCAGGTCAATCATTTATTTCCTAGTTGGTCCATTTTGCAATTCATTTCATAAACTTCAGATGTATATAACTAAATGCCCATAAGATGCTTGGCTCAGCCTGGGCAATGCTAAACTCCTCCTCCTCTTCCCTAAATTTGCTCCTTTTCTGACTATCTCCTCTGTCCTCTTTCTGGTATTGATACCACCCCAACCCTAGCCACACAGGCTAAAAATTGAGAGACCATCTCATCCCCACACTCTCCTTCAATCCCTCCCCCAACCCCAGCACCATGTCACCAGTTACTAAATTCTGGCTAATTTATCTCCTAACTCATTCTCAGTTCCTCCCACCAGCCTTCTCTTCTTTTCCATTTCTAGTTCAGCATTTCTTCCTGTAAAGCAGTCTTTGGTGCATAAGACACCCTTACCAATCCTTGGTATTGACTGAATGAAAAAGGATCTTCCTGTCTCTTTACTATGGGGTAAATGAGGACCAGATTCTTTTAGAGTTGAGCTGAAGAGGGAAAATAGAACAGGATTTCAGGAGACGCCTGAGAGGAAGGCATGATCAAAGGGAATATAACCCAAATTTCCTCTGCTCTCCTCAGCCTCTCACTGAAATACTTCAAAGTTGCTTCTCTGTCCTGTCGTTTTTTATTTTTATTTTTTCCTGACACTCGGCACTTTATTGGTGAGGAACCGAGGTCTGAGAAAGGGGGTCTGGGATGGCCAGGACTAGCTCCCATTCTCGACGGATTCCCCTGGACATCAGGCGGTCCTCCATGCACGTTTAGAGGAGGAAAACACCCTCACAGATAAAATCCCCGGGGAGCAGCCCTGTGACTGCCACGCAGCAGGGCTAGAAGGGATGCCCTGACCGCAGCAGGGCCCCGGGGAAGCGGGGCCTCTGTATCGGGCTCGATGTCCAGGGTCAGAAAGCGGTGGCTGTACCTGCGCAAGGGCCCACCGTCCGGGCCCACCAGGAGCTTCCCGGAAGCTCTGGGTGAAGTCCCTGCGGGACACGGGAAACCGCGAGATGAACCTGAGATCCTTCGCGAGGGCCGTGGTGGCGTCACTGGGCATGCGCAGGGGCTCGCCAAGGCCGGCAAAGAGCCGGTGCGCCTGCGCGCGCCGGGGTCGCCCCGGGTGGTGGGCTAGCAGCAAAGGCCAAGTGGAGAGACGGGAGAGCCCCGGCCAGAGAGCCCCTCTGTCCTGACAAGGATTTGGGAGCTAGGCTCAGCCTTGCAGTAGTATCCAGTGATCCCAATAATCTGTGGGCGGTTGTTTGATTGCGCAACCGTGTTCGACTTTTTGCGGCCCCAGGAACTGTAGCCCGCTGGGCTCTTCTGTCCATGGGATTCCCCAGGCAAGAATACTGGCGTGGGTTGCCATTTCCTTCTCCAGGGGAATCTTCCTGACACAGGGATCGAACCCAGGTCTCCTGCGTTGGCAGGAGGATTCTTGATTACTGAGCCTCCTGGGAAGCCCAATCTCTGGGTTACAAGAGTGCTTGTCCAAAAAGGCAATTGCCTGGAATCTCATTGAAATGCAGACCCTAATTCAGGAGGTTTGAGTTCAGCCTGAGCTCCCCAATAAGTTCCTGGTGATGCCGAGGCCGCTGGGTAGCAAAAGTTTAGATAATCTCTTTCGGAGTAAAATTTCATGACCACAAACCAGAACTCTGTCGCGATTGAAGCATTTAAAGTAGCTCTAGGCTCTGCAAGCCTCCAGGTTATGCAGTTTCAGAGCAGGTCAGAAAAGGGTGGGAAATGGATAGGGCTGGTTAGTGGAAAACTTACGCAGTTCATCAGCTCTTAGAATAAAAGCTTCAAACTGGACTGTGAATTCTTATCCTCTTTGTAGAGATGTGTGACTGTTTTAAAACAGATCATCCGTAAAGCCACTCTTGACTGGCCTCTTGGATACCCTGACCTCCAGGCGAGGTCAGGACTGACAGGAAGCAAACAGTAGGTGTGGTGGCCATCTCAGGATAGTTCCCTCCCTGCCTGTTCTGGCTGCAGACACCACCCAGAGAATCTGGCCTCCAACTCCCACTTCACCTGACAAGTCTTTTAAAGGATCCTGGGCAATGTATGGTTTAGACACTGTTCTAAATATTACGACAGTGCTGATTTTTCCAAGTAAATTCCTGCTTTCTTTCCCAAGGAGCACTTTCATATCTAAGAAAATGTAAATAGGAGTGAATGATTTCCACACACTAAGACCTACTCCAGATGTGTTGTAAACTCGATGAAGAAACCAGGACAAGCTAATTATGGGAAAACATAGAGGACGTTTGGATCAGAATGTTAAGCCTTCAAGTTCATCCTCCACAAAGCCATACAATGCAAACTGCTGAGGCTTGGACCATCCAGCTTAAAAGGAAAAAGGATTTCTCTGACCTCATTGCCTCAGAAAAGCTCAATAGGTCACGTTTCCGGCTTGAGCCACCAAGCCCTCCTTTGGCTTTTCCTTCCTATGCGCAAAATTTCAGAAGTCACTGTGTTGCTGAATTTCCTTTGGTAACAGAAAAAACAGCCATTATTGTTGAATGCAAGGAACTGATCTGACCTAGAATTAATGATTTCTTCCTGCAAGTGACAAAGTCTGTTTCCTCCAGCTGATAATGAAACCCTGGAAAGGCCTGCATTTTCAGAAGCAAATCACCCAAAGCAAGGGTGCAGTCCTGGATCCTTTTCAATCAAAATTTGAAGAATCTTACTTTAAAACAATTTTTTTCTGTTGCAGTAAAACATACATAATATAAAATTGACCATTTAAACCATTTTAAAGTGTGCAATTCAGTGGTATTATGCACATTAAGAATCATGTCTTTAAAATAAATATAAATAGGTCCCTAAGTCTCTCTGAAGATATATACTCAATAAAGGCAACCAAAAAAGAGCTATGGTTTTTATTCTAGAGAAGGATGGAAAAGTGTGATACTTTCATACAAATAATTTACAGGCCTAGAGCAAGGGGGAAAAATCCTGTTATCATTCTTTTTGTGGTAGGGAAGGTGAGCTAGGATATTAGGGGGATCTCCACTCACCTCTCAGCTTCAGGCGAGGTTCCTCCAATATTTTCTGAATGTACTGTGTGCCTGACAAGCAGGCCAGTCCTGGGCTCATACCATTTGAAGATTCACTGATAGAAAGTCCATCTTCCTACGTGCTAAGTCTCTTCAGTCATTCCCCCATCCGACATAAAGGAGTATGGATTAGGGTAAAACTGTACTATGTCCTCTAAGACCTAGGCTTTGCAGTCAGAAAAATCTGAGCACCAGCTCTACTGCTGCTGGTATTGTTGCAAGTTACTTACGGTCTTTGCTACAAAATGAGGATTAATATTAGTATCTACTTCTTAGGTTGGTTATAAGGCTAAATTACAGTTTTATTTTCTTTTAATTCAATTAAAAAAATTTTTTTTTACCACATCATGGCTTGTGGGATCTTGGTTCCCCCACCAGAGATCAAACCTGGGCCCTTGGCAGTGGAAAGCTCAGAGTTCTGACCACTGGACCACCAGGGAATTCCCAAGACTTAAATTAGATAAGAAGATTAGTCAGGATATTGTAGGTTCTGCTGCAGTAACAAATGAACCCCTATACTTACTCTACCTGAAAATCTTTACTCCTTTTACAGTCTGAGGGGTGGGCAGGTGGCTTCCCTTCAAAGGTGATCAGGGCTTTGGGCTGCTTCCAGATAGTATCTCTGACATCTTGAAGGTCTTTGCTTCCCACTGAATGTAGGCCCTGCATTAGCTCTTTACACCCTTGGTCTCAAAGTAACTATGTCCTTCCTGGTTGTAGTCCTTTGGAAATAAGCATGTGGATCAGTCATAATTGGAGTAAAAAGTAAACATCCTGTGAAGGGCCACTTATTGAATGGATTATTTACAAAGGTGTAAGCAGGGTTAAGGGAATTACCTGGTGGATCAGTAGTAAAGAATCCACCTGCCAATGCAGGAGACATAGAGATGCGAGTCTGATCCCTGGGTCAGGAAGATCCCCTGGAGGAGGGCATGGCAACCCACTCCAGTATTCTTGCCTGGAGAAGCCCATGCACAGAGGAGCCTGGCGGGCTACAGTCCATAGGGTCACAGAGAGTCACACACAACTAAGGCGATGGAACACGAGCACGCAAAGTGGGGTTAAAAGAAACCACAAGAGATGGTGAGACCTCCCAAGGCCGCCAACAACTCAGTGGAGGTCTTGGATTTTCATTAGCTGCAACTCAGGGAGCCGATGTGAGATGGGAGGCTGGGAACAAATAACCTAGCTTTTCTGTCCTCCCGTCCTTCTGACTCTTGCCGTTGCCCCTCGGTGGTCAAACTCAACTACAAACCAGAGTCAGTGGAGTTTAGAGGATGCCGTCCACATGAGGTCAGCTTCCTGGGGGCTCAGGGCAGGCTATGAAAGTTTATCTGGAGCAGCAGGTGGAGAGTCCCTAGTACAACACATAGAAGGCTTAGCCGTGTGCTGAGCACATAGTCGACACTGAAAAATAAAAAAGAGTGAATGGTGGGGGGAGCTAGTTAGGGAGTTTGGATTGACATGCACACACTGCTATATTTTAAATAGATAACCAACAAGGACCTACTGTATAGCACAGGGAACTCTGCTCAATAATAGACTGATAAGCAGTCTAAATGTAACAAACTAAATGGGAAAGGAATTTGAAAAAGAATAGATCCATGTGTGTGTATGGCTAAGTCACTGTTGTACCCCTGAGACTAACACAGTATTGTCAACCAACTCTACTCCAGTATAAAATAAAAAGTAAAAAAATAAGATACAAATTTCTAATCGTAAGATAAGTACGAGGGATATAATGTACTATGTCATTAATATAATTAACACTGCTGTGTGTTATATACAAAATTTGTTAAGAGAGTAAATCCTAAGAGTTCCTTTCACCTGGGAAATTTTTTTCTTTTCCTTTTATTTTGTATCGTATCAGATAATGGATATTCACTAAATTTATAGTGGTGATCATTTATTAATGTGTGTAAGTGAAGTCATAATATTCACTGTAAATTATACAGCACTGTATGTCAGTTACATCTCAATAAAACTGGGAGGAAAAAAGAAGTGAAAGAATTCAAGAAAATGTGAAGAAAAATATTTAAACAAAACTTAACGTTTCTTGAAGTCTTCACAGTTCACTTTACTTCTGACAAAGAGAAATTCACATTTCCCAAAGAGAAATTTTCTCTTCACAACACTGATTTTTCAACAAGAGCTCTGTGTCCAAAGCTGGGCTGTCCTTTCTCTCTCCTAAAAGCAAGTTTGATGGAAAGAATGGCATTTTGTTTGCAAAGCAAGAGACAGTGATAGCTCCGCCCCAAAGAACTTTATCTGGGCAGCCAGTAATTACAACCTAAGTTAGGCTGAATGGCTCAGCTACCTTGATAACTGCTGTTACTGTTTTCAGTCTTTCACTTGCCAACAAGATCTTCTGGTCCCTTATCTTGTTCTGGGGCCAACCCGACAAGAGCGGGAGAAGTTGAAATTCTGACACTTTAAAGCACAGGACGTTGTGAACAAGCTGGTGAGTTGTTTGTGTTAGGCTTTGCTAAATAATAGGCTGGGTTCGGAGCCAGTAAAAAGCTTTGGAGAATCGCGTTTGATGTTTATTCATATGGAGTTTCTCATTCTGCACGTAAATGAAATGATCCTGTTTCCAAGGGTCAAGTTTAGTTCTTGCTGCTTTCCTCCAATTGAATGTTGATGTCAGAAACTCCGGGAGGGGTTGTTGAGGACTTCTCTGGTGATCTAGTGGCTAAGACTGAGTTCCCAATGGGAGGGACCTGGGTTCAATCCCTGCTCAGAGAACTAGATCCTGAATACTGAGACCGAGACCTGGCATACCCAAATAGGTACATAAATTAATTACAAATTTAAAAAAAGGAACTCAGGGGAGTTTTGAATTTGAAGGACATTTAGAAATCATTTTGCCCAACCTGCTAACCATCTCTTTGGAGAGACTGGGGTTCAGCCTGCCCCTGATGGGAGACTTATCTGATACCAGCAGCTCCTGTGTGTGTGCTTTGGACCAGGTACAGAGCTTTGGTGCACAGGCTTTGTTGCCCCGAGGCACATGGGATCCTAGTTCTGGGACCAGGGATCAAACCCATGTCCCTCGAGCTGGCGGAGGACTCCCAACCATGAGGTCACCAGGGAAGTCCCCTATGCTCTTTTCATTACGCCATGCTAGTGACCGCAAAAGATGAAACAAGGAGGTATCACTCTTGGTAGGTTCCAGACTACTTCCTGTATTCTACTGATGCACTGCAGCTTCCTGAATTGCATTTCTGTTGCATTTAAGAGGTTCAGTCTGTCTAATAGATCTGCCCCACATCTGCTGGTTAGATCTAAATGCCAGTGAAAAATTGTCTCCATCGACTTTAGTACCTAACCTTGACCCGAGCTAATATCTGCCCTTGCTTTGTCAACAGTGTTTGTGGGACCGTATCTTATGGACAGTGGGCAGATCAGAAAGAAAGCAATCTAGACCCACAGTGGTACAATGATGCTTCTATTTGGTCCACAGGATGCCAAACAGCTGCTTCTAAGTATCCAGATGTTTGGCATCATGGACAACAAAACTTTGATTCTTTGGCCAAATAGTCCATTGTCATCTAAATAATCAACATATGCTTGAATGTTTTGTCATTCCGCAGACTCTTTGTTTGCTTAGAAGTGATTAGATTTTAATATTTCAGCTTCCCCAAAGTAGCCCACAACAAAAGCCCCCCCACACACTATTTTCCCGTGCATCAGTCGTCTTTCCTTGTTGCTTGCCAATCTGACAAAGATAAAAAAGTCCCGCACATTTTACAAACTCTTTAATCAGCTAAACACATCTGCATCAAAGGCCAGTATGTTCTTCTGTTGAGAAAAATAAAATCTTGGTTTTCCCCAGTGTGGTGAAGCCCAAACTGATGTAAACAAGACACGTTGAACCTCCTTGACTCTTTGAGTTTATTTAATTTAATTTATTCTTTATTTAGGATTAATTGACATGTTACATGATATTAGTTTCAGGAGTATAATGTGATGATTTGATATTTGTATATATTATAAAATGATCACTGCAGTAAGTCTAGTTAACATCTGTCACCATACATAGTTCCAAGATTTTTTTTTCTTGTGCTGAGAACTTTTAAGATTTATTTGCTCTCTTAGCACTTTTCAAGTGCCTTTGGTTTTATATTCTGTATTTTACATAAACTATTCAATGAAAATTATCTTACTGTTTTTCCTAATAGTTTTTCTCTTACATGGCTACCTGGAAACCCATTTCCAGACAGTTTGCAATGTGGACAGGAAGTGGTGTCCAGTGAATGATTTCTAAACTTTCTCTCCAGAAGGGGTGATAGTTTTCTCCTCCTTGAGAGATCCTTGTTGTTATTGTTTAGTTGCTAAGTCATATCTGACTCTTTTGCAACCCCATGGACTGTAGCCCACCCGGCTCTTCTGTCCATGGGATTTCCCAGGCAAGAATATTGGAATGGGTTGCCATTTCCTCCTCCAGGGACTCTTCCTGACCCAGGGATCAAACCCAGGTCTTTTGCATTGGCAGGCAGTTTCTTTACTCCTGAGCCACCTGGGAAGCCTTGAGAGATCCTTAGATATATCCTAAGTGTCTTTACTCCCTTTTGGAGCCATCAACCTACTGCTACTCAAGTTACTACTAGGATCTACTTTGTATTAAGCCATCAGTACAGTTGTCAGATTCTGTGCTAAGTGCTTTGAAGACATGACTCATTTAATTTTCTCAAGAAGCTTTTGTGCTATATACCACAAAGAGAACCAGTTTGCAAATGAGGAAACTACTGCTTAGAGAGGATCATCAATTTATTCAAGGTCACACAGCTACTGGCATCAGAGCTGGGACTCTGAACCCCAGCCTAGCTGCCCACAGAGCCCATGTGCTTAACCTCTCACTCTTCTGCCTTCAAAGAAATCATCCTCAAACACAAAGTGGAATCTATTAGCCCAGAGCGAAGCCCAGCCCAGGATGGCTCTTTCTTGACTTTCTGCTTCCTGTCCTTCTGTTTCCCCGAGGACTCCTGTTCCTCCTGCATCCTGAGGTTCAACCCCACAGACTGCAAGTCTTCCCCCAAACACCACACTTTTTTCTCCTCTGTTCATTCACACACCCTGCTCTCCCCACATGGAGCATCGTACACACCCAAACTCAGTGTCTACATGCCCAACGTCTTTGATCGGAAAATCCCCACTCATCCAGCAAAGCTTGCTCAAAAGTTAATTCCTTGGGACCTCCCTGGTAGAGTCCAGTGGTTAAAAATCTTCCTTTCAATGCAGCAGACTTGGGTTCAATCCCTGGTCCAGAAAGTAAGATCCCAGCCTTGGAGCCCACTACGAGAGCATCCGAGTGCCGCAAGGAAAGATCTAGAGCACCTGCTGCAACTAAGACCCGATGCAGCCAAATAAATAAATTTTTAAAAAGACTTTATTTTTTTTTTTAAAGTTAACACCTCCTTGAAGTTCATCTGACCCCATGCTGGGCCCCTCTTCTTCCATAAACGTACTTTCCTTGATTATAGTACCTAACACATTTATCCTCCTTAGGGAGCTGGTCACGAGTCTTGAAATAATTTGTTTGCCTGCCAGGCTCTCTCATCAGCCTTGAGGAAGGAGCTGATTTCATCTCTGTGTCTCTGGGGCCTGGAGTGGTCAGTTCTGTCAGTGTTTATTGACTAGAGAATGAACTAAATATACACAAGTTGTGATGATGTGTGAGTGATTACTAACATTTATTTAACTCCTGCTTGAAATTCAAACTGATCAAAATTTGTGTTTTTATAGGTTTCTTTAGAACTGGACTCAATTTTTGTCTTCCCAATCCTCTGAGCAGAGAGTTTCTGCTTTTGCTTTCAGTAGAACTGTGAAATTAGTTTTTAGTGAGAGAGAGAGAAAAGAAAGTGGGGGGGGGGGGGTCTTTTTCTCTGCATCTCAATCCCAAAGTCTCAAGATAGATTCGAATAACTCAATCCTGACACTAGAACGATCACCACCAATAATCGTATTATTCTAACACGACTGTTTCCATAATAACCATGTCACTGGGAGGGAGAGGCAATTCCATTACGTGAGAGTGGGGGTGGGGTACGGAGAAAAGAAAACAACAGATGTCTGGTAGCCCATGCACATCAAGGACTGAAAAACAATCTCTTATGAGCTTTAGCAAAACCTTGTTTATGCAGTCATCTTTGTCAATGTTTTGGAGATTTTAATAAGGGCCTCTTAAAGACCAAAAGGTCACCCAAGCTCAGAGAAATGCCTTTCTAGTAGAGGCACTGCAGGCCTGATGGATGGGATATTTAGGGGCATCAAAGACTTCTCAGTCTTCAAATTACCCCATGTAGGGAGCTGTAAGGTCCTTTCATAAAGCCAGAGAGCTCTGCTTATTGACATGGGTACTTGTGTCATGGGCAGAAGTTATTGGGCAGTTAGGTTCTAAAAGTAAAGATCTTCCAGAACCAACATCTGCAAAGCAAATGGAATCTTGAGCCCTGGAAGCACGGGCCTCCAGGCTCTGTATTTGAAAACTTCATCTCTCAGAGTCTTTCTTTCCTCAGGTGTGAAAAAGAAGTGAATAACAAAGTTATCTTCATGGAGTTGCAGGGAGCCTCAGGTGAAACAAAGTGTAGAACGCCTAGTTACACAAACGTTATTTACTTGCGTTATTTTACGGAGAAATGGAGGAAGTACTCATTCTGTATAATGACTCATTAAAGTTTTTGCATTAATTAAACTGGAAACCATGGGGAAATGGCTGTGATACAAGCTGAATGATGACGATTCATGTTACGTTTTTCTACTTTAGCAAAATTTTATTGTACGTATTTTTTTATGGCTGCACTGGGTCTTCGTCGTTTTGTTCAGTCCGGCTTTCCCTAGGTGTGGAGAGCCGGCTTCTTTCTCATTGCAGTGGCTTCTCTTGTTGCAGAGGACTCAGTAGTTGCAGCTTCCTGGCCGTAGAAGTCGGGCTCATTTACCATAATTTTATAAACAATATGGATGCATATGAAAAAGAACTAAAAAGGGAGTTCAGATAAAAACTATTGTGTGTTTTGGAGGACATAGAATGGCAACCCACTCCAGTGTTCTTGCCTGGAGAATCCCAGGGACGGGGGAGCCTGGTGGGTTGCCGTCTAAGGGGTCGCTGGCTGAATTTTTTTTTTTCTTCTACCTCAGTTTCTGTTAGTGTTGTCTGTGTTTGAAATGATACTTTTTAAACTTTTTCCTTAAAATGAAAAAGAGTGTTGTTTAGTCCCTCATCACTCATATAGGTGTCCTTCTCCTAGACACTTTAGGCAGCCACGGGATTCTTGGCCCTTCACTTGAATCCTAAGGAATTCTGTTAGACTTTGTGGAGTCCTGCGCCCAGTGAAGATACTTCAAAGTCGAATTGTCCAAGTGTTGAAGAGGATTAAGAAGTATAGCACCTGGGGCTTCTCTGGTGGTCCAGTGGCTGAGACCCCATGCTTCCAATGCAAGGTGCATGGGTTTGATCACTGGTGGGGCAACTGGAGAATTAAGATCCCCACATGCTGCCTCTTGGCCAGAAAAAGTGCAGCATCTTGAGCAGACGTGGAGCAGATGACACAGTTCCCAATTTTTTTTCTGCTCACAGTCCATCTGCCCTTCTGGTGTCGGCACCCAGTCTTCCTCTGAGACAACACCCCCCTCCAACACCTCTGTCAACATGTTCCAAGGGCAGATGCACTAGAGCAGATTATGGAGGTCCCTAAAGTGATTTAGCTTCACAATTTTTATTCTCCAGACTCTTGGGGGAAAAATGGGGTTGTTTAATGAATCGTTTATTGATTCATTTCATCCAAGGTTTTTCAGGGGTTTTAAGAACTTAAAACTGTATTGTCACACAGTTGTGTTGTTCCTTAGACTAAATTAAGCCTGCTGGGTAAAATGTTTCTTTCTGTTATAAGTGCTATTCACCCATACACATCTTTCCTCTTCCTGAAATAAAAATAAGACCAAAAAAAGAGAGGGGAGAGAGAAATTTTCAAGATAAAAATCTGTTTGGATTTTCTCATGCTATTTTAAGTTCATAATCCTGTCCATTTGATATTCATTTTGCATGGCTGGCTTTCATCACAGTGATTACCATTTAATTACATTTTAGCTGAAACAGCCAGATAGCATTTCAGTGCGATTGAGGGGAGACTGAGCCTTACTTTTTTCCGCAGCCTTATGTCTCTGTGTTAACTTTAGAGGCAGCTTTTTATAATACAAGGGCTATGATGTAGATAATTCGTTTTCTGAGGATGTCAGGTACATTAAAAATTGGCTTGATTTCATTTCCGTTCCACACTAAAATTTTCCCCCATTAGAAGCTTCTTTTCATGGAGCCCACAGTCCATCTGCCAGGGGAGCAATCAGCCAAGAAAGAAAGAAATGAATGAATGAAACCTAAGTCACGATAGAGTGGGATTTCTTTTCATTCTTGTGCAGCGCTCTGCCTCCTTGGCTGTGGAGTACAAACTCCAGGATGCTCCTGGAGATGCTGAGGAACTCGCCCAGCCCTTCAGCCCTCTTGGAGAAGAGCTGGGAGGAAACATTCTAGCTGGTTCCTGCCCATGGTGGAGAGACCCATGGGAATGGTGAGGCCAGGACTCCAGCTCTTATCTGCCAACAAGCAGAGCTCTCCTCCTTCCCTCCTCCTCTTACTCCATCAGCCCAACAGAGAGCTTCCCCACCCTGAGTCCTTGGCCATTCAGTCTGTGGCTGGTGCATTGGTCAGAGAGAATAATGCTAGGGAGGGGCAAAGTAGGTGATTAAAGAGTTAATCCCTCTAGGGGATTGTTAACAAAGAAGGAAGTTTGGGAGATCCCTGGAAGTTAATGATCACTCAAGAAAGAAGGTTTGCTTAACCACAAAACCAGGCAGACTTGCTTAGCAACCAAACCATGCAACAGAAGCACTGGGCAGGCCCCAAAACAATAAAATAATGGTGGCATGAGACCCACATCCTGCCCAGTGAACTCAGTAAGTTAATGATCCCTAAACATGCTCTCAGCACACATATAAAAATGATACTTTATGGAAAACTGACATTTTAAAGTGAGAGAAGATATACTTTCAGTAGACCTTGAGCCTCAGTTTACGCTCATTTTAATTCGCTAGCATATACTAAATGACAGACCCACCAGGTTCGTGACTGTTCTGAGGTTGACTATAAAAGGCCAAAAAGTGGGTGGTGACCTAATTCCTGGAAACCACCGCCCCTTCCCCCCAATGATTGGAATAATCTCCCCACTCATTAGCCTATGAAATTACCTAGTCCATAAAGACTAACCACACCAGGGACTTCCCTGGTAGTCTAGCAGTTAAGAATCCACCTACCAGTGCGGGGGACATTGGTTCGATCCCTGGTCCAGGAGGATCTCACATGTCGCGGGTGGGTCACTAAGCCCGTGCGTCACAACTACTGAGCTCAGACTCTGTAGCCCAAGTGCCGCAACTACTGAAGCCTTCATACCTAGAGCCTGTGGTCTGCAACAAGAGAGGCCACTGCCACGAGAGACCCGTGCAGCCAAAAATAAATTAAACAAATAAATAAACAAAAATTTAAAAAATGAACCACACCATATTTCAGGATTCTCTCTCTCGCCTTCTGAAATGGTCCACACTCTGTGGAGTATTTCTCTCTAAAGAAATTCACTTCTTCCTTTCACTTTGTCTCCAAAGCAAGAACCTCAGATTCACTGGGAACACTCTGACAGTCTCTCTTCTTTTTTTTATTATTTCTTGGTGATGGCAACATCTAAGAACAGGCATCCAAGTTAATGAGAGTGCTGTTCACTTGTGTCATTGGAGCCACAAGATTCTCATCTCTAGTGATCGCCCAATAGGTTCTGAATGTTACAGGAAGGATAAAGGAATTATGTACCATGATTAGAGCAGCTAACCACCTTGCTTTCACATCCTGAAATTAAATTCTGCTGCCTGCATTTTGAGCCCAGGACTACAACCTGGCATCAAAAACATCTACTCTGTGTATAATGTTTTCCGCAGTTGAAAAAAAAAATTCCTTTCCAGCATATGTTCCTTTAATAGCCATAGATTATTAATTTTGTTTGTTTGTTTGACTTCCCTGGTGGCTCAGATGGTAAAAGCATCTGCCTACAATGCGGAAGACCCGGGTTCAATCCCTGGGTCGGGAAGATCCCCTGGAGAAGGGAATGGCAACCCACTCCAGTACTCTTGCCTGGAAAATCCCATGGACCCCTGGTTGGGGTCGCAAAGAGTCGAACATGACTGAGTGACTTCACTTCACTATTAATGCTTTTAAAAAAACAAGACTGTGCTTGAGACTCCCCTGGTGCTCCAGTGGCTAAGATTCTGTGCTCCCAATGCAAGGTGCCTTGGTTCAATTTCTGGTCAGGGAACTAGATCTCACGTGTTGCTACTAAAGATCCCACATCCACAACTAAGGCCTGGCACAGCCAAATAGATAAGTAAATAAATAATTATTTTTTAAAATGACTGTGCTTAAAGTATAAAATTGAAATAATAGAAGTGTGTGTATGTTAGTCACTCAGTCACGTCCTACTCTTTGCAACCCTGTGGACTGTAACCTGCCAGGCTCCTCTGCCCATGGGATCTCCCAGGCAAGAATACTGGAGTGGGTTGCCACTTTCTTCTCCAGGGAATCTTCCCAGCCCAGGGATTGAACCTGGGTCTCCCGTATTGCAGGCAGATTCCTTGCTGTCTGACCTATCATGGATGATAGAAGTAGTTATGTTAACAACAGTGACTATCAGTCCTGAGGTCTTAGGACTCAGTAGGTACCAGGAATGTTATAAAAGCATTTAATAGACAGTGTGGCAGGACCCTGACCAATTAGAGCTGATACTGGCCTTAATCCTGCCCTAGGATAGCTGAGGTCCGTTGCCATGTGGGGCACTGACCTGTAGTTACTGGGTCCTGAGGAACGGTGAGGAATCTAGCGGGCAGGGTGTCTGTGGTGGAAGCACATGTGCAGGGAAGGCATTTGCTGATGGGTAAGGAAGTGATCCATATTTGAATAATGGTCCAGATGTATCAAATACACCTGATGAAAGTCAGAACTGCCAGGCCCTGTGCCCACCACGGCTCTGGAGGAAAAATCCTACATTTATATCCCTGTGTAAACAGAAGGAAATGAGAGTACAGAGTCTAAAGCTCTTGCCCAAGGTCACACACTCTGTACAAGGAAATAACTAATTTTTAAAAAGTTAATAGGTTTTGAAGGGAGCAGTTTTAGGTTGATAGAAAAGTTGAGTGAAAGGTACAGAGTTCGCACAAACAGCCTCACTAGTGCATCTTCAGTTTATCCCTTAACATCTTGCTTTAGTGTAGTACATGTGATATTTGATAAGCTGATATTGACACATTATTATCAACTGAAGTCCATAGTTTGCACTATAGTTCACTCTGTTGTTTTTTAACTTTTTCTTTTATATTACAGTCGATTAACAATGTTGTGACAGTTTCAGATGGACAGCAAAGGGACTCGACCAGATATATACATGTATCCATTCTCCCCCAAACTCCCATAGAGTTCACTCTTAGTGTGTACATCCTATGAGTTTTGAAAAATGTATAATGATGTGAACCCAACATGAAAATAGTGCATAGCAGAGTTTCAACTCCCTTAAAATCCTCTGTACTCCTATTGATCCCTCCTTCCCTTCTCACAACCCCTGGAAACCACTGATCTTTTAATTATTTCCTTATTTTTGCCTTTTCCAGAATGTCATATAACTGGAATTATACTGTATGTAACCTTTTCAGATTGGTTTCTTTCACTTACCAATGTGCATTTAAGCTTCCTCTGTGTCTTTCTGTGGCTTGATAGCTCATTTCTTTTCTTTTTTTTTTAAGCTCATTTCTTTTCATCACTGAATAATATCCCGTTGTGTGGATATACCTCCATTTATTTTTCAGTTGAAGGACATCTTAGTAGTTTCCAAGTTTTAAGAGTTATGAGCAAAGCTGCCACCTACGTTCTTGTGAAGCCTTTTGTGTGGACATAAGTTCTCAACTCATTTGACTGAACACTAAGGAGCCCGATTGCTATATCATAGGTAACAGTGTGTTTAGTTTTACAAAACTGCCAAACTGTTTTCCAAAGGACTATACAGTTTTCTACTCCCATTAGCAAGTCATGAGAAATAACTGAACTTTTATACTTGATTTTATAATTTACAGAGCATTTTTACCTCTATTAACTGAACCTGGATCCCAGAAAGACACATTTCTTCAACAATAAAGCCATGTTATCTCTTTGGTATGCTATGGACTTTTGCCAAATAAAGGCAGTAATAATAAAGGCACTTTTTCAGAACTATTTGGTGAATAGCATTCATTTTCTATATGTTTATTTTATTTAACCCTAATAACAACTCTGAGAGGTAGGGATTGTCATCCCCCATTTTACTAAGAAGGAAACTGAGACTCAGAGGAGTGGAGTAGATTGCTCAAGATAACAAAAGAGTTCAAACCCAGGGCTGCCTATGGCCATGTCCTGGGTCTTTATGCTTTACAGCGTTAGAGACCTTCAGTGTAAATTGGCAGGAAAAATTGTGAAAGACTTGGAAGGAATCAAAAAAAAGAAAAAGATTAATGTCTGTCTAGTGCATTTTTTCTGAGTTATCTCCCATTTATTCTGCCTCAGAGCTGTTTTACAACTCTGTAAATTGTAGGAAACCAGTAATAATGAAAATGATTCTTGCCCACAGAATTGCAAATCAGTTGTATCTGGTGGAGGGCAATTGACAATTACCCTGTGGAAAGACTACTTTTCTACTTGTGCATTCACTTCAGCATTCCTTATCTGTATCTACATGTGTGTATTATTTTTAGAATAGTTACTAAATATTACTAAATAATTACTAAATATTTTTAGAATATTTACTCATTTATTTTTATTTATTGGCTACGCTGTATCTAATTTGCAGCATAAGGGATCTTTAGCTATGCCATGCGAACTCTTAGTTGAGTGGCATGCCTCTTAGTTGAGGCATGTGGAATCTAGTTCCCTGACCAGGGTTCAAAACTCAGTCTCATAAATTGGAAGCAGAGTCTTAGCCCCTGGACCACCAGGGAGGTCCCTAATTTGAATTCTCCTCTGAAGCAGCTGAAATATGATTCATTAATGAGTTAAATTCCTTGATGTGTTTATTTTGTGTATGGATGACACTCATGAATTTACCCATAAAAGTTATTTTAACAGAATTTATTTTGTGTACATGCATCAATATAATCAGAAACAATGTCAGCATTATTTCACTATCATGGTTCCTTCTTCATAACTTAGGTGCCCACAACATTAACATATCAAGCTGTGTGAAAATTCTGGACTTTCCTTAAACTCACTTGACTGGCTAGCTTTTGAGATTGACGTTGAGATGGTCTTTCCCTCAGTTTCTTCTCCAGTGCTAACACTGCATCTTCTCTTATTTCCTTCTGAAATGCTTTTTGTTTTCTGAAGCATTAAGATTCCTTGCTTACTGCTTCCAGAGAAACAGCACAGTATTTAAAGGGGGAAGATTCAGTGATTGCCTGGTGGTCTAGTGGCTAAGACTCTGTGTTCCAGTTCAGGGGGCCAGGATTTGATCCCTGGCCTAGGAACTAGATCCCACATGTCACAGCGGAATATCCCACATGCTGCAAGTAAGACCTGGCACAGCCAAGTAGATAAATAAATATTCAAGAAAGTAAATAAAAGGGGAAGATCCATTAATAGTCTAATTAAGAAGAATCTTAGAATTAAATTTTCCTGCAATACTTCATACTCCTCATTGTATGACACATTATTATGTGTTTCCTGGCTTATTCAAGATACTAGTTTCTCCTTCTGCCAGCCTGAGGCTCCTCACTGTCATGAGGACTCAACAGTCACATTGCTTGAGTCATGTCCAACTCTTTGCGACACCATGGACTGCAGCCAACTGGGTTCCTCTGTCTGTGGGGTCTCCCAGGCAAGAATATTGGAGTGGGTTGCCATTTCCTCAGGCTTCTCATTAGCCATTCCTAATTTTACCCTACTCTGTTCACTGCAGCACTATTTACAATAGCCAGGCTGTGGAAGCAATCCACAGATGAATGGGTAAAGAAGTTGCGGTACATGTATATATAATGGAATATTACTTAGCCATAAAAAGGAATGAATCTAAACCAGTTCTAGGGAGGTGGATGAACCTAGAGCCTGTTACACAGAGCGAAGAGGAAAACAAATATCATCTGTTAATGCATATATACAGAATTTAGAAAAATGATCCTGATGAACCTATCTGCAGGGCAGGAATGAAGACTTAGACATAGAAAACAGACTTGTGCACACAGTGGAGAAAAAAGAGGGTGGGACGCATTGAGGGAGTAGCACTGAAATATATATATTACCATATGTAAAATAGCCAGTGGGAAATTGCTATATAACAAAGGGAGCTCAACTGGATGATCTGTGACAACCTACAGGGTGGGATGGGATGGGTGGTGGGAGGGAGGATCAAGAGGGAAGGGACGTATGCACGCTTATGGCTGATTCATGTTGTTGTATGGCAGAAACCAATATAACATTGTGAAGCAATTATCTTCCAGTTAAAAAAAAAATCAAATAGAACTAAAAAAAAAAAAGAAATGTGCCTTTTTCTAGATAAGTAGTACTATCAAAATACTTTTGGTAGTACAGAAACTTGAAATAATTGATTAAGCTATACTTTTGAGAATAATGACAGAGAAAAAAGATCTTAGGTATGAACTTCACAATCCCTTCATTCAGTGGACACTGAATTCCAGAGAAATTAAATGACTTGGTCACAGTGACACAGCTCGCTGTGGGCTTTGCTAGGAAGAGGGCTGCCCCCTCACTTTCAGTTCAGTTCTCTTTCCATGACACACAGCATTTCAACAACCTTGGCCTTCAAGAACTCTGGTTAGCTCAGTAGCTAATAACACACATTATTTTCCTGAACTTCTCTGATCTTCCGAAATCATGCGATTTAAAAAAGCTTATTGTTTTTAGTACTTGAAGGAAAAATCAAGGGCAAGGTCAATGGCAGCAAATTTGCATTTCAATGACAACTTGCAAAAATAAATTTTAAGTGAACACCAGATTTTCACTGTTGTTCTCATTAACTGGACTAGATCTTATGACTGTCACACAGTCCACCTTCCTCCATGTTACGAAGGCCTTCTGAACTTTTCCTGGGCTTGCTGAAGTTAAACCAGGTTGGCCAATGGATACTGACCACATATTTGTTTGCCTACTGAATTCAACAGTTCAAGAAAATGAAGAGTCTTGCATTTAATACTGCTCATTTGCATTCAAATAATTTTTTAGTTGAAAAGGAAGCTTGGGCCAGGGGAAGTGAAGGAAAGCCAGGCTTTATTTTCTGAAAACCTTAAGCCTAGAGGATCTCTTGGATTTTCAAGAATGATAAAAGGAAACAGGTAAGACTTAAAGCATCATCTGGACCCAAATGGTTCTGTTCTACAGGAAGAGGTACATGTAATTAGAAACAGCCAGTGGAGGACAGCATGGTCTAATCAGTATCAAGGACCTGGAAGAAGTGTGTTTCTCCCCTATCCAATCACGAGGCTACCATAAACCTGCACTTTTCGGTCCCCCTATTCTGTTTACACATGGAAGCGCCAGTCACACAAGGTAACCAACACATGTAACAGTTTCTCATCTGATGACATATGAAGACAGAAAGTACTGCTTCTGTTCCAGATATCTAGTATGTTTTAACATCAGGCTTGGAAAGTGCGTTTCCTCTCAGTCATAATTCACTGCATGACCTGAGTAATCTGGAACCCCTTGGGGAGGGTGTTGGGTGTTTACCATAGCATCCACTGAACTCAATAATAAAGCGTTTGCCTTTTGATTTTTTGAGGGGTGGAGGGGATGCTTCCCAGGTGGTGCTAGTGGTAAAGAATGCAATCTCCAATCCAGGAGACTCAAGAGACAGGCTTGAATCCTGGGTTGGGAAGATTCCCTGAAGGAGGGCATGGCAACCCACTCCAGTATTCTCGCCTGGAGAATCCCCATGGACAGAGGAGACTCGCGGGCTATGGCTCATGGGGTTGCAGAGTCAGGCATGACGGAAATGACTTTAGCATGCATCCACTTCTGATTTTTAACCTTGCAGGGGTGATGGGTTGTTTAGTTAGATAATCTTTGGGCTTTACGGGAAGAAGCTCCGGGTAAATGGAAGGTGATGGATGATTTGAAGGGAACACAAACACATCTATGCTATTTACCACCACCTCAGTTCAGTGTGGGAGGAAGCTCTGTCATCTGTGTCCTAGTTGCAGACTCACGTAACAGAGATGCCTTGTGTCAGTGGGGAGTGAACCACACACTGGGAAGCCATGCTGTTCACAAGGGCAGGTCTGCGCCCCATCCCACAGGCGGGGACCCATACCCTGCTGCTGACATATGGTGCCCCATCATTAGCCAGATGGCAGCAATGCTGGGAAAGGCCTAAGCACACATGAATAATCTAATCTGGGCTGTGGGAGGCAATTAGGACTGGCTGGGTGGGGATCAAAGCTGGTGTGGGGCTGGAGAAGCTTGGGTAGGTGTTGAAGGCGTTAAAAATGGGGGTGCTGGGGGAGTCTTCAGCATCAACCTTACCTTAGCTATCCCCTCTTCTGCTTCTGAGTGGGAAGACCGTTCCAATGTTATCAATCCCCTCTGTGCCCAAAAGAAAGGTCAGGGGCTCAGGACAAGAAAAACTTGCTGCACATAAAAAGTAGAATCTTCTTTGAGATTGCATCATGGAACAGACTGCTTCTCTTGAGACTTTTTTTTTTCAATAAAGAAGGCTTGTTCAGAGTCAAAGTTGAATAGTGATGCTTGATCTGCCCTAGGCAATTCAGAGAGCCTCAAATACCTTTGAAATTGTATCCAAAGAACCTCGAAAGACCTGTGACTCCAAAATATTTTATAGCCACTGGAATAAAGGTCAGAAGAGCTCAACCTTTCTTTTTATTTTTAATTATTTGAACTCAGCCTTTCTGATCATGACAGAAAAAATCCTGGAGGGTCCCTGCACACGAAGTAGATGTGGGATGACTCATGGTCTTGTATTTTGCCTGGTCCCTGGGTACCTCCATCTCCATCACCCTTCAGCTGGCTCAGGGCGCACTGCCTGTGTTTCAGAGTCAAGTAGCTAGACCATCTCAGGCCATCTCAGTTCCCTCCAACCAGATCCCAACACAGCCCTTGTCCAGCATCAGCCCTGTGAGCTAGTGCCCTAGATGACACCCCTATAATAAGGTTACACTCAGGCAGAAAGCAAATGAAGCGTAATGATGGGAGGACAAGAGCAGACCTTCCAGCAGGGTAAGTCATGGCAGAGTCAGTTAATTTCCAGCCTCATGAGGGACAAGGAGAACACAGCCCACAGGAAATGGATACCTGAGTCCTGGTCCACATGTCTGCACCAGCCAGGACACAGCATTGGGCAATTCACCCTCACGTGTTTATTTGTTTCCTAGTCTGCAGAAAGGGGAAGTTGGACTGGATTCCTGAGGCCTCCGCAGCTGAGGACGTGACAGGCTGTGGACAAGCTTTCTTGTCCTGCCTGTGGAGAGGTATTCAGAAAGGTATGGGTCTTTTATTAGGAGCCAGTTTTTTCTTCCATCTTAAACACCAAGCTGCATGTTTTAAGACATGTCGGATTTTGTGATTAGAGAAGGATTATAAGAAAATATATGCGTCCAGGAGGAAAAACATCACCTGAGCACAGCATCAAGGCTTCAGTGATGGGTCAATGTGCCCATTAGAGCTGAGAGTCAAAGATCAAATATTTCTGATTATAATGGGGTGCTCAGCTGTGTGTTTTCTGATTTGGAAACATTGTTCACAAATCTCCCTTCCCACCTCCAAACTCCAGTTCTGTTTCATATACATTTAGATTCTAGATGGTTCGGGCATAAGCCCCAAGGGCTCTGAACCAGTACTTTGGCGTATCAGTTGTACTCAGGTCTCTTGACTTTTTCACTCCAGGCTTAAAGGAGGACTCTGCGTCCTCTCTTCTCTCCTGGATTCCATCCTTCTCATCTCCACCCCCTTTTTGGATGTCACACTTCTAACCCTCCGCTCCAGCCTCACCCTGCTTCCTCCTATGAGCGCTCCAATTTTGCCTTCCCCACGGGCTTTCCATTGTCTTCCCAGGTCTTCTCAGATCTTCCTTATCTTAAACATTAAACCAATTTCTCTGTTCTATTTGTCTTTTTGTACATGCATGCGTATTTATTGCACCTCAGTTGTGTCTGACTGTTGTGACCCCATGGATCAAAGCCTACCAGGCTCCTCAGTCCATGGGATTCTCCAGGCAAGAAAACTGGACTAGATTGCCATGCCCTCCCCTAAGGGATCTTCCTGACCCAGGGATTGAACCTGCCTCTCAAGCATTATAGGCAGATTCTTTACCACTGGGGAAGCCTACTTGTCTTTTTAGCCACTTTTCAAACTTTTTCCTTCTCCCAACCCTCAATCCTTCGAGTTAATAGCTGTGTGCCTGAGTGCTCAGTTGCTTCAACTCTTTGCGACTCCATGGACCCGCCAGGCTCCTCTGTCCACTGGCTTCTCCAGGCAAGAATGCTGGAATGAGCTGCCATATCCTCCTCCAGGGGATCTTCCTGACCCAGGAATCAAACCTGCTTCTCTTATGTCTTGTCTTCTGCATTGGCAGATGGGTTCTTTACCATTATCACCACTTGGGAAGCCCAGTAAATAGCTTTTATCTCCTGTTTCTGCTTCCCTTGTCTTCTTCCAGTGTCTGCAGTCTGGATGTTCGTAAGCTGCTCTGTATCTGCTGTCTCCAAGCAGGGCTTTCTACGTCTCCTCTTTGCCTCTGGCATCTGATATAAATGCAGGGTATAGATAGCATGTCCCTCCATCCACGTCCAGTGCCTAGCATCGACCTGACTTAGCAGTGGCTCAGCAAACCTTGGCTGAAAACTGAGGCTCTGTTGCCTCTTTCAGGTAATTCCCATCCTGTGTCTCCTTGCAATCCAAGCCCTTCTCATCTCACCCCCATCATGGCAGCAATATTCTGACTCACTTCTTCACTTTTGATTTATCCCATAGGGCACTCATCCTCAGGACTCACCAACAGTTCCCCAGGGACTGTTGACCCAAGCTCCATCTTCTCAATGGGTATTTTATTTTTATTTATTTATTTTTTTTGAGGTTGTTAGCCATTTAATTATAGATTTGCAGAAATATAATATATACACATGTGTGTATATACATCCCCTGCCAAGATATATGTATATATATATATACACATACTCTGGATATAAGACGTTTGTCAGATATATGTATTTTGAAGATTTCTCCCAATCTTGGCTTACCTATTCATTTTTTTTTTCTTTTTTTTTTTTTTTAATTTGAGGCTAATTACTTTACATCATTACAGTAGTTTTTGTTATACATTGAAATGAATTAGCCATGGATTTACGTGTATTCCCCATCCCAGTCCCCCCTCCCACCTCCCTCTCCACCCGATCCCTCTGGGTCTTCCCAGTGCACCAGGCCCGAGCACTTGTCTCATGTACCCAACCTGAGTTGGTTATCTGTTTCACCCTCAATAATATACATGTTTCAATGCTGTTCTTTTGAAACATCCCACCCTTGCCTTCTCCCAGAGTCCACAAGTCTGTTTTATACATCTGAGTCTCTTTTTCTGTTTTACATATAGGGTTATCGTTATCATCTTTCTAAAGTCCATATATATGTGTTAGTATACTGTAATGGTCTTTATCTTTCTGGCTTACTTCGCTCTGTATAATGGGCTCCAGTTTCATCCATCTCATTAGAACTGATTCAAATGAATTCTTTTTAATGGCTGAGTAATATTCCATGGTGTATATGTACCACAGCTTCCTCATCCATTCGTCTGCTGATGGGCATCTGGGTTACTTCCATCTCCTGGCTATTATAAACAGTGCTGCGATGAACATTGAGGTGCACGTGTCTCTTTCAGATCTGGTTTCCTTGGTGTGTATGCCCAGAAGTGGGATTGCTGGGTCATATGGCAGTTCTATTTCCAGCTTTTTAAGAAATCTCCACACTGTTTTCCATAGTGGCTGTACTAATTTGCATTCCCACCAACAGTGTAAGAGGGTTCCCTTTTCTCCACACCCTCTCCAGCATTTATTGCTTGTAGACTTTTGGATAGCAGCCATCCTGACTGGCGTATAATGGTACCTCATTGTGGTTTTGATTTGCATTTCTCTGATAATGAGTGATGTTGAGCATCTTTTCATGTGTTTGTTAGCCATCTGTATGTCTTCCTTGGAGAAATGTCTGTTGAGTTCTTTGGCCCAATGGGTATTTTAAAAAATGTAACTAATTGCTTGAAAAAAAAAAAGAGTTCTAGAGTGGGTTGCCATTTCCAAGGGATCTTCCCTACCCAAGAATTGAATCCGAGTTTCCTGTGGCTCCTGCATTAGCAGGCACCTTCTTTACTGTCTGAGCCACCACGGAAGCCCATGGATGTACAAGTGAAACATTTAAACTGAACAAAAGGCACCAGAGAAAGATAAAATCCCTCTGTTCTATCCTTCTCCAAGTTTTCCTTTCAGGAGCAATCACTGTTAGCAGTTTCTTATACATCCTTGCCCATCTTTGCAGAGCTATTTCATGGATGCAGTGCTTCCTGATTGGCCTGCAGTTCACCATCGGGCCTGGGGCTCCATCTTCCAACCACTTGGGTTGGGGAGCCCGATTGCCTCCTGGACACTACTCCCAGAGCTGGGCTCTACCAGACACACTCCAGGCAGCTTGCTTCAAGCTGCAGACCTGAAACTGTCCTTGTTCTCCCTCGATTGTCGGGGCTGCCGGTGTCTGGGAGGGACCCTCAGACCACGCGCCCACTGTGGCTCCTGTTAGGGATTCCAGCACTGCTCACCGTCCCTGGGGCAAAGCTCCTTTCTGGTCAGTGGTCCAGTCTGAATCCCCCTAATCCTGGCTTGGCCGGTTTTGCACCAACGAGAAACTGACGAAGGTTCTAAATGGTTTTGCTTCTAAACGCATGGTAGGTCGTGCTCCCTGTTGAACTGGTTGCCGGGAGATGAGCCTGGGATGACACCGTTCCTGTTTTGCATTATCACTTCATCAGGAGGCCTTATTCCCGGGTCCAAGTCTGACCCCTCTTCAAATGATGAACTGGAATGATCCGAGACAGCTCGGAATGTCCTCAGAGTCAGAGTGCATTTCCTACTAAATTGGGGACATTCTCCTCTGTACCAGAGCAGTCACTCTGGGGCCCCCCACCCCCCCACCCCACAGTTCTGCATCTGACAAGGCAGTAATGATAGTCTTGGCTTCGGAAAATAGCCCTGTAATGACATCAAGAGTCTTAAAGCTGTCTCGAGGGAACATACAAATTACTGTTTTAGTTAGATTCGAAGTACCTTAAGTATAAATAGGAAGACTTTTCAGTTATTTTAAAATCCACCTAATGAACAATAGGCCTGGAATAGTATTTACTGGAGGTGCTGCATCAGTGACACTTGGCCTATTTAAAATACTGATTTGGAGGTAAATTCTCATCTGTTATATACATAGTTATGCTATATACATGTATTATTTATTATGTATGCTGCTGCTGCTGCTGTGTGTGTTCTAGTCATGTCTGATTCTTTGTGACCCCATGGACTGTAGCCCCCCAGGTTCCTCTGTCCATGGAATTTTCCAGGCAAGAATAATATTGGAGTGGGTTGCCATTTCCTAATCCAGGAGATCTTCCCAAACCAGGGATCAAACTCATGTCTCTTGCATCTCCTGCATTGGCAGATGGATTCTTTACCACTAGCACCACCTTGGAAGCCTCATTATGTTACACAAAGCATATGTTACACATATGCTAACATATATAACTAAGCACATGTTATACATGTTAATGTTATATATATATTGACATTCATATATTTCCTTTCTAGGGGATCTTCTTGACCCAGGGATCAAACTCCTGCATTGCTGGCACCCCAGAGATGTACACCCTCTCTCCCTCTTGCATATTCACAATGCATGTTAGCATATCAAAGGCTCTGAGAGGTCCTAAAGTAAAATAACTTCTAAACGTTTTGAACTCAAACTTATTTGGCAATGAACCCCTTTATGCACAATTTCTGAGTGTTAGTTGCTCAGTCGTGTCCAAATTGTGTCTGACTCTTTGTGACCCCATGGACTGTAACCAACCAGGCTCCTCTGTCCATGGGATTCTCCAGGCAATAATACTGGAGTGGGTTGCCATGCTCACCTCCAGGGGATCTTCAGAGGTACATATAAAGGATAGTGTTGCTTCAGTTTCTGCATGCAAGTTAAGCAATTTATTTGTAAACAAACAGCTAGTTCCCTTAAATATTTCATATATCCATTACACTAAAAACCAATAACATAATATATATTATGTATACACCAATAAGCTAATATAACGAATAGGTGAATTTTTAGAAAAATAAATCACAGTAAAGCTATTATCTATTTCTACCTATGATCTAACATTTATAGTCACATCTTTAAAAAGTCAGTTACCTAAAATACATTTCTTTATAAATCGAAGTCCAGCTAGCTGGGCCCCTTCTGTCCTTACTGTCCGGTGACTTTTTCCCTAGTAGCCACTTAACAAATTTCCGGCAGGAACCAGAGGGTCAGCTGTTGGTCACTGATATTTTTTTCCTTAAGAAGATATCAACCTCATTAAGCCAAAGAGAGTCTTCTTATTACAATTAGTTTCTCACCTGAGTGGTCCAAACTATATTTTCCTCATAGCTTCTTTCCAAATGCTATATGTCTCATAAGCACTAGGTCAGAATGCTGTCTTTCTGTTACACAATTGGCTATAATATCATATATACATGTACTTTAAAAAATATTATTTAAAAATAATAAAAGTCACGCATAATTGGCATTCTCTCCTAAAACCACTCATTCAAAGATGGCTCCTCTCTGGTCATTCAGAGAGCCTCTTAGAGACTGCTATCTCGATGGCCCCGATTTTGTGGTTTTTCTATTTAATAGAAGTTGCCGTGGAAAGGAGGCCGTAAATAAAGCCTCCCTGGTCAAGGAGGTAGACCTCTACTTTGTCTTGGAGAGAACTGGAAGAAATAGCTGAGCAGCTGGCCACTGCAGTCGCTTCTAAGACTTTCTTGGTGAGAAGTGAAAATAAGCCTCCGTGAGGGGACTGAGGATTTTTATTGGCAGGTTGGAGTAGAAAGGAAGTTTTGGTCTGAACAATAGTCAGCTGCGAAATATTTTTAAAATCCAATGGCAGACAATATTTTCTTTTGAGACTTAATGATAAACCCTGGAATGAGAATGCCTAGAAAATACATTATAGTTGGTGTGAGCAAACTAAGAAAAGCTTAAAAGCAGGTAGCTGGCATCTGGTATGACTAACTCTCTTTTAAGAAAACCAAGAATCTATTTAAAATGGAATACCAGCAAGGTCCTGCTGTATAGCATAAGGAACTCTGCTCAAAGTTATGTGGCAGTCTGGATGGGAGGGGAGTTTGGGGAGAATGGATACATGTATATGGATGGCTGAGTCCTTTGGCTGTTCACCCGAAACTATCACAACACTGTTAACTGGCTATACTCCAATACAAAATTAAAAGTTTATTTAAAAAAAAAAGAAAACCAAGAATCTAAGCAAGTGGTTTATAGATTTTTTGATTTCAAGGATAAGGAAAAAAATTCAATTAAAAAAATTGAATTTGAAAGCTGACTCTAGTAGCCCATTTTTCTATTTTTTTTTCCAAATAAGGATAGACTAATTTGGCAAGAATTTATTATTGTTTTATTTTTTCCACTAGGAAAAAAAATAGGAAAGCATGATGTCATATTTACATACACAGTTCAACATTTATATACAATTCTTAAAACTGAATGCATTTGATTTTAATGAAAGACTATGGACATTGTTCTAATTTTTCTCATGCAAGTTTGCTTTGTTAGATTAGTGTTTTGAAATGCAAAATAGAATAAAATAAAATCTCCTAAACATGCCAAGAAAATATTGATTATCTTCAGAGAAACTCACATTGGTATTACTAGTTGCCTTATAATATAAAAATATCTCAGATGACATTATTTATTGCATTTCCTAGGAAAAAAAGAACTGAGCTCTGCATTTGATGTACTTAAAAGTTAATGAATGTACTTGAAAGTTAATGAATACAACCTACATACCCTGATCATTTACAGATAAATATTTACTGATGAATATTTACAGATACAGTACAAAGAGAAAACTTTAGTACTGAGAGCCTGTGGAGGGAGTAAAAAGGGTGGAATTAATCAGGAAATATTCTTGGTTCCTTTTTAAGAAGGAGGGAGAAAATTGAAGCTGCGAGGTTAAAGAATAATATGAAGCAAGATAAAAGAGCTTCCCTGGTGGCTCAGATGGTAAAGGATCTGCCTGCAGTGCAGGAGACCTGGGTTTGATCCCTGGGTCGGGAAGATCCCCTGGAGGAGGGCATGGCAACCCACTCCAGTATTCTTGCCTGGAGAATCCCCATGGACAGAGGAGACTGGCAAGCTACAGTCCATGGGGTCACAAAGAGTCGGACACGACTAAAGCAACTTAGCACACACAGCACAGTCCTGATGTGCTGCCTTTGGAGTCAAATGCTTTTTGTTATTTGCCTATAGTTTTGGAGTGTTTTTCCTTCGCTTTTCAGGAGAGTTTGCTGGATGCACTTATCTACCTGTGGTTGCAGGGGACAGTCAGGACTATGACAGACACACTTGCCTGGGCATATATCCAGAGAAAATTCTAATTTGAAAAGACACCCACATCTCAAAGTTCATAGCAGAATTATTTATTAATACAATAGCAAGACATGGCAGCAACCTAACTATTCCTTGACAAATGAATGGATGAAGATGATTACATATATATATATATAATGGAATACTACTCAGTCATAAAAAAGAATGAAATATGCTATTTGCAGCAACATGGATAGACATAGAGATAATCATACTAAGTGAAGTAAGTCAGACAGAAAGACAAATATCATATATCACTTATATGTGGAATCTTAAACAAAATGATGTAAATGAACTTATTTACAAAACCAGACCACCTTATCTACCTCCTGAGAAATCTGTATGCAGGTCAAGAGGCAACAGTTAGAACCGGATATGGAACAACAGACTGGTTCCAAATCGGCAAAGGAGTACGTCAAAGCTGTATATTGTCACCCTGCTTATTTAATTTATGTGCAGAGTACATTACATGGAATGTCAGGCTAGATGAGCACACGTTGGAATCAAGAGTGCCAGGAGAAATATCAGTAACCTCAGATACACAGATGACACCACCCTCATGGCAGAAATCGAAGAACTAAAGAGCCTCTTGATGAAAGTGAAAGAGGAGAGTGAAAAAGTTGGCTTAAAACTCAACATTCAGAAAATTAACATCATGGCATCTGGTCCCATCACTTCATGGCAAATAGATGGGGAAACAAGGGAAACAGTGGCAGACTTCATTTTGGGGGGCTCCAAAATCACTGCAGATGGTGACTGCAGCCATGAAATTAAAAGACGCTTGCTTCTTGGAAGAAAAGCTATGATCTACCTAGACAGCATACTAAAAAGCAGAGACATTACTTTGCTGACCAAGGTCCGTCTAGTCAAAGCTATGGTTTTTCCAGTAGTCACGTACATATGTGAGAGTTGGACTATAAAGAAAGTTGAGCGCTGAAGAATTGATGCTTTTGAACTGTGGTGTTGGAGAAGACTCTTGAGAGACTCTTGGACTGCAAGGAGATCAAGCCACTCAATCCTAAAGGAAATCAGTCATGAATATTCATTGGAAAGACTGATGCTGAAGCTGAAACTCCAATACTTTGGCCACCTGATGCGAAGAACTGACTCATTGGAAAAGACCCTGATGCTGGGAAAGATTGAAGGCAGGAGGAGAAGGGGACGACAGAGGATGAGCTGGTTGGATGGCATCACTGACTCAATGGACATGAGTTTGAGCAAGCTCCGGGAGCTGGTGATGGACAGGGAGGCCTGGCGTGCTGCAACCCATGGGGTGGCAAAGAGTCAGACATGACTGAGCAACTGAACTGAACTGATTTACAAAACAGAAACAGACTCACAGACATAAAAAACAAATTTATGGTTACCAATGGGGAAAGTTGGGGGGGGCGTAAATTAGAAGTTTGGGATTAATACATACACACTACTATATATAAAACAGATAACAAAGACCTGTATAGCAGAGGAAACTATATTCAGTATCTTGTAATAATCTATAATGGAAAGGAATCTGAAAAAGAATATATAAATCTCTGTATATCTATATAGCTGAATCATTTTGTTGGATACCTGAAACTAACACAATATTGTAAATCAACTATAATTCAATTAAATAAATAAAAATAAATTAAAGAAATATAGAATACTACACTTTCAAAAAAATAAACACCCCTAGATGGCCATGCTGTTGGCCATTCTCAACAAGCTGGATTTTTACAACTTGTCCGCAACTCCATTTTCAGGGGGGAGTAAAAGAGCTGGGTCTTACACATGGAAGACTCTGTATGCTGTGGTATGTTTACTGAGGAAAAAAATTAAAAAAATAGGTTCTAATTTTTTTTGATTTGTTGATGAAACTGATCAATTTCCTTCTAATAGTCGTATTATTTTAGCAGGGGGGCATTTCTATTTCCCCCATTTTCTTAAGCATTTGAATTCTATGAACTTTGGAAAGTACTAAAGACAAAACATGGTAAAAGGTTAGCTGCCATCATCCAAATAGTTGGTACAAGATTATTTGTGGACCATCCCAAAATGAGGCTATATTAGAAAAAGAGGGGGAATAAAGACTAAGATAAAAGACTAAATACTCAGAACCTTTGGTTGCATTGACAGAAAAACCAAATAAAACTGACATAAACAAACAGCACAATGTATTATCAACACTCCATCGGCTATCTCATAGAAACTAAAGATGTGACTTAGGAGCAGTCAGAATCTAGGGTTTGAACAGTCAGGATCCTCTGATTCTCTGGATGTTCCGTCATTTGGTCAGAAGTCCCCTTCTGGAATAACCAAGATGGTTAACTGGGTTGATGTGATAACACAGCAGTTATCAGAAGACTATGTGCATGGTATGGGGAGAGTAGAACAGGAAGAAAATTCGGTTTTCAGAAGAGATTTGTATCAAATAAATCAGAGATGTCCACCTTATTGAAAAAATAGTGAAGAAGCTAGACAGCAAGAAAAAATGGCTTGTCAAGTTTCTTGACTGTTTATAAATAACCAAGATCAGTTTCAAGGGTAAAGTAACTCCCGCCCATTTAAAGGAAAATTTTCTTCATTTAACGACATCCTTTGAAAGATGTACCAACAAATAGCAACCTGTAAGGCACTTGGCCTACTGTGCAATGCTTAACTACCGATCTTCACTGTGCACTCATCATATGCAAAGAACTTCTCTGGATTCTGAGCTATGGGAAAGAAGTTGCAAACATGACTAGGTACCTCCTTCAAGGAGTTTATATTTTAGAAATCTGGAGAAGGAAACGTTTAAAGCAAGCTATCATAACTAGGTCAACCTAACATAAGGACAGATTGCTATATCCCATATTTTCCTCTAAAATAAAAAAAAAAAGAATTTGTGGTCTTAAAACATTACATGATGCACCACGATTCACAGCCTGAACTACATTTGAAGTCGGTCAGAAGGTGTCCTCAATCATACCCTGCAGACTGATCACACACACTACCACCTGGATTTAGCTGACGATTTTCAAATGAAATCTTTTTCTGTGTCTCCGTTTCTCGCTGGCTTTTTGGAAAAAGACCAGAGAGGAAAGGAAACCGTAGGTTAGTTTTATAAGTATGCTTGCACATTCACCATCATCATTATCATCCACAAGCCTGGCTTTTAAAAGCCTGGGACTTCCCCGCTGGTCCAATGGCTAAGACTCCGAGCTCCCAATGCAGGGGTCCTAGGTTCAATCCCTGGTCAGGGAACTAGATCCCACATGGCCGCAACTAAGACCTGGCACAACCAAATAAATAAACATTAGGAAAAAAAAAAAAAAAAGTCTGGGAGGCAGAAGGGCGAAAAAGGAGCTGGTGAGAGGAGGTTTTGGCGGAGGATACCAGCAGGTGGCGCTTGTCCCCTCCTCCGAGATTAGAACTTTGAACTCACGCTAGAATCCTGTAGGAATCAAGGGCTACTTAGCCAGCACGGTCAGTGCAAGTTACATCGATCATGCGGTACTTTAGATCCATCACCTTTCCGCATCACCACTTAAAACATAATCTCCCCCTCCATCAGGGGTTGAATTACTTTCTTATTTGACCCGCATCCTCTTCCCTTAGCTAAGTCCCTCACAAGGTCGCTGCTCAAGCCTTGGGTATAAAGCCTTAGAGAGTTGGAGCCGAAACTTCAGAAAGGAGGGGGACTTCATTAACCTTCCAACTGTTCTACTCTTATGCTGTCAGGAGTTCTGATGCCCCTGGTGTTGGTTTGGGCAGAAGGTGATTTCAACTGCAGACGGGGACGTCAGCTCCCAGGCCCCACAGGGGCTAGAAGCAGCTCACAAGGTCACCTTGACGAATACCTGTGCGCAGGCTCCAACCGAGACCGAGTTATTTTATAGTTGGGGTCACTGCCTTTCAGAGCCCTCCAGCTCCACCGAATTCCGGGCTCAGCCAGCCACAGCCAGCCCCTCTTCCTCACACGACAATGGGTTCTGTCCACCATAGGAACGACTTGCATCTTGAAAACTCCTTCCTTTCTATGCCTGTAGTTTTCTGCCATTGCTCAGAAAACCCTCTGCTCCACTCCTAAGCTGTTCGCAGCGGCGTCCGGCCCCGGCGCTTACAGAAGGAGCGCAACCCTAGAGTCCGAAGGCTCTCCTTTTAAACCCAGCTCCGCCTCTGACTGGCTGGGTGACCTCAGACGGGTTTCTTCACTTCCTCTGTGGGCTGAGGGAAACAGTTTTTCCGCTCACGGGGTCCCCTGGATTCCTGAGATCACGAATGCCGACTATGGAGACCAGCGTCTGGCCCACTGGAGGTGCCCAAATGCTAGGGGCGGGGGTCGTCTGTTAGCCTGATCCTACCGTGAAACACTGCCTCTGGGGGTTGGGAGGGGACTCGAAGTCCAATAATCCGAATAACTCGCAGAATTGAGATAGGCTCTCGCCTCCCCCGTGATCTCCCTGCGTCCAGCCCCAAGCGAGTACCCGGACAGCCCGGCGCGGGCGCGCGGCAGCAGCCGGGGCCCGCTCCCGGGGCGGCGGAGGCAGGCTCGGGGCTGGACTGACGGCTCCGCGGGAAGGCGGAGCAGAGAGCGGGCTGCGGAGGAGGGGAGAGCCGCCGGGAGGAGGGCGCAGGGGCGGGAGGAGATACATGCGCGCTGCCCGCCGCCGCCGCCGCCGCCGCCGCCGCAGTCCTTAGCTTCCCGGGGACAGGAAACCTTCGAGACCGCGCTGCCACGGCCGCCTCCGCCTCTCGGCTCCCGGTTCCGCGCGCCTGCCACACCCTCCGCCCCTCCTCCGGCATCTCTCGGCGGAGCGCCGCGGGGATTCGGCCCCGGGCTGTTGTCTCCCGTTCCGGGGGGGAAAGGTGTGACCTCCCCCTGCAGGAGCGGCTTGGCGGGGCGGGGGGGCCCGGGAGAAGATGGCGACGCCGGGAAGCGAACCCCAACCTTTCGTGCCTGCCCTGTCGGTGGCTGCGCTGCACCCGCATCATCATCCCCACCACCACCACCACCACGGAGGAACCGGAGCCAGCGGCGGGGCCGCGGGAGGCGGCGGCGGCGGCGGCTTCAACCTGCCCTTGAACCGGGGGCTGGAGCGCGCGCTGGAGGAAGCAGCCAACTCCGGGGGCTTGAACCTCAGTGCCAGGAAACTGAAGGAATTTCCCAGGACCGCGGCCCCCGCGCACGACCTCTCGGACACGGTGCAGGCAGGTGAGAGAGGGCCGAGGGCGGGCGGTGGGTGTGGGTGTCTGGCGAGCTGTCGCGCCTTCCCCGACGCGGTGGGCAGTCTGAGATCTGGCCTGACCGGGGGGTCCAGCGGCCCGTGCTGTCCCGACGCAGGGACCCGCGTGGGCGGTCCGACCGGAGGAGAGCGGGGCTGCTCCGGGCCGCCGAGCCCGCGGGCGCGTGGGTCCCCCCCGCCGCGGCTGCGCCGGGGAAGTGGCCGCGGGGCTGGGACTTGCGGGCGCGCCGCGTGCGCGCAGTGGAAGTGGGAGGTTTCGGGCGGCTGCGGCCGCTTCCTGGGCCCGGCGCAGGGGCTGGGGACCCGGGCGCCGCGTCTGCGCCTCCGACCCGGGCAAAGCCCTCTTCGCGCCGAGGCGCCGCCCGTCCGGTTGGGAAGCCTCTAGACAAAGGTGGCGCGCCCTCCGCCGACCCGAGGGCACCGGCGCGGTGCCGCCAGGCCCCCCTCGGCGACAGCACCGAGCGATCGGGCAACTTGTGTCCGCAGCTTCCTCTTCCTGCGTCTGTGCGAGGGGGGAGCGGCGGCTCTGGTCGCGAAACCGAATCGCAGCCGCTTCGCCGGGCTGTCGACCCGCTGGTTGTTTGCCTTCAGCTCACCACCGCCCACGCGGTTTGGTTCTGCCACCGAGGCTACCTCGTACTCAGTAATCCGATCTTTGCGGGGGCTCTGGAAGAGACGGCAGGGTATATTTAAAAAAAAAAAAAAAGTAATTAAAGTGAGCCGGTTTCCATCCGTGAGCCCGACAAGTTGTAACTCGCGCCAATGAGCATACAGCGTTTTCAAGTTATGTCATGTGTTGACATATTTCTGAGAGGTCGGCTTTCCCTTTGGTAGTTGGAGTTACTGGAGCAGGATCTATAAACAGGAAGGAGGCTGGTGGAATGCCATACGGGCCTTGGGGTCCTGATAGAACTGCCTGGGTTGCCCACCGTCTGGTTTCAGTTCCTTGGAGGAGGGTTTGTATCTTGGCGCGCGCCCAGCACTTCCCAGAGCAGTGGGTACCCCATTTGGGAACCGCCGACCAGACCTCCTGGGTGTCCTTGCTTGACGGGCCCGAGTGTCAGACACCCGGGGGATCCTGGATCGCTTGACTGTCAGCTCCAGATCTCAGTTTCCTCTCCTGCGGGAAGATGGGAGTCGGGAGAGGGGGCAGACAGTGGCCTTTTGGAGCTAGATTCCAGCGCTCCCCTCTTTAATTCAGTGCACATTTATTAAGAGTCCTGATGAATATTTAGACGAGTTCTGAGTTAACTAGAGGCAGAAAGCACTCTTTGGGGCCATTAAACTTTGTAATTTGGATCTAGGGATAGTCAGGAATGGGCAAAAAGGAGGGAATTTCCAGAGTTGAGTTGTCAACAGCTGGGGAGGTTCTTGATCGGACCACTTAGATGCAGTTTCTCAAGTAGAAGTTATTTCAAGAATTGCCTGGATCATTAACTTAGAAAAAAAATCCGTTGTTAAGTTGGACTTCCCTTTTGCCACAGATTGTAAGGTGAGCTATGGCAGGATTGGATACGACTGCCGAAAATGTAGCTGGCAGGATATTCATTTCATTGGATATGAAAATGGAGCTGGCAGGACCAATAAAATTCTGTGTCTGTCTGTTCAGAAGGAGGCACTGAATAGTGTTCCTCTACTTCTGACGTTTGTTTCAAAGTTGGGTGAACTTGATGTGTCTGCCCTACTGGTGTTTTTTTGGAGAAGACCAGTGCTTTTAAAAGCAGAGACCACCTCTTTCAGTTCAGACCTAACCGTGTGAAGCATGGTGGCGTTTAAAACAAGATTTCCGTTTTCCTCTGTTTGCTTGTTTGTGGTGAGCTGTGGTTGTGAGTTCTGCAAGTTTTTAATTCGAAACCTCACTTGCACATGTTCCATGTGCAGAAAATTCTGACTAGTTAAATCTTGGAGGCTTAATCTTAGTGACAGTGAACTGAAAATGTTAGTTCCTCAGTCGTGTCTGACTCTTCGAGACCCCATGGACTGGGCCCACCAGGCTCCTCTGTCCATGGAGTTCTCCAGGCAAGAATACTGGAGTGGATAGCCATTCTCTTGTCCGGGGAATTTTCCCAACCCAGGGATCGAACCTGGGTCTCCTGCATTGCAGCCAATCTTTATCCTCTGAGCCATCACGGTTAACTCCCTGTGGACAAAGGCAATGTTAATTATGGGAGGAGGAATGTCACTGGAGTTTGTAGAAAGTTAGGAAAACTTAGGAGGTAAAGAGTATTCAATATAGACAGCTCGTTTATGTGAAATTTCATTACCCAAATGTGTTAAAGAGTTGCTTTTGCAAAAACGTTTTTGCCTCAGGTCAAAGCTGGGTGTAAACCAATTGTGTTCTGCCCTTTGCTCTGTTTACCCGGAGCACTGTTCCTTATTTGGAAGGGCAAAACGCGAAATAAAGCAAGAGTTAAAATTACCTCCAGCGTGCACAGTGCTGACAGTTCCTGCATATAAAGAGTTCTAGAAGAGTGGAGTGTCTGAGTAGTAACATATACAATGAAGACAGTGGATTCTCTGGGGTTCATACTTAGTTTACAGGGCATCTCTTAAAATCAGAAGGACACACAAAATCCTTAAAGACCTGAGATGTAAAGTGGACTTTTTCATAAATTTTGTAAAACAGGGAGTGACAGAGAAAGCTTTATCTCCCCGTTCAGTTGTATAATTCAGGCCATTTGGTTTATGCCTTGTAAAAGTAACTCTTCTGGCAGCCACCCTAAGCAGAACTGCCCTCTTGGGCAATGTAGCTTATCTGGCCAGGAGTTGAAAACCCAGATGTAAACATAGAAATATAGAAGCCCAGGGCTGCTCAGTAGATGTTTAAGCTCTGTTAATCAAGTGCATACATCCCTTTCATAGGAAAAACAAAAACAAAAAAACAACACTCTCAGGCCTTCCCCCTTTCTTTGAGCCAATCAGTTTACTCATATTTGAGTGCAGATAGTTTGGTTGTCAGGATCTAGACTTCTGGCCGGTGAGCTGGAGAAAGAAGGGCTGTGTGCTGGCATAGGTGACCCTGGCTGAATGGGAGAAGAGCCACGATGAGCTCTTGGACTGGGCTGTGCATCACCCTGCCGGGTCCTTGTGAGATGCCAGTTCAGATCCTCTTGCACAGCTGGGGAGAGTTGAGTTCATACATGCTCAAGGTCATCACTCTACTTAGATGCTAAACCAGGGATGGAACCCTGATGATTTCACTCTAGCGTGTGTGTTCTTGACCGTGGTGCTACTGGTAAAGAGTCTGCCTGCCAGTTCAGGAGACATAAGAGATGTGAGTTCAGTCTCTGGAGGAGGAAACAGCAGCCCACTCCAGTATTCTTGACTGGGAAATCCCATGGACAGAGGAGCCTGGGGAGGGCTACAGTCCATAGGGTTGCAAAGAGTTGCACACGACTGGAGCGACTTGGCACATACACACACAGGGAAGGGGTGGGGAGGAGTAGAATCCAGGAGGGCACCTGGAGATTCATTCTGCAAGTACCCACCAAGCACCGCTCAGCGCCAGGCACTGTTCTAGGCACCAAGGATACAGCAGGGACCAACAGAGACTCCCTTGACCCCTTTGATGGAGTTTTCATTCTCCTTGTGGATGAGGGAGGAGATCATTGAAGAAATAGATTTTGAAGGATGAACTGGGAAGACATACAGGAGATGTACGCTATCTTCGTTTAGAAAGATACATGCTGCCTGTATTAAAGGTGACTTACAGTAGCTTGTGACAATAGCACAAATGGTAGTAATAAATATGAACTGAAGCAGAAAGTCAGGTCTGAGAAAAAAGTACACAAATATGTGCGTTGGGAAAGCAAACTTGTTGTTGTTGTTGTTCTGGTGCTGATTTATTAAATAGTGTCATTTGGGGATAAGGAGGTTCCAGAGGGTGTTTGTATGACTGAAATGAAGTGAACTGAAAAGAGGAGTAAGAAAAGAGTCTGTCTCAGGCTGATTGCTGGAGTCCTGGAAAATGACAAGGAAAATCTTGGATCCGAGGTACAGAACAGTTGTTGAAAGTTGGTCACATTAAGGAGAGAGTGGGGTGTGTTATTGCTGGTGTCTTTTTTAGGGGTGGCTGGAAGCAGGAAAGGTGATAGGGGAAATGCAGGGCTTGCCCAGGGAGGAGTTCAGATGAGAAAAGTACTCAGTGAGGTCCTGTATGTGCCAGTGGTGGTGCTGGAGAAGATGCAAGGAGTAAGACATGACAGGAGCACACGTGAGATGCAAAGTGGTCTTTTTTTTTTTTTTAAATAAAACCCCTGCATCTTCTTTTTTTTTTTTTTAAATATGTAATTTTTAATTTATGTGTTTATTTACTTTGGCTGTGCTGGGTCTTCGCTGCTTCACGGGCTTTTCTCTAGTTGCAGCAAGCGGGGGCTCCTCTCCAGTTGCCGGTCGGGGGCGTCTCGTTGGCGGTGGCCTCTCTCGTGGCAGAGCACAGGCTCGAGGTCAGGCGGGCTCAGTCGTTTCGGTTCCCCGGCTCTAGAGCGCAGGCTCAACAGTTGTGACCCATCGGCTCAGTTGTTCCAAGGCATGTGGGATCGTCCCAGATCAGGGATCGAACCTGTGTCTCCTTCATTGGCAGGTGGATTTTTTTTTTTTTAACCACTGAGCCACCAGGGATGCCCCCTTTATTTTGCATCCTTTAATTTCAAAACAAAATACGAAAAACATGATACGCAGCCTTCAATCCCCTCTGTCAAATGTGGGAAGGAATAGGGCTTGAGGCCCTGGACTCCTGCCTTCGACAGAAGGACGGAAATAAAACCACTGGACTTCAGCAGAGGGGAGCAGGTGGGCCACGCCGCCGGGGCTGCTGCTGGGACAGCCACGGGAACCGGGAAGCCATGGGGACCTCAAGGTGCGACGCTGGTGGGACAGATAGACATTGTCTGCAAAATTCAGAAAAAAGGTCATTTTAGCTAAACTGGCTAGGAGAGACTCTCCTAGCCTGAGATGGGGTTTGCGTCAGGTTTTGTAGGCTGGTTAGGTTTTGGATGGAAGTCCGCGTGCACATTCTGTGGTTGGAAAGATGGTGTGAACGTGGGACGTGAGAACATGACATTCTGAGATCTACTGTGAATACAAGTGAGACGGGTGTTCAGGCCGGGACCTCTGGTCACGTCCTCTCACCCCGCCGTCCCCGTGCAATGGGGTGACGCGGCACAGGGCTCTTAGGACCCTCTAGGACACTGGGGATGGCTGGGGCCTGGGATATGTCAGCCTGTGGGACTAAGGCTGTCTGTCTGCGATACCGCTCTCAAATATCTACAGAGGCAAAGAATCTTCCCTGAGATTTGTGGCTTCTCTGCTGAAGCCTGAATCTCCCTGCCCCACTCCCATTCTGTCTCAACTGAATCCTTGGGATATTAGCTTCCTTTAGTCACTGGGATGCACCTAGGACTTGATGAAATCTATTTGGTCTGAAAAATTATTCCATAATTTTGGCCATAAAGATTTTTCATTATGAATGTAATGAAACTTGAAATCACATGTGCTTTTGTAGAACATTATGTTCTTTTGTAGTTATGCCTTGTTTCAAATTATGTTTCTGCTATTGAATTGAATTGACTAGTCACTGTGCTATAACGATCATTTATAGTGGTAGTCACTGTCATTTAAATGGCTATATTTATCACATTTATTCTGACTATTAATACTTCAAACACAAGGAGTCACAGCCTTTCCTCCCTATTATTATTGTTGTTGATCAGTTTCACTGTTGTTGTTTGATCACTAAGTTGTATCTGACTCTTTGCATCCCCATGGCCTGTAGCCCGTCAGGCTCTTCTGTCCACGGGATTCTCCAGGCAAGAATACTGGAGTGGGTTGCTATTTCCTTCTCCTGGTCCTTCCAGGACCAGGGACTGAACCCGTGTCTCCTGCATTGTCTCTAGCGGATTCTTTACCGCTGAGCCACCAGGGACACCCTGGTTTCACTGTGGTTTAGTTGCTCAATCATGTCCAACTCTTTGTGACCTAATGGACTGTAGATGCCAGGCTTCTCTGTCCGTGGGATTTCCCAGGCAAGAATGCTGGAGTGGGCTGCCATTTAGAGGACTTCTAGTAGTAAAAGCTGTTAGCCCTGCGACATCTCCGTGCATGTGGTGGCTCTGCACCGTATCCACATGTGCTTTTCCACGTTTCTGTGTGTGGCAGAAACAGTCTCCACAAACACACCCGTATTCTCATTGCTTGCATTGTGGGCCGTTCCTTATTGAAAAGGCAGGAACACGATACTCATGTTTCCAGAATAACAGCATACAACCATAGGCCATAAAACCTCTGGGAATTTTTGAGCTGTGCCAGTTTATAAAGGTCAGCCCAGGGTTTGACCTTCATCACTGAAAGTATTCCACCGGCTAATTTGCTAGTCACTGCGACATCTTATTTGTTTTTTGATGAGTGTCAGTTAGCAGGCAAAAATCTGGCACAACCCCACTATTTTAAAATTTTAACTTCAGTTGTTGACTAAGAATTTTTTTTTTTTTTTAGTTCTATTGCAACTTAAATTTTTCATGCTGTGGTTCAGCAGTTCTTTGGTTTTAAGCATTTAAAGGGTGGGTACCTTTTGAAATCCATGTTACTGTTGATTGGTGCAGAGGTTAATTTCCTTTGCTCTTGTGGCCCTGCTGGTGTGAACAAAGGCTTAGAAGTTGCTGCTCAACTTCGTCATTACTTATCAATATTTAAACACAAGCTGCTTCCTTCTTTTGTGTGTACTTTTCTATTTTTCCCCTTTTTCATATGTACCTATCTGTATCTATCGACCTATATCCATAGATACAACTATTTAGCTATACCTATAGGCGTATATGGGCTTCCCTGGTAGCTCAGAGGTTAAAGCGTCTGCCTGCAGTGCAGGAGACCGGGGTTCCATCCCTGAGTCAGGAAGATCCCTTGGAGAAGGAAATAGCAGCCACTCCAATAGTCTTGCCTGGAGAATCCCATGGAGGGAGGAGCCTGGTGGGCTACAGTTCATGGGGTCGCAAAGAGTTGGACACAACTGAGCGGCTTCACTTTCTATAGGCATATTTATATACCTGTATTAATCAGTATATATCTATATACTTGGACTTCCCTGGTGCTCAGACGGTAAAGAATCTGCATGCAGTGTGGAAGACTTGGGTTCGATCCCTGGGTTGAGAAGATCCCCTGGAGAAAGGAATGGCAACCCACTCCAATATTCTTGACTGGGAAATCCCATGGACAGAGGAGGCTAGTGGGCCACAGTCCATGGGGTCGCAAAGAGTCAGACACGACTGAGCAACTCACACACAACACACACACACACACACACACACACACATCTATGTACTTATATCTGTATACGTTTATATGTGTGTGGCTTGCTGAGCCAAAAAAGAAAGCCCAAGTATATTTACATATCCAATGCCTTTATTTATGTACAGTTTATAAGTAGTGTGGGGGCATTTACTATTGCTACAAATTTCTTATTGTATGAAAGTTTTTTTGGCACCAAATTTTTCATTTGCTATATAAATTTCTTTGGCTAGAGATAAAAGGTATAAAGACTTTTTATATTTATGCTCAGCAGCATTTACTTTCTCTTAATATCTTCCCAAAGTCATCTCCTCCTGGCGCTGTGTTGAGTCTGCTTTTCCAGAGACTTGGCGATTTAAATGGCAGAAATGCAATGAACTCTGTTTAAGGTGCTTATGGGGGTTGTCGGTTGGGTCACATGGCTTGAATTTTTGTCTCTGCCTCATAGAATTCTCTTTGTGATGCTCCTTGCTAGATTCGGCTTAGCTTTTTGGAAAATTAGACTTCTGCCTTAGAAAGGCATTGGGGAAAACTGGCCTGGGCTTAGGTCTGGTACTGCTCACCACGATCACCGTTTGTGAGCTCTTTCAGTGATGATGTCACTTGTTGGAATTCAGATGATTTGGAGTTAACTGTGATGTTTATTTCAAATATAAAATTATGTGTATGCTCAGTCATGTCTGACTCTTTGCAGCCCCATGACTGTAGCCCGCCAGGCTCCTCTGTCCATGGGAGGATTTTCCAGGCAAGAATACTGGAGTGGGTTGCCATGTCCTTCTCCAGGGGATCTTCCCGAACTAGGGGTTGAACCTGCATCTCTTGCACTCTGTCAGATTCTTTACCAATAGCACCCCCTGGGAAGTCCCTATCATAAAAGGCTTAAGGATGTAAGACCCAAAACCCAACTATATTTACATAGCTGATGTATAATTTATAGGAAGTCAAGAGGCTTCTGTTTTATTGCTACTATTTTTCATGCATGGTCTGGAAGTTTTTTGCAGCAGAATTTTCAGTCGCTATGATATTTCAGATAAGTTTTTGTGTGTATGTGGTGTGAATTGCTTAACCAAAAAAAGAAAAAAGGCAAGAAAGAAAAGAAAGAAAAAAAAGAATGGTCAGGATTCCATGTAAGCCTTAGGCCTGCCAACAGAGACGCAAGCCTGAAGCACGTCTGTGTTCTCTTCATCTTAATTTCAGAGTTCAGTCGTATTGCTTCCATATACTGTAGTAAGAAGTCGTACATTTGGAAACCATCTGTTCCCACAAAGTAATTCAAAAATCGAGTGAGATTGTTACATGGACAGAAAGTCGAAGAACTGTGAGAATTTGGCTTCTCTTGCAAGCAAGTAGAAGTGAGATGCCTTTCTCAAAGTCAGATTTCTGGGTGTGCTCCTACTTTTTCCTATCTGGGTCCTCCACTGGTCATAAAGGAGGGATACTGGGGCAAAAAAAAAAAAAAAAATTGGAGACAGGCAGTGTTTGGTTTGCATCATAGAAACGTTTTAATTTGGGGTTGCTGAGAAATTATTGCTCCTGTATTCATAGGAGGTTGATACTGAGCCAGGTTAATTTATGGTACCTGGAACCCTTCCAGGCTGTTCCAGGGTCAGGCTTTATAATTTTGGAAATCTTCTTTGATACTTGCTTTCTTCCTTCTGCTGTGCTTCCTCAGTCTCTCTGCTGGAGGGGCCCTAAGACCTTATGACTCGAAGCAGAGTCGGTATCTCTCTGGCCCAGTGAACCTTGAGGTTCCCCTTCACTGTTCTCCCCAGAGGGGCACAGGGAAGCCCCATCTTGCTTTTCTTAATCCTCTGGCTTCTCCTGTGGTCTTGCTTTTGACAGCTGACCTCTGCAGTTCTGCCCGTGGAGTTTTGCTACCCAAGGTATTCCTCTGATGTTCTTTTTTTTTTAAATTCCATGCATTCATTTCATTGGCGCATAACTGCTTTACCGTGCGGTGCCGCTTCCTGCTGTACGCAGTGTGAATCAGGTCTGCGTACACACATGTTCCCTGCCCCTCAAGCCTCCTTCCCACCCCCGTCCCTCCCCTCGAGGTCGCCGCAGAGCCTTGAGCGGAGGCCCCCGTGTGACACAGAGGCTTCCCCCTCGCTGTCCGGTGTGCATGTCAGCGCTGCTGCCCCAGCCGTCCGCGCCCCTCGCCTCCTGTGCCCACACGTCCGTTTTCTACATCCTCTGACGCTCTTCCCTGTTTTTTGATGTTGATGCTGCACAGACTTACAAGTAGCATCAATACATCTGACCTGGTTTCATCAGCCTGGCTCTGATGTGCCGCATTTTCTCTCTGCAGGCAAACGCGATGAGCTCCAAGATAGCACCTCCCCTTGCAGACTGCCTGACTTGGCCTTCCTTTCCATTGCCTACATTTCCCTTTTCCAGGTCATTTCCCTCGCTTCCCCCCGCCTCCTCCCCACCTTCTGCCCTGGAAAAGTGTGAAAGTGAAGTTGCTCAGTCGTGTCCGACTCTTTGCAACTCCACGGACTGTAGCCCACCAGGCTCCTCCGTCCACGGGATCCTCCAGGCAAGAATACTAGTGTGGGTTGCCATTTCCTTCTCCAGGGCATCTTCCCGACCCAGGGATCGAACCCAGGTCTCCCACATTGCAGGCAGACACTTTACTGCATGAGCCGTCAGGGAAGCCCTTCTGCCCTAGATGAGTCTACTTAACCCCGCTCCCATTCTGGCCAGTCCCCAGCCTCCTCAGGACGGGCCTCCCTGGCAGCCCTTCCATGCAGATCTGAGCACAGAATCAAGTGCAGCTTTAAGTCACTTGGCATTATTTCCTTGTGGTGCTTTTTTGTTAATTATTGCCTTCCTCTCTGGTGCTTTCCTCATGCTTAAACTCTTTCCTCCTTTGCCGGCCTGTGAGGTCTGGCTCAGCAGGGATTTTCCCTTGGTTTCGTGTGTGCCCTCCATATGAGGGACAGAAAGTGCTAGATTGATATCAGTGCACTGTTCCTCTCCTCTTTCCTACTCACAGCCGTCTCTTAGTCCCTGCACTTTCAGTCATCTTGGATCTGCCACGATGCATGGTTTGCTGATCTGATGCTGTTTTTTTGGCCTTCTTTTTTTTTTTTCCACACGGCGTCTTTTTGCTTCTCAGCCATCGCCCACTCTACTCATTGGCTCAGGCTGCTGTAACAAAATACCACAGACTGGGTGTCTTAACAGAAATTTATTTCCTCGCTGTTCTAGAGGCTGAAAGTCCAAAGTCGCGGTGTCGGCGGGGCTGCTTTATCCCGAGGCATCGCTCCCTGGCTTGTTGATGGCCGCCCCGCCCCTGTGTTTGTGTGGCCCTGCCTCTGTCCTTGAGCATTCATGCTGTTTCCTTGTGGGTCCGTATTTCCTCCTCTTATGAAGACACTGGTCACACTGAATTAGGGCCCGCCCATAACCCACTCATAAAACCTTATGAGTGGGTATACGACTTGAGAGGCCTGATCTCCAAATAGATCATGTTCTGAGGATTTGGGGCTTCGATGAATGAATCTAGGGGAACACGATTCAGCCCAGCACACACTCCTCCTGGCCTGGATAAAGTGACTGTGCTGTGTAAGCCTGCCTTCCCAGTAGGCCTGGGCCAGGCCAGTCTTATTCCCCACAGTAAATGTTTCTGAGTACCTGATGTGCTGTAAAAGGAAGGGGCCACGTACACACTTAAAAATGGGTGACTCTGACCAAAGTCTGGGTCCCCCTCCTCCCCACCACCTCTCCCAAATTTAGAATCTTCTTTTGGGTGGTTGGTGGGTCCCTAGAGTTATTCTTTCTCAACAGCTAAGATTACTTTCTTCAAAGTTTGCCAAGTGTTTGATAAGCCAGATTACATCCAGAGGTCGAGTTGTCATGACTTCTGAGAGGGACAGGTGGGAGTTTTATTGTATCAAATGTTGCTTGAAGTTAACAATTGAACTGAAAGTAAACAGGTCTTGAGCACCTAGCATGGGTAGCAGCTGTGGATGATTAAAAAAAATAGAGACATAGTTGTTGGTATGGATTTTGCAGAATTGGATGAGGATTAAAGTAACATATTTGAAAGCACTGTTGTTTTGTTGTTGAGTCGTGTCTGATTCTTTTGCGACCCAGTGGACTGCAGCCCACCAGGCTCCTCTGTCCACGGGACTTTCCAGGCAAGAATACTGGAGTGTCTTGGCATTTCTTTCTCCAGCGGGTCTTCCTGGCTCAGGGATCCAGCTCAAGTCTTCTGAATTGCAGGTGGTTTCTTTACCCCTGAGCCATCTGGGAAGCCCCGAAAGTACTGTATTCTCAGTAACTGTCATTTTCTGAAAAAGCCTCTCAGTCCGTAGCCTAAGGGACTGTCTTCGCCTTTGTGTAGCTTAGAGGTTGAAAATCAACTCTCTTGAGCCTCAAGGACCAGGGTCCAAATCTTGGTATTGTCGATTATTAACTGGGTCACTCTGACCAGATAACTTAAACTCCGAGTATCAGTTTCCTGTGAACTGATGTCTTACCTATAAAATGGGAACAATGGGTCCTGAGTCCTGTTGTGAGGACAATGGTTATAACAACAATAGCAACACTATTGAGTGCTTTTCTGTGTCAGGCATAGTTCTATGTGCTTTATATGTAAATATATATATTAAATATATGTAATATATACATTTCCTCATTTAATTCTTGCTGAGCGTTCTGTTTTAACTGCAGTAGGAGCTCAATACCTCCTAACCTTCCCAACTGCCAGCTGGATTTCACCCAACTTCTGATATCCAGTTGAAATCCACCTGCCTCTGAAATGCCTTTCTCGACCACTCTAGACGGAGGAGGGAGTTTCTAGATATCTAGAAATCACCCCTTCACATCTCTCCCTCATTTAATAGCTGAGGACACTGAGGCTCAGAGAGCTTAAGCCACTTGCCCAAGGTCACACAGCAGGGCGGTGGGCACCACTCAGCCATGAAGCTCCCTCCCTCCTTAGACTTCTCAGGTCAGCCCCACCTAGACGAGCCAGGAGGAAGGACCCTAGAAGAAAAAAAAATACTGTGAAACCTTTAATAACACGTGGTCCAAAGCTGGGGAGAGTTAAGATAGGAAACGAAGCGCGGTTACAGATTAACCGTGTTAGTTCAGGATTTTACGGCATGTGGTTTGGAGGACATGCTTGGGCTCCATGTAAATTGGATCCCAAAGTACTGACAGACGCGTGGGGCAGTCCCACCCAGACTCAGGCCTGGAGGTCCACAGCCGCCTGTCAGAGCAAGACTTTTCTCAGCACTGGAATCCATTTTCCTGTGGAAATAAAGTAATAAGTGGTGGTTTGGTTCTCTCGCCAACCCTCCCTTTAACCCTGGCAGACCTGGGCCTTTGTGTTGACCATGTTTCTTTGGAAAAATGCAGACTCCCTTCTGACATGGAATTCTGCATCAGGATGTGAAACTCTGGCCTCTTGGCGATCGCTGTCTTCCCTGAGGCCGTTCTCACCCAATGTCAGGAAGCCCACCTCCCTCCCAGGCCCCTTGGTCAGTGGGCCCAGCAGACTGGGCGTCCCTTCCACCCTGTGTGGGGAGCCAGTTGTTGTGTTGTGCGTGCGTACTCGGTCGTGTCCCACTCTTTGCGACCCCGTGGATCATAGCCCCCCAGCCTCCTCTGTCCATGGAATTTCCCGGGCAACAGTACTGGAGCGGGTTGTCATTTCCTTCTCCAGGGGAATCTTCCTGACCCAGGGATCGAACCCGCATCTCATGGGTCTCCTGCACTGGTAGATGGATTCTTTACCCCTGAGCAACCCGGGAACCTCAGGTGGGCACAAGTCAGGGGTCAGCTCTGGGGGTCAGCTCTGGGGCTCAGCGAGGCGTCCAGACCTGAGAGGAGCTGGTCTGGGAAATTCCTCCTGCAGCAGACGGCAGGGATGGAAATGCTTCTCTGCCTAGTTGGTACATTTTTTACATATTATTCCCCCAAATTGTTTATTTTAGAATTTGAAGCAAATTACTGAGTCTTGCTGAACTTCAGGTGGGTAATTTGTTTTGTTTTGATATTTATTTATTTGGATGTGTAGGGTCTGAGTTGTGCCATGCAGGATCTTTAGTTGTGGCATGTGGGATCTAGTTCCCCAACTGGGAATCGAACCCGGGCCCCCGGCACTGGGAGTGTGGAGTCTTAGCCACTGGACCACCAGGCAAGTCCCCAGGTTTGTAATTTGTTGATGGTGAAAATACTCTTTTCCAGATGCTCAATGTCACTCATTATCAGAGAAATGCAAATCAAAACCACAATGAGGTACCATCTCACGCGGGTCAGAATGGCTGCTATCAAAAAGTCTGCAAACAATAAATGCTGGAGAGGGTGCGGAGAAAAGGGAACTCTCTTACACTGTTGGTGGGAATGCAAACTAGTATAGCCACTATGGAGAAGAGTGTGGAGATTCCTTAAAAACCTGGAAATAGAACTGCCATACGACCCTGCAATCCCACTGCTGGGCATACACACGGAGGAAACCAGATCTGAAAGAGACACGTGTACCCCAGTGTTCATCGCAACACTGTTTACAATAGCCAGGACGTGGAAGCAACCTAGATGTCCATCGACAGATGAATGGATGAGAAAGTTGTGGTACATATACACAATGGAATATTACTCAGCTATTAAAAAGGACACATTTGAATCAGTTCTAATGAGGTGGATGAAACTGGAGCCTATTATACAGAGTGAAGTAAGTCAGAAAGAAAAACACCAATACAGTATATTAACACATATATATGGAATTTAGAAAGATGGTAACGATGACCATACATACGAGGCAGCAAAAGAGACACAGATGTAAAGAACAGACTGTTGGAGTCTGGGAGAAGGCGAGGGTGGGATGATTTGAGATAACAGCATTGAAACATGTATATTATCATATGCGAACTAGATCACCAGTCCAGGTTGGATGCATGAGACAGGGCGCTCAGGGCTGGTGCACTGGGACGACCCAGAGGGGTGGGGTGGGGAGGGAGGTGAGAGGGGGGGTTCAGGATGGGGGTCACATGTACACCCATGGCTGATTCATGTCAGTGTATGGCAGAAACCACCACAATATTGTAAAGTAATTAGCCTCCAGTTAAAATAAATTAATTAATTTAAAAAAATACTCTTTTCCCCTCAGGGCTGTTGTGAGGAGGTGAGATACAGTCCCCAGAGCAGAATTTGGGTTTGGCTTAAGTGAGTGATCAGTAGATGTCACTTGCTTTTCTAGATTCCCAAGGGTTGACGTGTCATGTTTTTTCTTCTGTAAGATAAATAACTGGTTGTCATCAGCCTGTCATTGGCATAGTGGCTAAGAGTACACATGGGTGGCTCTCAGTCCTGGTTTCACAAGAACATGGGTAGTACTTAACTCCCCTGAGCCTCAGTTTCCTTGTCTTGCAATGAGGGATCATAATCATAGGATTATTGTGCAGAGGAAATGAATGAATATATGTGTAAAGTGCTCAGATCGATGCTTGGCACTGACATTCGCCATTATTATTATCATAGTCCGTTATCTTTAGAAAAGAGATTCAGTCTTCTAAAGGCCCAGAAAGACTAAATTCCTCGAAATATTGTGACATTAATAAAATGATTGTGATATCCAGAAAGCTTCAGTATACCTGGTTGCACTGCGTGTAAACATTATTTATATTCTTTTGACAGTCTTTGGGAGATGGTAGAGTAGGTACTGGCTCAGACGGTAAAGTATCTGCCTGCAGTGCAGGAGACCTGGGTTTAATTCTTGGGTTGGGAAGATCCCCTGGGGAAGGGAATGGCTACTCACTCCAGCATTCCTGCCTGGGAAATCCCCTGCAGGGCCACGGCCCATGGGGCCTCAAGAGCGACTTAGCATACAGAGAGTTGGTATTATTTATTCTTCCAGAGCTAAATATTCAGATCTTAGGTGTAAGGAAACCCGGGTAGATGGTGAGATGGTTTTCCTTGGGTTTTGTTACTAATAAGTGGTTGAGCCAAGACTATATCTTCTCAGTTTTTTATCTGCTTTCCATTCATTCCTCAAATACTTCTCCAAGGAGTGAGAACATGTCTGTGAGGATGCAGAGATTAAAGAATAAATATGTAGATTTCAACATGTCATTGCTTTTCTTACTTTCCTGGTGTCCAGCATTTGTTTTGAACTTTAATCAGAAGTCATTACATCGAAGGCCTGCTGATAGGTTCAGTATCACCCTGAAGTTCCTGATAAGGGAACCAAAAGGGGAGATGGCCTGGGTCCAGGGTCCTTCAGGCTATTTCCTCTTTCAGTCCTCCCGACGGCCTTGCAAGGCAGGTAGTCTCCTTGCAGCCCAGAAGGAAACATCAGTTATGCAAATCTGAGTATGTTTGCAGAGCCGGTAGGGCCAAAGCTGAAGTTGGAATCAGAACTCAGGTTGAAGTGCCGGAGTCTCTTGCCATTAATAGGAGCAGAATCTGCCACCCCCAAAATAGGCCACTTTGGCGTATTGAGTATTTTGAACTTTGTTGTTGTTGTTCAGTTGCTAAGTCATGTCCGACTCTTTGTGACCCCATGGACTGGTAGCCCACCAGGCTCCTCGGTCCATGGGGTTCTCCAGGCTAGAATACTGGAGCCATTCCCTTCTCCAAGGGATCTTCCTGATTCAGAGATTGAACCCACGTCTCCTACATTGCAGGCAGATTCTTTACTTTCTGAGCCACCGTTTGCTCAAATTCATGTGCATGGAGTCAGTGACACTATCTGACTGTCTCATCCTCTGCTGCCCACTTATCCATTTGCCTTTTGTCTTTCCCAGCATCAGGATCTTTCCAATGAATTGGCTCTTCGCATCAGGTGGTCAAAGTATTAGAGCTTCAGCTTCAGCATCAGTTCTTCCCATGAATATTTAGAGTTGATTTCCTTTAGGATTGACTGGTTTGATCTCCTTGCAGTCCAAGGAACTCTCAAGAGTTTTCTCCAGCACCACAGTTTTTAACTAAAGTTACTTTAAAAACATTCTGGCCTCCTTTGTCTCCCTGAAAACTGGAACTAAATACCTTGTGTGAAAGAGATACCAAAAGAGACACAGAGATACCCTCCATACCAAAGAAGGAACAGCAGAATTCAGGGTGGAGATGGCTGTGTAAATAAACTTTACTTCTTCACTCGTTCCTACGCCAAGTCCAAACTCATTTGTCTTGTCAATTTTTAACAGGTTTACTTTTTTTTTTTTTTTTTGGTCTAAAATATATATAAAAGCTGTCTGTTTTGGTTACTTCTTTCAGTATCTTATATTTATGAGCTCCTGTATGTAGGAAATTAGTTTTCTTCCCATTGTTGGATAGCAATTTAGTTATTAGGCCAACCAAGAACCTAGAAGGGAAGAAGGAATTAAGTTTCCTTCTCCTGTACTGTGCTTTCTTGTAGTGTCACTGCATATTTAGAGCTGGAAGTATGGATCTGTAGATGAGAGTTTGCAATGAGAATCAAGCCTAGAGCATTTTGATAGGTAGTCCCTGGGGTAACTCAGAGACTGATGAGTCAGATTCCACTCCAGACTCATGTCTCCCGTTAAAAGGAGTGGATACAGAGGATCCAGGGCATGCCTGGGGAGTTCTAGTCCTGATTCTCACTGGTTTCCAGTGGCCAGTTATCAGCTCCATTTCTAAGAACTGCTTTCCAGCAAGCACCAATACTCATTAAAAAAAATCCTCGAACATTTCTATTATTTAAAAATTTAAGTACACCTTCAGGTTTTTGGTTTTGTTATGAAATTTTGTTAAGACTTTATAGTCTGTAACTTAATTGAACAGCCTATTTAAAATTTACTTGATTTTATTCCCTCCAGTGAGAAATGAATGAATAGCCATTGGGTGAGTCATCAAGTAATATACTTTCTAGAGCATTTCCTCTGCAGTAGGAGTACTTACATTCTCAGAGTTGAGTTGATTTCTAAACGTGCATTTTATTTTGTCATGAAGATCCTTCAGTGCATTAATTAGTTGCTTTTATAATCTTATAAATGAAATAACACAGCAGCCCATTTTGACTAAAATGGCAGCACAGCTTATGGCTAAATAACCAAAATTTTTTGTGTTAATGCAAATCCAATTCAAAGAAATCTGAATGTGGAATTGAAGGCAAACAGATCTTTCTTTGTTCAGTTCCCTTAGAGGTGAGGATGATAATCTCTGCATGCAATTTAAGGCAATTATGTGTAGTTTTCAGTCTTTAGAAAGCCTGGATAAATCAAAGTTAATTTTAGTTGTACCAGTCCTTCCAGTGGCTATTGTCTTGTAATAAACTTTCCGCCGTGGTTTGTTCAGATATTTGCAATGAATGCTTTCTTGCGTCTGTGCAGTACTTTGAAGGGCACCATGCTGTAACTTTATGAGTGTTAATGTGCCAAAGTCCGATCTATGTTATGAAATTCACTTGGCAGCTATGAAGACTCGCTGTTGCTCCCCCTTGCCCCCCTAACCCCTAAATCCTTAGAATCAGTATGTTAATGAAGACTGGCTATCTCAACATGAAATCTGCACAGTGGGAGTCCCAAGGTAATGCGCCTTGGCAATGCCCTTAGTGACTGTGTGTTTAGAGAGAGAATGACAGGCAGGCTAGCCCAGCGCAGCGCTCCACCATCGGGCTGCCAGGTCTTTCTAACGGTGGTTCGTGCTTTCAGCGACTCAGAGGCCTCACAGGTTCTCTTTGAACCTTCCTCTTCTCTATCAGCCAGGTCTCCTTGTTTGTGATCTCTTAACACAATCAGGTTGGATAAGCCCCATCACCTTTTTTTTTTTTTAACTGAATGAAGGATTCTTTAAATTCTCTAGTGCTTTACACTTTTCAAGTTTCATACCCATGACTTCATGTGATTCCGTATTAACCCTTTTCTTCCCTACCCTTATATTCCCTCTCCCCAGTGGGACTCTGCTTCTTTTTTGTTTTATTCACTGGTTTGTTGTATTTTTTAGATTGTCCATGTGATATCATGTAGTGTTTGTCTTTCTCTGACTTATTTCACTTAGCATCATGCCCTTCAAGTCTATCCGTGTTGCTGCAAATGGCAAAATTCCATTCTTTTTTATGGTTGAGTAGTCTGTTGCTGACTTGCCTGCTGACTCAGTGGTAAAGAATCCTCCTGCCAATGCTGGAGGCTTGAGTTTGATTCCTGGCTTGGGAAGATCCCCGGAGAAGGAAATGGCAACCCACTCCAGTATTCTTGACTTGGAAATCCCATGGACAGAGGAGCCTGGTGGGCTACAGTCCATGGATCACAGAGTCAGACACGACTTAGCCACTAAACAACAGTATTCTATTGTGTATATATATATATATACACACCACATCTTCTTTATCCTTTCATCTATTGATGGACACTTAGGTTGCTTCCATACTTTGGCAGTTGTAAATAAGGCCACTGTAAACATTGGGAACCCAGTCGCCTTTGGACAGAAGACTTCAGCTTTCAAACATATCACTTTGTATAGTTCTGTGCAACACTCATTTATCAAGAGAGCATTAAGTCACTGTGGACATCACAAGAGATGCTCTTATGGAATGCTCCTAAGTATCCTATAATCCAGGTTTTCTGGGGTCAGTCTGGTTGAGACCATTTGCCCTGGCTTGTTGTATAATTAGCGCTAAGTCGCTTTAGTCATGTCGGACTCTGCAACCCTATGGAGAGCCCGCCAGGCTCCTCTGTCCATGGGTTTCTCCAGGCAAGAATACTGGAGTGGGTTGCCGTACCCTCCTCCGGGGGATCTTCCCGACCCAGGGATTGAAACCCACGTCTCGTACATCTCCTTCATTGGCAGGTGGGCTCTTCACCACTAGCACCACCTGGGAAGCCGATTAATGTATAATACCACCTCCTTCTAATGCATAGTAGCACCTCCTTTTAATGCATCCTGATTTGGATGATAAATTATGTGATCACGTTACTCATGGAACCATAGACACTGTGTTTTAAGATAAACTGAAATGGAGATGAGGTAAGTGACTTGCCCAGGCCCTCTGGTCACTGAGTTCAGATCAGGTTTAAGGTCTGAGTGGTTTATTCTTGTCATCTCCATCACCTTCTCAGACTGCTGCCCTTCGACGGAATGACAGTGCTTGGCTGGTTTCTCCTCTTTTTTTTAAGTTTTTTTTTTTTTTTTTTTGATGTGGGCCATTAAAAAAAAAAAGTCTTTATTGAATTTGTCACATAGTTGCCTTCGCTTTTTATGTTTTTGGTTTTTTGACCATGAGGCAATGAGATCCCAGCTCCCTGAACAGGGATCAAACCCTCACCCTCCTATTGCAATGCCAAGGCCCAACCACTGGACCGCCGGGGAAGTCCTTGGTTTCTCTTTTTAACTTTCACACCGGGAACCCTCACAGGAAGGTCTATGGCATTTGTTGTTAACTTTAGTGGGCAAAATACACCACTCATTTTAAAATCATGAAATATAGCATACGTAGGGAAGAGTCTATACAGAATGTAAGCATGGCTTCACTAATGATAGTCACATTGTCTTAGGGACCGAGCAGGTAGGAACCTGGGACTGGGGTGGGGACGTGATGACCTGGGGAGGTACACGGGCTGATGCAAACAGTTTCTGTCTTGAGTTAGCAGTAAATACACAGGTAAGCATGCATTTGTCAGAACTCATCACACTCTGCACGTAAAAAGGTTGATTTTGTTATATACAAATTGTACCTCAATAAGGTGGACTAAAAATGCTTCTGTGTGCTCTTATCCAACTTGAGAAGCAGAACATCCAGTTCCTCTTTAGCTCTCTGCTTGCTGCACTGTCTCTGAATAACAATCTGTTTTTTTTTTCAACTTTTTAAAAAATGTGGAACATTTTAAAAGTCTTTAATGGGCTTCCCTTGTAGCTCAGCTGGTAAAGAATCCGCCCGCAGTGTGGGAGTCCCGGGTTCGATCCCTGGGTTGGGATGATCCCCTGGAGAAGGGAAGGGCTACCTGCTCCAGTATTCTGGCCTGGAGAATTTCATAGACTGTATAGTCCATGGGGTTGCAAAGAGTCAGACATGATTGATTGACTATCACTCACTCCCTCCCTTTCCTCTCTGCATGTGCCAAACAAAACACAACAGAAAAGAGAACAATCAAAAAATCAGACTCGGGATTTCCAGTCCCTGTCAGTCACCCCACAGTCTTAACACCTGCGTCTTCTGTGTTGTCCCCAGCCACCGCCTCCCTCTCCCTATTCACCCCTGGCTTTTATGTACTTTAGGCTTTTGGTGTAAGTGATTGAATTGATCCTTAATTGTTCTTTAACTTCATGTCCTTTCTATCCAGTTATTGATAACAACAAGAAGAATGATAATAGCTTTTTTTTTTTTGTTTTTTTTGAGTCAGGTATTGTATTAAGTATTTCTCTGATTTAATCCCTTAAGAAATCTTAGGATGTAAGTACGTGTATTCTCCCTGTTTCACAGATTAGAAAATCGAGGCTCAGAAAAAATAGCCGCCTATAGCTACTAAGTGGAGAGAAGTGAAAAAAAGGGTTAGTTGCTCCGTCGTGTCTGACTCCTTGTGACCCCATGGACTGTAGTCCACCAGGCTCCTCTCTCCATGGAATTTCCCAGAATACTAGTGTGGGTAGCCTTTTCCTTCTCCAAGGGGATCTGCCAGAGCCAGGGATAGAACACAGGTCTCCTGAATTACAAGCTGATTCTTTACCATCTGAGCCACTAGGGAATCCCAGAACCTGGGGCAAGTTTGACTTGTGTGGTCCCATCTTACCCTTTAGTAACCCCTCGAAAACTGCTTGACGAGCATAGAAAAGAAGGAAAATGGAGGACTTTTACTGTGCCTCTAGTATGGCATGTCCTAGAGGTGGCTTACTGTATTATTCTCATGCTAAAAATTAGATATCGTGGTCTCCAAAAACTGAGGCTCAGTTTAAATAATTTCCTCAAGGTCAAATGAGGTCTAATGAGTGAGATGTCAAAATTAAAGCAGGTCTTTGGTCCCCTAGAAATACCACCTCTGTGCATGATGAACTCCTCCTGTACGTCCGGTTGTTTATTCTCCGCAGGACCTAGCCTAGTGCTGGATGTTAGTGAAATTTTTTGATTAGATTGATTGACCGAAAGCAGCGTTTCCTTTTATTCTGTTAGAAGGGAGCATGTGAGAGAGAGTCCACTGGGGAAGATAGAACCTGCAAGGAATGTTCGTTTTCGAGAAGGGACAGTGTGATAACAAAGGTGAGGCAGAATAGCTTCTCAAATGGCATGGTGCAGCGGTAGAATTTTGTTTATCCTCGGGAGACTGATTTTAAACCTTCCTGAATTTTACCCTAGCGGAGCAGGGTGATCTGAAATTAAAGGACGGGAGAGAATGATATCATATTTCTCTTCTGATTTTTTTTTCTTTTTTAAAAATAGGTTTATTTGAGATGTAACTCACATTACATACAATTCCACTCATTTAAAGAGTGTAATCAGTGGTATTTGGCATATTCAGAGTTGTGAAGCCATGAGCACAATTTTCGAATAGCTTCATCACCCCCGAAGAAACCCTGTATCCATTCATAGTCACTCCCCATTCCTCCCAAGTCCGTCCCCACCAGCCTGAGGCAACCCACCACGTCTGTGATAGTGAATTTTGCCTCTTCTGGACATTTCATAAAATGAAATCATACAGTACGTGTTGTTTTGGGACTGACTTCTTGCACTGAGCGTCACGTTTTCAAGGTCATCCATGCTGTCGCAGTTAGCAGTACCTCATTCCTTTTTATTGTGGAATAATATTCTGTTATGCGCATACACCACATGGATAACATTCTTCAACTGATGGATACTTCACGTTTCCCACTTCTTTGCTGTTGTGAGTAACACTGCTGTGAAGACTTGTGCACAAGGTTTTGTTCGGAAGATCCTGTGTTGTTCGCTGTCTCTAATTAGCTGACTTCCTCCCCTTCTCAAGTACAGAATTAAACGCTAGTGGCCAACTACCCTGGTTTCTTTCACTGGTAGATTCAGAGACTATTGAAATTCTCACTAGAGCTCACCTTTCAAATTAATTAACAATTAAAAAACTAAACAAGAAAGGGTCCATTTATGTTCTAAAAATATGTTACAATATGTTAGAATTTTGTTGATCAAAACACGCATCCTCTGACTACCCAGTACATCTTGTACATCTTGTGGTTAGTTCTTGTTTGTTTGGGGCTTCCCTGGTGGCTCAGATGGCAAAGAATCTGCCTGCAATGTGGGAGACCTGGGTTCGATCCCTGGGTCGGGAAGATCCCCTGCAGAGGGGAATGGCTAACGCTCTTCAGTTCTTGGTGTTAGTATAACTAACCCAGCGTGCAGAGGACAGGTCTGCAGCAGATGTAGCTCCTGGGGCTTGGAGTTTGTCCTCCACGTTTGTTTTTGTCAGCAGTGTTTCTGCTTTCTGCTGACTGTGCTGCATGCCAAGGGCACAGTTGGTGGTGGTATTTGCAGAGATGTGTGTTAGTGTGAGGGACAGAGGAGACCCAAGTGTGGACTCTTGAGCGATGGGCACCCGATCTGCCCTCCACACATGGCCGTTTGTGCTCTCGGTAACGGAGAAATGCTGGCTGTGTCGCTGGGTTTTCTCCAAGCATGCTAGGGGTGGCATCTCCCAGGGCTGGATGTGAGCTGCTTAGAATTGTATGTGGTGGCACGCTTTTCCGTAATGAACCGCCAAGGGCTCACATAACCATGTCTTTGTCACTGGCTTCCATCTCTTGCTTGCTGTGACCATGCATGAGGTTTAAAACGATTATGGCTGTTTAGGCAAAGATCCAGGTCAAATCCCTGCTCTGTCAGTTACTAGTTGGGTGACTTGGGGCCAGTGCTGAGCTCTGATTTCTCATCTGTCAAGGGAAAATACTAAAACTTATCTCCTGGGGTTGCTGTGATGATTCAAAGAACAAATTCTCAACACATGGTACTTGGCGTGTGTGTGTGTGACATTAGTAGTAGCTGTGTTTTGAGCTGTGTTGGCCCCACCGGAGGAGCTATTTTTAGACAAGAGTGATCTGCTCACTGCCTCCAGCCCCCATCCGAGCTGGGGACCCGCATCTGTCTCTGTCACTAGTCTGGGAACATACCTCTTGGCTGATACAACCTCTCTTCTGCCAGTCCTCTGAGTCCCCTTTGCACCCGCAACCCAGGCAGTGCCTCGGGGCTCCCTGCAGTACGCAGGGTGTCGGGGTACCCCCAGCCTGCTGCTGGCTGCTTGTTGATGGAAGGACTTGGACTGTCTCGCACTTGGCTGCCTGGGCAGCTGCAGCTCCTCTGAGGCTGTGGTCCCCTGACCACATACGTTTATCATCTCATATGAGCCATCTGGGGACTCGGGCAGTACTCCTGTAAGCTCTGTGACTTTAATTTGAGAACCAGCGTGTGATGTGGCCTGGTGTCTTAGCTCTTGGTAAAGATAAAATGGGAGGGAAAGAGAAAGGGAGAGATTGAGTGAGAGAGAGAGAGGGGGTGATGTAAAGGCCAATTCTGCTTAGAAATATGAGCATCTTAGGGTGAAGATGCTTGATCTGCAGGGATATAGTTTGGAAAATATATTTATGAGCATTATTTTCATTACATCGACTGAAGGAAAAGAGTGAAATCTTTCCAACCTTTGGGGCAATGCAGGAGGCCGAAAGAGAAGGCGATGTTCCGGGACACTGAGTGTCCCAGTGAACTGAGGGTGAACCGAGGCAGGAAAACTTCGCAAGGACTTTAAAAGGCTTTTTAAGTTTTTTTTTGGTTTGTTTTGTGTTTTGCCGGGCCAAACAGCGTTATGAGATCTTAGTTCCGGGACCAGGGAATGAACCTGTATCCCCCGCACTGGATGCCTGGAGTCTTAACCTTTGTAAAGTAAGAAATGCTGTGCTCTTTTCTTCATTCATTCATCCAGCAAGTGTTTATTGCCCAGCATATGTGGGCTGGAGAGGGCATGTGGGCTGGAGGGGCTGGCCCCTTCCTCTTGCTTGTGTCCCTGTGTGATGAGAACAGTGTCCCGCACCATGCCTCCACCCTCAGGGCCACGTTGAGGTTCCTGCTCTTCCACCTCCTGGTCTGGTGACCTCGGGCAAGTTCCATAATCCCTCTCTGCCCCAGTTTCCTCATCTGTAACTAGAAATGATAATAACACCTATTTCAGAGGGAGTAGAACATGTAAGTACGTAGACAGTGCCTGGCATGAGGAACAATCACTGTTAGCTATTATTTGATTCTTATTTATTTGTTCTCTTCTTTCTTATCATTCCCTCACAGTCATCAAATGCAGGGAGAGACTGTGTTTTTCTTTTTCTGTTGTAACTAGTGTCGCTAGTTCCCAGGATCCCTGAAGTGAAATGGAAGTGTTAGTCACTCAGTCGTGTCCGACTCTCTGCGACCCCGGGACTGTTGCCCGCCAGCCTCCTCTGTCCATGGGATTCTCAGGCAAGAATACTGGAGTGGGTTGCCATTTCCTTCTCTAGGGGATCTTCCCGACCCAGGGATTAAACCCTGGGTCTCCTGCATTGTGGGCAGATTCTTTTCCAGCTGAGACACCAGGGAAGCCCCATATAACTATATATTGCAACCAATTGGAATTTATTGTGGCTACAGGTCCACGGGATTCCCCAGGCAAAAACACTGGAGTGGGTTGCCCATGGTAGGAGCTTAGGAAATATTCGAGCTCAAGAAATGAGTGAATGGATGAGTGAATGAACACTGGGCTGGGCTGGATGTTCCATCTACACTGGTGAACCACATGTGGTGCTGGCCTTCATGGAGCATGGAGCTGGGGGTTAGTATAGTGAAGGGGAAACTGGAGATGTATAATAACAGATGGCACAGGGGGCATGCAGGCTGAGGCCCAGGTGGACTATTTTGGATTATGTGGTCAGGGAGGAAGTAGCATCTTCAAACTATGTTGCATGTGGCACAGTGGTAAAGAATTCGCCTGCGATGCAGGAGACCCAGGTTCAATCTCTGGGTCTGGAATATCCCCTGGAGGAGGGCATGGCAACCCACTCCAGTATTCTTGTCTGGAAAATCCCATGGACAGAGGATCTGGTGTGCTTCAGTTCATGGGGTCACAAAAAGTCAGACACGGCTTAGGAACTGAGCACGCACGCACGGACGCACGCATGGTTGACTAATAAATGGGACCTCTTTTTCCCTTCATCCATTTGGAGACCTAAAATAATCATTTGTGGGTTCCTTTCCTGACTTTTAAAGCATTTGTACTCAACTATTCCCTCTCTTCAAACAGATAAACTATTATCTGCATGTTCTAAAGTTCTTAAAAGGAAGGCAAACAAACTTTTATGATTTAAAAGATTTTAAAAAGTGAACCCATGTAGCTGAAAACTGATTATGAAACACTCAATCACTTGTTTACTTTTGGATGCTTGGAATTAGTATTTTTTTTTTTTCCCTTCTATTTTGGTATACGGGATATTTGTTGGTTTTCCTTCATCTTTCCCTTATCTGTTTGGATAAATTCAGCTAGCAGAATTCTTTCTGGGTGCAGTAATAGTAAAGATTTTGCTTAGTCTTAGGGTGAAGTTTACATTAGATATTTACAAGTACATTCTTTTTTTTTTAGAATTTAAAAATTTTTATTTATTTTTGGCTGCGTTGGGTCTTCGCCGCTGTTCTACCTTTTTCTCTAGCTGTGGTGTGTGGGGGCCACTCTCTAGTTGCAGTGAGTGGGCTTCTCATTGTGGTGGCTTCTTTTGTTGTGGAGCTCAGGCTTCAGGCTTGCGGGCTTCGGTCATTGCGGTGCATGGATGTAGTTGCCCCGCAGCATGAGGAATCTTCCCAGACCAGGGATCAAACCCACGTGCCCTGCATTGGCAGGCGGATTCTTAGCCACTGGACCACTAGGAAAGCCCACAAGTACATTCTTGAATGTTAGTATTAAAGGTTCTTTTGGCCAGTGGATAGTGAGACAGCTGAAAAACATTAAACCAAAATATGGCTGATGGGCAGGAACCATCTTCTTTTATTAGATGGGAGTCCTCATTAGGGTGGACTCTTCCATTCCTGTCCTGCGTTGGGAATGACTGACTGTGGGCAGCAGAGAATTGGTAGAAGTGCTGGCTCCGTGCTGCGTCTCCATCACCGCCAGCAAGAAGGATGGAATTCTCTGCTGTAGCCAGTACGTTTATAGGTATGGAAACTAGCTTCAGCTCTGCACTCCCAACTTTGGTGAAGACTGACCATTGTATGGCTTAGCTTCTTGCAAGCAGGAGAGGTGCGTGCGGTTAGTTAAAGAAAGAACCATGCTGAGGAGGGCTTTTCATTCATCTGCTCTGCACACAGAAGTTTCTCTCTCCAAGCTGAAGGAGACATTGCTCTGTAGCATAGACCTGCAAAACAGAAAGCTGTGCGTGTGTGTGTTTGGGAGGCGGGTACAGACCTGTCTCAGTCCCGCGTGTAAAAATCATCAGGCAGGGATTTTCAAGTTTTGCCCAGGGCTGGTGGTTTTCACCTTCTTGTGTTGACTATCAGCAAAGTTTCTTGAACCCTGCCCAGTGCCTTGGAAGAGTTGCAGATCAGTTTGTGCTCAGGGAGTTCAGTTAAACTGAATTGAAAGAGTGAATCCATTTAAATGGAAAGATACAGAAACCATTGTCTGGTCTATATTTAGGTAAATTTATATTTAGGTATTTATATTTTCTCTCTATTTACATTTTTCTTGAAATGCCTGCAGGAACCCCTTCTGGCTGAAATTAGAGAATGAAGCTGGCTACTGAGCCCTTGAGCTCATGCCTCTGGTGAGATAGCAGGAAATCTGCTGGGGAGTTCAGAGGGCGTGAGGATAATTAGCAGAAGTTGAGGGAGGAAAACCCCTGTGATACAGAACAGTATGACATCCGAAAGTAACAAATATTTGACTTGGGAATGCACTTTTATTTTTGGCAATGGATTTACCTCCCATGTTCAGCCTGGACAAACACTGGAATTAGTCCACATTCCTGAAGCACATGCCGATTGCGTGCTCAGTCGTTCAGTTGTGTCCAACTGTTTGCAACCCTATGGACAATAGTCTGCCAGGCTCCTCTGTCCATGGGATTCTCCAGGCAAGAATACTAGAGTGGGCTGCCATGCCCTCCTCCAGGGGGTCTTCCCGACCCAGGGATCAAATCCCCCGTCTCCTGCGTCGCAGGCAGATTCTTCACCACTGCCCACATGGAAGCCCACACGCTGATTTTGGCTGAAGTCTGAGGCATGCCAGTGACCAGAGGAAGGCCATCTGGGTTTTAGACATTTACCATGGACCTTGTGTTCATGTAACTTCTCCCTAAGCCGGAGAAATGAGAACTGAAAGGCATTTTCAGCGAGGTTCTCATACACAGCAGCCTGTTTTAATAATAGTGCTTCCTTAGTGTCGGCTTTAAATGAGAACATTGTTTTTCTTCTTCTGTAGGATTCAGGTTGTCAGTGTAAAACTTGTTAGAATTCCCCAGTGATCAGTCAGTTCAGTCCCTCAGTTGTGTCCGACTTTTTGCAATGCTATGAACCATAGCACGCCAGGCCTCCCTGTCCATCACCAACTCCGGAGTCCCCCCAAACCCATGTCCATTGAGTTGGTGATGCCATCCAACCATCTCATCCTCTGTCGCCCCCTTCTCCTCCTGCCCTCAATCTTTCCCAGCATCAGGGTCTTTTAAATGAATCAGCTCTTCACATCAGGTGGCCAGAGTATTGGAGTTTCAGCTTCAACATCAGTCCTTCCAATGAACACCCAGGACTGATCTCCTTTAGGATGGACTGGTTGGATCTCCTTGCATTCCAAGGGACTCTCAAGAGTCTTCTCCAACACCACAGTTCAAAAGCATCAATTCTTCGGTGCTCAGCTTTCTTTATAGTCCAACTCTCACATCCATACATGACCACTGGAAAAACCACAGGCTTGACTAGATGGACATTTGTTGGCAAAGTAATGTCTCTGCTTTTTAATATGCTGTCTAGGTTGGTCATCACTTTCCTTCCAAGGAGTAAGTCTCTTTTAATTTCATGGCTGCAGTCACCATCTGCAGTGATTTTGGAGCCCAGAAAAATAAAGTCAGCCACTGTTTCCACTGTTTCCCCATCTATTTGCCATGAAGTGGTGAGACCGGATGCCATGATCTTGGTATCTGTTTTCTGAATGTTGAGCTCCCCAGTGATAGATTACTTTAAATGCCCTTCTGATAACCTGGAAGTTGTGGTTGGTGTTGAACTCAACAGGAATCATTGCATTCTTTTATGCTTATTCTTTATATTTCGAGACCCAAGAGGGTTTTCACTACAAGGTCACAAGGCTGTGGTCGGTTAGTGCTCTGAGTTTTAAAAGGTTGTCAGGCTTCCCAGGTCACTCAGATGGTAAAGAATCTGCCTGCAATGTAGGAGACCTGGGTTTGATCCCTGGGTCGGGGAGATCCCCTGGGGGAGGGCATGGCAACCCACTCCAGTGTTCTTGCCTGGAGAATGCCATGACAGATGAACCTGGGGACTAACACTTTACTTTCAAGTTTGGAAAAGTTGGGGAGCAGCCTGCTTGTTCTCTACTTTCCCACAGCAGAATGAGAGGCTCCTTCACTGGTCCCATTGAATTCTGTACTTACCCTTGATCATGTGTATAAACATACATACTTCCCTTTGTTCCCCTTCTCTGTTTCTTTGTTCCAACACCCCAGCCGAGTGCCAGGCCCACATGGGCATTTGTGTCGGTTTTCTATTGCTTCATAAGAAGTTGCCACAAAAGTGTAGTGGCTGAAAACAGCATGGCTTTATTATCTCACAGCCTCCCTGAGTCAGGAGCTAGGGCATGCTTTGCGAGGTCCTCTGCTCAGGGTCCGACAAGACTGTAATCAAGGCATTGGCTGAGGCTGCTCTCATCTGAGTCTCCAACTCATCTTCCAGGTTTGTGAGGTTATTGGCAGAATTCCGTTCCTTGAGGTTGCAGAGCTCTGGAACTCATGGTGGCTTTTTTGTTTTTTTTTTTAAAGAGAGGCACTTCTTGGGTGGTCCAGTGACTAATACTCCATGCTCCCAATATTGGGGGTCCCTGTTTGTTCCCTAGTTGCGGAACTAGATTACACATGCTGCAACTAAGAATTTGCATGCCATAACTAAAACAGATCCTGTGTGCAGCAATGAAGATTGAAGATCCTACATGCTGCAACTAGGAACTGGCCCAGCTTAAGAAATAAATACAAATAAATAAATAAATATTAGGGGATGAAAGGGCCTAAGTGTCTGTTTTACAGACATCACCTGATTAGGGCTAAATAGAAATAAATACATAAATAAATATTAGGGGGAAAAAAAGGGTCCAAGTCCTGTTTTAAAGGCATCACCTGTTTAGGAAGAGGCCACTCCGGATTACCTTTCAGTCGATGAATTCAAAGTCGACTGTTGGGATCCTTAATTACTTTTTTGCAAAATCCCTTTGCTCAATAAATTAACATAATCCTGGGAGTGATATCCATCTTTTTCATGGGTCCTACCCACATTTGAAAGGAGAGGCTTATACAGGGTATATACATTCCAGGGCGGGCGGGGCAGATACCTTGGGGGCCACAGGTGGCATTAATGATAAAGAACCTGCCTGCCAGTGCAGGAGACATGAGAGATGCGAGTTCGATTCCTGGGTTGGGAAAATTCCCTGGTGGAGGACATGGCAAGCTGCTCTAGTATTCTTGCCTAGAGAATCTCTTGGACAGAGGAACCTGGCTGGCTACGGTCCATAGGGTTGCAAAGAGTCAGGCACGACTGAACCGACTTAACACGCACACATCTTAAAGTTCTACCTGCCTGAATGCTCAAAAATGTTGAAAGAATAAATGAATAAATTCTGATTGGTAGCAGCACAGCAAAGAGCTTATGATGGAGTGAATGAGAAGGCACTGAATTCCATACTGCAAAATGCAGTGGCAAGAAGTTTCGTTATTACTAGTGTGAGCTGTTTCCTGGGACTATATAAAGTCAGAAGCAGAAGAGAGGAAACAGCCAGAAAGGAAGGAAGGAAAAGGAGAGGAAGAAGGAAGCCACATCTTGGGCTGATTTCAGAGGGCAGTTTCAGGAGCTCTGTCCACCCTCCCGGCTGCTGACAATGGTAGTGAGTCAGAGACCAAGGGCTGTGGGTCTCCCCTCGCTTCTGCTCCACGGTACCATCCCTGTGGACGGAGAAGTGTGAAAGCACACTCAGTAATTTCCAGAGATCAAGTCTCTGCCTTTTGCTGAAATGAAAACCTAGTGTGAGTCTTCCAGGGCTTCCCAGGTGCCAAAGAACCCACCTACAACACTGCGGGAGACAGAAGAGATAGGAGTTTGATCCCTGGGTCAGGAAGATCCTCTGGAGGAGGGCGTGGCAACCCATTCTAGTATTCTTGCCTAGAGAATCTAGGACGTGACTCAAGCGACTTCACGTCCGCATGTGAGCCTTTCTCTGATCCCCTCTAACTTCATGCACATGCTCTTCTTGTTGTTGTTTAGTTGCTAAGTTGTGTCCAACTCTTTTGCAACCCATGGATTGTAGCCTGCCAGGCTCTTCCATTCATGGAATTTTCTAGACAAGAATACTGGAGTGGGTTGCCATTTCCTCCTCCAGGGAATCTTCCCAAGCCAGGGATCCAACCTGCATCTCCTGCATTGACAGGCCGATTCTTTATCATCTGAGCGACGGGGGAAGGCCATGCACATTCTGTATCCCCATGGAATCCCCGGGCTGTGAGATGCATTAGGTGTGGAAAGAAAGCCTTCCCTTCAGATCTCCGGGCTTCATTTCAGATCAGTTGGCTGTAAGAAATCACACTGAACTGTCGTTGTCTGTGTTTAATTTGGAAGAGCACGAAGGATGTGTGTTGTGTGGTGCCCACATGGTGTAAGAGTCTCCATGACCTAATACTGCTCTGCCCAGCCCTAGAAGCTTCCCTGCAGACAATGGCCTTGCTTCCCTGACAGTTCCCAGGCGTGGGTGCCACCTTGTGTAAACACGGCTGCTTTTAGTGTCTGCAGAAGCTAAAGGATGACACATTAATAACAGCTGGAGGATCTTATTCAAATTCAGAGGAAAATATATGAAGGCTAGAGTCTGGTAATGCCCAAACAGTCAGAGAGTCTTAGTCTCATCTGATTAACAATCGGATACATTTTGAGTGCTTTTCTGCATGGTAAGAACCAGCATTTCTGCTGGAAGGACCACATCATTCTTCTTCATGATAACCTACCCCTGTTTCTCAGCTCTTCTTTCCCTTCTAACATTAATATGTCAGTCCTTTGGACTCCCTTGAGAACTGAAGTAGGTTGGTGGCTGGTCCCCACAAACTGGTGCAGAATTAGCAGTCACTCAGTTGGCTTTGGGAACGTCCGGAGTATGCAGTCAGATGCTAACATCCTGGGAGCTGGAAGCAAAGGGCTTGGCTCTCCTGCCAGAAAGGAATCACATCCCGGGGAGCTCCCCAGGGAGAAGGGGTTGGCACTTTCACTTTTATTAGTGATTTTAATGGAGGGAGCCACACCGCACCCTCCCAACTCTGCAGCGACAAAACCCGGCGAAAATGCCCTTGTTCATGAGCATGCTGAGACATTTTCCCTAGGATGAAGGTGGGGGACTTGCCCTGTGCAGAAGAAGGATGCGTTTTCAAGAATTTGTATGTAGAACTTAGAATAAAAAACAAAATACACCAAAGGGCTGTTCTTTTGAAACCCTGGTCCGGTTGGCTCAGATGAGCCGGGATGTCGCTGTATGCTTGCCTGCAGCATCTGATTATGGGCTGGGTTTGCAGCCCGAACGGTCACCTGATGTGAGCTTGCAGAGCACGACGTATCTGCCAGCCCTCATCAGTGTTCATCTCTTTAGCGCGTCAGAGAAGTATTTATCATGATGGAAAGTGACTATACATGTAGCCTCCTAGGACTCCATGGAGCAAGATGTCAGTCTCAGATGGATTGATATGCCCTATGTCTTTTTGCCTATGGTTATTTTCTTCTTTCTTGGTAACAGTTTTTTCACATATGGCAGCTTTTAGGTAGTGGGAAAGAAAATTATTTTCCCTTTCTGGCCAACTTGATTAGAGGGTAGGGTCGGCTCCTTTTCTGGGATTTATCATTATGGATCTGATGATGTGATCAGTAAGGAGGTAATAATACCTCCATTGGCTAACAAAGTAGATAATTTGTATTTTCTTCCCTAAATTACCTTTTCAACACCTTCATATATTTCACAGTTAATTTTTCTGTAGGTTCCTCCAAAGGCAGTTGCCTGCTAGTTTGTCCCTTTCGTACTGAAGCAATGTGAATATTGAAATAATTGTCAGTTAAAGAAGATCCAGTTTCAGAAACAGCTGTCCAGTTGTTCATCATCTGGCAACTTAAAATGCAAAAGTATGAGGTACTTGATCTTAACATGCTTAGCATTAGAGGAGAGAATGTGGAGGAAGGGGAATCCTTTTGTATTATTGGTAATAGTACTATTTTTGTACTATTGGGAATGTAAATTGATACATTCACTGTGGAGAACAGAATGGAAGTTCCTTAAAAAACTAAACATAGCACTACCACATGACCCAGCAAACCCACAGAAAATCGCCATGCCAAAGGACACGTGCAACCCCGTGTTCATTGTAGCACTATTTACAACAGCCAGGATGTGTCAACCTAAATGCCTATCAGTAGAGGCCTGGAGAAAGAAGATGTGGTACGTAGACGCAATGGAGTATTCAGTTCAGTTCAGTTCAGTCGCTCAGTCGTGTCCGACTCTCTGCGACCCCATGAATCACAGCACGCCAGGCCTCCCTGTCCATCACAAACTCCCGGAGTTTACTCAAACTCATGCCCATCGAGTTGGTGATGCCATCCAGCCATCTCATCCTGTCGTCCCCTTCTCCTCCTGCCCCCCCAACCCCAATCCCTCCCAGCATCAGGGTCTTTTCCAACGAGTCAACTCTTCACGTGAGGTGACCAAAGTATTGGAGTTTCAGCTTCAGCATCAGTCCTTCCAATGAACATCCAGGACTGATCTCCTTTAGGATGGACTGCTTGGATCTCCTTGCAGTCCAAGGTCTCAAGAGTCTTCTCCAGCACCACAGTTCAAAAGCATCAATTTTTCAGTGCTCAGCTTTCTTCACAGTCCAACTCTCACATCCATACATGACCACTGGAAAAACCATAGCCTTGACCAGATGGACCTTTGTTGGCAAAGTAATGTCTCTGCTTTTTAATATGCTATCTAGGTTGGTCATCACTTTCCTTCCAAGGAGTAAGTGTCTTTTAATTTCATGGCTGCAGTCACCATCTGCAGTGATTACTGAACCATAAAACAGAGTGAAATTGGGTCATTTGTAGAGATGTGGCTGGACCTAGAGACCATCATATAGAGTGAAGTAAGTCAGAAAGAGGAAAACAAGTTAACAAGTATGTTAATGCATGCATGTGGAATCTGGAAGAATGGTATGGATGATCTTATTTGCAAAGCAGAAATAGAGACACAGACACAGAGCACAAACAAATATGGATACCAGGTGGGAAGGAGGGCAGAGGGATGACCTGGGATGTTGGGACTGACGTGTATACATACATATACACACTACTGATGCTGTGTATAAAACAGATGAGGAATGAGAACCTAGTGTATAGCAAGGGAACTCAGTGCTCTGTGGACCTGGATGGGAAGGAAATCCAAGAAGAGGGGACACACGTGTACATGTAGCTGGTTCACTTTGCTCTACCGCAGAAGCTGACATAACATTGGGAAACGACTGTATGCCAATAAAGCTTAATAATAAAGAGTGTGGTAACATTGTTAATCTTGTGGGGCTTCAGGGTAATTTGAGAAGACTCACAGTCTATACCTGGGCAAGGCAGGTCTAGAAAGAGGCTTCACCAAGGAGTGAAACCTCTCAGGCAGGCGGGGTGGGCCAGCGAAGCTCCCGGAGCATTTTGGCATGGACATCTGTTTGCGTTTCTAACTCAAGGCCTTTTTATAGCATTTGTTCCTCTGCCAGGCCCTCCTCCAACTGCCTCCAATTTAAAAAAAAATCAAGTCCCATCTAACTGCCATTCTTGTTTGATTGTGAATTAGCACTGGAAAAGCGTTATAGAACTATTTTCAACAAAGGAGTTTTAAAACTCATTCTATCACTTGTCATCAAATTATAAGCTGACTCTAGACAGTATCTAAAGTTCTTAAATCATTGAAAGGGCTTCAGTTATTTCACTCTTTCTTATAGGGCTCTTCTCTTCTTACCTCTTTCCCAGAATTGTGTTTTTAGAGTAAAGAGATGAAATTATCCGAAGTGTAATTTGCAGTTTGCATCCTACGCGACAGTTGAAACAACACTAGCTAAACTGCTAAGAAAAAAAGCAACCCATGTCTTCTTGTAACGCCAGTGTTTACTGTTAGCATACCCTGCTTTCTGTTTCAGGGGGTACTAACATTGGAATTGGGGACTTTTTGGCCTGGTGCAAATCTGTAAAATTGGTAAATCACCTGTTACTTCTCATTTTGAAGTGGGGCTTGTTACATGAGCTTGTTTGTGAGACCAGAAAAAAAGTCCCTTCGTGTTTTGCTATTTTTGATTCTATAACGTGAGTTAATCAGTGCTGACATGGTGATAAAAGCTACTGTCGCCTGTCCAGCCTTCCTGATGTGCAGAGCGGATTGAGATGGAAAAGCTTAAATCTGTGGGAATGAGAGCAGAAGTGACATCTTTGGGGACAAAGTTCTTTTTACCAAAAAAGAGCAGAGTGCAAAGAGAGTTGGTAAGAATTTTGTAGTTTTTAGCACTGGGTCAGTTCTGATGAAGCTCTAGGAAAGGGAATTTTTGTACAGGGCTGATTCTAGGCCTCTTTATTATTATTATTAATAGCAGTAGTAATATTTTCATGACACTTGGGGTCCTGAGGTATGTAGCTGGAATCCATCCTCGTGTTAATAGGTGCATTACTGGTAAGCATCTAATAAGCATGGGCTTTGCTTAATGAAGTAAAGGAAAACATAGCACCCGTGGCACTCTTGTACCAGAAAGTGGGTTCATGTGTCAGCTCCCTGCTGACGTTTGGAATCCTGCCGGTGGGGCTGTGTTTGCTTCTTTGGTCTTCTGATTCTCTCATTGTCTCAGTGAACCCCACTGCAGCTCGAGACCTTTTACTTCCTTCCCTGCAGTCCCCATCCCAGCCCCCCAATCTTCTGGGGGCTGAATGGAATACAGTATTTTTTTTTGGGTGTGTGTGTGTGTGTGCGCGCGTGTGTTTTAGCTGTGCCATGCAGCATGCAAGATCTTAGTTCCCCAACCAGGGATCGAACCTGTGCTTCCTGCGGTGGAAGCATGGAGTCTTCACCACTGGACCACCAGGGAAGTCCTTGGAATACAGTGTTAACTGTGCCTCTGAAGCATCTGCAAAGCAGGAGAGGCAGGTTCGATCCCTGGGTCGGGAAGATCCCCTGGAGAAGGAAATGGCAACCCACACTAGTATTCTTGCCTGGAGGATCCCGTGGACAGACGAGCCTGGTGGGCTACAGTCCGTGGGCTCACAAAGAGTCAGACACGACTGAGTGACTAACACTTTTGACCTTAATTATTGACTTGTATTTTTGTTCATGTTCCAACTAAGGTTTCTTGTTGTTTTAGTCACCTAGATTTTAAATTCCATGAAGTTGGGAAACTTGTTTTTCACATAATATGTTTTCCCTTTGTGGAAAAGGAAGACTAATTTCTAGGTATTCTGCAGAGATGATGTGGGTAATGGCTAAGGATGTGACCTGTGAAGTTTCCTTATTTTATGCAGATCTTGGCCTGGCTACTTGCTAGCTTGTGTGGCCTTGGGCAGGTTCCTTAATAGCTCTGGGCCCTATTTTTCTGTTCTGCAAAATGAAGGTAACAAAGGGATGCTGGGAGACTTAAGTGAGATAATCCACCCAAAGTGCCTGACTGTCGACCTTCAACATATTGGAACTCATATTACTGTTTCTATTAGTGTTTTTTTTTTTATTAATATTTTTTTAATAGTAAAACTGACACATGTAGAACAGCACAACGATTTTCTGGATAGAGCAACTGAAATAGTGAAATAAATCAAAACCTTATTATTCAAAGAATAGTTGAAGAAAACATATGTTAAGCCTAGAAAAAAGAAATACAGAAACTATGATAACTGTTTTCCAGTATCTTGGGGGAACACACTCCTTCCATTATAAATTTATTTTAACTATCAGATCGCATAAGGTTGGAAATGCATTACATTTGTTAGTAAAATTTAATCTATTCCTTTTTCTGAAGTATTTATGATTCTGAAATTTTAGGCAATGGAACTTGTACTCAAAGACATGAGAATAATAAAGATGCTTAAATTGTCGTCTGTTCAATTCATCACTGGTGGAGTTCACATTTTAGTTATAGAGTGCCTTTCTTCCAGGGAACCTAAATTTCTTTACACTTGTAGCCTCAGCTCTTCCCATAGTGTCCTGCTATGTTAATCCTGGTTTTTTTTTTTTTTTTTAACATTTAAGATCTTACTCCCCAGTGTATATTCCCTGGACCAGCCCCATTGGCATCACCTGGGAGCTCCCAGAGACATGCAGACTCAGGCCCCACCCCGGACCTCTGGACTCAGAGTCTGTTTTTTGTTTTGTTTTGTCTTGGCCATGTGGCATGTGGAATCTTAGTTCCCCGACTGGGGATCGAACCCGTGCTCCCTGCAGTGGAAGCATGGAGTCCTAACCCCAGGACCACCGGGGAATTCCGAGACTGTGTTTTTAACAAGAGCCCCTTATTATTCGAGTGCTTGTTAAAATCTGAAAAGCATCTCTCAAGACACCAAAGTTAACTGTTTGGAATCACATGGCAAGCAGATTTCCTGCCTAGTCAGGGTTTCGTAGCTTGTGCTGTTGAGAGAGCTGAGATACCCGGTCTTTCTCACAATGCCCTCTGCCACCTTGGGGCTTCTGCGGGTTCCTGTAGCTCATGCTTCTCTTGTTAGGCTTTGTAGCTATGCCCCTGTGTGTTTTTGCCCTTTAATATTTTGTCCCTTTGATTTCTTCATGTGCTTTTGAACTTTTAAGCTTTTTATTTCTTACTTTTAATACAGTATTTCAGCCGGGTGACAATTTTATGGTCAGAGCCCACATGGTACATATTTAATAATGTCTTATAAAGCACCGCTTGTTATGAAAAAAAGCGGATGTTCTTGAGATGAGGCTATAGGTAAAATATGGATGGAATTTGTGCCTCATTTGGGAACTGATGGAGAAGTATATTTTGGTCTGCCATAAAAGCTCCTTCCTCGAACTTCCTCCGTACAACTAAGCCATGAAAAGCACAGAGAATTCGCAATTTGCTTCACTACTGAAAAGTAAAAGGAAATTTATGGGGTAATAGTGACATTGAGAAGAAGTAGTTCTTTAAGAGAACTGCATTTTTCATAGGTAACTGGAAACATTTCCAGCTTTTAAAACGAACAGATGTCTTTTTCTCTCATGATTAGTAAGGTTTTGGAAATGAGTAGGAACAACTTGGTAGCGTTCCTGACATATATTTCAAAACATTTTGGATCTACTTGTTAAGTACGGTGTTTTAAAAGGCGCTGGCACTTGTATTTTTGCTACTCATAAAAATACATTCAGCATTTCTTTTTTTTTTTTCCCAGCATTTCTGTAATTTGCAACAGTTTTGTAGAAATGAGTGTTATCTGAAATGATTGTTCTCGAATATGCTTTACCCACATAAGTAATTTTCGTTCTTTAGATTACATCTCTCTCTTTCTGGTTGTAACTGGATTTACTGGGGATAAGAATGAACATTGTCATTTTTCCCCCTAGGAATGATAAACGTAATTACAGTACTAAAAAAATCCTTTCCAGCTGAAGGAACAAACCATGAAGACGTGGTTTAAGTCTTTGTAATGTATTTTTCCCCCTTTTAAATCTAAACCATACATTTAGACTTGGTTGTGCTGTGCAGGTGTCTGATTTTAGGGTTTCCTTGACTTTGTGTTCTCCCAGTTCTCAGCCATGAATTAGTCCAGTCCTGGGGGGAAAACCGCACTTTCAAATTTATTTTGACTTTTCAGTTTGAGTTTTAAAACCTTAAAAGCATTGTGCATTCTTCTCACCAGGATGACATGTTTATCGCCAGTCTGGCATCTAGAAATAGCTTGACTTAGAGGAGCTAAAAGTCAGTGGTCGCAAAAATAAAGAGATGGGAAGACAGAATGACAGACAGGGGGGAAGATCAGTGGGTATGACCACAGAGATGACACATTTTGCTAAACTCAACGTTGTAATTGTTGCCCAGGAAGGTCTGAGGAAGGGCCACACACAGGGTCCAAGGTCGCCGGTCGCATGTGGTCAGCAGCCAAGGACAGCTCCAGCAAAGGCCGAGGAGAACTCTGTTCATCTGTTTCTTCATTTGGCCAGCTTTGATTGAGTCCCTCCCTGGGCTCAGGAATTACATTACAACTCTAAGAGTAAGTGCTGGGGGTCAGGATAGTTCTTGCCATATTGTATTGTTTTGAGCAGGTTTTCTTAACGTCCAATCTTCCCAAGAAGAAACCTTGGATCTCTCTTGGATGTTGTGTATAATGTGGTTTGTCTCAGCTTCAGCAGAGGGACTGTGGCTCTCACTGGGTCTTAATTTCTTTATCAGGAAGATGAGGAGTTGGCTATTAAACGACGTCAGTAGTGGCTTTCAGCTCAGATCCTTGGGATGTGATGTGGCTTGTTGAGGATAAAACAGCTCATGACAGATCCTGGAAGAGGCTTGCAATTGTAGGCCTTTCTTTACCCATCCAAGTTTCTGAAGTCATAAATTTCTAACAACAGCAACCTGAGGAAGCTGCTTGCTGAAGGTGGAGCTTCAGATCTCCATTTGCCCTGATTGTAGGCAGGAGTGACCAATCCACACGGTGTATTAAAAAGCAGAGACACCACTTTGCCTCATGCTGGGGAGGATTGGGGGCAGGAGGAGCAGTGGGCGACAGAGGATGAGGTGGTTGGATGGCATCACCGACTCAATGGACTTGAGTTTGAGCAAACTCCAGGAGATAGTGAAGGACAGGGAGGCCTGCTGTCCTGCAGTCCATGAGATTGCAAAGAGTTGGACATAACTTATCGACTGAACGATGAGAGAGAAGTAGAAGTTTGGCCTCCAGCACCATCTTAGCCCTTGGCTCTGTGTCCCACACTTCCTTTGGTCAATGGAATGGTAATTCCTTGAAATGAAACACCATCCTCAAGTCTGCCCTGTGCCTTCACAAGAGCCAGATAGGTTGCACTGCCCATAGAATGTGCAGGTTGTAATGCTGATTAAGTGAAAACGTGTTGAGGCTAGCCAGGGATTTCTGGCATTGATGAATTAAAGCAGATTAGACAACCTTTCAGGACACTTTTTATAAATTTACAGTATGTTAAAGACATTTAAGAAGAAGGATTGGAAGAAATTAAGGGAGTTGGAGCACATTATGGGTGCCTGAGAGAAAGTACTTTCACTGAAGCTAAATTTTCGGTTGTCCTCAATTTGTGAATGGACCTCTTAGCATATGCATGCTTTGGTAGTTTTGACTAGTTGGGAATTAGAGACAAGTTTTGGGCTTCCCTGGTGGCTCAGATGGTAAAGAGTCTGCTTGCAATGCTGGAGACCTGGGTTTGATCCCTGGGTCGGGAAGATCCCCTGGAGAAGGGCATGGCAACCTCCTCCAGTATTCTGGCCTGGAGAATCCTCATGGACAGAGGAGCCTGGTGGGCTATAGTCCATGGGGGCGTAAAGAGTTGGACATGACTGAGTGACTCAGCACAGCGCAGAGACGCATTTTAGAGGAGTGCATCGTTACTGTCATTGTTTTATAGCAGTCTTTTGGTGGTAAGTTTCAATAAATTACACTGGTTTTGTTGGTTAAAAGTTCAAACAAATCTGCCTTATTTTTAACGTCTGTGATGATAAAGACTCAAAACTAGAACCTTAGCACAGATCAGAGAGCTGTGAGAAACAGTAAAAAATATATATATATCACTTTCATTATTAGGCATTGTGTGTGAAATTAATAATCTCTCTCCTTCCATATATGGGCTTCCCTGATTGCTCAGTTGGTAAAGAATCTGCCTGCAATGCAGGAGTCCCCGGTTCGATTCCTGGGTTGGGAAAATCTGCTGGAGAAGGGATAGGCTACCCACTCCAGTATTCTTGGGTGTCCCTGGTACCTCAGCTGTTAAAGAATCCGCCTGCAGTGTGGGAGACCTGGGTTTGATCCCTGGGTTGGGAAGATCCCCTGGAGAAGGGAACGGTTACCCACTCTAGTATTCTGGCCTAGAGAATTTCATGGACTGTATAGTCCATGGGGTTGCAAAGAGTCAGATGTGACTGACAACTTTCACTTCACTTCACTCACCTCCTTCCCTATGTCAATTGCTGAAATTAATCTTAGCATTTCTGTTTCATTTGTAGTACCACTGAGTAGTTAAGAAATGGTGGGGCTGTAACTATTAGTGCTATGGGGATATTTAAGTATAATTTGATATGAGGAAATTAAAGGTATGTGCAAACTTGAGGCTGTGTTTTTCTCTTTGGGGTAAATCTAGTCATATATCTCTGTTAGAATTGTAAATGCCGAGTTATTTGATCTTTCCTGGCTGACTTGTCTTGGAATAATTCACATTTACAACATGCTATGTATGAAAGCGTGAAAACCAGAACCATACAGTTTCACTACCATCTGCAGTTATGAAATATTTTTTATGTACATAGTAAATCTGGGATTGATTATAGTAGATGAAAGTGGTAGATACGGAAAGCAGTAGCAACTTTCAGAGATAAATAAGTTACCTATTAGTCTGATTAAATGTTTTTGCTAGTTACATGATAAGTAATATATGTTTCCTTGTTATTTCTTCTGAGTTTCCTCAGAGATAGATTAACTTTCTTTTCACATATTTAAGGTCTTAGCAGCATTTTCCCCACTCCTGCTCCCCTAGATTTTTATTACAAAATATGTCAAACATAGAGAAATAGAAAAAACAGTATGTTGAACATACACTGAACTTGCCTAGGTTCCTTAATTGTTAACCATTATGCTGTATTTGCTTTATCTGTGTGTGTGTGTGTGTGTGTGTGTGTGTGTGTGTGTGTGAATGTATACATACATGCATATTTTTTGCTTAACAATTTGAGGCAAGCGGGTAGGCGAACGTTATGATACTCACCCCCTATGTTCTTAAGTATCTATCTTCTAAAAATAAGGACATTCTCCTACATAACCACGGTAATATATCAAAATCTGAAAATTAACCATAATTGTCTCATGATTCTCGATAGCCAATCCATATTCACACCCCTCTCCCCCAGCTGTTTCCAGAATATCCTCTATGATTGTTTATTTTTTCCCTGAACTAAGATCCAGTCACTGTTCTTGCATTGCAGTGTTATGGCCCTAAGGGCTTATTTTTTCTAGTCTAGAAAAGCTCTCGTATTTTTTTCCTATGACACTGCCTTTTTTTTAAAGAGACCAGGCCACTTGCTGTGGAGAATGTTCCACACGGAGGATGTGTCTGATGGATTGTTTCACTGCAGGCCATTCAGTTTTCTCTCGCTCTCCTATTTCCTGCAAACTGGGAAAAGGTTGAAGGTTATTATTTCTTTTAATCTTTTTTGGGGGTAGGGAAGTGATTAGGGGCTTCCCAGGTGGCACTAGTGGTAAAGAACCCTCCCGCCAATGCAGGAGATGTAAGAGACTTGGGTTCAGTCCCTGGGTCAGGAAGATCCCCTGGAGGAGGGAATGGCAACCCGCTCCAGCTTTCTTGCCTGGAGAATCCCATGGACAGGAGCCTGGCGGGCTACAGTCCATAGTGTCGCTCAGAGTCGGAAACGACTGAAGCGACTTAGCATGCATGCATGGAGGAGATTAAGAAAACGTGAAGGTTGTCTGTTCAGAGGAAGTTTGCTTCACACCCAGGCCTCTGTGCTGTTGAGTAAAATGGAGAGTAATGGCTTCATTGAAAGGTAATATATATGTTTCTAGTTTTCAGCTGCTCGCACGTGAAGTGATAAGTAGATGTGTTCATCAGTGGGTGTCCTCGCTTCCAGGAGTTGATGTGTGTCTTCTCTGAACAGAGTTTTCTGTTGCCTGTGGCATTTTATTTTGTCAGTGCTCTGCCAACTGTAGCTGTGGAAACATGTGGACTTAACTTTCACTTGCCCTGGTCAGATGAAGTTCCTTTCTGCATGGACATTCCGATTGGCTCTATGGCCTTAAAATGTCAAGTAAGCATCCTTTTCTGTGTGCCCTGAAACTCAGCCTAAGCTTTGCTATAAATGGCAAAGCTACTGAGGTGCTGTGGCTACAGGCCAAAGGCTGGAAATAATTTTAGGATTTAAAAACACAGTTTTCATATGAAAATGTTTATTTTACGGGCCGTTGATAAGCATGCATGTGTGCTATTCATTTTCATAATGAATTAGTTCCTTTTTTTTCAGTTGTAAGAATAAACCTTTGTTACTATCTAATTTGTCGAAATGGAAGTGATTCCAGTAGGGTTATGATGATTTCATTGTGACCTCCCTTCTGGAGAGGCATAATGAAATGGATACTTCAATCAAATTCGAAGGAAGATGCATCTGAATGTGCACTTGATCAATAGGAAAAGTGGCTTTCGGTTTTCACTTTTAAATATTGTTCTCCCAGTGAGGGCTCCAGTCTAGGCCCCAGGTTCCAGAAGGCAGTTAAGAAGGGAGTCAGGATATTACTGAGTTCTTAGTCTCCCAAACCTAATTAAATTTGAGTCCTTAGAAGCACACAACCATTTGGATTCATTTGGATGCGTGTTCCTAAGAGGGAATGTACAGAAAATTTAGAATATATTTATCATAAGTGAAATTCAGAATTGAGATTAGTAGTTTCATTCTTTATGCTGATGTGTGTTAATCAATGGACAGCTAAGCAAAACTCATTTTACAAGTTTTTATTTGGAATTTTTGCTTCAATGTCTGTTTCTTAAGTATGAAGTCACAAAGCCATTTCATTTCCTTCTTATAAATTAGCAAGTGTATTTTATATATATGTATATAAAATTGAGTTCTTAGAGCTGAACGGGGTCAGAGAAAACGAGCAGTGCAAGACTTTTTGGGCCAGAGAAAACGAGCAGTGCAAGACCCTTTCTCTTAGGCAAGTAATATATTAATTCCTGTTCCCAGGTAGGAATTTGAAAGCAAATGTTCTTTGAAAAAAATGAAGGAACACATGGGACTGCAGCCTGGGCTGTCTTCTTTTATTGCACTTTTTCTTCTCTTAGAATACTTTTATTTTCCATTCAGTCATAAGGCTAACATCAAGGAAAGTAATATTGACAATTTGAGAGACTAGAGGAGTTCAGTCATCTGTTTGCAGCGTAAGTCTTCGCTGTGGAGTCCTTCTTGAACTTTGGATGGAATTGGGTGAAAAATGTCCCTGGTTTTCAAGGCTTCCCCAGCATCTCGTGGTATCTGAATCAAAAATAGAATCTTGTTTGAAAAACTGTCAGAATAGGCACAGTTCCCACCCATCTGGGCTGTCCACGGCTCAGTCCTTGTTTTGAATGCAGCAGTGCAATGATGAGGCCCCTCAAAACTTTCGCCTGGTGTGTACCCACTGGATGGGCTTTTCTTTTGGTATTTAAAAAATTTTTAAAAAAATTTTTTGTTGGATAAATTTTTAAAAAGTATCATTGATTTCATCAAAGCCTCACATAAATGGAGAATGAAGGTCTCCTGATTTGGGATTGCTAATTTATATTATAAACAGGAGTGTTTCTGTTTCAGAGTGAGCCACAGCTCAGAGGCAGCAGTTTTAGGGAGATTGTATCCTCAGTTAATCACTTGGTGATGGTGGTTTAGTCACTAAGTCATGTCTGACTCTTTGCGACCCCATGGACTGTAGCCCGCCAGGTTCCTCTGTCCATGGGATTTTCCAGGCAAGAATACTTTCCTCTGGGGGATCTTCCTGACCCAGGGATCGAACCTGGGTCTCCTGCATCACGGGCGGATTCTTTAGTGACTGAGCCACCAGTTAATCACTTAGGGAGTAGAAAATGTGATGCCTGCGATGTGTCCCGGTGGTCCATGGCACTGCTTCCTTCTGTCTCTTTCATTCCTAGATTTACCCTTCCAATTCAGAACAGGCAGGACACGGGAGGGAAGAACTCTGTTACTTGCTCTGGACCTAGCGGGACATGAGGGTTCCCTGTGACAGTCATTGCAGGACTCTGGAGTCACTGTGATCTGGATATTTTAATCCTCAAAGTCTCATTTTCTTATCTATAAAATGAGATTAAATGGTTAGAGTACATCAAGCTTTGAGCAAGTATGCTACAAATGGTACTTAACATTACTCCGTATTGACACTTGTCAGTTTTGTTACTCAAAACCACTCATTCGATCGCATCCTTCCTCTTCCCAATCCCTGGTCTTAGAGCTGAAGAACCTTTGGTGATTCCCTCCTGCATGTGGGCTAAAGTCTAAACTCCCACCTAAAGTTCCCTCATCACCCGAGTTCTCATGCCCTCAGCCCCTGCCCCACCATCCTCAGGCTAACTCTAACCCCTGATCCCTTCCCTTAACCCGCCATCCTGTCCCTCTTCAGTTGCCATCTGATCAAATTCCCTAGTCCTTTTTGAGACTTGCGCCCCCAAATAGCCTTTCTTGTTTCCTTCCAAATTGGAAATACTGCCATCCTTCTAACTCTCTATTTATAGTTCTCTTAAAACCCTCGGAAAGTTTATTTAGAATTCAAGTCATTAGAAAAATTAAACAATGTTCTGGACTTCCATTTATGTAATATGAAAGTTTATCAATGTATTTTCAAACACTTTTTTCAATGAGAATTGAAACAGCAATGTTTTTTTTCCTTTAAGGCTTTACTTTACTTTAAGGGTTTGCTTTATTTACTTATTTTTTTCATCCTCTTAAGACCTGAATTTGATGAGACAGGTATAGTTAAGTGGAAGATGCCATTCTTCAAACATTGCTGGGAATCTCAGTACTTGGTAGCTGACTAGGTCATGCTCAAAATAGAAAGGCAGAAATGAAAAATCTACCCAGAGACTTGCTGGATCTTACAGCCAGGAGAAACCAGAGCGACTTTCATGAATCATTATTGTGGTCTGAATCAAGCATAACCTCAGATAGGTGAGGCCGTGTTCTGAAGAAATTGATTCTGCTGGTTGATCCAAATGGCTAGTTTTTCTGGTGCTGCCTTGTGAACCAGTGGGCACACCTCTGCTTTTGCAGGGGGCCCCTGAGTCCTGCTGCCCTGCCAGGAACATGACCCTGGTGGGGACCGTTCTGTAGCTGGTGAGGCCCTGAGGTCAGGCTGGTGCTACCGGTGTATCAAGTCAGGGAGCATGGGATTTCCTTGCTGTGATTAGTTGCTCAGTCATGTCTGACTCTTTGTGACCCCATGGACTGTAGCCTGCCAAGCTCCTCTGTCCATGGGATTCTCCAGGCAAGAATACTGGAGTGGGTTGCCATGCCCTCCTCCAGGGGATCTTCCCAACCCAGGGATCAGACCCAGGTCTCCTGCATTGCAGGCGGATTCTTTACCATCTGAACCACCAGGGAAGCATGGGATTTCCTTGGAAAACCATGTAATTCCCTACCCCTATCAGCTTCTACTCCTGTTCTACTCACCTTGCTCTGATTTTGTACTTGTTTCTTGTTGTAGTTTTGGTTCAGTTGGCTCACCATAATGATTAGGTATTTTTGTCATCTATTATTGCACATACCTCATGTTATTGCTTTTGATTTATTTACAAATTGAAGGTTTATGGCAACTGTGCTTCGAGAAAAATCTATGAGCCCCATTTTTAGCATTTGTTCCTTCGTGTTTTTGTGTCACATTTTGGTAATTCTCACTGTATTTGAAACTTTTCATTATTATGTTTTTTTTTATTTTTTATTTTTTATTTTTTTTTATTTTTTTATTTTTTTTCCATTTATTTTTATTAGTTGGAGGCTAATTACTTTACATCATTACAGTAGTTTTTGTCATACACTGAAATGAATTAGCCATGGATTTACATGTATTCCCCATCCCGGTCCCCCCTCCCACCTCCCTCTCCACCCGATCCCTCTGGGTCTTCCCAGTGCACCAGGCCCGAGCACTTGTCTCATGTACCCAACCTGGGCTGGTGATCTGTTTCACCCTAGATAATATACATGTTTCAATGCTGTTCTCTTGAAACATCCCACCCTCGCCTTCTCCCAGAGTCCACAAGTCTGTTCTATACATCTGAGTCTCTTTTTCTGTTTTGCATATAGGGTTATCATTACCATCTTTCTAAAGTCCATATATATGTGTTAGTATACTGTAATGGTCTTTATCTTTCTGGCTTACTTCACTCTGTATAATGGGCTCCAGTTTTTTTTTTTTTTAAATAAAAAGTTTTATTGGAGAAAAATAGAACCACCACGTACACAGGGAAAAGAGCACAAAAATTCAACTGATACAGAACTGAAAGTCACAACTACCCAATGTTGTTTGCGATTAGTTTTCAATTTCTTAAATGGCTTCCATCAATTTTTTAAATAGCCTCGCCAATTTTCAGCTGAAATAGAATCAAGTTTTCAAAAAATTAAGAGCCTCAGCGAAGGGACCAGCTTTTAAGATAACAAAGGTGACACCAAGAGTCTCCTAATAGGACCAATTCTACTGAAAATTCCTGAAGCACATAACTACCAAGTCTGGTAGAACAGTAGCTCAGAGACCATCAGGGGTTAGTTAGAACACTGACTCAGACGGTCCAGTATGCAGAGAGGGCAAAGAAAAAAGCTGCATTTCCCTGTCAGATGAGTTCACATAAGAAAACCAAGGAGGTGCTAAGAAAATACAGGCAATGGCTGTTCAAAATAATTAAGAAGGCATTCTAAATACCACATATTATTAGACAACAGTGTGTAAAGTGATGCAATTAGAAAACAGGCAACTTAAAAAAAAATATGGTCACAGGTCTTTGAGAACTCAAGAAAATAATCAATAGCAAACACAAGAGCTGAAAGTCTTCTCAGCTGAGGGCTGAAAGTGAAAGTGAAGTCGCTCAGTCATATCCGACTCTTTGCGACCCCGTGGACTGTAGCCCACCAGGCTCCTCCGTCCATGGGATTCTCCAGGCAAGAATACTGGAGTGGGTTGCCATTTCCTTCTCCACATTATTATGTTAGTTATGGTGATCGGTGATCTTTGATGTTACTATTGCAGAAAGATTTTTACTCACTGAAGTCTCAGATAATGGTTATCATTTTTTAGCAGTAAATTATTTTTAATTAAGTTATGCACATTTTTAAGACAATGCTATTTCACACTTAATAGACTACCGGATAGTATAAACATAATTTTTGTGTGCACCAGGAAGACAAAAAACTTGTGACTTTTGTGGTATTTGCTTTATTTTAGTTGTCTGGAATTGAACCCCACATGTTTCCTAGAGATATGCCTGTATAAAGCTAATTTTAATTTGACGTGGTAAAATATAAAGATATTATGAATTAAGTAGTATAACTTCAAATGATACAGAATTTGGAATGCTAAGGTCATCATCATTATCTAACCCGCTTATAGTATTTACTATATGACAGGAACAGTTTTAAATGTTTTACATATTTAGTTTACCAGTTTAATTCTCACACTAATCCCATGAGGTCGTGGCTATTAGTATCTTCACGGAAGCACAGAGAGTTTACTTAACCTGACCAAGATCACGCAGCCAGTAAGTGGCGGCGTTGTCATTTAAACCTAGGCAGTCTGACTCCAGGAAGCAAGTCAAGACATTGATCGTCTTTCCTTTCTTACTGTAGTATAGTCTTACTGTTTGGCACTGGACCCCTCCTTCATTTTAGGGAAAAAAGTGGAAAATCTATATTTAACAGTTAAGCAAAATAAGCACAGGATGTAGTAAATTTCCAAGCTAATAGAAGTATATTTGCGGTTCTTAAGAAAGTTTTTAAGAAAGTCATAGGATGAGAATGGGACCCTTGTTATCTGATGCATGCTACTTACCCAGAGAAAAATTTAGTGAAGGGATCCTTACGGAATAGCAAGTGATTGAAAAAAAATCTCACCAGAGAAGTAAAGACCCTTTGATTTAAAACCACTGTCGTGCTCTCTCCTTGAGGCTGAGAATGCTTAGGGCCATGGGACAGGTAGACGGAGAGCTGACTTCCAGCAGAGTTTACAGGAATATTGAATATTTCAAGTTTCTCAAGTTGACTGAATTAGTCCATAGGACTTCATAAGTGACGCTTCCCTTAGCTTTGATGAATAATAAAGTCGCCAAATCATGCGGCTGCACATTCTAAAAAAGACATTCCTACTTTCAAGTTGGCACCTTTTAGAGATGAAACATATCTCGCCTGAAACGTGAAGAGTGCAATAAGATCAAATAACAAGGGTGTAATTTCGGAAAACCTGTTTGCCTCCAGATTCTGTGGCTACCCAGTCCACAGTGGGCAAGAAAGTCTCATGAACAGATTTTATCTGAGTCCCATTCATACTGTTTCCAGTACTGCTGCATTAACTTCCTCTAGCTTTACAGTTTCTGAGTTTTCTCCCAAGCTTATTCTAAACTTGCAGTCTTCATTTAATTACAGTCTTCCTGATGATTATTTTTAGGTTTGCTCCCCCCATCCACCCCCAGTTCACTGTAGGTTTAACTTTATACCATCTCTGATCATTCCTAGTTGTGTTCACTCATCTCCCCCAGCCTCTGTAAGAACCATATAACCATATTCCCTTGTGGCAGATGGGAGTGAACAGAACAGTGGATTATACGTTTTCTCTCTCTGGGGAGTGAAGAGGATGACTAGGCCTGGTACCAGCTGTTAGGAGGAGCCGTAGTTTTCCCCGTGATTGTGCTGCCTATAAAACTGCCTCCAGTTGTGTAACACGCTCACTCCCTGTCAGAAGACCTGCTTCGTGTCTCCATCCTATTTCTGGATTCTGGTCCAGGTTGTGTCTGTCTGCACGTTGCACACTCGGATTAGGTAGGAAGCAACTGGGATCCGCTTTGAGATTCGAGTCAGCATTTTCACCTAGGACACGGGATGGCTATAAACCAACCCTTGTTGCTCTCTGAGATTTATTACTGACATCCGTCCTGCCTGAACCATCCCCAGCTGGTGCCGAAGCCACATGTGCACTTAAAACGTCCACCTACCTTTTTGCTTTAGATGTAATTTTAGATTTTGTTTGTTTTTAATGGTGAACTCAGGAGAGAAAGCGGGGTTCCTGCTATGACCCAAGGTGAATTCCTATGTCCAAATTCTATATTTCTGGAGTGTGTTCACCTGACAGGAATTGACTCAAGGAAACAAAAAGAACAGGAAAGGCCCTAGTCTCATATTGGTTGACCCAGACATGGAATTTTGCTGGTGACTGGCAAAGTCGGCCATGTGAAAGCTAAACTGTGGCTCAACATTTTTTTCTTTGAATATTTTACGTAGGAAAGGGGATGTTCAAGGTGGGAAAATAACTAAGAATAAGCACGTCTTTAAAATAGTAAGTCATAACTTTAATGCTGAAATGCTTTTTAAAAGTGGATAGCCAACGGGGACCAACTATGCATTACAGGGAACTCTGCTCAGTGTTATGTGGCGGCCTGGATGGGAGGCTTGGGGGAGAATGGAAACGTGTGTGTGTGGCTGAGTCCTTTTGCCGTCCACCTGAAACTGTCAGAACATTGTCTGCTATATTGCTATGCTCCAGTATAAAAGAAAAAGTTTAAAAAGGATTTTCTAGTTGTGATGTGAAAAAGTCTTTAAACAACTTTAGAAAAGACTCTAAAAACCAGCCTAACTTCTCCTGTGAGGTTTGTCAAATTGTTGACTATTAGAAACAGGATGTCATTTTCTCCTTCTAGGCTTTTTGAGAGACTTCATCTTCTCCTGACCAATGATTTATTAGATTCCACACGAATAGAATGAAGGTGAATTTTGTTTGAAGAAAAGACTTAAAGAAGTAACAGGTTTTGAGATTTTTTAAAAAGCAGAAGTTTTGGAGACCCATGCTTCCTTTTTTAGTGTGACTGGCAGGAGGCGGAGCTGAGAACTGAATGGTGGTGATGGGGGTGGGGGTGTTGAAGTGAAAGTGAAAGTTGCTCACTTGTTTCCAACTCTTGGTGACCCATTCTCCAGGCCAGAATACTGGAGTGGGTAGCCTTTCCCTTCTCCAGGGGATCTTCCCAACCCAGGGATCGAACCAGGTCTCCCGCATTGTGGGCGGATTCTTTACCAGATGAGTCACAAAGGAAGCCCAGGAATACTGGAGTGGGTAGCCCATCCCTTCTCCAGGGGGATCTTCCCAACCCAGGAATTGAACCGGGGTCTACCTGTATTGCAGGCAGATTCTTTACCAGCTAAGCCACAAAGGAAGCTCAAGAGTACTGAAGTGGGTAGCCCATCCCTTCTCCAGGGGGATCTTCCCGACCCAGGAGTCGAACCAGGTCTCCCACATTGCAGGGCAGATTCTTTACCAGCTGAGCTCTCAGGGAAGCCCAGGGGTATTGAGACAGAAGCATGGGTTTCTTTCCTGAAGAAAATCTTGAGTTCTGACATTTATTGGGCTGGTGAATTTTATACTTTCCCTGTGGCTTTGAAGAAATACTGTGACCCTCATGAATTCCTAGTGCACCCGGAATGTGTCTTATGCCCCCTGAAAATTTTCAGCCTCAGAGGCAGCACTGTTTGGTGTGGTCTGGTACGACGATGATCAGTTTAGAGTCATTACTTCTTCGGAGAGGTAAAAAATCGTGTTATTTTGCAAGGAGCCTGTATTAGTTCTGTTTGTTGTAGGTTTCCTTTTTTTTTTTTTTTTTTTTTGATGGAAGACATGTGGTGTGGCTGTGAAGAGTAAATAGGAAAAAACTGGGCATCTTTTAATCTTGAGTTTTATCTTAAGCATATGTATGGAAATGAAATATCCCAAACGACAGAGATATCTTTGTTGGACTGTGAAAGAACGCCAGCGAATTCTAACTGGGAGTTATTTTCAGAGGAAACTTTGAAGCATGAATAGACAAAGGGAGTGATTTTGAGGGTGTGCCTGCTGGAGACAGTGGGAAATCCCGTTGTGGGCAGACAGGCGGCTGGTGATTGGATCAGAGTCCCTCAGACGTGGTGGCGGTAAATGCTGGTGGGCAGACTATTAGGTCCAGTGATCGGTGCTTTGCTTGGCCTGCTGAACTTGCGGGAACCAGGGGAGCATTGTCACTGCCTCTGGTAGGCAGTCACGTGTGTGAAGTATATGCAGCTCAGAACACCTGAATTTTCAGATGACTTTCAAATAAATTTATTTATCTACTTGGCTGTGCTGGGTCTTATTTACAGTATGCGGGTTCTCTAGTTTCTGCATGCCAACTCTTAGTCGTGACATGCAGGACCTTGTTCCCAGACCAGGGATTGAATCCCAGGCCCCCTGCATTGGGAGTCCAGAGTCTTGGCCATTGAACCACAAGGGAAGTCCTTCAAATGACTTTTAAAAGGGCCACCGTTAATATGTTGAAAGAGTTTGTATTTATCACTATAAGTCTAGGAACGTTCCTAAGTTGGCTGATACAATTGTTATTGTTGTTTAGTTGCTTAGCCGTGTCTGACTCTTTTTGCAACCCCGTGGACTGTAGCCCGCCAGGCTTCTCTGTCCATGGGATTCTCCAGGCGGGAACACTGAAGTGGGTTGCTGTTTTCTGCTCCAGGGGATCTTCCCGACCCAGGGATCAAATCCTCATCTCCTGTCCTGGCAGGTGGATTCTTTACCGGTGAGCCACCAGGGAAGCCTGGCTAATATAGTGGATGCTCCTTATTCAAGGATTCTGTCTTTGTGAATTCTCCTGCTTGCTGAGATTTATTTATTGTCCCCAAATCTGTACTCCAAAATAGTGCTGTTGGCTGTGAGTTCAGTGGTAAGGAATCAGCATCATATATCAGATAAGATGTTTTTAAACCGAATCACATATAAAACAAGATCAGTTGACTAAAATGGGAGGGCCAAAGATGTGGTATTCAAGGAGCCTAGTCCTTCTAAGTCCTCCAGTAATACCAGTTCCGTGTTTGGTAATTCAGTGTTCAAGGTGGTTTTTCTAGAACAGAACTGCCACACATCCTGAGGGTTAGGTATCTGTAGGAGCTCCTCTCCTTCCCCTGCTGCCCTCTTTCTTCTAAATTTTATATGAATGAAATCAGATCTTAAGCCATATGACCTCATCAACAGCACCCAAAGTTCTGGGAACCTCGAGGAGGTTCTTTTTTTAAGTTTTTTTTTTTTTTTTTTTTTTGATGTGGACCATTTAGCAAAGCTTATATATTTGTTTGGCTTTGTCAGATGTCAGTTGCATCATGCGGGAGCTTTCACTGTCACACACAGAGTCTCTAGTTGAGGTTCTCGGGCTCAGTAGTTGCGGCACAGGGCTTAGTTGCTCTGAGGCCTGTAGGAGTTTAGTTCCCCAACCAGCGAGCTAACCTGTGTCCCTGGCATTGCAAGGTGATTCTTAACCACTGGACCACCAGGGAAGTCCCTCTGCAAGGCTCTTGATACCATTTTATGTTGGTCTGTCACTGTAAGTGTGGATATATGTTGGTGTGCTGGTTCAGAACCACAGGGATGGTAAAGTTACAACAGAATTCCAACTTCACAGTTTTTGAGGCAGTTTCAAAGTCAGTGTCTAGTGCCTTCTTTCCTCCCCAGTTTCCAGAAACACTACTATTTCTTTATGTGTAAAATGGCCTCTTTTGAGCATCTCTGGGGTGGTTTCCTGTGGTCTCGTCATGTAGCCGTGGTTCCCCAGTTCAGTGTATACAATCAGAGTAAAAATAGGCAAAACAGAAACTTCCCTGTCTAGGGGAGGGAGATGGTTGCATATGTTTGGAAGTTTTTGCATCTGAATGGATGATATGCTACCAGCTCTTAAACCGATTTCAGAAAATTCAAGGGAAAAAGTTGTTTGCCTTTTTAGCTTCCCTAGGACTTTTTCTTTCATAGTCTCACACCCCATTCCCATCCCCGAAATAAAAAAAAAGACCCAAAACAACCCTTTTTTGTGTTTTGAGGAAATGGTTTTGTGAGGCTGTTTGGTTAGACAATGAATTAAAGACTCAGAACTTCCTGGATGGGCTTTTGGGAAGGGAAGTGTGTGCAGCTGGGAAGCCTGAGGTTCGGCCTGCCTCAGGACGCTTGAAAAGTTATTCTCTGCACCCAGAATCAAGGATAATACCGTGGTGCACAAAGCCCCCAGAGATTTTATATTTATTTATTTATTTAAACTTTGTAAAATACATTTAAAAATTACCATCTTAACCATTTTAAGTGTACAGCTCAGCAGTGCTAAGTATATTCATGTTGTCATGCCACCAGTCTCCAAAATTCTTTTCATCTTGCAAAACTGAACCTCTGTACCCATTAAATGCTAACTCTCCATTCTCCTTGGCTTCCCAGGTGGCTCAGTGGTAAAGAATCCACCTGCCAATGCAGGAGACACAAGAGACATGGGTTCCATCCCTGGGTCGGGAAGGTTCCCCCGGAGTAGGAAGTGGCAACCCACTTCAGTATTCTTGACTGGAAAATTCCATGGACGGAGAAGCCTGGCAGGCTCTAATCCATGGGGTTGGAAAGAGTCAGACATGACTGAGCACCTAAGCTCATACACACGCTCCCTTCTCCCCACCCCTCTGACCTAAGAAATTACCGTCTACTTTCTGTCTGTGTGAACCTGACTTCTCTACAGATACCTCATGCAAGTGAAATCATATAGTATTTTCTCGTGCCTGGCTTATTTCACATAGCACAATGTCTTCAAGATTCATCCAAGTTGGAGCATGTGTCAGAATCTCCTTCATTTTTAAGACTGGGTAGTATTCTTGCCTGGAGAATCCCATGGATGGAGGTGCCTGGTGGGCTACAGTTCACGGGGTCTCAAAGAGTCGGACACGGACTCAGTCGCATGACTGAGCGACTTTAACTAACTAACTAATATTCCCTTAGCTGGGTGCACTACATTTTGTTTATCTTTCATCTGTTGAAGGATACTTGAGTTGCTTCTACCTTTTGGGTCTTGTGAATCATGCTGCTCTGCATACGAGCGTACAAATATCTGTTTGAATCTCTGCTTTCGGTTCTTTGGATATATCCAGAAATAGAATTGCTGGGTCATAGAACAGTTCTGTTTTTAGCTTTCTGTGGAACTAGCATACTGTTTTCCATAGTGGCTGCACCCACCAGCGGTGCTCAGTTCTTCTAGTTTCTCAGCATCTCTGCCAGCATGGCTTACTTTCTGGGTTTGATCTGCATTTCCCTACTAGTTAGTGATGTTGAGCATGTTTTCATGTGTGTGTTTGGCCACTTCTCTATCTTCTTTGGAGAAATGTCCATTTGCCCATTTCTTAATCGGTTTGTTGTGTTTGTTGTTGAGTTGTAGTTTCTTTTTTTAAATATATTCTGAATATTAACCTTTTACAGATAAATGAATTTGGCATATCTTCTATCATCTCCTGGGTTGCCTTTTCAATCTGTTAATAGTATACTTTGAGGTAAGAAAGTTTTTGGTTTTGATGAAGTACAATTTACCTGTTTTTTTTCTCCTTTGGTTTCCAGTGATTTTGGTGTCATGTTGAAGAAATTATTGCCAAATCCAATGTCATGAGGATTTTCTCCTATGTAGGGTAAAAATGAGCCTGATAGAACCAGGTTACCTTATGTTATCGTAGAACTGTGACTGATACCTAGTAGATGTTCAGTGAACTTCTATAAAACAAATGTCAGTGACCATGAAGTCAGTTGAGCTGTGTTGTCATGGACATACATATTGAAGTTGGAAAAGATTTAGGATACTTTTTTTTTTTTAACTCCTTGGCTATCTCAAAAACAAAAATGTTCACTTTAATTATTCAAAGGCAAACATTTAATAGATTTAAAAGAGAATTTTAGTAAACAGATCCCAGCGTTTCCCAAGGCTTTCCTGTGGCTCAGATGGTAAAGAATCTGCCTGCAATGCAGGAGACCTGGGTTGGATCCCTTGGACATGAAGATCCCCTGGAGAAGGGAATGGCTACCCACTCCAGTGTTCTTGCCTAGAGAATCCCATGGACAGAGGAGCCTGGTGGGCCACATTGCATGGGGTGGCACAGAGTCAGACATGACTGAGCGAATGACACAGTTATAAATGTAACCCAACGTTAAATGTGTTAGTTATGTTAAATATAAATATGTTGGTGCTTTAAAAAATTACTCCATCCTGCTTCCCCACACTAGGACATTGCCCATGTGATGTTTATCTCTGTGGCATTCCCAGGGGGCCACCTTCATGCTTTTCAGCATGCATTGTCTGCTCCACCAGGCTCTTAAATGTAGAAACATAAACTTTTTTTTTTTTCTAGTAATATCTTTATGGTTTGGGAGTGTGGCTTCCTGTCTTTTAAAACTTGATGTGACCCTTTGTGTGTGCTTTCTAAACACCTACATTTGAAATCTTCCAGGTGTTTTGCAGTAGTTTTCTCAGATGGTTGGATTCCATCGAGCTAAGAATAATAGACAGTCCAGACTGTGAACGGTACGGTCAGCCCTTCTAAGGAAGTATTTAATTCATTTTTGTTTGCTATTTCTTGGGTCCCTTTTGCTGCTCTTACCCCAAGTTGAATTTTCCAAGCTGTCATTTTATGTCCTGACCAGTTTCAGACACAAGTGAACGTAAAGTATTTGTTGTAGTACATACAGGTCTTCCTAAGGATATACGTTTTCATTTTCTTTACGTAAAATGCCAGTCACTGAATTGATTTATCTCGTCATACAATTTGACAAACACAGAGCGCTGGCACCGTAGACCTTTGCTCTTCTTATTCTACAGCAGTAGCCAGTCTTTCTGCGGGTGACCGACAGCCTGTCACTGTGGGATGCTGTCAGCCTTTTAAAGCAGCTTGGTTGTCGACATCATGCTGGCTCTGGCTGTACATTCCGTTTTACCTATGCAGGTGCTGCTCCACAGGAGATGGGACTCTCAGAGCAGATTGGGCTTTCCATAGAAACAGCTTTATACTTGGGGGCAAGGGCAGTGTTCCCCGAGGAAGACTCAGCAGGAAGGAGATCACATGTCAGCCCACTCTGGCCCTCCAAAGCATAGTTCCTGGCCACTAGGAATAGCATGCATCACCTGCAGTCATCTGTAATCACCTACGACCATTTACTTCGCGGATGCTCTGAGCAGAGGTGCTGGGTCTGGTTTCTCAGTTATCAACAGTCCTTAGCACGGTGACTTGGGTGGAGAAAATGCATCAGCCTAACAATAGAGTCTCTTCATTCTCCATCTTCTTTTTCTCCAGTGCTTTTTCTTCCTCCCTGCAGAAAACAGAATTATGTACGGGGGGGGGGGGGGGGGCGCGACTTGTTTGGGAGATGGAGACTGCTCGTATGTGAAAGCTTATGTTTGAGGCATACTGGGGCAAAAGACCCTTATAAATTAAGAAAAAGTAAGATTAGAAACATTTTAAAATGCAGTCATGAATACAGTCGGAGAGGCAGTGGCACCCCACTCCAGTACTCTTGCCTGGAAAATCCCATGGATGGAGGAGCCTGGTAGGCTGCAGTCCATGGGGTCGCTAAGAGTCGGACACGACTGAGCGACTTCACTTTCACTTCTCACTTTCACACATTGGAGAAGGAAATGGCAACCCACTCCAGTGTTCTTGCCTGGAGAATCCCAGGGATGGGGGAGCCCGGTGGGCTGCTGTCTGTGGGATCACACAGAGTCGGACACAACTGAAATGACTTAGCAGCAGCAGCAGCAGTGAATACAGGAGAATGGTTAATAGTTATCTCATCGATTGTAGGTAAATAGAGGCTTTTAAAAAGCTAAATGACTTGTCCCTTAAGGTTGATTCAGTGTCCTGTTGCAATCTGAATTTTCTTATACAATCCTTTTAAATCTAGGTGGGGCTTGGCTCCATATGAAGTGTCACAAAACCGTAAATGAATTAAATAAGTCTTAGGTTAATAAGGTTAATTGGATTTCCATAGCAGTGTTCAGGTGGCTCACCATTGGTACCTGTCAAGCCCAGCCCTGTGCTTCACAGGGCTTCCAGTAGGACTGTCCTGCTGTTTGGGGCTGGGCCATGGAGTAGCAGGTTCCCAGCAAGGTCACCAGGGCCTGGGACGTTAGGGCCATGAACTAGGCTTGCATCTTGGTGTCAGCATTGCTCCAACTCTTGAAATCCAGCTATGAGTCGGAGTTTTCATCTCCTCTCTTTTTTACTGGGAGGAAAGAGTCTGTTAGATAAACCTGGGAATTGATAGCTGGTGTGTTGTAGTTGGATTTGTAGGCTGGATGTTTTCTGTTGACCAATTTGCACCATTGTCGTGTAAATTAGAGATGATGGATCCAGCTGTGGTTTAATGGTGACTGCTCCTGAATGTGGATTCAAAAGACCAGAATTTGTGTCTCCTTTCTTTCTGTTCTAGCTGTGTAGCCTCGAGGAAGGGTTAACCTCTTCACTCCTTAAAGGTGTCAGGAAGATGAAATGTGACTAGTACTGCTGAACCTATACTAGTTAATTTGCATCAAATGAATTTGGGGGTCAAATTGAGTAGAGCCTGGATTCTGGATGTGAGAAGTCTTTGAAGATGAAGTAGTTTCATTGTGTAACTGAGAGTCAGAGAAATTTAAGTGTGTTTCCTGTTTACTCTGTCAGTGGTAGTGTCGTGATTACCACCCAGAACACATTTACTCTGGGACGGGGTGTCCACTCAGGATTAAGAGTCTGGGTCTTGGATTGGTCTACCGATGATCTGAATTATTCCCTCAGTTTACTGTGTCTGGAACCTTAGACAAGCTACTTACTTCTTGCACTTAGTCTTCCTGTGAGGTTAAATAGAAGTAAGAATACTTTTTTTTAAAAAGAAAATTCATATGCATGTGATAAAGATTGAATGAGATAAGTTTATGCAAAGCTCTCAGCACTATGACAGCACCCGGAAGGCATTCGGCATCATTATTGTTTCTTTTTTTTTTATTTATTTATTTTTATTAGTTGGAGGCTAATTACTTTACAGTATTGTAGTGGTTTTTGCCATACATTGACATGAATCAGCCATGGATTTACATGTGTTCCCCATCCTGAACCCCCCTCCCACCTCCCTCCCCATCCCATCCCTCTGGGTCATCCCAGTGCACCAGCCCCAAGCACTTGTCTCATGCATCCAACCTGGACTGGCGATCTGTTTCACACTTGATAATATACATGTTTCGATGCTGTTCTCTCAGATCATCCCACCCTTGCCTTCTCCCACAGAGTCCAAAAGTCTGTTCTATACATCTGTGTCTCTTTTTCTGTCTTGCATAAGGGTTATTGTTACCATCTTTCTAAATTCCATATATATGAGTTAGTATACTGTATTGGTGTTTATCTTTCTGGCTTACTTCACTCTGTATAATGGGCTCTAGTTTCATCCATCTTATTAGAACTGATTCAAATTTATTCTTTTTAACAGCTGAGTAATATTCCATTGTGTATATTACCACAGCTTTCTTATCCATTCGTCTGCTGATGGGCATCTAGGTTGCTTCCTTGTCCTGGCTATTATAAACAGTGCTGTGATGAACATTGGGGTGCACGTGTCTCTTTCAGTTCTGGTTTCCTCGGTGTGTATCATTATTGTTTCTTAATTAAAGGACATTACTGTTGATCCCTCAGCGTGCTTCTCTGGATATTAGGCTGAAATTCTGCGTTATGAGAAGAAGGTTGGTTATTGATAGGCATTGCTCAGTACTTTAATAATAAGTAAGTAAATTTAAATAAATTTAAATAGAGTCTTACCTTGATGAATAAATGGCTGTTTTTGTTGTTTTGTTTTTTGACTGTCATTGGGGTGCACAGGCTTTTCTCTAGCTGTGGATAGGCTTAGTTGCCCTGAGGAGTATGGGACCTTATTAATAGTTTCCCAACCAGGGATTGACCCCATGTCCTCTGCGTTGCAAGGTGGATTCTTAACCTCTGGACCACAGGGAAGTCCCTAAATGGCTGTCTTTTTATAACAGAATGTCTGCATTCTGCAGCTGCGTCTTTTAAATGATTTTATACCTCTTGCACTTTCCATGGTCCAGGAGGCAGGAGGCTCTTTCTTTTTCATTATAGGCATCAAACAGAGATGCGGGCAGTCTCCTGATTCCTCCTCTTTTGACGTGGCTTTGTGTTTTGAGCTTGGCTGTGTCTGATCACTCAAGGAGGAACAAAGCCGCGCTGCGGAGATCTGAGGTGTTGGGAACCCATCCAGTTTCCTCCTCCTGACCCTGACTCAGGTCTTCCCTGAAATCTTGTGTCAATCCCATTCTCTATCAGCCGCCCTCCTTACATAACCCATATGGGTTTCTAAGGCCGAGGTCCACAGAGGTGTTTTGTGTCTAGCAGGAGAATTTGGGGTGGAGGTGGGGGCCCATATGTGTCACCAAAGTGAGCAATTGGAGTGGAAAGTGCTGGATGCTAACACTGAGTGGAAGCGTGAACGTGTTAGCTGCTCAGCTGTGTCCAGCTCTCTGCGACCCCATGGACCACAGCCCGCCAGGCTCCTCTATCCTTGGAATTCTCCAGGCAAGAATACTGGAGTGAGCAGCCATTCCCTTCTCCAGGTTATCTTCCTGACCCAGGGATTGAACCCGGGTCTTCCTCACTGCAGGCAGATTCTTCACCATCTGAGACTCCAGGGAAGCCCAACGCTGAGTGCCATCAACAAATCTGAAAATTCAATCTGCTGTAGACAACCTAGTTAATTGCCTTGGAAAACTTTTTAAGTATTGGTGAATTTTAAGCATTTGAAACACTTTCTAATCTATTTTCAGCTTTTTAATCAGATGATTTGATATTCGAAGAGGTTATGTTCTGCAGACCCCAGTGCCTTGTTTGTTTTAAATAATTATTGGAAGCCCTTTAATTTCCATGAGATTGAGATTTTGGAGGCTAGGAGGGTACAGTGATTATGTCTAAAATTGTTTGACCTTGCTACTGTTGAAATTTTATTTATTTACTTATTTTTCTAACCAGCTCATTGGTCTTCCCTCCCCGTTTGTTTCATTGGCAGTAACTAATTTTTATTCTTGTATTGCAGACTACCATGAGAAGTAGTGAAAGGATTGGGGAAGGGGTTGCCAAATTTGGCAAAAAAAAAGAATTCAGGACACCTCATCCCATTTGAATCTCATACAAACAACGAATTTTTCTGGTATAACTATGTCCCATGCCAGAGTTAAATTTGAATTTTAGTGAAACAAGGAAACGTGTTTAGTTTAAGTATGTCCCATGCAATATTTGGGATATACGTAAATACTGAAAAATTTATCGCATCTAAACAAGAAATCGACCCATTTGTTTCTTAGTTAGGAAAGGCAGTTCGATAAGCCTCTGCACCCAGAAATGTCTGGAAGTCGTAATCCCAACCTACCCTTTTCAAGTCTTAAGTCTTCTGAGTCTAAAGCACTTCTTTTTTTTGCTTAGAAAAGTTGGATTGACATAAAAACACACGTGTCTGGAATTATCTCTGAGTCCTTTATAAACAAATGGCCAAGACTTGGAAGGGCACACCTTAGGTTACAAAATGTTTTCCTGGGCTGGGCTCCAAAGCTTCCTGACTCTGGAACAAGAATGGATTCTTCCCATGCTACTTTATGTATTTATTTTATGGCATTCTTCTGCCTTTTATCCCTTCATAGCCACTTGGAAAACATATTTGGGTCCTGCAGGAGCAGACGTACAGAAATTGTGGAGTGTTTTATGTTCAGAGGCTCCATGTGCTGAGGATGAGGGACCCCCTCCCCCCTTCTTCCCCCTCCTCCCTTCTCCCGTCCTCCTTCCTTTCCTGTCTCCCCTTCCTCCCTCCCCTCAGCCTTCTTTCTTTTTCTTTTTTAAAAATAATCATAAGAAAAAAATAATCATAAGGATATTATTCCTCATTATGTGCTTGTAAAATTTTTATTGGAAATTTTTGACTGATTTCTAAACATCCTGATGGGGAAGTAGGGTATTTCTTCATGCGATAAATTCCTTAAGGAGAGATTTGAAGAGTTTTGACCTCTGAGTTTTCTTTTTTCTTTTAGTTTCCTTCCCGTCTAGAAAATCTTAAATTTCTGGTTAGGAGGGAAAAACAAAGCTATCACTGATGATAATGACTAAAACGTGATTGGAATTCACATTTTAAGTTCAGTGAAGTGAGAGTCATTCAGTTGTGTTTGACTCTTTGTGACCTCATGGACTATACAGTTCTTGGAATTCTCCAGGCCAGAATACTGGAGTGGGTAGCCTCTCCCTTCTCCAGGGGATCTTCCCAACCCAGGGATCCAGTTGGGGTCTTCTGCATTGCAAATAGTCAAAGCTATAGTTTTTCCAGTAGTCATGTATGGTTGTGAGTTGGACTCTAAAGAAAGCTGAGTGCTGAAGAATTGATGCTTTTGAACTGTGGTGTTGGAGAAGACTCTTGAGAGTCCCTTGGACTGCAAGGAGATCAAACCAGTCAATCCTAAAGGACATCAGTCCTGAATATTCATTGGAAGGGCTGATGCTGAAGCTGAAACTCCAATATTTTGGCCACCTGATGTGATGAACTGACTCCTTGCAGAAGACCCTAATGCTGGGAGAGATTGAAGGCAGGAGGAGAAGGGTACGACAGAGGATGAGATGGTTAGATGGCATCACCGACTCGATGGACATGAGTTTGAGCAAGCTCCGGGAGTTGGTGATGGACATGGAAGCCTGGCGTGCTGCAGTCCATGGGGTTGCAAAGAGTTGGACACAACTGAGCGACTGAACTGAACTCCTGCATTGCAGGAGGATTCTTTACCAACTGAGCTATCAGGGAAGCCCTATTTTAATAGTGACAATTCATTCATAAAATGTAAGATGTCAGAACTAGGAGGAATCTTACATTTGATCTAGTCTTAACACTTTCCTTATTAGAGGAAATAGAGACTCAGAGATGTGAAGTGACTTTCTGAAAGTCACACAGCAAAGTTAGTGGCAAAGTTTGAGAGCAGGTACCTGGTTGCCTAACACGGCAGAGCTTTCTCCCAGCTGTTGAAGAAAAAGTTCAGCATTAAAATTAAAATACTCAAATGCCCAAACTTTGATTTTAACAGTTTTTTTTAGACATCTTTCTGAAAATACTTTATCTTCTGAAGTTGAAATGGACGGTGTAGCATGCACTTTAATCTTTTCTCAGTTACACTGTTACCAGCATTGTCTTTTGAACATCAGTTATTGTTTGTGTTTAACACCTAGATGCCCTTTGCTTCTGTGAATAAAGTCATTCCCCATAGCTGAGGTTTTCTTTTCATTAGTTTCAGTTACATGCAGTCGACTGGGATCCAAAAATATTAAATGGAAAACTCCATAAATTAATAATTCTATCTTATTATTGTTATTATCATCATTATTGTTTTATTATTAGTTATTGTTATTATTAGTTATTGTCCCTGCCTCGCAAGGTGGATTCTTAACCTCTGGACCACCGGGGAAGCCTTTGCACTTCTAATATGATATTTGCTACTTCGGCTTTTTCCCATGTGCATCTTTTCTCTGTGAGGTGTGGGCCTCTGTTATCTTACGTCTTCCCCTTGGTGTCTGGTGCTGAGTTGTGGTGCTCAGTCTGTGCCCAGAGGTAAGTATTTGTCGAGTGACATCTATAGTGGCTTGTCATTAGCCATTATTACTTACCTGCTGGATGTCAGAGTTGTCTTGATAATTGACGTTGTCTTCTGAGTGACTCCTGGGATGTAAGAAACTATGTGATACCCGTTAATTGGTCTAAATGTATAAAATGTTATCAGGCATTAGATAGGCCTTACTCACCATTTCTGGGTCTAATGGGGGTGCTTCTGCATTTTAGAGGTGGAGTAACTGAGGCAAAGACAGGGAGTTTGAAGTGACCAAGGACGTATAATGAAAAACATTGAATCAAAAAGACATCAACCTAATCTTATCCATGAGTAGGCAGAAATGATATTTTTCTGCAAATGAAAATCCCCAATGCCAAAGCCTTCATGAATAACACTGAAATGTAACTCATTAGTGTGGTAGGTCAAATAATAACATTCTCCTGCCCCCTGCTATCAACCCCCCCATAGATGTGCAGGTCCTGATTCCAAAACTTGTGAATACTTTACCTTACGTGGCAAAAAGGACTTTGCAGATGTGATTAAGTTAAGAAGGTTGAGTTATAGAGATTATGTTGGATTTTCCCAGTGAGCCCAGCATAATTACCAAGGTCTTTATAAAGGGAGGTTGGTGGGGGGTCAGTCAGAGGAGATGAGATGACGGGACAGAGGCAGAGGTTTGGGTAATGCAGGGACATGAGCAACTTCTAGAAGCTGGAAAAGACAAGGAATGAGCCAGGAATCCAGCTCTGCCAGTTCCTTCATTTGCAGGCCAGTAAAACCCATTTCAGATTTCTGACCTCCAGAACTGGGAACCGATACATGTGTGTTGTTTTAAGCTGCTGAGTTTGTGGTAGTTTGTTATAGCAGCAGCCAGAAACGAATACAGTCGGCTTCGGAAGAAATTTATAATTTCCCAATTCCTGTTGGGCTATGAGTGCCCCCAGATGCTTGGACTGAATGAAAAGAAGAGAATCTCACATGGTCCCAAGTTTGAAAACTTTTGATTTCTACATATTCTCAAAAGATCAAAGGAAGAGCTCTCACACAAACTCCCCCACATGCTCCGCAGCAACACACTCTTTCTTTCTTTCTTTCTCTCTGTCTCTCTCACACACACACACATGCATACACGCACTTTAGAGGAAATGACTGAGAGAAGGAACGTATGTTTCAGTTGATGTTAATGGCTGAATGCCTCCATTGTGCAGATGCTGCCCAGATTCTGAAAGATGCTCTGGTAAAGGAGAGACCCAAACCCCAAACCTTTCATGCCCACTGTCAGCATTAGACATTTTCTGTCAGAAGTAACCCAACCCTTCCCTTTTAAAATGTCTGCTCTCCACACAAACATTTAAATGATGTTTGGCATGTTAAACACTTTTATCGTATCATTTAAAGTAGGTTATGAAATGTCCTCAGAGGCCTTAGGAAAATGATTGTTATTTCTTGTCTGCTAATCAGGTGAGCAATTTCTGTGTAAGTCAGGGGTGGGGTGAACAGGCTCAAAGGCCTGGGGTTCCCAGAGAGGTGGGGTTCCCTTTCTAATGAAGAACTTTGGCTGTGGGAGAAGCCTACTGATTATTTGTTTTTTTTTTTTAAATATGCTTATTTATTTTTCAGCTTGTGCAGTCTAGTTCCCTGACCAGGGATTGAACGCGGGCTCCCTGGACCACCAGGGAAGTCCAGCTACTAGTTTTGAAGCAGAGCTGAAGGCAGGGCCTCTTCTGTGCTTCTGGGGCAGTCAAGAGATGAGGTACTAGTTTTATAGTCAAGAGTGGAAGGTGATGAGTTACTTTCTGGGGGTTGCTGGTGGATATACTCTGACCATGTAGGGCACTGAAGAAGTCAGGGATTTGTGAAGAGGGGAGTCAAAGACCACAGATGCTTTTCCAATGTTGCCAGAACGTGGGACCCAGTGGACATTTCATTCTTACTCTGAGTTCAAGTTTGTTTCCTGATCCTTTATTAAATTTGTTACAGTAGTCCATCTGTTTTATGTTTTTTGGGTGTTTTTGGCCCTGAGGTATGTGGGATCTGAGCTCTCCAGATTGAACCCAGGGACTGAACCTGCACTTCCTGCATTGGAAGGGGAAGTCTTAACCACTGGACCTCCAGGGAATTCCCCATATGCAGTGGATTTTTAAGGGCAGATTAGTTTCCCCCGTAATCTATCACAGTTGGTAATTCATGAAGGTATGGTCTAGTGATTTAAGTTCTTCGAGAAGTTACTACACATAGTATGTTGTTCAGCCGCCAAGTCCTATCTGACTCTCTGCGACCCCGAGGACTGCCGCACGCCAGGCTTCTCTGTCCTTCACTCGCTCCTGCAGTTTGCTCAGATTCATGTCCAGGGAGTCAGTGATGCCATCCAACCATCTCCTCCTCTGTCGTCCCCTTCTCCTGCCTTCAGTCTTTCCCAACATCAGAGTCTTTTCCGGTGAGTCAGCTCTTTGCATCAGGTGGCCCAAGTATTGGAGCTTCAGCTTCAGCATCAGTCCTTCCAATGAATATTTAGGGTTGATTTCCTTTAGGATGGACTGGCTTGATCTCCTTGTTGTCTAAGGGACTCTCAAGAGCCTTCTCCAGCACCCCAGTTGGAATGCATGCGTCTTTTGAGCAAGATGGACAGAATGCAGTGTCCTTCTCTCTTTTGAACTTGCTGTCCCTTCACTCACTCACCCCACGAAAAGGAATGGCGTAGCGTGTAATTGTGTGATCCCAGCCACGTAACCCTCAAGTGAACCTGGGAGAAGCAGCCTCTTCCCTCTGGTTTCTTAGTGTCCCCCGAGCCACAGTGACTTCAGGTTAGTTGTTGATGACCTTTACCTTGTCACCATCATTTAAAACAGGTCGATGACTTCTCCTGAGAGGGCGCTGAGCCCCACCTTGTCTGCTGAGGTTGGCCATTTGGTTACATGCCCCACACTTGGGCATGTGCATAATATGTGAAGTCTATGTGCCTTTCCTCATTTTTTTATCTTCTTTTTTAAAAAAGATTTATTGTTTTTAAATTTCTGGCTGTGCTGGGTCTCTGTTGATTCATGCAGGCCTTTTCTGTTGCAATGAGCGGGGGCTATGCGCTAGTTGCAGTGTGAGGGCTTCTCCCTGCGGTGGCATCTCTGGTTGTGGCTCCCAGACTCTAGAGCACAGGCTCAATAGTTGTGACACGTGGGCTTAGTTTCTCTGCGGCATATGGGAACTTCCCGGACCAGGGATCGAACCCGTGTCCTCTGCATTGGCGGGTGGGTTCTTAGCCACTGAGCCACCAAGGAAGCCCTCCCCATATCTTGATGTTGTTCTGGACTGGAGGTCTAGGTCTGTTGCCTTAAACAAGACAACTACACTCTTCATCCTTAGAGAGGGACAGTTTTCCCGACAAGACCTGGACATCACTTTCCCCCAAGTTTTCATACTCCTTGTGTCCCCTTGCTATTCAAAAGTAATCTTTAAGATTAAAAACTGCACCTTGAGAAAGCTGCAACAAGAGTAACAAGGGGAAAAAGTCATGTATTTTTATAAAAACTCAGCTGCTGATCTTTTCTCTTTTATTCGAAGGTGAAAGCATTATGTAAGGAAGGTCTCATAGAGAGTTTTAGAATTTCAGAATGAAAAGAGGTCTTAGATGAACTCACCAAATAGCCAATTAATTCATTCAACCAGAAAGACTTAGTGGACACCCACTGGGTGGATTCTGTGCTGGGAACTGTGCTTATTACATGTTGAACACCGCAGCGGTGGTCTCTGTCTCACGGAGCTCATACTTTAGGGGCTGATGGACAACATTCAAGTAATTGGGGAAGAAAAATCTCTAATCAGAAGCTTAAACAAACTCAGGCAGTCCACTGCAGGAGAGGTTAGGGAACTCTAAGAGTGTATGCGGGGAAGGGACAAGATCCAGTCTGGGGGGAGGGGGCGGTGGAGGTTTGAACAGATTAAGAGGATGATCGGGGATTAATTGGAAGAAGGAGGAGGGAAGTGGGGTCTACCCAAAGGTTTGGCAGCCTGGGAGAGGGATCCTCTTGAAGTCTTAAACCAGAGTCCTTATAGAAGGAAGTCGAGTGAAGAAAGGAGAAGAGGTGATATTTTGTGAGCTGTGGTTGTCAGAATGTCCAGCAGTCAATTTAACAAGATGTCCATTTCTTTTCCCCTCTCGTTTACGGCTGCCAGTTAGACCTTTGTACTGTTCACTGGCTCCACAGTCACATCAAACAAAATAAGAAAGAGGAGGAAGTGACATGCTCACTTCTTAGGCTTTACTTTAAATCCTGGTATGGATTTATTTGGGAGGGAGTTTGAAATGGTAATCCAAAATGATCCCCTCCTTGGGACATCCATAAAATTTAATTATTTAAACATTGTTTTTAACACTTTGCTGTATTCACTTTTTTTCCCCATTGTTTTATGTTCAAAAGCATGCTTTCTAGGGTGTAATTGATTTATTCTGCCTCTTTCAGACTGTATCATTGTGTTATTATTTTTCAGTTTGTGAAAAGATATGGTCACAATATTTATATTTTTCTATAAAATCTTTGACATTTTATTAATCTACCAAATCTCCATCCTGAGAAATAACACAATATCTTTCCTGATATGGGTTTATCTGACATGCTCTACACCGTTCACCACAGGCATTTAGGTATGCAGTGTTCACAGAATTGACTGGAAATGGCTTAGGAAAATGACATGGAATATAATTTACCTCGTAAATCACTGATTCTATTAACATACATGTTCAAGATATGACTCTAAAACGTTATTTGGGAGGCAGTTTCTTAAAAAAAAATTTATTTTGTATGGGCGAATAGCTGGTTAGCAATGTTGTGATAGTTTCAGGTGACCAACGAAGGGACTCAGCCCTAGATATACACTATAGACACCCACTTCCCCCCAAACTCTCCACCCATCCAGGCTTCCATGTAACATGGAGCAGAGTTCCCTGTGCTATACAGTAGGTCCTCGCTGGTTATCCCTTTTAAACAGAGCAGTGTGTACCTGACCATCCCAAACTCCCTAACTATCCCTTCCCTTATCCTTCCCCCCGGGACGCAGTTTTACAGCCAAAGCTAGAACCCGCTCTAGAGATGCTGGGTCCAGGAGCCTTCGTTTTGGTCTCAGTTAACCACCTCATGCTTTAGGAAGTTTTAGGATAAGACTCTGGACGCACGGTCGTCTGCTGGCTTTGCCTCTCAGGGCCAGCTTTACAGCTGTCCCCTAACGAGGCAGACCTCCAGCCTCCGAACGCGCGTGGAGGTCCTCCAAGGGCCTTCCTGTAGAGACCCATTTAGACTAATGTGCTCAGGTGCTCAGTCGCGGGCGACTTTTTGCCACCCCACGGACTGTAGCCTGCTGGGCTCCTCTGTCCATGGAATTTTCCAGGGAAGAATACTAGAGTGGGTTGCCATTTCCGCCTTTCGCAGCCTGCCCACATTGGTTTATCCTATTTGCTTTATCAAGCTACCTAGCTCCCTTCTTCAGCCTCCTTTGGCTGTTAGAGAATGAAATAAAATAAGTCTTTTAAGAAATAGCTTTTATGTTCCCTGCTTTTTAAAGTGAATGCCTTCATTAAAAATGTGTATTTTTCTAGAGCCTATTATGCAGAGTGAAGTAAGTCAGAAAGAGAAAGATAAATATTGTATACTAACACATATATATGGAATCTGGAAAGATGGTACTGAAGAACTTATTTGCAGGGCAGCAGTGGAGAAACGGACATAGAGAACATACTTATGGACATGGGGAGAGGGGAGGAGACGGTGAGATGTGTGGAAAGAGTAACATAGAAACTTACATTATCATATATAAAATAGATAGCCAATGGAATCTGCTGTATGGCTCAGGAAACTCAAACAGGGGCTCTGTATCAACCTGGAGGGGTGGGATGGAGAGGGAGGTGGGGGAGAGGTTCAAGAGGCAGGGACTATACGTATACGTATGGCTGATTCATGTTGAGGTTTGACAGAAAGCAACAACATTCTTTAAAGCAATTATCCTTCAATGAAAAAATAAATTTTAAAAAATGTATGTGTTTATATACATGTTTATAAAGGTATGAGCAAGGCTTCCCTGGTAGTTCAGCTGGTAAAGAGTCTGCCTACAATGCAGGAGACATTGGTTCTATTCCTGGGTGGGGAAGATCCCCTGGAGGAGGCTAGGCTACCCTCTCCAGCATTCTTAGACTTCTCTGGTGGCTCAGCTGGTAAAGAATCCGCCTGCATTGCGGGAGACCTGGGTTCAATCCCTGGGTTGGGAAGATCCCCTAGAGGAGGGCATGGCAACCCACTCCAGTGTTCTTGCCTGGAGAATCCCATGGACAGAGGAGCCTGGTGGGCTACAGTCCGTGAGGTTGCAAAGAGTCGGATACAACTGAGCGACTAAGCACAGCATAAAGGTATGAACACATTAATGCATCAAATAATTATGAACAGTTGTTTCTATCTTGTAGGGTTTTATTTTCACTTCTTAAAATATTTTATTTTTTAATTAAAAATGTCAAGAGAGAGCCTTTTATTTAATAAAGCACAGCTTCATCAGTTTATGACTTGCTCTTCTTTTTAAAAACATTTTATTTCTGTTGAGGTATAATTGACATACAACAACACCGTATTTCTATTCTGGAGCTTTAAGTTGTATAAGAAAGAAGTCACTTGGCACACCATAATGCTTTGGAATTGGATCTGTTACAAAATTGGGCTCTGTGTGTAAGTTCATAAAAAGAGCCCACAGTTTTGTTGAAGCTCTCACCACTTAAGAGAGAGATGGGTCTGTATGTGTTGATTTTGAAGCACCAACTCTGCCAGAGACCAGGAAGATCTCTCCAAGAACCACTCTGTTTTTAACCTTTGAGTTTTTTGGGAGAAAATGAATAGGCTAGCATGTTGGAACTGTTTGTTTTAAGTAGGTTTAGTTTTGTGTTTTCAAAGCAAGATCAGAGAAAAAGGAAAATTTCTTACTCCTTATGCATGGCTTCCTAGATAAGCAGATGATTTCTAAGAAACACTGTAATATTGTTTTGAAGAATAATGCTATTTCCTTATTCATCTTTAAGGCTGTGTATTTTTTGTTTGTTTATTTGGTCAATTAAGAACAGCAATTTAAGGAAGAAAAAAGTTCATTTTTACCTATCATAGATTTCAACGGCTAAGTAATTTGAAGGTGTCTGGTTAAGAGTATATATATGTTGGTGGATCATACAAGTTGGTGAAAACCAGCATTTCCTACTCATTTCCAAGGCAGTGTAATTTGCTACTTATGCACTTGTTCACTTATGAAGAATCATAATATAAGGAAGCCACTTTCATTTTGACCTATTGAAATCATACAATATAATGCTTAAGTAATCTTAAGTTTTTCTGCTTAAGTGTATATACATGTATGTACATTGATGGATAAGGTAATTATTAAAAGTCATTGAAAAGCTGCAGAAACCAGTTATTTGTGCATTATATTTCAGATCGGCATAATACATGTTGTCAGGTTTTCTGTATCCTTGGCGGGGGGGGAAGACACATGAACCTTTACACTTTTTTATTAGTTATGTATTTTCTCTAGTTGTGGAAAGGGGGGCTACTCTTCAGTTGTGTGATGTGTGGGCTTCTCATTGTGGTGGCTTCTTTTATTGGGGCGCACAGGCTCTAGGGTGTGTAGCCTTCGGTGGTTTTGGCACGTGGGCTTACTAGCAATGGCCGTCGGGCTCTAGAATACAGGCTCAGTAGTCGTGGCGCATGGGCTTCATTGCTCCGCGGCATATGGGATCTTCCCGGATCAGGGATCGAACCCATGTCTCCTGCATTGGCAGGTAGATTCTTTACCACTGAGCCACCAGGGAAGCCCCCTAAATTTTTACTTACCACTCTCTGCTCCTTCCCTCTCAGCCGTCTCTTCCCCCACCCCATCATTTCTTCCTTGATAATAAAATGCCAACTTTGTTCAGACCTCTGCCCTCTATGCTCTTTAAGTAGGTGGTGTGATACCTGAGGGCTGAAACATGACTGGCCAGGGCTTTCATTGCTCAACTCCGTTCATTAGAATCACTCTGGGACCTTTAAATACAGATGCCTGGGCTCTGCCCAAGGAGATTCTGATTTGCTGGTCTGGGGTAGGACATGGCTTAAGCCCTTTAAATGGGTTCTTTGTAACTTGTAGCTGAAAGCGTTAGAATTGACAGCATAAGTAAGGTGACCACAGAATTCATCATTCAACTCTGAAATGTTCCTCAGTGTCCTCTGAATTCCTGCCTCCCACTCTTAGGCTTTTGAAGTGGTTTGGGCCTAGCACACTTTTATTCCGGCGTGAAAACATTAGTGGGTTGTTTTGCTTCATCAGCACTTTCTCAGGTAAATCAGGTTGTGTGTGTTTTAAGCTCTCGACACTGACTTCATTAATGACACCTTTGAGGTAACACAGTGTGATGGTTGTCGGTCACTGAATTCTGGGAAGCTGTTTCTGGTTCCAGAGAGATGAAGTTGATAAAGACTAGAGGGCAGAATATGAAAAGAGCTTAAAGATGATCTGTGAACAAATCATAAAACTAAAGTCATAAACACCTGCCAAACAAATCCACATAAGGAAAATGTGTTTTTAAAAAAGCAGTGCTGAATTCATAAAAGGCCAAATAACCAAAATGTTCTTAGAAGGAAAAACATACACAATGAAGAAAACATTTAAAAAAGAAAGTCTTGATAAAATCTGATCTCTGGTGGTAAATGCTATTTCTCAATCACATCTAAAATTTTACTCTGAATTATGTGTTCTGGTTGACAGCTTTGTTCATTTTTTTCCCTTGAAAATGAATAGTCAGTGCATGCTAAGTTGCTTCAGTCATGTCTGCCTCTTTGCAACTCTATGGACTGTAGCCTGCCAGGCTTCTCTGTCCATGGGATTCTCCAGGCAAGAATACTGGAGTGGGTTGCCATGCCCTCCTCCAGGGGATCTTGTGGATTTTCCTTATTTCAACTCCCTTATGTGTTATTGTGTTAACTTTCCCTGCCACACTCAGATGAAAGGTATTATGACATTCAAGATGAGTAATGATGTAAGGAGAACTTCCTCTATTGTTTATCAGTGCAATTTCAAAACATTCTGTCCCAGGAAGAGATGACAGTGACTCAGAAAATCCTGTTGGATTTGAATGATATTGTAAGAAACCATTTGGAAATCACCGTCTGACATTTGGGCACCTGGGGCTCTGACCTCATTCCATTGCCCCACTTCCTTATACATTTAATTTTGAGGGTGCCATTCTTTTTAGGGCTACGACTGGTTTCTTGTCCACACTGATGAATTCATTGCATAGCAATGAACCCGAGTTATCACTACTGATGGTTTGGTTCTTGCTCTTAGAAATGTTTCTTCCTTGGCTAAGTGGGCTCGAATGCACCTCTAGCAATTTTTGCTTTTTTAAAATCCAGCTTTCAATTTTCATCTAGTCCTTCATCCAGACCTTCCTTGTGGGTATGTATGGAGACTGGCTTTTGTCTTACTGTTTTCCAAGAATGAAAGGGGCTTTAGGCACAAGAGTTTTAGGAACGTTTTGGTCCCCAAGGCTGAATACAATTTTCAGTTGTATCTTCTACAAGTATTTCTGATGGGTACAGACATGCCCAACTATGGTAGTCTGTGTGGACTGTCTTAAAAATGAATTGTTATTATTAAGGGTTTGATGGAAAAACTTCCCAGGAAGCCTTCTGCTTTGAATGCTGGTGGGAAGAACCCGTTAGATGAAGCACACCAAACACCGGTCCCTTTCCTGCCTTCCCTCTCTCTTGCACCTCCTGTGAGGAAGCCCTGGTCCTAACGGTTTGTGAACAATTTGAGTAGCTCCCTCATATTTCTCTCCTGGAGTAATTAAACATCATTTCTTGGAAATGTAAACAAGAGACTTAGAATTCAGTTGCGGTAATGCATTTGGCAGAGGAATTGCGTGTTGGGAAAAGAAAAATATCCTGGAGTGAGTTTCAGTTTTGCAGATAAGGAAACTGGCTTTATTTAGCCAACTGGAACAATACTGGACCTTGTACCCTGATGACAGACTTTCTCTTCCCAGAGTCTACCTGGGCTCAAGACCAACTTCCAAATAAAACTTGAAAGTAAATGGCACCAGACAGAAACTGAGCCCTAAAAACTAAGTTTTTATGCTACGGTTCCATAAAAATAATTTATTTGCCTTCAGAATGAGCTTATAACAGAACCATGGCCTGAGAGACAGCTTTGCCTCTGCCCTTAAGATGACAGTATCCTTCCACCTCCTGTCCTTGGTTGTAAGCCTGGCCTGTAAAAAAATAACAGGGAGAACGTGGTGCAGGTGCATGTTGGGAGGGGACTGATGTTTATCTATTATTTAGTGAGCTTCTAAAAATGAAAGTTAAGTGTAACTTCTTAAGTCACTTCCAGGTTCCTCCCAGAGAACTTTAAATGGTACTGTATTGAAAAACAGAAGTGAACTATCATTTTTTAATTTATTTTTTAACTGGAGGAAAATCGCTTTACAATGTTGCGTTGGTTTCTGCTGAACAACAATGTGAAACAACCATAATTATACATATATCTCCTCCCTCTTTAGCCTGCCTCCCTTCCCCCCCCATCCCACCCTTCGGGGTCATCACAGAGCTGGAGCTGAGCTCGCTGTGCTAGAGAGCACCTTCCCACCAGCTATCTGTTTTATCCACAATAATGTATATAAGTCAGTGCTGCTTTCTCCATTCGTCTCAACCATAAAAAGGAACAAATTTGAGTCAGTGGTAGTGAGGTAGATGTACCTGAAGCATATCATACAGGGTCAAATAAGTCAGGAAGAGAAAAAGAAATATCATATGTTAAAGCTTATATGGAATCTAGAAAAATGGTACTGATAAACCTACTTGCAGGGAAGGAATCGAGATGCAGATGTAGAGACTTATGGTCATTTTTTTTTTTTAATACCTCAGAATAAATCTTGTTTTCTGTTGTGAGAGTAAGTGATCTGAAATTTCTTGTTTTATACATGTTTTTCAGAGGTGGTGTCACGAAATGGTCAGACGGTCTGTTTCAGGTGAATAGCTTTCCAGGCGGGCTCCTGGGTGAGGGCAGATGTCTTTGGGGTTGTTTGTATTAATACCTGAATGCTTTGGAAGGGAGGTCGAGGGGTCATCCTCTCAGGCAGAGGACTGCGGAGAATTTAGACACAACTTTGGACCCAGGGCCAGGAGAACTTGGCTCTCATCCCGGGACCAGTGACCTGCTAGCTGCGTGGGCAAGTCGGTGCGTTTGTCCGAGCCTGCCTGCTCCCTTCTGTGAAGCCAGGGTGTCGGCTCCTCTGTGTGGTCGCCTCCAGCACTGTTTTTGTGAGCTGGAGCTCACATCTGAAGCAGGAAGTCGCAGAGGGTCGTCTGAGCTGCCCTCCTGCGCGGCTGGGGAGGCTGAGAGGGGCCGCCGTGTGGCAGGGGCAGGGTCTTCGCAGGCCAGTCTGGACTTCAGGTTCCCCAAAGGCGCCAGTCTTAGATGTGCCTGACCCTCCTCTTTAAAAGGCAGACTTCAAGCCTGCTCTCTGTTGCAGTTAGGTGGTCTTACTGTCTTAGACTTATTTACTTAGATTCTCCTTAGAAATTGATCATTTTAAGAAAGTACCTTAAAGAAGATAAAAGCTCTCCTCCGAGATGGGCCCCAGAGATTTTTTTTTTCCAACCTGACAAATTGTCATTTTCTTCAGGGCAGCAATGGAGAAACAGACATAGAGAACAGATTTACAGACATGGGGAGAGGGGAGGAGAGGGTGAGATGTAGGAAAGAGTGACGTGGAAACTTACGATGCCATATGTAAACTAGGTAGCCAATGGGAATCTGCCTTAGGGCTCTGGGAACCCACACGGGGACTCTGTGACAATCTAGAAGGGTGGGATGGGGCCGGAGATGGGAGGGAGGTTCGGGATGGAGGGGACATGGGTGTACCTGTGGTGATTCTTGTTGATGCGTGACAGAAAACCACAAAATTCTGTAAAGCACTTAACCTTCAACTAAACAAATGAATAAAGTGGCAAAAAGATGTCATTTCCTCATATCATATTGGTCTATTCACTTATTCTTTCATTTTTTAGATAAAAAAATTTGAAGTATAGTCAATTTACAGTGTTATGTTAGCTTCAAATATACAGCAAAGTGATTCAGTTTTGTACGCACACCCACCCAAACACACATTTTTTTTAATATTCTTTTCCATTATACAAGATATTGAATGTAGTTCCCTGTGCCATACAGTAGGATTTTGTTGTTTATCTGTTTTTTATATAGCAGTGTATGTTAATCTCAGGGCTTCACAGGTGGCACTAGTGGTAAAGAACACGCCTGCCAGTAAAGGAGACATAAGAGATGTGGGTTCAATCCCTGGGTGGGGAAGATGCCCTGGAGGAGGGCATGGCAATCTGCTCTGGTATTCTTGTCTGGAGAATCCCATGGACAGAGGGGCCTGGTGAGCTATAGTCCACAGGATTGCAAAGAGTCGGAAAGGACTGAAGCGACTTAGCACGCGCGAATGTTATCTCAAACTCCTAATTTACCTCTTCCCCCTTTGATTACCATAATTTTGTTTTCTGTGAGTCTGTTTCTGTTTTGTAAATAAGTTCATTTGTATCTTATTTTTTAGATTCCACATAGAAGTGATATCATGATATTTTAAAGATATTTACTTAATAATAAATAATTATTATTTAATAATAGATAAATATCTGGCTGTGGTGGGTCTTAGTTGCAGCATGTGGGATCTAGGTCCCTGGCCAGGGATCTAACCTTGGCTCCCTGCACTGGAAGCATGGAGTCTTAGCTACTGGATCCACAGGGAAATCCCCTTTGTTTGATATTCATTAAGTATTTTTGAGAGTCTATGGAGCTAGTTGGGCATGAAGATAAATCAGACATAGCCCCTGTCTTCTGGAAGCTTTATACCCTGCTAGTGACACCTCAGTGTATCCTATAGGCCATGTATATGAGTGTTGCTCTACTAAAATAGTGTGCGTGCCAAGTCACTTCAGTCGTGTCCTACTCTTTGTGACCTCGTGGACTGTAGCCCACCAGACTCCACTCTCATGGGATTCTCCAGGCAGGAATACTGGAGCGGGTTGCCATGCCCTCCTCCAGGGGATCATCCTGACCCAGGGGTCAAATCTGCATCATCTGAGACCCCTGAACTGCAGGTGGATTATTTACCATTGAGCTACGAGGAGGCCCAAATTATAGCTCCTTCGAATTTTAGCAGAGCCTGGTGTGTAGGAAAATTATTCTCTGGTGTTGGCTGCACTGAATTTTGCTTTGCTATTTTTCCCTAAACTTAAAGAATAAAGACAAGCTGCTGCCTGAATCATAAGTATAGCGGTGTCTTCTGCATTTGTGGTGGGGATGATGTTGAGGACATGGGACAGGAGACTACAGCAGCCTTTCAGGAATGTCTCACTGGGCATTTCTTCAAAGCCTACATTTAATAAAAAACAAAACAACGACAACAACAAAACTTAGTGTACCCTGAATACTTTATAGGGTTTTCCCCCTGTAACTCTTCATTTCCTATTTCATCAGTCATGCTTGTTTTTGTTTAATTTTAGTTTTGGCCATGAGGAGGTGCAGAGTTGAATTCTTCTAGTATACATGCAGAAACTCACTGCCTCTGTGGATCTTCCTCTATCATATTTTCCCTGTGTGGGTTTTATTAATTTTATTGCATTGTTACTAGGTGAAATAATAACTGTTATATGTATGGTGTTTCACAGTTTACAGAGATGTTTAGGAAAATCTTAGCGGATTCTTGGGATTTTTAGCTTCATATCCTAAATATCCATTTAAAATATTTTCTTCTGACTGCTTTTAGTTTAAGAAGTTGGGTTTGAAGCAGTGACCAAGTGTTTCCAGAGAATTAATTAAGGAATGAATTATTCAGCCAAACAGGCTTAAAATGAGGGTCCTGGTTTGAAAGACAGAGGCAAGGAGATGGTAACGTTATAGAAAAGATATGTCAGTATGGAAACCATCCTTGGGGTAATTTTTTTTCTTAAGAAAAAGATGACACACAAACAGCTTGGTGTTTGAAGTCAGAAGAAAGGAAAGCGAACATTAGGCTGTTGGATTGGCATGCATTTTACTACTATTTTTCCTTTGGAAGCTGGAGCAAATTGTGTGCCTTGTGGATTTCATGTGTTGAGAATTTTATTTTATTTTATTTTTTTCCATTTATTTTTATTAGTTGGAGGCTAATTACTTTACATCATTGCAGTGGTTTTTGTCATACATTGAAATGAATTAGCCATGGATTTACATGTATTCCCCATCCCGGTCCCCCCTCCCACCTCCCTCTCACCCGATCCCTCTGGGTCTTCCCAGTGCACCAGGCCTGAGCACTTATCTCATGCACCCAACCTGGGCTGGTGATCTGTTTCACCCTGTGTTGAGAATTTTATATAAAATAGATCCTTATGTTGAAACATTTCCTAAATCCTATACCCACATACTCAGGCCTGGTATTACTACTGGAAACACATTTTCCAGAATGCTAGAATTGCATTTTATTTCTTTTACTAGTAAATGAAATATATTTTTAAGAGAAAGAGTATGTTTAGTTTCCTTTTGATTCAATAACAATTTAAATTATGAATGGAGATCATGTAATTTTGGTGTCTCTGTTGGGCTGGTAAATTATTTGGTCTCAGTGATTCATTTTCGCATTTTCAGATTTGACTGATACAAAGAGATATGGAGTGCACACTCCTCACCAGATCTGTCTCCAGCCACTCAGTTCACCTCCTTGCAGGCAACCAGGTTACCACATTCTCGTATATCCTTACTTAGGCACAAACAAATAGGAAAGGTTATTATCATTTTTTTCCTATTTTTACACTAATGATGACATGCTGTGTTCATTCTTTTATGGTGTATGCATTTATGTTCAGTTAACTCCTACAGGAAAAAATGGTAAGTATAGAATACATTGCAAGCCTGTAGTATTCTCCAGTAGGAACAGGTGTGGGACCCCAAGGACAGGGTTGTAATCATTACTGGAGCCTTGCTCAGGTAACTCATCAGGTGTGGAGTGTGTTGCAGGGAAGTGGTCTGTGGATAATCTGCCGGATTTTTCTAGAACAATGATGGGTTGTGCTGCTGCAGGGACTTGTTGCTGTTGGTCAGTCGCTCAGTCGTGCACATCTCTGCGACCGCACGCACCGCACACCTGGCTTCCCTGTCCTTCACCGCCTCCCGCAGTTTGCTCAAACTCACGTCCATCGAGTCTGCGGTGCCTTCCAACCATCTCATCCTCTGCCGTCCCCTTCTCCTCCTGCCTCAGTCGTTCCCAGCATCAGGGTCTTTTCCAGTTAGTCAGCTCTTGCCACCAGGTGGCCCCAGGTTCCTGCATGGCAGGTAGATTCTTTCCACGTGAGCCACCAAGGGAAGGCCACGGAAGCTTACTTTTTGCCTAATTTTTGCCTTTGGAATTGGACATTTCTTTTCTCTTTCACACTGTAAACTTTTTATTTTGTGTTGGGATATGGCCCATTAACAATGTTGTGATAGTTTCAGGTGAACATGGAAGGGACTCAGTCATACGTATACGTGAATCCATTCTCCCCCAAATCCCGCTCCCATCTAGGCTGGCACACAACAGCAAGTAGGGTTTCATGTGCCATACCATAGGTCCTTGTTGGTTATCCATTTTGAATATAGCAGTGTTGGACTTGGACATTTCCATGCCTCCTATTTAACTTTTATTTATGACTTTACGCAATTTGCAGGGATATTGAGTAAATCATTAGCTGGTGATAACTTTTATTTATTTTGACTGCTGGGTCTTCATTGCCGTGCGGGCTTTTCTGTGGTTGTGGCGAGCAGGGGCTGCTCTCTAGTTGGTGTGCGCAGGCTTCTCATCGTGGTGGTTTCTCTTGTTGCACAGCACCGTCTCCAGGGTGCTGGGGCTCAGTAGCTGTGGTTTCTGGGCTCTCGATCACCGGCTTAGTAGTTGTGGTACACCGGCTTAGTTGCTCCCTAGCACGTAGGATCTTTGTGGATCAGGGATTGAGCTTGTGTCTCCTGCATGGGCAGGCACATTCCTTAGCACAGAGCCATCAGAGAAGCCCCTTACTTTATATCACATGCTGAAATGTTGTGGGGAAACTTCCTGTCTTTCCGGGCTTTTGTAAGAAATGTATGATTCATTGGGTTCTGACTGCATTTAAGGGGAACTGGTTCTGGCATCGTGGGCTCTGAGAACAGCTTCCGTGTCCTGATCAGCCATGCCCACACATGCTCCTTCTCCCTGAGACCTTCCTCTTCATGCTCTGCACCTCAGAACCCGAGAGATTTGGGGGGTCGTTAGAGTAGAGCTACTTGTGAGCACATTTTCTTGGACCTAGCAGCCTTTTCACCCCGCTTCCTCAGCCCAGACAGAAGGTCTTCCAGGGTAAGTGCAGTCAATCGGATATTTCTCCACCTGCAAAATGGCCTTTGCCAGCCTGTGGGAGGCGCACCACAGGTGCGGTGTGGCCTTTGCACCCGTCCTTTTCCCACTTAGCCCCGAGTGGCTTCAGGGCCAGAGCTGCGCTCACCCCCAGGTTCCACCATGCACGCTGAGTGAATGGCGGCCAAGCTGACTCTCCAGAGGTCAGCTCTGAGTGCAGGCGGGTGAATGCCATACAGACAAGTTCAGACAAAAATTCTGTCTTCGGTTTGGAAGCCAGAGTAGGAAACCATAAAAGGTTATTGAGCAGGAGAGTGACAGGCTTCCATGTGCCACCTCGTTAATTAATTCTCTTGGCTTTAGATGAGGGGAGAGGTTGGGATGAGACTTTTGACAAAGTCTTGGTGAGCAGTGATAGAGCTCTGCAGTACTTACTTCCCATTGCTCTAACTAAATTTCTCAGGAAACAATAAATCTTATATTAGATGTATACAATAAGCTTGATGTTATAATACCCTTCATAATATGAAGTTATAGAAAGCCTAGTATAGTAAGGGAATATACTAGTAAGGGAGTTAGTTACCACTTTATAATCAAAAAGGATAATATTTTAAAAATTAATTTATTCATTTTAATTGGAGACTAATTACTTGACAATATTGTAGTGGTTTTGCCATTGACATGAATTAGCCATGGGTGTACATGTGTCCCCCATCCTGAACCCCCCTCCTACCTTCCTCCCCATCCCATCCCTCAGGGTCGCAAAAAGGATATTATTTTTTACAGTGTCTTCTGATGGTAAAATAGGAAACTCACTAAGTGGATGGGAGTGTTGCTTTGAGAAGTTTGCATTCATGAATCCTGCAGAACTTCATCTAATCCCTTCTATATACCTGGAGAAGGAAATGGCAGCCCACTGCAGTATTCTTGCCGGGAAAATCCCATGGACAGAGGAGCATGGTGGACAATAGTCCATGGGGTCACCAAAAAGTCGGACACAACTTGAGCAACTTTCATTTCACTTCACATCTTTATGCTCTTAGAAGCTGGAAGGGTTTAGAAGGTGGATAAGATGCAGGCTTATTTTACTTGTGTTCCAAACATTGGACTTGAAACATAAAGCAAATGTTGCATTATTCTTCCCTAGGTAATCGAAATTTCCACGAAGTGTTATGTATTGATCAGTCCTGAGTAAATTGAATTAAATGGAATGTGCTAACAGAAGTTGCTATTTAAAGAAGCCCTGTGATGGGAACTTCCCTGGCGATACAGTGGTTAAGACTGTGTGTGCCTGATGCAGGGGCACGGGTTTGATCCTTGGTTGGGGAACTGAGATCCTGCATGGTGTGCAGCCAAAATAAAAATAAACACTCTACAAAAAAATTAAGTAAAACAAAGAGGTGACACTTTTGTGAAATAAAGAACTTTAAAACACTGAAGTCTAAATAAGCACACTTTCATTTCTATGATTCTTCCCAAGGCAGGGTATCCTGTATCTTCAGTGTTGATTGAATTCTCATTGGCCAACCATTTGCTTGGTTAAGAGAGTGTTTGTGTATTAGTCGCTCAGTTGTGTCCGACTCTTTGTGACTCCATGGACTGTAGCCCACTAGGAGCCTCTGGCCATGGGACTGTACAGGCAAGAATACTGGAGTGGGTTGCCATTGCCTTCCCCAGAAGAGAGTGTATCATTAACCAACTCCGTGACATTGGAACCCTCCAAAGGATGTAAATCTTCCAACGCTTTACAATCTCAACCATTAAATAGATTTACATTCTCTTCAGCTTGGGTGGGTGTGATTTGCATCTTTCTTAACAGACAAGCATCTGCAAGTATTTTGCCTGCAGAAGCTCATTAAAAGTCAGTGCAAATCCTGCCAGTGTCTCTAGCAGCAGGCACCAACTTGCAGAACCCTTGTAAGTGGATCGTGTTCCCAGGATCAGTGAAGATTCCACGCTTGTTTCATGCTGCCATGAAAGTTTCATCCTGGAAGACATCCTGTGAGCACACCACTCAGGCAATGCTGATTTTTCATAAACCCCAGGGGAACTGTCAAAGAACCAGACAGCTTGTCACTTGAAAGGGAAATAAAAATTCTCAGGTTGTTAATTTGTTGAAATTAATTTATGCTACGAATTAAGCTAAGAAAATGTACTTCCGAATTTGAACAACCAGACAGCCTGCAGAAATTTCCAGCCATGTTCAGGAGCGCCATGGTAAAGCTGGCATTTCTGTCAAGGTCCTTTACCACTCTCTTTCATTTTTGTTTAAAAAAAAAAAGTTTGCAATTAGTAATTTCAGTGAAGCTGCTTTCTTGTGTCATATTGCTCATTGAGCCGAAGCCTTTTGGGAAAACAGAATATGGAGAGAGACCCAGGGTGTCATAGCTGATCCCCCTGGCACGTGTCCCAGAGAAAGCAGGGCTGGAAGCTCTCAGTGTAGTTAAAAGATGCTGGTCTGTCATTTGCATCCACTGAAACTGAGCACAAGATTTTAGAGGGGGCTTTATATTCTACTTTCGCCGAGAGCAGCTGGTGAAGGGCTGCGGATTCTGTGTGAGCTGGGGACCTGTCATCTGGTGTGTTTCGTGCAATCCTGCCTCATCTTGGGAGCAATTTCTGGGACCTAATAATGATAGTAATGCATCCTCTTGGGGAAGGGTAATGCTTGCGGTTGTTTAGAATGTCCAGACTAGGTAGGGGCTTTGGCATAAAGGTGGTTAGTGGTGAGAGAAAGCAGATATTTAATAAAAGGATAGTGATGAGGAGAAGGCAGATCTTCTGGATAAGGAAAGCCACAAATACATGATTAAGAGCCTTTCAAAATGTTTATAAAGTGATAGCTTTTCAGTACCAGAAAGGCAAAGTGTCCAATCTCTAGCTTCCTTTATAAAAACCTACTTCATCCTTGGAGGGTGACTCCTTTTGTTGTTCAAAGTCAGCCTTTTTCTCCAGGGATATGTTTAATTAATCCCATCATCTTCCATTAGTGATTGTGCCAATTTGATCATTTTTTTTCTCTTCTGCTGCCCCACCCCCTCTCCTTGACTCCAAGAATAATTAATGCAACCGTGACTCTTTTTACCTTGCAATACATTTTCTGCAGGCTGAGTTTATGTAAGATTATAAAATAATCTGTGTGGGCGAAATAGAGCACACCATTGTAAGAGCTGCTTTCATTCGTTTTCGTTCTCTGATGTTGGGTTTGACTGCTGTGGAGTTTGAGGATGGATATGTTCTACATCTTATTAAAGAAAGCACTTTGAGAAGCCGCCAGGATCCACCAAACTGAGTTTCAGAATGACCTCCCCTTAGCAGTCCCTCAGTTTCTCCCCATTCCTAGCCCATCCCTGCTCCCTAAGACATGGGCTGTTGCAGCTGATACATTTCCATTTTCAATGGAATTTTTCATTTTTTCCTTGGTAAGAGGGCACAACTGCCTCTTAAAATGGTTTGGATATCAGGAGATCCACAGAGTTGAAAAATCTTGCAGGGAATCGGTGGAGCCTGAAGGGATTCTGCTGTAAGTAGTCCCAAACAGGTGCAGGACTGGGAGGGTGGCAGGGGGAATTCCTTGCAAAGTTAGAATTCTGCTGCTTATCTTGGGGCACAATTTGTTTCAGCCAGCATGAAAGAAAAAAGAATGGAAAACACTGCTAACGCCTTTGGAGTGACCTAGGGATATTATTGATGGGAAAAATCTCAATGTTGTGAGCTTAATACAGCCACTCCAAATCTGTGAATTACTTTTTCAAGGAACAGTTTAACCTTTGTTGCAACAGCATTTACTTGTAGAGTGGAATATTATACTAGAAGATTTATTACAATCGGTGGTCTTCCTCCCACTGAAACTCTTCCTGTTACTTTCTTTCTAGATTTATTTTTTTCATTTTGGCTGCTCTGGGTCTTTATTGTGGCACACGGGCTTAGTTGCCCCTTGGCACGTGGGATCTTAGTTTGCCGACCAGGGATTCAACCCATGTCCTCTGCATTGGAAAGTGGATTTTAAACCATGGGACCACTATGGAAGTCCTCCTATTACTTCCTTACCTCAAAGCATTCAGTAGTGGACTTCTCTGGCAGTCTAGTGGTTAAGATTCTACACTTCCTATGCAGGGAACATGGACCAGGGATTGAACCCAAGATCCCACTTGCCTTGTAGCCAGAAAAACAAAAACCAAGAAACCTTCAGTATCTTCAACAGCCTCTAGGTCATCTTGACAGTCTATTCACCCTCACGCTCGCCATTACCCCTGTTTTGCCCGGGTTCTGGTCGTACCTGCCGGCTTTACCTGTCTGGATGCGCAGCCTTCTCCCTGCCCGCATACACTCAGGGATACCGTTGGCACGTGGGGCTTAAGCTTAGGTGTCTCCCCGTCCTTGTCTCCCTCAGTCCCTGTTAGGACTGCCTGCGTTCAAATGCCTCTCACATCTGCTGCTGTCCCTGTGATCCAGCTCTCCACCGCTCTGAACAGATCTCCCTATAACAGCAGCTTAGATCAACAGCCATCATTTACTTTGCCCATCAACCTAGAGTGTTGGCTGGGCACAGCTGGGGGTTAGTGACGAGTCTGACGTGGTCACAGTCAGAGCATGCTGGCTGCTCACCAAAGAGGCTCTTTTGCTTGCAGGGCTGGTGCAGGGGCGGGGAAGGTCCCACCCATGGGGGCTGGAACTTCTGGGGCATCTAGGGCCTCTCTTTCTCAGTATCTTCCTCCACATGGCAGCCTCGGACAGTTAGATTTCTGCAGTTTCCCGGAGTCAGTGTCCCAAGAGAGGCTGGCAGGACCTGGCTGGCCTGAAAGGCTCGCAGAGTGACGTCTGCCACATTGAGTTCATCAAGGGGGTCACACGGGGGGCCGGGGTGCGTAGACCCCATGTCTTAGTGGGAGGAGTATCTTAGAATGAGGGAACATGTGTTTATTTTTAATTGTGAGAAAATATACATAGAATTTACTACCTCAACCATTTTTAAACATACACAGTTCAGTGATGTTCGGCACATTCACCTTGTTGAGCAGCCACATCCACCCACAGGGCTTCTATCTCAAAATATGAAACTCTGTACCCGTTAAACTACCCAGCTACCCACTTTCCGATCCCCCAGACCCTGGAAGCCACCATTCTGCTTTATGTTGCTATGAACTTGATGACTCTGAGTACGTCTCATGAGCAGAATCACATAGTAGTTGTCTTTCTGAGTCAGGCTGTTGTTACTTAGCACAGTGTCCTTAAGGTTCATTCAAGTTGCAACGTGTGTTGGAATTTCCTTTCTAAGGCTGGATGGTATTCCATTGTATGCATATACGGTGTATCGTTTATCCTCTGTTGATGGACACTTGGGCTGCCTCCACCTGTTGGCTCTTGTGAACAATGCTGTTATGAATATGGCTGTGCAATGCAGGACGTGTTTTAAACTCACCAAGCTGTTTTGGTTCATTCTGTCTTTTGAGGTCATTTTCTTTGGACTGGAAATACCTGAGAGCAGGAACAGTGAGTGTCCGTCTTTAAATCCCTAGGGCACAGCATAGGCAACAGAAGTATTTGTTGGATGAGTAATGTATGGGTGGATAAATGAGTGGAAGGATTGGTGATAGCTACTCTAAATGGAAGGTGGAAGGTTTTAATTTCCTAAGCCTGACAAGGGCCATATTGGGTCATACTGAAGATGGGGCCATCCCATAATGTGCCAAGTCCTATTCTGTTGTTTTGATAGACCTACTGGTAGAGTCTGGCACAGAGTCAGCTTTTATTAAATACAGATTGAGTTGAGTTAAATTGCAATTGGGAAATGGGTGATGAACTCAAAAGGCTACGTTTTAATAATTTTTCATCATTATAGTCTTCCACTGTGCTTAATACACGGTCTTGTACTGAGAAATTTCCTGGGTAATTCAAGGAGTTGTAAAGTAGTCGTTTCCTTTGTTTGTTGGTTAGTTTTTACTTAATTTCGTTTTAAGCCTGGCAACCTTGATAATGACTGCCAAACTGTGTGATGTTAGACTTAATTTTTATTAGTTAAGTTTTAGCCCTTTTTAATGTGCTGACATGGATGGAAAAGAGCATATGTATTACATACAAAATCAATAGCGATTCACTTTTCTTTGTTTTCTTTCATTATTCGAATGCCCCTGTAAGTGGGTTTATGCAAAAAAAGAAAAGAAGAAAAGAAATCCCCCAAAACAAAAGTGAAAGTGATGGTAATATCCTGACTGTCTGTTTTATTGTAAATGAGATAACGCAAGGCTTATCGTGATGGAGCGGGGCTCGCGCAGCCCTCAGCATGCAGCCATTGCTATGCATCCTTGTTCGGCCGCTCAGTCGTGTCTGACTCTCTGCGACCCCGTGGCCTGCAGCACGCCAGGTTTCCCTGTCCTTCACCGCCTCCCGGAGTTTTTTCAGATCACCACCAGACACATCCACAGCTGAGTGTCGCTTCCGCTTTGGCTCAGCCGCTTCATTCTTTCTGGAGCTATTAGCAGTTGCCTTCTGCTCTTCCCAAGCAGCATATTGGACACCTTCTGACCTGGACGGCTCATCTTCCTGTGTCGTTTCTTTTTGCCTCATCATACTGTTCATGCGTTCTCACAGCCAGAATACCGGGGGGTTCGCCATTCCCTCCTCCAGTGGACCTCATTGCTCCGCACCATTACGGGGTAGTGGGTCCAGCCGGGACCCACTGGTGGTCCCCGCCCGCTGGTAGCCAGCTGTCAGCGATCCACCGTCAGTGGTCCTGTACCATAGTGGGTCCCGACCGCTAACAACCAGCGGTGGAGAAACCACAGTGAGGGGGGATCAGACTGTAGCCGAGTGGTGGTCGTGAGCTGGAGAGGGAGGTGAGGGCGGACCCTGCGTTCTCCCTGAGGCCCTCCAGCTCACCCGACTTCCCGATGTTTTAGGGCTGTTTGGCCCCACCGTGTGTTGGGTGCAGGGACTTGTGTTTTGGTAGCAGTACTTCCTTTAATTTCTTCATATGTGTTCTTCAGATTAATGTTTGAGGAATTGGTTGGGAGTTTTCATCTACCTCACACGTCTTTTATATGGACATGTGGTAAAAGGAAATAAGCCTTGGATTTGGAGTCAGATGGACTTAGGTTTGGGTTTTGATTCTGTCATTTACTTGTAAATATACTATTTGGAGTGCTTCCCAGGTGCTGCTAGTGGTAAAGAACATGCCTGCCAATTCAGAAGTTGTAAGAGATGCAGGTTCCATCCCTGGGTCAGGAAGATCCTCTGGAGGAGGGAATGGCAACCCATTCCAGTGTTCTTGCCTGGAGAACCCCATGGACAGAGGAGCCGGGGCGGGGGGCGGAGGGTGGGCTGCGGAGGGTGGGCTATGGTCCAAAAGATTACAAAGAATCAGACACGATTGATGTGAGTTTGTACAAATACTATTTGGAAAAAGGGGGAAAGTAGAAATAATAATAGTTTCTCTTGGCCAATTGCAAAGATTCAGTTCAACTCAACTGGCCCGTATCTGAAAGTATATGTGTATATGTGAAATTTGGAAAGTAACGTTTTGGATTTCAGCGTGCTTCTGCCTATACTGGTGTTTGTAAATGTAATGACAGGTCCATCTTTCTGGAAAGTAAGGTAGTGAGAAGGGATGCTTCTATTTCTGACTCTGCTTTTATCATGGAGCTTTAGATAAGGCTGGATTTTTATTTGACAGATGGGGAGATTGAGGCCCAGAGGACTGAATGAACCTTGCAAGTCCTGTAACATGTGAGAGGCAGAGCTGGGGAGCAGAGGAGTGAGAGGCAGAGTTTGTCCAGTGTTCTGTTGTGTAGCTAGATTGCTGCCTGTCATACTGTTTTCCCAGTCTTCCCCTCCCCTTCTTCCTCCTTCTCAACCTGATCCACCTTCCGTTAGTGTAGGCACATGTGTATACACACACAGACACACACAGACACACAGACACACACACACACAGACACACACACACACAGAACACACACACAGACACACACAGAGACATACACAAAGACACACACACTGACACACACACACACACACACACACACACACAAGGCAAAGGTCTAGAAGGATGCAGCGTCCATTCTCCTTTCCAGTGGGAACTGCCAATACCATTCCTGGCTACCCATGGCCTATGGTTGTTGGTCACTTCTGCAGTAGCTCATTTTGAAGGGCTAATTCTATTAATAATTCTTTTTTTCTGGGTTTTCCTTTTCATTTGTAGTTTTGAGACCCATGTGATATCTTTGAAGTACCTGCATTATTTTCTCTTTCTCTCAGTGTCCATGGACCAAATGACCATGCCAGGATCTCAGTAAAAGCTTGATATACACATACCTGAAAACCTCCCATTCCACAAAATCACACATCAGAAAGAATATGGTTTACAGGAAATAGAGGGTCAGGGCACATCTAAGACGTGGGTCTCCACATGCTCAGGCTGTGGGGACATCTGGCATGGTGGGCCATGTGCTGCATGGAGCTTCAGCTTCGTGATACACTGTGTCCAGCAGCTGTCACCTCCAGGTGCAATGCCGTGATGGGGCAGACCTGCATGAACAGCGTGACTCTTGTTTTATGCTACAGCCAGCCCCCTATTGGCTGTCCAGCCCATGTGACCGAAAATGTCGGGTAGTGACAGAAATACCTAGTGTTACTGATGCCACTGAACATCACTGAACATACCCACTGGATTACTCATAGAGTAATGAAGACTCTTGAGAGCCCCTTGCACTATAAGATCAAACCAGTTAATCCTGAAGGAAATCAAGCCTGAATATTCATTGGAAGGACTGATGCTGAAGTTGAGTTCCAACACTTTGGCCACCTGATGCGAAGAGCCGACTCATTGGAAAAGACTCTGATGCTGGAAAGATTAAAGGCAAAAGGAGAAGCAGACGGCAGAGAAAGAGATGGTTAGATAGGATCACTGACTCAATGGACATGAACTCGAGCAACCTGCGCGAGATAGTGGAGGACAGAGGAGCCTGTTGTGCTACAGTCCATGGGGTCACAATGAGTTGGACATGACTTAGCAACTGAACAACAATGTTTACAAAACGCTTTGAATGTTTATTCATTTTGGACATGTCAGTGGCCTCCATTAAATATCCCCGAACACCAGAAAATAAATATATCTCATTGGGTTTTCTTAAGAAATTTAATGCAATGTTCCTGGTAAACTATGGAAACAAAAAAATGGCCAAAGGCTACAGTGGAGAGCTTCCTGTGGCTTTTGAACTTGTGGTAAAATCAATGAGCTGAACTGCAAACTGGGAGACCAGGATAGGATCCTTTATAGGAACAAAAAGACATCTTTCCCCACTTAATGAAACAGTGTGATGACAACTGTCTTCTCAGGACCTGTAGCCCATGTCTGTCTTTTACTTTTCGTAGCTCACTTGCTATTTTTATTAATCCTGTGGACATGTATTTTGTGTTATCTTGCACTCCAGTCATCATAAGATGACCCGTTTGTCTAATACTGCCTCTCTGGAGCCCCACCGTTTGATGAGAGCTCCACCCAGAAGTCTGTTCTATTTTCTCGTTCATTTGTCTGCTTGGCTTCTGTGTACACTGAGGAGTTGGGAGTGGGAAAGGACCACATTGTCAAATGGAAAGTACACTCAGCACCGAGGCTTTGAATGAATGGGGAGAGGAGCGTTTTGACTTTCCTTCCTTTGTCAAGTGCTGTTGAACTGATACTCAGAACAATGATGAGAAAGTTCTAATTAACTCAGTATTTGAAACATGGTAAAATAAACGAGATGGGCAGTTCTTTACAGAAGACTTCTATGAACTTCACTCTGAAACTGCAAGCTTTGGGGAGTTCTGGTTTTCACCGGTTTTCTGTGGCTGGCTTTCAGTTCTGCTCCCTAGGTGTGGGAATCTTTCTGTCCAAAGGCCACTGGGAGACCTCAGCACCGGGATCTGTTCCCTTCCTTCCTCTCTCTGAACTCTATTTTAGATCTGCAGTCAAGTTTTGAGGCTTTTTGCAAGCTTTCAACTCTGAGGTATTTTGGAAAACTGTAATTGTGTTTGTTCTCCGCTGTATGCGTGTGGTTTCTTAAAACAAGAGTGTGATTATTTTCTGCATCCTTTCCATAGCAAACACTTCCCCCTAAACTACAGGTTTCAAAAGTGGGTTCTCCCTTGCAGTGCTCTCACTGAGAAACTGTCTCCATGACCAACAACTTGATACGATTTTGAGGCTTTATAAAAGGTGGCTTCCAACCTTGTGTTGGGGTTTGCTCCTCAACAGGAGATAGACCTGCCCAAAGCATTGATTTTCCAGCAAGCCATGTGGTGCTATTGAGTGATTGTGAAACTTAATTTGATGATGATCAGGGTGGTCTTTAAAATAGCACTTTGGGTAGTTTTTATCTGTAAAATAGCAATTTGTGGAAGACCATTAGCATGGAGCCTGGAATCTGAATCCCAGTTCTGCAACTTTTTTTTTCCCCTAGTACTTTTATTGTTTCTTTTTCTTGCTAAAATTTCAATATACCTGGAGTTTATTTTGGTATGAGGAGTCAAGTTTGGCTATTTATTCTTTTTTAAATAATATTTGGTGTTGGGGGTAAAACATTACATAATACAGAGTTGACCATTTTAACCACTGTTTGATATACCATTCAGTGGCGTGAAGTACATTCACAGCTTTGTAGCCGTGTGTTACAGGTCAAGTTATCTTACTTCTTTTTGCCTCAGTGTCTTTATCTGCTAGTAGGTATCCCTGTCTCTAACCCCTATGTACTGTCCCTACATCCCCATTAAACATTTCCCTTAAATTACATTTTTTGGAGGATACTTGGTTTGCGGTTGTTGTTAGTTTAACGAATCAACCACACGCACACATCCCCTCCCTTTAGATTTCACTCTCATCAGATCACCGCTGTGCGTCAGGTGCGGTTCCCCGCGCTCTGTAATACGTTCTCGTTAGTCATCTGCTGTGTACGTAGCGGCAGCAGTGTGTCTGCAGCCGTCCTCTGCCCCGTGGTATCCACATTTTGGTTCTCTGGGTCTGTGTCTGTTTCTGCTTCGCACATAAGATCATCGACACCATTTTTCTAGATTCCACATGTGTGTGTTGTTGTTCTCTTTCTGTCTTACTTCACTCTGTACGACAGTCTCTAGATCCATCCACATCCCTACAGATGACCCAGTTTTGTCCCTTTTTGTGGCTGAGTGATCTTCCGTTATATATGCACCACATCTTCTTTCCATTCCCCTGTGGATGGACATTTAGGTTGCTTCCATGTCCTGGTTACTGTCAATAGTTCTGGCATGAACACTGAGGTGCATGCATCTTTTTGAATTAGGTTTTTTTCTGTGAGGTTTTTATGAGATGATAAGTTCATAGAAAACACTTGATGTGCCTGGGAGACAGCGAGTGCTGAGTAATGATTAGTGGTCATGGTGAGTTGTGGTACTGGCAGGGTCTGAGTGTGCTGGTCGGAACTAGTGCCATATGTGTGGTGGACTTATACAAATGTTTAAATGAGGCAGTTTTTGCTCACTGACTCAGTGTGAAGACTAGAGCCTTCTCATTGCAAACGCTGGATAATTTTACATCATTGTAGTGTCCACTGTAGCATGGGGCTAACGGATAGTTTGAACTTCAGGAGGTCAAAAAGATTTTCTCAGATCTGGATTTCAAATTGTTTGCAAAGCCATTAATAGTGAAAAGATAAGATCTATTTTGTTGTCAGGTTTAAGGCATAATTCAAGAGAGTTAGAGAGGGTAGACTTCTGAATCTATTCCATGCACACTAGCTCTTTTCAGAACCTTTGATAAAAACTCTTGCTTTAAAAATTAGATGTGCGCAACAATTGTTTGTCATGCCTGAACTCTAGATGAAGTAAGTCATGTGACCAAAATGAGAGGAGAAAGAGAAGTCCCAAGAAAATAAGCGTGTTGTTTACATTAAGTCTTTCAGAAACCATATATTGGAAAATAATATACCAGTTTAACATATTTAACATACTTTCTTAAATAATGTAAACTGTATTTCTATTATAGTTGCTAATAAGTGATCATGTGAATCAGTTTCTGTTTTATTATCAACAATCTTATTACTTTTTAGTTCAGCAAGAAGCTTCCAGCTAGATCTGTAAAAAAGGATACAGAAACCATCTGAAATAAGCTATTTCTAGACTTAAAAACTCCATGTTCTTACAATGGAATATACTATATTCAGACACCGTCACAAAAATGCCTTTCTTACCAGTGCTGCCCTAGCTAAATGTGAACTTTAAAAATTGGAAATCAGGCACTTTGTAGACAGTTCATGCTTTGTTTTATATTTTAGCATTAAGAAAAAAAATTTGCCCAAGGAAGTGTTTCTGGAAGGAGTCAAACTTCTCAATTCCCTTGGTGTGTAGCCTACAGTATTTTTGTTGTTTCAGGAATTGATCGTGACTCTAAGTATAACTGAAAGGATACTCATTTTTAAAGCATGGATCCTGATTACGTCCTAAAAAGTGAGTGATAATATAGCAATTAGATGCTGTCATCATATTACATATGCTTGGTCAAGTTGTCAGTACAAAACCATCATTATCACTGAACTGTGTAATAACACGTAGTGGAAATAACACTGGATTTTGGTTCGGTAAGTCTGAGTTCCAGAATTCATCATGGCCCCTGGGCCATGGGACCAAGCCTTTAGGTTTCAAGAAGCTGTGATGGGAAAGAGCAAGGCATTGGCTTGATGGAGGCAGCTGCTAGAAAGTCCTTTCCTAGCTCATTTTCTTTCCTCAGTTTTCATGTTTTTCCTAGGGTGATGTCATATATGAACACCCCTTATTTACATGCTGATGTCTTCCAATCTACATTTTAACCAAGACCTATATCATGGGCTCCAGACCCAAAATCTCATGGCCAACAGGCCATTCTACTTGCTTGCTCCATAGGTAACATTAAATCAGTGTATTGAAAACTAAACTCACCAATGGCTCTCCTCTCCCACCATTGCCCACAAATCTAGTTTTTCCTCCCTGCATTCCTTTTCAAGTAGCATGCTTCCGGGCATTTCCCCAAGCCAGAGACCTCAAGATGCCCTCAGCTTTTCTCTCTACTTTTTATATTTAACAGGTCACTAAGCTCTGCCAATTCTACCTGTTAAATTCCCCCTGATCTATTCCCTCATGATGATGATGACGATGGTGATGTTCATTCTTCCATTGCAGATGACTTCACCTTACTCCGGGCCCTTGTCATTTCTCACCTGGATTTTTGTGTCCACTCTCTCTAACTGCTGTTTCCATGCATGCCTGCTGAGCATCAACCCCATGTACCAAAGCCGTGATGCCAGTGACAGTTCCTCAGCGAGCTACCCCATCCCTCCTTTCTTCACCTGGGCAGCACCTGTTAGTCTGGCGTGAATTATCCGTTCTGCCCCCAGTGGTCTCCTAGACACCATCCAGAGACTCAGCTTACAGGTCAATGCCTCTCTGAAGCCTTTCTCAGCCTATCAGATAAGTTGGTATTTAACCATACTGATAAATACAGATCTTGTGTGTGTATTGTACATTTTCATTGTACGTTTTTCTTTGATTTCTCTTCTTCCCCTGTTGGACTCTATACTTGAGGTTATGAATTGAGTCCTAAATTCATGTTGCTTTATACACTAGCTGTATAATGTACCCAGCTTATAGAGACCTCCTACGAATGACAGACTGAGTGTGGATGGTCTTTCTTGCAGCGGGAAGGCTTAGGGAAGATGCCATTTAGCCTTGGGACTGCCCCCTACCTCCTCGCCCACCCCTGGCTCACTTGTATTATGGGATCAGAGCTACAAATGATAAGTCAATACTGTTTTTTCGTTTCTAGACGAGTTTTTTGATAGGCAAAGGTACTAAGGTTGGACACGGCCAGAGGGACTCAGGCAGTATGCACCTTCTCTCAGGCATCTGCTCGCACCGTGGCCATCCCAGCCACCCCACTCTCAGCTCATGGCCAGCCTTCAAATCGCCCAGCACTCACTCTGCGTTTGTCTGGTTTGGCCACTTTCCCTCTCTCCTGTTGACTGCTTCATACTTCATCTCTCCTAAAACCTTGAACATCTGCTCCTTCCTTCCCAGCTGGGGTTGGCGGCAGTCGTTACGGGACTTCAGTGGCTGCCCACCACCCCGTCCACTCAGATCTCTGCATCTGTGCCTCAGTCGGCTGCCTTCTCTCCTCTCCTGGAGAGGAGCTGTCCACGTCCCCGTGGAAGGCTGCCGGCTCTGCCTTCTGAAGATCATCACCCTCGTGGGCCCCGCTGGGTTCCCTGCTGGCCCTGCCGTATGCCTCCTTCTCCTGCCTTAGCTCTCTTCTGTTCCTGTCCATCCTGGAAAAGGTGCCTCCCCCAGATGTTCCTTCAGCTGTCCGCTCAGTCACTTTATCTGTGAATTCTTCCTGATCATCCTGTTCAAATTTGCAGTCCCCTGCCTCATACTTCCTTTTTCCTCATTCTACTTTATTGTTCTCTTTAGCACGAACCACCATCTAACGTGCTATATATTATCCCTGTTACTTTTGTTTAGATCACCCCTCTAGAATGTAAGCTCTGGAGGGCAGGAATTTTGCCAGTGTTCACTGCTCTTTGCCCACCATGCAGAACTATTCCTGGCACAGGTGCTCAAAAGTATTTTTTGAGTGGTTCTGTCAAGAAGAAGCTTTCTCAAACAGAAAAGCACAATAAATTGTCTGTTTCCCTCTCTTAAAACTATAGGCTTCATCTGAAACTTCAAGTTTTTATTTTATCCAAAAGATAACAAAGCTGAATTTAAAATTCCCCCAAACACTGTGTCTGTTTTTAAAGAAGGACATGAAAATAGCTTCTCTGAACATTTTTGTACACATAAAATGTCATTAAAATGATTAAAAAAAAAAACAGTATTTCTATTATGTATAAGGAGGTTATATGGATTTTCAAATGGACTGATACATAAGATTGGCTTTCTTATAGAATATTGCATTTAAATATTATAGTAACTTTAGATTATCTGAATCATATCTACTTAAAAACATCACTGGTGATATTTTTAAGGTTTTTTTTTTTTGTCAAAAATAAAGTTTGTGGCAATGATTCCTTCTTTGACCTTGTAAGCAATATGGTGAAACTGGCTCACAACTTGTGGATAGCTTTTAAAATTTTGCTGCATTTGAGATTAATCACCATTGATATAATTGACACCATATGATACAAACTTTGAAATCTGTATGATTTCTGTTTTAAAGTGATGGCTATTACCCACACTCTACTTGATGTTTAACACAAGTATTTGGGGAACTTGAATAATGGATTATCTGGCTAGTGGACCTGTACTTTAGAATTAATAAAAGGAAAAATTCATTTCTTTATCTTAGAACTCTTTAAAAATGTACTAAATGGTGGGTTTTTTTTTTCTTTTTATTGCCATTTAGAAAGTCTCTTGGAAGGTCAATAATTTTATCTTTGATAAAGATCTTACATGGTCTCATGCCTGAGATTATTTATAGCACTGTAAAAAATGATATTTGATTTGCCTCTAAAAGGGTTCCTTTTAATGAGAGACCAAATCAATAATATATGTGAAAGGGCTGGTTAACTATAAAAACATTCCATCCTCTCTACTTTTGGTGGGGGTAATGTTAACTTTCTTAATGTTTTTTGCTATTTTTAAAATTTATAGTAAAATAATCTGGGACTTCCCTGGCAGTCCAGTGGTTAAGACTGTGCGCTTCCAATGCAGGGGGCACAGGTTTGATCCCTGGTCGAGGAACTAAGATCCCAGAAGCTGTGTTGCATGGCCAAGAAAATACTAAATAATAATATCATCATCATCTAATTATTGGTGATTATGGTCATCTGACATTCACGACTGAGCACACACACACACACAGACTGTTTTACAGTATATTTGATTTCTAAAGCTAACAAATGTAAAAATTCTGGAAAATTATGATGAGGTCATTTTTATTATAAAGGGCTTTCTTTCCACCAAGTAACACTTCTTTTACGGTTGAAAGTTTTAATATTTATGTAATCAAGTCACAACAGTGCATTGTTTCGTTGTTGGTAGTGGACCTGGAATGGCTGTGAGTTCCGGCCAGGCTGAGGCCGTGGAGTTCACGGGGGGCTGCTCCGTGTTCCTCCCTGCTCCCTGCTTGTCCTTTCCTTTAACTGCATTATAATCATGTGAGTTTAATCCATGAGGGCCCTTGGGACTCACCTTCTTTGCATTCCCCATATTACTCATCTTGCAGCACTTGTCAGATCCCTTAATCACTAGTAACTAGTTTTCCTGCAGTTACCGTGTGACAGAGACTGACTGGTGAGTGATTGTCATCAGCTGCTCAGCTTTAGTCCAGCAGCAATCATGTCCTTTACCGAAGGGCCCCTTGAGCTCCAGAACCTCCCAGGGAAGGTTTCAGAGATTCTGTTCTCCCTCTTGCCATTCCAGAGAACCCAAGGTCTCCTCACAGCACCTGAGCAACTGCCCTGAGTCTGACCTGCCAGGGGCCTGGCCCACACTATCTCCTGCTCCCCAGAGCCCCTTGCTATGTCTCCCTTGGGCTCCTCTGCACCCTGGGGGACCCCATTCCTGGGAAAGTCTGTGACTGTGTCTCTTCTCCTCATGTCTGCCTAGAGTTTAACCATCAGGCTCTGTGTCTGTCTTCCTTTCTGCTCTGCGAGATTGTTAAAGCCGAAGCCATGCCCTAATTTCTTTCTTTTCTCAGCTGTCATCTGTTGTTGAGGTCCAGGCACTGCAGTTCACTCTTCTTTGCAGCATTTGTGAGGTCCAAGTGTATCCAGCAGTGCAGTGGCTGGCACTGTGATGAGTGAGGGTATCTGTCTATGTAGACCAATGGATAGAGCTAGAGAACACTGCTAGGTAAGGTGACTGCTGAGTTAGCGGTACCTGCTCATCAGTCCCTGGGTTGGGAAGTTCCCCTGGAGGAGGACTTGGCAACCACTCCAGTATTCTTGTCTGGAGTCCCATGGCCAGAGAAGACTAGCAGACTGTCCCTGGGGTCCCAGAGTCGGACACGACTGAGCTCCCACGTGCTAATAGCATTTATAGTGTAGATGTGCTGTCTGTCCCTGTGAGAGGCCCCAGAGCTGTCCCTTTTACTCATGCTCCCACCTGGTAGGGTTAGTAATTTCTGTTATTCTGGGAAATTTCAGGTTTCAGGATAATGTTTGTATTTTGCGATCATTTTTAAAAGCATTCATTTTTTTAAATTGTAATAACAACATGTCACATGAAATTTGCCCTGTTAACTGTGTTTAATTGTCCACTTCAGTGGCAGTAAGTACATCCATGATGGTGTTTACCATCACCATCATCCATCCACAGAGCTCTTTTTACCTTGTGAGACTGAAACTCTCTCCCTATCACACAATTCTGCCTTTCCCCAGCTTTTGGCAACCATCATTCTACTTTCTGTCTGAGTTTGACACCTTTAGGAACCTTGTCTAAATGGAGTCATACAGTGTTTGTCTTTTGGTGACTGGCTTATTTCACTTAGCATAATCTCAAGGATTACCCATGTGGTAGCATGTGGCAAACTTTCCTCCCTTTTAAAAGTTGGATACTGTTCCATTGTATGTATAGCCACACTTTGCTTTTCCATTCATCCCTTGGTGAAGATTTGAATTAATTCTACCTTTTGACTATTGCAATAATGCTACTTAAAGCATTCATGTTTCATAAGAAAATTAGTGTTTTCCCTTTAAATTGGTATTTCTCATTTTAAAGATGAGCTGTTTTTATTATGTCTCAGAGCCAAAATTCTCTTAAAGGAAGTGGGAAATGATTCATTAGCTAAACAGAATCACTGGGGAATGGGTCATTTCACAGAAGCTGTAACCATTTAACATGTTTTGTTTTGAGTAATTTTACATGAAAATATTAAAAAAAATAGACACTGCCCTGCTCTCTTGAACATTTTAAAGTTAGTTTAATTTTCAAGTGTGTTAACTAGTCCCAGATTATTCAACATTGAGAGTATAATTTTGGTGCTAAAACTACATTGTGCTATAATATTTAGAAGGGTTTTGACCATTACATTTGGAACTTTTAAATTTAAAATACTTAAATTTTAAAATGTGTATGTATATTTTACTGTTAATTTTTTTTTGTTGTTAGAAGCACACTTTCTTATGACTGCTTTTCTTTGTAGAATCTATTTGTTGCTTCTAAAATGCAGTGGTGCTAAAGAGGCAATAATATCATTTGTTAGAATTATGTTGAAGAGTAAACAGCCTCTGAGTGAGCCTTTTAGAGATAAAGTAAAATGATTATACTTTGGGACAGGAACCCTTCCCCCCACCAATTCTGTCTATGGTGGTCTTTTACAATTTTATTTCATAATTTTTTTTGGCAATGCTTTGGATAGGAGAAGTACCATAAAGAAATCAATTTTTACTATCAACATTTCAACAATGCATTTGTTCTATAAAAGGCCGTGCATGTGTGCTGAGTCACTTCAATCGTGTCTGACTCTTTGTGACCCCATGGACTGTAGCCCACCAGGCTCCTCTGTCCATGGGGATTCTCCAGGCAAAAATACTGGAGTGGGTTGCCATGCCCTCCTCCAGGGGATCTTCCCCAACCAGGGATCAAACCTGCATCTCTTATGTCTTCTGCATTGGCAGGTGGGTTCTTTACCACTAGCACTGCTTGGGAAACCCTCATACGTAATTACCTCTTCAGTATTCTGTGGGCTTAAATAGGTATCCACTGTTAATAAATTCACCAGACCAAGAGTCTGGATCTGTCATATTTTTTTTGGCATTTACCAAAACTAGCTTCTATTTCTTATTTCCTTCTTCTACTTGGGAAGGGTAATGTTCAAACTAACTTACAAATTTTTCACTCATAATGCACCATTGTTTTTGTCTATTGTTTCATCTCTGATTTATTGTTATGAAGCGTTTGTACATATGGGGTACTTCTTGTGCTTGTCGGCTAGATTTTAAACTCCTTTCCAGCCCAGGCCACTTTTTCTTGCTAGAAATTCTGTATTCGGAACCCAGCATTAGCTAACATAATGACAGAGACTATTCTTAGAGTCCCTCCCTCTGTGTGCACGCTGCTGTCAGGATTTGTGTGTATCATCTCATTTAATCCTTCCAGTAACTCAGCGCAGCCAAAACTAGTACTATCCTCATGTTACAGGCGAAGAAACTGAGGCATAGAGAAATTAAGTAATGATTTCTAAGTGCACACAGTAAGTGGTGGAATCAGGGTTTGAGCTCAAACTGTCTGACCTAAGAATCTCCTTTCCTACTACCTTCATTCATGAATATTTATTAAACTCTTACTGTATACCAGTGAACAATGCAAAGATCCCAGCCTTCATAGAACTTACATTCTGGTTGAGAAAGAGAGAAAGTGAGCAACCAAAATACATGAATAAGTGGTATGCTATGTTAGAAGGCTATCCAAGCGCTAAGACAGAAAGGAAAATGTGGAACCGAGGAAGGGGAGGTAAGACAGACAGGCTGACATTTTAAGTAGATAATCAGGGAAGACTTCATGGTTCATACGGAGGAATTGTTTAACAATTCTCTAGTGTTTTGACAAGATTTTTTTTTTTTTTATTGATCTCTTAGAGATGTAGCCTGAGACCTTGACTGACTCACTCAAAACTCTCATGAATCCGTTCACTAGCTCTGCCTGTTTAACCCTGGAGGTGACATGTGGTCTCACCTCCAGAGTCAAAGATGAGGCAGCCCATGGGCTCTGCTTCACTGCCTGCAGCAGGTCTTACTCCAGGGCACTCCCAAGTGTGCAGGAGTCTGGGGAGTGGGCTGTGGGTGCTGAATTGTGGGGCCGGGTGGGGTGTCTGTGCTGGAGTGGGGAGGGAGGCGTGATTAGACCCCTGGGACACTGTGCACTGGTTCTTTAGAGAAGGCTATAGCTGAGATTCTTCTAGAGAGACCCCTGCCTGCCTAGGGGACAATGGATACAGATTGTCCAGACAGGGCAAGTGGCCCCAGACTATCCTTCCATCCAAGGATTGTCTCTGAACTGTGGACCCAGCGAGGGGCTGAGCAAGAGGGCGAAGATGGCCTAGCCCAGAGGGTCCCTTAAGTATTAGGAAGACAGTGGGTCCCGCATGCTTGTCTGTGGGTCAGGGAGTTAGATTTATGTGTGAAGGACACACATTTCACCCAGTTGTTGAGGCATCATGATAGGTGCTAATATGCCAAAATTAAACTTCCGTTACTGTTCTTTGTGTTCAGTTTGTTAGTCGTGCCCGACTCTTTGCAACCCCCATGGACTGTAACCCTCCAGGCTCCTCTGCCTATGGCATTTTCCAGGCAAGAATTCTGAAGTGGGTTGCCCATTCCCTTCTCCAGGGGATCTTCCCAACCCAGGGATCAAACTCGTGTCTCTTGAGTCTCCTGCATTGGCAGGCAGATTCTTTACCACTAGCGCCACCTGGGAAGCCGTGCTCACATATTTACTCTTCAGCTTAAAAGATGGATCGTTTGGTTTTTCTGGAACTGGGCATGATTGGACTCCAACAGGCCTTTCCTTCAGACCAGAAAGCACAGACGTTGCAAATGAGGTTCCCAGCTGTCCTGGTCTGTCAGCCTTCTGCTCGTGGCTGTGGTGGCTGATAACTCAGGATGTTGTTGTTGGAGGGGTGCGGCCGGTGTGTGTGGGGGGGTCATCCAGCCCCTCCCAAGGCACCACTTTCCTTTTTTTATACAAAAACAACACCGTGCCTCCGAGGGTGCTGACTGCACACCAGATTCCATTGACTGTTTTCCTACGCTCCTCTGCTTATTTTTATTCATTTGGCCACTTTATTTTAGGGTTTCGCAGAGCTTGTTTTGGCCGGGGCGAAACTTATTGTTTTATTTCTGGCTGCCCTGCTCTCATGTGAACGCTTCAATTAAGAAGCGGACGCGGGGAGGACGTGGTTCTGGGGTTCCGGTTTGCTGCCCCGGCTGTTTGCCCAGAGCTGCAGTCGACCCCGCTCCCCAGGGCAAGGCGAGGCCCTTGGGCCGGTTTCCAGCAAGGATTGGCTGAATCCGGCTCGGGATGGGCAACCAGGCCCTAATGACACAGGCTTATCTCACTGGAGAAGATATTAGGACCTGGTCAAAGACCATTTACTGCTAGTCCAGAGCTTTGACATCACTTCATGCCTCCTCACCAGGTATCAGAAATGGATTTTTTTTTTTAAAGAAAAAAATGGATCTGTTTTTATGATTATTTTTAAAATTAGAGATTCCCCACAAGAACAACTGACCTTCCCTAACTGCAGTCCTGCGAGGCTGAAGCAGCGATGTTTGAGAACCCGCCTTTGGTGTCCTGCCTGCTGGTTTAGTTCTTGCCTCTGCTCCTTACTAGCTCTGTGTCCTGAGGCAGATTACAGAACCTCAGTATCCGCACACACTGGGGAGTGATCACGGCACTTGCTTTCCTAGGTTATGGTGAAGATTCAACAAGGGAAGAAACCTAATTTTCTATGATCATAGCCAACTGATGATATGTAAAACTCCATTGCAGATCGGATTTTTGTTGCTCCAATCGTATCCAGAACTAGTTGAGCTGGAATCAAGCTGAATTGGTGCGGTTTTCTTTCCCAAGACTCTTGTCTAAATCAGACTCTTCCAGACCCAACTGCTTGCCCCTAGGAGAGCGCCACCTGTTGGTGGGTCTTGGTTTAGATAGGAAGCTGAGAGGGTGGAGCACCTGCGTTTCCCTCGGGATTGTTGTTCAGTCCTTCAGTTGTGTCTGACTCTTTGTGACCCCATGGACTGCAGCACGCCAGGCTTCCCTGTCCTTCACCATCTCCCGGAGCTTGCTCAAACTCATGTCCATCGAGTCAGTGATGCCATCCAACCATCTCATCCTCTGTCGTCCCGCCTCTGCCTTCAATCTTTCCAAGAAAGTGAAAGTGGAAAATGAAGTCAGTCATGTCGACTCTTTGCAACCCCATGGACTGTAGCCTACCGTGTTCCTCCAGCCACGGGATTTTCCAGGCAAGAGTGCTGGAGTAGGTTGCCATTTCCTTCTCTAGAGGAACCTCCCAACACAGGGATCAAACCTGGGTCTCCCACATTGTAGTCAGATGCTCTCCCATCTGAGCCACCTGGGAAGTCTTTCCCAGAGTCAGGGTCTTTTCTAATGAGTTGGCTGTTTGCATCAGGTCGCCAGAGTATTGGAGCTTCAGCTTCAGCATCAGTCCTTCCAATGAATAGTCAGAGCTGATTTCCTTTAGGATTGACTGATCTCCTTGCAGTCCAAGGGACTCTCAAGAGTCTTCTCCAACTCCACAGTTCAAAAGCATCAGTTCTTTGGTGCTCAGCTTTCTTTATGGTCCAGCTCTCACATCCATACATGACTACTGGAAAAACCATAGCTTTGACTACACGGACCTTTGTTCGAAAAGTAATATCTCTGCTTTTTATTACGCTGTCTAGGTTTTTTATAGCTTGTCTTCCAAGGAGCAAGCGTCTTTTAATTTCATGGCTGCAATCACCATCTACAGTGATTTTGGAACCCAAGAAAATAAAGTCTGAAAATAAAGGGATAGTGGGGATCAACTAGCCATCCAGGATGCCCGAATCACACCCTGATACTTCTGGCCATGGACCCCAGGCTTCAGGATTTTTAAAAGCCTTCTAAGTGATCCCAGTATACTAACGCGGTTGAGAAATACTAGGAAGATACTCTATTTAGGAAAATATTTCATAAGTGGCTTCATTCATAGCTCCATGTATTTATAACAGACTTAGAGCAGCACACAAGAAAAATAAACACAGATTCTTCATCCCTGTTTATCTCGAGTTTAAGAACTGACATGTTTCTATCATTCAGAACTTACTGGACTTCTCACAGCGCCTGATTCATTTGCCCAAGCTGGTTTGGGTTGTATTTCAAAATAAAGATACAAATTGCATTCTTAACACTTGCCTGTTATCTGTGAAGTCTTATTCTTCCCGTCTGTCTGTAATTGTTACTACAACTGCCCGACTCCTGGTTGGTTTCTCTCTGCCTCCGGCAAGGGTCTGCCCTGTAAGAGTCCCAGTTAGAGACACGCACGTCTGTGTGGGCACCCTGAACTGTCTGCCCACGAGTTTAATTACAGCTAAATCCTAGATTTCTTTCTCTTCTTCCTTCTTGTGTGTTTTGTTTTTGTGTGTTTGTTTTTGGTTCTTTGTTTTTAAAGAAGGATCAGACCATGTTTTATTTCTTTGCTTTCAGCTGACAGGAAATTTTCTAACAAATTTGTATGACATTTTCCCCCATTGGTTATAATCGGATTACCCACTCTGGATTATCAAAGTCAAAATGTCTTAATCCAGACTGACTTTCCCAGCCTTTCTGGGCATCTTTCCCATGGTGAGTTAGTGGGTGCCCAAGGGTACAAAATAATGTCTTCAGGAGCCTCAGTAAATCCTAGGAAAGCAAACCTGTTTCTTTTTTGTTGTTCCTCTTTCTTCCAATAAGAAAGTTAGTTGAGAATTAGATGATATTCAGACCCAAGTAGGAAAAAGTGATGTATTTGAAAACTCATTCTAAACTCTTCAGTGAAGAGAGTATTTATGTAAGATTAGGATAAGTGACAATTTAAGCCAGTTTCTACTTACCGAGTTTCCTTTAACTACTTCCGGAATTTAGTCCATCAGGTGACGTTCTTTTCAGTGCTTTCTTTTTTGAACGTAATGTTTCTAACTTTCTTGTCCTCTGGGTTTTTACACAGAACATGTTGACTTGATTTTTAATGTATTTTGGACAAATAAAAATGCAGTGAGGATTTAATAGCCATATCTTCCTAATAATCTAGCTGTGGGATACATGATCTGGCCATTACTCCAAGGAGAAAGGGTGGGCCCTTGTGGGGAACTCGGTCAGCCTTGGAGTTAGACATACTTAGGTGTGAATATGGTTACTGATATGGTTACTGATTCCCATGTCTTTGGGCAAGTCACAGAAGCTTTCTGAGCCTAGTTTCCTTATCTGTAGGTTGGTGGTGCTCTTTGCATTGGTTTAAATGAGTTATTAGATGCAAAGCTCCAGATATGGTGTCTGGCTCAGTGGGAGTGTTCAAGGGGTGATAACAAATACCAGCCTGGATTTTACTTCTTTATATCCTCTTCTTTTTTTTTTTTTTTTTAAGCACAATTAGAACCTTTTACCTTATGGTTGAGGGCTTGCCTCCTTTTATCTATCAAATTAAAAACTTTAAAGAAAGTAGTCCTCTGTGTTTTTCTTTTCTGCAGAAATCATGTACTTAGTAAATGTTGATGAATCCATCAATAATTTATCATCTGGATAGTGAATCTAAACAAATAGGAAAGGAAAACTTGTGGTTTTTCTGTATTTCAGTTTTGTTTTAATTTAAACAAAATTTCTGTAGGGATTGAAAGAGTCTAAGCTCCATGGAGGTTTTGTTATTTCTCCCCTATTAACGCAGAAACTGGAACCCAAACCCAGGATGATAAGGGCATGTTACATAGGTAAATTCTCACTAACTCAGTGGACATGGAGGTCTGTTCATTGTAGGCTGGGCATTCATGTGCCCACTGTCAACACCTTATAACTTTATTTATAATCAGTAATACTCTCAAAAGAAAGAATTGGAAAAATCCAAAATAGCTCAGTTAAAGGATTAGGGTGACCCTGTAGGCCAGATCCTGAACAGCTAATAGTTTTGCATGTGACTTTCCTATTGAAACTCTCAGAGACCTTAAAAGATGTTTATTGTAATGTGAATCATAGGAGAAGGGAAAGAAAGAAGTTAAGAGGAGATATGATCATATACTATTTCATGTTTCACTCTTTATTTGATGACATGCTTAATTTAGAAAATACTTATATTTCTAGAATGAATCCCACTTGATCCTAGTATGTTACTCTTTTTAGGTAAGTGTTTAATTCTGTCGACTCATTTTAAATTTAGATTCACACATGTATTTAGAAAGGAGATTCATATGTGGTTTCCTTGTTGTGTACTTTTTTGTTAGATGATGATATCAATATCATCTGTTACTATTTAAATAAGAATTTGAAAACTTTCCTTCCTATCACATGATTTGAAATGGTTTAAATACGATCAGAGTTGTCCCTTAGAATTTTCCCAGATTTCTTCCTCTGAAGGTATCTAGCCTGCTTTTGTTTATTTATGTTTGTCTACTGGAAGGTCAGTTGGGGAGGTAGATTTTTGATTTGTGTTTCATGAGTACACACAACTGTAGTGTGATTCCTTCAGTAAATCTGAAATATTATTTACTGAACATCTTCGGTGCATACTGATTAAGTCCTGCCTAACTAAGGGCGAGGTGATTTGTTTTTGCTGAGTTACTGTTTTCAAGAGTGGCAGCTCTTTTTTGTATTCCGTGCTCTATGGTGTTTTACAGTCGTGTACACTGCTCCTAGATTTGGACGTTAAGGACGATTCCGTATTTTTATTGTTGAGATGGTGATACTGTCAATTGTATGTTTATATTACTGTGTAGACCATTATTACTCTTTATTTAAAATTTTTATTTATTTATTCATTTATTTATTTGGCTTCATGGAGTCTTAGTTCAGCATGTGAACTCTTAGTTGGGGCATGTGGGATCTCGTTCGCTGACCAGGGCTGGAACCCGGGCCCCCTGCATTGGGAGCGCGGAGTCTCAGCTCGGGGACCAGCAGAGAAGTCCCCGTTGTCACCGTCTTTGGCCAAGGGAGCCAGTTTTACTGCAGATCATGCAGCAGACACAGTATCCATCCTTAACAGACAACTGAGTTATCTTTCTAGTACACTGTAGGTACTCAGTAATTCTAGTGAATGAAATACTTGTTTAGTATCTACTGTGTGTTTGTTTGGAAAAGGTATAAAAGACATGTTCTGAGAGACAATATGTTATGAATGCAAAATTGAATTAAATAGTTTAAATATTAAGGCAAAGGCGTGTATTCAGATATATTAAAGGATTTGATTTACATACTCATCTGGGGGAGAAACCATTTGCAGATGGAGAAAAAAGTAAATATTGATTCAGTTACGCTATACCTGGCCTGAATTTACAAACTGATGTAGAGAGCTAAAACTGTTTCAGTAGTATTTTTGTTTTTCCATATGAATTGGGCTATAATGCTAGGAAATGGGAATCACAACTTTGTAGTAACAATGGTACAAAAAATAATGTTGATTTAAATTTAGATTATAATATTTATTTTAAAATGTGTTAAAGAAAAGGTATTGATAGTTGAAAAGATTGTGTTGGATTATGTTGAAGATTTATTGACAAAATATTCTTTCCTTTTCTCTTAGATTTATCTAAAAACAGACTGGTTGAAGTTCCAATGGAATTGTGCCATTTTGTATCACTGGAAATTCTTAATCTGTATCATAATTGTATCAGAGTCATTCCAGAGGCCATCATTAATCTGCAGATGCTGACTTACTTAAACTTAAGGTAGGTTGATACCTTTAGGTAATCAAATTTAATTAAAAAAAAAGATCGCTTGCATTTCTGTCAGTTTTTTTCTCTGATCTTTTCTGATCACATTTTGAAATAAATCACATGAAGATTATTGAAGAAATCTCTTTTATAATACGTTTGCAGTGCCGTTAATATTGTTTTTGGTGCTCGGCTTCTCAGTGTCAATAGGGCAAGATGTTTTGGCTTCTTAAGATAATTGATGCAGCGTCATCTATACTTTTTGTCTATTTGATACTTGGAAGGTTGTTGGTCTATTTTCTTCAGATATTGACATAGATTTTGGAGGAGGAGGGCTGAAGGAAGTGAGAAAGGATTGATGGTTGAGGCAAGTTAGGGCCTTCCTGGTTTTGGAGGTTATTGGAACCACGGGGATTTGCCACCCATAATTGACTGAACCTGTTCACCGTAGGTCACTGGAGAAAGTTGAGGAGCAACACTGAGCCACTCTAGCAAGATATGACTTTGCTGTCTTTAGCCCATTAAATTAGGTCAGTGTTTGCTGAGTCTGGGTCAGTGGTCTGTATTGACTCTGATTAAGCCCAACACAGTGTAACCTATTAATGTACTGAGTAGCCCTGAAGTTAAGAAAACTAAGAGTTTTAAGGCCTGGCTTTTAGACTTTCGCTGCTGCGACTGTCAGCTTTTCTGGCCTGATTTTGACTCCTTGATACTTAAATCCTGACTCAACATCTGGGATGTCAGGAGAGAGGGGGAGCTGTTTTATCAAATCTGTCTCTACTATTAAAACAAAGTTGCAGAGTTCAAGCCTGAATAGACGTCACTCTTGTCAGTTGCATTATCTTGTTGTGCAAAGGATAGCACCTGACCAGCAGGGTTTGTGTTGTGTAACAAATATGCCAACCTGCAAAGTACAGGATTCCCAGTAAACCAGGTATAGTATTAATTTATGTAGCAAAAAATGTCATTTATATTTTAGGGCTTTTATTTGTTTGTTTGGTTTGGTTTACCACTGATAGTTAGAAGTCTTCTGCAGCTTTCTTTGTTGTCAAAAATGGGTTTCCTTTGCATTTCATTAGGACTGTATATCTTTTCCCTTGGGAGTAAAAAATAAATCTTAGTCATGTTTTTAAGTGGCCTTTATTTCATTTTTGGTAAATAAGACGTAGGCTATTATTATTATTACTACTAGAGGCTGAACAGAGACAACTTTCATTTTTTCCAGGTTTCTAGTTCATTTGAGTTTTCTTGTGTAACAACCATTCATGCCGTTTCTGCTGCAGCAGAATATTAATTACCTGGAATTGCCTGATGGAGCCAGCATAGTGATGTCTATAGATATGGCTTATCTCCCTAAAACATCTGTCTTCTAGTCCCAGCCCACATAGGGGATATAACCCAAGAGCTTATGTAGTTGGTTTGTTTATGTTACTTACCTACTCCTGATACTTTCACCTCCAGCAACCTGCTTGCAACAAGTAAATAGATTTAACTTTGCACTGTTGTACAGTATTAAATATATATACACTGAGAAACCTTGGGGTATAGATGATGTATTTCTTCTGGCATGATCTAAACTATAAAATTCTGTAAATACTAGGGAATCTAATCTCGGTGTTTATATTTTGCTCTAAAAGCAGTAATAAAATTATTTTTGATAGGATGGTTTTTATGTTGAGGCTAGTTGAAGGTAGAATAATGTTACTGTTCTCAGATGGTAGAAAGACTATGTTGGAATATGAATCTCAGGAGTCTTTCAATTAAGAACAGAGAGAATTTATTGGAACTGTTAATGGTTGAAGTTGTGTTTGGCATATTGTAAACAGAGTTTTGTGATGTATTTCTAGGTAAAAGAAAGGAATGAAATAAAGGGGTCTTTAAGCACCCAACTTTTTAAACTTTGTTTTCTTCTTGTAATGGTTTCATTTCTCATTTGATTTAATTTCTCTATTTGTGGTCCCATTTATATGGTGGTGGTTTAGTCACTAAGTCATGTCCGACTCTTGCAACCCCATAGACTGCAGCCTGCCAGGCTCCTCTGTCCATGGGATTCTCCAGGTGAGAATACTGAAGTGGGTTGCCATTTCCTTCTCCAGGATATCTTTCCAACCCAGGAATCATTTATATAGGTCATTTTTATTTTGTTTTGGTTTTCTTTGCTCACATTTCCTACTTTAATATTACCATCTTTTAAGACATATTCTCTAGTGTTGAATCATAACTCTTCAAAGGAATTGATAAATAAATGGAGGAAATTAAGAAAAAAGATATCTCTTACTTTTCAGAGATAACTCTTAATATGTCAAGGTATATGAAAAATGTATGTGTTTCCTCTAAAATCTTTGAAAGTCTGGTGCTATATATACATATGTGATTATCTTTAGTGACTTCTGTCACATTTACTTTAAGAATGTAACCTAAAATAGCAACCTAGGGCAACTTTTAATGTGAGCAGGAGATGGTCATCTTTTCTATTTATTTATAAGGCCTTTAACTCTTGTTTGATTATTAGATTTTTGAAATGCAAATTCTAGGAATAAGACCCTTGGAGCTGAGTTTTTTCTTTGTGGGAGTGATTTGAGGTAGAATGTTAAATTTGCCTGAATGGTTTATTTGTAGCTTGTGAAATCATGGGTGGCTGTCACATCTGTTTATCTATAAATGTGTAATACAGTAATATTTAGAAAATGCCAATGGCATCTAGTAAATTGTAAGTCTTCTAAGAGATGTTGAGTAATAACATCCCATGATAGTAGTGTTGTCTGTGTGAGCTCTTCCTGTCTTCAAGCTACCATCTCCACTCCCAGCCCCCACCACCCTGACTCTGAAGGCAGCTGGTAACCAGAAGGAATTTAGAATGTTGTGCTTGTCTGTGATCATGACAGATGTCCCCTTCACAACAACCAGGGTTGGGCACTGTGGCCTTTTCGTGTCTTTCTCATGAAAACTTAAGTCAACAAAATAAAATGGATGGGTGTGGTGAAGAGGCAAGGTAGAATTCTATTGACTCCTGGCCTTCAGAGAGAAGCTGCCAATCCACTTACTAGGAAAAGAGGCAAGGTGCTCAGGACGCTGCAAAAAGTACTGCTTTGTAGGAGAGCTGCTAATTCCCTTTGAATCCAGGTTTTTGTGTGTGTGTGTGATAATTACAAATTGAATATTATGCCAGTGAAAAAAGCTCTTTTTTAATAGTCCATCAAATTGAGTGATTATTTTTTAGTTGAAGTATAGTTGATGTACAGTATTAGATGTTACATGTGTACAACATAGTGAGACACAATTTTTAAAGGTTATGCTCCATTTATAGTTATAAAATATTGGCTATATTTCCTGTGTGGTACAATATATCCTCATAGCTTTTTTATTTTATTTTTAAAAATTTATTTATTTGGCTGTGCTGGGTCTTAGTTGCAGCTACGGGATCTTTGTTGCCATGGGGTTCTTAGGCATGTGAGGTATAGTTTCTTGATTAGGGATTGAACCCACGCCCCCTGCATTGGGAGCTTGGAGTCTCAACCACTGGACCACTAGGGAATTCATGCTTATTTATTTTATACATAATATTGGGTTGGCCAAGAAGTTCGTTTGGATTTCCCCGTAAGATGGTGCAGAAGAGCCTGAATGAACTTTTTGGCCAACCCAATAGTTGGTACCTCTGAATCTTCTATTCCTGTATTCCCCTCCCCATTCCCTCTCCCACTGGTAACCACTCGTTTGTTTTCCATATCTGTCAATCTGTTTCTTCTTCATTAGTTCACTACTTTTAGATTCCACATATAAGTGGTATCATACAGCATCTGAAAAGATATATTCTGGATGGAAGCATTTAATCAAATCAAGCATTTACTCTAAACTGTAACTAATTTAGATGTGTTGGGGAAGTCAGTATACATTTCAGAAAATTAAGAAAATACTGTAAATTACTTTTGAGTGCATAATGTATACTGGGTCAGATATAGCATGGTCTGAAATAGCTTTAACGGATAGGCAAGTTCAGCAGACTATATCGATAAATAACCCCAGACACTTTCTTTTCCATAGTACACTTAGGATTTTTCCTCTTATTTTTATTAACTAGAAAGAAAGAGCTGCTCCAGAAAATAGTGCAGAGAAGCTGCTTTTCAAATTCCACAGATTTCATGTTTCTATGATTAACATTAAATATGGTCTCACTGTATTTTTAATTGTTTTCTTTTTTAAAATAAATCACATGGAAAAATTGCTGATTTTGTGTGTTCCAAAACAAGAGACATGTCCTGTGAAGCCACTTTGAATGTATGGGAACCATTCAAAATTGATGACACCCTCTGGGATGCATTGCATATTCCAGCCGAGTAAACAGTCATAAATATTTGATGGCATTGGTGATGATGACAATAGAGGTGATGGTGATGGTGTGCCAGTGCGTCTGTAGCTTCTTGGCTGGTAGGGTCTCTCAGTGACATTATCTTTAAATGTCAAATGGCTGTTTGGTGCCGGCAACCCAATTCCCGTCTTAGACTAGAGATGGGTTTAATTAGTACATGGAAAGAAAACCTGTATTGTAAAACACAGTTAAAAACACTTCAGTGTTTCCTATTTTTGCTCTCGCCATAGAAATGTCCTGTTTGTGGGAAACATTAATTTATTGCTGTTTATGTAGTGTGTATTTGAAGAAACTGGGCTTTTAATCTTTCCTTCTTGGTGTTTACAGCAAAAGGTTATGTTGATTTAATATATGTGCCGCTGTGTCTTTTCCTGTTAAAAAGTGTCTTAATCCAATAAATGTGGCCAAGAACAATATAAGTGATTAAGCAAGACTTGTTCCTATATCAGAACAAACACTTTGAACCTGGGTTTCATGGGAAGACCTCACAAAGTGTAAAATCTATTTTAAGCAGTTGAAGAGTTTGTTGTTGATGAGACTCATGAAGAAAATGTACCTTAGAAATTTTTTAGAAAAACACAGAGCAGAGAGGCTTTTGGCAAGTGTCTGGGTGTTGTGAATGAAACTAGGAAGAGGGAGCTTAGCCTCAAAGTTTCATCTCAGAGATTTGGGGGAACAGAAGCTGCCCCCAAAGGCACGTTCTTCACAGCATTTGATCATAGTGTTTCTAGAGCTCTTGGTGAGTGGTTTTACTTTTCTGGGGTGAAACACACAGAGCCAAGAGCTGGTTTATTCATTAGAAGCCCCTTTCTCTGCCAGCATCTTAGGCATTGCCTGTAAAGAAGGGGGCCGTCTCTTGAGCAGAATGTTATCACACCATACAAGGAATCTTTTTTGGCTGCTTTTTCTGAAGCCTGGCATCCTTTTTGGCTGCTAAACAATGTGCAAAAAGAGCCAACTTCCTGATGGCTGTATATAACCTGTATCCCCACATTCCTTTGGGGGCTCATTTGGAGAATAATCTTTAATCCTCAGACTGTAGCTCTCTATTTGAAGGACTTGGGGGAAGCAGCCTGCATGCTAGGTTTGCCTTAGAAAGCATAGATTTTATAATTTTTGTTATGAACAAAAACTAATTTCATTGTTTCTAAGAATCTTAATTTTATCCCTGAGAAATAACAGCTTCTCCTTGCATTGACTTTCCTGAAGAAACTCTCAATTATAGGATAGTATTTTTGTTTTTCTAGAAACAGAGAAAATGGGTGATGTCTTCTTAAACTGGAAAAAGGAGAGGAGTTTTGCTCATTCAAGCTTGTATCACTCTTTCTTTTATGAAGATCATAGGAGTTTTTCTCATTCAGACTTTTTCTTTTATGAAAATCATATCTGGTTCAAAGGGGAAAGGAGAATATTTAGTGTGTGTGTGTGTGTATTTGGAACTGGCCTTTGGTAACTAGGTTGTGCTTTGTGAAATGACTGATCAGCAGGACAACACCAAAATAAAATGAACCATGTTGGAATTTGGAAGTATCATCTTAAAATTTGAAAATATTTTCCATAGACTGCAGGAGTAGAAATTGGTCATCAGAGTCACCCATTGCAGGAACAGCAACTTGGGGTTTAAGCCTTGCCTTTTCTAATGTGCTTACTGGGCATTTGTTTTTAAGGTGGAACCTTTAGGCAACAGCCCTTAAAAATTTTAGTTCATATTTATAAATTATTGTGCCAGGAAAGTTATTAGCATTGGTAGTTAAAGGGCTTTGTTAAATGTGAATATGTTCATAATAGGTATTTCTTATCAGACTCCATTCCTTTTAGTATAGCCTAAGCTTGGCAAGACTTCCAAAAGGGATTTTTCCGTTCTTCATATCACCTGATCACAGACGTGGTTTTAGATCAGTGTTTATATTAAAAAAAAAAAAGAACAGAGGAACACAAAGGGGGCATTATGGCTTATGATAGCTAGACTGCTGTCAGAATTTGTTGGGTTTGTTTTCAGTACTGCTTCTGATCTTAATAAAATCTTTAAGATCTTTGTGCTGCAGATTTGCTTTCTGAAAATAGGATGAACACTCACTCCCAACGCACTGTATAAATTTTCTTGTTTATGTTCATTCTCAACGTTTTTTTTCTGCAAGCCCCAAATGAACATGCTGCAAATTACATTTCTATTTCTCATCAGATGGACGAAAGCTCTTTGAAACATTGCCATTTCATCAACAAGCTTATAGTTCCTCCAAGAACATTACAGTTTACCAAGTCTTATAACAAGTGTCATAGATGAAGAGAGGAAAAGGAAGAAAAACAGAACGTAAACACGTGAAAGGAGGTGTGGAAGTCTGGAAAAACTTTCAGCATTGTCATCATCATCACTTCCACCCCATCACTTCTTAATAGCTAAATATGATTGAGCTGTTACACTGTCATATTTGAGCCCTTCAACAACTCTTTACTTGAGATAGAAAATAGGAAAGTGATGTATCCCTAAAACACATTATTTCGTAAATAAGAATAGCGGGAATTGGGGAAGCTTATTTCCAAAGTTAAATAGTGGCCTTTACTATTTGCTCAGCACTTGCCCCGCTGTCATCTTGTTTGACACTGTGCTCCGCTGCATTCCATGCCCTTTGGACCATTTCAGAATCGTAAACATAGTTTATAAATTAAAACATAGTTAGAGAATTTTCCAGTAGGCCAACCTAAATATTTAAATAAGGGAATTAAAAATATTCATGCTACTATATCCATGCTTTAAAAAATTTTAATGTCTATAAATGTGTGCCTTTCTTTTTCCCTTTTTTTTTTTTTCAGAAGTTTCTTTTTTGTGTATGTTTTAAGATTTCAGTGACCAACTCTATTGATATTTTCTTTTCCATGAATTTCTGATACTGTCATATTTTCTTTGGTATACTTTCTAATAGCCTTAGTCTTTTTTTAATTTATGGAGTTTCTAGTTATTGTTCTTTTCTCCTAGGAGCATTTAAGGCCATGGGTTTCTCTGTTTTTAGTGTTTTAGCATTAAAGTTTAGGTGATTCCTAGAAGTTTTGACATATAGTATTTTAAAAAATCACTCCTGAATCATTTCTGATTTCCCGTGTTTCATTTTTGACCCATGAGTTTTCTATAGAATAGATTTTAATAGCTGTCTTTTAAAATTGATTTTTAATTGTATTACATTTGGAGGATTTTTTTTTGACATTGTTTCTTTAGGTTGGTTGATATTTGCTCTGTAGCCCATGCATAGCCCATTTAATTTTGTAAATATTTCTCATGAACTTGGAAAGAATGTATGCTAAGTGTTGTGGACTGGATTCTAGTAAATCCACTAAGTGTAACTTACTGCTGCTTTTGCATCTCACTTATTTTAGGGGTTTACTCTTTTATAACATGCATTCTTCAGTAGTGCGTTCAATGAGAGTAAGTGCAGTGTTTCTTGAAGTGACTTTCTTTATTCATTTTTAAGATTCAACTATTTGTATAAAATTTTCATTTGTACTAATATAAAGTTATAAGTTGACAGCTCTTTTCTGTTTCGAAGATATTAGATTTTCTGGCCTCTGTTTGACTATGTTTTAAGTTTGTAGAAAATCTTCTATATTTTTGCATTTGATTTCTTCTCATATCTTTGTCTTTGGTGTTTCTGCACTTTATGCTATGATATGTACAGGGATATATTATTTTGATTTATCTGACTGCACACTCAATTTTGCTTCCTAAGTCTAAAGATTCATGTCTTCCATCAATTCTAAAAAAAAAAGAAAAAAGTTATTACCTTTTTTAATACTGCACCTTCCTCTATTTCTTCTATCTTTTTAATGTACTCCCTATCATTTATATGTTAGACCCCTCATTCTCTCTTTCACACTTTTAGTCTACTTTATTAGTTCTCATTTCTTTATATTTGGGTAATATTTTTAAAGCATGAATATGCCTTTAACATTGAGAGCGGAAGTGCAGTAACACTGTGAAAGCAGGGAAAATGGTAGTACCATGAGATTCCTTAGTGGGAAAGAGCCTTAGTGATGAGATGCATGGCATAAGAGCTGTGCATTTGACTCATTAGCGAACTCTTATTGTATTGGTTGCCTAAAAGCAAATTGATAGAGTAAGTTCCCTACATGCAAAACTTCAAGTTACGAACTTTCCGGTATACAGACTTGTGTTCACATGCTCAGCCACAGAAGTCGGATTGTGTGTCTGGTGTCCACTGTCCTGTGTGCGCATCCTCTGCGGATGGCTGTGGTTTGTGCATAGTACTCCACCGTCTCCCCCCTCCCCCCTCCTCTAGCCCTAACTCTTCTCTCCTGTTTACTCGATGCCGGCCCCTGTATGCCAGCTACTGTACTCTACTACTGTACTTTTCAAGGTACTGTACTGTAAGGTGAAAAATGTTTTCTTTTGTGCGTTTGTTTCTTATGTATTATTTATGTGAAAGGTATTGCAAGCCTATTACAATGCAGTACCACATAGCCAATTGTATTAGTTGGGTACCCAGGCTAACTTTATTGGTCTTATGAACAAATTGGACTTAGGAGCGCACTTTTGGAATGCAACTCGTTCATTTGTGGAGGACTCTGTGGTACTGGATTTCTTTGAGGTTTTTTTTTTTTATTATAAAACTTGATGAGAACTAGTTTTATTCCTTTTGGCTTTAAATTGAAGTTTGTGACCGTTTGACTTCCTAATCTTCAATCTTGTCTTTGTTGAACTCTGCCCCCTCTCCCTGCACCCCCCTTTTTTTTATCTTGTCAGCATCCTGCACACCTTCTTCCCTGAAATTAGGGCTTTAAGGAAGTAGGTCTTGACTGCAGTCTGGAGGTCTAGTGGCCAACCCAGGGTTTCACTTCGGTTCTCTTTGCGTTCTTACTTGCTTGTAGTAACAATTACAGTAACTGGACAAATAAAGTTTTTGTAAGAGTTGTTTTTGAGAAAAAGAGACACAGTATTGGTTTCCTCGGCTTCTCAATCCAGATCTAAATTCATCATTTTTTGTTCAAAAGTAATAAAACGTATGCTATAGTGGCTAGAACATTGCAGAATACGATGTTAAAAATATTACCCTATTTCTGAAAGGAATGCTTGTGCTCTGAGAACTTAGGAAGAAGAAATGTTGAGAAAATAACGTAGCCAAGAGTTTCAGTGTATGTAATAGTCTCAAATGACATTTTTTTCAGAGATGAGAAATAAAGTCAAGAATAAATATGTATTCTGTAGTTCTTTATCTAGAAAGAGTTGAGGGATTGGGTGCTTAGGGTTCAGGAGGACTCATTATGAAGAGAGCAGTTTATTCTGTAAGGCTTTGTATTTCGTCTTCTGTCATTTCTTGGAATACCTTTATGCTCTGGAGCAGGTGGATTGTCAGAACAGATGCTATGAGATGATCTCTCTGAATGGTGAGATCCAAATAGCTAGAAGATTTGGGTCATTTTGAGAGTTGGATCATGTGGAATTGTGTTATCTTTTAATCTCAGCTTATCTACCTTATCCTCCTGAAATCAGGCAGTGTTTTTCTGAAACTCCATTTGGCAACTGGCAAACCTTCACAGAAAGGGATGGGAAAATGATATAAGAAAATCGATCCATTCTACTGAGTAGTCCTTCTGTTCATAAAAAGAGAATAAGAGAACCAGAGAAAATCTGCCTGCCAGATTCCCTAGGAGAAAAGAAGTTACTTATTTCCAACCACACTGAATGCCATTAGCTCCATGAGGGTATAAGTAGAAGGTTGTTGTTGTTGTTTAGTTCCTGAGTCCTGTCAGGCTCGTTGCGACCCGGTGGACTGAAGTTGGCCACTCTTTTCTCTCCATGGGAGTTTCTAGGCAAGAAAACTGGAGTGGGCTGCAATTTCCTACTCCAGGAGATCTTTCAGACCCAGGGATTGAATCCGCGTCTCTTGCATTGGCAGGTAGATTCGTTAGCGCTGAGCCGCCACCATTTCCTAAAAGTGTATTCTATGGAAAAGCTTCTGTTGGATGATAATAGGTACGCCTACTTAAAAAAAGTCCGTGTATTGTGCTGTCAGAACTCTTCTCCCTTCTTTGGTGAAAATGAAAGTGTTAGTCACTCAGTTGTGCCCGACTCTTTGCAGCCCCATGGACTGCAGCCCACCAGGCTCCTCTGTCCATGGGATTTCCCAGGCAAGGATACTGGAGTGGTTTGCCATTTCCTTCTTCAAGGGGTCGAACCCAGGTCTCCTGCACTGCAGGCAGATTCTTTACCAACTGAGCTAGAGGGAAGCCCCCTTCTTTGGAGAGGTTTGTGTATGAGCATCTCCTAGAAAGTGCTTTTCAGAACATCTGTTTCTAAACACTGATTTAGCAGAATGCTGTGTCACCTAGAGAACCCTTTAGGAACTGACCTCATGCCTAAAAAAGGATGAGGTTAGAAAGCGTGTGCCTTCATGATGTCTTGTTCAGAGGCCAAGAAATCTGTATGGACTGGATGTGTTGAAAGGTAAGATGAAATGTGAGCAGAGAAGAGAAAGGCCCTGGGAAACACTGAAGCATACAGTGTGTTCACAGAGGTGCCACCCAGGCCGGTTTATTCTTCATTTTGCACATTTTAAATATGTATGTATTTATTATTAATGATTAATTAAAATCGGCAATTCATTTTGAGAAACAAATACTTAAAAGTGCGCCACTCACTAGTAGTCAGGTTTAAGATTGCTTCCTTCTCAGCTCCTTACTAAGACTGAAGTTTATCTGGAGTGGGGTGGGGGGATATTTCAGTTTCTGAGAGCTCTGTATTACATAATGAGGAAAAGAATCACCTTGACCAAAAGTCTGTAGCAGCTGTGTCTTTAAATTGAATTGTCTGTACTGAGATTTTATTAGTGAAACACCACCAGAGTTCCTCTCGTTAAAACTAATCACCTGTTAAAGATAATTCTTTTTAAAAAGATAAAATCATAACTCTCATACAAATGTAAAATGTACATCTGTGAAAGATTCTGTTTAACCCAGTAATTGATGGAGAACTGATCGAATGTTATATTTTGTTTGAAAGAAAATTCAGTGCTCTCTCTCTCTCTCTCTCTCTCTCTCTCTCTCTCTCTCTCTCTCTCTCGTGGACTTGCTGAAATGAATTGACAAATAGTTGCAAAGCTGGTCAGTATCCAGAGGGCAGAAGTCAGTTGCAGCTCCTCTGCACTCGTCATGATTCATCTATATTTCTATGAACAGAAATGATTTGCACTATGATCATTTCTACAAACACAGAGTTGTAAAATAACTTGAAGACAGTGAAAGAGAGAGATCATCTGGAAGGATGTGCTAGACAAGACCCCCCACGTAGTTTATGTCTGTATCAAAATCACTTGCAGTTTTTTCTGACATGCCAAGTAATTTATATTACCACGTGCAAGAACTGTGTCACCCTGAACTATTTGAACAGGACTGTAGGTAGAAGAAGGGCGTTCCTGGCGGCTCAGCGGTAAAGAATCTGCCTGCCATGCAGGAGACACAGGAGATGCCGGTTCAATCCCTGGATCAGGAAGATCACCTGGAGGAGGAAATAACAACCCACTCCAGTATTCTTTTTTATTTATTAATTTATTTATTTTAATTGGAGGCTAATTACTTTACAATATTGTGGTGGTTTTTGAAAGATGGTAATGACGACCCTATATGCAAGACAGCAAAAGAGACACAGATGTAAAGAACAGACTTTTGGACTCTGTAGGAGAAGGTGAGGGTGGGATGATTTGGGAGAATAGCATTGAAACATGTATTACCACTCCGGTATTCTTGCCTGGAGAATCCCATGGACAAAGGAGCCTGGCGGGCTATGCAGTCCAGAAGGTTGCAAAGAGTAGGACACAACTGAAGCGAATGAGCACGCATGCACTCATAGGTAGAAGAAAAAAATAAAGAGGTGTTCAGTAGGGATTGGGAAACGTCTTTCACATCCTGTATTCTAGACTGTGAGAGGCCATTTGCATGTAGTAGGTGGGGAAGACGGAAGAGATTGTGAGAATGTTTTGAAGGCAGCACATTGCTTTCACTTTTGTTTGGTCAGTCATGTAAATGGGTGATCTGCAGGGAGTTTGAGAAAACTGCTACCTCTGGTGCATTAGTCTCAGTAAGAGACCCCGTGACCTCAGTATCAGGAGAGAACAGCCTAGGGGCCTTGGCAGAGGCAGCCTTTGAGCATCTGACAGCGGTGCCCAAATCTGCAGACATTTGTTTCAAGAGTTATTGCCACCAGTCTGGAATCCTTCCTTCCACCTCGCAGGATAAGATCCATACATGATGTCTCGCTTTCTTTATTCCTTGTGCTCGTTGCTCAGTCACTTCAGTCATGTCCAGCTCTTTGCAACCCCATGACCGTAACCCACCAGGCTCCTCTGGCCATGGGGATTCTCCAGGCCAGAATACTGGAGTGGGTTGCCATATCCTCCTCCAGGGGATCTTCCCAACTCAGGGATCAAACCCAGGTCTCCCCCATTGCAGGCGGATTCTTTACTGTCTGAGCTGCAAGAGTCACTAATTTTTTTTTTTATTAGTGCACACATGGAGGCCTGGCGTGCTGCGATTTTTGGGGTCGCAAAGGGTCGGGCATGACTCAATGACTGAACTGGACTGAACTGAACTGATGTGTGGAATCAAGAAAACTGGTGTAGATAATCTCATTTACAAAGCAGAGAGACAAGAGACATAGAGAACAAATGTATGGATGGCAAGGGGGGAAGAGGAGTGGTAGGAGGAATTGGGAAATTGGGATGACACATTAGACACTCTGAGCACGACAGTTCCTAGGTGGGTTGATAAGAAGTCTGGGATCCCGAGGAGGGGGAAAGGGTCTGCGGTTCTCAAGGAAGAGGAAAGGACGAACTTTTTTTCTCTACATTCCTTAGTGTTAGTCCCATAAAACGATTTTTTTCTTCAAGTCTGAAACTGATGATTACACAACAAACAACTCAGTTTAAACTCTGTGCTAGGGATTATACAACAGCAATGTATCCTTCTAGAGGACAGTTTCTGCTTTCCGAAAACCTGCTGGCTAATCCTGATGTTTTAGAATGCATATTATAGGAGTGGGTCTAGTAGGATCTTTCTGTTGCTAAGTTCTAATCCTGTTATCCTAAAATGTAAATTGTGGGAGTGGGTCTGATAAAATTTCACAAACTTGAGACATTCTTTTGATTTATTGTAAATAACTCCCTTGCTGACACTAGCGAGGGGGCAATTCTCCGTCCCCCTTCTGATGTCTATATCAGAAGCTTTCTGTGTTCCTTTTTCAGTTTAATAAAACTCTGCTACACAAAAGCTCTTGAGTGATCAAGCCTGGTGCCTGGTCCCGAAGCTCAATCTTCTTCGGGAGATCACAAATCCCACATCATTCACCGTGAGCTGTCTCTGTTGATACTATGTATAAAAGAGATAACTAATGAGAACGTGTGTGAAACCCAGGGAGCTAGTCAATGCTCTGTGGTAACCTAAATAGGGAGGAAATCCAACAAGAAGGGATGCATGTCTGTGCTGTGCTGTCCTCAGTCACTTGTTGTGACCCCATGGACTGTAGCCCGCCAGGCTCATCTGTCTGTGGGATTCTCCAGGCAAGAACACTGGAGTGGGTTGCCATGCCCTCCTCCAGGGGGCCTTCCTGACCCAGGGATTGAACCCATGTCCTCTGCACTGTCGGGCGGATTCTTTACCCACGGAGCCCCCTGGGAAGCCTGGATATATGTATACATATCGCTGACTCACTTTGCTCTAGGCGGGAACTGACGCAACATTGTAAAGCAGTAAAATTTTTGTTAAGAGTCACTAAATTTTTACCTTAAATTTTTTTTTTTTTTAAACACAAACTCAAGATAAATTTAATGGAAGAAAACGTTACAGAAATTAACAATGTTTACCAGTCTTTAAACACCATACACATTATTAATATATATTGTATATTTCCAATCAACTCCATTCTTAGGCTCAATTTAAGAAACACAATTGTAACAGGTTTTATACAAAAAATACTTCACTTCTAAGAAAGTAGACAAACTGCACAAAAACAGTACATGTATAATGTGCATAGCAAGATAGCTTGAAGCATCTATGTATGGCTTTCTTTAAAATAAAACTATTGGGGGAAAAGGTCCATTTGGGACCTAATTTTACAGTTGACGTATGTAAACTGTTTCACATCTTTTAGGCACTTGCTAACGATAGTGTTCAATCCCTGAAAACTGAATTTATATAAAAAAAATTATACATCTGAAATAAAACCCCCCAAAATAACATGGGTAAAGTCTTATATACTCCTTTTAAATTAAACAATGAGTTTTATTAGTGCATGCACAGAAATAAATTGAAAGAAAATAAACTTTTTACTCAGTGACAATGCATAAAACTTCAGGACAGATACTGAAGGACATGCCCAACAGGTAGAATTTTAAAAAGGAATGTTTTCATGACAACAGAATCATTGATTTAAACTTCTCACTTTGTAAGTTGGGGTCAATTTTTGTTGGATCATTGGATAATGGGGTTCTTGTATTAAAAAATTATATAATTTTTGTTACATTGTTACTACAAGTGTTATGATGTTTTTCATTGACTGAATGATAACTTCAGGGCTTCTCTTCTGTATATAACAGAGAATTTAAACCTGTACATATTTTTGTACCTTTCAGTTATGTAAATTTTGCACAGAAAGTTTTTGAGATAAAAATTTTTACCTTAAATTTGAGAAACCCAGTAAGAGATATTTGTCGCTCCAACACTTAAAATAACCTGATCCACGTTGAAGTCGGAGGTAGGGGATTGCAGCTCAGAAGGATGTGCCCTGTCTTGGTAGAAGTTAAGCTTTAGGATTCATGTGCATTTCCGGTTTTATCGGTGCACTCTGGCAGCACAGCACACAGTAGGTGTGCTGGATTCCTTTCAACATTTGACACCATGGCTGCTTCTTTCCTTGGTTTGGTCACGTGCTTTCCTGGCCGCCCTTCTCCTTTCTGTCTCTCCTCTATTCCTGTGTCTGGATCTTCTTTCTCCTCCTGCACCTTAATGCTAGTGTTCCCCAAAACTCCACTTTTGGTCCCTAAATCTTGTCTCTCAGACCTCATGCCTTATGTGCGTGTCCAGTACATTCTCTGTCACTCTGACTTATTTTAACACTAGTGCTCATTTTCCCAGTTGACTAAAATCCAGTTTTTCTTAGATGCCTTTCGACTCCTCAGAATTCAACATGTGCTAAACTGAGCCTGTTCTTTTCTTCCCCAAATCGGTGTATTTGGATCGTTGTTCCTGGCCATGCCCCTACAGCTTTTCTCCAGCCCCCACCCCCAGCTTGGAATCTCAGAGGTGATCGTTGACCCTTTGCTCCATTGCTTTTTATATAAACCAGTTATTGACTCCCCAGCCTAGCACCTCACTCCATCTGGCTTGGAATTCAGAGGGCTTCTCCTACTGCTTTCTTGGTTTGCCTTTATTATTTTTTTAATTAATTTTAATTGGAGACTAATTACTTTACAGTATTGTAGTGGTTTTGCCATACATTGACATGAATCAGCCACGGGTGTACATGTGACCCCCATCCTGAGCCTCCCTCCCACCTCCCTCCCCACCCCATCTCTCTGGGTCGTCCCAGTGCACCAGCCCTGAGCACCCTGTCTCAGGCATCCAACCTGGACTGGCGATCTGTTTCACATATGGTAATATACATGTTTCAATGCTATTCTCTCAAATCATCCCACCCTCGCCTTCTCCCACAGAGGCCAAAAGTCTGTTCTTTACATCTGTGTCTCTTTGCTGTGGTTTGCCTTTATTTTTTATTCCAAAGTAAAATGAGCAGAGGCTATATTGTGTTGAGGGAAGACCACAGACTTTGACCTGCAGCCCAACCCGCCTGATTTTATATCTTAGCACAGAGTGACTCATTAGACAACTTGAAGCAAGTGATTTAAATCCTCTGAATAACCCCAGTTTTGTGTCTGAAAAGTGTGTGCGTGTGTGCTCAGTTGCCCAATCGTGTGTGGCTCTTTGCGACCCCATACGCTGTAGTCTGCCAGGCTCTGTCTGTTGGATTCTCCATGCAAGAATACTGGAGTGGGTTGCGATTTTCTCTTTCAGGGGATTTTCCTGACACAGGGATCAGACCCGTGTCTCCTGTATCTCCTGCATTGGCAGGCGGATTCTTTACCACTGAGCCACAGGGGAAGCCCCCTGTCTGAAGAGTAAGGGGATTTTATACTTTTATTATAGGATTATTGTGAATATAGATAAGATGATAGTTGTCCTGCCTAGCACAGTGCCTTATCCATAAGAACCACCCAAGAAAAGTCCATTGAATTGTTGAATGAAGTTTGTAGCATGCTTGTCTAATGGGTTCAAATGTGGGTTACGAAAAATAGTAGTAAGAGGTCTGGTATTTGAGTAAAGTAAGTGGATTTTATAGTATTTTTAGTAATGAGGCTATGCTGCTGATTTATTGAGTATTAGAGCAGTTAAGTGGAACTGTATTATTATTGGCTGTCATGAGGGAAGCTTTCTGAAGGCTCAGTTCCTTGGAAGGATACATGGGAAGAAAAGGGTGTACAGAGACTTATATTCCTACATGTCTGCCTGTATCACACACTCAGAAATGCCTGAAAATAGATAGAGAGGCACACGTCTTCAAATGATAAACAGAGATGTTCAAGCACTTAAAATTTTATTACGAATATGTTTTATTAACTCGGTGTCCCTGGGTAAAAGTTGATCTGAGCAGCCAGTTCTCATTTGAATCAGTGTCAATAGCCTTTTCTTTTTTAATAGGGAAAAATGTTAAAGTAAAAAATATGTATTTCCTTGGTTTTGGTGTGGAGAGGCACAGAGGAGAAGGCAGGTAAATGAGGCACACCTTCTTGGGAACAGAAAGGAAGGTGGTGTCCATTCTGCATGGGAGATGGTTCTCAAAAGTGGGAGAATTTTCTTCAGTGCCGATACATCTTTCCCAGCCACTTAGGGATCATTTTCCTGTTTGCCAGCGACAGTGTTTTACAGAAGGCTATGGCCTTTACAGTCTTAATAGTTAAAACATCGAATCTACACTGTTGCCTCTGGAGGTGTTTGGCCAATTAATATTCTTGCTAGTGTTAGGTTGTGGAATTCTCTTTGAAATTCAGAGCTTCCTTGGCTTTGAACATTTAGCTTCATTTCAGAATGAAGGACGGACATGATCAATATTATAGAGGAAACTTTGAGGAATGGTTTTAAGCTTTGTCATTTTAGAATTGAAGAACTTTTAGAAAAAAAGGAGAGGAAATAACGAGAAAGGGACAAGTTATCAATAACTGTACTCTGAAATCTAAATTACAGACATTGGTCTGGTAGTGGTTGCTAACCATTAGGGGTGTCAGAAACCAGAATATTTTAAGCAAGCGTTTATTTATATTCAAGAGGAGACTGATAGGCTGTTGTTGTGGGAAGCCAGTTCAGTTGCAGAAGCCAAATATGGTTCAGGTATGCACAGCAAAAATGCACAGCGAAATGCTTGGTGCAGCAATTTGCCTGAATTTTGGTCTGTGTTAGTTGCTCGTTTTTTGTTTCTTCCTTTTCTTAGTTTTCTAAAGTTCACTTTTACCTTCTCAAAGCATGGCCCTTATTGTGGAGGGTATGAAATGGATTGGTGTAGTGTTCAAGAGCTGGTTTAAGATGCACTTGAAATGATGACTCTGTTTCTCGTTTTGCAGCATTTTAAGTTTTCAGATGATTGTCATCCTCACGTAGTAGTGGAACTCCTTTCAAAGTTAGATGTAAATACAGACTCCCAGATTTTATGCACATACAGAGTTTCACATTTCTATCTAAAAATACCATATAAAATACTATTAAAATTAAATTGTATTGGTAGAATTTATATTTTTAAAATTCAAATTGACCAAGATATCTCCAGGCAACTTAAAGCCAGGATCTGGTTGTTGTTGGTCATTGTCTGAGGCATATGAGGATGGTGGGAATGAAGGGGGCGGGCTGGCCAAGAGGGGAAGTGTTAAGTCACTTGGGGAAGTGAGGGTGAGAAATTTTGCTGTGGTGGGTTTTCAGAATGAACCAAGCAGGAAAAAGGAAATCGTTCTCTATGGGTATTGTTCACTGTTGTGTGGACAAGAAGACAATTAGCAGTCAAGTGTCATATGCACAACAGAAAAAAAAGTTACTCTGCCTTTCATGAAAGGGGAACAGGGTATGCAGAAAGAACAAAAAATTAAGAGAGGTATTCTGTGCAAGAGGAAGCTTACTTGGCTTAAGTGAAATAGCTGCTCTTTACTGCAGTTCAGGCACAGACAATGCATTCAGGAAAGCAGTTATACAGTGATTCCTGCGTCCTTGTTTATTCCTTTCCTTCACTGAGACTCAGGTAGGGTGAGCCTGGGGCATTATCACCATGAAACCGACCCTGCTTTCTTTGTGCCCTTTAGATGCAGACTGTGACATTTTCTTCATAGGTTTGTGATGGTTGGTGATTTCACATCATCATTTCTGTTCCTTTTTGGAATGTGCGTGTGTTCAGGCTCAGTGGTGCCCGACTCTTTGTGACCCCATGGATTGCAGCCCGCCAAGCTCCTCTGTCCGTGGAATTTTTTAGGCAAGAACACTGGAGTGGGTTGCCATTTCCTTCTCCAGGGGATCTTCCCGACCCAGGAATCGAAAGCATGGCTCTTGCGTCTCCTGCATTAGCAGGTGGATTCTTTACCACTAGTTCTTCCTGGGAAGCCCTGGAAACCAAGTGGTAATTAGATATGATGATTCCTGGGTATTCATGTTTTTTCCAGAGAAATGACAGGATCTTAGAGAAGATGGGAGAGAAAAGGTCAGTTGTGTGATGACATGTTCTAGTCCTGGTTCTCCAGACTGAAACAAGTTAACTTGGGTTTTTTTGGCATGAAATTATATAGCTCAGCCTGGTTCTCCACAGCATGCCTTTGAATGGTCATCTTTAATTGGCTTACATTTTTAAAAAATAGAACAAGAAGCCATATTTTACCAGTGGCTGAGATTTTAGCAATCAAGGAATAAAATACATGGCTAAAACCTAATTAAGTTCTTTTTGGTCCCTCCCATTGCTTTATCACATTAGTGGTGCTGGGTATCGTTTAACCTTTATGTACAGATTTAGTGTTGGGCCAAGCACTTTTATATCCATAAACTAATACCTCATTATTAGGTAAGTATTATTATCTATGTTTTATGGATTACAAAGCCAGAGAGGTTAAAGTTACAGAGACGATTATAGTAGAGATGAGACTTGAACCCAGGTTTTCTCCACAGTTAGTGACCTCTTTACCAGTTGAATAGGTGAATCTGTTATACAAATCTTTCTATAAATTATTTTCTGTTAAGTGAAAATTCCATGTTTCATTTTTAAGTGAACCCGTCAACTTACAAAAAAAATATATTCCAGTAGAATAAAAAATGTATATGCTGCCTGATAATAAAATCACATGTGTATAGCCATGTTTTTTCATCACATACATTAAGGAAAATAACTGATAAACCAATAACAAATAATGTCAAATACCAAAATTAAATCTGAACGTATTGATATTAATAAGGAAGGCCATAGTCAAAATGTGATTAAAATAAGACTCTATAAGAAACCATACAGAAGTGACTTGGTTTGTGAATTCTTTAATTTAGGAATTAAATGAAGGGAGTGATGCTTGAAGCGAAATTTAGCCTGCAGACTTAGGCTATCAAAAATATGCAGATTATGGTGAGCTGCCTTTTTTCATCCTGAAACGGGGAAACAGATCATTAAGTCTGGGAAGAAGTCATCGGCTGAGGAAGATGAAGATGAAGCCCGAGTCACTGACTCGCAGGGCCCACCGCCTTCCTGCTCCCCTCCGTCCCTCCTCAAGCCATCGCCCGCCTTCATGGTCTCCATCTCGGACCCCAGGTCCACCGGCCCGGACAGGGAGGGAGAGAGGAGGCGCTGGGCGGCCCTGGCTGTGCAGTGGCAGCAAGGCCCAGGCCACCAGGGCCGGGTCTGTAATTTCTGCTTCTGAATGAGCGGCCCTCTTTCCCCCCCACTAATTTACTCTTTTGTAATGAGTGAGTTTAAAAAAATCTTTTTTTTTTTTTTTTTAATATTGCTTTCAGATGTGTCTCCAGGCTGGGTTTGAAAATAAATGTTGGCCATTACCTTATCAGATGCTGTTATGGCCTTATTTTTAAACCTCCTTTCCTCCGAGGGCCTGTTCAGAGTGCAGAGGGCTGCCGCAGACAAGTGGGGGCCGGGAGGGTGGGTTGTTGGCCTGAGGCACCTATTTGCTTGAGAAAAATTGCTGCCAGATGAGTGGTTTTTAGAAAGCTCCGGCTGCTGATGTGGTCTTTAGTAGGGAGGGGATTAAAGGGAGTGCAGTCTTTATAAATATTTGCTGGAGAGCTAATGGGTTTTTGTGTGCCTGTGTTTCCTTTTTCTATTGGGGAAATTACCAGTAATACAGGAACATCCTGTGATAAAATATACGCAGTACAGGCTGAGAGAATGGATGGATGAAATAGAGGATGCAATAGAGGAAATGTGCCCCAGGCCTGCGGCATGCCCTAGTAGGACTAGTCCTGGCATCTTGACTTGCTTACAGGTGATTAACGACAGTATAAATAGAGGAATGTGTAGGGCATAAATAAATAGGCTCTTCCATCAGCTGCTTTTAGCAGAAAAAGCATTCATCCCCATCAAAGAAACCACAAATGCTCTCCCAAGCCTCAATTTTATTTTCAATTAGTTACCCACCCTGGAAGAATGCCAGTGGGAATAATCCCATGTAACTCCAAATGCTCCCGTGTCTGAAGGAATAGAGCCTTCATCACACTGCTTAAATGGTATATAGATGCTCTCCCAGAGTAATACGTGCTAATCTGATTAGACGCCTGCATTGAGGCAGTGAGACGGGGAATACTGTAAATCTGAGTTTCCAGGCAGACAAACACAGGAAAGATTTCCAATTGTAATTGCTGATTCTGTGGAAAATAGAAGTGTAGAAACTTCTAAAAATACTTACCTTTGTTCTCCTTATCCTGTCTTCAAAGGAGAGTTCAAATATGGCTCCAAAATGCAAGGATTAGCTTACTGTGTTTTAGTTTATCAGTCCTCACTATGTGAAATTATTTATTAATAAATATTTTAAACCACAAATTGCATTCCAAAATATTTACTTGTTGCCTTTTAAGAAGGGACTTCCGGATGGCTTGGTGGTACAAGATTCTGCCTGCAATGCAGTAGATGCAGGAGATGTAGGTTCGATCCTTGAGTCAGGAAGATCCCTGGAGAAGGAAATGGCAACCCACCCCAGGATTCTTGCCCAGGAAAATGCCATGGACGGGAGCCTGGCAGGCTACAATCCGTAGGATCACAAAGAGCCGGACACGACTAAGCAACTGCGTCTGTGGACGTATGCCTTGTAATAAACGGGAGTTCTTTCCAGAAGGAGTGTGAAGAAAGCTTGAAGAAAGCTCTCACAGCAGGGCACGTGGAAGGCCCCCTCCTCCATCCAAAGGAGCCCTGCTGGGTTCCTGCAGGTGTGTGAGGGCAGTAGGAGGGCTCTGAGGGCAAGAATCACAGGCTGGCAGCCCTGGTCTCTTTGTCAGCTGCCCCCAGACAGCAGGAGAGAGTGTCGTGGCGAGCCCACCGACCCTCGTCCAGCCTGTTATCCTAGCTGGGGGAGCTAAGAGCTCTCTGGTCCTTCTGGTGCCAGGATACAAGCCCGCAGGCTCTCACTCTCCTCCCCTCTTTGCTGGACCCTCCTAGAGAAAGCCATGCCCCTCTCTGGAAACAGCTTTCTTTGCAGACCTGGGCAGTGGAGAGAAGATAGAGCTGTATGTTTTCTTGCTAAACCCTGGTTACCTGGCATCGGGCACCTGGTCAGGGTGGTCGCTGGCGGGCACCCAGATTGGAGAGGTTATTTTGACAGCACAACTTTGGCTTTTTCTGAGCGCATAGGTTAGAGACACCCTTTGACTAACCAGCTACCCACCCCCTCATACGGTAGGGTGAGGCAGTAAAAGATTCAGTTGAAATATGACGTATGGAAAACTGCACAAATTGTAAGTGTACATCTTAATGAATTTTCATAAGTGGAAACACCCATGTAACCAGTATCCTAGTGAAGTTTCCTTTTATAATGATTTCTTCCTTAATTATATGAAACAATTTGTAGGAATTTTTGAAAAATACAGCAAAGTATAATAAAGAAAATACAACCCATGCATTGTACCTACTCCCCCTAAAATGATCACTGATTAACATTTTGGTGTGTTTCCAGCCTGTCTTTTCCTCTCTTACACACACAAAGATATATATTCTTGTCCATAAACACACACATGGTCCTGCAACCTCTGAAGCTTCATACACATCTGTGTGAATAAATACAGAAGCTCCAAATAATTGCAATAACATGCATAACCTCTGAAGCTTCGTACATGTGTGTGGGAATACACACAGAAGTTCCAAATAATTGCAATAACATGACCTACAGATTTGTAGACACTTAACTATCTGGTGCTTGGCTTCCTCAGCAGAGTAGCCAGGATATAAGGGAAACAAAAAACCATCTGTCTCCTTACTCGATAGCAGGAGAAGAGCTGCTTATGAAGGAGGGGGTAAATAGATGGCTGACATATACTTATGGGTGATTCATAGGTTTCATTTATTCAGTATTTTCCTTCTCTCTCCTAGCATTGACGATAGGAAGTGTAAAGCCTTCTTAATGCAGAGCATTGAGTAAGAGACCTTTTCATGCAGAGCAGGGGTGAGACCTGGACACACATTTTTCCGGCTCCTCCGTGAAACTGAAGCCCTTTTGGCTCCAGCTTCACTTTTACCAAAAGGCCAACTTTCCTTTTTCTTTTTTTAATTAGCTTTCTCACAGATAGCCAAGCAGAATTTAACCACAGAGCTCTTGCTTTAACAAAAGGAAGCGGAATCAAAATGTTGGAAATGGGCCCGGTGGTTTTGTGAGTTGCAGCAAAATGATCTTCCCCATCATGACTAAGATGGATGCAATGGTGCTTCACTGCACTGGGCTGGGGGCTTTGGTGATCTCTGAGTCTCCCGCTAATGCTGTCGGGAAGGGAACTGTTGGCACCAGCTTCCCATTGCTGTTGGTGGCACAGCCTGTACTGTCCATCTGCTTTTGGGCTGGCCAAGTCTGCAGGGGACTTGATAGGGTCCCTTGTGCTGAGAAAAGCTGCTTCCATCAGAACTGCCTGCCCTTCTCTTTTTTACATATTTATTTAAAAATTTTTTGTTTTATTTTTGTTTTGGCTGCAATATGCAGAACGTGAGATCTTAGTTCACCAACCAGGGATCTAACCTGTGCCCCCTGTATTGGGAATGCAGAGTCTTAACCCCTGGACCACCAAGGAAGTTCCTGCCTATCGTCTTTTAATATCTTTTATATCCTTATGCACTGGGGATTTGAATTTTTACACATATAGAAAGTTTATTGGATTTTTTATATTTGCAAAATGTTTTCTTAGATCACAGCTTTCTCCTTGCTTGTTAAAAAGCATGTTCACAGGGGCATCCATGGTGGTCCAGTGGTTAACATTTCACCCTCTAGTGAGGGAGTGTGGGTTCGATCCCTAGTTGGGGAGCTTAGATCCCACAGGCTCCCCCCAAAAAAACAAAAAACAAAAGCAAAAAACCCCCATAAAATAGAAGCAATCAATAGTGTAACAAATTCAGTAAAAGCTGAATAGTCCATATCAAGGGAAAAAAAATCTTAAAAAAGACAGTACGAGTTGAAAGACGTTAAAAACAAATATATTCACAAACAGTATGAAGTAGCCTGCATGTTTACCAAAGTTCTTATGTTTCTTTGCAGTCGGAATCAGCTGTCTGCCCTGCCGGCCTGCCTGTGTGGTCTCCCTCTCAAAGTCTTAATCGCAAGTAACAACAAACTTGGATCGCTGCCTGAAGAGATAGGTCAGCTCAAACAGTTAATGGAGTTGGTATGTTACTGATTTTTCAGATGCCCTTCTTGTTTGTTTGCTAATCATAGCCCATCAAGGTAATCAGAAAGACTTTTTCCTACAGTGGGTCAAGGAGAAGATCATGTTGTTGGAGGTATATGATAAAGACATTAAGTGGGGAAGGGAATAATCATGGCTTTGCTGTGACAAGGAGTCCCTGAAATTTACAGGTTTCCTGTAGTTTATACTGCCTGAAGTTTGCAGGATTTACAGTTCCTCAGGTTCACAAATTATCCTATGGTAGTTAGATCACTTTTTTTTTTTTCAGATTGGATAAGTAAGTTTGTAATAAAATATGGATACACTGGCAAAATAATCTGCAAATAAATTAGTAGGCCACACTTTGTGAAGGTACATAATTAAATCAGTAAGAACAGAGTGCTCTGATTCTGTAAGAATTTTAGTAACCACTGCCCCAAATTGATGTAACTTTAGAATGTGACCATAACCCCAGGGATAAGAAAGAAGAGCAAATTATAAATAGGCAGGGATGGGTTGTAAGTATGTACCTGAGGCCAAGAGTTCAGCTCTTTCACCACTAATTGAGTTACTGACCTTGTTTCTCAAAGGGGAAAAGAGTGAGTTCTTCCTGGACTTCCACTGAGCTAAGGTATCTTGGGTTAATGAAGAGGCAAGAATAAGCAACTGGGCTCAACCATAATCATCACAATTTATCCTCCAGCAAGCATCCTTGCATGCTGTCCCTGTTGTTGCTTAGTCACTCAGTCATGTCTGACTCTGTCTCTGTTAAGCACAAAGCAGGATGTTCTGATTACAACCATGAGTAGGACACAGTACCTTCCTTGAAGTAGACTCCAATCTAGGACACTGATGGCCAATAACTTTTCTCTTACATGCCAGTTCCAGTTAATGTCTTTAAGGCCACCTGGCACATTGGGATGATGGCGCATGGGGCCCAGATAGAGCATGCTGGGACTCCACGGTCAGGTGTGCGTCTGGGATTGGCTCAGAAAGGGACAGCACCCATGTCACATATGTATCCACTTTGATTTTAGGAAAGAAGTGAGTAATTGCGATATAAAGGCAACAGAGCTGTACAAAGAGTGCCTTTTTCTGTGACAGCAGTATCTGATGCTCATGCCCACAAGCTCACATCAAGAGCTGGGATGAGTCGTAAGGATACAGGGGTCGTCACATCACCAGTACCATGACATCTGGTCAGGGATTATGAGTGACCAGCATAAGACACTGAAAGGTGTTGACAAGCATAGCAGCCATTGGTTTTCTTACTCAGCTTTCTATACTTCTCTGTGTGGTGGAGAGGTTGCCTTTCCCACAGATCCCAAGGTTGAATGTCCTTCAGCTAAAGCATTTAGCAGGACCTGCTAGCATGTTTCAGCCCTGGTTTCTGAGTGAGAGAGATGAGATCTGGGTCCGGTGTCCTCTCCTGACTGGGTCAGCGATGCCCAGGGCCTTCGGCCACACTGCTTGGACGTGGCTGCTTGACTGCCACCTAGAGGGATGATTCCCAAAGAAGACAGATATTAATTTAGGTGGATACACTCCTCCTACAAAGTTGCTATTACAAGAAGTAAGTGCTTGGCCTAGGCCTGATTGATTCAGTCCTGGGTTGAGAATGGTTTAGACGGGAAGAGACCTTTGAGAGTCTGCTTACATAAGTCCATGTAAGGGACAGACTTGTGAGCATTTTTGAGCACATCACTCTTTCTGCAAGGACTGTTTCTTCCTTCTCTTCTTCACTTGGTCAATTTTTAAGCCAAATTAGATTTCACTTCCTCCAAAAATCCTTCCCAGATTCTTCAAGCCAGAGTAGGATCCTCCTAAGGCCAGCACTCTCTACATGGCACTGAATTTTCGTGGAACCGCATTTGTCTTCTCACTTGGCATTCTCTAGGTCAGTACTCACTAAACCCGGAAAGCTGCTTCAGCACCGGAACAGCGTGTTACTTGTTCTGTCTCAGTGCTTGACACGAGATGTTGTGTTTAGTTGCCAGGTTGTGTCCGACTCTCTGACCCCATGGATTGTAGCCTTCCGGCTCCTCTTCATGCAATTTTCCGGGTGAAAATACTGGAGCGGGTTGCCATTTTCTTCTCCAGGGGATCTTCCTGACCCAGGGATCAAAGCAACATCTCCCGCGTTGGCAGGATTCTTTACCACTGAGCCACGGGGAAGCCCCTGACACAAGATTGACATCCCCAAAACATGATTGCTAAGGGTTACTATTAGGTCGGGGAGAGTGGGCCACGAAGGTGGCTTGGGATAGATTGGGAAGACTCCCACATGTCGTGCCAGTGAGGGGTGACTCTGTCTTTCAGTCCAATTTAATTCAGAAGTGTCCATATTAACTGATTCCAGAAAACAAAAAGTATACCAAATAACACTTTGGATGGAACGGAGAGTTATATGCCTTAAAAAAAAAAATGCTTCTTTTAGGAGTCTGAAACACCCAAATCTAAGTTTACTAGAATTTGGATTAGGTCTTGCCGATCCAGTCTGAATAAGGAGTTGGGTTTTTTGCACTGCTCAGGCTCCCATGGATGGATGGGTGGCACGTCGATGAGGTCAGTCTTTGGCAGCCAGCCTGTGTTTCGGTCCCACTGCTCCCGGGCTTAGGCCGACAGCGTGCCCGCCCTCAGCTGTGCGCTACCGGCCTGCTCATCCACTAAGAGGGGCCGCACGTGTTGAGCCCTGGAGCCAGCCCCACACGGAGCAGGGCTTTCCTTGGATGCTGGTCAGCTGCCGGGCTGGCCTGCGGCAGAGGTGGAAGGGCACTGCCTGCAGCCTCAGGGCACGTGAGCTGCTGGCTGGCTGTAAGGGGTGCTCTGGGCTTGTCTTTGCTCCCTGACCGGAGCCCAGCTCCAGAGAAGGCCACTCTGCTTCCTGGATCCAGCACTGTCATCAGCCCCCTCCTTGTGTCTTTTCTCCACTAGCAATAAACTGTTGAGCCCCTGAGCCCTGGAATGGTAGAGCCATCGGGGTTTTTTAAAAGACATCTAGTCCAAACTTTCAGCGTCTTGCAAAAGAAGAAATCCAAGGCAGAGAGATGGTGAGCGACGCCTGGAAGCTCACCCTGGCGAACTGACTTACAACCCAAGCAGAAATGCCCTCACCCAGCGCGGTCCCGTGAAAAGACTATGCAGGGAGCAAATGTCATTTTATTTTTTGTTTTTGCCTTTTAAAAAAAATGTATTGGGATATAGTTGATTTACTACTTCTTGCTGTATGGCAGAGTGAATCAGCTATACCTATATCCACTCTTTTTAAGGTTCTTTTCCTATATAGGTCGTTACAGAGTACTGAGTGGAGTTTCCTGTGCCCTACAGTAGGTCCTTATTAGTTACCTATTTTTGTATATAGTAATGTGTACCTATTAGTCCCAGTCCCAGTCTTCCAGTTTATCCATCCTCCCCTTTCCCCCTTGGTAATCATAAGACTGTTCTTTACATGTGTGACTCTATTTCTGTTTTTATAAATAAGTTCACTTGTACCATTTTTTTTTAAAGATTCCACATATAAGTGATATCACACGATATTTGTTCTTCTGCAAATGTCATTTTAAATGTACTAGTAGCCACATTAAAAGAACAGAAGCAAGTGAAAGTCATCTTTACAACATATTTTAGTTAACCCTCGATAGCCAAAATATTGTTTCAACATCTCTACAATATAAAATGGATGAGATATTTTACAGTCTTTCTTTCATCCTAAGTTTTTAAGGTCAACTGTGTATTTTCCACCAGCATATCATAGGCTGGACTGGTCACACTTCTCTTGCCCAGTAGCCACACGTGGCTCATAGTCACCCTTCATGGGCAACCCTGTATTCTGTGTTCTTTCTGCTCTATGAGCAAGCATAATCTTTGCAAAAAGCATTTATTTGCAAAGTTGATGAATATTTAATAAGTTGCCATTATTTAACCACAAAGGGTGACTGGCCTTGCTTAAGGTCACAGACTAAAAATGACTGGTTTCCGTCTGTTCTTATTTATCTTTCATATCTTTTTGCTTAAAATAGTTCTGATACTACAGGTAACGACGTCAGAGGATTTTTAGCTATCAGTTGGAAAAAAAATTCCCTGGGGAGCCTGAAATAACTCTGGAATTGTATAGGAGTCTCCTGTTTTGGAGTTACATAATAATGAACTTAAAGAAAAAAAATTGGGGAGCTCCCCAAGCATTCAGGCTGCATGAAGCCACCTAAGTGCTGATAAAATCTCACAGTTTATTATCAGGCTCTAAACATTGTTTAACTATTTTGGAAGAAATATTTTGAAAATGTTCATGTTAGACTCAAAGAGTATGCTAAACTGAGTTGTAAACTCTTCTCTTCAAAAGTCATCATTGGCTTAAAAGACAGAAATGATAGCCATCTGTAAGAAAGCAGGTGCCCTCTCTGATATTTGAGGAGTTGGAGTTGGAAAACAGTATCTTACTTTCCTGAATATATCAGTTACCTAAGAATCTTAAAACATAAAGCATTGACATTTAGTGATTGTACAGAGATATGGATAAGCAATTTTTCCTCCTTCCCTGAAGACTTTCATTAAGAAGTACGTCTGAGATTTTTTTTTTTTCCCCCTTAAATCCACAGGAGAGGCCAGGATGGATTAACGCATCGTTTCAGGTGCTGGAAAACTTAGGGATCCTGAGCCTAAACTCTATTGAGTTTGTGCCTCAAAGCATCATTTCTGATGGGAATGATGTAGGACGTTTTGACCTCCTTGGACACTGCATTACGTCTGTACTTCTTGTCTCCTTAGAGCTGTAGCTGTCTGTGTTCCTCTGTCAAGTCTTTATATCTGCATGTTCTTTCTATCAGGGACAGAGATACACAGCACTGGCATTTACTGAGCACTTACATCACATGCCACACACTTCGCTGGGTATATGACATGTGTTCCATCATTCGATCTTGACAGTCGCCCAGCAAGGTGGATGTCCTGTCTGCCTTTCACAGACAAGTTTGGGTTTCAGAATTACTTACCCAAAGGCATGGGGCTGCGATGTGGTGAAGCTGGAGTGAAAACTGAAACCTTTCCACGGCACAGCGGTGGCTGAGCTCACCAGGCCTTCATCTGGATTGCAAACCTCTCATGGAGAGAAGCTGTGGTTTCTTTCTGTGGAGCTTCCCTGTTTCAACTTGCAGTGGTTTTCCCATTAAAGTTGTGGCAGGCCATGAACAGCAGGGAGAATGTTACAAAAACAGGGTGTGGTGCAAATGGACAGTGTCTGTGAGTTTCCTCCTTGAAGAACCACAAGCCAGGCCCAAGGGTCAGTAGACTTCTCTTGAGTTGACTAAACATCATGTTATTCTTAAAGATCCTGCAAACTTGTCTTTTGTTGTGTTTTTGTTTTTTTTGTTTTACTTGTCAAATCGTGCCTGAAGGATAAGGTGTGTTAAATATTTGGTGAGAAATCCTGTATGAAGCCATGTTATTAACAGATGGCTCGGGAAGACAGCACACTAAGAACACAGTCGTTTGAGAACCTTTTATGGGGCATTTGTCAAAGGTCACCATCTCCCTTGGGGGCTCAGACGGTAAAGCATCTGCCTACAGTGTGGGAGACCCGGGTTCAATCCCTGGGTCGGGAAGATCTCCTGGAGAAGGAAATGGCAACCCACTCCAGTACCCTTGCTTGGAAAATCCCATGGACGGAGGAGCCTGGTAAGCTACAGTCCATGAGGTCTCAAAGATTTGGACACGACTGAGTGACTTCACTTTGACTTTCACTTTAGGTTTCACTGGTTCTCTGATTGTGCTGACTCACTGGGGTCCACAGACGGTCCATCTCTCATTTGGTTTTTCTCAATCCTGTCTCCTCTCAACTCATGCTATGGGTGAAAATTGTGTCTTCCAGTGCTTAGCTTCACATAAGAGAACATAATATCACTGTTTTAGAAGCCTGCTTTTTCAACTCAAAAACTCACAGGGTCTGACTCAGGTAATAACTGACTAGAAGATGCATTTTCTGGCCTTGAGCAGACACACTATTGTTTTTTTTTCCCTCCTCTTTTTTTTGTGTGAAATATCTGGCTGTGTGGAGAGTTGGAATTCAAGGATAGAGTAGACACAGGATGTATTGAGCAGCTTATAAGGAAAATCTCTTCTTCATTATTTTTAAGTGTAGCATTCTGGTCTCTGAGGTAGATGTAATGGAGGCAGGAATTCATGTCTACTCAAATCATAGGTCCTTTCATAGTCTCTGCAGATGCCTCCTGACCCCTCTGGTTTCTGTGAGAGAGTTGGAGAACCAAGGCCTGTTCAGGGTCCCTTCTGTTCCTTCTACCTCTGCATTTCTTGTGAAGAGCCAGGGGGTGAGGTATGTGTTTGTGGGTATCTGGAAGGGTGTGAACTAGAGTTTTATACTAGAAAGAGACTCTCAGTAAGTGTTGAGAGATAATAATTTATCATACCAGAGGTTGCTTGAAAAATGTTTGAATTTAAATGAACTTACCAATTTGTTTTGAAAAGTTCTTACTACAGGCTTTTAGATTTTTGATTGCTGAAAAATCAAAATTAACATTACTCCTAAGTCAGTTAAGTATCTGTCTTTCAACAAATTTCTTCATTATTTCTAATGTGGTAGGAGGATTTTCCTGACGTTGTAAGGAAATTAAAGCGATCTATAATCTCATCTCTTCTTTTTACATAGGAACAGAGAGGTTAAGATATTGACCTCAAGTTGCACAGTGGAAGTCACACAAAGACATTTCCACGAAAGGATATGGTCACATGATGGGAGGCCACTAGTATTAATAGCTTGTATTTCCTGTTAGAATGTTCCCATTTTCTTCTGTTAAATAAAGAGCTAGATTTTAAAATATGACTTAAGCCATAGTATAACAGCACTAAGATTTTGAAAACCCAAGAGTCAGGGGAAGATAGCTCATGAGAATACCACATGCAGTTCTGCAGCGTAGCCTGGTCTCCCTGGAAACCTTCTCTAACCAAAAATCATCTTGACACACTTTATTATGTTGGCTTTCATTAGAAGTTACAACTTGAAAAAACAGGTCTAGTCTTTCTAAAAATGTTATATTCTGAAAATGAACCTTTCCTGCTTTAATAATCTTGAACCTACGCTAATGTTTTAAATCCTTGTCATTTTTGCATTCTGAAGGTAAGTTTGCGACTAGCAGTCAGTCAGCTAAAATGTATTAATCTGGAACATGCATTTAACCTTTCTAGAGACTTTTTTGGTAATTGCCCAGAAGGGTTGTGATGAATGAGAATCTTAACTTCTAAAGTCTTTCTTTGGGTTGTTTCAGAGCATTTTGATTAAACCAGCCAAAAATACGTGTATTTTAAGTCATTGCTGAAGTTCTTTGTTTTTTTAATCTAAATGAGAAAATTGGCTGGCCCATAAAACGTAAGTTTGAGTGTTTATGTGATTATGTAATGCATAATGATTAGATTCATTTCTGTTCCAAAACGAATAGAATTAGTAAATATTTATGATACACTTAAGATTTTTGCTTTTGGGCCTTTCTATAATTTACAATATTATAGTGCTAAATGTATGGTAATTTGGTTTCACTCTAGCTTGCAATAATTATTCTGCAGGATATAGCTTAGGGCTAATAGACAATTCAGAAGGGATTCATTTGATTATCTGAAGAAGCTACTGGTTCTAGAACTTATAACTTGATAAATTATCACTATTGCAGCCATATGGGGCATTAATGTTGTTTATTTTATAAATTTATTTATTAAATCATATCTTTTAAAAATGAACTCTCCCCGCTAAAAAAACAAAAACAAAAAACATACTTTCTTTTAGACCAAATGGGGAAAGACATGTTCTAAAGAACCAAGCTATTCTAGGAATGTTGCTTTTTTTTCTAACCTGAAGTATCCTATCTAAAAACATCTAGACTATTTTCCTCTTTGTCCTCCTCCTCATTCCCCAACTAATTAAGACATAATTACCTATGTGGTTTTATTTTTGTGGCAAAATTCATAACCTCTTTAAAACTTGGCAGGGTTTAGTAGCTGAGAAAGAAGAGGTTAGCACAGTTTTTGCAGTATTGGTCATACAAGAGTGAAAAGTCTTTATCTCGCTTTCCCCTCATTATTTTGGCAGAACAGGAAGTAACTGATGGCAGTGCAGAGTATTATTAAAATAATTTGACCTTCATCATATACCCTTCAAAATGTGAATGGACAATTGGACTTTGTGTTTCTAATGGTCTACAGATGTTCTGTCTCGTAAGTTAGAAGGAAAAGCTTGTTGTTAACATTATGTGAAGTTCTTTAAAAAAATAAATTAAGAAAGCATTTTCCCTCCTGGTAAGTAAGTATTTAAATATAGCTGACGGGAGTCTACTTTCTTTGATAAAGCCACTTAGAAATATATGTTGGAAAAATTATCTATATTTAGGGAAACTTAGGGAAATAGCAGACTCTAATTTCATGACTTAACCAGCAGTAATCAACAGCGTGCAAAGTGAATATAGTGTACAGGAAAAAAATAGAATAAAAATGCATTTTATCTCAGAGTATTTCATAATGCTGCCTAAATATATCTGTTTTCTCTTGGCTTGCCCCTCCCAACTCTCTTGTTTTAAGAGAAAGATTTAAAAAAAAATTATGTGTTTGAAACTTCTCAAAATCATCAGTTTCACATTGAAAAATCTGCAGTTCCCTTCTTCTGCAAAAGTGTCTTTCTCATGCTATCACTCATAGACTTATAAAAAAATTTCAGATGTCAACATAAATTCTCCTTAGAGGTAGGAAAATAATCTCACTGATTCTTCCTTCATGACCATCAACAATCTGTGCCTGATCCTGAGTCCAATAAAATAATTTAATTTCATATATTTCTAGGACTCACCTGTGTACCATTTGTGTGAGGGCTGTTAGATTTTAAAATGGTACTTTGTGCGAATTTGTAACTTGGTTGAAGCAAAGAAGGATAAAACTTCCACTGCATGGGTCTGGTTATTGACTTCTATGGCTGATGAGATGCTGTTGTAATTGGGAGAAGATGGCATTTCACTTTTCACTTCTCACACATGGACGTATATTCAGAAAGGCAGAATAATTTACTGACTCAGTGAGGGTGTAAGAGTGACTGAGCCAATCTCTGGACCTCCTAATTATGTAATTACTTCCTTAGACTTTTATGTCTCTGCAGATGTGCTTGTGGGTTTTTTGTTTTTTTAACATTAGGGAAGCCTTTCATAAAATTTGGTGTGACTTTTCTGGGCCAGAAGCAATGCAGCAACAGCTCGCTCGGGGGTGATGCCATCGAACATCTAATGTTCTTAACCTGTCACGTGCCAGCCCCCCACCTCAACCCCAAGTCAGAACGCGGAGTGCAGGACAGCGTGGCGGGCTGATTCCAGCGTGTGTGCCCAGACTTCATAGATCACAGCTTAAATGCCTTCAGTACGAGTGATGTTATTCCTTTTCATCAAGTAATATCCATGTAACACCTTCATGACCATGACAGATTGGCAGGTCACCTGAGGATATTGAGAAGAGATGGGACCAGAGGACAGTGATCCACTGTGTTCTCTGCAGCCCTGCTCTTACACAGAGCCTGGAGCTTTCAGGGAATTGGTCAATGAGTTCCTCTCATATAAATGATTATGAAATGAGGCTTTGTTCCTTCTAAAAGGAGGAGCAAAAGGGGATTATTTTTGTAGATTCAGCAGTGGTGTGGGATGTTTATGGACTTGATCTCGTTGGGATCATTTGTAGTCCAAATATACCTATGGTTCTGTGACATCAAGTAGGACCTGCAAGAAATTTGGTGTGTATATTGGGGCCTCCTGGGCTCCCAGCCAGAGACAGAATAAACTGCAGCATCATGGAGCATCAACATAAAGCAGCTTAAGACATTTTATCCAATATTTATTGATCTTGTACTTTCTACCTGGCATTCTGCTTGGCACCAGGAGATCAAAGTGGCTAAGAAATAGTCTCTTCCATCTAGGAGCTTGCGGGCTTACAGGAGGAGGCAAACAATTGAGTGGTTTTGAGTTTGGTACTTTATCCTAGAGTTTCTAAGGAGCTGCTGCAGATGTTTGAGCTGGTGGATGACACAGTGAAGCTCACACTCTAAATCTTCACTGTGTGAAAGATGAATCCAAGGAGGAGCTTGATGCTTGCAGACAACCAGGAGACCATTGTAGTGTCTGGCTGAGAGATACTGCTGGTCTGGACTAAGGGGGTAGCTGGGGTGAGGGAGGTGGAAAGCAGGGCAGAGCTACCAGGAACAAGAGGAAGAGTGGGATTAGGGATAATACGATAGAAGATTAAAGATGTCATGGCCACCATTTTGCATGTGTCGAGGTTATTCTCATCAATGATTCAATTTAGTTTAGTTGCTCAGTTGTATCTGACTCTTTGCCACCCCGTGGACTGCAGCACACCAGGCTTCCCTGTCCATCACCAACTCCTGGAGCTTACTCAAACTCATGTCCATCACGATGGTGATGCCATCCAACCATCTCATCCTATGTCCCCTTCTCCTCCCGCCTTCAATCTTTCCCAGCGTCAGGGTCTTTTCCAGTGAGTCAGTTCTTCGCATCAGGTGGCCAAAGAATTGGAGTTTCAGCTTAAGCACCAATGCTTCTAATGAATATTCACGACTGATTTCCTTTAGGATTGACTGGTTGGATCTCCTTGCAGTCCAAGGGACTCTCAAGAGTCTTCTCCAACACCACAGTTCAAAAGCGTCAATTCTTCTGCACTCAGCTTTCTTAATAGTCCAATTCTCACATCCATACACGACTATTGGAAAAACCATAGCTTTGACTAGGTGGACCTTTGTTGATTACCAGTGGAGTATTATTTTTTCCAAGGCAGAGAAGACTCAGTCTCCATCCTCCACAGTCTTGCTTGTAAATGTTTATAAACATGTTCCAGTCCAAAGTTTTCAACCTTCTGATAAGAATTAAATTTAAAATAAATAATGTATCTAAACAATGCATTAATATACATAGTTATATGCTGTAAATTGTGAGTGTCTGGTGAGGTAGGGTAGTGGCTGAACAGTGGGTTGGGAATTGGTTCTGAGTGTTTACTCTGCAAGTCTTGGACAATTGACAGAACTTTCCTGGGCCTCATTTTTCTCATCTGTGCATATTAGGCCAGTAATACTGTCCCGTGGATTTGTTGTGAGAATTAAGTAAGACTGAAGCACGTGAATGCAGCAGCCTGAGAGTAGCTACAAAAGGCTACTAACGCCTCTTTTTACCTTTTCTTTCCCCAGAGGATGTATTTAAAACATTGTACTTTCTTCTTTTTCTCTGTGCTTAGCCTCACTTGGCCTCAGACCTGGAGACCAATATAAAAATGTACCTGTATAGTTATCCTAATATTTAAATTCCTTAACGAGATTTCCCCTGAAATGCTTGATTTCCCAGCGAAAGGCCTTTATTGTTTCTCTTTTTGTTTGCGATGCAGGACGTCAGCTGCAACGAGATCACAGCTCTGCCTCAGCAGATAGGGCAATTGAAATCCCTACGAGAACTGAATGTCAGAAGAAATTACCTTAAGGTTTTACCACAAGGTAAAAAAAAAAATAGAGGGAAAAATGAATCCAACAGAAGACTTTTATTATTTTTTAATAATCTTTGTGAAGGTAAATCCAGTCATGTTTGTGTGTACCTATTAATATTAATTATGATTTGAATTTCATGTGTAGATAACAGAGAAGTTATATTCATGTTGTAATTTTAGTCAAGGGTTTCAGTGACAAAATCATTCCCCTGTATAAAGCTATATGTGTGTGTGTGTGTGTGTGTGTGTCTGTGGTGTTTGCCATAACAAAGTACCAAAGACGTAGTGACTTAAACAATGGAGATATATCTTCCTGCAGTTTGGAAGCTGTAAGTTTGAGATCATAGTGTTGGTCAGTTTTTTTTCTTTAGAGGCCTCTCTCCTCGACTCCCTGCATTTTCATGCCGACTTCCCACTGTGTGTGTCCTAACCTCCTCTTCTTGTGAGGACACCCATCATATTGGGTTAGGACCCTCCTTCCCTAATAACCCCATCAACTCACCTACCCTTTAAAGGCCCTGCCTGCCTCCAAATACAGTTACATTCTGAGGAACTGGGCGGCAGGGGGAGGGTCACGGTTCCGACATAGGAGTTTGGGGGTCACACAGTCCAGCTCCTATCAGGAGGCAACATGAGTTGCTGTTGGTGTGGACCTGTGATGTCCTCAACTGTCCGGCCAACACTTAGTTGCGGTGCTAGGTCCTGCAGATCCAGGGAGCACCTTGTGTCTCAGATCCACACTGCAGGAGAGGGTGTGCCCCCACTGAAGTGAAATTTGGACCCCTAGCTCTGGTTGTTTTGATGAATTTCTTGAAGCCTGGAGCAAGGATGGAGACTCAGGTCCCCAGAGACACAGCACGAACTCGGAGCCCTGCAGATAGCTAGACTCAGGCAAACGTTTCTCTGCATCTCTGGGCTTCCATATTGTGCCCTCTGATATGATGTTGTGTTGAAGTTCAAGTGAAAAGATACCCAGTAGGAAAAAAAATTGTCAGTCAACTGTACTTCAATAAATAAAAATAAATAAAAAATTAAAGAGATATATTTATTCAGAAGTGTTAGGCCATTAAGAACTTTAATAAGCAGCCTTGTAGGTGGTGCTGGATCTGAATTTCACATTTTGGGATCCTCATTTGGCCGTAAATCAGGGGTGAGTTGATGAACAATGTAACATTGAATGCTTTCTCCAGAACATATTCTGGTTTCCAAGATGACACTGGTTTCTGTCATTTTCATTTGAGCACACGAGGCATGCCCAATTTCAAATTTACGTTTGCAAATATACCTCAAAGCTAAAGTGTATATTTGGAAACAGTCAGCATTTGGTTAATCTGACCCTCACACAGCTATTTTAGAACTGCCTGATTTTTATTATTCTGTTCCTGCTTCATGATCTTTGGCTTGAAATGCTTCGTTATTCAAAGCAAGAAAATGGAGCTCATGAAATGGAAAGAACTTTATAAAATGTCATCTGCTTGAAGTGTATCTTCCATCTTCACCTTTCTCATCATGACTAGTATTTTAAAGAAAGAAAATTAGAAACTTAGCATAAAGATTTATCACTTTATTACTTGAGATGACTTGGCATAAAAACAGTGATTTTTCATCTTGTCATTATGCAGTTCTGCTTTTCAGTGGATGAAATTGTTTTCTTGTTTTGAGCAAGTACGAAGGAAAAACTCTTTATTATATAGACAGTAAATCTGTAAGCATATAACCTTTCATAGCATTAAGGAAAACTTTCATTTAAACTTAAGTTGTTATGTTAATTATTGAGAAATCATTACAAATTATTGAACTTTTTAAAAAAAATTTAATCATTTAACAGTTTTCTGTAATAGAAACATGAGGGAAGAAAGTGCATCTGTAAAATCAAGAGATTTGTTTCTGAAACTGTTCCTTGTGCTCTTAACTTAAAAGCATTCCTTCTAAAAAGATCGGTTACAAATTCCTATGCTTTCCATATTTCTGTTTTCTCAGATTCCATATTTTAATAAACACTAAGAGCTAAAACTTTAGTTTACTGGAAAATCTTTAAAAAAAAAATAATTTCCTGAATATCAAGTTTCTTTTTGCTTCACTCCGGAGAACTCTCTGTTAACAAAAGAGCATTGATAATGCTCTGAGGCAGTGAATTTAAAGACTTTTAGTATTTACTCATTTACTTTTCCTCTTTAGTATACTTCCTCGTATACTTTCAATCTGAGGAGGAGGGGAAAGGTTTGTGGCCTTATTGCCCAGGTCCGTTTTATGGTGTTTTTCCTCATGCAACCGGGAGACTCTTTCTTCGTACTTTCTGGGACCAGAACAGAGTATTAAGGCAGTCATTCATTGCTCCTCTTTGCAATGGAGAGAGGAGTGGGATTCACTGTTGTTCTTTGTTACCCCCCCTCACCTTTCCTATTCTTTTGACCTTTTCTGAGCAGAGTTACTATTTTCTCTTCCATTTCCTTGTTGTGAAACTATCGGGTTCTAGCGTTCCTAAACTAAGATGGTAATTGTGTCCCCAACGGGCACTAAAAGGAATAGTCATTATAAAAACCATCTTTTCTTAAGTCACCTTCTTTCCCCTTCTGCTATGTCTTCATAGTGTGTCTTCATAGTATCTCATAATACTATGAGATTAGCTCTCTAGTCTTGCTTTAAAGTCTTCATTTTAAGTGGCAGTTTGTTGAAGAGCAGAGTCCGGTTAAACTATCCTGATTTGCCAGGCTAACTTGGCGAGAGTCGAGTCAATCATTGGAGAGATGGATTCATGCTACTGGAAGTTACAGCAAAGAGATATTCTATTTATACGTAGTCCCCCTAATTGTCAGCTCTGATTTTAGAAACAAACTGTGAGGTGGATAGAGCTCTTCCTTTAAGTTTCTTGATTCCATGCTGTCCCAGAGCTCACCTCCTGTCTGCCTCCCACTGCTGTCCAAGCACTTCATCAAGGCAACCGGGACAAGTGAGGCCTGAGGAAAATCACTTATTCTGCTATTGGTTGGAGAGATGGGTCTGAGCAGAGAATTCCTTGGGGGCAATTTAAAAAAATACACATCCAGCTTGAATTAGAATTCAAAAATTCTGATTAGCAAAAATGCATGCACCCTAATGTGCATAGCAGCTGCTGCTAAATTACTTCAGTCGTGTCCCACTCTGTGCGGCCTCATAGACGGCAGCCGCCCAGGCTCCCCCGTCCCCGGGATTCTCCAGGCAAGAGCACTGGAGTGGGTGCACACAGCAGCACTATTTACTATAGCCAAGACATGGAAGCAATCTAACTGTCCATCAACAGAGGGATGAATAAAGAAGATGTGGTGCATTTATACAATGGAATATTACTCAGCCGTGAATAAGAATGAAATAATGTCATTTGCAGTACCATGGTTGAACCTAGAGATTAGTGAAGTCAGACAGGGAAATACAAATATCTTATGATATCACTTATATGTGGAATCTAAAAAAAGATACAAATGAATTTATTTACAGAACAGAAATAAACTCACAGACATGAAAAAGAAACTTAGGGTTACCAGAGGGGACGGGGGAGGGATTAATTAGGAGTTTGGGACTAGCAGATACACACTATTATATCTGTGTGTGTATGCCCCGCTATATAGCACTAGGAACTATATTCAATATCTTGTAATAAACTATAAGGGAAAAGAGTCTGAAAAAATATATACACATAGTAGTTGTTGAGTCACTAAGTCGTGTCTGACTCTTGGCGACCCCGTGGACTGCAGCACGTCAGGCTCCTCTGCCCTCCACCATCTCCCAGAGTTTGCTCAAGTTCATGTCCGTCGTGTCAGCGATGCTATCTAGCCAGTCTCATCTTCTGCTGCCCCCTTCTCCTTTTGCCTCCAATCTTTCCCAGCATCAGGGTCTTATACATACATACATATGTATGTATAACCGAATCACTTTGCTGTACCCCTGAAACTAATACAAGCATTGTAAATCAACTGTATTCCAATAAAAAAAAACACACATCCTGGGTTTCTCTTACACAACTGCCTGCCTGTCATGGATCTGAGTTTGGGAGCTGCTGAGTAACGATCTTGTTCCACTGTCCTTGCATTTCAGTCTCATGACTCTACTTTAATACAGAGCAATTCACTAAGGTATGCAAGAGGGAATGTCCCAGAGTAAGTTGACCACACCCAGAGTATGTTGACCTTAGAAAAGGGATTGGTTGCTAAGTGAGCCTTTGTTGGTGGAACTTGAAGAAGTCTAGCTGAGTAATGTGAAAACCCTCCGGCACTACAGGGGGAGTGGAGGGATAGTGTTATTAGGAATGCTTTCTCAAGGTCTCTGCCTTTGGTTCCTCTTCTTCCTATAGTCCCTGGCCTTCATCTGCTTGAGTATTTGAAAGCACCGCGTATCACCCCTTACCAGATTTCATAACAAACGTGGTGAGGCCCGTTCTGAAATGAACCCTCTGTCGCCTCTCATACAGAGATCTTAGTGATTTGCCCTGTGTCACCCTACATGTCTGGCATTGCTCAGCCTCTTTGCTCTATGGAATACATTTGAGTTCGTTTCTTGCAGCTGCCAATGTCGGTTGGAATGCTTGAAATTACTGAGTGTTTGCTATGCCGCTGGGTGGGGATTTTATGCTAAATATAATGTTGCGTCTTGTTTGTGGAGCTACAGAAGACTTCTTTTAAAGCAGTAGAATAAAGCCTGATCAAATCAGAATTACAGGGTCTGTTGCAAAATTCCAAATTTGATAGCATTTATTTTTTAGAGTGGTGTTAAACAATCATGAACATATTTCTAGTAACTCGTTCTGAGATTCTGCCAACCCACATACACAGAATACATAAGGATATGTTGTAATTAGCATGTTATTCATAAGCTAGCAAGCTGTTTGAAAACAGTTGGAAGTTAAAACATAAGCAAATCTTGGTGTGGTGTGGCTTATGTGATTGTTTTGCTGGGAAAAAAGCCTTTTTAAACAATAGATGTACATGTATAGCATTTGCAGCTCTTATCAGAACTAACAATAGATTAAAACTTTTGGGCCCCCAGTGAAAGCCTTCCTCTCTTCTTTCGTAAAATGTTATATTGAGCTGGCCAAAAAGTTTGTTTGATTACTGAGTGTGTTGTTCAATAAAGTTCTTGATGAAAATGAAAATCATGTCTTTTAGTTTTGCTTAAACCGAAACGGATTTTTTGGTCAATGCAATATAAACATAATGTATATTCTTCATGCACAACTTGATTTTAATTATGCTAAATGATATATCTCCTGATAAGCAGAAAAGTTTTGAATGTTTAGCCACTTAATCTGTTGCTTTCTGAGTTTTTTTTTTTCTTTTTTTTCCTGTTCTTTTAGAACTAGTAGATCTTCCCTTGGTAAAGTTTGACTTTTCCTGCAATAAAGTGCTCGTGATTCCCATTTGTTTTAGAGAGATGAAACAGCTGCAAGTATTACTGCTTGAGAATAACCCTCTGCAGTCTCCTCCAGCACAGGTGAGGGGTCTCACAGCAAAGTTGCTGCTGGGGGTCGGGGGGTATGCTATCAATAGCACCTAAGCAACTCTCAGCAGAACATTTTTTTTTTTTTTTAATATTCTGCAGAGTTAATGTATGAGACATGATCATAAACAGTCACAGTTTTTTAAAAACTGAAGCCTCGGGTACATCTGACTACAATGTGTCATCTTCTGTGACATCAGGCTGTTTACCAGCATTTGCCTCGCTGTTCTGGTCACTGCAACTCCAGAATTATGATATTTGATTATCTCACTTAACTCAGTTGCATTGATGATTTGTGCGTGCATTTGAAACTTTTTCTGGAGTGTATGGTTTACAAAAGGAGTAATAGAATCTTTTAAAGTTAGCTGAAAAATGGAGTTTGACCATTTTAAAATATGATTGTCAGTCATTTAGAAACAAGATTCAAGCTCAAATATTAAACTATGTGAGAACAAAATTAAATGTATATGCTTTCAGAATTGGAACATTTCTAGGTCAGTCATATGGCATACATACTTTTTACACTCTTTGTACATACATATATTTCTGTTAAGATTTTGCAGTTTAGTGCAAAGAAACTAGAAATTTCTTGAGCAGTCTCCTATTCAGGTAGAATTTGGAGGCGGTGGTTGCCTGTAAATCTTACCTGTTTTGGAGACATCAATTTTGGTGATTGTTGTTGACATATTACTTAAAGTGAAAATGCAAAAGCTAAGACATACGGAATGAGATGTCTGATGTTTGCATTTTGTTTTGTCTTTAAAAAAGGAGCTACTTATTATTATTTTCCCCTTAGATTTGCACCAAGGGCAAAGTGCACATATTCAAGTATCTGAGCATCCAAGCATGCCAGATTAAGACAACAGACTCCCTTTATCTCCACACCATGGAAAGGCCACATTTACACCAGCATGTGGAAGACGGGTGAGTATGATCACCCTCGACTGGAAGCCCTGTTTATAATTTGCTTAGCCCAACACACTCCCAGTAAATAACCCCCCAAATCCTTTTGTTTCACTCAGCCGGTACAGTTTTATACATCAGAGTCTCAGCCACTTTTGGAATAAGAAAGGGAAAATTGATAATGTTGATAAATTTTGTCATCTTTCAATCTCATCTACCCTCTCCTAATCAATAATCAGTCCTTCTTGAGTGCTGCCTGTGTGTGTGCGCACATGTATATACACATCTGTTTATGTATAGCCTTATAAATAAGATCTATAATATAAATGTATATATATTTTACTTATCAGTTCAAACAGATGTATCAAACTGAGACATGGTTTTCTAAGTTAATTTTTACTGTGCTTCTGGAACATTGTTAAGAAATAGTGCAGGCTTTATGTTTTTAATTGTCTTTTAAAAATGCACTGTGCATAGTTTTTGCCATTTTCTATTTAGAATGGAAACTTTAGAATCATTTCGTGTGTCCTTGACCATTTTGTGGCATAAATTGGGCCTTGAATTTTCAGAGAACAGAATTCTCACACTGAACACACTTGTAGACATGCAGGTTGTTTTTGAGATGTATTCATGGCAGGAATATTTCCTGAACTATTTACTAAAAAGTAAATACAGTGACTTAAGATCTCAGCCTACCTTAATGGTACCTTTATATAATGCTTAAAAGAAGTATAAACATACTATCAAATTTATTTAGTCACTGGATAAAAGTTTACAGAATTATTGAAAGTTAGGACATTTCATAACATGAGATGTAAGAGCAACTGACAGATTTTGCTTTTTTATACTCTAGAATTAATAAAATAAGAAAATTGTTACCTGATTTAAAAAACGGGCCACTCAGGTAGAATGTAAATCCAGACACAAGGAATTTTATTTTACATTAGATTTAGACAGGGGGCTTCCCTTGTGGCCCAGTGGTAAGGCTCTGCTCTTCCAATGCAGGAGTTGCTGGTTCAATCCCCATTCAGGGAACTAAGATCTCATGTGTTGGTGGTGAGGCCAAAAATAAATTAACTAATTAATTAAATTAAAAAATTGTCCAACAGACCATTCAAGTATCTGATTTTCATTAGGGCCTTGTCTTGGTGGTGGTGGTTTAGTCACTAAGTCGTGTCTGACTCTTGCAACCCCATGGACTGCAGCCTGCCAGGCTCCTCTGTCCATGAGATTTTCCAGGCAAGAATACTGGAGTGGGTTGCCGTTTCCTTCTCCAGGGGATCTTCCCGACCCAGGCATCGAACCCAGCTCTCCTGCATTGCAGGCAGATTCTTCACCAACTGAGCTATGAGGGAAGCCCAAGTTGGGCCTTGTCTTAATATCCTATAATATTCAACTGGTTTGTTGCTTTTGGATAATAATAAAAATTTATATAGCAAAGTCATTATTTTGATATAAGTTGATGTATGTTGTTCTGAACTTTGTCATCTTGATTCTTTTCTAAATGAATTCAATATCGATGGCATATAACCCAGCAAGAAGGATTCTGATTCGGGCGTTGGGAGTGATAACGGAGACAAACGATTATCTGCCACAGAGGTAAAGTTCGGGATCAGATTCTTTTCCTTCTGTGCTTCTAGGTATATCTGCCTGCATTCACTGGACTCTTGGATAAAGGGAATTGCCTGAGAACGTGTGATAATGTTTGTGAAAGTTATTTGAAATTTTCTAAGTGTTCTATAAATATTAACTGTTTTTAGCTCTTTCTGCATCTTTAATATTTTGTAAATGTCTCAAGAATAGAGTTCCTGTCTCCTTTCCCTCCTCCCACCGCGCCTCACATTGTCTAGAATATTCTCGCATGCTTAATAAATATTATAAAATGACTAAGTGGTGTGCAAGTACCCAGGAAGTATTTTTATAAATATCAGTGTTTGCTTTTAAATGACAGAGTAACTTAGGAAAAGGCTGTTAATACGCCTGCATAAATGTTAAGCAATCAGATGTACATTGCATTCTACCCACAGGAAATGCATTTTTAAGTAGCCATAATTTTTACAGCAGTATTTGTTTTTCGGAAATTCTTAGATTGTGTTCTTTTCAGATAATACTGGATAAAAGTTTGGTGATTTGTGAGCTAAGGGGCCTCCCACACTAGAGCTTTGTAAAGTGGTTATAAATAACTCATTTAGAACATTTGTTATATATAGTTTGTTAGGTTCCCAAACTCTTTCACTAATAAATCATCACATGAGGTTTCTTGACCAGCAGAGCTAAGAGGGACAGCTGGCGTAGGGGTGGCGGTATCACGATGCCTTCGCACACACACACATACACATACACACGATGCCTTCCCTTTTTGAGGGAACTCACTGAGCTGGACTGAGCCACACACACATATGCGCTCACACACTGAGTTTGTGTGGTTTTTGAATTCTGAAACATTGCAATACTCTTTTAAGGGCTCTCCTGGTGGCTCAGTGATGAAGAATTGCCTGCCAAGGCAGGAGATTCGGGTTTGATTCCTGGGTGGGGAAGATCCCCTGGAGAAGGAAATGGCAACCCACTCTAGTATTCTTGCCTGGAGAATTCCATGGACAGAGGAGCCTGGTGGGCTAGAGTCCATGAGGTCGCAAAAGAATCAAACACGACTTAGCGACTGATAGTACTCTTTTAAGATGTGATTAGTAGCTCAATTACTCTAAGAAATCTGAATTTTTACTCTTTGTATATATAAATCCAGGAAAATTGCCTTTTCCCTGTTCTCTTTAGGCATTTGAGATTTAATACATAGCTAAGATATTTAAATTTATTTCCCACAAAATATTTCATAAGGCAGTATATTAAAAATTTTTATACCTTAATATTTTTCTAATATAGAATATTTCAAAAGGAAGAAGAGTTTATAGGCAGAAAAAGAAAGCCAATATCAATAAAATGAAATTACCCTCATGAACCTACATGAGTAGGTTACTGTGATTCCCTGGGGGAAAAAATACTCAACACATTGCTTTATAAGTTTTATTTAATTCAGCTCCCTTAGCTGTATTAAAACTCATAAGTCCCCTGAAATAGTCCATTGTTTCAGAAATTACTCACCCGAGCTTATTTTCTATTAAATTAAAACAGACTCTGCTTTATCCTTTATCTGTCTTCTAAGGATAATTAAGTTCATTAATAAAACATTAAACAAAGAACTTCATTATCCTTTTGTTCCCACTTAGTATAAGTAGGATGCTAATATTCTAAAAGGAGGCCAAGGGTTTATTTTCTCCTTTTTAACTAGATGCAGATCTTGGAATTTTGCTAAGTTTTTAAAGATGGGAGGAGGGTAGAAGGAAGGACTGCAGAAAGGATTATGTTCAATAGAATAAAGTGTGCACATTTTCCCTTTGTCTTTTTGTCTTCCTATTTATTGCACATTATAGTCTCATTACCTGAGAACACCTCCAAGAAAGGTGTGTTTTACACAGATAAAGGTTCTGAATTATTCTATGTAACTTTTTATTTTCACTTTATTTGGCAAATATTTTATCATCTGCGATCAGTCAATCTTGTTCCCTGCTTAATATCTCCTTGTGGGGTTCAGAATTCACACCTCATTCCCCTCTTTCGCTGTTGCCATTGTCTGATTGATTTCACATTTGTCACTCAGATTGATTTAGCATTTATCACTCAGATAAGCAAACAGAAAACAAATGTGAAGCCCAGTAAAGAGCTGGGTAATGAATGAAATGCACGTTTGTTTTCTGCCAGTTTCTGGACAGTCTGTGCATGTGTCCAAAAGTAAGACGAACACTATATGGTACAAGTCACAGCCTCGGGAGTTTAGGAGCAAGCCACAGTCACCTGAAACCTGCTCTGTGGGGTTCCTGATCCCTGTGATTGGGAAAGATTTTCTTGAAATAGTGAAGCTAAAGTGGAGACATAGGAAAATACATGAGGCTTCATATTTCACATGTGACAGAATCATAGATTATCTGAATAAGCTTCATCAGTTAGTGTGGGAAACAAGACCCCAAGGGAGAACTAAGTCTGATTACTAAATAGAAGCATTATTCTGAAAATTGCACAGAACCCATGTTCCTTTTAAATACTATATTTAAAGCAGCTTCTTATATATTTAAAACAGCTTCCTCTGCCTAAACAGGGAAATAAACTGAAGCTTGATGTTGTGTGTGAGATGTACTGTAAATAAACGAGATGTTTCAAAGGCTGACTGCCTAATCTCTGTATTTGGCCCCATGGAACCTTAATGTACTTTTGGTAAATCAGTATTGTTGTCAGATCTCAGTGCACCATTACTATGATAGCAATCGATTAGACTTAGGACTAGCTTGGTAGTGGATTTCCAGTTATTTCTTTGTTCTATTAGGTGTTATCCAGTCCTTCTCAGTGTCCTGACTCTTAGATTAGAAAATATCATTGGGAACCTGAAAAAATTTTCAGATCAAAATGTACGTACAGAGAAGCATGTGTGTGTTAGCTTGATGAATTTTGAACAAGTGAGCACACTCATACAAACAGTTCCTAGTTAGAGAAAGAGAGCTGTACCAGCCACCTAGGAAGACCCCCTCATGCACCCACCCCCCAACCCAAGAGCAGCCACTATCCAGACTTCAAACACCATAGGTTAATTTTGCCCGTCTTTGAATTTATATATTAGTGGCATTATCCTTTGGTCTCTTTTACTCAGTACTGTGTTTGTGAGAATCACAGTACTTTTTTTTTTTTTGATCACAAAACATTCTCTTAATCTGCCTTGATAACACTTCTCCCTTGAATGAGACAGTGCCTCGTTTCTTTTCAGCCTTCTGATGAAGACACCGTTAGCCTCAATGTGCCAATGTCAAACATCATGGAAGAAGAACAAATCAAGGAGGACTCCTGCCATCGCATTAGCCCAGTTCAAGGTCTGAGAATGAAGGATGGGAAGAAAGTGCTTGTTTTGTTTTCGATATTTGTTCATTTATTTGGCTATACTTGTCTTAGTTGCGACCCTGGGGATCTCCCATCTTTGTTGTGGCAAGTAGGATTTCGTTGTGGCATATAAACTCTTAGCTGTGGCATCAGGATCCATTTCCCCACCAGGGATCGAATCCTGGACTGCTGTACTGGGGACGTGGAGTCTCAGCCACTGACCACTGGGGAAGTCTGGCGAAAGTGCTTGTTTATAAGTTCCAAATGCTATGTTTAAAATGTGTAGAAATACAGCAACAGTAATACAGTAGTTACTGTTTATTGAGCATTTCATCTGCACCAGGCACTGGCTAATCTGTGAAGGTGATCGCATTTAAAATTTAAAACTCTGAGATGGATACTCTAAGCACTGTATTCTGTAGCTGAGGAAGTTCAGTTCAGTTCAGTCGCTCAGTCGTGTCCAACTCTTTGCAAGCCCATGGACTGCAGCACCCCAGGCTTCCCTGTCCTTCGCCATCTCCTGGAGTTTACTCAAACTCATGTCCATCAAGTCAGTGATGCCATCCAACCATCCCATCCTCTGTCGTCCCCTTCTCCTCCTGCCTTCAATCTTTCCCAGCATCAGGATCTTTTCCAGTGAGTCGGTTCTTTGTGTCAGGTGGCCAGAGGGTTGGAGCTTCAGCTTCAGCATCAGTCCTTCCAATGAATATTTAGGAGTGATTTCCTTTAGGATTGACTGGTTAGCTCTCCTTGCAGTCCAAGGGACTCTCAAGAGTCTTCTCCAACACCACAGTTAAAAAGCATCAATTCTTTGGCACTCAGCTTTTTTTATGGTCCAACTCTCACGTCCATTCATGACTACTGGAAAAAACATAACTGACTAGATGGACACTTGTCGGCAAAGTAACGTCTCTGCTTTTTAATATGCTGTCTAGGTTGGTCATAGCTTTTCTTCCAAGGAGCAAGCGTCTTTTGATTTCATGTCTGCAGTCACCATCTGCAGTGATTTTGGAGCCCAAGGAAAGAAAGTCTGTCACTGTTTCCATTGTTTCCCCATCTATTTGCCATGAAGTGATGGGACTGGATGCCATGATCTTAGTTTTCTGAATGTTGAGTTTTAAGCCAGTGTTTTCACTCTCCTCTTTCACTTTCATCAAGAGGCTTTTTAGTTCCTCTTCACTTTATGCCATAAGGGTGGTGTCATCTGCTTATCTGAGGTTATTAATGTTTCTCCCGGCAATCTTGATTCCAGCTTATGCTTCATCCAGCCCAGCGTTTTGCATGATGTACTCTGCACATAAATTAAATAAGCAGGGAGACAATATACAGACTTGACGTACTCCTTTCCCAATTTGGAACCAGTCTGTTTTTCCATGTCCAGTTCTAACTGCTCTCTCTGTTCTAGAAGTGGCTGTTTTTTGCTGGCTATAAGTCTTTGAGGTCTTCCTAGGTGGCACTAGTGGTAAAGAACTCACCTGCCATTGCAAGAGACATAAGACATGGGTTCAGTCTCAGTGGGTAAGATCTCCTGGAGGAAGGCATGGTGACCCACTCCAGTATTTTTGCCTGGAGAATCCCATGGACAGAGCAGCTTGGTGGGCTAGGACTCCATGGGGTCGCAAAGAGTCAAGAATGACTGAAGCAACTTAGCAGGCAGGCAGAAATCCTTGAAGGTGACATGGTCCTACTTGGTTCTTTGCAGCATCCAGGGCAGCTAGAAGAGATCCACCTTTGCTCCTTCGTCCTGTCCTGAAGCATCTAGAGTGCAGTGTGGTTGGATGGGCTCTGACAGACAGCGCTTTCCCCTCTATATCACCCTCATCATAGTCACTTTCTGTGTTATGATTTTTGGTCCTTATTTTTGTCCTTTCCCACACTTTCTTACCATGTTCACTAGTTTTTCAAATTCCTAGAATGTTTAGCATTATACCTATTTAATAGTTGCTCAGTAACTATTCACTGAATTTTGAATTTGAAATACTTATTGTCACATGTTGCGGGGAGCGCAAAAAGCCCGCGTTTATATTTTTCTCTTCTCTGTTCCTTAAAATTACAGGAGATTTCATTTGTTTCATAAGAAATTAAGCCATAAAGGGGCCGTGACTTTTAAAAATTTTATTATTTGGAGGATAATTGTTTTACAGTGCTGGGTTGGTTCCTGCTGCACAAGGAAGTGAATTAGCTATACGTGTACATATATCCTCTCCCTCTTGGACCTTCCTCCCACCCCACCCCATCCCACTGCTTCAGATCAAGAGGCCTTGACCATTAGATTTGGGGTTTTCTATTTCTTTTACTTTTATTCCCCTTCTTTCTCTTTTTTTCACCTGGTCCTCACATCCTATAGGGAAGGTAAAACTTGGGTCATCATATACCTCCAGACGAGATGGCAGAGAAGATTGGGAAGCTAGATGGTGTATTTTAGAGTCATCTGTGTTTTTGTTCATCTGTTTATTAAATCGTGCTTTGTAGCTCTCTTTTTATTTTCCTAATAGGGGAATTTCGTCAGGAATTTCAGCCGGCGCCTTCATTTGTGAGTGACAATAACAACTCAGGAGAAGAACGAGACCAGTGTTCCCATGGAACAGACGTGCTCCATTCGGAGTTTATAAACTACATTAAGGCAAGTTGAGGATCAACTGTTAGTAATTTTTTAACTTACTGAGTTCTGTTTGGCGCCTTAGAGTTTACGCTCAAGGTTTCCAATCCATCACCTTCAATCTCGGCTTCCTGCCACCTTCCTCAGGCCTATGTACCATCTTCTCAGTGCCTCGCATGTCTGTCTGCTGACATGAGGACCTGGTCCCTGCCATCCATACCTATTTATGTCTGTGTTTATGTATGATTTTCTTTTGCATTCGGAAATTACTAAGCTTTCCAGTAGTCAGTGCATCATGTAAGTCAGGAAATTTATCAGAATTTCTGTGACCATCCCGTAAAAGCTAAAACAAAGTTTCATGTGCTTTTCAATGTATTTTGCTGCTGCTGCTGCTAAGTCGCTTCAGTCGTGTCCGACTCTGTGTGACCCCGTAGACGGCAGCCTACCAGGCTCCTCTGTCCCTGGGATTCTCCAGGCAAGAACACTGGAGTGGGTTGCCAGTTCCTTCTCCAATGCATGAAAGTGAAAAGTGAAAGTGAAGTCGCTCAGTCGTGTCCAACTCTTCTCCAACCCATGGACTATAGCCCACCAGACTCCTCCATCCTTGGGATTTTCCAGGCAAGAGTACTGGAGTGGGTTGCCATTACCTTTCCACTTTCAATGTATCCTAGGAAAATGCTTTTCTTGGGAGTGTATTTATAGTAAAAGGAGAAAAAATGAAGACTTTTAAATTCTGGAAATGAATACGTTCCCTTTTTAGGAAGGTTACTTTGCGGTCACTTATTCCTAAGCAGGTTTAGTGGCACTGAGATGTTGAAAGGTTGGATGAAGTCTCTAAATTGTCAGACGAACTTTCATCAGAGGAACGGCAACAATGAGGGGAAAACCAGCCCTTTACAAAGTTGGTGGTTAAGGTTCCACTTTGTGACAGGACTACGTGCCTTGGTTTGTTCTTGTCCGTCCTTTGGCCTTGGTCGTGGCACCAGGGATCACAAGGATAACCCTTTTGCTTTAATTCAGATACCTTGTGGGTTGTGAGAAACTGTGGTCTCTGAGTTGCTGTGTTAAAGTCAGGCCTGGGGTCTTTAGGTGCTGGTCCTTATTTCCTGAGGATGGTGTTAGGATGGCTGGGCTTTATCCAAACGAATGTCTCCAAGCATCACCTTCAAGGGAACTGGGAGAAAAACAGCTGAATGGTACACTCTAGGAGGCTCTGGTTTGCTCAAAACAGACACAGTGATTCTGGCATATGACGTACATTTGTAGAAAACCTATTCGTTATTTTGTATATTTAATTCATCAGCTCTTATTTCAAATTATTTCACACGCACTGCCTCCTTCTGTCCTCCACCTCCTCTGATGTGGCTTCAGTGGAGCCTCATCATTGCTTGTTCTGATGACAGCAGGAGTCCCCCAACCCCTCGCTGAGCATCCAGCATCCCACCCCGCCAGGCATGCTCCTAAAGTGAAAGTCTCAGACTGACTCTGCAGCCGGTGGCCCTCACAGGACGCTCCCACTTTGGATGCCTGTCTGTCAACCCTGAGACCAGCCTGTCACCAAAACGTGGAAAACTGGGCTTTGGTCTTTCTTTTATGATCAGTTCAAGTTGAGGGTCTAATGGTGGAAGCCCTGAAAGAAAACAATTAAAGTGATAGTGGGAAAAAAAGCACATTGTTTCAGAAAATCAAGTTTCCTAGATTTAGAGATTTCGGGTCCATGGAAATGGCTGCTGTACCGAATGGGTCTGTGGGTGGAGTCTAGGGGAACAAAGGTGAGTGTAGAAATCTACCGCAAATATTTCCCGAGTAAACACCCCTGCAGGAGGCTTCTCTTGGAAGGTGGGGAGCTCTAGGAGTAAAGTAAAACGTAAATCTACAATGGAAAGTTGTGCACTGAAATTCAGGCCCATTTTAGCCTCGACTTGCCTCTCTTTTAAAGTGTGAGTGTGTTTGACTGCTATCCAGTGTACTGAATTACTCAGCCCTCGACCATCAAGAGCTCTGTGTTTTATATAATCGTGTCTCCTCTCCTTCACTGAAGTAGCATCTTGTGCTTTTGTAACTACAGTTGATCCCCATTCACATAGTTCTCTTATATAGAGTCTCCTCAAACACTGAATTGTCTAATCCCGAACTGTTGCTCCCATGGGAGATACAGGGTTTTTTTAGGTTCCTGTGAACCTCTGGTCACACATTTTTGTTAACTGGTTGGTACATAACCTGGTTTTATGTTTGTTCCTGCCTCAAGACACTTGATTTAATGTGGATTGTTTTGTTAACATTGAACTTGCAGCCAAGAAAGACCCTGTAACTCATGCAGAAAGGAAGCTTACCTAACACAGGTATTTTCTCCTTAAGGTACATCACAGCCTTCTCATGCTTAGGGTGATAAGACAGCACTCTGGTACTACACTAGGGGGCATTTGTGATACTAAGTAGACTCTGAAAAGGACACTTTTGTTTCAGCCTGAAAGCTGAAACAAAAAAGCATGGATGACCTCACCTTGTTCAGCCTCAACTGCGGAAGTGTATGTTGGGGTTGGGGACTTCAGTTTTTCACCAGGCTTTGTGTGTGTCTGCACATCACCACAAGTATTGATTTTGGGGTGATAAATAGATTTCAGAGAGTAGACAAATTCATAAATACCAAGTCAGTGAATAATGTTTATTGACTGTATAGCCATCTAACTTAGCAAAAGTAACCCAGAATGCCACCAGTTTGTGTACTAAAATAGTCGTTTTATACTTTTTTTGTTTTATATTGTTTTATATTGGCTACTTTTTCTTGTGAAACTGAAACTTAGAAGGAAATGCCCATGGCTCCTATAGTTCCAACCCAATAGGAAGAGATAAGAACATGTTTTCTTGGTTATTTCTGGTTGTATATTTTCACCCATAAATTTCACTGTCACTTGGATAAAGGTATAGTAATTTATTTATTGATTTTTCCTATACACAAGATGTGTAATCAATATAGAAAAAGTCTAAGTGCTTCTTTCTTTTTTTTTTTTTAAAAAGAGTGTTTTTCAAGCCAGAGGTTGACATCAAGCAGCTAGATCCCTCCTTAGAGGAAGACTTGTTCTCCATGACACATCTGGAGAGTTGGCTGGGCCTGAGTTAGTTAATAATGTGTCAGAACTTTGACACAGAAAACAATCCTTCTGTCTGTTGTACCTTGCTTGCTAGGGGAATGTTCGCACTTTCAGGGATGGCTTCCGTTTTAGCTGTCAGCTGAGTTAAAGCAGCATTTCTCTGTGGTGGAGATCAAAGTGGAGAACAGCGCATGCAGTTCCAACAGTGGAACGGCCTTTTAAATACTCCCACCAGAGTGCTTCTTTGGGATCACGGGAGAGGGGTGCGTTTCAGCGAAATCTGGATGTTTTACACATGAAAACCATCAGATGCAATTTGAGGCATTTTCTGTCTTAAGTCTTTTATGCTTCCCTTTTTCCTAATAGCACACGCAAGTGCTCATGTGCACACACACACACACACAGTCCTCTCAGAAACAATAGAATGCACATTTCCATGTAACTGACAAGCTTAGTGGAGCAATCTGTCAGCATCAGGAGGTGCTAAGAGGCAATGAGGAATCGAGTTGAGCTTTGCATTTCTGACTCTTAAGTTGTGATCCAGAGCCAGGTTCTCTTTTTTCTTTTTAAAAATTTTAACGTTTTATTGTTGTTATTGTTGAGTTGCTAAGTCGTGTCTGACTCTGCGACCCCATGAACTGCAGCACACCAGGTTTCCATGTCTTTTATTTTTTAATTGTGGTAAAATGCTTATGACCTAAAACTTACCGTCTCAACCATTTTTTTTAAGTGTACAATTCAGTGGTAAGTATATTCACCTTGTTGTGTAACCATCTCCACCATCTATCTCCAAAATTCTTTTCATCTTGTAAAACGGAAGCTCTTTACCCATTAAACAGTAACTTCCCAATCTCTCTCCCCTCTCCTCTCCCAACTACCATTCTACCTTCTGTCTTTATGAATTGGACTATTCTAGGGACCTCATGTATGTGAAATTGTACAGCGTTTTTCTTTTAGTGATTGGTTTATTTCACTTAGCATGATGTCCTTAGGGACATCTACGTTGTAACATGTATCACAATTTCCTACCTTTTGAAGGCTGGATGATATTCTACTGTGTGTCTAGACCACATTTTCTCCATTTATCCATCCACGGCCACTTGGGTCATTTCCACTTTTTGGCTGTTGTGAGTAGTGCTGCTATGAACATAGACGGAGGCAGGTTTAGACTGTTGACTGTCACAGCCAGTGGCTCTCAGAAGACCCATGTGTTCTGTCCATAGGAAAGGACTGAGGCCTGTGAAGAACTGTTACGGATAGAAGAGGATGCTCACTGGCCATCCGAGGGGACGTGAGTACCCAGGGCTGGGGATGAGCCTCCATCCTGTAAAGTGCATGTTTCATGTGAAATAGCAGCTCTGTCATGATAGAATCGTGGTCCACTTTTCTTTGGGCAAGCTGATAGCCCTGTCCAATGATGTTGATCAGAAGGTGAAGGTTTATCCGCTGGTACTTACTGTCATATTGGGACCACACAGTACTAGGTCATACCTCTTCCTTGGCCGTGAGTTTTATCAGATTTGAGGCTATGGGTAGAATGTGATTCAAGAAATGAGATAGAATTGCTGGACAGAAGATTTCAGCTTACTTTCCTTTGTCTGAACCAACCAACAGCTGGACCTAAAATGTTATATGGTCCTGTTCCCACTTCTTTCCCCGGAATCCTTAAGGCCTGAGAAAACCATATACTTCTGAGGTCTTGGTCTTAAGTCTAATAGTTGCACTAGCTAATGTTTATTAAATACCACATCAGGCACTGTCCTAAGTCCTTCACAGGTAGCAACTCATTTCCTCTTTACAACAACTCTATGGGATAAATTCTGTTTTTATCCCTCATTTTGCCGATGACAAAACCGAGGCATAGGAAGACTGATCATCTTGCCCCAGGGTTACAGAGGGCTAGGATTGAACCCAAGGAATCTTGCACCAGATGGACATTCCTTCCAGTCTATTGCATATAAAGATTTACTTGGCCAGCTTTATGCAGGAGGGCATGAGTAATCTGTCAAGACAGTGAACCTTTTCCAGGGGGGTTGAGTTTGGACCATATGGCATAGGGTAGATTTTTGGTTCCCAGGATTCTGTTTTCCATGATCCAGCATATAGGCCTGGACCTTCCATCAGACTTCATGCGGGTTTTCCCCTTAGTGAGAATGTACTCACTACAAAGTTTCTTCACTTATAGAAAGACATTGACTTATGTTCTGTAGTAGAAAGCAGTAACCGTGATCAAATCTCTCTTGCCTTTTAAAAATATTGCAGAGTTCCTTTCAAATTACTGTCTAATACAGCCAGCTATTCATTGGATATGCTGAGGAGTAGGAGGAGGACTAGCTTGATTATAGAATCATAGAATTATAGGGAAATGGATTTTATAGAGAAAGAGTTTTTAAACTATGTAAATCTTTGGAAACCCCATATTCAATCTTATATATATTATTCCTAACTCTGCCTGTAAATCAGTATCATCTGTAGACCTTAATAAAATGTTCAAGCCCTAGACAACCTGCTTGGGAGTATCAGCCCTGGCATTTTTTTAAAGCACCTTAGATGATTTTACTGCTTAAAGAGCCTGGACTGAGAACCACTCAGCTTGTCCATTACCCTCACGCTACAGTTGGGCAGGTGGGGGCCCAGGGTCATTGAGACTTTGAATGATGTGTTTTACAGCCAAGCTGGCTCCCCTGCCCCAGTAACTCTGGAAGCTCACCCCACAGAGTTCTGACACATCTTCATTAAAATGCTGGGTTTGTCAAAATGGTTTTTGTAATGTTAGGTGGATTTTTGTAAGTTTGCTCTTAAGAACCCAGGTGCTATTCATGTTCTGGTGGTCATTTTCGGTCTCATGCTTGGTTTCATGCTGCAGAATAAGTGCATCCAAAGACCAGGACATTGATATAGCAATGATTGAACAGCTGAGAGAAGCGGTGGATTTGCTGCAAGATCCCAACAGGTATGTGTGTCTTTCCTTGGCCCAGGTTTTATGGGTCCATAATGTACACTAATTTATTGAGTGCATTATCTCAATTTTTTAAGTATCTATACACACAGTTTGGGCTCACCACTAACCACTGGAAAAAAAAGTTAGTTTTAACTGTGTTTTCCCAAGATGCATAAATAAAAGAGTCAAACTTCTGGAGGGATTGAGATCAGTTACCTTCTGTTCATCGTCTCTTGAAATTCATTCATCCTTCATGCAGTTCATTGGGTGATTTTTGTATAATGTTTAGACAACAGAAATAGTCAAAGTGCATATTTTATATTAATGAAGTTTAAACCCCTGGAATATAGAAATATAAGAGATTTTCTAAAAAAGAAAAATATTAATTTATCAAGTGTTACCATATTTATTTATTTTTAAAAATTTTTATTGATGTTTAATTGATTTACAATGTTGTATTTAACTTCTGCTATATAGCACTGTGACTCAGTCATCCATACATATGGTGCCAAGTATATGTTAACTAAATTATATATTTCCAAAGATTTGGGTGGTAATTTTTTCATTGAATTAGTCATTATCAATAATAGGCACTATATGCAGTCAGTATGGTTTTTGATTTTTTAGCTGAAGATAATAGAATGCCCATGGACAAAATATTTTTCAGGACGGCAGTATACCTGGTATTGGGTGATAACTACCGTATTGATGGAGAAGTAGATCCAAAGGTTATCCCTGGTAAACCATTCAGGGTTTGTGGGGATTTAAATGTGAAGATGACGTGGTCTTGTAATATGGTGGGTGTGGAAATCACACCAGGTTCTGGGAGTTTATGGAAAGAGGTATTAGTGAGTCCCAGAGTGCCAGGGAGAGCACACCACCACTGTTGCCTGGCTCTGAAGGAGTGCTCACAGGTCGGGCGAGCATGGCTGGAAATCTTCAGCAGTTCATTTGAAAAGCATTTCGATTCTGCCGATGTTAGTTGAGTGCTTAGAGTGTAGAAAGATGTGCAGTGTGCACCTTGGGGGACATAAGGATGAACAAGACACAGCTCTTCCCCCTAAGAACTTAAACCATCACTACACATGTTGCCTTGAGTAGTGATTTATAAGTGTAATGGATTTAAGGGCTTGAAGTGAAGGAAGCAAGTGATAGAGTGAATGCCTGACTCCGGGTGGAAAAGGGGAGGTGGCTCAGCCAGCCTTCTGAAGTCTAGAGTGTTTTACCTGGGCCTTTGACAGCTAGCACTTGCAAGGAGAAAGTGAATTCTGGACTGAATTAAAAGCTCATGCAAAGGCATGGAGGTCAAGAAGAGTGGAACAAACTTGGAAAATCTCAAGGAGAAAAGGTGATCTCCTACGCTGGCTGTGCTTCAGGAACATTTGTAGAAGTTTCAAAACACAGACACTGCCTGACACTGCTGTGGTGCGGGGGGTCTGGCCATTTTCTTTTCTTTTTTTTTTTAAAGTTTTGCTGGTGCTTCTGATACGCAGCCAGGAGTGGGACTTCCCAGAGGAGCTGTTCGGAGTGATGCAGGTGTGACTTCAAATTCGGGGTTGAGGAGCTGAGACCTCATTTTATATGTAGAAGGAATCAACGATGGCTTTAAAATGTGATTATTTTGTTCATTCTCCCTCATGTTTGACTCAGAGTCTGGCTTATTTGTAAGCACCTAACTGACGTGGGTTCCTTAAAAAGCTGAGTTTCACATTCTAAATCAGAGCAGTCAGTGAGAAAGTAGGAAACAGGGAGAAGAGAGCTTCTGTGTGTGTGTGTGTGTGTGTGTGTGTGTGTGTGTGTGTGTGTGTAAGAGAGAGTTTGAGATAGAGAGAGAGACAGAGAGAGTAATTATATGGAGTGGGGAAATAGTATGGCTGGAGGAGAACTACCTTAGTCAACCAGACACTGGTTGCAATCCCAGTTCTAACCCCAGTTAATCTGGGTGAGTTACATAAGTTCTCTGTACCCCAGTTTTCTCATCTATAAGATGGGCTGTAAGTACTTGTCTTTTACTGTTGTGAGGATTTGAAATAATAAATAAACTGCTGGTGGAAGGGTCCACTGGCAGAACCGTTCTCCAGAAGGCAACCTTGTAGTTTGTAGCCATAGCCTAAAAATAGATATAAAGCTTTTGAACTAATTCCAGAATTGTATCCTAAGGGACAAAGAGACATGAACAGCAGTTGTGAGGGGAGAGAGGTGTTTTTCATAGCAAATATTTGGAAAAAAGGCAATGATCTAACAATTTAGAGATACTTAAATCATGGTCCTTAATAAGATGAAATATGCAACCAATACCTTTTTTTTTAACTTTTCAATGTATTTTAGGTTGCTCACTATATAATGTTAACTTTAAAAAGTGTAAAAGTACATAAAGTTTGATCCCAATGATATAAATAGAATTAATGGATAGTGAAAGTTGCTCAGTCGTGTCTGCCTCTTTGTGACCCCATGAACTATACAGTCCATGGAATTCTCCAGGCTGGAATACTGGAGTGGGGTAGCTCTTGCCTTCTCCAGGGTATCTTCCCAACCCAGGGGATTGAATCCAGGTCTCCCGCATTACAGGAGGATTCTTTATTAACTAAGCCACCAGGGAAGCCCAGGAATACTGAAATGGGTAGCCTATCCCTTCTCCAGCGGATCTTCCTGACCCAGGAATTAAACCAGGGTCTCTTGCATTGCAAGCGGTTTCTTTACCAGCTGAGCTACCAGGGAAGCCCCAGGTCCCATTAACAGTTAAAACTAGAAACAAATATATCAAGATCGAAGTTTTCTCTGAGTGTTTCTAAATTACGGTTTTTATTTATACTTTAAACACTGGAGATACTCAGTAGCAGATACTGTGGTAGTTCTTTGGTGATTGTTTGAAGTGGGGGTGAGGATGGAGGGAAACAGTCCAAGGTGTTTTAGACCTGACCCCTCCTGTCTCCATCTGAGATGGGAATCATGGGAACAGCCAGTTTGAGAAGGAGGGTATTGGACTCAGTTTAGGACCTGCTGCATAGAATCCAAGGTGACAGTGTGATACTGTCCATTCAGCCGCTAGATGTTTAGGTCTGGGGCTCCAAGACTTAGACTTAAAAGTTACTTTCAGGGACTTCCTTGGTGGTTCAATGGTTAAGACTCCAAGCTCTTAAGGCAGGGGGCCAGGGTTGGATCCCTGGTCAGAGAACTGGATCCCACATGCTGCAACTAAGGCCCCAGTGCAGCCAGATAAATTTGAAAAATAAAGTACAATAAAAGTTACTTTCATAAGGTATGTTGTAATGGAAGCAGTATTATAAATGGATGGAGTTCCCAAGGGTGAGCCCGTCAATGGGAAAGGAATTTGAGTCCAAGATAGAGCCTTGAAGACGTGATGTGACAGAGAGGAGACTCCCACTTGGGCTCAAACTTGATATTGTTTTAATATTTCTGCCTTCTTACACTTCGTATCACTTTTCCAGTAAACTTTGCTTACAAATTCGAGATGAATATGTGAGCCCCAAAGTGAAAAAGAATGGCTTCGTTTGGTGGACATAGCAGTGGCCAGGGAATGTGGGACTGGAGCCCAGAGTAAGATCGGGGTGACCTGGCGGGTGTGGCTCCCCATTCTGGGCCTCCGTGGCGTCATCCTTCATGAGAAGTGGGGTGAGCTGAGGATCTGGAGATACTGCCCCAGCCTTGAAGGTCTGAGGCAATAAGTTGCCAAGGATGTCGAGCCAGTCGGCATTGCTGGTGGGTGTGGAGAAGCACAGCCTTGAGTAACCTTCCCAGGGATAGTTGATTTGCATCTTTGTGGATTGTTGCGTTAAAATATATTATGTTGTAAAACTTTTATGCATTTGACCTCCTCCCTAAAGTAATCGACTGCTTTGGTTGCTATAGATCTTTGTTGTGCGTCCTGAAATAGATATTCTACTATTACAGTTCTAACTAAATGTGTCTGTGAGCTGGTATAATAGGGATAAAGAAAGAGCCCTGTTTTTGCTTCTGATAAAGAGAGGGCACTTCAAGAGGTCAGTTATTTCTAGTTGCTTGAATAATAGTCATAAAAAGTTTATATACACATTAAGATTTCCCTTTATCTCGTTTCCTAGATCCAGATTGCTTTGTTTGTTTTAATCAAGTCACTGATCATAGGATTAAATTTTAGAGCTTTACCTTTCATGCAACCCTAACATCAAAAAATTTAGTTGAATATTGCTTTCCTGTTTTGCCTTTGTTGATTTCTTCTCTCAAGGATTTCTGATTGTTGGTTAGATACCATCTTCATTAGATTGTATACTATGAATGCATACCCACCTTTTAAAATAGCTTTGTAACTTTTATATGACTTTTAGAAATTCCTGGTTTTATAGATCTTAAAAAAAATTCAACTCTTAAAATTACAGAAATTCAGAAACTGTAAGACAATTTCAGATATAAAATGCATATCTTAAATTGCTTTTGAAATTTTTTATTTTAATATTCTTATTAAATAAATGCCCTTGGTACATATACTGTAGTATAGTGTATGTACAGTATAATAGACACTTTACTTGTTGCAACAAACTGATTAAGTTTTTAATAAAATTTAGTGTGTGCCATATATATATATGGAATTTAAAAAGATGGTAATGATAACCCTATATGCAAAACAGAAAAAGAGACACAGATGTACAGAACAGACTTTTAGACTGTGGGAGAAGGCGAGGGTGGGATGTTCAGAGAGAACAGCATTGAAACAAGTATACTATCAAGGGTGAAACAGATCACCAGCCCAGGTTGGATGCATGAGAAGTGCTCAGGGCTGGTGCGCTGGGAAGACCCAGAGGGATGGGGCAGGGAGGGAGGTGGGAGGGGGGATCGGGATGGAGAACACGTGTAAATCCATGGCTGATTCATGTCAATGTATGGCAAAAACCACTACAATATTGTAAAGTAATTAGCCTCCAACTAATAAAAATAAATGAAAAAGAAAAAGGAAAAAAAAAATTTAGTGTGTGCTACCTATGACTCTTCTGACCTTATCAGAAATTATTATTCTATTTCAAATAAGTTGGATTTTGATACCAAAGTAGATTGAGAATTATATTAAAAATATATATATATATAGTCACAGTGAGGAAACTATATAGTTTGAAGTTTCTACCATAAACCTTTTATTACTCAATTCTAATGATAAACACAACTTTTAAGTATAACTAAAAGCAGTAGGATTTATTAAAGTTTAGTAATTTGGTAACACTTTTTTTCTCCCCTACTGTTTAGATTAAGCACAGATATTACAGAGAGAAGTGTTGTAAACTTTTACCCTGTGGACCCGGCAGATGACTTGGAATTGCAAGACTCTGCACTAAAGTATGTTGACCTTTCTGTAACAGTATATTTTCTCTTTTTACATTGAAATATTTTTGCTTTAAATTATATTTATATCTTTTTATTCTGTAATTCCTACAGTGGTCAAATACAGCTGGAGGCGTCTCCAGAATGTGAGGTAAGGCTGCTCTTGGATGAACCAGAGTTCTGGTGCAGTGTTCTGCCACAGAAGAGTGGCTACCATATTCTATCAAGATGTATCATGGGTTAGAACATTCATTATAATACTTGGGCCACCTGATCCAAAGAGCCGACTCATTGGAAAAGACCCTGATGCTCGGAAAGATTAAGGGCAGGGGGAGAAGGGGGCAACAGAGGATGAGATGGTTGGATGGTATCACTGACTCAATGGATATGAGTTTGAGCGAACTCCAGGAGACGGTGAAGGACAGAGAAGCCTGGTGTCCTGCAGTTCATGGGGTCACAAAGAGTCAGACACAACTGAGCGACTGAACAAGAACTTTCATTAGTGAGATCAGTATTCAAATTTGTTCAAGATCTGTTTTTCAAATTTTTTATACTTTTAGCTTCTTTAGTTTTCCTGCTTATCTATTATATTTCACCTCCCATTGAAGATGAGAGTTGACTCTTTCCATTGAATTCTCTAAATCTTTATGTCAGACCATGGCAAATAAGACCCACAGAGAAACCTGGCTCTGTCAGAAACTGGAGGTAGGACCAGCCAGGGTAAGCAGCCTATGAACTGACCGACCAGCTGAACGTAAACTAGGAAAGACTTGAAAGATAAAGAGTAAGTGGTTTGAGAAATGTCTAGGAGGATTAAGAGACTAGCAAAGATAAACTGATGGGGGAGTTTGGGGACAGGGTAAGGGTAGGTTAGGTAGCTATGTAGGGTAAAATTCAGGTGGCTGCAGAGAAAGCAGTTTTGACATAAAAATAGACATAAGCTTAGAAGGTCCCCCCAAAAAAGAGGGGGAGAGAGAGAGGTCTGAGACGGTAACATGGGAGTAAAACATTGGTTACAGCCTGTTTCATCCCTTCTTACTGAATGGATTTAGGATGGCTAATTTCAGTACAGCCAACTTATGTTCCTTGAGGTATCTGAACAGGTACCGTATTACAGCAGTCTCACACTCTTAACTAGCTAAGTCTCTATGTTAAATAAGAAGGAAAAGAGCTATAGTTTAAAAACCCATGTTCCTAGAGAGTATGGTTTCATGGTTGAGTGTAGTAATTTGGAATTACATTGAGTTTTCTTTGCATCTCAAAGGCTTGCCAACTATGGACTCACGTGGGCTGCCTCTCTAACTTCTTGATTTTCTGTAAGTTAGGATCCACCTTCTAACTTTAGCTGTGACTGTTCGTCCGCTCTGTGCTTGGAGTCACTGCGCTCCCTCCTCCCCAAGAGGAGGGTCACTGAATGACCCAGTGGTGGGACATCAGGACGCCTCTGTGTGAAGGCTCTCCTGTGTCTGTTTTATGAGGCTCTCCTTTTGGGACATGCTCCTTTTGATTCTGTGCAGACTCACTTTTATATTTAGATTTTTACTTGGAAATAATTACAAAAGGTTAAAAAATGACAGAACTCTGCAAAAAGTTACAAAAAAATTATAACCTTTTACCCACATTTTCTGTGATTAACATTTTACCACTTTTGTGGTATCTCTGTCTCTCTCTTCTTCCCCAGAGTTCTTTTTCTGAAAATCAAAGGATAAGTTTTGTACGTCAGAGTCCTTTTCCCTAAGCATCTCAATGTACCTTTCCTAAGAATAGGGATTTTATCCTATATAACTCGACTTCAGTTATCAACTTCATAAATTTACACTCATAAAATAGTTTCATCTAATCTGCTCTCCATATGCCAAATATTTAGATTGATCTAATGATGTTTTTCACAGCACTTTTTCCCTTTTAGTAGGATCCAGGTTAGAGGCGATATTTGTCAGGTACCTATGGTTTCCTTTATTCTGCCATAACCTGTCTTTGATTTTTTAATGACCTTAAAATTTTAAAGAATATAGTGCTCCTCTCTTTTAAAGAATGAACTGCCTCTTATTTTGTGGGGCAGAAATCCTTCATATTTCCTCACGGTGAGATTGAGTCTCCGTGCCTTGTCTGGGATGCTGCCCAGGTGACGTGGCATCCTTCTCAGGGTATCACCTTCAGAGGCACATTGTATATGTCTGTGCTTCACTGGTGATGGTAATTTGATCACCCAGTTGACGTGGAACTTGATTTCTCCACCATTTAAGTATTGTTCTATTTCCCCTTGCAGCTAGTAGTCAGTGAAGAGATACTTTGAGACCATGTTAGAATCCTGCTGCAGACCCACTTTTTAAATCTTTTTTGGGGGTCTGTGCTGCATAGCACACAGAGATTCCCACTAAGATGTGGGATCTAGTTCCCTGTCGAGGGGTTGAACCCATGCCCCCTGCATTGGAAGCGCAGAGTCTTAACCGCTGGGCCACCAGGGAAGACCCTGCAGAACCACATTTGATTCCAGCAAAATAGATGCCCTCCTGTGTACATGATTTCAGGAGTATCAGGAAGACATCAAGCCTCTAGGAAAAAAAGATCTCCATTCCATCTCTGATTTATAGTATTAATTTGTTTTTGTTTCTTTTTTCCTTTTTGGTGGAACGAGGAGTTATGTTCGGTGTAAGGAATTCTTATTCCTTATCTTCCTTCTTTGGGCAATTCTCTGTCCATGACAGATATGTCTTCATGATTTTTAAAAGGGAGGGAGTATTTCTGGCTCTGGTGGAAAAAAAAAAAGAGTCACAAGAAGGAGGAATGGAAGAGAAAGTGGTGGATGAGCAAGGCCAGTGCTGATGATATGTGGAACTTAAATGGGCCCCTCCTTTATGGTCTGGTTATTTCTATATTATTTCTTCCACCCGGTTCAGGAAGAAATCAATTTCATAAGCAGAGTCTTGAATCAGTTAGCCAGTCTGTGTTGAGTCCTTGTGCTGGATGCAGCCTTGTTTTTAGTACCCAAGACTGGAATAGGAAAGAGATGAAGTTGCCCTCACTTTTAAGGCATTTTAAAAATTGTGGAGGAAAGAAGCCATGGATATTGAGAAAGCAGAGAAGACTATGAAATGGCCCATAATCCTGGGTGTTTTAGGTACTCTGGGATAGCAGGAGACGGGATAAGAGTTTAAGGAAAGAGAAATTAATCTAGATTTCAAGGGTAATTTGCATTTGGATGGGTCCCAGAAAGCTGTGCTGAGCAAGACAGCCTGGCCATGATGGAATCAGCATAGAGCATAAACCAGACAGAGACACCATGAGAGAGACTGGTGCCCAGTTACATTGGTGAGACCGATTGTGAAATGGCTTGTAATTAGCACACCACATTCTCTGCCTTTTAACACACTTTAGATGACTGTCCCCATTAAGTTTGGATAGCACTGGCATCCATCCAGGAAGAACTGAAAAGTATACTCTCATACATAAATAATGTCCAGTGGGGAAGGATATTGGAGGAACACAGGGAAAATTAGAGAACAGAGTTTCTGATAGAGAATCAAAACTGCAAGTTACTTGTTAGCAGTTAAGACATTTAATTGGGTAGGGAAATCAATGACATTTTATGCTAAAAATATGTTATCCCCTTGAATTTGTCACAGTTGGGAATGTTTTTTAATAGCAGTCCTCAACAATAGGAATAGCCATGTTAAATTTATACTAGTTTGGTGATATGTGTGAACATGTTTATATTAGTTATCACCAAAATTTTATAGTGTGGATCAATGGGATTTTGTTGTCGCTGGCCATGTCACAAGGCTTATGGTATCTTAGTTCCCTGACCAGGAATCAAACCTGGGCCTTCGACTGGAAGTGTGGAGTCCTAACAACTGCAGAGACGGGGAATTCCCTGGGGTTCTTGATTACCTTATAAAAAAGGCAGATCTGGGTAAAATAAACTATCAAGTTTTCTCGTTGGTGTCAAAACAAACTGATGTTGAATTGGTAGCGTAAGACTTTGCTAGGTCCAGGCATGTTCTTTTATTAAAAAGCTCCCAGTGAGATTTTGTGTATTTGGGAGCTACTGCCTTGGACAATTTCTGAAAACCCTTCTGCTCCCAGCGGGTGGGAGCCTGCAGGTTACTTGGTAACCTGGCAAGCTGATGTTCACAGGTACTTTAAGCTGAGCTCTTTGCTCTGGGAAATACCTTTTCTTAGTTTGTATGATATTTTAGATGTATTTTTCTGTGAATATAGCTGCATGTTTTTAGAAAGTGTACAGTAAAAATGGCCTACTTAACTACAAATTAATTCCACGTATTATGCATTGTGTCCCTGTGTGCCACGTTTACGATAGAAGTCAGACTCAGTTCTTGCCTCAAAAATTTTATAATCTGATGGAACATACCATGCATTTTTTCTCTTCCTTTAGGTGCAAAATGACCTAACATTACAGAGTAATGGGAGCGAGTATTCTCCCAATGAGGTAAGTTTCCTGATGGTTAGTGAAAGCTGAGGTGTTTTGTGAAACCTGAATTGGAATATCTTTTAGAAAAATCTGTAATCTGAGACTTGTGATTCGTGAGTTAATTGTATTGCAGAATCTCGGAGGGAATCTCTCATTAGCTCTCATAGCCTGATCCAGCCCTATCCATAATTAAAAACTCATTTTATAAGATATATTTTGAAAATTAAATATAGTAGCATTTTTATGGAAAGCAGAGTGAAAATAGCTCAAATAGGCAACATTTAGAATGTCTTGTTAACCATAAATGATTCAGCATGGGGTTTCCATATAGCTGAGACATCTGCTCAGCATCCTCTATTTCCTCATCTCATTGTGTTATGAGATTCTTTATCAGATGTGCCCTGTGTGAGGTGGATGTATGTGTGTGTGTGTGTGTGTGTGTGTGTGTGTGTGTGTGTGTGTGTGCACGTGCGTGTGCGTGCCTGCATGTGAATGTACACATCTATTCTGGAGCAGAAAAGGATTACCAGTATCACACGATCATGAACTCTTTTATAATGAGCATATAAACATTGAACAAATCTCCCCCCAAATAACATTCTGTCGATTCTACCACAAGAATTTGCAATGTGGAGATGCATCCATTATCATATTTTTTAGTCTGGGCTTCCTCACAGCAGCCAGTGCCAGGAGGTCGTGGTTTTGTTACAGTCCTTGGTCCTGGAGAAGCATGCCTAGTTCTGCTCCAGGTCTTTAAGAAGTGTCCTTTCCTTCTAACGCCACAGATGAGAGAGAGCTCCCCCGCCATCTCTCCGAGCAGCACCAGCACAGCTCTGTTTGGCCTGAAACCTCGATCAGGTAAATGGAAACCTCAGCGTTCTTGCCCATGTGAGACAACTCCGGAGTTTCTCTTTAGCCTTTTGCGTGCCTATGTTATAGTGGGAGCAGCCTTGTCAGCGCTGGTGAGTTTGAATCCTGGCATCAGAACCTCGCTACAGCTTGGGCAGGGAGATTTCCAGGCTCCGTGTCAGTGTATCTCCTCTTAAGGCTGTGTTGTCAGTAACAGATCATCTTACCTTTTTGTGAATCAGAGCACAGAGAGAAAAATGTTGGGGTGTGTAAGTGGTAAAGAAATGCTTTGTGGATAAACTGGCCACCCCTTGGCCTCGGTAGTTGCTGGTACCTTGCTGAGTTAACGATGGTGACTCTCTTTGTGAGACACCCCTCATTTGCTTTCTGGACCTTGGTAAGGTCTGTATGTTTACTCCTGTGACAGGCAGTCATTCCAAGACTCACATGAGTGGTCAGGAGAGATTTAAAAGACCTTTTCTGTTTGTATTACCTACTTTATTTTAACTTATTATTAGTACATTCACAAATGTAAATTATAGCAGTGGGCAAAATAACTACTGATTTTAAAAAGGAGTATGTATAGAAAAATTTGGTTCTTCTGATGTCTCCTCCTATTTAAAGTTCTTGCACTGTCTACCTTCTTTTAGGTGCTTCTTTGTTTTAGTATTTTTTATTCTTAGGTCTTTTGCATATATTCTGTACCAATGCTTTTCAGTTAACTGCTAAGAACGCACTCAGATGCTTTCAGCAAAAGGTAGTAAAGAACTTAAATATTCTTGGGTTTATTAGTAAAGCATTTTGGCAGCAGTTGCAGATATACATATTTATAATTTTTTACCCGTAGGAAAAAAAAGATAATTCTTTTATAAAGGAATGTTTTTTCATTTTTTGAGGAAGTTGGTTGATGGGTAACATGTGGCCAGGTATAATGGTTTTCTGGCATTTTGAATGGCCCATAAGACGAGGCTATTTGAGAACATGCTTGGGTTTGTGGTGGGGCTTAGGAGGTGTTTTATGGAGAGCCGAACTGTACTTGAAATTGGACTCAAATGACTGGCCCCACCATTTATAGACCTGAGAGTATGCAGCCAGATACAGGCTGGGCTTCAATTTGCAAGGTCTCAGGTTGTGCTGGGAGGAATACGGGCACCCATGCCTTGAGTGGTGATCTGCCAGGACTGTTCTCTGCACACCGAGGACCTCATATTTGGCTAGGCTTTCTCCTGTCCCTTATAGGCAGTTTTAGACAGTTTTAAAAGAGCAAATCAAAAGTTGAACGAATCTCCACAGAATAATATTCTTTTGAATGTGTATCTTTGTAGCTTAGATGTAAAATTGTCTCCATGACTTTTCCAGTTCTTTTTCTGGGGTCCAAATTCAGCTTATCAACTTTGTGCCTATACTGTTGAACCATTTCTGATTCTTTGTAGTGGTGAAAACTAAGTGAAATATTCATTTTGAATAGCAGGAAACAAAGATAATTTCCTTTCCTAGCTTCCAACCTCTCTATAATGCTGACTAACCAGTGTGGAAATTGTGCTGGCTGTTGAAAGCTTTGTGGAGTTTGTTGTAAATAATACTGATTTTTCTTCAGGAACATCAGATGGCATGTTGGAACTTTATGAAACTAGCATCATCTATTGGGAATGTTTAAATTTTTATTTATTAAGTTTAAAATATTTCAGGATGTATTTTTCACATTTTCTGGGAAAAAAATATATATTGTAATCCTAATTGAAGATCATATGACTAAAAAAGAGAAATTCTTTTTGATTAAGTAGCTTTAGATCTTTAAAAAATGATTTTTATGTTAAAATTCAGTATATGAATTCATGTGATTTCTGTGTTATAAATAAAAACAGACTGCTCAAATCAGCAAGTTGGAATAGAAACTTAGATTCTTTAAGTTGGCTGGTAGTTTTTTTCAAAAGAAATTTTTTTCTATGTTTTCCTCCAAGGAAAGACAAATGTATATATACCCAGTAGTTATTCCTACAACCATGTCCATGTATTTTACCAGCCATGCCTTAAGATTGAATAAAAATTGTGTAGGTATTTCCTAAATATCAAAAACTACTATATGAATAGTTAGTGCCCCCAAAAGTGATGTTATTTCATAAATGACCAACTTAAAAGTGCTTTGAACTGGTTGATATCTATTGGCTAATTAGGTTTGTTGTTAAAGAGACTCAACTAGTGTCCAAAATTGGTTTTATACTGATCAATATCTAAGAAAATATTGAGAGATATATCTATGATTCAAGGGTTGAGCAGAGTTGACTAGATTCAGATATCATTATAGATGTCTTTAAAGAGAAATTTTACATTGCCTTGGGAAAAAAAAAATTCACCAATTGTAAATGCTGATTCTATAATAGCTTTATTTGTAAATGATAGACATATTTACACATATTAAACTTTGCATAGCCAGCTTTTATGGTGAGTCATATTTGCTAAAATTGTTATTTAGAAGGTCTTTGGAAAAGGTATCTGGTAAGGCTTTTGCTTTTTATCTGCATAATCTATGGGGACCCCTTCTTTCCGTGGACCTGATTCATTAGTGCTCTTAAGTCTGTGGGCTTGAGAACTGTTAACGATGAATGATATTAACTGCATGCAAAGTATGTGATTGATAAGTACTAACACTCAGTTTTTTATCATTCTTTTTATTCCATGCGCCATCTTTCATTCTTCTGCTATATTGTACCTTTGAAATTAAATCCCATGATATGAAATTCGCTTCATTTCCATACACTCCTTATGCCATTTGTGAAATGCTGCCGCCCTTTTGGTTTTTCCTGGTCCTTGTGCAACCGTACGCGGACTGGCGCTCTCGCTCTCCTGCAGACCCAGCCCTCATTCTTCCTCCTATCTCCCTCAACAAACTTACGCAGGCACAAACATGGGACGACTCTAGCTACTGTGTTCCCTCTGCAGGAGACAGTGACGATGGTAGGTGGCTTTGTACCTGTTCTTCAATGTGCTCGTTAATAAGCCAGTGAATGAATACTGAACATTCATTTCTGTGCAGCTGAAGATAGAATGTGTTCTCCTGCATGCCTGACTTAAGAGAGAATAGGAAACCTGGAAAGTCCAGAAAAATGCATGTGCATTGATCTCTGGCAGTTTGTTACACTATGTTTAATTATCTTGAACATTCTGAATTTTGGAAGGACTGTACAATAATTTCTTCTCTATTCTTTCTGCTTGGGTTTTTTTTTTTTTTTTGGTGTGTTTGCTTGTTTATAAAAATTTGCGTTTTTGTACATTTGGATAATTTCTTCTGAACTAATGCTTTTGGAGTTTCATCTTTTATTATCAAGGCATTTGATAATGAGATTTTTAAAGTAATTAAGATATACTGTGACTGATCTGAAAGAAAGTGCACTGAGAATGGTTAGAAGTAAGGAATTTCTAAAAATGAAGAGAAATCACTTGCTTTTTTTTTTTCTTTGCAAATTCTTTGCACATTTTGACTTTTGATAACTTCAGCCCTTTCATCTATATAATAGTCAAGAGGGCTCCCCTGGTGCCTCAGTCATAAAGAATCCACCTGCCAATGCAGGAGATCTGGGGTCTATCCCTGGGCCCGGAAGATCTCCTGAAAAAGGAATTGACAGTGCACTCCAGTATTCTTGCCTGGGAAATCCCATGGACAGAGGACCCTGGCATGTTGCAGTCCATGGGGTTGCAAAAGAGTTGGACATGACTTAGCGACTCAACAACAACAAATATTCAAGAATGGTAACTTGGCTTGAGAATCAAATATGCAAAAAAAATTGAGGACCCCTAGCTAGGATTAATGTGGATATTGTTTGATCTCATGCTACTATATATCTAAAGTAGTCTAAAAGATGAAAATAAAATACATATAGTTATTTAGAGATACTTACTACAGATATCTCAATCTCCATATTGGTGTGTTAGTTCAGATCTTAGGCATTTTACTCCAAGATACAAAGTAATTAAAAGTAATGTTAAATGAAATAGTATGATTTATAGAGAAGAAAAGTGACATGTGGGGTAAAACCACAGTGCAAACACAAGAAGATATATTTTCTGATAAGTTATTTTTTTAATCTAAGTATCAATATGTTATATGTAATGACTAGAAACCATATATGTAAAACATTTGTTGTGATTTCTGGTCAAAATTCAACCAAAAAATGCTTTTTCAGACTTCATTACATAGAAGGATAATGTATATTTTGTCAGGTTAGTTACAAAAGGAATTTTATTTCATAGATTTCTAAAATTTCAAACCAAAAGCAAGTGTGATTAAGCAACAACAACAAGGAAACCAAAGTTCCTTCTTATATCACCCCACTTTAAATTCTGGAAATTGAGGAAGGCTAAATGGAAACTTTCTTGATAAACTATTCCTTTACTTAAAGGGGAGAGAATCATTTTCATTTCTCAGAAAGCATGGCTATTTATGGATCTGATGATGTTTAAAGGAAATAAAGCCTAGAATGAAAGATTTATGTGTGATTTGGTATTTCCTTAGGAATGATATCTGAAAAAGACTTTCTAAAGCTGGGTAAGATTTAGACATAGCAGTAAAATTTCTGTCTTTATAAATGAACCAACTAAAACGAGAAAGGTGAGGTGACCTGCCTGGCTCACACTGCTAGATAGAGGGGGAGCTGGGGCCATGCCCAAGGCTCCAGTCTCCTCTCCACCAACCTACCTTCACATTTACAGCTGTTTATTGAGGATTCTTTTTACAAGATACTAAGCCAGATAAAGTCTTAAGATTTCCATAGAAAATAATCATGGTGAAAATCTTCCTGAAAATAAAATAACCATGCAATACGTCTCTGATATTTTTTCTATGAGTGAAAATTCTAGGGATTCACATGTGGCTATTATCGTGTACTGCACACACACATAGACACACACACGCGCACGCACACAAAATAACAAAGGGATTGTTTTCAGTATTAATCTACCTGGATTAGGCATTGGGGAGTTATTATTTTCCCCTTTTTGCAATTTGTCTACAGTATGCCCTAGGGAAGGGATAATTTTCTGTTAATTATCTGATAATTTTCTGGCAGCAGAAGTCTTTTCAAATATTTGTGTAGGTTCCCAAATCTGACCTTTCAAATAAAATCTTCGTTATCTTTGAGCTAAATGTTGCCTTCTGATTTGAATACATTTTCCAATACATTTTAAATTTTTTTCAAACTTTAAACTTTTTATCTTGTATTGGCATATAGCCGATTAACAATGTTATGGTAGTTTCGGGTGAACAGCGGGGCTCAGCCATACATATACACGTATGCACTCTCCCCTAAACCCTGCTGCCATCCAGGTGCCGCCCAACATTGACTGGAGTTCCATGCGCTATACAGTAGGTCCTTGTTGGTTACCCATTTTGAATATAACAGTGTGTACATGACCTTCCCAGACTCCCTAACTATTCCTTCCCCTTCGCCAGCAACCATCAGTTCATTTTCTGAGTCTGTGAGTCTCTTTCTCTCTTTTTTTAAAATTTTAATTGGAGGCTAATTTCTTTATAATATTGTGGCAGTTTTTTCCATACATTCACATTCTCTTTCTGTTTTGTAAGTGTTTTTTTAATTAATGAAGAAACACTGTATGTATCCCCAAGTATGTGAGCTAAAGTTGGAAGAGGGAAATAGCCTACTTTTATGTTGTTCTTCCTGGTTACCCTGAAACAGTAGATCCCATTCAGTGGCCCCTTGTGGCATCTCAAAGCTGATTACCCCATCAGTTTTGTTTCCTCATATTTGCTCCATAGCCCAATATCTGTGGTTATCTCAACCTGTGAAAATAAATGGCATCATATTCCCACTCTACCCAGCATAATGCAACTTGCCTTTCATTTATGATTTTTATTAATTACTTTTGGTAAAGTTGGCATGTGTATGCCTTGTTCACTGTCATGCTTTGTATTATAATTCCCACTTTTTAAAATAACAATATTTAAATAAAGTTATTTAAAGAAACACAGTTGAAACAATAAATTGTTTCAAATATATGTCATTTCAAATTCCCATATCTTCCCTAAACTCATTCTTCAAAGAAATAAAAATGACAAAGTGGCTAGGAAGTCCTCGGGAGTTTGAACTTCTACAATCCTCAAAGTCCTGCCTCCTAAAGTGGATGGAGAAGGATGTGGACGTGTGTCTCTGTGTCTGTCCGGCCCCTGGGGCTGGAGGGGGCAGCTCCACTTCAAGTTGTTCTTAACGTGAAAACTTCACTTCTGCTCCTTCTCTTGGGCCCTCTTACTACTCTACCGCTATCTTTCCTTCCCCCTTCATTTTGAAATTAAAATTGTTCCTACCTTCCTTTGAAGTATTTTCTCTTTTTCATTTTCAACAAATTGGTGGGTGCTAATTTATACTTAAAATTGATCTTTAAACTATCACTGGAAAGTGAATGAATGGATGGAAATACCTGTCTTGGGCCAGTTTTCAGACATTTTCTGGAATTGTTTTTACCATAATCTTACACTTAGGTATTATTTTCCCCGTTACAAAAATGAGGAAACTGAAGTTGGGAGGGGTGGCTTCAGTGGTTCTCAATCCTGGCTTTATATTAGAATCACCTGGGCATTTTTCAGATATTGGCTGCCTGAGCCCTACACTCAGAGACGCTAATTTATTTGGTGTACCATGGAGTCTTCGCACTGATAATTTTGCTGATTTTTTGTTCTGTTTAAGCAGGTAAAAACCCCTGGGTTAAAGAAACTACCCAAGACAATAGAGAGGAAATTTGAGCCTTCTGAGGGCAGAGAATTTATCTAATACATTTTTAGGCACCAGAGGGAATAAATGAATGTATTAATCAGATTTCTGATTCACATTAACTGGATCTATAGCTCATGATACTTTTTCAAAGCCGTCCTATTGCTGCCCTTGAATTGGTATGTCTTTAACATCACACCCTGTCCAGGTTTTTTAGTTTCCAAAGGGAAGTGGAGAGCTGAATTCCAAACCTCATGTGTCCACAGAGAAGAAATCTGGAGTTAAATTTAGATAATAAAGGTTAATAATATCCACTAATAATTTCTATGTAAAATGCTTTTCTTGTAATAAATAGCATTTCAGGGAATTTTTAGAGGAGTGGGCTTTCTTTGCTTAACTGAAAGATACTTTTATAACATTAAAAAAAATAGTTTCTTGTGCACATCCTTAAATATCTGTTGAAAGTTGCTCAGTCGTGTCCAACTCTTTGCGACCCCATGGACTATAGCTTGCCAGGCTCCTCTGCCCATGGAATTCTCCAGGCAAGAATGCTGGAGTGGGTAGCCGATCCCTTCTTCAGGGCATCTTCCCAGCCCAGATATCGAACCCAGGTCTCCCACATTGCAGGGGGATTCTTTACTGCCTGGGCCACCAGGGAAGCCCAAGAATACTGGAGTGGGTAGCCTGTCCCTTCTCCAGGGTCTCTTCCTGACCCAGGTATCGAACCAGGGTCTCCTGCATTGCAGGTGAGTTACCAGCTGAGTTACCAGGGAAGTTCCAATATCTATTGAGTGCCTACTGTTTGTTAGGCATGATGCACTTTACTGTGGACACAGCTCTGAAAAAGACAGACTAAATCTCTGCCTTTGTGGAACTCTTTATTTTGCAGTCTAAGGCTTTCAAACCTGGAAACTAAGCTTTAGGAGATTTTTCAGGTGACTGCTTATATCAGGGTAGGGTAATCTCTGCCAAGGTACTCTCCAGATAGACTGATCTCTGTTTTCTTGCTTGTTTGTTTTTTAAGATGTTTTGATGTGGACCATTTTTTAAAGTCTTTTTTGAATTTGCTACAATACTGGTTGTGTTGTTTATGTTTCTTTTTTTTTGACCGTGAGGCATGTGGGATCCTAGCTCCTCAACCAGGGATCGAACCCTTTCCCCTTGCATAGGAAGGGGAAGTCTCAGTCGCTGGACCACCAGGGAAGTCCCAGATTGTCTGATCTTTGACTGAGGGAGTATTTGAAACACTTTTTTTTTTGTTTGTTTATTCATGGAACAAGCTGCTTTCTTGGACGGAGTAGAGGTTTAAATTGGAAACAGACATAAACTCTGTATTAGAGAGCCCTATGGAGAAAAGCAGATCTATACTGTGAGACAAAAAGTGATGGGTGCCATGAGGCACAGATAATGAATGTTGTGCATTCATAACTGACAGACCATTCCCAGGTCAGGGATGAGGATGATGAAGAGAGTGAAGGAGAAAGTAGAGATAAGGGGAAAATAGTAGAATTTGACCTGTACCTGTAGAATGAATTTGATATTCTGCATAAGCATATTCATCATTCCCTGCAGAATTTTTGCTTAGTAATTTGTCTCTGTAGGTATGAGTATGAGCAAAACTGCAAGTATGAGCAAACCATGCTTTTCATTCTTTGAATGTTGTTTGATACATAGTAACTAAACAGCAAAGCAGGACTCATTTTTTCCCTGCATCTTAAATCTCCTATTTCCTTGCCTTTTCCTGCCCCTTAGGCATATATACATGTGTGTACACACGGGCTTGCCGGGTGGTTCAGTGGTCAAGAATCTGCCTGCCAATACAGGAGCCCTAGGAGACATGGTTCTATCCCTGGTCAGGGGGGATCCCCTGGAGGAGGAAATGGCAAGTCACTCCAGGATTCTTGCCTGGAGAATCCCATGGACAGAGGAGCCTGGTGGGCTACAGTCCATGGGGTCGCAAAGAGTCGAATATAGCTGAGCACACACACACACAAACACACTCACTCACTCATATACACCCTCCCTCTGCTCTCTTGTCCCAGCTTTTTTTCCTTCTTATTTACATTAATCAGTGTGGCATTTGCTTTGAAAAATATTTCCTATAACAAGGCGTTAACTGTTATTCAAGTTAACTTTTATTCCCCTGAATTAAGTAGGGGAGTTCTTAAATGTAGTGATAGAAAATTAAGGAGAGCTAAAATAATTCCTCCATAGACCAATTTCCTGAAGCTTTGACCAAACTTGTCACTGTATTTATTATTTAAATATGACTTGAAAAGAAAAAAAAAATTGTAGATAGTATAGTACATGTGCTGCCAAAGCGAGCACTTGTAGATAGTATAATCAGAGCTACCATAATGATCCTATTAAAGTTATTCTGTCACAACAAACTTATGTGCTCTGTAGATTTATTATCAGTCTAAGTAATTCATTTTAAATTCTCATATATTCTACAATAATTAATCTATTTAGAAAACTAGTAGTAATCCAGTTTCCAATAATTTTATATACATTTGAAGTGTTCATTTAAAAAATAACAGTTCACATATGTTTTAACATTTTTTGACTGCTTATATTCATAAAGCAAATACCCAAGCATGCATTTTGTATTTTTTGAGATGTATGGGCATTTAAGATGAAAAGCAATACCAGGTATTTAAAACCCAGACCCCATTGCGTTATTATCTCACATAGGGCTCTAACAGGGCATAGATATTGAAGAGTGTGCTGTTAACCAAAAGCTCACAGTTAATTTAACTTCCTGATAACTTCGTATTCAGAATGAAGTCTGCCAGTAAAAACATATTGGAAATATTAAACATGCAGTATGAGATAAGATTGCCCCCAGAAAAAAAAAGCCGAAGGAAAATAAAATCTCCAAAGAAAACATCGGATTTGTTTAAACGGAGCTGCGGCTCCCCCTTGCGGACCAGTTTGTGTATTACTCAACTTAGTCCATATTCCTTGACTTTTTTTGGTAAATTTGGTTGATTTCTTTTCTTTGAGGGTGTGGATTTTTTCTGGACTTTCCATTGTAATGTATCTCTCTTCTGATCACTATGTTTAAGTGGGTGTATTTTTTGGCTGGGCTTCCTATGATGCAAAGGCAACTTTATCTCATCTCTCCCTGCTGGTTGGTCTACCCTGCTTCCTCGGCCTGCCTTGCCTTTATTTTTGAAACAATTGGTCTCACTTCATGTGGGGTTTGGTTTTTGTGGGTCTTGGTAACAAGACTTTGGCTCTTTCCACCTGTGACTTCCTTAGGGGGCTTGAGACAAAAGCCCAGGCCTCAGGCTGACTTCTCTCTGAAGTTCCAGAAGGTGTTTTATGTACAGTAGTCATCCTGTTGCTCCATTAACTTCCGTAAGTCAAGGATTTCTTAAGATGTGTCAACTTTCTGGTCCTCTGTAGAGCACCAGAATGCTGATTCAAATATCCTAGAACTGATTTAGAAAGAAAATACCTAAATGTGAAAAGTATAGTGCAAGACATTCATTAAGGTATTTTGATTCAAAGATACAAATTAGGATTAAAATGACATAGTTGTATGAATGTAGGATAATTGATTATATGGTGGACCCCAGTTTTTAATTCAAAGTATATTTGTAAACCATATTTAACAATAAATAAATTGAATTAGCTTTTAAAGTGGCTCATAGAAAATGTTAGAATAGAATAAACATTGCATAATCTTCTTATTCTATATTATTGAAGATATGGTGATTGAAGCAACTGGAATTACAGTATGTTGGTGCAGCCTTCTTTGTGTATTGATTTTTAAAACTGGAGTTCTCTGCCCCAGATTTTCTGAAGCCCTGCCACCCATCCTCCCATCTCCACCTCTCCCAATCTGAAAATCTATGGGACACGGAGAACCAATGACAGCTCTTAACCACACTTTGCTCCCTCTAGGGTGCATGGAAAGTTGATAGTCTTAGTAAGAATCTAAAGGAAGAGAAAGATTCAAGTTTAAATCTGCCCTGTGCTTTGTATCCTAATATAGATTGCTAGAATCACTGCCCATATGTAGAATATTGCTTGCTTTCTTGATAGTCTTTAAGAGATGTTATCCTTCAAAGTTTGAGAGCATTCATTTTGTCTGCAGTCAGAGACTTAACTCCTTTCAGAGTTGCCACTGTGAGTTCCTATTCCTGGAAGGTTGTAATTTTAAGGACCTGCAGGCAAAGATGATCTCTTAAAACCACCTCCCATCTTGACAGCTTTTCTAAAAGGAATCTACAGTCATCTCTGAAGAGCTGACTTACGGATGCACTTTCAGTGACATGATAGAAGCCAGAATTTCCCCTCCACACTCAGATAGATAACGTTTGGGAGTGGATAGTGTGTATCATCACTTAGTTCTTAATCCAGGCTGATGCAAAAAACCTCAGCCAGCAAAATTATTAACCTATGCTTGTTTATAACATGTAAAGCAATTCTGTCTTATTACTTGAAGCAGAGTATTCAAGTTTAATGAAAGGATTGTGAAACCTGGAGTGTAGATGAAAGCTTGGAATGGAAGCAGTGGAAAAATTAGAGGAGGGGTCTGGAATAATACCAAGGATGACCAAGCCCTTTCCTGGATTCAGCTGATTGTTCGTCCACACAATGCAGAATAATTGAAAACATAATCTTCTCTAGAATATTTGAATCAAGCTTTTCATGTGAAGTCAGAATTTCCTGTTTTTGTGAGTGGTGAATGAATTATTTGGGATAAATAAACTATTTGATTCAAACATGAGCAGCCCAATATGGCAGTCTGTACTAGACACTCCATAAAGGCTTTTCCCCCTTTCTCTTCTAGTGTTTCTAAGACCGCAGAGAAATTTGGAATCTATAGACCCACAGTTTACGATTCGGAGGAAAATGGAACAGATGAGAGAAGAAAAAGAACTGGTGGAACAGCTCCGAGAGGTACCGGGAAACACTGTATTACTGAATAATAATTTCCAGCATTAAAGTAGCATTCTCTATTTTTAAAAAGTAGATTTTGAAACACTTCAAACAGACCTCGTTTCAAATCTAGGCAGCTCGCCTACTGACTGTCTGCTACTGGGCAAGTCACTTAACATCTCTAAATTTGAGTTTTTTCATATATTAAAGCAGTAGCTCGCATCTACCTTCGTGGGATTTTGTGAGGAATCTATGAGATAATACAAGTAGAAATACTTAATACCTATGTATAAAAGTTAAAACTTTAAAAAATGCACTGTTATTAATTTATTTAATAAGCTTACATGAATTTAAAGATGTTTATAGTTATCCCTACTAGCCAGAATTATCGAATGTCATTTAGTAGGCAAACCATTTGAGTTCCTACCAAGAGTGAAGTCTTCTCCTGGGTGCCAGGGGAGATTTTAAGCTTGGTGATGGCAGGAACCATGGCTATCTTATCCCATGTTGTATTTCTACTCCCAGCACAGCTCCTAGTGGCAACTGTGTATATGTACATATTTGGCTACCCTCATGGTCTTTGTGTCTAGTTAGGAGGGTCTCACATAAGTATGTGGAAGGTCAAACTGCAGGACAAGGATCAGTTACCAAAGAACTCACTGGTATTAGTTATTAAAGGCAGCATATCATGAATTACCACACAAGTTCTTTTATATTCAAAGAGAAGTACCATAGCCATTAGCTAGAAGAATATAGGAAGCTTCTTGAAGAGGTGGATTTTATACTATATCTTCTTTCACTAGCAAATGGTCATTGACTGCTGCTCTGTGCCAGGTCATAAAGTCTAGGTGATGGAGAAAGAAAAGAACAAAAAGGTCTCTGCTTTCATGAAGCCTATAGTCTATTGAGAAGAGAGAATAAGAAGGAAACAAATATACACCTTCAAATAACAGTGAATTTTACACATGAGCAGTGAATTCTATTAGTAAAATTAAAGCTGAATTTAAGGTAGGTCAGAATCATTTTTTGTTGTAGATGATACTTTATATACGGTTATATAAAGTGTATTTATAGCAGGTAGCTGGGAGGAAAGAGATAAAAACCCAGAAACTCCTCACCACCTCTTTAAGCCACTGTGGTTGACTCAACAGTCACGTTGGGCAAGTCAGACCTCTGTCATTTGCCTCGAGTATTTAGATGTGCTGTAAACTTGGATGTTTGCTGTGAAATGAGGCGAACTTTCAGAGATATGTAAAAATAAGATGAGAAGTTGAGACAAGCCTCTCAAAGAGTGATATAATTTCATCTTAAAGCCTGGGGCATATTGATAGCTTATGTTTTAATTTAATTAGAGACTGAAATCAAGCTTAGAAAAAAATGAGGTGTCTAGACACAGGACAGTTCTGAAAGAGAATTATGCAACACTATTACATGCACTGATTTTCAAGTGCTTCACTTATTGCAAATCTCCAAATTAAGTCATCTTTTCTCACAGTGTTACCCAATTATGAGGAGCTTTGCTGTAAATCAGAAATTTGTATTTGAAGTTTAAAAAATTGATTTTCCTGCTTTTGAGGAGATGGAATAGATGTCTTTTCCCCATTCCTTTCACTAAATACAACTAAAACCCTTGGCCATTCTATATAAAATAAGCATAAGAGCACTCAGAAAGGTGGAGAGAATAATTCAGACCAGCTGGGCTCCTTGGGACTAGGAATGACTTGGTGGTGAGTCCAGTGGGTTTTCATTTTTGCTTCATCTTCCTCAGACTTGGAGCTGAAGTAGCTGGAAACTGGAAATGCTCATGGTAACAGTTTTTTTTTTTTTTAAAGTCCCAACAAAAGCTTGCTTACTTTACTCAGAGGACCAGAAGGAGGACAGCCTAGGGAGACAGGAAACTTTTAGACAATAAATGCTCTACTCCGGCTACAGAAAACCTGTGGCCCAGTGCTGCCCATGTCTGCAAAGATGGAATAGGCAGCTGACTTTCACCTCTGCTGGGATGGTACCAGAGAAGGCCAAGTTGGGAGCCAGGAATGTCATCCCTACCAACTAAAAACAATCCCCTCCCCTCCCACAGCGTCAGTGGAAGCTATACATGGGGAGCCTGGATTTCTATCCCAGTCCCAGTCAACTGACCCCAAGTGGCAATCTGCATTTACACAGCAGTAGGAGAAGGCAATGGCACCCCACTCCAGTACTCTTGCCTGGAGAATCCCATGGACGGAGGAGCCTGGTAGGCTGCAGTCCGTGGGGTTGCTAGGAGTCGGACACGACTGAGTGGCTTCACTTTCCCTTTTCACTTTCATGCATTGGAGAAGGACATGGCAACCCACTCCAGTGTTCTTTCCTGGAGAATCCCAGGGATGGGGGAGCCTGGTGGGCTGCTGTCTATGGGGTCACACAGAGTCGGACACGACTGAAGTGACTTAGCAGCAGCAGTAGCCAGGTAGTGCCTTCCCATTCCCTGCCAGAGCAGTGTCCAAAATAGCTAGCCCAAAGAGAAAGTTTAAATAGGATCCAAAGTCTCATAACGTGATACCAGAAATGTCCAGTTTTCAACCAGAAAAAAAAAAAAATCACTCATTGTCCCAAGATGTTGGGGTCCTTTAATGGACCAGAACCTGGTGGTACGGAGTCGACGATAAGAAAGTAAAAGAGAGAAAGAGAGAGAGAGAGACAAAGAAAGACCCGGGGACCTAAGCTCTAATGAAACAAAGGTGCTTTAATGATTTTTCTATGAGTATATATAGGCTGTGGTACAAGAAACTTCTTTCGGGAATGATAGAGATCAGAAAACCAAACGTACAGCAACCGTTACCAAGGGAACAAGGGGTAATGTTAGTCACAAGGTCAGGAGACAGTCCATATCTCAAGAAAGGGGAAGGGGACTAAGCAGTTTTGTCTTAAAGAGAATGTTTACTACAGGAGACCCAAGCCTGCCTCACACAGTGACCTCAGTCCCTGGGAGCAGCGTGCTGTTCCGCTTGAAGAGGGACACAGGACTCATGAGAGACAGCACGTAGGCATCCTCCTGTCGAACATTCTCTGACACCAAGAACCAAAATGAATGTGGAAAGGTGATCAACAGCTGACAGCACTGTGACGGCAGGGATGTTAGAATTATCCGACAAAGACTGTACGGAGCTCACCGTGAAGGTTCTTCCACAAGTAGTGATGAACATGGTTGGAACAAAGGGAAAAAATTGAATGCCTCTGCAGAGGAATAGATAATGTTCCCAAAGAAACAGAAGATATGAAGAAGGACCAATGGAAATTTAGAACTGGGAAATACATTATCTGAAATGAGAAGCCCAGGGGATGGGCTCAACAGCATCACAAAGAATCGGGGAACTGTCGGAAAGAACAAGAGAATTACCTGACTGGGCAGCGGAGAGAGAAAAAACAGACTGAAACTAAATGAGCAGAGAGCCTCAGGGACCTACATTCTGGTCCTGGGAGTCCTGAGAGCAGGGACAAAGAGGTGCTTGGCGGTGGGAGGAAGTGGGTGTGGCTGCAAAAGCGCAGCGGGAGGGCCCCTTGTAGTGAGGTGCATGTTCTATCCGTGTCAGTGTCCCAGTTGTGTACGTTTGCAGGTTGCTCCCTTAGAAGCAAACTGGGTACCTGAGACCTCTCTGTATTACTTCTTATAACTGCATATGAATTTATAATGACCTCAAAATAAAACTTTGAATTTTTTTTAAGAAGGGAGAAAAATGGCTTTTTGAATGAAAGCATAGTCCGAGAAAAACACCCCTAATCTCTCTTCTGCCCACTGCAGGCTGTCTGAGATACATTATCTGAAATAATAAGTTTGGGTTGGATTTGCGTTTTTCATTTGATTTTTGTTTATATTTACTTATTTTATTTACTTTTGTTAAAATATAGTTGACTTACAATATCATTTTAGTTTCATGTGGACAGCATATTGATTCACTATTTTTTTTTACATTGCAAAACAGTCACCACCGATTTAGCTTTTATTTGTCAACTCATTCTGGTTTTCTATTTTAATTGCTAAGCCTGAGGCAATTTCGAACTCAAGAAGTGATTCCATTATTTTAAAAATTCAACTGATTAAAAATTTTTTACATAACTGAATTAATTTTCTACAGAGGGAATTTTATTTAATATCTTTTGAAAGGTTTAAATCATGTCAGTGTTTTCTAGGTGTTATAGTGAAACTTAAACCCCAGTTCATAAATAGTCATAACTGTATTTTACCCTCAGTTGCCTGAGAGCAATTGATTTCCTTTTGATCTCTTTTCAGAGCATCGAGATGAGACTCAAGGTCAGCCTGCACGAAGACCTGGGGGCTGCCCTCATGGATGGCGTTGTCCTCTGCCATTTGGTCAACCACATCCGCCCGCGATCTGTCGCAAGCATCCATGTCCCTTCACCAGCAGTCGTAAGTAACACCATTTAAGGAAAACTAACTCTTACATAAAACAAACTCCTTTGGGACAGTATTGCTGGTTAAAGACACTGATGGGGATCACTAGGATCTTGTTCAAATCCTCTCTGTTGGGCCCCAGATGACTCAAAAGAGCAGAAAAGGAATAGCGTGTCTATTCTTTGTTTTGGTTTTTTTTGTCCGTGCCGCAGGGCATGCAGGATTTTTAGTTCCCTGACCAGGGATCGAACCTGTGTCCCCTGCAGTGGAAGTGTGGAGCCCTAACTACTGGACTGCCAGAGAATTCCAGGGATAGCATTTCTGAATGAAGCAACATTTTTACTATAAAAAGGGAAAATATTTCACGTAAATATGTAAATGAGAGAAAATGAACTACTTTCAAATATAAAGTAAATCATGTTAAAGAAACGACTGCTCTGCTCGCTGGCTTTAAGACTGTAGAGACAGAGGTTCATTCCTCACAAGCAGTTATTTAAGCAGTGAGAAGTCCTTTTGGAAAACTTTTTTTGGTTGGTGGGTTCTCTTCTAATGAAATCTATTATTTTATAATTAGTGAGGATTTTAGGATCACTCTGAAAAGATATAGGTGCTGCATAAAATATCATTAGTAACCTGTCAGGCCAGAGGTTGGTTAGCTGGTCATTAATTCAGTAATTCCTTGACTGCTAGCTGTGCTCAAGGGTCAGTTGGAGATAGATAGCAAGGAAACGGAAAAGATCAGAAGGAGTGAGTGAAAAACATCCTTGTCTCGCTGTTGAGGAGATAAAGCCAGCACTGGGATTTTTCCCCTGTACTTCATGGGGCATGTTACCATCAAGAAGAGAGGAGTCAAAGATAAGCTTGTCTTTGAAGCCCACGCAGGGTTCACTGGACAAGTAGAGAAGAACTTCTATCCACACTACTGCTATTAGATGAAGCAGAAGAGTTTAGGGGCTAAGAATGTAGTGTTGGGATTCCAATTCCACATCTGTATGAGCCACATGACTTTGGGAAAGTTAAGTGTTCATAAAAGGTCACACAAAGAGTGTGTAGAATGAAAGCCTCATGTGAAGCTGCCCACTCTCGGCCCCTCAAGGGAAGCGTCTCAGTGGCACTATTTGTCTTTCTTTTCTCTTGGCAGCAGGAAAAATTAGGTGATGATCCCATTTCAGCTCTCAGTTTTCTTTCTATACAGTTAAACATAATTTTTGCTTCCCAAAGACTGACCACATTTTGGCTTCAGAAAACACAGGGGGAAAAACAGACCAATTTGTCTTCTGACTTAAATCTGCTTTATCTGCCTTAGTTTGGGCAGTAAATTCTCTCCTGTAATCCAATATACAAAAGTTTTCAAGTCCAGACAGCTATAAAGTTTGAACTGTGTACCAAATTCTCATTCAGTAATTTTCCTCAAATTATAAGAAAGAAACTATCATTCTTCAGCTTCCAATTTAAATATACAGTTATTGTTTTATAAGGCATAAGAGACACTATGAATTATGTATCTATACACATTTGTATATTTCATCAATTCTTCAGGGAAAAAATGCTATATTCCTTGGTGGCCACTTTTTATCTTTTTCAAATAAAAAATTTTTAATTGAAAATGTTATGTGAAATACTGCCTGATTAGAGAAAAAGAGATAATGGAGAAATGCTGGAGGAAGATAAATAATGTCTTATCCCACTCCCTAAAGACAACCACTATTTACATCTTGGCTTTTATGCTCCTAGCATTCCTCCAACATAGAAGTTGTTTTTGAATTGTGAGCTTCACATATATACTGTTTAGTAGTTTTTAAAATTTATGAAAACCTAAGTATTTCCCTGAGTCATTAAAACTCCTCGTAACCATGTGTTTTAACAACTGTAAAATATTTTGTGCTTAGTCGCTCAGTGGTGTCCGACTCTTTGCGACCCCATGGACTGCAGCCCGCCAGGCTCCTCTGTCCATGGGGATTCTCCAGGCAGGAACACTGGAGTGGGTTGCCATGCCCTCCTCCAGGGATCTTCCCAACCCAGGGATCAAACCCAGGTCTCCCGCATTGCAGGCGGATTCTTTAGTTTCCTTTTTAGAAATGTTTCTAAATTTAGTCCACTTCTTAGAAATTCTTCCCTGAGCATCTGGAGCCCCCACTGACCAGCCAGCTGCACTGTAGCCGTAGAGGCCACTTCTGCCTCTCTTCTCTGCCTTCACTGTCCACTCCCGAGTTTGCACAAGCTGCTCATTCTAACCTGGAAGGCTGCTCCCCACCCTGCCTCTGAATTTCTTCACCTTGAGGCATCAGCAATTCTCTAATAAAACCTGTTGCTTTGGTGAGAAAGAGAGTCATTGGCCTGGTGAATCAACCCTTCATATAGAAATATATTTGCTCATGGGAAAAGGTGATGTTTAGGGTGTGCTTTTAAATAAACTAAAGCAGGTTACACAACAGTATGATCTCATAAAAATAGTGTGTGTGTATCCACACGTATACATTCACATACATGTGCAGAAATTTTGCACATGTATGTATGCAAATGTGCAGAAATCCGACATATAAACACATATCTGTGTACACACCTTTTATACACACACATGTACATACACAGTGTCTAGAAAAATAGAATCCAAATATTAACAGCTGTTCAGGTGGATGTTCCTGGATAATTTTTTTATTGTCTTCTACTTGTTTATGTATTATTCCTCTCCAATAAACATGTATTACTTGTGCCATTTAGAAAGCTTAAAATTTAACCTGTTATTTCAATTATGCCTCTTAATAACTAATTACTTCTGAATGTTGCATTTATAGCCTAAACTTAGCATGGCCAAATGCAGAAGAAACGTGGAAAACTTTTTGGAAGCATGCCGAAAATTAGGAGTACCAGAGGTAACATCAAACTTAGTTCCAATAACTATGTTTTAGTAATGATTTTATTTAATGTGTGTTTTTGAACCCACTGAATAGGTATATTCCTTTGTCCATCCCTTTTTGTGTCAGTCTTTCTTGAGGAATGAAACTGAATAAGTTATAAAATTTTAGTTTAAATTACTCTATTGCAGTGAAATAAAAACGGCTTAAAATGGTATGGTCAATTCTGAGGAAAAGGGGAACATTAAGGTTTTGAAATAAATGAGAAATTCCAAACTTTAAAAATGATTAGTTAGCATGATTCTCCACTCAGAGAGCAGCAATTGCTGAGGCTTCTGTGAGCCTTCTGTGGGGTTACATAGGGTAGAATTTTGGAGATGATGTTTTTCCTTATCCAGAGTTCTTAAGCAGAGCAGACCTGGAGTTGACTTTCCACACCCTGTGGTTTTGGGGTATGTGGATCAAAATAATCAGCATTAATTGAAAATATTATAATTATTGTTCTTATTATCATTAATCATTACCATTAATAATAGAAGTGTTTGTATATTATTTTATAGTTTGTTAACTGTTGCACTTATGTTTTCCCCTTTAGTCCACTAAAGTAACATATGATTTCTTAGGGAGATAAAAGCCAGTCCACTCAATTTGTGTGTAATTTGACAGATTTTTCATCATTGTGATAAACAGAAATGGACAGAAATTACGTTTCTTAAATGTTTCTTCCATTTTTTCTAATGTTCCAGGATAAAGTAAATACAAATGCTAACATGAGATAATGTTTTTGAGCATGTGAAGGAATTATATTTTCATGTAATTCTACTCAGAGATAACAGTTATTGGAATTAAGCCTTTTCCCCGCTTCCTTCTTTCCTTCCTATTTGGTGAGGTTTGAAGATGAGGGTTAGCAGTGGGCTCCTAATCTTATTTGAGGAAAAAGGGATAAATTTTAAAGCAGCTTTAAATCAAAACTGTATCAGTTAAAAGAAGCTTGCAAATTCATTTTTTAAAAGAGTGTAATGTTTATATAATGTACTAAATGCATTTATGATCTATCCAGATGTCTTTCAGCAACGTTAATCTGTGTGTCTATATTGTATGTGTATATTTTACTATTGCACATACATTCCTGGCTACAAATGTTTGTGAAATTCTCATACATGTACCTCTTTTAATAATTTGATTCCATCATGGGTTAATAAGATTTCCCATGTGTGAATCAAAATTATCATACCAAGTTTCAGACTGTAAATTATTTGTGTCTGTACTCAAAAGCACTGATGAGTTATCACCTAATTCCCTGTGATATTTTAAAACTCATCAGTGTTTCCTTGGCTTACAGTGATACAAAATGAATGGGAATGCCCTTAATTATTTATTGTGGGTAAAGGTTGGTAATTATGGTTTCCTTTTAAAGTGAGGAAAAGGAAATTAAATTAGCATCAAAATGCAGAGAAAATTTTATCATAATTTCTGAATTATGCCACTGGCACCAACAGGCTGAGATGATTGAACTGCAAGGAGTAAATCATCTTTTTTGCCAGTATTTCACTTAACTATGCTTAGTAAGAAATGCATCATTAAGGCTATTTTTGAAATTATTTTTTTAAGATTTGAGATGATTTTCAAGTTCACATGGTATTTGTGTGTGTATGTGATTGTGTATACATCTATCTATATCCATCCTAATGGATAATCCAGCAGCATTTTACTGGTAACTGGAATTATAATACATTAAGTTCATTGCTACTAGAAAATGTCTATTGGCTGGCTAGCAGTTGTACTTCTTTAATAAGATATGTTAAAGGGAGGGAGGAATATTCTGATGGAAAACCAGAAATTGCCAATTGGAGAGCAATTGGCAAATCTTCTGTATACATAAAGGAACATGTTTTCATCTCTTGGAATGAATGAGGAATAAATTATTGGAAATAAGGAAATGTTTTCATCTAGTAATATGATACAAAGTTGGGGGAGGGTTGGAATGACTCCTTCCCACTTAGATAAGGGTCCTTCTTCCACTACTTAAGATTGTTGATAAATTGCAGTGTGTATGTGGTACACTGCAGTTCATGATTTATAGTGAAAAGGTAGTTATATCCCAAATCTAGTTGCACAAATTTCCCCTTGCAATCAGGTATTTTAAAAGGCTGGTATTTAAGAGCAGAGGAGCTTTAACATTACGTTTTCTTTTTGGTTTCAAACTTAATACTTGGGTAAGAAAATATTCACTGATTTCCCAGTAGCTTAATGAATTCCTCCTAATGTGCAGGCTTGTCCTCTCTTCTCCATTCATAACTTATCTACATAAACATACCCAGAAGTCACAGAGATTGGGAATTCTGTATTTTTTAAGCTAAATATCTAATTGACAATGATAAACCATCCTGTAGAGACTGAAAAGCCACAGCTGTGCTCTAGCCCGAGTTTGTTGCCCTTTGTAATAGAATTATGGTTTGAAACTACAAACCGGAGTCAGGGTCAGCAGCTTATTCACTTTTATTAGGTTCATCTGGGTGGAATGTGGTTGCTGAGAAGTTAAAACTATTGCACATAAAGCAATACAGTGGGAAGAAAGCAATTTTAAAGTCGTTCCCATTGTTATAGTTTATTATGTTTTCTTTAGAAGTCTCCAGGGACACAGTCCCAGGTATCTGCCTTGGGGTTAGTTAGGTTCATGAAGCATTTTATTGTGTGTTCAGTGGAGTGGTTTACCTATAAATGTGGCTTCTTCAAATTGGCTGCATTCAGAATTGCAGACAGTATAAGCAGCCCAGTATCTCTGCAGAAGGTTAGAGTATGTAGTAGATGTGTATGGTGACTCTGCTGCTGCTGCTGAGTCACTTCAGTCGTGTCCGACTCTGTGCGACCCCATAGACGGCAGCCCACCAGGCTCCCCCATCCCTGAGATTCTCCAGGCAAGAACACTGGAGTGGGTTGCCATGTCTGTCTCCAATGCATGAAGGTAAAAAGTGAAAGTGAAGTCGCTCAGTCGTGTCCGACTCTTAGCGACCCCATGGACTGCAGCCTACCAGGCTCCTCCGTCCCTGGGATTTTTCAGGCAAGAGTACTGGAGTGGGCTGCCGTTGCCTTTTCCGGTATGGTGACTCTAGACCTCTGTTATTTGTGATGTTTGGATAAGGCTGGATCTAGACGTTTCCTAGTCTAGGGCACAGTTAGGATTTGCTGATGCCACTGATAGGAGTTGACATCACAGAAAGTAGTTGGTGTTGGAGTTCTGGAGAAATTCTGTTAGGGCTACACCTGGCATTTTTGCCATCTCTGAGGGATTCTGGGATAAGGTAGAGGTTTGCTAGTGAGAATGCCAAGGAAAGATCCTTAAAAACAAATTGGAAATGGCCCTCCCTGGCAAGTTTCTTTCCTGGTGGCGGAGCTAATATTTCTTCAGGTAGTTACTTCAGCCTGGTCACTTCTCTTCCTGCTGCCCTGTGCCTTAGGCTTTGTTTTCTTCTGTTTGGGGCCAATTCCCCAACTAAAGAGACAGCACCTGGAAGGCGAGGCGTGACAGTGAGTTCAGAGGATCTGCTAGCGGAGTGAGGGACACGTGGGGTTTGGGATAGAGGAGCCGCACCTGTGTCATTAACTGGTTATGTGCCTGTTGCAGCCTAGAACCATGAAAGCCATTCGCTGAGAACTTCTTACACCTGCCTCATCTTCTCGAATGCTCACTGTTGAGGATTAGAAGTGTTTTATTACCATGCAATGAAGAAAATGAGGTCCACAGAGGTTACACAATTTCCTAACCTCACATTTGCCGCTGGGAGGCAGCAGAGCTGGCTTTTGAACCTAGGTCTGTTGGGTTCAAAAGCATCAAGAGCCTGCCTTCTTTCTGGCATACATGGAGGCTCTCTTTGATGGAGTTCCCTGCTCTGCAAACTGCAGGTGCTGGACTTAAGCAATAGATTAAGCCACATTCTCCAGAGCCCTGGATTCTTTCCAAGGCCCCACCCAGGAGGCAAGGGAAAGCCACACGGGGAGGTTACAGATCATAACTGCCGCCTTGCTTCAGCTTCAGCAGTTTCTGCTTGGCCTGTGGCATATCCTGACTTTCCAGTTAGGAGTTCCTTGGGGGACAAATGTTCTGTTGCTAATTATAGTTTGAAAATCACTGAACCCTTAAGGTTTCTTTTAGCTAATAATCCATGGATGCTCTGCAGCCCCATGATTTCAAAATTGTTCCAGTTGCTTTCTGCCATCAGCTGCTCAGCTGTGGGAAAATTATCTCATGGAAATCTGGGAATTGGGAGATTTTGCTGGCTTCGTCCCAAAGACACCTGTAGTGTTGATGCCAGTCAGACCGTGTGCTGTCTCTGACCTCTGGTGCAAGCGTTAACTTGATCTTGAACACAGGCTTACCCTTGGTGGGCTTCCAAGTTCTTCAGAATATATTCTCAATCACGAAAAATCTGACTTCAATTAAACCTCCTGGTAGTGAGGTATTTTGTGAACATATTGAGGCTTTCTTTGCCTTTTCTGAGTCATCTTGGTCATTCCTGGTCTCTGACCTTGATGTGGAGAATTCACAGTTGGCTACTGGAGGGTTCCCAAGTTTATTCAAACTTAGGGCTATTTTAGGACTCCTGCTGGTCTCAGGTCAAGAGAAATCTCTCATTTGTGAAGCATCAAAAGTACTAGAAAATATATTTTTTTCTTACCAGGTAATATTTCACCTTGATTTGGGCTGGGAGGGGAGGGTGGGTAGAGAGGGAGACAGTGAAATCTTTGTTTGAAGAGAGATCCTGTGGTTTCTTTGTCTGAGGGAAACAGCCTTGTCTTTTTCTGAGAGATATTGCCCTAGTCTCTCAGCCTGCTGGGAAGCACCCGTGTCTGTGTCTGAAGAGAGAAACGGTGGTCTTTCTTTGAGAAAGGTCACTTATGTCTCTGAATGAGGGGAGACGCCCTGGTCTTTCCTGGGAGAAGTCTGAGGGGGAGACACCCTGGCCTTTCTCTGGGAAAAGCTACCCAGGTCTCTGAGGGGAGACAGCCTGGTCTTTCTTGGGAGAAGTCGCTCAGGTCTCTCTCACTGAAGGAGGACTCCCAGTCCTTTCACTGAGAGAAATCATTCAGGTCTCTGAGAGGAGACGCCAGGTCTTTCTCTGGGAGAAGTCGCTCAGGTATTTGAGGGGAGACGCCCTGGTCTTTCCTAAAGAAGTTGCTCAGGTCTCTGTCTGAGGGGAGACGCCCTAGATTTTCTTTGGGAGAAATTGCCCCAGGTCTCCCTATGAGGAGAGATGTCCTGGTATTTCTCTGAGAGAAGTCACTTAGGTCTCTGTCTGAGGGGAGACACCCTGGTCTTTCTCTGGGAGAAGTCGCCCAACTCATTGTCTGAGGGGAGTCACACTGGTTTTTCTCTGAGAGAAGTCACTTAGGTCTCTGTCTGAGGGGAGAAGCGTCCTGGTCTTTCTCTGGTAGAAATCACTTGGGTCTCTCTCTGAGGGAGACACCCTGGTCTTTCTCTGGGAAAAGTCGCCCGGCTCTCTGTCTGAGGGGAGATGCCCTGGTTTTTTCTCTGAAAGGAGTCACTTAGGTCTCTGATTAAACAGAGAAGCTCTGGTCTTTCCCGGGAGGTCACTCAAGTCTCTGAGGGGAGAAGCCTTGGTCTTTCTCTGGGAAAAGTCGCTCAGGTCTCTGAGGGGAGAAGCCCTGGTCTTTCTCTGGGAGAAGTTGCTCAGGAGTCTCTGAATGGAGTCACCCTGGCTTTTTTTTATGGAAGGAGTGCTTGGGTTTCTGAGGGGACCTGCCCTGGTCTTTTCTCTGGGAGAAATTCCTTAGGGCTCTGAATTAGGGGAGAAGCCCTGGTCATTCCTGGGAGAAGTCACCCAGGCGTCTCTCTGAGTGGAGACACCCTGGTTTTTCTCTGGGAGAAGTTGCTTAGGTCTCTGAGGGGAGGCTCCCTGGTCATTCCTGGAAGTCACCCAACTCTCTGCCCAGGTGATATGCCCTGGTTTTTCCCTGAGAGATGTCACCCAGGTCTCTACATGAGGGGAAATGTCCTGCTTTTTTTTTCTGGAAAGAGTCCCTCAGGTCTCTGAGGGGAGACAGCCTGGTCTTTCCCTGGGAGAAGTCCCTCTGGTCTCTGAGGGGAGATGCCCTAGATTTTCTCTGGGAGAAGTGGCTCAGGTCTCTGACTGAGGGGAGACAGCCTGGCCTTTCTTAGGAGAAGTTGCTGAGGCCTCTGACTGAGGGGAGACAGCCTGGTCTTTCCCTGGGAGAAGTCCCTCAGGTCTCTAACTGAGGGGAGACACCCTGGTTTTTCTCTGGGAGATGTGGCTCAGGTCTCTGACTGAGGGGAGACAACCTGGTCTTTCTTAGGAGAAGTTGCTGAGGCCTCTGACTGAGGGGAGACACCCTGGTCTTTCTCTGGGAGAAACTGCTTGTGTCTCTGACAAGCGGAAAAACCCTGGTCATTCCTGGGAGAGGTCGCCCAACTCACTGTCTGAGGGGAGATGCCCTGGTCTTTCTCTGAGAGAAGTCTCTCATGTCTCTGACTGAGGGGAGATGGCCTGGTTTTTCTCTGGGAGATGTGGCTCAGGTCTCTGACTGAGGGGAGACACCCTGGTTTTTCTCTGGGAGAAGTTGCTCGGGTCTCTGACAAGGGGAAAAGCCCTGGCCATTCCTAGAAGTCGCCCAACTCGCTGTCTGAGGGGAGATGCCCTGGTCTTTCTCTGAGAGAAGTTTCTCAGATGTCTCTGAGTGGAGACGTCCTGTTTTGTTTTGTTTTGTTTTTAATTGAAGGAGTGCTCGGGTCTCTGACTGAGTGGAGACATCCTGGTCTTTCTCTGGGAGAAGTTGCTCAGGTCTCTGTTTGAGGGGAGAAGCCCTGGTCTTTTTCTGAGAGAAGTCACTCACATTTCTTCTGAGCAGAGAAGCCTTACTCTTTCTCTGGGTCAGGACACTCAGATCTCTGACTGAAAGGCGATGCCCTATTCTTTTTCCGAGAGATCTCTACTGGGGAGGGAACAGGTCTCTGTCAGGTGTCTTTCCAAGGTGAGACTCCCTGATCTTTCTTGAGAGAAGTCACCACGTTTTCTGAGGGGATTGCCCTGGTCTTTTTCTGAGAGGAGTTGCCCAGGTTTCTGTCTGAGGAGGGAACCCTGGGTCCTGTTGAGAACGGACACCTTGTTCTCTGTCTCTCCAATTTAAATGAGAAACCTCGGCCTCCAACCTCTTTGTGGACCAGGGTCCTTCGTTTAACAGACGTGCTCTCTTTAGAGGAAGAAGGAACTTGGAATTAAATACACCTCATTTTCTAGCTGCCTAGCCCTTCCTATTCATTACTAGCTCCAGGGAGGAAATAGGGAAGAGGATTAGGGCAGCAACTCCATGAACTGTACAGGGCCTCTGCCTGCCTGGGCAGCGCAGAGGCCAGGGGTCCTTGCTGGACTGTGGGAGGTGGAATGTTTTCATTCCGTGTTCATAAGGCAAGACACTTGGTGTCCGTCCTCTGCATCAGCCAGATGAGTTAAAAATAAAATCCTAAAATACACTGAGAGGCTAATGATGACTGTGTTGATACGAATGGAATTATGATTGAATCTTCTTGTCAGTACCTTTCATATTTGTATTTTTTTACTTTTATATGAGGTATTACTTTTGAAAATAATTGTAAAACCTTTCCTACTTTACACCTGTTTTGAGGGTTTAGGACACTATACATATAAAACTGATCTGAAACTTTTAATTGAAACACATTTTATATATAGAAGCTACCTTTTTAGTTTGTTTTAATCTTAAAATAGGAGATAAGAGTTCCTTTGCCTCTTTGAGCCCGATGCCTCTTTTCTTCCCCAAATCAATGACTTTAGTGTCAATTTAAATCCCAACTAATAAACACTTTTGAGGGGTGGTGAGATTGTTATTACAAGATTTATGTTTCTATTTGCATTGATTATCTCTGAGGTTGGATAACCAGAGGTGCAGGTCCCTGATTATACACTTGATTATATTAAAACCAGTTTTTAAAATTCATAATTTATTAAATAAAGCTAATCTCTAGCTTGGAAAACCAGTCATCCCTTAATAGTTAGTGGGTGTTTATCACCATTCATGTAAGAATCTTCTCCCACTGGGTGTATCCTGGTGGCAGAACAAAGTCTGGTCAGTGGTCTGACAGCCTTTCATATGTACATGGTTGAAAGTAAATATTTTATTCAAATGCTTAAAATTACATTTCTAGATAAATTATCATACCAATAAAAGAGTTACTCTGTAAGTGCATAAAATTGGTGATTAGTTCTCATATCTGGAGAAAACTCTGGAAACCTTTTCCTACTTCACTTTCTGGCAAATTATACCTTGTCAATTAAGACTTTAAATTTTCAGAATAACCATCAACGTTCCTGTGCTCTGATATTTTAGATTCAAAATACTTTGTGTTGATAATTATACTGCCTTTAAAATTAAATGTAAATAAACAGTATTAGAATTATTAAATTCTAAATTCTTAGAATTTAGTCTGTTACACTCAGAATGCCTGTAAATTAAACCTTTTGCCAGATCCATCTACATATCTGTTTATATCTGTAGTATTTGGGGGAACCTGAGTTAATCTCTCATAGTAGTTTTAGCCACATGTTACCTTGTATCAGAATCAGTTAACCTCTAGTAATGGTGATTTCTGTTCACTATAATGGAAATTAGTATTTGCACTTGCCTCTGGGGACTCTTGAGTATATTAACTATGTTTTTCAAACACCTTGCAATAATTACTAGTGCTGTAAATATATGGTGAAATTTGACCTCTTTAAATTTCCTTCTCTTTTAGTGTTTTTTGATTTTAATTATAAGAAAAAATAAAGCATGATCTGTAAGTCCCTCTTATTAAGACTGAAATTGGGGAAGCACAAGGGTCAGAAAACTCCCAGGTTCTCCTGGCAATTTCAGCCCTGGTTCCCGTCATAGCATCCTTGAGGGACTGATTTGATGGCTGTGAGCTGTGTGACTTGGGTGGAAGCAGAGGCGCCCGTACTCCACCCATTATGATTTTTGCCTGTCAGCCAATCTTAGACCCATGTCTTTTTCTTCAGAGATTGTGATTTAATTTAAACCACCCGCCACGGACTGGCTAAAAACAGCTCTACCCACCATAATCTAAATAAAACCCAAAATCTGTGGTGTCATGAAAATTATTTCCAGAATGAGAAGAATGATCTGTGTTGCCTATCCATGTGAGACATGTACTGCTGAATGGAAACCATAGATGATCTGAGTTCTTTGATGGAGTTGCAGGGAAGCAGACCAGACATTTTCCATAAGGTTCTGGGAAATGTATTGAAATACATTCTGGAGATACATACTGCTTTTACCCATGGAAATACCACTTTTGTGTCAATCACATTTTAGTGTGTATATGCCTTCTGCCTTATGTTCGTTTTGTTCAGAGTTCACTGATTAAGCACAATGTTGCAATAGAAAATTATTATTGCAATAGGAAGCTACTTCTCCTAGATGTTTCCCCATCTGTTAATTCTTGACTCCATCACTGTCCTAGTGAAATACATTCTATTAGTAGCCTGGTGGTTCAGACAGTAAAGAATGTCTGCAATGCGGGAGACCTGGGTTCAATCCCTGGGTCAGGAAGATCCCCTGGAGTAGGGAATGGCAACCCACTCCAGTGTTCTTGCCTGGAGAATCCCATGGACAAAGGAGCCTGGCGAGCTACAGTCCATGGGGTGGCAAAGAGTCAGACATGACTGAGCAAGTAACACACACACAGTAGCTGTTTTAATCCTTGAGAAAATAGCAGCGCTCACTCGATTCCTCCTGATGCACTGAGAAAAGATGCATGATCTGAATAGATATAACATGATTTGTTAATTTCCTTAAATGTCTTCTGTTAAGAGTATCTCTACCTTCATAAATTAAGATTGGGAGGTTTATAATCTTATTCAACCCATTTACACTGAGTTTGCCTCCTTACCAGGGGGCATCAAGCTAACTTCAAAATATATGAGAAAGACATAGTCTTTTAGAATCATCTTTCACTTGCTCTGTGATTTGCCTCTGCTTAGCAGTGATGCTAGAACAGAGGGCAATGTTGTTGCAAAGTATATCATAAAATATATATTATATATATATTTAAATGCTTTGCCAAATTTGGACATAAAGCTGCATTTATGAAATATATCACAAATATTTTCAAATATCTTCTTTTTTAATTTGGAAACAAAACCAGAACTTGGGTTTCATACCAACATATCAATTATAATTTTTAAGTTGAAACTGGTCAGGAATGCAGGGTATAAGAAAACCATTTTTTTCTTGAGAGCAGTAGGCATCCAGAGGTCAACTCAAGACTCAGCACCTAATTTTTGTGTTTAGTTGAGAAAGAAAGAGTTCCGCCTCCTTGCATGGTGACTGCCATGTAGACAAAACCTGAAGGTCCGTGCCCCAACCATACCTGTTTAGTGGTGAAGAAATTTACATAATAATGCTATGCAGGAATGTACTACTATTTAACTGCAGATCTAAGAAGTTCTGCTAGACTTTTGGTTTCTGTCGGTAGCAAAAATGTGAAATTTAATGTACTTTTGGGGCACATGTAGGGATATTATTAGAACTAGCAATGCCCAGAGTTTATCAATAATTCTAAAAGAAAAACAAATTAGGTGCATGCATTACCTTTCAGAGAGAATATATATTCAGTCTTCATACACCAGGATAAAAAATGCATTAAGAGAATGGTGAAGAAAGGGATTAAGTTTTAAAGTTTATATTTTTTCCTTTAGTAAGGTGAAGCCCTAAATGTGTCTCAGGTGAAAAACTCTTATTTTAATGTCATTGTTGACATATGAGAACACTTGACTATTAAAACTCTTTGAATACCAGAATGACATAAATTACAGAACATTCTGTTTCTCACTAGCAAGACTGGAGGTAAAGAATTTCTTTGTCCTGTTTGCATAGAAGTCCTTGGGTATGCTGCTTTTCTTTTGTAATTAATTAAAAAAAACTTTGGTGAAACGGTTTTTACCTACTTGAAATAAAGGGTTACTCTTGCCATTTGCTAGTGAGTAAAAATGTGTGCTTCTTTCCAGCCGTTGTTGTGTGTATTTTTAATTGTATGCACTGTCTCTCTCTGTTCTGATGGCTGCCCTCGGAATAGGCTGACCTCTGCTCTCCGGGTGACATCCTGCAGTTGGATTTTCGTCACATTCGAAAGACTGTTGACACTCTGCTGGCACTTGGGGAGAAACCCCCACAACCAACTTCTGCCCTCCGCTCCAGGGACCTTCTAAGCTTCTGTCTTGTCCATATTCTCTTTATAGTGCTGATCTATATCACTTACCGCTGGAATGCTCTGTCCCCGTAACGCCTGCATGCGCATCCTTATGCTCTGGTCTGTCCCCTGCTCTGTGACAGGGTCCTTCCTCCCTCCGAGCCTTTGCCTTGCCAACTTCCATCCCTGTCATCTCTTCAGTAATCTCTCAAGTTTTGAAGCTGAACGTTTATCCATCAGATTTTCCAGAAGCGCAAACTTGATAGAACGCGGCTCGCATTAAATAGTTTCACTTGCTGAGAAGCAGTGAGGACTAGGTGTGCCCACGCCTCGTGTTTCCTCGTCCACGTAGTGCCTGCAGCAGTGCTGTGCGGTGCCTCTTCTCACTCCCAGTCAGCTTTGCTGCCCTGGGTAGAGCCGAAGAAGTTTCTAGAACAGGAGCAAAGGGGATTTAGCGTATGAAAATCTTTCCACTGGGTCAGTATTGAAGTTGAATCCTAATGCAGGATTGGGCAGTTGAGCTGTAGAGGGGCTGCCTTGCCAAGAAGACAGAAAGCAAGCATTTGGGGTCCAATTTGGTCCATAAAAATCTTTAATAATAACCACTGTTGACCAAGTTGAAAATTACCATCTGGAAAATGATTGCTTTGCTGGCTGTCCATTTGGCTTCCTCCCTGCTTCCTGAAGCGGGAGCTGTGAAGGGCATCAGGGAGGGTGACCCTCCACTTCCACCCTGAGAGAGCCCCTCTGCCCTGCTGCAGGAGAGCTGTGCTGAAGGGTCGGTGGGAAGGGGCTCACACTGTCAGAGCGCCCCCTGGAGGATCCACTGCACACCACTCTCTCTGTATATTTTTACTTCTTATTCCTTGTTTGGTCTACTCGGAGGCTCTTAGAAAGGATTTTCCAGAAGGGATTTCTATTTTTAAATAATATAATGGGTCATTTTGCTTTTTTTTTTTTTTTTTTGCTACATCACATCATAACTTCAAGTCTAGAATGTGATGGATTTGACAGTATTTATTTCCAAATAAAGCCATGAGTCATGGAACATTCTTGGTCCTGGGGCTTGGGTTACTATGGTAGGAGCCAATGAGATTGCTTTTATTTTAGAAGAATGTAGTTTCTCCAGTGACTTGAAATTTCCATTTAACCTTTGATTTCCAGTGACATTAGCAAGCTACTTTTATATTTAATAAACTTAAAGGATTATATGTTAATTATTATATCTGCTTTCAGAAGAATGTTAATCAGTTTGTAATTAAAGAAAAGGACGTTGTGGTCTTATCTAGACCAACATATTCCTGATTTGGGGATGTCATTTTATAATACAAGAAGGCTCTGCCCAAGGTGAAGACAGACTCCCCAGTGTTTCAATTTACATCTGGCTGCCAAATATCTTTTCTTAGGTTGGGTGGAGGGGGAGAATGGAGTTCACTTCCTCAAGATAAATTTCTAATTTACTTAGATAGAAGCAGTCTGCTAAGAAGATAATTTTATTTTTCTGAACATTTCCATGAAGCTAGGGGACTTGAGAATGTGGAAAACTCACCTAGTTAGAAGAATATATTTTATAAAGGTGCTTTGTTGGTAAATCAGATCAGATTTTCTAACAGGAGACAGTCTTTACTTGGTAATATCTTGAGTTAACTGAGCCTTTCCCTCCTGATTTTGTGTTGATTGGTGAAATACAGGGTGTGTGGAAGTTATCTAATTCACGTCAGTTGTGTAATAAGTAACCTGCAGATGTACTGAATTGCCTTTGGTGCTGTCTTGTACTCATTAACCTGTAACACAATAAAATCCCTTTGTGTAATGTCTAACGAGCACCATGAGCCATAAGTTGTTAATAAACACATTTTGGGGGGTAAATCCGAGTTTTTATCGGCCCATCAGTACATTCATTTGTGCACCCCCAGAGTTACACTCAGCACTTAGGTCCATCTCTGCCACTGCACTGAGACTTCCCTTCCATAGTCATAGCTGTTGGTTTTTTTCTTCTTAATTAGGGTGGGGATACAGAGGAAGAAGAGAGATGACTTACTGGGTGGCCACCTGAGAGAAAATTCTGTCAATAAAAACTAACTAGCACAATCCCATGAGAGCAGATTTAATTTTCAACGCTGACTTGACATCATTCTTTGGCCGCGTTCCTATCTCACTTCTGGCCTCCGAAGTAGTTCTTTGGATGCACTTTCATTTCTTGTGTCGTTAATGCATCTGTACCCTAATGTGCTACTCCTCTGGGGATCTGTTGGATGGTATTTTTTTCATCAAAGTCTGGTAACAAGCAGAACACAATTAATTTAGCCCTTTAGGCAAAACTTGGAATGAACTCTTTTCCCATTACTGTTCATTTCTATTCAGAGTATTATTAAACCTCCCTGTGGTTCTTCCCCCAGGTGCTCACTTACCAGCTCACATGCTAGCATGGTGCCTGCCACTGCCATCTAACTAGGGATACTTGGTCAACCCACTTGTTATAAGAGAGGTGGTTGGGGATTTAGTTGTGATTTATATATGCATACTAAATCTTCCTTTCACAGGAAAGACTTTTTTTTTTTAGTATTTCCCTCTAATACCTGATAAAAATGATCAAGTATTTATTTACACATTCTTTTTGAAATAGAAAGATCTATTTGAAATAGAAACTTCTCTTTCTCCAGTTCTTCCAGTTGGTGGCAACTTGCCACTTAGTGTCAGGATTTCCAAAATCTGTGACACTAAGTAAGTTCTATTAGTTCCTTCTACTTATGGATTTGTCCTTCCTAGGTAGCTCACTGTCTTGGGGAGAAACACTTAAAAACAGTGCTGGCGAAAAGGGCCCCACAGAACTCAAAAACAAGACCACTGAGCAGGATTTTCATCACTGAGTAGATAAGTAAAGGCACTCACAAATAAAGGCCAATTATTTGTGAGTAAGAAATTAAATTTAGTGTATGGTGGCTAGGGTTATGTCTCTAAATTCCATGCTGGTCTCTATCATAAGGAGAAAGGATGTTTTACCTACAGGGTAAATGTAATGGACAGTAAATTAAAATTTTATGATTTTGAAAGTGGTTCTGGATTAGGTGAAAAATATTTTAATGGGATTTTATCTCAGGAGATTAAGCTTTTTAAAACATGTATTGAATTTGTGCAATACTATTTCTGTTTTATGTTTGGGTTTTTGGGCCACATGGCATGTGGGATCTTAGGTCCCTCACCAGGGATCAAACTCACACTCCCTGTATTGGAAAGTGAAATATTAACCCCTGGATGGACTACCAGGGAAGTCCCAGGAGGTTGGGCTTTTAAAATTTGGCTTCACATTTTGAAATTAGTTCTCAATAAATAATCAGGTATATAGAATGTTTGCTTTTTTCCTTAAGACTATCAGGATCCAGTTCTGTGGCTTTTCTCTGGATTTTGTTTATGATTGTGTTCATTCATTCATTCTTCAAATATTGAATGAAGATTGTTTGTGCAGCACCCCACCTTGGCAGTAAAAAGGGTGATCATGACACGTGACCTTGTCTTAAAAAAAAAACTTACATTCTAGACTAGGAGTTGGCAAACTTTCTATAAAATGCCAGTAAATATTTTAGGCTCTGTGGGCTAAACCCTCTCTTTAGGACTCCCCAGCTCAGCTGCTATAGTGTGAAAGCTGCCACAGATGACTCATAAATATGTCTCAATAAAACTTTATTTACAAAAACAGACCACAGGCTGGACTGGCTTACAGGTTTTTGGACCCTATATAGCGGACCTAGTGGACAGTTAAAGAGGAATTCAGTGGGTAAGTTTCTGTGATAGGTCAGGTACAAGATTCTGTATGTGAAACATGGACAAGGGGGACTGACCCTGATGAGAGTGTGTGGTCTTTGAAGCCTTTCTAGAGCCATGATGTTTACACTGAAGCCTTAAAGATGTGTAGGAATAGCCAGGTGAAGGGGGTATGATTCAGAAGGGTGAGAGAACGGGTAGGTATATATAGAGAACAAATATTCTAGACAGTAGCTGGGCCGGAAAGCAGAGAACCAAATGAAGATTTGACAAGAAATTCTCTTGGTCTAGAAGAGGTTGACATGATCTGTATTTCACGTCGGAGGAAGCAGCCCCTCAGAGTTCTCACGTGGCAGAGCAGGAACTGAAGTTCTCTTAACCCATGCAGACAGTTTCAAGGTTCAGTCAGTTTAGTGCCAGGACTTTACATTTTAGAAAGACTGAACCACATGAAATGTGCTGCCTGGGTAACTTCATTTTGTCTAGCGGGTGGCCTGGCAGGAGGCAGCATGCTTCTTGGGGAACATAAGAAACTTGAGAAAGAGGAGAGCCGGGCAGGGACAGCGATCCGCCTGCTCCCACGAGGCGTTTTCTGCGAGAGCAAGACATCTGTCCCTCACTACAGAGGAAACTAAGTGAGCTAACCAGCAGAGCTAACACCTTTCCTGTGTTGAGGGCTCTCTCATGCCCACCTGATGCTGAAGTTGGTGGGACCTGCCTAGAGAGAACTCCAAGGGGGCCAGGGGCCGTTTCCTGTCTCCTGGACACAGACGGAACATACTCGTTTCTCAGTCAAGGACCTTGTGGGAAGCAACATGATGTCGTGGAAAGGGCTGCTGCCATAAGATGAGACACAAGTTCAAATCCTGCTTTACCTACTGCCTGTGTGTCTGTAGCGGAGTCAAGCTCTCTACATCTCCCTTTTCTCCTCTGTAAAACAGAATATTGTTTTTATTGGGTTGGCCAAAAAGTTTGTTCAGGTTTTTCCATACAGTGTTACAGAAAAACTCAATACCTCGCAGAGTTGTCAAAAAGAAGAAAGTAAAAAAGCGCTGTGAATCTATAGCACTGGGGCCAGACCTGTAGGAGGTACCCCAGAAGTCTTGCAGAGTTGGAGTTGAATCTTTATGGCTCACCTGCCTTTTTCAACCCTACTTGTTGTGACTCAGAAGAGGGATGGCTGAAAGGATAAGAGTGAATAATTGTTTCATGATTGGAGAAACAATGCAAAGGATTTGACGAGTTTTTCAGAGGGGGTCAGAGTGTATATGTGCAGAATACTACTTTATGACTCTGCTCTGTGCTTTAAAAAGCATCGGCAAAGGAGCTCATGGCTATCCTAGAACAGTCTGCTACTACATTCTCAATGGAAGCCACTCATCTCCTCTAACATGGAAATTTTAATGCATTTAAACCCAGTGTAAATGTTCACCTCTCTCTCTTTTAAGTGCATTACACAAGGTAAGGTGAAATCATTTCCCATCCAGCTGTAAACTCACAGCAGTTCCTTCCCATCCCAACTTCTATAGGGATTCCCTCCCTGTGGGATATGCGATGACAGGACTAGTGTGACAGAAATGGCCTTCTGGCCACCCTTGAAGCTCCTCGGTGTTTCTCGCAGGCTCATCCTGTCAACCAGAACCTCAGGTTGTAATTCCCGTCAGAGCTGTCCTCCCACTTGTGGTGGTTTTTATAAGATGATCTGTGATCTGATGCTTGACTTCTTAGGTACCTCCAACCCCATAATGTAATCTGAGGGCACCTCAGGGATTCTTAGGGAGTCTAAATGAAAAGAGAAAGCCAGACAGGGTGCAAGGGGTACCTTTTATATCTTCTGTTTACTCCTTGTCACCTGCTGCAAGGGTGGAAGGGAGAATCTTGAACTCTGTGGGAGGACTTCGAGCTCACTTGGTATGTGACAACTCATGTCCTGTTAGCAGGCGGCCAAGGCCTCATATCTTCCCATCCTGTTTCTCTGGAGCCCCAGCCCTTCCCAGGCATGACTTCTAGCTTGGAAACTCAACTCTGCAGACCACTGGAGCTGTCACTCATCAGTGGGACTGGGGCAGTCACTGATGGAGACGTAACAGCTCAAGCAGGACTCAGGACAGCCCCGTCGAAGCCAAGTTGCACACAGAGGTTAGGCTTTGAGCAACTGTTAGTGGTAGAACTCAAGAATGTTTGCTGCTAAACACAGGTGAACACTGAGGTCAAGACAAATAGGCAAAATATCTTGTTCAAAATGCTTTGGGCAAATCCCTCGTTTTTAAACTTCTATTCATGTTCCTTCCTCAGTGCTCTATTGATTTCTTAGTGTTTTTTGCAATGATTTGTGGAGCTTATGTGTCAATATAATCCCTTTGTAATTTGATACAGCTGATTTTTTTTTAGTTTGTTGTTTATCTTTTAATTGAGTGCTTGTTTTTTGATACACAGGAGCTTTACACTTTCAGGTGATCAATTGTTTTTATCTTTTGTGATTTTATATCACATTTTCATCCCCATCTGTTTTTCAGAGAAAATGTTAAATACATATCTATATTTGATTGGAAGGAGTGTTTGGGGATTTTTTTTTTAACTCTTCAACTCATCTCAAATTGATCTTGGCATCTGGTATAAAGTGAAGATTTATTTTTTCCCCAAGGAATTCCTTGCACCAGGAGCTTAACCATAATTAGTAGGCATTTATAACTCCCTACTTGGATTCTGTGGAAACCATAAGAATGAGGAAAATATATTCCTGTTCCTGTGGTCCTAGTCTTAGCAATGAAATGAGATTCACAAGCCATGGCAAACAGGTGTTGGGAGAGGGTACACCCTGACCTCTGGCTGCGGCACCACGAGGAATCCATTGTGGCCTAGTGCCCAGTGCATAACTCGGACAGAACCTCCTATTCTTTCTCAAGTTGACATTTGGCTACTAAGTTGGCGAGCAGCATAAGCTTGCCTCTCCATCGAACACACCACTGATGACAAGATAATCCTATTTGATACACACCAGCCACTGAAATACTGTTCAAATTGTATTTTAAAGAATCAGCTGTTTTATATTGACAAATGGCCATTACTTAAGGCTCGGAGTCAGAGTTTGAGATACTCTGGAGTTTACTGTAAGTTAGGGAAGTGGGAGAGGATAGGGGATGCTAAGACTGCGAGATGAGAATCTACAGACTTCTCGAGGTTGTGGAACAGGTTCTTGCATGTGTCTTTTAAAGATCTTTTTAAAAGCAGAATATCTGTCCTTGGGATACCTTAACGGAGATTCCTGCATTGAGGCAACAGGAAGATCTGGTTTCTCCAGCAAGAGGCACGTGAAAGGAAGCAGTTCAGACTGGTGACCTCAGTTGGCTTCCAGTTAAACACTGTGTCCACCACCTGGGGCTTAATGCAGCTTTCAACTCTCCTTAAAAACGGTGGCCACTGAGAAAGGAAAAAAACGATAATACGCATATATTAATGCATGTATATGAAATACAGAGAAGTGTTGCCCTGTTAATTGCAGGGCAGGAATAGAGACGTAGACACAGAGAAGGGACGTGTAGACACTATGTGAAAGGGAAGGGTGGGATGAATTGGGAGATTAGGATTGACATAAACACTACCATGTGTAAAACGGCCAGTGAGAGTCTGCCGTATAGCATGAGGAGCTCAGCTCAGCGCCCTGTGATGATCTAGAAGGTGGGAGGGAGGGGATATATACAGACATACAGCTGATTCTCTGTCGTACAGCAGAAACTAACAAAACACTGTAATGCAATTATACTCCAGTTTGAAAAAAAAAAGTGGTTACTGGACTGTGGAGAACACAGCATCTTCGGGCACATGAGAGGGAGTGTTTGCTGTGGGGTCATTTCCCCGTCAAGGAGACAGTCTCTGGGAGATTCCCTTGTATGGTATTAGCCCAGGGTCAAACGACAGACGTGTAAAGTTATTTTGTCTTTGCTCTTTTGTAAACCATCAGTTTAGCATGCAGGGTGCCACACACAGGGAGTGAGTTGCCTTGAGTAGTATGTGCTGGACATTTCCCAAGAGCAAAAATACAGCGCCAGAAAGTAGCAGGACATTTGTGTCTTTGACAGTTTTATAAAAGAGTCTTAAAAGGGAGGCTATTAAAGGCTGTGGTTAAAATTACTTATTTATAAGGCTGTTTGCATACTGTGAGAAAAGATGCCTCCATTCCAGAGATCATGGGAAATAAAATGAACTAACTCAGGGTTAATGGCCAGTTTAAAAAAAGATTTGTAAAGGTTTCAGTAGAACCTTGTGTGGTCTGTATAAATGAGTATTCAGGTTCCCTTAAAATGTGTGAGAGGCTGTCTGCAACTTTGCTTTATAAGAATATAAGCTAATATGTTCCTGGTGGGTGGTTTCCAACTGTATGTAGCTCAGTTATTTAGTGTCAAGGATTTTTTAAAATGTTTAGATCTTTTGCACATTTCAGGACGACTGGAAGTCTTTCTAGAACAACCCTCACTTGTAGAAAATCATTGTTTTCTTTGCCAACACAGAAAAGGTCTTTGCAATGGGTTGAAAGCTAGGGAGAGAGCACAGTCTGAGGTGATCAAATAGGCAGACAACAGAACTTGACTTAACTCCTATCAGTGGTGTCTCGAGGTTTTATCATTAGATTCCAGTCATCTAAAAATCAATGCTTTGTTCTTCTTCCTTTTAGGAAAAGCTGTGTCTACCCCATCACATCCTTGAAGAGAAAGGCCTGGTCAAAGTGGGCATTACCGTTCAAGCCTTGCTAGATATAACTGTAACGAAGGCTCTTTTCACATGAGACCAACTCCTCTCCTTTGGGTCGGCTCAGACGCTTTTCTGGTCAGAGACCCTGGACTCTGCTCTCAGCACCTGTCCCCTCCACCTTCCCACTCCCTGCTCCTCTTGACGGAAGGACATGAGAGAAGATTTCCCACCTTTCGTGACTGACTCCGACATTAAGGTGAGACAGGTAATTACCTAAAACCCATGAGGCTGCTGGTTGTGAAGAACGGAGCAGCACATCAATGCCTTCTACAGCCTCCTTCATCTCTTCCACGCTCACCCACTGCCATTACCAAAACACCAAGCACAGCCCTTCTGCAGCAAGATGCATTTGTTTTTATTAAAACCAAACACATTGTGTATTTTGTGGGGGAGGGGGGTGGAGGGAGTGGAACTCAATCAGGTTTTTCACCACCAAATTTTTCAAGAAGTTTCTTGAGACCATTGCCTTTAAAAAAAAAAACAAAACTATTTTCGACATACAAAATATTTATATAAATATTATTTATTAGTGAGTTGTTATTCATCCTTTGGATGCAAATTGTAAACTAGGAAACTATTTTATTACTGCTTTTTTGTGGTTAAACACTTTATTTTAATATTATAAATATTGAGTTATTTTCTATCCTCTTTGGTGTGCAAGTAATTCTAGGTCTCCATAGTCATGTTTTCTGATGTATATGACTCGAAAAAAAAATTTAAGCAAAAAAAAAAACAGGTGCTTCTGTGACAAGAACTGTTTTCTGGGGAGGCATTATTTACACTTTGGTTTATGGAACATTGGTCTTATTTATATTTCTGCATTCCATCCAGCTTCCTACATTCCAGCAGCCCTGTTGTCCCCTGATATAATGAACTGACTGAAATCAAGAGAGCACCCCAAAGTTATTTGTAAATAGCTGTGATGGAAAAAAAGACATATTAAACTTGAATATAAAAATGTGAACAATTCTTTTTTTGGGTTCATACTTATTTTGCTATGCACAAAACATTCACGTTTTAACGCAAAGAAGTAATGAGTGTTGGCCTCATGTGTCTTGTCGTGTAATTTTGCACTGGAACCTGGGTAAAAGTCTAGCACCAAAGGTAGGTAATAAGGAAGTGGTGTAGGAGAGTGGAGAGGAGAAAAAGATGATTCTGTAACCAGAAAGTTTTTTAAGGGCAGCTTTGTTGAAGAGTGATCAAGAAGTAACTTAAGATACAGAGGACTTGGTCAGGAAACCAGCGCTTTCTACAGCTGCCCATTTTAAAAGAGGCAACAGTTCTGAGATGCAGACGTGCTTGTTTTATTGCAGCTTTAGCTGGTGGCTTTCAAAGTAGCTCATAAAACACTGTAAGACTCCAAGGTCTGGCGTGAAACCGCAGAAGTGAGTCAGTGAATTGGTGGGGCAGGTGGATGCAGCACCAAGGTGGGTGCAGGAAAAGGTGAAGTAAGTAGTATTTGTGAGCCGAAGGGCCCAGGAGGGAGCAAGTTCACAGAAAACAATGAGTTGAGAAAGCCCAGCAGAGGAGAGGGATCCGTGTTGGTCTGAGGGAGACACGTTAAGACTTCACAGACACACAACCTATTTTAGGCAGTTACATGCATGTGCACTCACCCTGCAGGTACAGATTTCCCAGGAATGCGTCTTTCAAAGTCTTGTGAATGCTGACTGCACCTTTGCCTCTATGAAAAGCCATTGTTGAGTTTTTAGAGCAGCAGCAGTCACAAGTTGTAAGAAAAGACAGATGTGAACACAAAAGAAAGAGACCAGGAGGACAGTATGCGTTGAACACAGACACATCAGCCGATGCCAGGGCTGCCCTCCCGTCTGGGCAAGGGGGAGGGGGCGCTGAAAACAGTCTTTTGGATTGGCAGCTAGCAGTTACTTCCTATCAAATGTACTGTGCACTTTAACCTAATTTAAAATATATTTTAATGTTTTCCTGTACTGCACAAATACCTGTTTTGTCAAATAGCATAACAATGTAAAAAAAAAAGAGAAAACACTTTGAACAAAGAGCGTATTCAATGTAAGCCACAGTCAAAGGTTGATGATAGAAATAGGAATTCAGATGACTTCACCTTGATGGGCATTGAAAATGCAGGGTCCTGAAGTATTTTTTTTACATGTATATATGGCAATATGAAACTCTGTAATCCTTGTTTTGAAAGATTTTTTTTCAGAATTAAAATATTTCTTTTGATACTAATTTTCAGTATTTTCTTGCAGTTGGCTGTATAATATGAATGGCTTCAATATTTTGTAAAATGGTTTTTTTTTTCCTCTTCAAAATGGAATCCTTTGTGTGGCTAAGATGTCTTCAAGATCTTTGTCCATTGCTTATATGTGCAATAAGATGTGCATGGCCGGCTGACAGTGCCCTAAGTGGACAGAATATGCACAGTGCAAATATCCTTCCTTTTATGATTTAACAGCCATTAAAACTTTGAATTTGTACAAAGCATCTTCTGATTGACTTACCCATCAGATGCAGAAAAGAAATCCAGAGTGTCACTGATGAAACAGATTGTAGCAATCATCTAGTGTATATATATGTTTTTGTGTTATGTATTGTGAAATATAAATATAATATGCATATACAGGATAGGACAGTTTTTATCCAAACTAAGGTCTCCCCTGGAACCCACAGAACATACAGCACTTGAGCAGAGTTGCTGTGATTGTGGGGGGGCAGGTGAGGGAGGGCAGCTGGGGTCCATGCGTATATCAGACCTCTCCACTTGCCCCTTGGGTAGTGGCCCCAGAAGTGTCCTTGAGGAAGTCTGAAGGTTCTGTGATGCTTGCTGTGAAACTCTGGGGTCTGGTCCTGCCTCCCAACTGTCTACTGAGGAATCCGACCCTCAGGGAGTGCAGTGGCTTCCTGATTACACTTCCCATGAATCCAGGTCGGTGTTACCATTTTCCCCACACGTCCAGCCTACCTCTGGGAGAAGAGCAGCTGTTTTGAGGAATTCAAGGGAAAACAGGGACAGATCATTTCTGCTTTCTTGCCCCACCCCAACCCACACACAAGGGCTGAGACCCACAACCTGAGCAGGGACGGCTGGGACCAGTCAGGGCCTCGACACTTACGAACCATATCTACTGAGTCAGAAGAGCTATACCTGGCCTGTGAGGCTCTTGACTGGAAGTGCTGCTACTTACCCGAAGCTTAGCCATCATGGTCTCTTGCACATTACAGGAGTCCAGTGCTCTGCAGATGCTTTGCGTTTTAAGTTGACCGGAACGACCGTGAAGGACAAGGGGGAGGATGGAAGCGGGAGCGCTGGGGGGAGCCTGGCAGGGCATGTTTGCATCAGGGTCACCCTTGCAGTTCAGCCACACAACACTGACCACAGCTGGGGACTGTCCCAGAGACTGAATTCCGGTCACCAGCTGTATCTGAGTACTTCCCGGTTTCTCCTGGGGTGAGATTAGGGCAGCAGTGATGCCAGTGGGACTGGTTATCTATCTTCCACTGGAGGTCAGCTAGCAGAGATCAGGTCCCATTGGCTGTGGGTAAGGCAGGATTCCCCTCTAAAGAGCTCTCTGTACTCCCCACACTCACGTGCTAACGGGCTACCTAAATAGCCAGAATTTATGGAGTGGTTCCTGTGAGTCCAGTGTTTTTTCTGAACTTTCAGTTCAGTCGCTCAGTCATGTGCAACTCTTTGCGACCCCATGGTCAGCAAAGGCCTCCCTGTCCACCACCAACTCCCAGAGCTTGCTCAAAAACGCATGTCCATTGAGTTGGTGATGCCATCCAACCATCTCATCTTCTGTCGTCCCCTTCTCCTCTCGCCTTCAATCTTTCCCAGCATCAGGGTCTTTTCCAATGAGTTGATTCTTCACATCAGGTGGCCAAAGTATTGGAGTTTTAGCTTCAGCATCAGTCCTTCCAGTGAATATTCAGGATTGATTTCCTTCAGGATTGATTGGTTGGATCTCCTTGCAATCCAAGAGACTCTCAAGAGCTTTCTCTAACACCACAGTTCAAAAGCATCAAGTCTTCAGCGCTCAGCTTTCTTTATAGTCCAACTCTAACATCCATACATGCTACTGGAAAAACCATAGTTTGACTAGACAGACCTTTTTTGGTAAAGATCCTGAACTATAAAGGTTCTGAACTATCAGTTCAGATCAGTTCAGTTCAGTCACTCAGTTGTGTCCGACTCTTTGCGACCCCATGAATCGCAGCATGCCAGGCCTCCCTGTCCATCACCAACTCCCGGAGTTTACTCAAACTCATGCCCATTGAGTCGGTGATGCCATCCAGCCATTTCATCCTCTGTCGCCCCCTCTCCTCCTGCCCCCAATCCCTCCCAGCATCAGGGTCTTTTCCAATGAGTCAGCTCTTCACATGAGGTGGCCAAAGTACTGGAGTTTCAGCTTCAGCCATCCTTCAGCCATCCTGTTCATCCTTCCAATGAACACCCAGGACTGATCTCCTTTAGGATGGACTGGTTGGATCTCCTTGCAGTCCAAGGGACTCTGTAAAGAGTCTTCTCCAACACCACAGTTCAAAAGCATCAATTTTTCGGCACTCAGCTTTCTTCACAGTCCAACTCTCACATCCATACATGACCACTGGAAAAACCATAGCCTTGACCAGACGGACCTTTGTTGGCAAAGTAATGTCTCTGCTTTTTAATATGCTATCTAGGTTGGTCATCACTTTCCTTCCAAGGAGTGAGTGTCTTTTAATTTCATGGCTGCAGTCACCATCCATAGTGATTTTGGAGCCCAAAAAAATGAAGTCTGACACTGTTTCCACTGTCTCCCCATCTATTTCCCATGAGGTGATGGGACCAGATGCCATGATCTTAGTTTTCTGAATGTTAAGCTTTAAGCCAACTTTTTCACGCTCCTCTTTCACTTTAATCAAGAGCCTTTTTAGTTCCTCTTCACTTTCTGCCATAAGGGTGGTGTCATCTGCATATCTGAGGTTATTAATATTTTTCCCGGCAATCTTGATTCCAGCTTGTGCTTCTTCCAGCCCAGCATTTCTCATGATGTACTCTGCATAGAAGTTAAATAAGCAGGCTGACAATATACAGCCTTCACGTACTCCTTTTCCTATTTGGAACCAGTCTGTTGTTCCATGTCCAGTTCTAACTGTTGCTTCCTCACCTGCATACAGGTTTCTCAAGAGGCAGGTCAGGTGGTCTGGTATTCCCATCTCTCAGAATTTTCCATAGTTTATTGTGATCCACATAGTCGAAGGCTTTCACATAGTCAATAAAACAGAAATAGATGTTTTTCTGGAACTCTCTTGCTTTTTCGATGATCCAGCAGATATTGGCAATTTGATCTCTGGTTCCTCTGCCTTTTCTAAAACCAGCTTGAACATCTGGAAGTTCTCGGTTCAAGTATTGCTGAAGCCTGGCTTGGAGAATTTTGAGCATTACTTTACTAGTGTGTGAGATGAGTGCAGTTGTGCGGTAGTTTGAGCATTCTTTGGCATTGCCTTTCTTAGGGATTGGAATGAAAACTGACGTTTTCCAGTCCTGTGGCCACTGCTAACCATTAAAACACGGCTGCTTGTCTATTTGGCTCTCAGCTGCTTCTCCATTGCCCAGTACAGTGCTAATCATGCAGTAGACATTGGAGAGATGTCAGTTAGAAGAATCAATGAACTTTACATACATTATCTCAAAGTCTTTTACCAAAATGCGATAAGGAAGGGACTTGCAGTAGACACCCATGGTGAAGTGAGTCGCTCAGTCTTTCCGACTCTGTGTGACCCCATAGGCTATACAGTCCATGGAATTCTCCAGGCCAGTATACTGGAGTGGGTAGCCTTTTCCTTCTCCAGGGGATCTTCCCAACCCAGGGATTGAACCCAGGTCTCCCTCATTGCAGGTGGATTCTTTACCAGCTGAGCCACAAGGGAAGCCCAGGAAGACTGGAGTGGTTAGGCTATCCCTTCCCCAGCAGATCTTTACAAGCCAGGAATTGAACCAGGGTCTCCTGCATTGCAGATGGATTCTTTACCAACTGAGCTATGAGGGAAGCCCAGACGCCCATGGGGTTGTCCCCTAATAGCACATGCTTCTAGGAGCTAACCTTGCCTTGTATACCATGAGGTTTTTTGTGTTTCTTTCTTTTTTTTTTTTTTTTGGCTGCGCCCAAGTGACATGCAGGATCTTAGTTCCCAACCAGGATCAACGCATACCCCCTGCAACGGGAGTGCAGAGCCCTAACCACTCTACTGCCTAGCCATTCCCTTGGGGGTTCCTACCTGACGCTGCCCACCTGGCTCAGGGGCAGCCCCGTTGGTCACAGTTGACTAATAAGTCTCCTCCAGGACTCAGATTCTTTCCTGGTGACTGAAGACAGAAGACACACAACCTGGGAAACAGCTAGAGTATGCAACTGACCTGCAGGGAGAAGTGACCAAAAAAGCCCTGCTGTTTGCATTCTTGATCCAGTGGTAAAGAGTTCGGTATTTCTGAAGCTTGAGTTGGCAAACCCCCCATGAATGTTTTCAAGAGGCAGTGACTTTGCATGGAATCATTTGAGTGCAAATTAACTAGCGGAAGCTGAGACTCATAGTATTCAAATAACTCATTCAAGGTCTCAGGAGGGGAGAGAGCAGGGCAAAGTCAAATTCAGCCATCTCAGGCCAATGTCCTTTTCTCCGTACAGAAGAACTTCCCAGCAGAGCTAACCCTGGTGACGTTTCTAGAGTTAAAAGAAAAAAGAAGTTCTCGACAATACCTAAGATGTTTGGAGATACAAAAGAAAGTATATTTATAAAATAAAACCTGGTAAGCTGAGCCTGTTGGGACGAGTGCAAAAACTAGCTAAGACAGATTAAGGTCAGAACAAGAACAGGAAAAAAAGATTTATAAAATAAGCACAGTGAGAGGACACCTCACTTTGACATGAGGTCTGGGAACAAATCTCCATTTTCCTTGCCATTTTTCTCTACCAATTTAATAAAACATTGCTATGACTTTTTAAAATTTGGCGATTCTTTCTCTGTTTATCAAAGTTATACATGTTCATCATAGAAACTTTGGAAAGTATAGGGGGGTTGGGGAAGCCCAGTAATCCCAGCTTAAGGGAACTGTTAAACTTTCAAAATATTTTCTTTGAGATATTCCTATGCATTTTTACAGAGTACCACCTTAAATACTGTTTCCCCAGCCCCCCTCCCCTGCACCTTGTTAATGGTAGAGCATATGCGTTTTCCAGGATAGAATTGTTTCCTGAAAGAAACTATGGTCTCTTAACAGGCGTAACAGGATATTTTAGAGGCTTCCTCTAGAAGCACCTAGAAGCATGTGGTATTAGGCAGGCAATACCTAAAAGAAGCAGAAAGTGAAAGTTGCTCAGTTGTGTCTGACTCTTTGCGACCCCATGGTCTGTCCATGGAATTCTCCAGGCAAGAATACTGAAGTGGGTTGCCATTCTCTTCTACAGGGGATCTTCCTGACCCAGGGATCGATCCTGGGTCTCCTTCATTGCAGGCAGATTCTTTACCAGCTGAGCTACCAGGGAGTCCCCAAAGAAGTAGATGTACTTGGGAATAAGGGTAAGGGCACTTAGGTCTTTGGTGAAAGGGAGCCTGCAGGAAAAACGGGGAAGTGCAGGGGGGGTGGGGAGGGGAGGGAGTGCAAGAGGGAAGGGATATGTGTATACTAATAACTGATTCGCGTTGCTCTGCGGCAACAACCAACACAACATTGTAAGGGAATTATCCGCCAAGTAAAAATAAACTTAAAGAGAAAGAGGTGATCACTAGGGATGCCTTCTGGAAAGTGGCCACTTCGGGGTGCGTCCTTAAACAGCTCCACTATGAGCTCCTGAACTCGGCTCAATCCTGGAGGAAGCTTTGAGAAATGCTGTGGAACACCTCCGGCCATCCCTGGGGGCGCTAGTGGTAAAGAAGGTGAAGGTGAAGGTGAATTCGCTCAGTCGTGTCCGACTCTTTGCGACCCCATGGACTGTCGCCTACCAGGCTCTTCCATCCATGGGGTTTTCCAGGCAAGAGTACTGGAGTGGGTTGCCATTTACCTGCAGATGCAGGAGATGTAAGTGACTCGGGTTCAATCCCTGAGAAGATCCCCTGGAGGAGGACATGGCAACATAGTCTAATACTCCTGTCTGGAGAATCCTACGGACAGAGGAGACTGGCAGGTACAGTACACGGGATGGCAAAGAGTCGGACACAACTGAAGCGACTAAGGACAGACAGACAATAGAACACCTCAATCTTCAGAATTATCCCAGTCAAGCTCCCTGGAGGGAGCTGAAGTATTCATAGCCCAGAAAAACCTCCTCCAACGACATGCCTAGAAATGCTTCAAAAATAAATAATACACATTTAACTGCTGTGATTATTATAAGAAAATAAGGAAATCCATAGAGAGAGCTGGAGCTCAGAGTGATAAGACAAAGGTGAAGCCACAGCTGTACTGGGATCTTTTGTCCATCTTGATGATGACCAGGAAAAGATATTATTAATAGGTCTTCTGTGATGGAAATAAGTACATGGGCCCATTCAGGGGTAACTCCTGAGTCGGATGTGAAATCTCTGCACAAAGCTAGGATCTGTATAAAGCTGCCTCTTCATTGAAAGGATGGGGGGAAGAAAATCAGTCCGTCTGTAAAGGGAGAGAACAAGGAAACTCGTCATTACTGACAGAGAGTAGGTGGGAAATATTATCTCCTGTGACTTTGTCATCACAGCTCTCACCTTCCATAGGTTTAAGATTTGAATTTTTACCACAGATACAGTCTGGGAAACCCCAAGATGAAGCATGTGTACTTAAAGTTTCTCAGATTTGTCACCTCCAGGACACCAGGGAGATAAAAAAGCAGTTCCTTACTGAAGGAAGGTTTCCACCACCAAGACCCTAATTCCTAGGATTATACCCAACCACGCATGGGTTTACAATCCAGAGTGACAAAGTTAGCTCTGAAACTTGAAGCTTGAAAGCTTTTTCTGCAACTTATTTGCTGGAAAGTCTTGATCTGAACTGTCAGGAGACTATTTGATTTTTTTTTTTTTTTTTTACCACTTATCCTCTTAGTATTCAGAAGAGAATAAATTTACGAGAGGCAATATATAAAGAGATGGTGATTGAGAACTTTCCAGAGTTGATAATGCATTCGAGTGCTCAGATGGAGAAAACATAGTGCATTTTAGGCAGGATAAGTAAAGACAAAGACAATCCTAAAAGTGAAGACAGCTTACCTACAAAAAAGAAGAAAAATCCAATTGGTTTGACAATATAGACTTCCTGATAGTACAATCAGAAGCCAACAGACAGTGAGTAACCTCTTTAAAGTGCTAAGAGAAAATAAATATTCATAACTTGAGACAAAAAATGAATTACCAACAACTCACTTTCATCGAATTAAGTATTTCAGGGAGAAGAAAGTTCTAAAATTCAAAAAAGTATGGTTGACAAATAAATATAAAACTACGTAAGCATATTTGAATAAGCACTGGCCATAGGACAATGACCACTGGTGTCTAATTTGGAGTAGGAGGTTGCTAAATAAAGGACAGTGGAAAGAGTGCTAGTTGGTTATCACAAAAGACAGGGAGGCATTAGGGAAGTTCAAATACTCTAATTCCTTGTACTTCTTTGATGGAGGGAAGAGATGTTGATTTAATTGTGTTAAATGTAAATGTGGACATATTAATGTAAGAAAAGAGTCTATTGCTTTTAAATCAGTAAAGAAGAAGCTATGAAGTTAAAAAATCCCTTCCAAACGTCACAGGAAGGAAGTGGACTGGGAAGAAGACGCAAAAGGAGCAGAACAAGCAGAGTGGCCCCAAATAGCAGAGTAGAAACAACCCGAATATGTCAGCAATTACGGTAAATGCTAAAGGACTAGACAGCTAAAAGGCAGGTTAAAAATCCAACTATCTGATGTTTACAGACACCATGAAATATAAGGACACAAACTGAAAATAAAAGGACCACACATTGATTTGTATGTGTCGCACACATATAAATAAAAGGAAAGTCAGTAAAGTTATATTAGTATCACTCGGTAAAGGCAGTTGAGGAGAGTCATCTGAATAGCTAAGCAGAACCTTCCAGCAAGTGGTACTTGAAATCTGTGTCACTATATATCCAGGACAGCTGTGTTCAACCAAAAAGTCTTTGTGTTAAGAGGTACACATATTAATGGATGGAGGATACTGTCCTGTAGGCAGGTCTGGAGCTGAGGATCACTGCATTGAGCACAAGGTCGTTCAGAAGACAGGACAAATATTCTCAGATGAGGGTAAAGAGGCTTTTTCTGACTCAGAGAGGTGATGAGACCGAAGGAACAGGAGGCAATTGCCTGTAGAAAATCCATCTTATGACTCTCCTCTGCTTTTCAAATGCTGGACTTGAAGGTACAGCAACACTAAGGAAAAAATAAACTGCTGAGGGTTTAGAGAGGACCGCTGACTCGGTATTTCTGTAGGATCAAGTGGGGTAAGGTGGGTGTGGGACTGGGGAGAAAGTGTAGGTAGGGGTAAGCTGCCTGTTCTCTGCGATTAGACCTAAGTAAATAAAATTGGGCACTTGGCTGATGGATGCTCCCCAACAACTTTCGCTTTCCTGTGAGAGATAAAAGAAGGTATCCGATCTCTTGGAATTTGAGTCCCACATAAGTATCTGCTGCAGTCACAGGAGCTGGGGGCTGGGAACAGAGAAGGAAGACATATCTTCTGTCTGAGGAAGACACCGCGGAGCCTCTGGTGAGGATGAATGTGTAGATGTGAGTAGCGGACACGCCACCACACACACATTTATTGCTTAGCTGGATACAACTCTGCTTGGAAAATAGTGTTGACGCTGTGTCCTTTGGCTGTCTTCCTACTTCCTGCTTCCGTTCTTCAAACTGCGGTCTCAAATCTCCTTTGGTCTGCTCTCGGCTTGTCTCTTCATTTACAGGGAAAATGAAGACCATCAGATGTGAACTGTTGAATCATGTCCTGTCTTGGAGGTGAAAATGACTGTCCACGCTTCCAAGGTTAAACGTCTGCTCCACGGCTGCGGGGGACTTTGTGTGATTGGTCTCTGTCTCTGCGTGTCTCTCTCTCTTACTTCATCCCTCCTGCATCTTCTCCAATCTCTCCTCTCTATCTATCGTGATTCAGCCACAAACTCCAGCCTCACCAGCCTGTGGGAAACAATTCCCTTGATTTCACCTTTCCGCTCAAAAAAACTCTCCAGTCTCTTGTCCTCCCAGACCCTTCGAGAATGTTCTTTGAAGGGTATTCTGTGAACAGTGCTGGCACGCAAGCTCCATGAATACAGGAGTCTTTGTTTACTGCTGGACGAAGCCAGGACAGTCTAAAATATAATAGGCACTTGATAAGTGTTTGTTGAATAAATGAACCAGTGCCCTCACTTTCCATTAATTTTCCCTCTTATCCTCACCACTCCATTGAAAACACTCATAATAATGTCATGGATCCCACCCCAGCCGTTGATCCAATGGCCTCTTTTCATTCCTTGCTCTAGTTGATTCCCTTGTAGCATTTGGGGTGTTGAGCCCTAGCTACTTGAAACCCAAGAGTTCTGTCCTGGTGCTATTTTTCTGTCTCAGAGTGTTCATTTTCCATTTTCTTCATAGTCTCCACCTTCTTTCTCTCTTTTTTTTTAAGGAGGAGTGTTGACACTCTTCGATTCCTGTGAAAGATATCTATCTGGTGGTTCCAACAGCAGCAGCGATGTATAAGTCTACATATCTTCACAATTCTAGGACCTGCTTCCCCTCTGAGATCCAGAATAATGTAGCTCTGAGTATCTTCACTTGAATGTCCTTGTGGAAGTCACCCACTTGGAGGTTCTCCAACCTTAATGTATTTGAAATTGAACCCCTACTATTAATACCTCCCCAAACCCCTTCTTCTTCTCATGCATCTCCCGATTCAGTGGTCTCATCACCTGCCCAGTCTCCCAGGCTAGACATGTAGGGCCATCACTGATGTGTCCCTGGCCCTTTCAGTTGGTCACTAAACAATGTAGATTCTTCCTCAGAAACATCTCTCAGCCCAAGCATTGCCTCTTCACCCCTACCACCTTAGTGCCAGCCTCATCAGCTCTTCCTGAGATGAGTAGTCAGTGGTTCATTCGGTCTCCCTGTCTACCTTATCTTTACAACCTTCTCCTGTGACCATAATATGAAAAGAAGCACAAGCCTTAGCATGTCTCTTCCCTCCTAGAAATGCCTTCACTGCCTCACGGTTACTTGTTCGCAGGTTTCAATGCCATGCACGCCTTTCTGGCCTGTTGGCAATTTATCACTTGGTGCAGCCCCGCCAGTCTCCTGTTACCACCAGGTTCTCTGATGTTTTCGTTTCCTGGGCTATGCATGCTGCTTAAGATGTCCTCTCACCTCTTCTTGACTTTGCAGAGTGCTACCCAGGCTCGATGACTGATGGTCAATGCCTCTCATTTCGGTGAACTTTCCCTTCCCCCTCCAGATGATGTCTTCCTCCTTGGTACTCCTGAAAAAAGAACCCATTCTGCTGTAGTTGAAGGTTTGCTTCCCAATAAACCTCTTTTATCAAGCTCATATTAGACAAATAATAATTTCAGCGGAGAAAGGGACATAATAAGACTCATAATAATTTATTTGTTCTCATAGAAATCTTAATAACCAGAGTAGTCACAGATCCAAGTGATGAAGAAAATTAAATACAATAGCTGGAGTTCATTGAGTACTTGGGGCTCCCCAGGTGGCGCTAGTGGTAAAGAACCTGCCTGCCCGTGCAAGAGACATAAGAGACACAGGTTCGGTCCCCGGCTTGGGAAGATCCCCTGGAGGAGGGCATGGCAACCCACTCCAGCATTCTTGCCTGGAGAATCCCATGGACAGCGGAGCCTGGCAGGCTGCAGTCAATGGATCGCAAAGAGTCAGACACGACTGAAGCAACTTAGCATGCACCCCAAATTGGGTAGTTACGACCTGACCAGCCCTGTTAAAGGTTTGTATTGTAAATCTCACAGCAACCCTGTGAGAAGCACCTACATAATCCCTCTGCCTTGACTTTGTGCAATGAGCCAGATCAGACTAACTGAATAAGGCTGGGCTGTTAGCAGAATTACCTTAGAATCTATATTTAAAAATCTTTCCAACAGCTGGGACAGCCTCTGCACTATGCAGAAAGAAATGGGCTACATTATTCTACAATGAATACAGGAAATTTCTATACTCCATCAGGTTTTCTTTGAATATAACTAAGAAAAGGAGTTACTTGCTGTTTATTCTGGGAAACTATTTGTAGTGTATTGTCTATTGTGCTTCTCCTAATCAAAACACTAGGTGGCAGTGTTTTTACTGAAATGATTTGAGAAGCAAACAGAAAGGACTAGGTTTTAGTCTTCTGAGAATAAAAATTGTGCTTATGCAGCAATGACCAAAGAGGCAATGCATCTTTAATCCACCACTGGAGCAGCCTGTGCTCAATATTATAACTCTGCATGCAGGGCTAAAACACACCTGTCTAGATTTCAGGAAGATTTCTGAAATACGATCTTGGAAAAAAAAAAAGGGAAGAAAGTCCTCTCACTCAGTTCGCTCCTCCAGAGCACATTTTCTGTTCATATTTGAATTTGTCCAGCAAACCCAATAAGATAAAAATGTTCACTGATTTAACTGGTTGAGGACATACTGCTATCGTCCCAAAGTGGAAGGGCTAGGCTTCTCATCGTCACCTACTGTCACTCATCAGGTATCACCCGTGGCGGAAGACGGACACCTGCTGCCAGAGAGGAGAAGGCATCAGTGCTCCTGGATTGGAGCCCTGGAATCAGAACAAATAGAACACAATAGGATTCCTTTTATTATCTCTTTAAGACCAAAAGGACATTTTCTCCTGGACTGGCCAGGGCTACTAAAGGATGTGAAGAAGTATACAAACTATGTTTTCCTGGAGGGAGGTATTTTATTTTTAGAAAAACAAATTAATAGCACAGCAGATATTCTGTGCTGGTCCTCACAAATTCTTTTTTCACAAAAGGTTGCAGTTGGGGACTTCTGAGGGTCTCATACTTGCATAGGCATCCTCAGCATATGAACTATTATTTACAATTGCATATATTAATTTACCAATGCATTATGTATATTATAAGGCATATAGAAAAATATAAATATACATTTTAATAGGAGGGAATGAAATGAAAATAAACAAAGGCAGAAGCTCTATTACATTCCTATGGGTGATCTCTAAGGAAAGGTCACCTCACTCGGGAGTCCTCTGACACTAGTGCATTGGTTCCTAATATCTGGGTGGGATGAGAATGATTTCATATGGGTATCTTATCTTGCTATGCTCCACGGTTCTGTGAGTTAGAGGGTGAAGGGGCTCTTGTCTACACGTTTTCAGATGAGGAATCAGACTTATAAGGATGAAATGAGCTGCCCAAGTTACATTATGGAAGCAGGAGACATATCAGGTTAACTTCTTCTGAAAGTATCATTATAATAATTCTATCTTTAAAGTGTTTTTGAATCAGAACTTAAATTCTCAGGCCTGTTAAGAAAGTGAGAAGTGCATGGGACTTCCCTGGTGGTCCAGTGGTTAAGAATCCACCTTCCAATGTAGGGGACGTGGATTTGATCCCTGGTAGGGGAACTAAGATCCCAGATGCCACAGGGCAACCAAGCCCGTTCTCTGCAACAAGAGAAGACTGTGTGCTGCAACTCGAGAAACGTGCTCACCACAAGGAGAAGCCTTTTTGCTGCAATGAAGACCCAGCATAGTCAAAAACACACACATATAAAGATGTTGACATGGATGGTGTAAGCACTGTTTTTTTCCCTGGCTTTCAACATTTATTAAACATTAATGTTTAAAATTCATGTTTTCCAACTTAAAATATGCTATATGCATAAATAACTTGTTAGTAAAGTTGACCTCACCCGTCAAAACTAAAGCCACTTTGTCTCTCACCCAGGGTGTATGTTCATTGTGGCCAAATACAAGAACAGCATTTTTTCTGATGAGAATTTGTAAAAAAAGCCTTTTGGATAATTTGAAATGTTTATGGACTCTTCAAAACAAAAACTCATGTCTAACTTGTCACAGTTTATTACACATATTAAAAATATTTTTTAAATGTCAGTTTGGAATTTTTCCACTCTAAGATTTCAATAAATAATTTTTATCTGGACTCTACTTGCATCTTCAAAATTCAGAGAGCTCACAAGCCATCACACATCACCATCACTTCTAAGTGGTTTCTAAGGGAGATAACATTATTTGACTCCATAAATGATGTGGCCACTGAAAACTGTATTCTCCCAAATAAACATCTTTGTATAACATCAAGAATTTCTTTTCTTTTTCACGCAATAGTATATTTATGATCTCCACAACATGACTACATAAGAGATTTTAACACAATCTTCACTAAAGTATAACACATATGAAAATGTGTATAAATCTTAAGTGTATGGCCTGATGAATTTGCCAAGTGAACATGCTCATACACTAAGCACCCAAATGAAGCAAGCATCACTAGGGGACCTTGCATGCTACCCTCTAATCACCTCTGCCTAGGGCCCTTACTCCTTCTGCTATAAGTAATTCCATCCTGACTTCTAACACCATAGATGAGATCTGCCTGGCTTGGACTCTTACATGCAATGGTACATAATGACATATACAGTTTATAATTTTGTACTTGGATTCTTCCACTCAAGATTGTGTTTGAGGGATTTCCCTGGTGGTCCAGTGGTTAAGACTCTTCATTTCCACTTCCAGGGGCACTGGTTCCAGCCTTGGTTGGGGAACTAAGATCCTGTATATCATGTGGTATGGCAAAAAAAAAAAAAAGATTGTGTTTAATGTTTGAGACTCTGCTGCTGCATCTAATTTTAGTGTGTTTATCTCATTGTAGAATATTCCACTGTACAAATAGACAGGTTTTATGCATACTATTGAAGATGGGCATGTGGGTTGTTTCACAACTTGGGCTATTATGAGCAGTGAACATTCTCATATGAACATTCTCATATAGGTTTTACATACATGTTTCTGATGGGTACACCTCTGGTGGGCTTGTTGGGAAGGGCCGTTATGTTGACTTAAAACTCAACTTTCAAAAAACTAAGATCACAGCATGTGGTCCCATCACTTCATGGCAAAGAGATGGGAAAAAAATGGAAACAGTGATAGACTTTACTTTCTTGCACTCCAAAATCACTGTGGACAGTGACTGCAACCACAAAATTAAAAGGTTCTTGCTCCTTGGAAGAAAGCTCTGACAAACCTAGACAGCACGTTAAGAAGCAGAGACATCACTTTGCTGACAAAGGTCCATATAGTCAAAGCTATGGTTTTTCCAGTAGGCATGTATAGATGTGAGAGTTGGACCATAAAGAAGGCTGAGTGCTGAAGAACTGATGCTTCTGAATTGTAGTGCTGGAGAAAGTGAAAGTGAAGTTTGCTCAGTCATGTCCGACTCTGCGACCCCATGGACTGTAGCCTGCCAGGCTCCTCTGTCAATGGAATTCTCCAGGTCAGAGTACTGGAGTGGGTTGCCTATCCCTTCTCCAGGGAATCTTCCTGATCCAGGATTTGAACCAGGGTCTACTGCATTGCAGGCAGATACTTTACCACCTGAGCTACCAGGGAAGCCCCTGGGAGAAGACCCTTTGAATCCTTTGGACAGCAAGGAGGTCAAACCAATCAATCCTAAAGGAAATCAACTCTGAATAGTAATTGGAAGTACTGAGGCTGAAGCTGAAGCTCCAGTACTTTGGCCACCTGATGCGAACAGCTGACTCACTGGAAAAGACCCTGATGCTGGGAAAGATTGAGGGCAGGAGGAAAAGGGGGCGAGAGTGGATGAGATGGTGGGATGGCATCATCGACTCAATGGACATGAGTTTGAGCAAACTCTGGGAGTTAGTGAAGGAAAGGGAAGACTGGCGTGCACAGTCCATGGGGTCACGAACAGTTGGATATGACTGAGTGACTGGACATTACGCTGCATCTCAGCAGACTCTGCCAGTTATACTCCCATTAGCAGGTCACCATACCGCCAGGCCACGCTTGCAATTTCTCCTAACTTTAGCCATTCAGGGAGGAGTATAGTAGCACTTCATTGTCTGCATTTCCCTGGTCTTACAAACACGTTTTCATGTATTTATTAACCATACTTACATCCCATGTTGGTAAGTACCCAATGGAATCTTTTCCCCACTTTTCTGTTGGTTTATCTTTTAAATAATTAATTTATGGAGTTCTCTATATATTCTTCAAGTTCTGTCGGATACCCATTTTGCAAGCACCTTCACCCATTTCATGGCTTGCCTCTACTAGTAATGGTGGCTTCACTGTATTGTTTTGTTTTGTAAAGGGAGATTCAAGAGGGATTTTACATTTATAGTGATCCAGGAGATGAGTCAATTCCTTTGCCTCCTTCTGCAGGTGACTCAGAAGCACACAAGACTAGTATTAGGAGTTCATTTTTAGGTTATTTGTTATTATAAAGTCATTGAAATGGTTCCTTATTATATGAGAGACTGGGCATTTTTTCTGGTAGGGGAAACATTATTCAGGTATATAAGAATTTAGGTATATATATATACATATAAGCATTCATTCCTCCCCCAGGCCAGTATTTGTGGCACATAAAAGCAAGTTCAAATTTACTGGCTCCCTATACATCCTTAATTGTCAATTCTGTATTGTAATTGAAGGGCTTTTGTCTTTATTAGTTGCCATTGGCTATACATTAGCAATTATTTACTGAGTATTTGAATGTTTTGCATTTACCCTGCAAAACAAAGCGATTATTTTCTTCTAATGTTGTGCCAATTTGTAAGATAATAGTCCCTAGTAATTCGTAATTCACTGAAACGCTAATCTAGCTATTGCTATGAAGGCATTTTTGCAGATATGATCAAATTCCCTAATTAACTGACTTTGAATGAGGAAGATTATCCTGGATTATCTGGTGGGCCTCACTCAGAAGGTATATAAAAGCAGGATTAAGGACTGAAGCTGAGAGAGAAGAAAGTCCAGCTGTGGACAAAAGCCTCAGTCCTGCCCATGGAGTCCCCGCTCCTGAAATTCCCTTCCTGATGGCACTTCATTGTTTGCATTTCCCTCCCCTCCCTTCCCTTCCAAGTCTCATGGATTTCAGACTGGGTTAGCCAACTCCCACAATGACACAGCAAATTCTTTGTAAAATGTTTCTTAATGTACATGTCTACCAGTAGTTCTGCTTCTCTGGTTAAATCCTCAACAAATACAAAGATCATAGGATCACACAGTTGTTTTTCTTTATAAAGGAATTACCTACATGAAAAAATTTGTGAATTAAAAAATTTTCCTCATTAGGGGACACAAGTTTGTTCAGACTTAGAACCATCTGGGTGCAGTTCATTGCAGGTTCAGTCTTGCATACTGATATTTAAATAGTAATAATTTTTAAAAAGTTTAGTCTAATTCACATTTACATAGTCCTTATTTTATAACTTTAAAAACCTGATGTCTTCCTCTATTACCATGTAATATGCATTCTTCTTGAATGTTTAAAATGTATAACTTTTGTGCTCTTTAACAGAAAAGTATATTTCTTTTAAAACAACCAGAATTCACCTATCATGTTTCAAAAGTGTGTCCATTAAGTTCTCAAACGAACATACTCTGGTACTCACAAAGAGAATAATTACTTTTCTTGGCTGAGTTTATCAAGCTACATTTCTGCATGTAATTAAAGGAAAGTATCTTTCACAGTAACATATGAAACAAGCTTCCTTATCTAATTTCAGATCTAATCTAGTATTTAATTCTTGTCTCTTGAGAGAGGTCCAAAAAACAATGTCCACAAATCCATTTGACTCAACAGATAAGAAATATCATTGACTGGGTTCTGGAAATCTGACTTCTAATCTTAGCTCTCCCACAAATAACTGTGTAATGATGGGAAATTCATTTAATCTTTCTGAGTCTATTTCTGTATTCACCAACTAACAAATAATTCAATTCAGTGACCATCAGAAGCCAAGCAGTTGTTAGATACTAGATACGAAACAATAGGAAAAAAGACAGTCCATGCCTCTGAATCATTTCCAAATGATCTTGAAAAATCAAATATTTCCCAAGTGAACACTGGTAAAGTAACTTTTAAAATCAGAAGCAGGTTTGATATATTTATTCAGATGGTGATTCAACTACAGAATGAAGCATTTTTAGCATTATGAAATCCAAAGTTTTAAAATCTTATTTCCTTGCAATTCTGTTTATTACAATTTTATAATCCTGAAGAGGTTCTCTTATCTGAAGTTTTTCATGCATTCAGGTATTTTGCATGATGTCTGATGTGATCAGCAATAAAGGTTGCAATAAAGTAGTAGCTATGATCATAACCCTAGAAGACAAAATAGAGAGGTGATGTTTATCTAGCATTCAGAAAAGTGAATAAAGGGACATTAAATATATCTTGCATGTCACTTAATTTGCTTGTAAATAATTACTATCACCATATGTGAACAGTTTCTAATCAAAGTAAAGCTTATTACACTTTTACTTCAATATTTTCACTGAAAAAAGAATAGTAAAAATGTAAGAAGAAAAAAAAAAAGAAACATTCTGCATAGCCTAGTTTTTAGATACTGCCATTAATATATGCAAAGGAAAAAGAAATAACACATTAATTAAATGCACAGAGTAAACATGTGGTCATGTCAACACGGACAAAATAGACTCAGAATTTAGAGAGCTTAGGAACACAGGCAAGACGTTTCAAATCCCAAAGGAAACACACTACCACTGATAATAAAATGTTAAGATACAAAATAAGCACACATAAACAATACAGAGAAAGAACATGTGAACAGCCAAATGCCCTATCCTGGGAAGTTAAACAGGGCCATCATAAATCACATTAAGAATGTGACCTCTTGTGCAGTAAAAGCATACTATAGCTGAGGAAAAAGGAATAATTAATTAAATGCTGACATCTCTCAGCAATAAACCAAATTGGGTAAAAAGTCAGTAAACTTTTAAAAACTACCATGCAGCAGAGAGAAAATGTAATTGAGTTGAAACAGGTTTCTATCTGGTCATATAAAATCAGTGACAGGTGATCAATGGCAGATGGAGAAGCAACCCTTCCTGACGGTGTCCTCAGAGTACAAAGTAAGTACCTTTCAAGGGAGAAAGAAATTAAAAGTAGGATGGGAAGAACTTAAGGATGTTTAAAACCCAGGTAACTTTTAGGACAGCCCTTACCCTGCCAGAGGCAATTAAAATATAAAATAGAATAAACCGGGAAAGATAAGAGTCTAAGAAAGTTTAACCTGATCAAGCGAATGGTCTGACTGGAAGAAAAAGGAATTTTTCTAAGCACGGAAGAAATAAAACTGGACCTAATAAAAAATATCACCTGCATTTCAGGGAACAAGGCAAAATCCCTAAGGTTTTGATGAATCAGTAAACGTTCTCAATCTCTAACTTCCAGCAGTATGCAAAGTGTATCTTGGGTACACCAGTTAATAAAGACTTCTACTTTAAAATCATCAAAGAAACTTAAAAAGCAACCTGTTTTCTATTTTCAGTGGCCAAACTGTAGAAGTGAATCTGACAGGCATGCTGTCAAAATTAAGGCTGAGCCTTGGAATTACTTGGTTTCACATCACTCAGTGATTAGACCAGTCCCAGTTAAGTAGTTAAATTTAGAGCTGACGGACAGTTTCTTCTATAAAAATAGTAGGAGACAAGCATTCGGCACCCATGTAATTCTTAACTTGTTAAGAGGTCAAATGTGCCCATGATTTTTAGGCCACAAAACCTGTGAAGCATAGTACCAAGTAGTACCTGCCAGTTTTCAGATAAAAAAATGGACCTGACTGAAAATAGGTATGCGTGTATGCTCATTCGTGTCCGACTCTTTGCGACCCCACAGACTGAGCCCCCCGAGCGCCTCTGTCAATGAGGCTTTCCAGGCAAGAATACTGGAGCGGGTCGCCGCTAACCCTAACGATAAAGCAGACAGTAAGTCCCTCAGACCTGAGGTAGTCTGAAGTTGACCGAAGTTGGCTTGAAAATCTGAAAAGTTGCCTCTCTGGAGCCACTGCCGAGGTATGTCCATTGTGCTGCGCATTCAACTAAAACAAACCTAAACCTAATCTGCTTCAGACTGGGCAGTTCACTCAAACTGCCCATGCTGGAAGGAAGGTGAACAGAAAACTGGGCCTGAGCTAAAAATTGTGACTGATGATTTCAATACTTTCTCATCTTTAAATAAAAAAGGAAAAGGAATGCTCTGTCTTGACTCTTCATTAAGCATAGACAACTATGTTTTTCAGTTGCCTGGGATATAGGCATTTTAGAAATAAATAAATTGACTTATTTTTGCCCCTCAAGAATTTCATCAGTGTTCTAACCCTGCTGCTTTTATAACAAACTCTAGAAATTTTTCAGTCTTTGTAGGAAGGCTGAAACTTTGCTGTTAGTGGTAACAACAAAATTTCCTGGCATAAACTCAAGGGATGCAGAAAAGGCAACCAACACCACTATTGCCAAGAAGTTAAAGTCATTTGGAAAAAAACACATTTTGTTGTATCACTTATAGCTAGAGTTAATAAAATTAAACACACTGTTATCTTTATAACCAAATTTCTCAAGGTTGATCATTGATCTGAAACATGTAATTCTGATGATAAATGTTCAAATTAATCTATTAATAAAAAATTCTATTTTTAAATGATGGCTAGTCACAAGAAAGAAAAAAGGAATGCTGGGGAGCATGTGGAGAAATCAGAACCCTTGTGCACTGCTGATGGGAACGTAAAGTAGTATAGCTGCTATGGAATATAGTATGAAGATTCCTCAAAAAATTAAAAACAGAATTACCACATGATCCAACAATTCCACTTCTGGGTATAATAACCAAAATAACTAAAAGCAGAATCTTCAGGAAACATTTACACATCCATGTTTATAGCAACATTATTCACAATAGCTAAGACTTGGAAGCAACCAACGTGGTTCATTGACAGATGACCGAATAAGCAAAATCTGGTATATGCATAGGATGAAATATTATTCAGCGTTAAAAAGCAAGAAAATTCTGGCACATGATACAACATGGGTGAACCTTAAGAGGACTATGCTAAGTGAAATCAGCTAGTCACAAAAAGACAAATACTATATGAGCCCACTTATGGGTAATCCTCAGAGCAGTCAGAGAGACAGGAAGTAAAACGGTGGCTGCTAAGGGATGGGGCAGGGAGAAATGGGGAGTTGGTGTTTAATGGGAACAGAGTTTCAGTGTCACAGGATGAAAAGAATTGTGGAGAGGAATGACGGTGAAAGCTGCACAGCATTCTGAATGTATTTAACATCACTGAAATGGACACTTAAAAATAGTTAAGGTAGTAAATTTTATGTGGTATTGTGGTATTTTACCACAATAAAAAAAAAGCTGAAAAAAATTAAAAAAACAAAAACAAAAAACCCCAAACAGGTGGACAGGATAGGAATGGTCTCTCATCTGGTCATATAAGGATAAAATGAGTTAATGCTGTGAAAACAGTTTTGGAAGCTTACACATTGTGGCTCAGACAGTAAAGCATCTGCCTGCAATGCTGGAGACCCGGGTTTGATCCCTGGGTCGGGAAGATCCCCTGGAGAAGGAAATGGCAACCCACTCTAGTACTCTTGCCTGGAAAATCCCATGGACAGAGGAGCCTGGTAGACTACAGGCCGTGGGGTCGCAAAGAGTCGGACACAACTGAGCGACTTGACTGACTTGACACATTGATCTTGATAACACTTATCATCATAAGTTTTAGATCAATGTGTCTGGAATATTACCCATAAATATATTACCCATATGGCATATTACCCACAAACATGAATAAAAATATTTTTAAAAAGCCTGGCCATGTATAATTTTCAGGTTCATTTTTCATCTTGAAAGAAAAATTTTGTTTATATTATGTTCTGAAGTGTATGATTATGTAATTAAAAAAAAATAAAGGCAGAATTTAATTACAACTATATTAGCATAGAGTTAGGTGAGTAGTGTATAGTCAAAAGTATTTTAGCCAAGGAAAAAGGAAAATCTGCAAACCAACTGAAATTCAGTAATCGTTCTTAAACAATGAGCAAGCAGCACAACAGATTGGTTAGTATCTAACTCAATATATAGTGCATATGCGTGTGTCAGACAAATAATACACAGCTTCCGAGGCGAAGATGTGTACTTAAAGTGAAGAGTAATTAAGGTGTAAGCTTGTCTTCTTATTTGACTGCAATAATAGCTACATGTGTAAAGAAAGATACCCGATAACACTGATGATTAAGTACCATCTAAGCACCAAACTTTGAGCTATTTACTGATTTTACAGTAGGACAGAAAATTGTAAATACTTTTCACTGCCAAAAGCTTTCCTATTTTTTTGTAATATGGTCTTAGATATCATTAATTTAATAGGGAGGTTTTCACTTTGTCTTATTATAATTAGAAAATATCTTAACTAGAGGTACCTTTTCAAATTCTAAAATAAAACTAAGAAAGGACTATGGAATCTTATTTTTTTAAGAGTGAGTTTAGAACAAGGTAAGGTTTCCTGGTACTTGCCTCTTGTAATCTGAAAACAACAGGGATTTTCTTTTCTGTACAGGCAGCTATGAAGTTATCAGGAAGTAACTGTCCATCGGAGAGGAACTCGTCCTCTTTCCCCTGATCAATTAGTATATCCAGCTGAGAACCTGGATAGGACTTCACAAGACAGGAAGCATCATAAGCCTATAAAAAGAGGAGAAATAATGAAAAATAAATTCACAAGTGCCAGAAAGATATTCTTCAGAATATCCTATACTAGAACCAAATAGAAATTTAAAGTCATTCAAGCTCTAAGGCTTGTCTGGTTTTTATTTATTAGGTCTTCAGAATTCTATTCTCATTACAGCTTCGTCCTTACTTTCAAGCAGTCCTAGACCAACAGCAAGGATTTTATATCTCAAGTATTCTTCATTGTGTAACCTTTTTTCTTCTAAATCATCAAGGTTATTAATCACCTCTCAACTCCAAAAACCCTGATTCTTTTTCTTTGTAAATCCTTTCACAAATTGACTATTTCTTCTATTTCAAATAAGCAGTCTATTTTTGTTTCTGCTTTTTAACTAATTCCAGACATAAATCTTTCTTTCACTATCTGTTGTAAACCACCAAATATCTACTACCTCCAGAAACTTTCAGGAAGACATGAATAATCTGAATCATGTTAACAACTCAAATTTAGTATCTGAGGAGCTGCTGCTAGTTACAATTTTCTATTTTACCATCCATCTTTAAATGTTGATCACTCATGTATATTCATTAACCACAACTTTTTATGCATTAATCAAGACAAACAAAAGTTTTTCCCTTCTAAAGTATCATGCATTTTCAGACTTGCTTTCTTTAGTCTTAAAAGGAGAGTGAAAGGAGACATATAAAGTCCAATTGGTTTAAAGTTCTATGATTTCATAATTCTGCATAGTATCCTTATTCCAAGAGTAAATTAAACGCTGGCCTAAACACTAATTAAGACAGTAAAATCTCCTGCCACTTGGAGAAAAAGGATACACATTCCTTTACAGGCAACCTCTCCCCTATTTCCCTCTGGCAGTTGGTCTTTCACTCAAATCGTCTATTAGACCATAAGGCCCCTGTGGACAGGAAAGGATCATCACCTTCTTGACAGAAGATTTCAAAACTCCACACAAACTCTGCATATGGTGAAAACTCAAAATACTGATGCACAAGCATTGTCAATGCATTGTTCTCCAAGTAACTAATAGTAACAATTTTGGGCATTCTTCCAATATAATCAAAACCTAGGCCTAAGACAAGCAAAACTTTAATGTAGTGACTAAGAGATTAGCTTTCCAATTCTGTTAGAATTTCAAAGACCAAACTTAAGTAAAATAGGGGTCCATGTGTAAATGATTTTGAATAAACAGCAATGAAACAAAGTTTTTTTCCCCCACTCAAGTATCTGCTACTTGCTAACAATCACATGGTGATCAGCTCATTTGCAAAATATTCAAATTCTTGGTAGGAATTTTCAAATAGCCCATTTCTGCATAGTCTTGGAAAAAAGGGCCTGTTTTATTTTCATCTAGAAGCATCTGTTCCTATGCTTGAAAAAGCAATCTCGCTGTTGGAAATAGACTCATAAATGTACATTACATACACAGTATCTATGTTTAAAGGCTGTTAAGCCTAGAATTAAAAATCTAAACCCGAGAGACACTAGATTTTGAAACAGATACACAAAATAAAAACCCAGGCCTCCTGGTTCTTACCATACAATCGAGCACATAGTTAATAAGAGATAAGTCTAAATTTAGTAATAGGGGATATTTTTCGTAATGTTAATTTAGAAAATAAACATAAATGAATCATTAGCAGAGAAAAGATGTAGCCTCAGAATATCTGCCATAATTCAACACAATTTAAAAAAGATCCTTCATGGGTGTTGTTATTGTTATATGTATCACTTTTGTTAATTATTTTTAGCTCTGGATGTTTGGGCTTCCCTGGTGGCTCAGATGGTAAAGAATCTGCTTGCAATGCAGGAGACCCTGGATCCTTACTTGAATAAGTTAGGAATATAATGTCTGGAGTGCAGATTTCAACAAATTTGAAAACTTATGAATGAGTATTAAGACAGCCATCCAGTACCTACCTCCCATTTACTTTGATCTGTTCCCAAATATCCGGTAAAGGCTTTTTTGCCCCAACGACAGAGCACTGGGTTGCAAAGCGGCGCAAATGCTGACACAGACTTACGGAACAAAAATAAAATAAAATTCACAAACAAGTTATATTTTTGTAAGTTCACTATGCACAGATATTTGCAACTTGCTTAAAAACTGACTTGCCATGAAAATCCCTGTGAATGATTTTTCTTCTGCTATATTATGAGCTTAGGTTATATGCCTCTCCAAGATCCATCATCCTTTGTATGTTCTATTCAAAGAGCTAATAAAATATAATTGCTAAAGCAACAAAGCAGTACATTACATTTTCATTAAATAAGGCACAAATGAAAGTTTATGATGAATTTCTACTCAGTTTTTCCAGTTAAAACAATGGAAAACCAAAGTAAAATTTATGTGAGAATATTCTTGGTAAAAATATAAGTAAATGATAACATATTGCCACAATAACACTAGTCAAGACTAACTTTTAGGAAAAAAGAGCCTAGAAAACTATAGTTTGAATAGAAGCAATGAAAATTTCTTGATAATACCTCTAGTAGACCAATGAGAAAACACTGGGATACAAGGCCTATTCTTTTGAGTCTGTAGCATATATTGTATGGTCAATTTAATAGTCTTCCCCCACAATCTCTTGAAATTTCCAACACTAGAAAAGTTTAGTCCCAATACTAAAACAATAGTATCTAATTTCAATCTCTGTAAGTTCCTAATACTATATTATTCAAGAGAAATATCTGTCACTAGAAGCTTAGGTAATCTTACTTTGTATTTCCCAGGATTCTTCAAAGCACAAATCAGAGCTCCATGGCCTCCCATAGAGTGGCCAAAAACAGACATCCTTTGGGGGTCCACTGGAAAATTGTCATTTATGAGTTGGGGAAGCTAGAGAGAATTTAATGGTGGGACAGAAGATATGAGAGAAGTAAGTTTAGACTCTTTCAAAGTTGTATTAAAAAAATCAATACTTCCAAGTCACAGTCTTACAATGGTTTACACCATAAAGATTTTTTTAAAATGCAGGATAGACAATGATTATTAATATATCACTGGAGAATATATGATACATCACCCTTAGAAAGCAAATTTAAGACGATAAGGCAGAAGAAACTTCAAAATGTTCTAAACTTTGATCCAATAATTTCACTTCCTGGAATTTTTTCTAAGGGAAAAGTTCTTATGGGTAAAAAAATTATACACAAAGATAATCAATGCACTAATACATATGATGGTAAAAAACATATGTAAACATATAAATAGCTCCATTAGAAAAAAGTAAATCACTGCATATGATGGAATACTATCCAATTGCTAAAATTAGATCTAAATTGTTAAATTTAGATCAGAATATTCTAAAATATTTGTTTTATGTAACTAAAAAAGAACAAAATAAAAATGTTTCACAATTATATGAAAACTAGTCATAAAACAAAGTCTGGAATATACCAAAATATAGTTGTCAGGGGTGACAGAATTATGCATGATTAAAATTTTATACTATTATTTCTGAATTTTTATGATGTGGACATTAACAGTTAAAATCATATAAAATTTAGAAAAGTGCATAAACTGTACACAAATATTAACAGAAGCAATGCTTTACCACTGATCCTTTCTGATTATGGTTAATCCTTATGAAATATGCCTGAATGAACCAATGGCCAGAGAAATGCAAAGTGTTTTCATATACTATTTGCTTTGTATAACCTGGTCAGTGTAAATGGGTATCAACATAATTATTAAATTCTTTAAAATTGCACTTAGTGAATTTAAATTGTAGAAAATAGGAGTATAGTACTAGTAAACTTTGGAATCTTTACAAAGATAATTAGTAAATATATACTAAATAGGCTTCCCAGGTGGCACTAGTGGCCAGTGCAGGTGATGCAAGAGATGTGGGTTCAATCCCTAGGTTGGGAAGATCCCCTGGAGTAGGAAATGGCAACCTACTCCCGTATTCTGGCCTGGAAAATTCCACAGACTAAGAAGCCTGGTGGGCCACAGTCCACGGGCTGCAGAGAGTCGGGTATGACTGAGTGACTGACCAGATCACATCACATATACCAAATAGATTCAACAATACCATACCTTAGTTTAAAAGACTAGAAGGACCTTGTGTCCAAAATCAAACTTTCACAGTCATCGATTAATAATTACAATGTAATTACAATAATTACAATGTAATTACCTCCTTCGTTACGTAAGAGTACATTCTATAGTTAGTTTTCCAAGGATCTTCAGTGGCATCGACATAAAAGCCAGCACCAGTGCCAAAGTCCCAGCTGTCCTCTTCTCCTTTAATATTGCAGCCACCTAATTAAAGAAAAGTCTCATGGTTCCATCTACTCTGCTGGTAATGGCCCACGTTTAATAATACACTTTAAAATGAGCCTGAATATTCATTTGTATCAGAGCTGTTCGCTGGACACTGTGAGCTCTCTGGCCTTTTGGGGCACATACTTCCTTGCCCTCAAGTGCGGTCCTGTGACTAGTTCTAGACAAGGAGGTAGGAAAGGGAGGACGTGGTCCTCCAGGCTGGGTATTCACTGGCTTTCTCTGTTGGTGTCAAAAGCTCCTAAGTGTCCTAAACATATCCTCACTCTGTCAAAGGGTTTCGACCTTCTTTTTATCTTTTGTAAATGTGTTGAGAGTTCTTCTCTGATGACCCTCCTCACTACCAACATTTCTTTGCTTCTCTGTACTACTATGATCTCAGAAGGGAATGGGGACAAATGCTTGTGCTCAATTTGCTATCTTGAACTGACAGCGAAAATGTCTTCTTATATACTCTGGCATCATTCCATCCTGTTTCCCCTATTTATTCATCCCCCCAGTGGAACTTTCTTACATTCTTTAATTAATTAGGTTTTATTTGATATACTTGCATGCAGTTTAAAGTCAACCACTAGGATTTCAAATAAAATCATAGTGATATGTAATTGGATGGAAATGACCTCTTTGTAAGAGTTGGTCTGCTCATCCAGGAACATGGCACTTTTCCACTAATGATCACTAAGAATTTTTTATGGTTTTTAATTAAAAATAAACCTTATTTTAAAAGTTTATTCTGGAGACATTTTATATTTTTGATGCTCTTCTGCATTAAACATTTTATTACATTTCCTGGGAGACATGTCTTATTTTTTGTATCATAGGGACTGTGAAAGGAAATGCACTGCTTCCCAAGGCCGGTCATTCAACTTCCAGATAGCTTTAGCTTCCATTTAAATTCCATTTCCTGACCCTTACAGGGTCACAAAACAAGTTTCAACTGTCTGATGGATTGAATTCTCAAATACCTGATATTCTCATTTTTCTAATGTATAATCACTTGTATTAAAACTAATATTTGTTTAACTGCATGACTGTTTCATGACTAACAGAAATGAGAAAAGATAATTACTACATGCAAGACAGGCTACCCAAGGAACAAAAAAATTATTTCCTATGCATTGTAAGTTATTTTGGTACTAGTGCCAACATGAAAAAGATTAACTGAGATGCTCAGTCTCTGTTTAAAACTGTCAACCTATAAAATGGGAACAGCAAAACTGTTAGTAAAATTCAGTGAGGAAAATATATAGTATAGTATTTTAGAGTCATGATGTTGCCTGAAAGATTAGTAAATAGCAAAAATACAAAATAAATTGCGTATATGCTACTCTGCTTGTAACTTAGTCTTAAAGATTTATACTTTTACAAAGAATCTCTGGAATAAGAACACTTACGAGGGCTGGTATCTGGAGCAACAACGACAAGGCCATGTTCTGAAGCAGCTTGATGATAACCAGATTTTGATATAAAATTTTGTTCTGTGCAAGTTAAACCTAAAGATTGAAAATATGGTTATCTCATGCTATACCGTGAATGGCTTATAAACTTTAATTTTTTTACAACACAAGAAAATAAGCTCACTTACTATTAAAAAGGTTTGTTTTTTTTTTTAAAGAAATCATGCGGAAAAAGACACTAAAGTTTCTCTTCTCATAAAATTTGTAACAGTATCAATCTAAGAATTGTCTTAGGTTAAATGATGCCCTAGCTGTCTTTTCAAAGTCACCCACTAAAATTTCAATTACAGAAATCCTTTGGATTAGATGTGTTTGGGAATTAAGAATTTTTCAAACTGTAGAATGGCAATATGGTGCATAAACCAAATGTTATAACAACCCCAATGGCATGTTATCAAGTATGCTAATACTATTCCTGCATCAAAACATAAATGTTCACAGTGAGATAATATTATGGTCATCATAATACTAAGAATATTTTTATATACAAGTAGTTCTCAGCAATAAAATTTAGACTAATCACCTTTGCATTTCTCAGTGTACTAAGACGAGAACAATGGTCACCAAATATCTTCCTTAATTGAGTTTTAGTTTGAGTTTTTACAACTCTTCCTGCCATTTTTTCTAGCTCTGTGTTTTTTTAGTCATGTGATAGAAGAGATGACAATTCTCTCATTGCTGCTGCTGCTGCTAAGTCGCTTCAGTCGTGTCCGACTCTGTGCGACCCCATAGACAGAAGCCCACCAGGCTCCTCCGTCCCTGGGATTCTCCAGGCAAGAACACTGGAGTGGGATTCTCTTATTACGGGAGCCTAATACTATTGATATAATGATGTGAGAATGGCCAAGAATGAACTGGCAACAGAAGCTTGAAGTTAAACACCATTTAACCCAATAGCCCTTTTCTAGTAGCCAATGCTAAATGTCCAAATATGCCTGATAATTAGCAACACTAAAACTTACTGATTTGCACGAAGCAGAATAAATTAACTATACAACATAGTCTATAGTTTCTATTTAACCCCCAACACCCAGCACAGAGAGTTATGAAATGGCTGCCCAATAAAGATGTGTTAAATTAATAATTATAAGATAGAAAGTTACAAGTATCATTGGATAAATGTTACTAGAGTTTATGGTTAAATAAACCGTTAGGACATATATATTTTCACTAGCCATGGAAAGGGAACAAGGTCCTCGTTCCATCTTCTCAGAATACCTGTCATAAACACTGGAGCCAGATCATGGTGGAGAACTGCCTCAAATACTGATAAAAGGTCAGCAATTTTAATTAAATGTAAATTGAATAAAAATGCAAATTAAATGTAACCTTAATGTAAATGTGTTCAAAGGAGACAGGGTGATAGTGCAGATTGCATGAGTTTCAGATTTCAAACAGTATCTGGTTCTAAATGTCATTCAGCTCCTTCTTAACTAAGTTAATTCACTTAACTATGCAAGCAACCAATATTCTGAGCCTCAGTTCTTCCATTTGAAAAATAACGGGGATGATATTGCCTATTTTTACCTCATAAGGTGGCTATGAGGATTAAATGTGATAATAATGTGTAAAGGGTCTTAAACTGTGTCTGAGACACAGTCCAGAGTCTTGCATTTGGGAAATGGAAATGTATTTAGAGATCAGAGAAAAAAAATTTTTTTTTTCGTTGTTAGTTAGAACACAAATTTCCTGATTAAGATAGTAGGGTGTGAACAGGAGACTCAGGGAAATGAAGATACTTCTACTAGTAGACTTAAGTTCAAGCATATGAAGATGGTTACTATTAATAATAGCTATTTGGTCAACTATACTTATTTTATGTGAAGAGCTGGTTTTTTTCTTTTTTTTTGGTAACAACTTCATTGAGGTATAACTCAGATGCCATACAATTCACTCCCTTAAAGTATACAGTTCAGAATAAAAATAGTTTGATTTCAGTTAATTTGTAACAATTGATGCTCTCTTTCTGTCACTGTTTTCCTTCATTTAACTAGGATGTAAACCTTCCAGTATTCTTCTGTCATTTTTTCTCAAGCCCGCTGGTCAAACTTATCTTTTTTCAGAAAATCAAGCCTTAATTTCCAAGGTTTATCTCTTCTTTAGCCTCTCACTACAGAAAATGCCCTGTCATTTGATGTAAACAAATAAACTATTTTCTATATTCATAAAGCTCAGAATATACATCTTGATAGATTTCAATTTCAGTTAAGAATTTAGGACCTTATTATTACAGTGCCTATTATACAATACCCTGGTACATTTGGCCTGGGTTATTATTCTTTTAACAAGAGATATGAGTGAAATAGCTCTCACAAGAAACAAAATTTCAAAAGAATAGGAGAAAAGAATGAATACAGCTCTGGCCCATGAATCAGAAAACATGTTCACTCCTGTATGTGATTTTGAGTAATATATAATTTCCTGGTCATGCTTACGTGATTTCTAAAGCATCTTGAGCTATACAATATTATGTTTCTAAAACAAATATGGGATTTATTATTGCTTTTGGCAATACCCAGTGCTCTTCCAGCAAAACTGGTTTGCTTTCTCCAAAGAAATGAGATGCTGAGTTAAAATTACGTAAGTACTTAATTTTTACCTTTTAAAATTAAATATATTTCTCATTTTTAAAGACATAATTCGGACTTATCCTTGAGAAAACATACATAAGGGAGGATTTATTAAATCAAAGTTATAAGAGGCAATTTTAAAGAAACAACAATAGAACTCTATGACATAATTTGGTTTTCTATGGGTCTCTTAAAATGTTTGCTTCTAAAGATGAAGTGCCGGTATCTTGTGAAGAGCTCTCACAATCCACTGGACAGTCTTTGATATTCACCAGTGATTACGATGTCTTCTGTGATGTTCCAGATTGTTGCCAGAGAAGATCCAGGTCCAATTAAAACATTCTAGAGAACACTGTAAGAAGTTACTTGTCTGTGGTTTCTAAGTAGCATATCACAAGTGTCCTAATTTTACCTAACATTGTTCTATTTTGAGTGGTAAAGTCTCTAAGAAACATTTGGTTAGGCACAAACTAAATAACTTTTCTAAGGTTTTGTCAATGAGTCTAGAACTTTATATTTTCTGCTAACTTATGTGGTCTAACTGAAAAAGAAGTAGACTTCCCTGGCTCAATGGTAAAGAATCAACCTGCCAATGCAGGAGACGCAGGTTTGATCCCTAGGTCGAGAAGATCCTCTGGAGAAGGAAATGGCAATCCACTCCAGATTCTTGCCCAGAGATCTCATGGACAGAGGAGCCTGGCGGGCTACAGTCCATGGGGTCACAAAAGAGTCCAACACGATTTAGCAATTATACAATAACAACACATACATGAAAAAGAAGTAATAAAACAAACGTAATTCAGTAGGCTTGAAATTATTCTCAGGATAAAGTAAGAGCAGACTATAGGCTCCTAAAGTCTTTTATAAATGACATCAAAAAGTCAGGATGGAAGAGTAAGATAAGCCAGGAAAAAAAGAAAACCTCCTTTTTGCATAACACTTACCAGACAGCCAATATAGCACAGGGCATTTTCCAGTTTCTGCCTTTGGTGGTAAATAGACAGCAAATTTCATTTTGCACTTCAGTTCAACACTACAATTTTAACAGACATCAAAAAATAAAATAAAATAAAACACAATTGCCCCTCATTGGTCAGAAAGAAACGTAAAACAAGTGATTTAATGTCCAGAATAAGTGATCTTGTCAACATTTTAGGGTATGGCCCCTAGCCCTTAAAGAAAGAACAGGGCCAATTCAGCATATTAATCAACCCGAGCTTATGCTGTGCATAGTACACAGTCTTTTGGAGAAGAATGAATTAAAAGAATAAATGTAATACCCTCGATACAGCACGAAAATTTTTAAAAGAAAAATTGTTTCTAAAGAAATGTATGAAATAACAAATCTAGAGATCTTAAACTACATGTTTGCTCACAGACACTGAAATGGACCACATCCTTAATTCTCTTTTCATATAAATATGAAATTTATATGTAACTTTCAAGTAAATATCTTATTACTATCACCAATGTCAAAACTAGGTAAGATAAATTTGATAAAAACCACAGGTTTTCCATGTAGACAGTTATTCATGCAACCGTGATCTTTCATGGGCTTATTTAAAGAATCAAAGAGGTGGAAGCAGAGAGAGATCTAAAATTGTATCCTCTTTGTAGTTACCTGTCATGTTCAAAAACTTTCTGCAGTCCGCCAAAGCACTTGCTGCTGGAAACCTGTTTCAATGCCATTCTTCTCCTATTAGTGAAGAGGGATCTCATTAATTTCTCATTAACAAGAGAATTAGCTCTTAAAAAACTTGCAACAGAACTGTTTTCAGATAAAGTATCTAAACATACGACTGTCTGCCACCTTGAATTTTTTTCAAATACTAATTCTCTGATAAATAGTATTATGAAAGTGACTAAGTTTATTATGTACACTTACACTTGTTATATTCACTTTAGAAAACGTAAGTACGCTGGTATGTCATTACTAATTTATTAACAAGCTTCGTGGTGTGTATGTCTGTGGACTGCCCCAAATTCCTTTTAGAAAGCAAGAGAATAGAAATAAGTTATTAACTGATTACTTTAGCTTAGAAGGTTGAACATTGTTAATAGTTTGCTGTGAACTGTAACAAAAGAATCAATGGTATGACTGATTAAGGGCTGGTAAGAAAACAGGAGGAAAATGATGTAACAGGAATAGTTTTGATAATAATAAGAAAGAACATATATTCAACACTTACAGCATAGGCACTTTCCTATATGTTAAACCAGATCAAATTACTCATCCTAGTGGAGCATTTCAGAGAAAGTGCTCTACAACCTTCACATCAACATTTCTCCTTTTAAAACAAACCAGCTAGTAAAACACGTGGCTGTCCTAAGTGAATTAAAAGTAGTTTGCCAGGAAAAAATTCTGAAGTTTGGTTAATTCTTTTCTCTCCAAAACATCTTAAAAGTTTTCATGAATGATTTTAAACTTAAATGTTAAAATACCACACATTATTAATTTTTAATAATAATACCAGAAGAACCCCCACAAAAAACTGGAACACCATCTTTTATGTATGGTTAAGCACCCGTTGAGCAAAGAAAAACCAGACTGATTCTGATCTGTATTTCTCAAGGAAGGATTCCCTTTCTCTCCTTATTATAAATAGGTAAATCACACACATTAAATTAAAAAATCCTGGGATCCCAGGAACAGGTATTACCACCCGGTGGTCCGCTGGGTGAAATACTCTACTGTATGCTAACCCAGCTGCAGTGCTACAGTTACTCTAAAAAGACATGTCAAAATAATCTTGGAGAGCTTACTTGGGAAATGTCTTCACAAAAGATTAGTTTCAACCTTACCTTTAGGTAATCTCCTCGATAAATCCAAATACTGAGCTTCACCTCTTGAAATGTGGGATGTGACGCACAGAATCTGACCTCAGAGCCCTTCTTCTGCTCTGCTTTCCTGCCTCACCAGAGGGTTCTTAAATACTCTTTAAAAAAACTTTTTTTTTTCCAGAAAAGATTGACTAATTTCATAGCACTAGGGTATTACAATTATACACAGAGGAATTACCTTCTATTCAAAGGTTTATGCTTTTAATCTTCAAAAGGCCAATTTTTAGACAAAATGATGTTATTAGTTACTGAATATTAACTTCAGCCATTCTTGTCCATGACTCTATCTTAAATAATGAATTAAAAGAGACAGAAGTACACTTTGAAAATATATGCACGAGACCAAAGAATAAAATTTACCTGGTGGAATTATTCTGCAAGGAATTCCTATTTTTTAGACCTAGTAGGGACTATATCTGCTTTCCCAAAAACATGGTACACCAAGAATATATCTAGTACATGAAAGATATCTAAAAATTATTTGTTGAATTAATGAATACATTTTTAAACTTCTAGCTACCAATTATGTGAAAGTTTTACAAATCAACTTAATCTTTACCTCTATTGTTTTTATACTTTACTATTCACCATTTTACTAACTCATCACTGGTCTATTTCTCCTACTCTTCGAATGTTCTTTTTAATTAAAATTCAAAATCAAGTACTTTGCATTTGGGCAAAGAAGAAAAGTGAAAATACTGTTTTTTAAATTGGTAGAATGAATTTTTTTTTAAAGCTTTTAAAGTTCTTTTCCCCCCCAACCACTCATTTTAGAAACTGTCTTCAATTATGAATTAAGAAAAAAGGCTCAATAAAAAATCAAGACATAAGCTAATAACTAGATATGATATACTTTGATATATGATATACTAGGCGATTACATTTTTCACTAAAATTTTCCTATGCTAAACACAGCATATTTTAAGCCAAGTTACTAGATTTTTTATATTCAAGTTCAAAAGTAATATATCAAAAATAAAATGTAATGTACCTGTCCAATTACTACTTGCTTTTTGGTCTGTACCAAAGTGTAGATGAGCCTGAAAAAAAGACCAAATGATGTATAAATGGGACATACTTTTTACAACAAAGGTTACAGTCCACTACACATTCCCAAAAGAGGTATCTTCCTTTCCTAAGGCAGATGACCGTCCACCCTGGGTGTGGCAGAATGGGAAGGCCAGCTGATGGAACAGCATCATCACTTTACCTAGGCCCAGAGTCTAAGTAACCTTAATACCTACTTTGCCACAAGGCCTTCTGTTTGGTTAAAAGCTTTTTCTGGAATAAGATTCCAATGAAGAAAGTTTTCTTTTTTTTCTTTTTAAATAAACAGGAGAAAGTTTTAAACTGTCATCTGGAAGTATGAGATATGATCAACTGCTGAGAGTGATGAAAATAGGAGTGGAGACTAAAAAGCAGAGGAAGATAAGAGGAAGCCTAAACCCCCCTGAGCTGCAGGTCAAACTTGTCATGCAGGTTGGATAAAGACGTGAAGAGATTCAAACTTAAGGACCCTGGGCTGACTCCTAGAAAACACGAGCTGGTGAGAAAACCGACTGGGCTTATGAATGATGGTGGAGTGAGTGCCACACAGAACAAACAGAAATGTGCGCAGCAATGCACACTAAGGGTCATTTGTCTGACAGATGTTTCATTTCAGTTCTAGGAAGAGATCTTGGGGGGGAAATGAAATTAGAGTGCGACAGAATAATAAAAACACCCTTCTCTGAAACCCCAAAACAAACAAAAAAACCCAAAAAAACCCCACAGTGCCAATTTTCCTAGAAAGTCAATGAAATGTACCTCAATAATCTTCAGAGAACAAAGGTTCTCTCACTGCGTGGTATCAACACGTGGAACGCCAATTAAGTAAAAACTACTAAAGAGAAAGTTGTCTTTATTCACAAAGCATCCACTACTCCTCCAAAAGGCCAAACTGTCAGATCTTACTTTTGTTCCCTTTACTCATTGAGGCTAAATGTTATCTATCGCCAGAAATCTGTATTCCTTGTATTTTACCCATTCTTTCCTTCTTCTCATGAGCCTCAAAAGTTTTCTACACATCTCTACCTGGATTTCGGTTCCCATTCTCTCATGGACTTTGATCCATTTCTCTGGCTGCAATGTGTCCCCACCCCACTGGCTCTTAATGACCTGCACAGGTCTCCCCAACATCACCCAATTATGGCACTGCTCACCAGCACTTCGTAAAAATCCCTTTCCTCAATGAAACTATAGGATCTGAATTCTCTTCCATTTTTTCTTCTCCCATCTCCCTTTCCTTTTTTGTTTATACTCTTTCCTTAACTCCCATCCCCTAAGTTTCAACTACATTTTTTGTGTGAAAGAATATAAATCTGCCTCTCTCCACTAATTCATCCTCCAACACTGGAGTCAGAATTTAAATTTCCTGTTGAATCCTTCTCACCCGATGTGCCTCTGGCTAGCAAAACTCAACACATCTAAAGTTAAGTTCAATCTCCTACCTTCAAACCACGTTTTTCTATTCCTCTTTCTGCTCTCTTTTCATTTACGCCCATCTTGTCCAACAGTCTGTAATGTCTTAAAGTTATCCCCTCTTTGAATTCCCATTACCACCACCCTAATTATACACAAGAAATTAAAATTTAGCTTCCTACTTTGTTTTCTTCTTGTATGTCTCACTAAAACCAATCCTGCATAGAGGCCTAGGGCTTTAATCCATTTACCTTACGGCTCAATGGAGCCCTACACAAGTCACAGTCAGGTCTAACATGGTCTACTTGGAATTACTGATCATTTAAATTATTTTTAATTTTATTTTAAAAATTGTGATAAAACATAAAGTTTTCTTTCTTAACCATTTTTAAGTGCATAGTTCAATAGTGTTAAGTTGTATAGTGTTAAGTATAGTCTGTCCATTTGAAAACATGGTTAGCTTGCTCACATTAACTAGCAGATGACAAATGCTGGCCCACAGTCAGGATCCTGCTACAGGTGTAGAGAGTTAATCCCACCCAACTATCAGGCCAGTAGTTGAAAATCAGTTAAGTCACTGAAATGGAAGACACTGGCATTAATTATACGATTTTTTTTCAAGTCTGATTCCATTAAAAGTTCACAAAATTCAAACTATGAACTGACAAAAAGATCAGGATGAATAAAACGCCATTATCTACTTTGGTCATATTATTAACTGTGTACTAATCATATTCTCTTTTTCTTCATAAAAAATCACATGGCTTGCCCACGGATGAACTTTTAATGCACCCTGGGGAAAAAAGAGCATTCATGAACTCCAGACACCTTAAATTATCTTCAACAGTCCCACAGTATTTTTCTGGGCTTGTTTCTTTATTTTAATTTAGTTAAACTCAATCATTTTAGAATAGTCTGGATGTTTCTACTGGGGGCCATGGAACAGTGACTTGAGAGTAGGTTGTGGAGCCAGACGCTCCAGGTTCAGATTCTGGCTTCACTAGGTACTACTTCCTGGTAGTACTCCGGTAGTGGTAGTGACGGGGGCACACTTTCTATGCCTCATTTCCCCATCTATAAAATGGGGATGTTAATAGGACCAATCCGATAGGGTTGTTAATTCATGCACTTACAACGCTGCTGGCTATGATTACGCACACTATTATTTCTGCAACCTCCCATGCCCTCCAAGGTCCGTGCAAATGTCGTCCCCCTGACCAGCCCATCAGAGATGACCGCCACGCCCCGAGACAACTCTGACAGCGCATTTACCACACGATAGAACCTCCCAAGGGCTTGAACTGTGTGCAGAGAAGGAGGTTCCCCCTCCCGTGGGGACTGCGAACGTCTGGGGTCTGCTTCCTCCATGAGTGGGGTGCACATCAATTTCACGCAGAAACAGCTACGGAAACGCAGTGGGCACTTGAGAAACAAGCAGCCGCTCAAAGAAAGAGACCGCAGGCCCGAGCGCCCGGAGTTACAATTCTTGGAGGCTCAGTGGGGAACAGGGGTTTGGGACGAGGGGCCGAGCCTGAGGACAAGGTCCTCCGGCCAGCGCCCCTCCCTCGGCCTCCAGCTCCGGCTGTCTGCGGCCGAGCCCAGGGGCCGCGTTCTCCGCGATCGCACCCACGCGACCCGCCGCAAGGGCCCAGGAGAGTCCGCCCCTACCGGAACCCCCACTGTCACCCGTGCAACACGAGATCCTGGCGGCCCGAGGACGACCAGGCCTCTGCCCAGACTCACCTCCGGCGGCGGCGGGAAGAGCAGCTGCACCAGAAGGGACGGGCCAGGCCTAAATATGGCCGCGGGCGCCACCGCCTCGGCCCAGCCCCCTCCGCGCCCCCCCAACCCTGGGGTCCTGTTTCCAGAGTCTCTTCTCGGCCCCGCCCTCCCTTGGTCACGCCCCAAAGCCCCGCCCCCTCTGTCCCCGCCCCTTCCCTCAGACTTCCCCGCCTCCCACAGCGCTTATGGGCCGCTTCTCGCTTTAGAGGACTTGTCTGGTGGGCGCTAGTGATAAAGAACCCGCCTGCCAATGGCAATGGCACCCCACTCCAGTACTCTTGCCTGGAAAATCCCATGGACGGAGGAGCCTCGTAGGCTGCAGTCCATGGGGTCGCGAAGAGTCAGACATGACTGAGCGACTTCACTTTCACTTTTCACTTTTACGGATTGGAGAAGGAAATGGCAACCCACTCCAGTGTTCTTGCCTGGACAATCCCAGGGATGGGGTCGCACAGAGTCGGATACGATTAAAGTGACTTAGCAGTAGCAGTAGCCAATGCAGGAGATGTAAGAGACGCGCGTTCGATCCCTGGGTCAGGAAGAGCCCGTGGAGAAAGGCATGGCAACCCGCTCCAGTATGCTTGCCTGGAGAATCCCATGGACAGAGGAGCCTGGCGGGCTGCATACAGTTCATGGGGTCTTGGAGAATCAGACAGGACTGAAGCAACCTAGCTGGCAGCCCCGTATCCTAAGACGTCTCCCACGTCAAGGGTCGAGGACAGACCTTTCCCCCGACCCCCGCCCTCCCCCACTCCCTCCCTCAGACTGCTCCCTGAGGACGCAGGGCAATGACCAGGCTTGAGTGAACCTGAACTCTGGCCCCACCTAACTCGGGTAAACTGTTTTCCAGTAGTCTTTTGAGGTTTTTTAGAAACCAGGAGATAACTTCAGGTCCCTTGCCGCCTACCATCCCAATCTTTTCAGTTCACCTGCTTGGTTGCTGGAGGGAAATAGGAGCCATTTAAAAATCTATGCTGGAAACAGAGCAGGCGCTTCGCCAGTGTCCTGTTTTCTCCCTTCTCTCAATGTTAGATGAACTGAGCAATAATAGTTGCTGCTTGCTAACTTACAGCAAATACTTGCCTCACCTTTTGCTTCTGTTGCTTGTTTTTAACCAAACTGATTGTTAGTGTACTTTCCCCATTGAGGAAATTAAATATGATTACATAAAAAGCTTAAAAAAATTTTTTTTAATCCAATAGTTAGACTGACAAATTTTAATGACATCTAGAAGACAAGGCTGCCTCTTTGGGCATGCAACATGCCCAGTGGAACAGGACATCAAAAGGAGCCTGCGCTTAGTTTAATTGATTGCTATGCCACATTGTTAATGAGTTTTGAAAGCGCCCCTGTATTTCTGTTTTACACTAGCCACTGAGTGCAAATGATGTCTGAGAAGAGTGGTAGGTGAACTGTTGCTCACAAAAGAGTGCTAGTTGAAACTGTTGTTATAAGTATAGGTGCCACACAGGAGATTACCCATCAGCATTTTTCCAGTGGCTCAGGCCTCTTTGGCCATAGCGAGCTGTGGATTGAACTAATCTGAGGAGCTGTGGATCCAGTGGAATTCGGGCTGAAGATAGTGTTTATTTAATCAAAATGATGTTTTCATTCTGAGAAAGCATTGAAATGAAAATATCAGTTTACTTTCTACTATTTTTAAATTTAAATTACTGAAAAGGGAATTTTCTTCAAACTGAGTTTCACAACTAAAACAGAATACCCAAACTTGCAAGTTATTTAGAATTGATAGGAAATATTTGGAAAAAGTTAAAGGGTATTTATTTGATAAATTGATTGCTGTGGGGTGCAGACTAACCTAAGAACTGTGACATGAAATCTTCTACTGAAATTTCTTGTGTTGATACAGTGTGATGATAACCACATGTGAAATTTAAAATATATTTTACTCAACATGAATACAGTTATAATTTATAGCTTCAATAAGTTTCTCTTTCTTCTTTAATATTATATATATAATTTTATAATGTATAATTTGAAGAGATATATATATGCACCCACCACATTCACTGAAGCATTATTTAGAATAGCCAAGACATGGAAGCATCCTAAGCGTACATTGGTGGATGAATGGATGAAAAAGATGTGAGATTTTTATGTATACATGCACAATGGAATGTTATTCAGTCTTAAAAAAGAAGAAAATATCAATTGGTACAAGGTCAATGAACCCGAGGGCATTATGCTAAATGAATATATCAGACAGAGAAAGACAAATAGTGAATGATTTCATTTATATGTCGAATCTTAAAAAAAAACCAAAACAAACTGAGAGCTCCTGGATATTAAAAACAGATTTATGGTTGCCGGAGGTGGTGGAGGGGAGCGGGGAGGGCGCGGGTTCGGGGATGGAGGGGTGGGTATGAGCAAAATCACCCAGATTTCTAGACTTTCCAGACTTCCAGTTATGGAAAATGAGTCCTGGAAGGCAGTTCAAATGACAAGAGTAGAAAATAACCTCAACTCACCTCCTCCGAGGGACACACCTAGTCTACAGCTACTGAGGTTACAGTTCACTCTGAAAATGACCTGAAAATTATCCAAGCAACTCTTTCACATCAGCAGACACGTTCAGGCAGGTAGGAAAGGCTGAGACAGAATCTCGCCCTAAACCCCACTCTTGAATGGCAGCCCACAATCTGGAGCGACCTTGCAGAACCTGACCTTGCAGAATCTGAGTTTCTGCCTGGGAGAAAGTGTTCATCTCCTGCTTCAGGCACCCCAACCTTTAAGACCTGCATCTAAGAAATGAGCTCCTAACCCGTCTGGCTTTGAAAACCACCAGACCCAAAAGGCTGTGGAGCTGAGAAGCAGCCTCCTAAGGGCTGGCATGTTTGGGCTAACCCGCTCCAGGGCTCAGGGCAGAAGCAGCCCAGTGGTTGATAAGTTCTCAGGCTTTATGTGAAAGAGATTAATTTGCTAATCTTAAAAATATCACAGGTTGGCTTGGGGTGGGGGTGGGGGCAGGGCTTGTCAAGTACTCTCCTGGGCGGGGGTGCTGGCAGGGGCCATTTTCACGCTGTCCCTCTGTCTTGCTAAAGTTGGTGGGTGCCATTTTTATTTTTATTTTTAACTTTGGATTTCTTTTGCTTTCTGGGGGGTGTGGAGGGCACTGTCTCCCAGCTCTTCCTGACACACTCCACAGTGGCAGTATCTCCTGGAAGGGAGCTTCTACACGCATCTAGAGCCCTGGGTTTTGCGGCTGCAGCCCAGGATGTGCCCACTGACCACTTGTCTCCGGAGGTCAGAGCAGCAGACCACCACCCCAGGGCACTGCTCACATAGACTGAAACACAACCCCAGTCTTTCTGAGGAAGAGGCCACTTTGCATGTCCTGGAGCTTGCCTTAACGGCCAGGCCACATCTCTGTCTTCCTCTCTTCCTAACTATCTCAACATCCCCGAATTGACACCACTTTCATTTTATTTGTCTTTCTCTGATTTCAAAGGTTTCATAAAGTAAAAATTACCTATTTCTGCTTCCATGATTTCATTTCTTTTCATCCCAATGTTTAATAAATTTTAATTACATCAATATGTACAGTATTAATTATATTGATAATATAAGAATATACTTGAAAAGAGCACTTACGGATATAAAAGTTAATAAAAATAAAATCACCAATAATCCTACTGTTTAAGAGAGAATTTCATTCAATTTTTCTGCTAGGTCACTGGTCATTTAAAGTTTGAAAACACTTGCCTGCAAAACTTCTGTGCCTGATGACTTTTTGGAAGCAGTAGTGAAACCTTTTTCACTTTCTAACATGATTGTTTAGATTTTAAAATTCCTTTCAGGTAAATTTTGATAATTTATGTTTTCCAAAAAGTTAATCTTTTTTATCCAGATTTTATATTTTTTGTAGTATTTTCTTTTTAGAAATAAAAATCTCCACAGCTGTGTTTATCATACTTTCCTCCTTGTTAGTACTGTTTATGTTCATTCTCATTTAGCTTTGTTTTTTCATTCAGAGATGAATCTTTTTAGGTGGTCTTTCCAAAGAACAATACTTATATTTGTGTATGAATTTTTTTTTTCCTTAACATTCCCTTTTTCTTTCTTTCTTTCTTTTTTTTTCCATTTATTTTTATTAGTTGGAGGCTAATTACTTTACAATATTGTAGTGGTTTTTGCCACACATTGACATGAATTAGCCATGGATTTACATGTGTTCCCCATCCTGATCCCCCCTCCTGCCTCCCTCCCCATCCCATCCCTCTGGGTCTTCCCAGTGCACCAGCCCTGAGCACTTGTCTCATGCATCCAACCTGGGCTGGCGATCTGTTTCACCCTTGATAGTATACTTGTTTCAATGCTATTCTCTTAGATCATCCCACCCTCGCCTTCTCCCAGAGTCTAAAAGTCTGCTCTGTACATCTGTGTCTCTTTTTCTGTTTTGCATATAGGGTTATCATTACCATCTTCTTAAATTCCATATATATGCATTAGTATACTGTATTGGTCTTTATCTTTCTGGCTTACTTCACTCTGTATAATGGGCTCCAGTTTCATCCATCTCACTAGAACTGATTCAGATGAATTCTTTTTAATGGCTGAGTAATATTCCATGCTGTATATGTACCACAGCTTCCTTATCCATTTGTCTGCTGATGGGCATCTAGGTTGCTTCCATGTCCTGGCTATTATAAACAGTGCTGCGATGAACATTGGGGTGCACGTGTCTCTTTCAGATCTGGTTTCCTTGGTGTGTATGCCCAGAAGTGGGAATGCTGGGTCATATGGCAGTTCTATTTTCAGCTTTTTAAGGAATCTCCATACTGTTCTCCATAGTGACTGTGCTAGTTTGCATTCCCACCAACAGTGTAAGAGGGTTCCCTTTTCTCCACACCCTCTCCAACATTTACTGCTTGTAGACTTTTGGATAGCAGCCATCCTGACTGGCGTGTAATGGTACCTCATTGAGGTTTTGATTTGCATTTCTCTGATAATGAGTGATGTTGAGCATCTTTTCATGTGTTTGTTAGCCATCTGTATGTCTTCTTTGGAGAAATGTCTGTTTAGGTTTTTGGCCCATTTTTTGCTTGGGTCATTTATTTTTCTGGAATTGAGTTGCAGGAGTTGCTTGTATATTTTTGAGATCAATCCTTTGTCTTTATCCATTTGCTATTATTTTCTCCCATTCTGAAGGCTGTCTTTTCACCTTATAGTTTCCTTTGTTGTGCAAAAGCTTTTAAGTGTCATTAGGTCCCATTTGTTTATTTTCGCTTTTATTTCCAATATTCTGGGATGTGGGTCATAGAGGATCCTGCTGTGATTTATGTCGGAGAGTGTTTGCGTATGTTCTCCTCTAGGAGTTTTATAGTTTCTGGTCTTACATTTAGATATTTAGTCCATTTTTAGTTTATTTTTGTGTATGGTGTTAGAAAGTGTTCTAGTTTTATTCTTTTACAAGTGGTTGACCAATTTTCCCAGCACCACTTGTTAAAGAGGTTGTCTTTTTTCCATTGTATATTCTTGCCTCCTTTATCGAAGATAAGGTGTCCGTAGGTACGTGGATTTATCTCTGGGCTTTCTATTTTGTTCCATTGATCTATATTTCTGTCTTTGTGCCAGTACCATGTGTATGAATTTTTAAATGGAAATTTAATATATATTCCTACAAGATGGATTATTGGGTCAAATGTTTTAAGATTTTTAGTATTCTTGAGATACACTACAAAATTTGTTTCTAGAAAGCTCATAAGACTCATGTGCAGTCTTTTTTATTTCTCCCTTTCACAAATTGGTCATAGTGACCAATTATACCTCAATAAAATTGGAAAAAAATAAAAATAAATAAAAAACAGACTAGGGTCATATCATATGATTGTTCTAAAATTACTTCATCTCTTCTTTTTAACAGGAGTGTAGTGCTTCATGGGAGAAGGAAATGGCAACCCACTCCAGTGTTCTTGCCTGGAGAATCCCGTGGACATAGGAGCCTGGTGGGCTGCTGTCCATTGGGTCGCACAGAGTTGGACACGACTGAAGTGACTTAGCAGCAGCATAATGCTTCATTCTGTGGATATACCATATTTTATTCAACCAATGCGTTATTGCTCTGGTTATCAATACTGCATAAAAATGACTCCAAAACTTAGTCATGTGAAATACCATTTTGCTGCACTCACTCTGTGGGTTAGGAATTCAGACAGAGCACAGTGGCTTGTCTCTGACACATGATGTCTGGGGCCTCAGCTGGGGAGAACTAAGAGCTGAGGTGACTCAGTAACTGGGGAGTGAAATCATCAGTAGACATTTTTACTTACATGCCTGTTGGCTGATGCTGGCTCTTTACAAAGCACCTACCTCTGCATGTGGTCTAACTTCCTTGCAGTATGACAGTGAGGGTGCAGTTGGACTCTTTACATGGTATCTGAGCGCTCTGACGCTGAGAGTCCCAAGAGAATCAGGCAGAAGCTGCACAGCCTTTTCTGATGAATAGTAGTCAAAAGCCTTCCTTGATTTCGGGAGAGGGGAATCTAGACCCACCTCTTGATGGGAGAAGAGTCAAAGAATTTGTGGGTATGTTTTAAAACCACCACACCTGTTACAAACATGTAGACTGTCTATGGCTTTGTTCATTACAACAACATAACAATGAAGATGTACATATGTATATCTGTGTGCACACAGCAAGGATTCCTGCAGAGTGTTTCCCACAAATAGGGCATGCACATTTAGAATTTTGATGAATGTACTTCATAACACTCCTATAAGAGATTACCAAATTTATGCAGCCTTCAGCACATGAAAGAGACTATTTCCTTATCCCTTTTATAACACTAACTTATACTTGAACATATTTCCAAGAAAAAAATATTTTTCTATGAAGGAGTTTTTAATGGATGACTAATTTTCCATATAATGGTATTTTACCACTCTCATTGCATGTTTAGATTGTTCTTGATTTTTCAGAACTTGATGATGTATATTTTGTAAGTAATTTGCCCACTTTTAAAAAATGAAATTTCTTTATTTGGCAATGCTGGGTCTTAGTTGTGGCATGTGGAATCTAGTTCTCTCAAACCCGGGTCCCCTGAATTGGGAGCAGAGTTTTAGCCACTGGAGCACCAGGGGAGTACCTGTGACTTTCTTGTTTCCTAAGGACAGAATCTTAGAAATGGAATCTCTAAGTCAAAATTTATTCTCCTTTGTAAGCCTCCTGATGTGAAGTGAAAGTGAGAGTGTTAGTTGCTCAGTCGTGTCTGACCCTTTGCAACCCCAAGGACTGTAGCCTGCCAGGCTGCTCCGTCCATGGGGATTCTCCAGGCAATATACTGTGGTGCGTTACCATTCCCTACTCCAGGGGATCTTGACATCCGAGGATCAAACCCGGGTCTCCCACATTGCAGGCAGATTCTTTACCATCTGAGACACCAGGGAAGCCCTAAGCCTCCTAATATGTATCGCCAAAATATCAAACATTTATGCCATTTTACACTCTCATCATGCTCTTTTTGTTAGGCAATGTTCCTCAACAGAGGGGCACTTTGCATTTTATAGTGTGTAACCTGAAGCACATTTCACTACAAATTCCCAATGTGAATTCAGAAATCACATAGAATAACTGTCTAGTTGTAATTCTGTATGAATGAGATGTTTTGATGAATGCAGTATCTCTTTGATGAGTACCATGTGTTTAAAAAAATTAGAAAACTCAATACCTAGACTACACTACTATAGTTACATTTCAGAATGATGTTTTGACATTATTTTCTTAGGTAGATAGCTGAAATGAAAACATGTAACATTTGAGATGGCTTTATATAATATTTATAAAGCAGTTTAACACCCTCTTACACAGTCTCCTAAAAGTGTTTCTCTTAGCACTAGGGGTCTGAACAAAAATTTTTTGTAAAACTACTGGAAACTACTTTCTTACTTTTTTGTAAGCTTACTTTCCCAGTAAACTACTCTACTTCTGTCCATCAGTAAGTGCTATGTATTATATTTCCTTCTTTGTCCTGTTTTTTAGGATGTTCATAACTAAGTTTTATCCAACTACTATCACATTCTTTTTTCTTTTTTTAAATCACATTCTTTAATCAATATTTTTATAAATACAAATTTTATTTTCTTCTACTTTATTTTTATTTCTGTCTCTTTTTTGGAATGTTTGGCTCTTGCTACAACTAATATACCCTCAATAACTTTGAGAAGATGGAAAGGGAAGTTCTAGTTTTAAATCAGTTGATAAAAATTACATCTTTAATCATATAGGTGATTTGGAGGTTGGGCTAGTTATGTATTAATTTTTGTATTAGTATGACCTCAGAGCAATTTAAAAATTAGAGTGTGAGTTATTTTGCTCTTCGCCTTTCTGTGCCTAGCAAAAGAATATAGAAATTTAGAAATAATCAAAGTCTTTATTTTAGGCTTAATCTAATTTTGATTTCATAAACTGTATTTAATAAAACATCTAATGGATTCTTTTACAACTCAGAACTAGTGTAGAAGGGTTTTTAAAACAATTTTATTGGAATATAATTGCTTTACAATGTTGTGTTAGTTTCTGCTTTACAATATAGTGGATCAACCATACGCATACATATATCCCCTCCCTCTTGGGTCTCCCTCCCACCCTACCCCCATCCCCCGCCCCAGGTCATCACAGAGCACAGAGCTTCCTGAACTATGCAGAAGGTTACCACTAGCTATCTCTTCTATACATGGTAGTGTATATATGTCGATTACAACTACACATTTTAATATCTTGCATTTATCATGGTGATAGATCTAGCATCCTTAGATTGACATTCTGAAATAATCTGTCTCCAATTCTGTAGTTTTGAAGCATTATTGTGTTTAGAATTTTATCTTTCTAGTACATGTGTTAGCTTGAAGCAGACCAGGGTCTGCAAGAAAGGCAACATCAGTCCCACAGAATGAAACCCAAAGTGTTTGTAAATGACTGTTGCTTTCAGCCCAGACTAGTTCAGCTGGATTTAAGAAGACATAACCAGTATCTCTTGATTCTTTTAAATTCTGATTTTTTTCCAGTGTTCCTCCAACTAAATTAACCTAGAACATGGAAGTCAGAAATGTTATGCAAACACTATAAAAACTTTATTTTGTGAGTAGGAAACAGGGGTAATGTGCCAGTCCTAAAAATGTTTTTGTTGGAATCAACAAGTGATGAAGAGCAGAGTTTTAAAACTGTGAGAAAAGGAGTGAGTGGAGAATAAGAATAATAAGAGAATAAGATATGTGAATAGGAGAGATTTTTATAGAGTGAAACTTGATTCAAAATTAAAGAACTGAAAAAAAGCCAGGACCATTTTGAACTTAATAGAAATGGTCAGGAAAACAGTGATAATTTTTTTATTATATTTGGATAACCTGGTATACAAAAGACTATTCTTGCAAAGCTGACAAATTTTTGGAATTTTCATAAGCTAGTTATATAAAATCATAGGCTAGGGTGTTTCAGGAATATACTTAGGTGAAGTCAGAGATTACATAACAATTTTTATCTCACTTTAAATTTTATCATCACTTGACAAAGATTGACTTTCTTTATAAATCTGGTTCCACATTTCTCCAAATGACATTGAGAAATTCTAACTCCTTAGAATTTTATTTAGATTCATGTTTCTAGGATTAAATATGAGAATGCTAGGCTAAATGAAGGACTTCACTGACTCTTTAAAGTACTAGTGTGAATTATGAAACTCCCACTTGGTGATACAGTACTGTTTTTGTCTTAGAGCATTCTGATAGATTTGTGTTGTCTGGAACACAGTTTGGGAAATAGCAATCTAGTTTACTATTGGTCATGTTCCTATTGAATTAGACCCCATTATCATCTTTCCATAGTTGTAATTCTCCTTTCCATCTTCTCTCAGTATTGTCATTGATTTCCGATTTAATTCCCTTGTAGTCAGAGACCATACTGTGAAAGACTTCAGCCTTTTGAAATTTACTGAGACACTTTTATGACCCAGCATAGTGTCTATCTTCATTAATATCCCATCTGCACTTGAAACTGATATGTATCATGTGGTTGTCGATTATATGGTTTCTAAATATTCATGCAGTCAAGTTAGTGGATAATGTTGCTCAGCTATTACACATCTTTACTAATTTTTGTCTAGTCTTAAATGTGTCCTATTAATTATTCAGAAAAAAATGTTAAAATATATATCTATGTTTGTGGAATAGTCTATTTTTTCCTCTAGTCTGTCAGTTTTTGCTTCATGTATTTTGAAACCCTAGTATTAAGCATGGAAACCTTTCTTATTATTATACATTTTTGGTATTATTATTATTATACTCTCTTTATCATTATATAGTGTCTTTGTCTTTTAACTGGGATGTTTAGTCTATTTATATTTAATATAAGTATTGATATGATTGGATTTTGGTCTTTAGCTATTTATTTTCCATTTGTCCTATCTGTTTTTTAATTTCTCTAATTCACCTTTGTAGATTTTTTAAAATCTTTGTTAAATATTTTTCAGTATTCCATTTTCAGTATTTAGTCAGTGTTTCTCTATTAGCTCTTCAGTTTTACCCTTTTATAGTTTTTAAGTGGCTTCTCTAGGAATCACAATATATATTCTCAATTTATCACAATCTACTTTGATTTAATATTATGGCACTTCATGAAAAAAAAGTGAGAATTTTGTAACCAGTATTATTCCATCTTCCCACTCCTCTTCCTTTTAACTCATTATTATTAATATTTTATCTACAGTACATACACTATAAGCCCCATGATATGACTACAAATGTATGAAATAGTATTCATCCAAGGTTATTAATTGCAGCATTGTTTACAACACAAAAACAAAAGAAACAACCTAAATTTCTATCAGTTAAGGACTGGTTTAGTATTCTTTGGTACATCACAAAATGGGATACTATGCAGCCTGATATAAGAATGACAAGGTTCTTTTTGTACAAATGTCAAATGACCTCTAGTTCAAAGAAAAAACAAGCATAGATCAATGAATGTAATATGCTAGCTTTTGTATAAAAGTGAAAAATTACAAATAGGCATTTGTATGTGTATAAAGAAATACTTGGAGAATGCACAAATCTACTAAAGTGTACTAACTGTAAATAATTATAGAGAATAGATATGAGGAAACAGGAAGCAGTGAGATTCCTAATTATATTCATTTGATTTTTGAAATACCTGAATATATTTACTATCAAATTAATTTTAAAGCAAAATGAAAACATTTGGATTGTGTTTAGCTATAAAGCAAATACATCATTTATTTAAATATTCTGTTCATTCATAGTTGAATCAAGGACTGTGACTAAAGATGACCTTGTGCTGCTTAAAGTATGTGCCATGTAGCTTTCCACTTGCTTTTCTATTTTAGATGAAAATGAGCATGTTCTCACACGCCCTCTCTTCCATCTTTGCTTTTAAATAACCCATCTTTGTATCCCAGCTTTTTATTCTCGCTTATTCTCTCTCAAAAGAAAATAAATGGTTGATTCAGGAAATGAATACACCCAATTATTGAAGGACATAGATTTACTTGGGGTTATAAAATTTTGTCAATTGCCAGGTCTTTTACTCCTCCGACTCTTTAACATTTTTTGAATAAATTGTTCTTTTGTATATTAGGTTAGCAAAAGAGTAAATAAGTACTGAGAAACATGTCTTTTCTTATGACTAACTTAAATGGATTACTGAGAAGAATGCTAGTTTGTGTGTAAAGTCTTTCCCTTTGATTTCAGCCCTGCACCTGGCACTGTGAGCTCAGGTTATAATGGAGTCTTGCATCAGAGAAACATACAAGATGAGCAAAGTCTGGGTAAAAGGAAAAAAAAAAAAGATTAAAGGTTTGGGCCATCAAATGGTGGTGAAACATAAGATGGTGGTGGTTGGGGGAAAGACATTCACATCACCATTAAAATACCTAAGAATATGTTTAACCATAAACTGGCAAATTTCCACTTCTATGCAAGTGGAAAATACAAAATACTAAACACAAAACATTACTGAGAATATTTTTCTGAGAAGAAAACCAGATAATTTTCAAATTTATTGACAAGTTTTGTGTAATGCCTATCAAAATTTGAAAAATATTCTTGTGGAACTTGGCAAATGATTCAAGATTCAATGGAAGAATAAATCTATCACATTTAAAAAAATTCCCAAAACACAAGATGGATTAATAGGAATGATTAATACAAGAATGATTAGATAGGGATAAAACAAACATACTGACATGTAAATGATAGAATCCACATGATGCATATAGGGTGTTTAGCATATAGTTCTTTGAACTGGTTTTGAAGTTTGAAAATTTTCCAAATAAAATGAGAAAAAATCTGGCACAGCTCCCTATTCTGATCACATCAAATCCAAATACCTGTGTCTGGCTTTTAAACTCAGAATTAAGAAGTTGTATGAATACCTGTCCAACTTCCTTTTCTACTGCTTTGTATTAAGCCCTGTTCTGTAGCCAAACTGACTTCTTCACTATCCCTCAGTTCTGCTGCAATCATTTTCTTTTTCACACTTCTGTTTCTCCTGCCTACGATGTCCTAGTATCCCCTCTTCACCCACCCCAATCTTGCCAGACCTCCACCCAGGTCCTGCTGAATTCAGCCTACCACTGGCCCACAGACCCTTATCTCCTGTTATCCTTATGATTCAATGCAAACTCTTCAATGCCTCACATTGTTTGCTCATTAAGTTCTGGTCTATTATTCTGGTCTATTAGCACTACTAAAGTGTGCTAACTATGAACAAATTATAGGGTGTGGATATGTGCTTAGCTGTGAAACAGATATATCATTTAAAAGTTCTGTTCATTCATAGTTGAATCAAGGACTATGACTAAAGGGAAAGATGGCCTTGTACTGCTGAAAATATGTGCCACATAACTCTCTACTTGTTTTTCTATTTTAGATGAAAATGAACATTTTCTCACATTCCCTCATCTCAAACTCATCTTGATGTTTCTTTGTGTTGCTTAGCATCTAGCATAGTACTGAGATGACTGATCAAGAATTGCTAGCTGACTGATGAGTAGTCAAGCATCACGGCCATGAATTCAATCATTAATGAATCAGTTTCCTTTGTACCTTTGTACTGTTTCCTCCTTTTCCTTGTCTTTGTACCTTTCCTTTTATTAAATATATAATAAAAGGAAAACTATATATGAAAAACAACTGAATTCTGCCTTTGAACTACTTGAGCATAGGAAAGGGTGTGGAGTGTGAAATGACTTACCAAACTTAATATTATCAATGGTGAGAAGTAGGAGAGCCTCAGCATTTGTAAAGGAACCTTCCCATTTGGCTGTGTGTGTGGCTATGAATTTAAATGTTTTACAACAACAATATAGCCTTACGTAACTTGCTTAAGTGTTTTAAAGGTTATGGGTAAGACTGACAACTTTTACTAAGGATATGTTTCTTTTCATTTAAGGCAAGATGGCTTCCCAGGTGGTTCAGCGGTAAAGAATCCACCTGCTAGCGCAGGTTTGATCCCTGGGTCAGAAAGATCCCCTGGAGAAAGAAATACCCACTCCAGTATTGTTGCCTGGAGAATTTCACGGACAAAGGGGCCTGGCAATCTACAGTCCAAATGGGGTTGCAAAGCGTCAGACAGTATTTAGTGACTAAAAAACAACCAACAATGTCATTTTAACATGAGCTTTGCAGAGATGCACGTTAATCAAGAGGAATAGTTGGCGTCTACAGTTAGCAAGGGCACTGCATAGTGCCATGGAAACATCTGATAAATAAAGCATTAGAAAGGACAATGTAATCAAGAATGGAACAGTTAAATTTGTTATTGCTTCAAGAGATTGATTGGGTTTCCCCGATGACTCAGACAGTAAAGAATCTGCCTGCAATGCAAGAGACCCAGGTTCAATCCCCTGGAGAAGGGAATGGCTACCCACTCCAGTATTCTTGCCTGAAGAATTCCATGGACAGAGGAGCCTGGTATGCTACAGTCCAGGGGGACTGCAAAGTCATACACAACTGAGCAACTAACACTTTTCGCTTTCACTCAGGAGACTGAAATGTAAGTACAATTGGGGGTAACAGATGTATGATTATAGATTGTGGTGCATTATTTTTAGAAGGGAGAAAAGTTTATTGATTGAAAAGAAAATAGTGGTCAAAGCATACTGTTAGAATGCTTGAAGGGAGAGAGGTATAGGCTGCCCCTCACCTTCTGTCAACAGCAGTCCTATTGTGCTGTATCCTTTGATAAATTTGGTATAGATTTCCACATTTTTCACATTGATATGGAAGTACAACTAATTAGAATGCATGTGGCTCTGTGGACTCTTTTCCCTAGAATATTAAGTTTTTTCTGCACAGAGGCTTTTCTGGTATTGAATATATTTTTTGAAGCATAACATATGTAAAAATAAACTGAAAGATTTTTTTTTGAAATTAAGATTTAGCTATATGTGAGCACATACATACAAAAATGCATTGTGGTTCAGAGGATTCAGTGCAATAATTATAGGAAATTGCTTGATAAGCTCTAAAGCACTACAGTGATTTGAAGGCATGGCGTTTGTTTTCACTTAACTGCTTTAGAAGAGGTTTTAGATATTCCAGACACATAGATTTCTAGATATGTATAATGGTGCCTTTAAACATTGTTATAATAAATGAATAATTTGAATTGGAAAAGTCTTAAACTCCTATAGAATATTCCTTAATTTTGGGGGCTCCTTCTTTTTCATTCTGGATAGTGATAATCTTTATTGTCCTAAACCCAAACTAGAAATGAGTTGTTGTTGTTTTTTCTCTCTCCACTATATTCATAGATATGTCTTTGGGTGTCTTCTCTCTGCTGCTAGTATTTATGAATTTAGACTGTTTTTGTTTTGGAAAGGTGATCTGAACCCAATACATTCCATAACTTTCATCTCCAACAGGTTCTAGACCAGCTCTCAAGGAATCACATACTTTAAATTTCTCCAGTGAAACATATGAATAGTCACACCAAGCAGATAACTAAAAATTATGCTACCTCATTTCAGCTCAGGGTAGATTTTGCCATAGAAGACTTTAGATCAGGTCAGGTATTGCTACCAAATCTGTTATTAAGGAACATTTTTTAATGCCCAGAACTTTAGGGCTTTAGAATTGAGGATAAAGAATTTTGGAATTCAGGTTAAAAGGTGGTGAGCCTGTTGTATAATGGTTTCCTGAAGGCTTGGAGCTACAGTTCTCCCATCTCCATGTCACCCCTTTTGTTAGCAAACAATTTCCACATTTTGTGCTTCTTCACCTCTGCTAACACTGCTCTTGGTAAAGCCCTGGGCTGTATAGTTGCAACCATCAGAGCCTCCACCTCCAACACTACTGGGTGTCCCACTGGCACCTGAGTGATCAGAGCTGCAAATTTGATTACATTTTATCTCACTAATTCAGTGGCTCCCCACTGCCCACAGGAGAGATTCTCAACATGAAAGTTTCCAGTTTAGGGCATCCCTGATAGCTCAGTTGGTAAAGAATCCACCTGCAATGCAGGAGACCCTGGTTTGATTCCTGGGTTGGGAAGATCCCCTGGAGAAGGGGATAGGCTTCCCACTCCAGTATTCTTGGGCTTCCCTTGTGGCTCAGCTGGTAAAGAATCCACCTGCAATGTGGGAGACCTGGGTTTGATCCCTGGGTTGGGAAGATCCCCTGGAGAAGGGAAAGGCTACCCACTCCAGTATTCTGGCCTGGAGAATTTCATAGACTGTATAGTCCATGGGTCACAAAGAGTCAGACACGACTGAGTGACTTCACTTCACTTCACTTCACTTCACTTCACTTAGGTGTCTTTGGCCCAACCCCCATCTATACAGTTCCACTCATCTGTTAACTTCTCTCGCCCCTTCACTCTCAGGGTAAGACTTACAGTTCACTGGACTTCCTTACTTTCCCACCTTTGGGCTCATCTAATATTTAAGTGCCCTTCCTTGAGGTCAGCTTGGTGAATTCGTCCGTAGTGTTTATGATGCAGATGAAACATGTCATCAGTGAAAGTTTCTCAGCCCTGTTGAATTAGAGCCTATCACCCGTTTCTTCACGTCACCAGTGTGGCTGGTGTTATGTTAGATTGATGCTGGCATAGCTCTGATGAAACTCTTGAGGATTTTATTGACCTGTCTGTGTTTCCAACTAGGCTCTGGTCTTCCTGAGGGCAGGGACCATGCCTCTATCATCTCTGTATTCTCAGCATCCAACTCAGTACGTCAGTGTGTTTTTAACAGTTAATTGAACAAATGGATAACTGATGTGCAGTCATACTTTCAGGTCAGTATTTTCTGAAAAGTATCTCAAGGACTAATTGTTGAATAAACAAGTTCTTATACAAACTTTAAATTCCTGGGTCCAATCCTGCATGCATGCTAAATCGCTTCAGTCGTGTCCGACTCTGCGATCCAATGATCTATAGCCCGCCAGGCTCCTCTGTCCATGGGATTCTCCAGGCAAGAGTACTGGAGTGGGTTGCCATGCCCTCCTCCAGGGGATCCTCCCGACTCGTGAATGGAACCTATGTCTCTTAGGTCTCCTGCACGGGCAGGCAGGTTCTTTACCACTAGTGTCACCTGGGAAGCCCTATACAATGATACTTGAGGAAAAAAAAATCACCTATTCTTCTGAATAAAAAGAAATCTGTGCCTGATTTCCCCTGTCAGAGGCTGATGAAAGCCCAGTTTTGTCACTGATGCTGGGGGACAAGAATCCTCTTCCTTTCGGAGAATCCAAAGTTCACAACTCAGAAACCGCAAGATGTTCGTGTCTGCGCTGTGCAGTGGGGGTCGGCTGGGAGGTTGTCTCCCTCCGTGTCAGCATCAGGCCTGCGGTTCTTTCATCAAGGCGCCTGGTTTTCTGTTCTCTGCCCTTCAGCAGCAGCCTGACAGAGGCCTTACTTCTTCTCGCTTGTACAAGTGCTCATCCCTTTAGTTCCCCGAGTCTCAGGGAAACCTTGGCATAGGCCGTCACCTTCAACTGCAGTTTGAAGTGTTGGTCCCCAGCCTCTCTGCATCTGATGAGACATGCCTCAGTGGATTAAACAGCCCTGTGGGCCAGCCCCCTCTGGAAAGGAGCCTCAGACCTTTAGAGACAGATGCAGGTAAGAAAAGGAGATGTCCTCTTTTTAAGTCCACATTGTTAAAAGAACCCCAAATTACAGTAGGTTGGTTTTCTTTTCCTTGATAACTCACCCTATTATATGAACACCAAGGGAAAACTAACAAGAGGATAGGTTAGTTTCACAGGCTGTCAGACTCGTCTGTAAATTTTGCCTATGGTTTTTAAACATATTTTTATTTGGCTGCATTGGATCTTAGTTGCAGCATGTAGGATCCAAATCCCTGACCAGGGAATCAAACCTGGCCCCCTGCACTGGGAGCGTGGAGTCTTAGCCCCTGGATCACCAGGGAAGTCCCATAATTTGTTCACTCTAAAGGTACCTTCAGCTTCATTTCTGTCCCTCTTTCTGTGGGATATAGTCAGGTAGGTCCTCCTAACAAGCAGTGACCTCTTTGTTCTTTAGCTAGTAATGTTCATGTCATCACATGTTCTGCAATAGGCAAAATCCCATTCAAGGCTCTACCTCTAATTCTCACAACGCCACAAGACATTATCATCTCCATTTAACAGATGAGGCTTTCAGAGGTTGAGTAATTTCATTTTTTTCCTTCATTTTTCCAGTGTATTCACTGCAGAGGCAGACTTGGAAGCAATATCTATGTAACTCTTAAGCCTATGAAATTTCAAGCATTTTCCTAAATCTTTTAGCATGTGATTTAAAATACAACCTTCCCTTAGTAGCCTTGCCATGCACTTTAAATCATTGCAGAATTCACTAACACAAGGTTCCCAAGCTCTGTTATGTAAATTCTTATTTTTGTGAACCTAAGGAATTCTTTTTTTTTTTCTTTTCCATTTATTTTTATTAGTTGGAGGCTAATTACTTTACAGCATTGCAGTGGTTTTTGTCATACATTGAAATGAATTAGCCATGGATTTACATGTATTCCCCATCCCGGTCCCCCCTCCCACCTCCCTAGGAATTCTTAATTCTCAACCTCAAACAATTCTTGCTGCATGGCAGGGGGAAATATTTTGTTAGCTTATTTTTCAGTTCAGTTCAGTTCAGTTGCTCAGTCGTGTCCGACTCTTTGCGACCCCATGGACTGCAGCATGCCAGGACTCCCTGTCCATCACCAACTCCCAGAGCTGCTCAAACTCATGTCCATTGAGTCAGTGAGCTTAATTTTTACTAATGTCTTATAGTTAATTCTCTCATTTTTTCTCAGAGTTTTGGTTTATAGATAATCACATCCATGCTCTTCTCTACTCACAGGTATAAATTTGGCATCTGGCTGAGGGCGGCAGCTCCATGCATCATTTTGTGACTTTTTTCTCTTAGGTAATTCTTCAAAACATCAGGGGACAGATGGTTGGAGGACTATGTCAGCCCAATGACATGAATGTTTCTAATTCAGATACTAAATGACTTTCTCCTTTCTGAGGCTTGGCAGATTTTTCCTCCTGAATTGGTGTAATTTTCTTTAGATTGTAACATGGCTATTTTAATCACAATGCACTATGATTGCTTGTTGAGTTCATCAAATCATGATTCCCAGGGCAAGTGTTGGAGAAGCATCATTGAGCTTAGTTTATCTCCTGTCCATTGTATTTCTTGAACTTCATATTTAAGCTTCTGTATATTTTTAGCAATGACTCTTTTGCAGATGGTGCCATTAAAGAAAAGTTGGCTGGCTAGCTTTTTGGTGACTTTCTTTAAAGTGTGAGTGTTCTGTTGTTATAGATTAGGCGACAGAGGATGAGATGGTTGGATGGCATCACTGACTCAATGTACATGAGTTTGAGTAAACTCTGGGAGATGGTGCAGGACAGGGAAGCCTGGCGTACTGCAGTCCATGGGGTTGAAAAGCGTTGGACATGACTGGGTTACTAAACAACAACAACAGATTGGAAATTGAAAATAGTTATCCTGGAAGGAAACAAAAAGTGAAGTAAGAAATGGGAGTGCTGTTTGAAAGAGACAACAACCCTTAGCAGAGTCAATAGATTCTCTCTTTTTTTTGGAGAAGGTTTTGACCAGACACAGTACTGACACTTCTTAGATCCTTGTGTGAAAACTTTTCTTCTGTCCAGGGATCCAACAGGGAAACACTCTGCATCACCCACCACAGCTGGTTGGATTGGGGCATCTGGTCAAACTCTGGTGAAAAGCCTGTAAGAGAGGCTCAGAACAAAATCTCTGCCCCGACAGGGAGAATCTCGACCAACCCCCTCACCCTCTATTAGAAATCTGAACAGAGGAGTATGGAAAAGACTAAGTAATAAGAGGCAGGTGTAGAAGACAAACGTGGTCATGGTTGAGCATGAGTGAGGATGTGAAAAGGAAGGAGAAAATGAAGGAAGTAGGAGCTGGAGAAGAAAGAGGGGGCATAGAGAGGAACAGCCTGGGAGGGAGCAGCTGAATCCCATGGAAATGTGGGGGAACTCGGTCCTGTGTAACCCCAGGCAGCCCTAGGTTTGGCACAGAGCTGGCTGTGTTTTTCTTTCTGGGCTTCTGAGGGGCCTCTTTGACATCAGTGATTCCTGCTTGCACGTTCCTGTGTTTATCCTGATCATAAATTCCTTTATTGATCGAGGAACTTGATGGAGATGTTTCAACAAATTAGCAGATCTAACACTCATTTTAAATAGCATCTTCCCCCTTCAGGTTTTATTTGTTAGTGCAAGAAATAGAATGGATAGATAAGAAAGTTATTTCGGGGCATAATTTTACTGAATGAAAGGCATAGGGTTTATTTGTTTTCCCCTTTAAGAGGAACTTAATGTTATATTCTGCAGGCATGAAGGTGAACCAAGAGAACAAACAACAACCCACCTATCATGATAGTATCATGTAAGATCAAGAACCATCATTTATAGAGAGAACTAATCTTGTTGGTGGTGAACTGTCCTTATGGGTTAAAATTATGTTTATTCAGCAAAGTCTAATTTAACCTGTATTGTAAGTTAGGTACTTTGGGAAAAAACTGTGCCTTTGCAAGGTTCAGTTCAGTTCAGTTCAGTTCCTCGGTTGTGTCTGACTCTTTGCAACCCCATGGACTGCAGCATGCCAGGCTTCCCTGTCCATCACCAACTCCCGGAACTTGCTTAAAGTCTCAAGGTTAGAGTTCTGTTAAGCTTCATTTTTCAGTTTAACTTAGGCCAGGTAGATTCAGGCCTGATGGTGATATGCTCCTGTATTTTTGTTTAAGTTTTTATTTTACTATATTTTTTTGGCTGTGCTGTGTGGCATGTGAGATCTTAGTTCCTCAACCAGGGACTGAACCCATGCTCCCTGCAGTGAAAGCACAGGGCCCTAACCACTGGACAACCCCCACTCTTGCATTTTTGAATTAGGGACGAAATAGAGCAAATAACTGAGAATATGCATATTGATTCAAAGTCTGACTCTGTTAGTTACTATGTATGAGCTGGGGCATGTCACTTAATCTCCAGTTTCCTTATACACAAAATGCAGATGATGGTAGCATTAAGCATATAGTTTTGATCTTATGAGAATTAAATAAAATGATATATTAAAGACCTAACACAATACTTGGCTTTCAATTAGGGCTCAAATACATAGTTATGAAGTGTGTAGTCTGTATTGCTGTTGTTCAGTCGCTGAGTCATGTTGAACTCTTGCAACCCTACGAACTACGGCCAGGCTCCTCTGTCCATGAGATTTCCCAGGCAAGAATCTGGAGTGAGTTCCCATTTTCTTCTCCAGGGGGATCTTCTTGACTCAGGGATTGAACCCACATCTCCTGCCTAGGCAGGAGGATTCTTTATCACTGAGCCAGCAAGAAAGCCCATAGTATTAGATGTAATTATTTTTATTGTTCTTGAATGGTCTAATTCAGAGATTGGTTAACCATAGCCAGTGGGATTTGTCTGGACCACACCCTGTTTCTGTAAATACAGTCTTTCTGGAAGACAGCCTCCTCCTCTCATTTGCTTATTGTCTGTGGCTCCTTTCACGTTACAACAGCAGAGTTGAATGGCCATGACAGTTTATATGGCCTACAAAACCTAACACATATACTATTTGACTCTTTACTGAAAATGTTTTCTGATCTTCGGCATAGTAGAAGCAGGAAACAGTACAAACTTAAGTCATACAGATCTGCTCTTGAATTCTGCTCCTTAGTTTGGTGAAATTGAGTTAATTTCCCTCTCGACTTAGTTTCCTCATTGGTTATGATGAGATAAATAGATGGTTGTTGGAATGTAAATAAATATTTACATCTGTATCTTCTTTCTGCTTTTCTCTCCTATAGTAAGGAAGGTAGGCTGAAGGTTCTGGGTTTAATTTCATTGTTTTCCCCCAAAATGTCAAAACATTGCTAATTTATCATTTATAGACACACCTACCTATCTACCTATAAGTGGGTAGTTGTACTTTATCTGAATTCTTAGAACCAAGAAGGACTGCTCAAAGCCATGAGCAATAGAAGCTGTTACTAAATTTAAATAAAAGGTATTCTTCTCCAAGGGGAAAATAGTTTGTCTTTCAAAGTCATTAAAACAAATTTCTTAAAGAACATAGATAAGTACACCCATAGGTTTAATATTTTATTTATATACTTAATATAAATTGAGATAACTTGCTATTTGCATCATGATTATCATTTGAACTCCTTTTGAGTGGTCTTAATGGGTTTCTGGACTCGATCTGATCTATCTAGTGAATGGGTAGTGGACCAACTGTGAGTAATAGCTTCTACCTTCTACTTCAGACAATTTCAGGGATGAATTAACCATAGTTGAGTCCTCTGGTGATTATATTTGAAGGCTAAGTATAACATACATTTTCATGCAAATCACTCTTCTTTCTCTTCGGTCTTGTTTAGTTTTCCTAAATGTGTCATACTCAAATCATTCATGAATAACTATTTTCTGTTTTCCTGCTAATTTAGAAAAAAACCATCATCTCATTTTTAGAAATTAAATACTTGTAGATATGTCTCATTTTAGAGGTCAGAGAGGCAAATTCAAATTATCAAATATGTGCATGCTGAGCAAATTAGTTTTAATTTTTATCATTGTTTTAAATTTTTTTCCTTTTCTTTAAAAAAAAAATCTTCTTCATTTGCTTTTCTATGTTGACTTGATTCCCATCTTTCAGATATTCTTTTTTTATATATGCTATTGTGAACCATGAGTCTTCTAATGTAGATTTTAGTAGTGGAAACTGCAGATAGTGATATAGAGCATTTTATCTAATTTTAATGTTTTCCCTTTAAAACTAATTTCCAAATGCTGTTTAACACTTTTACCAATGGTGGTGGCATTGCTTCAGGGGACCTTTGTCAGATGCAGTCTCACGAGGGGCATCCCTGGGTAGCTGTGTCAAGTTATCCACATGTTATTTAGGCCAATTTTTGACAAAGTTAGCAAGTTCCACAAAATCAACATAAATTTTATAAAGAAGGCAGGATAATTCTTCTTGAAATGTCTTATTTCTATTGTTTTTTTTAAAAAGTATTTCCCTTCCTAGTCTTATCATACTTAGTGATGTCTTAGATATAACTTGCACATAGTAGACCTCGCTAATAAGCCTGTTGAGAGAGTAAGTGAGTTTGCAACACTGGTATCTGAACTTGATTTAAATATTTATTTAGTGGTATAACCAAATAAGGCACATAGTCCGTAAACCAATGGACCCTTCTTAGATCCATTGTTCATATAAGGAGAAAAGTAGAGATTGGGAGGCCTGAATCCCATAGCTGACTTGGATGCTACTTGGTCAGGTGACCTTGGATAATTTATTTAAATTTTCTGACTTTTCATCACCGATTCTGCTAATAAAGAGCCTGAACTGCATGGTGTCTAGGCTCCTCTGGCTCTTAAATATATTGACTATGTTTCTTTCTGTTCTTTCCATTTCAATACTTTAGATTGATCACTTAGGCTAAATAAATAGAACTCATACAGAAAATTGGGCTAAACAAATGGAACTTATACAAAGAATTTCTCTTTTACATATCCAGACTATAGAGTTTTTTTTTTTTTTTTTTTTAGGTCTTCTACAGCTCCTGCAGGAATGATAATGACTGTCCATAACTGTCTTGGCAGAGTTGAAAAGAATTATCTTCAGCGTGCTTCTGAGATCGATTCTGTATGAAACATGCATGCTGGTTGGAGGGTCTCAGGAATAAATTTAGATGTGATCATGTAGTATGAAGATATCTTTATTTTAAGATTGTTACTGACTATAATGATACCATTTTCTATTGAGGAAGCATAATGATTTTTGAAAGTGAAAGTCACTCAGTCATGTCTGACTCTTTGCGACCCCATGAACTATATAGTCCAAGGAATACTCCTGGCCAGAATACTAGAGTGGGTAGCCTTTCCCTTCTCCAGGGGATCTTCCCAATCCAGGTCTCGAACCCAGGTCTCCCTCATTATAGGCGGATTCTTTACCAGCTGAGCCACCAGGGAAGCTAACCATGACTAATTACCAACTGAATTAAACCCTTGATCAGGTGTCTTTGGTTCACCTTTGATTTCAGTTACCTGCATTGCACAGTTCCAAGTTGTCTCCTACTGCTGGTGGAATTGGGTCCTAATTGTCTAGAGTATCCTTGATACCATACCCTTAATTAGACTTTTACATCTTCCTTATTTCCTTCTGCTTCCTGGCATCATTTCGCACATAAACAGCCTGCATCCCAGTCCTTGTCTCAGCTCTGCACTTGGGGTCACCTCAACTAAGACAAGATCATCTGAATAGTAGCATACTATTACCTTTCAATATCTGGAGTCAATGTAAGATAGGAAGTACAAATCGTACTCTTCTCTAGAAGCCAGAATAAACACCCTTTTAAGACCTCATAATCTTAATTATAAATAAAAACTTAAATGACCTTGGCTCATTTTCAACAAAAATCTAGCTTTTAAAAAAAAGAGCTTTCTCTGCATTATGCATTCTGCATCTGTTTGGCCTTTGAAATTTTAACCCTTCAAGGACTTGAATAGTGGGAACATTTGTTTTTCAGGGAGCCTAGGGGCTGTTTAAAAGAGCAACTTGATATCTTGAAACAGCTAGAAACTACAAAAGAGGGGCCGACTTTGAGAAAAAAGGCCACAGCAGAAATCCTTCCTATTGATATCAGACTCTTGGTCTCATATCTTAGAAACTCCTGAAATCATTAACTTGATTTTTCTCATAAGATCCCCATATAAGAGTTAAAGCTTTTATTTGAAATTCATCTAAAGAATTTAAGAAACTGTGTGAATTGTGGGTTCCAGAATATTCCTTGCACAGGAAGTTATGGCTTGGTTCGTCAAAACCTTAACTGGATTCCCTAGCACTCAGAGAAGCATAGCCTTAGACTCTGCAAAGATCATTGACTCTAAGTATTCATTATACCCTTGAGGGAAAAGAGGCTTCAACTAAGACCAAGGACAGATATTAGCAGCAGATGTAGGTTTTCTGTCTCAGTCTTCTGCTCCAGTGGAATCACAGCAAGTCCTGAGGTTCCAACTGGATGTGAAAACTCCCTGTAACATTGATGGCTCAGGTGGACATCTGGTGTTATATATCAAAAACAAATAACAGAACCAAGACTTATGGGAATACCACTAAGGGAAAATGGGAACGCTATTTGTTTTTGCAAACTGACTACAAAATGATAAAATTTAGCATTTAAAAAATGATAAAAATTAACAAAGAAGTTCTGTTCTATTGCATATTTACTGTGAGAAAAGGAGTTATTTCCTGTCATGTCAATAAACAAGAATGTCATCCTCATCAGTGATTGCAGCGTTCCACCGTAAGCTGGTGAGCCCTGAGGAAACTCAGGAAGGAAAGAATACAAGCCATCTAGCAGCCATCAGACTGCAGCTACTCCCTATGTTGAGCCCTGAGGAAATTTCAGATGTGAAAACACAGGATACTGGCCCCAGATAGCTGAGGTGTGTACCAAAGGAATGATTTTAGTGAGCCCAGACTCTTGCATCTTCCAATACATAGAAAAGCACTAAATTCCTTAACCTGACGTATCTGCTTTCTTTGACGGTAATTTTTTGATGTTCCTGGTTACCTGCCCTTTGCTGCAAAACTCCTATACATCCTAACTCTTCCCCTCACCTCCTTGGAGCACTTTCTCGTGGCTATCTGAAATGCGGTAACCTGGGCTGCAGTCCTCATTCTGCCCCAAGTGAAACTTAACCTGCAACTCTCACATTGTGCAAATTGTTTTCAACAACTGGGGAAAATATCCATTAAGAGAAAGCTTAGTCACATTATACTGTTCTCAGTTTAGAACAGCACAGTTAAAGTCACAGATGCTTCTTTCAAAACTGTTGTTGTTACTGTGGATTAAAGCTCAGCATTAAGTTATAAAACTTTATATAAATTATGAAGTGTCTGAAGGCACCTGTTTTTCTGTGGATCATTTGAACAATACCCGGAGGATGTTTCTTGCCCTCAGGTTTCTTCCCGCATTGTCTCTCTTGTGTTTAAAATCTTTGCCTTTGGTTTATCCTCATGGTGGGCAGCTGAAGGGATCTGTGAGAGACAATGAGTTATCAGCTTGAGTTACTTATTTGTTGTTGTTTAGTTGCTCGGTCATGTCTGACTCTTTGCAACCCCATGGATGGTAGCCCGCCAGGCTCCTCTGCTATGGGATTTCCCAGGCCAGAAAACTGGAGTGGGTTGTCATTTTCTCCTCCAGGGGATCTTCCTGACCCAGGGATCGACCCCGTATCTCCTGCACTGGCAGGTGGATTCCTTACCATCGAGACACCTGGGAAGCCTGAATTCCTTGTTAGAATTACTTACTAGTGCTCCAGAAAAGAGGAGAAACTAGAGGGAATGGCGCATAATGTAAATAAGTTTTGATGTAAATAGAAAAAAACCAGTGAAGGGAATTCTCCACTATGGTAAGAACAAAACAGAAACAAATAGTTGTCAAAAATGAGAAGCATTCAAAAAAAGGACAGTAGTAGCTGTTGAATAATAATGTTGCTTAGCTCCCAGTTTTGTCTAGAATTTGCTCTGATGGTTAATAATGTATAGAGGCTTTTTTCTTTTTAATAACAACACATCTACAACATTTATAAGTATTTCATAGGTTATCACACACAGTCATAGCCATGATCTCATTTAAGCAACGTGGTTAGTTAGCCAAGACAAGTACTAGTAGTTCCACTTTAGAGACAATGAAATTGAGGCCCAGGGAATGACTTGTCCATGTTCAAATAATCAGTGCACAGACAGCTAAGATGGGAACTCGCATCTTTTGGTTCTAAGCCCAGTGTTCTTTCTCCTACACCAAACTGAGCAGGGGGCAGAGTTTCTGCTTCAGGGTCAGATGACCCAGGCTTGCACTCATCACTTTTGTTGACAGCTCTGTGACCTTAAGGCACGTCACTAACCTCTCTGAATCTCAGTTTCTCCATCTGTGAAAAAGAGGGAGTAATAATACATACCTGTAGGCTTGTGATGTTTCCATCAGGTGAAGCAAGCGAAGCAAACAACTTACTGCCTGGCAGTGAGATAGGTTCTCAATACATGGAGCTGGAAATACCTGGGAAAGATCCTTGCTACCCCTACTTCCCTGTCCCTACATTTAGAGGTGAAATGATGAATCAGAGCAACTTTCCTGTCTATTCAATGATACAGCATCTCTACTTTAAATAATTCTTGAAACTAGCTTGTGTGAAAATTGTGTGTGTGTGTGTATGTACCTATGAATGTCTTTGGGTACACCTGTATATGTGTACCCACAGGTGGGACCAGATATGGTGATGGAACATGGAGCATTTGTCTGCTACAGATAACTAGAAACTGGACCGTCACCATAAATCTAACTCAAGCGGAAGGGTCCTAGCTCTTGTGACTGAGCTCCAGAAGCATAGGCTTTGTACCCTCAGAATGCCTGGACGGTACCTGGAGCTCCAAGCCTGGTCACTTGGGAGGTTTCAGGCAACTTTCTTTAGCAGATACAGCTATAGACTCACAAAACTGCCTTTATTTTTGAGTATAGTTTATTTACAATTATTTATTCTTTCTCAAAATCGATTTAGCCTTGATTAAGATCATAACATAAAATAATCTTCACTCTATGTGTTCCATATGGCACGGAATAATTGAACACCTTATAAATACGTTTCATTGATGCACAAGTGGAGAAAGCACCCTTTGTAAAAGCAGTTACAGTGACTTAGTTGAATTTTTCTATGGTAGCACTTCAAAAAATGACCATGAGATGGTGCTGTGCCCAAGTAGATTAAGCATGTTTTAAACAGGTTTCTCTAACTATGACACTTAATTCTTTTCTTTAAATGTGGAAGAATCTACCATTCAACTTAAAGTGAAATAAGATTGGTCACTCTACTTTAATATTGACTAGGAATGAGTCTTTTAATCACAGATCCATAAATAAGTCAAGGACTGTTTCACTGGAGTAAGAGGTATGTTAAAAAGCCTTATTGGGAATTGCCTGGTGGTCCAATAGTTAGGATTCCCGTGCTTTTGCGGCTAAGGGCGTGGGTCCAATCCCTGTTCAGGGAGCTAAGATCCTGCAAGCTGTGTGATGGGGTGAAAAAAAAAAAAAAACACCCAAAAAACTTAGTAATCCAAAAGTCCCCAGACTTAACAAAGAGCCCAAAATTACCATTTTATTTAGGATCAATCAAGTATGTAAAAGGAACATTGCTTTCATCACCCTCATAGAATTGTGTTAGTCTTCCCACAAAATTAGGTCAACTTCCAGTTTATTTAAAGAGCTGACACCTCTGTTACATTTTAATCTGCTTTGACAGCAATGGAAGATCATAGAAACTTTAGAACATGAAATTCACATTTAAATTGACATGATACAAACATGCACACCTGTGTATATACTAAATGTTTTCAGTAATGAGTCTTGCTTTCCTCCATATAAATATATAAATATTGAATAAAGTGCATGGGAACATGTCTGTACAAGTATACAGATACATGTTTGTCTATATACACTTGAAGAGATAATTATGGAGAGAAAAACATACACATTTGTAATATATATGTAGTCAAAAGACATATCAGGCAGTATTTATGTTCATTCTGACCAAGATTGAGTATATGGGTGTAGAATCTGTAGTCTTTACTATATAACGAGATGTGCAGAGTTATAAACTAAGGCAAAATACATTAGAGCAGAGACTTTTAAAACTTTGTATCAGTTAGAATGGTATAATCATTAAAATAGTTCAGTTCAAATGGAGCCTAGGTATTAGCAGCTTACCATAAATTCTAGCTTTGAAAAAGACACCTTTCAATGTACTTAAAAGGACATAATTATTAATAGGATAGCCCTAAATGCATTTCCAAACTACACGATGGTATTTCCCACGTTCTTTATTTTCAAATAGAGTTTTTTTCCCAAATGTCGTAGAGCAGAAAACTACTTTTGATTCATAGAGAGGCTTCAGTATTGTAATAATATATCTAACATCTGTTCCAACAAGAAAGTGCAGTTTAACTTAGAGTAATGTAATATCAAGGTGAATTAACTGCTGTTCATCTCTGTCTCTTTAGCAAACTTTCCTACAAAATATTACATTACCACTTTTTTAGGGGTAGGGAGTCCAGCGTCAGTGAGTAATAAATGAGTTTGTTTTTAGGAAAGTGGAGCAAAAATTTCGCTCAGTATTTGGTTGGGCTCAATATCAGAGTTGGGGTCAAGGTTGAAGTGCGTATTCCTAAATTAATTTGCATATCTTGACCTTCAGTGGTATTTCTCCCCCTTCTTCATTTGGTGGGTATTCATGGGCAGCCAGTCAGGAAACTAACTGAGAAGACGACCCTCAGAGCAGAAACAAACCTGTTTCTGAGCCAGATGAGAAGGAAATAAATTGAACTGGTTCTCTAAATGTCTATTAATTACTATTTTTGATAAGGACCATTGTAATTAGGTTATTTTTCTTTAAAGGCAAAGATCTTGTTTTAATTATTTTTATAACTTTATACCTAGGGCATTTCGTCACATGTAGTGTACACTCAGTCACCAGTTGTGAATCCAAAACTGAGCAGTTTTAGTAAATAACATACATTGATCTGAAAGCATTGATTTACCTAATGGATGCCAACAGGAGGGTCACTGCGTTTTACAGAGTTGTCCTAAGACCCCACGGACTGGCATGCTGCAGTCCATGGAGTCACAAAGAGTCGGACAAGACTGGGCAACTGAACAAACAAACCTAAGACTCTACTGCTGTCAGTAGCCAAAAAACCTGAGTTTGTTCCTCAATCCTGACAGTTACATCAATACTGCTTTACTGCTCAGAGGAGCGCATGCACAATGCAGTCATTAAAGGGCAAGATACCAAACACTTCTACGGTGCTGTTTAGGAGAAGCAAGTTCTAGAAATGTATCTGGTAATGTCTGATTATCCTTTTGATAGGTTTACCTAGTAGAGAAAACACTAAACAAGACCACATTGGAAATTCAGAATAAAGCACAAGTAGTAGAAGAGAAAGCAGCAATAGTTACTAAATAACATTTAAAATCTTGTTCACTTCTGAGAGTTAACTCGAAGCACAGCAAATGCCAGCAGCTCTGTGAATATCTGAAAATGGCATCTATGGAAAAGCAGGAATGAAAAAGTTGTCAAGTATTTCTTTTAAGTTTCATAGCAATACAGATTTCACAACACTGTCCTTAGTGTCTTTTTGTTGTTGTCATTCAAAATATGTATCATGGTAAGTTTTAAAGAGAATTTTTCTTTATGTAAGAGGCCATTATATGTAACCAATATTTCACTATTTAGAGCTATTTTTATTTACAGCAAAAGGTACCCAACTCATGCCATCAATTAACAACATAGCAGCGAGGTTTCCACTTGAAAATAGAGGATAATTTAGATTTATTTATGGCCTCATTGTAATTATACAATAAAAGCTAATAACTTTAAAGACACATCATTTACAATGTTAAAAATAATATCATAAAGCTCACAGCTGAAATGCTGTCAGAATATTTTTGAAGTGCACGTTTTGTGTCATTGAACCCTGCTTTTCATTGACAGAATAAAATGAGGCATATAGATATTATTGTTGGTTCCACTAGACTGGCCTAATTTTCTCCAGTCTCCCAGTTTTTTCCCCTCCCAGAGAGGGAAAGCGGACTCCGTGTTGCCCTCCACGGTTGCTATGGCAACCAGTCCATCAGACACAGCTAACCTTTTCATTCACTGTGTTGCTACCGTCTGCAGGAGCATCTTCTGAATGCTCTTTTCCTAGAGCAACCATAGTGCAGTCATTATCTGTCGTCTTGTCATCTTTCTTCGAATTCTTTTTTGGTCCCATTTGGAGTTGACTGGACTTGTAGGCCAAGGCCGGAATAGTGTTCACTAAAATTAACTGCAATGGTTTTTTATTTTCCTTGTACTGACACTGAATATACCTGGAAAAGGCCGACCTATAGGTCTTATTGAACAGTGTATACACCAGCGGGTTGACTGCTGAGGAAAGGTAACCGATCCAAACGAACACGTTGAGCAGGGCTTCGATGACATCCCTGTTGCAGGACTCTTTGCAGATGACAGCCATGATGTTGGTGATGAAGAAGGGGCACCACATCACCACAAACAGGAAGAAGACGATGCCCAGCACCTTGCAAGCCTTCTGCTCATTGCTGATGGACTGCATAGTCCTCCTGCCGTAGGAGCCTGGCTCCCTGTGGATGGACCGCTGGAAGAGCTTTTCCGAGGACAGCGAGCTCTGAGGCAGGAAGCTGAAAGAAGCTAATTTGGTCCGTGTTCCAGGATCACTCACACACAAAGTGGCTTCTTTCTGGAGCGACTTGATGGTGAGAAAGTAGGTGATCACCATGATGGTTAAGGGAATGAAAAAGGCCACGAAAGAGCCAATGAGGACAAAGTTCTCATCCGCGAGTAAGCAACTCCCCTCCTTAAAGACTTTGGAATCGTCCTGGAGCCCAAAGACCGGGATCGGCATGGATATACCTGGAGATGGACGGAAAAGGAGCCACGATTATTAAGGAAGTGAGTATATGAAGGCAAGAGCATTACTGCCTAATGGTGGCTGTTAGAACAACGCTATATCAGCGTTGTTTAAAAGCTTAACATATACTTTCAAAGAGAATTAAAATTCCCTTGGACTTATCTGTTTCATTAAGTATACATTACATAGTTCCTTATATTTATATTGCCCTACATAGACAATCCTTTACTTATAAAGAAATAGCAATAAGTTAACTTTTCTTATGCTATGTTTTTCTGATTATAACGTTATACTTATTGATTGAAGAAGAAACAGGCTAAGACTGAGATATTAACTGAAGAAGAAACAGACTAAGACAAAAAAAATGACCAATGATGCCATCACTCAGAGATAATCATCATTAACAATTTGATGATGTTTATTTCAGATACACATACACACACCATGCACACACATTTAAAAACAAATTCAGATTCTATTTCATGTACAATTCTATAACCCTGTTTTTCACCTTATGCATCACGAGAATGATTTATACAAATAACGTCATAAAATTAAAAACTTAATGTATTTCTTTCTAGAAAATTAGGAAAATGAAAAAAAAAAGTAACAGGTTATGAATAATAACATGTATTCTTGCCAGTCAAGGCACCCATAATTTGCTTTTTCCATAGTTTTAGTTTTCCATTTACATCCATTACATCCATATATTTACATATATATACATATATATATGTATATATACATACATACACATATATATATATGCAGGCAATATTTTATGTATAGCCTTAAATCTCATTTAATGTTAAATCATAAAACTGCATCTATTTTTAAGCATTTTTGAAAAATATGATTTTCTAATGTGAATTTAAAGTAACTTTAACCTGTTTTGATTCTTTTTTTTTTTTTTAAAAAGATTTTTATTATGGAAAACTTCTGACATATACAAACACCACAACACAAAATCCAGCACAATGAGCCTATCACCCAGCTTCAACAATGATCAGCTGGAGGCCAATCTTGTTTCACCCATATCCCCACCTGCTGCAACCCTCCCATGTTATTTTGAAACAAATCCCAGACATCATATCTTTCAATATGTAAATATTTTAGTGTGTATTTATAAAAGCCATGCACTCTTAAAAATCCTGATATTATCATGATACCATTCCCATTCCTACATAGAAATTTAATATTTCTCTAATATTATTAAATACAGAGTGGGTATCCACATTCATAAAGTCCCATAAAAGTTATTATATATTTTTTATAATAATTTTATAAGTAAAGCATTCAGAAGGGTGGATTACAAACAAATTAGCAGCCACGGGCTTTTCTTATTGACAAACATAAGATTTGGGGACAGAATGAGCCAAATATATGGGAATTTGAGTCCATGGTCAAGTTGCCTTGTTACTCAAACTTGGGGAACTTTTAGAGTTGTTAGGTTCAGGCAGAGGAGGAGCAGAGGGGATAAAGGCAACAGTTGGCCTCTAATCACGCTAGTTTCTGTCCCATGATGTTATGACCAGATGGCCACCACCATCACTGTACAATTTTGGGGAAGTGGGAATGTCTTTCTTTACTGGTCTGGGAATGGTCAGGTCCGGAAATCATGTGTTTGTCATAAAGGAAGAATCAGGATGATGCAGAAAGAATCAAATATTCCTTTTTTTTTTAGTTTTATTTTTGGCTGTGCCGGGTCTTCATTGCTTTGCATGGGCTTTCTCTAGTTGCAGTGGGAGGGGGCTACTCTTCGTTGTGGGGCACAGGCTTCTCATTGCAGGGCCTCCCTTACTGTGGAGCGCAGGCTCTAGGTGAGTGGGCTTCAGTAGTTGCGGCACAGATTCGGTAGCCGTGGCTCATGGACCCTAGAGCGCCAGCTCAATAGCTGTGCATAGGCTTAGTTGCTCTGCATATGTGGAATCTTCCTGGAACAGGGATGGAGCCCGTGTCGCCAGCTTTGGCAGGCGGATTCCCATCTACTGCACCACCAGGGAAGTCCTCAAATGCTCTTTATAACTTAGTTTAAGGTTGCTTCCTTCGTGACGGGTAGAAACCACAGCAGCACCGCGGACAAAGTCAGCAAAAAGTTTCTATCTCCTGCCCATGTTTTCAGAACTGTATAACAGGGGGTGCCCTGGTCCTTGCTTCTGACCACCATTTAGAGTCTAGTAAGCAGTCACAAACCAGCCAACAACAGTTTCATTCTCCCACTATCCATGAAGAACTTCCGTTGAGTTCATCTCCATCCAACCAGGGATCGGACTGTCCTAACCTCACGTCAGCTCACACTGGCCATCCTTGCAAGGAGGGTACATCAGCTTGAGTTATTGCAATGCCGGACGCACATCTTCCTCAGGGACATTGGCCCTTATGGTCACAGGCTGAACTGACAGCGCCTGCCACTTGTCTGTGCAAGGCCATCCCAGGATTCTTGGAAGGTGGAGATAAATGACATCAGAACTATTCTTAAGGACACTCGATGTGCTTGATGACTCTTCATTTCCTTCATTCCTCTCTGTCCCTGGCCTGTTTCTGGGAACATGCTGTGGGCCAAGAAGAGATGGAAGAAATGTGGCTCCAACAGGAACATCCTCTGAGATTTTGGATACATACCAGTTTTGCTTATCCTTCAAAAACCTCTTTTTTAGAAAAAAATACTTATTTTTAACTGGAGGATAATGGCTTTACAATTTAGTGTTGCTCTCTGCCATACATCAACGTGAATCAGCCATAGGCATACGTATGTCCCCTCCCTCTTGAATCTCCCTCCCATCCTACCCCTCGAGATCGTCACAGGGCATCGGGTCTGAGCGCTCTGTGCCATGCAGCAAATTCCCACGGCGAGCTATTTTACACATGGTAATGTATGTGTTTCCATGCTACTCTCTCAATTTGTCCGACCCTCTTTCCCTCACTGTGTCCACAAGTCTGTTCTCTATGTCTGTGTCTCCATTGCTCCCCTGCAAGTTGAGATGCAGTTTCTAAGAAGAGTGTTTTATTTTTCTAGGTGTTTGCACTATCTATAGAAGGTGTTTCCTGTATTAATCTACATGATCTTTGTTAGTGTAGTTGTTCACTACTTAGAATGGATGCAACCAACATGCTTCCATGGATGTGGTGAGGATAAAATGAACCACAGATGCAGAGTACCCAGGACAGTGTTCAGTGCAAAGTAGATGTCCTACCAATGGGATGTAAACACAACAGCAGCATTTCCCCAGGATTATTCAGATTAAATACATTCACTTGATTTTTTCTCTAATTTTGTCATATTTTGCTTTGCTTGTATATTCTGAACTTCAATGTATGAAAAAGTGAAAGCTGCTCAGTAATATCTGATTCTTTGTGACCTCTTGAATTATACAGTCCATGGAATTCTCCAGGCTAGAATACTGGAGTGGATAGCCTTTCCCTTCTCCAGGGGATCTCCCCAACCCAGGGGTTGAACCTAGGTCTCCCACATTGCAGGCAGGATTCTTTACCAGCTGAGCTACCAGGGAACCCCAAGACTACTGGAGAGGGTAACCTATCCCTTCTCCAGCAGATCTTCTCGACCCAGGAATTGAACCAGGGTCTTCTGCATTGCAGGTGGATTCTTTACCAACTGAGCTATCAAGGAAGCCCACGTTAATATATAATAGATCTTAAATCTAAAGAAGTTAAAAAGACTTTCGGCTATTGGCTCTATAGTTAATAAATAATGATGTAATTATTATCTTCTGCGAGGGTGACAAAGGGTCTCAATCAATTTTAATTTTGTCCAGCTAGAACTGTTGATTGCTTCTCTAATGTGATGAATTACAGCCATTACGATTTGTCATGATACACAAATAAAATACCAACCATCCAAAAAAAGTGTATGGTTTTATTATTCAACTCTGAGCTGTGCATTTTCCTGATTAATACAGAGGAAGTCACCATCTTGAGAGCCTCTTGCCCTATTTGTTTGTGACCTGGTAATTTATGTAAGTGGCAATCTCAATTAACCAGAATATAGGATTGCTTAAGAGAACAAATTATTCAATCATTTGGAATTCAGATGTGTGTCCTTGTTTGGGGAGAAGACATTTTCTCTCTCTCTCATACACACACCCTTCCAGAATGGCCCAACTTCTGTGGTCAGGGAGGGAGAGGAACGATCACAGAAGCCGAGATTCCTCCATCAGCTGTCTGGGGTGAAGAGCTACTGTAAAGTGGGTGGGGCAAGAGGCACATGTAAGTCATCGACTGGGGGGGACCTTGGTTAGGAGGGACAGAATGAAGCTGCTTAGGTCTTTAAATGGCCATTCCTCTTTACCTGTAACAAAAACACCTTGAATGTTCTCATGTACCATTCTTTTCAGGGCCTCACTCATAGTAGGTGGTAAACAGGGTTTAGGGAGAGACTAACTATACAGTTAAAGTAATAGTCTGTAAAAGAGGGGGAGGAATTTTACGTCAAAGAAGCAAACACTCAGAGAGACTTTGTGGATACAATAAACAATTCAAAATCGCTCCTACCGAGAGAGGAAGATGCTGGCAGACAGCCAAGACTGTGGTCAGAGCCATTTACAGTGCTTTAATTTTCTGGTTGCTTTGTTTGATAATAGCTGCTTTTGAAGACCTGAGATCTCCTCTCACTTGAAATTTCTGCACATAACGCATTTTCCTTTATGAACAAACAGACAGTAGTTTGAGCTACTCTGCATTTTAATATATTTTTCTGAGGAGTGGAAAACAGCAAATGAAATTCAGTATCAGTATCAGATCCTCCTTGTGCATTGCTTATTTCTTTTTATTAAGACTAAGACAATGAAGTGAATAGGAACCTTAGATACCCAGGAACATGAAGGCTTTGGTTGGTGATCTTTCTTTTAGGGTAACCCTGTTTAGAATCTGCGTGTTGAGTTTGCCCCTCTGGTTAACATCTTACCACAGTCAGGGTGAATGGCCTTAACTCTGCAGCACTGACTGTGAAAAGCAAGCTTTATTCTCAGTCCTAGATTTTTATACTTTAATATCTTGGGACTGAAGGTATTTCTGAGACAGTGTTTCCTTGTGAAACAAGGAGCAGAGATTCTCTGATAGGGAGCCAGTGGGAATGCCCAGGGCCTCAAAGACCAAATTCTGGTTCATAGGTTTCTTTCTCCTGATACTACTCTTCCTTTGCATTTTAACACATGATGGTTTTTTTTTTTTTTTTAAGTAACAGGAATGGATTTACTAGCAGTTTGACATAAAGCACCACAAATGAAAACTGCAGGCTACTCATCATACTGTAGGGAGAGAGAGGTTGAATATATAGGCCAACCGGGGCTGGGACTTACCATCCTTCAAGTACAGAGCTTCTAATATAGCTCTGAGTCTGCTCAAGAGTTGCTGAATTCCTTATAAATTGATGATCTGCTGACAAGGCAGGTGTACATAACAGTGAAAGCCAGATATGCATATCAGTTACCCAGGAAATTGTATGTTTCTTCTTAGATAAATTCTGAATTTCTCTTTTTTTGCCCCTAAATAATCTTATTTATTGATTGATTGATTTTTGGCTGTGCTCGGTCTTAGCTGCTGCTTGGGCTTTTCCCTAGTTGTGGCGTGCAGGGGCTATTCTCTAGCTGCCATACACGAGTACATTGCAGTGGCTTCTCTTGCGCTCGGCGGAGCACAGGCTCCGAGGCGCCTGGGCTTCAGTAGTGGCAGCGCATGGACTTAGCAATTGTGGTTCCCGGGCTCTGGAGCCCAGGTTCAATAGTTGGGGCGTGTGGGATCCTCACAGGTCAGGGATCGAACCCATGTCTCCTGCGCTGGCAGGCAGATTCCTTACCACTGTGCCGCCAGGGAAGCCCCCTGCATATCTCTAATAATAAACTAGCTTTTCAAAGTAGTTTTACAGTTATTCATTTACTCAAAATTGATTTTATTTTTACAAAATTGTAAAAATGTTATCCACACTGCCCTATAGGCAGATAAACATTTCGCTTTATAGAAAAATTGAGGTTTAGCAAGCTTAGGTAATTTGTTTAGAATCACACAGCAATTTAGGGGCAAAATTAAGACCCAGTCTTAGGTTTTTCAGTTCTTATGGTTGATTTTTTTTACCTGCTTATTTGTTCCTTTTATGGTAGTTATAACAGTCTATGACTGTATCAGAGGTCCTTAACATTGGTTGTAGGAACACAGTGATAGCCTAACATTTGCAAAATGTGTGTATATGTAGATTGTTTTAGAGGAGATAGAGCCTTCATCAGATTATCAGAAGAGTTTCTGCTCCCAAGGCTGTTAATAACCCCTGAATTATATCAGTGCCCTACCTACAGAATACACACACAACCCCCAATGGTCCTCTGTTGCTTTCTTTTTCATTCTTTAATCTCAAAGTTGAAACTTTCTCTAGTGAGACATTATCTTTGAGGCCAGACAGACATTTTAAAACTGAAATCCTTATAATCAACACCTAGTTTCTTTTTTATATTGCAGTTATTCTCAACCTCATGTGCATATTAGAATTACCTGGGGAGCTCTTGAAAATTTCTTTGCCTGGGCTCCATTCCCAGAAGTTCTAACGTTAGTACTTTGAACAATACTAATGCGCAGGTCCTGCTGGGACATTATTATTAAAACAAAAGAACACCTAGCTGATCTTAATCTACAAACGGTGTCAAGAACCCAAGATGTATAGGATTAAAAGTGCAGTAAAAAGTGATGATTGTGAAATAAAACCAAATCAAATAAAATTTAACAATCTGCCCTTTGCCTTCATTAAATAAATCTATTAATTTTCCACCAGACTCAGGCCAACTTCCTGCAGCAAACAGCAAGGCAACGTGGAGAATTGATGGAGAGGAAAAGAAACCTGCCCTTTATCCCTCCATCTTGAGCAGTAGTTAATTGGGGGAGAAAAGTGTTGAGTGAGGTTATTATGTTAAGCCCCAAGTCTTTGTTGCAATTCTTTAACTATTATGACTAAATGTCCAAAAAGCCTTTCAAGATTGTATTCTGCCCCAGTCCATATACAATTCTTGCAAGAAATGCTCCAAATCTGCCTGCAGTACATGCAGTTTTGCACTCACCGCCCAAGCTGGTGGCCTTGGTTCCCAGTCCTTGCTTCCTAGAAAGGTGGCCTTTTGCTCTTCCAACCCTCACTCCTTTTCCATTGTGTTTATAGCCCAGAAGTTGTACTTTTTTAAATTTAATTTTTATTTTATGTTGGTGTACAGTTGATTTAGGGCTTCCCAGGTGGTTCAGTGGTGAAGTATCTGCCTGCCAATGCAAAAGACGCGGGTTCGATCCCTGGGTCGGGAAGATCCCCTGGAGCTGGAAATGGCAACCCATGTCAGTATCCTTACCTGTGAAGAAATCCTATGGACAGAGGAGCCTGTGGGCTACAGTTCATTGGGTTGCAAAGAGTCAGACACAACTGGGCAACTAAGCAACCACCACATAGTAACTAAGTATACAGCTAAAGTGCTTTAGTTACACATATACATATGTCCATTCCTTTTCAGACTCTTTTCCTGTGTAGGTTATTACAGAATACTGAGTAGCCGTCCTGTGCTATACAGTAGGTCCTTATTGATAATCTGTTCTATATAATAGTGTATATATAGTAGTGTCTATATGTTAATCCCAAACTCTTGATTTATCCCCCACCCTCACCCCCAATGAAGTTGTGCTTTTAATGTGATCATCTTGCACTGAAAGATCAAGAGACTGTATTCTGACTTGTTGAAGGTGTATTTTCAGCTGTGGATAGGATACCTGGAAGTCCATCCATGTACCTCATCCCAGGCAGATCAGTGTCTATCCACCACTTTCTTCATCTGACCATATGTCATGAAGCCCAGATAGAATCTGAATAATATGATGGAATTTGAAAAAAATGATCAGAGTCCCATTTTCCTGGTGAAATCACAACAGAGAAACTTTTCAAATTCTTTCATTCAACTTGTCATCTGTATTGATAATAATTAGTGGACATCACACTAGCCATCAATGGAAAAGTGTCATTTTCTAGACTGTATATTTAGCCATGTGCTCAAGAGCAAAGGTTTATTTACAAAATTTCATCTCTGCCCAACATGCATCTTTGAAGAAATATATATTTTCTTCCATGTGTTTAAAAAGGGATAGATTTTGGAGTGATCCCTCCTGAAAGCTTGAAAAATGAATCTCACATGTGACAACTAATTTCAGGGCCTCTGGGCTTAGAAGGCGTGTGCAGAAACAGTGTCCCTAATGCTTGAGCCCACTCTGTGAGATCTCTGTGCTCTGGTCTTAATGTCATTATTCACCTTTCTTGATTCTGACACAGCCATGTGGTGTTCTCTGTCCCCTTTATGTCATATCTTGAACTGCTCAGGAGGGTATTACATGCGGCTTGACTCTTCAGCTAGTAGGTCTGCCTGCTCCCACCTGTGTTTCCTTCCAGTGGCATACTTGGGGCATGGCGGTGTCCCACTGCTGGAGCAAGGGGTCCCATTCTGTGTACCTGCAGTACTTCAGAGGGTTACCTCTTAATCCAAGCTCACCTTGTGGAAATACAGAAGTGCATAGCAGGAGAGACTCCTGAGGGCACCGGCCTTGGAAAGAAGCGCATTGTAGGAGAGAAATACTGAGAATATCTGGGGATGCAGAACAGAGAGGAATGTGGTATCTATAGCACATTGGGTTGTTCCTAAAAGCCTTGAGCAACTTGGGGGAAGGAAAATGCTCTGTACGCAGAGTCTAGGAGGTACGGTCTCACTTCTCCATTTTGCCCCAGATCAGTTCCAATCAGTTCCAATGCCACTCCCTCCCCTGAAACTCTGCCAGCTCCTGGGGGGCTCTAGAATTTCTCTGTAGCAAGGACCTGGGATGGCAGTTGACAAGGCAACTTGTCTTGTGGCTGCATTTGTTTTTACTTTGACTGTATGATGAGTTGGGGGTGATCTGGAGTCTGTAGATGGAGATCATGTTCCCAGACCATAGTCTACATTTCTTTTAAGACATATCTCATGACACCATCCTTTCAAGACACCCCTGGTATAAAGCCTTCCTCTAATTATTTTTCTCTAAGATAAGAACCCATTTCCTTTACTCTATAGACATTTATGTGTGCGTGCATGCTCAGTTGCTTAAGCTGTGTCCAACTCTTTGCGACCCCTTGGACTGTAGCCTGCCAGGCTCCTCTGTCCATTTGATTCTCCAGCCAAGAATACTGGAGTGGATTGCCATGCCCTCCTCCAGGGGATCTTCCTGACTCACGGATTGGACCCAGGTCTCTGCATCTCCAGCATTGCTATACATCTTCATCACCTCCATAAATCATTTTTATTGAGCTCACCCACCCTTCTAATGCCTTAGAATTTTTCTCCAGAATTGCCATTTCAACCATGAAATGATCATCTCATTATGATAGTTGATTATGTGACATTGATTCTTTTACTTATTGCAGGTTCCTCCAGTAGCTAATGCAGGGCTGTTCATACTTGGGTCTGGGCAAATGCTTGTGGGACTGATTGAGTAAGTGAATGTAAAGAGGAGAAAAGATGAGGAATTACAAAGGTAAATTATAATAATACTTCTTATAGATATAACTTGAATTTACTGGGTTATTTCATAATGTTATCCTTCATTTTTGCCAGAAAAACACAATAAATGAGCTTACCAGTTAGCCATCTAGGGCAGAGAGAGGGAAATCAGATAATTATGGGATCCTTAACTTGTATACTTTCTGAGAAAACTACATAGAGGATTAACCTGAACATGAGCCAGCCATCTGAACAGCTAAAATCACAGGGAAAAGATGCTGTGAAATGCAGTGTCTGAGGAAGAATCAGGAGACCTGGGTTTATTCCTGTCTGTTCTGATTCATAACCTAGATCTAGGGTTGTTTTTCTCAAAGCTCTCCATCAGGTAAATTACACAGGTACATATTAGGAAACTAGAGACAGTGAGGAAAACACAGGATAAGGCATCAGAAGACATAGGTTTGCATCCTGACTCTGTCAGTCACTAGCTGGGTGACCTTAGACTGCTTAATTGTAAAGCCTCCCTCTGTAAGGTGGAGATAATAAAAAGAAGACTTCCCTAACTTACCTATAGGGTCTTGGTGAGAAAACAACAAGGTAATGTGTCTGAATTATCTTGTAAACTTTTAAGATGGCAGTTATTATAATGTCCTTGGCACCATGCTTGACTCTGTGAGTACTACAGAACTTTGAGAACCTTTGTGAAGCCTAAGATCTTGCAGGGAAAACGAAATAGACACAGGTGATTTAGAAAGACAGCAGTGCAATATTTAAAATGGGTAACCCACAAAGTCCTACTGTATAGCACAGGGAACTCTACTCAATATTATGTGGCAGCCTGGATGGGCGGGGAGTTTGGGTGAGAATGGATACATGTATCTGTATGACTGAGTCCCTTTGCTATCCAGTTGAAACTATCACAATATTGTTATTGTGTATTGTTATTGTTATGGCTATGTGTATGCACTCAGTCGTGTCCGACTCTGCAACCCCATGAACCATAGCCTGCCAGGCTCCTCTGTCCATGGAATTTTCCAGGCAAGAATACTTGAGGTTATTTGGCTATACTCCAATGAAAATAAAAAGTTAAAAAAATAAAATTAAAAAAATTAATAAGAAGATAGCAGTGTAGGATAGAATGAGACCAAGAGGAGAAATAGGTGATGTGGACAAACACTCCTACGCGATGTCAGAATGTGATGTCATTGTGGGTTAGCGTCTCTGGGAAAGAGTTGTATAGGAGACTGTGTGGTTAAGCTGGGTTTCGTGGGTGAGCAGACTCAGGACAGGGGTCAAGTCCGAAGGTAGAGGGGCAGGTATACTATTGCTGACCAGGTAGGGCTGTCGTCCACCTGCCAGGGTGCACTTGCCAGCGCTGAGCTCAGCTATGCCTGGCATGCAACTGTGAACTCAGGAGCAAGGGCACATGCTTATCAGTGACAAGAAGCAGTTCCTTTCTCTGTGATAGCAGCCTATTTTAGTCATTCATCCAGTGATCAAATATTAATTGAACATATGGAGAACTAGGTACTTTAGGAACTGACAGGAAGAAGGTGCTTAAGTCTATAATCACTGCAATTCAAGACTTCTGCCTGTCATTCATGAGCTCATCAATCCAAATCAAGACTAGGGAGGAAGAGCATACAGAGGCATAAGCAGAAAATCTAGGTTTAGTCCTGACATCCAACTGTTAAAATGCAGTCAAGGTAAATCTTGATATTTTTTTAAGGCAGGTATAATGCAGGATGGTTCCAGATAGGAAAAGGAGTATGTCACGGCTGTATATTGTGCCTCTGCTTATTTAACTTATATGCAGAGTACATCATGAGAAACACTGGGCTGGAAGAAGCACAGCTGGAACCAAGATTGCTGGGAGAAATATCAATAACCTCAGATATGCAGATGACACCACCCTTATGGCAGAAAGTGAAGAGGAACTAAAAAGCCTCTTGATGAAAGTGAAAGAGGAGAGTGAAAGAGTTGGCTTAAAGCTCAACATTCAGAAAACTAAGATCATGGCATCTGGTTCCATCACCTCATGGGAAATTGATGGGGAAACAGTGGAAACAGTGTCAGACTTTATTTTTTGGCTCCAAAATCACTGCAGATGGTGATTGCAGCCATGAAATAAAAAGACACTTACTCCTTGGAAGGAAAGTTATGACCAACCTTCATAGCATATTAAAAAGCAGAGACATTACTTTGCCAGCAAAGGTCCGTCTAGTCAAGGCGATAGTTTTTCCAGTGGTCATGTATGGATGTGAGAGTTGGACTGTGAAGAAAGCTGAGCACCGAAGAATGGATGCTTTTGAACTGTGGTGTTGGAGAAGACTCTTGAGAGTCCCTTGGACTGCAAGGAGATCCAACCAGTCCATCCTAAAGGAGATCAGCCCTGGGTGTTCATTGGAAGGACTGATGCTGAAGCTGACACTCCAATACTTTGGCCACCTCATGTGAAAAGTTGACTTATTGGAAAAGACCCTGATGCTGGGAGGGATTGGGGGCAGAAGGAGAAGGGGATGACAGAGGATGAGATGGCTGGATGGCATCACCGACTCGATGGACACGAGTTTGGGTAAACTCCGGGAGTTGGTGATGGACAGGGAGGCCTGGCGTGCTGCAATTCATGGGGTCGCAAAGAGTTGGACACGACTGAGCGACTGAACTGAACCGAACTGCATGCAGGATGGTGGGCTTCCCAGGTGGATCAGTGGTAAAGAATCCGCCTGCCAATGCAGGAGATGCAGGTTTGATCCCTGGGTCGGGAAGATTCCATGGAGAAGGAAATGACAACCCCCTCCAATATTCTTGCCTGGAAATCCCATGGACAGAGGAGCCTGGAGGGCTACAGTCCACGGGGTCACAAAAGAGACGCCACTTTGCAAGTTAACAACAACAACAACAACAATGCAGGATGGCAGTTGGCAAATATTCTGGTCTCAAGACTCTTTCACATGTTCAAAAATTATTAGGGACTCCAAAGAGGTTTTGTTTCTGTGGGTTATATCTATAAATACTTGTTGTGTTAGAAAAGAAAGCTGAGAACACTTAAAATAATAATTTACCAATCCATTTTAAAACAAAACTAATAACTCATTACATATTAACATAAATAACATTATTATGAAAAATAATTATGTTTTCCAGGACAAAACAGTGAGAAGAATGGCACTGTTTTGCAGTTTTGGAAATTTCTTTTATGTCTGACTTAATGAAAGACAGCTGGATTCTCACATATGCTTTTGCTTCAGCCTGTTACATCACATGGCATGTATCCTCTGGAAAATTCCACTGCACCCTCATAAAACAATGAAAGGGAAACTTTATCAAGATATATGACATATACCACTATGTAAGTGTAAGGTCTATAATGTGATGATTTGATACACATGCACTTTGCAAAATGTTTACCACAATAAGGTTGGTTAACACATCCTTTATCTCATAAAACTATCATTTTTTTTTGTTGTTGGTACAGTGAGAACAGTAAAGCTTTGTGCTCTTAGTAACTTTCAAATATACAATATGGTATTGTTAACTACAGTCACCATGCTGTACCTTAGATCCCCAGAACTTATTCATCTTATAACTGGAAGTTTGTACTCTCATTTCCCCCAACCCTCAGCCACTGGTAACAATCATTCTGATCTGTTTGTAAAAGTTCAATGATTTTAGATTCTACATATAAGTGAGATCATACACTATTTGTCTTTCTCTGCCAGACATTCACTTAGTATAATGCCTTCAAGGTCTATCCACATTGTCACAGAAGGCAGGATTTCATCCTTTTTATGGCTGAGCAATATTCCCTCTGTGTCTATACACACCATGTTTTCTTTATCCATTCATCAATGGACCCTTAGGTGTTTCCATATCTTGGCTATTGTGAATAATGCTGCAAACAACATGGGGGTATAGACATTTCTTTAAGACAGTGATCTCGTTTTCTTTGGATATGATGATAACAATGTTGATGATGATGATGATGTTGGTGATGATAATAGTATTAGCTTGCTAGACTTCCTGAAAGTGTCCCAGAGATCCCTGGAACCCATACTGAAAACCAATGATAGAGAAGAAAAGGCCACCAACTTCGACTCAGAAAACTCAAGTTTGGATCCCCTGTGGCCTTAAAGCAAACCACTTAATCCATCTGAGCTTTTTCTCCCATAAAATGGGGGATTATTTAATAGTATCCCCATTAAAGAATTCTCATGAGGACTATAAATGAGAATTGCTCTACTGTTGGTAGTAAATATTAGGTCTTAACTTGTTAAGTCTTATTCTATCTAGCAGACAGAAATAACAGAGAAAAGTGTTCAACAGCCTTTCTTAATGTGCAGAGTCCTTCATTCTATCTGAAAATCTCTGCTGTGGCTGAAACACCAAGGTTTCATTGCAGACCTGGTGTGATGAGGAAACTTCTGCTGTTTTCCTTGTCCACATCAGAGCTTCCTGCTTCGTCAACGTCACATCTCTACCAGGGACTCAGTTCTCTGCCACTGGGAACCTGACGCCTCAGCTACCTCCATGCTGGCAAAGACATTCTGTTTTTTTTTACTTTGCTCTTATGCATATCACAGTTTTGCCAAATGCTGCTCTTTGGAGGAACCTTGGCCATGAGTCAATGTCTGACCGGCAAGGAAGGCTGGAAATTTGAGTTCTGCCTCTTGGGAATTTCTCCAAATACGGAAAGGTTTGTTGGAAGAGATGACCAGCTATGACTATGCCAGATACCCATTTCACCGGACCTAGCTATGGTGCGATTTGCAGCTGTTGTCACTGGGCTAGGGGCAGGGAAATGCCTTTATCAAAGATGACAATGCTGGAATTCCTGGCCTTTTGCTACTTTCCTCTTCCTTCCTGTGATTGTCCTCTTTCTCTGTCATCCCTGCAGTCAGCATACACTCAAATACTTAATACATAGATCAATCTGGAAGTTACATACCAATAGGTGTGAACTTGAATGAGTAGGGGACTGGTGTAGTCATATAACTGAGTTCTGTGTTGGAGTATAAGAGGATGGAAGAGTAGAGCTTGGTAAGCTGAACCGTGTCTAAGGATGATCAGGTTCAATTAAGAAAAAGACACCCTGTGCAAGCCAAACAAAACATCTGTGAGCCAGACAAATTTTTAATTATTCAATTAGCTTGGCACAGGTTTGGAGCTTTAAAAAGTTTTTTTTTTTTTTTGCATTGTGTATTCGCCCTGCCCCCATAGCTGCTGGTATAAATAAACTGCATCTCCTGTTGGTGGGAAAAAAAGTTTTAAAGTATTTTTAAGTGGATCCTTCTTTACTCACATCTCTTATAGGTTTCTCATCTTGCCATGTTCTTGGGGTCACTGTCCCTATACTGATAAACTGACATTGTTTCTGCCAGAAGGCTCAAACACGTTTTAGTTTGGTTATTAAGTCCTCTGATCAAGCAGGGTCTTTCTCAGTGTGGGTGGCAGACACACTCCCCTTGGAGACAGATCAATGCAATAGCCACACAGATAGATAAACTCTTGTTCTGACAGTGTCCCTGGAGGAGGGGGACACAGAAAGTCACTAACTAGTGACCCCCTTTTCTAACTTAAGCTACCCTTCTGTATCTCCCTTCTGTCTTAGCCACTCTCTCCTTGAACTGCTAGGTTTGTAGAGCTTTGTAGCTTCCCATTCTTTTATCAAAAACTCATCAGGAAAGATCCCCTGGAGGAGGAAATGACAATCCACTTCAGTATTCTTGCCTGGGAAATTCCAAGGACAGAGTAGCCTGGTAGGCTATGGTCCACCGCGTCACAAAGAGTCAGACATGACTGAAGTGACTGAGCACGCAGGCATGCACTGGTTGGCCAAGACCTCTAAACTTCCCGTCTGGTTTAAGGAAGCCTGAGATGAAGAACTTTGGGTTTTGATTTCTCCCAGGCCGTATTTTCAGTGAGTGATAATAAAATTGCTACTCAGTATGATTTCATTTATTCTAACATCTACAAAGTTATGTTGTTCAATCACTAAGTTGTGTCCAACTCTTTGCAACCCCATGGACTGCAACACGCCAGGCTTCCCTGTCCTTCACTATCTCCCCAAATTTGCTCAATCTCATGTCCATTGTGTCGAAGATGCCATCCAACCATCTCACCCTCTGTCGCCCCCTTCTCCTCCTGCCTTCAATCATTCCCAGCATCAGGGTCTTTTCCAATGAATCAGCTCTTTGCATCAGGTAGCCAAAGTATTGGAGCTTCAGCTTCAGCATCAGTCCTTCCAGTGAATATTCAGGTTGATTTCCTTTGGGATTGACTGGTTGGATCTCCTTGCTGTCCACGGGATTCTCAAGAGTCCACACCATAATTTGAAAGCATCAGTTCTTTGGCACTAAGCTGTCTATATGGTCCAAGAAGTTACATGTTAAAATTGAAACTCTTCTTAGAATAAGTCAGACCAGAAGAATAGTCTCCTATAGATAACTTCCATACCATGGAAACAGGGATTTCTGAAAAATTGCTCAGTTGTTCTCTTAGTTTTGGGCTTCCCTGACAGCTCAGTTGGTAAAGAATCTACCTGCTTTGCAGGAGACCCCGGTTCAATTCCTGGGTCAGGAAGATCTGCTGGAGAAGGGACAGGCTACCCACTTCAGTATTCTTGGGCCTCCTTTGTGGCTCAGCTGGTAAAGAATCTGCCTGCAATGCGAGAGACCTGGATTCAAACCCTGGGTTGGGAAGATCTCCTGGAAAGGGAAAGGCTAACCACTCCAGTATTCTGGCCTGGAGAATTCCACGGACTGTATAGTACATGGGGTCACAAAGAGTCAGACACAACTGAGTGACTTTCATTTTCACTTCTCCACTTAGTTTATAAGGGTAGGATGGTTTCAGACTAAGTGGGAGAGAGACCCTCCTTTTAGCAACCTTTTGGACATGTGGAGTAGTGGTGGATCCGGCCAAGTAAACTGTGAACTTCTTAATTATATGTTCATTGCTTTTCTAAACTTTGTGACAGTAGCAGAGACATCGTTTAACTAATTCCAGCCCACTAAAGATTTGCACTGAAACATTTTGTGGGGGACAGAATAATGATGCCCTGAAACGTTCACATCTAACTCCTGGAACCTGAATACGTTGTTTCACAGCAAAAGGGAGTTAAGGTTGCAGGTGAGCATTAAGGATGCCAGTCAGCTGACCTTCAGCCAGGGCGAGAATCCCGGTTCATTCAGGTGGGCTCACTGTAATCACAGGAGCCTTTAAAGTGGAAGAGAGAGGGGGAGGGTCAGATGAGAGCGATCAGGTCTTTGAAGAAGGCCTCCGTTGGCCTCTGGAAGCTGGAACGGGTGAGGTGATGCTTTGTCCCCGAGCTCCCTGAAGAAATGTGGCCCTGCTGATGCCTTGACTCGGTCCGGTAAGACCTATTTTAGACTTCTACCTGAAACTGGAAGTAATATATTCATGTGTTTCTTTAAAAATCTGACCAAAGTGTTGCTCAGTTGTGACAATTGCTACTGCTGCCCCAGAAAAGGATACACGTTGCCTGGAGTGGTTCCTGCTCGGATACTTGGGTATTGCTGCAGGTCGGCACGTTCGGGGAGATGGTCTTGGGTGGGGGAGCTCTCCAGGTTATGAACACAGCCTTTGCTTGTGCACAGCTCACTCTGCCCTCGGTGTTTTAGTGGCATTGCTTTTGTGCGTTTGGAGCAGGATTCAACTGATGAATCCTTCAAAACTTCATGAGTTTTGGTGCTCATCTAGGCTCCTGTGTTAATTTTTAAACTCTCCTGTGAGGAAGAAAACTATTCCAGAATATGAAGAGCGGCCTTGTTTTTCACCTTTATTTATGCTATTAAAGTGCCATTTGCAGCTGTGGTCATGTGGGGTGAAATAAACAGGCAGGAGGCTGGGGTTGGGAAGTAGTGCCTTCTGTCCTTGGTCCTTCCCCTTCCTCAGACTAGCCATGGGTGTGATGGATTTTGTTCTCCCATAAAGAGTGACAACAACTTTGTCAAGTTCCTCCAATCCTTTTGATCTTTGAATTGAAACTGTGGGTTTAATTTAGGGGAAAACTAGTATCTTAAGTTGTGCAATTAATGATGTCAAATTATCCCAATATGAACGTGTTATATATCTATTTAACTAGTTAAGTCTTACTATTTTGTCATAATAGTGTAAGGCTTTATTTTTTTCATAAAGTTCTTGAGGATTCTTATGTTACCGCTTTTTTTTTTTTTGGCCCATATCCATCTGTGTGGTTGCTGTTGTTCCTTTGGTATGCTATGTTACTTCTGAATTATTGAGTAAAGGTTGGGGGACGCAGTCCCTTTATAGAATTGCTTCTCATAGGCCGAAGTATCTTTTGTTTGAGTTTGTGCTGCAGCTGATGGAGACACCAGGAGAAGGGGTTACACAGCTCATGGCCTAGCCCATACACCTCCTGGTGATCTCAGTTGGGGAGGAAGAAGGACTTCAGTGCAGAGAATCTCTAGTATTAGAATGTGCACCCAAAGCCCCCCTGTTCGTCCATATCCTGCCTGGGTGCCGCTAACAGCACCTGCGTGGGCTGCTGGCCTTGCGCACCCTCCGCTGGCCCCCGGGCCGGGAGGAGCAGGAGGAGAGAGAGCCCAGGGACCAGCGGACTGCTTCCCTGCTTCCCCCGTGCCCTCGTTCAATGGTCTCAACCTTGGGGCACGTTGAAAACATCTCAGCTTTAAAATACCGACACCCTGGCTGAGCCTATAGTCTGACTTCGAGCCCCAGGTGAGGCCCGGGACAGAAGATTTTCAAACCCCACAGGTGATGCTCATGTGCTGTGGAGGCCAAGTTCTGCAGCCCCAGCCCTGGTTGGCCCGAACAAGCCCACTGGCTGGAGAAGGCGCCGGCGGAGGTTGCAGTCTCTTTGCTTCGCCTGGTCACCAGGGAAGCAGCCCCTGCCAAGGGTGGTGGGGAGGCCCTAAGAGGGGCCTCTACCCTGTCTGTGACTCTGGCTGCCTTCCTGTCTAGATCATGTGTCTCCCATGTGTGGACCTGATAACCTGTTTTCCTAGAGGTTTGCCATAGCTTCTATGCTAGTCCTTAGATTCATGAATAACCTTTGTCTGTTAGGCTGGGTAGACAGAGTCTCCAGTTCCAAAGGGTCTGCCTTTGTAACAGCCCCTTGAGGCTCTTCTTTACTTTTACACCTGGAAGAATAAAGTGGAACCAGCCTGAGAGACTAAGCTAGATGGATTGTGGTCATCAGCACCACGTGTATTTTCCTATCAGATTGGGGGGTGGTGGTATCTCAGGACTCTGGATACAGTGCCAAGTCTGGGATTTGATTCATTTTTCTTTTTAATTTATTTTGGCTGTGCTGAGTCTTCATTGCTGCCTGAACATTTCTCTAGTTGCAGCCAAGGTGAGAGGGGGCTACTCTCCGGTTGTGGAGTGTGGTCTTCTCATTGCAGTGGCTTCTCTTGTTGTGGAGCTCAGGCTCCAGGGCACATGGGCCTCAGTAGTTGGGGTGCACGGGCTTAGTTGCCCTACAGTGTGTGGGATCTTCCTGGCCGGATCGAACCCATGTCTCCTGCATTGGCAGGTGGATTCTTTACCACTGAGCCCCAGGGGAGCCCTGGGATTTGATTCTTACCTAACAAGTTTGTCCCTCAGAGTTGTGAGGATTTAATGAGATAAAGTGGAAAGACCCTCCCTCCCCTGCAGTGTCATCTTTCAGGAGATGCCCACAGATGTTAGCTGAACTTGAACTCCTGGATGTGAAGAGGACAGAAACATTAACTAATGTGTTATAGGGGGATTAGTGCTCTGAGAATAAGAGAATACTCGAGTAGGTGGTGTTACAAATGGCTTAGGTGTTTCTCTGTGGCTGTGAGTCATACCTTTAGTGTTCACTTTTGTTAGGATTGCTTATTAGATTTTGTTAGAATTTAGTTAATTAGACTTTTTGTTAGCTTACAAGAAGGCACATAAGAGAACTTGCAGAACTATTTAGAAGCAAAATAGAAATAAGCTATTTAGCTTATTTCAGGCTTGTACTGGCTCGGGGCAGACGCTGCTAGAGTTGACTTTTATTGTCAGGACTTCCAATAGTGGTGGTTTTTCTTTTCTTTTTTTGAAACACTATTAGAATAAAATATCACTATTCCAGGTCTGACCCTACTTCAGCTCTATCTAGGCTTTGTCCAGGGATTTTATGGTATATATCACTAATAAGAGAAGTCAGCAGAGACTCCTAGGTTCAGGTATGTGATCATAAAATTAACATTAGATAACACTCTAGGGAAAAATAGATCAGGTCCTCTGGTCAAGTGATCATAGATTACCTTCTGCCTCCCCGCTGCCCCCCCCACCTGCTGCCACCTGCCCCTGTTATAAGGTTATGAGTTAAACAGTGTTCCTGGGAAATAAGTTGAAGTCCTAATTCACAGTATTTGTGAACATGACCTTATTTGAAAATAGACTTCCTTGATGATCAAGTTCAAAGAAGGCCATTAGAATAAGCCCTATGTCTAATCCTGTATGTCTGACCTTATGGAAAGGGGAAGTTAGGATGCAGAGACAGACACAGGGATGACCTATATGAAGGTTAAGGTAAAGATTGGGTGGCGCATCTACCAAAACAAATAATAAATGGGATTATCAGCAAACCACCAGAAGCTGGGAGAGAGGCATGGAACAGACTCTTTCTCACAACCTTCAAAAGGAGCCAGTCCTGCCCAGGCCTTTATTTTGGACTGCTAGCCTCCAGAACTGTGAAACAAATGTATTTAAGTCACCAGTTTGTGGCACTTTGGTATGGCAGCCTAGAAAAGTAATACACGCCTTTACCTTCACTCTGCCTCCTGGGAGAAGTGATGCTATGGATTGGCTAGGTTCAGGACACTCATTGAATTATTAGGTTGAAGGCTGAAAATGTTGCTATTTAGCCATCTTTGATCTTCGGAAAGGTCAGTGTCACATGATCCAACATAGAACATTCCTTTTGTGTTTGTGTGTGTGAGACCCCTAAATAAACCTCATTAGGGTGGTATGGAGGGTTGTCTCTCCCTTGTCTGGAATGGGAAGGGGCTCCCTACTGGGGGTATCCTGGCCACTTTTTTCTTTGGCTTTTTCCTTATGATATTGGTTGCTCTCTATTCCATATAGACAGACAAACTATAACTGGGGACAGAACCGCAAAGCTTGCTTTCCCTAAAAAGGTCTGAAGTTGGAGACCTTTTAGTGTTCTGAAAGGCCATGAAAATTATAAGACCTGGAAAAAATCCAAAATACAAATATGTAACCTTTTCAAAATAAACATCTAGTGTCTATACAATGTAACCTCTAACTATCAGTGCTGAGCTGGCTACCTAGCTGCATTAATATGCCACATTGAACAAAACTGACATATTTAAGATTATGTGGATGGAGTCTCTAAAAATAAGTCACCAGAAGTCTTAAACAACCCTGGGCTCTGGGGAAAAATGGTCTTTCCTCTAGTCACCATCTTATTCCTACAACTTGTTCCTTGCTGGTATATTTCTTGACATTCAAGATAAGAGATTCGCCTTTAGGGCAAAAGAGGGTAGAACAAAGCAATCTTTTGTCCTGCTTCATCTCTGGTTATAAATTTCTCTTGGAAAAATGATAGTGTTCTGAGTAATGGGTTAAGAACAAGATTCAGGCATTTGTGTCTTACCAATATGGTTCTTATCCTCCTTGTAAAAGTACTCAATTTGAATTGTTCTTCTCTATAAAAATCTCATTAAAATAGTAATCCCTCATGGCTTTCTAATCAACCTAATATGTGATTTAGAAAGGACTTGAAATAAAGTTGTACCTAGTATTTGCATTTATTGTCCAGTGAACTCTTAATAAACCTTATTACTTAACCTCTCTTTTTCCCAATCAAGGCATATAGGAAGTAAAGATGTAAGAATATTACTTCATTCACTATGAACCTTGTGGAACTGAAGGTAAAAATCGCAGGGTTCTGAATAGAAATGAGTCTTCCAAATGGATGTGGGGCTTGGCTATCCTTCAACCTTAGGAATATAGATCTTTTATGTGAATACAGGCGCTTCCCTGATAGCTCAGTTGGTAAAGAAATCTGATTCCTGGGTTGGGAAGATCCACTGGAGAAGGGATAGGCTACCCACTCCAATATTTTTGGGCTTCCCTTGTGGCTTGGGTTAGGTTTAGAGTGAATACTGGTCTTATAAATACCTTAAAATTGGTAAAAGGTAAGATCAGCTTGCCTTTCTCTAGTAGAACCTCTTCAACTCTTAGTACAAAGTATTAGGGTGAAGGGGGCTTGTATGGTGGTTCATATGGAAGCACTCAGAAAGTATTGGGTTGGTCAAAAAGTTGCTTGGGTTTTTCACAAGACGGCATGGAAAAACCCAAACGAACTTTTTGGTCAACCCAATACTTACATCCTGGGATCAGGGTTTCTTATAAAAAGACTTGTAACTTAGGTTAAAGGGCTATCATTATTTAATGACTTATATCATTTATGCATAAAATACTTTTCAAATATTTCCTAAGTGTCAGGCATGATGCTGAGCCCCAAGGATACCCCCTTGGCCGAAGCAGTCCCTGCTATGAGTTTACAGTTCAGTAGGAAGAATTACTAACAATGCTAAGAACTTCTAGGGCGGCAGCAGTTTTGGGGTACAACAGGGAGCACAGAGAGACACTTAGATTTGGGGATCAGATCAAGAAAGCTTTCTGCAGAAAGTGATCAAAGACTTGAGACCTCAGAAAGAAGGCTTTATCCAGACAAACTGAATACATCTCCTAGAGACAGGAAAGCACAGCATGTAATAAGTGAAAGTAATTCAATAGGAGGTAAGGATCCTCCAGGGAGAGATGAGCCTGAAGAGGTATGCAAGAGTCACATTTGGAAGGGCCTTGTGAGCCAACAAACAGCCATTAGATGACTTAAGGCAGAGAATGGAAGTGATGGGATGAAAGGTTTGGCAGTGTGGAAAATGGATTAGAAGGGAACTAGCCCAGTATGGCATCACCGACTCAATGGACATGAGTTTGAGTCAACTCTGGGAGTTGGTGGTGGACAGAGAGGCCTGGCATGCTGCAGTCTGTGGGGTCGCAAAGAGTTGGACAGGACTGAGCAAATGAACTGAAAATCCAGCAAAGAGGCTGGTGTCGAACACAAGGTGAGAAGTGAGCAGTGGGGACAAAGAAAGTGGGGGATTAATGAAACATTAAGAATCAGTAAATCATAGTGACTAGGTGTGGATGTGAGGACAGAAAGAAAAATGAAGACTGAAGGTTTTTAGCTCTGTGGGGTGGTACCTACCCCTCATGGAATATGAACTAGAAAAGAACAAGTTTTAGGGAGAGAGTAATGTCAGTTTTGGATGCAATGACTTGGAGACAGAGTACAACCAAGAGGAACTGCTTGGTAAACAGGCAGGAGTCTGGACAAGGAAGGTGCTAAGGATTCCTCCAGGACCAGAGCCTCAGGTGTCAGGGGAGGATCTTAGCAAGAAGGGAGTACTGAGTTGAGCCTTGAAGGATGAAGAGTAGTGGTCACAATAGAGGTGGAAGAAGCCCAGACCGGGGGAGTATCTTAGAGGAAGAGACCAGAACCCAGTGAGGAGTTGCAGGTAACACAGAGGGGTTGAGATGGAGTAGAAAGGCAGCAAATAATTCTTATTCTTTTCTTTTTTTAAGACTTTTTTGTTTTGGATGTGGACCATTTTTAAAGTCTTCACTGAATTGGTTACAGTGCTGCTTCTGTTTTATGTTTTCTTGGCCCTGAGACATACGGGATCTTAGCTCCCCAATCTGATATTAAACCCGCACCCCCTGCATTGGAAGGTGAAGTCTGAACTCCTGGACCACCAGGCAAGTCCCAGGAAGTAATTCTTGATGGGCTTTCCATGTCACACCTGATGCATGATGAACCAGGAAGGAGCCAATCAGAGTCTAGGCAGTGAAGAGACCTGGTTATATCTGTGCTTTACAAATTAGACTGGGCACTAACACAAGCATGAACTGGAAATGGGAATAAGTTGGGCCACTTTAGACAATATAGCACTATTCCCGTCAAAGTTAGAGTCCTGAATGAATGCCAAGGCAGAGGGGATGGAGAAAAAAGGAATGAAATTAGGCGACACCAAAGTGACAAAAGACCTAGCTTTGGGCTCTGGGAGGCAAGGAAAATGCCAAGAATGATGTTCAGGCATCTGACTTGGCCACTTCATAAGCTAGACAAGATGGGTGATGGGAAAAAGTAACTATCGAGAAAAGCAGGACAGATGGACCATAACTCTTCGGTTTTCATTCTACTGAACTCGTGAATTATTAAAAGACTGGGCTTTTTGTTCACTACAAGAAACAGTTATAACTTCTGTCTGCAGTAAAGAACTTGCAGTGATATCATATTATCCTTTTCTATCAATATTAGGGATCAGGAATTATTTCACTGAAAAACTGCTTTTCTCCAAGGAGACAGCAGTATTAAACATATGGGGGGAAAAAGAAAATATTACTATAACTTGGCATTTGCAGGCATTTTTCTCTCCCAAATAATCACACACAAATTTCTGCAACAAAGTTTTTAATAATTTGTCCAAAGCCTCAAGATATTACTATGTGGCTACTTATTTTCCAAGTTTCAGTTGAAATAAAAACACTCAGAAAAGTCTTTCCTGAACATCTTCTCTAAATGGTCACCATTATTACTATTGTGATGTTGATACTATGTCCTGTTCATTCATAGCCCTTTTATCTTCTTCAGATTATATTTTGTTTACATATTTGTCTTTCACTGTACTATAGGGTCCTTGGTTGGTATCTGTGTCATATAGAGTAGTAAGGGTTTTGACTGTTCCCCTGACTGGATTTCTAATTGGAGGTCTAAGTCTACTTGATGTTGCTCTGTAATACATGGAAACCTCCATACTAATTTAAGAAGAGATTCCCCAAGACTTGCCTGGTGGTCCAGTGGTTAACACTCTGCACTTCCAATGCAGGGGTGAGGGTTTGATCCCTGCTTGGTGAACTAAGATCCCACATGCTACGCAATGTAGCCCCTCCCCACACGAAAAAGAAATCCTCAATGGTAACATGAACAAATGAAAGCAAAACCATGGTGTTAACTGGGCTTCCCAGGTGGTGCAGGTGGTAAAGACACCATCTGCCAATGCAGGAGATGGAAGAGGCTCGGGTTCGATCCCTGGGTCGGGAGGATCCCCTGGAGGAGGGCACAGCAACCCACTCCAGTATCCTCGCCTAGAGAATCCTAGGAACAGAGGAGCCTGGTGCGCTACAGTCCATAGGGTCACAAAAAATTGGGTAGGACTGAAGCGAATTAGCACATAAGCACATGGGGTCAATTATGGAAAAGTGGCAGGAAGATCTGTGGGTGTGCATTGTGTGTGAGGGCCTGAGATGGGACAAGGAAGGATTGCCAAATAATCTTTTGTTTTTCTTTTGGATGAAGGAAAGCTCTTTGCTTCTAAAGAGGAAAAGACTTATTGAAAGAAGTTCCACTTAAAACTATGTTGTTTCTGTGACCATATTCTTAAGTGGAGAGATCTGAGTGAGCCTTTCTCCAGCAGAAGCTGGCTTAATTGGATTCCAACTGGGGAGAATGAATTCTTAATCAGAACATATTTTATTTGCTTAAAATGAATATTGTTGCAGTTACCCCCTATTTGTCAACAAAGTGGTTATTAACAGCTATCAGTGGCTGACCTTGACAGATTCCATTACTGAAATAATGAAGTCTGATGGGTTACTATTATTAACATTTGCTAATGGTTTCACATTTGCTGAGCAAGAGATGGGAGTGAAATAGAGCTGCTTACTCAGGCAGGTTGACCACCGGGGGGATGGCAGGAAGTAGTGAAAACACAGGGAGCTTGATGAAAAATGAATGGCTCCCAGGAAGCATTTCTACAAATGAATGCAAATTCAGATATATATCTTTTAATCACCATGCTGAAAAGGTTGATTACTTAAAATTAGACTCACCAGATGTTTTTGTGGTAGGCAGAAATGGGAAACTAAGCAGGGGGAAAAAGAATTTATCCTTTTAAAAGGTCCTAGTTATTTCCTAACAGCTGGTAGGTAACTGAACCGAGATGACAAATGAAGAAAGCAATCAGGTTCAAAGTGAAATGGAGGAAAAGGCTTAGAAGCAAGAAAAAGAATAAGATGAAATCCGATGGAGTGTTAGCATTTTTGAAACTTGGAGCTTGGGCTCTCAAAGGATAGGATTTTATTTTTTTCTTCTAAGCAGCTTCCTTCTCACTTGACATACTTCTAGACTGTGATAAATGTCCTTCCCTTGTCCCCAAAACCATTATTAAATTTTCTTTACCTCCAGACACAGGACCCAGCAACAAATATCCACACAGCTCCTTCCACCAATCCTTGGGGCTCCCCTGTCAGCTTTGGGTCAAGGAGTAAACTTGCTCTTGCGATACAGATTGGGAGACATTGGGAAGGAAGGTCTCAAGGTCTCTCCTACTTTCCCTAGATTTTCCCATCACAGATTCATTTCTTTGTTGAGCATCTCGATCTTTCTGGCTCTCTCTACTTAAAATGCACCCATTTCTGGAAGGGCTGATAACTTAGGACCTATTAGCTCTTATCAACTAAAACTTTATCCCAAGTAGAAGTCCTATGGATGCTGAAGCAGGTGGGATGAATTATTTTGGGGAAATCACTGTTTTCCCTTCTGCAAGAGCTACTTTTCGGCAGTGGAGAAGCCTGTTGGTGCCCTCCACCAATTCTGAATAGAAGCCGCCTTCTCTGGTTTAATCTGTGTTGCCAAAACTTCCTGGATCACTAATGAACTAATGGAACTCAGTTTGTCTTGTGCCTTTACACAGTGCCAAAGAGCCCAAGATAATGAATACTGGATATGTGTAGGGGCAACTTCCTTTAGAAGGAAAAGATATTGTCTTGTGGTTATTGTTTAGTCACTCAGTCTTATCTGACTCTTTGTGACCCCATGGCTTGCAGCATGCCAGGCTTCCCCGTCATTCACTATTTCTGGAGTTTGCTCAAACTCATGTCCATTGAGTTGGTGATGCCATCCTCTGTTGCCCCTTCTGATCTTGCCCTCAGTCTTTCCCAGCATCAGGGTCTTTTCCAATGAGTCAGTTTTTCGCATCAGGTGGCCAAAGTATTTGAGCTTCAGCTTTAGCATCTGTCCTTTCAATGAATATTCAGGACTGATTTTCTTTCTTTCTTTTTTTTTATTTATTTTTATTTTTTTTTAAATTTCTTTTTTTTTCCCATTTATTTTTATTAGTTGGAGGCTAATTACTTTAAGAGTCTTCTCCAACACAACAGTTCAAAAGCATCAATTCTTTGGTGCTCAGCTTTCTTTATGGTCCAACTCGCACATCCATACATGACTACTGGAAAAACCGTAGCTTTGACCAGACACACCTTTGTTGGCAAAGTAGTATCTCTGCTTTTTAATATGCTATCTAGGTTGGTCATAACTTTTCTTTCAAGGAGCAAGCATCTTTAAATTTCATGGCTGCAGTGACCAACTGCAGTGATTTTGGAGCCCCCCAAAATAAAGTCTGTCACTGTTGTTAGTGACTTCTAGCAAACGAAGCCTTCCTAAAACAAAACATCTGTTGGGCCAGATAACTCTAAGAGCTTCCTCTAATTGGTGAGAACTTCAGTGGTAAAGTACACTACTTTACAAAATTTGGAGCCAAGACTGACAGAAAAAGTAGGAATTGAAATGAAGGATGGGTGGTATTTCAGCCCTGAAGTCAGAGAGTCTGTTAATTGGGGAAAGAACAGGCAGGTCCTAAGAGAGACACAAAACAAGTGGGGTGCAGTGAGGGTGGAGAAATGGGCAGGTCCCCCAGGGCAGAAGGGCACATTTAAGCTAAATTTAAACCTAGAGAAAATATTTCAAAGTCATCCAGAGGGTGATGGGAAGCCATTGAAAAGTTATCAAAGATCTTTATTTACATAACTCCTATTAGAATTTTGTTGAATAAGGCATCAAATGTGTGGTGGTTTGAGCATTCAAGTGTTCACCTACAAATTAACTGGGCTAATAGGTGCACAGATTAATGAGTATGTAAAAATTTTGACACTTTTCTGACCACTTGATTAACATGAAGGCACTTTATGAAAATGAACTGCAAAGTACATGAATAACAGCTGGAAATTTCTTCAAGTAAATGACCATGTGACCCTTTCTTGAGGATGAATCTTACCAAGTATTGAAACCAGCATTTTAATAAAGCAGTAAAGGGTGTTAGTTTTCCTGTTAGAACTTGCTGAGAGCATGTGATTGTTACATGTAACTTCCTCAATAGCACAACAAAGGAGGCAAAGACCTATAGTAGGGTAACAGGGTCAAGGAAAGTTAAGTTCTTTGCTTGGCTCATTATATTACTTTCTGTATTTGAAAGCCCTATGTTGGATTATGTAGAAAAATACTGATACTACTTATAAAATGACATTTGATCCACAAAGAAAACAAGTTACTGGTGGAAATATTAATGTTTAGAATGCTTCTAAGCACTTGGTCATCTCTGTGTAAATGACTTAAATCTCTAATTTATACAACTTATTCCTCAAATAAAATATTAAGGACCCCTGTACTGATACTCTTTGGTATAACCCTGTTTTACCATGTACATCTGAGAGTAAACATTTCTTTTAAAAATTCTGTAATTTAAGTTCTTCAATTATGACTTATCTTCCCAACAGTCAAGTAAGGTCACATTATGAATGGCTATACAACTTTGAGTCAGTATATCACTTGTATAGACTTTAAGGGCAAATACAAAATAAAATCAAAAGGGTAAATTCTCCTTATTAAAAATAAGGTGAAAGACATTCCCTTTCCTTCCTTTAAAGCATTTTCTTTTGTACAGTTGTAAATTCTTTCTCTGGCTCTGAGCTTCAAATCTTTTACAAAGCCTCTTGCAAGTCTTACAACTAGGAATGTCTTTAAGGACCAGGGAGCCAACCCTTTGAAATGCCATCAAGGGACATAGGGCCTTAAAATAGCAATAGATTAGTCTAGTGGCTATTTTATAGACAACTCAGAATTACTGGATTCCAGGCAACATTTTTTGGGGTTGGACAAAAAGTTGGTTCAGGTTTTACTGTAAAACAGTGAAAAACCTGAATGAACTTTTTGGTGAACCCAGTATTTTGGGGTCATTTACTTAGAGTATATGTATATACACACGTGCCTGTGCTGATGCAGGAGGGGCAGGGGATAAGTCTGCAATATGGAATGCTGATCAGCATTTCTCACTGACTGGAGGAGGCAGAGCTCAGTTGAAGCACACCTAAAAGGTGTTAGCAGCAAAGGGAGCATGTAGAAGCTCAAAAGGAGGTAAGCTTTCCCAGGCTTCCTCTAGCCGTCTCATGAGACCTTTACGCTGTCTACACTTCATTATTAAGTTCTGCTATCTTTATCTTGCCCCACATGCTGGAACTCCTAAGAGGATTCATTTGTGAGAGTTTTATAAATTGCTTTGTAGATTAAAATTCTCTATGAAGTGTTGATTACTACAGGCAGTCCTGACTTGGAGAGATTAGACTTCTGACAGTTCCCATTTCCAGGGTTCAGCATCTGTGTTCTTTACCCAGGAGGCCGGCTCCTGTAGATACAGTGGGATCAGGTGATCCACTTCCTGATCTGCTTACCTGTGAAGCTGACCCCGTCCTTCAGCCTTAGCCTGGCCTCACAGTTCTCCTTCTCTGCCTCCCTCCTTTTTCTGAGGTCTCTCAGCTCTTAAAGCTATCCTGGACCTGCCTAGAGGTCTTAGCATAGGATGAGGCTGAGGAAAGAAAGTGTTGCACAGTGGGAGTAGTCATGAACATCAGATCAGAAGACCTGCATTTGACCAGTCCTGCCTTGTTAATGAGGAGGGCACGGCAGCCCACTCCAGTATTCTTGCCTGGAGAATTCCATGGACAGAGGAGCCTGGTCTGTAGTCCATGGGATCACAAAGATTTGGACTTGACTGAGCAACTAAGCACAGCACAGTACAGAAACCCAGACTAGGTACTTAGTCTCTTTGAACTGGAGAAGACTCTTGAGAGTCCCTTGGACAACAAGGAGATCAAACCAGTCAATCCTAAAGGAAATCAACTCTGAATGTTCATTGGAAGGACTGATGCCAAAGCTCTGATACTTAGGCCATCTGATGCGAAAAGCTGGCTCATTGGAAAAGACCCTGTTGCTGGGAAAGATTGAGGGCAGGAGGAGAAGGGGGCCACAAAGGATGAGATGGTTGGATGGCATCACTGACTCAATGGACGAGTCTGAGCAAACCCTGGGAGATAGTGAAGGACAGGGAAGCTTAGGGTGCGGCAGTCCTTGGGGTTGCAAAGAATCAGACATGACTGAGCGATCGAACAACTGAACACCACCTATGGGCTAGGTATAGTGTGTGGGGTTGGAGATTCATCATGAACTAGACTACAAACCCCTACCCTCATGGAGCATACATTCTAGGTGAAGATAAAACATAAGTAAATACATTAAAAAGGCAATAAAATAAGGTGGTGGGGAGAGAAAGCTGGGTAAAATGGATGGAGAATAGATAAGAAAGAACGGGATAACCTCTCTGGGGAGATCAGGGTAGGTCTTGCAAGAAACAAGCATTTGAGCAAAGGCTTAACAGCCAATAGAACATGACTCAATAGAAATTGAGTCTATACACAGGAAAACAGTAAAGTAAAAACTAGTTCTTGACCCTTGCCTGGAACTAATAACAATGACAACAGCTATTCTTTAAATGCTTACTCTGTGCTAGGCATGTAGTAGACAAAGTTAGCTAGCAGATAACTACTCTACAAGCTGGTTACAGGTGACCTTCATCCTGGAAAGTGAAGGCTAACCACCAAACCTTAACAAATTGCCAGTCTCAGGGAAGGGGACATTTTCAATTTGAATGTGTCTTATTCTGTAATCTACCACTTATAAATTTATATCAACATGACATAATGGGATAGAAATGTGTATACAGTGTATTATAAAATTGTGCAAGGCAATTCTCCATGGAACTTTGAGCTGCTCTTCCTCAGTAATATCTTATCAAGGATGTTTGAATAGTGAACAGCCTTGGATGACAGAGATAGTGTATCCATTTGAAGCAAAGGGAAGGCTGCTTACAGCTTATCATAAAGGATTTGGGTTTGCTGAATGCAGATTCCTTACTCATAATGTAGTGTACTGTGTGTGGTTGTTAGTGGTTCCATTGCCCTGTGTGAAACAAGGCTCGGGCAACCAGTTCAAGAAAACGATGATACTCTGCCTATTATTGCCAGGAACCGTTGGTCCAAAAGTCTCATGTCATCTGCCAGCATCTGTGAAACTGTGGCAGGTAAACCTGTGACTGATACCTTGCAAGTAAAGTAAAATCTTAAGATGCACCTGTTAGGCATCACATGTAATTTCTGAATGAATTAGAGATCTTGGTAGAACAATGGAATAGTTAAGGAAATGTAAGAACTGATGATAAAGCTTATACACAAATTGAATTTCCTGAAGTCTAAATTTTAACTTTGTCCTGACTGAAGTAAAAAATATCCAGAAAAAGTAAGAAATAAAAAAGATAGTTCATCAATTGTCTTGGCACTGCTGCAAAGAAATGGTCAGTTCTTAAGTAGTTGGTTTCCTTAGGCAGCTGGGAACCTAGCTGGTCTGTTAAATTCACAATTTAATGTCATCAGTGGACATTCTGCTTCCACATTCAAATATCTTTTCTTTCCATCTCTGTAAAGTTATGGGGATGTCTTTTCCCTAAGGAGGTCAGACTTCAGGGAGCACATAATACTTGAATTATCTGAAAGTTCAGCATTCTTGAATGTCCAAAGCTGCCAGAGCTGGGTCAGAGAGGCATGCTGAATGGAATTACTGAAGGGTCTGTGCAGCTGGAAAAGGAGTCTGAAGATGAAATGGAAGGCAAAACTCAGACAGCTTGGTATTGAGATTTAACATTTGTACAAGGTCTTTGAGGGTGAAGGCATTGCTACGAACAATGCTATTCAGAAGATGTATTTGGAGGAACTGACCATATGACTGAAAGGACACTTCTACTCAAATTGCAGACTAGCATTTCCCTAAAATATCATCATTGGAATTTTTTCCCTTTAAATGAGGAAATCACATCTTTAAAGATGTGTAGTTACTATACTTAGTTCTTTGAAAGAATCTGCTCACAGGGAGAATACCTTAAAGTCCTTATATTTGGCTGGGTTTCTATTTTATCCATTACACAGAATTTTCAATATTTATCTTCAAGCACTTCCCCAAGGAGGTCTAGGGTGGCTATTCATCATTGAAGTATCCAAAACGACTTGTAAACCACATCTATATTCACTAACAACTGGAAGATTGCCATTTAAAAGGTGAAAAAATTGTCAGCTATTTATATTGCTACACAGAAGTTTCAATACTTGTTTTAAAATATCATAAATTATGGGAAAATAACTTTTTACAAGTCTTTATTTTTACTCTCAGATAACTATTGGATTACTATTTGACAGTAGTACTTGTGGTGATAAAGTCACCTAAAGGAATGTGAAGGAGGAAAAATGGAGATGAGACTAAGGATAGTGATGATACCAAAAGCACAAGCAGCTGAAGAAAAAAATTGGACTTCATCAAAATCCCATGCATCAAAGAACACTATCAAGAAAGTAAAGAGACAACCCATAGAATGGGAAAAAATATTTGCAAACTGTATTTGACAAAGGTTTAATAACAAGAATATATAAAGATCTCCTAAAACTCATTCTAATTAAAATGGACAAAAGACTTGAACAGACATTTCTTCAAACAAGATATGCAAAGGTCAGTAGGTATGTGAAATAACACTTGTCTTTAAGGAAATGCAGATCAAAGCCACAATGAGATAAAACTTTACAACTATTTGGAAGGCTATTATAAACAAAAAATAAGCTTTGGTAATGATGCAGAGAAACTGGAATCCTTGTACATTACTGGCAGGAATGTAAAATGGTGCAGTTACTGTGGAAATCCGTTTGGCAGTCCCTCAAAAAGCTAACATAAAATTGTCGTATGACCCAGCAATTACACTCCGCAGTAAACGGTACTCAAACAGATCTCTGTATGCCAATGTTCATTACAGCATTATTCACAAAACCTGAAAGATAGAAACAACCCAACTGTCTAACACATAAATCAAACAAAATGTGTATGTAATGACTGTTCAGCTATAAAAAAGAATCAAGTTCCAATATGTGCTACAATATAGACGAAACTTGAAAAGATGCTAAGTGAAATAAGCCAGACAAAAAAGAATAAATAAAATTTCACTTATATGAAATATCTAGAATGGATAAATCATAGACAAACCAGGGGCTGGAGCAGGAGGGAATGGTGAATAATTACTCAACGCTCAGGGTCTCTGTCTGTGGGGATAAGTCTAGAAATAAATAAAGGTAATGGTTGCATGAGATTATGACTATAAAACTCCTAAATTATATTCTTAAAATGGCAAATTTATTAACTATCATTTGTTTAAATGTACATGCCTTTTATTTGTGACTTTTAAATTTAACTTCTAAATGGGTCAAAGGTTTGTTTAAACTGAAAAAGTAAATTTATTGGGACCAAAGGAAGTATATCTGAGGGTAATTTACAGGCAAGCGAAAGTAAAAGGACAAACAGACTACTACAAGGATGGAATCAGATATACTATATGCCAAACCACTGTTTTGAATACACTACTTTATCAGTCAAAACTAGAAACAGAATTGGGGAAATGGCTGATAGATTTTAAAACAGCAACATGAGGGAATAAGTTGTAGCCACTAAAATCTTAATTTTGAAGCCTATGTGGAAAAATAAAAGTACATTAATACAACATTATGTGAAATGTCAGAATATAGTTATATAGTATGTATAATATTATCCTTGCTAAAATACATTTTATGTGGGAGTCAAAAAAAAAAGTTCTAGGAATAAAATATTTCTAATGCTGTTGCTTTGTTTTTTTTTGAAAAAAGGGAAAATGAAATATATTGGTGGGCTCAATACTTTGCATCTCTAGTAATTAGATATTGTGCAAAGTAATGTTGGTAGTTTGAACTAGATCCCCTTATCCTGGAGCTGTACCAATTATATTCAATTTTAATTTGAAGACTTAAATGTAAATTGGGCTAAAATTAATGGCCAGAGTTAAACCAGTGGTTTAAAGGTGATGTAAGTTAAATTCTAATTAAACATTTCTTGGGATCTCACTGAATACTCTCATTTAATGCCAAGACTTCAGGGATCCTTTGACATGACTATATAGTTAGGAGTTCAGTAGTCAAAACTCATTTTACAAGTGAGGAAATACACACTGCCTGTATTCTGACAAAAGTCAAAGTTGGACAGTAGCTCAGGCTGTCTGAGTCTTCATACTCTTCTCATATCTTGTGCTGAACTGTGCATGACGCTGTATTATAACCAGAGGAGCTCAGTGCTGGATGATGTATCTTCAAAATGTTGTTTTGTCACGGAGTCATGTCTGACTCTCTTGCGACCCCATGGACTGTAGCTCTCCAGGCTCCTCTATCCATGGGATTCTCCAGGCAAGAATACTGGAGTGGGTTCCCATTTCCTTCTCCAGGGGAATCTTCCTGACCCAGGGATTGAATCCACATCTCCTGCATTTGCAGGTAGGTTCTTTACCACTGAACCACCAGGGAAGCCCATTAAAAAGTTGTTAGATTACTGCTATTAATATTACTCTAACCAAACCCATATCATCCTTTCTCTCCTCCAACTTTCAGTATATTTTACATTGTGAGAATTATTTCAGCTTACCAGTAATTGGACTTTTCTGCATGCTAGAAGCTTAATGTAGAAAAAACTTCCTAAAAAACTATAAATGCAACCTGATTCATATTTCATATCTTGTGAGAAATCAGTTAAAATCCCATAAACTAGACAGGCCCATTTTGACCTGAAAAACAAAAATGAAATCAATCATAAAACCCTATCTGCTTTCATGCCTACTATTTACTCAGTTCTACTTGATGGTAGATTAAAAGAGAACCTCTGCTGGTCCATCAGTCCCCTCCTGGCCTTATTCAGGCTGCTGAGTTGCTTACTGGGTTGCTAAATAATCCATTGTCTACTCTGCATTCAACCATTATGGTAAAAGAAAAACAAGCAAATCATTCCGAAAATAGACATTTTAGCATTATTCTGTTGACATAGTCTGTGATTTAGATTATTCATCAAAATCCAACTCTACTTCAAAGTAGAGTGTTAATAGACTCTCCAGGTAGGCAAATGAACAAGAGTTGCAGATAACACCACCTGTCTTGGTGAGGCCAGTCAGAGGTTTCAGTGTCTTTCTCTGTATCTTGAAACCCAACTTGTTCTGAGCATAATTCTGAAGGTTGCGTAGAATCCTTTGGAACCAGAACAAAAGCCTCTTTGTTCAGTGGCTTGCTGACAATTTTCGGTATTGAGATCTAACAGTAGAAAATGGAATTATAGAGCAGGAAAGGATTATCAAAATGTAATTTAATTCTAGACAAATCCCACATAAGTCTTTTGATTTCAATAGAACTCCAGGGAAATTACTTCAGTTGTATCTTCAATTGTTTCCTCTCCAATTCTGGTAAAGTTTGTGATGGACAATGATTGCTTTAAAGTATCATGGTGCTCTTTGAGGTGTGAGAGAGTTCCTGTGACTTTGACCAACTTGGGATGAAAACTACTCTTAAATTTAGACTTTTAAATCCAAGATAATGTAAGAGATTATGAAGAACCAAGGCCAGCACACCTGGCTTGAGGAAATCAGAATGGGCTCTTTAATGGTCAGCTTTGCCAGCATGTATCAAGTGCCTCCTATGCTAGCGATGAGTGAATCAAAGACAGCAAGGACCATGTGTGTGCAAGGTCAAAACCCAGCATGGCCTACTGCATGGGTCGACACCTCTGTGTACCACTATTGTCCCACTGGTTCATTGGAAACAAATGTACATAAAATGTATGTGTCTGAAATCTTAAAGTGCATATGTCAGGCACTCCATGAGAATATACATTAAAAAAATCTATCCCAGTTCTAAACTGGTCGTTCGGGGGTCCCTCTTCAGCTCAGTCGCTCAGTCACGTCCGACTCTTTGTGACCCCATGGACTGCAGCACACCAGGCCTCACTGTTCATCAACTCTTGGAGTTTACTCAAAACTCATGCCCATTGAGTTAGTGTTGCCATCCAGCCATCTCATCCTCTTGTCCCCTTTTCATCCTGCCTTTAATCTTTCCCAGCATCAGGACCTTTTCAAATGAGTCAACTCTTTGTATCAGGAGGCCAAAGTATTGGAGTTTCAGCTTCAGGATCTGTCCTTCCAATGATCACCCAGGACTGATCTCCTTGCAGTCCAAGGGACTCTCAAGACTCTTCTCCAACACCACAGTTCAAAAGCATCAATTCTTTGGCGCTCAGCTTTCTTTATAGTCCAACTCTTACATCCATACATGACTACTGGAAAAACCATAGCCTTGATTAGACGGACCTTTGTTGGCAAAGTAATGTCTCTGCTTTTTAATATGCTGTCTAGGTTGGTCATAGCTTATCTTCCAAGGAATAAGGCACTAAGGTGCCTCTTAGTGTACACCAATCCTCGGGCTGCTTCTTACTATCTACTAAATCAGATTATCTGGGAGTGACCCTGAGAATATGCACTTTCCTATGACTCTAACTCAATTCCATTGTTTCCTTATGGAAAAGTCATCCTTCACAGAAATGTGTTATCATCCAAGGATGAAATGGTTCATTATTTTCGTGTTACGGGTCATTATTTTTGTGTCTTTCATCTTGTTTCAGAAACATAACATGGTTATGATGGATGCTTACAGAACCATTTCAGTGTTTAGTCTCCATCTTTGAGTCTTTCACTCAGTTTTTCTCTAACACTCTTATGAATGGTTTAGCCAAATGTGAAGAAAACAGGCAGATGAGCAAGTTCTGGCTAAGACCATTCATTGAAAAAAGGATGGTTGGCGGGGTGTTCATTCTGAATGCCATACCTTGAATCCAAAGTTCTCCACTCCCCGGAGGACATCCCCTAGGAACACTCCTCCTATAATGGCTTTCACTTTTATGAGATACATAAACAGTCAAAAATGAAAACATCATTAATGTAATGAAGCTATTTCTTAAATTAATAAGGCTCTCTTCTGAGTTTAAACCACCAAGTTATAGAAAAGACAAAAGTGTGACTTTCAGCTTTTGCTTGAAGTTAGAACATGAAATTCTCTTGGTATGTGTGTTTCATTCTTAGCTTCTATGACTAGCCTTGCCAAATCTGTTTCTATGGAAACAGACAGTAAATCAGCAAAAATACTAGAGAAGCTACTATGGAGATGTTCTTGTAAATTTTCATGTGTTATCCTTTGCCAGGTGAGGCCCCATATGCAAAACAGGCTTGGGTGAACATGTTAAAGATGACTTGCGATCAGGAAAACTACAAAGGCTTCTAGGCAACCCTGTTTCTCTTCCTCTCTTTATTTTCCTATCCTCTCCTTTCCCCTCTTTCTCTCCTTCCTTTTCTCATTCATTCATTTTATTTATTCAATCAACAAGCATAAAGGAGCTCCTATATGAGGTTAAATCCAAAGATTTTCTTTTTCCCATCTTATATGGGTCAGATGGATGGCTTTAGGAGACAAAACCAACAGGAAACAATCTCACCTTTAAGTACCTGGGGAGAATATCTGTTATACACACTGATAGATGGGCAGGGTTGGGGTTTTTGCATACCAACCATCCAAAGCTTGATGGCTCAATTCACATCTAAGAACAATGATGCCTGAAAAGCATGGAGCCACAACAGAACACTGGCAGAGTCCTGTATAAGATGGTGTTGGAGAGTTGGTAGCTGGGAAACACAATAAGCACCTCTCCTTTCTCTTTAAGTAGACACAACACAGGCGCATGTTTGTGGTACACCATGCGCATCTACCAGGGGCTCAGAAACCAGTGCCTAGACAAAATAAGCAGCGTGCCAAACAGAGACCGTAAATGGAGATCAGATTTCCTCCAGACAGGCTTGAACAGCTTTCAAGGAATGAAGCAAAAGTTTAATAAGCAATAGCCCTTACCCAACAGGTAGGCTAATTGCTGTATTAGAGAAAAAAAAGAACAGCCCTGAATAGACAGATTTTGGTTTCTGTATCAACTGGGTGGTTGCCAAAGTTTCTATGTCAAATGTAGAAACTGGATAGTTTCTTTGAATATAACGCACAGTGGGCATTAACTTGGTCATGTTTTAACCATTCGAGGACAGCCTGTAAACACAGTCAGCCATCAAACCTTTACAATGGTTCATCTGGGAGTTAAAAATAGGAATATGAGAAAGAAGCCATTCCATAGAAAATAGGGAGATGTAGGAGAGAAAGTAATTTGTTTTGGAAAATGTTTTAAAAAACAAAGACAATAACTTATCATAAAGGTTCTTATGGGCACACTCTAATAGAAATTGAGCAAGAAGTTTCTATCCATCTCTATACCCCACCGTAGCAAGCAGTCCTAACTCTTGAAATCAGCCTTCATTAAAAAGATGAGAAATATGAGGATAGACTAGAAACTAAGTTTAGGGAGACATTCTAAAGAGCCAGCATTGTTCATGCTTCCTGATTCTGTGGCCAAAACAAAGGCCATTCCCCTTCATTAAGCAAGAGAGTGAGATGCAGGGGAGTATCAGAAAGTGCCACCTTCTAGAATGAAAACCAAGAAGGATTATAATAAAATGATGAAACTCTTCATCTGCAGAAGTCTTCCCATAAGCAACTCTCTAGAAGAAAGTCTTGAAAATGTTTCTGATAAAAACATATCTCCCTGTCTATCTGAGAGTCCAAGGTACCTCTCTTAGCCAGCACCTGTAACATGACTAAGGCCAGCAAGTGCTAATCTGAGAGCTCAACATTAATGTATAATGATGTATATAATAATGTATATTTGGATGACTGAGATGAAATATTGAAAGAGGCTGAGAGCTAAGAAACCTTCAGCCTTCTTGCAGTGCTGCCCAGGGGAAAGCTGCTCTGATTCAAGATGACTGGTCTGGCTTATTTAAAGACAGACAACCCTGGAGGTGGGGGGCTTCTCTAGTGGTCAGTGGTAAAGAATCTGCCCACCAATGTAGGAGACATGGGTTTGATCCCCGGATCTGGAAGATCCCTGGAGAAGGAAATGGCAACCCACTCCAGTCTTCTTGCCTGGAGAATTCCATGGACAGAGGCACCTGGAAAGCTACAGTTTCCGGGGTCACAAAAGAATTGGACATGACTTAGAGACTAAAGAATAACAACAATCCCTAGAGTGGAAAAGGGTAATTCATCAGTTTTTATTATAAACATATCCTTTAAAGTTTGTCTACACTCATAGATCTCAACCCTTTTGTTTGTCAAGCGATATCACGTCTTTCTCCTGTGTTATTCTCTTTCTGGAGAGTTCTGTCTCATTCTCCATTTTCCCAACTTTCCTCCCTTCTTCAAAGCTCAACTCAAATTTCTATTTTTATACAACATTCTCTCGTCCTCAAATGCTGCTGAGTTCTTTGCATTTTTATTATAATGGCAGTTCTGTTTTCTGTTACAGTTCTTGCTCCATTAGACTAAAAACCCTTCGTATGCTTATATTTTGATTCACAACAAACAAACAAAAAAGCTTGAAATTGTATGTGTCAGGCCCTTTGCTAGGTGCTCGTAGGTTTGTTCAGGCCTCACTATGTCCCTAACTCGCTTATCCTGCCTCTGGCCCACTGTGGACCCTCCCTTACTTCACATTGCTATTTTGTATGGCCATCTGAGAGGCTTGCCCAGCCAGGAAGGAGAATCCCAAGCGGGTCAATGGGTCCAGGAAGATGGGGATATGTTACTGATGTATCAAAGAAGTCCGTTTATTTGAATTGGACTCATGTTAGTCAGCTTCCCCAGAGTGGCCTAATTCTGGGGTAAAGGAAGAGAAAATGTGAACTTGCAAAGGTAGGGTTTGGATTGCAGAATGTGGAGACCCCAGTGATGTTCAGCTGCAGTGATGAGATTCTGCCTGAGAGATCCTTGAGGCCTCCAAGAGATATATTACTTACCTTCTTGTTACTATTTTAAAAAGGCAGCCAATGAAAAACTATACTGAGGTGCTATGTTGATTCTGGCAAGAGAGAACCTGGCTTTGAAGGAGGAGAATTGTCCCACGCTTTCCAAACAGGCCACTAAATCTCAAACCAAAGTTCATCAACTGGTGGGGGAAAAGATTCAACAACTTTCTTACAGACTCCATTAATTAGGCCTTTATAATAACCACTGCATAGTAGGTATTAAGTAGAAAAATAAAAGTAGCAATTTATTTGGATATTAATGTTAGGCTTTCATAAAGTATGGGGGAAGTAATCTAAAAATAGGTTGAAAATAGGTTTTTGAAATCAAGCATACACTAAATTTCTTAAAGGTACCCTCAGTCTGACTCTATAAATTTTTGCATGCAAGTCTGGAAAGGCATTATCTATTATGTAACTTGGGCTGAAGATCAAATATATATATTTTCATCTCTTCTTTGGTAACTCATCATCTAGCAAGGGAATAAACAGGTGATTAAACTTTGTGAAAAGATACTACATATAAAGGCTGTGGAAGAATCAAAGCAGAGCAAATACCTAGTCCTTGGAGAGAAGGGAGAAATGAAAAGGCTTCCCAGAGGAGGCGGGACCAACAGAGAAGCAGAAATTAGCCGAGTGAGGAGGTGAGAATGTGTTTGAAGAAGGTGAGATGACAGGGGAATTATGGGCAATTTATTGTGGCTGGAGGATAAATGTGAGGCCAAGTATGGTAGGAGGTGGAATAGAGGTGTGGGAGGGACCAGACTTACGGGCCTTTGTGTCTCTTACGTAAGGATCTGTAATCTACAGTCAGCAAAGCCATTCCTTTGGGAGCAGCCAAGCCAAAGGGTTTCCAACAGGAGAGTGATTTGGTCAAAACTATTTCACAGGGTGACTTTGGTGACAAGGTGGAGAGTGACAGCCTCCCCCAAAACCACACAAAACAGACAAACTCAAAACCCTGTCAACAGGGAGATGTGTGCGGTATCACAGGACAGGTGGCAGGGCTGAATGAAAGGAGAAGCAGCTGACGTATGAAACGACTGGCAAGTCAAAGCCAAGAGGGGAGCCAATTGCTTAGATGTGGAGCCCTTTTGGGTATCTAGTAATCGAGTAGATGTTAATGCCATATTCTGAACTAGAGGTTTCAGGAGGAGGAATGGCAGGCAGTGAGCACAGCTTTTGACCTGGTAAGACTGAGGCCCCCGTGGGATTTTCTGGCTCAAAGCCCTCATCACATAGTTGGATGCCGGGGTCTGAAGTTCTGGGGAGCACTTTGGGCTAGAATATAGATTTGTTAGTCCCTCAGTATTCTGCTAATAGGTGAATCTCTGGAAAAGGAAGGGACCCAGCAAATCAAGGAGAATAAAAAAAAAATGAGAAGGTGGAGAATAGATCTATAGAGAACACTTCCATATAAGGATTAAGAGAAAAAGGAGACTATACAAGCAACAGATCAGAGAGGGAGGGGAAGATTCTGAAGGAGACAGTTTTGAAGAGATGTCGATGCAGAGTTAAATGCATGAAAGGGTTGTAGATAAAGAATGGTCTATCTATATATAAATAAAACTTGGATCAAGGTATTACCCAGGCTCACATGTCCATGTGTCTATTTTCCCTCCTAAAATTCCATTTCATGATTAAAAAAAAAATAAAGCACATTGATCAGAATAAACTATAATGACCCACGAAAATGTCATCTTAGTATTTCACAAATGATGGAGGCATCTCTGGAAGACAGACAGCAGGTGGGGCTAGGTTTAGAGAGAAGAAGCTGAAGAAAGGGCCAAAACACAGAACTTGCAGCACAGGTCAACAGGGTCTGGAGGGTATAACCAGAAATGCAAGCAGAGTCAGAGGATATACCAGGGGTTTGGCCTGGTGGTACTTATGCCCTGCACCGAGCAATCACAGTGAGGTTCAAGGTCAGCGCAGTGCCTGTGGGTGCTGGTCTGGAGAGGCAGGGAGGGGTGAAGGACAACTTCATTCTATAGTCAGAGCTGTTTGACTTTCTCACATTGAGGATGCATTCATGTGTTACCTGAGTATGATATTAAAATAGAAACAGACTTTTGGATTGGATTGCGAATTAGGTGACCTTGAAGAACAGTACAAAGGAGAGAGGTCAAAGCCGGATGGTGCGTGGGAGTGTGAATGAGAGGTGACAAAATGGAGCAAGTGAGCAGAACTTTTAGGGGAAATTGATTCAGAGAGAGAGGGAGATGGGGAGAAGTCAGAGGTTCTGGTGGGAAGGATAGGATGTAGAGACAAAGTGTGGAAGAACTTGGCTATTCTGGGGACGCCCATTTGGAAACTGAAAACTAAGTGAATTAGAAAGTGGGAGTAGAAGAGGAATTGCGCTTGATGGCCCCTTCTTGGGTTGAAAGGGAATAAGATTGTCTGCTCAGAGCATGGTACCCAGGGTTTATAAGACTTGAATAGGAAAAAGATTTGAATACATCCACTAAAGATAAACCAAAGGACTGAAAACAGTGAGAGTCCAGGCAAGCATGGAGACCGCAGGTGGGTGGTGCCCGATTCACAGAGTGTAATTTTCCAGCAACAGTAAAGGTTGGGAGTCCAGGGCTGGGGTTTTGTCAGGTCACTGAAGGAAGAAGTACCAGGGCACAAAGGGTGAAAGTGATAACAAATTGATCAGATGATCTGTTACCCTTCCTGACTTAGTAAAGATTTCCTACCTGCTGGCTCAAAAGGAAATGATAGATTTGGAGGAAGCAGATGCCTCCATAGCTTGCAAATTCCTGATGCAGCCCAAGGGCAGGAGGGGGCAATCTATGGATACTAGTTCTCTGCTGTAAGCGGCCAGAAGCGATAAAAGCCCCAATTCTGTGCCCCCCTCCTCTAACTCTTCCACCTTAGAAGAATGATGAGCAAAAAGCCAAGAAACTCAGTCTACGATGAAGGTCCAGTCCATAAAGGCTAAAAGTGTTTCTTTTTCATCAGATCATTTCTTAATTTTCCCCACCAGTTTCCAGTGGCTGTGGAGAATGCATGCTACCGAATGCTGTTTTATTCAGTACACAGTCCCATGGCTATGGCTAGAATCTGCCATGCATATAGAAGTCGGCTGTCACTCTGGCAGGCTCTAAACTACTCGGGCCACTAAACCTCCTCTTATCCATGGAGGGCGGTGTGCTGAAGCACAACCAAGGACATGTCTTCTAAGAGCCCAGTCTTTTTGTGATGTGACATTCCAATAAATTGATCGGGTGATCTGCTATTGTTCCTGACTTAGTGAAGATTCCTACCTGTTGACCCCAAAGGGAAGGATCGATTTGGAGGAAGTATATGAGAAGTACGAGATGAGGCTGTCTGCTGGGGGAGATGTCATTGAATTCTTGCGCCTGTGTCTGGAAAGGGAAAAGAGTGCTTCACTCGGGGGTCAAGACAAGGAGGTGGACAGAGTGGTGGGCCTGCAGAGGCTTTGTTTCAGGGCAGAGACAGTGTGGCGGGCTCCTTGGCAGCTCTCTGGTGCTGTAGCACCCTAAGGAAGGACGGCAGCCCCTCTGGGCTGTGAGCATCGCTGCTCCTGGACGCTGACCTACGCACCTGCAGGCTGGGGCAGCACCCAGAGCTTCCTTGTGGATCTCTGATGTGTTAATGCATTGCGGCGGGGGTGAAAAGAGGGGAGTCGATCTTACTGCGCCCGGGAGAGAAATCAGAAGATAGAGAAAACTGAGGGAAAGGTGAGTTAGATGAATTCTTCAACAGTTTCCTTTTGTATTGGGTTGGCCAAAAGTTCATTCGGGTTAACATCATACGGAAAATCTCGAATGAACTTCTTGGCCAGCCTAGTGTCTTGGTCATTGCTCACCTACAATGTGATCTCTATGCAGTGGGAGAGAGAGCCGGTTCCTAGGTTGACTCCTGGCAGCAAGGGGCTTGGGCATAAACCTGTAACGTTTCAGAGGAGAGAACCCCAAGTGGGGTCCCCAGGTACATCTGTTTCTGACAGAGCTAGGGGTGTACCCCACTAAGAAGGGCAACAGAACACCATCTGGTTTTGAGCCTATTTTATTCTGCTGACTTATTTTGTATTTTTCCAAGCCTTTCCCCACCCCCAGAAGATACGGTATGATAGGAAAACTCGACATACACATTTCACCGTTATTCCTCTTGGACCTAAATATGCGTATAATTTTTTAAAACCTAAGTGCTAAAATTTTTGGTAGTTACCTGTGTGTACTTTCACCTAATTCCAAATGGAATTTGAGGCTGTTTACAAACACACACTAAATAAGACCAGAAGTATACAGATATGCCAGCAAAAAGGTCTAGAAAATTGATTTACAAAATTGTATGCAGCTCTAATAAAATTTTCTTTTCTGGGACTAGATAGAAGTTGATTTCTAATAAAAACTCAGACTCAAAAAAAAAACAAGGGAAAATTTTAGTCAGGAAAAATCTGAAAAAGAGCAATGAGGGAATATTAGTTTTAAGAGATAATAAAGTCCATGTTTCATCTCAACAATTAAAAGTATGCTGTAAGTGAATGAACAGACTGGTCAACAGAACATAAAGTTCAGAAATAAACCCAAATATACATATATAAGAACTGAGTATATGATAAAGGTGGCCTATCAAATCAATGGGCAAATAAGTGGTATAATAAGTAGCTGGTATAAAAAGCAGTGTAGAAATAATAAAATTAGGCCACAGGTTAAATTCCAAATGGATCAAAGACTTAAATGTATTTAAAAAAAGCCATAAAAATAATGGAAGAAAATATGGAATAATTCCTCTTATAACTTTGTAGTGGGAAAAGCAATTTTAGTAACAATTCAAAATTCAGAAGCCATAAAGGAGAAAAGAACATCTATAAATAAAATCATACATATAAGTATGTGAGGGAAAAAACCACCGTAAGTAATGGCAAGTGACAACCTATTGGGAATATATAGATAAATGTGAAAACATGGACAAATAGCTTATTCTCTTATTTTATGTTAGGAAAAGTCCAAGAACCTTACAGAAAGGAGTTCAAAGGATGTTGGAAGCATTTAACATGAGACAAATGCTGTATTTATTCAATTATTAAAGCAACCTCACAATGTAGGTACTGTTATTGTCATTTACTCACAAGAAACCAAAGGTGCAGAGAGGTTGAGTAACTTGCCCAAGGTCACACGGCTTATCGGAGACACAATCAGATAGTTGGCTCCAGACTTTTTGCTCATAACCACCAAGTTCTACAGCCAAAACTACAGGCAGCCACACAGCAAACTTTATATAAATTTGCTCAAAACATAAAAAGATGCTCAAATACTATATAATCAGATAAATACAAATTAAAACTGTAGTGAGATGTAGCATTTTCATTGTCCCTCAAAGCTGCTTCAGTCATCTACGTTGTCTAGGAAGGTAAGTTTTGGCCTGCATGAAGGCATGAGGTTGGATCCAATGACCCAAACATTTAGTCTAGGATTCTATGTGTGGTGTCCCAGTTTGTGAAGGTAAAGGAGTGAATAAATTGACACAGGTTGTCTCTTCTATTATGAAAGTAATAGTGCATAAAATATAAGGTCATGCTTAGCCTTGAGGGGGAAAAAACCCTTATTGACACTCATGATACTTCAAAATTACTCATGAGCTGCAAATACAATTCTAAAATGAAATAAGCGCAAGAAAAAAAAATTAAGTTGGTGTCTTTGGTTGGTTGTCAGGATATGACAATGTGAAAATAATAATTTTCACGTTTTCTATCCGATACAGACTTTCACCTGCTAAAGACAGTCAGTGAATAAACATCTATTTTCTTTTCTCATGCAGCATTAGCAAGGCAATCATCATCAGGAAGAGGTTTGCTCATTTTATATATTGTAGTTGAAGTCACAGTTCCCTCTGATCAAGGGAATTGGGTTTATAAAGGCAAAATGAAATTCAGAGAAGCTCAGGATCATTCTTAATCTAATGCTTCAATCTTGACTGTCATCACTTCTTTACTCAGAGAAACTCACAAATAGAAAATGCAATCAATTTGTAATTATGTTCATTGTTCTTCAGAGTTAGATAGAGGCCTTGGCAAAAGTAAACTGACCAAGCTGGTCACTGTAAGGAGCGGGGGAGAAGCAGCCAATCTCAGAGATACCTAGAGCAGAAAAACCGGAGTCAGCTCTGATGTGCTTACCAAGCTTGCATCTGTTAGATCCATGCAAACTTTGAGGGTCAGCATAGAAATGGCAACCTATTCCAGTATTCTTGCCTGGGAAAGGAAGAAAGGAAAGGAATGGCAACCCACTCCAGTATTCTTGCCTAGGAAATCCTGTGGACAGAGGAGCCCAGCAGGCTACAGTCCATGGGGTTGCAAAGAGTTGGGCACGACTTAGCAACTAAAGACCACCAGCACCTCTCATGGAGCCCTCTCTCCTGTGATGCAGGTGTAACTGTTTCATTCGTGGACCCATAGATCAGTGCTTCCCAACCCTTTTGGCATCAGGGATCAGTTTTGTGAAAGACAGTTTTTCCACGAACTTGGGGAGAGATGGCTTGGGGATAATTCAAGCACATCACATTTACTGTGCACTTTATTTCTATTATTATTATTACGTCGGCTCCACCTCAGAACATCAGGCATTAGATCCTGGAGGTTGGGGACCCCTGATCTAAAACACTTTATCATCATATTTGTATGAAAAATTGTATAGATACATGTGAGGGAAAATATAACAATCCTGCCATTCTTCCTAATTTCACCTTCTTGGCAAGTGTGAAGTCTTAATAGTTTCTCAGTGCTGTTAATGATGTGTAAACATCTCCATGTATTATTACTATTATCTTACCAGAATGGGTCCAGACCATGCATGCCACCTGCTTTCTGCACTTAACTTCACAGACATTCCTCCAATTGAATCTCCAATAACCCCAACTCAAGATTTTTAAGAGCTGCAGAATATTCCATAATTTAAAATAATATATTCAACCATGACCTAGCTTTTCTGCTGTTTCCTCAAATTGTCATAGATTCTTACATGTACTTTTGTTTTTCTGTAGAACAGATCCTCTCAAGTGAGGCTGGTAGGCCAAATTTTAATAACTTTTGCTAGATTGTTCAAGAACAAACAACTCATATTCACACAGACTGAATATGGATACACAGGGCACCATATCCAAAACTGCAGTGGGTGTTTTCACTCATTTTAATTTTGCCAATAAAATGGGTAAAAAGTGATATTGCATTATTGTTTTAAACTATATTTCCATGACTGTTAAAAAGGCTGAGTGTTTTTCATGAGTTTTGTCCATTTTAACTTAGGTTTCTGTGAATTGCCTGTTAATACAGTTTATTTTTTCCCTGTTGAATTGCTTGTCTTTTCATTTTTTTTCAAAATGTGGGTGCTCTTTGGTCTGTTAGCTAGACATTGAAAGTTTGCTTTTGACTTTGTTGATATTGATTTTAGCCATATAAAATGTACTATTTCTCATGTATTAAGCTATGTCTATATCGATCTTTATGGTTTATGCATTTTTTTGACTTGCTTAAAAAGGATCTATTGTGCCATTAGCTTTGTGTCAATGTATGGCAAAAACCACCACAATATTGTAAGGTAATTAGCCTCCAATTTAAATAAATAAATAAAATAACGGAAAAATCTATGATTGGGACTCAGGGCGTATAAGGAAATAAAACAATTTAGTGGGGTTACTATTTATTTTACATATATTAATAGTAGTAGAAATGTCAGTATAATGATTGTTTGGGATAAGACTACAGGTGGTACTAGTGGTAAAGAATCTGCCTGCCAATGCAGGAGACAGACGCAAGAAATGCAGGTTCGATCCCTGGGTTGGGAAGATCCCCTGGAAGAGGAAATGGCAACCCACTCCAGCATTCTTGCCTGGAAAACTCTGCAGGCAGAGGAGCCTGGTGGGCTACTGTCCATGGGGCCGCGAAGAGTTGGACACAACTCAGCTTTTATAATCAAAAAAGGAATGGAAAAGCCAAGAAGAAATTCAAACTAACTGGGATGGGGTGAAAGAAACAAAACATTGTGCAAGTCAGCAAACATATGAAATGAGGAAGAAAATTAACTATTACAAAGAAAGGTACATGATGAGTGTAAAATGGGAGGAATAAAACCAATTATGTCAGTAAATGTAGGCAGACTGAATTTCATTATCAAAAGGCAGAGAATCAGATTTTATTTAAAAAGTCCACCTGTAAGTTGTCTGTGAAAATAAGTATGTTAAACAAAAGAACAAAGATATTAAAAATGAAGGGGTGAGAAAAGATACATTGGAAAGATTCAAACAAGGAGGAGGAGGTGTGGTATACTAGTGTCAAATAAAGCAAAATTCAAGGCCTCAATCCTTGTCTTGGGAGGGGTTGGGAGGTCAAAAATTGGGAGTTAGGGCTGTCAAAGTAGTCAGGATTTCAGGGGTTATGATCTGGAGTGAAAGGAAGAGGAAAAAAGGAACGTGATGGTATGAGCCTTCTTTCCCTTTAAGGCATTTCCCAACTTGTTAGAAGGACAGATTGAGCGGTAAAGACATATACACACTACTCGATATAAAAGAGGCAACCAATGAGGACCTATTGTATAGCACAGGGAACTCTGCTCATTCTCTGTAATGGCCGATATGGGGAAAGAATCTCAAAGAGTGGGTGTATGTACAGCCATTTCACTTTGCTGTACCGCAGAAAGTAACACGATGTTGTAAATCAATAATACTCCAATAAAAAAACAAAAGGGTTAGCAGCAGCCTCATGGTGCCAAGGAGACAAAAACTAGAGTTGAGAACTCTTGAAAATGGAGACTGAAGCCATGTTCATCTGAAGTCGTGAAGGAATTTATCCTAGGTACAAGGGTAAAATGAAAATAGACCAGTGCTTACAAAAACTCATCCTAAACCTGGCTGGATTTAGGAGACCTAACTGCTAAATGTAATGGACCCCTCTCTGAAGAATGACAGCATCAACACAGTATCCACATATTTTTTCTCCAGTGTCGCTATTTAATAAAATTACCAGGCTTAGCAGCTGACAGAACCTAATAGAAAAAGACTCTAGAAAATAGAAATTCCCAGGTAACTCAGACACCCAGATACCTGTGATTAATATTTAAGAAAACCTGAAAACACAGAGTTATTCCAGAGTACTTGAGTGTGTGTGTGCGTGTGCTGTCATGTCCAACTCTTTGTGACCCCACGGACTGTAGCCCACCAGGCTCCTCTGTCCATGGGATTCTCCAGGCAAGAATACTGGAGTGGGTTGCCATTTCCTTCTCCAGGGGATCTTCCCGACTCAGGGATTGAACCCACATCTCTTGAGTCTCCTGCATTGGCCGGCAGGGTTTTTTTTTTTAACCACCAGCACCACCTACGTACTAGAATCTACAAAAAAAGAATCAAGTGGGAATTCTAAAAACTAAACATGCTAGTACCAAATTAAGAATACAAACATAGGCTTAACAGTCAATTAGAAATAGCTGGTGAGGGGATTAACAACCTAGGAGAAGAAGAGTCAGTAAAATGATCCAGGCTAAAGTGAGAATTGAAAAGTGAAAAATGCAGAAAGGCGTTCAAGAGTCATGTGTGTGTGCTCGGCTGTGTCCAGCTCCTTGCGGCCCCATGGACTGTAGCCCGCCAGGCTCTTCTGCCCAGGGAATTTTCCAGGTAAGAATACTGCAGTGGGTTGCCACTTCCTCCTCCGGGGGATCTTCCCAACTTGGAGATCTAACCCATGTGTCTGCATCTCCTATATTGCAGGACTCTTTACCACTGAGCCACCGGGAAAGCCCCTTAAGAGTCATAAACATGAGTAAAAGTTCTATCATACGAGAAATTGGAATCTAAGAAGTTAGTGGAGGACGGGAGAGAGAATGGACCAGAAGCAATATTTGAAAAGATAATTTGACCAAGATTTCTCCCAAGCTGACGAAAGGCATTGAGCTACAAATTTAAGAATCAGTATAAACACCACATAGGATAAGAGCAAAACTAACCCACACTGAGGGACATCATAGTCAAATTGTTAAAACACAAAGATAAAAAAATCCTATAGCTGCAAAGGGTGGTCAGAGGTGGTAGATTATAAACAAGTCTGACAGCAAAAGTTCTTACTAAGAAACAATATGAACTAGAACTTTAGAACATCATCCATAACTTGCTGAAAAAATATAACTCCCAAATTTGAATTCTATACTGAACAAAAATATGCTTCAAATGAAGGTGAAATAAAAATGTTTGTTATAAAAACAACAAAGCTGAAATAAACCTATGTGATATTTTGAAAGAAATTCTTCAGGAATTAGGACTATAAACCCAGGTAGAATCACAGAAGTGACAGAAGTAATAAATAGCAACAGAAAGGGTCAATATGTGAAAAACAAATTCTAAGTGAACAGAACATTTATGATGACTTACAGGTTTTAGAAAGATAAATAGAAAATAGGAAAAACAATACAAATGATGGGGTAAACTGACTTAAACATGCTAAGGTTTTTGAATCATTTAAGAAGTGATAAAGTAATTGTATTAGCCTCTCTTAAGGGAAAAATGAATGTTATAATCACTAAAAAGGATTTAGAAGACTGAGATAACAGTTCTATAAAGGGGAATAATGAATTAACAATTCTTAATTAGTGCAAAAGAAGGCAAAAATGGAAAGCATCTGGAGCATAGGAAAAATGGGAAATAAAAAGAAAATCAAGATGGCAAATTTAAATCCAAATATATGTGGGTTACATTAAATACAAATAAATAGTCCAATTAAAAGACAGACTGAATAAAAGCAAAACTTTATATGCTTCTTACAAGCAATGTGCTTAATATTTATATGAAGTCAAAAAGGAGTTTGGCAGTAACAGGATAGAATAGAATATATCTAGAAAATAAGACCCTAGAATAAAACCTGGCATAGTTATACTAATTTCAGATGAAGCAGACTTTAAAACAAGAAGCATTGCATTTAATGATAATGAATCAATACAAAAGACAAACTTTGCATGTAGATAATAACCCAAAACAAGGTAGAAAATGTAGATAAAATATTTAAAGAGGTTTGTGATATAGTTAAAGATACCATTTTAACAGCCACCAGGATGAGAAAGATTTAGAATTCTATATAATCTTTAAGGCACATTCCTACTTAAATATTTCAAGATCTTAAGAAGAAAAAAGAAATCTCCCAAATTTAATAAAGCCACCAAAAGAATATATAATATTCTTTCTTATAAGAATAAGAAACCAACTAATCAAATCATACAAATCCAACTTCATTTATGAACATATTCCAGGCAAGCAAGAGCAGTTTGATATTCAAATCTGAAAGAAAACTAAATACATCAATAAATTGAAGGGGAAAAATTGCTATCGGTAGATGCTGAAAAGACTTTAATACTTGGTAGAAGAAAGCATGTTAGACCATGCACAAAATTTCTGGCCTAAGGATTTAAATGTGCGACAACAAAAATCAATGCAAATGGAAACATTAAAAAAATAATTCAGGAGAATATTTATGCTACATTAAAATTCCATGCACAGTGGAGCTCGGTGGGCTACAGTCCATGGGGTTGCAAAGTCAGATACAATTGAGTATGTGTACACCTTCACTAGGACTGAGTTTTTTTTAAAAAAACCTTTACCAACTCCTCAGCCATACCTCTTACAGATTTCTGGTACAGAGCCTAGGTAACCTCAGGGTTTCTTGTATTTTCTTATCTGCCTTCTCTGACCACATGGTCAGGGACCACAAAACGTACATCCAAGGACATAGTAGCTGTGCAATAAAAGTTTGGCCAAATGGATGAATGATGGCTCCTGACTGTCTCCTGGGGCAATGGCTGGAAGGAGCAGGAAGCAGATTGTGTTTTGGGCAGTAGTACGAGTGTTGGCTTTCAAACAGGATTGCCCTGGGGTGACTCCAAGTTATGAGCTATGTCATCCTGTGCAACTTATTTCTCTGCAGTTTATCCCCTGAAAGGTGCTTCGAACACTACTGTGTCTCTGGTTGCTGTGCAGAAATAGCCCTTACTCCTAGGGCTTTCCAGGTCCACCTGCTGATGCAGGAGATGCAAGAGACACGGGTTTGATCCCTGGTTCAGGAAGATCCCCTGGAGTAGGAAATGGCAACCTGCTTCAGTATTCTTGCCTGGGAAACCCCATAACAGAGGAGCCTGATGGGCCGTAAGCCCGTAGGGTCACAAAGAGTTGGACACGACTGAGTGACGGAGTACACTCACACACACACAAGGCTATTACTAAGCTTGGCTGAGACGTGGTCAGGGAAGGCAGTGTGGCTGAGGGTAAAAGACTGGGTGACGTTCCCAGCATGTCTCTCACCATTGGAACAGTGTCAAGCATAGAGCTAGAGTCAATTTGAAAATAACTTGGCTTGTTTCATTTGTTATTCTTGCCCCTCTTTTTTTTTTTTTTCTTTTTTAAATCCCAAGTAAGTTTTTAGCTTTATTAAGGGGTAAAAGCAATGCAATTTAACCTAACAACAATTTCCCCCAAATAATTCAAATTATCAAGGAGATTCAGTGAAATATACATGTATATCCACCATCTGGGCTTCCCTGTGGCTCAGCTGGTAAAGAATCTGCCTGCAATGCAGAGGACCTGGGTTTGGTCCCTGCGTTGGGAAGTCCCCTGGAGAAGGGAAAGGCTACGCACTCCAGTCTTCTGGCCTGGAGAATTCCATGAACTGTATAGTCCATGGGGTCACAAAGAGTTGGACACGACTGAGCAACTTTCACTTTCAAAGATGAACCTTGCTATAAGTAGATACTGTACCTTGAAACATTAGTTAATGACAGTTTTAAAGCCATTATAATTACTAATGTACATGCTAATTGTGCAGAACATGAAGACAAATGTCCAGTTTCTTTAGTAGTGGTGCAAAATACCATGCAATATTTAGCCCAGGCCTTTATAATATTTCTCTAAATTCTTTCCCCTCTTTGGCTAATTGCAGCTCCCTCTGCAGCTGTCTGTCTCAGGCCTCAGCCCTGGCTGTACCTTGGAGTCATCTGGCCCTGCTGCAACCAGTGAAATCAGTAGCTTCCCAGGGCTTTTACATGCAGCTGAGATTGAGCACCACCAATCCTTCATTCTCCTGATCCTAGTAGGATGAGCTCAAGATTGCACAGGCCCAGAAACTGCAAGCATATTTTGGGAGCAACATCTGTTTTCTCAGGAAAGAATTTACCAAGTTCAGCAGTGACCACAGGGTTTGGTGCCGGAAGCTTAGAGTCCTAGCCCTGACACTAGCTGGAGAGGCGACCCCGTAAGCCACACACCTTTCTCTGCCCTGTTTCCTCAGTCCTTCAAATAAACACAAAATAAGATCTCCCACTCTGCTTCAGACTGTATTGTGACATTTAAAATGCAAAATAGCTAGGACTTCTAAAAACGCTGAAGTCACACCAGTGTAGTTTGTTAGTGTTCCCATCATGTTAGTCGCTCAGTCATGTCCGACTTGTTGTGACTCCATGGACTGTAGTCCGCCAGGCTCCTCCGTCCATGGGATTTCCTAGGCAAGAATACTGAAATCGGTTGCCATACCCTCCTCCAGAGGATCTGCCCAACCCAGGGATCGAACCCAGGGATTGAACCCGGGTCTCCTGAGACTCCTTCACCGCAGGTAGATTCTTTACTGTCTGAGCCACCAGGGGTGATCCCTTAAGTCAATTAAATAAGTTCCCATCATAATCGAGCACAATCTTTGCTATTTGCTGGCTTTGGCCATTTTACTTTTTGAACCTATTTCCTCATCCGTAGAACGGAGTTACCTACTCTGCAGATGATGTATTTAACAGCAAGGCAAACCATAGGACCTGAAAAACACAAGCTATCCTATTATTGTGCTTGCTATCCCTGTGTAAAGAATCTGCCTGCCAATGTAGGAGACACAGGAGACTCGGATCTGATCCCTGGGTTGGGATGATCGCCTGGAGAAGGAAATGACAACCACTCCAGTATTCTTGCCTGGGAAATGTCTTGAGCCTGGAGGGCTATAGTCACGGGACCGCAAAGAGTTGGACATGACCGAGTGACTCAACAATAATTTCTTTGCATGTTTTATCATTACAAAACCGTGCCTGGACTCACACAAGCCTTGATGTCAAGCCTGCCAACAAACCCCATAGTTTCTCATGTGAGTAGACACCGGCAGCCACGTGGCCCTGGTGGGATTGTGGTTTCCACGTGGCAACTTTAAAACGTTAAAATCCCAGGGAGTCTTTGGTTAGGAACCAAGTCAGCTGAGGTGACAGGTGCAAGGCACTTTGCTGCCTGGGAGCTGTCTCTGGCTTCCACTACCTGGGCTTTCCTGACTGTTAGGTGTCTGGCAGAAAATCAATGCTGGCAACAGGTGAAGGTCTGTAATCAACCTAAGTGAAGTGGGTTGAAATCTTCTGGCATGTTGTATTGTGACAGGATGAGGGAGGGTTACAGAGGTGCTGGGTTCTCTTTGACTAAGTCCAGCCACCCTCTGTCACCCTTACCTCTCCCTCTGAGTTATGGTACCTGGTACCTTTTTCTACCCCCAGAAACTGTGCATTCTCCAGTATTGGGCTCTGTTTTCTTACACTGACCACAAGTCCAGTGATTATAAACATTGAGGTCTCTGGGAAACTCAAGATTTGGAAATTCAGACACTTGAACTTTGTGAATTTGAAAGTGTAAGATGGGAAAAGTGTTTGAAGATGGCTATAGCACAGTTGCTTCCCTGGTGACTCAGTGGTAAAGAATCTGCCTGCGATGCAGGAGACGTAGGTTCAGTACCTGGGTTGGGAAGATCTCCTTGGAGAAGAAAATAGCAACTCACTCCATTATTCTTGTCTGGGAAATCCCATGGACAGAAGAGCCTGGCAAACTACATTCCATGGGGTTGCAAAAGAGTTGGACATGACTTAGTGCTGAACACACACATAGCACAGTTATTCTCAGTTTTGAGTCTGTCGGTGTATATGTATATTCTTACTTGTGCAAAACAATACAAATTTATATTGTCAGCCAGTGACATTAACAGATTTTTCTTTTCTAAAGCAAAGCTAAGAATTACTATGCTATAACATATCTTGCAGCAAATAGAACAATTGATTGAGAATGTCAGGTTTCAGCGCAAAAACAAAAAACCACAACAGAAGTCTACTTAGAAGGCATGAACTGTCATTTGAAATGAGAGTCTGAAATACTGTTCCACTTACCCACTGATATAGTCCAAACAGCAATTATTTTCAGAAACGCCTTGGTTCTGGAGTTGAACCGGCTGTGATGGATGGGGTTCTGAATGGCAACATAGCGGTCCAGGGATATGGCACAGAGATGCATGATGGAGGCGGTGGAGAAGAGTACATCCAGGTAAATCCAAACAGCGCACAGCTTGCTGGGCAGAGGCCACCGGTACCCTGGGATGCAGAAGGTTATCATTCGTGAGTGACCTTGAACTTCTCTGGCGTATGAAATTTACTCTGCTTGAATAGTTTTCATCCTGGGAAAAGGCATGGTTAACAGCAAAGGGCAACACGAGATATTTTCAGTACTTCAAAGCAGCCTGATGTCAACTGTACTTAAGCAGAGAAAGACTGCACTGGTTGAACGCACGATTTGAAAACGTATGGCTGGAATCATGCTGGTGTGTTGTAAACTCAGGCTGTGTCTCTTCAGGGTTTCTCTCCTTCTGTCTCCTCTACCTAACAATATCTACTTTTCTTTTTTTTTTAATGACTTAGGTCGGGAGTTATGATGTACTTTGGGTTCCTCTATCAAAGAACCCTGGGGAATACCATGGACAGGGCAGCCTGGTCAAAGAATCCTATTAGCTACTTATTTATTGACTGACTTTTTTTCAGACTGTAGGTTCCCTGAGGTTAGACCATCTCTTAGCCATTATTACAATTGCTGAGGCTTGCACAGTGATGGCATTTAGTAGTCTGCCAAAACTGCTATTGGTGTGAATGAAGAAATGATTAAAAATCCAGATTGGGCATGTGTGCATGCTAAGTTTCTCAGTTGTGTCCGGCTCTGTGAGACCCCATGGACTATAGCCCACCAGGCCCCTCTCTCCAGGGGATTCTCCAGGCAAGAACACTGGAGTGGGTTGCCATGCCCTTCTCCACAGACTGGTATATGCCTTCATGAAAATGAAGCTTCCCTAACAATGCTTTGGGGATTAAACTCAAACTGGGGGGACGAGAGGCGGGGCAGGAGGATGAAGACAACGGTGAAGAAAAGCATAGTATTCTAAGAACTGTTTCAGGGAAGTGATGCTTAAACTTGAAGGAGCCTCAGAATCTTTGAGGTGGTTTCTTAAAATGAGCCACTGGAGCCCACCTCCAGGTGTTCTTATTCTATGCATCTGCAGTGGGGCAGGAAGAATTGCATTTCTAACAATTTCCCAGCTGGTACTGATGCCACAGCCTGGGGCAGTGGTTCTCACCCGGGGGGTGCACATTCGAATCAGCTGAACAGCTTTTCTGGGGGTCCTGATACCCAGGAGGGTGGGCGGAAGTTGGACCTCAACTTTAAATTGACTTAAAGCTACCCAAAGGATCCACTCTGAGATGCAGGGCAGGAAGTCACCTGCTATATTAAAAAGATAGGGTATGCCTGAGGAACACACAGTCTCCTGTATCTGTTTCTTTTAGAGGGAGATCAAACGGTTATATAACCTTAATTAGTTTTGATGACAATCTAAGCCATGGTGTTAGATCTGCGCACATGTTAAGAAGGAAAATTATGAAGACCATCTTTCCCCATGCTCTGGACCCACAAAGCTGAACAAACTCTCTGTTCACAAACCATCTCTACCAAGATGCCACCACTGATGTTTAGAAAAGTAAAAGTGCAGGAGACAAGTCTGACTTGGTGCCTTTCATGCTTCATGCAGAGAGCTTGAGCTTCAAGGAGAGCCCAGTGCCTGGGAGGAAGCCACCCTCTGCCTGGTCGGAACTGATGCTGACCATGGGAGGAGTTGTCTCTGTAAGGAAGCAGCGGCGGACCGTAGTCTAGGTTTCCGTGGTGAGGATAAGGAGGGGGCATTTCTGCGGAGTCCTGGGGACCAGCCAAGGGAGAGGCGCGTCTCTCGACGGGGATCAACTACGCACAGAGCCGCGGCCACCAGGGGGCGCCGTTGCACCCCGAGCCGGCGGCGCCCGGCTGGACTCGACTTACTAACCTGGCTGCCGGCTGCCAGCCCCACTTGCCGCTCTAGGGACCCCCCCCTCCCCGCCTCCCACCCGGGCTTGGGTTCCCGGATGGGCCCTCTGGGCCCATCTCCCACTCCTGGAGTTTGCCTTCCACGTGGCAGGGTTTTAGGAAGCGGGAACCTCTCCCGGATGTCTGGGAAATGACAAGAGAATTTAATCAGATCATCCTTGTGTGACATTTTGAGTCGTCAAGCGGGGGCTGGCCTTCCAAGGAGCGCTGTGGACCCTGTGCAAACCCGACGCCCACGCTCCCTTGCTCACCTCCTTCCTCCTCCATACTCCTTGGGCATGGATTGATACACATATTTTAGCTCTTAAGACATAGCCAGAAAAATCCCTTCTGAAAATGCCCATAACCTGTTTCTAGCTCTGCGTGACGGGCTGGCGTGCCGTGTCGGCAATCTCAATAGTCTCCCCTCCTCTTCCACTTTTAAAGGGAGAAATCTGGCTGTATTACTCATAATTTGGAAAGAATATCACATTCTGCTTCCCGCTGAAACCGTCCCAGTGTTTGCTGACTTGCTGAGAGGTTTGACTCTTTCAAACTCCACTGAGAAGAAAGCAAGATGAATCTCTTCCCATGTGTTTCCCACCCTCCAAACAATTCGGGAGGAGTTTATGCACATGCATTTTTAAAGAGCTGAGGGGTAGAATTCAAAGGCACACCTCCAAATTAATGCTTCTTCAGGCAGGGAACAATTAAAACTAGTGTAAGTCATTTATTCTAATGGAGACGCTGCATATTTTAACATTAAACCCAGTGCACCACTAATGTTCTCTCTGTAAATGTTCCAAGGGAACTGGGAAGGTTTTACCACTCCATTAGAAGTGCTGAAAACAGTGTGACCAAGATCAAACTGGCCTGTCTTGAAGGTTGGGATATTTGGTTGGGAATATAAAGGCTTGAAAACCAAGTGGATTCAGATATGACAGATGCTATTGCTTTAGGACTGTCTTGGGACCTTTATAATTCTACATAAAATGTATGTGCTTTTAAGCACAACACTTTATCTCCCCACGTAAACTGTATATGTTTCAAAGCACAAAACTCTCCAGTGATCACAGAGTATAGGTTGTCTGATCTTTTAAAATGTGATCTCATTTTAAAATTTAAGTAGTGTAACGTGGTAGCCCCTCCTCCATAAACAAAGCCTTACGCTTAGTTGGTCCCCTGAGCCCGGACTCATCTGCTAATGACATGCACGCATTTTGTTAGCCGTGTGGGTACAGCTGGGAAGCAAATGCCACTCACCATAGAGGATGGTTAACATGGACACGGGCATGACCAGGAAACCCAGCAGCATATCGGCTATGGCGAGTGACATCAGGAAATAGTTGGTGGCATTCTGCAGCTTTTTCTCTAGGGACACTGCCATGATGACGAGTATGTTTCCGGCAATGGTTAGTATAATTACTACCGCTGTCAACAGAGCAGACCAGTTCTTTTCCTGGAGATGAAGTAAGGAGAAGCAGGGTGGTGAGAGACAGCTCTCACAGGAAAGATTGGTTCGATTTTCCGAGTCCACGGTCCAGTTAAATGCATCCGAAGTGTTAGCTTCTCCGGAGTTAAAGTCAGGATCGTAGAGCCTTGTGTCAGCATGCAATTGCATTAAGGAGTTCGTAGTTGAGCTCAAAGAAGTGTTTTCTTCACAGAGAATATCCATTTCTAAGCCGGAACTTGTAGCAGATGAAGTGTAAGAAAAACCTCACCAGTTACAGGCTCTGGTCACCATTCAGCATTATGTCCCCAAGCTCTGTCACCGCGAGGCTGGCGTCTGTGCTGGGCTCCATCGGTTAGCGTTTCTTCTTCCATTATTACAATAGTAGCTAAAGAACTGCGGCCGCTTCTTTATAGTGCTTTCCTTCACAATTTCAGTAGAGTCCTCTGTCTAGCTTCTTTTCTTTTTTTCTCTCCAAAGCAAGATCAAAAAAGCAGCATGGACTTTTAAGAGAGAGGTTGCTGAGTTTTAAGGAGTCGGGGAGAAAAATGTGATCCTGGCCAAAAAAAAAAAAAAAAAAAAAGGAAAAGTTTTGTTAACTACCAGGACTGTCATTTAGCTCTACCTCACTCCGTTGGTTACACTGATCATACTAGTTTCGCCACAGCAGCATTAAAATAGCATTCGATCCCAAACAGTGGGGCTGCAGGCAGCCTACAGTACGGCAGGCTATTAAAAACACATCCAGGGTTAATTCCGTAGTAAGTATAGTGGTACTTTGGGTTAGAGTTGTCAGTCTTGGGCTGCATTGCCCCGGCTGCCGGTCAGGAATTTCAGCTTGTATTCTGTGGCTTAGTTAATCAAAGAAAAGAAAAAAAAAAGTCTTAAGGATCAGCAGACAACTTTCCACACTGGGAATTCTCATCGAAACAATTCCATGGCGGCCAAGCAGCCTTTCAAGTCAGAAAGAAAATGACACAGCCGTAAAATACAGCAAGCCGGTGAGCAGGGCAACTTACACGGGTCCTCAGGGTCCGCCCGGGAGACACGCTTGGCTCATCTGTGACTCGCTGCATCTCTCCTGGTGATCAAGCCGGCAGAGAGAGCCCCTTCTCCCCAAGCGGCCACTGCCAGCAGCATAGTAATTCGATTTCTGTTTTGCTGACTTCAAAACTGTCTGGGAGAGTCGAGCCAGTGCCAGCGTTGCCAGGTCCGCGGCGGCTCCCTCTGCCCCCGCCCGGCTGGGTGCTCCCTCCCTCCCGCGGGGCGCGCGGAGACATGGTCCCCGGGCCGCTCAGAGCCGCGCGGACCGCATCGCGCGGTACCCGTGGGCAGAGCCGCCCGCCCCAGGGACGCCTGCTTCCCCGGCAAGGGGCTTGGCCCCACCGCCGCCCGGTTCACTCCGGCGGCCCTCCCTCTAGCTATGTGTCAGAAACTGCAAGGTAGCAACAGTCAGGGAGGGCGGACCAGGAGGGCTGGTGGTTTTTTTTTTCATTTGCTACATATTAACAGTGGGAACTTTTCCCTTTTTTTTTTTTTTTTTTAATGAGAGAAACAGGAGAAATCGCCTTTGGTACAGATTCCTAAGGCAGGTAAGCCCCACTGTGATATTATTTAGGGTGAAGGGTGAAGAGAGAATGTAAATAAAGCCTGAGAATGGTATTTCCTTGGAGCGCTGGTGCTTCGAGGCAGAGAGCTTATTCCTGAAGTGGAATTACTGACATCCGCGATTTGGGCTCAGAACGGTTAGAGGATTTTTGGTAATAATGCTGAGAAGCTATTACTACTATTTTTTTTTCTTCAAAATTTTAAACACACCACTCAACTAGCTTATTTTCTTCAGCAGAAATATACCCCCTAGAAGTAATCCAATACCTCACATGGGGAAGGGAATAAGTTTTTCCAGAGATAACACTAACGGCAGTCACCTTTATGTGTAAGAAAGCCCCTTCTCAGATTTTTAAAGAAGGTAGATATGTCAGGAATCTCTGTGTATGTATCTTATTTTTACAGATGGGAAAATGGATTCTTTCCTGAATAGTTGAGGTTTTCTAGGTTTCTGTTCATCTTTTTATTCTTTACGTTTTCCTTAGTCAAATACACCTCCTCTCTCATTCCTTCAACATGTTTTTGGCCAAATCGGTACCGTCATGGTACATTTGCCTCAGATATTTAGTTGCCCAGCAGGTCCTTTTATCTCTAGCCTGGGAGACGTTGACCTGAGCATCTTCATTTCCCCCCTCCCATTCTGCCCCCACCTCTTCGTGCATATTTCCATCCTTCCACTTGGTTAAAGAATCACCATCTCTCAGACAACTGGCTGTTTTCCACATCTCTTCCCTCCTTTTCACTGCCTGATCTTAAGAAGTCTCCAGGGCCACCTCTGTGTACATATTTCTCAAATCTCTTCTCCAGCCTACAAACCTCGCTTCTTTGATTAAAGGCTGTATCATGTTCTCCTGGGCTGCCCTGGTAGCTCAGACAGTAAGGGATCTGCCTGCAATGTGGGAGACTGGGGTTCAATACTTGGGTGAGGAAGAGTCCCTGGAGGAGGAAATGGCAACCCCCTCCTGTATTCTTGCCTGGAGAATCCCATGGACAGTGGATCCTGGCGGGCCACAGTCCATGGGGTCTCAAACAGTCAGACAGGACTGAGCGATGAACACTTTCACTTTCTCATTGTCTCCTGGGCTGGAGCAGGAAGCCACCCCTGTCTGCCCTCCCTGTCTTCCCGGACTCCTCTGCTTCCCTGGTAGGGGTGCGGTGGGGTGGGGGGTGATTGCCACGTGTTGGAGAGCCAGCTGCCGAGAGAGCACGGGCTTTTGAATCAGAGTTCCCCAGGCTTGAACCACAGCTGTTACTCACAAGGAGTAGAACCCCAGACAGTCAAGTTGCTTCATTTGATTGTAATAAAACTAAAATGTGATAAGGAGTAGAAATATTTAACCTATGTCTGGCTGCTCTGGAAGAATGTTAGCCATTTTAATTCTTCTTAATATTCTCAGTGATATTACTAAACATGGCACTTTGTGCCAACATTCCTTCAGTCTCCATAGGGCACGTGGCTCCTGTCTGTGCCCATCCCTCACTGCTCCCACTTTTCGGGCTGGGACTCTTGTTCGCCTCCCACCAGCAGCCTACATGCAGATGAGTTCGTCAATTTCTGATGATTTTTAAGCATTTTTACTCTAGTTCACTGTGTCTGGAATACTCCCCCCACCACTTTTGTGTCCATTTTGCAAACTGCTACTCAGCTTTCAAGGTTCAGTTCCAATGTTCTGTCCTCTGTGAACCTACCTCCCAGGATTGATGTGAGGGTTGAGATTTATGTAATTGCCTGGAACATTTTACACCCTCAGTAAAGGTTAGTTGCTATTGTAACTATTGTTGTTTATCTTCCTGTTACAAAGCTTTCCATGGTATTCTTTCCCCATGGAGGCAGAGTCTATAGCACCTTCTATTTGAACATGTCTCACATTGCATGCAAGCGCTGGAAGGGCAAAGACTATGTTTTTGTTATTCATGGTATAAATAGTTGGTGCTTAGATGTGTTTGTGGAACGACGTGGAACGAATGAATGATTTATAGTCACTTGTTTACATGTCTGTCGTCTTTATTAGATGGTGAACATCTTATTCATCTCTGTACCTTCAGTACCAAACATAATGTCCCCTAATGGGATGTCCTTGGTAGATGCATTATTAAGGAATAAATGAACTGATTCAGGGAGAAAATTCTAACTCCTTTCTCATTGTTTTGTCCAACGGGATACTAAATTAATTTTGTTTATAAAAGGCAAAGGAAGCAACAAGGTCCTACTGTGTAGCATAAGGAACTATATTTAATATCATATAATAAACCATGATGGAAAATAATATGAAAGAGAATATATATTTACATACATATATATGTATGTATATATGTATATGTATGCATATGTGTATATATATATAACAGAATCACTTTGCTGTACATCAGAAACTAACACAACATTGTACATCAATTATACATCAATTTAAAAATTAAAGTATAAAATTGAATCACTTTGAAAATCACAAATGAAAAGAAAGGCAAAGGAGAATATGATATATTAAAAAAAAAAACACTTTAGTGTTGGAAAGTGACTCTAAAGCTGTTTGATGCTAAATCTTGTTATACTGAGTGCTGTGTTATCAGTCTTAAAGAAAGCTGATGTTCTCAGACCATTATTCTACCTGAAAAAAGTTAGGCTTCCAGTCATGGTAAAGGTAGTCATGTGAGTTTCTTGATATAGAGTTTATACTATGAGGGAATTCTGTTAGTAACCATCTGAGATAATTTGTAGTTTCTATTGTGGTTTCATGAATTCTTGTCAAGGACAAAACAGTGTGGGCAGAAATCTCAGTCCTTGGCTCCTGGTACTTAAACAGAGATTGTTTATTAGTCGCACAAGATTTAGACTTGGTTAGGATGGTTTCTTGCAGATCAGACTCCCCTTTGGGCCTGGTGAAAAGGGTGCGCCCTGGCGGCTGTTGTGAACACTGTGATGTGTGACTCATTTTCCCTTCAGGACTAAGGCTCTCACTCTGTGTGCTGCCGGAAGTGTTGGTAGCTGTCAGCTCTCAGCTGTGAAAATTACTCTCAAGGAGGCCACCTCGTCCATAGCTGTGCCCCTCTCCTGGGGCAGCCAGCAAACAGTGATTGGTCTGTTGTGAGGGTATAAAAGTCTGACCCTCTTGCCTCAAGGCTGGACAGCCCTTAATGGCCTCCCCTGTTCCAGAGTGCCCCACCGTTGTTGTGGCTGCATCACAGTTCAAACTCTCCCCCTGTCTGGCCCTGCTTCCCTACAGCTGTTGGTCTGGGGCTTTCCCTAGTGAATCTACACACAAGGGTTCCTGAGGAGCCCAACCGAAGACTTCCATTTTTAAACTTGTGTTTCAGTGCCTTTATGCCACTTCAGGATGACTTGCATGTTTTACAGAGACAGAAAGATAAGCATTGTCTATATCGATGAATGCTTTCTTGCTACTAACTTGGAGTTCTTCAATAGAGACTATTTTTAGGTAGTAAAGATAGGGTTTACTCTCTAATTATTGCCAGAAGTAATTGGAGGTCACTAATATAAAAATGAAATTTATTACTTTGGGCAAATTACTCCAGTACTTAATTGGACTTTGTCTAAGTGTGCGTTTTGCAACTAGTTTAATTCTGGGGGATTCACTGAAAAATGTTGATTTTTTGTTTTCAGTGACTGACAGTGTATTCATAGCCCTTGTTTGAATTTTTCCAGGCTAAAGTTACTGGGTTCTGAAATATTAGTGCCTTATTAATGTTAATATATGTAAGAAAAAATAAAGTTCTTTGAGCAATTGAGTCTGGAACATACAGTATCCTGTAGCCTCATCTTAGGAATTTACAGTGCATGGGCTAAGTCACTTTGGATGGGTCTGACTCTTTGCAAGTCTATGGACTGTAGCCCACAAGGCTCCTCTGTCCATGGGATTCTCCAGGCAAGAATACTGGAGTGGGTTGCCATTTTCTCCTCCAGGGAATCTTCCTGACCCAGGATCAAACCTGGGTCTCCCACGTTGCAGGCAGATTCTTTACCACTGAGCAGTGCACAAAAGCATGTTAAAGGTTCTGAGAGATCCTGCTGTGAAGGCATTTGTTTTCTATTTTTTCCCACTCCCCTTCCAGCCCCCAGAGTACTCATTGCAGGAAACTTCTATGTGTTTAAATTGCATTATATTTTGCATTCATTAAATTGTTAAGATCTTAAATGGTTTAATGCATTTGATAAATATATACATTCATGTAACTGCTACTCAAATCAAGATCTCTACCATTTCCCATCATGATGTAAGTTCCCTTATGCCCTTTTTGGACCTTCATTTAAATGGAAGCATGTAGTACGTGCTCATTTGGCGTCTGTCTTATTTTGCTTAACAGTATGACCGTAAGAGTCATTCATATTGCTGTGTGAGAATACTGATTTTTCTTTTAGTAGATTGCAATCTGGGAAACTTAAATGGCCTGGATGTCTGGGGGCATCAGTCACTTGTTTTTACTCAAAGAAGCATTGGACTAACTCACTCCTTCTTTTGTCTGTCCTTTTATGCTTTATTTTTAGAGACAGTGGCCACTTTAACCTCCACTTAGTTGTATCTGATTTTGTTCTGAATTGGCAGCATAGAATTTGTTTATTCCATGTTCTTTCTTCACAATATACCCCTGAGATTTCTATTACTCAAATCTTACTAACAGTCTAAGAATGAGAAAAAAAAAATTCACAGATTTCCCAAGTGGTATGTAATCCATCATTTCCTTTGGATGTTCCAGTTTTGAGGTTTGGAACAAGCCAGGCCCCCTGACCACTGCACACTTGGGAAGCAGTGTCCTGCATCGCCTTCTGTTAATGCCATTGGCACGTGTGGAAAGAAACAACTACTTGAAATTAGCTAATGACCCTGTCGTCTGTCTTTTCAGTTTGCTAACAGTGGTGTCTAGTTTTAATAATACTCATTAATTTCACAGATAAAAACTAAGTGCTGTGTCAGACAGTTTGAGGAGCTAATACTGTGAAGATGGACAATATTTCTGCCTTAATTCATTCACTTAAGGAGTCTTTGGTGGTGGTAAGCGTAAGTACAGAGTTGAGGAATAAGCTTGGCTGTCCGTGGTATGTTGATGGTACTTGAGGTCTGAGGCTAGGTGAGACCGGCCAGAGAGTGAATGGGATTATGAAAGCAGAGACGTCTGAGGACTGAGCCCTGGATTACTCCAGTCGGGGAGGTTTAGAGGGACAGTCAAGAGGGCTGCATCTTTGTTGGAGAGTCCAGGGGAGCTTAGATCTAATCTTATTTTCCAGTTTCTAGAGGACACCTGTGTTCCTTGGCTTCTGTAGCTCCTTCTTCCATCTTTAAAGCTAGAGACTAGAAGTTTATTTCTTCTCATGCTCTCACCTCCCTGGTTCTCTGAAGCTGAGAAAGAGTCTCCACTTTCAAGGACTTGTATGATTAGATTGGGCTCACCTATAAAAATGCACACTGCTCTCCCCATCTCAAGGCCCTTAGCCTAAGCACATCTGTGAAGTTGTGCTTACCATTTTAAGGTATTGTAGTTACAGGTTTGGAGTATTGAGGCATGGACATCTTTGGGGGTCATTACTCAACCCACATCATGGTACTTAAAAGAGCAGAGGTTATGACAGAGGAGAACAGAAGCCTTGGACCAAGCATGCCAACATTTATACTCTAAATCTTAAGGGTTTGAAGGATTCAGAAGAAAAAAAAAATCCCTTTGAGAAGTGGAAGACAAGCAGGAGATTCCCACATCATAGAATCCAACAGAGGAAAGTGTCTCAAGAAAAAGAAAAAGGCCAACTCTTAACTATACTCTGATATAAAATAAAAATTAAAAAAACAAAAGAGGCCAACTGAGAAGTCTACCATCTTGAGATGCCTGTTTAGATGAAGGCATTGAAGAATCCACTGAAATTGGCAACATGGGTTGGTTGGTCACCTTAATAAGAAGTAAGAACAGTTTCACTGAAAATGTTAAAATATACAAGAGTGATGTGGTGATGGTGAGCGGATTTTGTCCTGAGAGTGTGAGGTGGAAGGATATAAATAATAAGTTGTATAATGTTTACAAGTGATAGGTATTAGAAGAAAATAAAGCCTGGGATAGGGACTGGAGTAGATTTGTAATAGTAGGTGGTCAGAGAAGGCTTTATGGGAAGTTTGTATTTGATTGATGACTTGAAATAGAATGATTCGGGCAGATATGTGGGGAGTGGGTGAAGATTGTTCAGCAAGTTTTTCTTTTGAGCGAAGACCTTGAGGTGGTGGGGCAAGCCTGGGACAGATGAGAGAAAACAAGGAGGCCGGTGTGGTTAGAGTAGTGTTGAGTGGGCTGGGAGTTCTGTGGAGAACCTTACACAGGCCAGAGAAAGGATTTGCCTCATCCTTGAGTGGCATGGGAGGTCGTTTGATGTGGGTGGGAGTATGCCACGCTCTGAGATACATTTAAATTGATCAGTCTGGCTGCTTTGGGAGCAGAATGAGAGGAGGGCTAGGTAGTGGGTAGGAGGGAAGCAGGATGTCCGTTTCACGTGAGAGGATGGTGGCTTGGACTAGGAGAGTGGTAATGGGTTTGTGAGAAATGGTCAGATTCTGTGTATATATATATATTTTTTTTTTTTTCTGTGTATATTTTGATGACAGTGTCAAGAGTACTTGCTGATGGATAGACAGGATGTGGCATATGAGAAAGAGAGGTGACTAGGTTTTTAGATCTGGGCAGCTGGAAGGATGGAATTGCCCTTCATTGAAGTGCTTCAAGGGCGAGCAATATTTGGGTGAATATCAGATCAGTTTTGGATGTGTTAAACTTAAGATGTCTTGTGACCAACAAGTGACTATACTGTATACAAGGGTCTAGATAGATGAGGCTGCAATGTAAATTAGGAAATTGTCAGTGTATAGATGATGGTGAAAGGCATGAGATAGGATGAGATTCTCCAAACATCTGAGCAGACAAAGAAGCAGTTGGACAGCTGAATCTAGGGATACCTCAATGTTTAGAGGTGAATGAGAACCAGTCAGGGAGGCTAGGGTGGAGGTGAGGTGAGGAAGGAGGAAAAACAGCAATATTCTCTTCCTTTAGTCTTAGGAGCTAAGGGAAAGAGATATTTCAGGAAGGAGAGAAGGCAAAGGAAAGAGCATTTAGCTTTAAGAGTAGTCATATAGTTGAAGAGCATTTCATTATGTGGGAAGTTAGTCATGTGTCAAATAAGAGCAGGATAAAAATTCCATAGAGTGTGATCTCAGCTTTAAAAAACACATACGCATGATCCTAGACTGAAAGGAAATGCATGAAAGCATTCATAATAATCATCTAGGTCAAGAGTTAGAGTCATTTTTTCTTGTTTATGTTTACTTTGGATTTTATAAATTCTCTGAAGCGTGTATGTGTTAGGTTTATAAACAAAATGGTTTAAAAATATTTAAACTAATTAAAGGTCATAAGAAGAGAACCAGGAATGATCTTATGTTCTGAACATGACTGAGATACACTGGCTTCAAGGTGAGATGTTAAAGAAAAATAGCTTCTCTTTTAAGCAGGGCAGTTGTATTATTCAAGATTATTATTGGTAAATGGGAGAAATCCAAGACAAAGAAGCTCAAAGGAGATTTTTATGTAACTGAAAAGTGCAGGAATGGAACTGATACTTCAGGCATGGCTGGATCCAGGGTCTAAAAAGATGCAGACAATTTCTGTCTCTGAAATCTGTTTTCCTCTCGGCTAACCTGATTCTCTTCAGCTACACCTAACTTCCTTCATGCAACTGGGAAAGATGGTTGTTGGTGGTTCTGAATTTACATAATTTGTGATTTAACTTGTGACATTCCTATGTTACCTGCAGGAAGGACCCTGATTGGACCTGCATGGGTCACATGCCTGTCTCTGAACCAGTCATGGTGGCTAGGGGAATGAAAAGTGAGTGTCACTCAGTCATGTCCAACTCTTTGTGACACCGTGGACTATGCAGTCCATGGAATTCTCCAGGCCAGAATACTGGAGTGGGTAGCTGTTCCCTTCTCTAGGGGCTCTTCCCAACCAACAGATTGCACCCAGGTCTTCTGCATTGCAGGCAGATTCTTTTGGTTGGGGAAACGGAGCCCTTGAATTGGTGGCCAGTCTGGGACCTGCACCTGCCCATACCTGTGGGGAGGGATGAGAGGAAAGTGATTGACTGTTTCATGGGGACTGTATGGAATGGACCCCTTTGTCAAATAAAGATTTCTTGCCCAGACTAGTAAAACAATGACTGTCCACTGTTAGTGGAAGGTAATACTTGACTTATCCTTTTTTTTTTTTTTTTTTTGCTATGTGTTTTTATTCCATCAGATTGGCTCTGGTGCCCAAGTCATACTTAGGTACTTTAAGAGGCATTGCACATATTTCAGATCACGAGGAGGCCACTTGGTACATTCTCAATGGAGAGACAAATAGTACTCCAGTCAGTCAGTGTCCGAAAAGTATCAAGTTTGTTTCCTGATATATCTACTTTACTACCGGGCATATCCAAGAGTTGGGAAGAATGAAAATATTGTTTCTTAGGTGCTCACTATAGAGCAAAAGGATAACCTCTTTCTTACAAAAAGACAGGAAAGCTATTGTGAGGCAGTGTGTTTGCTAGACCCAAAGAATTGCCCTCATACAATTTTACATATGTCTGTTGGTTGGATCTCAAAGATGTTTGAGCAGGATTCCAAATTTTGTCTCAACTGTGGTCATAGACACCCAGTTAGATGTCTATGGTATGTGCCGAAGGAATATTCCAGGCAAATTTACTTCTTATTCATAACTAGGGAACGCAGTGAGCCAGACTAAACCACGTGGGTTGTGAGGGTTAATTTGTTGGGTCAGAGCCATGCCTAACAGCCGCTTGGACAGTTCATCTGTATTCCACTCAAGTTCTAGAAAAGGCAGAGGGGAGTGGGGAGATGGATGGTTAAGGTACTTTCCAGGAAACAGAAACCCTTAGGGTCAATTTTCCCAAACTAGTGCTATGAGAAAAACAGCCTGTGAGAGGAAATACACTGATCTAAAAAGCAAATAATCAGAGCTCACTGCTTGGAATAGATTGTTTTAACCTTTTTGTTCCTCTCAGTGAAGGCTGTATCTTTTATTAAATAGCACTTATGGCCTAATTGTGACCTTGGTCTTGACCCAGATTGGAGCTCTCCCTTCGTTATGGTGAGTGGCCATGTGGTAGAAAGGGAGTCTTGAATTTTGATGGGATTAAATGAGTGGACCATACACTGGGTTCATCAGTTCCAGTGGGTTCAATAGCCCTAGATCAGTCAATGTGAAGTATTGACTTCCTCAGAAGTATAACAGCATAGCAGAAAAGGCAAGTTTTCACCTTCCTGAGGTCACTTTTTAAAGCCAAATTATTGTTCCCTCTCTTTGCCTGATATTGATAATTCAGGCAGTTACACTCCTCAGGGCCTTTTATAAAATATCTGCTAGGGCCCCATAAACTCCTGAAATGGAAAAGAACATTACCTCAATGTAGTTTCTCCTAAGGCCACACTACACATGGAGATACAATAACTCTTTCTGTTCTATTTTCCATCTCAAGTTACGCTGGACTGTTTTCCAGGATAAAGCCTGCTATAAGTAACTTCAGTCATTTCCGACTCTTTGTGACCCTATGGACTGTAGCCCACCAGGTTTCCCTGTCCATGGAATTTCCCAGGCAAGAATACTGGAGTGGGTTGTCATTTCCTCCTCCAGGATATCTTCCTCATCCAGGGACCAAACCCACGTCTCCCGTGTCTCCTGCATTGGTAGGTAGATTCTCTTCCACTGAGCCACTTGGGAAGCCTAGATGATATATATGTGTATATATTAAAACTTTAATTATATGTATAACTTTAAAAAAGTTTAGGCAATAGAACTCTAGTGAAGGATACACTGTGATTCATTTGACCGGTCTCTTCTTGTTAAACAGGCTAAATCATGTCTTAGTATTGAAAATATTAAATTTCAAAGATACCACCAAATACCTATCTAAAATAATATACTAACATATTTATACAAACAATTTATTAATGTTTTCCCCACATCTAACACAGGGTTCTTTAAATTGGCAGCTCAAACATTTTCACATTTTATGAACCACTACTGGGCTCTAATAAAATGACTCACTATAAAAGAGAATTATTCTAATGAATATATTATTATGAATATATATTCTCTGTGAATATAATGTCTATGAAGAATTGCTACTTATGAAAAATTTCTTTTCATTTATGTGTTAACTTTCAAGGCCTAAGAAATATAACAGTTTTTGGAAGCCACAATCTTACCCACTTAAAACACTGACTTCTCCATGGAGTATCTTTATCCCTCAGTTGGAGATTCTCTGCTTTTACCATTTCCATCAATGTTCATGTTAACTGCATTTTAGGAACTTGGTTCCACATAATTTCTCTACAAAGATCAAGTGCTTTCCTCTAGATAATTTGCCATAAAGAAAACTCAAAGACTGTAATGTATTTGGAGAAAATAACTTCACGTACGAATGCACCGTGAAAATGTAACACACGCAGGACTAGCGCAGAGCTGTGCCTGTGAACAAGGCCTTTTTAGCTCTCCTTACTTTAAGTGTATGTGTACCTGGGAGATGTAAGAGATGCGGGCTCAATCCCTGGGTTGGGAAGACCCCCTGAAGGAAGGCATAGCAACCCACTCTAGTATTCTTGCCTGGAGAATCCCATGAGCAGAAGAGCCTGGCAGGCTACAGTCCATAGGGTTGCTCTGAGTCAGACACGACTGAAGTGATTTAGCATGCACACACATGTGCCTTTACTTATCAGCTTTACATAATATCTATGAGGGAAGAGAAAATCAGCGTGCTTATGTTACTTCTTACCTTCTTTCTGACTTTTCCAATTTTGTTAATTATATAATTTCTAAATGATTCTGGGGCCCAATAACATTAAATCCACTTTGTGATCATAGTCCTCACACCTGCTACAGGCTTAGTCCTACAGTTTGCTGGGGTGAATGCTTACTAACATCTATTTTTGCCATTGCTGTCTAGTTATCTCTTGGTTGATTGAAGATTGTTCTCTAGTGGATTCTTAAAAAACGAGTCATGGAACTGTATTCCCTTAGTGTTTAATAGTGCAAAAACATTACTCAATCTTTATACTTTGGTCTAAAATTCTTGTCATATTTTCTTTTTTTGAGAACATGATGTGTATATTTATATGCGTGTGTTAAGTTGCTTCAGTCATGTCTGACTCTTTTGCAACCCCATGGACTGTAGCTGGCCAGACTCTTCTGTCCACTGGGTTCTCCAGGCAAGAATGCTGGAGTGGATTTCCATGCCTCCTCCAGGGGATCTTCCTGACCCAGGGATCGAACCCATGTCTCTTAAGTGTCCTGCATTAGCAGGCAGGTTCTTTACCATTAGTGCCACACATGGGAGCCCATGTGTGTGAGTATATGTATGCATTTGTATCAGTGAGATACATAGCCATTTTCAGGTATGATTGACATATAAAAAGCCATACATATTTAATATATACAACTTGAGAAGTCTGGTGATCAGTACCCATCTGTGAAACCATCAGCCATATCTGTGTTTATGACATAAATAAGGTGATAAATATATACATGAACATATCTATCACATTCAAAATGTCCCCCTGCCCGCTTATCTTTTTTTATGGTGATAAGGATGCTTAAGATCTACCCTCTTTAGAAATTTTTAAGTATGCAACAGAGAGTTGTTAACTCTAGGCATTGTGTAGTACAGTAGGACCCATCTCTAGGACCTATTCACATTGTATAACTGAAATTTTGTACCCCTCAACTAATGCCTCCCCATTACCCTCTCCTCCCCATTTCCTGCCAAATACCATTCTACTTTCTTCTGTGTTTGGCTGTTTTAGATTCCTTATGTAAGTGGTGTCACCTAGTGTTTGTCCTTCTAGATCTGGCTGATTTCATGTAACACAATGTCCTCTGGTCCATTGCATGCATGCACGCTCAGTCGTTTAGCCACATCCGACTCCTTGTGACCCTGTGGACTGTAGCCCGCCAGGCTCCTCTGTCCATGGGATTCTCCAGGCAGGAATACTGGAGTGGGTTGCCATGCCCTCCCCCAGGGGATCTTCCCGAGCCAGGGGTTGAACAAGAGGCCCCCTGCACCTTCTGCATTGCAGGCGGATTCCTCACCACTGAGCCGCTGGGGAAGCCTCAGTGGCCGTGCATGCTGTCACAAATGGCAGCGTTTCCTTCTTTTGAAAAGCTGAGTAATATTCCATTGTATGTGAGCCTCACGTTTTCCTTATTCTTTCATCAGTGAACATTTATTTCCTTTGCTTTCATGTTTTTGGCTGCGGTAGACGGGCACTGTACATATTGTCTCCCCGTCTTCTGCGGTTGAGTATGACTGTGTAGAAATATGAGGTTAATGAGGCTGTTTCCCCTTTCTGTCTTCTGCTTTCGGGCTTGATCTTTTTGCCTTGCTAGCATGTAAAATGAACGCAGTTGTCCAGTTTGAGCATTCTTTGGCGTTGCCCTTCTTTGGGATTGGAATGAAAACTGACCTTTTCCAGTCCTCTGGCCACTGCTGAGTTTTCCCAATTTGCTGGCATATTGAGTGCAACACTTTAATGGCATCATCTTTTAGGATTTCGAATAGCTCACCTGGAATTCCATCAATCCCACTAGCTTTGTTCTTAGTAGTACTTCCTGAGGCCAGTCAATGCACCAAGCCTAACAGTACACTAGCTTTTGTCAAATTTGATACTGACTTGCCTTATTTAAATGGAAACATGCTAGCGCCAATTGCCATGAAGTTAAAAATCTTTTAATATGCAGGTCTTCTTTTTTCCCTTGCTGCATTGGAATTTGGCTCCTGGAGTTTGATCATCACTTCTTCCTTCAGTGTTCATTGACACTTATTACAGTGACACTCAACTGAATCAGGACCACAGCTCCTCGTTGTTAAAAACTGTGTCACAGCCAATATTCTTTCAGGCAGCACACTATATACACATATCTGTCTGTCTGGTAGCTTAGTCACCACCTACCATTTGTTTTCCCACCATAGAAAAGCATGTAATGTTGGAAATGTTCAGAAATCTTATGGATTTGTCTAATTCTATCTTGGCATGGACATTCTTTGTAGTACACTTGTCCGCACTGATGTTGAGTTAGACTACTGGTTATGTACTTTTCCTGCATTTAAGAATAACAGCAGATGTCTTCTTTAAATTTATTTTTAATTGAAGGATAATTGCTTTACAATATTGGTTTGATTTCTGCCATACATCAACATGAGTCAGCCATAGGTATCCATATGTTCCCTCCCTCTGGAACCTTCCAACCATCTCCCACCCCTCTAGGTTGTTCCAGAGCCCCAGTTTGGGTTCCCCGAGTCATGCAGCCAATTCCCATTGACTATCTATTTTATGTATGGTGGGGTATATGCTTCCATGCTACCCTCTCCATTTATCTCACCCTCTCCTTCCTCCCATTGGCCCTAGTCTGAAAGTCTTTCTCTGTCTGCATCTCCATTGCTGCCCTGCAAATAGGTTTACCAGTACCATCTTTCTAGATTCCATATGTATGTGTTAATATATGATACTTGTTTTTCTCTTTCTGACTTACTTCACTCTGTGTAATAGGCTCTAGGTTCATCCACCTCATCAGAACTGACTCAAGTGCGTTCCTTTTTATGGCTGAGTAGTATATTCCATTGTATATATATATATGTACCACAGCTTCTTTATTCATTCATCCAGCAGCTGTCTTTGAAACTTACAGTCATATCTTATTCTAAAACCAAGGAAGAGAAATAAATGCTTATAGAACCATGTGACAAGTACTATGCATTACATATTTATTATATAGTCCCGGCAGCAACTCTGCAAGACAGGTGAAGTAAGAGTCTATGACACAGATGCCCCTCAGAAGTCAAGAGGTATGTCCAAGTTTAATCTCACAGGCCAGTGCTACTGTTGGAATCTTAACTGGGGTCTCCATTTTTCTTAATCTATTGGGTCATATTTTCTTTGACTATATATTTTGGATTTTATTATGTCTTGGTTTTTAAATTTTAAACTTTCTCATGCCTGCTGTTTCTTTTGCCATGGACATTTTAGTTTTATTTTGCCTTTATTATATTGCTATATAATATATTATAGCCAGTTCACATATTGTAAGTGTGCAGCTTGATGCATTTTTCCTTAAATGAACATACCCAGGTGTCCAGCACTCAGGTTGAGAAACAGCAAAGTTCCAGCATATAAGAAATCCCCTTTATTTTCCCTTTCAGTCACTCTATCCACTTCTAACAGCAAAATGAGTTTTATCAATTATTAAATTTTATGTTGGTAGAATTATGCAGTATGTACTATTTTGCTGGCAACTTTTATTCAACATCTTTTTTTGTGAGATTCATCCTTGTTGCATGTAGCTCTTGATTGATTTTTGCCAGTCATTGTGTGACTTACTCTTCCTGTTGTTACTAGGTTAAGACCACAACTGACTCATTCTGTTGTTACTAGGGTTTTGGTTAGTATCCAGTTTGGGGCTACTATGAATTATTATTTGGCTAGTCAATGCCTTTTTGGTAAATAAGTGTTTTCTGTTGAACATGTGTTTAGGGGCAGAATTGCTGAGAATTTTTTGGTATATAAATGCTCACTAAACATTTATTAAAACGTTTTGGAAAATGTACAAAAAATTTAATATTCTATCAACTGAGATATTGGTATAAAAAAGATTTTCATACCCATACATGAAAAAAAATTCACATGATCTTGCCTCCACTTTAAATGAACAACAAACACACTATTTTCATGAGCAAAAGTCATCAAAACAAAAATTTTCATCAAAATACAAAGAACAAAATAAGATTTGAGTTCTAGTTTTCAGTTCCTTTCTTTGTAGTTCAAATACCAATAAAATCAGCAGTACTATAGTGTGTAGGTGGAGAGGACCCTGAGTTATTTTTTTAAAGGAACAATTTTAGTAAGGATTCTCAGTCACTGGTCTGTTCAACAAATATCTATGGAGATTTTTCAAAATTCTTATGCCTGCATTCTACCTTAGGAATTTAGATTCAGGTCATCTGGAATGAGGCCAAATTTTCTTCATGAAAAAAGAAACAAAAACTCCATAGAAATACTTGTGCAGCAGAAGCTGAGAATCATTGACATTTTCTAATGTTAGAACAATGGTAAATACTCTCTAGATACATTTTCTATATTTTATACAATGGTATCTGTGCATACATTATAACCTAATGGTACTTTATACATATTATACAGTCACATTACTTATACTTTGCTAATTGTTCTCTGGTTTTAGCTTTCATTGTTTTGAAAGAAGAATAAATTACTTTAACCCTATTCAGTTCTATCTAGTATTTACTTCAAGCAGGCTGTGTGTTTACTTTCAAGGGATTTGCAGTTTCCATACAAGTATCTTACCAGATCAAGGAATTCAGTAGTTTCTGTTTAATTATAAAAGTAACCCTATTTTCCCAGTTTTAAAAAAAACAACACAGATATAGAAAATAGGAATAAAAGTTCCACTTGTTCACCCACCACCTCTCCTGCTCACCCACCACCTCAACCACCATCTTTCTCCTCCCTTTTCCTAAGCATTCAGGAGGTGTCTGACTTTTCTTGGCAGCAGTGTTGTATTCTGGCTTGTGACCTTAGACTGGTTCATCTTTCTGAGCTTCCATTTCCTCTTCTAACCCACAGGATTATTGTGAGGATTATATGTGATGACAGCTGTGGAGTACCAAATAGAGTACCTGGTGTGTGGTGGGCCTTCAATAAATGAATCCGAGAGGATTAGAATTATGATAGCTGTTAATCTGCTTCCATAACAAAGCACTTTTATGAGGTAAGAAAGGAAGGTGCTGTGTATGATACACTCAGATAGCATTGCTCATCTTATTAAAATGTCTGTTCGTTTGAATCCTTACTTGCACAGGAGCAGAAGCAGGTTGGAAACTTGTCCCTCTCACAGAAAATGTCAGGGATAATGGTTTTATAATTTGCTGAGTTAAAATGTCACACTGCCTGAAGGTAACGTTTCTGGGGTCCAGACTTCTCTTAAGATTAGAGTATAGGATGAAGTTCCATCCTGGTATTCACAGTGTGTGTGACCATAATGCAATTTTGGTTCATATCTCCCTATTTAAAAAGCACTTTTAGTGTCATGGGGCTTCCCTGGTGGCCTAGGTGATAAAGAGTCTGCTTGCAGTGTGGAAGACCTGGGTTCAACCTGTGGGTTGGGAAGATCCTCTGGAGAAGGAGATGGTAACCCACTCCAGTATTCTTGTCTGGAAAATCCCATGGACAGAGGAGCCTGGCAGACTACAGTCCATGGGATCGCAGAGTTGGACATGACTGAGCGACTTCACTTTCACTTTCTTTTAGTGTCATAGTACAAGGTCTCTAATTTCTAAAATATTGTATTGCTTTTTGGTTTGAATTTTTTATTCTCAATAGGACTAGTTCATGATAGGACACAGGCGCCTGCTTACTTTTTGCTTTCATAAAACAAGCTATGAGATAGGTCAATGTGATTAGATTTATACACTAAGTCATCAATACAACCTCACCAGTCTCACTTTGAATAGAGTAATTTTTGCTGCTTACCTTTGCATATCCCAGAATGCTTACTCATGGACAGTCAGTTCTCTGACCCACTGCAGATGTGGTCCCCTTATTGTCTGTGAGAATCTTAAAAACTGGTTATATTTAGTAGATCAAGCTTAATGTGTAAGAGTGTGAGGAACAGAACTGTGTTAAATAAGTGTATACCTGGGTGGGTGAGTGTCCCTTGCAGTATATAGCTAACATGTTCTGAAACAGTTATGGCAGCTATTTTTTGTCAATCTGGATTTCATGAGAGAGAGGGATAATTGCTATTTTAAATAAACCTGAGAAAAATGCTTCTGAGAGGATTATGTCTTACACTGAATCATTTCTCTCTCTTTTTTTATTTTTAAGACAGGATTAGAATCATCTTTTGCATTTATTTGTGGACACATTGAGAACATAAGAATGATCATAAGCCTAAGCGCATAACAATTAGGCTTAGGCTAATTGGACAATTCCATATAGCCCAGTAGTATAAATTGTTGGCCACTCATGCTATTCAGCCTGGAGAAGGGCATGGCAACCCACTCCAGTGTTCTTGCCTGGAGAATCCCATGGACAGAGGAGCCTGGCAGGCTACACCCCACGGGGTCTAAAAGAGTTGGACACGACTGAGCAACTTCCACTTCATGCTATCCAGCTTGGAAAAATACGTCCTCCAAACAATCATGTTTCCCTTAAATATTCTTCTCTCATTTTTATAATTATTGAAGATGAGCTAATGATAAACAGTGAGGTAGAATCAAAACAACTTGGTTCTGATTATTGAAGATGAGCTAATGATAAATAGTGAGGTAGAGTCAAAACAACTTGGGTCAACTACTGGAAAAATAATAGGTTTTCCCATTGAAATTGAACATCTCAGTGCCATTATATACTTATAGGTTAATTGTTCAATTGCTAAGTTGTGTCCGACTCTTTGGGACCCCATGGACTGCAGCACGCCAGACTTCCCAGTCCTTCACCATCTCCCAGAATTTGCTCAAACTCATGTCCATTGAGTTGGTGATGCCATCCAACCATCTCATCCTATATCATAGGTTAATTACTCTGGGCAAGGGCATGGTTACAATTATAATCAATAATGCTAAGTAGTCGATTGTGTTAGTTGGGTACCAAGGCTAACTTGTTTGGACTTAGGAAAATGCGCTAGGAGCAGAACTTGTTTGTATGTAGGGGGTTTACTGTAATAAGAGTATTTCCCACGTCCTTCTAGTTCAAGATCCTTGGGGGTTGTGTGCGTGCTCAAGTTGTGTTTGACTCTTTGTGACTCTGTAGCCTGCCAGGCTCCTCCTTCCATGGGACTCTCCAGGCAAGAGTACTGGAGTAGGTTGCCATTTCCTACTTCAAGGAATATATCTGACCCGTGGATCGAACCTGAATCTATCTCCCACATCTCCTGCATTGGCAGGCAGATTCTTTACCACTGCAACACCGATTTCTAAAGACGACAGTTATGTTTACCAAATGGGGACCACAGTTTACTTTTTGGTGTGCAAAGTAGAGTGGTTATTATTTAAAGCTTTTCTGTCTTCCTAGGCTATTGCTTTCCTGATCCTTTGGCTCAAGAGAGGCTCTGGTTGAAGCATTTTTTTGTTTGTTTATTACTGTTGGTGTTTCCAGGTTGCTTGCTGTTCTCTCCAGCACTGGTTTGGGTTACATGAGAGCAAAAGAAAACCCAGAAACTCAACCACCTGTGTGTTCCACTGTTAGGTCTCATGGGCCGTCGGCATTCTGCCACCCACTTTTTACCTTTCAGAGTATTATGTTCATTTTATATATGACATCTAGGGGTTTTACCTATGCTTAGTGGAAGGAATAGGAAAAAATATGTCTACTCTTTATTCTTGGAAGTGAAAATTTTCTTGCTGGAATTTTTGAAGACCATCTCAGATTTATAGGCGGAGACCATCTGAATGGTCTGTTTGGGGATCAGTTGTCCACATCTGTTCTGCTTATCTTTAGGAAGGTCAGCAGTCCTGTGGCTCATTACCTACTCAGTTGGGATAGTGAAAGCAGGCTGCTATTCTGGGAGATGATTTCTCTCTCTCTATCTATATATATGTGTATATATATAGACTCTTAAGGTTTTTAAGAACTATTACCTTATTCCTTATGTGTTCCCTTCCTGAGAAGAGATGACAGTTATTTAGTTCTGCAATATTTGGGCAGTCTGAGAACTGTGTATAAATGAACACATTCAATATGGAGAGGCATGAGGTATTGAATATTTCTTTTTGATTATAATAGAGAAACTTTAAACTATAAATAAATCATGAATATCAATAATCTTTAATAATAAATGAGGAAGAAATACCATATAACCATCTTTGTACATCTTTGAAACTATCAGATTCCATATGCATCACTTCAACATATTAGTTCTAAAATACAATCTATTAATCATCGCCTCCTCCGGCAGAAGATGTTCATTACATATTCCTGACAAATTTCAACTGTCATTTTCCTGTCAGGAGTTTGACATTCTCTACAGTGTTTGCTGTGCCTTTTGAACAGTATTGAAAAATCAGTTAGATTCCTGCAAATGTAATTAGATTTTATCTGTCTGATAAAAATGCTCTAATTGAAAAGAAGGATGTTTTCTGTAACCTCTTTCCAGTTCCAGTTACCCTGACAGCTATTCATTCTCTCCTCCCCTCCCACCTCCCAGTTTCTCTTAAACAGCCTCGGGCATTTTCCTCATTTGTTAGCTATTTATTAGTGGCCTCCCACTAGCCAGACAGTGCTCTTGGTGCTGGGTATACTTATGTGGATTGTTGTTGTTTAGTCACTAATTCATGTCCACCTCTTTTGTGACCCTCTGGACTACAGCCTGCCAAGGCTCCTCTGTCCATGGGACTCTCCAGGCAAGAATACTGGAGTGGGTTGCCGTATCCTTCTCCAAGGGATCTTCCTGACCCAGGGATGGAACCTGTTTGTCCTGCGTTGGCAGGTGGATTCTTTACTGCTGAGCCATACTTATGTGAACAGGATTCAGTTATGGTTCTCCCTTATAGAGCTTCCATTCTATTTGGGAAGGTAGATCACCATAGATACACTAATATGTAAATATTGGGCCCGGTGATGATGACTGCCCAGGAGAACAGTGGAATAGTGTTAGAGGATAGACAGGGGTGGGCAGTATTTTAGATTGTATTCTTTGGAAAGATCTTTCTGAGGAGGTTATGTTAGAGCTAAGAGCTGAATAACCAGGAGAATCCTGGGAAACTGGGAAAAGAGCTTTCCAGAAAGAAAATGTTAATGGCTCAGTGGTATCCGACTCTTTGTGACCCCATAGACTGCATCCTGCCAGGCTTCTCTGTCCATGGAATTCTCTAGGCAAGAATTCTAGAGTGGGTAGTGATTTCCTTCTCCAGGGGATCTTCTCAACCTAGGGATCGAACCTGGGTCTCCTGCATTGCAAGCAGTCTTTACCATCTGAGCTAACAGGGGAGAGGGACAAGCAATTGTGAAGATCCTAGATGTATGATTGACTTGGGATACTTGAGGAACAATTGACAGTCCAGTGGAGCTATAGTGAAGGGAATGAGGGGAAAACTGGTGGGATATGGAGTTGAAGAAACAGGCAACTATCAGATTATGTAGGGCTCTGCAGGTCCTGGTAAGAAGTGTGGCGCCTAAGAACACAAGAATGCTTTGAGCTGGATAGAAAATTGACTGAAGGAAGCAAGAGTAGAAAAAGAAAGTCTAGGTGGAGATTGCTGCAATAATCTAGGCTTGAGCCAACTGGTGTTGGTGAATGTGATAAGGTGTCACTGCATTTGGGATATATTATGAAGGTAGACCCAGTGGGACTTGCTGATGGTGTGAAAGTGAGGTATGAGAGAAAAATAGAAGTCAAGGATAACTGAAGTTTTTGACCCATGTAACTAAGATGGAGTTGCCATCTGCTGATATGTGAAAAATTATGGGAGAAACATATATTGAGATGGAAAGCGAATGTTAAATTTGTTAAATCAAGGTTCTTCTTAGACACTCAAATAGAGATATTAAGTAATTGAATATATGAGCCTGGAATTGGAGTATAAATTTGAGATTCCTCATTATTTACATGATCTTTGAAGTCCTAGGATTGGGAGAAAATTGCCTAAGGGGTAAACTGAAGTGAAGAGAAAGAAAATGCCTGAGCTCCAAGGTGCTCCAGAGAGAAGTCAGTAAGAGAAGTGGGGGGCAGGGGGCCAGCTGGCAAAGGAAACTGGGGAGGAGCGGCCACTGAGATGGAGGGAAACCCAGGACAGAAAAGTGCTGTGAAGTCCACGAGAGGAAGGTCTTCCAAGATGACCAGGGAGCACCAAATGCTGCGGAGGCATGACCAAAGAGAGGATTGGGCATTGAGAATCTCAAAATTAGCACTGTTTTATGACCTTGTTGATAAGAGGTCGGTCTGGGATGTGAGTGGGATGAAAGTCTGACTGACATAGATAGAGAACAGAGTAAGAGGTGAGGGGGGAAACATGAGGTTGGAGAACAGGCAGCAGTCAGATCGTATGGGGCTCTGCAGGTCCTGGCGAGGAACTTGGGACTGTAAAGAGGAGCCGAGAAACTGTGAGTAGTTGGCAGAACAGTTTGGGGGGGGCTTGGTGGGGGGTGAGGGGGAGGCTGTTTCTCTCTCTCTCTCTTTTTTTCTTTTTTGATGTTGTTAGGAAATTTCTTTATTCAAAAAGTAAATCAAGATAACTGAGGGAAGAAGAAGCAAAAGTCCTCATCACAAGAGTATCTCAGCAAGTCAACTGGGGTCAGCCAGCCCTGGGGTCTGTGGTCGGCAGAATAATAGCCCCTAGACATGTCCACGTCCCAAACCCTGGAATCTGGGAATATATTAAATGGTGAAGGGGAAGTAAACTACAGATGAAACTAAGGTCTTTAACCAGGTGACCTTGAGACAGGGAGGTTATCTGGATTATCTGGGTGGATCCAGATAATTTCAAGGTACTTAAATTGTAGGTAGGCCTACTTCTGATGGAAACTTGGCATTGTGCTTGTAGGATAGGAATGATTCCATAGCAAGGGCACTGAAAGTGTTATGAAAAAAGAGATAGTTGTAGCTACATTAAATCCATTCTATGTAAAGTAGGATAACATGGGGATTAAGATAGGATAGAATAGAATGGAAGTACAACAAAATAAAAGCAGATTCGAGTGGCATAGAAAAGAATAAATGAACAAAATCTTTTATTTGCATTGTAAACTTAGATTTTTTTTTTTTTACTTTTTTGTCCCCCCATTTCTTAACACACGCTTTCTAGTTTAACCAAACACAGGATTGATCATGTGATGGGAACATGTGTTTTTGACTGCCCAGTGCCCAACTTTCAGTGAGGACATTGTTCTCTCTTAAGCCCAGGATTCTGATGGACCTTGTATACTGCCTGCTGACCTTGGGGTGATCACAGGACCCAGCTAGGCTGATCATGGGACCCCTGTGTCTCTCATTACTGGATGAGAGGATATCGGATACAAGAGGACTAAAGTGGAATCTTGGGAGGTTTTAAATATTGATCCTAGGAGACAGAATGTCTTTTGCTTTTGAGGAATAACTGTAAGCATCTAGTAGGAAAGAATGAGATAAATATATAAAAAGAAATGGACACAAGCAGAGCCCAGAGGTGAAGTAAAAGAGTGTGAACAACATCACTCAAGCTTTTCCAGATCTATCTGGGTTTGAGAGCATCCTCCCTTAAAGTTGTTGGTTTCCTGAGCCAATAATTCCCTCTTTAGGCTTAAGGTCATTTGATTTTGAGTTTCTGTCAGTTGCATCTGCCAGAGTCCTAACACTGTTTCATATTATATCACACAGTTAACAAATGAGATATTTTAAAAAATGCCAAGGGTATCAGATGATCAGAATGGTAATAAAAAACAATGTCCTGGTTGTCATATAGGAGTTCCATTTCTGCTTGGATTAGGGGTGGATATACTAAGAGAGGAAACCAGCTGAGAAATATGTCTGTTATGTATTTTTTTCCCTTGAGTTTCTTCCCTCAGATTATTATTTTCACTCACCTCTAAAAGAAATGATACTGTCAATGCTGGCTGCCATGTGCATGGGTTTTGGTACAGTGCTGAGATGCCTGTAAAGTAATTGAGTCTGCAGGACTATGAGAGCAGACTGTGTCTGCTTAGTGAATGAACTCACTTTCATCCTGGGAACCTATCGTGTTACATTCTCATGAATGTAAAGGAAAATCTCTCCATTGTAACAAGAAACTCTACCTCTACATCCCTAAGAACATTTTACTGCAGCGTTTGAATAGACAGACTGGCAATAATGCTGAAATGAGGAAGAAAGCCATTGTTTGTTGATCAGTCACTAAATATTGTTGATCAGTCACTAAGTTGTGCTTGACACTTTGACCCCATGAACTACAGCATACCAGGCTTCCCTGTCCTTCACTATCTCCAGGAGTTTTTCTCAAATTCATGTCCACTGAGTCAGTGATGCTATTTAACCATCTCACCCTCTGCCACACTCATCTCCTTTTCTCCATTTTTCACTAGGAATTGCTTATTTCCATTCATGCAGTGTGCACTGCTTTCCTGGTGGCTCAGATGTTAGAGAGTCTGCCTGCAATGCAGGAGACCCGAGTTTGATTCCTGGGTGAGGAAGATCCCCTGGAGGGGAGAGGGCATGGCCACCACCCCAGTGTTCTTGCCTGGAGAATCCCATGGACAGAGAAACCCTGTGGGCTACAGTCCGTGGGGTCACACAGAGTCAGACACGACCAAATGACTGCCATTTTCTTTCACAACGTCTACAAGCCCACTTGGGGGGCAAACTTTGCTTCTGTGTTCTCAGTAGACGTTCAAGGTAACTGGCTTCTAAGCAATGGCCCCGTGTTTTCTCAACAGAAAAGGGAGATCATGAGGGTGTCAATAGAAGTGCATTCTCTGACCCATTCTACACCCACAAAATCAGCCCCTCCTCCCTGAGGTCTGGGGTTGTGGACACCTTACCTGTGTGAGGTAACGGGGTGGCCGTGTGGGGTGACCGTACCCTGCCTACCTTAGTCTGTGGTGCAGAAGGGAGGCCGAGGGTCCAAGTGGCTCCTGGTCTCTCCCATGTCTGACATTGACAAGACACTCTTCCTCAACACGGGCTGTGTTTTCTCTTGAAGAAGAGCTGTTGGTCTCCTCAATTTTCTACAAATACCCTGAGGACTTTCATGCTTATTCTGTTCTGTAGCTCCCCTCCATAAAAATCAGTGTATACGGCTGGGTGGTCGGGTAGTCTGCATAGCACACTCTATAAATGTGCAGAGTATCTTCTTGGAAAACACCTAATTGTCCTTGGACCAAACTTGTTTCTTTGGTAGCAGATGAAGGATGACTTCATTGGGAGGTGGGCCTACTTTCCTTGAATCTGGGCTGGCCTGTGCTGTCTCAACCAATAGAGTTTGGGGAAGTGACCCCATACCAGCTCCGGACCTGGCCATTGTTTCTATTTGTCTCTTAAATGTTCATTTTTAGGCTCCTGGGCCACATGTATTGGGTTGGCCAAACGTTCATTCAAGCTTATTCAATCATATGGAAAAACCCAAATGAATTTTTTGGCCAGTCCAGCACATAGTCAGACTGCCCTGCTGAAGGGCCCTCAGAGAGGCTCTGAGGATGCATGAAGGTGAGGACAACTCACCTTAAGGTTCCAGGCATGTGAACACAGACATATTGGACCTTTTATCCCTACCCACTACTAGCCTATTACCAATGAATGATCCACAGTGATGCCATCACAGTGCAGAAGAGTTGCCCAGATAGGCTTTCTCCAAATTCCTGACCCACAAAACTATGAGGTCGATGCAAAGAGTTTGTTTAAGCCCCAGAGTTTGGGTTACAGTGTTAGGCAGTGCTAGGTAGAAAAGCAGAATGGTTTCTTTCTTATTTTGGTATTTTTAAAATTTTTATGGGAATATAGTTGCTTTACAACTTTGTGTTAATTTTTACTGGACAGCAAAGTGAATCAGCTATATGTATACATATATCCCCTCTTTTTGAATTTCCTTCCCATTTAGTTAACCTGAGGGCACTCAGTCCCATGTGCTATACAGTAGGTCCTTATTATTTACCTGGTTTATACATAGCATCAATAGTGTATATCTGTCAATCCCAATCTCCTGATTTATCCCGCCTCTCCCCACTCCCTTCCTTGGTATTCATACATTTTTTCTCTACATCTGTGTCTCTGTTTCTGCTTTGCAAATGAGTTAATCTGTACCATATTTCTAGATTCCACATATAAGCAATATTATTCAATACTTGTTTTTCTCTCGCTGACTTACTTCACTCTGTGTCAAAGTCTCTTGTTGATATTTGTCTTTTTTGTTTGTTTTTTTAGCATTATATCCAAAAAAATAATTGCCAAGAGCAATATTAAGGAGATTTTCCTCCTGTGTTTTCTTGTAGGAATTTTATAGTTTCAAGTCTTTAAGTTTTTAATCTATTCCAGTTAATTTTTGTGGGTGATGTAAGATAGGGATCCAATTTTGTTTATCTGCATGATACTTCTCTCATGTTATTTTGAATAATACTTTTGACATTTTTACCACCTAATCCTTTAAATGCCACTTGATATCTTGCCAGAGGAGTGGAGGCTTGTGTGGATCTGAGAGCATGTGTAGCTTCTCATGTCCTGTGTGTGCTGTGTGCTCAGTTGCTTCAGCTGTGTCTGACTGTCTGTTTGTGACCCCATGGACTATAGCCCACCAAACTCCTCTGTCCATGGGATTTTCCAGCAAGAATACTGGAGTGGGTTGCCATGCTCTCCTCCAGGGGATCTTTCTGACCCAGGGATCAAATCTGTGTCTCTTGGGTCACCTGCATTGCAGGCAGATTCTTTACCACTGAGCCACCAGTAAGCCCCTTCTAATGCCCTAATGCCACAAAACATTATGTGATTTACAAAAATTCGTGCTACCTTCAAGATTAAATACTCCATAACTATTCAGTGGCACACACATAACTCAGGTCTTATTTATTCCTGCCTGTGTTCTTCCTGAGAAAGTTTTTAATGGTACGTGGTCTTGCCAGTGGATCCTTTGTCTGCTTGCTAATTGGCCCCAGCAATAGTTGTTTTCAAGCAATCCTGTCTCAGTAGGTGGAAGAGGGTGGGGATCTTGAATTAGCCAAGACATATCTGCCTTGTATCTCTCCTTCCCTAAACTCTCCATTTCTTAGGGATCTGTGTTCCTGTAGAGGTTGGGTTACACACAATGTCCTACCTGTAAATTGATCCAAGACTTAGCTGGTATGGTAACTGGTACTGTGATGCATATATCTGGAACACTCAATAACTTACAGCACATTTCCCCAACTGTTGTGATGATGGTGCTACAACAGCTCAGCAATTTCTATTCAACTTGTAAGTGGTGCCCAAGGATCATGATGACTTGATTCAAGCTAATTTCTGGGTATTCTGCATTTATCTGCTTGAGAGTCACAGTGGGGATGTATTTTTGGTTCATGGACTTCTAAGAAAGAGGCATAGCTTAGGAATTATATCTTAGCCACCTACCCCCAGATCCCTGATAGACACAATCTTTAGGAATGGGGTCTGACAATTCAACAGAGAGATTCTCAAAGCCAGTCTGATACCCTTTCAGTGGAAAAATTTTACAAAAGATTTATGATAAAGAAGAACAATAATCTTAAAGCAGGAAACTACAATTCCAGCAATAGGGAAGACTGGGAATAGGAAATGTTAAAATGCTATTATGTCCATAGTCAAAAGCACAGATAGGCTGAAAAGACTGAAAAAAACAGCTAAAAATTAGAGCTTTGAATATAAATGTAAGCTGGAAATTGAACTGTGTCACTTAGATTAAATTTTCTAAGCTACAAATTACTCATCTGTGAAATAGAGTAATGGTACTGGCTACCTTACAGAGGTGTTGAGAGACTTTAGAGAGATGATGCCTGTAAAGTGTTTTGATTTGTGCTTGGCACATAATAAATATAAATGTTAAGATTTATTCTTGTTATAATTATATCAAAGCTGATTTGCTAGACATAATCTAATTATATGAGGGCTTGGTTGTAGTGGAGCATTAGCATCTGTGAATATAAAGACAGATTCAGGTTTTGGAGTATTTAGTAGATGTTGGTAATCATTTACTAAAATTGATGGGTTTAAGTATGACAAGGGTCTTTCGAAATGAAAGAAGGTGGAAAGGTCATGAAATTTGGAAACGTGTTTGAGGAAGTTTGTGCTGTTTACTAGTTACGCACATGGGCATGTTACTTAGCCTCTGAGCTGTAATTTATTCCTTTATAAAATAGAAATTTTAATAATATCCATACATAGAAAATCAAATTTATTACGCATTGATAAATATAATTTTATAAGTTAAAAGATAATATTATGGGCAGGTACAAAATTAATTCACAAATAAACTTAGGAAGACTATCCTCAAACAGAGAATCTGTTTTCTATGTTAAAACTTAGCTTCCCTTTGAAACTCCTATAGAGAGGAAGCCAGTGGAATGTATGAGCAGTTATTATATGGAAGTTAAAAGGAAGACCTTGAGCTAGATGGCCAAATGAATGCTTCCATACTTAGCTGAAATACTATATATAACTTGATGTGAACTTCTGACTTATTTGCAGTACATGTGGAATTGATTCTTTCAACACTTATTGTGTTTCTACTATATGCACTACACTAATGGTAGGAAAAATTTCATAGAAAAAAATAACACTTAAAGGCAAGATGATTTTCACCAGATTAAGACTTAAGTACTTGCTATATGCCAGATATTATGCTGTTTGCTCAGTATTTAATTGTCCCAATGAGGTTATATGTTAAGTACTATGGAAACAGAACACAGAGGTTGAAATGATGTGCCCAAGGTCACACAACTAGTGGAGTGCAGAGCCGGAAGTGACTCCACAGTCCATGCTTTTAACCTTGTCACTCTTTGATGACACCTCAGACTAGAAGCCCCCTTGGTTCACTTGAATTTTATCCTATATTTTTCCTTCATAGCATTTGTCAGTTTGGGTCATCTTTACATGAAGAATTAAACTATGCTCAGTGCCTAGTTAGGTCCAGCACATAGTAAATACTAAAAAGTGAAAGTGAAGTCGCTCAGTCATGTCTGACTCTTTGCGACCCCATGGACTGTAGCCCACCAGGCTCCTCCATCCATGGGATTTTCCAGGCAATAGTACTGGAGTGGATTGCCATTTCCTTCTCCAAGGGATCTTCCTGACCCAGGGATCGAACCTGGGTCTCCTGTATTGTAGACAGATGCTTTATTGTCTGAGCCACTGGGGAAGTTAACCTGGTTCATTCAACTAATATATATATATATTAGTTGAATGAACCAGGTTAACAAAAGGGAAAGGCATTCCAGGCAGGGGAAATAGTGTGTCAAAATCCTGGAGACATGAAATGACATGGGTATTCTAGAAATAATAATAAATATCCATCATTGATCACAAATCATATGGTAAGCAAATTGTTAGTGTATCACATATATGGATTCTCCCAAAAGCCCTTCAAAGTAGGTATTATGATTATTATTCCCACTTTACACATGAAATCAAAGTTCAAATAGAGGACATAACTCATTCAGGATCACTAATTCAATATTCAATAATAAGTGGTGAATTTGGGTTCAGTTCAAATGAAGGTCTGTCTTAATCTCAAACACAGTTCATTATATGGTGGTATCTCCCTGGTGGTAGTTCAGAATGGCATCAGTAAGAGACAGATTTATTCTTTAGAATGTAAAGCTCTCAGAAAACTTGGAAATTTACAAAGTATTTAATTCCCACAGGCTCTATTATCAGTTAAAGTATAAACCACAGAGAAGCTTACACATATGTATAGTATATGTATATCTTTAATTATTTCTCTTTTTCTGAACACTGAAATATTTATTTGCATTATTTTTGGTATATATAGGTAATGTGAACTGTTTTATCTAATATTTTAAGTTAGTGTCTCATGTTCAAATGTTGAAGCTACTGTATTGGGGCAGATTCTGATACAATTTCTATTGAAGTCTTTTGGATAAGTTCTCCTCCCTGTGAGTAAGAAGTGGGGCCTCTCAAAATCAGGTTGATACTCCTGACCTTATACGTCTGTGGAAGGCAAATCATCAGAACTTGAAAGACACATACAAAAAGTTAGAAGAGAGAATGACCATCTTCACTGTTATTTCCTTGGACTCAGCATCCCGGTGTGCTTGTGGGGATTCCTGGCATGTAGGGGATAAATGACCCATGATGTGTGAAAGCAGACAGTGAGATGACTTAGAATACCCCTTGTTGAAACTGATGTACCTTGGATTTAAACTATATCATTCACTGGTTCTCAACTCAGGCTGCACTTAGCATGATCTTGGAGCTCTTTAAAAAATACAGATGTCTGGGTCATGCCATATTCTAGACCAATGGTTCTCAAGTTGGGCTGTGCATTGGAATTCTTTGGGGAGTTTTAAAAGCTACCGATGCCTGGAATATACCCCGGGGTTCTGATTTAATTGGTTTGTTGTAAGGCTTGGGTGTTAGGAATTCTAAAAGCTCCCCAGGTGGTTCTAATGTGCTGCCAAGTTTGAGGGTGATTATCATAAACTAACTGAATCAGAATCTCTAGAGGTTATCAAGTTCAGTGATTCTTGAACTTGTACTTATAAAAGAATTATATCAACAATTCTCAAAATAAGGATTCCTGGGCCCTACCCCCAGATATTCTGACTCAGTATGTCTGGGGTGGGAGTTCATGAATTTGCATTCATAAAAGACTCCCAAGTGATGCCGCTCGTTCAATGGCCACTGTGTGAGCAGTCCTGATCTAGTTTTATGTTACTCCTGGTGTCATTTTATTCCCAATTTTTAACTAAAATCTTGTGTAAATGTTTCAGCATTGACTCAGTTTTACTTGAGGGTGTAAGAAAAGGGTCCTATGTTAGGACATTGTTGTTTTTCAATAGTTGCTATGTTGTGTCTGACTCTTTTGCCATCCTGTGGACTGTAGCCCACCTGGCTTCTCTGTCTGTGGGGTTTTTCATGCGAGAATACTGGTGTGGGTTGCCATTTCCTCCTCCAGGGGATCTTCCTGACCCAGGAATCGAACCTACATCTCCTGCATTTGCAGGTGTGTTCTTTACCACTGAACCACCCGGGAAGCCCCCATGTTGTGACCTAGGTAGGAATATCAAACAGGAGTGGCAGGCCCCCTTGGAGCAGCTATAAGTAATAAGAAGGTAAATCTCTGGGTAAGTGGGATGGTCATGTGGTTCAGATAGTCAGTGTTCTCCCTTCTACCTCATATTCTTTCCCATTATCAATGGAGGATCTGGGCTTTGATATTTTTAAAAAGGTGTGATGATTTTACCTATGGTAAACAATAAGACACGTTAAGATTACAGATAAAAGTGACTGCAGTTTAAAGAAAATACATTAGAACGTAGAGCTCAAAAGTCTTTTGCTTCTTTTGCTCCTTTAAAATATGCACCTTGGGAGAACAACCACGTATTTGATGAGGGTGCAAATGCACCCAGATCATTTGTTATTTCAGAGATGCTTTCAGAACTTAGTTGACAGATTTTGGAGTCTCTTTTAAGATTTGATCAGTAGCAATTTTTACCGAAAATATTTTTAAGAAAAAAACTTGTACGTGCAGCAAAGTAGACTGACTAGTATGAGTTTCCATGTATTCAACATCAAGGTATGTTATCAGAACTTTTTCCATATTGCTTTATCTATAGCTTTTTCTTTTTTCTATTTCTGAAGTGTTAGAAGTCAAATATAAGACATCATGTCATTTTATACCTTCATGCTTCAGTATACATCTCTAAAAAGGACATATTTAAATATAGCTACAGTGTCATTGTCTTAATAAAATGTTAATTCCTTAAGATTATGCCATACCATCATTTCAAAGGTGCAAAGAAGTCTCTGTGCAATTTTCCTTCAAGTCAGAATCCAAGAAAGATCTATTCATTGGATGTTATGTATCCTGAGACTGGTTTCCTTTATATTGACCCCATCCTTATTTTTCATTTTCATGACATTTTGATTCGTTGCAACACCTGGTCAATGACTTGTCAACAGAAACCTCTAGAAGTTCCTAATTTTAGAATAGTTTTGTTTGCTTCATTGTGGTGTCATGTAATGTGTTTGTCTAGCTCCTGTTTTTTGTGTTTGCTTTTTAAATATTTTATTTTTAATTAGAAAATAAGTGCTGTACAATGTTGTGTACTTACATAAAATCGAGTTGTGTGTGGTTGTGTTCCGCCATACAACATGAGTCAGCCGTAAGCATGCACCTGTCTTCCCTCTTGAGCCTCCTTCCCACTGCACCTCTAGCCCACCCCGCCCCACCCCTCCAGGTCATCACAGAGCATGGAGCTGAGCTCCCCGTGCTATGCAGCAGCTTCCTACTTGCTATCTTTCTTATACATGGTAACATGCGTATTTTAATGCTACTCCCTGTGTTCGTGTTTTTTTTTTTTTTTTGGTTTGTTTGTTTTGCTTTGCTTTACTTTGATAAATTACCATTAGCTTTAGACACTTGATTTGGTTCTGGCTCCACATTTTTGGCAAGGATACTTCACAGGAAGGATGCTATGTGCTCCTGTTGCATCACATAAGAAGACAGTGATGTCTGGTTGTTTTAATCCTGAAATCCTGATCCCTCCATTGTGAAGCTCCCCATCAACTCTCCATCTAATGGTTTCTTTCCATTGACGGTTTGCTTGGCTCAGTTATTTTACTTAGGGACTATAAAATTGTGATTTTCTAAATCTGTTTTTCCTTCCTACATGATTTAGCTAGAGTATTTTGATTAAAGAAACAGCTTTCCATCATCAATTAAGACTACTTAGTTATCCAGTTCACCTAAGTTAAGGTAGAATGACTAATTCTTTCCTCTTATTTTCTAATTGTTAACTTTCAGAATAAGAAATTATTGACCCAGTTACTTACAAAATTGTTAAATAAAGTTTTTTGGTCTTTCCCTTTACTTATCTTAACATTAATATTATCAGTTCATGAATTTTAAAAAGTCCATTGTTTTCCAATCAATTGCACTCATTTCTTTATTGAAACTTTCTAATTAGCTCCTTACCTTCTTGATATAACCCAGGTGTCTTTGATACATTCTAACTGGCACAAAATGTCCCAATAAATATGGTAAATATCTGACACATATTTGCCAGTAAACTTTGTTGCATATAATGAAAAACAGATCTTGGTGATACTAGTTTTGTTTAAGCAAGCAAACAAGAAAATCTAATATATAACCATAAAGTAAAAATAACAAAGTTTTTTCATGGTTAGTAAGTTTATTTTAGAGGTTTTTCAAAAGGCAGAAATGGATCTTTAGAAAAATTTTATAGAATTTAAGACCCAGACCTTTTACTTATATATACTGTTTTGGTGAAGCGATGTCTGTATGGGTTGTAAGGAAAAAAAAAAGTATCCTAGTGACTCTGGCAGGAGAGTTTTAACTATTAGTCCTTTCCATTAAATTTCTTTTATTTTGTTTTTTAAGTTCTAGAATTTCAGATTTTCTTTATCTGTTTATTTGCAGACTTTCTGTTTCTTTTTTCATTTGTTTCAGGAATATTTAGACTTGCTTGCTGGAGCATTTGTGTAACAGCTGCCTCAAAGTCTGTCAGATAGATCTAATATCCATCTCATCTTGATGTTGATGTCTGTAGGTTTTCTTTCCCATATGAAGTGGAGATGGGATTTTTTTGATCCTTTATATGCTCAGTAATTCAGGATTAAATCTGACACATTTTGAATATCAGGTTGTGAGATTATGGATCTTGTTAAATCCTACAGTGGATGTTGAAAAAAAATTTTTTTTGGATGCCTGATCAGGTATAATTTGAAAGTTTAAAACTGCCTTCATTGCACTGTAGTGCAATGTCAACTAATGTCAACTCAGCTTTCAAAGCCTTTGCAGTGTTATTTGAATGTATGCCATGTGTGAATCAGCCAGTGACAAGCCTGGGACCAGTTCTCAAAACATTTTATTTTCTGCTTATATGTACACAGGTCAGAGGTGTTCCTAGGAATTAATAAACTTCGTGAAGTCGCTGTCATATGCTTGTTCACCACTACAATCTCTTCAGTACTTTGTAGCTTTCTGGGGATCTCCTTTTCAGACTTTTAGCCAGAAATCTGTGGCTTTAGTTATCCTGGTTGGAATGGATATCCACTGCTGCATCCACATAGGGGAACACATGATGGGGTTTGCAAATACAGGGGAGACAATGGCAAACTCACCACTGGTTTGGTGGTACTCTGAGTTGAGTCTTTTTCACCAACCCACTTGCCACTACTTTTTAGTCTCCTGATCATTTCCTTGTATATTCTGTCCAGGTTTTAAAACTGATTTCAATGGAAGAGACAGCGAGGAGTTTGTTCACTCCATCTTACCCAGAGCCAGAAACTTTTGCTTAGAATTTAAAGATTGACTATTTTTCCCTAAAGGGCCAGATACTGAATATTTTAGGCTTTTTGGTCACACAATTTCTGTTGCCCTACCAACTCTTCTGTTACAAAAGCAACCATAAACAATACACAAATGAATGGTATGACTGTGTTCCAGTAAGATTCTATTTTAAAATAGGTGTCTGGCCTGTGGACCATGGTTTGCCAGTCTCTGTTTCAGATGATGAATTCAGGGCTTACTGAGTGGAGGATGTTTATCCAGTAGGGATGTGGAACAGCCATAGGAAATATAAAATGTTTTCTTTTATCATTTCGATGTTGAAATCTAGTGTGGAAGATAAGTCTCAAGAGTTACTAGCTATTTTATTTTGATTCACTTGAAATCTGTGATGTTCCCATCTATTGTATCATACCCCACTAGGCATTTAAGTGCTTAAGAATTACTACCTGAGTTATAGGCTAAGTTGCAGTCTTATGCTCTTCTTGCCAATGTCTATGTCTTTGTTCAATGTCGATTTCATAGTACAAGACTGACATTTCTACTAACTCATGTAGAGATAGCAGCACAGTATTTTGCTATTTACCATAGCAAAGCTTGTTGATCTTAGTCTGAGTTAATCAGAAACATTCTCTTTCACAATTGTTCCCAGGCCAACACAACTCAATTAGAAGTACATTTTGACCAAAGAAACTCAACTAGTGCTCAAGTGTGGAAGCAAATGTGTATGAGGGTCTACTTGGGTTGCCTCTCAGGCCTGAATATTATCCCACTTACTATCACCAAGAGAACAGAAACAGTTTTCTGAGATCCCAAGAACCAAGGAGAATTGGCAGAGATGTATTGTCTTGATTTCAAGAGGAGATCTGTCAGGATAAATGCAGTTTTCAATTTTATATTTCAGACTAAAGTCTGGTCAGTCTTGTGCAAGGCAGGCATCTGTAGAGATTCTGAGACTTCCACTTGCCTAAGAATTTCACATCTAGTGGAAGCTGATAGGAGGCTGTGGTCTGGGGTTTTCATTGATTTGTTCAATAGACCTCTCTTCTAACCCTACTTTCAGCAACTCTTATTTGAGGAGCTTTGCCTTAGTCTCTTCTTTGAGGAGCTGATAATAAGAACAGAAAGGATAGAAAGAAGAAATGAAGGAAGGAAAGAAGAACAGGAGAAACCAGCATTTCTTGGAAAAAAGAATAGTTTAATACTTTCATATAAAAGCATATCATTTAATCTCCACACCCACTCGGTAGAAGGTGTGGGCTGAGATGACTCATGAAGGGACTTGGTGATGCTCCTCAGAGCCGGTGACCCCGGAGAGGGCCCCAGCAGTGCCTTGATCTTCTGGTAGAAGCTGTAGGGTTAGAAAAATGGATTTTTCTTTTGCTATAGTCTAGGTGCCCTTTAAGCTGCTGTGAGTTTTTTGTGTTTGCTTGTTTTGCTATGTCCCAGCTGCTCAGGCCCCTCAGCTATATCCGCCGCCCCCCCCCCCCCCCCCAAACGCAGGTTGGAGTAGGTTTCCCACGGATACCTTGTCTGTCTTCTCAACATGTGGTCCTTCGATGTGCGGTAGCTGTTCAGCCCGCAGATCTTCTTCAGGACGAGTGGTTCTATGTGTGGGTGTAGATTCAGTCTGCCTATGGGAGGAGGTAAGCTCAGGGGCTTCCTATGATGCCATCTTGCCCTGTCCCCTTTTTTGTTATACTAGAAGCTCTCATAGATATATAGGAGGGAGATTCAATTCTATAATGAAAGAAATTTCTGCTGTGGAGTCCTCTTCTTACCCTGTACTTTGTAATATTCTGTCCTTTGTGAAAACATAACATCCTTCACTAGTATCGCTCATAGAGAGGAGATGGAAGAGAGGTAGGATTTAAAACACTTAGAGATACCTAATACACTGAGAGAGGTCATAATTCAACAAGCCCTAGCGGTCCATTGTGGAAGAGAAGCCCCTACTGCAGGTGTTCCAGTGTCACTGATAGAAAGCTCTTCCTCCTCAACAGAATGCCATGAGCTCTATTAATATGCAATGGTCCCAAGCACATGAAGGTTAGCTACCTACCCAAAAAGTATCTTGCTGCTAAGTCACTTCAGTCGTGTCCGACTCTCAGCAACCCCATAGACGGCAGCCCACCGGGCTCCCTCGTCCCTGGGATTCTCCAGGCAAGAACAGTGGAGTGGGTTGCCATTTCCTTTTCCAATGCAGGAAAGTGAAGAGTGAAAGTGAAGTTGCCCAGTCGTGTCCAACTGTTAGCGACCCCATGGACCACAGCCTACCAGGCTCCTCCGTCCATGGGATTTTCCAGGCAAGAGTACTGGAGTGGGGTGCCATTGCCTTCTTCGAAAAGTATCTTAGGAGAGGCAATTAAGACAAAGAAGCAAGAGCATATGGGTCTTTTGAAGATGGTATAAAGAGGCAGAACTTGTATAAGAACTTAAATTTGAGACTTGAAATTTTGATTAGGATGAATTCTGGGTACTTTTATTTTTAAGGTCATATATTTTTTTAAGCTCATATTTTTAAGGTCACATTCTGAGATGGTACCAAAGGAAAAAAAAATGGACTTTGACTACCCCAATTTAGGTGTCACTCCTACAAAGAGTCATATTTTCAGGGACTCCAATGGCCTGCTTTGACTTTTAAGACTGAATTTTCTTAAGGTTCTAAGGTCCTTCTTGACTGGTACTGAGGCATAGCAGAGAGAGACAATAGCTAGCAGCAACATCAACTTTGGGGCATTTTCATTGAGTCTAAATCTTCCTTCCTCATCCTAGGATATTACTTACTGTAAGACTCACTTTGACTTTAGTAATAGCTTTTTAAAGTAAAAATGAAACATTAAATATGTGGACAGATTTTTAGAATTAAAACAGTTACAAATATGGTTTTTAAAAGTGAAATATGATATTTGATGACGTTTCATGGCTGTGTGGCTCAGTTACATACAAATGAAAGGATGTTCAGAGATATTCAGTATCTTTCCCAAGATTGTCTAACTAGGCAATATTTGCTTGAACCTGTCTATGTTTACTCTCTCCACTGACTCATGCCAAATGGCAGTACATCTCAGAATCATTTGGAGGAGTTGTTAAAATGTGTATATTCCTTACTCTAGTAAATCTCCAGTAAATCTGAGTGCCTGGGTGTGTGTTTCAGCACACGTACTTTTTAAAATTTATTTTTAATTGGAGGGTAATTGCTTTACAATGTTTTATTGCTTTCTGCTGTACAACAGCAGTGTGAATCAGCCATAAGTATGTATATCCCCTTCCTCCTGAGCCTGCCTCCCATCCCTTCATCCCACCCCTCTATGTTGTCACAGAGCAACAAGCTGATCTCTCTCTGTTATATGGTGGCTTCTCACTAGCTAGCTATTTTACACATGGTAGTGTATTTATGTCAATTCTACTTTCTCAATTCGTCCCACCCTCCCCTTCCATCTGTGCCCATGAGTCTGTTCTCTATGTCTGCATCTCTATTCCTGCCCTGCAAATAGGTTCATCAGTACCATTTTTCTAGATTCCATCTATATGCTTTAATATACAATATTTGTTTTTCTCTTTTTGACTTATTTCACTATGTATAACAGTCTGTAGGTTCATCTACGTCACTACAACTGACTGAGCTTCCTTCCTTTTTATGGTTGGGTTATATTCCATTGTTTATGTACTGCAACTTCTTTATCCATTCATCTCTCAGTTGACATCTTGATTGGTTTCATGTCCTGGCTATGTGAAGCTGCAATGAACATTGGGGTACATCACATGTATTTGTGTGTGTGTGTGTATGTGTGTGTGTAAAATCTTACCAGATGATTCTTAGTAAGAACTCTGGTGAGAACTATGCTAATCCAAGCTGAATGTTAGGTGGAGAATCTTAAATGAATGACTTATTTATAGTTACTCAAAGGATAGATTTCGAGAACAAATGCATTTTGCTTTTAACAAGCAAACTTCTATGTATTTTGTGAACTTACTAGTTACAGTTTGATTTTTAAGTAGAAGAATTCTGTTTGAAACATACTTGGAAATCTACTTAAAAATTTATTAGGATCCTATTAGGATAGAGTGTTTGTTTTGATCTGAAAAAAAGTCTTTTCTGAAAAAGCATTGCCTGTTTGAGAATGATAGTTTACGGTGAATGGTGTAGGATTTATGATCTCCAAAGAAGATTTAACTTCGGGACCAGGGACCAGGCTTAAACACTCAAGAGCTTTTGTATAGCAGAGTTTTATTAAAGTATAAAAAGGGACAGAATGTTTCTGACATAGACATCAGAAGGGGGACAGAGAGTGCCCCCCTCCTAGTCTTTAGCAAGGGAGTTATAGACTTTTTAAATTAGTTATTACAATAAATCAAAAGAATGTCTCAAGGTTGTAGAAATTTTACTGGACCCACTCCCATAATTTACATGTTAAGATAACAGGATTAGCTAGAAGGTTTTCAGGAAGGAGAAACTCTCCTCAGGCAGGATATATTGTTGTTATATAATCCTTAGTACAGAGTATAAACTGAGTTGTTTGTTGGTTAATCATTGGTTCTGGGCTTAAAGAAGAAAACATTCTGTGTGACTAAGACTAAGGAATGTAGAGAGGAAAAAAAAAATGTTTGTAATGAGATGGATGAAACTGGAGTCCATTATACAGAGCGAAGTAAGCCAGAAAGATAAAGGCCATTACAGAATACTAACACATATATATGGAATTTAGAAAGATGGCAATGATAACCCTATATGCAAAACAGAAAAAGAGACTCAGATGTATAGAACAGACTTGTGGACTCTGGGAGAAGGCGAGGGTGGGATGTTTCAAGAGAACAGCATGGAAACATGTATATTATCTAGGGTGAAACAGATCACCAGCCCAGGTTGGGTGCATGAGACAAGTGCTTGGGCCTGGTGCACTGGGAAGACCCAGAGGGATCAGGTGGAGAGGGAGGTGGGAGGGGGGACTGGGATGGGGAATACATGTAAATCCATGGCTAATTCATTTCAATGTATGACAAAAACTACTGCAATGATGTAAAGTAATTAGCCTCCAACTAATAAAAATAAATGGAAAAAAAAAAAGAAAAAAAAATGTTTGTCTTTTCCTCCTCCTTGAGAATTCTAGACCCCTATCTCTGCTTCAAGAGCCCCAGACCCCTTTCTCCTCCTTGAGGACCCCAGACTTCTTACCAACCTGCCTAGGAATTGACTCTCTCAAGAAGCTGGCCCTTCTTCAGGATCCATCCCCAGATTTCAACCATTCCTAAATTTCATTCAAGGATTATTTACTTTTACTTACTTTATTTTCATAATTCCTACAAATTAATGTTTTCAACAAGTATTTACTCCATTATTATCCTTCAAATTTGATTAACAGTGAAAATAAAAAATCACACAGCAGAATCCAGAAGGTAGGTATGGACTATTGACTATAATGACCTTGGATTTCTGCTGTATTTTAAATGTCTACCATCTATCTCCCTTGGAGAATATGACTCCTGATTAGAAAAGAGTGGCTCATTAATCATGCAGGCAGATTTGATAGTAAATCTTGAAATCTTTACAATAACAACAAAAACCTTGTTACACCTTTGTGGAGACATTTCTAAAGAATGAAACCCCTGTTTGAACGTATGCTGTGTTGAGAGCCTCACAGGGTCAGGACCGATGCTGACCTTGGTTTGGCATTGAATACGTGTAGGTCCGGCTCTTTTATGAGAGCCTATTGAAGGATCTCCATAGGGAAACTGGTCCCTCTTTTCCCCTGAATACAGTTTTTAAACTGCTAAATTCTGTACCTATAGCAATTTCTGGCTGGTTTTCAAGAAAAACCCAGGGAATCACAAATTACAAAGTAACCAGTTTTGTACAAGAGTTTAACAACTTGGCCTCATGTAGTCTTTGTATCAAATATATTAGAAATTAAAATAAAGATAAATTAGGTAGCAGATATTAAAATTTCATTGCTCTCAGCATGTATGGAGGTAGAGGTTGTGGAGTCACTTGCTTAGTGTTTTCACAGTCTAGATTAAGCCGGCTTTTTCAGTTACTTCATACAGCTTTTTAGAATCCTAATATTAAGTGTCAGGAATAATGAGGTTCTAGTTTTTTAAAGAAAATTATGTTTATCCCTATTAAATCTAATAATGAGATCTTTGCAAATAATTCAGACAGCAGGGCTGTCAATCATCAGAGCTTCTAATAGGAAAAATACTTGTCCTGTGCAGTGGTGCGGTGAGCTTGTGGGGGAAGTGGGACATTTACATAATCTTGAGCCTAATGTCTCATGTCTGCCTAGACAAAGTGGCTTCTAACCTCTCCGAAGACTTGTACTCTCAAATCACAGTAGTTTTTTTCATTTCTATTGATCATTAGTAAGTGAATGCATCGTTGTTGTTGTGGTTTAGTTGTGAAGTCATGTCCAATTCTTTTGCGACCGTATGAACTGTAGCCCGCCAGACTCCTCTGAGATTTTCCAGGCAAGAATACCAGAGTGGGTGGCCATTTCCTTCTTTAGGGGATCTTCCCCAACCCAGGGATCAAACCCACATCTCTTGCATTGGCAAGCAGGTTCTTTACCACTGAGCCACCAGTGAAGCCCAGATAAATGCATAAAGAATAATAAAGTTAGAAAATCACTGTCTTGGTACTTTCAGTAGAAGTGTATCATTAGTTGTTTAAGTTGATGGTCAAAGGTTGTTGGGATCAGGAAATTCTCATGGTCTTGAAATATCCCTTAGATAACTTGCTTTTTTTTTTTTTTTATCTTTAAAAATACTGAGATGTAATTGACATATAGCATTGTGTAATTTTAAGATATACAATGTGTCTATTTGATATATTTACGGGGCTTCCCCAGTGGCTCAGCAGTAAAGAATCTGCCTGCAATGCAGGAGATGCAGGTCAATCCCTGGGTCAGGAGGGCATGGCAACCCACTCCAGTATTCTTGTCGGGAAAATCCCACAGAGGAGCCTGGCAGGCTGCAGTCCGTGTGGTCTCAAAGAGCTGGACAGGACTGGAGCAGCTAAGCACAAGTACCCACGATATATTTATATGTATATAAACATGAAGTTTGTATTCCTGGATCTAAAGTTTGTATTACAGCTCTAAGGTTTGTAATACTAAATTGTTACTACCTGTATTATGATATCGTGTATTAGATCTTCAGAACTTACTTACTGGTTTCAAGTTTGTACCTTTAAACATTTCTTGCATTTCCCCAGACCTCCAGTCCCTGATAACCACAATTCTACTGTGTATGAGTTCACCTTTTTTAGATTCCTTACATAAGTGAGATCATATAGTACTTGTCTTTCTTTGCCTGACTTTTGTCACTTAGCATAATGCCTTAAAAATCCATTCTTATGGTCACACTGTCAGAATTTCCTTCTTTCTCAGGGCTGAATAATACTCCATTATATATGTAAAGGTACATTAAATCTTAATCCATTCATCTGTGAATGGACACTTAGGCTCTTGTGTTTGTACCTTGGCTACTGAGAATAACACTGCAATGAATATAGGAGTGCTGGTATCACTTTCAGCTACTGGTTTCGATTCTTTAGAATGTATATTCCAGGCATGGGATCACCAGATCATATGATGGTTGAATTTTTAATTTTTTGAGGCAACCTGATACTGTTTTACACTGTCACTTAACCAGTTTCCATTCTCATCAACAGTTTACAAGGGCTCTCTATTTTCTACATTCTTACCAGGAATTTTTTACCTCTTATCTTCTTGATAAAAGCCATCTTACCAGGTATGAGGAGATATCTCATTGGTTTGGATGTGCATTTCCCTGATGACTAGTGATGCTGAGCATCTTTGCATATTGGACATTTATATGTAATCTTTGGAAAAATGTCTTCAGGTTTTTTGTCTTTTTTGTAATCGGATTACTTGCTTTTTGTGTTATTGAGTTATGAGTTATTAATATTTCTTTATTTTAATATTAAGCCCTTATCACATGTATAGTTTGTAAATATTTTCTCCCATTCTGTATGTTACCTTTTCAATTCATTGTTTTCTTTGCTACACAGAAGCTCTTCAATTTAGTCCCACTTATTGCAGTCTTTGTTGCTTGTGATTTTGGTGTCTTATCCAAGAAATCCTTGCTAAAGCCAATGTTAAGTATCTTTTCCCCTGTGTTTTCTAGCAGTTATACAATTTTATGTTTTATGTTTAGATGGTATGTTTTGAATTTTTGTTAGTGGTGTAAGATAGAGGACCAGTATTATTCTTTTGTATCTGGAATGTGAAGTCAAGTGGGCCTTAGAAAGCATTACTATGAACAAAGCTAGTGGATGTGATGGAATTCCAATTGAGCTATTTCAAATCCTGAAAGATGATGCTGTGAAAGTGCTGCACTCAATATGCCAGTAAATTTGGAAAACTCAGCAGTGGCCACAGTACGGGAAAAGGTCAGTTTTCATTCCAATCCCTAAGAAAGGCAATCCCAAAGAATGCTCAAACTACCGCACAATTGCACTCATCTCACACACTAGTAAAGTAATGCTCAAAATTCTCCAAGCCAGGCTTCAGCAATACATGAACCGAGAACTTCCAGATGTTCAAGCTGGTTTTAGAAAAGGCAGAGGAACCAGAGATCAAATTGCCAACATCCGCCAGATCATTGAAAAAGCAAGAGAGTTCCAGTAAAACATCTATTTCTGCTTTATTGACTATGCCAAAGCCTTCGACTGTGTGGATCACAATAAACTGTGGAAAATTCTGAAGGAGATGGGAATACCAGGCCACCTGACCTGCCTCTTGAGAAACCTGTAGGCAGGTCAGGAAGCAACAGTTAGAACTGGACATGGAACAACAGACTGGTTCCAAATAGGAGAAGGAGTACATCAAGGCTGTATATTGTCACCTTGTTTATTTAACTTATATGCAGAGTATATCATGAGAAACACTGGACTGGAAGAAGCACAAGCTGGAATCAAGATTGCCGAGAGAAATATCAATCACCTCAGATATGCAGATGACTCCACCCTTATGGCAGAAAGTGAAGAGGAACTAAAGAGCCTCTTGATGAAAGTGAAAGAGGAGAGTGAAAGAGTTGGCTTAAAGCTTAACATTCAGAAAACTAAGATCATGGCATCTGGTCCCATCACCTCATGGGAAATAGATGGGGAGACTGTGGAAACAGTGTCAGACTTCATTTTTTTTGGGCTCCAAAATCACTGCAGATGGTGACTGCAGCCATGAAATTAAAAGATGCTTACTCCTTGGAAGGAAAGTTATGACCAATCTAGATAGCCTACTAAAAAGCAGAGACATTACGTTGCCAACAAAGGTCCATCTGGTCAAGGCTATGGTTTTTCCAGTGGTCATGTATGGATGTGAGAGTTGGACTGTGAAGAAAGCTGAGCGCCGAAAAATTGATGCTTTTGAACTGTGGTGTCGAAGAAGATTCTTGAGAGTCCCTTGGACAGCGAGGAGATCGAACCAGTCCATCCTGAAGGAGATCAGTCCTGGGTATTCATTGGAAGGACTGATGTTGAAGCTGAAACTCCAGTACTTTAGCCACCTCATGCGAAGAGTTGACTTGTTGGAAAAGAACCTGATGCTGGGAGGGATTGGGGGCAGGAGGAGAAGGAAGCGACAGAGGATGAGATGGCTGGATGGCATCACTGACTCTATGGGCATGAGTTTGAGTAAACTCTGGGAGTTTGTGATGGACAGGGAGGCCTGGCGTGCTGCAATTCATGGGGTCACAAAGTCAGACACGACTGAGCGACTGGACTGAACTGAACTGAACTGATCCCGTTTTCCCAGGATTATTTATTGAAGAAATTGTCCTTTTCCCTCATTGTGTGGTCTTGGAACCCTTGTTAAAAATTAGTTATTCAGTTCCTTATTCAGTTCCAATTCAGAACCTTATTCTGTTCTGTTCAGTCACTCAATTGTGTCCGACTGTTTGTGACCCCATGGGCTGCAGCATGCCAGGCCTCCCTGTCCTTCCCTCAGGTCCCGGAGTTTACTCAAACTCATGTCCATTGAGTCAATGATGCCATCCAACCATCTCATCCTCTGTTGTGCCCTTCTCCTCCTACCTTCAATCTTTCCCAGCATCAGAGTCTTTTCAAATGAGTCAGTTTTTGCATCAGGTGGCCAAAATATTGGAGCTTCAGCTTTAGCATCAGTCCTTCCAATGAATATTCAGGACTGATTTCCTTTAGGGTGGATTGGTTAGATCTCCTTGCATCCTGGAATGCAAAGTCAAGTGGGCCTTAGGAAACATCACTACTAACAAAGCTAGTAGAGGTGACGGAATTCCAGTTGAGCTATTTCAAATCCTAAAAGATGATGCTGTCAAAGTGCTGCACTCAATATGCCAGTAAATTTGGAAAACTCAGCAGTGGCCACAGAGCTGGAAGAGGTCAGTTTTCATTCCAATCCCAAAGAAAGGCAACGCCAGAGAATGCTCAGACTACTGCACAATTGCACTCATCTCACATGCTAGTAAAGTAATGCTCAAAATTCTCCAAGCCAGCCTTCAGCAGTACAGGAACTATGAACTTCCAGATGTTCAAGCTGGTTTTGGAAAAGGCAGAGGAACCAGAGATTAAATTGCCAACATCCATTGGATCACTGAAAAAGCAAGAGAGCTACAGAAAAACATCTACTTCTTCTTAATGACTATGCCAAAGCCTTTGACTGTGTGGATCACAACAAACTGTGGGAAATTCTTAAAGAGAAGGGAATACCAGACCACCTGCCTGACTCCTGAGAAGTCTGTGTGAAGCAACAATTAGACCTGGACATGGAACAACAGACTGGTTCCAAATTGGGAAAGGAGTATGTCAAGGCTGTATATTGTCACCCTGCTTATTTAACTTATATGCAGAGTACATCATGAGAAATGCTGGACTGGATGAAGCACAAGCTGGAATCAAGATTGCCGGGAGTTCACAATGTATGTATTGTTTGTGTCTAGGCTCTCTGTTCTATTCCCCTGCCTTCTGTGCCTACTTATATACCAGTACCATACTGTTTTGATCACTTTGTAATAAGGCTTAAAATCTAGAAATGTGATGGGCTCAGCTTTGTGCTTTTTCAGGATTGCTTTGAATATATTAATACAAGGTCTTCTGTGATTTCAAATTTTAGAGTAATCTTTTTCTATTTCTGTAAAGAATGCTACGGGGATTTTGAGTAGGGTTGCATTAAGTATGTAGTTCACTTTGGGTAGTATACATGTTTGCAATATCAATTCTTCCAATTCAAGAACATGGGATCTATTTCCATTTATTTGTATCTTCTTCAATCTTTTCATCAATGTCTTACAGTTTTTGTTGTACACATGTTTCACCTCCTTGGTTAAACATATTTCCAAGTGTTTCATTGATTTTTAATGCTGTTATAACTGGGATTGCTTCCTTAATTTCTCATTCAGGTAGTTTACTCTTACTGTATAGAAATGTAACTGATTTTTGTATGTTGATTTTGTACCCTGCAACTTTGCTGAATTGATTTATTCTAACAGTTTTTTTTTTTAATGAAGTCTTTAGAGTTTTCTCTATATAAAATCATATCAGCTACAAACAGGCAATTTTCCTTTTTCCTTTCTGATAGAAATGCCTTTTATTTTTCTTGTCTAATTACTCTGGGTAGGATTTCCAGTACTCTATTGAATAGAAATGGCAAAAAGTGATATTCTATGCCTTGTACCTGATCTTAGAGGAAAGGATTTTAACTTTTCACCACTGAGCACAATGTTAACTGTGGCATTGCTGTATATGGCCTTGATTATGCTAAGTAATGTTCCTTCTATACTTGACTTCCTTCTTACCCAACTTACTGTTTTTTGTCATGAAAGGATGTTCAATTTTGCCAAATATTTTTTTCTGTATCAGTTGAGATGATCATATGATTCTTACCTTTGGTCTGTTAATGTGGTGTATTACATGTATTGATTTGTGTATATTGAGCTATCTTGAGATAAATCATGCTTGATAATAATGAATGATTCTTTAATGTGCTGTTGCATTCAGTTGGCTAATACCTTGTTGCAAATTAGATAACATGATTTACAGAGGCAGAAGTGAATCTTTCTTTGCGTTGGAGAACATATGCATGTGATTCACTTAACCAAATGATCAAATTAATGTTCCTTATTGTGAGACAATGATTATTATGTGTCCTGATTTAGTGAAATAAGTATATGATAGCACCCCTGTAACTTTTTTTTGCAAAAATATATTAGCTGAATCTTTTAGTCAGTGGATTCATCAATCAGACAAGTTAATTACATGACATGTTCTATTACAAGACCATTGGCCTGGCCTCTGGCAAAAGCTCAATGCCATAAGAAAAAGGGTACACTTCTGTATTAAAAGATACTGAAAGAAAAACAACCATTCATTTTCTAAATCTTGTTTAGATCCTGGGTCAGAGGAAAAGCCCTAACTTTTAAAATATTTTTAGGAATTGGTAAAATTTAAATTCAGTGTCTCTCTTCCCCTCCCTTCCCACCTCCTTCTCTTCAATAGGTATGAGAGTCATATTGCGGTTGTAGAATTGATACCTCCTTAATTTTAATCTTAAGAGACATTAGAGTATTTAGAGGTGAAGAAGTGAAGTCTGAAATTCACTTACAAATACTTCAGGAAAATGAAAAAAAAAAAGTCATAGATGAGCACCCAAGAGAGTGAGAGAGAATGGGACTGTATTGCCAGTAATGTTACAAATGGGTGAATCTACATGAAGGGCAGATGGCTGTTCATGTGCTATGCTTCCAACTGCTGTGTAGCTTTGAAATTGTTCAAAATAAAAAGTAGGGGAAAATCTGCTTATTTATTTGAACATACATGAAAGTCTCTTAAATGTTAGAGAAAGCTGAGTTCAATAATTTTTGAAATAATTTGAATTTTATTAAATATAAAATAAATTACTTATATTTGAACAGTCAGAACATTTTGTGTAGATGACATCTTCTTTCAGCCTATAAGCATTTGCTTGCTAACATGTAAGATACACAGATCTCTTAAAATAACTATAAACTTGCTCAAGTTCAACTCTCATAGGTACCTGTCTCCTTGGAAAGAAATTTGTTAGAGATTTCTCTAAGGAAACCTCTATGGAGGTTGTGTGTGTTTGGTCGCTCAGTTGTGTCCAACTGTTTGCGACCCCATGAACTGTAGCCCACCAGGATCCTCTGTCCATCGGATTTCCCAGGCAAGAATACTGAAATGGGTTGCCGTTTCCTTCTCCAGGAGATTTCTGACCAAAGGATCAAACTTGCATCTCCTGCATTGACAGGTGGATTCTTTACCACTGAGCCCCCTGGGAAGCCCATCTATAGAGGTTAGCTTCCTTGTAATCAAAGTTAATCTGATCTCTGTGCCAAGCATAAAGCTATCTTCATTTCAGAAATAAAAATTACACCATGTGCAGCTGCTTTGAAAGGTTCTGTTCATTCTTGGGCTGATGGAGGGATATTGTTCATTCTTGGGCTGATTGTATCTGCATTGCTTGGACCGGCTGCTCTGCTTCTGATGTCTGTCCTGTGGACTTTTCCAATTCTCTGGAGAAAAACACCATAAACCCTTCAGATCTGTGTAAAATCAAAGTTGGTTTGATATATTTATCTTTCCATAGATATCCTGTTTGCTTTCCAACATCCAAATCTCTTACTGTAACAGGGGCATATTTTACTTTTTTTTCCTTATATTAACTTAATATGTGTATTAATTAACTTGCTATGAGATTGACCTTTCCTTCTCTGTTGCTTATTTTTATATACAATCAGTTTTGTTAAACTTTTAGAAAGCCATTCGTTCAAGATAACTTCTCTAACTTTATGCTCCACAGCTAACCCATCTAACTCTTTTATGTAGGGTTACAAAGTCCCAGGTGATACTAGTGGTAGAGAATCCACCTACCAATGCAAGAGATGTGGGTTCGATCCCTGGGTCAGAAAGAGCCTCTGGGGAATGAAATGGCAACCCACTCCAGTAGTCTTTCCTGGAGAACACCATGGACAAAGGAGCCTGGTGGGCTATAGTCCCTGAGGTTACAAAGAGTTGGACATGACTGACTGCACCCAAAGTATTGTGGGTTTTCTTGATCTCCTGGTTCTATTCTCATGTCCAGCTTCTATGTGAGCACCTCCTTCGTTTTTCTCCATTGACCTTGTGTCTTTCAACTGGATTTTGTTCCTAGCACTTCATGCTCAGTGTTGGACTTTGTCCTGTAAGGGAGTTTAGGCAGTTGACTTTGAGTCCAAGGGATACAGACTGCTCCAGTCTCTTCAAAACTTTCCACAGGGCCCACACCCTCACCCACCACTAGACTATGCAAAATTCACCCAGTGCTGGCTGCTGTTCTCACATTGGCCTCTGGAATTTCCAGTGAGTTTCTGCTGGCTATTTTAGGACTGTAGTCTTAGACTGTGGAGAATACCCAGCTCTTTCTTATGCTTTCTATGATGCAGATGCTCTATGTATCTCATAGCTACTAAAAGTTTGTTTATACCAGCCCATACTATGGGGTATATGAAGATACTTTCTCACCTAAGTTTGTTGGAGATGTTGATCATCTCTTTGTTTTCTAGCTACTTGCCTGCTTTATATAGTAGAATTTAGTTAGTTCAGTTGCTCAGTTGTGTCTGACTCTTTGCAACCCTGTGGACTGCAGCACACAAGACTTCCCTGTCCATCACCAACTCCCAGAGCTTACTCAAATTCATGTCCATCGAGTTGGTGATGCCATCCAACCATTTCATCCTCTGTCGTCCCCTTCTCCTGTCCTCAATCTTCCTCAGCAGCAGAGTCTTTTCCAATGAGTCAATTCTTTGCATCAGGTGGCCAAAGCATTGGAGTTTCAGCTTCAGCATCAGTCCCTCCAGTGAATATTCAGGACTGATTTCCTTTAGGATTGACCCTCCTTTAGGTTTGATCTCCTTGTAGTCCAAGGGACCATCAAGAGTCCTTTCCAATGCCACAGTTCGAAAGCATCAACTCTTTGGCACTCAGCCCTCTCCATAGTCCAACTCTCACATCCATACATGACCACTGGAAAAACCACAGCCTTGACTAGACAGACCCTTGTTGGCAAAGCAATGTCTCTGCTCTTTAATATGTTGTCTAGATTGCCTTTCTTCCAAGGATCAAGCATCTTTTAAGTTAATGGCTGCAGTCATCATCTGCAGTGATTTTGGAGCCCCCCAAAATAAAGTCTCTCACTGTTTCCAATGTTTCCCCATCTATCCACCATGAAGTTATGGGACCATATGCCATGATATCAGTCTTCTAAATGGTAGAATTATTCTTCTTAAGAAGAATTTAAGAAAAACTAATCTGCCACTGCCACCATCTTCCCTGAATCAAATTTTATTACGTTCATGAATACAAAATGAAGTAGTACATCATCAGCCATGGCATTACTTTCAACAAATAGATGATTTTGAAATAAATATTTTTGTGATAGAAGTCCATAAAATTTTCCTTTGAGTGGGAATGATTTATCTACCATCATTATTCATGAACTCATGAAATTGACTTATTTTGTGAACATGTTTCATGTTTTTCTCTTTTCCTCCAACCTCTACTGCTCTACATTTTTTCAAAGAAGAAAGATTAAGAATGATAATTCTGTTTTGCATATAGGGTTATCGTTACCATCTTTCTAAATTCCATATATATGTGTTAGTATACTGTAATGGTCTTTATCTTTCTGGCTTACTTCGCTCTGTATAATGGGCTCCAGTTTCATCCATCTCATTAGAACTTGGGAGGGGGGACCGGGATGGGGAATACATGTAAGTCCATGGCTAATTCATTTCAATGTATGACAAAAACTACTGTAATGATGTAAAGTAATTAGTTTCCAACTAATAAAAATAAATGAAAAAAAAAAGAATGATAATTCTTTGTCTAGAACCACAGACATGGATTTCCCACTATTATATTATAATCCTGCTTTCCAAAATCATGAACCATACTCTATTTCCTAATTCTCTTTACTTCTTAGTTATACTTTGTTTAAAAAATTACTCATATGACTCTACTTTTAGTTTGTTACATGTAAATATTATCTGGATGTATAAGCAATGCAGAGTCTTAAACTTTTATCCTTTCCAAGGTTTTTTTTTTTTTTTAAACTATTGAGATCTTAAGTCAATGTAGAAACAAATTCTAGTGGTTGATGAAATAGCATATTATAAGGAAAGGTGGCAATGAAAATACAATACATTAAATTGGAAAAATTAACTTGAAGTCATACTTTTAAGATAAATACATGTTCCTGCTCAGACACTTCAAAAAAAAGTCCAATAATGTTTTTCTTTTGCCCGTCATCATTTCTATACTGTAACCCTAGTGTCCAGATTTTGTTTGATGTCCAATTTTGTCCTCTGCATAGAAGGGACCAGAGCTCATGGAGGTGTTTGATTTCTTCCTCAAGCCAGGAAAGAAATCAATCTATGTGTGGAATATTTTGTCAGAAAGCAAAAATGCTTTCGGAGATGTAAGAGTCAGTAAAAGAGTGAGGAGATCTACTTAAGAAGACTCAGGAACAGTAACCCTTAGAAATTTGCATCAAATAATAGTAATAGTTATAAATTCATGGCTTTTTACAGATGCTAATTTCTAACACCCTGAGGAAAAATGGTTGATTTTTTTTATTTTTATTTTTTTTTTCCATTTATTTTTATTAGTTGGAGGCTAATTACTTTACATCATTACAGTAGTTTTTGTCATACATTGAAATGAATTAGCCATGGATTTACATGTATTCCCCATCCCGGTCCCCCCTCCCACCTCCCTCTCCACCCGATCCCTCTGGGTCTTCCCAGTGCACCAGGCCCGAGCACTTGTCTCATGCACCCAACCTGGGCTGGTGATCTGAAAAATGGTTGATGTTAAGTGTGCAAAGAATAGTTATCATATAAAAGGAGCACAGATATATTTGGATAGTTTTAAAGTTTTTATTTTTTACAGTGGAAAATATTACTATGTGTGGTATTTTTTAATTAAATGTGTGTGCATGCATGTATACGTGTGCACGCGCGCGCGCACACACACACACACACACACACACACACTTGTTTCTGTGTAAAGAGGAAAGGAATCCAGTGTAAAGTAGGAGCTCTACCAAGAAAAGGAAGTAGTGATCAGCACTGTGGTCATATGAAATGACCAGCAAATTAATATAAAAGTTAAACAGACTTGTTGATCAAGAAGATGGAAATTTCAAAAATTCATTTCTACTAAAATAGCCTAATCTCTAATAGCCTAATCTCTTGAGTCTAACAGCTCAAGAAGTGAGATATTCATAGAGATTAAACCCTAGATGGCTCTAGTAATTAAAATTTTAAAGATTCTAGAAAAAATATATACTTTTAATAATAATGCAAATAGACTAGATTCATATATCACAGAGTCAGGCCAAGGGATTAGGGACCAAGAAATCCAAAAGTTGAAGAACACATCATTTTCAGAAAAGGCACCAACTTAAAATAAATGAAACTTAAAACATTTACTACATAGAAAGACTTAGCTTATGATACTCAGTGTCACTTCTTTGAATCACTGTGGTCATTACAGTCAGATCAAGGTCCCAAGGCAGTTTCCTAGCCAACAGCTAGAATCTGCAACCTTGATTTGTGTGACTATGATCTTTTTCTTTTGTGTCTGGTTAGATTAACAAAACTCTTAAGAGCATCTGAAAATAGCACTAGCAATGTGTCAGAGTATGGGGCAAGAAGAAACAAAGTTAAGTATTTTTTTTCAGCATTTTGATAACTAGCTTTAATGTTAAGGTATTATAAATTTTGGAATCACTGAACTTCAGTTATTTGCTATTTTATATACTTTAATACCTTCAAAGAAATCAATCATATTAAATTTATAATTACAGTTTAAGGGAATTTAATTAATCACATTTCTAACTGATGTCCAGGTGCTCAGTAAAACAATTTTGAAAGTTTTTAAAATCATAGATGAATAAATTGGACTCACTAAATGAGGTACTATCTAAGTGGGTATTCCTCTCCTTAAATAAAAACCCCCTTGGTCATAATCATGATTGGTTCTCTATAAAGGAGGTTTTTAATTTTAAACATATCTTTTCTTGTCTATGAAACTTTAACTTGCCTTTCAAATTCTTTTCACCCTGCATTAAGAAGCTGCAGCAATGAAGCGAGACCAGTGTGATGACTCACTCCACGGTGATTGATCATGGTGTCCACCACCAGCCCTTGGCCATCTATTTCTGTCATTGCTGAAATGGAAGCAGAAGAGATCAAACACAGTGAACAAGTAAGTTGTGTAGAAGCAGAATTGCCTTGCTGAGTAGTAGATCTGAAGACTGAGCTTTGTAGCAGGATCTTAAATAATGGCCTGAAGGAGAGAGAAATGAGGCACAGGATGATACTGTTGAAGTATTTGAAGCAGGTGTTGCTATTTCGTCTTCTGCCCCTTCTTTTGGGGGAGCTCTTCCTTTTTCTGTCTCCTCCCCATGCACTTCTACAGTTCTAGCTCATTATCTCCTCCCTGTAGAAATGAGCACGTGTCATTTAAGACATGCTGGAGTTGTACACTCTCTTGGGCACAGAAACGCATTAAAAAAGGCAGCAGGGGTCGGGACCATGATTCAACATTCCTTCAGAGTTTGTTTATAATGTGGCAGAGATTCTTCAGGATCCTTTCTAATCCTCAGCCTCCACTTTGGTCTTGATTTGGAAAGGATGGTCCTGGCTGGTGACAGTGTTCATGATCTCTCATGAACTCGTGAACTCAACTCATGAAAGAGCCCATCCATGGTTGAACAGTAGAATGAGGGTTTTGCTAAAGAAGAGCAAGATGGGACTGGAGAAGCAAGATGCTGATGGTTTGAGTCTCTGCTCCTAGCACCTGAGATCTGAGCAGCGGTCCTAGGCTTTGTTGCACTTATTCCAGTTGCAGGAATGTGCTGGCTATCAGTTATGTCTCAGCTCTAAACCTACTATTTGTTTGTCCTAATGTTTGGTAATGGATATTAGCTTTGTTGACTGCATTTGTTGTTCAGTCACTAGGTCGTGTCCAACTCTCTGTGACCCTATGGACTGCAGCACACCAGTCTTCCCTGTCCTTCACTCTCTCCCAGAGTTTGCTCAGATTCAGGTCCATTGAGTCGGTGATACTATCTAACCATCTCATCCTCTGCTTCCCTCTTCTCCTTTGGCCTTCAATCTTTCCTAGCATTAGGGTCTTTTCCAGTGAGTCGCTTCTTTGCATCAAGTGGCCAAAGCATTGGAGCTCCAGCGTCAGTCCTTCCAATGAATATTCAGGGTTGATTTCCTTTAGGATGGACTGGTTTGATCACTTTGCGGTCCAAGGAACTCTCAAGAGTCTTCTCCAGTACCACATTCAAAGGCATCAATTCTTTGGCGCTCAGCCTTCTTTATGGTCCAACTCTCACACCCATACATGCAGACTGGAAAAACCATAGCTTTGGCTATACGGCTGCATTTATCCTTTACCAACTGGCTTGATGTTAAGCTCTGCCAATAGATGGTGCTGTGGAAAGGACAGCAGGATAATATGAGAAGGACCTTTTTCCTTCTGTTGCCTCTTTTTCTCCTGTGACATCAGGCAGATCAGAGCTCAGTGGGTCTCTTGCCTGTGGTTCTGGCGAGTAAACTGGAGCCTGTTTCTTCACCGTGGTTAGTGGCTACGTGTTTCTGCAACCACCAGTTCCTTCTCAAATGTCAGAATCTCTCTCTTGCAGGGAGAAGACCCCTCTTTTAAGTTTCTAATTTCCCTATTCACTTTGAGCTTATCAGTGGCAACAGCTTTCTGAAGTTGCTACCCTTTAATACCTCAACATTTTCTTTTACATCTTTCAGTAATTAACTACCTATTACCCAGCTTACAATTCTTGGTATTAATATTGTCCTTGTTCAAATTACTGGTATGTTCTTTTGTCTTCTAATTAGACCCCAATGAATATAGCAAGCTCTCTGAATTTATTACTCTCTAATAAGTACTAGTTTTGCTTAAAGGAACTCAATTTGGGTTCCTTCTCTTGTTCCAGCTCTTCAGTTATTGTTTGGACTCTATTCAATAAATCATCAAAAAATATGTGAGGCAGTAGGCCAAGCACTGTATCAGGGGATTGGGATATAAAGAGGAGTATGCTAACCTACTGTCAAGACACTAGACTATCATTTACAAAATAGTTATGATATACAAGGTATTGGGTGGACAGATAGGTAAACAAATGATTAAGATACAATGTGATAAGTGTTAAAGATGTGAACAAGGGATGAAGAAGCATGGAGAAAGGAGTGATCAGTTTTACAGGAGGAATGGACATGTGGACACTAGATGGGAAGGGGGTGGTGGGACAAACTGGGAAAGTAGTATCAACAGATATACATGACCAGGTGTAAAATAAATAGCCAGTGGGAAGTGGCTGTATAGCTCAGGGAGCTCAGCTCAGGGCTCTGTGATGACCTGGAGGGGTGGGATGGAGAGCAGGAGGGGGGCTCAGGAGCGGGGGTGGGGGAGGATATGTATACACATAGCTGATTTATTTCATTGTACAGCAGAAATGCACACATTAAAACAGTTATACTCCAATAATAAAAAAAAAGATTGAGGAACTAAGTGGTCAAGGAAAGATTGGCAGAGGAGCCAAAGATTTTTGCAGGAACTTGAAGGAAGAATAGGAGAAGGCAATGGCATCCCACTCCAGTACTCTTGCCTGGAAAATCCCATGGATGGAGGAGCCTGGTAGGCTGCGGTCCATGGGTCGCTAAGAGTTGGACACTACTGAGCGACTTCACTTTCACTTTTCACTTTCACTCATTGGAGAAGGAAATGGCAACCCACTCCAGTGTTCTTGCCTGGAGAATCCCAGGGACAGGGGAGCCTGGTGGGCTGCCGTCTATGGGGTCACACAGAGTCGGACATGACTGAAGTGACTTAGCAAAGGAAGAGTAAGTATTTACTCAAGGGGGAAGTGGAAGGCGGAATAACACAAACCAAGATCTGGACTTGCTGAGCCTGTTCAGGGAACTATAGTTGGTCATTGGCTATAAGGGGGTGTAAGAGAAGAAAGTGAGGGCTGTGGTTTTCCAGGTAGCTAGGAAGGGAACATGTTGATTATACTAAGGAGTTTGGGTGTATTCTATCCATAGCTGAACTTGTAAGTTTTTCCTTTATACTATGTACTTGGGCTTCCCTGCTGACTCAGACAGCAGAGAATCTGCCTGCAGTACCGGAGACCTGGGTTCGATCCCTGGGTTGGGAAGATCCCCTAGAGGAGGGCATGGCAGCCCATTCCAGCATTCTTGCCTGGAGAATCCCCATGGACAGAGGAACCTGGGGGGCTACAGTCCATGGGGTCACAAAGAGTCAGACACCACTGAATGACTAAGCACACACAGCACACGTGTACTAGGCCCTGTGCCAAGTGATTACATGCATTGTTTTATTCTTATATAACATAGAGCGAATACTATTCTTAGCACATTGTGTGTATAGAAAAGTAAATCTAGGTACATTGAAATACAATAGTTCCCCCCATCCACAGGGGATACATTCCAAGAAACCCCCCAGGGGATGCCTGAAACCACAGATAGTGCGAATATTTATGGAGGAGGGCGGGCAACCCATTCCAGTGTTCTTGCCGGGAGAATCCTATGGACATAGGAGCCTGGGGGGCTATAGTCCATAGGGTCACAAAGAGTTGGACATGACTGAAGTGAAGTGGCATGTGTGTCTGTGTGTGTGTATATATACATATATAAATAAATATATATAAAAATATATATACATATGTATATATATATACACTTGTTTTTTTCCTATATGTACATACCTGTGATAAAGTTTAATTTCTGAATTAGGCACATTGAGAGATTAACAACAGTAATTATAAAATAGAACAATTATAAAATTAGTTTAAGTAGTTTTAGGGCTTCCCTGATGTTTCAGCTGGTCAAGAATCCGCCTGCAATGCAGGAGACCTGGGTTCAGTCCCTGGGTCGAGCAGATGCCCTGGAGAAGGGAATGGCAACCCACTCCAGTATTCTTGCCTGGAGAATTCCATGGGCATATATGTATATACACTTGTTTATTCCTATGTGTACATACTTGTGATAAGGTTTAATTTCTAAATTAGGCACAGTAAGAGATTAACAACAGTAATTACAAATAGAACAGTTATAACAATATGGTATAGTAGAGTTATGTGAATGTGGTATTTATCTCTGTCAAAGTATCTTCTTGTACAAATTTAATGCATTTTCCATCTTAACTAGGCACTTGTCACACACCACAGGTGTAATTTTGCAGTTTGAGGTGTGTCAGCAAAACCAGCTTGAATTTTTTTTTTTTTTTTTTCCTTTTTCACAGTTTCACAGAAGCTTCGTTCTTACCATAGATCTTAGCAATCTCAGTACAGGATTTCTTCCTTCCTTTTTAAGTCTAGAACTTTCACCTCTTTACTGATAGGAAGCACTTTTATAGCTTCTCTTTGGCATGTTTGAAGTCCCAGCATCACTATTCTTGGACTTTGGGGCCATCATTAAGTAAAATAATTGTTACTTGAACATGAGAGCTGCAGTACCTAGAGACTCCGTCTGAGAACCAGATGGCTACTGAGTGACTGATGGGTGGGATAAGCAGGACGAATGGATGATTCACACCCCGGCTGGGACAGAACAGGACAGTGCAGGGTTTCATCTGGCTACTCTGAGTGGTGCACAATTTAAATCTTATGAATTATTTATTTCTGAAATTTTCCATTTAATATTTTCCCATTGTGGTTGACCCTGGGTAACTGGGAAAGTTAGAAAAATGAAGCTGCGGCTCAGGGGGACCACTGTAACTTTATTGTGTGTATATGACCACACGATAGTAAATGGGGAGCGTTTATCACCCAAATATATAAACATTGAAGTGTAGCTTTTTGCCACTAAGCTGTACTGTTTCCCCAGACTATAAATACTTAATGAAGCTATTTTTATGACTGGAACTCACATGATATATTGTGCATGGCCCTCTATTTCAGTGGTGTGCCAGAGATAGCTTGTACCAGTTTGCAGGCGCCAACTGTGCTCATCTTTTTCCAAATCTAATCGGTGACTTGCGTCAGCAGGTTGAAATCTGCCATGGCAGTGATATTTACACCATGGAAATAGGCAAGCACTACAGACCAGTTTCTTTTCTGTAAAACTGGTTGTTAAATATATAGCATCACTGTTGTTCCAAACTCTTGGATTTTTTACTAAATAGAAGACATGGACTATTGTTTTTCCATCTGTTTTGCTTTCTTGTAAATTGAATGATATTTGATCCAATAGTTAAAAATTGTTCTGGTACTTAAATTGAGTTAATCTACATGGTATCTTCATAGCAAGCTGATGTTATATGAGATTAAACTCAGAACATTCACCAAGAACTCTATTTAAGCACCAATTCCATCACTATTTTTGTTGTGATTACTCTTACTTATGGATTTTTATCACTTTTTCTAAAATTTATTAGTCAACTTGGATTGCCATTGCCATTCTTTTTCTGCTTCAAGTATGTACGTGTATATACCTCATTTCAGGGACTGGGATTATACTTACTTTCCTTTATTTGTTTTCTATTTCAACTTGTCAAGGAGAAGTCTTCCTGGGCAGGCCATGGTATAGTCATTAAAATAGAAATCCAAAGCAGGAAGCCTCTTCTGGAGCATAATTCTGTCTCAACTAAATTTAATGCGTAATTGGAAGCATAGGGTTGAGTGTGAGCTGGCCCAGTGCTGCCATCTTTCTTCTAAGAGCATCATCTTTCCTACCCTCACTTTTTTTGGGACACTTTTCCTTAGTAGATTTCAACATGATGATTCTTCCTAAGATAGCCTCATACCATCTCAGATTTCCATTATATATTTTCTCTGTGGATTAAATCAGGGGTACCCCAACTTCTAGGACCTAATGTCTAATGATCTGAGGTGGAGCTGATGTAATAATAATAGAAATAAAGTGCACAATAGATGTAATACACTTGAATCATCCTCAAACCATTCTCCTATCCTGGTCTGTAGAAAAAAACTGTCTTCCACGAAACTTGTCCCTGGTGCCAAAAAGGATGGGGACCCCTGGATTAAATCACCACTCATTCAGAACTGGGTCCACCTGTTCTATTATTATTCTAATTGAATGATGCTACATCAATACTTACCATGTTGTTTTAGAAGTGACTCTCAAAGCTAGCTGCTAAAAGGAAAGGAGATGAGCTGTGGGAAATTTTCCAAAAGTGACTTGGAGTACACTAAATTTAGAGTGTATGTTGCAATAGCTGCCTGAGTAGTGACTATCATACCATGCAATAATCCATGTCTGATTGATTGCTTTGGCTCAACATTTTTAGAAAAACATGTTCAGCATAAATCACTTATATGCATTTTTTTTATTAAATAAAGACAATGATTATTTTGTCAAGATCAGGTATCTTCAAATACTTGTTTCAAAGAGAGAAAAATAACTTATTGAGTTCAGAGCTGTCTGGTCCCTTACCAGCCCTGAAAATACTGCTTTTGTGATCTTCCAAAGCTCTAATGTCTTTAGGACAACACTAAAAAATATAGACTGTATACCACCAACAAATCAAAAATGGAAAAATATAGACCATACACCATCAACAAATAAAAATATTTATAGACCTCTTCCTACACAGGAGAGAGGAAAGAAAACCTGTTTGTAGAGGCCAAAATGTACTGAAGTGGAGGTGAGGAGAGGAATGGCCAAAAAGAAATAGACTCTACTATTTTGTAATGTCTTGGGGAGGAAGAAAGGCCCCTATGTGGTACACGGAGAACGGGGTGGGAGCTGGGAAACACCCAGGGCAACTTAATGAGGTCGTCTTAGCCCCAGAAGAGGCTAGAAGAATCAGAATGCATTGGATAAAATAGTCATTCATCCGTGAATGTTATAGCACCAATTTATCAATGAAAGTTACAGTTCACTTGTTAAAGCTGGACTAATTTATATAAATGTTATAACTTAAATGCTTCCCAGGTGGCTCAGTGGTAAAAAATCTACCTGCAATTCAGGAGACACAGGAGATGTGGATTCAATCCCTGGGTTGGGAAGATTCCCTGGAGGAGGAAATGGCAACCCACTCCAGTATTCTTGTCTGGGAAATCCCAAGGACAGAGGAGCCTGGCAGGCTATAGTCCTTGGGGTCACAAAGAGTCGGACACAACTGAACACTACACAATGTCGATGATGATCTTAAATACCTGTGACCCCAGAATATCACGATATTTAACAACTAATAATGCATAGCGTGTGACCAGTCAGGACCCTGGTCACAATGCTGGAGCCACTTTGTGCAGCCAGGTGTTGACACTTTCCTTTTGGGATCATGGAGATGTCAAAATACTTCCAAAGGAGGGGAGTGGGAAACTCAGGAGGTGCTGGGCAGTGGTTATAGCCTAACTTATAGGGACATATTTCAGTATGACTAAATGTAAGCATCAATCAGTATGGCTGTACTAATATGTACCACTTGGAAATTAATGGGTATCAACTAAAAAATTCTATCTCTAGGATTTTTCTCAGAGGAAATGAGCCCAAATATTGAAAATACAACGTGCATCATGATAGTCACTGTGAGAACTCATAGATTGTAGAGCAACTGGGAATAATCTGTATATTCCATAGAGGGATATTTAAGTTTTGATATACTTAATCAATAGAATATTATGCAGTTTATAAAATGATCATTGTGAAAGGTTTTCAATAGCAAACAATTCTGTAATGCAATGTTGAGTTATAACACTGTGTTTTTGTGTTGCACATATGTATTTAAAACATGCATATGGATACAGTAGCAACCATATTTTCTGTTGCTTGCTGTCTGGGGTTCTATTAAGCATGGACTCAATGGAAACTCCAAAACATTTTCCACATACACTTGTGTTAAACCAAATCTTTTCAAACTTTTGCAATGGGTTAAAAAATAATAATTTAGGGACAGAATTTTAAGTTGATCTTTATGAAAGTTTGTCTTGCATGTTTAAGCCCACTCTTCAGACTGTCCATATTCTATTAGCATAGGTATTCTGCCACCAGAGCCCAAAGCCCAGGAGTCACTCTTGTTAGCTCTCTTGCCTTTATCCCCTGATTATGTCTTTATCAGCAGCATCTTCAAAATCTATCTTGAATCTTCCCTCTCTCCCAGCTTCCACTATACCATTCTATTCTAAACTGCTCCCACCTCCTGTCTTGATGCTTATGATAGTCTACCAGCTTCCATTCCCACCCCATCTAGAGAGCCCACAAGCTGTTTTCCACATACCAGCTAGGGTGAGCCTTCTGGCACATCCACCAGATCTCTTATGCTCCAGCTTAAAATTGTCAAATGGCTCTCTACATCTCTTAGAATAAAATTCAGATTCCTGCCAAGGTCTGTGTCTCCTACCTGACTTGGCCCTTGTCTGCATCTCTAAGCTCTTTTTTGCTGTTCTCCCATCACATGTGAAACCCCTTCAGCCACTTGCTCTGGTTTCTTCCCTAAAGTACATCAAACTCATCTGACCTCTAGGCATGTGCCCAGTTTATTCTTTCTGTCTGAAAACCTTGCCTCCAGAAACTTCAGCCCCAGACTCCTTCTTACCATTCAGGTCTTAGACAAGTTAGTTAGTATTTCTACATGTGTTAAAACTTGTAGGTATGTAAGGGCTTCCCAGGTGGCGCTAGTGGTAAGGAACCTGCCTGCCAATGCAGGAGATGCAGGTTTGACCCTGGGTTGGGGAAGATTCCCTGGAGGAGGGCATGGCAACCCACACCACTATTCTTGCCTGGAGAATCCCATGAACAGAGGAGCCTGGCAGGGTTGCAAAGAGTTGGACACGACTGAAACAACTTAGTACACATACATCATGTATGTATTTATTATGCAGGACTCTTTACACTGCACAAATGTTATGAAACATCTCTTTTAATGGGAAGAAATTGGAGATAGCATGAAAACTTGCTCCTCATTGGCTTGATCTGTGCTTTTTTTTGTTTTTTTGATACCCTTCTTCTGTGGCTTCTCATTTTAAGAACAGTTGGAAGGTAGGCAAATTGTTCTTTGAGTATTATGGTTGCATTTGTCAATAAGCATTTGTTTACTGCAGGGCTTTAAGCCATTTAAAAAGAGGTCAAACTATGTGTATAATAGTACAGACAAAAGAGGAACGAAATATATGTGGCTGCCTGAATTTTCTTATTGCTAAGCCTCCAGCAGAGAAAGCTTGAGATGCATGCTCTCCTGTCTGAGAAGCTGCTAGAATGGTGAGCATGGTAGAAACTGGAGCAAAGATAGTGGATACATTTATAAATTTGCATCTGTGATTGTATATTTTCAGTTTAAATATGTGTATCATTGTTGCTTTGATCATGCTAATCAGCATTGGAGTTGTTACTTTGTTTTAACTAATCATAATAAATTTCAGATGAGAATAATTTTATGAGAAGTCATTTTTCCTTAATGTTTTGAAGTACAAAATAGACATTTAAATTTGTTTGTAAAAGTTGAAAATGACCTTTAAAATGAACATGTGTGCATGCTAAATTGCTTCAGTTCAGTTCAGTTGCTCAGTTGTGTATGACTCTTTGCAACCCATGAACCGCAGCATGCCAGGCCTCCCTGTCCATCACCAACTCCCAGAGTCCACCCAAACTCATGTCCATTGTGTCAGTGATGCCATCCAACCATCTCATCCTCTGTGGTCCCCTTCTCCTCCTGCCCTCAATCTTTCCCATCATCAGAGTCTTTTCAAATGAGTCAGCTCTTCGCATCAGGTGACCAAAGTATTGGAGTTTCAGCTTCAGCATCAGTCCTTCCAGTGAATATTCAGGGTTGATCTCCTTTAGGATGGACTGGTGGATCTCCTTGAGGACTGATCTCCTTTAGGATGGACTGGTGGATCTCCTTGCAGTCCAAGGGACTCTCAAGAGTCTTCTTCAACACCACAGTTCAAAAGCATCAATTCTTTGGCACTGAACTTTGTTTAAAGTCCAACTCTCACATCCATACATGACCACTGGAAAAATCATAGCCTTGACTAGATGGACTTTTGTTGGCAAAGTAATATCTCTGCTTCTTAATATACTGTCTAGGTTGGTCATAACTTTCCTTCCAAGGGGCAAGCGTCTTTTAATTTCATGGGTGCAATCACCATCCGCAGTGATTTTGGAGCCCAGAAAAATAAAGTCTGATACTGTTTCCACTGTTTCCCCATATATTTGCCATGAAGTGATGGGACTGGATGCCATGATCTTAGGTTTCTGAATGTTGAGCTTTAAGCCAACTTTCCCACTCTCTTCTTTCGCTTTCATCAAGAGGCTCTCTAGTTTCTCTTCACTCTCTGCCATAAGGGTGGTGTCATCTGCATATCTGATATTATTGATATTTCTCCTGGCAATCTTGATTCCAGCTTGTGCTTCTTCTAGCCCAGCGTTTCTCATGATATACTCTGCATATAAGTTAAATAAGCAGGGTGACAATATACAGCCTTGACATACTCCTTTTCCTATTTGGAACCAGTCTGTTGTTCCATGTCCAGTTCTAACTGTTGCTTCCTGACCTGTATACAGGTTTCTTAAGAGGCAGGTCAGGTGGTCTGGTATTCCCATCTCTTTCAGAATTTTCCACAGTTTATTGTGATCCACACAGTCAAAGGCTTTGGCATAGTCAATAAAGCAGAAGTAGATGTTTTTCTGGAACTCTCTTGCTTTTTCGATGATCCAGCGGATGTTGGCAATTTGATCTCTGGTTCCTCTGCCTTTTCTAAAACCAGCTTGAACATCTGGAAGTTCTCAGTTCACGGATTGCTGAAGCCTGGCTTGGAGAATTTTGAGCATTACCTTACTAGCGTGTGAGATAAGTGCAATTGTGCAGTAGTTTGAAATTGATTCAGTCATGTCCAACTCTTTGTGACTTTATGGACTGTAGCCTGCCAGGCTCCTCTGTCCATGGGATTGTCCTGGCAAGAATACTGGAGTGGGTTCCCAGACTCTCATCCAGGGGATCTTCCTGACCCAGGGATTGAACCTGTGTCTCTGGCACTATCTCATTGCAGACGGATTCTTTACCACTAACCCACCAAGGAAGCCCTTTAAAATGGGAGGCAGATTTAAGTCTCTACTCATCATAATTAAGTTTAAAATGGGAGGCAAATTTAATTCTGATGAGTAGATACTTATTGGACATTGTGACATCAATATCATAAAGTGTGTGGGAAGAATAAAAATGATTTTGTGTGTGATTGATAATTTATTATCAACAAAATAGATTGTGATAGCTATGTTTTATGTAAGTCCTATTGTAACCACAGAAAATATTTATGGAAGATTCAAAAAAGAAAATAAGAATGGATCAAAGCATGACACTACAAAATAGCCATGAAGAACCAGGAAACACAGCAAGAGAGACAAAGAGGAACACAAGGAATACAAGACAGAAAACAATTATCAAAATGACAATAATATACCTCCCTCTCAGTAATTACTTTAAATGTAAATGAATTAAACTCCCTAATCAAAATATAGAGTGACTGAATGAATTAAAAAAATACCTACATGCTAAATCACTTTGTTTTTTTTTTTAATTTATTTTAATTGAGGTATAATTGATTTACAATATTGTGCTGGTTTTAGATGTACAACAAGATGATTCAGTAATTTTTTTAGATCACATTCCATTATAGGTTTTTACAAGATATAATTCCCTGCAAGTGCATGCATATACAGTTGTGTCCAAGTCTTTTGCGACCCCAAGGACTATAGCCTGCCAGGCTCCTCTGTCTGTGCTGTATAGTAAATCCCTGTTGGTTATCTATTTTATATATAGTATTTATATCTGTTAATCCCATACTCCTAATATTCCCCTACCTTCCCCTTTGATAATCATAAGTTTGTTTTCTATGTCTGTCTGTTTTTGTCTTGTATATAGATTCATTAGTATTATTTTTTAGATTCCACAAATAAGTGATAGTATTTGTCTTTGACTCTCTTCACTAAGATATTCTCTAGGTCCATTCATGTTGTTGCAAATGGCAATATTTTATTCTTTTTTATGACTTTGTAATATTCTGTGTGTACATATACACCACATCTTCTTTAGCCAGTAAGCTTTGATTGGTGTTTGGGTTGTTTCCATGTTTTGGACATTGCAAATCATACTACTAGGAATATTGGGGTATATGGCTAAATCACTTTAGATTTAAGGACACACATAAGCAGGAAGTAAAAGGATGGGAAAATAATTCCATGCAAATGGTAACGAAAAGTGAGCAGAAGTAGTTGTAATTATATCCGATGAAATAGATTTTAAGTCAAAACCATCACAAGAGACAAATAAGTACTTTACATAGTAATAGTCAATCTACCAGGGGAAGTATAACATGTATAATAAGTATGTAAGCACTCAACCTTAGAGCACCCAAATACAAGAAGCAAATATTAGCAAGACTAAAGGGAGAAAGAGACAGTGACATAGTGGTAAAAAAATATTCAAAATCTCACTTTGAAGAAAGAATAGAACATCCAGACAGAAGATGAGAAAACAGAGGACTTCAGCAATGTTATAAACCCAATGGACCAGGCAGATATACTTGATATGATTTTAATCTTCTTAAATTTCTTAAGACTGCTTTTTGACCTATGTGTAATATTCACCCAAAGGCAACAGATGACACATTCTTAAGAACACACAGAATATTCTCTAAGATAGATCGTAGGTTAGGTCACAAACCAGTCTTAAGAAATTTGAGAAGGTTAAAATCATACCAAGTATATTTTCCTACCATAGTGAGATGTAACTAGCAATCAATAACAGAAGAAAAAAGGGAAAATTCACAGATAAGTGAAAATTAAACAGCATGTTCTTTGACAACCAGTGGGTCAAGTAAAAAATGGACAGGCAAATTAGAAAATATCTTCAGACAAAGGAAAACAAAAATACAATGAAGCAAACCATATGAAAGTGGCAAAAACAGTAGAAATTTGGTTCCTTTTATAATGATAAATGCCTACATTAAAAAGGCAAGACTTCCCTGGCAGTCCAGTGGTTGACTTCACGTTCCAATGCAGAGGGTACATGTTCAGTCCTTGGTCAGAGAGCTAAGATCCCACATGCCTTGTGGCCAGAAAACCAAAGTGTAAAGCAGAAGTAATGTAACAAGTTCAATAAAGACTTTAAAAATGTTCCTTATTAAAACTATATATATATAGATGAAGGACATTTGAAAAAATTGCAAGCATCCTAACTTTACACCTCAGGGAACTAGAAAAAGAACAAGCTAAGCCCAAATTTAGCAGGAAGATAGAAATGATAAAGATTGGAGCAGAAATAAAGAATAGAAAAACAAGCAAAAAAAAAAAAAGAGTAATGAGTTGGTTTATTAAAGAGATAAGCAAATTGACAAACTATTAGCTAGACTAACCAAGAAAAAAAGACTCCAAATCAGAGATGAAAGAGGAGATATAAGAATGTCATGGAAATAAAATGGATTGTGAGACTGCTATAAACAATTATACCACAACAGATGGGATAACCTAAAAGAAATGGATAAATTCCTGGAAACAACCTACCAAGACTGAATTGTAAAGAAATGAAAAATCTCAACATACCTGTAACTAGTAAGGAGATTGAATCAATAAACAAAAACCTCCTAGTGAGAAAGGGCCATAGACTAATGGCTTAGCCATCAGGAATTTTGGAGAATTCTTCCAAAAATTTAAAGGATAATGAAAGCCAATTCTTTTCAAACTCTTCCAAAAAGTTGAAGAGGAAGAAAGACTTCCAGACTAACTTTTTGAGGTTGGCATTACCCTGATGCCAAAGTCAGACAAAGACACTACAAAAAAATATACCACTACAGGACAATTCCTTGGAGGAGGACATGGCAACCCACTCCAGTATTCTTTCTGAGACAATTCCGTGAACACAGAAGCCTGGTGGGCTACGGTTTGTGGGGTCACAAAGAGTTGGACATGACTTAGCTACTGAGTTCACATGCACAAGGTGATATCCCTGGTGAATATAGATGTAAAAATTCTCAACAAAATGCTAGCAAGCCAAATTCAACAGTACATTAAATGGATCGTACAATGTGAGCAGTGGGATTTATCCCTGGGATATAAGAATGGTTCAATGTTAAAAAATTCAGCATGATATACCACATAAAGAGAAGGAAGGATAAAAATTACACGACTTAGACATAAGTCCTGAAACTATGACACTCCTACAAGAAAACTATAAAATCTTGATAACATCATCTTTGCAAAGATTTCTTAGAAATAACACCAAAAGCACAGGGAACATAAGCAAAAATAGACAAGTGGGAGTATATAAAACTAAAAAAAAACTTCTGCACAGCAAAGGAAACATTCAAAAGAGTGAAGAATATTTGCAAATCATCTGTTTTGTTTGTTTGTTGAGTTGCTAAGCCGTGTCCAACTCTTTGTGACCCCATTGGTTGTAGTCTGCCAGTCTCCTCTGACCATGGGACTTTCCAGTCAAGAATACTGGAATGGGTTGCCATTTCCTTCTCCAAGGGATCTTCCTGACTCAGGGATCAAACCCACATCTCTTGCATTGGCAAGCAAGTTCTTTACCACTGAGCCATCAGGGAAGTGGGATTAATGTACAAAATAGGGAACTCATATAACTCAACAGCAAAACACTCTCCAAAACCCAATTTAAAAATGGGTTTTAAATTGAACTAAACAGATATTTTAAATAGAAACTGAACAGATATTTCTTCAAAGAAGACATGTGGATGGCCAATAGGCATGTGGAAAGGTGCTCAGTATCACTAATCATTAGAGGAATGCAAATGAAACCAAAAGACACCACTTTACACGTGTTAGGATGGCTATAGTATAGTTTTGAAAAGCAGGTGGAGAGGATGTGGAGAAAAGGGAACCCTTGAACACTGTTACTGGGGATGAAAAGTGGTGTATATGCTGTGGGAAACAACATGAAGGTTAAAAAAAGAATTAAAATTAGAGCTGTGATATGATCCTCCAATTCCCTTCTGGGTATTTATCCAAAATAATTAAAAATAGGATCTTGAATAGATATTTACACCCATGTTTATTTTAGCCTCATTCACAATAGCCAAGAGGTGCAAGCAACCTAAATGTCTAGCAGAAGATGAATGGGTTAAAAAAAATGGCCTATATACACAATGGAATATCATTCAACTTTAAAAACAAAAGAAATCCTATCATGTGATACAACATGGAAGAGCCTTGAGGACACCATACTAAGTGAAAGAAGCCTGTTACAGAAGGACAAATACTACACGATTCAACTTTAATGAAGTATCTAAAGTGGTCCAACTAGAAACATAAAGTAGAATGGTGGATGCCAGCAGCTGGAGATGATGTTGAGTCTGAGGGGCGGTGGAGCTCAGTGGACGTAGGTTTCAGCCACACAAGAAGAGAAAGTTCTAGAGATCTTCAGTACAGCAATGTGCATGTAAGTAACAAGACTTCACTGCACAGTTGCAAATTTAAGAGGGTAGATTTCAGGTTGTGTTTTTACCACAGTTAAATAGAGTGAGAACACAGTATCAAAGATCTATCATCTTAGTCACTCTTCCTATTTTCTCTGTTACCAGATTTCTAGGAAAACCAAGGAATCAAAGGAACGAAATTGGAAACATGTTCAATTTGGGGCCTGAAGATTGAAATCTTGGGTATGACCAGATTTCTTGGTGTCCCTGGTTTAGGAAAACCTGTGATGAATTTAATAACTTGTGATACTAGTGTTCATGTTGTTAGTGATTTCAGTTTTAGAGCAAATAATTTTGCACTTTAAAATATGTAGAATTTTAAAATATAATATTACACTAATATATGGAAATACAATATAGAGCATTATACATCTTGGGTTGACCAAAAAGTTCATCTGGCTTTTTCTATAAGATGCAACAGAAAAATCTGGACAAACTTTTTGGCCAACCTAGTATATATAGCAGTGTATACTTGGCATGCGTGCTAAGTCACTTTGGTCATGCTTGACTGCAATAAGATCATCTATAACAGCATTGTGAAGCACCTATACTCCAATAAAAATTAATTTAAAAAGAAAAAAGTAAAATTTAAGGCATTAAAATGGGTATAATAATAGTGCCATTGGAAATTAAAAAAATAAAAGAAGAAATGCTCTTCCTCCTTACTTTGGGGATGGAGGAAGGGTGATTGGTTTTGAGATGGGAAGGGGAGCTTTAGGAGACACATCACCAGAACATGCCTGGTCCCTGAGCATTCCTAGCCAGGTGTGTTCACCACCCCTTGTCCTGAGGAGCCGCAGCGTGGCAGGACAGATGCTGCCTCTGGGTTCTGGGAAATGTGCCTCTAGTCCCATGCTCTGCTACCAGCCAGCTGAGGCACCTGGGAGCAGTTCCCAAACCTGGATTCCTCATCAGTAAAATGAGGAAATCAATCTGTCTGACTTCTAGATTGATTTCCTTGTCTTTTCATTGCAGTGCCAGTTTCCAATATATTCCTTCCTTTTCAGACTACACTCTGATTTCTTTTTCCATTTATTTTTATTAGTTGGAGGCTAATTACTTTACAATATTTTAGTGGTTTTTGTCATACATTGACATGAATCAGCCATGGATTTACATGTATTCCCCATCCCGATCCCCCCTCCTACCTCCCTCTCTACCTGATCCCTCTGGGTCTTCCCAGTGCACCAGGCCAAGCACTTGTCTCATGCATCCAACCTGGGCTGGTGATCTGTTTCACCCTAGATAATATACGTGTTTCGATGCTGTTCTCTTGAAACATCCCACCCTCGCCTTCTCCCACAGAGTCCAAAAGTCTGTTCTATACATCTGAGTCTCTTTTTCTGTTTTGCATATAAGGTTATCGTTACCATCTTTCTAAATTCCATATATATGTGTTAGTATACTGTATTGGTCTTTATCTTTCTGGCTTACTTCACTCTGTATAATGGGCTCCAGTTTCATCCATTTCATTAGAACTGATTCAAATGAATTATTTTTAATGGCTGAGTAATATTCCATGGTGTATATGTACCACAGCTTCCTTATCCATTCATCTGCTGATGGACATCTAGGTTGCTTCCATGTCCTGGCTATTATAAACAGTGCTGCGATGAACATTGGGGAGCACGTGTCTCTTTCAGATCTGGTTTCCTCGGATACACCCTGATTTTTGACTTAGTACCAATGGTGGCCAGACTTGGGTCTGTCCCCAGACTGAACTTCTGATCTTTTGTCAGTTCTGTAAAACTCAGGAGACTTTCCTCTGGTTGCAGTGTCTGAGGTAACAGCTTTGGCCAGGAGGAAGAAGGGAACTGAGCTGTGATGAGCTGCTGTCAGCAGCATCCCTCCACTTTGGTATCCGGCTGTGTCTGTGGGAGACACTGGGTGAGTGCTGGTGACAGAACAGTCTTTTGCAGAGCATCCAAGATGAATCCTTAGGAGAGAAGATTCTGTCATTTAACCGCTCTCTTCAGCCAAATATTCCTCATGATGTAATTTGTTAGCATCCGTTGTTGGTTGTTGTCAGGTTATCACACCATTGTATGTCAGAGTGTGTCTTACAGCGATGGGCAAGGACAAAAGGACCCTGTATGGAGTCTGGCAGAAACGCAGTGCATCTGAGCCCATGAACTATGACATCATCATTAAAAAACCCCAACCACTTACCAAGTGCATACTGTGAACTAGGCTTTGTGTAAGATGCCGTTGCTTATATTCACTCCTTATTTTGGATATACGTTCCGTTCTCTTTTCTGCTGTAGGTTTTTTGCCTTACATTCCAATGTCCTGATCTATGTCTTGTCTGCCTTGTTTTCATTTTCCAGATTCTGACTCATAGCCACCTCCTCACAGCGCCTCTGCTTCACGTCTGCCTCCATGGCCTTTTCTGTATTCTCAGTTTTATTTGCTGGTTTGACACACAAGCACATTTACCCCCAGGAAGGTCCTCAGGCTTGAGAATTCTTCGAGGGTAGTAATAGGAACTGTCTGTTGTGGGTCGTGCCTTCTGTGTCAGAAAAGTCCTGCTGAAGCGTATGGCATGTTGTTACCTCACACCTATTAATCAGCTGGAAAGTGTTTACTGAGTGTGTTCTCAGGCACCAAGTTCATTGTCACTGTGATATCATTTCCGATTAAATATGCATTCATATCTTAAAAAGCTTGAAAGTCTCCTCTCTCCTGAAAAAATAACAATGACATCAAAGAGCTAACTTTCGAAATCTCTCAATGAGTTTATCATCATATCTTAATTTTCCCCCTTGGAAACTGTGAAATCATGACATTTCTGTAACCCGTGGCCTTTTTTCTTGGTGATCATAAATGTAAAGCCAAGATTAAAGCTGAAAACTGAGATTTAGTTTGTGGATTGGAGTTAATTAGTATGAAATTAATTTTAGTCTTCTGGTAGACTTGAGAGAAATGTAATCATTTGTTAAACAGAGCTTGAATGATGGTATTTTCCATGCTGTTTTAGAATAAGGTACAAATGATAATAGCATTTATTATTATGTTGCTTTTTATAGTTAGTGTTTTCACAGCTATAACCTCTGTTAGATATGCTTTCTGTTTTCAAAAAGCTTACACTGAATAATTTGGGAGAGAAAAACTAAAATATGGAACTGCTAGAGAATTATTAAGTGATAATGAATAAGAATCTAAATATCATAGAGCAGAGAAAGGTCAGTAGAGGTTGAATAAATCCCATTAGATGAGAATCAGCCTACAGCTTCCTCAGGTCAGCTTTATAAAACATGTGTTACTTGAACTTCCCTAGATTCAGACCATAGAAATGTTATCCTAGCTCAGGAATCCTAGATTTGTAAGAATGGCAGGGGTTGCTTACACTCTCCAGATAACAGAATGTGCTTGTGCCTAATCACCTTTGATTGATTCACTCATTTTATAAGCCAGAGACATGTACAACTGTGGGATAAAATGGTTGCTGGAAGAAACACAGAACAATACATTCTTTCATCCTTAGGGAAAAACATATGAACTGTTCCTCTTGCTTTATGTGAATTTGTTTCTGTTTGCCTTCACTATGATGCTGGATTCTGCCAAAAGAACCACTTGAAGATCTTGCAATTTGTTAGATTTCCCATCAGTTTCCTAACTGCAAAGGCTCATTACCTCAAGTTATACCATTTATCCCCCATGAGAAATGTGTGCAGCAGGAGGAGAATTCAGACTCAGAATTAGCACAAGTTTGCATTAGGAAAAATGGGGATTCATTTCTAAGCTCTTTTTGCTTGAACTTCATTCTGTTAGGAAGCTTTGCTCTGAGTCTATTTATTCCATGCAGTCATGCCTCTTGCTACAGCTCAAGAGGTCTAAGGAGCAAAGGACCCTAGAAAGGGCTCACACTTGTGATGTTGGTTATCACATATGCCTAAGATTAATTGGGAAAGCAACACTGTGTTGATTAAGCATCTTTAGGAATGTAATGTGGTTATTCTTGCCTGATTTCAACTCTTGTCATACCTATGTAATGAATTGAATTGTATTCTCCACAAAGGACATATTGGAGTTCTAACCCCACAGACCTCCCTGACCCCGAATGTACCTTATTTGGCAATTGCATCTTTGTAGAGGTAATCAAGTTGAAGTCATTGGATGCACACTACAACATACGTCCTTATAAAGACAGAAAATTTAGACACTGAGACCATGAGAAGATGAAGGCCGATCTCTCAGTAATGCACATACAAATCAAGGAATGCCAAAACTTGTCATCAAGGCAATAGAAAATAGCACAGAGACATGAAACAGATTGTCCCTCTAAATACTCAGGAAGAACCAGCCCTGTCAACACCTTGATCCTGGACTTCTAAACTCCAGAACTGAGGCATACTTTTCTATTGTAAAAGCTACCCAGTTTGTGATAGCAAATTAATACACCCCGTAGATGAAGCTAAGGATGCTAAGAACATGCTATACTGTTCTGATAACTGACCACTTCCGGAGATACACGTTCACTGTTCTCAGTGTTAGCTGCTCACTTGAGTTCGACTCTTTGTGACCGCATGGCCTGTGGCCCACCAGGCTCCTCTGTCCATGGGATTCTCCAGGCAAGAATAAGAACAGAATAAGATAATACTTAGCATTTATTATTATGTCGCTTTCTATAGTCAGTAAGTGTTTTCACAGCTGTTTTCCCAGCTGGAGTAGGTAGCTATTCCTTTCTCCAGGGGATTGTCCCAACCCAGGGATCAAACTCAGGTCTCCTGCATTGCAGGCAGATTCTTCACCATCTGAGCCACTTAGGGAAGCTCAACATGTTCACTAAGTATTAATATGTTAGCTTTCCAAACTGTCATAGATGATCATTTTGTCAGATGTTATCCTTCTATGATGTGGGTCACCATATTCCTGGTACCAGTTTCTGCTTTCATTCAGAGTAGGTTATGAAAGCTCAGGTGGTAATGGCCTATCTTCCCTTGTGCCTCATACCCATCACAGGCTGTGCTCTCTGCTCTTCTTGTTCAGGAATCCAGACTGATGGAAAGCTGATTTCAATGTAGATTAGAACAGACATCAAAAGGAAAAGAGTACCTAAAGCTCTTCCACTGATGACTAAATGTTGCTCTTATTGATAGCGGATTAACCAGAATGGTGGCTCAGACGGTAAAGAGTCTGCCTGCAATGCTTGAGACCTGGGTTCAATCTCTGGGTTGGGAAGAGCCCCTGGAGAGGGGAATGGCTACCCACTCTAGTATTCTTGCCTGGAGAATCTCATGGACAGAGAAGCCTGGCAGGCTACAGTCCATGGGGTCCCAAAGGGTCAGACACAACTGAACGACTGACACTTTCACTTTACCACCAACTGGGCGTTAAGACATCAGAGGCAGAAAAACTGCAAAGTGTAGTGGAGAACTTTGCCTGACAGTAAGACAATATCTCTCCTTTCCCAAACCAGTGTCTTTGACAAATGAATTTTTTCTTCTCCAGGGTTTCCCACCCTGCCATATTCTTAGTGTCTGCCCTTTGATCTGAAATTGAGTAAACTTTCATACAAGAACATTTCATTTCCCCCCCTCCAATCTGACTATTCATAACCTATTTAAAATTGATTTATAGTCTTACAGTCTTCAAATTAATTCCAGGCATAAGGCAGGAGAAGGTCATCTTCCTCACAATTTTTACAGCTTATCAGGGTTTTTCCCCTGCATGGTTTAAAGGGACAGCTTCGATTTCACTGCATCGCTGCTGCTGCTTTCACATGTATTCACCCAGGCTCGTTGTTGACTTGGATTATCACACTTTTTTTCTGCTTGAGGTCATCTATTCTGAGGGCCAGCAAGGCCATGAAGGCAAGGATGTATAACCCCTCGGCTCCACGTTGCTGTGCTAACTGGTCTGAGAGTTGTCGGTGGGAACCAGATGTACTTCCTCCACCTCCTAGTTATTGTCGTCACAACTGACTCTTTGACAGACCTCATGGACTGTAGCCTGCCAGGCTCCTCTGTCCATGGGATTTCCCAGGCAAAAATACTGAAGTGAAGATCCCCTTCTCCAGGGACCTTCCTGACCCAGGGATCAAACCCAAGTTTCCTCCAATTGGCAGGTGGATTATTTACTGCTGAGCCACGAGGGAAGCCCACTCCTTGTCCTAAGGCACTTCCATAATCAGCCTCAGTCTCTTTGCTCCTCTGAGACAGAGAAAGCTGACATGAAAGTACCAGCCCGTGCCTGGGCTGAGGTCTGCATTCTAGGAATGGCTTGACTTGCTGTAAGGAGATTCTATTATGGTTTGCTCCACTCCTCTGGGCTTCCATCTAGCCTCTCTGTCTGCTGCTGCTCACTCTAGTTCTTACATTGTGATAAACTCAGGGAATCATGGTCTTTATCCTTTGCTAAATGTCTAGGTTTAGAAAATCCTTACACTGAATTTTACTGTGTTTTGAGGTGTCTGCTCCTCCCTTATGGGGCTGTTATGCAGTCATCTTGTGCCCCCAACTTGTCTTCTTTCTTTATTTCTTAGTCTTCCTTAATAATTAAGCATCTTGGATTAGTGGCTTTTGTCCCCCACTTAAGTGAGGGTTCTACCTTTTGGTCTGGAAATATTTACTTTGTATCTGGTATTGACAGAAAGTTTTTTGAAAATGCTTTATATATTGGGTTGGCCAAAAAGTTCATTTGGGTTTTCCATAAGATGTTACAGAAAAATCTGAATGAACATTTTGGCCAAAATAATACTTCCTTCTTTACTGTTTAGAGAGTATTAAGTAAGTATTTTTTGATATTTTAGATTAGAATTGGTAGTGAGGCTGAGATAATCTATTCTAGTTCTTATATCTGCCCTTTTCTAGAGGACAGAGAAATTATCAAGTAAATCCAAGCTCTTTAGTAAGGTCACTAATGTGTGAATCCCGACTCAGCCGCATACTGACTTATGTTTGGGGCAAGCCACTTAACTTTTCTATTTCCTCATCTGTAAAATGGCCATGTCAATGATAACAAACTATCACAGGATTTTCCTAGACTCTTTATGAGATTATGCTTCCCAGATGACTTCCCGGGTTCTATAGCAAAGAACCTGACTACCAATGCAGAAGACATAAGAGATTTGGGTTCAATCCCTGGGTTGTGAAGATCCCCTGGAGGAGGACATGGCAACCCACTCCAGTATTCTTGCCTGGAAAATCCCATGGACAGAGGAGCCTGGTGGGTTACAGTCCATGGGGTTGCAAAGAGTCGGACACAACTGAAGTGATCCCCATCCCCCATTTTCACATTCACCATTTGATTTGTAAAGAACCTAACGTGATACCTAAAACATAAATGTGGATATTATTAAGATACTTACTGAGTATCTTCCACATGCCAGGAATTGCATTTTATATACGCTGTCTCTCATGATTGTCATGCAGCTTTGCTAAAATGTCTAAAATTTACTGATGAGGAAACGGAAGTACCCATGACCACAAAGCTAGTAACTTGCAGAGCTGGGGTTTGCTTTTCCATCTGACTCCAGAGGGTCAGCCTGTTGCTGCTATGTGGCAACGCCTCCAGAACACTGCTTCCTGCGGTCGTTGTACCACTCTGCAAAATGGATTCTCTCAAGGGCTCCTGTAACGTATGAGGCTGGCTTATTTCTTACTATTTTTCCTGAACAGCAGCGCTGTTCCGCGTGAGGTTTCTCTCATCAAGTCTGTTAGGTACTGCGTGCTTGCCATCTCAAACTTCATATGCTGAAGCCCTAACCCCAGTGGGATGGTATTAGGAGCTGGGGTCTTTGGAAGGTAATTAGGTTTAAAAGAGGTTATGAGGATGGAGCTCCCATAATGGGATTAGTGCCCTATAAGGAGGAGGAGAAGAAGAAGGAAAAAAAATGAAGAGAAAGAGACTTAAGAGTTATCTCTTTTGGTCACATGAGGATATAACCAGAAGGTGACCATTTGCAAGCCAGGAAGAGGGGTCTTACAAGGAACCAAATTTGCTAGCACCTTGATTTTGGACTTCTAGGTCCAGAACTGTTGTTTTTTGCATTCAATCTATGCTGTTTTTGTTATCGCAGCTGGACTGGCTAAAACAATCTCCCTCAGGAGTATCCTCTTGTAACTTCTGCTGTGACATTTCCTCTACTCTAGTCCAGTGTCTTATCTGTTTTCCTTACCTAGTCTATGTTCTGTCCACCCAAAACAATTATTTTGATGGCAACCCATCAGATAAATTTCATTGTAGTAGGAATTTTCACCTATTTTTTAATCCTCCAAAAAACCATACCATGCTATTCCCATTTTATTGTCCAAAAACCTGCAGCAGTTAATGGAGCTAGGACCTGGTAGAAGCAGTGTGTCCAAATCTATAGGTTAATTTAGTAATTGGGACCAAGATTATTAACTGGAAATATGGGACTGGGGACCTGACACGTTTGAATGTGGTGAAAGGCCTGCAGTATTAGAGTGGGAGACACAGGTGTTCAGGGGTGTGGTGGCCATTTAAATGATCAACCGAGGTTATCAGGAGGGAGGCGCCCATGAAGCGCTGGCTTGGGCAGACCTGGAGGCATCCCTCACAGTAGAGTTCTGATGCACAAGGAATACTGGCCAGTGGGCTGGATCCTCCTTCTTGGGGTCCAAAACTTCAAGGAAGACAACTTACAGCCTCAAAGTTTTAATTTCCATCACTCTTTCCCCTACGGTTATATTGTGCATGTGCATAATTTAGTCACTAACCTACAGATTATCAAGATAAGATTGTTCCTAGACTAGGAGAACTACATGGGATGGCTACAGGGATTAATAAGACCATAGATCTTTTTGAAAGGGTGTAAGAGGTAAGAGTTTATGATACTTATTTTTCTCTTTCTGACTTACTTCACTTTATATGATACCCTCTAGATCCATCATGTCTCTACAAACTACCCAATTTCATTTCTTTTAATGGCTAAGTAATACTCCATTATATATATATCTCTCTATATATCTATACATCCACATATCTATACACACTCATATATATACACACATACACAGGTATATACATACATGCACTGATCTTCTTTATCTATTTCTTTGTTGATAGACATTTGGGATACTTCCGTGTCCTCACTATTGTAGACTTTCAGGGTACTTGCTTGTCCTCACTAGTGTAAATAGTGTTGCTATGAACAACTATTTAAATTTTGGAGGGAGTATATGTATAGCTGATTTTGCTGCAGAGTAGAAGCTAACACAACATTGTAAAGCAACTATACTCCAATAAAAACTAATTTTAAAAAAGAGGGAAGCATCATTTTACTCATCTAAGGCAAAGTTGCATAAAGTTAAGCAAAAGCATTGTTTTGCTTTGTTATTATTTGGAAGTTTAGTTATGAGAAAGTGTGAAAGGACATCGAACTGTCAAAGGAACAGACTGTGATTGGTACTTGAGGTTGGCTCACTCCAGACCGTTCTCAATCCATTGGCTTGTTTTCCTCTACCACAGAGGCTAGAAAACTAAAAAACCATTTCTCTGATTCCCTTTCTGCTTACAGTGCAGACAAGTGGTTTAGGTTCTACAAAACTACTGAAGCTGTGTAAGACTAGGATACAGACAGGAACCGCTGTGGCCATGAGCAGGGAGGACGTGAAGTGGTGGTGGGTCTGAGTGTGTGGGGTCGCCATGGCCAAGCTTCTGGGGTTAGTCCAGTGCTGATACCTGAAGAGAATTGCTAGCTGCTCTCTTGGGCTGAGCAACAAGCAGCTCCAACGTGTCAAAGTGTGTAGCAAGTATGTTTGGTTCTCCAGAACCCACAGAGATTCTGTCAGTTCAAAATTCTTTTACAAATTCCCTGTCTGCTTACATTTCCCAGAATGGGCTTTGTTATTTTCAACTGCACACTAGTAGGTACACTATATCTTCTTATTCCAATTTCCTAGTCTTTCTGCTTCATTACAGCTTTTTTTCCATAAGAAAATATATAGCCAAGTGGATTTGGTTAGTCACATAAGTATTACTTTAAGATAAAGTAAAATAGACTTCCAGAGTACATGGGGACACTTTGTGACAACTAATTTTTAAAGTTTTTCACTCTTGAAAGTTTTAAATTAATTTCTAGAGTCAAGACAATTTTAACAGATTGTTGTCACTGGTTATTGGTATGATTCCCTTTAAAAACCGATGAACTATGTTTCCATAATGAAAAATTTGAGTTGTTCTTTCATTAACTGGTCTGACATGTTATTTATTACACTTTTAAAGACAGTGAATTTATGGATTCTGTAAGGGTTTTAGAAATGCCAACTAATCCTCGGGTTTGTTAATATTTTCTTACATTGATTACCTGACTATCCATAATGATAGCTTTGTGGCTATTTTTAGAATAAGTTAGAGTTGTGGATACATGGAGCATGAACTTTTCCCCTTCTCTGGTGAAGCCAACTGTGTTGAAATTTCAGGATGAATTAGTATTATAATTCACATGTGCTCAGCTTGGAGAGCTTAGAAACAAAAACTCAAGGGGACGAAGGAGGAAATCCAGTCTGTGTGGCATATGATCTAATTCCTAAGGATGTATCAAAGAAGTACGATCAAATCAGATTTGCTTTGAACCTTTAAGAATGTCTAATTTGGTAAACGTGGTGGTCTGAGTCAAGCTCTGGTAGCCAAGGAAATAAAGTTCAGGTGGGTGGTTGTGGTCTGGTTCATTCTGTTCTAAGTCCAATCTCATTCTGCTTGCCACACAAAAGGCCAGTAAATCCAAGAGATGAGGTGTTGAGGCAGGGAACTGGACTTTATTTGGAAAACTGGCAGATTGAGAAGACAGCAGACTGATGTCTCAAAATAACCATCTTATGGGGTCTGGATGCCATGTTCTTTCTTAGAACAGGGTGGGAGGTGAGGAAGTAAAGAAAAAAGCCATTAATCTTGAAATATCTACTGGAATGGCCAACCTCAGGGAGAAATTGTTATCATTCAGTCTCTCAGTTGTGTCTGAGCCATGGACTGCAGCATGCCAGGCTTCCCTGTCCTTTACTATCTTCCAGAGTTTGCTCAAACTCATGTCCACTGAGTCAGTGATGCCATTCAACCACCTTGTCCTCTGTTGTCCCCTTCTCCTCATGCCTTAAATCTTTCCCAGCATCAGGGCCTTTTCCAACGAGTTGGCTCTTTGCATCAGGTGGCTAGAGTATTGGAGCTTCAGCATCAGTCCTTCCAATGAATATTCATAATTGATTTCTTTAGGATTGACTGATTTGATCTACTTGCAGTCCAACGGACTCTCAGGAGTCTTCTCCAACACCACAGTTCAAAAGCATCAATTCTTTGGCACTCAGCTTTCTTTCTAGTCCAACTCTCACATCCATACATGACCACTGGCAAAACCATAGCTTTGGCTAGATGGGCTTTTGTTGGCAAAGTAATGTTTCTGCTTTTAAATATGCTGTCTGGGTTTTTCATAGCTTTTCTTCCAAGGAGCAAGCATCTTTTAATTTCATGGCTGCAGTCACCATCTGCAGTGATTTTGGAGCCCCCCCCCTCCAAATAAAGTCTCTCACTATTTCCATTGTTTCCCCATCTATTTGCCATGAAGTGTTGGGACTGGATGACATGATCTTAGTTTTCTGAATGTTGAGTCTTAAGCCAGCTTTTTCACTCTCCTCTTTCACTTTCATCAAGAGGCTCTTCAGTTCCTCTTCACTTTCTGCCACAAGGGTGGTGTCATCTGCATATCTGAGGTTACTGATATTTCTCCTGGCAATCTTAATTCCAGCTTGTGCTTTATCCAGTCTGGCATTTTTCATCATGTACTCTGCATATAAGTTAAACAAGCAGGGTGACAATATACAGCCTTGACGTACTGCTTTCTCAATTTGGAACCAGTCCATTGTTCATGTCTAGTTCTAACTGTTGCTTTTTGACCTGCATACAGGTTTCTTAGGAGGCAGGTAAGGTGACAGCATTCTGAACAAAGGCACCTTGGTAAAACATTCAGGCATAGGGGCAGAGTTCCCCAAGGCAGGCCATTATGTATGGAGAGTATTGTTTTAGTGAAGAAAAGCAATGGGAAGCAGCGGTTAGAGTAAAAGAAACAGATCCAATATGGAGTCATAATTGGCTCTTCCCTGTAACAGTTCCTGGAAAGACCTTAATTAGTGCCCGCCCTTATTAAGTGCAGCATCCAACTTTTAGCAGAAGGGAGCTGTTAGAAGCAGTTCAAGTCAGAAGGGCTCTAATCAGGTGGACTATAGTTAGGGCAGAGTTATAATATCAGAGAAACAGAAGTTCTGAGTGAGGAAGCCAAGCCAGATGCTCAAAGTGAGCTGTTGGGCCAGTGTTGAGCATGCACATTCATGGACATGTGTGTGTGCATGAGCATGTATGCCCCTGTGAAGGTTTGGAAGAGGAAGAAGTGAAAGGGATGAGTCATGAAGCCACCCATGATTTGTGGGTTTTACCTGAGGCATCTGGGAACCTAAATCCATGGCAGTGAGACTATAAACTCCCACTATTTAGGGTGAGGCGGTTACTTCCTGCCACAGCACTGTTATTTCAGGAAGAAGGGAGCTGCAGTCATGGCGTAAGTAAGCCTAGTGTGAGAGACGCTACGCCGACAGGGACTGACTGATGGGTAACGGAGGCGTTGAGCTTTGGAACTGGAAACAATGCAATTAATTTTCATGTCCCCTATGAACAAGACATTAGCGGTCATTTTTGGGCCAATTATGTTGGCCATCATATTTTAACAGTGGCAGTTACAGCCAATTTAATAAGTAAGTTTTTGAGAGTAATTTAACATTTCAGCAATGGAAAGACCATTCTGAGGGGGAAATATAGCTACCGTCTCTAAATAGTATTCACTGCTCTGCAAACGCAAATCAGTTAATACACAGACATCTAACAACAGAGAAATTGTTGTTCCATATTTTTCAAGTGACAATTTAATTAGGTATTGAAAATGGAAAAACAGAAACACTGTTTGCTATGAAAGGTGACGATGAATAAGCTGGCTTAAATTTTGGCGTTAAATTTTATTCATTCTTATCACTAGTTCCTAACTTCCAACTCATTATTAAATATAATCTACTTCCTCTTTTTTTCTCTCCATCATCCCCATCCAGTATTTCCACATTTGCCATTTGATTTATGCTCTCTTTGCTTGGTTTCTCTTTTCTGTGAGATTCCAGTTCTTTCTCTCACCAACCTACCCATCAATTTAAGCTTAGAAAAGAACTGTTTGGTTCTTGGTACTCCTTTGTTTAAAAGAAAAAAATGTTCCTACCTTCCTTTTTTACCAATTCCATGTTTCTTACACTTGTATTCAAAGCTCTCCACAAGTCTATCCTTCATCTGCTTTTTTTCAGTTGGAGTTCTTTTATTTGAACATTTTATTCGAGATTTACTCATTGTCTCTTGAAGATGTATTTTTTTTTTCCTCAGAGAAAATGGAAAGATCTATATATTTCCCATATATAGGCATGAAAATATATAGGCCTTATTTTCCTTGTAATTTTGTTTACACCAGTCAGCCTACTTAGATGCTTATACTTTATTGTTCTCATTACTTTACATACAGTTAAGGAAGAGTACTATTTTAATCTCAGGATAAACACCCTTAAAACTCAGGCAGAATTTGATCCTCTGTCATGGCCTGAATTGTGTCCCTCCTAAAATCATATTGTATTGAAGTCCCAATCTCTGAGAATGTAATTGTTTTTAGGGATAGGGCCTTTAAAAAGAGGGGTGGTGTTGAAATGAGGTCCAGGACACATGACTGATGCTCTCATAAGAAGAGATCAGGACAAATTAGGGCATATAGTAGGAAGATGATGTGAAGACCTGGGGGAAAGGCCCCAGGCCTCTGTGACACCCCCTTGACGTCCCCCTGCAGCAACCATGTGCAGGGGGGCTGAATTCTTCCCTCCCACGTTCCCCCTCGGGGTCTCTCACTGCACCTCGCTGACCTCTTTGAGTAACTGTCTGCTTGCCAAACTTACCAGCTCTCCTGATCCCTTTTCTATAATTATTTACTAACTGGATTAATCTTCATATCTGAAACCCAAGCATGATCACTTGGCTTTGTCATTCCCAAACTCCCAAGGCCCATTTCAGGGCCCCCTCCCCGAGCAGTCTTCCTCCCATGTCTTCATTTCTTTTTTAAAACTTCCGCCCATCTAGTCAATCAGCATTTACTGAGCTCTTTTTCTTTTTTTGGTAATATTCATTTGGCTGGTGTTCGGCCTTAGTTGCAGGATGTGGGATCCTTGCTGCAGCACGTGGCTTCTCTAGTTGGGGCAGGCAGGCTCCAGAGCACGTGGGCTCAGTAGTTACACCACGGCAGGGGCATGTGGGGTCTTAGTTCCCAGACCAGGGATCAAACCTGAGCTCCCTGCATTGGAAGGCAGATTTTTAACCACTGGGCCACCAGGGAAGTCTCCTCATGAGTTCATAACACTTACTATTTGTTGGGATTAGTTGCCCCTTTTCCATTCTCTCCTAATTTCCTGTGTGTGTCTCTCCCATTGTGTTTACCATGTCAGATCCCAGAATCAGCCATGGACAGTCTCAGTTCTTACCCCGCTGCTGTCCTTGAGGCAGATTCAGTACTTCAGTGCATTCCTAAGGTGATCCAGCTTCACACCAGTTAATGACAGATAGACAGTCTGCCGCAGGTGGAGTCGGAGCTAAAGTGTGAGCGGGGCCGGTGGGGCGATGTTTCTCTCCTACAGTTCTCCCTCAGTTTCACTTCAGCCATCTGATGCCTCTTTTTTTTTTTTTTTTTTTAAATTTTTATTAGTTGGAGGCTAATTACTTTACATCATTACAGTAGTTTTTGTTATACATTGATATGAATTAGCCCTGGATTTACATGTATTCCCCATCCCAGTCCCCCCTCCCACCTCCCTCTCTACCCGATCCCTCTGGGTCTTCCCAGTGCACCAGGCCCGAGCACTTGTCTCATGTACCCAACCTGAGCTGGTTATCCGTTTCACCCTAGATAATATACATGTTTCAATGCTGTTCTCCTGAAACATCCCACCCTCTCCTTTTCCCAGAGTCCACAAGTCCCTACTGAACACGGCAATAGAGCCCTCATCTCTGAGTCACGTGTCTCACCCAAAAGAATGGAGGGTGAGGAGAGAAATTTAAACGTGCCAGTTACTGCCATGTCCATCAAAAGGTGATTTTGGGTTACATTTTGAGTTGCGTTTACTTCAAAATAAAATGAGGCTCCATAAATACCAGAAGAGTTGTTTGGGGAACTTGGAAGAACCATAGCTTTTCTATGTACTTGTTTTACATATGCAGCTAGTGTCTTCTGCTAAATGGAATTGATAGTAAGTTCCTTTGTGATCCTGAACTATGTCTAACCTATGTTAAAAGCTGTGCTTCATTCAGCTGGGGTTTCTTTAAAGTGAAGACAGAGTATTGAATCTTTCCTTTTTAGCTTTGGAAATGAGCACTGTTATTAAACTACACAAAGGTTATGGATCATAGGGGTAAATCAGATACTAGTTTGTACCTATGTTTGTGTTTCTTACATTTATCTGTGGCACTTTAGACTTGAATTTTTTTTCAGAATTTTTAAAAGTAATTATTGATAATTAGTACGAATGCCTCATTATTTTAAAGTTTTCTTTATTAAAAGCATGCTGAAATGATTTGGTTTATTAAATGGCTCAAGAATTTTCTTTATGTTTGATCTGGAATAGGGAAATAGATGCACCTGATCTGAAAAGTTAGAAGAGTTCATATGTATTATGTCTACATGTGTGTATATGCTTAGTCACTCAATCGTGGCTGACTCTCTGCAACCCCATGGACTGTAGCCTGCCAGGCTCCTCTGTCCCTGGGATTTCCCAGGCAACAGTACTGGCGTGGGTTGTCATTTCCTACTCCAGGGGATCTTCCCAATCCAGAGATCGAACCCACGTCTCCTGCGTCTCTATCTCCTACATTGGTAGATGGATTCTTTACCACTGTGCCACCTGGGAAACCCATTATGTCTAGGAAAAAGGAAATGCCAGTATTAAAACATTATAACACAAATGATCTTAGTTCTGCTCCCGTATACATTAAGTCTAATTATCTAGCAGAGTAACTTTAAAGAGACACTTACCACGTGGGACGGGCAACTGCTTAGTAAAGTTTTCATGAATAATTGATTTGGGGGGTGGGGGAAGGTTTAGGGCTTAAAAATGAAAAGGCAAAAGGATGCCATCCTGCAGAATATATCTGTGAGGACTGTTTGAAAGGTTTTTTTTTTTTTTTTTGTTAAAGGAATTTTCTATTTTATACCGGGCTGCCTGCTAAGGTTAAAATAAAACTAGGGGAGAGAGAGAGCCAGGGAGTCACCTAACCTAAGTCACTGCCACCCACAGGGCATTTCTATCTCCTTTCCCACTCAGGTGATAAATGTTTCAAGATTAAGCTGTCCTCTAAAGGCTATTTCTTCTCAGAAGTTTCTAGCTCTAACTTAATTTCACTATGCAGAAATAATCTTTATTCGACCCACACATGATTCCTGGAAAACTATCTCCAATCTCTGGGCTACCTTACATTTCAGGTACCATTTAAGTCAGTTGTATAATTAATTAGCTAATTTCTCTGAGTTTTACCTCAGAGTAGTTCTTTTCTCCAGGCTCATTCCTTGTAATTTTCTTTGAGTTTTTATATATGTTTAGCATGGATTCTTTAGTTTAAAAAGTCATGAGTGACACAAAGCATGCATTTTTTTCTAGTGGCCCAGGATAAAATTAAGTAAAAAACACATTTGGAACCATACTGGTGATCCCGGTTGGGGTTGTCCACTGTCTGTTGGTCCAGGTGGGACCCCCATGTGATGGTTTAATCAAGTCACTCTGGTCCAGAATGAAAAAAGATGACATGTAGAGAATAACACTGCTACAGTATAGCTATAAAAATGGCTTATTGAGAATTGCCTGTCGAGTCATGTCTTTGTAGGTCTTTGGGTTCCCATGGTGATAGGAGTGTCTGTCATGTTCCATGGTGACGGGAGTGTAGAACATGTCTGTCGAATGTTTCGATATCTTTTTGCATCATTCTGTTTCTGATTCAGTGTTTGCTTCTTGAATCCAAGATTGGTCCAGTTACATCCTCGAGATGGTGGAGGTGATTAATGGCTGTGTTAACAAGGGCTAACCTATGCTCTGAACCTTAGTTTTGCTATTTGTAAAATGGACACCATAATGCCCATATCACTGTCATTTTGCACCAACCAGAAGTCAATCTCTTTCTTCTTCCACCTCTACCTTTTCTCTCTCTCTGTTAATAATTCCATGCACTTCTCTATTGCCAAGTGTTTTATATATTCAGTATTAGAAGTCAGGAGAAAAAGCATCTTCTGAACTTTCTGAAGCCAGAATTGCTCCTAGAGTTCATGGAGCCCAGTCTCTAAGCAGTTTGTTCGCTCAGTTGTGCCTGACTATTTTTGACCCCATGGACTATAGCCCACCAGGCTCCTTTGTCCATGGAATTTTCCAGGCAAGGTTACTGGAGTGGGTTGCCATTTCCACCTTCAGGGGACCTTCCTCTATAAAAAAAATGTAAGTTACCCTAAATCAGTGTGTTAGTTCCATACAGGAGGTCCAATAGCAATCCCACAAAAGAAATACTCTGCCTGCCTGGCCCTCCCTTCCTCAAAAGGGGCTGAACATGGAGTCACAGGGTGACCCCACAGGCCTAAGCCCCAGGGATTCATGGGGCTTTGGTAAACCTTCCATACAGGGTGGAAGGTCAGAGAATGCCCTAAGAAGAAGAAATGGGTTTGGGCTTGGGGTGCTGTGCCAGGATGACTGCCACTTGTCCCTGACATCATAGAAGACCTAGAGAGTTTAAAGAGCAGTCCTCCAAGTCATGGGGACATGTGCCTTGTGTACCCTGAAGCAGGGCCCCCTTCTTCCAGAGCTTAAGGGAATGCTCTCTGAATCTATGGTGATTTTCAAATGTTTCGATCCCAGTTATGTTTCCCAAACTCTCTGCATTGGGGCTGTGCATTTCACTAAACTCTGCCTTCTCTATTTAGTATTCACCATATACAATTTATAATACAGAGGGCTAAGAAATTATTTAAACCTGTTTGAATTTCCAAAATCCTAGAGAGAAAAAGTAAATTGGGTTACATCCCAGTGTAAGATTCAACCAAAGCCTCACTGTTTTATAGTTTTTCCTGCTCAGGAAATAAAAGTTTTACTCTGGAAGTTCTTGGCTTGGCATCTCAGATCCCCCTCCCCATTTTTTTGTGAACAAGAGGTTTTATGGGGCATTTCTACAGGAACATAAAGCATCTGACTTTTACAGCTTAAATATCTGTGCTGGTACAATCTGTAGGTTGATAGCTTATCATTCATAGGATCTCACACACTAGCAAAGTAATGCTCAAAATCCTTCAAGTCAGGCTTCAACAGTACATGAACTGGGAACTTCCAGATGTACAAGCTGGGTATTGAAGAGGCAGAAGAACCAGATATCAAATTGCCAACATCTGTTGGATCATCAAAAAAGCAAGAGAGTTCCAGAAAAACATCTGCTTTATTGACTATGCCAAAGCCTTTGACTATGTGGATCACAACAAACTGTGGAAAATTCTTCAAGAGATGGGAGTACCAGACCACCTGACCTACCTTCTGAGAAATCTTTATGCAGGTCAAGAAACAACACCTAGAACTGGACGTGGACTGGTTCCAAATTGGGAAAGGAGTATGTCAAGGCTGTATATTGTCACCCTGCTTATATGCAGAGTACTTCATGAGAAATGCCAGGCTGGATGAAGCACAAGCTGTAATCAAGATTGCCAGGAAAAGTATCAATAACCTCAGATATGCAGATGACACCAACCTTGTGGCAGAAAGTGAAGAACTGAAGAGCCTCTTGATGAAAGTGAAAGAGGAGAGTGAAAAAGTTGGCTTAAAGCTCAACATTCAGAAAACTAAGATCATGGCATCTGGTCCCATCACTTCATGGCAAATAGGTGGGGAAACAATGGAAACAGTGAAAGACTTTATTTTGGGGGCTCCAAAATCACTGCAGGTGGTGTCTGTAGCCATGAAATTAAGATGCTTGCTCCTTGGAAGAAAAACTATGACCAACTTAGAAAACCTATTAAAAGCAGAGACATTACTTTGCCAACAAAGGTCCGTCTGGTCAAGGCTATGGTTTTTCCAGTAGTCATGTATGGATGTGAGAGTTGGACTAGAAAGAAACTGGGCACTGAAGAATTGATGCTTTTGAACTGTGGTGTTGGAGAAGACTCTTGAGAGTCCCTTGGACTGCAAGGAGATCCAACCAGTCCATCCTAAAGGAAATCAGTTGTGAATATTCATTGGAAGGACTAATGTTGAAGCTGAAACTCCAATACTTTGGCCACCTGATACAAAGAGCTGACTCATTTGAAATGACCTGGATGCTGGGAAAGATTGAGGGCAGGAGGAGAAGGGGACAACAGAGGATGAGATGGTTGGATGGCATCACTGACTCGATGGACATGAGTTTGAGTAAGCTCCGGGAGTTGGTGATGGATAGGGAGGCCTGGGGTGCTGTGGTCCATGGAGTTGTGAAGAGTTGGACATGACTGAGTGACTGAACTGAACTGTGTAGCAATAGTTCATACTTTTCCTTGTATGGCATTTCATTCTATAAACGTATCACAATGCTTTCATTAACTTACAGTTGATGGACCTTAGGGTTGTAATCAGGTTTGGGCTATTACAGATAAAACTAATCTGAGTGCTTCAGTGGATGTCTTCTAGTGAGCAAACACTCAAAAGCTGGGTCTGAGTATCAGCACTTTCAAAGAACACATCTAAAGCATAGATATATCCCTAATATCCTGAGTGCTCTCATAAAATTCCAAACACCTACAGTTTAGCTCTTCAAGCTTTTTTATTTTTTGATATAAGAAGAGAAATAATGAAACATGCATTTCATCATCATCATGTGGATCACCACTGTTGCCCAGCTCTACACATCTCACACTTAAAGTCAGGGAATACAACCTCACTAACAGAAAATCACACAGCATATGAACCAAAGAGGGTTGGAGGTAATGAAACTTTCTGGATATGAGGTTAGGACTGATAGAATCCAGGAGAATATCCAGTAGCCTCCCATCATAAATGGCCATGATTGTTACTGAAGTGCGCATCAGGTACATTAGAAAGTGCCTTTGATTCAAGTTTTCACTCCTTGACCTCACTGGGAATTTTAGGACTGAATCCATTGTTGACTTGGGGTGGTGAGTAGAGAAGGAGAATTGCTCATACAATTTTCATTGAGGTAGCAGCTTAATGAAACCTGAGTTTTGGAAAGTCTTTTTTACTTTAACAACTTATGCATTTAGTTATTTGTTAAAAGATACACATTTTCTACAATATATAATAAAATGCATTCTGAATTCTGCCCTTCTTCAAGGGGCGTAGGGTTTATTTGAGGATATGAAGCACATATATAAAAAAAAAATCATACTTTAAAAGAGAAGGTGATGCTTCTGTGCTTTTTGTTCATATGTACTTATCCCTCAGACTGATTTTCTTGAAGGTAAGAGCATGAGTTATCTTGGAACTGATGCCTGAATCCTTTCTAAGCAGGAGATAATCTGTTTCCTAATGCCCAACTCATTTCATTCCAACAGTTCTTAATACATTTAGCAATCTAATATGTGCCAGGTACTATGCTAGGCACTAGAGATAAAACAGAAACAAAAGACAGTGTCTCTGAGGGCAGATAGCTTATCTTGAAAAAGGAAGTATTTGCATTGGTCTTGAAGTATGAAAACAATTTCTGAAAATTTAGCAACTAAACAAAAGAATATTTTCCTTTGGCAGAAATAACATTGGGGGCAAAGACATGAAAACAAGACACTCTGATGCAGTATAGAGAACAATTAATAGCTCAGACTGACTAGAAAATGGAATGAATAAAAGAGAACATAAGGTGTTGGGGTCATGATAAAGAAATCTCTTTGTTGCTTGGATTCTGAATCATTTGAGAAACAGGTAAAGATGGAGTTTGACCGGCAAATAGCTTAGTGTAAGAAACAATGGACCTGAATTAAATCCTTGGATTGGCTAGGTTTACTCTCACTGTTAAAGATGGAACTTGACCAAGACAGGCCTACCTCTGCAAGACTCAGACTCTGGTTAATTTACAGTTATGGTATGCAGGGAGGCTCTCTCTCAAGAGGCAAAATTATTAGGTCAAGCTTCCCCAACTATCAGGTTAGCTAGCAAGGCCATTCACATTTTTCCATAACATCTTATGGAAAGAATGAACTTATTTGGCCAGCCCAGTATTGTTCCCAAATTTATCAATTAGAAAAGTCACTTCACTTAGCCAACGTTAGCAAAGTGTAAGGGTGAAGAGGGTCAGAGTTACACTAATTAAGCTGTCTCTGCAAGAAATAAACAGCAGTAAGAGGGAAGTGTTGCTTTCCATAAGCATCCTTCTCCCTTCTTGGAGCTTTGTGGGTTAGAATGGGAAGTTCCTCATGCTTAGGAAAGGAAATCTGAAGTTTATCAGGACAGCCTTGCTTGTACCTGCCTGAAACTCTTACACTATTATCCACCATTGTGTCTCTGAGTATCCTCCTGGACTGCTGGTGAGCAGATGATATTCTGCTTCCAGAATCTGAAATGAATCAGCATATTAATTAAATACCTCAAGTTACTCCTTTCTCCAGCCTGAACATTTCCTTCCTATTCTGTATTCCATCCACATTAGCCTGGCCACATTATCTAGCACAGCTTATCAAAAGTCTGTAACGTGACCAAGTGACAATGTTAAGATTTCATATAATAGACTTTTAAAGAATCTCTCTGATGTAAAATGTTGGCAAGATGGAATTTCCCCAAATCAGAATGTGAAAGCCCACATCATATTCTTGTGTCTTTGTGAGTTAAAAGTGAAAAGTCTATTTTATAGATGGAAGAACTGAATTGAATCAAAGTTATACAGTCTGTTCAAATGCAGAGTCAGACTCTAGCTTTAGCATGGAGGTTTTTTCAAGTAATCTCACTGTTCCTCAGTAGTTCCTACTGTGGATGTGCCTTTTCTACGTTTAAATATTTGGCTTTACTTGTTAGGGTACTTTCACCCAAGGAGTTACAGAAGGGTTTTAATGTAGAAAAGCCTGATTTATGGCCATGTGTATGCACAGACCTTGACTTTCCTGCTTAGAATCACCCCTTTAATCAAGTCACAAAGGAACTCAGAGACCTTCAGAGGTTAGAGGTGAAAAGATCTTAAATTCGGGAAAAAATAAAATGGATGATCTTTCCAATTTTATGGCATTTATTTCCCTCCCCTCTGCCTACCCAGTGAAATTGTCCACCAGAGAAAAGGAGATCAGCTCTAGAGTCATCTCCACTCTTATAGGCAGGGTGAAATCACTCATTCATTTATTCAACAAACTATATGCCATCTACATGACACTCTTGTAAATTTTGGGCTGTATCAGTGATCAAGACAAAACTTCCTGCCTCCGTAAAGCTTAGAGCCTAGTGTGGAGGGGCAGACAAACAAGTAAGCCTGTAGTTTGTCAGGTGCTGAGAAGTGGTGTGGAGAGAAGAAAGAGGGTGGTGAGTGCTGGGGTAGGACTGATGTTGTGTCTGATATTGTGTCTCTGCCTGAGTCATCTCCAGAAATAACGTCTGGGACCTGAGGAAAGACCTGGGAGTCAGGATGCCCTCTAGGTGGCTGATATAAATGGAGAGAAAGGAAATGAATCAGATTAATCCCGGGGATCCTAAAGCCGATGGCCATCTGGATCTGCGGCTGCAAGGGTGGGGATTGGGCGGGGGTCTTGCTAAAATCATGTGACTATCTCGGGATTCTTTGGAATGAGGTCCAACTCTTTAAACGTTCTCCTTTGCCTTTTTTTTTTTTTTTTTTTTTAGTGAAGCTGCGTTAAGAATGGTTCTTGTGTGCGTGTACATGTTCAGTTTTGTCCAAAACATGGAGTAGGTTCCTATGTCATGAAATTGTCCAGGCAGGAATACTGGAGTGGGTTGCCATTTCCTACTCCAGGGGATCTTCCCGACCCAGGGATCAAACATGCATCTCCTGTGTCTCCTGCATTGGCAGATGGATTCTTTACCACTGCACCACCTGGGAATTGTCACACAAAAAACCTGAAATCAGCAAATCTTGTCTTAAATTACTTTTAAAGTGCAGTAAATCAGAAGAAATTGGAACAGATATGGAACACTATTATTCCTGATTATATCGTACCTTTCAATTCTAAGATGATGTTATCTATTAGGCTCCAAGGGAGATACATCCTTTCAGAAGAGTCCCTTTGTGTTTTATTACTAACTTATCTTCAGCGATAGCTGTTAGGAGGGAGAATGCAGTGAGAGGAGTATTGCCACCTTTTAACCCTATGGCTTTTGTTCCTCCTCGGAAGATAAAACTGAATAAAGCCATGGAGTGGATATGATTCTAATGGCTTTGCCAGTGTTGCCACTGCTCTGAATTACAGAAGACAGGAATGCTCTGCAGTACCATCTAAATTCCAGCACCTAGACTTTTACAGTACAAAGCCTCTAATCTCATTTGCAGATTTGAAATGTGTTTGGTCCTTCTTCTTAATTAAACTCTTAGAAATAATGAGAAAGGGACAGGTGCAGATAGAACAGCACCTGGAATTCTCACCTGCTTCTTTTGTTGGTTCTGTTCTGTTGCATGTGCTAAGCCACTTCAGTCGTGGACCACTCCGTGGACTGCAGCCCGCCAGGCTCCTCTGTCCATGGGATTCTCCAGGCAAGAATCCTGGAGTGGATGGCCATTTCCTCCTCCAGGGATCTTCCTGACCCAGAGGCCTCTTACATCTATCTGCGTTGGCAGGCGGGTTCTTTACCACTAGTGCCACTTGGGTTTGCCAAAATGTTTATCTGGGCTTTTCTGTAACATCTTATGCAACCCTTTGGCCAACCCACTACATCTGGGTGAAAAAGACCTCTTTTGACTCTCAGGTACTGCCATGTTGGTTAATCAGAGAAACTAATGTCTCTTGTGGAGTATGGTGATGATCTTAAAGAGCTGGCCCCCTTTCATAGTTGAGTTCATATCTTTTATACATCCTTCTAACCTGGAGGTGATAAAGGATGATGATTATAACTCTGATAAGGCTCCTGATAAATCATCATTAGCATCATAATAACATTTATTGAGCATTTAATATGTGCCAAGAACTTTTCTAGAAGCTCTACATATATAAAGTTGAATAAGAACTGTTATTACTTCTATTCAAGATGAGAAGAGTGAAGCATAGTTAAGCAAATTATCAAAGGCCACCCAGCTAAGAAGTGAAGGAGCTCAGATTTTTAGGCAGGTGGTCTAGCTAAAGAGTTCCTTCTAAATTCTATATTACATGGCTTCTTGAAAATTCAGAGTCAATGTTAGAAATAATAGTATGTGTTTCAATATATGAATTAATGTTATAGTGGGGACAAACTTGCTCACCTTTAACTCAATATTTAAAGACAGAGCAACAGTTTACTTCTAAATTTTTCTAATTTTAATTTTCCCACTTACTAACAATCTACTGTGGACCAAATTTACTGATAACATAGATGGTTGATTAACACATTTCTTAATGTCAAAATGTGTATATCTACATATATTTTATGCATTCATGGCATACCTAACTTTACCAAAAAATTCTGTATTTTAGGCTTTGTGGTTTGAGAGCTTTTTAAACTGTTTCAACTCTCCAAAATACTTTCCAGGATATTTATTGAAAGAGTCTGCATGTGGATCGCACAGTTCAAGCTTGTGTTCTTCAAGGGTCAACTGTGCCTTGCTCCTTATCTTGCATGTGCATAGTCTGTGACAGTATACATCAGGAATTGAAGCTATTTAGCCAATTTAAACTTAAAGAACATTGTGTTAGAAGACAGGGAGGAGATGGAGATGGAGGGGAAGGAAGAAAGGAGAGTAAAGGCAGGGAAGGAAACAAGAAGCCTCCTGCCAGTCAGCAGAGCCCTTGAAGTGCCTGGACTGGCACGGCGACCACTGGGTCTTCTCTAGACTCTTTAGATGAGTGCAGCCCTCTCTTCAATCCATGGCCCCTGGGCTGCGTCTACTCTTCTGCCCAAACTTGGGCAAACATGGTTCTAGCCATTGATCTCTATGTCCATCTTGATGACCCAGCACACTATGGCTTCTTTTATCTTTCCCCAGGCTCCCGCCTAACCACTGGCCCTTTCAGCACATTCATATCTGCTCTCTGGGGCACATGGGCCCTTCTTTCCCTGTGTGCCTTACAGAGCTCATGGGAAACAGGGACTATTCATCAGCTCACATCAGAACTTTTTAGTTACCTCCCATCACATTGCTGCTGCGTTAACCTGTGCCATTTGACGATGGCCTTGAACAAGTCTTCCCCTAGCATGCCCAGGGAGTGTGCCCCCAGTGACATTGTGTTTGAAATGTCTTTCTTCTACCCTGAGGTTTCCCATTGCCTTCTCCCCTTGAGGTTTGACATCAAGAGGGATCAAGGGAATGAAAGCCTTTGTTTTTGATCTTTTCACTTTTACAGTATCCCTCTTTCCTCCGGCAGTCCTCTGATCTGGAAGAGGCAAACTTTAAGCTATCATTTTATCTATGTAATTTTCTCCTTATATCCTATGCAAAAGTTCATGTTAGTTCAGTTCAGTCACTCAGTCATGTCCGACTCTTTGCAACCCCATGGACTGCAGCATGCCAGGCTTCCCGGTCTGTCACCAACTCCCGGAACTTACTCAAATTCATGTCCATCGAGTCTGTGATGCCATCCAACCATCTCATCCTCTGCCGTCCCCTTCTCCTCCTGCTCTCAACCTTTCCCAGCATCAGGGTCTTTTCCAGTGAGTCAGCTCTTTACATCAGGTGGCCAAAGTATTGGAGTTTAAGCTTCAACATCAGTCCTTCAATGAATATTCAGGACTGATTTCCTTTAGGATGGACTGGTTGGATCTCCTTGCAGTCCAAGGGACTCTCAAGAGTCTTCTCCAACACCACAGTTCCAAAGCATCAATTCTTTGGTGCTCAGTTTCTTTATAGTCCAACTCTCACATCCATACATGACTACTGGAAAAACCATAGCTTTGACTAGACGGACCTTTGTTGGCAAAGTAATGTCTCTGCTTTTTAATATGCTGTCTAGGTTGCTCACAGCTTTTCTTCCAAGGAGCAAGCATCTTTTTATTCCATGGGTGCAGACACCATCTGCAGTGATTTTGGAGACCCCCCAAAATAAAGTCTTTCACTGTTTCCATTGTTTCCCCATCTATTTGCCATGAAGTGATGGGACCAGATGCCATGATCTTCATTTTATGAATGTTGAATATTAAGCCAACTTTTTCGCTCTCCTCTTTCACTTTTATCAAGAGGCTCTTTGGTTCTTTGCTTTCTGCCATAAGGGTGGTGTCATCTGTGTATCTGAGGTTATTGATACTTTTCCTGGCAATCTTGATTCTAGCTTGTGCTTCATCCAACCTGGCATTTCACACGATGTACTCTGCATAGAAGTTAAATAAGCAGGGTGACAGTATATAGCCTTGATATACTCCTTTCCTGATTTGGAACCAGTCTGTTATTCCATGTTCAGTTTTAAGTGTTGCTTTTTGACCTGCATACAGATTTCTCAGGAGTCAGGTAAGGTGATCTAGCATTCCCATCTCTTTAAGAACTTTCCACATATTGTTTTGATCCACACAGTCAAAGTCTTTGGTGTAATCAATAAAGCAGAAGTAGATGTTTTTCTGGAAGTCTCTTGCTTTTTCTACAATCCAACAGATGTTGGCAATTTGATCTCTGGTTCCTCTGTCTTTTCTAAATCCAGCTTTAACATCTGGAAGTTCACAGTTCAGGTACTGTTGAGCCGTGGCTTGGAGAATTTTGAGCGTTACTTTGCTAGTGTGTGAAATCAGTGCAATTGTGTGGTCATTTGAACATTCTTTGGCATTGCCTTGCTTTGGGATTGGAATGAAAATTTACCTTTTCCATTCCTATGGCCACTACTGAGTTTTCCAAATTTACTGGCATATTGAGTGAAGCACTTTCACAGCATCATCTTTTAGGATTTGAAACAGTTCAGCTGGAATTCCATCACCTCCACTAGCTTTGTTCATAGTGATGCTTCCTAAGGCCCACTTGACTTCGCATTCCAGGATGTCTGGCTCTAGGTGAGTGATCACACCATTGTGATTATCTGGGTCATGAAGATCTTTTTTGTATTGTTCTTCTGTGTATTCTTGCCACCTCTTCTTAATATCTTTTATGTCCATATGGTTTCTGTCCTTTATTGTGCCTATCTTTGCATGCAATGTTCCCTTGATATCTCTAATTTTCTTGAAGAGATCTCTGTCTTTCCCATTCTATTGTTTTCCTCTATTTCTTAGCCTTGATCACTGAGGGAGGCATTCTTATCTCTCCTTACTATTCTTTGGAACTCTGCATTCACATGGGTATATCTTTCCTTTTCTCCTTTGCCTTTAGCTTCTCTTCTTTTCTCAGCTATTTGTAAGGCCTCCTCAGACAACCTTTTTGCATTTCTTTTTCTTGGGACTGGTCTTGGTCACTGCCTCCTGTATAATGTCATGAGCCTTCGTCCATAGTTCTTCAGGCACTCTATCAGATCTAGTCCCTTGAATCTATTTGTCACTTCCACTGTATAATTGTAAGGGATTTGATTCAGATCATACATGAATGGTCTAGTGGTTTTCCCTACTTTCTTCCATTTAAGTCTGAATTTGGCAATAAGGAGTTCATGATCTGAACCACAGTCAGCTCCTGGTTTTGTTTTTGCTGACTGTATAGAGCTTTACCCTATGTATAAAGATAATTATCTGTTCCTCTAGGCTTATCTCTTAAGATGAGATAAAAGCAGTTAGAAAATTATCTTTCTCTCCAGACAGTGTCTAGGGTCACTGTCTCTCCAAACAGTGTTAGTCTCTCATCTTGCTTGCAAATTCAGAAATCATTGTGTAAATTTACAAGATAAATATGAATCTCATCATTCCATGGAATCCCTGTTGTAGAAATCTTTATCCTCCACCACTACTCCTGTTGCTGCCTCCGTTGCTCAGGCAAGTAGTTGACTCAGGTTAACTAGAGAGATCATTTCCTGGTTGTCAAACTATTCTCTCTCAGAACCTAAGATGTCTAGTTCTACTAGGATTTGTACTGGTAAGATTCTACAAAGCACTTTTCTCTTTTACCAGTCAGGGCACCAGAAGAAGACCGAAAGAAAGTGAAAGTGTTAGTCATTCAGTCATGTCCGGCTCTTTGTGACCCCATGGACTGTAGCCCACCAGGCTCCTCTGTCCATGGGATTCTCCAGACAAGAATACTGGAGTGGGTTGCCATTTCCTTCTCCAGGGGATCTTCTGGATCCAGGGATTGAACCCGCATCTCTTGCATACCTTGCATTGGCAGGTGGATTCTTTATCACCAGGGCCACCTGGGACTTTGTAGAAGGAGACTGGAAAACTGGAAAGGGAGGAGAGACTTACTCCTCCCTGTTCGCTTCCTGTTTCATTACATGGCCCAGCAATGGCCTCTAACATCGGCAACGGCAGTTAGTTCTACTTGTGAGTTTCTCTCCACACTTCCAGAACCAGCATTATTTGTTCCTCCTCCTCAGAGGTCTGAATCCTGGCTCCTGAGCCTTCTTCTGAGCTTCAATTATCTTTTCTTTGTTCCTCCAGCCCTACAGGGGGTAGCTGCTTCCTGCAATGACTATTTTCCTGTTACTTCTGTATGTGTTCCCTCTTTGCCTTCTCAATTCCTTAACACACATATAGCAAATTCATCTCTGTTAAACTATACTACTAGTTTTTAGGTTGATCTTCCTCACTGGATCTGATTGAAAGGTTATATATACAGAAGTGCATTAGAGAAAATCACGTTAATATGTTTTAGAGTAAGAATGCCACTCTAATATTGTAGAACGATGGAGAAATTTTTATTTACCAGAGTTATTTCTGGTGGCAGCATGGCATTTTGGAGGAAGAATTTCCTGATAAATATATTTAGCATGTGTGGTAAGTCCCCAGGCAGCAAATTCCAGATAGAATTTTAAATATTAGATCAGTGATCCTCATGAGAGGCATTTAATTTTTTTTTTTTTTTTTCTGATCACTCTGATGACTTTTCATGTGCTTGAGTGGAATTGCTCTGTGTATCTTAGGAGCAAGAAGAGAAAAGCATAAGCATGAAAGAGAGAGAAGGAGAAACCGCCAGATGGTAGCTGGGTGACAAGGGATGTATCAATAGGAACTTAGAAATGTCTTAATAGAAAAATTTGAGCTATTAGTTGAAGGGTGTTTGTGTGACCTTCTCCAAAATTTTCTCTACAAAATACACAATAAAGCTTATGTTGCCTCCTGTTGCTTGTGCTTCAGTGTACTTTTTTGGTAAGAAAACTTTCAGTGCTAAGCTCAACATTGAAACTTGTGGGGAGCTAAAGTGGGGACATCATCATCTAGTTTGCTATGATCTAGAGGCAGGTTGAAGCAATGACCAATGCCTAGACTGTGAATCTACCCAGACCTGAGTATGGATCCCAATTCCACTTATTAACTGCATGGGTTGGGCAATATTACCCGGTTGCTCCGAGTCTTGTTTTTTTTCCTAATCTGTAAAATGGAACAATAATAATAATAATATCAACTTCATATGGTGGTTGAGAAGATCATGTGAAAGAAATGCATTTAAAGTGCCTGGTATATAAAAAATGCTCAAATGTTGTTATAGCATTTCAAGTCCAACTTAAATGTCATTTCTTCAGTAAAGCTTTCTCTCAAATCACTTTTCCTCCATCTCCCAACAGAATAATCCAATCTACTTATTTGATTCGCTCATAATCTATTATAGTGGCAACCCATAGTGGTTCAGTGGTAAAGAATCCGCCCACCAATGCAGGAGATGAGGATTTGACCCCCTGGTCAGGGAAGATCTCCTAGAGAAGGAAATGGCAACCCACCCCAGTATTCTGGCCTGGAGAATTCCATGGACAGAGGAGCCTGGCAGGCTACAGTCAGTGGGGTCACAAAAGAGTCAGATACAATTTAGCAACTAAACCCCCACCATAGTGTCTTATTTATCTGTTTTTCCTGTCAGATCCTGAGTCCCTTATAGTCAGACTTCCTATCTTTGTTTCTTTAACACCTGTAACAGGTTCCTGGAATATAATTTGAAAATTAATGAATATTTGAAAAGGGTGAGTTTTCAGAAATTGTCTCCTAGGAAAGCTTCTGAAAAGGAAACTTTATGTAATGAAAGATTTCTCGATGTCCTAGAAAACAAGGGGTCTCCTCTCTATCCTGTTTTCTTTAATGTGGAATAACATGGAAGTGCTCCACTGCAGTATGTCCTGTCCAAAAGTGAGGAGATAGATGAGGAAGTCTGGAAAACTTCACGAGACATGTGGCTATGAAATTAACCACTTATAGATGAGAAGGGAGGATGCATGTACAGAGATACAGGGATTTCCAGACAGAGAGAAGCCTGCGAGGCAGGAGGGGAAGTCAGGTGAAGGCAGGCTCAAGATTGGTGAGTCAGTGCCTGTGCCTGGGTGACACTGCGGGAGTGTAATTACTGCAGAAGATAATGCTAGGATAAGTCGGTACCTTATTCTGGAAATTTTCCAATGCCTATCCAAGGAGTTTGCATTTTTCCCCTATGGTTTAGAGAGCTATTCACTGCTTTTCAGTAGGGTCATGTCATGATGTGATGTGTGTTTAAAAAGATTGTGTTGGAAGCAGTGTGGGTAGAACTGATGATAAAGGGAACGGGAGGAAGGGCAGAAGGAGAAATAAACTCCACGGCAGGAGATAAGGAAGGTGGGCAGGAGCTGAGGTGGGAGCTTGGGGTGCAAAGGCAAGGATACCTGGGAAAACACTTCAGAGGTTGAGATGAAAGAAAAAAAAATCCCCAAAGGGAGGGAGCAAATAAAGATGACAGAATTTCAGTCTTAGAAACTGGGAGGAGGGTGGTCCTTTTAACAGGAATAGTGAAGGCAAGAGAGATTAAAAGATGAAGAGAGTGGCTTTTTCAGATACATTGCTTTTGCAGCACCAGGAACACATATATGATAAGGTCATGCCAGTGAAATGATCATGCATGTTCAGGCTAGGTGATTTCACTTGGAGGACGTCTACAGAGGAGGATGAAACTATGGGAATGGGTGACCCAGAGTGATGGCATTGGAACCTTTATAAATGAAATATACAGGTTTCATAACCAGATGAAGAAACATGGATGGAGACATTTCTTGGGACAAATTGTTGTCGAAAGACATCATGAGTTTCTTTTAAAATGGAGAAAGAAGGCTTAATTATCCTTCATATTAAGACATAATTTTCATTCTTCCTTCCCCTCCCTGTGGTAAGAATTTTAATTACATGACATCACTGTTGTCAAATGTCAGAATCTTTCATTAGAATGTTGAGGAAGGAGAGAAGAAGTGACTTGTTTTTGTTTTGAAGTTTGAGAAAGACACTATAGAAGAACTGGGATTGGAGGGAATGGCTTAGAGGACAAGGCAGAAATATCCCTGAGTTTGTCAAGATGTCTGGAAACATAATTATTTAATCCTGTGCAATGTCATTTTACTCTCCTACAAAATGGATACTGACCTATATTGTTTCCCCAGACAAACAATGAATGGAAAAATTGCCTCCCCACCCCCTTCATGCTGATTCAGATGAGACACATCCCTAAGACATCAAGCCCCTAAGTATTAGCACTGGTTTCTTGATTGTGTCCATCCCATCCGCCACCCTGAAAACTGAGCAGCTCTACCTTAAACGAAACTTTGCTATCTGTGCACTCTGTACTATTGATTCCTTCTGGGTGATATTAAAAAGGAAAGGTTCCCCCCTATAATTAAACAGCAGTAGATCACTTCCAACGAACTGTTTTGTTGTTCAGTCACTCACTCATGTCTGACTCTCTGTAACCACATGGACTGTATCATATCAGGCTTCCCTCTCCTTCATTATCTCCCAGAGCTTGCTCCAGCTCAGTCCATTGAGTCAGTGATGCCATCCAACCATCTCTTCCTCTGTCGTCCCCTTTTCTTCCTGCCTTCAGTCTTTCCCAGCTTCAAGATCTTTTCCAATGAGTCAGCTCTTCGCATCAAGTGGCCAAAGTATTGGGGCTTCAGCTTCAGCATCAGTCCTTCCAATGAATACTCAAGAGTTGATTTCCTTTAGGATTGACTGGTTTGATCTCCTTGCAGTTCAAGGGACTGTCAAGAATCTTCTCAACATCACAGTTCAAAAGCATCATTTCTTCGGTGCTTAGCCTTCGTTATGGTCCAACTCTCACATCTCTCGTATCCATACAAGATTTTTGAAAAAACCATAGCTTTGATTATAGGGACCTTTGTCAGAAAACTAATGTGCTCTTGTATAATTCTCCCCCTTGAGGGCAAGTGGAATCTACGAGGTGCTTCTAACCAGTAGAATACAGCAAAGGTCCTTATTGGTTATCTATTTTAATTATAGCACAGTGTACATGTCCATCCCAAACTCTGCAACTATCCCTCCTCTGGCAACCATTAAGTTTGTTCTCTAAGTCCATGGGTCTGTTTTTTCTGTAAATAAGCTCATTTGAATGATTTCTTTTTAGATTCCACATATGAGGTCTGTCATACGATATTTCTCCTTCTCTGACTTACTTCACTCGGTATGACAATCTCCAGGTCCATCCATGTTGTTGCAAATGACATTATTTAAAATTTCTCAGAATTTGACTCTGTCATGCACATTCATTGTATTCTAAGGAGAGTGAGTCAGTGTTACTTGATAAAATATTATTTGAGCAGTGAAACAGAAGCTTTTCAATTTATGAATTGTTATTTTATCCAGCTCTGGTGAGAGGCGGCATAAAGCTGTGGACCAGAACAGTCAGTTCTGCCACCAGGGACAGATGACATTGATTGCTTGGCCAGTGTCATTATGAGTTTGAGAGGAAATGGCCTTCTGGATAGACTTGGATTTTAAGCTTTCTGGAGACAGGGCATCAGTGTCACCTTAAGTTTGCAGATGTAGTCTCGGGGCCCCAGAAGAAATGAGGGAGGTGGTTTCTCCATCACCAGCCAGTCCACCCCATCATCCACTAACAATGCATGACTCAGGCAGGCCACGTACTCTGCCGGGGCCCAGTTATTTATATGATCAGTGAACATAAGCAGCCTTACCTGGAATAGAAGAGGTAGTTTGGCTGATGACCTGATGACTCTTTCAAAGCCATAAGATCTACTGTTCACTGTAGCATTTTCAGTGGCTTAATGCTTCCAAAGCTTACAAAAATAGCGTGTGTGTATTCATATGTATGTGTATATATATAAGAATTCTCAAAATTCAACTGTGAAATTACAATCCAATTAGAGAACAGACAAAACACAGGAACAGACATTTTACCACACAGGGTATACAGATGGTAAGTAAGCACATGAAAAGATATTCAACATTATTAAACACTTGAGAAATACAAATTAAAACCACAATGAGATATCACTACATGCCTGGATAAATGGATCAATTCCATTGGCCCCAGAAATGAAAATATTATACATGTTGCTGGGTATAAGTCTCTGAATAGTTAGTTGCTAAAGAGCTAGACAGTCTACAGAAATTCCTCTTTACCGTGTATCCAGCAATATAATATAGTATAGCTCTAGTATATCTGTATCTGTCTATTTGTTTTTTGGCCACACCTCATGGTGTGCGGGATCTAAGTTCCCCAGCCAGGGATCAAGCCCACATCCTCTGCAGTGAAACAGGTGTCCTAACCACTGGACGACCAGAGAGTTATTGTCTATGGAAAGGCTTTATGATACATTTGTTGAGACAAAAATGGTCACAAATGGTAGATTCTACTTTGTTAAAAGTTAACATTGATTTTAGAAATATGTACCAGGATATTAATAGATATTAAGAGTAGTTATCAGTGACAGGTAGAATTATGAGAAGTTTTGTTTTCTTTGTATTCTGATTTTTCTATAAAGGAGGTGTCTTGTTTGTGTGATAAGAATTATTAAATTAAAAAGAGAATTCCTAGTCAAAAAAAGCTAAAAACTTAATGGCATAGTAACACCAAATTCTGGCAAAGGTGTAAAGAAATTAGATTTCTCATACATGCTAGCAGACATTTAGAGTAGTACAGCCACTTTCAAAAAGTTTGGCCATTGTTTATAAGAGTAAACATTCAACTACCATATGACCCAGCAGCTGTACTCTTGGGCATTTAGCCCAGAGAAATATTACTGAGTGATAAAAAGGAACATACTAGTGAAACAACCAACAATGTGGGTCTATTTTCAAGGGAATTATGCTGAATCTAAAAGCCAATTGTATAACATTCTAGGGATGATAATATTAGAGAACCAGAAGACAGATTAGTGTTGGCAGGGGTTAGGTGGTTGGCATTATAAAAGAAAATATCTGTGGTGACTTAAATGGGAAGGAAACCCAAGGAAGAAGATATATATGTATACATGTAGCTGGTTCACTTTGCTGTAGAGTGGAAACACAATATTGTAAAGCAACTATACTCCAATTAAAAAATAGAATAATTCATTAAAAAAAAATCAGAAGATGTGGTGGATACACAAACCTATGCATGTTGTATAATTTTATAGAATTTGAGATGCATATGCACACCATTGAACACAAGGAAAATCAGAATTAGTCTGGTAGATTGTAACAATTCCCATATCCCTGTTATATCGTTTTAGTTTTGTAAGATGTGGAGACTGTGTGAAGGGTATACAGAATTTCTGTGTTATTTCTTACAATTGCATGTGAATCTGTATCTATAAATTTAATAACTATCAGAGTCCTGTGTACCCTTTAGTAAATAAAAACTAAAAGCATCAACAGGCATTTATATGTCCCTTACATATACTCATTGTATGTCCCTATGTTCACCATGCCCTGTGTTAGAGATCCCTTCAGTTTGATGATATAATCAGAGGAGCTTCCCTGTGGCTCAAATGATAAAGCATCTGCCTGTGATGCGGGAGACCTGGGCTCTATCCCTGGGTTGGGAAGATCCCCTGGAGAAGGAAATGGCAACCCACTCTAGTGCTCTTGCCTGGAAAATCCCAAGGATGGAGGAGCCTGGCAGGCTACAGTCCATGGGGTCGCAGAGAGTCAGACACAACTGAGCAACTTCACTTCACTTCAGTATTCTTAGAAAGTGTCTTTTGGCCAAATTGGCCCATTTGGACAGCTAACAAAGTATTGATATTTTCTCTGTTGTTCTCATTTAACATAATAATGACAAATACTGATTTGACTCTATTGACATTTAAATGATGTCATAACTAGCTGGTCACCAGGGGAAGTAAGTTGGGGTAGACTTTAGTCCAAATAAAGAATCAACATTCTTAACAAAATTAGAAATGTCATTTATAGCATGGTATTCTGCAATCCCTTCATAGTTCCAGCCTGTATTTCTAAAAACCCATGTCTTCTGATGGGAGTATGTGTGGTCATACAGGTAAGGCTTGCTACCATCACCTTTGCTGCTAACTGGGAGTCGCTATTCTGGGGAGGTCACCTGACCTTCTATGCAGCTTGGTATATACACATTAAGAATTTTGGAGATATTGAAATAAGTACTTCTGTCTTCAGAACTAACAATAAATGTTCATTTTGGATCACTGTAAAATGCTTTCAGAGTTTACCTGTCTTTCTCTATTAGATACTAATGAAATGTTCTAAACAGGCTTCTGAAATGATCATTCCAATCTGATGATTAATAGAAGTATTCCTGTGTGCCAGTATGTTTTCTTCTGTCCAAAGAACTATGCTATTAATAACTCCATCTAACACCATTTAGAATCAACATTTGTTGGAAACAAAAATAATTGTCATGTACTTTGTGCTAGTTCATATTTTGCATAATAGCTGTCAAATGGCAGCCTCTTGTGAACAAACTTGTGAGATTAATTTTCCCAGTGATTAAAGATCTCAGACAGTTGGAGCTGGTGTAGCAGCACATGCTAATGACAAGGACATGGACTTAACCATCAGCTTTCACCAAAGTGTGTTATGCATGGGTTAATTTAAGACGTATTTTATTTCTTTTCTTTACAGAGTTGAGCTGCGCAAATTAGTTTGAAAATTGCCATGGGCAGATACAGAGCTTTTGAGATCACATGTACTCTGTTCACGTGATTTCATCCTTCATCGTAGTAAAGGCAAGAATAATGTGGTTGTTGACATCCATGGAGCACCTTGCATCCAGAGAACCCAAAGCACTTTCCTATTTGATCTTGCATCAGTACAGAGTTTGGCATTGTTAACGGTGCTTTCTTTTGTGCTCCTTCATCCCTCTGCTTTTGATTACTTTTCCTTATTACTTACTTTGTTGTTGTTTTATTTCTACTCTTAAAGGCTGATGTTCCCTGGGGCCTTTAACTCTTACCATTTAAAATCTAGGGGATAGAGTTTCCGGAACTGGAGATATTTTGATGATTTCGTTTGGAGAGTCAGGATGTGAGATAGTGAGGTTTGAATGAGTAGTAGAGGCTACAGTGTGGTTGAAGTTTCTTATCGCTGGGGACATTTTTTGGGTTGTTGTTGTTGAGTTTGCTTCCAGAGCTTTATTAGCTCCTGAATAAAAGAGTAAAAGAAATATGCATGCATGTTAAGAGTGGCTCCAGTTTATCGAGTACATTTTATTTGTCAACATTATTTTGATTACTTTTATAGGCATTTTTAATCTTTGAATTCTCATCACAACTTTATAAAGAAGTATTTTTGTCTTAATTTTACAAGGAAATTGTTCTCACTGCAGCCAATTAATTAAGAATAATACAATGCATTGATTACTTGTTTTCTAGGTTTTGTATTGAACACTCAAAAATGCACGTGTAGTAAGCATGGATTTTACTTTGCAATACTAGAGTGAGAAATGGCCTGTTGCTTTCTCTTAAATTAGTTGAATCTGCTGCCTGCGTGTATGCATGCGTGCTCAGTGGCTCGGTCGTGTCTGACTCTTTACAACTCCGTGGACTGTAGCCCCCCAGGCTCCTCTGTCCATGGAGTTCTCCAGACAAGATTATGGAGTGGGTTGCCATGCCCTCTACCAGGGGATCTTTCGGACCCAGAGATTGAATCTCTGTGTTGGCATTACCTCCAGCGCCACCTGGTAAGCACTAAATCTGCTTCACTGGAGGAAAATTCAGTTTCCATTGTGGGGAGAGAAAAGGGCCAGGGAAACCCTTTACCTCTCTCATGATGTATGAGAATCTGAGGTCCTTTACTGTACAGACTCTATGAAAAGGATCCAGCGTTCTTTAACCCACAGTGACCACTGCCTTTCTAGGACATTTTTTTTACCTGTTGCTGGCAAGTCTAGAATTGAATCCAGGGATGGACTGGCTTTCAGCCAGTTTCTGGCAACTCGCCAACCTCCCTTACCCCTTTCAACTTCCCTATTAAATATGATGGCATTCATTTTCCCTGGCTCAGTGCCTGGAGCCCCTTCAGAAAGAGGAATTATCACTTTCTCCAGTTGCTCCCCTGTTCTTAGCTCAGGGACTTTGAAAGCTGGCATCCGGGAGCCTTTTTCTGGCTGCCAACTAATCAAAAAAGACAGCACTGGAGGAAGAAGCTCTGCACAACATGGCCTGCTTCTCCTCTGTGTCCCACTTTTAATTGAATGTCAGGTATTGAAAGCGCTAGGGAAATACACTCCCTGACAAAGGAATTAGATGGCCAGCAAGTAAATTTGGGAATGTTCAGTTATTTGTTGAATCGAGTGAGCAACAGAACATCAAACGCCCTAAGTGTGAGAAAGCGTCTATGAATCAGAGCTAAGGAAGTTAAATTGCTTCTGTTTCTCTGAAGAATGAAAGGGGGCCCAAAACACCATCTCTCATAGTGCAGAGCCAAGGGCTGAACCAGTACGGCACAGAGAAAATTAGACAGAAAAATCATGGAAAATAGGACACAGATTGTAGGTCTCTGGTTTGCAGAAAGAAGATAAGAAGACCAGAATGAATTGTGACTCATTAAAGAGGGGGAGAGAACCAGGAATGGAATTTTTATTTACAAATTTGCCAGGGGAAAGAACTGCTATTGAAGTGACATTTACAAATGAGGAGTTGGGTGATGACCAAAGGGGCTTAGATGTTAGATTAAAAAGTATGGCTAGAAGCAAATATAGCATAAGAGTTTAATATCTATTGATGAAGAGCACAGAATATCTATTGAGGAAGGGAACAAAAGCAGTTACTTGGAAGATTGTGACCCTAAGTGATTAGATCAACATGCATAGATCCAAGAAAGCAGAATGAAGGAAACAAAATTTCATGGTCTAATTGAAAAAATAATTTTGAAACTAGCAATTTTAGAAAAGTCAAACAGCAAAAACACATCACCTATATGTCTAAGTGTGGTTAACAGGCCAACCTTAAAACAACAAGGAAAAACTCAACATCTATGAGATGATCAAAGTTAAGTTATAAATATAACATCTTTGCAGTAGAATTACAAATTTTCTTCTTAAAATAATGAGTCTTTGAGTTGGTCTAGCTGACTTCCATATGAAATTGCCTAATCTTACTTATCAAATTAACATACTTTCTTGTGGCCATGTCCAGATGTTGAAAAGTAGACAGTGGTCTGAGTGCAAGCACATGATAAGAGTGTCTATTTTGTGGCAAGAAGTAGTTGTCAAATTGATGAATTCCAAGTCTGTTCTTAGTCATTTCATTAATAATCTGGACAAAATAGACTATGAGTTTTGGATGGACCTAAATTTTTAGTACAAGCATGGGCCCTGGATAACCTTGGGGGAAGTTATATAATGTCACTGAGTCACTTTCCAAATGGTAAGATGATGATAACAATGACTATCTCATCACACCTGTTTCTGGGGGATGTCAAAAAATAGGAAAACATATGCAAAATGGCTAATACAGTAGACACTCAATGCACACAGCTTCCTCTTTTTCATCTGCTCTTCTATTATAGCCTACCCTTGCTGGGTATGCCGCTTTATGTTTGTGTGTATTGTTGTCTTCTCTTTGTACAAGTCATCATCCTTTGGTTCATCATCACACCCACTTTTTTCTTTGCTCCACTTACACTACTAACAATATTAATGCAGTTTGCTGCTCCTAGACGTGCATTCCTGATATTCTTCCATTAGTTTAACACTAGAATTAAGCACCTCTGAAATGCATTAAGGCATTTAAATTCCATCTTCTCAGGTAGTGGTTCCCACCCTTGGTTATGTATTAGAATTATCTGAAGAGCTTTATCAAAGCCTGATCTGCAGGCAGATTGCTCTCCAGACCAATTAAATTAGATCCTGGGGTGCTGGACCTGAGAATCAGTTTTAAGACTCCCTAGGTTATTCTAATATGTAGTCAAGGTTGAGAATCTCTGTTCTAATCTTTGAGAAAGTACTTCATCTGGAAAATTGATGAGAATGCCGTTTATGTCATCACTGGGTTCAGCTGTCAATCAAGGCAGTATCAGAGCGTGTGCTAGCTGAGGTGAGGGAAATCTCAGGCCGAATTCCTCCATCTCCCCCTTGATTCTGTTCCACTCTTACCTTCTATTGATGGTGTTGACGGTTTAGTCACTAAGTCATGCCTGACTCTTACTTTTGTGACCTCAGGGACTGTAGCCTGCCAGGCTTCCCTGTCCGTGGGGTTTCCCAGGCCAGAATACTGGAGTGGGTTGCCATTTCCCTCTCCAGGATTACCCTCTATTATGCTGGGACAAAAGACAAGTCGTGTTAATAATGCAAAAAATAAGAGCATCTAGTACCACTCCTTCATTCTAGAGCTGAGGGACCTGCAGCACAAAGAGGAGAAACAACCTCCCTCAAATCCCGAGTTGGTATTGGAGCACTATGCAAATAGTGGTCTTTATGCTTAGTGTCAAGGGAGAAATTGCATGTTGAGCTTGTTTTGACTTAACAATAAATAGAAAACATTCCTTCTCTTTTATTTAATTTTAACCAGTTTTTTTCTCCTGCTCTCCATGCTACACCTCAGGGAGTAGTAAATGTTGTTGTTCAGGTGCTCAGTCGTGTCTAGCTTTTTGCAGCTCCATGGACTGCAGCACACTAGACTTCCCTGTCCTTCTCTATCTCCTGGAGTTTGCTCAAACTCATATCCATTGAGTTGGTGATGCCATCCAACCATCTCATCCTCTGTCGCCCCCTTCTCCTCCTGCCCTCAACCTTTCCCATCATCAGAGTCTTTTCCAATGAGTCAGCTCTTCACAGCAGGTGGTCAAAGTATTGGAGTTTCAGCAACAGCCCTTCCAATGAATATTCAGGGTTGATTTCCTTTAGAATTGACTGATTTGATCTCCTTGCTGTCTAAGGGACTCTCCTTCTCTCTCTTTATTTATTTTATTTTTTTGGTAAGATTTCTGTAAAAAGTCCCATTCACTGCTCGGTGATGTGTATGGATGTTGAATAAACATTAATAAATGAATTAGTGCAGAATTCAGTATCCAAGTTAATTTCAATGACAAGGAAGGGCCTGAGAGGATCTAAAATCTCAGAGACGCTGAGGTCTTTTAGAGATGAACCTGGGCCCTGGGACGTAGTATTGATCGCAAAAGAGAGATCTTTGGTTTATATGTTCTGCTTCTGAATCTCTCTGAAAAGAGACCACTCAGCTCATCTGCATTTTTCTGCAGGGAGTATCACTAGAAGCTCAAACTCCTTATTAAAGAAAAATCTCACCAGACAGAGTCACATGGGCAAGGAAAACTTTATTCAAGACTCTTGCAATAGGGAGAGAGGCAGAACTCAACTGCTCTGAAAGGTTGGAGAATTTTAAGCACTGGTGTGCGCTAGTTCCAATAGACTAAAGAAGGTAGGATGGGGTTTAATCAGTATGATTAGGTCTTCTGATCAAGATCCCATCCACAGGTTTAGCTAAAGCATCATAAACTTCCCACACAGAACTTGTCATTGACCTGGCGACTTTTAGTCCCTTGCTACACATTAGAATCCTCTGGGGAGGTTTTAATAAAATGTTGTCAATGCTTGGGTCCCACCATCTGAGAGCCTGATTTAATTGATCCAGGCTGACTCGGATTCTATATTTTGTTTGTGTGTGTTTGTTTTTAAATTTTACTGAAGAGTAGTTGATTTCCAGTGCAGACCCTATATTGTTTCAAAGCTCCATGAGAGATTCCAGTGCAGCCAGAGTTGAGGGCTTCCCTGGTAGCTCAGACTGTAAAGAATCCACCTGCAATGTGGGAGGCCTGGGTTCAATCTCTGGTTTGGGAAGATCCCCTAGAGACGGGAATGGCTACCCACTCCAGTATTCTTGCCTGGAGAATCCCCATGGGCAGGGGAGCCTGGCAGGCTACAGTCCGTGGGGTTGCAAAGAGTCGGACGTGACTGAGCGACTAAGCACACACAGCCGAGGTTGAAGACTGCTGAAAGGGGCCAAACCTCTCATTTAATTTGTGAAATAGAAATGGGGCCAGACAGGAGGGGATGATTGTCCATCGTCCAAACTGACTTTGACAGCAGTTACAGCCTCCCCAGGTTCAGCACTCAGATTTCTACCAGTGCTTTCAATTCAGTGCTTTCCTTCAATTTTCTCCACACTTACCACATTTAGAGTTGAAATAAATAACTTAAAGTTCCTTATGTCCAGTATCCCTTCAATCTGTGTCTGATTGGTGGTTTCAGAATAAAATCTTAGCGTGCCTGGGGATGTCTCTTATGTGATCAGGTGAGTCTCACTTGTGCCAGACATTATATCAGAGTGCTTCTGTACCTTGTACTACTTAACAGAAGACAATGTTTTTGTTTGCTTGTTTGTTTTAATGCTAACATATTTTGAGCATCTGAGTTCTGAAGCAAAGCCCATTGCTCTTAAGGCTATTTGTAAATAGATTCGTGTTTCTAGTTACATCTCCCACCATTCTTGAGAGGTATATCTAAGTGATGCTTATTAATATGTATAAAGAAAAGTAATGAATTCTGCATATATCACTATAAAACTGAGTTATACATAATTAATTCTGAATAAACTAAAAATGGTGCTTCAAATGACAAATCTCTTAAAGTTGGGAGTGTTAGCTAAAGAGAGCATTTACAAATCATGGCATTTTATGAAGTTATGGATGATTGAGTAGAGGGTCATAGAAAGAACTGAACTTAAGAATCAGACTGATGTAGTTTTCAGTTTGGCTCTTTGGCAGCGGTGTGATTTGGCTGAATTAGTCTTTTGGAGGGTCAGTTTTCTCATTTTCAAAAGAGAAATAATAATTATTTCATAGGGTTGCCATGAGAATTAAAGCATGCCAAACATATGTAAGCACTTTATATAATGGGCTTTTTTTTTTTCTGTTTTGCATTTTGAAAATGTCTGTTATTAAAAATGCTCTCTGAATTGGACTATTACCTAGAGCTTAAAAAAAATACAGTGGTTTCTTGAGTTGTAAAGTCAAATTATGTACCTTTCTCTTTACAAATGTAGAAAACTTTTTAATATTTCCTCGAGCATGTTTCAGAGCTTGGTATTGCAGTTATGATTATTATTCATCTCCAGCAAATATAGCTTATTCTAGAAACCTATTTGGAATTTCTCCTTGTCTGTCCAACTCAGTCTTATTCCTTTCAGAAGAAAGATCTCTCCTTTCATTGTCCATAAATGCCGCATATTTATCAGAAAAATAGATGCAATCAGGCGAGAACTACTCCACTTTCTCAGTGCCAGTTTTATCAAGCCCACTTGCTCTGTTCTGCAGAGTGTGCCCCCGACCCCTTTAGAATAGAAGTGTTTGTTCTTTCTGCTGAGGTCAGCCAGCCTCTCCACCCCTCTCTCCTCTTCCCAGAACTGTTCTTGCTGTGGCGTCCTCTTCCTCTCCTGCCACCGTTTTCTCCCTCTCTGCTGGATTGCTGCTATCAGCATGCAGTTATGCCTTAGTAATATTTGTATGAATGTTGTTCTCAGCACCACATGTTCTTCCTGCATTACTCAGAGTAGAGGGTCTCTAGGTAGCACTGATGCTGTAGACCTTGAAGGACCAAGAACTGCTCCTTCTTCTTTTTTAAATTAATTTTATTGGAGTATAGTTGCTTTACAATGTTGTGTTAATTTTCTGTTGTGTCAATGTTGTGTTAATTTCTGTTTAGCAAAGTGAATCAGCCGTACATATACATACATCCCCTCCCTTTGGGATTTCAGTCCTGTTCAGATCACCACAGAGCATTAAGTGAAGTTCCCTGTGCTATGCAGTATGTACTCATGAATTACCCATATTATTTATATATTAATAGTGTATATGTGTCCATCCCAATCTTTACTTTCTATGTCCTTGTCCTTCTGTGATTCCACATCTCCATTTTCCTTCTCACTCTCCAGCAGCTCCTTCTCATTCCTTCTCGCTAGCTTCTCTTCCTAGACTGCACTACTATTAATAAATCTTGGAATATTCCAAATGTCTTTTTTTCTGTGAGTCATATCCAGCATCCAGACATTTGCTCACAATGAGTCCCCTTTCCCCCTTAAACTCTCTCTTTCCTTCTTTGCCTTTCTCCCTCTCTCCCTTAATTGAGTAGCCTCTTTTTTTTTTCCCCTGGGCTCTAGTCTAGATTGTAGAGATGCAAAATGAACAAGATAAATTCTGTCTTCAAGCAATTTGGTATTTACTAACAAAAGTTAGACATGGAAAGAAATAATTAAAAATGAAGCCAGAAAGATAAAGACCAATACAATATACTAACGCATATATATGGAATTTAGAAAGATGGTAATGATAACCCTATATGCAAAACAGAGAAACACAGATCTACAGAACAGACTTTTGGACTCTGGGGGAGAAGGTGAGGGTGGGATGTTTTGAGAGAACAGCATCAAAACATGTATATTATCAAGGGTAAAACAGATCACCAGCCCAGGTTGGGTTCATGAGACAAGTGCTCGGGGCTGGTGCACTGGGAAGACCCAGAGGGATCGGGTGGAGAGGGAGGTGGGAGGGGGGATCAGGATGGGGAACACATGTAAATCCATGGCTGATTCATGTCAATGTATGACAAAAACCACTACAATATTGTAAAGTAATTAGCCTCCAACTAATAAAAATAAATGGAAAAAAAATGAAGAATTCGAATTGCTATGAGAGTACTGTGGGTAGGTCCTGAAGGAATATGAAGGGCAGAGTGGGTAGGGGGTGGGGGCAAGTCATACAGGATTTCCTTTTTGAAATTGGAATGGCTCACTACATTCTTATTCAAAACCCATAACTCACAGTGGGGGGTGGGGGTGGTGGTGGTGGTGATAACCTGAAGATCACACATAAATTTTTTTAAAATGTGATTTTTCAGGTAACAGAGAAAATGCAGCCATCTCATACTATCTGAGTTTTAAAATATTAATAAGAAGCAAGACATTTTAAAATTAAAATAATGTAAATTCCTCAATCTGTCAATTTTGTTTTTGTTTTCATTAAAGTGGTACACATCCATAATTTTTAAAAGGTCAAATGATGTTATGAGGTCAACTGTGAAAAATAGAGCTCTCTGGTTTCCTTCTCCCTCCATTCCCATTTTCCAAATATAACCCCTTTTAGCTATTTTAGCTGCCTCTTTGAGTATTTGAGACCTGGGTTCGATCCCTGGATTGGGGAGATCCCCTGGGGAAGGAAATGGCAACCCACTCCAGTACTCTTGCCTGAAAAATCCCATGGACAGAGGAGCCTGGTAGGCTACGGTCCATGGGATCACAAAGAAGCAGACACGACTGAGCGACTTCACTTTCACTTTGAGTATTTATATCCATCTTGCTAAATGATTTATTTTGAATAAATTATTTTTCTCAATTGACAACCCTGTATGAAGGATGAAAATTTCATCTTCTTACTCCTCCAGTCAACACACATACATCCTTCACTCATCTTCCTGTATCTAATTTTTAGTTTGATCTATATTCAGTTTGTATGTTATTGTGATTGTGACATTTCTTCACAACTTGGTCATGTGGTATACTGTATTTCCCTTTTCCCTTGGCTTTTAACAATTGCATTCTGGTTTACTTTTTAGGGGTTTATTACTAATCTACCTCAGTACTACTCTGCTTGAAACGTAAATCTCTCCTGTTTGTACTCACAGACAAACACCCTGTAAACTCAGTCTTCACAGTCACATCCTGCACGGTGCGTGCTAAGTCACTTCAGTCATGTCCAACTCTTTATAACCCCAAGGACTGTAGCCCACCAGGCTCCTCTGTCCATGGGATTCTCCAGGCAAGAATACTGGAGTGGGTTGCCATGCCCCTTTCCAGAGGATCTTCCCGACCCAGGGCTGGAACCCATATCTCCTGCGTCTACAGCATTGCAGGCGAATTCTTTACTTTGGAGCCACCAGGGGACCCAGCATCCTGCATGGAGCCCTGTGCATTTCTGCTCTGACCAGTATTGGAGCCGCTCTAGACCTGTCGCACAACTCTAGTCCTGGGATCTCTCTAACCATTATCCCAAAGATTATCTTTGTCGCTCTTCTGTGTTGATGGCCCTGGGTTCTGTAGTTCACGTTGTTTTTTTTCTTTGTTTATATTCCTGTTACAGCACAGTTCATCCAGCAGATTCCTAAGAAAGGATGCAGAAGGTAAATTTTGAGTTTTTTTTTTAATCCTCACAATTAGTAGTTTTCTTTTCATGGAAAATTAGATGAATAATTTTTCTTGAATACTGAAATCATTGTTCAGTTGTATCCTAGTTTCTGGGGTCATCTTGAATAGACCACCGTTCTTCTGATTCCTCGTTGTCTAGAACCTAACTTTAAAGAATGGACTCTGTGAAACCTTCCCCTTAGACTCTGAATTCCACTAGGAAAGGGCTTGTTTGGATTTGCTCTTTTCTCTTGAGCTAGATACTCAGTGGGGTCTTCAGTCTGAGAGTTCATACTTGTCAGTTCTGGAAACTTTTTCTGAATCCTTTCTTTGGTTTATTTGTATTGATTCTTTTTGTTTTTTATTTATGGAATTCTTTTATTGATATGCTGAGCTTTCTAGGCTGATTCTCTAATTTTCTTTCTTTCTTTTTTTTTTTTACTCTTTTGAGCCACTTTCTGAGGGATTTCTGCAACTTTCTAACCCTTCTCTGGGCGTTTTTTTTTTTCCCCTTTCTATTATTGCATTTTTAACTTCCAAGAGCGCTCTTTTGTCCGAGAATATCACATATTTGTAGTATTCTATTCTTTTTTTCAGAGCTGTAAGATTTTCTCTCCCTTGTCTGAGAGAAAAGGATCTTTGGTTTGTTTTCTTTTCACTGCAAGGTCTGTGTTTCTTTCAGTTTCCTTTTCCCGGGTGGATTCAACCTCTGCCATGTGAGAGGCCTTATTCAAATATCCGGTGATCTCAGGCTCACCTGTCCTATGAAAATCCTGATTCTAAGCACCGTGTGTGTTTTGGGGATAGGGGTTCCTATACATTGTTTTTTGGTGGTGGCGATCACTCACCCCTCTGTATCATTAGGTTTTTCCTCTTAGGTTGACTATATTTCCTTGAAAAGACTTTCAGTTACCTTGGGAAGGTAAATATCTGGTTGACTGTCTTCTGAGATCTGAGCTGGGGAGCAGCTGGGGATCTCACCATTTGGTGAGTAGATTTTCACTCAGTCTAGCAAGTTTGGGTTTGATATTTTTGTTCCTAACTCTGCCTGGTACTCCTGAAAATCCCCCCAGTTTATTGTATTCATAGAATCAATTTTCTCTCTTTCATTGAGATTGAAGGGTGTTGTTAGTCTCTCAGTCATGTCTGACTCTTTGTGACCCCATGGACTATAACCTGCCAGGCTCCTCTGTCCATGGGATTTTCCAGGAATCCTGGAGTGGGTTGCCACTTCCTTCTCCAGGGGATCTTCCCGATGCAGGGATCAAACCCGGGTCTCCTGCATTGAATGTGGATTCTTTACAGTCTGAGCCACTAGGGAAGCCCCTTCTTTGAGATTGAAGAGGGCATCTCTCTTTCTAGACAGACTTTCCAACCAGTCAGCTCTACCTTCACCCAGTCCTTTCAGGGCTACCAGGTGACTTCCATTTCCAGATACCCGGGAACTGTAGTGTACACTGGTTGCTTTGAGAGCCTCCCCATTAGCCAGACTTGTCTTTGGGTTTGCAGGTTTGCAAAGTCATTTACTGCTCACTCATCTGGTTTCTCGGAGAAGGCAATGGCACCCCACTCCAGTACTCTTGCCTGGAAAATCCCATGGACAGAGGAGCCAGGTGGGCTGCAGTCCATGGGGTCGCTAAGAGTCGGACACGACTGAGCAACTTCATCTTCACTTTTCACTTTCATGCGTTGGAGAAGGAAATGGCAACCCACTCCAGTGTTCTTGCCTGGAGAATCCAGGGACGGGGAGCCTGGTGGGCTGCCGTCTATGAGGTCTCACAGAGTCAGACACGACTGAAGCGACTTCGCAGCAGCAGCAGCATCTGGTTTCTAGCTTCTGAAATCTTGTTGACATTTGTCTTTTTGTTCTCTTTGCCCTTGATGACTTATGCTTTTGGGGGAAAAAAAATCTGTATTTTCATTTTAGAGGTGTTTTGAGAGGAAAAGGAAGCTTAAAATGTGTATTCAATCATCTTTTTTACTTTTAATTGATGAATAACTACTTTATAACATGGCGTTGGTTTCTGCCATACATCAACATGAATCAACCAAAGGTATCCATATGTTCCCTCCCTCTTGAACTTCCCAATCTTGTTTTTAAGCTAAAGCTTACCAATTTGTTTATGTAATTGGAGAGATTGAAAAGGAAAAGAAAGGCAGCACACATACTAAAAAAACAGGAGTAAATAAAGTAAAACTAAGGGGGAGGAAGCAACCTCAAGAGGGAGATACATACAGGTAGAGAAAAAGGAAATTTCATCCCTAGACTGAGGAAAGACAGAAGACCAGAGACACTCATGTTACAGTGACATTGACCTAATTCATTTGTTTATTTATCTATTCATTTGTGCAACATGTTTCCCTAGAGCTTTTTGATTGGAAACTGATGGGTGTTGCAAATACCAAATGTGTAAGTTGGAAGTGAATCAGCACTTTTCATTGATAGTAACAATAGGTAGCATTTGTTGAGTCCCAGGAAAACTTATTTACAGCCTGGTTTCTTCAGATTATTTCAACTCAAATTTATTGGAGCCTAGGGAGAGTCAGGCATGATTCAACGTGACAGAATATTATTAATCCCTTCCTTCTGTAGTCTCTGATAGGTTGATTTATTGATACCCACCTTACTTTTCTTGATGACTCACTTTTCACATTTCTGGTGCTATTTCTTTTTAAAACCCTGAAAGGTTTAAAATCCATTCACACGTGAATATGTAGCATGCATTTGTATTCTTATATTGATATGTTTGAAAGTATTAGTCATTCAGTTCTGTCCGACTCTTTGCAACCCTATGAACTCTAGCCCACCAGGCTCCTCTGTCCATGGAATTCGACAGGCAAGAATACTGGAGTGGGTTGCCATTTCCTTCTCTAAGGGACCTTCCTGATCCAGGGATTGAACCCTGGTCTCCTGCATTTGCAGGCAGACTCTTTACCATCTGAGCCAACCATGTGTGAACAAAAGCCAATGAAATAATTTTCCATGTGTGACTTACAGATTCCCACTTCTTTACTTGGAGTTACTTGTGGGATATGTGGTATTTTGTTTGAAGGGCAAGTATGTAGAGCTTAATTAGAAGACTTTATAGTACTCAAATATCCATATGGTTAAATCACTGGAGGTTTAGAACAACTTATAGATACAGAATTTGGTAATAATAATAAGTAGATAACATGTCATGAATGTTTGGTATGTGCCAGGTACTCTTCGAAGTGTTGTATCTGTGTTAATTCATTTAGTCCTCAAAGTAAAGGAGATTCAATTTTTGTCTCCTACTTGGAGATAGAGAGACTAAGGCATAGATTCAAAGGCAGTTGGAGATGTCTGAAGAGTACCTGGACTGTAGTCATCATCGATATCAATTTCATCTACTGGAATGGATCCATTTGTCACAGAAAACCAGAACTGGGTGGTGGTGAAGGCAGTCAAAACATGTTTTACTCTGGAAATGTTGTAATTGGGGAAAGAGAATGAATTGGCTCCATTCCCAATACAGCAGGGGCAAGTGTGGATTTATAGACAAGGAGCAGGGTAGGGGTAAGGAGATGGAAAATTTCTAAGACTGTAGAGTAATTCTTCGCTGTGCGTGTTCAGTTGCATCTGACTCCTTGTGATCCTTTGGACTGTAGCCTGCCAGGCTCCCCTGTCCATGGCATTTTTCAGGTAAGAATACTGGAATGGACTGCCATTTCCTTCTCCAGGGGATCTTCCTGATGCAGGGGTTGACCCTGCATCTCCTGTGTCTCCTGTATTGCAGGCAGATTCTTTACTAGCTGAGTCATCAGGGAAGCCCAATTTTTTGCTAAACTGAACTAATAGAATTCTTGCTGAAGGCAGACCAGATCAACTATTACCTGGAGGATGGCAGTCAGTGAGTAATTTGGGTGGGAAAGTCTGTCTAAGCTGATTTAGAAGAATTTTTGCAAAAACTGGACTCTACAAAGACAAGAGACAGAAACCCAAGGCCAAGCCTAGACCAGCCAATGGCTCAGAGGAGCTTGGCTCAAGTTTGTTCAAGGAGACCATTATTCTCTATGGATGGGAACAGAACAATCATCTGAAAAACCTTAGTGAAGATCCCAAAATACATCAGTGATATCCAGGGAGGTGGTAGATCTGTAGGTTTTTGTTTGCTCATTTATTTATTTGCTTGTTTTCAGGTTAGATTTGCACTGATGAATGCATATTTTTATAGTTCTAGGAGAACTAGCAAAAGGAATCATAAACCTTTGAAATTTTTAGAATGTTTAAAGAATAACTTAATGTTAGAGATTCCAGTCCTTGTTTCTGTCATTAATTCAAACTAACCCATCAATGGACTTTAAGGGAAAGAATTTGTTTCTGTTGGTTTTATAGAAGGAGGCAGTTTGGAAACTGCTCCTAATGCTCAAAATATCTGTCTAAACCATATTCATAAATTGGATACTATCATGTTTTTAATAATTTTTTCATTAGAGTATAGTTGCTTTTGAGAGTCCCTTGGACTGCAAGGAGATCCAAGCAGTCCATCCTAAAGGAGATCAGTCCTGGGTGTTCACTGGATTGGAAGGACTGATGCTGAAGCTGAAACTCCAATGCTTTGGCCACCCGATGCAAAGAGTTGACTCGTTGGAAAAGACCCTGATGCTGGGAGGGATTGGGGGCAGGAGGAGAAGGGGGACGACAGAGGATGAGATGGCTGGATGGCATCACTGACTCGATGGACATGAGTTTGAGTAAACTCCTGGAGTTGGTGATGGACAGGGAGGCCTGGCGTGCTGCAATTCATGGGGTCACAAAGAGTCGGACACGACTGAGCGACTGAACTGAACTGATAGTTGCTTTATAATGTTGTTAGTTTCTATGTTGTACAGCAAAATGAATCAGTCATATGTGTACACATACCTCTCTTTTTGGGGATTTCCTTTCCATCCAGTTTACCACAGAGCACTGTGAATACTATCATCTAACATCAGTGTCGCCTAAGGCTTGTTAGTAGTCATAATTTGCAAATGAACACCACCACCCTACTGCTACTGATTTTGACTTCATTTGCTTGTATTTTCACTGTTTCAGTAATTAATGGTCATGCAATTGTCTAGCTGTTGAGAGTTCATTCCAGTGCTTTCTTCCCATAAAGAAATCAGTGTCAGATGTAGTGATTACTGGACAAGTAAGGCAGAACAACTAAAGCTATGGTTACCCCCTCATAGACACCATCATGGTTCTAAGGAATTCTGGATTAAGCTCTGTTCTCAAAAGATTATCCTAATTCTTCCGGTCCTTGGCAGCTAATGTGCAGGAACATATTTAATCTGAGTTAAAAACATAAGCTCATAGTTTATTTGGCGTGTAAAGAATGTGTTGGTCTTTCATCTCTCTTTTTATCTCTAATAACCGTAAGTAAGCTGTCCTATCTATGAGCTAGTGTATAAGTCTAATAACTACCATTTCCCCAAAGAATCAAATGTTTGCATATGCCATTGCACCAAAATCTTTAACCTTTCTTATATAAACCATGTCAGTTTGTATATCTCTTATAAATTTTTTATTGAGGTAGAGTTTATTCACAATATTATATATTTCAAGTGTACAGCATAATGACTCATGATTTTTAAAGGTTGTACTCCATTTACAGTTATTGTAAAATATTAGCTCTATTCCCTACACTGTACAATATATTCCTTGTAGCTTATTTTATACATAGTAGTTTATATCTCTAAATTCCCTACCCCTATATTGCCCCTTGTAAATCTCATAACTAATTTCTTTTTTACCTTCCCACCAGCAGTGCAAGAAGGCTCCTTTTTCTCCACACCCTCTCTAGCATTTATTCTTTGTAGATTTTTTTTATGATGGCCATTCTGACTGGTGTGAGGTGATACCTCATAGGGGTTTTCATTTGTATTTCTCTAATAATTAACAATGTTGTGTATCCCTTCATTTGCCTCTTGGCCATCTGTATGTCTTCTCTGGAGAAATGTCTATTTAGGTCTTCTGCCTATTTTTGGACTGGATTGTAAACAGATAGCTAGTGGGAAGCTGCTATAGCACAGCGGGCTCATCTCTGTGGTCTGTGATGATCTAGAGGGTGGGATGAGGGTGGTGGGAGGGAGGTCCGAGAGGGCGGGAATGTATGGATACATGTAGCTGATTCACTTTGCTGTGCAGCAGATCCAAACACAACACTGTAAAGCAAATATACTCCAATAATTTTTTAAAAATAGTTTTATAAATTCAGCAAGTTCCCTAGCCTTCCTGAGTCTCACTTTTGCCACCTGTTAAATGGAGATGATATTATATTCATCTCAAAGGGTTATGTGAGAAAGAAAGAACAGTAGAATTAAGGCAAGTGAAACATTGTTGGGAAATAATGATCTGTCAATAAATGCTGGGTTACTATTATTACCAATGAAAAGTGCTCATTTACTTTGAATTCAGATATTTAATTTGAACCTTGGGATAGAGAAAAATAGTCCTTTCTTTGCTATTCAGCTTTTGGAGGTTTATCCTGTTCTTTTATGTCATGTCTTTGGAGCTAGAGACAGGGATGATCCTACCTAAAAAATAGCCTGATAAGTCTATGGAATCGATATTTATAATTCAATCACCCATTGTTACACAGTTGAAGAGGGAATCCAAAATTGTCTTTATAGGAATACGTTCCTCTGTTCAAGTGTGCTCTTAAAAAATGATTCTGTTTTCTAACATCTCACTGGCCACAACATGAGCATCTATTCCACATGCATTGTGAAAATAAAGAAGAGCCTTGTTCAATGTCAAATACTGTAAACACTTGAAAGTTTAATGCAAATGGGATGGAGATCAGGTGCAAAGTGAAATCTCAAATACTGGTGGGGCGAGTTTAGATTTTATAACATCCATGAAGGTGATTAATCACATGAAAGCCACTGTGAGTTGAAAATGTGGTAGACTTACACTATTTAACAATTGAAGAGAAACAAAGGTCATGAAGCGATGGATTTAAAAATAATGATTTGGGTATCAGAGGCTTAAGTGGCCCTTGAGAAAATTAGATTCCTTTTTGTGTGCATGAAACGTGTTTCTTTGTGATCATCTGTAAGAATCAAGTATGAATTGATTAGCATACTTGTATTTGAAAAGTCAAAAAAAAAAAAGTCATGTTTCAAACATTCATTTTTCTCTTTCTAAGAATTAATGCCCTGTTATGGTTATAACATAAATAAATGTGTTAACTGTAAGAGACAATAAATATATTTCTATAATTTTAGGGTTTTGTTTTCAGGGTATGCTGCTGCTGCTGCTAAGTCGCTTCAGTCGTGTCCGACTCTGTGTGATCCCACAGACGGCAGCCCACCAGGCTCCCCGTCCCTGGGATTCTCCAGGCAAGAGCACTGGAGTGGGGTGCCATTGCTTTCTCCATTTAGGGTATAGTCCCAAACAAACTCTAATATCTTTGTTTTCCATGTATTCACATTTAAAAAAAAGAAAAAAATCTTTGTGAAATATCTACCGTTACTTAGGTAAGCTTCCTATACATTTCTTAGAGGCTATCAGATAGGTCAGACATTTCTCATTCCCAATTCTTTCACATGATTTACCCAAGTTCCAATTGCTAAGAGTGCAGGAAAAAAAAAAGGATGCAGTTTGTACTTGTTCTTCTGGATATTTAAGCACCCTCTTCCTGCACTTGCAATTTACATTATCCTCAAATAGTTTTTCATCCCTGTCTGAACATGCCAATTAATATTCTAGCTATTATTATGTCATTCACCTCAAAAAAAGTTTCCATCAAGCCCAAATTAAGTTACTGAAAATATGAAGTAAAAAAAAAAGTAAACCTTAACAAAGAGAAAATTCCTACTGTGAGAAGAAAAAAATATGCTCTGTCTGACATCAAATTTTACTCTTTCCTTGTAGGAATGTCAATTTCTACTTTAGCTCTGGTGAAGTGTATGAAATAAATCATTTCAGGTTTTTGATATTAAGTGCTTCAACATTTACCGAGGAAAAGGAGAAAACAGCTGTTGTGATAAGGTTTCTGTTCAGATTAGTCCATAGAAAGGAGAAGAAGGCAGAAATGTTTAAAGCTATGTTGATTTTTGGAAGCTCGGCAGTATTTGTTTATGGCGTGTGTGTGTGCATATGCGCGCACACTTGCATGCGTGTATGCTTAGTCATGTCCAACTCTTTGGGATCTCATGGACTGTAGCCTACCAGGTTCCTTTGTGCATTGAATTTTCCAGGCAAGAATACTGGAGTGGGTTGTCATTTCCTACTCTAGGGGATCTTCCTGACCCAGGGGTTGAACCCTTGTCTCTTGGGCCTCCTGCATTTGCAGGCAGATTCTTTTTTTTTTTTTTTTTCTTTTTTTTTTTTTTAATTTTTATTAGTTGGAGGCTAATTACTTTACATCATTACAGTAGTTTTTGTTATACATTGATATGAATTAGCCATGGATTTACATGTACTCCCCATCCCAGTCCCCCCTCCCACCTCCCTCTCCACCCGATCCCTCTGGGTCTTCCCAGTGCACCAGGCCCGAGCACTTGTCTCATGTACCCAACCTGAGCTGGTTATCCGTTTCACCCTATATAATATACATGTTTCAATGCTGTTCTCCTGAAACATCCCACCCTCGCCTTCTCCCAGAGTCCACAAGTCTGTTCCATACATCTGAGTTTCTTTTTCTGTTTTGCATATAGGGTTATCGTTACCATCTTTCTAAAGTCCATATATATGTGTTAGTATACTGTAATGGTCTTTATCTTTCTGGCTTACTTCGCTCTGTATAATGGGCTCCAGTTTCATCCATCTCATTAGAACTGATTCAAATGAATTCTTTTTAATGGCTGAGAAATATTCCATGGTGTATATGTACCACAGCTTCCTCATCCATTCGTCTGCTGATGGGCATCTGGGTTGCTTCCATGTCCTGGCTATTATAAACAGTGCTGCGATGAACATTGGGGTGCATGTGTCTCTTTCTGATCTGGTTTCCTTGGTGTGTATGCCCAGAAGTGGGATTGCTGGGTCATACGGCAGTTCTATTTCCAGCTTTTAAAGAAATCTCCACACTGTTTTCCATAGTGGCTGTACTAATTTGCATTCCCACCAACAGTGTAAGAGGGTTCCCTTTTCTCCACACCCTCTCCAGCATTTATTGCTTGTAGACTTTTGGATAGCAGCCATCCTGACTGGCGTGTAATGGTACCTCATTGTGGTTTTGATTTGCATTTCTCTGATAATGAGTGATGTTGAGCATCTTTTCATGTGTTTGTTAGCCATCTGTATGTCTTCCTTGGAGAAATGTCTGTTGAGTTCTTTGGCCCATTTTTTGATTGGGTCATTTATTTTTCTGGAGTTGAGCTGGAGGAGTTGCTTGTATATTTTTGAGATTAATCCTTTGTCTGTTGCTTCGTTTGCTATTATTTTCTCCCAATCTGAGGGCTGTCTTTTCACCTTGCTTATAATTTCCTTTGTTGTGCAAAAGCTTTTAAGTTTCATTAGGTCCCATTTGTTTATTTTTGCTTTTATTTCTGAAATTCTGGGATGTGGGTCATAGAGGATCCTGCTGTGATTTATGTCGGAGAGTGTTTTGCCTATGTTCTCCTCTAGGAGTTTGATAGTTTCTGGTCTTACATTTAGATCTTTAATCCATTTTGAGTTTATTTTTGTGTATGGTGTTAGAAAGTGTTCTAGTTTCATTCTTTTACAGGTGGTTGACCAGTTTTCCCAGCACCACTTGTTAAAGAGATTATCTTTTTTCCATTGTATATCCTTGCCTCCTTTGTCGAAGATAAGGTGACCATAGGTTCGTGGACTTATCTCTGGGCTTTCTATTCTGTTCCATTGATCTATATTTCTGTCTTTGTGTGCAGGCAGATTCTTTACCAGTTGACCCATGGCAGGCCAAGGTAATATGATGTGTTTTTAATCAAGGAAGTGGTGTCTTGGTAGATTTCTAAAATTAACTGCTCTGCCTCTGTGTTCATTGCAGTCCTGTTTTGATCCTTCCGGAATCTAACTCTGTAAACTTCTCTAATCATTTGGCTTTTCCCACGTCCTGCTCTGGCCTTTTCTTTTATTCCTATGTTCTCTTTCTTGGTTGTGCCATCTACTCTTATAGTAGTAGCTCACACACTGAGGCAGATGATCCCCAAATTTGTATTTGTAGCCCTGTTTTATCTTCCAAGCTTGGCCTCACATTTCTAAATATCTCCTGGACATTTGCATCTAAATGTACTACCTGCACCTCAAATTCAAACTGTCTTAAACTTTTCTTCCAGCTGTCTTTTTTAAAAAATGGTAGCCATGTTCTTCCAGCCATGCACGCTTAAAACATGAAAAATATGCTTGGATCTTCTTTATCTTTCTTTATCTTCCTGTTGTCACCAAATTCCGCCAATTCCTCCTAACTTTTTTTTTTTTTTTTTTGGCTGCATCTCAGCTTGTGGGATCCACACTGCCTGACCAGGAATTGAATCCATGCACCTTGTGTTGGGAGCACTGTCTTAATAACAGGACTATCAGGGAGTCCAACTCCTCTTTAAAGTTACTCAGTTCAATTCTACAAACTCATCTACTGGAAGCCTCTTTTAGGCACAGCTCTGCGCTAAAAGCTATGGTATCAGCAGCATAACACATCAACAACATGATATAAGTTCTGTGCTCAGGTACCTTGTAACCTAGTAGTGGAGATAAGCTATAGATGTGTATTTCACTCTCAAGACCATCAGATTAATTTTCATATATATATACATATATATAATTTTCTTCTCTCCTGCTCCAAAATCACCAGTGTTTATTTTCTTCTGGGTGAAGCTCATATTCTTAATTCTGACTTCTCTCAGACTCTAATAATAACTTGCATTACTTGGTTAGCTTACTCTGTGCCAAGGACTGTTCTAAGTACTGTTTAAATATTTAATCCTCACATATGTAAGGTAGATATTACTATTATCTCTTTACAGACCAGGAAACTCAGACACAGTGATTAAATAACTTGCCCAAGGTCACACAGCTTGTAAATAAAAGATCCAAGGGTTGAACACTGGAGTCTGGCTCCAAAGACGAGTCTCTGGACCCTGCTGCCCTAATGCCTGCCCTATACCACTTGTCTCTGTTTTTTCTCAGCACAAATGACAGGGAAGGACCCTGACCCCTCAAAAGCCAATCTACTGGCTGGACTGTCACTTGTAATTTGTGAGTCTTGGCTTAAATAGATGAACCAGACCTCTTAGAAGTTTTTCTCTTGAGACTTGAAACAGAAAATACTGACTAATGCCACTTCCACTGATGCTTGAAATATAGGACTCTCATTCTCGTGTTGCTAGTTTGGGAATACTTTCGAATTGAAATTTTTAAGTTGAGATTAAAATGGCTTTTAATTCACATCATTTCATATAAGATGCATTTTTGATGCTTCTAAGGAAATTAAATTCAGTTTAAATATTTGTGTCTAATCTGTTTTTCTTTCCAAACATTCTACCTTTTTAATATTCTTTGATGCATTTTCTCTGGTAGCTTGTCAGCTTCACTTTTTTAGTTTTAGCAATTAGTATCTCAACTTTAATATTTGAGGTGTTTGTTTTGACATATCTGTGTTATTTTCTCACTAGTTCAGATTTATTGATCCAGAATAGCAACCTTTTCTGGAGTTTTCAATTGTCCTCACCACCTATCTGATTTTACCTTTTGCTTTATCGAATTTTGCAGACTTTTATCGATTACTCATGTTGCGATTTACCGTGTCAGTACTTCACATTTGCCCTTATGGTTTTGACTAATTTCCATCTTCTTTAGATGCTTTTAAGTATCATTTTTCTATTTGCTTAAACTTTGAGCTCAGTTACTCAGTCAATGTCCGACTCTATGACCCTATGGCTCCAGCGCTCCAGGCTCCCTTGTCCATCACCAACTCCTGGAGCTTCCTCAAACTCATGTCAATTGAGTCAGTAATGCCATCCAACCATCTCATCCTCTGTCATCCCATTCTCCCCCTGCCTTCAATCTTTCCCAGCATCAGAGTCTTTTCCAGTGAGTCAGTTCTTCCAATCAGGTGGCCAAAGTATTGGTGTTTCAGCTTCAGCATCAGTCCTTCCAATGAATATTCAGGACTGATTTCCTTTAGGATGGACTGGTTGGATCTCCTTGCTGTCCAAGGGACTCTCAAGAGTCTTCTCCAGCCCCGCAGTTCAAAATCATCACCTTTTCAGCACTTATAGTCCAACTCTCACATCCATACATGACTACTGGGAAGAACATAACTTTGAGTAGAGGGACCTTTGTCAGTAAAGTAATGTCTCCACTTTTTAATATGCTATATAGGTTGGTCATAGCTTTTCTTCCAAGGAGCAAGCATCTTTCAGTTTCATGGCTGCAGTCACTGTCTGCAGTGATTTTGGAGCCCAAGAAAATAAAGTCTGTCACTGTTTCCATTGTTTCCCCATCTATTTGCATGAAGTGATAGGACTGGATGCCATGATCCTCTTAGTTTTTTGAATGCTTAAACTTTATTTTTTTTTCATTTATTTTTATTAGTTGGAGGCTAATTACTTTACAATATTGTAGTGGTTTTTGCCATACTGAATGCTTAAACTTTAAATTATGGTTTTCTCAAGCTATATGCCCAGTAGTGGGATTACTGGGTCATATGGTAGTTCTATTTTTAGTTTTTTAAGGAACTTCCCATACTGTTCTCCATAGTAGCTGTATCAATTTACATTCCCACCAACAGTACAAGAAGTTTCCCTTTTCTCTACATTCTTTCCAGCATTTATTGTTTGTAAGTTTTTTGATGGTGGCCATTTTGATCAGTGTGAGGTGGTACCTCATTATAGTTTTGATCTTCACTTCTCTAACAATTAGTGATGTTGAGCATTTTTCCTGTGCCTTTTAGCCATCTGTATATCTTCTTTGGCAAAATATCTACTTAGGTCTCCCACCCATTTTTTGATTGGGTTGTTCGATGTTTTTGACATGGAGCTTTATGAGTTGTTTGTATATTTTGGAGATTAATCCTTTGTCAGTTTTTTCATTTGCAAATATTTTTCCCAACTCTGAGGGGATCATCTTGTTTGAGCTGCAGTTCCACAAGGGCACTCACTCAAACCCATTTGATATAATTCTGTACTTTTAAGTGCATAACAAAGTGACACAGCCATCATATATACATGTACCCATCCTCCCTTAATCCACCCCCATCCAGGTTGCCACATAACATTGAGCAGATTTCCCTGTGCTATACAGTAGGTCCTTATTGGTTATCAACTTTATTATTATTATTTTTAAACTGGTTTTGCATTTTTTAATAAACATTTCTTCTGAACACAAAAATTAAAAAAAAAGCTTATAACTATTCTTAGTTTTCTTTTGCAAATTCTTGAAAGGACATGGGCCATTTTCAATAATTATAAATTTAAAATTAAGTTTAATTAAAATTAGATTTCAACTTAAATAAGATACAACTCAGAATTGTAATTTCAGTTAGAAATATTTTGAATATTTTAATCTAAATCACAGGAATATCTCAAAATGGGCATTAGTGTTTCAAGTTAAAGTTATATTCAACAGCATCTGAAAAGAATAAGAATTAGGCCATATCATCCTGTAGGAAAAATTACTGTAAGCTTAAAAACATGGTATGAAATAATGATGTTGTGGTTGTTACTAATAAAATATGCCTTTCTAATTTTTCTCTATTTCAATGGTGCAATGTCAAAAAAAAAACCAGAATGATCTCTGTTCCTTTCCAAGGCAAACCATTCAATATCATAGTAACCCAAGTCTATGTCCCATAATGCTGAAGAAGCTGAAGTTGAACTGTTCTATGAAGATATACAGACCTTCTAGAACTAACACCCAAAAAATATGTCCTTTTTTATTTTTATTTTTTTTCCATTTATTTTTATTAGTTGGAGGCTAATTACTTTACATCATTGCAGTGGTTTTTGTCATACATTGACATGAATCAGCCATGGATTTACATGTGTTCCCCATCCCGGTCCCCCCTCCCGCCTCCCTCTCCACCCAATTCCTCTGGGTCTTCCCAGCGCACCAGGCCCAAGCACTTATCTCATGCACCCAACCTGGGCTGGTGATCTGTTTCACCCTAGATAATATACATGTTTCAATGCTGTTCTCTTGAAACATCCCACTCTCGCCTTCTCCCAGAGTCCACAAGTCTGTTCTATACATCTGAGTCTCTTTTTCTGTTTTGCATATAGGGTTATCGTTACCATCTTTCTAAATTCCATATATATGTGTTAGTATACTGTAATGGTCTTTATCTTTCTGGCTTACTTTGCTCTGTATAATGGGCTCCAGTTTCATCCATCTCATTAGAACTGATTCAAATGAATTCTTTTTAATGGCTGAGTAATATTCCATGGTGTATATGTACCACAGCTTCCTCATCCATTCATCTGCTGATGGTCATCTAGGTTGCTTCCATGTCCTGGCTATTATAAACAGTGCTGCGATGAACATTGGGGTGCACGTGTCTCTTTCAGATCTGGTTTCCTCGGTGTGGTTTCCAGAAGTGGGATTGCTGGGTCATGTGGCAGTTCTATTTCCAGCTTTTTAAGAAAAAATTAATTAATTTATTTTAATTGAAGGCTGATTACATATTGTAGTGGTTTTTGCCATACATTGACATGACTCAGCCATGGGTGTTCCTGTGTTCCCCATCCCTCAGAGTCACCAGTGTACCAGCCCTGAGCACCCTGTCTCAGGCATTGAACCTGGACTGGTGATCTATTTCACATACGGTAATATACATGCTTCAATGATATTCTCTCAAATCATCCCACCCTTGCCTTCTCCCACAGAGTCCAACAGTCTGTTCTTTACATCTATGTCTCTTTTGCTATCTCACGTATAGGGTCATTGTTACCATCTTTCTAAATTCCATATATATATATATATATATATATATATATATACACACACACACGTTAATATACTGTATTGGTGTTTTTCTTTCTGACTTACTTCACTCTGTATAATTGGCTCCAGTTTTATCCATAATAGGGGACTGGAATGCAAAAGTAGGAAGTCAAGTAACGCCTGTAGTAAGAGGCAAATGTGGCCTTGGAGAACAGAATGAAGCTGGACAAAGGCTAATAGAGTTCTGCCAAGAGAATGCACTGGTCATAGCAAACACCCTGTTCCAGCAACACAAGAGAAGACTCTACACATGGACATCACCAGATAGTCAATACTGAAATCAGACTGATTATATTCTTTGCAGCCAAAGATGGAGAAGCTCTATGCAGTCAGCAAAAAAAAAAAAAAAAAAAAAAGACTGGGAGCTGACTGTGGCTCAAATCATGAACTCCTTATTGCAAAATTCAGACTTATGAAGACAGTAAGGAAAACCAATAGACCATTCAGGTATGACCTAAATCAAATCCCATATGAGTATACAGTGGAAGTGACAAATAGATTGAGGGGATTAGATCTGAGAGACAGAGTGCCTGAAGAAATATGGATGGAGGTTCGTGACATTGTACAGGAGGCAGAGATCAAGACCAGTCCCAAGAAAAAGAAATGCAAAAAGGCAAAATGGTTGTCTGAGGGGGCATTACAAATAGCTGAGAAAGGAAGAGAAACAAAAGGCAAAGGAGAAAAGGAAAGATATATCCATATGAATGCAGAGTTCCAAAGAATAGCAAGGGGAGAGATAAGAAAGCCTTCCTCAGTGATCAGTGCAGAGAAATAGAGGAAAACAATAGAATGGGAAAGACTAGAGGTCTCTTCAAGAAAATTAGAGATATCAAGGGAACATTTCATGCAAAGATGGGCTCAATAAAGGACAGAAATGGTATGGACCTAACAGAAGTAGAAGATATTAAGAAGAGGTGGCAAGAATACACAGAAGAACTATACAAAGAAAATTCTTCATGACCCAGATAATCACATGGTGTGATCACTTACCTAGAGCCAGACATCCTGGAATGTGAAGTCAAGTGGGCCTTGGGAAATATCACTATGAACAAAGCTAGTGGAGGTGATGGAATTCCAGTTGAGCTGTTCCAAATCCTTAAAGATGATGCTGTGAAAGTGCTGCACTCAATATGCCAGCAAATTTAGAAAAATCAGCAGTGGCCACAGGACTGGAAAAAGTGTTTCCATTCCAATCCCAAAGAAAGGCAGTGCCAAAGAATGTTCAAACTCCCGCAAAATTGCACTCATCTCACAAGCTAGCAAAATAATGCTCAAAATTCTCCAAGCCAGGCTTCAGCAGTACATGAACCGTGAACTTCCAGATGTTCAAGTTGGATTTAGAAAAGGCAGAGGAACCAGAGATCAAATTAGCAACATCTGCTGGATCATCAATAAAGCAAGAGAGTTCCAGAAAAATATCTACTTCGGCTTTATTGACTCCGCCAAAGCCTCCAACTGTGTGGATCACAAGAAACTGTGGAAAATTCTTCATGAGATGGGAATACCAGACCACCTGACCTGCCTCCTGAGAAATCTGTATGCAGGTCAAGAAGCAACAGTTAGAACCGGACATGGAACAAGAAACTGTTTCCAAATTGGGAAAGGAGTATGTCAAGGCTGTTTATTGTCACCCTGATTATTTAATTGATATGCAGAGTACATCATGCAAAATGCTGGGTTGGATGAAGCACAAGGTGGAATCAAGATTGCTAGGGGAAATATCAATAGCCTCAAATATGCAGATGACACCACCATTATGGCAGAAAGGGAAGAAGAACTAAAGAGCCTCCTGATGAAAGTGAAAGAGGAAAGTGAAAAAGCGAGCTTAAACTCAACATTCAGAAAACAAAAATCATGGCATCCAGTCCCATCACTTCTTGGCAAATAGATGGGGAAACAATGGAAACTGTGAGAGACTATTTTGGGGGACTTCAAAATTACTGCAGATGATGACTGCAGCCTTGAAATTAAAAGACACGTGCTCCTTGGAAGAAAACCTATAACCAACCTAGACAGCATATTTAAAAGCAGAGACATTACTTTGCCAACAAAGGTCCATCTAGCCAAAGCTATGGTTTTTTCAGTGGTCATGTATGGATGTGTGAGTTGGACTATAAAGAAACTGAGTGCTGAAGAATTGATGCCTTTGAACTGTGGTGTTGGAGAAGACTCTTGAGAGTCCCTTGTACTGCAAGGAGATCCAACCAGTCAATCCTAAAGAAAATCTGCCCTGAATATTCATTGGAAGGACTGATGCCGAAGCTCCAATGCTTTGGCCGCCTGACGTGAAAAATTGAGTCACTGGAAAGACCCTGATGCTGGGAAAGACTGAAGGCAGGAGGAGGCGGTATGACAGAGGATGAGATGGCTGGATGGCACGACCGACTTCTTGGATGTGAATTCGAGCAAGCTCCAGAATTTGGTGATGGACAGTGAAGCCTGGAGTGCTGCAGTCCATGGCATCACAAAGAGTTGGACATGACTGAGCAACTGAACTGAACTATTTCACTAGAACTTTTGTTAAAGTTCTAGTTCAATATGTCCAATAAAAACTGAACACTTGTTCAAGCTGTTGAAATATTCTTGTTAAATTTCTTAAACATTCTGGTACAAAAGTTATAACACTTTAATCCATTCAGAAAATTAATTTTTTCCCAAGCTGGATGCTAGATTAAATAGTTTCCTGGAAATTTATTTTTAAGTTTAAATTGCCCTTCACACTGAAGATGGTGGTCCAATCTCAGTGTCATTTTCCTTATTAGCATTTCAGTAGAGTTTGTCATAATTAACTTTTCTTCATTTAAAAACACTCTTCTTGGTTGTTGTTCTTTGTCAGCATCTAATAGCATGGAGTGATGGATGTAAAACTTCCATGGAGATCCCACTAGACAGTTCGGAATTAAAAAAAATTGGAATATGGTTGCTTTACTACAGAGTATTGATTTGTACTGCACGACAGTGTGACTCAGCTTCTTGTGTACACATCTCCCCTCCCTCGGCAGGCACCCTCCCACACCCCACCCCTCGGGGTCATCACAGAGCACTGAGCTGAGGTCCCTGTGCTCACAGCAGCTTCCCACTAGCTGTTTTACACACGGGAGTGTGTATATGTCAACACTGCTTTCCCAGTTTATCTCACCCCCCTTCCTCACGTGTCCACTCAATGTCTGTGTCTCTGTTCCCACCCTGCAAATAGATTCATCTCTACCATTATCCTAGATTCCACATGTATGCATTAATATATGATGCTTGTTTTTCTCTTTTGGCTTACTTCATTCTGTATGATAGTCTCTAGGTTCATCCTCATCTCTACAAATGACTCAATTTCATTTCCTTTTTATGGCAGAGTACCACCATACAGTAGTCTGATTCCTTTCTACTTCCTGGGTTTCCTGCTCTTGCATCTAGATATTGGCTCTTCTTAACATCTAGATATTGCAGTCTTTTCTCTGCCCTCAGCTTTTCTTTGAGATCTCGAACAGTTCCATGATTTAAGTAACCCCTCTTGCTGCTCTCTCCTGAGCTGATATCTCTAGTCCTGCTCTGGTCCCCTGACCTCCAGATTCTAGACCCAATTGTTGTCCGCTTAGGTTCTTAGCAGGCCTTTCAGCTTCAGCATACTGAAAAGAGAACAATTAATTCTCTATCCCTCTGGTCCAGAGCACTACCAGTCTCCATCTTAGTGTCTAGTTCACTGGACCCTGCTTCAAATCCTGCTCCTCTAAGGTCTGTCTCCCCAGAGTAGCCAGAGGAGTCATCTCTGAAAGCGTACTCCAGGCTCCATCCTCTGCATTTTTAATCTCTGCTCTTCCACGTCTCACAGGGCCTCCATGACCTGGTCCCTGCCTCTCTCTCTATCTCTACCTCCTTTTTCTTCCTACATCCCCCATGGGATTTCAGCCACACAGGAGCCTTCTCATTGTTTCCAGAACATGCCAGGCTCATTTGCATCTCTGAACCTTTCTCCTTGCTGTTCCCTCTGCCAGTAGCACAGTTTTCACCAACATTCTTTAAAAAAACAAACAAACCAAAAAAACTTTTAATTTTGTATTAGAATATAGCCGATAAACAATAGGATGATAGGGACTCAGCCATACATAGACATGTATCCATTCTCCCCCCAACTGCCCTCCCATCCCGGCTGCCACATAACACGGGGCAGCGTCCCATGTGCTCTACGTAGGCCCTTGTTGTCACCAGCATTATTTTCATTATTTAGAACTTTGTGCAAATGCAGTATCCCCAGTGAGGCCTTGTCTGATCCTCCTGTGTATAGTAGGACTCAGTCCCACTTTCTATACCTTAAGCCTGTCTTATTTTCTTCATTGCCATCATTCCTATCATTCCTATTTGTGATTACTTGGCTCTCTCACTAACCCTCATGAAGGCAGGGACTTTGACTTTCTCAGAGCTTTCTTAGTACAATACCTTGTACACGGCAGGTGTTCAGTAAACATTTGCTGAGAATGGACACAGGTGAGAAATAAATTGCTTTTTCTTGACTTCTTGAAACTTAAAAAGAAAATTATTGGCGTATAGTCGCTTTACAGAGTCATGTTAGTTTCTACTATATAGCAAGGTGAATCAGGTAACATATAAATATGTCCCCTCTTTTTTTTTGATTTCTTTCCCATTTGGGTCACTGCAGAGCATTGAATACAGTTCCCTGTGCTATATGGTAGGTTCTCATTAGTCCTCTATATTATATATAATATCAATAGTGTGTATAAGCCAATCCCAATCTCCCTATTCATCCCACCCCACATGTGGTATGTGGTTACCAGGCCTGCTACTGGGGAAACCTACACACACACACACACACACACACACACAATGAAACATTTTGTTCAGCCATGAAAAGGAATGAAATTGGGTCATTTGCAGAGATGGATCTAGAGACTGTCATATAGAGTGAAGTAAGTCAGAAAGAGAAAAACAAATATTGTATATTAATGCATATATGTAGAATCTGAAAAAAAAGTTATCTTATTTACAAAGCAGAAATAGAGACACAGATGAAGAGAACAGATGTACGGATACCAAGGGGACTTTGTGAAACTTTGATAAAAATGACAATCCTTAGGCTAACAGCTGTAATTCTCACATGTAATCAGTGTCCTTATGGTTTTAACTATGTCATAGCTGTTTCCAACATCAGGTATATATCATACTGCTGCCAGGAAAGCTACAGTCAAAGTTTGTATGGAATACAGTTAAGCTAGTTTAACTGTAAACCAGTTAACTGTAAGCTGTAAACCACCTGTACTAGAGGACCGCCTAACTGTACTCTTTAGTCCTAAGCATTGGTCTCTTTAGTCCAGAGTCAAGCTTTTGGTTCCCTGAAAAGGCAATTCTCATGAGTAAATAATTCCTGAGCTGAATCACCTTATTTAGGGAAATAATAAAAACACCAGGAAGAAAATTAGAAGTGTCATTCTAGATCCAGAAATCTCCCTAAGGAAGAGGGTTTGAGCTGGAGTTGAAAACAAGCTATTCAAATGAAATCCACAGGATATTAGCATTCAGTGGGATTAGCATAGTTCTGACATGCGTTAAGGAGAGCTTGATTTTGTATGCTGGTTCATAGCAAATGCACATTAATGGGTGGTGGATTTTATGGCATGGCCTTCAGACAAAGCATGACTGATGGTGTCAGTGTTCTGCCAGGATTTATCCTTGCCCTTGGACTGCACCCGATCTTACATTCTGTCCCAGAGCTCATTCACTGTGCACAGAACCTTCATCTCCAGTCCTCAGGAGAGATGAAGATGCCTCACAGGTCAGAAAAGTGCTGATTGGAGCTGTGGATGTAATGTTTGAAGGTGACCAGGGTATTAGAATGATGTCTTAACACAACATATTCAAACCTGACTATTTGTTTTCTCAGACATTTTTTTTTTTTTGAAAGAGGGGCAGAAATGCCAGAACAAGCAGTAGCTTGCTTCTGTGCCAGTATGTATGATCAAGCACCTTCCACTTGGCATGGGTGTATGAAAGGGCATGCAGTTAAATGATAGGTACCAAGGAAAGGAAAGATACATTGAAAGCTTAGAAACTTCTATTAAAGATAATAGACTTTGTCCATTTTAGTGCATTTGTGTTATTTGTTTATATGATTTCTGGAAGAATATTTTGTCTCATATCCTCTTAGAACTTGCCCTTTACTCTTTGCTCATGTCAACACTGCATTTGTCCAAGATATTAGCATCTTCAGAGCATCTACACTGTATCATCTTTACCAATCACTTGATGATCCATTAGTCTTGATTTCAAGTCAAGGGGCCAATATACAAGCAATTCAGAGTTTTGATACTCTAGATTTGGCTTCTGTGAGATTTATGAACAGAAAAAGAAGACGGCACTGGCTCTTCTACTAATCTGTAGCAGACGGAGGAGGGAATATTATATTATCTCTCCTGATCACCCTACACAAATCAACCAAATGTCCATTCCAGAGAGTTACAATCCAAGTGACAAAAGCACTGCTGATGAGTATTTAGTAGAAAGAGAACAATAAGGAAAGAGGGGGCAGGAAAACATTTTTACATGATGGACAAGCAGCCAATCAGGGCATTTTTCTGCCAGAAAACTCCCTAGTAGAGTACAGGGTAAGAAGAGAGAGCTTTTTGGTATCTCATCTTTCCTTGCTATAGCAAACCTGCCTGCCCGCCCAACCCTCATCCCACTACCCCTTCTCTTTGGAGCCGGAGAGTCAAGAGGACTTTTAAGGGCAGTCCTAAGAAGATAAGAATTGAGGGGAAGATGGGGACTAGCCCTGCAGCCCATCTGGTAATGGTGCAGTGGAGGAGGAGGTAGGAGTTTGATCTGATTTGTTTGAGACCCTGTTAGCTTTGATCCCATTAGCTGGTAGAACTATGGTCTTCATTTGAAGAAAGGGTGTGTGCTATTATGGTGTGTTGGGCAGACAGTTTAGAATCAGGTCTCAATTTGAGTGTATATGTATATTGTTTACTCACTGTATTGTATTTGGAGCAAGTCATTTAACTCTCAATCTCGGTTTTCTTATCTGTAAATAGAAAATGGGATGGCTTTAGACCAGGCAACTCTGATTATTTGTTTCTGCATTTTGCCTTCTTGGTGGGTAGGGAAGTTTTCATTTCAGTGGTGTTTTAAGACATATACTAGACACCCATTATGGTCTCTAATTTGAATATGGACATGAGTCTCTTCCTTGATTTTTCTTGGGAGATATGAAGCAGGTGGTGAATCTTTAAAAAAAAAAAAAAAACTGAAAGAGAGAGGAGCAGAGAGAAAGAGACACACACTGTCCCCAACTGTTGAATATCTTCTTGCAGCACCAGAGGCTGAGACATATACACTGGTGATTATAAACAGAAACAAGAGTGCTGGTTTAATGTATCCCTGGTGTCCTCTACATTAAGTTAACAGCTTGCCTTGGAATCAAACAGGTCCTTTTAAACCAGCTGGATTTCTTGTTATGTAGCTGGTAGGAACTAAAGAGTCTAATGGTCTCTGTTTTCCCATCAGAGAGCATTGAAGAGAGCATTACCCACCTTCATTACAGTAAGGCTCACATGTGGAAATTTCAAAAACCTTTTATTAGAGATGACCATTTTTGGCCAAGCTGGAAAAAGAGGAATTAGATTTATGGTACTGCCTAAAAAAACTAAAAGACTCAGACAAAATATAAAGCAATAGTTTTGAAGACACTGGATATTAGCCCTTGAGTGTGATCTCAGATCACATTGGACATGATGTGATCCCTAAGAAATGAGAAACAAGTGAGGCATACTCGATGACTGCCCTGAACACTGCCCTCAGAGAGCTTCCAGTCCATGGGGCGAGGAGGAGGAACGCAGGAGAACTCCTTGAGTTGAGTTAGACTGGGCTGAGAGTCAGGGGAGAACAAGGCAGCTATAGTTTGTAGGACAAAGCACAGGAGAGAAGAAAGCTGCACAGAAAACTCCAGAGACCTGCAGAGGCTCCTCCTGGGGTGTGTAGCAGAGAAGCATCAGTACATACACAGGAGAAAACTGCTCAAGGTTGGAGAAAGAACCTCCAAAAAGAAAGAGAAGGGACAGAGCCTGGAGCTTACCCAGTGCCAGGAATTATGCCTGTTTCCACCAGTCAGCCTAGAAAAGCCCATAATTCCTGGGGGCATTGGCTAGAGAAATCAGAAGAATCTTACTTTGGCGGTGGGATATGATTACCCTAGACTCGACTGCTCTTGCCTTGTTGAGCAAAAAAGTAAAATAATATTCAAAAGGATCAAACTGTTTCCAAGAAAGTTAGCTATGTCTCAGAACAAACTTCAAGAATATTTATAAGGATATTAAAATATTTTGTACCTAAAAGGTAACATTCACAATGGCTGGAATCCAATAAAAAATTACAAAGTATGCACAATCCCCCCCCCAAAAAACACAATAAAGTAGAAATATAGTAGTTGAGATGTGAAACCAAAAAGCAAAAAAAAAAAAAAAAAAAAAAAAAGCATGCTCCAGGAGATCAATTTCTTTTGCTTTCTCCTTTCTCAACTAGCCAGTGTAACTGCTATTGAAACAACTTTGAGAGTGTAGGTTTTTCGTGGAAATGTCTGGCTTTGTCTTTGCTTGTTCTGTATGTCTTCCATATTGAACAAATAACAGTTACATTTAACAGGCAATTGAAAGAGTTATTTTTTATATTTATGCAGAGAATTATTTGACCCGTATAGAATCACAGTTTTAAATTTTTCAGGCAATGACCAACGAAAGTTACTGAAACTCTTATCTAATTTCATTCTTTAAAGTCTTCCTTGGGCATTGGGATAAAAGCCAATCCAAGAAAATAAACAAAAAATGTTTTGAGTTTATAGTAACAGAACTATAGTAACTTACCTCAAACACTGTGCTCACCCTTGTTGTTCTGTAAGTTTGTTGCTTTTCAGCAGAATGATCAACTATCATGTCTCAGTTTAAAGCAGTTGAAACAAAGCCTGAAATCTGCTCTCTCTCCCCTCCATTCCCAAACACAGGCACAACTTTCACAAATTTAATCAATCAGGAAGTTCTCGGTGTTTCAATCGGGGCTTTCAAACTTCAGATGACCTTAGGGTGTTTTTGTTGTTACTGCTTTTTTTTTTTCCTCACCACTCTTTTCTATCTCCCTATAAACTCTCTTTTTTATTCTGTTTCCTAGTTCTGCCTCTGAGATAGTGACACCACTAAGAAGGGATCTCCTGCCCTCTATGTTCTAGTTAATTCTTTTCAAAAGAACAGGTTGGTCTAGTTCTCTTCTCTTTGACTCTGGAAACTGCTCTATTCACATGTCTTTCTGATTGATTCCTGACAACAACCAGGTCCTGGTAGGTGACTGCATTTGTACACAGAATTGAGAAGGGGCCCCAAGCATGAGTGGGTTGACTCAACTCTTTTCTGGTCACGTGAACAAATAAGCTGTCTGGTGTTAGGGAGAGCCTTTTATGTGTCTTACCTAGAGCTTTGATTGATACCTAAAGAGTTGGTGTGTTTCAGGAAAAAACAAAAAATCAGTATAAGAGCAAGAACACATATGCCCCATTATTGCTTGCTTTGAGAGAAACTGCCTGTGATACCATTGAACAGAAAATAAACACAAGTTCAGGTCTTATCGGATGGGGACTCCTTCCAGGGCCCGAGAGCGGGCTCTTGTCTAACACTTGGAAATGAACTGTCCGAGGAAACACATGTACTTACAAACCCAAGTACTTTATTGGGGAGGGGCATTTGGGCCGAGAGCAGCGGGGTGAGGGAACCTAAGAGAACTGCTCTCTGCCACGTGGCTTACAGTCTTAGGTTTTATGGTGGTGGTGTTAGCCTTCTGGTTGTCTTCTGTGTGTTCATATTCGCTCTGACTCAGGGTCCTTCCTGGAGGCACGTGCATCTCTCAGCCAAGATGGATCCAGTGTGAGGGTTTCTGGGAGGTTGGCAGGACTTATTATGGGCTGACATCTCCTCCCTCCTCCTGGCCCCTCCCAAATTCTCCTAGTTGGTTTTTGGCAGCAACACCATGTTCTTTGTCAGAACTTCCTGCTGTGAGACAACTCACGTTAGAGGTTATTATCATGCCTGGCCAAGGCACGTGGTTTTGGTCAATGGCTGCCTAACAGCGTGGGCTTCCCTGGTGTCTCAGACAGTAAAGAATCTGCCTGCAATGCGGGAGACCCGGGTTCGATCCCTGGGTGGGGAAGACCCCCTGGAGAAGGGAATGGCAACCCACTCCAGTATTCTTGCCTGGAGAATTCCATGGCAGAGGAGCCTGGTGGACTACTGTCCATGGGGTCTCAAAGAGTCGGACACGGCTGAGTGACTGAAGAACAACAGCAGGGCTATTGGCAATATGTTCCTAAATGATTGAAGAGAGAGAGTAAAGGTCAAAATAAGTTGGCCTAAATTCAGAGATAAGGTGATTTATCTTATCAGAGATTAAGGTGACTAAGGTGTGACTTGGGACTTCCCAAGTGACTCAACTAAAGAATCTGCCTGCAATGCAGGAGACCGGGGTTTGATCCCCTGGTTGGGGAGATCCCCTCAAGGAGGGCATGGCGACTCACTCCAGGATTCTTTCATGGAGAGCCCCACGGACAGAGGAGGCTGAGGGGTTGTGGTCCGTAGGGTCGCAAAGAGTCAGACGTGACGGAAGCGACATAGCACACGCACAAGGTGTGACTTAGCATGCTCACAAGGTGACTGAGGAAGAATGTTTAGTTGTTTAAAGTGCCAGCTCTGAGTCAAAATGCCTGGGTTCAATGTCAGCCTCCATTATTGCTTGATTTGGGTGAAATTCCTTCATTTCTTTTTGCCTGAGCTTCCTGATTGTTAAGACTGTGGTGAAAATGGTGCCAATTTCATAGAGACGTATGTAGGGCAATTTGGAACGTTGACTTACATATAGACGAGATCTTATAGATAATAGCTATTAATATAGTAAACTGGATTGCTTGAGGTAGGGTGGATTGATGTCCTCTTTCTGAAAAGCTTCCTCTGAAGTAGAGATGAGAAATAAAACAAAGCTAAGACTTGGTCAGTGTGTGATTCCATTTCTGCCTTGATTTTGCTCATGAAGCAGCTTAATTTCTTCTATCCAGTTACCAGAATTTAATAGCCCAGTTGAATGAAAGGTCGATGGTGTAGAGGTAACTATCCTTTTTTCTTTTTAATGATTTTTTATTATTTAATTTTTCATTGGAGTATAATTGCTTTACAATGCTGTCTTCGTTTCTACTGTAAACCAACATGAATCAGCTATAAGTATACATACATCTTCTCCCTCTTGAGCCTCCCTCTCACTGTCCCCTCATCCCACCCTTCTAGGTCATTACAAATAAAAAACATACGAGGTCTGGTTAAATTTGAATTTCAGACAAACAATAATTTTTTCATGAAACCAAGTTCCATAAAATATTTGAAACATGCTCATACTAAAAGAATTTTTTATTACTAAGGGAAAGATCAAACTTAGCTAGAAGTATTAGTATCTCAGTTGTGTCAAACTGTTTGCAGCCCCATAGACAGAGGACCCTGGCCTGGCGGGCTCCTCTGTTCATAGGATTCTCCAGGCAAGACTACTAGAGTGGGTTGCCATTTCCTTCTCCAGGGGATCTTCCCAATCCAGAGATCAAACCTGAGTCTCCTGCCTTGCAGGCAGGTTCTTTAAGGTCTGAACCACCTGGGAAGCTTAAATAGGCCTCCTTCATTTTATCTGGCAACATTAATAGGTGCAGCTAAAGACTCGGGGCTGTTTCTCTGCAGCTTGATGAAGTCAGCATGTTTATTGCTGTTGCTCAGTTGTGTCCGACTCTGTGCAACCCCATGGATTTCTGTACACCAGGCTTGTGCTTTGAGAGGCTGACTTAACACAGTCCTATCTCTTTCATTCTAAAACATATTTTATTCTTATTTCTGCCCACATCCAAAATTTAAAAAAAAAATTGTAGACATTTAAAATATTTTATAGTTATAAAGTGTGACAGACTCTAAACTCTATTTTGATTTTTGGCAAATTGTAAAATTTAGGAGGAGACATTGATAAGTTTGCCCCGGGGAAATGGATGGTTTATACTCTGAATTTTATTAAATGTTTTTGTATCAATTAAAGGAAACTCATTTTTACATAATTTGTGGTCCTATTTGCATCATCAATGTGTTTAAGATGATGTATGGCAGAGGCCAACACAATATTGTAAAGCAATTATTCCAACCACCCTGCCCCCCCAAAATGTTTAAAAAATGACATTAAAATTTGTCTTTATTCCAATATTTGTACCTCAGAGATTAGGATATTCTTCAAAATATTTCTTCTCCCAGTGATGCCCTTGGGAAGCATGTGGGTCTCTGTTGTTCATACCTCTTTGTCTTACCTGAGGTTTTAAACCTTGGGTCAGTCCTGCTTCCAACAAGTAAAACTTTCTTCATCAAAACCTGTGTTTGCATCAGAAGATGATACCTCTGTGTAAGTTCAAGGGAATAAATTAGCTCTTTTTTTGTACTTGGGCTTATTTCTGAAATCTAGCACAACACCCACAAGATGGAGAAAATAGACTGGTTGAGGGAGTGGGGCCGACAAAGAACAGCTTGGTTACAAGGTCGACATCCTTGCTTGGGTGTAGTGTGCAACAAGACAACCTCTGAAACCCTCTGGCACAACCCTGGGCAAAGCAGGGAAGTTGGGTTTTTTTTTTTTTTCTTTTTAAATGGAACAAAACAAAGAGAAAACAGGAGATTTGACCATTTGCTGTAATAGCTTCCAGCCTGTTGGGGAAGGAGTGCTAATACAGCACAAGACCAGCCGATAGCAGTGTTTACAGGAGAGGTCAAAACGCAAGCTCAGAATCCTATCACAAGAGCCTTGCTTTCCTGTTTCTTGCCTTGAATTTCTCAACATAAGAAGAAAGAGAGAGAGAGAGACACAGAGAACAGACTTATGAATACAGAGAGAGGAAGATAGAGAATAAGAATTACCCCACAAGCCCACATTTGAGTTTTAAATAACTCAACTTTTCTCCAGTTTGATACATCTATTATATTCCCTGACATTCCAGGAAGCCCTGCATAACTGAAAAATACAGCCAGTGCTGCCTTTCTGGTGCCACATGGGTGCTCAGTCATGTCCGACTCTTTGCCACCTCATGGACTGTAGCCTGCCAGGCTTCTCTGTCCATGGGGATTCTCCAGGCAAGAATCCTGGAGCGGGCTGCCATTTCCTCCTCCAGGGGATCTTCCTGACCCAGAGATTGAACCCACACCTCTTGTGTCTCCTGTACTGGCAGGCAGATCCTTTACCACTGAACCACCGGGGAAAGCCTTCTGGTGCCACAGATGTGCACCAAGTGGTGGACCTGGGGATGGACCCCACCTGCATCCACTTTCCCTGTTTCATTCCGGTCTCATCAAAATACAAGATGACCCTTGAGACTGACCACAGACTGTGACACAGTATTTTTTTTGACCCGCTACTAAATACAGTGACCCAAGACCTTGTCAGGAAAAAAAAATGCGGTGGGGTGGGGGGGCAAATGTTTTAATTACGACTTTTCATGGCTTTGTTTTGTTTCTTACATCAACATGGATCAGCACAGGTATAAATATGTCCACTCCCATCTCCCACCCCATCCCACCCCTCTAGGTTGTCACAGAGCCCTGGCTTGAGCTCCCCATGTCACTCAGCAAATTCCCACTTGCGATCTATTTTACAAATGGTGATGTATATGTTTCTATGCTAGTCTCCCAATCCATCCCACCCTCTCCTATATGATAGGTGGTGCCTCCTGGGTGGTGCTAGTTGGTAAAGAACCTGCCTGCCAATGCAGGAGACATAGAGATGTGGGTTTGATCCCTGGGTCAGGAAGATCCCCTGGAGGAGGGCATGGCAACCCACTCCAGTACTCTTGCCTAGAGAATTCCATGGACAGAGGAGCCTGGTGGGCTATAGTCCATAGAGTTGCAAGAGTCAGATAGGACTGAAGTGACTTAGCTTGAACACATGTACACACACACACACACACACACACACACACACAAGATAGGTGTTATTGTTGCTCATTTTACAGATGAGGAAATGCAATCAAAGAGGTTAGGAAACTCATGCAAGATCACAAATAGCATCTATTTAATACCTGGTGAATGATAGAGCCAGTACCTACAACAATTGGACTGGCTCTAGACTACTCAGGTACACCAGCCCTCATGGGAACTCCACATCTGTAATTTACATTTGACTACCCTGTTTTATCCAATTTTTCCCCAAGGGTTACGAAAGGTGGTTCACTTATAGATCCAAATTGTAATGCTTGCTAAGTCCTTATTATTTCTTCCTGAACACTCTTTGGCATCTTTTGTTAGTGCAGGAGCTAGAGAGCTCCCTGCAGAGAAATTACAAGAGAATTGAAATTCAAAGGGAAAAAGCAAACCAAGCCAGAGACATTGTGGGGCAGGACAAGAAAACTGAAATGGAAAAGCCATCAACCAGCAGCTTGAAATTTATGCATTATATGCAGAACCTGGAAACAGAGTTGGGAAAAACCCTGAAGAGAAGACATATATCACAGAGTCCTATAGTGCAGTGAGAATCAGCCTGAGCTGCTTTTTGGAAAGAAAGAGACATCTATATTTTGTTTCATAATGTTTTATCAGAACAGCTTCAGAAACAGATTGAAAAATTTCTGGAGCAACAGCAGCATGAAAATAGGATACCAGTTTCTGCAGCATGTGTGTGCTTTGCAGTAAAGGATTCATGGAAAACACAGCTGTGTTTTAGATCCATGTGGCTAGAAAGCAAAACTTGAAGATTTTGCTGCTGGGAAATTGCATGCCATTTTACACATGTTGAGAAAAAGTAGGCACTATGTGGTGTGCATGCTGAGATCTGCTGAGAGGATGATATGATGAAGATGCAGCCTTGGAGGGTTAGTGCTACCAGTTTGAAGCCTGGCTAATTTTTTTAAAAGAGATATGTGAAAGTGAAAGTTGCCCAGTTGTGTCTGATTCTTTGTGACCCTATGGACTATACAGTCCATGGAATTCTCCAGGCCAGAATACTGGAGTGAGTAGCTGTTCCCTTCTCCAGGGGATCTTCCCAACCCAGAGACTGAACCCAGATCTCCCACATTGCAGGTGGATTCTTTACCAGCTGAGCCACCGAGGAAGTCCGCCTGCCCCACCAAGAAAAAGATATGATTCCCTCCTTTTAAGTAATTAGATTATCAAAATATTCTACAAGGCTATTTATTGCTTTGATTTGAAATGTATTCCTCTTAAGGAAGTACAGTTGCCCCTTGGGCCTCCCAGGTGTCACTAGTGGTAAAGAACCCTGCCTGACTGTGCAAGAGATGTAAGAGACTCGGGTTCAATCCCTGGGTCGGGACGATCCCCTGGAGGAGGAAATGGCCACCCACTCCAGTATTCTTGCCTGGAGAATCCCATAGACAGAGGAGCCTGGCGGGCTACAGTCCATGGGATCCCAGAGGTTGGACAGGACTAAAGTGACTTAGCACACACACTTGGTGTCTGCAGGACAATTCTCCCCCTGCAGATACTAAAGGCCATGGATGCTCAAGTCTCTTATGCAAAATGACAGTTTTTGCGTATAACCTATTCACAGTTCCCATGCTTTATTCCCCCCCCCCTTTTATTTTATTGGAGCATAGTTGCTTTACAATGTTGTGCGACTTCTGCCATACAGCAAAGTGAATCAATCACATGTATACATATATTCCCTCTTCCTTGGATTTCCTTCCCACTAAGGTCTCCAAAGATCATCAAGTAGGGTTCCCTGTGCTATACAGTCAGTTCTCATAGTTAACTATTTTGTACATTGTTGTTGTTCAATCCCTAAGTTCTGTCTGAATCTTTGGGACCCCATGGACTGTAGCATGCCAGACTTCCGTGTCCTTCCCTATCTCCTGGAGTTTAATTTTATACCTAGTAGTGTATATATGAAACCTAGCTGATTTTGATTGTTAACTACTTGATATTTGGAAAATCTTTGAGAGAAATTCGCTTGGAACATGGTCAGAAATTGTTAGAGATTTGGGAAGGTATCCAGAAAGATCACAAAGAAGTCCATCTTCACTATAATCTTTATGAAAAGAAAGCAAAAATGCAGGGAAAGCTAACTCAAAAGCCAGATATCCACTTGGAGGGTTTATGCAGATTTGTATGATTCAAAGACATGAGCTAGATTTCATCTTTGCCATAGGAAGTTTCATTATAACTAGAGTAGATGTTGCAAATGTCTTTAAACCAAACTAGAATTGAGGATATCACAAAGAAGCTAACAGACACTTCCTAAAAGGCACTGCTGCTACTGCTAAGGCACACGTGGGAATAAACCCAAAATTAACTTTCCAGTCTCTGGAAATAATCTTTGATGAAAGTGTTGTCAGTAATGATGGCCTCACTGCTCAGCAGTAGAATGAAGTTAACCCCAGCATCATGGAAGTATAACCACTCAATTCTAAAGGAAATCAGCCCTGGATACTCATTGGAAGGACTGATGTTGTAGCTCCAATACTTTGGCCACCTGATGAGAAGAGCTGACTCATTTGGAAAGACCCTGATGCTGGGAAAGATTGAAGGCAAAAGGAGAAGAGGATGGCAGAGGAAGAGATGGTTGGATAGCATCATTGATTCAATGGACATAAATTTAGGCAAACTCCAGGAGATAGTAGAGGACAGAGGAGCCTGGTGTGCTGCAGCTCACGGGGTCACAAAGAGTCAGAAATGACTGAGCAACTGAACAAAAACAGCATTGCCTGTGAAACTAAGCCATGCTGGGAACCAGCTGAAGAAGTGTCTATAGCTGGTGGTTTGGCAAGGTTTTTTCTGAAAGGTGGGAAAGAAGAATTTAAATTTGAATGTTGTCAGGTTAGTGTGTTGAGAAATAAAGATTTAGAAATGAGTGCTGTTTTTACAGGAATCAGGTGAAAGGATAAATTCAACACATTGCAAATAAATCACCTGCATTGATGAGTCACAGAACCTCAGGAGCAGCTGAAGCCTGGCCAGAGTCCAGATCAGATGCTCAAAAGAGTGAGGTCATTTTTTGGCTGTGGTCTAGGACTTCTCACCTTGCCCTTTAAAGAAATATTGGCCTTGCTGAAAGGTCCAACTAGATAGATCCTAACATGAGGGATCTCACCTGTGTGAAAAAGTCAGAGAAAGTCACTTGAGGTCTTCTTATGGAGACAACTGCTAAGCAAGGGGCTGGAAAACAGAAAACGATGCTTAGAGATGAGCCAGGGACTTGGGATGCCCCAGAGATTGAGCAGGGCATAAAGAAGATCAGCGGAAAACAGACAGATCAGAGGAAGTTTGGGGGCTACTGTAAGCACTGAACAAAGAGCAGCCTTCTCAACCTCAATTTCTCCTTCCCTACTGGTGTTGAGAAAATTCATTTGGATAAATAAGTTCATCTTCTTATATGCAAATATCTTAATGGCTGGTGTATTGGTTTGTGTCCCTTAAAAACAGATCCTAACAAAAATTTGAGTGCAAGTAGTTTACTTGAAAGATATAAAGTATATACTGTAAGGAAAGTGGAGGAGTGAGATAGAGGAGGTAAGTCAACCAGTAAGGGGTGCATCATGATATGCCTTAGCTCTCTAGCTTGAGGAGGATAGAGCTGGGGTATTTATACCACTGATTCCTTAGATGCATGGACTGAAGGCTGCTCCAAGCTGGTGTTAATTCTCTAGCACTTCTGGCCTGATTCATGCACAATACAGCCTTCCACAGTTCTGGACACAGCCCCAGGTACAGAAATGCTATGTGAGGAACCAGGGATGTGGGCAATGACAGCATCTAGTTTCAATGGATTAAACTTGTTAGTCATCCTCAATAGAGTGTGAATTACTTGAATCCAAGTCTTCTATTTTTTTTTTCCCCTAGATGTGAGCCTGAGAATTTTGATGGGCTTGTACGGAAAGTGGATAATTTATGGGTTGACAGCCTGGACAGGTGGCCAGAGTTTGAGTTACCTCTTGGCCTGTAATTCAGTGCCTTATTCCCAGTAGCTATCCAATAGCTGGTAGTTGCATTGTACTGAAAGGGAGGGAGGGAAGATCATTCAAAGACACACTTCAACAGTTCAATGATGTTTTCGAGTCTACAAGCTATTCTAGATTCTTCACTAAGATACATATACTTGGAATTTTATAATTGGCAGCATTTGGAAAACAGGATGTTTGATAAATATTGAATAATAACAATGAGATAATATGTATATTTCCCACCATCTGGGAATTTTCACACTAGCCTTCAGTTTTTCATGTTCTTATTCATCCTCTTCTATTTAATTATACTCATTGTACCAACATAAATAATTCCTTTCACTGAAGGAGGTTATTAAATCTTCTCATTCTTTATTTTTAACCTTCAAATAAGAATGATATGATTTCATTTTCTTGGAGTGATTCCCTTTCTTTTTATTTTTACTTTTGAAACATTTTGTTAGTTTCATGTCAATTACTTTGAGGAATTAATGTTACTGTTTTGATTCCTTATTAGCAAGTGGTAGACATAATCATGGTACATGATGATTAATTTTTTAAATAATCAATGGCTTCATTCTTTAGCCCTTGTACTGTGCACAATACAGTTGTCTTGGAATTTATGATGATACTCAATTTTTTAAGTTCTTCAGGTTCTCAATTGTGAACCCTTTGAAGTCTAATTGTTTAATTTTTAATTTTTTAAAAAAATTCTTTGTCAGTGAAATCCATCATGGGTCTTAAAGACATGTGTTTTTATTTATTTTTTTCCCGATTATTTTTATTAGTTGGAGGCTAATTACTTTACAATATTGTAGTGGTTTTTGCCATACATTGACATGAATCAGCCATGGATTTACATGTGCTCCCCATCCTGAACCCCCCTCCCACCTCCCTCTCCATCCCATCCCTCTGGGTCATCCCAGTGCACCAGCCCCGAGCACTAAGACATGTGTTTTTAAAGTGTGCACAACAGATTAAGAAAAACCTTCAACTAACACTCCTCCTATTTTATGGCTGGACATAAAATCGGACATAATTGCATAACTGACAAGCTGTCATTACCTGGCAGGTCATGTGAGTGTGCTCAGTCGTTCAGTCATGTTCTGACTCTTGGCGACCTTATGGACTGTAGCCCGCTGGTCTGGCCTTGGGATTTTCCCAGCAAGAACACTGGAGCGGGATGCCATTTCGTCCTTCAGGGATTCTTCCTGACCCGGGGATGGAACCCACATCTCCTGCATTGGCAGGCTGGTTCTTTACCACTGAGTCACCTGGGAAGGCTGCCTGGCATACCACTTGGCAATAAATTCAAAGGACTCTCTGAGACTTTGGTCGTGGCGATGTTGGTGCTGACAGGGATGTTAGGAAGGACTGGGGAATGGGGCAGAGAGGACATGAAGGTGAACATTGGGCAGAAATTGTGAGGAACAAACTAAAGTCAGTGAAGGATGTTTTACTGCCTGAGCAGTAATTTGCTGAGGGTCCTGGGGAAATTTAGAAAAAAGTGGTGATGGAGGAGGTCCATAGACATGTGAGCTATATTAGAAGTCCCACAATATTTGAAGCTTGCTTCCATCTCAGGACCTGTGTCCGGGCTAAGAAAGCATCACATCTAAGACCCAGATACACAGGGCCTGTGTAATACAATACAAAGGCTGGGCCAGATTCAAAGAGAATCACTCTGCCTTTCCTTCTGGGCTAGGAAGCACCAAATAACAACCAGCAGAGCCTGTGCAAATTGCAAGTGAAAGTGCTAGTCACTCAATCATGACTGACTCTGTGCGACCCCATGGACTATAGCCCGCCAGGCTCCTCTGTCCATGGGATTCTCCCCACAAGAACACTGAAGTGGGTTGCCATTCCCTTCTCCAGAAGATCTTCCCAACCCAGGAATCAAACCCAGGTCTCCTGCATTGCAGGTAGATTCTTTATCATCTGAGCCACCAGGGAAGCCCTATAGAACCTGGGGAATCACAAGCACTCTGCCTGGAATGCTCGTCTCAACTCCCTTGGTGGAGCTGTCTACCTGTCTGTAGGTATTTGAGTGCATCACCTCTGCTTTTCTTCACTTGAGCAGTCTGGCTGAGGATTTTAGTGCAATTTTCTCAGTCCACTCTGCAGCCTTCTTGTCTATAGATTTCAGTTCAGTTCAATTCAGTTGCTCAGTCGTGTCTGACTCTTTTCAACCCCATGGACCGCAGCACGCCAGGCCTCCCTGTCCATCACCAACTCCCGGAGTTTACTCAAACTCATGTCCATCGAGTCGGTGATGCCATCCAGCCAATAGATTTGATAACCCATAAGATCTTTATCTGTTTGTCTCTTCCTCGTCATTTCAATCTCAGCTCAAATGTCATCTCTTTGTGCAGTCCTTTCCCAACCACTTATGGTTCCACTTCTCCCTGACACAAATACCCCATCACTTTCTATCTCATTGTCCTATTTTGTTTTCTTCATTATAATTATTGTCTGAAGTTATGTTATTATTTATGCATTTTTATGTTTATTATCTCTCTCTTCATTGGAGTATAAGTTCCATACAGGTAGAGATTTTGTTTTGTTCACAACTGAATGCATGGTAGATAGGTGCATGTGATTGCTACATAGAAAGCACTCTGTAAGAATTCACCGAGTGAATAAATGCTCGTAAAACCAAGACGTACCATGGGACTCAACAATACCCTAATATAAAATAAAAATTAACAACAACAACAGAAGAATGCCATGGGAAAAAGAGATGGTTTCTCAAGTTCTTCTAGGAGTTCATTTTTATTTACAAAATTCCCTCTTCATTCTACTCCAAGAGTGAGGCGTTTTACTAGACATGGTTTTAGGTCTTGTCTATAATGTGTGGCATTCACAAAAACCTCTCCTTTTCTGATTGTCTCAGAATTTCTTGAACCAAGGCTAGTTGCTGCTTTTGAAACTTAAAACCCATTCACATTTTATTTACTAGAGGGAATTTAATTTCCTATTTACTTTACAAAATGTTACAGACAAAATATATATGGGAGAGTGGCAGAGATGAACTAACATCCCCAACCAGACCGATAAAGTAAAGATAAGGAAGGGTGGTTTAGACTCACGTGTTTACAGAGGACAGGTAGACAACTCGGAGGAGGAACCTGGGTACCAGGATGAGGGGCTTTTGCATTTTCCCAGCCACAACCCTGTGGGCTGGAGGCCTGTGTTCCCACATTTCCCTAAGCAAAGGCAATTGTCTCAATTCTTCTGGAATTTTTACCTCACTTTTAAATGTGGAATATAAAATAAAAAAATACCATGCAGGACAAATAAAACCTAAGAATCCCAGATAGCCAGTACACTCTCAGTTGCTGTTGTTGTTTAGTTGCTCAGTTGTATCTGACTCTTTGTGACCCCATGGACTAGAGCCCACCAGGCTCCTCTGTCCATGGGACTTCTGGGCAAGAATACTAGAGTGGGTTACCATTTCCTTTTCCAGGGGATTTTTCCTGACCCAAAGGATCAAACCCAAGTCTTCTGCTTGGCAGGTGGATCCTTTACTACTGAGCCACACACTGCCAGGCTAGGAGCCTAAAGAAAGTCTTTGGGCCAATTTCTAGGCTTTGTAGAGTCTGTTTTAAGAAAAATAACTCTTTCTAGCTAATGGGAGATATGGGAAATATTTCTGGAGTGTTCCTATTTGTGTATATAATACACAATCACTTAGTTTTATAATATAGAGTTTCTAAAATTTTAAGCAGTGTCTCTCAAAAGATCTACAGTTAAGGATTGATTTTTAAAAAAATGTCCTATCTGTCACAGTCTGACATTTTGTAACATACAATATAAATGAATTACTTGATAGGTAATCCTGTGCTTGGATGTCATGGTAATTTCAAACTCCTGTGAGAGTTTCTAAAGATATATTCTCAATTTCTTTACTTGTCTCCTTGCGGGTCAGTAAGTAGCAGTTGGCAGATTAGAATAACAATTTGGTTAGTAACTAGCATGCCTGAAGGCAAGAATATCACAAATATTCTTCTCCATGTTTTACAGTTTCTTATATCTTTGTCTTATCTTTGGATTCTGAGCTCCTTAATGGCGGACTGTGTTTTTTAATTTTCTATTTCTGAGCCTAACTCAATGCCTGGCATGTAGTAGGTGCTCAATGAATGTGTGCTGAGTGATTAAATGTACTAAGATAGGTGAGGACCTTAACAAGAAAATTGTCCATTTTGTAGATAATAAACTGTATCTTCAGTTTCTCATATTTTCTGCCATAGAATTTGATACAATCAACATTCTCAGACTCCATCCCTATGCCCACAAGACCCTGGGTGGAAAGAAGACCTTCTAGGGTCTTGTTTCCTGTTTACCTTTACTTACTTATTCATTTATTTAGCTGCACCACTCAGCATACGGGACCTTAGTTCCTTAACCAGGGTTCAAACCTGCATCCCTTTTCTAAAGAAGTAAAACGCTTCCTGGACCATATAAGTTCCTTGAGACTGCCTTATTTCGATGAAAATTTCGAGCTGCTTAATTTATTGCATACCAAGCTTCTTTGACTGATGCTGAAGCTGAAACTCCAATACTTTGACCACCTGACGTGAAGAACTGACTCATTTGAAAAGACCCTGATGCTGGGAAAGATTGAAGGCAGGAGGAGAAGGGGATGACAGAGAATGAGATGGTAGGATGGCATCAGCCACTCAATGGAACATGAGTTTGAGCAAGCTCTGGGAGATGGTGAGGGACAGGGAGGCCTGGCGTGCTGCAGTCCATGGGGTCACAAAGAGTCAGACATGACTGAGCAACTGAACTGAAGCTTCTTCTCTGAGAACTGGGAATTTATCTGTAATTGGACCCTTTCTATAATGTGACTTCTACTGTATGCCAAGTCAGTTTGTAAATATGTGATGCTCTGCTCAGATGCCATGGGGCCTAACTGTTTAAATACATCTCTAAAACATATGTTATTTGTAAATGGAGAAATAGCTTTTAGAAACAGGAACAGAGAAAAAGAGTCTATTCCTCTCATTTCTTCTGTTTCCAAGATGGAGCTTTCTCCACCTTCTCTGTCCCTCTGGTCCTCCTGTTGCCTGCATTTCATCCAGATAACCACATGCTCCAAATTCTTCAAGGAGGAACTTCCCTCAATTCCCTTGGATAATTGTCTGGAATGCACTGGTTTAGGGGGATGTTGTAAAAGTTAAAGGCAAGAGAAGGAAGGCAGGGATGATATGCTGAGATTTAATTGCTACTTCCTTGAATAAAAGACACTTCGTTTGGGCTGGAAGCCCTTACTGTAGGGGTTGTGGCTCCCATAGGCTGCTCCTGGCTATAACGACCAAGGTCCTTTGAACCAGCCTCTCCAGTGATCAATCCACAGCTGGGAAGTGACTTCCCAATTTTGTGAAATGATTGATCGTAACAGTCAATGTTTCAGTATGTACCTCTTTTGACTGAAAAATTAATAAGAGATATACACTTTTTGTTCATGCCTCTGGGGAGGATGATGAATATCTTCAAGTAATCTGGAAGTGAGTGGAATAGAGGTTCACATAGTTAGCAAAATCAGCAATAAATAGACCACAACTGAGTTTCTTTATTCATTTGTGTTTGCCCTTAAATAGTTCTCTTCATGGCCTCAAATAGGATTTTAATGATAGAATCGCAGAAATACCAGCTGATGAAGTTGACAGAAATCTGCCTTCCCTTCTTTGGAAGACTGAAGATGCCAACACATGTTCTTATAATATTATTTGGTCTGCTTTTGAAGGCAGGACTTAATCTGGGGACAGAGCACAGACACATCTTAACGCATTCATTGACATATCTCCTCTGACTCTGATCCTCCTGACTCTTTTCTAAGGACCCTTGTGATTACATCAGACCCACTCTTGATGAATTCTACTCTTGATGCCCACTTCTTTATGCCCTCCCCACTTCAAGATCCTTAACTTAATCACACCCACAAGTCCCTTTTGCCAGGTAGCATAACCTGGATGTGGACATCTTTGGGGACACCATTATTCAGCCTGTTACAGTCCGTTGTGAAAACGGGGCAGTAGGGAAGAAGTGTGTGCTTAACTCGACTCTGGGCCTTTCTGTCTGGCTGAGTCACTGCCTCCATCAAGCTTGATCTGCTAGTGACCTCTGCTCCTATTTGACACCAGAATACTGAGTGCTTCCGCCTGGCTTCCCTGTCTGTGCCTCAAAGCGGTAATGGCCACTTTCAGGGTCATAACTGAGATCGACCTGCCCTGGGGTCACTGTGCCTTCTACTGTATCACAACAGCCATACAGCCCAGTGCTTTAGAAGGTTGTATGGATTATTTAAATTTTTCAAATGACACCCCCTAAATAGATGTTGACATTTCTGTTTTACAAAACAAGAACTGAAGCTCAAAAAGATAAGTTATTTGCTCAAAAATATAGCCAGAAAGGGGTAGATCTGGTATTTAAAACTAGTTCTTTGATTTCAAACCCATGTGTTTTTTTTTATTTTTTCCTTACCACTTTCCCACCTTTCATCAGAGGGAATCCTCAGGCTCCATCCCAGCATCGCCAGCGGGCTCTTTCCTGTTGCTTATTCATTATCGCTCTGTGTTCAGTGTGGCTGAAGACACTTCTAGTCTCACTTCTAGTGAATCACACAACGTGCTTGGCCTCTTACACTTTATTCCTCCATTTCTATTGCAACATAGCTTAAGAGAGAGCTTCTCCCAAAGCAGCTCAAACCTGCAACTGGATGAGACAATGCAATGCCTTCTGGGAAACCTCCAGGAAGCCCAGCCCACTGTCCCTGGGAAATACGATGGCCATTTCTTCCCAGACAATGAGCAACTCCAGTTCCAGGGTAACTGAGATGATCGTCACAGGCAAGGCACACTGGAATCTAATGGAAAGAACAAGGACAGTTTCTCATGAAGTTATGACTAAATATAGAGAAATAGTCCAAGCATTCACTGGGACTTTAGCATGTAAATATCCCATTTTGTGCATACAGCCTAACACAGTACCTGAAACAAAAGGATAGTACTTTGTATATTAATTTGATAAATTCAGCCCCAATACTCAGTTATGTCAAAACTGACACTGGTCACCATTTCATGCCTCAGTACTAAAAGTATAGACTGGACTGACTTGTGCTTTTAGCAGAATTGCTTTCAAATGTATCACCATCATTACTAATATTTGCATATACTAAGAAGTTGGTGTGTGCCATGTATTGGAGAGGCACCCAAAATACCTACAGGTGATTCTCTACCACAATTTACATTAGATGCAATAAAAACTTCTCATTGGTTATATTCTTAGTAAGACCACATTTGAGACTGTTAGCTTTAATATATGTTCTATCTTGGAAGCAATAATACTATACAAGCCTGTATCCAGCAGTGATGAGAAGATTCCTTCTATGATTGCTGCAGCTAAATCATTGCAGTCTTGTCCAACTCTGTGCAACCCCATGGACTATAGCCTGACAGGCTTCTCTGTCCGTAGGATTCTCTAGGCAAGAATACTGGAGTGGGTTGCCATGCCCTTCTCCAGGGGATCTTTCTGATGCAGGGGTCGAACCTGCATCTCTTACGTCTCCTGCATTAGCACGTGGGTTCTTTACCACTGGTGCCACCTGGGAAGCCCCTCTATGATTGAGTTAACTTAAAAAATAATTGTCAAAAATTTCAGGTTGCTAGGAGTATATGACCAGGCAAATTTGCATTCACATGGGTCAATGGCATAACCTCTGTTTGAGTTCTAGAATTCACCAATGATGTGATATTTGAGAACATTAGCCTGGATTTGTGGTTAATGTGTTTAGTTTCCTCAAAGGCTCAAATAGTTGAGACGACCTAATTAAAATGAGGAAGTAGTGTTAGCTTTCTTTGACCCAAATGTTTGATATTTTATGTATTTGATTTATTTTGTGTTTTGAAAGTTGTGCAACATTTTAAAAATGTATTCTTATCATATTTATACATTTAAAGAGTTAACTATGAAAGATTTAAGATGAAAAGTAGTTTTTTCCCTCCTTCCTCAGATATGTCCTCTTTAAATATTTTTAACTTACACTTCAGAATTTACCTCCATGTCTATAAATAATATGCTTGTATTACTCTTTTTTTTCTTTAAATCAATTATTGATATTTTCTATTGAATTGTCACTTTGGAAGATGCAGAATTAGCTAGTTTTCTTTCCACTGTGTCGCTCTTACAGGCACACTTACCTGTCCCCACTCTATTGTCTCAAAATAGCTAGATTATAGTTTTGGTTAGATTTTATTATTGTACATGCTAAGTCACTTCAGTTGTATCCAACTCTTTGCAACTCCATGGACTGTAGCCTGCCAGGCTCCTCTGTCTATGGGATTCTCCAGGGAAGAATGCTGGAGTGGAATGCTGTGCCCTCCTCCAGAGGATCTTCCCTGACCCAGGGATCGAACCCATGTCTCTTATGTCTCCTGCATTGACAGATGGATTCTTTCCTGCTAGCACCACCTGGGAAGTCCTATATTCATTTGAAACTGAGTCAATTAGGAGGGTATGGTTGTATTTCCTTTCATGCATTGCCTTTTGTTTCCTCTGGAGTTAACAATTGCCTATGTTTATTTATTAGCTTAATTTTCTATTTATGCAACATTAATCCCAAACTTTCTAACAGTTGTGTAAATCTGTTCTCATACCTGCATTCTCATCAGGTTCATCTTTTTATAGACCTCAGCGTCTGATCTGCGCTTTACTGGACTGCTTGCTCTCTGCACAGGTGTGTTATCGTGGAAATCTTTTGTCATTATCATCCTGAGTATTCCCAGTATTCTCTTTGCTTGTCTTCTGTTGAATCTCCTGTTTCCTGTAACCCTTAAATTTTTATTTGTTTTTTAGAATGTACTTTAAGGACTTATTTGGATGGAACACATATTTTGATAGTTTCCTGGGAATGGATGTATGAAGAAAACTTTTCTGGTATTTCACATTTCTATAAAAGTCTCTGTTCTACTCTTAAACTTGACGAGAGTTTGGCTATAAATATTTGTGTTTCAAAATTTTGAAGGCACTGTCCATTTTCTTTTAGATTACAGAATTTAATCTAATTTAGATTAGGTTGTTATTTGAGAAATCTGAGGTTTCTCTGCTTTCTGATCATTTGAGTGTGACCTATTTTTTTCTCAGAAGTCTTGTGTGATGGCTCTGAAATGATTCAGAAATGTCTACAGTAGGCTTGGATGAGTCTACATTTATTCATTTGTTTGTGCACTTGATGAGACTTTTCAATCTGAAACTTACATCTGAAAAATTCTCTGGAGTCATTTTCATAATTGTATCCTTTCTGTTTCCTCTTTCTGAAACTTCTTATATGTAAATACTGGATGATCTGCAACCGATGGAATGCAGAATCAGATCTGAGAATTCAGCTGCCTTTTATTAACTCAAATACTAAAGAGAACTGAAAAAATGTACAGTCACTACTGTCAGTGATTATTTTTTGTTTTGGAAAATGTAATTATTTTTTAGAAAATACATTACTTACGTTTTTATATTGGATATATATTATATAATGTTTTGTTAAATCAATAAATATGGAAAATTTATCCATTTTAATTTCTGATATAAATACTGATAGATATGATCTATGTAAGCAAAAGCTTTTGGGGATTCTCAATAATTCTTTTAAAGTATTAGGGAGAGGGATCCTTAGAACAGAAGGTTTGAGAGCTGCTGCTTTAAATGTTCCTTATTAGGTTATCATATTCTTATTTAATAGATACCATGTTTCTCTTGTCTTGGAGGATATGAATGATCGATGTTTTTGAAATTTCCTTCTTTTCAGATAGTCTCTGTTTCTATTAAGTTGTTTTTCTCTGTTTGTGTCTTTTGGTATCTATCTTGAGAATTTCCCGAGATCTCTGGCCATCTCTTACTGTCTTCATGTAAGAGTGGGACCTCGCAAAGATGATTGAAAGCTTGGCACATTGGGCAGAATTTTCTTTGATGTCCTTTGCTTTAGGGTCACCAGGGACGGGGAAGCCTGGTGGGCTGCTGTCTATGGGGTTGCGCAGAGTCAGATATGATTGAAGTGTCTTAGCAGCAGCTGTTGAGGAGAATGGAATGGCAACTCACTCCAGTATTCTTGCCTGGGAAATCCCATGGATAGAGGAGCCTGGCGGGCTACAGTCCACGGGGTCACAAAGAATGGGACATGAGTGAGCAAAGAGCAGCAGCTGTTGAGGAAATGCCAGATGTGGATGTTGGTATCTTTAGATGTTTCTTGTTGGACCAGACGAATTTCCCAGAGAAGATTCATGCAACCTCTTGCCTAGAGAGTAAGGATAGGGCTGCCGTAGTCCTGGGAGCCAGTACAGAAATTGATTTGAGAGGTTTCAGCAGTCATTATGCAAAGTTTGCTAAACTCTCCTCTTTGCAGTAGGGGGTCCCCAGTTTCTTCTGTGCGAGTATGCCCCTCAGTCCAGAGACTCTGTGTTTCACTCTCCTCAGAGACTAAATCGCTAGCATTCTGCCGTGCTGAGGGAGGGGGCAGTCACCCAGCCACAGGAAGGGAGTATAAGACCATAGAATCTAATGCTTCTCATATGTCTTTGGACCGATCTTTCTCATCGTGACATCCTTTGGAGCACTACCTTAGGAGGGCTTGAATTCTTAGCCTTTTGAGAATCTACTGTGTCAATCAGATTACTTCTTTGCTTTCCGCATTGCTGAAAGAATGCGGAATTTTGCTCTTTCAATTCTGCCAAGCGAGTTGCCACTAGTTCATTTGATTTTGAGTTTCCAAAATTCTGTTGTTATTATTGCCTCTCTTTTTCTCTTTGTCATGTGAGTTTATGCTTTTTTTTTTTTTTTAATCCATTGTATATAACTCTTCTAGGATTTGCTAATCTATAGCAAAATTGGTTGGGTGTGTCAAATGTGCCATTTTTACACAAACCAGGCCCAGTTTCTATATGGGCTTAGGCACATGTCCAGTGTTTATTTTTATGAATGTTCCATTCTGAAGATTCAGTAATTATGTTACATTCTGTTGCCAAAGCTGTCTTTTAGCACTCTGTTCAGTTTATTTTTAGCAAAGTTCAGATACACTGACAAGTCTAATATTAAAAATCCTGATGGCTTTTTTTTTTTCCTTTTAGTATCAAGGCCTTACATGGATATATTTGATTTCAACAAAATCGATTCTAAGAAAGAGGATGTTGTTTTTTAAAAAAATAACAGTCCTACAACAATAAATGTTTTATCTCTTTAGATATTAATATTAGGTCGATGTTGGCTGTGTCATTTTCTACAGGAGATGACGTTCTCCTGTAGAAAATAATATAAAAATCAGATTAGCTGAATATCCTATAGGAATATTTTTGATATTAACATTAAAACTCATTAATATTTATTGAAATCTGTGATTCTGGGGCTCTGTGTCATACCCTAGTAGTATTTAAGGAGTCTGTCACTATTTCAGGTTTCTTGGAGACCATTTAAGGTACAGTAAGTGCGAGAATCATTTTTAGAAAAATGACTAACCAAAATCTACCACTAGGAAGAAAAAATTGGCAATGCTCCCTAGCTTGGTGATGAGTCTTTAAAAAGATCTTTGCATTTCCTACTTATTTAAGTGGCTCAGGATATGAGATACTCCTCACTTCAGAGTCTTGTAGCCAGAATGGTCTGATCTGTTCTAGAGATATGTTTCTAGAACCATAAGTCACCCCCACCCCAGGTTGGGGACTGTTCCTCCTTGGACAGATTGAGTCCCTTATACACTCAGGGCAGCAGATGCAATTCAAGCTGGAAGCAAGAAGGAAAAAAATAAAAGTAAATAATACTTTAGCATTGGGGATGCTGGGAAGGATTTTATTTTGACAGTTTTATTTTGTCTTCTTGTCATTTTTCTGTTGGCATTCACCGTGGCTAAAATTGAAATAAACATTTCTATGTGGTGTTTGGTCCATAGTCTTAATGCTGTAGTAATAATGTGAGGACTTGACTGCTTCGAGTCAACACAGGGACACAAATGTCAGTGTACCTGACAAGAAACAGATGGCAGGTGAGGAGTCAGAGATGCGTGGTGAAATAATGGGGGAAAGTCAGGGACAGGACCTGGAAGTTTTTGGTTAAAATAAGCAGCACTGAAATTTTAGATGATTAATTTAGTAGGTCTGAGGGGGAGCCCAGAACCCTGAATTTATCATATATCCATAGGTGATTCTTAGGGAGTTAGTAGTTCATAATTTTCGGAGAAGGCAATGGCACCCCACTCCAGTACTTTTGCCTGGAAAATCCCATGGATGGGGGAGCCTGGTAGGCTGCAGTCCATGGGGTCTCGAAGAGTTGGACATGACTGAGCGACTTCACTTTCCCTTTTCACTTTCATGCATTGGAGAAGGAAATGGCAACCCACTCCAGTGTTCTTGCCTGGAGAATCCCAGGGATGGGGTCACACAGAGTCGGACACGACTGAAGTGACTTAGCAGTAGCAGCAGTTCATAATTTTAAAGGCCATTTTTAAGACCTTTACAGGCTCTTCTATTACTGTTGAAATCCCTGACTTTCACTTAGAATGAAAAAATCATTTATATATGTGTGACATATATATTTATAAATGCTTATATTTTGTAAAGACTTATGGTTTTTGCTTTTGAAGTTATTTAGCTACAGTAACTCATTTCATTTATAATGAGCTGTCATTTCTCTGCAGTCATTTTGCATTCTTGGAAATGATTAAGAAGTCAAAACTAACCTACAGATTGTTTTCATATGTAATGATTTTTTAAATGAATATTAAATTTAATAATGGATGAATCTGGCAAAATGATATGTCTTACAGATATCTAATAAAATTTTTATTAATTTCAATTTTTTAGGTTTTATTTAACAGTTTTGAGCTGATAACTCACTTTCAAATATATTCAGTTCTGAAAATGTTATAGGTCCAAGGCAATGTGTCTGTAATATCTGAAGATAATACAGCTTGATGCTGAGGTAGGGTTTGATCCTGGCATAGGTGCTAGGATACTATTAGATGAGTCCAAGGCATAGAAATTTTTGATCAAAAGAGCATGGAGTAACACAGATTTGGATGTTAGAATCAATAACTAACTGGAGAAGAAGATTAAAACAGACACAGCAATGATCTTCATGTATCTCACAATTATTGATTGAGAAAAAGACTTAATTGTTATCATCCATAAGCCAGACTTAGGATCAATATGTGTAATTTATGGGGAGATGAATTTTGGTTCGATATAAAGAAGAGTTTCTAGGATTTAAGAGTCCCAGTGATGGAATGAGTGGATTTAGAAGACAACAGATTCCTTTTACAGGTTCAGGCTGCATATCCATCTGCAAAAATATTGTAAATTTTTGATTGATGGCTAGCTTAGATGACCAAAGGTCCTCGCAAACTCAAATCCTGAGAGAAGCTTTAGAAATGTACATGCATTGTCAATAGATGGATAATAGATTGTATTTGAATATAATCCCTGAGTTCACCTTGATGTCCACCTAAAATCCGTAAGTCTTTGGCAGATGTAAAGATACATTTTGTCTCTAAATAAATTCATTTCAGCAGCTCTTTCATTTCCTTTAAGATTTTTAATTAGGTGTTTGCTAAAGAAAGTAAGCTGCTAAAGCAAAACAGTCCATCATATATGACATGAGGCTTGAAAAAGTAGAAAAGTTGCACAGTGGGGTATAAGCACAATGAACAGAAGCACTTCCTTAAAAGAAGACTTTCCCTTTGGAGACAAGGCATCTTATTTTTGTTTTTTAATTGTAATAACTCTTTATTTGTTCATAATATTTCTATTAAATTAAAAAGAAAAACTTCACATACTTCTCTGAGCATATTAATGGCACTGTTTTTGTTATCTCATTAGCACAGAGTCGGGGACTTAACCTTGTAGCTTTAGAGTGTTCTGCACCAAGGGTGGGGAGGGAGGTGGGAGGGGGTTCAGGATGGAGGGGACACGTGTATACCTATGGCCGATTCATATTGATGTATGGCAAAAACCATCACAATATTATAAAGTAGTTAGCCTCCAATTAAAGGAAATAATTTTTTAGATGATTAAAAAAATAAAGACTACAGACAACTTTCAGGTGACATGTTGATATAATGTCCTACAAACAATTATCACATCAGCAAGGAAAACAAGATGATCTAGATATAACAGTTTCTTGTGGTTAAAAAAAAAAAAGCTAAAAATTTGGACTGGTAAAAAGCTCACCAAGATTTTAAGAAACTAAAGATTTTTTTAAGTCACTTGCAATGGGTAGTTGTCTGTCTGGAAAGGGGAAAGTAGTTAATCAAATCTAGCACTTGTTTGCTTATTATTTAAGGCAGCTTGTTCTAAGGATTTTCACCTACTTTTCTTTAGATCTTGGCCCTTAGAAATTTTAGGATCTTAAATCTAGAGATTATAGTCCCTACCTTAAAAAAAAAAAACTATATGTATTTATTTGATCCTGGCAGTAGACATGAGGTTTCTTGATCAGAGAACAGGCCACTTACTTACCTAAGGAACCTCTGTGACAGTTCCCCAGGGCTCAGTCCGTCATGGGCCACACGATAAGGATGGATGTCACCTGCACATGTGGTGGATTCATGCTACTGGAGAGGAGCCCTCCAAATTATGACTTTGGGAGTTTATAATAGGAACAAACTTGCCCTGTCTTTCCCTCAGAGAGAGAGGGGAACACTTTTGAGCTTTTATTCTGTGGGATGTAAATAAATCCTCTCTAGAGACATGAACCCAGGTCCCTAGGTCTATTACTCTTTGGAATATAAACAAATAGCTCCTGGGGAAATAGACCAGAAATTCTCTCCAGATATCTCTGTCTTTAACTTCTAAGACTTGTTCACCATTTAGCATCCTTAAACCTAGGTTGCTAGCAGTCTGATCAGGGGGCCCTGGCCATGCAGAAACATGAAAAGAATAGTTGTACCTAATGCTAACAGACCCATAGTATAACTTATATGTCCCATGGGACCCCATGTATCGTTTCTCACATTGTTTATTATGGAATTTCTTTCTCACGAAAATTTAAAAGCAGCATTGGGTATTTGTATACTTATTCAGTGTTCCTAAGGTCATTTACATTTAGCTATTGTTATGGGCTGACTGAGTGTGTTAGTCACTTAGTCATGTCCAATTCTTTGCTATCCCGTGGACTGTAGCCCCCCAGACTCCTATGGAATTCTCCAGGCAAGAGTACTGAAGTGGATAGTCATTCCCTTCTCCAGGAGTTCTTCCTAACCTAGGGATCAGACCCAGGTCTCTTGCATTGCAAGCAGATTCTTTACCATCTGAGTCACAGGAAAGATGGGCTGACTAATTCCCTTTCAAAATCTGTTTGTTTGCTGAACGTTCAATGCTTAGTGCCTCTGAATGTACTTGTGCTTAGAGCCTTCAAGAAGGCAAAATGAGGTCGTATAGGTGGGCTGTTATCAATGTGACTGTGTCTGGAGATAGGGCTTTCAAAGGGATGATGAAGTTTAACCGAGCTCATTAGTGGGGAGCCCTAATCCAATAGGACTGGTGTCCCTGTAAAGAGAAGGAGAGACACCAGGGTGTGCATGTGCAGAGAAAAGGTGAAGTAAGGACACAGCAAGAAGTCGGTCACCTGCCAGCCAAGGACGGAGGCTGCCAGAGACACTGAATCTCCCTCTACCTTGATCTTGGACTTGCAGCCTCCAGCACTGTGTGAAAACCAGTTTCTGTTGTTTAAGCCATGATTCTGTGGTATCTTATTATGGCAGCCCTAGTAAACTAGTACAGATTTTATTCACGTATGTTTTTGCTGATTGTTGTTCAGTTCCTTAGCTGTGTCCGAATCTTTTGTGACCCCATGGACTGTAGCCTCCCAGACTCCTCTATGAGATTTTTTTCAAGAAAGAATACTGGAGTAGGTTGCCATTTCCTTCTCCAGGGACCTTTCTGACCCAGGGATTGAACTCACATCTCCTGCATTGCAGGCAAATTTTTTTTTTTTATTTTTTTTACCACTGAGTAGTGAGATCCAACCAAGATGACTTAAAGAAACTGTCTCTTTGGCACCAGATTTCCAGGAAATCTTGTTCCTACCTTGATTACTACTGCTAAATTTTGAAGATCCATGGGTTCAAAATAACCCAGAATCAAGGGGAAAGCGAAACAATTGAGAGCTGCTGAAATTACAAATAACACTATAACATATTATTGACATAAGTATAATTGGCAAAAGGAGAAGGGGGCAGTAGAGGATGAGATGGTTAGATAGCATCACTGACTCAATGGACATGAATTTGAACAAACTCCAGAAGATAGTGGAGGACAGAGGAGCCTGTTGTGCTACAGTACACGGGGTCGCAAAGAGCCAGACCCAACTTAGAGACTGATCAATAGCAACAACAAATAACCAGCACATTTAAATGAACCCTTTATTTCATTAAGATGAGTTACCAAGCACGTGAAGATAATGTACCATAAAGCCATGTTTAGCTGAGGATGCTTAGCAAATCTATTATTACCAATTTACGATGTTTCTCTCAGAACTTCACTTTCCCACCCCCTGCAATGACAACTTCATATTTCAAGTCTCTCCTCACACTTGGCATCTAGCCCCACTTACCTCTTTATCTAATGACCATGTCATCGCTAAATCTACACATGTGAAGGCGTCTTGACTTATCTCTCCTTTCCTCCTGAATCCACAGTCACCACACCTGCTCTGGATCCCTTCCATTTTCATCACCCCAAAGGCTTTCTTACTTCAGGAATATATTCCCTTTTCTGTATATTCAGTTTCTTTCTCTCTGTCATATCATTGCAATCACACCAGCCCCTTCATTAACACTGAATCCCCATCAGTTTCCATTCCATTAATCTCTATTATGTAAATGCTCATAAATGTCTACACATTTTCACTCCTAGTCACCATCTTTTTTTTTTTAAACTTTTTAGTCAGTATTGGAGTATAGCCTATTAATAATGTTGTGAAAGTTTCAGGTGCACACGGGAGTGACTCAGCCGTACATACACATGTATCCATTCTCCCCTTCCCATCCAGGCTGCCACATAACATTGAGCAGGGCTCCCTCTGCCATACAGTAGGTCCTTGATGGTTATCCATTCTAAATATAGCAGTGTGTACATGTCCATCCAAACTTTCTCACTCTCCCTCCCCTGCATTCTTCCCCTGGCAACCATAAATTCATTCTCTAAGTTTGTGAGTCTCTTTCTGCTTTATAAGTTCATTTGTATCATTTCTTTTTAGATTCTGTATATAAGGGATATTTCTCTTTCTCTGTCTGACTTCACTCAGTATGACAATCTCTGGGTCCATCCATGTTGCTACAAATGGCATTATTTCATTTTTAAAATCACTAATATTCCATTGTATATATGTACCACATCTTCCTCATCCATTCCTCTATGAATGGACATTTAAGTTGTTTCTATGTCTTGACTATTGTAATCCACATCTTTTTTTCCAATCCTTTAACACCCACCAGTCTTGCTGCTTTTTATATGTAGAAATTTTTTCAGTTACTAGATACTTCCACATTTCAAAATCCTCAAAGTTCATATTCTGCATAATCTATCAGTAAGTCTCATCGAAGTTGATTTCTCCCAACTTTGAGACCATCTCTTTGGTTTCCACTTACTTCACTGCATATCCTTTCTGTCTCCTTTCCTTATCTCCTCCTATCATTATTGGGCTTTTGTACAACTCAATACAGGACGCCTTTACCCTCTACTCTCTCCCTAGATAATGTCATTCATTATCAAGGCTTTAGCTGCCATTTGTATTTTGACAGATATGAAAGTATCTTCATTGAAGGCATCTCCTTGATGCCGATTATGTTCACATAGATATCTCATATTAATTTTAATTTCACATTTCACCTTTGCTTAAACATTTCATAAATACCTTTCCTTTCCCCTGGTTCCTCTTTCAGTCTAGTAAATAATCCACCCAGTTAATCAAACTAGAATCTTGGGAAATACCTCAAGCCATGATTATGTAATTGGAGTTTCTGCTGAGGCTTTATTTTATATACTTTTAATTAAAACTATGTTTAGAACAATTTCCAAGCATTGAGTCACAACTTCATATTAAATATAGAATAAAAGGACAAAATCATACACTTTAATGACCTTTGCCATTGACACCTTTGTGCCTCCTCTCTCTTTCCTCTGTCTCTCTTTGGTCCAGATCTGCATCCAGGAAAATAAATTAATACTGCATCCTTACAGAACCTTTTGGTAGAAGTAACCAGTTCACAAGCCGGGCTGTGGGCTTACCCACACTGCCTTATTAAAAATATATCACTAATCAAAAGTGTTATACTCTTCTGTTAGGTTTGGGAACAGTAAGGTTTCCCTTTTTTTTTTTTTTAATGTTTTTCAGTGATAAAGCACTGTAAGAAATGAACCTGTACCAATAAGTGGTATGGTAGGCAAGTCCAAAGTTGAACCATTGGTTTTTTCATGCTGTTTCCACAAAATCTGTTCATTACCCCACTGGGATGAGTCACGTATTGTTCATTGTGGATAATGGAATTCATCTCAGGCATTTATCAGTGTTGTTGACTGTCCTGAGCACCTGTCCTGTTTGATGCTAGATGAAATGTTGCCTCTGAATTATTTTGAAGACCTTGGCTATCTACTTAGACCAGGAAAATTAGAGCATTTCAGCTGTGTGAGACCTTAGCAAATGTTTTGACGTAATACATGAGACTTCAGTTTTGGCATGGTATTATTTTTTTTTAGTTATTTAGAGCGTAAAATAATAAATATTACCGGTGATGATAGTCTTGGTTTTTAATTTCTCTTTAAATAGTAATGAAGAAATCTGTAACCTTTTCTCTAATGTTTTATGTCAAACATTTATTAATGTTTCAGTGCTTATGTCTTGCATACAAAGTATAAATGCTTTCCTTCTTCTTCTAGCCAATATCTGAAGAACTTTTGATTATAAAAATGTTAAAAATCAAGATTATTGTCATAAGCAATGTGTGACTTCAGTTTTTAATCAATTGAAATCTAGAATCCAATTCTAGAATTGTAGCAAGCATTTCAGCTTGGTAATCATTTGTTGAACACTTCCTATGTGGCTGGCACTGACACAAGTAACTCGACAAGGTCAGCATTAATGGCATGAAGGATGAGGATGCAGTCCACCTGCTGGCTCACTTGGCAGGCATTGCTAATTTTTAACTATAATCTTTCAAAATGAATTCAGAGGCTGTCTTCTTTGCAGTCAGTTTCAATATAGGTCACTTTCATGCCGGGCACATCATATTTACAATTTCAGTTTTAGCAGGGTCAAGATTTGTGCAGGATCTGAGATTTTTCTCCTACTTGCAAGCTAATAGATTATCTTGTTACCTTTTCATGGAAGCTAGCAAGAGACATGAAAGTCCCAGGTCAGAGACAAAGGACTTTATTACTAAAGGTACACCATGCAGCATGAGCATCAGTATTTTTTTTTTTTTTTAGAATCAGTATATTTTATGCTCATTTCCTCAGACCCAATCCTCATAAGAAAAAAGGGCAGATGATACTTGCACAGTAGTTGTGTTAGAACTCTAAGCCTAGGGGATACATGGGAAATAAGCCTGCTTACCCTTTGTGTCAGGGGGAGAAATTATTTCTGTTTTCCAGGGCTTTGCTACACAAAGATCTTTGAAAAGGTAGACTTTAACAAAGGGTAGTCTGTGCCTTTACTTGTAAGACATGTAGAAACACAGAAGACCCATGGAAAATTGTCTCCCAACAAACAGAATGTTTTGTCTCTCAAAGTATAAATGATAAACTCAGGATCTCATCCTCTTCAAGCTATTCTATATCACATGTTCTTCTCCAGAAGACAGAAAGATAATTAAAATGTACTTTAATAGTTGAATCAAGGCACTCTGTATACGAAAGCAATCTAAGCAACCAATTTAATATGGAGCAATCAAAGTTAATAATCTTTAGTTTTCATCTGGCACACAGGTACTGTACCTGAATTGGGGCCAGGTATCTTTTTAGTACTAAAATTAATGAGCATAAAGTCCTTTTGAACAGTTTTGATTGTTCTTCTTTTTGACTGGTCCTGCTATGAAATGTAGATCTCAGTCTTACTCTCTTGAAAGATTTGTCAAATTAGTATCTTTTTTGTTAGTTTATTACAGACTTTTCCCAATATATACAAAAATACAGAAAAGAGTATAATGAACCATATGTATACATCATTCAATTTAATAAATTTGTCAACTCATGGCCAATCTTGTTTTCTTTCTCTGTCTCACTTTATTATTTTAAAGAGATCTCAGACATAACATCATTTTATTTGGTTTATGTCTTAAAGGGAGCTATTTTGGTTGCTCTTTTTGCCCATTGCATTGTGATAAGTTGATTCTGACATCTTTGCATATTTGCAAACCTGTCTGCACAATTGTTTATTTGAATCTTGTTTGGGGGCTAGATATATAGGTATGTTATACCGTATTTTTGCCATATTTTTATTCTTTAACTGCACTCTCTTTACTCATGAGGATGGGAGTCCCAATATGATCAAATCTGGACACTGAAGGAAGAGGACCTAAAGCTTGAGTTTTTCCTTTTGATAAAGACAAAGCCTAGTTTTGGATAATTTCTTTATAACCCAGCAAAGATGTTGGTGTGCCTTTCTCTCATGAGATATACGGCCGTGAAATTCCTTCAGACCTGCTAGGATGACTGGTACCTCTGGAAATTCCAATAACCTTCCTTAATTAATCAGTTCATCCAAGCCATGAATCAATCTTTACGTTTCCGTCTGAGCCTTTTCCTGTTTATCCACAGCTTTAGGAATGGGTTGCCAGAAGATGAAAGTAGAGCTCAGGCTTCAGAACAGAGCTGGCCTCATATTCTACAGAGGCTCTGGTCTGTATGTTGTGATAAAAAGAGATGCTAGTAGAACTTCTGACTTGGTACAATTCTTTACGATAATCTCTCAGAAGTACAAAGCAAGGCTTCCTTTCAACTTTAGAGCAGTCTCCTGGGAGATGGTGACTTGTCTGTTAAAATTTAAGTGCTAATTCTTGCAGTGAAGACACAGACATAGAGAACAGATTTATAGACACGGGGTGGTGGGGAGGAAGGAAACGGTGGGATGTATGGAGAGAGTAACATGAAACATATATTACCATATGTAAAATAGATAGCTGATGGGAATTTGTTGTGTGACTCACGGAATTCAAACCAGGGCTCGGTAACCACCTCGAGGAGTGGGACGGGGAGGGAGGTGGAGGGGAGTTTCAGGAGGGAGGGGACATAGGTCTGCCTACGGCTGATTCATGCTGATGTTTGGCAGAAACCAACACAATACTGTAAAGTAATTATCTTTCAATTAAAAAAAAATTTTTAGAAAAGAATGAAAGTGGGGACATCAGAGATAGTTAAATGATAATAAAACAACATCATGAAAAAAAATTAGGTGCCGTTTTTTTACATAGGATTATTTTAAATTTGTGGTTTAAATGTTATTATCCTATAGCCCCCATAATGCATGAGCCAACTTTATGGTGGTTAAGTGGGACAGGACATGGTGATGCAAAAAGGAAGCAATCTTCCTTTAAGGGATGAGGCAGTTGATTGTATCCATCATGATAAACTTAATAAATCTACTGTATAGAAAAAAAAAATTCTCACAGATTGGTATTGCTAAATAAGAGGAAAGAACCAAGGAAGCTGGAAAAGTGAAAAATAGAGTGTGTGGCAAGGGGTTGGGAGTTCAGGACTCAGGTCTGGAGTGGTGACAGTTTAATGGCATCTGCCTTAAGGAATCAGATAATTTTTAGGGATGGAAGAAAATCATTGCCACTGCAACCTTGTACAAAGGCACTGGCATGTAGCTATAAGGGGACTGAAAACAAAATGAAAGAACATTGGTGAACTTGCTTTGTTCAGTGTTCATTTATTCCTATTGCTTTTTGGTTGGGTTTTTAAAGCAGTTCTTTTTGGAGAGTGCAAATTTTTTTCTTGTGAAGTACACCAGCAACTTTTACAGTGTATCTAGTCAGTAAGGAAATTTTTTTCCTTTGGTTTTCAACACATTTTCACATGCACTACTGTAGAACTTTTAGGAAGAAAATCCAAGATTATTTCATATGTGCAGTACAGTGACACTTATAGATAACTTAATTTCCTCTTTTTGGTATCAATGTAGGTAAGCATTTTAAGAAAATGACTCTATGTTCATGCTGATGTCTTTGATAATATGTGATCTGTGGCAATCTTGTTGTGAATCTATCATGTGTTATATTTAATTTTTTTCTTAGTTCTCCGCCACACAAAATATTCTATAAACATTTTTCATAAAAAAATCAACAATTACCAGTTAATAATTTTGCATGTGACAACTTTATCTTTTATTCCTCTTCACAGGAAAACACAACACGATCTTTAAATAGAAAAGATCCCTTTTCAGAGAGCACCAGCCGTGTTTCTCCAATAGCTTCTAATAATACTAAGTAGGGGAGAACAGTGCACTGAATCACAGTCTCACAGTGTTATACAATCGCTTAAGGTCAGTTACATAAGGAAATAGACAAATAAGGGAAAAGCAAACTTCTGCATTTGTGAAAGAAAAAAAAAAAAAAAACAACAACCAAGGTACACAGAATGGAAATGGCAATCGGTTCGGAGTTGGCTGCATCCAGGATCTTATTCATCACTCATCAGCTTTTCAGGTTGCTTGTTGCAGTAAGGTTTTTTAGGTTATTTATACCTTTCAATTGCAGAGGGAATGTGAGGAGAAATTTCCAGTAATTAAACACAATCTTATTGATTTCTTAAGACCTTTTTCCTCAGGCATTTACTAGGTCTCAAGATCTTGAGATAACTGACTTCCAAGGACTGGGAGCAGAAAGCCCAGACTTGAAAGGGTCAGCTTTGATAATCTCCTCTCCCCCAACATTACAGAAGGAGGGAACTGGTGGGGCAGGGTACTTGAAGTTAGAAAGAATGGGCTGGGGCCCTAGCCTGCTCTGATTCATCCTGTGATTTTTGACAAATCACTTGTGTTCTCTCAACCTCAGGTTCTGCTCGTTTACAACATGTGAACAGTATCACATGCTCAAATCAAAGGGTTGTGGGGAAGGTAAAATGAGATAACCCATGTGAAAATGCTTTATAACCTCTAGGGTGCATACAGATAGGATATGTTTTGTTCTAAAATTTGTAGTTTTGTTCTAATGAGGCACGCAAGTAAAGGCTTCCCTGGAGAAAGACAGTTGGGATGGTCATGGATTTTAACATAATCTTTTAAGTCCTGCCCTTGAATGTGATCTTCTCACTTGCTAAACGGATTAAGGGATACGCTTACAGGGATGTATTTTTTTCAACAAATTGTATACAGTTTTCAAAAGACCTTAGCAATTTACTCTCTGTTCCAGCTCTTCAACAACCTGAAAGAAAAAAACCCTTTGTTCTCCAAGCCAAACATAGGCTATGTCACAGACCTCCAGTTGGCCCTCAATATCTATGGGTTCTGCATCTGTGGGTTCAACTCACTGTGGATCCAAACTAATTTTTAAATATCACAGAAAGTTCCAAAAAGCAAAACTTGAATATGCCACACTCCAGCAACTATTTACTTAGCATTTGTGTTGTATTTACAACTATTTACATAGCTTTTGCATTGTATTAGGGATTATGAGTAATCTAGAAATGATTTCAAGTAAACAGGAGGATATATGTAGGTTATATGTCAATATTATGCCTTAAATTTTTTTTTTTTAAATGTGGACCATTCTTTAAAAATCTCTAATGAATTTGTTGTAACATTGCTTTTGTTGTTTATGTTTTGGTTTTTTGGCTTGAGGCATGTGGTATCTTAGCTCCATGACCAAGGATCAAACACACATCCCTTGTATTAGAAGGTAAAGTCTTAAGCCTGGACTGCAGAGGAAATCCCAATACTTTGCCTTTTTCTATAATGGACTTAAGCACCTCTGGATTTCAGTATCTGCAGGTTGTCCTGGAATCGCCCCCACCCTTTCCCCCACCCACAGTGGAACTTCTGTACTCCTGTTTCATCAAATTATCAGAAATACTCACACAATCCAATTGTGCACACAATCCAGTGGCATCTGGAGGAAACACATAAAGGGCTCTTTGGGGTAGTAATTAATCTTGTCCTGGTTGTGTTAAAGTCATGCATTTGGTTTAAAATTCAAGAGAATATAGGGGGTGGTGGAGAAACCAAAAGATTCAGAGATTCCTATAATTATTTATTAATCTTTCTTTTACCCAGAGATGTGTGGATCCAATAGAGCCTGAAAAGCAAGGCCACTCTATAAGGCATCGTGGTCTATTTCCATCTTCAGAGAGGTGAGAGGGAAGCTTTAAGAGGTAAAGTGGCGTATTTCTTCATTGGACAGGTTAGTGAAGACTTGACCTCTTATCCATTGTTTCCCCATCTATTTGCCATGAAGTGATGGGACCAGATGCCATGATCTTTGTTTTCTGAATGTTGAGTTTTAAGCCAACTTTTTCACTCTCCTCTTTTGCTTTCATCAAGAGGCTCTTTAGTTCCTCTTCACTTTCTGCCATAAGGGTGGTGTCATCTGCCTATCTGAGATTATTGATATTTCTCCCGGCAATCTTAATTCCAGCTTGTGCTTCATCCAGCCTAGCATTTCTCATGATGTACTCTGCATATAAGTTAAATAAGCAGAGTGACAATATACAACCTTGATGTACTCCTTTCCCAATTTGGAACCAGCCTGTTGTTCCATGTCCAGTTCTAACCATTGCTTCTTGACCTTCGTACAGATTTCTCAGGAGGCAGGTCAGGTGGTCTGGTATTCCCATCTCATGAAGAATTTTCCAGTTTGTTGTGATCCACACAGTCAAAAGCTTTGGCATAGTCAATGAAGCAGAAGTAGATGTTATTCTGGAACTCTCTTGCTTTTTTGCTGATCTAGTGGATGTTGGCAATTTGATCTCTGGTTCCTCTGCCTTTTCTAAATCCAGCTTGAACATCTGGAATTTCATGGTTCAGGTCCTCCTGAAGCCTGGCTTGAAGAATTTTGAGCATTACCTTGCTAGTGTGTGAGATGAGTGCAATTGTGCCATAGTTTGAGCATTCTATGGTATTGCCTTTCTTTGGGATTGGAATGAAAACTGACATTTTCAGGTCCTATGGCCACTGCTGAGTTTTCCAAATTTGCTGGCATATTGACTTCAGCACTTTCACAGCTTCATCTTTTAGGATTTGAAATGGCTCAACTGGAATTCCATCACCTCCACTAGCTTTGTTTGTAATGATGCTTCCTAAGGCCCACTTGACTTCTCATTCCGGGATATCTGGCTCTTGATGAGTGATCACACCATCGTGGTTATCTGGGTAATAAAGATCTTTTTTGTATAGTTCTTCTGTGTATTCTTGCCACCTCTTCTTAATATCTTCTGCTTCTGTTAGGTTCATGGCATTTCTGTCCTTTATTGTGCCCGTCTTTGCATGAAATGTTCCCTTGGTATCTCTAATTTTCTTGAAGAGATCTCTGGTCTTTCCCATTCTATTGTTGTCCTCTATTTCTTTGCATTGATCACCGAGGAAGGCTTTCTTAACTCTCCTTGCTATTCTTTGGAACTCTGCATTCAAATGGGTATATCTTTCCTTTTCTCCTTTGCCTTTTGCATCTCTTCTTTTCTCAGCTATTTTCCAGTAGTCATGTATGGATGTGAGAGTTGGACTATAAAGAAAGCTGAGCACCGAAGAATTGATGCTTTTGAACTGTGGTGTTGAAGAAGACTCTTGAGAGTCCCTTGGGCTGCAAGGAGATCCAACCAGTCCATCCTAAAGGAAATCAGTCCTGAATATTCATTGGAAGTCCTGATGCTGAAGCTGAAGCTCCAATACTTTGGATACCTGATGCGAAGAACTGACTCATTTGAAAAGACCCTGTTGCGGGGAAAGATTGAAGGCAGGAGGAGAAGGGGAAAGCAGAGGATGAGATGGTTGGATGGCATCGCCGACTCAATGGACATGAGTTTGAGTAAGCTCTGGGAGTTGGTGATGGACAGGGAAGCCTGGCATGCTGCAGTCCATGGGGTCACAAAAAGTCAGACCTGACTGAGTGACTAAACTGACTAACTGACCTCTTATCTAAACTTGTATCTGGCAAATCTGAAATGGAAAGGTTTTATTTCCATTATAGCAAATTATTAGCAAATTATATTTAGCAAATATTATATATTTGCTATATATATTATATATATAGCAAATTATATAGCAAAAAATGCTATAATTTGAGGCATGATACAAACAAGATCCCCCACTTGGTAACAAGCAGCTAAGGATTCATGTAGGAAGCATTTGGCCTGAATTATGCTAATAGCGACAACAGTCCTCTCACTTTGCATGTATAAACAGACACTGCTTGAGTCTAATCAAGACATCAGAACCACATTGCCAAGCATATGGCCTTTCAGGTACTGGACCAACATCCCATTAAGTCTTTGAGGGTTCACAGGATGGAGTCATTCTTGACTTGGTTTACTTTCATCCTTAACTCTCTGTGAAAAATAATTCTAGGAAAGCAAATAAATGGAAGGCTGGCTTTTGATATCAGTCTGTATTCTAATTCTAGTTGCAAATTTGTATCATGGTTTCACATTACAGAGTTAAATGATTTTCTCCTTTTGTCAGGTCGAAATATTAATACTGGCATTTCCTGGCATGGCACATAAGTAATCTAATGAACACAATTAATACAGGCACAGGGACAGCACCGCCACATCTCTGCTTCCACCAAAAGCTGCATTTCCCAATGACTAAACCATGATTAGCCTATCACTAAATGAATGTGTTCCAGCTAGTACAGATCTCAGCAAATGTAAAGGCCACAGCACATCCAACTACACATACATGTGTTAGGAAAGTGTCACTGTCTTTGGGGACGGGGGTGAGAACCAGCTGTCAGCTGTGTCACCATCTCTGGCTTCTGCTGGGACAGCTGAATGGACATGTTTAGCATCCTGGCCTGGGGGCATCAGTGAGGAAAAGCAAAAGAGGCAGGACTTTAGGGACAGAATGGTTTGGGTTTGAATCTTGACTTTCTTATTTACTGTACATGATACAACTCCACTGGGCCTCCTTTTAGTCTGTGAAATAGAAATACAATACTTCCATGAGATGAAAGTGAGTCTGAAAGGTAAAGTGCCTAGGAACATGTATGACCCAGAAATGACACTCAGTATTTTGTGGGAAGGGGGATCCCTTCCAGGGCCTGGAAAGGGGTTCCTGTCTAACACTTGGAAATGAATGGTCTGAGGAGGCACGTGCTGACAAAGTAAGAGACTTTATTGGGAAAGGGTGCCTGGGTGGAGAGCAGTAGGGTAAAGGAACCCAGGAGGACCACTCTGCCAGGAGGCTCACAGTCTCAGATTTTTATGGTGATGGGATTAGTTTCTGGATTGTCTCTGGCCAATCGTTCTGATTCAGGATCATTTCTGGTGACATACGCATCACTTAACCAAGATGGATTCCAGCGAGGAGGATTCTGGGAGGTGGGAAGACATATGGCATCTCCTTTTAACCTTTCCTGAACTCTTCCGGTTGGTGGTGGCTTGTTAGTTTTGTGTTCCTTACCAGGACCTCCTGTCATAAAATAATTCACACAAATGGCTACTGTGGTGCCTGGCCAGTGTGGGCAGTTTCAGTCAGTTGTTTCCCCTAATGACTGTACAGGGCTTCCCTTCTCTTTGAACATGTCACTAGAGGAAGAGGAATGGGAGTACCTGAGGTAGCTGAAGGTTAGTCTATCCCCTGAGGTATCATAGACTCCTCTCTTTGTCACAGGAGAGTGGACCCTGGGATCTGAGTTTGAGCCATCCCTGTGGGTCCACACCAGTCCTCTCCCTCCATTTTCCATTCCAACTGAAAACTCACTATCGGGTAACATCAGGGCCTATAACATCAGGAATCCCAGGAGCCCCTATAAATGCAGGTGCATTGTTCACCATCCTTTGTTGGCCAGGGAAAAATCCTTCATTAGTTCTTTTCAAAAAACTTGGCCTGAAAGAGAACTCAAGGGAATTTTCAGGAAGGGGCGATTGATATTTGAGTTTGGCAGCATCTTGCTTCTCTTCATAATTCCCTTTCCAGCACAACTTATGCTATTTTTTGGCATTGTAAAGTCACCCCACTGCTGCAAACTAACTTTAAATGCTTCAAAAGCAACCCGCTCTCCTCCTAATGTCCCCCAAGCACCTTCAATTTATTCTGATCTCAGGTAGATTTTAATAGGAAAGCAAACTGATTATACTAAGTCACGATTCAACTCAGCCAATGTTTATTGTCATTTGTCCTTGGGACTGTGTTTGGTTCTAGGGATAGAACAATGAACAAAATATGGCCCCTGCCTTCAAGTAGGGCACAATCTAGGGATCAGAGCTCCATGTGGAAAGAACCAACATAATTGCAGGAGCTGTTAATAAGTACCACCATAAAGGAGGTAGATGCCAGAGACCATGCCAAGAGCCTTCCAACGTGTTACCTTATTTAATCCTCACAGTGTCCATGAGAGAGAGGTTTAACACCTCCACATTTATGGATTAAGAAATACCCAGACAAAGATTTTGAGTAAAATAACATATCTTAATGGCACAGCAGAGAAAGGAGTGATTTGCTTTGCCTGGGGGAATAGGAAAAGTTTCTCAGAAAAAGTGGCATTTGACATTAACTGAGGATTAGAATGAGACATCTGGCTGTGAGTGAGACATTCAATGAAGAAGGGTTCAGCACTGAAAGATCTAAGTGGGTTGCCTCCCTCCTTAAAAAAAAAAAAAAAACACACAACAAAACACTCAGAAATGCCCAAACAGAATGAGACTAACCACATGGGGAGATGTCTTCAAATCAAGTAATCCTGACTCAGTTGCCCTTGAGATTTACTGTTACTAGAATATTTGTCATCTTATCTTTACTACCAGCTATGGCCAGAGAGTGGACATGGACCACTGCACAGGGGATCAACTTGCAGAACTTAAGCAAATATTGCTGGAGGGTGAATATAAAGCAGGGAGTTGAAGAGATGAAGAGTGTGGTAAGTGACCAAGCGCTGATTTTCCAGTCCTACTGTAGATTCTTCATTACCTGCCGGGCCTGCCTGGTCTCGACCAGTGCCCCTGTCTTGCAGTTTCTGAGGGAAAGGAGGAGCCTAATTTCAATAGGCAGCAATTAGCAAACATAAATTGTCTAGTTGCATAGACCACACTCCCTCTAATGTCTTCTAGTCCTTTTCTATTAGTTTACCCCATCTCTTCAAAACCTCTGGCCTGTTATTTCAGTGGAGTTGAATGAACTCTCTCTCTTTTATGGTAATAGTTTTGAATTGTCTTCTTTGCCTGCTTAACTCTGTCTAGTGCAAATTTTCTTTGATAACACTCACACATGAGCCAACCTGAAATTCCAGGTAAAACAACCATCATGTAAACTTTACAAGCAATGCATACTCCATTTAGGAAACTAAATTGCAGTGTGATTGGGCTCCTGGTGGAGTATAAGAATGAGTTTCCTTTGTATAGTTTCTTTTTTTTTGGGAGGGGGGTAGCATTGAAATTGTGAGCTTTGGAGCCATGAAGTAATGTTATTTACTTCAGAAACCACACTGTTAGCTTCTGAGGTAAACAATATTTACTCAGTCATTAGACTGAAAATGCAATTGATGCCTTTCAATTCTGTAATCACCTATAAACAAAGCAAAGAATACTTAACTGTGGTTATATAATAATGTTTTCAACCTCGATAATGTGAAGTGTGGAGGTGGGAAAAGGGAAGGAGGCAAGTAAGGATGAGGGTGGTGGTATGAATATAGCTGATGGAAAAAACAAAAGTAAACACATTTTCAGTTCAGTTCTTGTTGCGCAGTCATGTCCGACTCTTTGTGACCCCATGGATGCACACCAGGCCTCCCTATCCATCAAAAACTAAAAAAAAAAAAAAAAAATCTAATAATATTGAATTATATTGGGGAATGGGAAGAGGATATAAATTTTAAGCATACTAAATACAGTTATAGAGTAACTGATAATTTTTAAAGTTAATAAAGTGAAAAGTGAAGTCTCTCAGTCGTGTCCGGCTCTTTGGGACCCCAAGGACTGTAGCCCATCAGGCTCCTCCGTCCATGGAATTTTCCAGGCTAGAGTACTGGAGTGGATTGCCACTTCCTTCTTCAGGGGATCTTCCTGACCCAGGAATTGAACCTGGGTCTCCTGCATTGCAGGCAGACGCTTTACTATCTGAGCCACCAGGGAAGCTAATATATAACTTTGGTCTTTAAAATGTAAGTATGGTATTTGAAAACAGAGAGAAGAACTAAAATCAGGAATTAGATTATTGCCTCTGAAAAGGATTTTATGGGTGAAGATTTTAGTGTAATGGAAGAGCTTTGTTTTATTATGAACATTTTTGTGCTATTTAAAATTTTTAACCATGCCATTTATTATTTTGATAAAATACTACATATGTATATTCATTCTCCAGATTTTCTCTTTGTCTGCCTTATGCTAGGTCTTTTCTTTCATGAAACTCTTGCCCCAAGGCAGCCTCCGAATCTCCCGGGTCCTGTTCCTCTTTGAACACTCAAAGTCCTTACGTCTCTCTCCTATTCTTGGTGAAGTTAGTCCTTTCTTTCTTTTTTATTTTTTTATTAGTTGGAGGCTAATTACTTTACAATATTGTAGTGGGTTTTGTCATACATTGACATGAATCAGCCATGGATTTACATGTGTTCCCCATCCTGATCCCCCCTCCCACCTCCCTCTCCGCCTGATCTCTCTGGGTCTTCCCAGTGCACCAGGTCCGAGCACTTGTCTCATGTATCCAACCTGGGCTGGTGGCAAGGATATACAATGGAAAAAAGACAACCTCTTTAACAAGTGGTGTTGGGAAAACTGGTCAACCACTTGTAAAAGAATGAAACTAGAACACTTTCTAACACCATACACAAAAATAAACTCAAAATGGATTAAAGATCTAAATGTAAGACCAGAAACTATAAAACTCCTAGAGGAGAACATAGGCAAAACACTCTCTGACATAAATCACAGCAGGATCCTCTATGACCCACATCCCAGAATATTAGTCCTTTCTTTTCCCCACAAGTGCCTCCCATTCAGCAAACAAAGAACCCATCTGGTACCAGAATCCACCCTTCCTGGAGGGCAGCAGGGATTATCAATAACGAAGGCAACAAAAGATGCCAAAACTAAAATTTCTTGTCACAATTTTTTCTTTTTAACAATCATAACTTGAAAGCCTCATTGTCATGATAATCCTTGGAGCATTTGAAGATTGCTAATCGGCTAATCGGCTGCCCTGTTCACCTCAGTTATCTTTTTTCCCTGAAATCCTCTTTTCTTTAAGCTAAATGGTCGTCAGGTTTTTGACTCTTTTGTCACAGGCTTCTTTAAACTGTCATATTCTGGAAACTTCTGTGTTTTCTTTTGGACAAGTGTCTGTTGATCTCCTGTTTAATGGTTGGCTTCCAGGATGGAACGGAACACTCTCAATATCACACAGAAATACATGGGAGAGGATGGGCCAACCCTTTCTTGGATTCAAGGAATTCTTGGGTGGTTTTCCAACTATAAAATTAAATGCCCATTTTTATGTGGCTAAAGCAGTTATACTGTGCTAATTCCAGTTGTCTGGAGTGGATGCTTATTGGGGAGTGAGTCTTGTGTGATTCCTACAAAATATTATTTTTTTGGAGCAGGGGCAATGCACATTTGCTGATATAAAGGATGATATTCTTAAGAGAAGCAATGGGAGGTATAATTTTATAGAATGGAATCACTTTCGAGCCCCCTTCTTGTGTTAGTTTATTGCCTGATAATAATTATATCTTTATTTACTTCCTGAAATCCACTGACTCTAACCAACAGTTGCAAGGGTGTACTCCATTTAAGGGCTATCTGTTAGTTGGCAATGGGGAAGCTGGTAGGTGCTAAGGCATCATGGATTTAGAGGGAGAATGGGATTCACTCTAAGCTAATAAAGGGTGACTGGGTGGTTATTCTTGGTTGTCGATCTCCAATTATTGGCTTGGCACTACTTAGAAGGAGGGCAGAAGAATGAAACGAAATGAAGTATGTCAAAGGTGGATGGTCTAGGGATTTCCCTGGCAGCCCAGTGGCTGAGACTCCTTTGTCAGATTACATACTATGAAGGAAATCATATTTTCTAAAAAAACGTAACATTAAATTGGTATCATCAACTTTAATCAGAATGTTTCTAGGAATTGTTAATATTTCTGTTAAAAATCTTAAGAGTTGTGATCTTAGAATATTAAAAATATAAAAATTATTGAGCCATTTATGAAAATAATATTAGCTAACACTAGTTAAGCACACACTATGTGCCAGAAACTGCTTTTTTAAATGTATTCACTTTTAAAACAGTTTTATTGGAGTATAGTTGATTTAAAATGTGGTGTTAGTTTCAAGTGTACAGCATAGCGATTCAATTATACATATACACATATTGTTTTACAGATTCTTTTCTGATATAGGTTACTGCAGAATATTAAGTAGAGTTCTCTGTGCTATACAATAGGTCCCTGTTGATTATCTATCAATATTTTATATAAAATAGTGTGTGTATGTTAATCCAAAGCTTCTAATTTATACCCCTCCACACTTTTCCCTTTTGGGAAATCTAAATCTGTGAGTCTGTTTCTGCTTTCTAAATTAGTTCATATGTTATTTTAGTTGTGGTTCGGGTACAGATTGGAAAAGAATTTGAAGACATGAGAGAGAATGAGAGGGAAATAAAGTTTATTAGACTGGGAGATGCTGTTAGAACAGCGGGTCAGCTGAAAGGCGAACTGATGTTGAACAAGGGTCCTTAGTCCACTTTTATACCCAGGGTACAAGGAGTGGGATAGAAGTCTTGCAGATCATTTGCTGATTGGATGAGGTGTGTGTATGGGTGGGAAAAGAGTAGGGCATATGGGGTAGGATGGGAGACAGGTTACACTATTTCATTAATGGTTACAACATGGGTGAGGAAAGAATGATAAGGGTCCGGTTTTTCTGTTCCTGCATTCCAAGGCCCTCCTTGGTTTTATCTGCTCTTTTGTCCTTGGGTCACCACAAATTTAAAATAATTATATTCCACATATGAGTGATGTCATATGATATCTGTCCTTCTCTGACTTACTTCACTTACTATGATAACCTCTAGGTCCATTTATGTTGCTGCAAAGGTATTATTTCATTCTTTTTATCACTGAGTAATATTCCATTGTACTTATATACCACATCTTCTGTATTCATTCCTCTGTTGATCAGCTTTTAGGTTGCTTCCATTTTCTTGGCTATTGTAGATAGTGCTGCGGTGAACACTGGGGTGCAAGTATCTTTTTGAGCTGTGGTTCTCTCTGGACATATGCCTGGAGCAGGTCTGCTGGACATATGCCTGGAGCGGGTCTTCTGGATCATACAGTAGTTATATTTTGAGTCTTTTGTGGAACCTCCATTCTGTTCTTTGTAGTGGTTATACCAATTTACAATCCAACCATCTGTGCAGGAGGGTACCAGGAACTGTTTTAAGTCCTCCAGTTATACACAGTCATCACCTCCTTAAAATCACTCTACAAGGTAGAACTATGATTATGTGCATTTTACTGATGAGGAATCCACAGTCTACAGAATCCCAGCATCTTTTCCAAGTCACACCAAAAGTAACTAGAACAGGACTTGACTCCATGGACTCTTTCAGTGCCCAAGTTCTTGGTACTTTCTTTCAAGAAAATGCTGAGGAACTATAGGAAATTGTTAATGAAACATTAAAAGACATTATAAAAGAGATCAAATAGATGATCAGTTGAGATCACAGTCTTTGAAGATGAAGATAGAAAAGAACTCTGAAACCAGATTGGGAATCTGAAGAAAACTCAATACAAAGTAGAAAACCTCAATGCTCTGCTCAGTATGAAAGATCCTAACATAGAAATGTGGGTCACAGTTAAATCACTGCCATCAATAGGTTGCTTTTTCAGGAGATTGCTGATTATGTTTATAATGGAATGTGTAAGATGTATACAAAACTAAAAGGCATTAGTAAAAATTATTAGCTAATACGATCTTCTAGAAGGGTATACAGTATGTTGGGTACAACAAGGTTTTTTTTTTTTCTCCATTATTCACTGAAGAATGTTAGTTCTTCTATTACAAATTCTCCTTTCACCCACACAAATACAATAGCAATGCCTGGAAAGCCCATTAAGGTAAATAGTAAACTGTAAAAACAAGAAACTAAAAGTACTGGTGGTTTGGGGAAAAAATGTTGACATGGATTAAGAAGACCCTGGATACGATAAGGTGAACAGTCACCTGGTCTGCCCATGACTGGAATGCGGGGAAACTCTTTAGTCTCAGGCTAACCAGGATGGCGGTCCTAGCTAGGTCTGCTTTCATGAATTATAAACCTTGCAACAGCAGACAAATCCCTGAGCCTTTCTAATCCCACTCTGCTCATCTATGAAGTGAGTCATCCCACCACCTAATGGGGTTGTGTGGGCAGACGTGCTGCTGGGTGGAAGCAGGGTGCTAGGCACAGTGCAGGGGCCCTAAGTGTGGCGTTCCTTCTGTGTCACTACACTTGTCCATAACACTTAAAAAATTCGTGTGTAAATGCCTACATGTTATTCTCCTCTGTAGTTACCTACCAGTCGAGGCTGACATAGAGTTTGTGATCAGGAAACCACGTTGGATGAACAGATGAGCCAGGGACAAGTTGTCACAGTGTCCACGTCTCTCTCTTCCTCCTCTGGTACCCCTACCCCTCTGCAGCATCTTCCTGTATCATTCTCCACCCCCTCCCCTCCCCCAAAATTCTTAGTTTACCGGTCCACGCCAAATGGGAGATGGGTGAGAGGTTCTTTGGAGACTAAGATGATGAGAGAAATCCTGGATCTGTGGGTCAGAGGTAGGTGGGGGGCAGGGCATCACCCCCGTTTGTCATTGCTGTTGTTGAGTCAGCAAGTCCTGTCTGACTCTCCTGCGACCCCATGGACTATAACCTGCCAGATTCCTTGTCCATGGGATTTGCCAGGCAAGAATACTGGAGTGGATTGCCAGTTCCTGCTCCAGGGTGTCTCTCTGACCCAGGGATGAAACCCACATCTCCTGCATTGGCAGGTGGATTCTTCTCCATTGAGCCACCAGGGAAGTCCCCATCAGAGCTTTTACATGGGGTCTACTTACACTAGCTCTGCTGCTGCTTTTGAGGATGAAATATGCTAAAAGCACATAGTTTTTGGAGACTTTTCAAGTGGTTGGATTATATTACTTGGTAGAGATGAGGATGTCAATGTAAATATTTTACCACTTTACTGCATCTTGTTCCTGATTTTATAAAACTGAGTATTCCTAGTCAATAAGAAAGAAGGTGGCGGGGGAGGCTGATTGATTTGAGGAAGAAAGAAATGATTTATTTTAAGTGACCATTAGAGCTAGGATTTGAATAATGCATTTTAAAATTACAGGGTTGAAGCTATGCACTAACACGTAAAGAGAATGATAGCAGTAATTTCACAAATGTCATGTGAAGGAACCGAAGGAACCAGTGGAGCACAAACACACAGTGACCTGAATGTCTGGCTTGTATTTGTATTTGCAAACCTGAGGATAATATAAATGTCTCTACTGAGGCAGTGTGACCATGCATTTAGTTATCCTTATGGTAGAATACTCATATTTAAAGTTTTAAAGGCCTATATTAATATGTGAGAATTTTGATCAGAGAACTGTGCTTATACACCATGAATATTTGTGCCTACTTCCTAGCTTAATGCTCTCTTTCTTTGGCAGTAGGAGTTTCACTTATGGAAATATCACTATTTGACTTTGTAAATATCTACTGTCAATAATAATAGTTTTAAAAGGACTTAACTATGAAGGAGAGACTTTATATCATGTACTGGGAAATTACATTAAGGAAACACAAGCCATACAGTTTAGATTTTGGAAAACAGACATCACACACACATATAGAGCAGAGTTAAGCAGAAGAAAGCATTCCTTGTTAGGTTCTCAGGGTATCTCTTAGAACTCAGGGGCATCCAAGCAACCAGATTTCAGGAAAGTCTACCTCTGAAATCTGCTCAATCATCTTAGAAAAAGATGCTGTTAGTCGTAAGAGAACAGGTGAGAATGTGGGTATATCAGTGTGGAGCCACCAAAGTTACTAGGAAAATATTAATTCAGATGAACAAATAAACTGTGAATACAAGATTCCTGGGTTTGAATCCATTCTGATTCTTCCTACATGAAGCCCATTTGAAAAAAAAAATTAAAAAAATAAGGAAAATCACTTATTTTGTTATTTCCCCAAATAGATTTTTTCTCTGAAGAACATTTTGCTGAAAATAAAATTTATTACCTACACATGGTTTCCTGCAGCAAGTTTTATCAAATCATAAAGTGAAATTATTATTATTATTTAGCACTGTGGCCTGTTGTAGTAGCAGTGTGTTCACACATTTTAATAAAACAACTCACCCTCAGAGTTTCTCATATCTACATGGCTTCCAATTAAGTGAGGAATTATAGTCAAATAGGAATTTCTAATTGTAGTGGGGATATTAAAGTCATGTATGTAAGTTAGAGATGATGGTGGCTCACACCAGGGTGGTGGCAGTGGATGGTGAGAAGTGGTGGGATTCCAGATAAATTTGGAAGTAGAGTTAATAGATTAGATGGGTGGTGTGTAAGAAAGTAGTCACCAAGAATGATTGCGAGATTTTGGACTTAAATCCTGGAAGTCTGAGTTTCCTTTCACTGAGAAGAAGAAGGCTGCGCTTTGCGGTAGGTGTTTGGTGGCTCTTAGTGGGAAGAGGTCAGAGTTTTAGTTTTAGACATGAAAGTTTGTTAGTTGCTCAGTCATGTCTAACTCTTTGTGATCCCAAGGAGTGTAGCCCACCAGATTTCTCTGTCCACGGCAATCTCCAGGCAAGAATACTGGAGTGGGTGGTCATTTGAAAGTATTAGCAAGTAGTCATACAAAACGTATTCATCACCGTTTAATGCTCCTAAAAAATGCTACTGGAGATAAAATCCATTAAAATGTAGGAAAGGCAAATGTGGAGACCTAATACTGACTAACTGAACAACAGCTACTTAGGGGCTTAAGTGGATGCCATACTAATAAGGAATCAGATATATGTGAGAGTGCTGCAGCTCTGTAGGATAGGTTTTAATTAGAAATTAAAAAAAAAACAAAACACGTATGTTCTCAATGCCTGTCTGCTACTTTACATAAGATGCATTATTTATACTGTCTGTATATTGAAGTGTGATGAAGGAATCTAGTGAGAGAAGTTAGTCATAAGAAGGATGACTGTAGTACGGTTTCTTTACCTTGATACAGAATGTTTCCTAGGGTAAAGTAGACCGGCTTACCTCTCTGTTCAGCTGCAATTAATTACACTGACGATTTTTATTTAATGCTCCTTCTCTCCTGAAAAATCAATATCCATGACCATTAGTCTCCAAGTTGTTTTCATGAGACGTTTTAGAGTCCATTAGCATGCAAATGAAAAGGAGTAATCCCACACTGGATATTTTAAGAATTAAGGGGCTTTTAAAAATTGTTTGCTTTTTTAGTAACAGTCACATTCAAGACACAACTCCAAGTGTTAGCAGCACTTCTATTGGGTATTTTGAGAACTGTTTCCTTTTGGGTGACAGCAGAGAAAACATCAGCTGGGAGGTAGATGAAGAACTGCTGGTCCGGGGAACTTTGCAGGGACAGGCAGGCAGCTGGGGTGGGGGCTGCAGGGCATGGGCATGGAGAAGCTGCGAGGAGGAGGCGAGGCGAGATAGCAGAAAAGGTTCTGGAAGGCCGAAGAGGCAAGCAGAAAAGATGGGAACAAAGGTTGCAGGAAAGCTTCCCACAGTTAGTGGCCATGTTACCGAGAGTGGGGTCTGGCTGCTCACCACTCAAAAATCAATCCTCGAGAGGCAAGGTTGGTGGAAGGGAAAGTTTGCTTTATTTCAGAGGCCAGCAACCAGGGTGGGGGCTGGAGCAGACTGGAGTCCACCGGCCATCCCCTCCATGACAATATCAGTAGGCAGGAGCTTGTGAGTGTGTACGCTCCTGTGTTTGCACTATATATTCTAAAATATTTTTATTGGAGTGTAGTTGATTTGCAATATTGTGTTAGTTTCAGGTGTATAGCAAAGTGACTCAGTTCAACATATATACATATCCACTCTTTTTTAGATTCTTTTCCTTTATAGGCCGTTACAGAGGCAGAAGGAGGGGTCTACATGCAGAAACAGCACAGTCAACCCTGAAGGTCACCTTGAAATTGTTCATGTAGTGGTCTGACCAGCATCATCTTGACTGTTTTAAGTAGAGCTAGTCTTCAGGTCCAGGGTCAGTTTTTCCTCAACTTCCTTGAGGTCAGTTTTCAGAATTGTGACAGCTCTATGCCTAGTCCTAACTTCTTTCACCTGGAGGGGTATCTATGACAGTTGATATGAAACAGCTCGCAGGATATGGCTCAGAATGTTATCCATAGCCCTTGTGGAGGAACTAAAGGTCCTTGACTTTGCTTGATGACTAAACTATTATCCTTTGGTCTTGACTGCTTTCCCTTGCTTCTGCATTTTCTCACTTCCCTGATTAAACTTTTTCCTTGGTTAAAGTTTTTCTTCAAAGAGCAGGTGGAGGACATGGTGAGGAAGGACCACTGGATCGTGCTCCGTTTCAGCCATACACCTTAGTGTGGTTGAGATTTGGTTCGAATCGTTGGCCTACAGATGATGTGAGGGGATTATTGCATGTTTAAGATGAATGAGGCAAATGTTGTTTAAGCACCACTTGGTTGTTAGGCAGAGTCCCAGGGATTAGGAGCTGATACCCTTTGGGCCATCATTTAGCCCAACACAGTGAGTTTGTGAATTTGATTCTCAGAGAGGTATCTTTTTGCAGCGGGCTGACCTCTGAGTTGGAGACAAACAGTGGTTGATTCCTTAGGGACCAAAGACCACCTCGCTGGGCTGAGTGGGTGACAACCTGGTGGCCTTTCTTCCTCCTCAGGCCACACAGCTTTCTGCTTCACTGCATGTCCCCAGTGTTCCTCTGTTCTGAATTTCTATAGGAAGCACTTTCCTTGCAGAACAAATATGCTAGAGCCTAACGAGCAATTGAAGGGAAGCGGAATGCAACGTAATGGCAAGAGATAGTCACGAACAGGCCACAGGGGAAGATAAGCGCCTCATGATGGAAGCCAGGAGAGCATACGTCAAATACATTTAGAACCAACAATAAAAATATGAGTCAGATCTCATGGAAACTGTTGGTTGTTTCGCCTTGATAAGAAGTGTTATCATAGCTGACACCTACTGAGTGCTACTTGCCAGGCACTGTCCTAAGCATTTAAAAGCATTCATTCACCTGATCCTTAGAAAATCTTCTAAATAGATAATGTTGTTTTAATTTTGTATAGGGAAACTACAGAATCCCCTGTGGTGCAGTTGGTAAAGAATCTGTCTGCAGTGGAGGAGATGTGGGTTCGATCTCTAGGTCGGAAAGACTCCTTGGGAGAAGAACTGGCAACCCACTCCAGTATTCTTGCCTGGAAAATTCCATGGATGGAGGAGCCTGGTGGGCTACAGTACATGGGGTCACAAGAGTCAATCACAACTTAGTGACTAAACCACCACCATGGGGAAACTGAGGCACAGAGGAGTCAGTTAACTCACCCAGGATCACTTAGCCTATAAGCAGGATTTGCGATACGAACTGAAGGAATGTAGTCTCAGAGAACCAGTGCCCTTGACCTCAGTGCTACCACCTATCATCTAGTTTTTTTCCCTGTGTACCTTTGTTTTTTTCTTTCCTGCTAAATTACACCTCTTTAGGGCCAAAAGTTTTGCAAACCAGGCGCCAGCAACCAGAGTGGCACGTATGCACAGTGATGTACGTTCTGTGCCATCTGCAGGGCTGATTGATGCTCTCTTTGGTTTTATTTGTCACTGCTGCTGCAAGGAAGCAACCTGAATATCACAAAAGAGAAATCTGGGGCTAATAAGTGAAAGCTTTGCAAACAACAATATCAACATTCCTGCAGCGAGGAACAGCCTCTGTAGCATTTGTGGTGTGTTTTGTCAGCTTTGGTGTATGGCTTCAGGACTTTTGATAAAAGAGGTCCTGTGATGGAAGATGTGGCTTCATATATGGGTCACATTTCACATCAGACTTTCAGAGCATGAATGAATGTTGATAGAGCTAGAAATAAACAATATTGATGCTTTCATCTAAACTTCATCTCCATGTAAAGATTATTTTGAATAAAATTTTTGAAGAATGTAAATCCAGAGAAGCAATTTTTTTCTAAGGTGCATCTGGGTAAGGGTTAGAGGATGCCAGGACAAAAGAAAGAGATGCTAAAAATTGAGATGAGTTAGGTAGTTTGGGCAAATAGAGTTAGGTTTTATTTCCCTGAAAGGTTCAATTGAGTTGCCACCGTAATGAAATGATTCACAGGGATATAGAAATAACGAAAGGAGCATCAGTAAGCCAATCACCCAGATGATCATGGTTCCATAGCTGAAGATGTAGTAAAATGTGAGAAAAATTTTGGTGAATTCTGTCTTTTAAGGACCCAGGACATTCTGAACATGAAATCTTATCTGATAGCTGCGTGAACTGTATTCTCAGAGCAATATCAAATATAACTCTCAATCCCATGGGAGGAATAATAGCAGCATTATAACCAAAGGGAAAATAGGATCTCAATGTGGATAAATGCTATATTCTATTTTACCTGTTTAACCAAAGATAGTATAGGGTTGGGCTTCCCTGCTGACTCAGAGGTAAAGAGCCAGCCTGCCAGTGCAGGAGATACAGGAGATGTGGGTTTGATCCCTCGGTTGGGAAGATTTTCTGGAGAAGGAAATGGCAACCCGCTCCAGAATTCTTGCCTGGAAATCCCCTGGACAGAGGAGCCTGGAGGGCTTTAGTCCATGGGGTTGTAAAGAGTTGGACACAACTTAGCGATGAAACAACAACAAAATATAGCGTTAGCCAAAAATTTTATTCAGATTTTTCCATAAGACGTAATGGAAAAACCCCAGTGAAGGTTTGGCCAACCCCATCGTAGGTCTAGGCAGTTAGACTCATGCCAGTCTCCCAGGTTCTCTGTGCTTGGAGGGACCTCAGATGGTGACTGGGTATATCAGAAGCATTCCTCGCCTCCTCTTCCCTCAGGCTTTTGCCTGAGACATAGTCGAAGGAGCCCTAGCTCCTGAACAGAGATGGAAAACCACCAGCCTCAGGCTAATTCCAAATGCCTTCCCCAGCACTGAGCATCTCCATGATCTGTGTGTCCTATCTCCTACTCATTCTCTTCAACTTCTTACTTCAAAGTTGTTCTACATTTTTTTTTCCTAATTAAACCTTACTTGGGCATCATTTGCCCCCCAACCCCCATTTTTTTTTTCCTCACAACTTTCTCTTTTTATGAGAATGTAGTATGAAGCAAGGTGATATGGTGCAGGCAACTTTCAAGCTGACAGCCTCTCTCAAGGACCTGACTTTAAAACCATGAAGAAGTTTTTGACTCAATCTCTACCTAGGAGACTTGCAACTTTATCAGGCTTTTCTACTTCTAATCCTCAAGGCTTTTGAACCTGATTTTAGACTTGGTAACTATGTTGTCTACATATAACTTTGCTTTAAACTACATTTCCAAATAAAGCAGAAAGTCATGAGAAAAGGGGGACAGATGCCTGAACATACTTGAATTACAAAAAAAGGGGGAACAAATTTTGAGTCTTGAAAAATGAGAGGACTGTTGCTGTTTAGTCGCTAAGTTGTGTCCTGCTCTTTTGCACCTCCATGGACTATAGCCCACCACGCTCCTCTGTTCATGAGATTCTCCAGGCAAGAGTACTGGAGTGGGTAGCCATTTCCTCCTCCAGGGGATCATCTTGACCCAAGGATCAAACATGTATCTCCTGCATTGGCTGCTGCTGCTGCTAAGTCACTTCAGTCGTGTCCGACTCTGTGCGACCCTATAGACAGCAGCCCACCAGGCTCTGCCGTCCCTGGGATTCTCCAGGCAAGAACACTGGAGTGGGCTGCCACTTCCTTCTCCAATGCACGAAAGTGAAAAGTGAAAGTGAAGTCGCTCAGTCGTGTCCGACTCTTCGCGACCCCATGGACTGCAGCCCACCAGGCTCCTCTGCCCATGGGATTTTCCAGGCAAAAGTACTGGAGTGGGTAGCCATTTCCTTCTCCAGGGGATCATCCTGACCCAAGGATCGAACATGTGTCTCCTGCATTGGCAGGCGGGTTCTTTACCAATGAGTCACCAGGGAAGCCTAGAGAAAAACTAGGTGAGGGGAAATACAGCTTATGATGACACCTGAATGCTGTATGACGGCATTTAGAATTTAGACTTGGTAACTATTATGCTGGTATAGGCTTTTTTTTCTTTCTGATTCTTCTTTTCTGTTCATTATTAATAGTTTTATTAATTTAATGCTTAACTAATGCTGGATTTTTAACTCTTTGAAATTAAGACATATAGATGAGCTGAGCCTGCATTTTCATAAAATATATTACACTCAACAATGGATAAATCAGCCTGTGGCTATTTACTAATTTAGATAAACACTGAAAGCAAGCCTACAGTAGCCTTACAAGCAATGTGTCAGATTTGGTTCAGCCAGCCCAAACGTACCGTGGCAAGGGCATCATATCCATATACCGAGTCATCCCACACTGCCTACCTGCCCGTCTCCCATCCTCCTGACCAGCTTCATGTCTTTCCCAGCTCCTGCCTCAGACTACCTCCTGATTCTGATGGCTCATTGGTTATGCCTATCTCTATCATCTCAACTTCTGGACAGCCGGACTGTCTAGTGGCCACAGGTGACCCTTTCGTTTGTCAAGCCCTGTACTGCCACACCTCCTCCTTCCCAATGGACATCGGAGACAGCTGACGCTGGACTCTGCTCAGTTCCAACGCTCTGATGAAGCTTAACGGAGCCAAAGGTCACTGAAATTGGAAAATGGGCAGACAGAGGCATAGGTGTATAGGTAGCTGAAACCAAGTGTCAGGACTTTAAAATAAGGACATAATAACCACTCCAGATCAAGTGTGCCTGTGTGTTTATATAAAATATCAGGAATTCAGGCTGATGCTAAGATGTTAGAAACTCCATCAAATATGCAAAGCTTGACTTCCTGGCTGACTTGCCATCATAAGAATATGCAGTAAATTCCCTACATATGGACCTCCAAGTTGTGAACTTTGAAAGATGAAAATATGTGTCTGGTTCCAGCAAGGAACCAGAACCTGTGCCATCAATGTCAGGCATGAGCAAAATTGCAGCTTGCCCTCTGTCTCCTACTGCTGACGATCCTAAGGCTCTGCCATCACCCCCCTGCTCCCCCTCCTCCAGTCAGTAACTCTTCTTGCCTGTTCCCTCGATGCCAGCCCCTATGTGCCAGCTATTGTACTACTTTACTTTTCAAGGTACTGTACTGTAAGATTAAAAATGTGTTATTTTGTGTTTTTTTACATATTATTTGCATGAAAAATATCATAAACCTATTACAGTACAGTACTATATGGGCTTCCCTGGTGGCTCAGATGGTAAAGAATCTGTTTGCAGTGTGGCAGACGTGGGTTTGATCCCTGGGTTGGGAAGATCCCCTAGAGAAGGGAACGGTTACCCACTCCACTATTCTTGCCTGGAGAATTCCATGGACAGAGGAGCCTGGCGGGCTATAGTCACTGGGGTCGCAAAGAGTTGTACATGGCTGAGAGACTTTCATTTCATCATACTATATAGCCAATTGTGTCAGTGGGGTACCTAGGCTAACTTTGTTGGACTTATGAACAAATTGAACGTACATGCTCTCAGAACAGAACTTGTCTGTATGTAGGGGACTTACTGTATACATCTTTGAGGATCTTTATTACCTGCGTATATGCTAAATATTGCTTTTCCTTCCTTGGCTGACACTGCATGTCTGCTTTCTTCCCTGATCATGAATTCAGCTCACCCAGCTTCCCAGTAGGCAGAGGCATAGCCATAATATTAACTCTGGCCCATGGGGAGCAGCTGGGGAGGACCTGTGGCCGCTTAACAGATGGCTGGAGCCAGCTTTCAATTTCAATTCCAACAAGGGCATCAGGAATCACCTCTTGGGAAAGTGTTAGAACAAACTTACTATTTTGTGTTTTCAACTGGGCGTCTATCAAAGTTTATGATGTGCCCCCACAGGAGTCAGTAAGAGCTGGCTTGTGCTGTGTGCACTTCGCAGTGACCTTCCCTTTCTGTGATCATCACTGCTACAGAAGCCATTATCAGAATTTAGGGGTGAGGTGGTTTCTGGAGGTACAAAGAATGTTGGCCTCATGTGCTTGTGCTGATAACAGAGGCATGAGGAAAAAGGAAAACCACCATCCCAAAATACCAACCTCAGCATTCTGAAGACACTTCAAGTTGCTTTCTTTTGCATTACGCATATTTCTCCACTGAAACACAAATGACCTTGAAGTACAATGCATTCAGTATAAAAATCATTCTTTAGCTCCTTTCCTTGAGTACAGATGATGGAGAGAAGCACCCTTTATTTGTAGGTCAAATTCTATGAACAGTTTACATGTTTAGCAAACTTTACCAATTGTAAAAGTTTTTACATACATTGCCTTATTTGCTTCTTAGTACAATTACTCATTGCAGTTATTTACCATGGCTTCCCTGGTAGCTCAGATGGTAAAGAATCTGCCTGCAATACAGGAGACTCAGGTTCAGTCCCTGGGTCAGGAAGATCCCCTGCAGAAGGAAGTGGCAACCCACTCCAGGATTCTTGCCTGGAGAATTCCATGGACAGAGAAGCCTGGAGTGCTGCAGTCCATGGGGTTGCAAAGAGTCAGATACAACTGAGCAATTAACACTTTTCACAATTATTTATGACAAGTGGGGCTGGGTTAACTATTTCTACTTTACACATGATTTATCCCTGTATTTAAATTCTTCAAATTTTCAGAAGCAAAGTTGCATACTGAGGTAAATTCACAGCCTTGAGCGTGTGTGTGCTAAGTTGCTTCAGTCATGTCCCACTCTTTGTGACCTCATGGACTGTAGCCCACCAGGTTCCTCTGTCCGTGGGATTCTCCAGGCAAGAGTACTGGAGTGGATTGCCATTTCCTTCTCCAGGGGATCTTTCTGACCCATGGATTGAATCTATGTCACTTATGTCTCCAGCATTGGCAGGCAGGTTCTTTACCACTCACGCCTCCCTCTTGTGTAGAGAAAACTGAGTTCTTACCTACTATATCTTTTCCTGTGTCTCTCCTTTACCTTCACAGAAAAGGCTGGACCCTGACGCTTCTGGTCACCAAATGTATATGTCTTCTATCAGAGCAAGCATTTTTCTGCAGTACCAGCTGGGTGTTCTACAACTTAGCTCAATTTTAACACTGTCTGGTGATGGTGTCAGGTTTCCCACAAGATTCCTCCCCACCTTCCTTCAGATGCCAATTACAAGTAGTAGGCTTCCAGGTTGGGCTTCCCAGGTGGCTCAGTGGTAAAAAAAAAAATCCTCCTGCCAATGCACGAGATGCAAGTTGGATCCCTGGGTCGGGAAGATCCCCTGGAGAAGGAAATGGCAACCCACTCCAGTGTTCTTGCCTGGAAAATCCCATGGACAGAGGCGCCTGGAGGGTATGGTCCATGGGTTTGCCAAAAGTCAGATATGACTGAGCAACTTAGCACACACACACAGGCCTCCAGGTTACTTAGAATTTCTGTCTAATGTAGCTGCAAATCAGAGGTTCCCATGACAGCCTCCTCAGGTTTGATTCATTTGGTAGAATGACTCATAGGGCAGAGGGACATACTTGCTTACCTTACCCGGTTTACTGAAGGACATGACGAAGGATCCAGCTGATGAGATGCATATAGCAAGGTCTGGGAGGGTCTAGCTGGCAGGAGCCTCTGTTCCTGTGGAGTTGGGGTGAGTCACTCTCCTGGTCTGAATGTGTTTACCAGTCTGGAAGTTCCTTGAGCCTCATGTTATTGGGATATTACGGAGACATATCACATAAGCACAATCCACGATTAACTCCATTTCCAGTTCCCCCTCCCTCTCTGAAGATGGGGATGGGGTTGATAATTCATGGCTTGGTCTTTCTGTTGACCAACCCGCAGTCCATCCAGCAGTCCCTCAAGGTCACTCAATAGAACAAAAGATGCTCCGGGTACGCCTATCTCTTAGGAAGTTATAAACTCCAGGAGTTCTGTGCCAGGAACTTGAGGCAGAGAGCCGTGTGTTGATATATTTTCTCTTATCTCACAACCCTAAATCCCACAGGAAAAGGAGATACAAGATTCAAATCTGGGTCTTCTGACCCCAGAGCTTTCATTTTCTCTCTTTAGCCTAGTTGAAAATTTGGGGTAAGAAAGAAGCAGAGGTCCAGAGCAAAGAAAAGTGTATGAGGGGCTCATGGAGGCAGGGCCAGGGTGTGGGAACGGGTTCTGCAGGTCACTGGGAGCTGATTAGAGGGCAGTGAGCCCAGGTGAGAAGGGAGACCACAGCGAGATGGAACACTCGTGTGTCTAGCAGTGGTGAACCCAGTGTTCAGAGAAATCCCTCCTGTGCATAACACCTAAAGATTCTTGGTAAGATATTTTTAAATCAAGCCTTTAAATGCGTGAAAGTACTATGTTTACATGAGGGGAGGGGCCAGGTGGTGAATAGCAGGAGGAAGCCAGTAATGAAGAGGAAATATTAATCCAGAGAATTAAGTAGTATCACCACCAGCATGTTTCCTGGGGGAAATCACTTCTTCCTCATAACTGAGACTCTGGGTTTGAAAGTGTGGGTGCCTTGGAGATAGGTGATCATGCTTGGGACCCGAACTGATGCAAAGCTGGATTGAAGACTCATATACAAGGCAGAGGCCACCAAAGGATGATAGTGAATAAGAAAAAAATAGCTCTTCAGAGGCAGTAGAAAAATAATTTCCCTTGATCCCTGATACAAATAAGTCTTCAGGTGAGCTTGAAGCCAAAGGTTACAGTGACTGCAGTCAGAAACCAAAGTCTCAAACTAACAGTGGTCCCAGGTTGACAGGCTTCAGGTGCTTGACAGAAGCAAACTAAAAGCTTTTCCAAAGAAGGATGCTTTCAGACTGGGTAGGTTGCAAAAGAACTCCCACAAACTGAACTCCAAGAAACAGAGGCTCACAATTAAAATCTCTAATAAGGAGGAGATGAGCCACCCTTAATAAGAATCAGCAGAAATGCACTGCCAATAAGCAATAGAATAAAACAGATTAAGACCTGCAGGGATGGTTGATATTGAAACTTTCAGAAACAAATTAAAAATAGATACGTGTTATGTAATGAAAGAAATGAGGTATTAAAAAAAGGATGAGGTATTGAAAGTGTGTAGAAAAACAAGATTATTAAAAATAACCAAGAACATTAAAAAGGAACTATGAATTTCACATAAAAATTACAGTAACTGAAATTACAAACCTAAGGTTTGTCACACAGCTGGAAAGAAATTTGTGAGATAACTTATGTGAACCCATGGGTATATGTATTAAAAGCTAAATATTGGCTACAAAAGGAAGTTATTATAGAATACATATAGAATAAGAACATGCATATCAATATTATTAATATGGATTCATATGGACTCATGTAAATATAGCTTATTTTGCTAAATCTTATTCAACTTTATTATATATCTTAAGTTTATATGTATATAAAATTATACAGATATACACAGTGATAACATTGACTAGGAAAAAGAGTAATCAACACAAAATTTCTGATGGGAATGGGGATATGTCTTGAATTTGAGAAGTATCAAATACTGAACTTTGAATACATTGGTTGTTCTCTATTTTGGGATCCTGGTTGGAGGTAAATATGTATATTTAATTATGTTTTATGGTGATATCATTTACATATAACATTCTATTAGTTTAGGTGTACAACATAATGATTCAATATTTGTACATATTGCACAATGATCACCATAATGTTTAGTTATCATTAATCACCATACATGATTATATTTTTTTCTTATGATGAGAATTTTAAGATCTACTCTCTTAGCAATTTTTTTTTGGTATTTTTTTTTTTCATTTATTTTTATTAGTTGGCGGCTAATTACTTTACAACATTGCAGTGGTTTTTGTCATACATTGAAATGAATTAGCCATGGATTTACATGTATTCCCCATCCCGGTCCCCCCTCCCACCTCCCTCTCCGCCCTATCCCTCTGGGTCTTCCTAGTGCACCAGGCCCGAGCACTTGTCTCATGCATCCAACCTGGGCTGGTGATCTGTTTCACCCTAGATAATATACATGTTTCGATGCTGTTCTCATCAAACAGCATCCCACCCTCGCCTTCTCCCACAGAGTCCACAAGTCTGTTCTATACATCTGAGTCTCTTTTTCTGTTTTGCATATAGAGTTATCGTTACCATCTTTCTAAATTCCATATATATGTGTTAGTATACTATAATGGTCTTTATCTTTCTGGCTTCGCTCTGTATAATGGGCTCCAGTTTCATCCATCTCATTAGAACTGATTCAAATGAATTCTTTTTAATGGCTGAGTAATATTCCATGGTGTATATGTACCACAGCTTCCTTATCCAGCAATTTTTAAATACACAACACAGTATTATTAACTGTAGTCACCATTCTGTATATTACCTCCCCAGGGCTTATTTTATGATTACAAGTTTGTGCCTTTTTAACTACTTTCTCCATTTTGCTCACCTGCCAACCTCTGCCAACCACTAATCAATTCTCTGTATGTATGAGTCCATTTTTAAAAAAGATTCCATTTAAGTGGAATCATACAGTATTTGTATATACATATTGTTGCTCTTCAGTTACTCAATCATGTCCGATTCTTTGCAACCCCTTGGACTGCAGCAGGCCAGGCTTCCCTATCCTTCACCATCTCCTGAAGCTTGCTCAAACTCAGGTCCATTGAGTCAGTGATGCCATCCAACTATCTTGTCCTCTGTCATCCCCTTCTCCTCCTGCCCTCAATGTTTCCAAGCATCAGGGTCTATTCTAATGAGTTGGCTCTTCTTATCAGGTGGCCAAAGTATTAGAGTATTAGACTTCAGCAGCAGTCTGTACGATGAATATTCAGAATTGATTTCCTTTAGGATTGACTGGTTTGATCTCTTTGTTGTCCAAGGGACTCTCAAGAGTCTTTTCCATGGATGGAAAGCATGGTTCAAAAGCATCAATTCTTTGGTGCTCTCTTTATGGTCCAACTCTACATCCATACATGACTACTGGAAAAACCATAGGTTTTAGATGGAGCTTTGTCAGCAAAGTAGCATCTCTGCTTTTTAAATATGCTATCTAGGTTTGTCATAGCTTTTCTTCCAAGGAGCAAGCATCTTTTAACTTCATGGCTGCAGTCACCAACTGCAGTGATTTTGGAGCCCAGGAAAATTAAGTCTGCCACTGTTTCCATTGTCTCCCCACCTATTTGCCATGAAGTGATGGGACCGGATGCCATGATCTTAGTTTTTTGAATGTTGAGTTTTAAGCCAGCTTTTTCATTCTCTTCTTTCACTTTCATCAAGAGGCTTTTTAGTTCCTTTTCACTTTCTGCCATAAGGGTGGTCTCATCTGCATATCTGAAGTTGTTGATATTTCTCCCTGCAACATTGATTCTGGCTTGTGCTTCACACACACACACAGACACACACACACACACACACACACACACACACACACACACAAGTACATGTGTACATGTTATATATGTATGTATATGTGTGTACATATATAAGTACATACCTATAAAAGTGAGATCATACTATTTGTCTTTCTCTGTCTGACTTATTTCACTTAGCATAATGTTTTAAGTTCCATCTATGTTGTAAAAAATGGCAGGAATTTTATCCTTTCTATGACCATATAATATGCCATTGTGTGTGTACACATATAAAGTATACATACATATATATATATATATATATACACCACATTTTTTTAATCCATTCATCCATCAATAGATATTTTAGTGGTTTCTACATCTTGGCTGTTGTAAATAATGCTGCAGTGACTATGGTGGTGCAGTTATCTTTTTGAGTTAGCATCCAAAGAAAAAGAAGACACTCAGAAGTAAAATTATTGGATCATATTGTAGTTCTATGTTTAATTTTTTGAGAAACCTCATACTGGTTTTTATAGTGGCAACACAAATTTACATTTCTGCCAACAATGCATGAGGGTTCCCTTTTTCCACATCCTCATCAAGACTTGGTATTTCTTTTCTTTTTCATGGTAGCTATTCTGACAGGTGTGGTTTTGATCTGCACTTCTTTGATGATTGTTGATGTAGAGTGCCTTTTCATACACCTGTTAGCCATCTGTGTGTCTTTTCTTGAAAAATGTTCATTCAGGTCTTCTGTCCATTTTTAAATCATATTGGATTTCTTTTTTGCTATTGAGTTATGTGAATTCTTTATATATTTTGGATATTAACCCATTTTCAGATTCACAGGCGGTAAACGTTTTCTTCCATTTGGTAGGTTGCCTTTTATTTTGCTAATGGTTTCCTTTGCTATTCAGGAATTATGTAGTTTAATGTGGTCCTATTGGCTTTTCACTTTTGGTATCAAATCCAAAAAAATCATCTCCAAGACCAATGTCAAGAAGCTTATTGCCTATATTTCTAGATGTTTCATGGTTTCAGTTCTTATGTTCAAGTCTTTGATCCATTTTGAGTTAATTTTTTGTGTGGTGTGATAGGGGTTCAATTTAATTCTTTTGCCCAGTATCATACTCTTTTGGTTATTATAGCTTTTTAGTATAGTTTTAAATCCTGGTGTATAATACCTCCAGTTTTATTCTTTTTCAAGATATTTGGGGTATTTTATGTTTCCATACAAAGTTTAGGGTTGTTTTATTTCTGTGAAAAATGCCATTGGAATTTTGACAGGGATTACATTGAATCTGCAGATTGCTTTTGATAGTATTTACATTTTAACAGTATTAATTCTTCCAATCCATGAGCATGGAATATCTGCATTTATTTGTGTCTTTTTCAGTTTCCTTCATAAATGCTATATAGTTATAATTACAGTTCATTTCATCATTATTCTGTAACTATGCATGTGAAAAGTGAAAAAGTTAGTTGCTCAGTTGTGTCTGACTCTTTCCGACCCCATGGACTCTAGACTGCCAGGCTCCTCTGTCCATGGAATTTCCCAGGCAAGAATATTGGAGTGGGTTTCCATTCCCTTTTCCAGGGGATCTTCTAGACCCAGGGATCAAACCCAGGTCTCCTGAACTGGCAGGTAGATTCTTTACCTGCCACTGAGACAACTATGCATATACATACATATATATATATATATAAATTCTTAAAATATCTTATATTTATCAATTAAGAACAGACATTTAAAAAATGATCCAGGTTGGAGGTGAGAAAAATCTGAAATTGAAGTTGAGTGGGTATTGATCAATTATTACAATTCATTGCATGCCCCTATGGTGCCAGGCACATTCCTCATATATTTTTTTAATCCTTGCAGCACCCTAAAATAAGTGTTATTATAAAAGTGGGTGTTAGTTATCAAAGGAAATTTATATTCACAAAGTTGATGTACTTACCTAAAAGTGTTAGATTCAGAACTAGGTCTATCTGGTTGCAAAGCCAGCTTTCTTTCTCCTGAGCCTGGCTGCATTCCACATAGCTCTATCTTACTTGGAAATGACTGGGAGGGAGACGTGGGCTGTTCTCTCTGTATTCCAACTCCTGTAACCTGCAATGTTCTCTGTGTGGAAAGCTCAGTTGGGGAGAGGTGAAACTTTCTATTCTGCTGCGAGAGGTTCAAGGCCTGTTCAAGGTTTGATCACTCATACAGAAGAACTGGTGCTCCTCATGTGGTTCCATCAAAATCAGAGAGGATCCAAACACTCAGGGTTCCAATCATATGCAATACCAGGCATTGGTCCAAGAATAAATACAACATGACTACATTTTTTTTTGCAAAAATAAATGCTTTGAGCACTTCATAATGGTCTCCTCTGCATAAGATCAGAACATGTTTGAGTGTGGGGGGAAAGAGCAAAGTGGGAAAAAAATTGACAAAGGGAAAAAGGACAAGGAGATTTATAAAACTGGATGAGAGGAAAGAAAATATGATTATGGGAGTCAAATAGATTCATTTTTTTAATTAAAATACCAGTTCAACCCTATGTTTTGCTTCCTGTCTAAAAATGATTAATAATGTGAATGCATCTTGGTAATAATAATAATATGAACTTATAACTACTAGAGTTGATCTGGAAGTAATCTTATTGATCATCCATCCCAACTATCCTATTTTATAGAGGAGAAAACTGAGGCTCAGGACCGCATCACGGTAGCACAGCTAGTGAGTATATGTCAAACAGGATGGGTGAGTGGGGAATGCAAAGTGGGAACTAGCATCCAGGATTCTACCATGGCATCTACTGACTCATCTACAACTTGCTTCCACTAATGAGAGAAAATGTCTGCTGATCACTCGGACTTTGGTCCTGAACATTTTCCAGGAGTGGAGGCCACAGCACCCATTCCCCAACACAATCTGCCTTTTGCTAGTTGATCAGCCTGGATATAAATAGAAAGAGCCTGGGCCAGGCCCTATGCTGAATTTCTCCACTGCCTTTCAGATAAAAGAGTTATAATGCTGAGAGTATTGAGCCTATGTAGTGAACTGATTTCTACAATCCATGAACAAACTGAATTCAAACTTTCAAGACCCCAAGTGACCCCTCAGTGTGGCTATAACAAAGTCCCTAGGAACCCAGGGAAGAGTTGGACCTGGAGGTCTCCGCACAGCACAGGTGCACTATCAACTTTGTAGCCACACATCACTGGTGAGCAGGGCTATTTTTTTGTGGATTATTTTTCTGGCTGACATATACAAGGTGAACATGCTTTCAAGACAACCCTGCTGTGAATTACTTAATACTGAAAAATCTAATCACTGGTGACAGAGAATCCCAGGACAGTGATTTTCTGATTTGTCTTGGTAGCAGCTGCTTTGTTTGCAAGAGTGTAATACATTATGTAGGTAACAAAATGCTGTTTATTCAAGTTTTCATCAAGAAATCCTTTTGTTTATATAGAACTCTCACCAAAATTATCTCCCTACCCTACCACCCCATCTCCTCTATGAAAAATAAACTTAATGTATTGTCTCTTAACTAGACATTTGAAGACAAAACCAATACTTTTATGTGGCCCATACTGCATATTTAAAGTAGCAGAAAAGGTGAGCAAGAAGCACTGACTTTATTTTCCTGACATAAGTACCTAATTCTCTTCCCTAATGGAAAGCTCAAACCCATTATTCCTGCATTCCTGGTCCCCTGAGGCGGGTGGCACAGGGAACTGAGGTTTCACATGTCCAGAGCTTTGGAGAAACCCTGCAATCAAAGGCATCAGTCTTTGACGGATCACCCGCCGCCCTGGGTCACACACACTTCCCGACTGCAGCCACTCTGGTTCCTGTGCCCTGCTCCACCTTCAAGAATTTCTGGACCTGGAGATGGACCATAGTTCATGACTTTTTGCTTTTTTGCCACCTCCCCAGAGGGGAAGTTTCCTGAAAGGACATCTTTCCTGCTGCCAGAGACCACAGGACTCTGTGTCTCTCTCAGATCTGAAGAACCTCTTCTCCCAGCCTTGCTGGGTGTCACAGGCATCTTTTCTTTCTGCTTCCCTGCAGGGAGCCACTGAGGAAAGACAGTAAAATGAGCTGGGAGGGAAAATTTGAGCCAGGAAAAGCACAATTTAATAGTGTAGTAAATCATCCTCCCATAATAATATCTTTTTTTTTTTTTTTTTACCATAATAATATCTTGTGTGTGAGTTAGGATTTTCCCTTTTTGAGAATTTTTTTAAAATTCCACAGAAGGAAATCAAGGGTGAAATTGTTTTATATTCTATATGGAAAACAAAAGTGTGTGTGTGTGTGTGAAATATATACTTACAGATAGTACATATACACACACAGATTTGCAAGTGTATATATATGTATATACACATGCATATATATATATATATACATGTATATATATATATATATACATGTATATACGCACACACACATGATGAATATGCACACATATATAAACACAAGATATATATACTATACATATATTCACTGTGTCCACTATATACATAACACAAGTATATATAAGATATATGCATACATACACATAAGGTATATATATGATATATATACACACATAATACATACACACACACACATTTTATTTGTGTGTGAATGTTTGTATCCATTAGAGACAGTTCAGGTCAGTTCAGTTCAGTCGCTCAGTCATGTCCGACTCTTTGCGACCCCATGAATCGCAGCATGCCAGGCCTCCCTGTCTATCACAAGCTCCCAGAGTTTACTCAAACTCACGTCCATCGAGTCGGTGATGGCATCCAGCCATCTCATCCTCTGTCACCCCCTTCTCCTCCTGCCCCCAATCCCTCCCAGCATCAGGGTTTTTTTTCCAATGAGTCAACTCTTCGCATCAGGTGGCCAAAGTATTGGAGTTTCACCTTCAACATCAGTCCTTCCAATGAACACCCAGGACTGATCTCCTTTAGGATGGACTGGTTGGATCTCCTTGCAGTCCAAGGGATTAGAGACAGTAATCCCTACCAAATTAGGAGAATTTATTTTATCTTTGTTTTTTCAATACAGTTGAAATCTTGAGTACTATCATTTGTAAAATGAAACATAAATAGTATCTGAAAATATCATTCTTCTTGCCACCTCAGTTTCCTTTCATTATTCCATTTTTATTTTAAGTTTTGACCAGCTATACTATTTTTATGTATGTACAGATGTGTTTGTTTATTCCTGTTGTAAAAATTTGCTTTTGACAGAAGTATTGGCCACAAACATTTGATGTTTCCCTCAGTAGGAGTGGGGGGCTGTAATTTGGGCGGCATGGTTTTATATGCAGAGCTGTCTGTCAATGGGCTTAGTGGGGGCACACTCCTGAGGATTAAGATGGAAAAAAAACTTGATGTCTGAGAACAAGGAGAAATCCAGGGAAGGCAGTGAAGGAAACAGAGGAAGTTTGAAAGACACATCGGGTTGAGACAGGCAATGCTGATGGAGAAGACAGGAGTAGAGTTGCATCTGTGTCATGTTGTTCAGCTGCTCAGTCATGGCCAGCTCTTTGTGACCCCATGGAGTGCAACACTCCAGGCCTCCCTGCCCTTCACCATCTCCTGGAGCTTGCTCAAACTCACGTCCATCGAGTCGGTGACGCCTCCAGCCGTCTCATCTTCCGCTATCCCCTTCTTCTCCTGCCCTCAATCTTTCTTAGCATCAGGGTCTTTTCCAATGAGTCAGTTCTTTGCATTAGGTGGCCAAAGTATTGGAGCTTCAGCTTCAGCATCAGTCCTTCCAATGAATATTCAGGGTAGATATTCTTCAGGATTGACAGGTTTGATCCCCTTTCAGTCCAAGGGACTCTCAAGGGTCTTCTCCAACACCACAGTTCAAAAACATCAATCTTTCAGCACTCAGTCTTCATTATGGTCCAACACTCACATCCATGCATGACTACTGGAAAAACCATAGCTTTGACTAGATGGACCTTTGTTGGCAAAGTAATGTCTCTGCTTTGTAATATACTGTCGAGGTTTGTCATAGTTTTGCTTCTGAGGAGCAAGCGTCTTTTAACTTCATGGCTGCAGTCACCATCTGCAGTGATTTTGGAGTCAAGAAAATAAAGTCTGTCACTGTTTCTATTGTTTCCCCATCTATTTGCCATGAAGTGATGGGACCAGATGCCATGATCTTAGTTTTCTGAATGTTGAGTTTTAAGCCAGCTATTTCACTCTCCTCTTTTACTTTCCTCAAGAGGCTCTTCAGTTCCTCTTGGTTTTCTGTCATAAGGGTGGTATCATCTGCATATCTGAGGTTGTTAATATTTCTCCCAGCAATCTTGATTCCAACTTGTGCTTCATCCAGCCCAGCATTTCTCATGATAAGTTAAATGAGCAGGGTGACAATACCTTGATGTACTCCTTTCCCAATTTGGAACCAGTCCATTGTTCCATGTCCAGTCCTAACTATTGCTTCTTGACACTCCATACAGATTTCTCAGGAGGCAGGTAAAGTGTTCTGGTATTTCCATTTCTTGAAGAATTTTCCAGTTTGCTGTGATCCATACAGTCAAAAGCTTTAGTCAGTGAAGTAGCAGATGAGGACACAGGGCTCCAAGAAGGGATGTGATGTAGTCAAGACCACACAGTTCATGAGCAGTGAGCCACTTTCAGAACCCAGATGAAGCTGCCCCTTTGGCTCCATTTGAAATATGTTTTCAGCAAGAATTCCCTGGCTTTTATCTTAAGGATAATGAAGTCATTTCTTGGATTGAGGTGAGGAAAAAGGCTTACTACTTCTTTAACTGTCAGCACTTAGGGATTCAGGTTTTCTAGAAGTTTATCATGCTGGAGAAGTACCAGTAAATAAAAGTGATTAATCATTGTCTAGATTATGTAAGTGACTCCCAGGGGAGGAAAAAAAAGTGTTGAAAGAGCAAGCGGGATTGTCCTTAATTCATGTCATCTGCTGGAAATGTTTCTGTTTTCTGGAATCTCTTATTATTGTCGCATACATTTTTCTCAGTTTGGAGGAAACCTGAGGCTCTGTTTTTCTCCCCCAAGATTGATTCTCTCTCAAGGAGACTTCATTAAACCATGTATTGAATTGCATTCCTGAATCCTCTGAGTTCTGCTTTAAGTAGATTCCCATTGTAAAAGCCAGTTTTACTGTTCTTTTTAGTTACCTCCTGAACCCCGCCATTGATATTGTCATGGAGGGCACAATGATCATTTGATATTAATTGACTGAACTTTATATAAGCTTCTATTTTCCACTGTGGATTGAAACATAACAGTTAACTTACTGGAGAATTGCCATCAAGAAAGAAAAATTGTTAGAAGTAATGAAATAGCAAAGTTTCAATATAAATGTGTACACCCTATTATATCGCATGCATTTAAATTCCCTGGTATCATCTGTCCACTTGCTGGATGACTATTCTCCAATACTGTCTGTGTCTCATGAATTAATAGAAGCCAGTCACCCTTTCCACTGGTGTAGAAATTGCAATTTTCTGCATATTAAGAGACTGTTCTGCCTCTGTAGAAACAAGAAAAAATTAACCCCTAAACCAAATGGATCAGAGCAATACTACCAAGTCTAGCATTATTCTAATTTCTAGAACTTAGAAGTCCTGAGAACATTTTTGGATTCCTCACATTAACACAGAGTTCATGACCCAGCCAGGTCACAGAGTACAGCTTTGAAGAAATAAAGGTTCTGATGAGAAGAGAAAGGGAATTGGGGAGATCCTAATGATTTAAATTCACATGTAAAAGAGCTATTCATCAATATTCCAAAGTCCTTGGGAATTCTCTGGAGGTCCAGTGGTTAGGACTCTGTGCGGTCACTGCTGAGGACTCGGGTTCGATCCCTGGTTGGAGAACTAGGATCCCATAAGCTGCATGAAGTGGCCAAAAAAACCCCAAGGTCCTTGAACCAAGTTTTTCTTGGCCTGGGGATGGGTAGTTCCCCCATGACCTATGTAAGCATCCTCAAGCCAGCAGCTCAATCTTTTTGTGCTGTATGTAGTTTCTTCTCCAGTGAGATGGGGCTAGTGAAAGAACTTGCTTCACAGGATCCTAGGGGTCAATGAGTTAGGACAGATCAAGCACTTAGAACAAGGCCTAGTAGGCAAGGGAAAAAAAGGCTCTGTTTTGGGCAAACCACTAACCTGGTAATCTGGTGCCTTTTGTTGATCTCTCCAACAGCCAGGAAGCTCGCTGCCTCACAGGTGACATCAGCAAGCCCCATTCTTTCTCAGGGCTCAGTTTCATTCCCTTTAAATAAACTGGCTGAGAATATCACCATTTCCTCAAATGTTTAGTTATAGTGAAATTAATTTAATTGTTCTGACCAGCATTTTTCGTTTAAGTGAAACAATAGAATAGACAGTATCAGAAAGCATAGCATGTACTAAGCCTTGTTTTGTGATGCTTTTGTCTACATATATTCTGGAAGGGGTGCTAGATGGAAATGAAAAATTTTTTTACTGGTCATGCTAAAAATTTTGAAGTTACTGGAGTATATGATACCCGAAGTTTCCTTTTCTCTCAGGTGGTTTCATATTCTGTTAAGAAGCAAAAGTCAGGAACAGCAGAGACCCTGGAGATGGATCCCAGAGGCTGTGCTGGGCATGGCCCTTCTTGCTGAACTGATTTCTCTGAACCTCAGTCTTCTCTCTTGCAAATGTGGGTGGCAGTTTCTGTCTCTCCTAGGCCTATGACAGGCCTTCTCTGGTGGCCCAGCTGGTAAAGAATCTGCCTGCAATGCAGGAGACCCAATTCAATCCCTGGGTCAGGAAGATCCCCCCTGGATCTGGAAAGGAAATGGCAACGCACTCCAGTATTGCCTGGAGAATCCCATGGACAGAGGAGCCTAGCAGGTTATAGTCTGTGGGGTCACAAGAGTTGAACACAAATTAGCGAACTAAACCACCACCACCAGGTCTGTTACAAGGAAAAGATGAGCTAATGGACTGTAATTTAAGTGTTGTTATAAAATATACATTGTATTATGATTTCCATCATTGATTTTGATCATAGGAAAGTGTCTTACCTTATGATCCTTCTTTCTGCATCACCAGTTTCCTTCACTTAATGTCTTTATTCACATTAGTCCCTTTGCTTGAAATATCTGCCACATCTTTACTGTCTTACTCGTCCTCTAAGACTTAGCTCAGGCACTATCTCCTATACAGTATCTTCTCTAAGCTCCTGAATTGTATTTCAGTGCCCCACATCATCCCAAATGTATATCTCTCTTTTACTTTTTCATTTTAAAGTAAAAACATTAACATACCTACCACCTCCACTAGATCATCACACATCCCAATTTCTTATTTGCTGCTTAATTTCCAAACCTTAGCCCTGTATCTGCATGTACTGGGCACTCCATAAAATATTTGTTAAGCTAAACAGAACTTCCCTCTTTTCCTTCTTCTGTATCTTCCTGTTGATTCACTTTCATTCCTACACCCTTTTCCAACATAGTTGTTTCATTTTTCCTACCTCTTACTTTCCTACTCTAGCTTGTACCTGGCATAAATAATATAGCAATAATTATTAATACCTCTTGGCCTTCATTGCTGCAGCATCTTCGGGGGAGGCTATTATGAAAGCATATTCAGAAAGGAGAAGCAATGATTGTGGAAGAGACATAGCAGTCAGGGAGGCTTCCCAGGTGGCTCAGTGATAAAGAATCCACCTGCCAATGTAGGAGATGCGGGTTCCATCCCTGGGTCAGGAAGGTCCCCTGGAGGAGGAAATGGCAACCCTCTCCAGTATTCTTGCTTGGAAAATCCCATGGACAGAGGAGCCTGGCGGGCTATATAGTCCATGAGGTTGCAAAGAGTTGGACTTGACTGAGTGACTGAGCATGCACACATAATAGCCAGAGGAGAAAGAGGATGGGGTTAAGTTATTTATACCTTGTGACATTTAGCTAGAAGACTACGCATGAATACACAAGTCAGGGAGAAAGCTTGGAGCATGGAGGTGGTTAGAAGAAGGCCAGTCTGGGCCATCCACTTGCACCTTTTCCTCACGTGTCTATAGCTCAGTGGACACAGAAGGTATGGGGCTCATCATGACACCCCAATTATGCTCCTCGTTCTGCACATAAAAGAAGGGAGACCCCAACAGCCTGCTGACCCTCAGTTATGACCAAGCCTCCCTGATCTGAAAAGTTCGATTCCTGACCCAATATATGCATGATTCACAAAGCCATTTCCAGGCAGTCATGATAGTGTGACATAGAACTCAATACAGCCCAGGCACAAGGACAGAGGCTACTGCAAACTCTGAGTCAGATCAGATGCTTACCTCCCTCTCTGGCTGTTGTATGTCTCCTTGCTTGTCACTGCCAGGAGGCTGGGTTGATTTATCGGGCCAAAGAGGTAACAGTCACCTTCTCAGGGCCATTAGCTGATTCCTGTGAGTGAACCAGCTAGAAAAAAAAATCTGGTTTGTCCCCCTTGCATTTATCCGTTTATTCATGCATAGAGGTTTTGTTCCAGGGATAACTCAAGCATGTAATATTCAGAATTCTAATAAATTGAAAATTGCTTCTGCTGAGATTTCAACAAGTTATTTTCCTGCCAGAGTGCGGTCAAGACTTTTCTTTCACAGAATATTTAAAGTGGCTTCCCCTCTGTCTGATACACTGTAGACAGTTTTATGTGTTATACCATCTAAGTATGTTTTTTCAAATCTTCAGGCCATCCAATTTGCCATTTAGTGTATATCACCAATTACAATGGCTTGTCTGCCAACTCTCTAAAAGCGGTAATAACAAGAAAGATACAACATGGTGACTTTCCTCTTGAAGGAGGCTTCACTTATTTACAGATGGCCTAAGCTGACAGCTAATGCCTTGTTGTCATTCAATCGAAGTCATATCTGGACTCCTCCTGCCTGGTTGCAAAGCATTGTCACATGTGTTATCTCGTTTAATCCTCCTAACAGTGATAAGCCCTTGTGAGAGTAGCAGTATTTCTATTTACAGAAGGGTGGACATTGCCTTAAAGATCATTAGTATACCCAAGCAGAGGATTTAGACAGAGACGGGGCCAATACCTGGGTCATCTGACGTAAGTCAGTGCCCTCTCCTTCACCCTGTAACCTGTGCCTTACTTCTGGGGGGCTTCCCTTTGTCTCGAGTCAGCTTCCTTCATGAGCTCCAGTTTTGTTTCCCCTTTGAGGTATCTCCATGGGCGGACTTTAACCACCCTCTTCTTGGCTAGTGATCACCTAGGAGTGTGCATGGGACCAGAGTTCAAGGCACGGCAACATAACTGGAGGTTTCTGGGGGCCTCTCCAGAGGAGAGAAGATAAGAATGAACAAATCTTTTTCCTCCACCACCCTTTTTGGTTCTGCTTTGGGATATTGTCTATGCCATTTGGAGTTGTTGCCCAGGCAACTTGTGACTGAGTAGGCAGACATTATTGGCATAAACTGTGTACTCTGCGTGTTCTCACTTGTGTCTGATCCTGTGGGACCTCCATGGAAGGTAGTCTTCCAGGCTTCTCTGTTCATAGGATTTCCCAGTCAAGAATACTGGAGTGAGTTTGGGATACCATTTCCTCCTCCAAGGGATCTTCCTGACCCAAGGATTGAACCTGGGCTTCCTTTGTCTCCTGCATTGCAGGCAGATTCTTTACCACTGAACCATCAGGGGAGCCCTGTTGGCGTAAAGGGGATGGCTTTCTGAAAGGATGGAAAGTAACTGGGTGTGTAATGATAACAGTGAATTCCTAAATCGACCACATCTACCGCTGGACTTTTTGTTAAGTAAACAAACATGTTTCTGTCTTAATTTCCTTAATTGAATTTTCTGTTACTTGCTCCTGGCTACATTCTAACTTTCTAACTTCAGCTTTTCTTTATCTGCACTGTTCTTAGGGCACCAGTGAATAAAGTGTCTAACATGTTTGAGGCTTGTCCCATCACTCCCCACTCCACCAGGTGCCTGACTTATCATCAAGACCTGCGCTAGCCCTGATCAGCTATCAGCTGCTCATAGAATATATGACACTCTATAGCCCAGTGGTCCCCGACCTTTTTGGCACCAGAGGCTGGTTTCATGGGGCTTCCCAGGTGGCTCAGTGGTAAAGAATCAGACACGACTTAGTGACTAAACAACTGGTTTCATAGAAGACAGTCTTTTCATGGATGGGGTAGGGGGATAGTTTGGGGATGATTCAAGAGCGTTACACTTATTGTGCATTTCATGTCTATTATTACTATATCAGCTCCATCTCAGATGATCAGGCATTAGATCCCAGAGGTTGGGGCCCCCTGCTCTATGCCAAGTGTAGTCTTAACCGCTCAGTTATGTTTCCTTGGTCACCTCTGCCTGCCTGACCCTATGCTTTCAGCTTCCCCATATTAGTATTTGTTTCACCTTAGCTTTCTTCCCTGCCCCCTTCACCCTGCTTGAAAGGGTGGCCCTTTCAAGCTTTTACCTCCTTTCTTATCCTTGATTAATTGTTTATACTCTGCTTTGCCCTCTGACGTTTGGGTGCATTTGATTATAGCCTGAGAGTTTTGTTGTGATCATTTGGTTGTTAGTATGTAAGATTCATTGCCTTCTTTTAACTAAATATTTCTTGATCATCTAGTATCCTGTATACTGACTTAGGAGTTTGTCATATTTAATCCTTAAAAGAAGCCTGTGAAATAGGCATTATCTACATTTCCCTTAGTAAAAATATCAGAGTATAGGTAACCAACCCAAGATCAAATCTCTAGAAATAATGTATCCATGAATCTAACCAAAGTCCATGCCTTTTGATGATATGACATAGTATATGACAACTTCTTCCAACCTTCTTTTCTCTTCCTTGATCTTTCTGTAGTTGGTTTAACCTAGACACAGCTCTAACTACCAATTTCCCCTTCTCAATCTAAGAAAAGCATGGGAATGTCACATATGTCCATCTGTAGTTATCTTTTCTCTGAAACGCGTTGGGTCCTCTCTGCTATATGTCCAGGTAAGGACAAGTAATTTTGTTTAATTAATATGCATAATGAAGAGAAATAGTGACTCTTTTGCCTAGGTTACTTGATTGTGAGTCATCATTTGATATTTGGTATCAGCTACTATTTTAAAGAAGAAGAAGGCAATGGCAACCCACTCCAGAACTCTTGCCTGGAAAATCCCATGGACGGAGGAGTCTGGTAGGCTGCAGTCCATGGGGTTGCTAAGAGTCGGACACGACTGAGCAACTTCACTTTCACTTTCACTATTTTAAAGAGCATTAGCCTAGATTTAACTTAATGAAAGTGTCAAGCTGTGTGTTTCTTGAACAGACAGATCCATTTGGAGAAACATTTGGTCTAAATCTGATCTGATTTAAAAGTATGAGTTTATATAATGATATTCATCATACTTTTATTTATAATCAAAATTTTGTCAGTAATGTAAATGTTCATTGCTAAAGGCTTAGCTAAATAATGTATGACATACATGAAGGAATACCATTATAGCTCTTAAATACTTTATTTTAGGAAATATGTTATGACATAGGAAGATATAATGAAATGTTATAAAATCAAGATCTAAATTGCATACACTATAGGGCTTTGCATTCATAATGAATTTACATGTTTATGTGCATAGAATAAAAGACCAAATGAAAATACTACCAGGATGTTTTCTGTGATAAGATGCTGTTTATCTTAATTACCTTCTTTATACTTTTTTGTATTGTCTAATCTGCCTGCAAAGAATATGTTTTAATTATAAAAGAAAATCATGATTTTCTTTAGAAAAAGTGATTTATTCATGAATCTGCATTAATGTTCCTTAGTTTCCCATCAAATGAAGTTGAAAATTAATTTCATTTCTAAAAAACCCCAAAATAAAAAATCCCACTCACATACAACTTTCAACAGCATTCCTGTTGCCTATAAAACAGTGCAATTATTTCTTTAAGAAGTAATACATTTTCATATTACAGTGAATGGAGGGGACAGTGAAGTTTCTGCTAGGTTCATGCTATTTGTGGACTTGCTCCAGGTTATTCCATGTCAAAGACAGAACTAGGACTTGACATTCTTCCTTTAACTGCAGTATAATATAGTTGGGCTACATCAGAAGCAAACTAACCAATGAACAGTATCACTTTATACAGTGTCAAATCCAGAGAGGTAAATGGAGCCGGGTGATTTGACAGAAATTTGCTTGGGGAAAGGGACATGGGAGATTGCATTCGGTTGGCTAGCTGGGAAGACTCTCTGGGGAGGTGATGATGGTCCTTGAAAACTGACACATAAGGTCTCACCCAGGTAAAGATCTGAGGGCAGAGCATTGTGGTGAGGGAGTAACAAACACAGGCTGACAGGCAGGAAAGACCTTGTCAAGGTCAATAAGCAAAATAATAAACAGGCCAAGGGCATGTGGATGAAGCTTAGAGAGGAAGGGGAGTAGGGGACATGGTGAGGTTAGAGGTGTGGGTGAGTACCACATCCTATGGAGCCCAGCAAGGGATTTTATTTTGTGTGTAATGCTTTCATATTGTGATAAAAGTCAATACACAGAATAGTGTAATAGAGCCTGAACATTCACATTAACAGGGCCTGCCAGGCTCAGGGTCTAAAAAGAAACTGAGCTGTGCCAAAGAGAAATTAGACTTGACAGAGATGACAGTTTTAATAAAATGGGAAAGTATAAATATCAAGTGATGTCTCACAGTCTTACTGGTGAGGGAGTTGTGGCGTGGTAATGGGGAACAAAAAAAGTTTAAGAACAGTATTGCTGCTGCTGCTAAGTCCCTTCGGTTGTGTCCAACTCTGTGCGACCCCATAGACGGCAGCCCTACCAGGCTTCCCCGTCCCTGGGAACAGTATTACAGGCTGATTATTCATTTTTGAGTTCGTTTTTAAGGAAAATGCAACCAGTATGTCCTGATAACCATGGCGACAATGACTATGATAATTCAGATAACTATTATTTCTTGATTTATGAAAGCAGAATCAAGGGAATTATCTGCTTACATTATGCTGTATATATTTACGGTCAGCATGGTTAACTCATGCTTTCAGATGGTTCAATTACTATTGAGGGTACAACTCCAAATTTATGTTTATAATTTAGAATATCTTGATTTTCAAAAGTAGCTTTCAATTTTTGTAAGATGTTACTTTCTTTTTTTAGAGCAGTTTTAGGCTCATAGCAAAGTTGAAGAGATGGTACAGAGATTTCTCCGTAGAACCCCTTCTCCCACGCGTGCATAGCCTCCCCTATTACCAACATCCTCTACCAGTGTGCTGTCTTTGTTGAAATTGATGAACCTACAATGACACATCATACCTACCCCAAATTTATAGTTTACATTGAAGTTCACTTGATGTTTTACTTTCTATGGGCATGGACAAATATGTTTTGATGTGTATCTATCATTATGATATCATACAGAGTATATTCGCTGCTCTAAAAATATCCTGTGCCTTGTCTATCCATCTTCACCCACTCAACTTCCCATCCTTGGAAAATACTGATCCTTTCACTGTCATCATAGTTTTGCCTTTTCCAGAATATCATATAGTTGAAACCATACAGTATGAAGTCTTCTCACATTGGCTTCTTTTATTTATGCATTTAAATATGCATTTAAATTCCCTCTATGTCTTTTCATGATTTGATAGTTCATTTGCTTTCTTAGCACTGAATGCTACTCCATTATCTGTATGTACCATCTGCTGAAGGACATATGGCTGCTTCCAAGTTTTGGCAATTATGAATAAAATGGTAGAAACATTCCTGCATAGATTTTGTGTGGATATGTTTTCAACTCCTTTGGGTTAATACCAAGGAGCCCAGTTGTAGGATCATATGGTAAGAGTATATTTAGTTTTGTAAGAAACTAAGTATTTTTCAAAGTGACTATGCTGTTTTGCATTTCCACCAGCAATGAGAATTCCTCTTGCTCCATATCTTGATCAGCTTTTAATATTGTCAGTATTTTGGATTTTGATCATTTTAATAAGCATGTAGTGGTTATCTTGTCATTTTAATTTGCATTTCTGATGATGTGATGTAGAGTATTTTTTCATATACTCACTTGCCATCTATACATCTTCTTTTTCAAGATCCTTGCCTTGTTGTTTATCTTTAGTTTTTAATTGGATTGGTTGTTTTCTTATTGTTGAGAATTAAGAGTTTTTTGGTCCATTTTCAATAACAGTCCTTCATATGGTGTTTTTTTTTTGCAAATATCTTCTCTCATTTGGTGACTTGTCTTCTCATTCTCCTGACATAGTCTTCTGAAGAGCGGTAGGCATTAATTTTATTGAATTCCAGCTTATCAATTATTTCTTTAATGGATGTAGCTTCAGGTTTATCACAGAAAGTTTTCTGTCCCTCTGTGTATGGACAAAGTCTAAGTACTATTTTTGAAGAAATACATAATCAATAGCCCTTGTTTGAAGAGAATTCCTCAATCTAAAATACATTATGTATATGCTTTCAGCTTTCACTTTAAATCAAACAAGCCTCATAAGCAGTCTGAAAATCAAATATCTTCAATATTTCAAAACATGCTAGCATTATACTTAGCTTCATCTTACAAATAATTTCTAAGAAAAGGCTTAGGTTGGATCTGTGAGAGTCAATTGCCTGGATGATGAAAGTTTGGAAAAACTGCATTTGACTTCAGAAGGCAAGAGGTCGATTCAAACCAGAAAGTAAAATACAAACTTTTTGACTGAATGAATATTGATAAATATATAGACAAATGTAATAAGTAAGAAAAGATAAATATTATTGGTAATATGTCATTCTGTGGCATTTGTCTGTATGGGCAACTGACTTTTCTTTGGTGCCATTTGTTAGATTTTGTACCTTTTGAACTGTCAATGTGACATCACTAGCATAGATTAAAAACTTTTTGAGTCTTTTGAGACTATAAATACTTGATCACAGATTCAGCAGGAAGAACACAAATATGACTGAAGCTCGATCAAATCAACATTCAATGGTGACTTCCCTTTGAATATACTTGGTTGACAGTTTAATACTTTGCGAGAATGACCTTCATATCCTGCTAGATATGTAATTTCCCCAAACTAATTCCATTATATTATGGCTGTCCATGTAGTAAACTGGCAGCTACCTCTGTGATTTTTAAAAAGAACATTTTTTAAAAAAAAGAACATTTAATATATTACCTGCAATACTTAGCCAATAGATTTCATTAGTCATCAAGAAAGGGAATGCCTGAGTAGCTTCAAGAGCTTTGTTTCCTTGTTTTTTACTTAGGCTGGATTTTATGCACTAGTTTTTCACTAACTACATTTTTTTCACTAACTACAGTTTTTTTCCAAAAATCTATTTAAATAAATTGGCTAAAAATTTATGTCCTGAGAATGAAGACATCTCCAAATTATCCATATTGTGGACACTGTATTTCAGATGAGTAGTCTAGACTTTTAAATATGTACCTCTTTATATGGTGTATCAATGGGGAAGAGGTCACACAGGTTTTTTGTTTTGTTTTGTTTTAGCATTTAGTGTGTTTGAATTGCTTCCCAATTGTATTGTTTTATAGTAATTTTCGATGTTAAGGTATGTTTTTATGTTCTGTTAATTCTACAAAGACAGTTTAAGCTATTTTAAGACAAGTCACGCCTGCTGTGGTAATATTGTTGAAGTCTTCTGCAAGACAGTCTTCTGTTTTATTAGCTTGGCCTTCCTCTGAAAGTGTCCTCATACTATCTATGTAGTATCTGTGTAGGTACATTGTCTTTAAATAGCCCCAGACTTTGGGGGATATCACCACTTAGAAATTTGACCTTCCTAGGCACCAGCACAGAGCTGATATACGTCTGTCATTGCTCTGGTCCTCTGGAGTCACTTTAACATACACAAGTCTATCATCCTGTGTTTGTTATTGTTATTTAATTGCTCAGTTGTGTCCAACTCTTTTGTGACCCCATGGACTGTAGCCCATTGGACTCCTCTGTCCTTGGGATTTCCCAGGCAAGAATACTGGAGAGGGTTGCCATTTCCTTCTCCAGAGGATCATCCTGACGGACCCAGGGATTAAACCCACATCTCCTGCATTGACAGGCGGATTCTTTACCACTGAACCACCAGGGAAGCCTGAATCCTATGTTAAGCATCAGGAAAATAAGCTCAGGAAATCATGGAATTTCAGGTTTGGAAGGGGTTTTAAAAGTCATTTTCAAAAACTCCTAATTTTGAAATAACTGTAGGTTTTTAGGAAGCTGCATAAATAATATAGAGGGGCCCAAGGTTGTTTATGTGGAAGATCTACCTTGCCTTGTCTGACCTAGCCATCTGGAATTGAAGACTATAGGGGCCCAGATCAAAGGACCAACTTATTAGCATGTAGAAAGGTGGTGAAGGTAACACTAGTGACCCAACAAATAAAACCCTTATTCAAAATGGCTATAATTAGAGAACATGCACTGTGGTACTATACATGGAGCTTCTTTAATTCTGGAGATAGAATGGGGAAAGTATTTATACAATCAGCTGGGCTTTGAAGTCACATCTAGTTTCAAATTCTATCACTTAATTAGCTGTATCATCCTAAAGAGATAACTGATTGCTCTGTGTCTTTGTTTCTTCTTTTTTGTAGAGTTGTCATAAAAATTAAAATAGTTAATAAGCATAAGGCCCCTGACGTGGTATCCGAGCAAGTGTTCAATATAGTAAAGGTTTTACATTATTCTTAATTTCATTTCATTTCTGAAAATACAGACTATCCTTGTTATTTGTGGTAATTATATTCTATACAATCACCATGAATGCTGTATTAGTAAATATTGAATCATTGTCTTTCAGCAAAACACAGAGTTGGATTCCTACAAACCTCTGATCACATTTTTATCAACTGATCAATATGTAACTTTGTTTTATGTGGGTTTCTGGTTTAAGAAACCTTATTTTGTGTGTGTGTATGTGTTAAATGGGGTCCCTGGGGGCTCAGTGGTAAAGAATTCACACCCCAGGCAGATGTGGGTTCAATCCCTGGGTTGGGAAGATCCCCTGGGGAAGGAAATGACAACCCACTCCAGTGTTCTTGCCTGGAAAATTTCATGAAGAGAGGAGCCTTGAGAGCTACAGTCCAGAGGTCATAAAGGAGTCAGACACAACTTAGTGACTGAGCAAACACACATGTGTTAGACTTTACACAAGTGTTAGGTCAGATGCATTCAGGACTGAGTTATAGTGCTGTTGGCCCTGAGTTCAAAATTGAATAATGTCTATATGATGGTATATAATATAGGATAATTAATAATTATGTGTGTGTGTTGCTCAGTCATGTCTGACTGTTCATGACCACAGGGATTGTAGCTTGCCAAGTTCCTTTGTTCATGGGATTCTCCAGGCAAGAATACTGGAATGGGTTACCAATCCCTCCTCTAGGGGGATCTTCCCAAACCAGGAATTGAACCTGGGTCTCCCATGTTGCAGGCAGATATTTTATCATCTGAGCCACCAGGAAGCCCAATTAATAGTTATAACACATAATATATCCCATAATATATACTATGTATTTTAATATATATAATGTTATAACTTACATTTAATTAACATTGAATCCATGGCCAACAGCGCTGTAACTCATGCCTGAAGAAGCTTATTTGACCCATGTGTTTTCACTATCATGTGCATCCAGCCTTCTTGCTTTTAGGAATACTAGAGAGCACTTCAGCACTGTACTTGGTGGACAGTTTAGAAAGCAGCATCGCCAACAAAAAGCACAAACGTGTGAGAAGCGTGGTGCTAAAGAGTGCAAAAAGGACACTTGCTTATATAATGAGAGCTGAAACCTCTTGTTCCACCTCAGCTTGGCCAAGAACTTGGGTGCTGTGGGCGGGTGTACGGGACCACTTGAAGTTTTCACTACTCTGTACACGTGCATGTCCACACATGGCCATGCCAAAACTGCCAGTATTGATTTGGGGGTTATAAATATATTTTAATGAGTTGATATGTCACAAATATGGAATTTTCAAATAATGAGGACCAACTGCAATAGTTCTTTCTGCTTACATGAATGGATTCTTGCACTGAATTCTGAAAATATAAATGTAAAGATCAGAGTGTAAAGTAAGGACACCAGTTTTCAGGTGTGTCTTGTTTAATTAAAATCTACACTTCTGCTCTTATCTCCTCCTCCTTCCACATACGTTCTGCCCTGGGACCGTGTTTGAAATCCCTGAACATGGCAGGGTCTTTTCCGGCTCTGGGCTCTTCTCCATAGGGTTCCCTCCGTCTATGATGGGACAGAGTATCTGTGTCTGGAATCATGTTCATTAAACACTGCACACAATGCCTGGCATATCCTCTAGTGCTCTATTTCTCTGTCTGGTAGGATTCTTTAAGCCTGCCTCCGTGTCACTTCCTGCCTCCGAGTCACTTCCTCTGTGCACACCTTGAAGATTCCCCAGGCACAGCCTAATCATTTTTCCTCTTGTTCCCAACTCACTTTTGCCCATAATATCAGCCAGTAAGTTCATTCAGGGTATTCTGTAAGATGCTATGGAAAAACCTGAGTGAACTTTTTGACCAACTCGATAGTTACTAAGACACTTGCGGAGAGTGACAGCTGACGAGCCTCCTTCTCTATAAGCTCCATGTGGGAAGAGACAGAACTTTTCAATCTTGGTTTTAGCAGTGCCCATGAGGAAGTGAGATACATAGTAGGTGTTCAGGAGTGCTTGCTGAATACTCGCTGAGTGATTAAACAAACACACATAATTATAAATAGAACTCATAAAAACTAATGGCTCAAAAAATTGGAAGGAAAATGTTCGGCAGGTGTAACATATGTGCTTTTTAAAAAATGAAACCTAAGACCTTGTATAACATGTTAACTTAAGCCTAAACATATACAACAAATTATGTATTCTATATTTCAACTTTCCAGACTAGAGTTTCTCAAAATGTGGTTGTAATCACCTGGGAAATGTATTAATTAGGTAGATTCCTATAATCTATTACAGAGCTGCTGAATATGCATGATGTTTAACAAGCTTCTCCGGTGATGTTTGATACCCATTATTTGTGGTGGCTGGCCAAACTTTTCAGGATAATCTCATGAACCCTGGGATTCAATAGCATTTAAATGCCTTGGTGAGGGGCAGGAGCCATGTGTGTTTTGCTCAATATCATACTGTGTTATCTGGAACAAGGTACGATGTAGAAATAACACTGTAGTTTCTGGTTTAAAAAGTAAATGAATTATGCAGGTGAAAGCTAAGTTCAGAGTCCTCAGTAAGCATTATGGATGGTATTACTCAAACAGGGGCCTCAGAGCTTACAGGTTATCAAACTTTACTGTAGTTAACAATCACCTGGAAAGTCTGTTTTAAAAGAATCAGTAAGATTTACTCTCTGGTTTTTCATTGCTGTTGTTCAATAGCTAAGTTGTGTCCAACTCTTTGTGACCCCATGAACTGCAGCACGCCAGGCTTCCCTGTCCCTTATAATCTCCCTGAGTTGCTCAAACTCATGATTCAGTGATGCCATCCAACCATCTCATCCTCTGTTTCCACCTTCCTCTCCTGCCCTCAATCTTTCCCAGCATCAGGGTCTTTTCCAGTGAGTCAGTTCTTTGCATCAGGTCACTGAAGTGTTGGAGCTTCAACTTCAGCATCAGTCCTTCCAATGAGTATTCAGGGTTGATTTCCTTTAGGATTGACTTATTTGATCTCCTTGCTGTCCAAGGGACTCTCAAGAGTCTTATCCAGCATGGTAGTTTGAAAGCATTGAGATGAAGTCTGGAGGGGGACTGGGGGTGGTGCTGTTTGGAGTAATTTTGACTTGATTTTTAGCCTGAAAATTTTTTTAACATAGTTATACATGATCCCAATGTGATCCCCCCTTTGATAAATAGAGTGTATCATTCAAGCAGTGGTCTGATGACTGAAATCTAGGGTAAACAAGGCTTTGGTATGTGGTTTAGCTGTGGGATGTGTAGATATCAATGCACAGAAGAGTTTCTATGTAATATTTGATACTTGATTTAATTGAAATTGTAAACAGTGTTGACCACAGGATACTGGGAGCTCAGTAGTGTTTTTGCAATAAACACACAACAACCATCATGTGTTCAGGTTATGTTTAGGGGAAGAAGTGTCATTTAGCCTCTCTTCTCTTCTGGAACTACAGGAGAAATGAGACAGGGGAAATGTGAGCCCTGCTCACCCTCTTCTGTACATACAATATTTGATGCATGAAAAACAACGTTGGCACCATGATCTCTCAAAATGATTCCCGCATCATTGGAGACTGGAATTGCTACATATTTTAAAGTTCTGTTGGCTTTTCTCTTTTGTGAAGTTTGTTTTTATGTCTTTTACAAGTCTTCTGGTAATGAATTATCCACTATGTCTTCATTACTAAAAGCCACACCCACCTGCTGCTCCACTTGCAACTTTCTAGCTGCGGGATGCCTGCAGATGGTGCGGAGGGACTAGAGTTTCTGTACTGACTGCAATGGGGTGGGAGAAGCAGAAAAACCTAAGTTCACATTTTCTGCCTCTGGCTTGTACTTCGCACAGGGTAATTCACATACACTTCTGCCTTTATTTTATCTGCAGCTTGAAGGTAGGCGCATTTAAAAGTAATCTCTAAGAAGCTCTTCCGCTTGATGAATTTAGAAAGGTTAATTACATTTACAACGTTTCTTTGAAGTGGATAGGGTGAGCCATTGCATTTGGTTTACTGATTAGTGTTGTAGTAAGTTGCTTCATTAGAGTTGGGCTGTAATAATATTTTATTGCATGTTGTTCTGCCCTCCTCTTGGGCCATTATGACCATTATCCCCTAGAGAGTCAAATGACCTAGTGGGATTGGTAGCAGGTGGCAGAAAGACAGGAGAGAGAACCTGGAGCAGGCATTAGAACATCTGGATTCCAGCTCTGGCTTCATTAGTGATCAGCAGGGTCAGCTTTATCAAGACAAATTCAGGGGCACTCAATTTCTTTTGCCTTATTTTAAACAACAGGAATAACAGCTATCTTGCCTCACTCAGCATTGCTGAGGACCACAGGAGAGATGTAAAAGGGTTCATTTTAAAGAGGAAAGGCATTAAAAATACAAGCTACAATTAGAGCAAATATTATTTCCATGATTTTTTGTTGTTCTGATGAGGAGACTGAGCTGCAAAAGAATTAGTAAGAGAAGTCATCAGTTCATTAGGGAAAAACTATGAGTTGATTCATGATCAAATTTTTTATGCTGCATATTTGCTGAGAAGGTTACAACTTTTTCTCTCATATTATTTCCCATTAGTGAGTACCCAATATTTTTATGGTAGTTAAATTTTTCCACTCATGGGCATAGATAATTTTTTTAATGCTTATAGGAGACTAAAGGAAGAAACATTCACATTTTTAAATGTGAATTTTGTTTATAAATGAAAGCTACAGGCTCTTTTTTCTTAACTGTTTCCTATTAAAGGGAAAAATGAATTATTTAACATTTTTTCTACCTGGGCATATAAGCTTTCCTTCAGCTTGTTAGTGAGACTGTGAAGCCAGGGTGACCATGATTATTGAAGAAGATGATCTGTCTGGAGGGACTATGATGTCTCACTACTCTCTATTCTGCTACTGTTTTGTTTTTCTTCAGAGGTCATTTTATTTGCTTGTTTGTTTGAAAAGTTATACATGTTCACGGCAAAAGTCTAAAAAAATCCAAATAGAACCTGAGTGAAAAAATTTCTCACTCCCTCTCAATCTATTCACTTAGTTTCTTTCTCAAAGGACTGTCCTTGACTAACTCCAGAGAGAGTCCATGAGTATATAAATGTGTTTGTACATCTTTTTCAGAAAATCACAAGTGATGGCATAACACATACACTGTAAAATGTATTTTACTTAGCAATATTTTCCTGTGATTACCTTTCACTTCCTGTCCAACTTCATTTCCCCTAAAGGTACTAATTGGTTATCTAGATAACCATGATGGTGTGATCACTCACCTAGAGCCAGACACATCCTAGAGTCCGAAGTCAGGTGGGCCTTAGGAAGCATCACAACAAAGATAGAAACAAAGATAGGTGATGGAATTCCAGCTGAGCTATTTCAAGTTCTACAAAGATAATGCTGCTAAAGTGCTGTACTCAATATGCCAGCAAATTTAGAAATCTCAGCAGTGGCCACAGGACTGGAAAAGGTCAGTTTCCATTCCAATCCCAAAGAAGGGCAATACGAACGAATGTTCAAACGGCTGCACAATTGCACTCATCTCACATGATGGCAAAGTAAGGCTCAAAATTCTCCAACTGAGGCTTCAACAGTATGTGAAATGAGAATTTCCAGACGTTCAAACTGGATTTAGAAAAGGTAGAGGAACCAGAGATCAAATTGCCAACATCCATTGGATGATCAAAAAACCAAGAGAGGTCCAGAAAAACATCTACTTCAGCTTTATCGACTGTGCCAAAGCCTTTGACTGTGTGGATCACAATAAACTGTGGAAAATTCTGAAAGAAATGGGAATACCAGACCACCTGACCTGCACCACCACCTCCTGAGAAATCTGTATGGATGTCAAGAAGCAACAGTTAGAACCTGACATAGAACAATGGACTGGTTCCAAATTGGGAAAGGAGTATGTCAAGGCTGTATACTGTCACCCTGCGTATTTAACTTACACTCAGAGTACATCATGCAAAATGCTGGACTGGATGAAGCATAAGCTGGAATCAAGATTGCCAGGAGAAATATCAGTGACCTCAGATATGCAGATGGCACCACTATTATGGCAGAAAGTGAAGAGGAACTAAAGAGCCTCTTGATGAGAGTGAAAGAGGAGAGTGAAAAAGCTGGCTTGAAACTCAGCATTCAATAAAATAAGATCATGGCATCTGGTTCCATCACTTCATGGTAAATAGATGGGGAAACAGTGGAAACAGTGACAGCCTTTATTTTCTTGAGCTCCAAAATCACTGCAGATGGTGTATGCAGCCATTGAAATTAAAAGATGCTTGCTCCTTGGAAGAAAAGCTATGACCAACCTCGACAGCATATTAAAAAGCAGAGACATTACTTTGCCAACAAAGAAGGTCTGTCTAGTCAAAGCTATGGCTTTTCTGGTAGTTATGCATAGATTTGAGAGTTAGACCATGAAGAAAGCTGAGCACTGAAAAATTGATGCTTTTGAACTGTGGTGTTGGAGAAGACTCTTGAGAATCCCTTGGACTGCAAGGAGATCCAACCAGTCAATCCTAAAGGAAATCAGTCCTTAGTATTCATTGGAAGTACTGATGCTGAAGCTGAAGCTCCAATACTTTTGGCCACCTGATGCAAAGTACTGACTCATTGAAAAAGACCCTGATGCTGGGAAAGATTGAAGGCAGGAGGAGAAGTGGATGACAGAGGATGAGATGGTTGAATGGCATTGATCACTTGATAGACATTAGTTTGTGCAAGCTCCGGGAGTTGGTGATAGACAGGGAAGCCTGCCGTGCTGCAGTCCATTCGGTAGCAAAGAGTTGGACACACTTGAGTCGCTGAACTGAGCTGAGTAGTTGTCTCAATTTCATGTTTGTTTTCTTTGCTTACTACTGATTCAACTATAAGCTGTCAGTTGTCTACATCTGCTACTTATCTACTCAGTCCATCAAATAGCCTAATGATGTTGCCTCCTAAAGAAGTTTATCCTGATGTGTTCCTTGATGAACTGCTTGTCATCAGTAGCTGGTGCAGGCTCTCATCCTGAGATCTTCTGTCACTGTCATCCTGAGGATTTCATTGCCTCTTTTCTGTGTGGGGGTCCCTGTGTCCTACTTCTCCATTCTTTCTACTTCTTGGCTTACTCCATCACTTTGGTGAAGTGTGGTCTTCAGTACTCTCCAGAGGAGGAAGATATAGGACATAACTTTTCCTGAGGTCTTGAGTATCTGAAAATATCTTTATTCTGTGTTCACATTTGACTGATGGTACAATTGAGAATTAAGGGTCTGGTGTGCAGAAGAGTTAGCATATTTAGCCTGATAATGCTATCCTTAGAAAGCCTGCTTGCAAGGTTGTCCCTTGTCTGGGGTCTGGAAACTTGGATTATAAACTGTTCCCTACACTGATATAAACATTCCTTGAATGATAAGAGTGCTTTCCTATGTCTTAGTTTTTTGTGCAAGCAACATAATTTATGCTGAACACCTTTCTTTTGGGAGTCTGTAATTTTGGTACATTCTGGGCAAAGGATGTCTATAATGCTGCTATTGCTGCTTAGTCACTAAGTCCTATCTGACTCTTTGCAACCCTATGACTGTAGCCCACAAGGCTCTTCTGTCCAAGGAATTTGCTATACAAGAATACTGAACTGGTTTTCCATTTCCTTCTCCAGCAGACCTTCCCGACCCAGGGATCAAACCCCAGTCTCCTGCTGGGCAGGCAGATTCTTTTTCTACTGAGCTACCTGGGAAGTCCCCCTATATGACCAACGTTTAATAAAAATCTCAGACATTGCATCTCTAGAGCTTTTCTGGTAGACATCACATATGATGTCACACATGTGGAAGAGATCAGCATTGCTGGAAGAGTGAAGCACTTCATTTGTGACTCCATTGGGGGAGGACTCTTGGAAGTTTGAGCCTGGTATCCTCAGGACTTAACCAAATGTGCCAATCCCTTTGCTGAATTTCTCTTGCCTCCTTCTGTTCTTACAAACCACAGCAGTGACTACGACCATATCCTGTGAGTTCTCCCAGGGAATCATTAAACATGGGGGTTTGGTCTTGGGGACCCCCTTGATATAGTTAGAAACTGCTTTCCTTCTGAATTTGTTGGACATCCACTACCTTTTAGCTTCCATATTCTTGAGAAGTCAGTCCTATTTCTGACCTTTATGTGTGATTGTAACTCCCTTCGTTTTTGCTCTCAAGTCTTTTAGAACCTTTACTGTCTTCTGTTGTAAAATGCTGAAATGTCATGACGTGCTGTGGTGTTTAATTTCATCTGCTCGGCTGGTGGCCTAACGAATCCTTTTAATCTCTGAACATTTGTCATTGCTTTATGAAAAATTTTTCACAAATTAGTTTTGGATGATTTCCTTCCTTTTACTTCCTCAGTCTCCTACTTATAGATTCCCGTTATTTGGATGTTGTACCTGTCATCTACTCTTCTAATATTCTTGCTTTTTTCCTCTCCTATTTTCCATATCTTTGACTAATTTCATATAAGTTTCTTTCATTTTTATCTTCTAAATAGATTATGGCATTTTTCATTTCTTCCCTAGAATCTTAATTTTTAAGAGCTCATTTTGCTCTCTGAATGTTCTTTTTTAATACCATTTTATTCTTTTCTTCCTGAGTAGTATTAGTCATAGTTATTTTGAAACTATTACTCCCTAGGAGGATCTCTGTTTCTGCCTGGAGCACTACAGTTACATGATTCTTTTGGTTCTTTTCATGTCATGAATTTTCTTTCAGTTCAATTCAGTTGCTCAGTCGTGTCTGACTCTTTGAGACCTATGGACTAGAGAACTCTAGGTTTCCCTGTCCATCACCAACTCCCAGAGCCTATTCAAACTCATGTCCATCGCGTTGGTGATGCCATCCAACCATCTCATCCTCTGTTGTCCCCTTCTCCTCCCGCCTTCAATCATTTCCAGCATCAGGGTCTTTTCAAATGAGTTGGTTCTTCACATCAGGTGGCCAAAGTATTGGAGTTTCAGCTTCAGCATCAGTCCTTCCAATGAATATTCAGGACCGATTTCCTTTAGGATGGACTGGTTGGATCTCCTTGCATTTCAAGGGACTCTCAAGAGTCTTCCCCAACACCACAGTTCAAAAGCATCAATTCTTCAGCACTCAGCTTTCCTTATAGTCCAACTCTCACATCCATACATGACTACTGGAAAAATCATAGCTTTGACTAGATGGACCTTCATTGGCAAAATGTCTCTGCTTTTTAATATGCTGTCTATGTTGCTATAACTTTTCTTCCAAGGAGCAAAGGTCTTTTAATTTCATGGCTGCATACACCATCTGCACTGATTTTGGAGCCCCAAGAAAATAAAGTCTGTCACTGTTTCCATTGTTTCCCCATCTATTTGCCATGAAGTGATGGGACTGGATGCCATGATCTTCATTTTCTGAATGTCGAGTTCAAGCCAACTTTTTCACTCTCCTCTTTCACTTTCATCAAGAGGCTTTTTAGTTCCTCTTCACTTTCTGCCATAGGGTGGTGTCATCTGTGTATCTGAGGTTATTGATATTTCTCCTGGCAGTCTTGATTCCAGCTTTTGCTTCATGTAGTCTGGCATTTCACATGATGTACTCTGCATATAATTTAAATAAGCAGAGTGGCAATTTACAGCCTTGACATACTCCTTTCCCTATTTGAAACCAGTCTGTTGTTCTATGTCCATTTCTAACTGTTGCTTCTTGACATGCATAGAGATTTCTCGGGAGGCCTGGTATTCCAAACTCTAAGAATTTACCGCAGTTTGTTGTGATCCACACAAAGGCTTTGTCATAGTCAATAAAGCAAAAGTAGATGTTTTTCTGTAATTCTCTTGCTTTTTTCATGATCCAGCAGATTTTGGCAATTTGATCTCTGGTTCCTCTGCCTTTTCGAAATCCAGCTTGAACATCTGGAAGTTCATGGTTCATGTACTGTTGAAGCCTGGGTTGGAGAATTTTGAGCATTACTTTGCTGGTGTGTGAGATGCGTGCAATTGTGCAGTAGTTTGAGCATTCTTTGGCATTGCCTTAATTTGGGATTGGAATGAAAACTGATCTTTTCCAGTCCTGTGGTCACTGATGAGTTTTCCAGATTTGCTGGCATATTGAGTGCAGCACTTTTATTTTCTTCAGGTGTTTGCTAATCCTTGACTATCTCTTCATATTTAAGATTTGGCCAATAAAAATCTAAATTTGATGGAATTCCCTGGCAGTCCAGTGGTTAGAACTCTACACTTTCATTGCCACATGTGAAGGTTCAAACCCTGGCCGGGGAACCAAGATCCTGCAAACCATGCAACAGCAACAATGAAAAAAAATCTATTTGAAATCTCTGAATGCATGGGTTTCACTTTTACCTCTAATTGTGGGTTTCACTGTAGACCTATCTGGCCAGGCAATTTCCTTGAAATGTCTGCTGTTGAGAAATTCTTTAGAATTTTAGGCTGCTTAGAATCCTTGGACAAGGAGCTGAGTGACAGAAGAAAGTGTGCATAGTCTCATTCTGGAAGTAAAATTTCAGTTACTTACCCTGTGGTCAGTATGGTGTTTTCATCCTCAGTTTTACTTGGACTCTCCAATCCAAAAACTGTCTTACCATTTCTAGAGGTCCCAAGTAACTCTGGTATTGAAAAGGAGAAATACTTGGGGATTTGACTGATTTTAAAGTAGACTACAACTTACTCCTCTTTCATTATCACCTGTATCCCCTCTTGCAGAGGTAATTGGTGTTGTCAGCTTCTGAAACTTCTGGGGTTTCTGTTTGGTGGTACAGATCAGGTTAATGCTTAGCTTTCTTCACTATTGGGTGCTGTTGAGTCACTGCTTTTCCTACCAAAGAAAAGTTTTCTTAATCACTTGCCTACTAGCTACAAACTTTTCTTCCTATTTCTTCTATCATTCTCTTATAAATTTATGCCTTAAAAAAATTCTCCTTATAGTTGTTTTGGAAGAATTTGGGAAAAGAAAGAAAGTAAATATATGCTTAAAAGGCTATATTAACCCAAAATTTCTTAGACTCTTAAAGCATGTTTTACATCTTTGTATCTGTAGTGCCTAGAATGTTATTTGATAAATATTAGGTCCTCAACATGTTTTAATTGTGTGCATACTTATGTAAATATATATACGTTATATCTGAATAGCATATATATCATATATGCATATTTGTTACCAATGAAAGAAATACAACTAGATAAATTTAAGCCTAAAAGATTATTTATTGTCCTATATAATAAGAAATTCAGGTATGAATCTTACTTTCAGCACAAATGGGTCTAAGAGCTCTACTGGAATAATCAGCTCTCTTGTACTTTCATGCTTTTTCAGAAACTCTCTGCATGTGCTTTTATCTGTGTTTTGGCCTTTTTCTTCCCTTGACTGACATAGAGCAGGCAGGATGATTCATAGCTTTTAGCTCCATGATTCTTCGGGCCCTAAATTGAAAAATCCCGGAGATGAACTTTTACTGGTCTGGCTTTAGTCATGCATCTACTCCTGAACCAATCTGTGTGGCTAGAAGGATGGAATGTATCAGAGTTTAACAAACTATGGCCCATGGGCTAAATCAGTGTACCACCTGAGGTTTTATTGTTTAGTTTTTCATACCACAAGGTAGGAATGGCCTTTGCATTTTTAAATGGTTAAAAACATACCCATATAATATGTTCCATTTTGTCTTTTCTTCCTCAAAGCCTAAAATATTTACCCTATGATATGCTATGAATGTCTGAGTCTGGGTATGGATCACATACATTGGCCCTGACTAGAAGAATGAGATAACAATGATTGTCAGCCTCATTAGAGCCAATGTTTATAGTGGAAGAGCAGCAGCTTCCCAAATAAAGAATACATCCCAAATAAGCCAAAACTCACAAACATCCATATGCGTGGGTAATAATTCATCCCTGAGCATGAAGAATTATTTCTGTTAATGTTACAAACCCAAACACATATTCATGTAGATGATATGTAATTAAAACCATTTCTCTTCATTCTTCCAACAACTTGAGAGCTATTATAGTCATAGCACTGTGGGGAGAACCTTAATTTATCTCTATTACTAAGACTGAAAGACTGTCCATTGGTCTAGGAGGAGGGTGTTGTTTAAGTTTGGTTGGAACATTATTCATTTGCATCAGTTTTCAAGCTCAGTACTGAGAGAGAGAGAGAACTAGCCATTTGATCTAGATCAATTCAACGGTTAATTTATTATTTATTTAACAAACATTTCTTAACACTGATACAGGGCCAAGCACTGGGTGTACAATGGGAAACAAAATGCAGTTTCTCTCTACAAGGGATTATGGTGTAATGGAACATTTGAAGCAGACATAACTTCAGTGTGGTTTTCCAAGCCCTTCTTCAACTAGCTTTACCTCATTGATTTATGCAGATCTCTCTACTACAATTTACTCCAAACATGCATTTCAGTTGGGTCAGTAAATGACCCCTATTATGGCACAATCACCCCTATCTGTAAGCTTGGTTTCCTTTCCAGAATTGTGTGTGTGTGTGTGTGTGTCTGTGTGTGTGTGCAGTCACTTCAGTCCATGTCTGACTCTTTGTGACCACATGGACCACCAGGTTTCTCTGTCAATGGGATTCGCCAGGAAAGAATACTAAAGTAGGTTGCCATTCCCTCCTCCAGGGAATCTTCCTGACCCAGGAATTGAACCTGCGAGTCCTATACTGCAGGCAGATTCTTTATTGCTGAGCCACCGGGGAAGCCCCTTTCCAGAAATGCTTCTTCATAAATCCAATGAGTATTTTCTTTAATTCCCAACCTAAGGCTAATTTGTTTTTTAGTGTATCCTACCTATAATTTGCTTCATTGCTCAGTTGTAAAGAATCTGCCTGCAATGTGGAAGATCTGGATTTGATTCCTGTGTCGGGAAGATCCCCTGGAGAAGGAAATGGCAACCCACTCCAGTATTCTTGCCTAGAGAATCCCATGGGCAAAGGAACCTGGCAGGTTACAGTCCATGGGGTTGCAAGAGTTGGACACAACTTAGCAACTAAACCACCACCTATAATTTACAAATTTCTACAGCTCCTATAGTCCGTACATATAACCCAAGTCTAGATAATATGCCATCCCTATAATTATATCTTAGGTTTTCATTACAACAGCTTGAGGGTTAAGCTCATACAGTCTCTGTATTTAAGTCTCGAATAAAATTTAGTGTTTCACCTTTAAATAAATACATTGACTTTGTCTGATATTTGAGGATCAAGATGACAAAAAGATCATATCCAATTACATGACTCAGTAACAGTTAAAATTTTAATTCATTCACTAGAGATATCCATTTAGAAGTAATAAATACATTTTCATTTACTCTTTGGCCTTTTGAAATCTACCCCAAAGGCAAAATACTATATAGCCTTTGAACAAAGCTATTCATTATCAGCATTATTTTTAACAGCAGTTGAAATGTCCATTAACAGGGAACTGGTTCAGTGATTCTGGTTCATTAACCCAATGAAGTACTATGCAGCTGAGAAAAGGTATGGATAAGACATCAGTATACTGATATGCCCTGATATCCAAAATATACTGTTAAGGCAGCATGGAAAGAGTCTTTGTGTAAGAAATAGGAAGTCAATTTGGGTGCATATTAATATATGAATTTACTTATTAAAAAGAGCAAAAAGATAATGCAAAGTTAATAAGTATGGTTACTTATTATCTTCATTAACATCTATTTCTGCTTTATTGACTACGCCAAAGCCTTCGACTGTGTGGATCACAATAAACTGTGGAAAATTCTGAAAGGGATGGGAATACCAGACCACCTGACCTGCCTCTTGAGAAACCTGTATGCAGGTCAGAAAGCAACAGTTAGAACTGGGCATGGAACAACAGACTGGTTCCCAATAGGAAAAGGAGTACATCAAGGCTGTATATTGCCACCCTGCTTATTTAACTTATATGCAGAGTATATCATGAGAAATACTGGGCTGGAAGAAGCACAAGCTGGAATCAAGATTGCAGGGATAAATATCAATAACCTCAGATATGCAGATGACACCACCCTTATGGCAGAAAGTGAAGAGGAACTAAAAAGCCTCTTGATGAAAGTGAAAGAGGAGAGTGAAAAAGTTGGCTTAAAGCTTAACATTCAGAAAACGAAGATCATGGCATCTGGTCCCATTACCTCATGGGAAATAGATGGGGAAACTGTGGAAACAGTGTCAGACTTTATTATTTGGGGGCTCCAAAATCACTGCAGATGGTGATTGCAGCCATGAAATTAAAAAATGCTTACTCCTTGGAAGGAAAGTTATGACCAAACTCGATAGCATATTAAAAAAGAGACATTACTTTGCCAACAAAGGTCTGTCTGGTCAAGGCTATGGTTTTTCCAGTGGTCATGTATGGATGTGAGAGTTGGACTGTGAAGAAAGCTGAGCACTGAAAAATTGATGCTTTTGAACTATGGTGCTGGAGAAGACTCTGGAGAGTCCCTTGGACTCCTAGGAGATCCAACCAGTCCATCCTAAAGGAGATCAGTCCTGGGTGTTCATTGGAAGGACTGATGCTGAAGCTGAAACTCCAATACTTTGGCCACCTCATGTGAAGAGTTGACTCGTTGGAGAAGACCCTGATGCTGGGAGGGATTGGGGGCAGGAGGAGAAGGGAACGACAGAGGATGGGATGGCTGGATGGCATCACTGACTCGATGGGCATGAGTTTGAGTAAACTCCAGGAGTTTGTGATGGACAGGGAGGCCTGGTGTGCTGTGATTCATGGGGTCGCAAAGAGTCGGACACGGCTGAGTAACTGAACTGAACTGAACTGAACTTCCACCACAGTGTGGTCTCAGGTCAAACAACAGGGAGGGAACACAGCTCATTAACAGAAAATTTGATTAAAGATTTACTGACCATGGCCCCACCCATCAGAACAAGACCCAGATCCCCCTGCCCCAGTCTCTCCCATGATAAGTCTTTTATCCTTATCCCTCAGAGCACAGACAGAATGAAAACCACAATCACAGAAAATGAATCAAATGGATCACATGGACCACAGCCCTGTCTACCTTAATGAAACTCTGAGCCATGCTGTGTAGGGCCACCCAAGATGGATGGGTCTTGGTGGAGAGTTTTGACAAAATGTGTCCATTGGAGAAGGCAACGGCAAACCACTTCAGTATTCTTGCCTTGAGAACCCCATGAACAGTATGAAAAAGCAAAAAGATATGACACTGAAAGATGAACTTCCCAGGTCAGTAGGTGCCCAATATGCTACTGGAGAAGAGTGGAGAAATAACCCCAGAATGAATGAAGAGACGGAGCCAAAGCAAAAACGACACTGAGCTGTGGATGTGACAGGTGATGAAAGTATCAGGGGAGCATGTAATTTCCTCGGTTCTGCCTTGTCACAACAAAAACCTGAAGCATCGAAGCAGTGTTACAGCCCTCAGATGGACCAGAGTTACAGCTCAGTTTTATTTGGAAAGTAAAGGAAAATACATCCACAAGGCATGAGGGCATGCGGACCCAAAATGCAGAGAAGAGAGAAGCCTGGCCCAATTTTGGGTCCTTTTTTTATACACTTTTCCTCCTCCCCCTGGGCCAGCCCTATGTAAATTGGGCTAGACAGGAGTGCTGTTTGTTCCACCTGAGGTCCTCACTCTGGTCCTCGGGCCTTCCTCTGTTCTATTTTTGCAGGCTTTCCCCTACCTTATCTTTAAGCGACTGCCATTTTGGACTCCTTTTTCCTATTCTAACTACCTAACAGAAGTAAAGTCCGATGCTGTAAAGAACAATATTGCATAGGAACCTGGAATGTTAGGTCCATGAATCAAGACAAATTGGAAGTGGTCAAACAGGAGATGGCAAGAGTGAACATCAGCATATTAGGAATCAGTGAACTAAAATGGACTGGAATGGGTGAATTTAACTCAGATGACCATTTTGTCTACTACTGTGGGCAAGAATCCCTTAGAAGAAATGGAGTAGGCATCATAGTAAACGAAAGTGTCCAAAAATGCAGTACTTGGGTGCAATCTCAAAGACGACAGAATGATCTCTGTTCATTTCTAAGGCAAACCATTCAATATCACAGTAATCCAAGTCTATGCCCTGCCCCATAATGCTAAAGAAGCTGAAGGTGAATGGTTTTATGAAGACCTACAAGACCTTCTAGAACTAACATCCAAAAAAGATGTCCTCTTCATTACAGGGGACATAAATGCAAAAGTATGAAGTCAAGAGATACCTGGAGTAACAGGCAAATTTCACCTTGGTGTACAGAATGAAGCAGGGCAAAGGATAACAGAGTTTTGCCAAGAGAACACACTGGTTATAGCAAACACCATCTTCCAACAATACAAAAGAAGACTCTACATATGGACATCACCAGATAGTCAATACTGAAATCAGATTGATTATATTCTTTGTAGCCAAAGATGGAGAAGCTCTATACAGTCACCAAAAACAAGACCAGGAGCTGACTGTGACTCAGACCATGAACTCCTTATTGCAAAATTTAGAATTAAGTTGAACAAAGTAGAGAAAGCCACTAGACCATTCAGGTATGACCTAAATCAAATCCCTTACAATTGTACAGTGGAAGTGACAAATAGATTCAAGGGATTAGATCTGATAGAGTGCCTGAAGAACTATGGACAGAGATTCATGACACTATACAGGAGGCAGTGATCAAGAACATCTGCAAGAAAAAGAAATGCGAAAAGGCAAAATGGCTGTCTGAGGAGGCCTTACAAATAGCTGAGAAAAGAAGAGATGCGAAAGGCAAAGGAGAAAAAGGAAAGATAGTCCCATTTGAATGCAGAGTTCCAAAGAACAGCAAGGAGAGATAAGAAAGCCTTCATCAGTGATCAATGCAAAGAAATAGAGGAAAACAATAGAATGGGAAAGACTAGAGATATCTTCAAGAAAATTAGAGATACCAAGGGAACATTTCATGCAAAGATGGGCCCAATAAAGGACAGAAATGGTATGGACATAATGGAAGCAGAAGACATTAAGAAGAGGTGGCAAGAATACACAGAAGGACAATACAAAAAAGATCTTCATAACCCAGATAATCACGATGATATGATCACTCACCTAGAGCCAGACATCCTGGAATGCGAAGTCAAGTGGGCCTTAGGAAGCATCACTGAGAACAAAGCTAGTGGAGGTGATGGAATTCCAGCTGAGCTGTTTCAAATCCTAAAAGATGATGCTATTAAAGGGCTGCACTCAATATGCCAGCAAATTTGGAAAACTCAGCAGTGTCCACAGGACTGGAAAGGGTCAGTTTTCATTCCAATCCCAAAGAAAGGCAATGCCAAAGAATGCTCAAACTTATACACAACTACACTCATCTCACAAGCTAGCAAAATAATGCTCAAAATTCTCCAATCCAGGCTTCAACAGTACGTGAACCACGAACTTCCAGATGTTCAAGCTGGATTTAGAAAAGGCAAAGGAGCTAGAGATCAAGTAGTGAACATTGTTGGATCATCAAAAAAGTAAAAGAGTTACAGAAAAACATGTACTTTTGCTTTACTGACGATGCCAAAGCCTTTGACACTGTGGATCAAAACAAAGTGTGGAGAATTTTTAAAGAGATAGATATACCAGACCACCTTACCTGCCTCCTGAGAAATCTGTATACAGGTCAAGAAGCAACAGTTAGAAATGGACAGGGAACAACAGACTGATTCCAAATAGGGAAAGGAGTATGTCAAGGCTGTATATTGTAAGCCTGCTTATTTAACTTATATGCAGAGTACATCATGTGAAATGCCAGGCTGCATGAAGCATGAGCTGGAATCAAGATTGTCGGGAGAAATAACAATAACCTCAGATACACAGATGACACCACCCTATGGCAGAAAGTAAAGAAGAACTAATGAGCCTCTTGATGAAAGAGGAGAGTGAAAAAGTTGGCTTAGAACTCAACATTCAGAAAACAAAGATCATGGCATCCAGATCTATCACTTCATGGCAAATAGATGGGGAAACAATCGAAACAGTGACAGACTTTATTTTTTTGGGTTCCAAAATCACTGCAGATGGTAATTGCAGCCATGAAATTAAAACACTCTTGCTCCTTGGAAGAAAAGTTATGATCAACCTAGACAGCATATTAAAAAGTAGAGACATTACTTTGCCAACAAAGGTCCGTCTAAAAGCTATGATTTTTCCACTAGTCATGTATGTATGTGAGATGGACCATGGAGAAATCTGAGTGCTGAAGAATAGATGCTTTTGAACTGTGGTGTTGGACAAGACTCTTGAGAGTCCCTTGGACTGCAAGGAGATGAAATCAGTCAATCCTAAAGGAAATCAGTCCTGAATATTCATTGGAACAACTGATTCTGAAGCTGAAACTCCAATACTTTGACCACCTGATGCAAAGAACTGACTCACTGGAAAAGACACTGATGCTTGGAAAGATTGAAGGCAGGAGGAGAAGGGGACAACAGAGGATGAGATGGTTGGATGGCATCACCGACTTGATGTACAGGCGTTTTAGCCATCTCTGGGAGTTGATGATGGCCAGGGAAGCCTGGTGTGCTGCTGCCCATGGGGTCGTTAAGAGTTGGACACAACTGAGTGATTGAAATGAACTGAACTGAGCCTGTATGAGGAAGAAGGTAACCAGGTAGAGGAAAAAAGATGCTAGTGAGACTTCAATGAATATCCCTCATTATATATAATAGCTTTCCTTTTTGGAACCCCATAAAAGTTTTTTCATAATTAAAAGAAATTGAACTCAGAAGAGAAAAGCAATCCCTTAATACTAGGGGGGAAAATTAAGGAAATAAGTCTAACTGTATCAAGTTGGTGACATAGATATATAGAAATAATTACTTCAACTGAGTTTAAGGCATAGTTATTTTAGTTGAATGTCTTTATTGGGATTTATTTCAGGGAGAAAATAAGTTGACATAAACTGCATTCAGTTAACATTAATAATAATCATATTGTTATTTTGAAACTGCTATAGAAATAATATATAATTATATGAACTTATGTTAGGACCTTTAGGAACTAAGACTTTTCAGGAAAGAAAAAAAAAGGTAAAAGTATAAAATCAAAGAATTCAAGTAAAAGTTCTGTGTTATTGAATTTGAAATAGAAATAGCAGTATGAACTTGTAATTTATTTTGTCTAATATGCATGTTTCCTGACTCTTTGTCCATTAAAAACCCTAGAAGCAATGATAGGTTTGCAATCAACACCCAAAGCAATGAGCTTTCTTATCACCCAGATTGTAGTTTCTAATATAATTTTCCACTGCAAGGGAGCATGACTCCTTGAAAAAATGGCTCAATTCCAGACCTGAAATAGGAGATGAGTAAAATGAGTTTGAGATACCTTATTATGTTAGGAAAGGAAAAATGTTATCAAAGATTAATGGTTATTTCAATAGAACACAGAAACAACCTAAGGGGACTCTCATTGGCTCAGGATGGGACAAATTTAAGCATTAAAAACATAATAAAAAAAACATAATAACTGCAACTGGGTAAAGCACATTTAGCATGAAATTCATAAGTTCTTCATAAAAAAACTCACAGGACAGCATTGAGTTCAGTGTTGCTGGGGTATCAACTTTGAAAAGTGGTCAATAGAATAAAAGAATTATGGTTTGCTCCTATCGTTCCTGCAGCACATACAATCCTTTTGGTATAATGCTTGTCTGTAACGCCCAAATTGGTTCAGACAGGGTAGATAAAAAATAAAGTCACAAAAATGCAAAATATGTAAATATTTTACAAGGTGAATGTCTTGAACTACCAAATTACACCCACTGTGTGCAATCATTGTGTCTTAGAAGAGCATAGTGGCTTGTGGAAGTATATACAAAATCTATACATTTGTATCATATCCTCTTATTTCAGTTACTCATATGCATTGCCCTACATATGTGAAACATGTTCTCCAGAGTTTGAAAACTTAGTCTAGAATCCAAACCATAGGTAAATATTCTGGTAGAAGAATCCAGGCCCTGAATGAAAAAAGTAAACCTCATGTATTGAAGAGAAGCTTGAAATAACAAAGTGTTTTAAAATAAGAGAATAGGTGTTATTGAGATAATCTAAAGGAATTCACTAATTGTGCACCCTAAAAACAGTTCTGTGAAAGTAAAGGGAAAAATAGATCTGAGCACATAGTAGATAAAAGAAAAACAGTGATCTACTTTCATGTGGCCTGAGCAGCACTTACAGTGGGCTGCAAAATAAAGATGAGGTTGCTCAGTATAACAGGATATTGCTTAGAGGCACCCATTCTCCTTTTACAAAGCTGCAGCTTTGTAAAAGGGAGAAACTTGGTAAAACAACAAAATCCAAATTTCTATTTTAAGTCAATGTAAAAAAAAATTCATCACCAGCACCAACCACACACACACACAAAACAGGATAATGAGCTACAGCCTCTGATCTCATTATATTTTGTTCAAAGAGGAATGTATTTTCTTCTCCATAAACTAAAAGTTACAGCATTTGAACACATCCACTTTTGCCAAGGAAACTTGATGTCTACTGTTAAGGTAAAGTTCATTGTTGACTACAATATTTCTTTCTTTATTCAGTTCAGTTCAGTCGCTCAGTTGTGTCTGACTATTTGTGACCCCATGAACCGCAGCACGCTAGGCCTCCCTGTCCATTACCAACTCCTGGAGTTTATACAAACCCATTTCCATTGAGCCAGTGATGCCTCTGTCACTCATCAGAGGCATCTGATGATGTCATCTCATCCTCTGTCATCCCCTTCTCCTCCTGCCCTCACTCTTTCCCAGCATCAGGGTCGTTTCAAATGAGTCAGCTCTTTGTATCAGGTGGCCAAAGTATTGGAGTTTCAGCTTCAGCATCAGTCCTTCCAATGAACATCCAGGACTGATCTCCTTTAGGATGGACTGGTTGGATCTCCTTGCAGTGCAAGGTGCTCTCCAGAGTCTTCTCCAACACCACAGTTCAAAAGCATCAATTCTTTGTGCTCAGCTTTCTTTATAGTCCAACTCTCAAATCTATACATGACTACTAGAAAAATCATAGCCTGATGGACCGTTGTTGGCAAAGTAGTGTCTCTGCTTTTTAATATGCTGGCTAGGTTGGTCATAACTTTCCTTCCAAGGAGTGAGCATCTTTTAATTTCATGGCTGCAATCACCATCTACAGTGATTTTGGAGCCCCCCCTCCCAAATAAAGTCTGACACTGTTTCCACTGTTTCCCCATCTATTTGCCATGAAGTGATGGGACTGGATGTCATGATCTTAGTTTTCTGAATGTTGAGCTTGAAGCCAACTTTTTCACTTTCGTCTTTCACTTTCATCAAGAGGCTTTTCAGTTCCTCTTCATTTTCTGCCATAAGGGTGGTGTCATCTCCAAATCTGAGGTTATGGATATTTCTCTGGGCAATCTTGATTCCAGTTTGTGCTTCCTCCAGCCCAGCGTTTCTCATGATGTACTCTGCATATAAGTTAAATAAGCAAGGTGACAATATACAGCCTTGATGTACTCTTTCTTTATTAGGGATTAAATATTTTAAACTGTGTCACACATTTGAGATTTATTTATATTATATTCTTCCCTGGTGGCTCAGACAGTAAAGTGTCTGCCTGCAATGCGGGAGACCCAGGTTTGATCCCTGGGTCAGGAAGATCCTCTGGAGGAGGAAAAGGCAACCCACTCCAGTCCTCTTGCCTGGAAAATCCCATGGACGGAGAACCCTGGTAGGCCACAGTCCATGGGGTCGCAAAGAGTTGGACACAACTGAGCGGCTTCACTTTCTTTCTTTTCTTTCTTTATATTATATTGCCTGTGAGAGTATTCATGTTCAGTTCTCAGCCTTATTTTCCTATAAATCCTGTAATATCTAATTGACAAAATCATATAATGCAACCTGGGGCTTCCCAGGTGGCACTAGCAGTAAAGAAACAGCCTGCCAATGCAGGAGATGTGTGACATGTGGGTTTGATCCCTGGGTCAGGAAGATCCCCTGGAGGAGGGCATGACAATCTACTCCCATATTCTTGCCTGGAGAATCCTATGGACAGAGGAGTCTGGCGGGCTACAGTCCATACGGGTGCAGAGAGTCGGATATGACTGAAGTGACTTAGCATGCACATACCATTTTATAGGGGAAATGACTATAGTTGATGAAAGATATTCTTTATAGAATTCCAACTAATAAATGAAGAGGAAATGATTTGTGACCACTGGTCAAAATGTTAAACAGTAATCATCCGTAGCTGCTAAAACCACTTGCTGAGATGTCAGTGAGAGCTTTTAAGTGTTGAAATGTTATAATGGAGTCAGACAGACACCACTTGAACATAATAATCAATTTTAGAATCACACAAGGGAGATAATAGGTATTATGAGCCTTCTTTTGACATACAGACATGAAATACCTGCACTAAAAATAAATAAATCTGGATATAACCTAGGTCTTTAGGTCTAACAATTTATAATAATAATTAATAATACTATGGGAGACATAATAATAATTATATACATATACATACAATATGTACATATTATAATACATATAATAATACTATGGGAAATAGACAAAAACATTAACCACAAGCCCAAGAGGGGAATCATCCAAATCCAGAGTTTGGACCCTGAACAAGACAACCAGTCTGGTTTCTCCAGAAAATGAATGGTTTGTAAAAATAAAAGCAAAATAGAGTAACTTCTCTCAAAGAGTTCCAAGAGGTATGACAAACACATGCAATTTATGGACCCTTTTTGTATACTTATTTGATTAAACCAACAGGAAGAGAGTATTTCAGACAAATAGGGAAATGTAACTATGGATTGGATACAAAATAATACTAAAGAATTACAGTTAATTTTTAGGTGTTATAATGGCTTGGAAATGATGTTAAGCATTCCAATTGGAGAAGCATATTGAAGTATATAGAGGGGAAATGACATAATTTCCAGATTAAAATAGTAATCCCCAAATACTCCATCTATGGTTTAGATGTGAAAAGACAGAGATTTTTTTCTGACATATTAGCACCAAGAAAAACCTGGGTAATATTAAAATCATATATTTTAATAGGATCATCTAAAAGAGATGGACAGGATAAAGCTTTAAAGAACTGATTTCTAGAGAAAAGAGGCTTATAAATGTTCAAACTCTTGAAAAAGTTCCCCTAGCTGGCATTTGGAAGTCAGAGTGATTGGTGGTGACAGTGACAGATCCCTGGTGCTGGCAGCATTAGAGATGGGGCTAAATCAGGCTTAAACTTAACCCCCTAAAACTGAAGCTCAGCCACAGATCAAACTGACACTCAGTGAAATCCAGCTTATCTCATCTTAGTCACTAGATGCCCTGCTCTCTGGGAAAACAAAGCCACACAACAATATTTCTCAATCTTCATTGGTTTTCTACACATAATGTGTGGTCATCAGTCAAAAATCACTAGACATAAAAAGAATCAAGAATATAGGACCCAGATTTAATTGGTGAGCAGGGAAGAGAAAGGAAGCAATCCATAGGTGAAACAGATATTAGAACAAGGAGATGAAGATTTTAAAATAATTATTACAAATGTCCAAGGATTTTCAGGTAAACATGGAAAGAGTGGGTCAACAGGTCAGTAGAAAAATGGAAACTATTAAAAGTCATGTGGAGATCTTGGGTATGTAAAACAAGAATCTGAAATAGGAAGTACATTGGTTTTAAGATCAAAATAAATACTGAAGAAAGTATGAGAGAAATTGAAAAGAGCCTAATACAGATTACATGAAATGAAACACATGAGGGAAGAAAAAGATAAAGAAGGCCATGTTGGATGTCAATGGGTCAATGGGTAAGTGGTCTAACATACATATATTTGTAAATCTCGAACTTTAAGAAGTAAATGAATCAAGAAAAGTAGTTGAAATATCAACTAAAAATTTTCCAACATTGATGAAAAACATCTTTACATAACAGTATATACTAATAATAAATGATACCATATTTAGTCTTATGGTGACAGATAAGGAATTCTCTCATTACTAAACTATCATGTTTTAATGTCTGTATCTTTATCCTTGTAGCATCTGTACTTAAATTATTTTCTAATATCAGGGTGGGACAGAAAGTTGGATTTTCTTCTATAACCAAATGCAAAAGTATGCTAGTTATGAGTTGCTCTTGACCATGATTGGCGATCAAATGTTCTTTTTTCAGTATTGTACATTCTTGATCTATGAAAACACTGAACCAAGATAGTAGTATAAATGTACAAGTGTAGGAGTAAATTAAACCTTAAAAAACATGCATACATTTAGAAATCTCAGAAGCATAAAAAATTGAATAAAGACATATTTGAAGCTAAGTCAGCTGAAAAATTCCCCAAATTGATGAAAAACATCAAAGAAATTTACATATCATAAAATCTACCTGCTGTAATAACTGGACTCAAAAAGAAAAGGTCTTAAGATATAATGTCAATGTAAAAAAATCCATTATATTTCTATTTATTAGTAAAGACAATTAGAAAATAAAATTCAGAAATTAATACTGCTTACAAAAGTATGTTGTAATTACTTGCTGAGTTGCATACAACTCTTTTACAACCCCATGGACTGTAAACTGCCAAGCTCCTTTGTCCATGTGATTTTCCAGGCAAGAATACTGGAGTAGGTTGCCATTTTATTCTCTAGGGAATCTTCCCTATTCAGGGATTGAACCCACGTCACCTGCATTGGCAGGTGGATTCTTTACTACTGAGCCCCAAAGGAAGCCCTACAAAAGTATAAATAACTATAAATATCTAGAGATAAATATTCTTCACTGAAAACTACAGCATTTGTTGAGAGAAATTAAGCTCTCTCCATGTATATAAATGAAGAAATACATCATGCTAACAGATTGGAGGATTTAATATTTCCTCCCAATCTACAGATTCTGTAAAATATCAATTAAAAATGCCAGAGTTTTTCATGAAAACTGTCAAGCTGATACTGCAATCTGTATGCAAAAGGAAATGTTCTAGAATAACAAAAGAATACAGTTGGAGTCCTTCTATTTCCTGAGTTTAAGATAAGATAACCAAGACAGTGTAGTTCTGGAGTAAGGATAAACAGATGGATGCAACAGAATTAAAATCCCAAAATACAACCACATATATACTCAAATATTTGAAAAAGGCATAAATGCAATTCAACAAAGAAAGGACAGTTTTTTCAATAGATGCTGTATAACCAACTGGATATCTGTGTGGAAAAATCCTGTTGCATGATATAAAAAAATTATCATCAAATGGATTACAGTCTTCGATGTAAAAGCCAAAATTATAGAGCTTCCAGCAGAAAATGCAAGAAAAATCTTAGCAAACTGGAAATTGGGCAAAGGTTTTTTATATGGAATTCCAAAAGCTCTAACTATAAAAGAAAAATGATAAGCAGGAGTTAAACAAATGCTAGACCTTCTGTTCTCAAAAGATACTGTTAATTAAAACTTCCAGTTTCTAGTCCAATATGTAAAAAGCTTGGAACTTGTCACAATAAGAAAAAAACTGAACAAACTGAAAATCAACAGCTCTTCTTAGATCCATCAGAGAATTGAAGTCACAAAGCAGAGAGTGGTGAAGATAGAGAATCAGAGGTTACCAGGAGCAGAACACTTCCCTGGAGCCAGAACTTGGTAGGAATAAGGGATAACTGACTAACTGCTGGAGACTGAGAGTGAACTAATTTAACAGAATACAATTTCTGAGGGTGCGACCTTTATTGTTGTTTAGTTGCTGAGTTGTGCCCAACTCTTTGCACCCCATGGATCTTTGTCCATGAGATTTCCCAGGCAAGAATACTGGAGTGGGTTGCCATTTCCTTCTCTAGGGTATCTTTCTGACCCAGGGACCAAACATGTGGCTCCTGCTTGGAAGGTGGATTCTTTACCACTGAGCCACACGGGAGCCCAGTGCAGTCTCAGGGGCTGAGTTTTACTACCAGGAGCCTCACCAGCTGGTCACTGTGATCAGAGAAAAATCCCCTCACATATCCAGCAGCAGGGAGGAAGTAAACATTTTGAAATGTTGTCAGAGGATTCTATTTTCCTTAAAAAGGCCTGACCTGGGGAAAGAATTTGAAAAAGAATAGATACATGTATATGGATAACTGAGTCACTTTACTGTACTCCTGAAACTAATACAACATTGTTAATTAACTATGCTTCAAATATATATATATATATACACATATACATATGTATACATATGTGTGTGTGTATATATATGTGTGTATATATATATATATATTTTAAGGCCTGAACTTAAAAGCACCTGTTTTGTCACAGACCAACCAAAATGTTTCACCAGAACCTAACTCGTAGGGAAAGAAAATACTCAGCTCTGGCCCTCTCTGGCCTTTGAAGGAGGGAAAGACTGAACTTCAGTTTCATTGATGTGAAGGAAGGGAAACACCCATCTCCAGGTCCCTCTAGCCTTTCTATCTCGTTTCAGACTTTATTTTTTTGGGCTCCAAAAACACTGTGAATGGTGACTGCAGCCATGAAATTAAAAGATGCTTACTCCTTGGAAGGAAAGTGATGACCAACCTAGATAGCATATTAAAAAGCAGAGACATTACTTTGCCAACAAAGGTCTGTCTGGTCAAGGCTATGGTTTTTCCAGTGGTCATGTACGGATGTGAGAGTTGGACTGTGAAGAAAGCTGAGCACTGAAGAATTGATGCTTTTGAACTGTGGTGTTGGAGAAGACTCTGGAGAGTCCCTTGGACTGCAAGGAGATCCAACCAGTCCATCCTGAAGGAGGTCAGTCCTGGGTGTTCATTGGAAGGACTGATGCTGAAGCTGAAACTCCAATACTTTGGCCACCTCATGTGAAGAGTTGACTCATTGGAAAAGACCCTGATGCTGGGAGGGATTGGGGGCAGGAGGAGAAGGGGACGGCAGAGGATGAGATGGTTGGATGGCATCACTGACTCGATGGACATGAGTTTGAGTAAACTCTGGGAGTTTGTGATGGACGGGGAGGCCTGGTGTGCTGTGATTCATGGGGTCACAAAGAGTCGGACACAACTGAGTGACTGAACTGAACTGACTGAAGGGGTGACAGAATCTGAGAAGGACTTGCAAAGACCAAGGTCCAGAGGCACAGGCTCAGAGCGGGAATTTGGAAATAACCGAGATGTCTTCAATAGGTGAATGTGTGTATCACAAACTATAGTATATCCATAGGCTTCCCAGGAGGCACAGTGGTAAAGAATCCACCTGCCAATGCAGGAGACGCAAGAGATGTGGGTTTGATCCCTGGGTCGGGAAGACCTTCTGGAGTAGGAACTGGTAACCCACTCCAGTATTCTTGCCTGGGAACTCCCCTGGACAGAGGAGCCTGGTGGGCTGCAGACCATGGGGTTGCAAAGAGTCGGACACGACTGAGCACAGCAGAAGTGCATCTATTCAGTGTCACTCAAGAGCCGAAAGAAATGAGCTGCTTGTTAGGTGAGCTGATGCAGGTTGTGAAAGAATTCACAGAAGTATTGACAAGAGAAGAGAAGAGAGTTTTTCCTCACTTGAAAAGTGAGGAAAGGGACAGATTCAGGGTGGTGTGGGCTCTGAAGGGTGGGGATTTGAGTCTTTTGTTGAGTTTCAAAGGACAAGGTTCAGGAAAGAGGAGGTGACTTCATATCTATTCTGGTCCACAGTTGTATCTGAGTTGGCTGTGCTTCTATAGGATGTGGTTTTTTTTTTTTTAGAATTTGTAACTTGTTTTCAGTAATTTTCTAGCTCTTGGATGTCTGAAAGAGACTTGATAGTGGCCCTTTACAGGCGCTACTCTATTTTCAACAATGTTACATGGGTTTACACTATTCAATCTATGAAGACATGGGAGGACCTCAAATGCATATTGTTAAGTGAAACAAACCATTCTGAAATGGCTACGTAATATATAATTCCAACTCTATGATGTTTTGGGAAAGGCAAAACTCTACAGACAGTAAAAAGATGAGTTGTTCCCAGGCCTTGGTGGGAAGGGATTGGTAGGAATGAATAAATACATAAATGGAGCCCAAGATAGTTTTAGGTCAATGAAATTACTCCATGTGATACTGTAATAGTGGATACATGACATTATGCTTTTATCAGAACTCACAGAATTGAACAGCAACAACAACAAAAAGAGTAACTCTAAACTGCAATCTTTATTTAAAGGTATTTGTCAATATTGGTGTATCCATTGCCAAAACACTACCACACTAAAATCAGTTAGTAGTAACAGGAGAAATGGTATACGAGATAAAAAGGGTATATGAGGGGAAAAAAGTATTCTTTACTCTAAAGAACAGTAATATTAAAAAAACAAAAGCTATACTCTTGGAGAAAGTATTCCCAATACATGTCTCTGGCAAAAGACTCAAATCTATGAACGCTAATAATTAAAAGGCAAGCAACTTAATTGAAAATGGCCAAAAGTCTTAGATACTCATCAGAGTCATATATTAGATGGCCAATACTTGAAAAATGCTTAAACACATTAATAATCCTAGAAGTGCATATTAAAACAGCAATGAAATATCACTAAACAACCACTAGAAAGGCCAACATTTAAAAGACTGATAATACCAAGAGTTTGTAAGAACATGGAAGTACTAGATCTTTCACACATTCTTGGAGGAAATATACAATAGTATATCAACCCCTTATAGTAGTCACTTTAATCATAAATCAATATTTTATTAATTTATCTTCAGGAAATTAAAGCTTATGTCTGTAAAATTACTTATATATTAATGCTGAATGAAGTTTTATTTCTAACAGCAAAACTCTTGGAAATAATCTAAATGTCCATCAGCAGGAGACTGGATAAATAAAATAACAGATACATTTTTTTTTCATTCCATTATCATATAATGGTATAAGACTACTTAGCAATAAAAGGAATGAACTACTGATACAAAGAAATAGCATGAGGTAATCTCAAATTTATGCTCAGTGAAAGAAACAAAAGAGTACAGTTTAATGATGTTCAATAGCAGGGATAATTAACCTATGCAGAAAAAAATTCAGAAGAGCAATTGCCTGTGGGTGGCGAGGATAGACTGTTTTTGTAAATGAAATTTATTGGAACACAGACATGCTCATTTGCTTATAATCTGTGGCTGCTTTCACACTACAACAGAAGGAAATAGTTGTGTCAGGGACCATCAGGGCCAAATAGTGTAAAATATTTACTGTCTGATCCTTTACAGATAAAGTTTACTGACCTCTGGTATACGTGTGTAAGATTTTTAAAATGTTAAAATTTACAGAGGCTGGCAAGTGGATATACAGGGATCCTTTTTACTATTCTCTCTTCTTTTCATGTGGTTAAAACTTACAATAAATTTTAAAATTTGGAAGCATTATCTGGTCTGAGAGGGCTTCCCAGGTGGTGCTAGAGGTGAAGAATCCACCTGCAAATTCAGGAGACATAAGAGAGGCGGGTTCAATCCCTGGGTGGGGAAGATCCCCTGGAGGAGGGCATGGCAACCCACTCCAGTATTCTTGCCTGGAGAATACCATGGACAGGGCAGACTGGGGGCCACAGTCCATGGGGTCTCTAAGAGTCGACACCACTGAAGCAATTTAGCACACATCTGGACTGAGAACTTCCAGGAGTTTTCCAGTTAAGCTATTTCTTCTTACACAAACTTGCAGAAAGAATATGAATTCTATGCTGGAGAAATAAAAGTGGTAACTAGGGATATACCTGAGGGTTATTGAAAAGCAGGTAAAGGTTTAAACAAAACTGTTAAGTTCTGATGACTCCGGCTACATCCTACCCTTGGCAGAGTGGTATTGCTATAACCTGTGTAGAGTAATTGTTCTTGTCCTGCCCTTATTGTACCATCAAGAAGGGTTGTGAAATGGTCCAGGGAGTCATGATCAGGCCTCAGTGCTCAGGCTAGGGAGGAGATTTTCGTATGTGGAGTTCTTTTGTCTCTGTGATTTTTTTTTTTTTTTACTTCTTTCTGGCATCTTCTGGGTCCTTTCTCATTCCTAGAATTTTCCTTTTAGATGGACTCTTGTAGCTCTTTTATATCTTGTGCATAAAGAATGCACTAGTGTATTCCCCCATGGGGTTAGGAGCAGTGGGCTTGCCTTCACAGCATTAGAGGGTCTGAAATTGGAGCTGGGCAAAGGCAGCCAGGGCTTCCCAGGTGGTGCTAGTGGTAAAGAATCCATCTGACAATGCATGAGATGCTGGAGATGCAGGTTTGATCCCTGGGTTGGGAAGACCCCCTGTAGGAAGAAATGGCAGCCTACACCAGTATTCTTGCCTGGAGAATCTCATGGACAGAGAAGCCTGGTGGGCTACAATCCATGGGGTTGCCAAGAGCTGGACGTGACTGAACATCTGAGCACAAAGACAGCCATGTTGTGCATGACATAAGTGAGTTCTCTTCTGGGTCTCAGACAAAATATGCTATTTTTCTTGACTTTTCTCCTTTGTCTCCACCTGAGGCAATTTCAGAGTTGCCGGATTAGGGTTTCTAGACCAAGATAAGATTCAATTTCTGTTAAAAAGAGCCAAAAAAAATTTGGTCAGCCGCTGGTTAGGGTTTGGGCAGGAGCTGTACTTGGATTAGAAGACCCCACACCCAGCATTCCAACAGGGCCTTGGTTCAAACCCTCAGGCAATATTAAAGACTATTCGTTTATCAGGAATATACCCGTTACCAATCCCCCTTCTGAAACTGTGACTGGAGTAGCCAGCTGATTGAGGACTCAGGTTTTTCAGATCTCACCCACATCTGTCCTCCTCTGAGAACCAACCAGTCCCTGAGAGCTTTTGTATCAAGTCAGCCCTCTAAGAAAGTCATCTCACTAGTGAAATTAGGGCTTGAAAGGTGATAAGCACTGAAGGCAGGCTAGACCTTATTGTTTAGCTAAGGACCAGGCCTCTTACAAGGGCTTATTCATGTATTTTGGAGACCAACTTTGGGCTTGCAAATTAAGTGGGTCAAACCGGGGGCCATTGGTAAAAATTTGCTCTGGATCTATCGCCCTTAATGAGTAAGCTCTGGGAGTTGGAAATGGACAGGGAGGCCTGGCATGCTGCAATTCATGGGGTTGCAAAGAGTCGGACTCGACTGAGCGACTGAACTGAACTGAACTGAGCACCCTCAATCCTTCCAAAATTGACATACTGTGCCTTTTTACAACCTTATTACTCAAGGCCATTTCTGAAATCATTAGGTTTCTAGAAAATTCAAGAAATTCACACTAAATTTAAAACATCCTTTTAGAAGCCAGTTGAACATTTTCTTACTTCCTGCCTTTCAGTATCTTTTTATGCATTGAGTATCAGTTCAGTCACTCAGTCGTGCCCCACTCTTTGCGACCCCATGGACTGCAGCATGCCAGGCTTCCCTGTCCATCAACTCCTGGAGCTTACTCAAACTCATGTCCATTGAGTTGGTGATGCCATCCAACCATCTCATCCTCTGTTGTCCCCTTCTCCTCCCACCTTCAGTCTTTCCTAGCATCAGGGTCTTTTCCAATGCATTAAGTATACTTAACAGTTAACTGGAATCTCAGTTTACTAAGTCAATGATTCAAGAATACAGCAAGGAGCTATTGTGTGAGAGCAGACTTCAGAAAGTTTAGAATCCAAATGATAATATGAATAACACGTTTAGATATGGGAAGAGTTTAAGCAGTTAATAGAATTTATGCATAGGAGGGAAAGATTGGTTTAGGACTTAAGACACAGGATTGATTTCTATTTTTAAATCCCATGCACTAGTTGCTAAAATACTCTTTGAAAACCTCTTCTTTAAGATGAATTTTTTTTTTTTGGAAGAGCATATTATGTCACTCATCATCATCTTTTAGAATGTGATGTGTGTGAGGGGATGATCCATTAAACTCCAAATCACATGCCTTTTGATAGCAACAGATATTTGAATTATGCTTTATCATTTGGGCTCCCCTGGCGGCTCAGATGGTAAAGAAACTTCCAGCAATGTGAGAGACCAGGGTTCGATCCCTGGGTTGGCAAGAACCCCTGGAGAAGGAAAAGGCTACCCACTCCAATATTCTTGCCTGCAGAAATCCATGGATAGAGGAGCCCGGTGGGCTACAGTCCATGGGGTCACTCACAAAGAACCAGACATGACTGGGCAATTAACACACTTTGTAATTTACTGTTTTCATTTCCTTCAGTTAATCCACACAACCAGCCTACAAACTAGGTAGCACTCACATCTCTTTTGTAGAAATGGAGGAGGAAACTAATGCTGAGAGGTTAAATGAAAAAGTGAAGGTCACTAAGCAGACAAGTTTCTGAGTAAGAGCTTCAACTCCAGTCCCTCCTGTCTGAAGTCTATACTAGTCCTACAATGTTCTGCTGCAAGCGTTTGAACTAGTATAGCAGAGCCTAAGTGACCTTCATGTCAGACACAGGAAGTCCACGCCTGGCAGGGTAGCCCAGAGCTCTGAAGACGGTTGCGCAAGCTGAAACTGCACAAAATGATCTTAATGGAAAAACTAAAAATGTTCCATGACTTAAATATTTCTGTCAAAACTTTAAAAACTCTGCTAGACATGTATAGAGAAATAAAAAATAAAACTTCCATTTAAATTTATTTAATATACTGTTTAGTACACTACATTTTACTATATATTATTTAGTATACTATAACTTAAATCATTAACATTAAGAGTTAATAAAAACTCTTTCTTTGTAAAGAAAAAGTATCAAGAGCAGTCTGAACAGTGCTTGCCTTTTTGTTGTATAACCTACAGTATGGCATACATCTTTCTATACTTCAGCAAATCATAATATTCCTTTCTAGATTTGGATCAGCTTCTAACATTTTATCTTTGCTTCTTTAACATAAAAAATATCTCTGAGAGTTCTCTTAATCTGGAGATTTTCTCCAGCATCATTTCCTCTTTATCCTTTCCATCACAACCACTTTCCTCATTTATGTCAATAAATTTGCTTTCAGGAACACCCTGGAGTTCCAATGGTTAGGATTCAATGCTTTCACTGCTGGGGCCAGGGGTTCAGTCTCTGGCCAGGGAATTATTAATAAGATCCCATAAGCTGTACTTTGTGGCCAAAAATAAATATATATGATATAATTTCCATAATATATTGGAAATTTTTAAAATATAATAAAATAAAAATATACTGACATTTTTTAAAAAGTGCTTTCAAGAGGTCGTTTTGCTGCATATCCAGAGTCTCTGAACCAAAGCACTGTCAACATCCCTATATCAGCTATTTCTTCTGTAATTCCATTTGCATTGGGCTGAACTTTCACTTCCAAAGCTATTGCTTTTGTTTCTCGGCTGTGTTTTTATTTTTGTTGGCCCTCTTTTGAGTATCTGTGTTTGTAAATTATCATGTAACTTTATCACTGGGTGACAAGGAGGCAATGCAAGTACACTGATGCTGCCTGTGCCTGATCTGAATGGCAGACTTGCAGTGACCAGTCACCAAAAAAATTGGAAAGACTTGATGTGATTGGTCACTGGTCAGGATGCACATTGATTATTTACCTAATGGTTTGCAGACAGAAGAGCAAAGGGTGTGCTTTATGTAGTGACTCACAGTTAAGATACTATGGTAATGAAATTTGAATTATGGTTTTGGGGAGACTGGTGGTATTTAACTATACTGTGGAGTTTGAAATTTGTGTTTATCAGAATAGTGCAAAGCAAAGTCTGCTCGTATCGAAGCCTGTGATACTCAGGTGACCACTAACTTAAATGAGGACACTGAGTGGATTGGATTTAGGTAAAGAGGGGGAAATTCTGTTGCCTGAGGAGAAGTGTTACAGCCGGCAGAGGGAGACTGGAGAGCAGATGCCTTGGCTAGGTCAGGGGTGTGACAGAGTTACAGTGAAAAGGCAAAAGTGGATGATGATCAGAGGCTACCTTCACCCAGTTTGCAATTTTGCCTCACACAAAATGCCACAGTGACTCTAAAATCTAGTTTTCTGACTGGAGAGAACACATAAAAATGTGTCCTTAAATATAAATAGTGGGCACACTCAGTCACTCAGTCCTTCCTATCTGACTCTTGGCAGCCCCATGAACTGTAGCCCTCCAGGCTCCTCTGTCCATGGAATTTTCCAGGCAAGAATACGGGAGTGGGTTGCCATTTCCTACTCCAGAGAATCTTCCTGACCTAGGAATCAAGTCCGACTCTCTGCAACCCCATGAACTGCAGCACGCCAGGCTTCCCTGTCCATCACCAACTCCCGGAGCTTACTCAAACTCATGTCCATTGAGTTGGTGATGTCATCCAATCATCTCATCCTCTGTCATCCTGGGAAGCCCCAAATAAACTAGTACATGCACATAATATCTATGCTATATATTTTGTTCATATTGGTTATAAAAATAACATGTACTTACTAATTATAAAAGATTTGAATACTGTAGAATGGAAGAAAGAAAAAGGTGAAACTCCTATTCTCCCATCTCTCTTCTCTGAGGTAATAACTGCTACTAGTAAAACTGTACTTCAATGGCATGCTGTTTTGATTTCCTGTCTTATCATTTGTGTAAGTTTAATACCAACTACAATATTATATGATGCTTACTTTAATTAGATGTATGTATGTGGAAATTAGGAGGAACACTACTAGCGCAAACTTCACTAAGAAGTGAAAAGGTGAAATCAATTATTTGCACTTCAGAAGAAGCAAAGTCACACTTCAGTTGCTGTACCGAGTGGATATTACTGGTGAGTCCATTAAAAATACATGAAATAAAACCTTTTCCAAGAGTCAAGTTTTCTGGTTTACTTGTAAAAAGGACACATTTCAAAGTACTTGCTTTCATTTGAATTGGGCTATCTGAACCCTCAAAATCTTTGTCATTCACACTGACCTTGAAATATTAAAAAACAGGAATACATTTTAGTCTTGAAATAGTTCAAACCTCTAATTTTGCCAGAAAAATAATGTGATCACCTTAGAGGTAATTTTTTCTTAACTTATAAATTTATATACCTTTGAATCATACAAAAGAATATTAATTATACAGCTGTTCTGATATTACTCATGTATTACTTATGTGTCAGAGTATTTACTTAAATGTAAAATGAACATACATTTACACAGCATGAGACTTAAGACACAAACCTGTAACTCTGAAGCCCCTATGCCTCTCCTTGGGGCACTGCCCCTTCTTCCTAAACTTATTCCTGAAATAGACCCACAGCCTTGAATTCTTGGTTTTATTCCTCCATGCACCCCCCCCTTTTTTTTTTTTTTACAGATTTTACAAGTATTTTCTATCCTAAATCAATTAATTTCTTTTTGCACACTTTTGAAATTTATATCAATTTAATGCTGTATAAAATTTTCTGAATTCTCACTTTTCTGATTAACATTATGCTTATTAAGATAGTTTTGCTACATTTTATTCTTCATTTGCAGTACTGTAAGGTATGCCATTATAGGAATATGTGGTAGTTTATTATTTCTTCTGGAAATGGATTTTTGGATTGCTTCCTATTTTTAAACTACTTTAAGGAATTTTTGCATGTGTTTTTAAGTGTGCTTTGGCCAGAAAGTTCCTGAGATGTATGCCAAGAAAAGGAATAGGTGGATCAGAAAGGCTCTGCACATCTTTAATTTACTTATATAGTCCTTCTTTTATTTTTTCAAAGTGATTATATGAATTTACCTTCCCAAGGGCTATCTACTGGAGTTCCCATTTCTCCACACCTCAGAAAGGTGGGAATTTTTCATTGTAGAAATTAATTTACATTTGACAATTGGCACAGTTGGCATACTTTTAAGGTGTAGGGGTTTCATCCTGTTAGGAAATGACAGAGTCATTGAGTCTTTTGTGAGAGCAGCTTCAGAGAAGTGGCAGGGACAGTTAATCTGGAAAGGATGCAGGTTAAGTCAAAATTTTCTCTGAAAGACAAGATGACATTCTGTCTGCTGAGAATGAAAGAGTAAGGAGGCCCAAGGAGACTGGTGAAGGTTTTGAGTAACTGATAGACTTTGAAGACCAAAGACGTTGTTAAACTGTGCCTCATCAGGCCCCATTTATTCATTAAACATTGATTTTTTTTTAATTGAAAGCACCTAATGTTAGGCATTGGAAAATGCATAAGTAAATAAGACTCAGTTCTGGCTCCAAAGAAGCCTAATGAGGAAGTCCAATGTAAACATATAATTATACAATGAGATGCTTGCTACGCTTAAGGCTCTACTCAGCCCAGCAGGGTACAGGAAGGAGTAATTGGCTCTGAGTGAATCAACAAGGAAGGTCTCATGAATGACAGCTAAGTAGGAGCATTCCACTGAGGGTCCTGCAGTGGGAGCAGGCACCATGCCTAGAGGGGTCTGAGCTGGGTATTTCTGAGGGACAGGATGCTAGAGACAGTGGAAGTTAAGAAAAACTAAAGAACCAAGTCTGCACATCACAGATCTAGGGATTTATCTGGTGAACAATACAGGGGCATCAGAAGTTTTATTTTTTTGTTAAAAAAAATTTTTTTTTTAACTTCACTTTGCACTGGGGTACAGCCTTTTAACAATGTTGTGATAGTTTTAGGTGAACAGCGAAGGGACTCAGCCATAAATATACATGTATCTGTTATGCCCGATGTCTGAATCCCCGAGCGGGAAGAGAGAAGGCTTCCAAGACAATGCAACTCGCAAAAAGGGAAGTTTATTGCTGACTCGAGTCAGGGCTCCTGCTGCATCCAACACAGTGGTGCGGGGTCAGAGAGCCCCGAGCCCGAGCTGTTACACAAATTTATAGGGTGAGCATAAGCAGTTGGTAGCTGGCTTAAGTGGATTGGTTACATGTTTGCAAAGCAATTTTATTGGTCCAAACTTTCACGGGCTTTTTTCAAACTTGGGCATTTGCGGGCTTTTCAGCTTTCCCCTGATAGGTTCCCTTTTTCTTACTGGGCGCATATTGATTGGCTGGCTCCAGGTGGCCTGATGGGGGTAGGGAATCTTACCATTTCGGGGGAAATCTAAACTTGTCGTGGTGTTAGCCCTGGCAGCCTCACAATATCCATTCTCCTGTAAACACCCTTCCCATCCAGGCAGCCACATAACATTGAGCAAAGTTCCCTGTGCTCTACAGTAGGTCTGGGTTGGTTATCTATTTTAAATATAGCAGTATGTACATGTCTAACCCAAACTCCTTTAACTATACTTTCTCCCTCACCTTCCTCCTAGCAACCATAAGTTTGTCTGCAAGTCTCTTTCTGGTAGGAAAAGAAGTTAGGAGACTTGTTCCAGGAGGGAGCATTCATGGGATTTGGTGGCTAAGTGAAAGGAGTGAGGAAGGAGGATATTTCACTTTTCAGATGGAAGGAAACATAATTAACCTATGTGGAGTGTCTAAGAGGAATGAAAAGTTGGGTGGATTCTATACAGAGAACAACTTGATCTAAGTTTGGGGTGCGTGTCTGTGCATGTTTAGTCACTCAGTGGTGTCCAAGTTTTTGCAACCCTGTGGACTATAGCCTGAAAGGCTCCTCTGTCCATGGGATTCTCCAGGCATGAATACTGGAGTGGGTTGCCCTTCCCTCTTCCAGGGGATCTTCCCCACCCAGGGATCAAACCCACATCTCCTGTGTTTCCTGTATTGGCAGGCAGATTCTTTACCTGCTGAGCCACCCATGGAAGCCCAGGTTTGGGGTAGTTTCTTTTATCTTCTCAAATGTTCAAAGGAAATTCAAAAAAGCTGAAATGTATGGTATATAGTGGATTATCAATAGTATCCTTGTGTGCCCTAATGAACCAAGGTTTTATTTAAATAACTTTAAGACTACTTTACCTGCTATAATTTAGTAAAATTAAAACAATGTTGCTTTTATGGAATAATTATTCAGAATAATTATTTATTTCAGTGGCCATTATATAAACTCTGCAAAAGTTAAATAAATAGCACATAGAAAATATTCTTGTCTCACACATAATTACCATGGGTTTCATGACATTTCATAGATGCATGTACCTTCTTTATGGATCAAAATTAATTTTAGCTAAGATTCTAAAAATGCACTATAGAATTTGATTATAACTTTCTTAGGTAAAATACCATGGCACATTCAGAAAAGACCTAACTGATGCCTTATTTGTTGAATATAAAAACTGGGAAGGTATTTTTGATAATATAATTCTTAATCAATTAAGAACCATGAGAACTAACTATTGAGAACTATTGAGAACCATGAGAAACTATTTTGAGATTAAAAACCACAAGATACAACCTCATGCCTAACTTGAAATGGTAGCATTTCATGAAATAGACATCTTTAAACCATATGTAATCCTCTAATCTCTATAGTAAAAATACCCAAACACTCCTTAAATTCTCAAAGATTAAATTGTGTTCAGCTTTATTTATGGCTTTATTTTCAAGTAAACATTGCTATTAAAGCCTAGAAAGTGGCTGAGGTTCTCTGTCATTTCAATGAAACTAACACTGGCTTTCATCTCTTTCTCATTTCCCGTGGGGTATTTGGTGCTGGTTCCATGAGGTCTGCAGGTTATGGTGCCATATGTTCTGTTATGGCTGTCTGCAAAATCCTGTCTGCTTCTGTGATTGTTCTCTTCTCTTCATGTCACACTAACCCAAAAAATAGCACAAAAAATATTTTTCATTGGGAAAATAAACTTTCAGGAATTTTTATTTCATTTTTCAGTGTATAGGTTTTGCTTTTTTTAATTTTTTTTTTTTTGGTTAAACTTCTCCCTAAGTATTATTTTTGTTTTCTTTGTGGTACTATTTTAAATGGAATTGTTTTCTTAATTTCATTTTCAGGTTGTTAATACAAAACATATGGGGATAATATTTTTGTGTGTATTGATCATGTGTCCTACAACTTTCCTTAACTCATCTATCCTAATTTTTAATGTATTCCTTTCCTTAGAATTTTCTTTAGATTACATCTTCTGAGAACAGAAATAGTTTACTTTTTCAGTTTGTACAGTTACCTTTCCTTCCTTCCTTCTTTCCTTCCTAATTGCAAGACCCTCTAGTACAATGTTGAATAGAAGTGGCAAGGATGAATATCCTTGTCTTGTTCCTGGTCTTAAGTGGAAATATTAAATGTTTCATGTAATGATGTTAGGTGTGGGGTTTTTAGAGATGTCCTTTACCAGACTGGGGAAGTTCCCAGTCTGGTTCATTGTTCCCAGTTCTGGTTCATTGTTACTTTATCATGAAGGGGTATTGAATTTTTTCAAATGTTTTACCTAAACATATCAAGGTGATCATGTGTTTTGTTTTAGAGACTGGCTTTTTGATGTTAAAACAAAAACAGCATTGCAGTCCTGGGATAAATCCCACTTGCTCACAGTGCACACTTTTTTATATGCTTTGTTGCATTCATTCTGGTAGTATTTTACTGAGTATTTTGAGTCTTTATCTGTAAGTGATTTTGGCCTATAGTTTTCCTGTGGGTTTTTCTGTTTATTTTTTTATTTTATTTTATTTTTTTTTGCGGGGGTAGGAGGGCAAGTCTGGTTTTGTCAAAACTTGCTTTTTAAGAGAATTGAGTTGAGGAAGGTAATAAAAGCTCATTTTTAGCTGCTGAGATATTAATCCTGCCTCTGGTAGCCAATTTACTCTCACATTCAATGATATTTATTATGAATCCACTATTCATACTTCTGCTCTATGTTTTGGGAATTTGGCTATTGTCAATAGTGCTGCAATGAACATTGGGTAGTGGCTGTTCAGCGCTAAGTCGTGTCCGACTCTTTGCGACCCCATGGACTGCCTCATGCCAGGTTTCCCTGACCTCCATTATCTCCTGGATTTTGTTCAAGTTCATGTCTATTGAGTCAGTGATCCTATCTAACCATCTCATCCTCTGCTGCCCTCTTCTCCTTTTGCTTTCAATCTTCTCCAAACATCAGGGTCTTTTCCAATGAGTCGACTCTTCACATCAGGTGGCCAAAGTTTTGGAGCTTCAGTTTCAGCATCAGTCATTCCAGCGAATATTCAGGGTTGATTTCCTTTAGGATTGACTGGTGATGAACATTGCAGTGCATGTGTCTTTTAGAATTATCCTGGTTTTCCCAGATTATATGCCCAGTAGTGGGTTTGCTGGGTCATATGGTAGCTCTATTTTTAGTTTTTAAATGAACCTCCATGCTTTTCTCCATAGTGACTGTATCAATTTATGAATGGATAAAGAAGATGTGGTACCTATACACAATAGAATATTACACAGCCATAAAAAGGAACAAAATTGCGTCATTTATAGCAATGTGAATGGACCTAGGGTCTGTCATACAGAGTGGACTAAGTCAGAAAGAGAAAATCAAATACTGTATATTGATGCATGTATGTGGAATCTAGAAAAATAGTAAAGATGGACCTGTTTGCAGGGCAGGAATAAAGACACAGATGTAGAGAATGGAGGTGTGGGCACGGAAGGGAAGCAGAGGTGGGATGAATTGGAAGATTGGGGTTGACATACATCCGCTACTGTGTATAAAATAGATAGACAGTGGGAGCCTGCTGTAACTTCATACGGAGCTCAGCACAGTGCTCTGTGGGAAGAGGGTGGGGTGGCAGGGAGGACACGGGGCGGGGGGGTGGGGAACGTGTGTATGCATCCAGCAGATCCACTGCATTATACAGCAGGAACTAACACCACATTCTAAAGCAACTGTACCCCAATAAAAAAGAAATGAAATAAACTAATAATAAAAGTTATGTCAAGGTTAATAAGTGATTGAGAAACAAAGCCTGGTAAGGAAAAAGAAGTGAAGAAGTTGGGGAGAGAGCTTAGGTGGAATCATTAAGGAAATCTTCTCAATGGAGTGGCATGTAAGTAAGACCTGGATGAAGTGAAGGCATGAGTTGTGTGAACATCGGAAAGAATTCTCCAGATAGGGGAAGCAATAGGTGCCAAATCTGAGACAGGTGTGTTTGAGGACTGAAAAAGAGCTCAGTAGAACTGGAATAGAGTCATCAGGTAGAATTTGCTGCCCACACTGACCATTATATTTACAAAAGTGGCTTAATCCAATGGGAGGGCTTCCCACGTGGTGTTAGTAGTAAAGAATCTGCCTGCCAGTGCAGGAGACGTAAGAGACAGGGGTTCGATCCCTGGGTCAGAAAGATCCTTTGGAGGAGGGCATGGCAACCCACCCCAGTATTCTTGCCTGGAGAATCCCACAGACAGAGGAACCTGGTGGGCTACAGTCCATAGGGCTGGAAAGAGTTGGACATGACTGAAGTGACTTAACATACACCCATACAATGAAATGGGAGTTTTAATTGCATTAGGTGTACAAACTGATACAGAAGCTCCATGATACCACTGGGAACCCAGATTCTTTCTAGCTTTTCTCTCAACCAATCTTAGCCTAGATTCAACGCACATTTTGTCCTGTGACAATGATGGCTGGTCTACTCCTGTTTTCCCTGCTGGCTTTCAGGGAGGGAGAAAGTGAAAAATGAAAATGCAAAGGCCTCATGAGAACTGAATCTGTTTCTTTAAAGGTTTTATCTACTTATTTTCCAGCTGGGAAGCTATTCAGCAACTTATGCTTATTCGCCATGAATTAGCTGTATCACGTGAACACCCTAGCTGTAAAGAAGATGTGTGGCCATGTGACCAATGGGGTTGTGTTTTTAGATAGGTGAATTACCTACCCTTCTAACATGAAGATAGTTTCAGTAGGAAAACAGGAAAGAATAGATATTGAGGAGCAATTAGCAGTCTCTGCCCCGCGAGGTTAGAAATGTGTGGGAGCTAGATAATTCAGCAGCTTATAAATTAGACCTAGGTCTTTGGGTTTTATTGAGTGACATGAAGAGCTTTAGTCTCCTGTGCAGAGATTTCATGTGGTATGACTTACATATTGCTTTAGCCTGGGCTTTAGATCAAGTTTTGTATAGAGGAAGTTTATCCAGGAACTAAGCAGGAGTGTGCAATCAGAGTGAGTAATTAATAGGAAAAGGAAGAAACTTCTCATAGCTGGGACTGAAATCAGAATCTTTCTGCATCTGAAGGTACTATATACCGGGGGATTATCACCAATCCACTTAACACTGCCAGTGGGGTTACTATTGCTGTATGACAGGAAGCAGATTCAGTTCCAAAAACTGATCCTCAGGAATTGCTTTCTTGGGCTACTTCTGATAGCAACTCTCTTATACTGAATTTCCCCTAAAATCAGAGCCTTAGATGAAAGCTTACTGAATGTAGTTTCTTTAGGAAATGAGTAGGTGTGAGAGACTGGGGGGAATAAAATAGAGGGAAAGCCAATACAGGAGTGTATTATAAAACTTAGTATTTTTGAGAGAGGACCAATTGTCCTCAGTCATTTTAGGATTTTCTATAGAATAGTAAAGGGTGACTCTTACAAGTCTATTGAAGGGATGAATAGAAGATCCTTTTATATATTGGCTTTCAAGCCCCATTACTTGAGTGTTGCCTTGTGGGATACTAATTCACCTACATTTCTGAGTTTGTTCTGCTTGACTGCTAGCAGGACTTCATTTTCCAAGCAGAAAGTGGAAGTGTTAGTCATTCGATCGTGTCCAGCTCTTCGTGATGCCAGAGACTGCAGCTGGCCAGTCTCCTCTGTCCATGTGGATTCTGCAGGCAAGCATACTGGAGTGGGTTGCTATTCCCTTTTCCAGGGGATCTTCCTGACCCAGGGATCAAATCTGGGTTTCCTGCATTGCATGCAGATTCTTTACCATCTGAGCCACAGGGAAAGCATCTGAGATCATATGGGATGGAGGCAAAGGATATAAAACAAATCTGAACTGATGTACTTTTGTCATGAAGGAAGACAAAACTTGCAAAGAGGAGAAAATCTCTAGTCACTGACAACTCTTAGAACTGAAAGTGGGGATATTTAATATCTATTGTCTTCAGTTCCTTGTCTTGGTCAGATTTGAAGCTAATAGGAAATGTCCTTAAGAGCCTCCTGAGATATTTTTGCTTTCTTGCCAGCCAGAGATCTAGATACACAGTTTTTATAAAATGCAACTGGATGCCTGATGACTAGGCAACCTATGGATACTGTTTGCAGTATAGTATCTCCAGTGAAATGTTTACATAGGAGAAGAATGCCATTGTGTCTGGGAAACAAGGAAGTCAAATGTTGCAGCAATGAGTGCTGCTTCATTATTCTTCTAGTGAATGGTGAGACCTAGAGGAAGGATGCTAATTTGCTGTGAGTGCATGTCTAGGTAGAGCCAAAGATGGGGGAAATCTGAACTCACTACCTTGGGTATGAGGAGTAGGGTGAAGAAAACCAAAGGATTGATAGAGAAAGCAACTATGATCACCTACTCGGTGGGCGATGTTATGAACAAGGCAAGAGGCCATTTAGAAGTAAACGTATAAAGAGTCAAGATTACCAGTAAGATAAGGGACTGATCATCCTCAGATGAATAGCAGGCTCCTGTGATATCTCACAAAATAGGGTCCCTCTCCCATCGGCACTGGAGTTAAAAATAGTTTATTGTGGGGGATCTGCTTACTCACCAGGTGAAAAGGAAAATGTGTTTATTTTATGGTAAGAAGGCAAAGCCAAAATCCCGGTTTTGCTCATCACAATGTTTATTTTTATACTTCCAGTAATGCTAATATCCACCTTCTCAGATCCTGGCAGGATTTCAAAGATATCCAAATTCTAATCTCTGAAATAGATGAATACATGATCTTACGATGGTTAGCAAAAAGGGCTTTGTACATGTAATTAAGAATTGTGAAATGGGGTAATGATTTTTGATTATTTAAGTAGAGTCAAGAAAATTAGAGATACCAAGGGAACATTTCATGCAAAGATGGGTTCAATAAAGGACAGAAATGGTATGGACCTAAGAGAAGCAGAAAATATTAAGAAGAGGTGGCAAGAATACACAGAAGAACTGTACAAAAAAGATCTTCACTACCCAGATAATCACAATGGTGTGATCACTCACCTAGAGCCAGACATCCTGGAATGTGAAGTCAAGTGGGCTTTAGAAAGCATCACTACGAACAAAGCTAGTGGAGGTGATGGAATTCTAGTTGAGCTATTTCAAATCCTGAAAGATGATGCTGTGAAAGTGCTGCACTCAATATGCCAGCAAATTTGGAAAACTCAGCAGTGTCTACATGACTGGAAAGGGTCAGTTTTCACTCCAATCCCTAAGGAAGGCAATCCCAAAGAATGCTCAAACTGCCGAACAATTGTACTCATCTCACATGCTAGTAAAGTAATGCTCAAAATTCTCCAAGCCAGGCTTCAGCAATACGTGAGCCGTGAACTTCCAGATGTTCAAGCTGGTTTTAGAAAAGGCAGAGGAACCAGAGATCAAATTGCCAACATCCTCTAGATCATTGAAAAAGCAAGAGAGTTCCAGAAAAGCATCTATTTCTGCTTTATTGACTATGCCAAAGCCTTTGACTCTGTAGATCACAATAAACTGTGGAAAATTCTGAAAGAGATGGGAATACCAGACCACCTGACCCACCTCTTCAGAAGCCTATATGCAGGTCAGGAAGCAACAGTTAGAACCGGACATGGAACAACAGACTGGTTCCCAATAGGAAAAGGAGTACGTCAAAGCTGCATATTGTCACCTTGCTTATTTAACTTATATGCAGAGTACATCATGAGAAATCCTGGGCTGGAAGAAGCACAAGCTGGAATCAAGATTCCTGGGAGAAATATCAATAACCTCAGATATGCAGATGACACCACCCTTATGGCAGAAAGTGAAGAGGAACTAAAAAGCCTCTTGGTGAAAGTGAAAGAGCAGAGTGAAAAAGTTGGCTTAAAGCTCAACATTCAGAAAACTAAGATCATGACATCAGGTCCCATCACTCCATGGGAAATAGATGGGGAAACAGTGGAAGCAGTGTCAGACTTTATCTTTTTGGGCTCCAAACTCACTGTAGATGGTGATTGCAGCCATGAAATTAAAAGATGTTTACTCCTTGGAAGGAAAGTTATGACTAACCTTGATAACATATTAAAAGCAGAGACATTACTTTGCCAACAAAGGTCCGTCTCGTCAAGGCTATGGTTTTTCCACTGGTCATGTATGGATGTTAGAGTTCAACTGTGAAGAAAGCTGAGTGCCAAAGAATTGATGCTTTTGAACTGTGGTGTTGGAGAAGACTCTTGAGAGTCCCCTGGACTGCAAGGAGATCCAACCTGTCCATCCTAAAGGAGATCAGTCCTGGGTGTTCATTGGAAGGACTGATGCTGAAGCTGAAACTCCAATACTTTGGCCACCTTATGCGAAGAGTTGACTCATTGGAGAAGACCCTGATGTTGGGAAGGATTGGGGGCAGGAGGAGAAGGGGACAACAGAGGATGAAATGGCTGGATGGCATCACCGACTCGATGGACATGAGTCTGAGTAAACTCCAGGAGTTGGTGATGGACAGGAAGGCCTGGCGTGCTGTGATTCATGGGGTCGCAAAGTGTCAGACACGACTGAGCTACTGAACTAACTAACTAAGTAGAGTCCATGTAATCTCACAGTTCTCTTAAGAAGGAAAGAGAAAGTGAGGGTCAATGAAGGAGATGTGATCATGGCATCAGCCATCAAAGTGAGAGGGAGATTTGAATATGTTCAGTTTCTGACTTTGAAGATGGAGGAAGCGTGCAGTGGAAGTTAGGTGGCCTCTAGAAGCTAGGGGAAAAAAGCTTAAGCAAAAGATTCTCCATGGTAACCAGAAAGACTTAACTCCACTGACATCTTATCTTTAGCCAAGTGAGGCAAATTTCGGATGTTGACTTCCAGGATTGTAAGATAAATTTGTGATGTTTAAGCCATTAAATTTATTGTAATTTGTTTCAGAGGCAAAAGAAATTATGATGACCAATATCTGTTTACTACTGCTGGAATTTCTCACTTTCCTTTTCAGTATTCTAAGGTATAGAATCAGCTATACTTCAGATATTTCTTCCTAGATTTAATTTTTTGGTAGACAGTCTCCCCTTCTCCACTCTGATGAACTTAGACTGAGCAATGAGAAATTGGAAGAGTCCCTTTGTATCTTTTTCTTGTGCCAAAACTGTTTTTATGCAATTAGCACTCAGCTTTCTACTTGCGTTTGATCTGAAACATACTTCTCAACTTTCTAGAGTGAAAGATGCTCTTAATGCAGAAGACCATCCTTGTACAAATTAAAACCTCTAGTGCCAAAGTATCCAGGAGCCCAAATGCCCATGTTCATAAGTATCAGGGCAGGGTCCAGAAGATTGTTTAATCTTCCTATCCCCCAATCCATAACAGAAAGCTCTGCTAGGAGAAAATCATTTTCTCCTCTTTTCCCTTCCCTTCTTCTAAGAGTACAATCTTTTCCTTCACTACACCAAAAGTTGATTTTCTGTCCTTCTCTGTGTGGTATCCTGTTGCTGTCCCCTGAGATACATACGAAAGAGATACTACTTTGCCCAGTTGTCTATTCTACCTTCTTTAAGGACAAGTACCACATTATTGATCTTTGTGTTTTCAGTACTAGCAAAGAAGAGACACTCAACAAATATGTGTTGAACAGCATCCAAAATTCCACTTTTGTCAATGTGCTTGGTACCCTGAATTCTTGTAAGTCCTTAGAGCCTCTTGTTAAAATGTAAGTATTCTTTTGAGAAATGAATTTGTAGCCCTTATCTGCTAATGTCTTTAAGGAAATTAATTGCTCACTAAACTCAAGACCCACTGGAAATAGAATACTGCCATTTATTATGCATCTTCTGCATCCAACATGCTTGGTTTTTAATTACCATATTTACACCTCACAATAACCCTACACAGACTCATTCTCTCCATTTTACAGATAACAAAAGTGAAGCTCACAGACATGTAGCTCACAGACACTAATGTTCTTTCTGCTTTACCTCACTGAAAGCAAAGAAGTGCATTTTGAGGAAGAACGAGGTGTGACATAGATATTCACCCTTCCTCTTGGCAGTTAAAAGTAGGTCAACTAAGAATAACTCCAGCAAACAATTCCATGTGAAAATTTCCTTAACGGCATTATTGCAGAGTAGCATTTACTAGGATTATGAATAAGATTGAAACTGAGACTGAACAAGGTAACAATTTTGATCACAGAGCCATCTCTGAGTTCTTCACTTCATCCTTAACTTCCATCCTAGGTAATGCTCCGAATATAGCTATCACAAAACATATGTCTTGCTGTCATTGATTCTTTTTAGAAGAAAAAATAGTTATCCTCACGTCACAGTATTCTACTTACCACAATCAGAGTTTCTGAGTCTATGGGACATCTTAGTACATTTGGTACTTCTGATTATCTTTTCCAGTTCTTCCCCACCCCCTCCCACCCTTTATTTCAACATTTTGGTATTTGGAAGTGTTCTCCAAACTCAGCAAAAGTATGACCAAGTAATTCACCTGGTATTTCTAATATGCATATATTTAGTGTTTGTTTATTTGGCTACATCAGATTTTAGCTTCTGCACACAGGCTTTCTAGTTGCCCTGCATGTGGGATCTTAGTTTCCCCAACCAGAGATCAAACCTGCATCTCCTGCACTGGAAGGCAAATTTCTTTCTTTCTTTTTTTTTTTTTAATTAGAGGGTAATTGCCTTACAATATTGTGGTGGTCTCTGCTGTACATCAATGAGAATTAGTCATAATTTTGTGTATATCCCTTCCTTCTTGAGCCTCCTTCCCCCCACCGTATCCCACCCTCTAGGTCATCACAGAGCACCAAGGCTGGGCTCCCTGTGCTACACAGCAGCTTCCCGCCAGCTATCTGTTTCACACATGGTAGTGCACATTTGTCATGAAGGAGGTCAAAAAGAGAAAAACAAATATCGCACATTAATGCATACATGTGAAATCTAGAAAAATAGTTACTGATGAACCTATTTTCAGAGAAGAAATGGAGACACAGATGTAGAGAATGGACTTGTGGACAGAGCCGGGGAGGGAGAGGCTGGGAGAAATTGAAAGGCGGATTCTTAACCACTGGGCCACCAGGTAAGTCCCTCTAATATTTTTCTTTAGACTGTTTTAGTTTTGTATTTTTGAGCTCTGTGATTTTTAAATCTAAAAGGGTTTGAACAAGGCTCTTTGACTCAGAGTGATTAACTCTTTCCAAGTTAAATTGGGCTTCAGAGGCAGTCTTATAGTTAAAATTGCCTTCTTGTCAAAGATACAAGTATTGACAAAGCACTTTCTGAATTACTAGGGTTTTTTAGAAGAGAAAGGGATATGGTAGAAATTTCTTCTTTTTAAAGAACATCTGTATGTTAAGAAATTCCCACTAATAAAATAGTGGTCCATTTCTATTATTTTGTAAGGAAGGCTGATATTAAAATGATATCAGTTGGAATATGTAGTGTAAAGTTTGGCTTTATTAAAATTTCTTTTTTTCATATCTTGCAAGAATTTTGATTAAAAACAGAATATTGTATTGGAAAGGAACAGCACTTGTAATAATGTTGTAATTAGTAAGAAGGGGATGACATCAGCAAGATGCCCTAAATAGGAGGTTCCAGTACTCATACCCCACAGAAATACAAATTTAACGACCATTCATAGATGCAGATGCTGTCATGAGAGCTCTGGAACTCAGATGAAATATTATGGCACCTCGTGAAGCATAAACAATTTTTTAAAAATTGAAAGGGGTAAGAAGAACAGTTTTACTTCACCCACATCATCTCTCCCCCAGGCTGCACAGCATAGCACTAGAAAGAGGTCATCTCAGCACAAATTCTGCATAGGAAAGAGAGAACAGCATTAATGTTTGACTTCCCTAAACTCTGGGTACCTGAGATGTTTGCTTCTGTCATCCTTAGCCAGAACACTAAGGTGGCACAACTTGATATCCAAGGGGTAGCTGAGAACATAGCAAATTAGTAAGGACTCTTGAAAGACAGTGAGCAGATCTTGATAGCTAGCCTGAGGCCCTGAGAGCAGCCTTCAGTGACAGGTTTGCTCACCTGAGGACCCCAGCAGCAGACCTGCCTCCCTATGGACCATGAGAGCCAACTGCCTGCAGCCTGCCAGCTGGCCCACTCTGAATCTCTGGCCAGAGTATCTGCTGAAATCCAGCTAAGGACAAGAAAAGATGAATGGTTTTTCAAATGTGTAGACACTGACACAAGGCTACAAGGGCCATAGAATCAGGGAAACATAACACCACCGAAGGAGCAAAGTAAAGCTTCAATAGTGACCTTAAAGAAATGGAGCTCTAAGAATTGCCTGACAAAGAAATCAAAATAACAGTCTTAAACTCAGTGAGCTATAAAAAAAAAAAAAAAGACAGCTAAACAAAATCATGAAAACAAGGCATGAACAAGATGTGTAGTTTAGCAAAGAGGTAGAGACCAGAAAAAAAGAATAAAATGAATTCGGAACCTGAAGAATACAATGACTGAACTGAAAAAAAAAAATACAGAGCTTCTATAGCAGACTTGACCAAGTAGAAGAATCAACAAATGCAAAAATAGGTCATTTGAGAAGATGCTAGGTGGGGGGACAGAAAAATAAGAAAGAAAAAAAAGCAAAGAAAGCCTATAAGACTTATAGAATAAAGTCAACAAAATCTAAGTACACAATCATGATATCCCCAAAAGCAGAAGAGAAAAAGAGAGGGGCATATTTAAAGAAATAATGGTGGAAAACTGCCCAAATCTAGGAGACACACATCCAGATTAATGAATCCCAAAGTATCCCAAATAGACTAAGGTCTACACTGAGACACATTATAATTAAATTTCAAAAGACAAAGACTTTTTGAAGTAGCAAAAAAAAAACCGCTTCTCACCTGGAAACTCCCAGAAGATGATACATAAATTTCTCAGCAGAAACCCTGCCAAACTGGGAAGAGTGGGAGACATATATATTTTTTGGGGAAAAAAAAGAAACCTGCCAACTAAGATTACTATAGATAGCAAAACTATCTTTTAAAGATAAATTTGAGAAAAAGACTTCTCCAAAGAAACAAAAACTTGAAAGAGTTCGTTACCACTGTAAGAAGTGCTATAGGGAGTTCTTGAAGTTGAAATGAAAGGATGCCAACCAGTAAAACAAAAGTATAGGACAGTATAAATCTCACTAGACAAGTAACTGTACAGACAAATATACAGCAATGTACTACTGATAGGGTGATACATAGATCACTTTTAACCCTAGTATAAAAGTTAAAAGTATTAAGAATAACTACACTGGAAGATATTGCAGGTTTCATTCCAACCACTGCAATAAACCAAGTCACACAATTTGGGCTTACCTTGTGGCTCAGCTGGTAAAGAATCTGCCTTCATTACGGGAGACCTGGGTTTGATTCCTTGGTTGGGAAGATCCCCTGGAGAAGGGAAAGGCTACCCACTCCAGTATTCTGGCCTGGAGAATTCCACAGACTGTATAGTTCATGGGGTCTCAAAGAGTCAGACACAATTGAGTGACTTTCACTTCATTTGCCTTAATTTAAAAATAGTTTTTCACTGGGTATTCTCCTGTAGTCCAGTGGTTTAGGGCTCCAAACATTCACTGCAGTGGTGGTTCAGTCCCTGGTTGGGAAACTAAGATCCTACATGCTGCACCACAGAGGCAAAAAAAGAGAATAAAAAAAAAAAAGTTTTGTGCTGAAAAATAATGAACGTCATCTGAATCTTCAGTGAGTCATAATGTTTTTGCTGGTAGAGGGTCTTGCCTCAGTGTAATGTCTGCTGACTGATTAGGGTGGTAGTTGCTGACGGACAGATCTGACAATTTTTAAAAATAAGACAACATTGAAGTTTGCTGCTTCAATTGACTCTTCTTTTCATGAGCCTCCCTGATGGCTCAGATGGTAAAGCGTCTGCCCGCAATGCGGGAGACCCTGGGCTCGATCTCTGGGTCAGGAACATCCTCTGGAGAAGAAAATGGCAACCCACTCCAGTACTCTTGCCTGGAAAATCCCATGGACAGAGAAGCCTGGTAGGCTACAGTTCACGGGGTTGCAAAGAGTCAGACATGACTGAGCGACATCACTTTCACTTTCTTTCTTTTCATAAGTGATTTCTCTGTACCAAGTAATGCTTAAAAAAAAAAAAAATTATTTGGCTGCATCAGGTCTTTGGCATATGGGATCTAGTTCTCTGATCAGAGATTGAACCCAGACTCCCTGCATTGGTAGTATGGAGTTTTAGCCACTGGACCACCAGGGAAGTCCCCCATGCATTATAGTCCCCCCATAGTGCTGTTTGATAGCAATTAACCCACAGTAGAATTTCTTTTTTAAAAAAATTTATTTATTATTTTACTTTACAATATTGTATTGGTTTTGCTATACATTGACTTAACCCCCCTCCCACCTCCCTCCCCATCCCATCCCTCTGGGTCATCCCAGTGCACCAGCCCTGAGCACCCTGTCTCATGCATCGAACCTGGACTGGCGATTCATTTCACATATGATAAGTTACATGTTTCAATGCCATTCTCCCATATCATCCTGCCCTCACCCTCTCCCACAGAGTCCAAAAGACTGTTCAATAAATCTGTATCTCTTTTTCTATCTCACATACAGGGTTATCATTACCATCTTTCTAAATTCCATATATATGCATTAGTACACTGTATTGGTGTTTTTCTTTCTGGCTTACTTCACTCTGTATAATAGGTTCCAGTTTCAGCTACCTCATTAGAACTGATTCAAGTGTATTCTTTTTAATGGCTGAGTAATATTCCATTACATATATGTACCACAGCTTTCTTATCCGTTCATCTGCTGATGAACATCTAGGTTGCTTCCATGTCCTGGCTATTATAAACAGTGCCGTGATGTACACTGGGGTACACATGTCTCTTTCAGTTCTGGTTTCCTCGGTGTGTATGCCCAGCAGGGGGATTGCTGGGTCATATGGCAGTTCTGTTTCCAGTTTTTTTTAAGGAATCTCCACACTGTTCTCCATAGTGGCTGTACTAGTTTGCATCCCACCAACAGTGAGGGTTCCCTTTTCTCCACACCATCTCCAGAATTTATTGCTTGTAGACTTTTGGATAGCAGCCATTCTGACTGGTGTGAAGTGGTGCCTCATTGTGGTTTTGATTTGCATTTCTGATAATGAGTGATGTTGAGCATCTTTTCATATGTTTGTTAGCCATCTGTATGTCTTCTTTGGAGAAATGTCTGTTTAGTTCTTTGGCCCACTTTTTGATTGGGTCTTTTATTTTTCTGGAATTGAGGTGCAGGAGTTGCTTGTATATTTTTGAGATTAATTCTTTGCCCATTGCTTCATTTGCTATTATTTTCTCCCATTCTGAAGGCTGCGTAACGGTGCCCACTCTCACCACTACTAGTCAACATAGTTTTGGAAGTGTTGACCATAGCAATCAGAGCAGAAAAGGAAATAAAAGGAATCCAGATTGGAAAAGAAGAAGCAAAACTCTCACTGTTTGCAGATGACATGATCCTCTACATAGAAAACCCTAAAGACCACCAGAAAATTACTAGAGCTAATCAATGAATATAGTAAAGTTGCAGGATATAAAATTAATGCACAGAAATCCCTTGCATTCCTATACACTAACAATGAGAAAATAGAAAGAGAAATTAAGGAAACAATTCCATTGCAATTTCATTGCAATGGTGATTGCAATGAAAAAAATAAAATACTTAGGAATATATCTACCTAAAGAAACAAAAGACCCATATATAGAAAACTATAAAACACTGGTGAAAGACATCAAAGAGGATACAAATAGATGGAGAAATATACCATGTTCATGGATCAGAAGAATCAATATAGTGAAAATGAGTATACTACCCAAAGCAATCTATAGATTCAATGCTATCCCCATCAAGCTACCAACGGTATTTTTCAGAGAACTAGAACAAATAATTTCACAATTTGTATGGAAATACAAAAAACCTCGAATAGCCAAAGTAATCTTGAGAAAGAAGAGTGGAACTGGAGGAATAAACCTGCCTGACTTCAGTCTCTACTACAAAGCCACAGTCATCAAGACAGTATGGTATTGGCACAAAGACAGAAATATAGATCAATGGAACAAAATAGAAAGCCCAGAGATAAATCCACGCACCTATGGACACCTTATCTTTGACAAAGGAGGCAAGAATATACAATGGAGAAAAGACAATCTCTTTAACAAGTGGTGCTGGGAATACTGGTCAGCCACTTGTAAAAGAATGAAACTGGAACACTTTCTAACACCATACACAAAAATAAACTCAAAATGGGTTAAAGATCTAAATGTAAAACCAGAAGCTGTTAAACTCCTAGAGGAAAACATAGGCAAACATTCTCCGACATAAATCACAGCAGGATCCTCTATGACCCACCTCCCAGAATATTGGAAATAAAAGCAAAAATAAACAAATAGAATTTCTTTCAAAATTGGAATCAATCCTCTCTGACCCTGTTGCTACTCACCTAATTTACTGTAATATATTCAAAGTCCTTTGTTGTCATGTCAACAATTTTTACATCATCTTCACCAAGAGTAGATTTCATCTCAAGAAACCACTTTCTTTGCTCATCATAGGAAGCAACTCCTCATCACTGAAAGTTTCATCATGAGATTTGTAGCAATTCAGTCTCGTGTTCAGGCTCCACTTCTAATTCTACTTTTCTTTCTCTTTCTACCACATCTGCAGTTACTTCTTTCACTGAAGTGTTGGACCTCCCCTAGGTCATCCATGAGAGTTGTAATAAACTTCCAAAATTCCTGTTAGTGTTAGTATTTTGATTTCTTCCCATGGATGATGAATGTTCTTTATGGCATCTAGAATGGCAAATCCTTTCCAGGAGACTTTCAGTTAACTTTGCCCAAATCCATCAGAGGAATCACTATACACGGCAGCTATAGCCTCACAAAATGTGCTTGTCTTACATAGTCAAGATCTGGAGGTCAGAATTACTCCTTGATCCATAGGCTTCAGAACAGACATTATAGTAGGAGACACAGTGTCTGGCAACACACTCCTATTTGTTATCTGAAAAGTATATTACCAACGTAGTCACTGCATAATGAAACATCTTTATTTATTGTATTTATATCATGAGCTCACTGATTTGTAGTTCTTTCTAATAAAAAAGACCCTCTGCTTTCTAAATCATTAGAGTTATATTTTAACGTTTTAACTCTTGATATTGTTTACATTATAATACTAGAAAATCTCTCTCTAAAGCCCTTCTCCAGGATGCAGAATTATGGGGTGAAGGTAGTATGTACAGGATGTTATTTATCAGGGCTTTAGTCTCTGAGGTGCCAAAGAGATTTTCTTTTTAAGAAATTTAGCATATAAAATAGTCCAAGTGGATACTATGAAGGCACAATTCTGCCACAATCCAGCGAGCTTAATTGCCATGCTGTGGATTGGTTTCAGAACTGATACCATCAAAACAGAGTCAGTGGGGATTTAATGGACTCTGTTCTAAACTCGTAACCTGTCCCCAGGGCTATCCTAACATCTTTAGTACACCAAGTTAATTTAGCCAATAAATGTTCTATGGAAGTCAAAATCCTTTAAAAATAGTGTTTTGTCTCATCTGCAGTGACAGTGATGTAAGTGTGTTGATGGGTGGTAAGCCATTGATGTCAAAATAAAAGGGACAGAGATTCACAAAAATTATTCCAAATCCTTCCCCAAGTTCAGACCAAGCAGAGGTAAATAGTAACCACACATATCAGAGATAAGATGGAACTTTGGAGAGTGGGGTCCATTTTATCACTCAAGAAAGTGAGATTCAGGGATCACAAGGGTAAGTAGTATTGTGGTACTTCATCCATGGTCCTAGGGGCACGAGCAGGTCTACAGAACATCCTGGGCAATGCCTTAGGGAAAAAAAAAAGGCAGTATAAATGCATATGAAATATTGTCATATGTACATTCAGATGAGGTGGTAGATGGAAAAGTTATTTTTAAAATAGGCAGTCTTGGTAGATGGTTAAGATTGCATTATCAGACTTTAAATTCTCTCCTAGGGCTAGATTTGTTAGTTTGAGTATCTATGGAATCACCTATATGCACACAAGTTTACTGTGTGTTCTCCTGTCTTACTGCATTGTATAACCAGGGATAAGTACTTCAAGGCTGTGTTGTTTGTTTTCTGGAAATCTGAAAAGAAGTGAGACTTTCCTTTAATTTTAAAGTTTTGTGGCTGAAGAAGGATGCCTGGGTAACAAACGTTTTTCAGCGAAATCTCCATGTATTAATCATTCCATGGAAGGGTAAACAAAGCCATGAAGAGATTATTGGGCTTGATAAATTTACCTTACATCTCAATTTATTTTGCTTGAAGGCAGGGAATAGAAGAGTCTGTAATCTAAAGGGAGGGAGCTGTTGATAAGCTAAAAGACAAAGATAGTAGAAAAGAAAATATTCTTGCTCCATTTTAAAAAGACTAAGTAAATGAAACTGACATTTCAAATTTGACAAACACTGCTACAGAGATTATTAAAAAGATGAACTTCTGCCATATTTGTATGCCTTCAAAAGTAATATAAAAGGACAGATTCCTCAAATAGCTCATCTTTGGGTTAAGGTTGTTATTTATGTTCTACAAAACCAATTTCCTTTTTGGTAAGAAATGAGCTATGCTTTATATGCCACTTAGATTTTTGTAATTATTTTTTGCCTCAAGATTAGTCTTATGAATTAGGAATCAGGAATATAGGGATCCAATGACAGTTGAGGTGGTACTTACTGGCTGTAAGCCTCTGGGCAAATCCATCCAACTTTCAGAACCTCACTGACTCTGTTTGCTTTTGCAAAATGGGAATAATCATCTCACTCAATTCACCCACAACAGAGACTCCAGACCATCTAACTTTTGGTATAAAATGTTCAGCATCAAGCTCTAGGATGTAGGCTTTGATAAAACTTTTGTATGTGAAGTCATTTTGAAAGTTTGAAGAGCTAAACAGAATTGAGAAATCATTATATCAAATTTTCGAGGAAAGGGTAAACATGAATAATTATTACTCTATTCAGAGTACAAAGAATATTAGAATATTATTTTTTATTTATTGAAACATTTATTTACTAAATAGATATCTGTATATACATATATGATAAGTGAGGCAAAATGAAGCTTCAGCTCCCCTATATTCAATTTCCCCATGGAGAGGAAGGCACTGGATGAGGGTCAAATATATAGTTGCAAATGACAACCCATGCCAGTATTCTTGCCTGGAAAATCTCATGGACAGAGGAGCCTGGTGGGCTATAGTCCTTTGGTTTGCAAAGAGTTGCCCATGACTGAGCATGCATGCATGTGATGTGAGATAGCTATACATATATGTATACATAGTTAGTACAGTTGCTCAATTGTGTCCGACTCTTTGTGACCCCATGGATTTGCAGCATGCCAGGCTTCCCTGTCCATCACCAACTCCCAAAGCCTACTCAAACTCATGTCTATTGTGTCGGTGATGCCATCGAACCATCTCATCCTCTGTTGTCCCCTTCTCCTCCCACTTCAATCTTTCTCAGCATCTGAGTCGGTTCTTCACATCAGGTGGCCAAAGTATTGGCGTTGCAGCTTCAGAATTGGTCCTTCCAATGAATATTCAGGACTGATTTCCTTTAGGATGGACTGGTTGGCTCTCCTTGCAGTCCAAGGGACTCTCAAGATTCTTCTCCAACACCACAATTCAAAAGCATCAATTCTTTGGTGCTCAGCTTTCTTTATAGTCCAGCTCTCACATCCATATATGACTACTGGAAAAACCATGGCTTTGACTAGATGGACCTTTGTTGGTAAAGTAATATCTCTGCTTTTTAATATGCTGTCTAAGTTGGTGATAGCTTTTCCTCCAAGGAGCAAGTGTCTTTTAATTTCATGGCTGCAGTCACCATCTGCAGTGACTTTGGAGCCCCCCAAAATAAAGCCTCTCACTGTTTCCATTGTATCCGCATCAATTTGCCATGAAGTGATGGGACCAGATGCCATGATCTTAGTTTTCTGAATGTTGAGTTTTAAGCCAGCTTTTTCACTCTCCTCTTTCCCTGTCATCAAGAGACTGTAGTTCTTCTTTGCTTTCTGCCATAAAAGCGGTATCATCTGTGTATCTGAGGTTATTGATATTTCTCCCGGCAACCTTGATTCCATCTGGTGCTTCATCCAGCCTGGCATTTTGCATGATGTACTCTGCATATAAGTTAAATAAGCAGGGTGACAATATAAAGCCTTGATGTACTCCTTTCCCAATTTGGAACCAGTCTGTTGTTTCATGTCCAGTTCTAACTGCTGCTTCCTGACCTGCATACAGATTTCTCAGGAGGCAGGTAAGGTGGTCTGGTATTACCATCTCTGGAAAAATTTTCCACGGTTTGTTGTGATCCACACAGTCAAAGGCTTTGACATAGTCAATAAAGGAAAAGTAGATGCTTTCTAGAACTCTCTTGTTTTTTCAATGATCCAGCAGGTGTTGGCAATTTATTCTCTGATTCCTCTGCCTTTTCTAAAACCAGCTTGAACATCTGGAAGTTCACAGTTCACATACTGTTGAAACTTGGCTTGGAGAATTTTGAGCATTACTTTGTTAGTGTGTGACATGAGTGCAATTCTGCAGTAGTTTGAACATTCTTTGGCTTTGCCTTTCTTTGGGATTGGAATGAAAACTGACCTTTTCCAGTCCTGTGGCTACTGATGCATTTTACAAATTGCTGGCATATTGAGTGCAGCACTTCCACAGCATTATCTTTTAGGATTTGAAATAGCTCAACTGAAATTCCATCAACTCCACTAGTTTTGTTCATAGTGATGCATTCTAAGGCCCACTTGACTTTGCATTCCAGGATCTCTGGCTCTAGCTGAGTGATCACACCATTGTGGTTATCTGAGTCATGAAGATCATTTTTGTATAGGTCTTCTGAGTATTCTTGCCACCTCTTCTTATATCTTCTGCTTCTCTTAAGGTTCATATCATTTCTGTCATTTATTGTGCTCATCTTTGCATGAAATGTTCCCTTGGTAGCTCTAATTTTCCTGAAGAGATCTCTAGTCTTTGCCATTTTATTATTTTCCTCTATTTCTTTGCACTGATCACCGAGGAAGGCTTTCTTATCTCTCCATGCTATCCTTTGGAACTCTGCATTCAAATGGGTATTTATTCCTTCTTCTCCTTTGCCTTTCTCTTCTCTTCTTTTCTCAGCTATTTGTAAGGCCTCGTCAGATAACCATTTTGCCTTTTTGCATTTCTTTTTCTTGGGGATGGTCTTGATCACTGCCTCCTGTATAATGGTACAAATCTCCATCCATTGTTCTTCAGGCAATCTGTCTATCAATTCTAATCCCTTGAATCTATTTGTCACTTCCACTGTATAATTGGAAGGGATTTGACTTAGGTCATACATGAATGGTCTAGTGCTTTTGCCTACTTTCTTTAAGTCTGAATTTGGCAATAAGGAGTTTATGATCTGAGCCACAGTCAGCTCCCAGTCTTGTTTTTGCTGACTGTATAGAGCTTCTCCATCTTTGACTGCAAAGAATATAATCAGTCTGATTTCAGTGTTGACCATCTGGTGATGTCCATGTGTAGAGTCTTCTCTTGTGTTGTTGGAAGAGGGTGTTTGCTATGACCAGTGAGTTATCTTGGCAAAACTCTGTTAGCCTTTGACCTGCTTTGTTTTGTACTCCAAGGCCAATTTTGCCTGTTACTATAGATAGCTTTTAACTTTCTACTTTTGCATTCCAGTCCCTTGTATTGAAGAAGACATCTTTTCTGGGTGTTAGTTCTAGAAGGCCTTGTAGGTTTTCATGGAACTGTTCAACTTCAGCTTCTTCAGCATTACTGACTTGGATTACTGTGATATTGAATGGTTTGCCTTGGAAAGGAACAGAGATCATTCTGTCGTTTTTGACATTGAATCCAAGTACTGCATTTCAGACTCTCTTGTTGACTATGATGGCTACTCCATTTCTTCTAAGGGATTCTTGCCCACAGTAGTATATATAATGGTCACCTGAGTTAAATTCACCCATTCCAGTCCATTTTAGTTCACTAATTCCTAAAATGCTGATGTTCACTCTTGCCATGTCCTGTTTGACCACTTCCAATTTGCCTTGATTCATGGACCTAACATTCCAGGTTCCTATGCAATATTGCTCTTTATAGCATTGGATTTATTTCCATCACCCGTAACATCCACTACTGGGTGTTGCTTTTGCTTTAGTTCCATCTCTTCATACTTTCTGGAGTTTTTTCTACACTCTTCTCCAGCAGCATATTGGGCACCTACCGACCTGGGGAGTTCATCTTTCAGTGTCCTATCTTTTTGCCTTTTTATACTGTTCATGGGGTTCTCAAGGCAAGAATACTGAAGTGGTTTGCCATTCCATTCTCCAGCGGGCCACATTTTGTCTGAACTCTCCACCATGACCCATCTGTCTTGGGTGGCTCTACATGGCATGGCTTATAGTTTAATTGAGTTAGACAAGACTGTGGTCCATGTGATCAGTCTGGTTAGTTTTCTGTGATTGTGGTTTTCATTCTGTCTGTTCTGATGGAGAAGGATAAGAGGCTTATGGAAGCTTCCTGATGGAAAAGACTGACTGGGGGGGAAACTGGGTCTTGTTCTGATGGGTGGGGTCAAGCTCAATAAATCTTCAATCCAATTTTCTGTGAATGGGCTGGGCTGTGTTCCCTCCCTGTTGCTTGGCCTGAGTCCAAACTATGGTGGAGGTAATGAAGAAAATGCAACCTCCTTCAAAAGGTCCCATGCATGCACTGCTTCACTCAGTCCCTCCAAGCCTGAAGCAGGCCACCGCCAAACGATGCCTCCACCACATGTCTGGGTCAGTCTCTTGTGGGGCCACTGCTCCTTTCTCGTCCTGGTGTGCACAAGTTTCTGTTTGTGCCCTCAACAGTCTGTTTCTTCAGTCCTGTGTAAGTTCTCATGGCTCTATGGTGGGGTTAATGGTAACCTCCTTCAAGAGGGCTTATGCCATACCCAAGTCTGCTGCACCCAGAGCCCCTGCCCATGCAGCAGGCCATTGCTGACCCGTACCTCCACAGGAGACACTCAGACACAGTTCTGGCTCAGTCTCTGTGGGTTGGGCGTGTGTTTTGTGCCCATCTCAGGTCTGAGCAGCTCAGGCGACCAGTTGCTTGGTGAGCGCATAGTCCCACATGGGCAGTGCATCTTAATCTCCTCCCCGTCTCATCTGCTTGGTTTCCTGGGTGCACCTTGAGAGCACCATCTCAGGGGTGCCATGTGTCTCCTCTGGAGAGCTAATCTCAGGCTACAACCCTCCTGGCAGATGTCAACCATCCAGGATCTCAGGAAGACTTGGTTAGCAGTGGGGAGCCTGCTTACAGCTTGGTGGAAGATTTGTCTCTGGGACTGAGATTGTAGCAGCCCCTTGCCTTCAGGCTCTGGCTGTCACAAGCATGCCTCTCTGCCTCTGGGCAGGGAGGGGCCAGTATGCAGCCAGCTGGCTCTTCTTTGGTATTTGTTCAATCCTTTGTTCTGTGAGCCCAGGCTGAGTGTTAGGTTGTTAGGTTAGAGTCTTTTGCTGGAAAGTTCTTTTTTCTTCAGTTGCAGTTAGGCATGTATTCTGTGGGTTTGTTTGTGTTCTTCTTCCCAGTTATGTTGCCTTCTGAAATTCCAAAACTCCCCATAGACCTGCCTGTGAGAGGGTTTCCTATTGTGTGGAAACTTCTTCAAGACTCCCTCCCCAGGACAGGTCTCAGTTCCTAACTCCTTTGTCTTTTATATTTTGTCCTACCTCCTTTCAGAGAGAATGGGCTGCCTTTCTGGGTGCCTGGTGTTCTCTGCCAGTGATAAGTTGTTTCATGGAATTTGCCCAATATTCAAATGATCTTTTGATGAATTTGTGGGGGAGAAAGAGGCCTCCCCGTCCTATTCCTCCACCATCTTAAGCGCCAATTATGTGTATATATACAAATAGAAATAAATGAATCCTTTGCAGATTGTATTAACCCTTAATCAATATATCAGATCTCTCTAACAAGTTCAGATTCCAGCTACAGGTTTTCATCTGGTGAGTTTTTCTTCCCTTGTGAGTTTGTGAGTCTCTTAGGCACTTTATATCCTTTTATGGCATATATCCAACCAGTGCCTTAGGAAAAACTAAAACAAAAGAAGTTTTTCCTAAAATGAAATAGTAACATCCTAATGGGAACCTGCAGAGATGAGAACTATGTCTTGATTGATAGTTTTTGTTGTGTCTTCACTAGCTCCATAAATGACTGCCACATCATGATTATAGTGAATCTATGTTCTAAAGGGAGCTAATACTGCTGTAATCTGTTAGTTGTTCTCTAAAAGATGCTTATAAATTGGCTATGTCATTAAGTATTTATTGAGTTAGTTTTAAAGACATTTGGTAATGTATGTTTAAAGAAGAATCCATTACGGAAGAAAGACTAGCTTTCATGAAACAAAAACAACAGGAAAGGATAGACAAGTGAGCAACAAACTATGGAGTGTGTGCCATGTGCCAAGTCGCCTCAGTCATGTCTGATTCTTTGTGACCCTATGGACTGTAGCCTGCCAGGCTCCTCTGTCCATGGAAGTCTCCAGGCAAGAATACTGGAATGGATTGCCATGCACTCCTCCAGGGGCTCTTTCTGATCCAGGGATTGAACCTATGTCTCCTGTGGCTTCTGCATTGTAGGCAGATTCCTTACTGCTAAGCCATGGAGAACAAATCATAAATAAAAGAGGATGTGAATATGGGAAACATCTGAAAGAAATCAGATTGGAATTTTTTTTTTTTTTTGTCCACACAAAAACCTGCATATGGATATTTTTAGCACCTTCATTCAATATTGCCAAAATGTGAATGAAGCCAAGATGTCCTTCAGTAGATGAATGGAAAAATATATTCTAGTATATTTGGGGAATGAAATAATATTCAGCACTAAAAAAATTAAGCTATCAAGCCATAAAATTATATGGGGAATTTTTCTTTTCTCTTTGGAAGTATAAGTGATTTAAAACATGGTATTAGTTTCAGTTGTACAGTGTAGTGATTGGTAGGTTTTATTTATTTATTTATTTAGGCTTTTTGTTTGTTTGCTTGTTTGATTTTTGCAGACTGCATTCTATTATAGCTTATTACAAGATATTGAATAAAATTCCCTTTTCTATATGGTAAATCTTTGTTGCTTATCTATTTCAAGTATAATGGTTTGTACATGTTAATTACATACCCTAATTTGTCCCTTTTTTCTTCCCCTTTTGGCAGTCATAATAATACATGAATTTATATATGAAACAGAAACAGATTCACAGGCATAGAAAACAGATTGGGATTTGAATAGTGAGTAGGCATTGAATATATAGCGAGATAAAGGGCAGGTCTGACAGGTAGATTTTGACCAATCAGGTGATAAAGTGGTTAGAGAAATGGCTACATGAAAAATCATGTTGCTGTTGAGTCCCTAAGTTGTGTCCAACTCTTTGCAACCCTAGGGACTGTAGCCCACCAGGCTCCTCTGTCCATGGGATTTCCAGACCAGAATCCTGGAGTGTGTTGGCATTTCCTTCTCCAGGGGATCAAGCCTTTATCAGCTTACTGTAACAGTGTAAGCAAGAGGCAAAATGGATCTTCAGCCTCTCAAAGTTCTATGGAGCAGCACCGAATGAGGGTCAAGTGGATGTAGCACAGACAGGAGGCATCATCTCACTGTCAAAGGGTTCCAAAGGAAAGGCATCTGGTGTATTATGGATTCATGGGGTGAAGAAGGCTAAGGGTAGGAAGGTACTGAGTCAAAGTGGAGAAAAGTGCCTCAGTCAAGCTTCCCCCCACCTTCCACTCCCCCCCCCCCCCACGAATAATGAGGTCTCTGAATGCAGGCCTCTAGGCTAGGATTGTAGATATGCCTATGAGTGTGGCTGGCCAACTGATGGGGAGACAGTTTTCTGAAGGGAATTGCAGTTAAGGGCTCAGCCTCCCACCTCTGCTCCAATTTGACTCAGTAGCACCCCTCCTCCTCCAACCATGATGCCTGCCAGGCAAGGCTTTATAATTTCATGGGGTCAAGCCTGAAAAATCACACATAGAATTTTTTTAAATGAATCTCTTTTTGGCTTTGCTGCATCTTTGTTGCTGCTGACAGGTTTTCTCTAGTTGTTTCTCCTCTTGGTTGCAATGCACAGGCTTCTCCTTGTGGTGTCTTCTCTGGTTTCAGAGCACCGGCTCAGTAGTTGTGGCACAGGGGCTCAGTTGTCCTGAGGCATGTGAGACCTTCTTGGGCCAGGGAGCAAACCTGTGTCCCCTGCATTGGCAGGTGGATCCTCAACCACTGGACCACCAGGAAGTCCCACATATAGAATTTTGAACTGGAGCCAGACCCCTCAATGTAGGGCAGAACAACGTGAGGAGAACCATGGCTAGAGGTTTCTCTAACCAGAGTAGAAATAGGCTGGGGAGACTGGGGTAAGTTCAGATTGTAATCTTTTTAAGATTCATAGGAGGTTTTATATGGATGACAAAAGCAGGCTCTAAATTCAGGGCTGGTTTTTATCTCTTCCTGGTTGAGCTCACTTGAGCAAAGCATTTCCATCTCTCTGAGTAGTATGTTTCATCTGAAAAATGGTATTCTAATATTGCATCTAACAGAATGTGGTCCACTGGAGAAGGGAATGGCAAACCACTTCAGTATTCTTGCCTTGAGAACCCCATGAACAGTATGAAAATGCAAAATGATAAGATACTGAAAGAGGAACTCCCCAGGTTGGTAGGTGCCCAGTATGCTACTGGAGATCAGTGGAGAAATAACTCCAGAAAGAATGAAGGGATGGAGCCAAAGCAAAAACAATACCCAGTTGTGGATGTGACTAGTGATAGAAGCAAGGTCCAATGTTGTAAAGAGCAATATTGCACAGGAACCTGGAATGTTAGGTCCATGAATCAAGGCAAATTGGAAATGGTCAAACAGGAGATGGCAAGAGTGAATGTCAACATTCTAGGAATCAGTGAACTAAAATGGACTGGAATGGGTGAATTTAACTCAGATGACCATTATATCTACTACTGTGGGCAAGAATCCCTTAGGAGAAATGGAATAGCCATCATGGTCAACAAAAGAGTCCGAAATGCAGTACCCGGATGCAACCTCAAAAATGACAGAATGATCTCTGTTCGTTTCCAAGTCAAACCATTCAATATTACAGTAATCCAAGTCTATGCTTCAGCCAGTAATGCTGAAGAAGCTGAAGTTGAACGGTTCTATGAAGACCTACAAGACCTTTCAGAACTAACACCCCAAAAAGATGTACTTTTCATTATAGGGGACTGGAATGCAAAAGTAGGAAGTCAAGAAACACCTGGAGTAACAGGCAAATTTGGCCTTGGAGTATGGGATGAAGCAGGGCAAAGGCTAATAGAGTTTTGCCAAGAGAACACACTGGTCATAGCAAACACCCTCTTCTAACAACACAAGAGAAGACTATACACATGGACATCACCAGGTGGTCAACACCGAAATCAGATTGATTATATTCTTTGCAGCCAAAGATGGAGAAGCTCTACACAGTCAGGAAAAAAAAAAAAAAAAAAAGACCAGGAGCTAACTGTGGCTTATATCATGAACTCCTTATTGCAAAATTCAGACTTAAGTTGAAGAAAGTAGGTAAAACCACTAGACCATTCAGGTATGACCTAAATCAAATCCCTTATGACTATTCAGTGGAAGTGAGAAATAGATTTAAGGGACTAGGTCTGATAGACATAGAACCTGATGACCAGCCCAGGTTGGGTGCATGAGACAAGTGCTCGGGCCTGGTGCACTGGGAAGACCCAGAGGGATCGGGTGGAGAGGGAGGTGGGAGGGGGGGACCAGGATGGGGAATACATGTAAATCCATGGCTAATTCATTTCAATGTATGACAAAAACCACTGCAATGATGTAAAGTAATTAGCCTCCAACTAATAAAAATAAATGAAAAAAAAAAAGAACCTAATGAACTATGGACAGAGGTTCATGACATTGTACAGGAGACAGGGATCAAGTTCATCCCCAGGGAAAAGAAATTCAACAAGGCAAAATGGTTGTCTGAGGAGGCCTTGCAAATAGCTGTGAAAAGAAGAGAAACAGAAAGCAAAGGAGAAAAGGAAAGATATTCCCATTTGAATGCAGAGTTCCAAAGAATAGTCAGGAGAGGTAAGAAAGCCTTCCTCAGTGATCAATGCAAAGAAATAGAGGAAAACAACAGAATGGGAAAGACTAGAGATCTCTTCAAGAAAATTAGTGATATCAAGGGAACATTTCACACAAAGATGGGTTCAATAAAGGACAGAAACGGTATGGACCTAACAGAAGCAGAAGATATTAAGAAGAGGTGGCAAGAATACACAGAAACTGTATAAAAAAGATCTTCATGACCCAGATAATCACAATGGTGTGATCACTCACCTAGAGCCAGACATCCTGGAATGTGAAGTCAAGTGGGCCTTAGAAAGCATCACTACGACCTAGTACTTGTCTCATGTACCCAACCTGGGCTGGTGATCTGTTTCACCCTAGATAATATACATGTTTCAATGCTGTTCTCTTGAAACATCCCACCCTCGCCTTCTCCCAGAGTCCACAAGTCTGTTCTATACATCTGAGTCTCTTTTTCTGTTTTGCATATAGGGTTATCGTTACCATCTTTCTAAAGTCCATATATATGTGTTAGTATACTGTAATGGTCTTTATCTTTCTGGCTTACTTCACTCTGTATAATGGGCTCCAGTTTCATCCATCTCATTAGAACTGATTCAAATGAATTCTTTTTAATGGCTGAGTAATATTCCATGGTGTATATGTACCACAGCTTCTTCATCCATTCATCTGCTGATGGGCATCTGGGTTGCTTCCATGTCCTGGCTATTATAAACAGTGCTGCGATGAACATTTGGGTGCACGTGTCTCTTTCAGATCTGGTTTCCTTGGTGTGTATGCCCAGAAGTGGGATTGCTGGGTCATATGGCAGTTCTATTTCCAGCTTTTTAAGAAATCTCCACACTGTTTTCCATAGTGGCTGTACTAATTTGCATTCCCACCAACAGTGTGAGAGGGTTCCCTTTTCTCCACACCCTCTCCAGCATTTATTGCTTGTAGACTTAGACCCAGAGGGATCGGGTGGAGAGGGAGGTGGGAGGGGGGACTGGGATGGGGAATACATGTAAATCCATGGCTAATTCATTTCAATGTATGACAAAAACTACTGTAATGATGTAAAGTAATTAGCCTCCAACTAATAAAAAAAAAAAAAAAAAAAAGAAAGAAAATTTTGACCACAGCAAAGGAAAATAAGCAAAGGTCATGAGCTTAAGACATGTACACACGCATGCTCGCATACAAACACACAAATATTATAAGTGCCCATCAATAAAAAGTTTAATCAATAAAATGAAAAAAAAAGAAAAAAGAAAGCATCACTATGAACAAATCTAGTGGAGGTGATGGAATTCCAGTTGAGCTATTTCAAATCCTGAAAGATGACACCGTGAAATTGCTGCACTCAACATGCCAGCAAAATTGGAAAACTCAGCAGTGGCCACAGGACTGGAAAGGGTCAGTTTTCATTCCAATCCCAAATAATGCTCAAACTACTGCACAATTGTACTCATCTCACATGCTAGTAAAGTAATGCTCAAAATTCTCCAAGCCAAGCTTCAGCAAAACGTGAACTGTTAACTTCCAGATGTTCAAGCTGGTTTTAGAAAAGGCAGAGGAACCAGAGTTCAAATTGCCAACATTCACTGGATCATCGAAAAAGCAAGACAGTTCCAGAAAAATATCTATTTCTGCTTCATTGACTATGCCAAAGCCTTCAACTGTGTGGATCACAATAAACTGTGGAAAATTCTGAAAGAGATGGGAATACCAGACCACCTGACCTGCCTCTTGAGAAATCTATATGCAGGTTAGGAAGCAACAGTTAGAACTGGACATGGAACAACAGATTGGTTCCCAATAGGAAAAGGAGTATGTCAAGCTTGTATATTGTTACCCTGCTTATTTAACTTATGTGCAGAGCACATCATGAGAAACGCTGGGCTGGAGGAAGCACAAGCTGGAATCAAGATTGCTGGGATAAATATCAATAACCTCAGATATGCAGATGACACCACCCTTATGGCAGAAAGTTAAGAGGAACTAAAAAGCCTCTTGATGAAAGTGAAAGAGGAGAGTGAAAAAGTTGGCTTAAAGCTCAACATTCAGAAAACTAAGATCATGACATCCGGTCCCGTCACTTCATGGGAAATAGATGGGGAAACAATGGGAATAGTGGCCGACTTTATTTTTGGGGGCTCCAAAATCACTGTAGATGGTGATTGCAGCCATGAAATTAAAAGATGTTTACTCCTTGGAAGGAAAGTTATGACTAACCTCGATAGCATATTAAAAAGCAGAGACATTACTTTGCCAACAAAGGTCCATCTAGTCAAGGCTATAGTTTTTCCACTGGTCATGTATGGATGTGAGAGTTGGACTGTGAAGAAAGCTGAGTGCCAAAGAATTGATGCCTTTGAACTGTGGTGTTGGAGAAGACTCTTGAGAGTCCCTTGGACTGCAGGGAGATCCAACCAGTCCATCCTAAAGGAGATCAGCCCTGGGTGTTCATTGGAAGGACTGATGCTGAAGCTGAAACTCCAATACTTTGGCCACCTCATGAGAAGAGTTGACTCATTGGAGAAGACCCTGATGCTGGGAGGGATTGCGGGCAGGAGCAAAAGGGATGACAGAGGATGAGATGGCTGGATGGCATCACTGACTTGATGGACATGAGCCTGAGTAAACTCCGGGAGTTGGTGATGGACAGGGAGGCCTGGCGTGCTGCGGTTCATGGGGTCACAAAGATTCGGACATGACTGAGTGAGTGAACTGAACTGAATATTGCTTCTAGGTTTTGGTTAATTGAGGAAATATCCAGGAAAATGTCTGACCATAGTCAGTCAGTCAACCTGTCAGTTGTCAAGGTTCTGTCCACTAGTGGTGTCTGAGACCTTGGCATAAAGCTAATCCTGAAGAAAAAGCTGGTATTTTCAACCTGATTCAGTGACAGTGCTGTGGTAGACAATGATATCCAGACTTTGGTTTCTGGGACCTGTGAATGTTAAGTGGCAAAAAGGCCTTTGTTGATGTGATTAAATTAAGGATCTCATGATGGGAAGATTATTTTTGTTATTCAGGTATATCCTAAATGTAAGCACCAGCATCCTTACAAAAGTGAGGCAGAGGGAGATTTGTCTATAGATGATGAAAGCGTTGTGATGATGGAAGCAGATACTGAAATGAAGCAGCCACAAGCCAAGGCATGTGGGCAGCCCTAGAAACTAGCAAGAGCAAATGACAGATTCTCTCCCTGAAGTTCCAGGAGGAATGAGCTCAGCTGACACCTTGATTTAACTCTTGAAGACTCAGCTCAGCATTCTGTCCTCCAGAACTATCATAATGCACTTGTGTTGTTTTAAGCTTCTAAGTTTGTAGCCATGTGGTACAGAAGCGAAGGGCACTAATACAAAAGCCCTGGGTATCATTTGGTTGTACACACCTGACAGCTTGGTTTGCAATGATTGCCTTGTCTCTTAGCTCTCTTCTCATTTGACCCACCTATGAGGGTTAATACATTTTTCTACTAAAGAGATGGAGTGATATGAAGGGACTTTCTGTTGAATAAGCTCAAGGATGCAGAGAAATAGGCCACTGTGTGCAGCAAGGCAGGAGAAATAGAAGTAAACTAGTTTCCAGGAACCCAGGAAGTGTTCCTTGGAATCTTCCACTGGTAAGAGAGAGTGTCACAGCAGCGTTTGAGTTCTTACCATTAAAGTGACTTGATGTGGCCAGAGAAATTTGTGTTATATCATATATTCTTAGGGATCTTTATATGAAACCAGTAGTAGTCTGAAGCCTGGATATTTTGAGGCCTTGCATACATGCTGTCACTGCAGTTGTGTCCAACTCTTTGTGACCCTATGGACCCATCAGGCTCCTCTGTCCATGGAATTTGCCAGGCAAGAATACTGGAGTGGTAACCATTCCCTTCTCCAGGGGATCTTCCCAACCCAGGGATCAAACCTGAGTTTCTTATGTCTCCTGCATTGGCAGGTGGGTTCTTTACCACTAGCACCACCTGGGAAGCCCCTTTAGGCTCTGAGGGGTGTGTGTGTGTGTGTGTGTGTGTGTGTGTGTGTGTGTGTGTGTGTAACATCTTTTAGTCCAGTGTCCAGGTTTGCATAAATTAAAAACCTTGACATTGAGTTCACACCCATGTTGTTTCACTGCAACAGTGAGGATGGCCAGCACATGCAGAACCCCTGAGACTCTGGCAAATGATGAAAAGGACTGGGGACCAGGCAGATACTGGAAGTGACCACATTCAGATCCAACAAACCACAAACTTGATTATTTGACCTCCTTTTCTTTCTTTTCCTTCTATCCTTCACCTTCTGGCCCTCTTCCTTCTGTCCACTGTCCAGTTCATTAGCACCTCCACTGGAGCAACACTTGCAGAGAGGAGGTGGAAATTTAAGCCATATAAAGCAATTTTGCTGCATGTCAGCAGATATTGGCAAGGTTTATGAAAGATGAGGGTGAAAGTTATTGACAGAGGAGGATTTGGAATAGCTGTAGAGCTCACTCATCCAGTGAAACAGTATTAATTGAAAACTGAAGATCAGAGTTTTGTTATTTGCAACTGGTGTTTTTATTTGAGGAGGAGAGAATTTAGTGATTTCTAAGCCTTCTCTGTAAATAAATAGAAGGGCAGGGGAGTGGAGGAATAAAATGCATTTCTAAATGCTCTGAGTTCTTAGTATTTAGTTAAATTAATTGCTTTGATCTCTTTCATGGAAGGGATAGCAGTTTATTTTGGGATAATTTCTCATCATTTGCTTGGCATACAGTTGCACCATCACACATTAATCTCTGGTCTTTTGGGTTTCTTTTCCCCGAGGCTGTTTTCTTCACAGTGACTTGAAGGTCAGCTCTACATTCTTCTCCCTGATCTTTAATTGCCCACAGTTATAGAATAAGTGGCAGAGGCACAACTAGATATTTGGACTATAGCACTGGAAGGACTGATTGGCAATTCTGCAGAGACTTGTTTCTGGAGAGCAGACTCAGAACTCATCAGTAAAAATTACAGGGGTCAGATACAGGCCTCATGCGAAGAGCAATCTTGTCATGTCTAGAACTGCTCAGCAATGCAACAGAAGTGATAGTGAAGGGAATCAAGGCAAATGTTGAGTGACCATTTGCTAAGGATGCTGTAGAGATGATTAATGAACATAGCAATGATGGAGCCCCCAAGAAAACTCATCTCTTCTAACTTGTAGAGTCTGTTAGGCTCCTTTGTCCATGAGATTCTCCAGGCAAGTATACTAGAGTGGGTTGCCATTTCCTTCTCCAGGGGATCTTCCTGACCCAGGGATTGAACCCTGGGTCTCCTGCAATGCAGGCAGATTCTTTATGATCTGAGCCACCAGGGAAGCCCCCTAGATGTATGACTTAATGCAATTAGTCTATCCCTATGTTTTATTTTGTCTCAAATAACCCAACTCTGATAAGCTCATATTCCCTTAAGCTGGTCTTCCAACCTATCAAGCCCTTCCACACCCACCCATCTATTCATATCATTTCCATCCTTTAGGAATCAGTTAAACCTTCACTTTTTAGTCTTTTTCCACTCACTGATTTCTTTCCCCTGATTAGTATAATGTTCACTGAGTGCATCTCTTACTCCAGCATTTAATTACACGCCAATCCCTGTATTGTTATCTGCATGTGCATATCTTATCTCCTGTACCAAACTGACACCCTGAAAACCTCAACTATTATGAAGCTGAGTAAATCATAGGGTTTTTGTTAACAATTAAAATTAATATCCTTTATGCAAGTAGAAATGAATCATGAGCTTTGTAGTGAAGTTTCTCTTTGTCATTGATGAGACCTCTAAAATGTACTACCACATCTACTACCAAACAATCTTTATAGGGTGATTGTTTCTTTTACAAAATGTATTATGTGGATATCTTTCTAGAGCCAGGCTTTAGAAATACTTAACAGTTCCTTTAGCATCATAAGCTCTGACTATCTCTGTTCCTGATCTTTTGTAAATGTCACTTCATGGAAAAATAAAATAATGACATAAGCAGCTTCATAAAAGATAGCATATGAGAGTAAAGGACTACAAAAGTTTAAAAGTCAAACTAGAAAAATGAATTTCATGTAACTTTAATAATGGAATAGAATTACTTGACTACCAAATATTTTCATTTTATCATAGTTGCAAAAGATGGAAAAATAAATTAAACCTTTCACATAAAGTTATTTTAACTGTTCACCAAAGACTGGTTTTTGCATGAAATTAATGGAAGGCCAGTTGTGGCTACTATTTATGAAAGTACATATAGGAACACAGAGTCTTCTAGGGTACTTGTGTTATTGTTTAGTCCCTAAGTCATGTCTGCCTCTTTTGCAACCCCATAGCCTGCCAGGCTCCTCCGTTCACGGGATTTCCCAGGCAAGAATACTGGAGTGGGTTGCCATTTCCTCCTCCAGGGGATCTTCCTGATCCAGGGGTCAAACCCACATTTCCTGCTTGGCAGGAGGATTCTTCACCACTGAGCCACCAGGGAAGCCCTTAAAGGCCATGCTCATTCAGGATACGAACCTAGGACCTCTCACACCCGAAGCGAGAATCATACCCCTAGACCAATGAGCCTAGTGGTTCTGATGGTAAAGAATCTACCTGCAATGCAGAAGACCTGGGTTTGATTCTTGGGTTGGGAAGATCCTCTGGAGAAGGAAATGGTTACCCACTCCAGGATTACCTGGATAACCCCATGGACAAAGGAGTCTGGTGTGTTGCAGTCCATGGGGTCTCAGGAGTTGGACATGACTGAGTGACTAACACTTTCACTTTTCACCAGGGAAGCCTGTAGGGTAGCTATAAGTATGTACAAGTTGAAGGATTTCCTAACATCCATAGCTACAAAATTATATTGTGAACTAGTAGCAAGCCGTGATGAATTCATTCAGCAAACATATATACCAAGAGTTAATCTCTCTTTCCTTAATTTACATTATTTTGAAATGAATATGATCACACTTGCTTTACATAGCTCAGAATTATGTGTGGAATAAAAGAAAACCATAGAGTTGAAAAGCTCTGAAGACTTTCCCATGGTGCCAGACCCTTTCTGCCTGGGGCACAACAGCTTAGACCTGACTCAGAGTTGGTATCCCTATGGAGCACCCCTCAACCAGTCATCAGAGTGGCCAAAGCTTCCCCATGCCTGCTCACCAGGCAAGAGAAATTCCACATACTTTGTAGAGATAGTGGAGCAAATTGAGGCCATGAGTCTCTAGATCTCAGACTTGATGTCTAGTCTGGATAGCGGTATTTATATTAATTTTATTATTTTTCTTCAAACTTCAAAAAAAAAGATATGTAAACATGCACTTAGTGTTAAAGAATGATGACAGTAGGAATAGGGCAGGGTGAGAAAGGTAGAGTGTTCTTCTCACCTTACAATGAAGCTCCCAGAAGTTGATTGATGTAGCTGTTCAGTTCAACTGTACTCTTACTTATTTTGCGCCTGCCGGCTTTGTCAATTACTTATATAGAGCTGCCAAAATCTTCATGTCTAATTAGTGGATGTGTGTTTGTCCTTCCAGCTTTATTAGTTTTGCTTTGTGTGTTTTAACACTGTTGTTAGGTAGATACACAATAAGCAGTATTATGTGTTCTTGGAAATTTGGTACCTGTCATGATGCATTGACTCTTTTTACTTCTGGCCATTTTCCTTACTATGAAGTTGGCTTTGCCTGAAATTAATATAAATACTCCAGTTTTCTTTTCATTAGTATCAACATAGTATAGCTTTCTCCATTTTTTTTTAAACTTTTAGTCTCTATAAGTCTTTGTATTTAAAGTGAGTTTCTTCAAGACAATATGTAGTTGGGTCTTTTCTTTTTTCCCCACTTGACAGTCTCCATCTTTTAATTGGTATATTTAGACTATTCCAATTAAAGTGATGATTGATATAATTAAGATATTACTGATCACATTTGTATCTGTTTTCTGTTCATTTCCCTTCTTCTTAGTTTGTTTTTGCTTGTCATTTTTTTTTTCTGCCTTCTTTAGCTCTAATTGAGCATTTTATATACTGGGTGAGCCCAAGGCTTCTTTCTGCTTCCTCCCTATCTCATTCTTTCTTCCTCCTCTTAGTTCAAGGAGGAGGAATGCTGCAGACAACCGACTGGGTCATCTTTTGTATAGCTTGGATTCATGGATACAAATAAGGAAATTGTTCCAAGGGATTCGTACTTCATTTCCTCTGTCATTGGTGGCTGTGCCTTTCATCAAGTTGCCATGCTATGATCTAAAACTCAATTTGAGCCTTGGATGAATATAGATAAAGTAGGTATCCTTTATTTTGGAGATTCTTGTCTTTGATACCCTTGCCTGACCCATCAATATGAGACAAGAATCCCTGTGTAGTAGAGTTTGACCTACCATGACTCTGTGTTGGGAGCTGGGTCATAACTTTATCTTATGAGAACTGAGAATTAATGTCCCTTACTTGGTTGATTATTGCCAGTCTATATCCTTTCCTCCCTCATCTTAAAAAAATAATGATTGGTTCAGGATTGATTTCTGAGTCCCTTAGCTACAATAACATCTTAATACAATCTTAGTTACACTATCATGAAGAAATTAGTATCTTTGCTGGGCTCCATTCAGTTCAGTCATTCAGTTGTGTCTGACTCTTTGTGACCCCATGGACTGCAGCATGCCAGGTTTCCCTGTCCATCACCAACTCCCAGAGCTTACTCAAACATGTGTCATCAAGTCTGTGATGCCATCCAACCATCTCATCCTCTGTCATCCCCTTCTCCTCCTGCCTTCAAACTTTCCTAGCATCAGGGTCTTTTCAAATGAGTCAGTTCTTCATATCAGGTGGCCAAAGTATTGGAGTTTCAGCTTTAGCATCAGTCCTTCCATTGAATATTCAGGACTGATTTCCTTTAGGATGTACTGGTTTGATCTCCTTGCAGTCCAAGGGACTCTCAAAAGTCTTCTCCAACATCACAGTTCAAAAGCTTCAATTCTTCGGTACTCAGCTTTCTTTATAGTCCAATTCTCACAGCCATACATAACTACTAGAAAAACCATAGCTTTGACTAGATGGACCTTTGTTGGCAAAGTAACGTGTCTGCTTTTTAATATGCTGTCTAGGTTACTCATAACTTTCCTTCCAAGGAGCAAGCCTCTTTTAACTTCATGGCTTCAGTCACCATCTGCAGTGATTTTGGAGCCCCCCAAAATAAAGTCTGTCACTGTTTCTATTGTTTCCCCATCTATTTGACATGAAGTGATGGGACCGGATGCCACGATCTTAGTTTTTTGAATGTTAAGTTTTAAGTCAGCTTTTTCACTCTCCTCCTTCACTTTCATAAAGAGGCTCTTTAATTCCTCATTTTCTGCCATAAGAGTGGTGTCATCTGCATATCTGAGGTTATTGATATTTCTCCGAGCAATCTTGTTTCCAGCTTGTGCTTCATTCAGCCTGGCATTTCTCATGATGTTTTCTGCATATAAGTTAAATAAGCAGGATGACAATACACAGACTTGACCTACTCCTTTCCCGATTTGGAAACAGTCTGTTGTTCTGTGTCCAGTTCTAACTGTTGTTTACTGATGTGCATACAGATTTCTTAGGAGGCAGGTCAAGTGGTCTGGTATTCCCATCTCTTTAAAAATTTACCACATTTTGTTGTGATCCACACGATCAAAGGTTTTGGCATAGTCAATAAAGCAGAAATAGATATTTTTCTGGAACTCTCTTGCTTTTTTGATGATCCAACAGATGTGAGCAATTTGATCTCTGGTTCCTCTGCCTTTCCTAAATCCAGTTTGAACATCTGGAAGTTCACAGTTCATGTACTGTTGAAATCTGGCTTGGAGAATTTTGAGTGTTACTTTGCTATCCTATGAGATGAGTTCAATTGTGCAGTAGTTTGAACATTTGCTAGGCTAATGATGACCAAATGGACATTGACTCCTTGAGAGGATATTATATCTATTTATCTATTTTTCTCACTATAGTAGCTTCACTGCCCTATGTATAATAATTGCTAAAATATGTATTTGTTGGCTGTATTAATAAATATATAATAATAAATTTTCTAATAACTCTGTTACCAAAAGGGAAGCTGTGAGAACAGCCATCTGGCTGCCAGATAAGTTCTTCATCAGTTTCTCATATACGCACAGTTACCAGCATTGATCCACTTCTGATTCATAGACAGTCTGATTCTGTATCCCCAAAGAATCAATGGGGCAGATATTTACATTTAACCCTAAATTCTTAAAGTATTTCAACAATCTTTATTCAGTAGTTATGTGGACATCTGGAAGAGGCAATATTTAAATCATTTCTTCATCACACATATTATACACATGCAGTTTGAAATAGCTACTTGCATCCTGTATACAAATGATTATTTTTACAAACCTAGAACACCTCAGCTATATCTCAGCTGCATATTAAAATAATGGAGTGAGAGAATCTTAAATTACCATATTCCAGCTTAATTGTCAGTATACTATGCAAAGTTAGATTGGGGCAAATATAAAACATGCAATAGCATATGCCTGCTGGCAGATCCTTCTTCTTACACCAAGTCCTCATTTCCCATCTCTGAATCCTTTACCTAGTAGTTTTTCTTCCTCCTAACGGACCAGTGGCCTCATATTCTCTCTACTGGGACTCTTCCCATTGTAATCTTTATTCAGAAAGTTATCTAGTGAACTTTTTCATATTGAAGTGAAAATAGATTTTTTGGGGGGAAAGTTTAATGTGATATTCTCAGAGGAATTTTTATTTCCACAAGAAACAGAAAGACTTTAACCAAAGAAGGAAAACTTTAATTGTGGAATTTCCAGGATCAGTAGACTCGAGGAAGTACTTCCAAAACAGAGTTGTGGGAGAAGTCGAGTGGATTTGAAAGACTACTTGTATGGATCTCTGAAATCTGAAACTCTAGCTAGGTCAGGTTTGCAGTGTCTGAGGCAGCTGGGAGACTACACGCTCTGAACTTTAGCTCAGGGCTTCTCTTTGTGAGCAGTTTCATTGAATAAATGACAGGACATGCTTTAGAAATTAGAACCTTGGATTTGAATATGAGCTCATACATTCTAGCTCTTAAGGCAAATTACACAAGCTCACTAAGATTTTATTTTCTTATCTGTAAAATATAAATAGGTTAGTATGAGGATTAAAATATAAAATATAAATAAAGTACTTAGTTTTTGTGCATAGGCACCTAGAAAATAAATATCCATATGTATGTACTCAAGTGCACTCACATGTACATACACATGCACACAAGACAGAATGTTAAATCTAACTTCTTCACCTTCAACATTTTAGTAGCTTAGGAATAAATCTGTGGAAGTCCTAGTCAGAGCATTTAAGCAACATGAAAAAATAAAAGCCACCCAAATTGGAAAGGAAGAAATAAAATTGTCTCTTTGCAGATAAGACCTTATATGTTGAAAACCCTAAAGACTATACCCCCAAAAAACTTAGAACTAATAAATAAATTAGTTAGAACTAATAAATTAGTTAGAGCTAATAAATGAAGTCAGTTAAATTTCATGATACAAAATCAACATACAAATATCAGTTGCATTTTGATACACTACCAAAAAACTCTCTATGAAAGAAATCAACAATATTAAAAGTAGATTAAACCAAGGATGTGGAAGATCTGTACACTGAAAATTATAAAACATTGATAAAATAAATTGAAGAAGACACAAATAAATGGAAAAATCTCCCTTTGGATTGGAAGAATTATTATCATTCAAAGTGTTTATACTACTCAAATTGCTGATTCAAAGAAATTGTGATCAAAATTCAAATGGCATTTTTCACAGAAATAGAAAAAAATCATAAAATTAACAGCCAACTCAAAATGGATTAAGACCTTAAACATAAGATGTAAAACCATAAGCTTCCTAAGGTAAACAGGGAGAAAGCTTCTTGAAGTTGGCCTTGGCAATGATTTTTTTAGATATAACATCAAAAGCACAGGCAACAAAAGCAGAAATAAATGAGTGAGACTACATCAAACTCAAAAGCTTCTTCACAGTGAGGGAAAGGAAAAATGAGTGAAAAAGCACCTATGGAATGGGAGAAAATATTTGTAAATGATGTACTGATATGGAGTTAATATTTAAAATATTTAAGATGCTCTCTCTATATTAGGATTTCCATAAGTTTATTCTGTAACTTGATAGCACAAAACTAAGTAATTAAGAATGGGCAAAAGACCAGATATTTTCCCAAAGACATACAAATGACAGATATATGAGAAAGTATTCAGTATCACTAATCATAAGGGAAATGCAAATTAAAACCACAATGAGATATCACCTACATCTGTTAGGGCAGCTAATTTTTTAAAAAAAAAGTGTTAGTGAAAATGTGGAGAAAAGGAAACCTTGGTACACAATTGGTTGGAGTGTAAATTAGTATGACCATTTGGGGAAGCAATATGGAAGATCCTTTAAAAAATTAATATTAGAACTACCATATGATCCAGCAATCCCACTTCTGGGTATTTATGCCAAAAGAATTGAAATCAGTATCTCCAAGATATATCTGTACTTCCGTGTGCATTGCAGCACTAGTCACAATAGGTAAGATATGGAAACCTAAATGTCCATCAACAGATGAATGGATAAAAACAGTATGGTATATTCTTTTGGAATATTATTCAGCCTTTAAAAAAGGAAATCCTGCCATTTTGACATCAGAAAGGGAGTGTAGCATGCCCAGTGAAATAAGTCAGACACAGAAGACAAATACTGTATGTTCTTACCTATATGCAGGACCTGAAATAATCAGACACCTGTAAGCAGAGTGCAGAATGGTGATTACCAGGGACTGTGGGGAGGGGGAAATGGGGAGGTGATGATTAGAGGGTACAAAGTTTCAGTTATGTAAGATAAATAGGTTCTGGAGCTCTATACAGCATAGTGCTGGTGGCCTGTGTTTAGTGGCTAAGTCATGACTGGCTCTTTTGCGACCCCAGAGACCATAGCCTGCCAGGCCCATCTGTCTGTGGGATTTCCCAGGCAAGAGTACTGGAGTGGGTTGCCATGCCCTTCTCCAGGGGAACTTCCCGACCCAGGGATGGAACCCACATCTCCTCTGTCTCCTTCATTGGCAGGCGATTCTTTACCACTGAGTCACCAGGGAAACCCATAGAGCATCGTGCCTAGAGCCACTTACAGTGTGTTGTACAGATAACATTTGCTAAGAGTTAGAGGTCAAGTGTTCTTAGTGTATGTAATAATAATAAAGTGGGTCAGAGGATGTTGCTAGCCTTGATGGTGATGATAGTTTCATGTGTGTGTGCATGCTCAGTCATGTCCAACTCTTTGAGATTCCATGGACTGTAGCCCACCAGGCTCCTCTGTCCATGGGATTTCCCAGGCAAGAATACTGGAGTGGGTTGCCATTTCCTTCACCAGGGGATCTCCCCAACCTGGGGATCAAACCTGCATCTCCTGCATCTCCTATGTACACTTATCTCCCAATGCATTGAATTTTGTACATTAAATATGTATAGCTTTTGCTGTGTCAATCATACTTCATTAAAGAGGTTTCAAAATAAAAATAAGAAACTATAGGAACCTCCTGGGCTGGTGCAATCTGTAAGGAATGGGATGGGAAGCAGGAGGCAGTGAGAAGTGGCTGGTGCTATTGCAGGATGACAGAAGAAGAGAATGATGGGAGGGATTAGAATGAGATGATACTCAGGCTCAATGAGTTTCAACCTTGACTTCTGACTCATCAGTTTGTTGTTTTAAGGTGTTTAGATTGTAAAAGCATCACAAACAGTACCATCAAAACAGGAAGTGATACTGTAAATCAAATGTCTTCACTGAGTGCGTAACATTTCTAAACTGTTTGTAGTTGACAGAGACTAAAACGAGACCTCCAGAAGTAAATTCTGTGTTCTCCCTGTAACTTTAATCGGATGGCCAGGCCATCCATCATCTTGAATTTTATTTACCAATGCTAAATCAGGGGAGAGTTTCCAGAGGTATGGAGACAATTTGAAAAAACAAGCCTTCCCTAGAAGTGCGCTATATTAATTTGGTGCTGAAACTGATTGGAAATAATTTATTGAAATATTTCTGTTTAATCACCACCAAAAAGGCTTTTAAAAAGGAGACATAAGATATATGTTGCAGCCTGGTGGAACAGAGACCAGAACCTGCCCTGTGACTTGAAGATGCAGAGAACTGCGCCCTCGTGATTGTCCTAGTAAGCATGCCGAATGGACATTCTTGGGGCCGGACGTGCTCTCTGCTCCGCTTCACTGCCTACTCCTGCGTCCATCCCCATGGAAACAAAACAAGATGTTTCTGATCAACAGCAGAGCCTTAACTTGACTCCCTCTTTATGGTGCACTAATCAAACTCCCCAGTAGAGCTGTTCCCGCAAAGAGTCAGACACGACTGGGCTACTGAGCTGAATGATCTCATGTGACCTCTGCCAATAAAAGTGCAGGCTGAAAGGAAACATTTTGTCTTCCTGCCATGGAGAGCAGGAGGGCCCCCTGACTCCCCACTTGCCAAATTATACCTGTCTGTCTTTTCATTAGGCGACTCGCCCCCGTTTCAGGTCTTTCTCACCCGCTGTGCTGGACGCAGGTATATAGTGCTGTGTTCCTTAAGTCAAATAGCATGATTTGCAGCTTGGAGAAGTCGAGTTGCACGATAAAATCTTGATTAGTTAGAATTCTTTGTGCACTTCTCTTGACGAGCAATCTCACAAGAGTGATGCAATACAAATAGGTATTCTGGGAAAAGTCTCGGGGTAATACAGATTACATACAGCCTAAGAGAAGTAGAGGCTTGTCTAGGAGTGAGCACAGAGAAAAGTAATGACTGAAGGTCTGAACAACCCAGGGACCAGTGAGATCTCCCATAACCAAAGAACATTCAGTTTTCTTTTTGTATTCTATACACTGAGATGGAAAAATAGAGCAGTAAACTCAAGGATGCTTTTGCAAAACAAGTGTTAAAATTTAAAATAAAATGTAACAAAAAGATTTTCTATAGTTTCTGGTCTTATATTTAGATCTTTAATCCATAAAAATAAGTGACCCAATCAAAAAATGGCCCAAAGTACTAATCAGACATTTCTCCAAAGAAGACATACAGATGACTAACAGACACATGAAAAGATATTCAAGATCACTCATTATCAGAGAAATGAAATCAAAGCCACAATGAGGTACCATCTCACACCGGTCAGAATGGCTGCTATCAAAAAGTCTACAAAAAATAAATGCTAGAGAGGGTGCGGAGAAAAAGGAACCCTTTTACACTGTTGATGGGAATGCAAACTAGTACAGCCACTATGGAGAACAGTGTGGAGATTTCCTTGAAAAACTGGAAATAGAACTGCCATATGACTCAGCAATCCCACTGCTGGGCATACACACCGAGGAAACCAGAATTGAAAGAGACACGTGCACCCCAATGTGTATCACAGCACTGTTTACAATAGCTAGGACATGGAAGCAACCTAGATGTTCATCAGCAGACGAATGGATGAGAAAGTTGTGCTACATTTATACAATGGAATATTCCTCAGCAGTCAATGCAAAGAAATAGAGGAAAACAACAGAATGGGAAAGACTAGAGATCCCTTCAAGAAAATTAGATACCAAGGGAACATTTCATGCAAAGATGGGCTCAATAAAGGACAGAAATGGTATGGACCTAACAGAAGCAGAAGATATTAAGAAGAGGTGGCAAGAATACACAGAAGAACTGTACAAAAAAGATCTTCATGACCCAGATAATCACAATGGTGTGATCACTCACCTAGAGCCAGACATCCTGGAATGTGAAGTCAAGTGGGCCTTAGAAAGCATCACTATGAGCAAAGCTAGTGGAGGTGATGGAATTCCAGTTCAGCTATTTCAGATCCTGAAAGATGATGCTGTGAAAGTGCTGCACTCAATATGCCAGCAAATTTGGAAAACTCAGCAGTGGCCACAGGACTAGAAAAATCAGTTTTCATTCCAATCCCTAAGAAAGGCAATACCAAAGAATGCTCAAACTACCACACAATTATACTCATTTCACACACTAGTAAAGTAATGCTCAAAATTCTCCAAGCCAGGCTTCAGCAATATGTGAACCATGAACTTCCAGATGTTCAAGCTGGTTTTAGAAAAGGCAGAGGAACCAGAGATCAAATTGCCAATATCCGCCAGATCATTGAAAAAGCAAGAGAGTTCCAGAAAAACATCTATTTCTGCTTTGTTGACTATGCCAAAGCCTTTGACTGTGTGGATCACAATAAACTGTGGAAAATTCTGAAAGGGATGGGAATACCAGACCACCTGACCCACCTCTTGAGAAACCTATATGCAGGTCAGGAAGCAACAGTTAGAACTGGACATGGAACAACAGACTGGTTCCCAATAGGAAAAGGAGTACGTCAAAGTTGTATATTGTCACCCTGCTTATTTAACTTATATGCAGAGTACATCATGAGAAACCCTGGGCTGGAAGAAGCACAAGCTAGAATCAAGATTGCTGGGATAAATATCAATAACCTCAGATATGCAGATGACACCACTCTTACAGCAGAAAGTGAAGAAGAACTAAAAAGCCTCTTGATGAAAGTGAAAGAGGAGAGTGAAAAAGTTGGCTTAAAGCTCAACATTCAGAAAACGAAGATCATGGCATCTGGTCCCATCACCTCATGGGAAATAGATGGGGAGACAGTGGAAACAGTGTCAGACTTTATTTTTTTGGGCTCCAAAATCACTTCAGATGGTGACTGCAGCCATGAAATTAAAAGATGTTTACTCCTTGGATGGAAAGTTATGACCAAACCTAGATAGCACATTAAAAAGCAGAGACATTACTTTGCCAACAAAGGTCCATCTGGTCAAGGCTATGGTTTTCCCAGTGGTCATGTATGGATGTGAGAGTTGGACTGTGAAGAAAGCTGAGTGCTGAAAAATTGATGCTTTTGAACTGTGGTGTTGGAGAAGACTCTTGAGAGTCCCTTGGACTGCAAGGAGATCAGTCCTGGGTGTTCATTGGAAGGACTGATGATGAAGCTGAAACTTCAGTACTTTGGCCACCTCATGTGAAGAGTTGACTCATTGGAAAAGACCCTGATGCTGGGAGGGGTTGGGGGCAGGAGGAGAAGGGGACAACAGAGGATGAGATGGCTGGATGGCATCACCAACTCTATGGGCATGAGTCTGAGTAAACTCCAGGAGTTGGTGATGGACAGGGAGGCCTGGCTTGCTGCAATTCATGGGGTTGCAAAGAGTTGGACATAACTGAGTGGCTGAACTGAACTGAAATGAATAAAAAGATCGCATTTGAATCAGTTCTATGAGGTGGATGAAATTGGAGCCTATTATACAGACTGAAGTAAGTCAGAAAGAAAAACACCAATACACTATATTAGTGCATATATATGGAATGTAGAAAGATGGTGATGATGACCCTATATGCAAGACAGCAAAAGAGACACAGATGTAAAGAACAGAGTTTTGGACTCTGTGGGAGAAGGTGAGGGTGGAATGATTTGAGAGAATAGCATTGAAACATGTATATTATCATGTGAAACAGATCGCCAGTCCAGGTTTGATGCATGAGACAGGGCGCTCAGGGCTGGTGCAGTGGGATGACCCTGAGGGATGGGATGGGGAAGGAGGTCAGGATGGGGGCACATGTACACCCATGGCTGATTCATGTGAATGTATGGCAAAACCACTACAATATTGTAAAGTAACTAGCCTCCAATTAAAATAACCAAAAAAAAAAAAAAAGGAAAAAAGATTTTAAAAGCCAAAAAAAATTTTTTTCTAGTTTAACTTATGTCTATCTCAACATTCAGTTGATGAATATACTCACTCTTGAGCATTGGTTGGATGTTTCATTCTCACAAGAGACTGAGGAAGAGCTGGAGCTTTATATACAGGTATATCCAGAAAGACCTCCAAGAGAGAATGTCAGTTTACAATTACTTGGCTTTCTCTTTTGCCATGGTCATTTCCAGTGGATGTAGGCACCAAATGAATAATTTCTAGCTCCTCCAGGCAACCATAGATATCTATGCCCCTACTCTACCTCTCAAGGAAATTCTGTTTGTAGAAAGAAGGGCATAGCTGCATAGCATGTACGGGGTAGAAGCAGAGGGAAGGAGGAGACAGGATGCCTTCTACTAGGGGGAGCTATGAGAGGTGGTAGTACTCTTGGTTGGGAGTGGAGGGACACATGCAAAGTTCTCTTTCCTTTCCTGAAGCAGGCTTACAAATATGGAACCGGTGCAGCTCCAGCCTGGACATGCTCCCTGCCATGAATGACTGAGTAGGTCCAGGATAGAAGATGGAGCCAGCAAAGCTGGTAACTTAGGTTTAGCTTAAGTGATAGGGATAAAAGAAGCTCTTAAGCTCAACTCACTGGGCCATGTTTACATATGGTGATAAAAACAAACAAACAAAAACTACTAAATAAAAAATCAAGAGGTTGTATTTGCCTGCAATATGTCTGGTTTCACAACTGTTCAGTCAACGAAGCTTGATTTCCATCCTTGCTACTTTGTCTTATCTCTACCACCCTCCCTCAGTTCACAAGAGCCAAACTCCTCCGAAAGTACCTTGTGACTAAAAAACATTTATAGTCCACTCCAGGGAGACTAATCCCATAACAGCAACTTCTGAGTGCCAAAGAGCTTGCTGTACTCAAGCTTTTGGAATAATCCATTTGTCAAATGAAGTTGCAATGAACTATTTTCCGTGCACAAGTTATATCTTTTTTTTTTTTTTTCTGTTTTTACAAAACCTTTTTTGGATCTTTTCCTTTAATACCAAAGCATATTATCTCTTGGAAATAGGTCTATAAAAGATTAGATCTGCCTGATTTCATTCTGCTTCACCAGATTACTGCTTGCCTGAATCAGACCTATCTTTGGAGATATATGGCAGCATTTACCCATCACCAGGACAGAGGGCTGCGTCTTTATATTTTATTAACTGGCTTTTGTCTTTGCTCAGTGTTTCATTTTTCAACCTGTGTGCATGCTAAGTCTCTTCAGTCATGTCTAACTCTGTGACCCCACAGATTGTAGCCCACCAGACTCCTCTGTCCATGGGATTCTCCAGGCATGAATACTGGAGTGGGTTTCTATGTGCTCCTCAAGTCTAACTTAATTTATACGTACAGACAGGTGATAATACACCTCACTCTGTTACACACATTTGTGAGTAAACAAACCAAGACCCAGCCAGGTTAATGTGCTTGCCCAAGTTACCTAGGGAGTCAGCATCTTTATTTTGGCTTACTAATAATTTGAACCACAGAACTTTTGACCTAGAAGACACTTAAAGATCATCTCCTAAAATTCCCTTTGTTCAGAGATAAAGAAGACAAGGTTGCAAAGGATAAATGACCTGTCCAAGGTCACATGGCCAGTTGGTAGCACAATTAGAACTAGAGTTGGGGTCTTTAGACATTCAGTTCATTGTTCTGTCCATGGTAGCAACTACTCATTCAACCCATATGATTCAGAATCTCCAGACAACTGTTTTAGTTAATGAGCTGGGAAGGGTCAAACTTAGTGGCTACAAGGGGTCAGTGTAACTGATAGAGTTGATACTCAAGTATTAGGCACATGACTGCCTTCTAGAAAAGCAGATATCTCCAGTTTCCAATTATAATCAGAGACTGTAAGAACTTCATGTAAAAGTCTATAGAAAATATTCCCAACAGCTTATAAAAGTAGCCACTTCTAGTTTCATCCATCTCATTAGAACTGATTCAAATGAATTCTTTTTAATGGCTGAGTAATATTCCATGGTGTATATGTACCACAGCTTCCTCATCCATTCGTCTGCTGATGGGCATCTAGGTTGCTTCCATGTCCTGGCTATTATAAACAGTGCTGCGATGAACATTGGGGTGCATGTGTCTCTTTCAGATCTGGTTTCCTTGGTGTGTATGCCCAGACCTGGTGCACTGGGAAGACCCAGAGGGATTGGGTGGAGAGGGAGGTGGGAGGGGGCACTGGGATGGGGAATACATGTAAATCCATGGCTAATTCATTTCAATGTATGACAAAAACTACTGCAATGATGTAAAGTAATTAGCCTCCAACTAATAAAAATAAATGGAAAAAAAAAGTAGCCACTTCTGAGAGGAAGGAGAAATTGTTAACTGTTACTCCAGAGAAAGGTGAGATGGCTGGCTGACTAATACAAATAAGTGCTTAGTTTCAAGGGTGGTTTCATCAGTCTTGCTTTAGATGAGCCTCCCAAATGCAATCGACACAGATAACTTGTAAGTTGTGCTTGAGTTACATTCTAATAGACAGCTCGATTTCAAATAAAATTTTGTCATGCACAGTGGCAAACTTCTCTGCCATAGTAGTTGACAAAGTGACATCCCTTCTCCCTTCCCCTTCCCCGAGTGGATTTCCTCTTTGATGGTTGGGACCTATTCCCACTAAAGCTGCTGAAAATCCCATTTAAACTACTTTTCCAGCCTCTCCTGCAGTTAGTGTCTGGCTTCTGACTCAATCCTGGCCAATGAATAGGTGGAGGCACTTCTGGGAAAGGTTTCCATCTCAATAAAAAGAGACTGGCAGGGGAACCTGCCCTTCCTACCTTCGCATGCACTTTGTGCAAGTACATACTCTCTGAGCAGAGGCAGCCATCCTGCAACCATGCAGAGTCAAGCCTGAGAATAACAACCAGTATTTTGAGGATGGTGGAAGAGGAAAGCAGAGAGACTTGGGTTCTTCATGACTTTGTTTCAGCAGTGAGTTAACCCCAGAATCTTCCATGGTGGACTTGTCGTGTGACATGCCGGAACCAACTTTCTTGGTGGGAATCCATTGTGTACATCTCCCAATTCTGTCTTAACAGCATTGGTAGGACAAAATCATCCATGTTGAGAGTATTTACACCATGGAAATTACAAATGCTACAAATCAAGGATGTTAATCCTCTGGAGAGTCAGATGTTAAACATTTTCCAGCGTACCACAGGATACTATAAATCCTTAAGATTTAAGCCACTTTGGGTATTCTGGTACTTGAAATTGAGAGCCTATAAATTGAAACAGTAGCCTGGTCTTCAAAGGCTTCTCTGAACTGTGCTTAACCATAAATCAAATAGTGGTATAGGGCTAATCACTCTAGATCAGGGGTCTCCAACTTCTGGGCCATGGACCAGGACCTCCTATTAGGTCACTGGCTGCATTAGATTAGGAATAAAGTGCACAATAAATGTAATGTGCATGAATCATCCCCAAATCATCCCCCCTCTCTAGTCGTGGAAAAGCTGTCTTTCACAACACTTGTCCCTAGTTTCAAAAAGATTGGTGAGAGCTGCCCTAGATGCTTGCTAATATGGGAAGTTCATTCCAATTAGGGACACTTGTCTCACTGGGGACTGGTCACTTTATATTGATGGCTAGAGGCTTGGGGAAGGATCCTTTGTTCACTGTGTCATTATGGCTTTGGTGGATTTATAACAAGCCTTCCAGAGGAGCAAGCTATGTGGAAGAGAGGAATCTACAGGTTTGGTAGCATCTAGAGTGAATGGGTTTCCAGAAGGAGAGCAACAGTAGGAACTTCTAAAGCCCTGGATTCCTTGGGCAGTATCTGAAAGTCCTTCAAGGTTGGCCTGACGCACAAGAAATACTTTCAAGTTGCCCATGAGTTCGCAGAGAGCATGGACTATATTATATTTCTCTTTTCTTTTCATGGGATGAAAACAGTGATGCCCAATCACATATAAGTGGGGTACCTCGGTAAGGCAATAGGGATAAGACGCAGGGAAAAGAGTGTGGTACTGAGTTTCAGTAAACCTGACTTTCAGTCTTGGCAGTTTTGCCTTAGGTCAATCATACTGATTCATGGCTTGTTTCCTGAGTTTTCAGATAAAGGTTTTGGGCCAAATGTTTTAAAAGCATCCTTCCATTTATGAACTTATTTCTAAGAGGTGATATGTTTATATGATTCTGTAAAGTTATCACCTATCCATTTGTTTATACAACTATTTAGTGAAAAAGTACATTGTCTGCATAGTGTATGAGTCTTGACTCAAGCACATCAAAGTCCTGTGACCGTGGAAAGTGTTAGTTTCTCAAGTCATGTCTGACTCTTTGCAACCCCATGGACTGTAGCCCTAGCTGTCAGGCTCATCTGTCCATGATATTTTCCAGGCAAGAATACTGGAATGAGTAGCCATTCCCTTCTCAAAGGGATCTTCCCGACCCAGGGATTGAACCCAGGTCTCCTGCATTGCAGGCAGATTTTTACCATCTGAACCAACAAGGACAGACCATGGAAAAGGCACTTACTTGAGCATTTATGAAATAAACACAATGATATGCATCCCATAGGTTTGGAGCAGTGACTAATGAGGTTGTTTGTGATAAATATTTTGTAATTCTATTAAATCTTATGCAAAGAAGATCACTATTAGTATGACTATCACTGCTCATAGAGAATATCTGCCATTTGGGAGAGTGTCTGGCACCCACCTCCTGTACCAGTGGCTTGCCACTTTCCTGCTAAAAAGAATACTCCATTGTGTGTTGTCCCAGATGGAGGGTAGCTTTTGGTGCCAGTCTCCTCATGTCACCTCCCACTGCTGTCTCTATTATGGAATCTGATGGAGCTTCATTGACAAGTCAAACACTCCTTCCAGGGACTTTGAATTTTTGAATATTTAACAAATGACTCACAGTAGCAGTGAATCTTTGGAGGCCAGTCATGGGAACAACAGCCACTTCAGAAGGATCACATGGTCCTGGCCTTGTGTCCAGGACTTTGTTTGACATTTAGGACTCCCTTGATTCTCTACTTTTCCAAGTTATGTTTTGCTTTTATTTATGAGAAAAGGTCTTATCCAAGACACCCAGAAGCATGTTCCCACTAAGAATACGCTATCTTATTTTTAATCTTTTGTATCTACGTAACTTAGAAAAAAAAAACAACATCCCCCCAAAAAAGCTGTCAAGACCAAATGGTGTGACTAATGCATGTTTAAGACAACCAAATGAAGATATCTATAAACTCAAAGGGGAAAGTATTGTTTCACACTAGTGACCATCACTGTGTCTGAATCAATTAAACAGTGTTAAATAACCCACAGACTCAGGTGAGAGATGGGCATTCTAAGATTATAGGAGAGTGGCTCTGAATGCCTGCCACAGGCACATGATTCTCCTTCCTGAAAGATAAGTAGGTGTAGATAGAAGAGAAAACATCTTTGCCAGACTGCTGGTAGACATTACCAGTAGGCACTGAACTCAAGTTATGTAAAAGAGGTAACAGAATTTCAGAGTCTGAATTCTCTTGTTATTGGCAGAAGGAAATTTTCATCTCTAACACAAACTTCCCTGTCCTTTAGTTGTCAAGGTGAATCAGCTGTTTATCCTAAGCATGTTTGATAGATCAACTGCTTAACATCATTTCCTAAGCAACACACAGTGTGCTAGATTGACATAGTATATTGAATTTTCAGTATAAAAGACATATTTTTTTTGTTTATTTTGGAGCAATATGTTTATTGTTTATTTTGAAGCAATATGGCTAAGTTATATTTAATTTCACATTATTTTTTCCAACTATTTTCTCAGAAGCTCTTTTAAATTTGATTGGAATTGCACATTGCATAGGATAATGAGATAGAGTAGTTGATATCCCTATGTTGATACCAAGGTATTTTTTTTTCAGGATCTTCTAGTTCAGAATAATAATAACAATACCATCAGCAACAACAACAAGAAAAAAATACATTTATTATATGTTTTATATGTATCAGTCACTCTGATCTTTGTACAAATTAATCAAACAGCTCAATGAGTTTGGAACCTTTTCAGTCTATAAAGATGAATTAACCAAAGCTCAGAAAGAACTAACCTCAGGTTCACCTAGCCTCTCAGGGACACACACTGGGAGAGATGTCTCCAGAAACATTGCTCTGACATGTTATTGGTCTCAGGAGACCAAGACTTTAACATTCCACCACTGCTAAGATACCCATGCTATTTCACACATATGATAGAGTGAATAATACTTGTTTTGTTTTAAACTTCAGGAAAGCTACATTATGAATTGAACTGCTAAGTTATAGGGTGGGCTTCCCAGGTAGCTCAGTGGTAAAGAATTCGACTGCCAATGCAGGAGATGCCAGAAGCATGGGTTTGATCCCTGGATTGGAAAGATCCCTTGGAGGAGGAAATGGCAACCCACTCCAGTATTCTTGCCTGGAAAACCCCACAGACAGAGGAGCCTGGTGGGCTACAGTCCATGGGGTTGTAAAGAGTCAGACGTGACAGAGTACACACAAGTTATAAGGAGCAGAATTTTGTAGTGAATTTGCTCGTACCTTGATCACTGGGAATAAAGAGAACAGGTGCCCGCTGGCCTTTCTGATCCCTTGCAGTTAGCCCCTAGATGGGTGCTCAATCAGAAGCCTGACCCCCTGCCTACAGCTTTGAAAGTATGCATATAGGTCTTTTATGAAAAAGCCTAGGAGCTATGTATGTCTGTGTGGTCTCTGTGCTGAGGCCTGGGTGAGTGGCAGCCACAGTGAGTATCTGCATCTGGTTAAAAATTGTTTGTTTGTTTGCTATCATCTTACAGACTTCATGGATGCATGTCTCATTGATTTTCAGGGCAAGATGTCTGGGGTGCCCACCCCTCAAGTGGAAGTCTTAAAAGTTGGGGTCCAAAACCCTCAACCCGCAGGGAGGAAATTGAGTTCTCATTGTGAGAAGATGTGAGTTCTCTCCTGATTGGATGTCACTGTGCCAGGGATAGGATTTAGGGCAAGAGTGTGTCCCAGCCTGTCAATACTCACTTTAACAAGGGTATATTCTCATTTGCCTGATGTCTAGGAGTCACTCAGCTAGTTTCTGGATTGATTTTAGAGGTGATTGCTCCGTGAATAGTGTAGATTCAGCGTGTCCATGGGAGGAGGTAAGTTCAGGAGCCTTCTATTCCACCATCTTGGACTGGCGTGCTGTTGCCTCCGACTCTTTTCCACCCCATGGACTATAGCCCACCAGGTTCCTCTGTCCAAGGGATTTTCCAGTAAGAATACTGGAGTGGGTTGCCATTCCTCCTCCAGGGGATCTTGCCAACCCAGGGATCGAACCCATGTCTCTCATGTCTCGTGCCCTGGCAGGCAGATTCTTTACCTGGCACCACCTAGAAATCCCTCATCTTGGATTGGAATCTGATAAATTTCTTAATATTCTCTAAAGCACAGACTTCTCTGTCTTCTCTATGATAATTATAGTAAAGCTTAATATTTATGAAATTACTGATGTATGTAAACTGTGTTAATGTAACACAATTAGATCCTGGAGAAGGAAATGGCAACCCATTCCTGTATTCTTGCCTGGGAAATCCCACTGACATAGGAGTCTAGTGGGTTACAGTCCATGAGGTTGCAAAAAGTTGGACATGACTCAGTGACTATATAGCAGCAGCAGCAACATAAGTAGAACCTAATTTTATTAAATGATTGGTATGTGTAATTTGCATCATTAGGACTGCAAGGGTTATAATATAATGATAACTTCTAAAATTTATTAAACATTTCTGTGTGTAATTTGCCCCCTTTCCTGGTAATTAGTAGTATCTTGACCAGCATCCACACTTGGATAAAGTCTTTATCACTTGGATAAAATTAGATTTTATCCAAAATCTGCTCTGATTTTACCTGTACTCATTTCCTTTAAAATGCCCTCTTAGTGTTCAGTTTCTATGCAATGAAAGCTTCTCTGAGTGTTGCCTTACTTTTTTCTTAACTTTCTTGTTTTACCCTCTCACCAAGTGGTAATTTTAAGTTTTATTAATAATTTCTCCTTCCTCGGTGAGGTTTGAATTAAAAACAAGGAGTCTATCAGAGAAGTAGCTATTAAACTCTATTTGAAAAACACACGTGTCTCTCTTTATGTTTTGCCAACAGGCTCATCTGTATCAGTTTTCTAGATTCCACATATATGAGCTAAATATTCTTGTTTTGCTTTTCTCTTTCTGACTTACTTCACTCTGTATGACAGGCTCTCGGTCCATCCATGTCTCTGCCAATGGCACAATTTCCTCCCTTTTTATGGCTGAGTAATATCCCACTGTACTATCTTCTCCATCCACTCCTCTGTCAATGGGCCTCTAGGTTGCTCCCACGTCCTGGCTACTGTAAACAGTGCTGCAGTAAACACCGGGGTGCATGTGTCTTCTGGAATTATGGCTTTCAGCAAAGTGATACGGATGAACCTATTTGCAAAGCAGGAATAGAGACACAGACATTGAGAACAAACACATGGACATCAAGGGAGGAAAGTGGGATTGGGATGAACTGGGAGACTTGAAATTGACATATACACACTGCTATGTATAAAATGGACAACTATTGAGAATCTACTCAACAGCACATGGAACTTGACTCAGTACTCTGTGGTGACCTAAATGAGAAGGAAAGCCAAAAATAGGGGATTTATGTATACGTATCAAGGAGAGCATGGCGACTCTCTCCAGTATTCTTGCCTGGAGAATCCCCATGGACAGAGAACCCTGGTGGGCTGCAGTCCATGGGGTGGCAAAGAGTCGGACATGACATAGCACATGGCTGATTTACTTTGCTGTGCATCAGAAACTAACACAACATTGTAAAGCAGCTAGATTAGATAATTTTTAAAACAAATACATGGATTTCTTAGCAAGGGAGATGCCCAGTCAGTATTCTGTGAAATGACTTATCAAACACTTGGTGATTGTGTCCTTTAATAATGTGAATTATACATTAGAGGTCTTGTTTACCTGAAGAGCAATATGTAAAGTGCCTAGATCTTGACACTCTTCCCATTACCCCAGGATAATACATTAATATTTAAAGATGGTAGTTTATTATGAGATTATTATTAGATTTGAATTGACACTTTAATTGTCTACTGTCTCTGAAGGTGGAACAGTTCTGTGTGGGTTGCAGCTTTTCTAAAGTTGATATTTTTTACAGGAAGATTTGTCAAAAATTATTCACAGAGGATCTTGAAACCCAGAGGAGCACTGAATGTTAGTATTGCTATTGAATCCTGTCACTCTGGTGCACTGAAAAGAAAATCAACAATATACATAACTCTGATCCCATGTTATTTACTTACCTGGTAACACAAAAAAATATATGCCTATGTACCTTTATATACTTTAAAGATATCAGAATCTAGGAAGATTGCCTCAGAAAAATCTTCAGGGCTACCAATTTTATGAGTTGAATTGAGTTACTCTAAAAAGATATGCTGAAATCCTTACCATCTCAGAATGTGAACTTAATTGGGGATACGGTTATTGTAGGTGTAAATAGCTAAGATGAGGTCAGAGTGGAGTAGGGTGAGCCCCAAGCCCAAAATGATGGGTGTCTCATAAGAAAAGACCAGTAGACAGACACACAGGAAGAACACCACGTGAAGGCAGAAAATGTAGTTTACACAGCTCCGAACCAAGCATGCCAGAGATTGCTGACAAACTATCAGAGGCTAAGACGAGGCCAGAAAGATTCCCTTACAGATTTCAGAGGGAATATGGTCCTGTCAACACCCTGATTTTGAACTTCTAGCCTCCAGAACTGTGAGACAATAAATCACTGTTGTTTTAACCCATTCAGTTAGTGGTAGTTGTTACAACAATCCTTAGAAACTAATACGCAAACTTTTATTTATTAGCTGCATTGCACGGCATGTGAAATCTTAGTTAGTGTCCCAACCAGGGAACAAACCCATACCTCCTGTAGTGGAAGTGTAGAGTCCTTTCCACTGGACCATCAGGGAAGCCCCAGCTTTTATTTACTTTGTAATCATTATTGTGCTAAACTATTGTGCTAGATAGTTGCTAAACTATCATGAAATTATTGCCTAGCATTTACACATTTTAGTTGTAAGCGCCCATTAAGCTTAATTCTTGGCATCCCTCGTGGCTCAGTGGTAAAGAATCTACCTGTCATTGCAGGAGTGGTGAGTTCTATCCCTGGGTCAGGAAGAGCCCCTGGAGGAGGAAATGGCAACCCACTCCAGTATTCTTGCCTGAAAAACCCCATGGTCAGAGAAGCCTGGCAGCCTACAGACCAAAGCGGTCACAAAGAGTTGGGCATGACTGAGTGAGCAGGCACATGCTTAATTCTAGGTATGCTATAAGTCTCACAGTGTTTTATCATTTGTATAAAGTAGTCATCTTTGACAGAGGTTTCAGGAGTAGGAAAAAAGTCTTTTATATATGCCCACATAAATATTCTTTGTGGTGCTCATTACTCCTCTCCTTGTAAAAACCAATTTTTTACCTAGTATCTTAGTCCTTCTGCCTGGAGGACTTTATTTAAAAAAAACACACCTTGTAGAGTAAGTCTGCTAGTGATAAATTCTTTCAGCTTCTGCAGATGAGAAAAAGTCTATTTCATATCCACTTTTGAAAGATATTTCCACTGGGTATAGATTCTAGGTTAATTTTAAATTTTTTTCAGTAATTAAAAGTTCTGCGTCACATTTTTCCTACTTGCATTGCTTCCAACCAGAAATTTACTAGTCTTCTCATTGTTCCTCTGTAAGTAGTTTATCTTTTTCCTTTGGCCTCTTAAGAATTTTCCTCATTTTTAAATTTATTTTTTATTGATGGATAGTTGATTTACAATGTTGTGTTAATAACAGCTGTATAGCAAAGTGATCCAGTTTTATATATATATATATAAACATTCTTTTTAATATTCTTTTCCATTATTATTTATCATAGGATATTGAACATAGTTATCTGTGCTCTATAGTGTCACCTTGTTTATCTATTGTCTGTATTAAAGCTTACATCTGCTAACCCCAACTTCCCACTCTTTCCCTTCCCCAGCACCCTCCCCCTTGGCAACCATCAGTCTGTTCTCTATGCCTGTGATTGTGTTTCTGTTTCATAGATAGGTTCATGCGTGTCGTATTTCAGATCCCATGTATAAGTGATATCATATAGTATCTTTCTCTTACTTCATTTAGTATGATCTCTAGTTGCATCCACACTGCAAATGGCATTACTTCATTCCTTTCAATGGCTGAGTAGTATTCCAGTGTATATATGTACCACATCTTCATCCATTCATCTACTGATGGACATTCAATTTGTTACCATGTCTTGGCTACTGTGAATAGAGCTATGAACATTGAGGTGCATATATCTTTTTGAACTATAGTTTTATCTGGATTATGCCCAGGAGTGGGATTTCTGGATCATATGGTAATTCTATTTTTAGTGTTCTGAGGAACTGTTTTCCAACTTACAACCCCCCCCCAACAGTGTAAGAGGTTTCCCTTTTCTCCACACCCTCTTCAGCATTTATTTGTAGTCTTTTTAATGATGGTCATTGCGATTGGTGTGGGGAGATGGTACCTCACTGTCAATTTACATTTATCTAATAATTCGTGAAGAAAGCTGAGCACCGAAGAATTGATGCTTTTGAGCTGTGGTGTTGGAGAAGACTCTTAAGAGTCCCTTGGACTGCAAGGAGATCCAACCAGTCCATCCTAAAGGAGATCAGCCCTGGGTGTTCATTGGAAGGACTGATGCTGAAGCTGAAACTCCAGTACTTTGGCCACCTCATGCAAAGAGTTGACTCATTGGAAAAGACCCTGATGCTGGGAGGGATTGGGGGCAGAAGGAGAAGGGGATGACAGAAGATGAGATGGCTGGGTGGCATCACCAATTCGATGGGCATGAGTTTGAGTAAACTCTGGGAGTTGGTGATGGACAGGGAGGCCTGGCGTGCTGCGACTCATGGGGTGGCAAAGAGTTGGACACAACTGAGCTACTGAACTGAATAATTTGTGATGTTGATCATCTTTTCACATGCTTATTGGCTATATGAATTTCTTTTTGGATAAATGTCTATTTAAGTCTCCTGCACATTTTTCTATCAGGTTGGGGTTTTTTTTAATATATTGAGTTATATGAGATGTTTTTGTATTTGGGAAATTAAGCCAAATGTTGCATCACTTGCAAATATTTTCTCCCATTCTTAGGTTATCTTTTTGTTTTGTTTATGGTGTCCTTTGCTGTGAAAAAGCCTGTAGGTTTGATTAGGTCCCATTTATTTATTTTTGTTGTTTTACCTCTTTTGCCTTAGGAGACTGACCTAAGAGAACATTGGTATGATTTATGTCAGAGAATGTTTTGCCTATGATCTTTTCTAGGAGTTTTATGGTGTCATGACTTACATTTAAAACTTTAAGCTATTTTGAGTTTAATTTTGTGCAGTCTGGAAACTCTTCCCAGGAAGTAAACTGGGTGATAGTAAGCCATTTTAGTGCTCACGTTATTGGTTTCCTATCTTTCAGGGAATCCCATCTCTCACTGACCTTCACTATCCACAGTCTTAAAAAAAGGTTAAAAGAATATGGTGTCCATTTTTGTATCAGGAGAGAGGGTAAACTGTTCTTATTACTCCATTGCTTTCAGAAGTAAAGTCAGAAAACATTTTTCTTTTGAAATAGGAACTAATATATTTTACTTGGTATTCACTTTTCCCCCTTCTTCTCCCCTTAATTTTTACTCTTCATCTAAGACATTGCTAACCATAAAGAACCACAGAATCCTAACAGGTTCTAGCAGATGTAGGTGAGGGTTTGTGCATGTGTGCCCAATCATGTCTGACTCTTTGCGACCCCATGGACTGTAGCCCTCCAGGCTCCTCTGTCCATGGGATTCTCCGGGCAAGAATCCTGGAGTGGGTTGCCATTTCCTTCTCCAGGGGATCTTCCTGACCCAGGGATTGAGCCCTCGTCTCTTGCATCTCCTGTATTGGCAGGGGAAGTCTTTACCACTAGTACCACCTGGGAAGCCCAAATAAGGGTTTGTTCAACAGCAACGTGCAGGGCTTGATCCCTGAAGGCCAGTGATCAGCATTCTGAAAGTCTCAGGAGATGCCAGCATGGATAGATAATAGCAAGGACTTGGTTTTCACTCCTCATGGTAACTCCATGAAAGCCCAGGGCTTATACTGTACCCTAAGGAAACAGGGAAACCCTGAATTGACTGTGATTCCATTTCCTCCAATATAACAGAATATATCTCAAGTTTATAACTCTCTACAAAAAATGTATTGGCACCCTTAGACAAATGAAATATTAGGAAAGAGGAACTGTTCATTTTGGTGAAGGAGATAGAAGAAAGATGATGTGTAAATATTTATACACATTGAATCAAGGTGATAATGACCTAAGAAATATGTACATGTATCAGGGCAATATGTGTACATTTAGGATTCACATGGGAATTCTCACAAGAATGAAAGAGGCCCCTCAGGAAATGAGTTTAGACCCAGCATAATGAAAATAAAGATGATGGGAGGAAGCAAGACATGCCAGAAAGCAAAGAAAGAACATTCAAAGCCACTGGCAAACAAGGCAAGTGAGGGTTCACAGAACAGAGAGTTTCAAGAAGTAGATTGTCAGGAATATTTTGGGCAGACAGGATGTTATGTGTTAGGGAGGAAAATTCACAGCACACCCGCTGACACTCCTACCTCCTCCATCCTGAGCAGCCAGCACTGAACTACAATGATGTTCTTTTTAATTGGACACAGGCACATCCTCAGAGTTCTCCTCACTTTAGTTTTCCAAGCATTCAAGATGAGATCTTTTAGCCTATTGGGTCTAAAATTAGGAACTCTGACTTGTAACCTGACCTTGGAAGCCTGATCTTCTTTCTCCCACAGTAAGAGAGATCTTACTATGAGCCATCTTGCCTGATAAATGATTCAGGTATTTACTGCACATTTCCATTTAGCAGTTCAAAACACCTAGCTCCATAATGTCTTATGTTTGAATGGTACCAGCTGGTAGCTCAGCTGGTAAAGAATCCGCCTGCAAGGCAGGAGACCCTGGTTTGATTCCTGGGTCAGAAAGAGCCCCTGCAGAAGGGATAGGCTACCCACTCCAGTATTTGTGGGCTTTCCTGGTGGCTCAGACAGTAAAGAACCTGCCTGCAGTGCAGGAGACTTGGGTTTGATCCCTGGGTTGGGAAGATCCCCTGGAGAAGGGCATAGCAACCCACTCCAATATTCTCAGAGAAGGGAACAGCAAACCACTTCAGCATTCTGGCCTTGAGAACCCCATGAACAGTATGAAAATGACTGAAGGCAGGAGGAGAAGGGGAAGACAGGACGAGATGGTTGGATGGCATCACCAATTCAATGGACGTGAATTTGAGGAAACTCTGGGAGATGGTGAGGAACAGGGAAGGCTGGTGTCCTGCACTCCATGGGGTTGTAAAGAGTTGGACACAACTGAGCAACTGGACAACAGTAGCAGCATGTTTGTGTAGTGTTTCACTGTTGACAAACCATGGTTACCCCTGACCATACAAAGTCTCAAAATGGACCTTCATTACCGGGATGAGCAAAATTTATAAAAACTGTAAATGGTATATATAGCATCAACAGTGTGGCTGTAAAGTAGATAACTAATGAGAACATAGCACAGCATAGGGAACTCTACTTAATGCTCTGTGGGGACCTGAATGGGAAGGAAGTCCAAAAGGGAAGGGCTATATGTGTAGGTACGGCTGGTTCATTCTGCTCTCCTGTAGAAACCAACACAGCTTTGTAAAGCATCCATACTCCAATACAAATTAATTAAAAATAAAACCCATAAATACTCTTAATGTATTATAAAATATATAAATATAAAACTATAAAAATTAATATTCATAATTTTTGACTGAGATAACTAAGAAAAACAGAGGTTAAATGACTTCCTCAGCCTCATTTAGCTGGTAAGCAGCAAAATCAAGGCAAAACCAATATCTCTGGGTCTAAGTTGTACTCTTTCTCAGTTCAGTTCACTTGTTCATAACTGTCCAGATAAAAGTTCTATTTTTCAAGCCTGGCTTTCTACTCTGAGTTCTGTTACACAGGGGAAGCTGCACTGCTCTGTCTCCCTGTTAGAAAGATTAAATTATTTGGTGTCTACTTGGGGCAATCACTCCATCACTCATTATATGTTGGCTATTTTTTGTAATTTAGTTCTTTCAGCAACTCTCTGAGATATGTTATTTTATACATGAGAAAACAGGGGCTCAGTGAGTTTAAACAACTTACCCACAATTTGACAGTTAATTGAAGTTGGAATTCTAACCCTAATAATTCTATTAGACTTTGCCTGGGCTTTAACCTCTCAGACTAAAAACTTCTAACAGTTATCTGTGCCCTTAGTTATCATTGCTCGGACATTCATTTGTACTCCCCCTCCTTCCTAGCAACCGTGAGCGGTACGAGGGACATAAAGATGGATGTCTGATCATCTATGAGTCCACGGTCCACACGGACCTGAAACTCAAACATCTAGACCATTATTGCTCCTTGACTTGCATTCATCCCCCTTGGAAAAATCAGAGTAGTTTCTTTTCTATTATTTAGCAGTTAATCGTGGGACCTTTGGTCAGCTAAGATTCTGTTGGACCACTGTGCTCTTGATTCAGAGCCTGGGTGGATGGGTGGGAGGCAGCATCATACCTTTTATAAGTATGTTTTTTGATGGCATGCAGATACCCTCATTTCACTGGTATAAAACTGTGTGCCTGAGGTTAATGTCTGGGCAGACAGACAATGTGTGGGTGACTAACATCACCATCTGCATTTGCCTTGTGGGGATCTTACCAGCTGTTGTATATGATCTTGTGAAGCTCTGTGTCCTCAAGGAAAGGCAAAACGTAAGAACATAAAATCCTTTTTTACTCTAAAAAGGAATAGAAGTGTGTGGAACCTGGGAGACAAGGGGAGGGCAAAGTGAACCCCACATTTGTTGCAGCTAGAGTTTGCTTTTGTGTGTGCCAAAGGACTGGAGAGACAAGAGAAATGCATGCAAATTCAGTACATAAAAATCACAGAATTTGCATTTGTCTTTAACTTATGGGAACATATTGTCACATTGAGTACTCAAACTCCCCACCAAAGCTTCAGAAAAGGAGCATAAACACAGAATTCCTGGGATCTGAAGCACAGTCCCAGAGAAGGACATATATTTTTAGATATCCTGATTTATTATAAAAATTCATGAGGAATCTGTGTCTGATTAAATATAAAATAATGCTTTCCCACCAAACTTCTAGAAAAACAGATGCTCTAAGAAAATATAATGTTTGTCTTCAGGCTTACTGCATCGTCCATCTTTTATATATGTTCTGACTTGGTTAGAATACATTGCATTGAGAAGCAGATCTTGGCGGTATAATGGCCTGGCTTTTTCTTTTCCTTACAAAATGTAAAGAACATCAGTGCTGCAGCCGTCTTCTCTTGACAGTCCATTATAATAGGCTTTCTGGGCTCCCAAGGGCAAAGGGCCTGATGAGGGGAAGACTACTGGCTCAGGTTTGTTTCTCTCCAGGCTCGCCATGGAATGAGGGCTTTGACAGTTGAGGAAGGTTTTACATGTAGTTCATCTTTGCCTCTCCATCTTGGTGATTGGCATTTAAAAGGCTTCAGGATATTGTAAGTGGGCTCCATTCTTAGTATCAATGCTCTGTTTGGCAAGAAAATCCCCAAAGTCATCCACATTAGAACTGAACCACCGCGAGGTCCTTGCGGCTGCCGCAGTGTCATAGGGGCTTTTGTAGGCCTAATGGAACTCTTCTGAGCTTGAATTTGTTCTTACAGATCCGAGGGTTTATAATTGTATCTGTGCAAGGAATTCTTTTTGAACTCAACAGTTTTGTTAATGGAAATTTAATTAGTTAATTTCATGAGAAAATCTGACAAGAATTCAGTATCATTGTTATTAAATTTACATGTGGCCATTTTAAGAAATGTCCTATAGCTATCTATATAATGCCATAATATGTTTTAATAAAAATAAAGAGAACACTAATGGGTGGTCAAACTTTTTTTTTTGACCATTACATATTATTAAGGATTATTTACAATTATTGGTGCATTTAGCACATTGTATTTCAATTTGCTGTGATCTATTTTCCAATCATTGGTCAATCAGTAGAGAACAGTCACCATTTTCAGGTAAACCATGACTCCTATATGCCAAGGATCCCATTTTAGTAATAGTAAAACTGGTGGAAGTCACGAAAACAAGAACAATTAAACTAATTACTACCACTCTGGGTAACTCTTTGTGCCAAATGCTAGGCCAAGTGTTTCATCCACGTCATTTATCTTTTCAATAATCCTATGAGATAGATGGGCTTCCCTGGTGGCTCAGTGGTGAAGAATCCACCTACCGATGCAGGAGATGTGGGTTTGATCCCTGGGTTGGGAAGATCCCATGAAGAAAGAAATGGCAACCCACTCCAGAGTCCTTGCCTGGAGAATCCCATGGACCGAGTAGCCTGGTAGCAGCAGTACCAGGGTTGCAAGGAGTCAGACACGACTGGGCACACACACATGAGAAAGGTGCTATCATCTCACAGGCTGAAAGAGTGAATCAGTTAAGGGTTAGTGATGCTACAGCACCCACCCAGAGTCACAGACTTAGAAGGTAAGCGTTGTGATGTTCCCTCCCTGACCATGTAGCTTCACATCCTTACACTAACTATGACTTCATACTGCCTTCCAACATGTCAAATTTGCCTTTATTCTTCCTACTCTTACCTCTGGCACTTATCCACCATCTGATAGATGCTGCAAAACTTATTTAGTTGAATGGAAATAAAAGGTTAACACACTGAATTTAGACATGAATATCCAGGGAACTTCTTCCACCATAGACTATATGTGTTAGGCTCACCTGCCAATAAAAAAGATGAACCAGGAACAAAATCCTGATTATTTGCCTTTCCCCCTTGGAAAAAGCCTGTGTTCAGCTTTGGCCATCATTTCTGATTGCTTCATCTGTTTTCACAGCTAGATGCCCTTATCCTTTCTGGTGAGGATCCCAGTATTCAATCATGATATTCAGGTATATAATCTAGGCATTTTATGGGGTTTAGAGCACTAATGTAAGTAAGTTTACTGAGCAAAGGGTACCTTTCTGTTCCCCTGTCAAGAAAAATGATCAAGGAACCTCTCAAAACCATCAGTAGTCTTATTAGACTAATTAGTTAATTCACTCATGCACCTACTCGTCTATTCTCTGAAACTCTCCTTCACGCTTTCAGCAAATTTTTTAAAGCTTGACCTGATTCCTGCCTTCTAGAAGTTCACAAGGAATGAGGACAACCAGCAGTAACTAGAATCCTTATAACAGTGTAAATACCAACACTTGAACACAGTGATACTTTGACCAAGTGTCCTGGGTTGCTCAGAACTCAGAGTTTTCCTTGTTTTTTGGACTTTCACTGCAAAAACTGAGGCAGTCCCTAGCACACTGGAACATTTGGTCACCCTATATATGGGAATATAGATGAGGAAACCCATGACACTGCCTGAAGAGGTCGGAGAGAGTTTCCAGATACAGCTGCAAAGCTGAGATGTCAGGCCAGGCAGATGGGAGGGTAAATTTTTCACTTATCTGGCCCAGTACACCCACTTCCTATTTTCCAGGAATACCTGGAGGAAGGGATATGATATGAGATGCTGGACCAGACACTCCTTTCCTAAATACATGAGATAGAAAGAAAGACAGATACAGAGGAGGCTGGCGGGGACTAGAAAAGAAGCACAAATTTGGCCTTTCTGAATGAAACCAAGCTCTTTTGAAAATGATTTCTAAAATTATAAAACCCATCTTCCACATTCCATTCTTTTCCATAATCAAAGCCTGAGCCACACTGTGGGACAGCTAAAGTTGAATGCTTTTTGGAATTTTCAATCTGTTGTTTTTCATCCTGCAGATAGCACAGAATGAACAATTCTCAGGAGAGGAAAAAAACAGACCTTTTTCTCTGCAAGGTGACGCTGAGTCACTGACCATGGTTCCCAGGGTGCGGCTGAGTCACAGCTGATGCTCTCATGGGTGACCCAGGCAAGAGCATGGGCTGGAACCTCGGTTGAAGACAGATGCTCTCTTGAACCTCTGGAGGCTTGCTATATAAGGGTGGAGTGAAGCTGCCAGAAAACGTAATAATTGTGGTGATTATGAGTGCCTTTTCATTGCCACTGCCTCATGCCAAGTATCTTGGGAAGGAAAAAGTGGGGCCTTATGAATAAATGATCACTTAAAATATTTAAGTAGATGACTATAATATACAACTTTAGAATACTTTGCTTTACATGTTTCTTGGAAAGTATGGAAGTAGCTAAGTAATTTAGACCTTTGGTAGCTTGAAATATATATCCTCCTTAAAGAAAGCTCATTTGAACTTACAAGAGTAATAGACAAATTGGGGCTTTCCAGGTGGTTCAGTGGTAAAGGATCCTCCTGCCAATGCAGGAGACACAAAAGAGGCAGGTTTGAGCCCTGGGTTAGGAAGATCCCCTGGAGGAGGAAATGACAATCCACTTTAGTATTTGCCTGCAAAGTCCCATGGACAGAGGAGCCTGGCAGGCTATGGTCCATGGGGTCGCAAAGAGTCAGGGATGACTGAGCCTGCAAGCAACAGACAAATTAGAAGTTATTTAATTATGAGATTTATGATGCTTATTTCAGAAATGTATTGGGGAAAAATGTGATATTGAAAAATGATCTGCTTTGAATTCCCACATTTCCAATAGGAACTTGAAGTTTACAGAAAACTAAGCCTAGTTGAGAAAGAAAGGCATTTTCTAAATTTCCAAGTCTTCCCTTTGTATAGTAAAATACAAGACTAGTGCAAGACAGCAGGAGAGTTTTCCTATAAATTTGAGCAGATGAGAGGACATGATCCACCAAAAAGAAAGAAAAGAATAATTTGGAGACAATATCCCAGAGACGAGACTAGGTCCCTGAAAGCGGCCCCACACCTCCTGTCTCCTGAGCTTCAGGCAGTTACAACCCCCATGGAACCCCCAGCAGGATTCTACATGATGTTTCATCTTATGTCTCCTGAGGCACCTCTTGGTTGTAAGAGTTTCTCATATTTTCCTTGTTTTTGATGACTTTACCAGTTGTTAGTAGTCCTGGCAGGGTATATTGTAGTGTAATCCTCTATTAGAATTTATCTCATTTTTTAGTATTTTATTTATCTATTTGGCTGCTCTGGGACTTAGTTGTGGCTCACTGAATCTTCAATCTTCATTGCTGCATGTGCAGTCTTAAGTTGCAGCATGTGGGATCTAGTTCCCTGGTCTGGGATTGAACCTGGACCCCCTGCCTTGGAAGCACAGAGTCTTAGCCACTGGACCCCCAGGGAAGTCCCGATCCCAGGCTGTTCTCATGATTAGACTGAAGTTACAGGGATAGAGATTAAAGAGATAGAATGGTAGTTTCTTCACATTGTACACAGTGTGTGTTAGGTTTCCCCACTGTAAAGTAACCCTGTGTTCCCCATCTCCATATTGTACTCTTTGGCAGAAAGTCACTACCTGTAGCCCAAGAGAGTTTTCTTCCCTTCTTGAGTGTGATGTAGCTAATTTATTTCTAATTCTTCTGTATGGGAGACTTGCCTCTCCTTTCCCATTTATTAATTTATCATTTGTTTACAGGAATATGGACTCATGAATATTTATTTTATGCTTTGGGTTAGAGCCTACTACTACTTTTTGCTTTGTTGCTAAAACTGTTCATCTTTAGTCATTGGATATCCTTTCCTTCAGGTCCATGGTCTTTTGACATACTTCCATCAGTGATGTTGGGTAATTTTTTTTTTTTTCCATTTTGTTTTTTGGGTTTTGGTGGTTGTTATTGTTTTTTTTTTTTTAATAAGCAATTTCTTATTTCTGGACTATAGATGCTCTAGCTTATCTTGTATGTTTCCTGCTCCATTCTTAAAATTAGCGATTTCTCTGAGGTTCCCTGGTTTCTTCTGTTGGAGAAGGATATTGAAAACCAAGTTCTGGGTATTGTTACTGTGGCGGTGTTTCCTTTAGACCCTCTCAGCAAAGAGAACAAAGAAGTATAGATGTGTTTGAAAATCGACATTTATATACACATCTATAAATATTTCTACATATAACCTCTGTATCTATATTAAATTTAAAATGAGTTCTTACTGATGTCTTTAACTATAAACCATCACATGGATCATTCTAGCTTTTGACCTTCACTTGTCTATATACTTGCATGCCAACAGTGAAAAACCTGAGTCTCACCATCTGCCAGCAATTTACTTATTTGTTCGATTCCTGTGTACAGATATAGTAGTATCTATATCTGTAGTAGTACCTATAATATAGATATAATTTGTCATCTTATGGAAAATAACTATCAACTAGAGTACAGTGCTTTCATTTCATTCCTAAAGCTACTTAAGTCAGCTCCTTTTCCCCTCCACCCTCTTCAGTGAGGTCATTTCATAAATTTCTAACACAACTACAGCCCTTTGTTACAGTCTATGTTCTTTCTGGGATACTCTTCCCTTCTATCTGTTTAGCAGAATTTTTAAAACTTGGATATGAAATTTCACTCTTCAGTTGTACAGTCCTGTACATTTTTATGCTTGATTGGTTGGTTTGTTTTTGTTTTTATTAATATCTTGGCTGTGTTGAACTTTAACTGTGGCATGTGGGATCTAGTTCTCTGACCAGGGATTGAACCTGAGCCCCTGCATTGGAATCATGGGTCTTAGCCACTGGACCACCAGGAAAGCCCTATCTCACGGGTTTTGACAAATGCACAATGTCATGTACCCACCACTGCAGTGTGGCACAGAATAGCTGCACCACAATAAAAATCTCCCGACTCCTATTCATCCCTCCCCTTCCCCAGAATCCCTACAAACCACTGATCTTCAAAACTGTTTCTATAGTTTTCTTTTCTTGAATGTCTTATAATTGGAATCATATAGTATACACCTTTTTAGATCATTTCTTTCACTTAGAAGTATGCCTTCAAGATTACTTTGTGTCTAAGGCTTGATAGCTCATTTCTGCTTATCACTGAATAATATTCCATAGTATGGATGAATTGTAACTTTTTTATCCATTCACATGTGAAGACATCTTGATTGCATTCAGTAGTTGGTGATTATGAATGAAGTAACTAAATATTCAAATGCTACCTTCTGTATGGACATAACTAATTGCCTAAGTCCCTAGAAGGACAGTTGTTGTATGATGAGACTCTGTTTGACTCTGTAATAGTATGTCAAATTGTTGTTCAGAGTTGCTGTTCCCTTTTGCATTCTCACAAGTATGACAGTTCCTGTTGCTCTATATCCTTGCCAACAATTGATGCTATTATTTTTTAATTTAGCCATTCTAATCAGCTTGTACTGATATCTCATTTTGGCCTTAACGTGTAATTCCCTAATAACAAATACTATTGAACATCTTTTCTTATGCTTGTTTGTTGTTTATGTATCTTGTTTGGTGAGATGTTTATTTAGATCTTTTGTCCAACTTTTAGTGTTTATGTTCTTATTGTTGAGTTTTAAGAATTCTCTATATTTTGGACACAAATCAGATAATGTTTAATTTATCTATTTTTTCTTTTATGAATCATGATTTTGGTATTATATCTAAACCCAAAGTTACCTAGATTCCCTCTTTTGTTACCATGTAGAAGTTTTAGAGTCCTGAATAGTAGTCTGTTTTTATTACAGCAGCAGTCTGCTACACTACAAAAATGACTAAAAATAAACATACTGGCATAGCAAATGTTGGTGAGGATGTGGAGCAACTAAAATGGTTTAAAAATACTAGTAGGATTATAAATCATTGCAACTATTTTGGAAAACTTTGATATCATTAAAGCTAAATATACATTTACCCTATGACCTAGAAATCCTACCCTTGAGAACTGAGTAGTTATATCTACAAAAAAAAAAAAATACTCATACGAGAATGTTTCTGGCTTTAATCATCAAAGTAAAAAACTAGAAACTCAAATGTGTGTCATCAGAATAATAGATAAAAAAGTTATGAAAGTCATATGATGAAATAATAGCTAGCAAGAAAAAAAAGGGCAAAACCTTGCTACATTCAACAACCTGGGTGGATCTCACAGATATTATTACTATGTTTTAGGAAACCAGACACAAAAGAATATGTATGGCGTGATTTGATTTAAGGGTGAACAGTTGCCCTGATTTTAGCACTGAAAAGTCCCCATGCAGGAAACCCCTCAGTATCAGGCAAATTAGAGTCACTAGACATGGTATGTTCAGATGAAGTTTAAAAAGAAGCATAATTAATCCATGTTTATAGAAGCTAGAAGAGAAGTTACCTCTGGGTTGCATATTGAACAGAAAACAGCAATAAGGAACTTTCTGGACTCAAGAAACTGTATCTTGAGCTAGATTATGTCTACAGGTTATATATATATATATAACATATAACAATTCCTTAGCTGTACATTTTCCTTTCCTTTTTTTTTTAGTGTATAGTTGCTTTACAATGTTGTATTGGTTTTTGCTATACAATGAAGTGAATAGGTGAGTAAGTTATACATATATGTATTTATATATATATCCCTCCCCTCTTGGACCTCCCTGCCACCACCCCTGCAATCCCATCAGTCTGGGTCATCACAGAGCATTGAGCTGAGCTATATAGCAGCTCCCACTAGCTATCCATTTTATACCTGGGAGTGCATACATGACAATGCTGCTGTCTCAATTTGTCCTAGGCTCCCCTTCCCCCACTGCATCCACATGTCTGTTCTCTCCGTCTGCATCTCTATTCCTGCCCTGGAAAGAGGTCCATCTGTACCATTTTTGTAGATCACACCCATATGTGTTAATATACAATATTTACTTTCATCTTTTTGACGTCACAATTTTACTCAGCCATGAAAAGGAATGAAATGAGGTCTTCTGTAGAGAGGTGGATGACCTAGAGTCTGTCATACAAATTAGCTGTACATTTAATGGTAGTTCAGTTTATACGTATAACTATATAAATATTAAACCTCAATAATTTTTTTAAAATGACACTTCTGTACTTACTGGCTATGTGATCTTAGTAGTTTCTTTAAAACACTGTGAGTTTAGCTCTCTCATATGTAAAGTGAAGATAATAGTAATTATCTCCATGGCTATTGTGAGTTAATATTTATAAAAAGTGTGTGTGCTCAGTTGCTAAGTAGTGTCTGACTTTTGGCAACCCCATGGATTGTAGTCTGCCAGGCTCCTCTGTCCATGGGATTCTCCAGCCAGGAATACTGGAATGGGTTGCCATTTCCTACTCCAGAGCATCTTCCTGACCCAGGAATCAAACATGTGTCTTTTGCGCCTCCTGCATTGGCAGGTGAGTTCTTTAACAATGCTCCACATGAGAGGCCCCCAAAAGAGTCTAAAGTACTTACCATACATTAATTCAGTTCAGTAGCACAGTCGTGTCCAACTATTTACAACCCTATGGACTACAGCATGCCAGGCCTCCCTGTCCATCACCAACCCCCAGAGCTTGCTCAAACTCATGTCCATTGAGTCAGTGATGCCATCCAACTATCTCATCTTCTGTTGTCCCCTTCTCCTCTTGCCTTCAATCTTTCCCAGCATCAGGGTCTTTTCCAATGAGGCAGTTCTTTGTATCAGGTGGCCAAAGTATTGGAGCTTCAGTCAGCCTCAGTCATTCCAATGAATATTCAGGACTGATTTCCTTTAGGATTGACTGGTTTGATTTTCTTGCAATCCAAGGAACTCTCAGGAGTCTTCTTCAACACCACAGTTCAAAAGCATCAATTCTTCGGTACTCAGCTTTTTTATGGTCCAACTCTCACATCTATACATGACTATTGGAAAAACCATAGCTTTGACTAGACAGACCTTTGCTGGCAAAGTAATGTCTCTGCTTTTTAATATCTGTCTAGGTTAGTCTTGGGGCTTCTCTGATAGCTCAGTTGGTAAAGAATCTGCCCTCAATGCAAGAGACCACAGTTTGATTCCTGGGTTGGAAAGATCTACTGGAGAAGGGATAGGCTACCCACTCCAGTATTCTTCGGCTTCCCTTGTGGCACAGCTGGTAATGAACCTACCTGCAATACAGGAGACTTGGGTTTGATCCCTGGGTTGGGAAGATCTCCTGGAAAAGGCAGCTACCCACTCCAGTATTCTGACCTGGAGAATTCCATGGACTGTATAGTCAATGGGGTTGCAAAGAGCTGTACATGACTGAGTGACTTTCAGGTTCAGGTTCAGTTCAGTTCAGTTCAGCCACTCAGTCATGTCTGACTCTTTGCAACCCCATGAATCACAGCATGCCAGGCCTCCCTATCTATCACCAACTCCCAGAGTTTACTCAAACTCATGTCCATTGAGTCAGTGATGCCATCCAGCTATCTCATCTTCTGTCATCCCCTTCTCCTCCTGCCCCCAATCCTTCCCAGCATCAGGGTCTTTTCCAATGAATCAACTCTTCGCATGAGGTGGCCAAAGTATTGGAGTTTCAGCTTCAGCATCAGTCCTTCCAATGAACACCCAGGGCTGAGCTCCTTTAGGATGGACTGGTTGGATCTCCTTGCAGTCCAAGGGACTCTCAAGAGTCTTCTCCAACACCACAGTTCAAAAGCATCAATTCTTCGGTGGTCAGTTTTCTTCACAGCCCAACTCTCACATCCATACATGACCACTGGAAAAGCCACAGCCCTGACTGGATGAACCTTTGTTGGCAAAGTAATGTCTCTGCTTTTTAATATGCTGTCTAGGTTGGTCATAACTTTCCTTCCAAGGAGTAAGCGTCTTTTAATTTCATGGCTGCAATCACCATCTGCAGTGATTTTGGAGCCCCAAAAATGAAGTCTGACACTGTTTCCACTGTTTCCCCATCTATTTGCCATGAAGTGATGGGACCAGATGCCATGATCTTAGTTTTCTGAATGTTGAGCTTTAAGCCAACTTTTTCACTCTCCTCTTTCACTTTCATCAAGAGGCTTTTTAGTTCCTCTTAACTTTCAGGTTAGTCATAGCTTTTCTTCCAAGGAGCAAGTGTCTTTTAATTTCATGGCTGTAGTCACCATATGATTTTGGAGCCCAGGGAAATAAAGTCTGTCACTGTGTCTATTTTTTCCCCATCTAAGTGATAGGACTGGATGCCATGATTTTGCTTTTTCTATGTTGAGTTTTAAGCCAACTTTTTCATTCCCCTCTTTCCCATTCATCAAGAGGCTCTTCAGTTCCTCTTCACTTTCTGCCATAAGGGTGGTATCATCTGCATATCTGAGGTTATTGATATTTCTCCATGCAACCCTGATTCCAGCTTGTGCTTCATCTAGCCCAACATTTCACATGATGTACTCTGCATATAAGTTAAATAAGCAAGGTGACATTACACAGCCTTTACATACTCCTTTCCTAATTTGGGGCCAGTCCATTGTTCCATGTCTGGTTCTAACTGTTCCTTCTTGATCTGCATAAAGATTTCTCAGGAGGCAAGTAAAGTGGTTTGATATTCCCATCTCTTTAAGAATTTTCCAGTTTGTTGTAATCCACACAAAGGCTTTAGTGTAGTCAATGAAGCAGAAATAGATGTTTTTCTGGAATTGTCTTGCTTTTTCTGTGATCCAACAGATGTTGGCAATTTGATCTCTGTTTCCTCTGCCTTTTCTAAATCCAGCTTGAACATCTGGAAGTTCTCAGTTAATATACTGTTGAAGCCTAGTCTAGAGAATTTTGAACATTACTTTGCTAGCATGTGAGATGAGTGCACTTGTGCAGTTGTTTGAGCATTCTTTGCCATTGCCTTTCTTTGGGATGGGAATGAAAACTGAGCTTTTCCAGCCCTATGGCCACTGCTGAGTTTTCCAAATTTGCTGGCATATTGACTTCAGCACTTTTACAACATCATCTTTTAGGATATGAAATAGCTCAGCTGGAATTTCATCACCTCTTCTAACTTTGTTCATAGTGATGCTTCCTAAAGCCCACTTGATTTTGCACTCCAGGATGTCTATCTCTAGGTGAGTGGTTACAGAATCATGTTTACCTGGGTCAAGAAGATCTTTTTTGTACAGTTCTTCTGTGTGTTCTTGCCACCATTTCTTAACATCTTCTGCTTCTGTTAGGTCCATACTATTTCTGTCCTTTATTGTGCCCATCTTCAGAAATGTTCCTTTGGTATCTCTAAATTTCTTGAAGAGATCTCTAGTCTTTCCCATTCTATTGTTTTCCTCTATTTCTTTGCCTTGATCACTGAGGAAGGCTTTCTTATCTCTCCTTGCTATTCTTTGGAACTCTGCATTCAGATGGATAAGTTTCTTTTTCTCCTTTGCCTTTCACTTCTCTTCTTTTCTCAGCTATTTTTAAGGCTTCCTCAGACAACCATTTTGACTTTTTGCATTTCTTATTGGGGATAGTTTTGATCACCACCTCCTCTACACTGTCATGAACCTTCATCTATAGTTCTTCAGGCACTCTATCTATCAGATCTAAATCCTTGAATCTATTTGGTATTTTCACTGCATAATCGTTAAGTCATTTGATTTAGGTCATACCTGAATGGTCTAGTGGTTTTCCCTACTTTCTTTAATTTAAGTCTGAGTTTGGCAATAAGGAGTTCATGATCTGAGCCACAGTCAGCTCCTGGTCTTGTTTTTGCTGACTGTATAGAGCTTCTCCTTCTTTGACTGCAAAGAATATAATCAATCTGATTTTGGTATTGACCATCTGGTGATGTCCATGTGTAGATTCATCTCTTATGTTGTTGGAAGAGAGTGTTTGCTATGACTAGTGTGTTCTCTTGGCAAAACTCTGTTAGCCTTTGCCCTGCTTCATTTTGCATTCCAAAGCCAAACTTGCCTGTTACTACAGGTATCTCTTGACTACCTACTTTTGCATTTCAGTCGCCTATGATGAAAAGGACATCTTTTTTGGGTGTTAGTTCTAGAAGACCTTGTAGATCATCATAGAACTGTTTAGCTTCTTTGGCATTAGTGGTTGGCACATAGACTTGGATTACTGTGATATTGAATGGTTTGCCTTGGAAATGAACAGAGATCATTGTCATCTTTGGGACTGCACCCGAGTACTGCATTTTGGATTCTTTTGTTGACAATGAGGGCTACTCTATTTCTTCTAAGGGATTCTTGCCCACAGTAGTAGATACAATGGTCATCTGAATTAAATTTGCCCATTCCAGACATTCAACTAATACTGGGCTACATCTTTGCAAATCTGAGGCTAAACGCCTTTCCTAAGGGAAGGTTTTCTGTTTCCAGAACTTCACTTAGAACTATCTATGCTTGAGTCATGCAGTAGCTTGTGACAAGTTATTATTTTTTTTTAACAACTTTTCTTCTCAGCAATCACCACCTGTGATGAAAACACAGAGCAGGAAGCTGTATCCCAGCAGCTAAGAATAATAGCAAGCAGTCCTTTGAACTGTTTGGCTTGAGGAAAGGATAAAAAGCTACTGAGTCATCGGAGTGGTTTGCCACATCACGATGTGTCTCCTGCTGTTTTCTCAGGAGATGTTGTCTACTTCCTATGAGAAAGACCCAGGAAACTTTTGCTGAACAGTTGGCAATTGGTGTGAGCTCTACTGCAAACATTCTCTTGCTGAAAGTAACTCAGAGGTCCTGCTTCAGCAATATGAAAGCCAGCAGAATGTCTAGACCTCTTCTCTTAGGTCACTTATGGCTTATGTTGTAGCTCTCAGAAGGGACCCTCTTACAACACCAAGAGTCCATTGATTCCAAGTGCTGAGCAGTTATATCCTGATGCTTGCCAATCCTGAATTCCATAATCCCCGCTTCATTCATCTGTTTCAGTGCTTTTACAGAATGAAATATTCAGGTCTATTCAGTTGAATTTCTGAGTATCTGGAAAGTCGTTCTACCTGACTAGGAAATCTTGTGATGTTTGGTGACAGCTTGGCAGAGGTTCAGGAATACTGCCTGTCCCTGCCGTTTGTACAGAACAATATTCTATTTGGGCCTCCCAGGCAGCTCAGTGGTAAAGAATCCACCTGTCATTGCAGGAAATACAGGAGACATGGATTTGATTCCCAGCTAAAGAAGATTCCCTTAAAAAGGAAATGGTAACCTGTTGCAGTATTCTTGCCTGGGAAATCCCATGGAGAGAAGAGTCTGGTGGGCTATAGCCCATGGGGTCACAAAGAGTCAGACATAACTGAGCATACAGCACACAGTATTCTGTTTGATTCCCTGTTTTTCTCCCTTTATGTAAATTTCTGGCAAAATTTCGCATTATAAGCAAATAAATAAAAATACATACTTTAAAGAGCTCTTGTGAGTGGGGTTTTATGGAAATCAGAAATATTCAGGAGAGCCTGGTAGAGTGTATGTTGTTTACAATGAGGATAAATCTAGTTCCCATGAAAAGTTCTGGACTTAAAAACCTAAGTTTTAATTGAGGTTCACTCTATAAAGCTGTGAAACCTTGGACAAGTTAATCTAGACTTTATGCATCTGAAAATTTGGAATAATAAATAATACCTGCCCCTCAAGATAATTGTAAAGCATTTGTAAAATCATGTGTGAAAGCTAGCACAACACTTTTCTTTTTAAAATCTATTTAAAATGTTTAAAAGTTTTAAATTTAATTTTAAATAAAATTTTAAATTTATTTTAAAATTTATTTTATTGACGTATAGTTGATTTATAATGATGTGTTCATTTCTGCTGTATAGCAAAGTGACTCAGTTACACAAATATATTCCTTTTCATATTTTTTCCATTATGGTTTCTTATAGGATACTGAATGTATTTCCCAATGCTATACAATAGGACCTTATTGTTTATTCATTCTATGTATAATATTTATATATAAAATAATAGTTTGCATCTGATAATCCCAAATTCCTAATCCATCCCTCCTCTGGCCCCCTCATGGCAACTTCAAGTCTGTTCTCTATATCTGCAGTATGGTTTTCTTAGTAACTGCTTCATTTATGGCAGACTGATGGTATTCATCTCCATTCAAATGATTACTCAGAGCTCAGAAAGTCCATTCAGAACAGACAGTGAAGACAGGAATCAGAATGATACCCCTACCTCATTCACACAAACCAGTCCAGACATATATATACAGGTTTTCAGCCCATGCTAATGTCTCCACAGCATTCCTGTGTTTTGGACTCGATCCAGTGCTCTGCCACTGGGAAGGAGCCTGTAATAACAAATGCATGAAAAGCCCATGAGAAATGTTAAATAACAAAGCCATTAATTGCCTCAAGGAATTAGTTGATCCTTGCTTGTTTCTGGGAAAATCAATAATGTCTTGCCAGGTTTCCTAAGTGAAGCCTTACAGAGTATTGAAGATGTTAAGATGTTAAGGTCTAGGCTTCTTTTTTTAATTTCTTTTTTTTCTCTCTTTGTATCCTATTTCTGAAGAAGAAATTCTGCAGATTAGCGATGTTAGCCCAGAGCAAGAATGGTATGTACATTATGTTGAAATGAATTTCTAATTCATTTCATACAAAGGCTCAGCCAAGTTTTATAGGTTTTTTTTTTTTTGTGATAGTTTGAGTTCCACTTGTAGCATTTAATCTATTTATTTGATGCTGGGGATGATATACAAATTTGGCTTTATTAAAACTTGTTACTTGAATTGGAAGCAAACTGGAGGATTTATGGCCTCTGTCAACTTGTTTTTTTTTTTAACATCCACTAGCAGAGTGATTTCAGTGGCCAGCATCATTGTTCTTCTCTCTCTTTCTTGGGGGGTTGAGGTGGGGGAGAGTTTAGAACTTATAAGTAGAATTTATGGCAGGATTTCAGAAAGTTAGAATCACTGAGGACAACCCTCCACATCCTCCATGATGCCTAAGAGTCTATAATTAAAGTCCAATTCTTTCACTTAAGACCTTGTTTCTTGGTGAATAAGCAAATCTCTTCTTTGGCACCTCTGTTCTATTCCAGGGTTCTGGCAAACCTTTTCTCAGGGTATGTTGAATGTCATGGAGAATAATATAAGAGGCTGCTACATCACTGGAAACCCAAGTTAGCAACTCTCTGGAGAAGGAGCAATCTGCCTTCTCCCAACCTAGCTCCTGAGTATCTTAGTTTTCTTTCTAAGCAGGACTTCCAAGTATTGGCCAGTAGCTCTCTCTCTCTCTCTCTCTCTCTCTGGAGCCCAGGAAGCGGTTATCTTGTTATACATTAGTCATATTCTTCCCTCATGAGACTTGGTTTGGCCCATGAACCTAGTCAAAACAGCCACCCAGCTTTTGCCCAAGGAGTCTCCTGATTTCTGTTACTGCTTACTCCACACCCACGCCACAAAAATACTGCTTTCATAAAGTAACACAGACAATTCCCTCATAGCTCAGTTGGTAAAGAATCTGCCTGCAATGCAGGAGACCCCAGTTTGATTCCTGGGTTGGGAAGATCCACTGGAGTGGCTACCCACTCCAGTATTCTTGGGCTTCCCTTGTGGCTCAGCTGGTAAAGAATCTGCCTGCCTCCAACGTGGGAGACCTGGGTTTGATCCCTGGGTTGGGCAGATCCTCTGGAGAAGGAAAAGGCTACCCACTGCAGTATTCTGGCCTGGAGAATTCTATGGACTGTATAGTCCAAGGGGTTGCAAAGATTCGGACATGACTGAGTGACTTTAAAACAAAAACAAAGTAACACAGATAATGGACTCTGCATAGTCTAGATGTCTACACAGTCTAGATCCAAGCAAACACTTGGATTCTACCTAGTCAGATTCCCATTTTCCCCATGTGATGACAAGGAAGCAAACTATTCCATGGTCCTGCCTGTTTTCTTCTCTTGATTGGTCTCTCTCCTTCCCATAGGTTTTACTACCCACAATGCTTCACTAGGACTTACTACTTTTCCTCCAATCTCGGTGCATTGTCCTTTCTATTACAGAATGGATTCATTTTTGATCAGCAACCTGTAATTTGAATATCATCCTCAGTCTTCATGAAAATGAAGACCTGAGAGCAGATTTGGCATGATCTAATCACTACCATATCATGACTAGGAGCAGATCAAGCCCAGCATTACCAGTTCCAGGGGCTGGAGAGGCAATGGGGATTGTAATCTGAGGCAAAGACTGAGAAGTAGGTGTACTAAATTATCAGGATTCTAGAAGGGGGATCCTATTCAATAGGACTTCCTGCAATGATGGAAATATGTAATATCCCATATTGTCTGGTACTGTAATTATCAGCCATATGTGACTACTGAGCACTTGAAATGTGACTAGTACTGCCAAAAAACTAAAATTCTAATTACATTGGCTTTTAATTAATTTTAAATAGCCACATGGGTTAGTGGCTACTCTATGGGGTAGCTCATGTCTAGAGGGAAGTATACTAACACCAAGAGGGCCAGAGGGTACACTAGCACCCAGATATTCATCAGGGAGTGGCGAGGCAAGAAGAGATTATACTCAAAGGCAAGTTAGGCAGGAGTAAAAAAACAGAGGAGAAGGGAAGGGGTCATTACAAGTATATTTTATCTAGAAAACCAGCCTTCACCACTTGATTTCTTGGAGAGGTTGAGTTCTCTAACCTTTGTAGAGGGGTGCTAGACCAAAGATATCTAGATGATCAACTTACCCTCCTTAAGACATCAGTCAGCTTTCTCTGAAAGGTCATCTAAAGCCCAGATACCATGAAGATCAGCACTATAGCCTTGATTTCAATCATTATGATTTTAGTGTACAAGGATTTCTTCTTGACATTGAATGTTTCCAAAGGAATCTACATGGACTTATTAGTGAAAAAAATGCCTTGTTTAGAGATTTTAGCCTAGAAGCTACAACAGCTTGTATTTCCAGGATATCTAAGCTTCTAGGAGAGTAGCAATCTTTATCACTCCTGTACATTAACATAAAGCAGAAGCTACTCAAGCTTGTTTAAACAGAAAAGGAATTTACTAATTGTTCATTTATTTAACAAACATCCATATGCCCAGCACTGATCTGGGAACTGAGGATAGATGAATGATGAAACAGACGTGTCCCCTGCCCGCGGGAAGGAGACAATAGGTGATTCACAAATAAACAAGTAAAATGTCAGATATTGATATATTTAGTAAAGAAGGCCAAAGCAATATTAAAAGAAAACATAGTGCTGGGTTGTAGGAGGAATGCTGTATTTTTGAGTAGTTACATTCATCACGATAAGGCAGTATCTGAGCACAGACTAGAAGAAGTGAGGGCAGAAGGTACCATGTGTATTTTGGAGGAAGACTATAGAATTCAAAAAGCAACCAGTGTTTTTTCAGGGCTCTAAGGATACGGTGCTTTACCATCATCACTGCTTTCATTCAATCCCATGATAAATTTTGAGTGTTTGCTTTGTATCAGACACTAGGCAGGGGACCAAGAATATAAGGACAAGTAAGACACAGCTTTATCTTCAAGAAACTCCCAGTTTCTTGGGAAGACAGATCCAAGAAAATAAATAACCAAAGTGCAGAGTAAAGGGTATTATTTAAAAAGAGTTTATGAGACTCAAAGAGGGGACAGCTGACTGTCTAGGCTGGTTGTGATGAGAATGGGCAGGTTAGAAATGGCTCTGTTTGAGGTTAGAGAAAATAATAGAAGTTGTCTTGGTAGAATTGAAGAAAAGGAGATAATACTTGTGGCCAAGAGAGCTACATTGAACATTTCAGTGTGGCTGGTGTCCTGGTAGAAAGAGTACAAATGAGGTATGATTTGGGGGACACAAGTGGCAGAAAATAGTTAGAAAAGAAGACTGAGGTCTGACTATGTAGTGTACAACTTTAAGAAATTTGCTTAATTTTTACGGGTGAGGGATTGTCATAGTGCTTTGCTTGTCCATTGGTTTGATATTTCAGGAATCCTTTATTCAATAGTGTAGAGTGTCTACTTATAAAATAGAGCTGCTGTGGCTAAATTAAGAGAAAGAAATGAACAAATTCCCACTCTTTTCCCCCTTGTTGGTCCATAAGCTTCCTCCATGGAATGCTGTGGTTCCAATAGTTTGAATTGGTGGAGGGCTACTGAAGAACCATCACCTGGGAAAGATCATAATTGTTTTATGCTTTACGAAGATCACTCCAATAGATCCAAGGAGGAAGAATGGAAATTGAGAGAAGCTGGAGAAAGGGAGGCTGGTTGGAAGCCTATTACAGTGCTTCACTGCTGACAGGATAATAAGGGCGTGAACCAGGACAGGCAAGACAAGGAGTAGGACAGATGGATAGGAGGCTGCAGTGATGCTTGAATTTATGTAGAAGAGAAAGAAGAGTCAAGAATTTGTATTCAAGATTGACATCTAGCCGGGCAAGTGGTTGCAGCGGACAATTCATAGCATCAGGGAAAACACAAATTTAGGGAATATCAGGATATATCATTAAATTGTATTTGCATATCTTGAGTTTGTGGAACTGGAAGGATATTTAGGTAGAGTTATACAATATACACGGAAAATATGTGCCTGAGATCAAGGAGATAAGTGGTGCTAAAAATACAGTGGTGAGGCTATTGGTAGCTGGACAGGCTGCCTCTAGGAAAACATGTAGAGGGAAAATGAAAAAGGTCCCCAACCTTTCTGGCACCGGGAACCAGTTTTGTGGAAGACTGCTTTTCAGTGCCCTGGGAATGGGTGGTGGGGAGATGGTTTCAGGATGATTCAGACCCATTTCATTTATTGTGTACTTTATTACATCAGCTCCACCTCAGCTCATCAGGCATTAGATCCAGAGGTTGGGGACTTCTGGTCTAGAGCACTCAGCATTTTGAGAGGGTGAGACAGAGGAGAACTGTGTTCTGTGACTGTATAGACATGAGAGAAACTGGAGGAGACTCTATTAGTGTAGATCTTATTATCTATTCAAAATTATTCATTCCCTCCCTACCTTTACCATGCCTCCCACCACCGCCACTACACTAAATGAGGTATATATAGTCCCTGGCTTAAGCTGATGGATTGTTAGCCAGCATGACAAATAGGACATTGAGCAAAAGCTTTAATTATGCATGGAATAGCTGTTTCTTTTGTTTCTGTCCTGCACCATGAAAACAACATGGACCAGAAGGTATTAATAGCTAATAGTCACAGATCCCAAAATAAGGAGACACATGGAGCTCAGTCAAACCATAACCCACATGCAACCCTCACGTCATGTGAGCAAGAAATACATATTTGTTGTGTAAGTCATTGATTTTGAGGGTTATTTATTGCGAAAGCAAAACCTGACCAACATTGCAATATTAAGGGTGTTGTAGGGAGGGAAATAGCCAGATAGCGTGAAGGAGGAGGAGGGGTCAAGGAGAACAGATGTCACATAGTTTGGGAACTTCCAGCAGCTCGGGAAACCAGTAAGCTCCAAATACGTGAGTACTTATGAGAGGCCTGATACATATCCAGGAACAGGGCTTGGCCTGAGCTAGACAATGGAGTTTATCTTGGACAATCCCCCTCTTGATTACCCAATCCCACCCTACTATCTTCCTATCCTCTTGTCTCTTCAGAAACATTTTTTTTTCTTTACTCAGTTACCCATCCTTTGTATTTGGGTCTCCCAGACAGTCAAAAGACTGAGCCTAAATGATGTTCAGATTCTATGAAACAACAGAGTGAATGCTGGTGCCTTTAATGACACAACCAACTTCCCAGAAGGATGTTCTGCCCTTGGTAGAATTCCTCATTACTTGGGTTTCATGGAGTCTTATTTTCATATCTGTTTAAGATAGTACAAAACCTGAAGGGTTAACCAAGCTGTATATATTTTATCTAATCACACTTTATGAAATGAGTGCTCACATTCTGTAAACAGGGCATGCTGACTTGAAGGCCAGTAGTTTGTGCCTATCTGCAGAGGACAACGGCTGTTAACTTAAGGTTTAAGGTTCGTATCTTGGCTCAGCAAATCCGTACATCTGTAAATTGAAATATAATACTTAACTCTCTGTACCTCAGTTTGCTTTTTTATGGTGAAAAAGAAGAATATCTTTTGCATTTTTTGACAGTAGTTAAATCAGAAAATTGCTTGAGAAGCACTTAGCACAGTGTTTGGTACCTAGTTAGCCCTCAATAAATGTTAGCTGTTAATATATTGATATCATTATTATTCCCACTCTGTTTTGAAAATTTACTTTGTCTAAGAAGTGGGAGTCACAACTGAACTCTAACCTGGGATTTAGATGTGTTTGGCCATGATCTAGTAGAGTGGTTGCCAGGAATCAATTTGAATGAAGGTTTTTAGTGAGATGAGAATGACAGACTTCATTCTGTACTGACAAAATTAGCTGAAGATAGCTTGGTGTCTCACCCAGAGAATGGTTCCCTGTCATTGCCCAGAACAGGCCAGCCCAGCCGACCAATAGTCATGTATGGATGTGAGAGCTGGACTATAAAGAAAACTGAGGGCCAAAGAATTGATGCTTTTGAACTGTGGTGTTGGATAAGACTCTTGAGAGTCCCTTGGACTGCAAGGAAATCCAACCAGTCCATCCTAAAGGAGATCAGTCCTGGGTGTTCATTGGAAGGACTGATTCTGATGCTGAAACTCCAATACTTTGGCCATCTGATGCAAAGAGCTGACTCATTTTATTTTTTATTTTTTTGAGCTGACTCACTTTAAAAGACCCTTAATGCTGGGAAAGATTGAAGGCAGGAGGAAAATGGGACGACTGAGGATGAGATGGTTGTATGGCATCACTGACTCCATGAACATGAGTTTGAGTAAGTTCCTGGAGTTGGTGACGGGCAGGAAGGCCTGGCGTGCTGCAGTCCATGGGGTCGCAAAAAGTCGGACACGACTGAGCGACTGAACTGAACTGATCCATTGAGAGAGGGGATATACCCTAAGTCCGTGTGGCTTCTCATGAGGTGCTCTTTTTTCCACAGGGAAATCTTCCGGATATGACGTTAAAACATCCGAGCTCACCTGAGAATCTGACCCAGGCCGTGGGAGGAGCTGTCTCCACCCTTCCTCGGGAACAGCGGCTCCAACCCAGAGAACACGCGGCTAGAGTGCTCCACACTGCCACCTCCAGGCAGCTCAGGCAACAGCAGCCCCGCGGTGAACGCAGCCTCCTCCTCGGCGTGACTGGCTGCAGCGGTAAGCTTCTCAGCGGTTCTCGGACAGTGGACACAGTGATGAGGGATTAAAGCGGAAGACTATGCAAAGATTATTTGAGAATTACTAAAAGTTTCCTCTGAGATGAAAGTGGATAAGTATTATAAGTTGTGTGTTAGTCACTCAGTTGTGTCCAACTCTTTGTGACTCCATGGACTGTAGCCCGCCAGGCTCCTCTGTCCATGGAATTCTCCAGGAAAGAATACTGGAGTGTGTTGCCATTCCCTTCTCCAGGGGATCTTTCTGACCTAGGGATCGATCCGGGTCTCCTGATCACCTTTTAATTTCTAGTCTGGTATAACCTAAGGCCATATAGGACTCAGCCTTGGAGCCATGTATTAATAGTTAGAGAGAGCTGATCTTAAAAAACAGCTATATTCCCTCCTGGTAGTTTGGTTGGGTTCCTGATATCCCCAATTTTTCCTTATGTCCCACAGTGAATGTGTGAAATTACATATAGTGGTTATATCCCTTTATTTCTGGGTCTAAGAATGCATTTTTCCCAGAGGGAAACATGCTCACTGTAACTTTTATTAGAAGTAGTGCTGAGTATATGGATATAATAAAAGGAGATTTTTCAAAAGCAGCAAGTGTGAGGAACATGAAGGTACAAATTTGGTTTATTGAAGTAAGTTGGAGAGTGGCTTGTAGTGGGTGTGGGTGGATGGGACAGTCACAGATCAAAAGCTGAGGCCATGAAGACAAATTTTGCCAACTTCACAGTTTTGTTCAGACTCTACATTAACTCTCAATTTAAAGAAGTAGGAATATCCATTCTCGTACAGAGACACTATATACTTAACTTGGTTCTTTTATTCATGTCTAAAGATTGTGTGTGTACGCACACATGTGTGTTCTAAGTAATGCAATACTAGCTGTTGTAACAGATACACCTTAACAGTAAAATGGTTCAGTGTAAGAGAATGGAGAGCAGGGACACCCTGCTGGACTCGGGCATGTTTAGTTTGTGACTTTGAAGGTCACCAGTCAGACCCCCTTCAAAGAAGGAGTTGTCTTCAGATGTCCAATGATCTTACCCAGGGTCACCTCCTAGAATAGTCCACATTCCAGGCTTGATGGTAGTAGGTATATTAGCCACTTCAGCTCAGCAGGAGCTGACTGTATGGGGCTGTTTTAGCTTCTAAGATCCCATGGGGTCAGCCAAAGCTGGCATCAGGTCTGTTTCATATCTTGACTTGCCCTCTGCCCAATCCTGCTTTTGCCTTTCCTTCCACAGCTATTTTTCCCTGCTGCTGCTGTTAAGTCACTTCAGTCGTGTCCGACTCTGTGCGACCCCATAGACGGCAGCCCACCAGGCTCCCCCATCCCTGGGATTCTCCCTAGGCCCTTTCTATTAAGCAACCAGCTCAGAGTCTGTTTACTGCAGAACCCAACCTGGGAATCTTTGAGGATTGATTTGCAGCCTGCTGACGGGAAGACAAAGAAGGTCACCCAAGGAAGGTTTGATCTGGAAGGGACAAGTATCACTTCCTCTTACATTAGCTAGAACTCAGTCACCTGGTCAAGCTCTCTAGTTCCTCATTTTATAAAGACTCAGGGATACCCACGAATGTTGGATGGCTTACCCAAGATAGAGCTCATTCTATAATTCAGATCATTGAATTCCTTGTCCTTCCGAGGAAATAGTATGGTTTTTATTTTTTCCCTTCAGATAATAAGTAGAATGATGTAACTGTCCTTCTTTCTTTGTATTTGTTTCAGAAAACTCAAATACATTCAGAAAAAAAAATTATAGCATCTGTGTAATCCCTTACAGAATATATCTCTTTGTTTTATTTTCCTCCATGTCATGACCCTCTCTTCTAATTTATCTTTGCCTTGGTACAGTATTTTTTTAATTTTTAATTTATATGTTATCATGTTATTGTGTTTCTGCTTTAAATCACCTCAAATTCTTTTTTTAGAATGAGTCAGAGTACAGGTAAATAAGTGAATAAATAAATGCATAGAAGCATGATTCAGGATTCTTTTTTTTTTTTCAGGATTCTTTATACTATAGCATTCTGTTACAAAACCCTCTATTACAGTGGGGCATTATTATAGGAACATTTCCATCTCATCACAGAATGAATTGACTAAATGTACAGAAGGTCTGGCTTGAACAAAAATTATATGCAGGGCACCTGTTAAATAGCTACTGCCTATGAAAACTTCTGATTTCCAGATGGGAAATGGCAATATATGATTTATGATTCATGGAAATGCTCTTTTAAGGATGAGTACCTCTCTGGCAGATAAAGTTTAATCGTCCTCCAAGGAATGTTCTTATTTTGGTGGCCACGCATGTTATGTATTGTAATCCTCCATTTCATGGTCAACAAAACTTGGGTTTGGAGAGGTCACTGCTTATAGTTACACAACAAGGAAACAACAGCCCTGTTCTCATCATCTACTTTTTTTTTTCATTTAACTCTTTGATTTAGAAACACTAGTCCCAGTACAGAACTTCATTACCACTGTAAAAAGATGATGGTAGCCAGTGTCTATGTATTCCCATTTAATGCCCTTTGATAAATCTATTGCCCAGGTTTTCTCTTGAATTATGTGCTGCTGGCACTGGAAACAACTGCGACTCTGGCTGCTTCTCTCTTCTTTCCTCATCATCTTGTGAACATTCCTCCCTCAAAATCCTGCCCCTACTCTGCCCTCTCTAGTGATCTCCACCCTTTGGGAAAGTCTTCATGTCTCACTCGTAAGGCAGGCGGTGGGTCTTGTCCAATTCAGCTCTCTAAATTAAAGGAGCTTTGTGCATGCATGCTGCCCCATGATAAGAGCCCAAAAAGGGTCTCAGGAGGCCCAGCAAGAGGCACAGAGCCTGCCGCCTCTAAACTTGGATGAGGCCTGGAGATCTCATCCAAGGCAAACTGTTTCCTGACCAGCCTTGATTTATAAAAGCTTCCTTATAAAAGCTTCCTTATCACTCAGGAGCAGCATGCCTTTTCCTGGAATTTGGTCACTGTGCATTTTAGTTGGTGTCCTCCTGTAATCATTATATTTAAAGCCGTACGTCTGGGAGACCTCAAATTCCAGTACACTAGTTCTGGAAGAGGTGACACATGGCTTTCTTCTCCCAGTAGAGGGACTGCAGCTTGGCCTCCCCCAGGAAGTCACTCCTTTGGGCTGATTTATAGTTTTCTAAAACTCTTCTTATATGATGTATCAGGTCTACCAGACTCTCAAGGATAACTCACTTCTTCCCAGGGAGGCAGATCCACTTTTCAAGATGATGGCTGTAGTGGCAGTTCCCTAGGTAATTTTATTCCCATTGAAACAAGTATTATCCATTCATTCATCCATTCCCTTATTATTCATTTATTCAACAAACATTTTTTTTTTTTTGAGTCAGCTAAGTGCCAAGTGCTAGAATGTAAGCTCCATGATAACCAGGCCTTGCCAGTTTAGTTTATAATGATGCCCAACTATAATGGAAGGGTAGGATGCTGTGGTATAAAGAATGCTGAATCATGCTTCCATGGATTTATTTATTCACTTATTTACATATACTCCCTAAGGCTTAATCCCATGGCTATCATTTAAATTTATCAATTAAATTTAGCAAGTTTAATATAGTATCTGTTGTGGCAGAGACTACTAGTTGCCTACACCAGCACCCACTCTTTCCTTCTTCCTTAGCTAACAGAACTCTGATATTGAGCAAGGCATACTGTCACTTACCTTCTCTGCTGCTAGTTATGGCCATATGGTTTTGTTCAAGCCTGTGGTATTCAGATACCTGCAGTGTAATGCTACTGGGAAACTGCTTAAAGAGTTAAAACAGTTCCTCTGTAAAGAGTTTTGTTTTAAATCCATTTCTTTAACTCCTCTTCTAGCTTGCAACATAGGTTTTTGCCCCCATATTAAGGAATAATTTATATAGACAGTGTACAAATCTTAATCATATAATTGATTTTTACCTGCATGTCCACTCATGAAACCATTACCCAGATTAAAACATAAAGTATTTCCAGCACCCTAGAAAGTTCCCTTATGACCATCCTAGTCCATAATCTTCCCAGAGGTAACCACTATCACCATAGATTAATTTTGCCTGATTTTTTGAGTTTCATATAAGTGGAATCACATAGTCAATCAGGCAAGATCCCATCAGGAGAGAGAAAGCACATCAGTAATTTGAACAGGGAAAAATTAATATAATGAATTAACAATTAAAAGATAGTTAACCACGAAGATGGGCAAAATAAGATGCTAAGGGTTACAAAGTAGTAAATATAGATGGCAGCTACTACCTCTAGGACTTGGGGTGATTAAGAAAGACACCTGGAATTTAAAGGATGCTCTCCTCTCACCCTTGAAATTCAGACCTAGCTGGAGGGAATTGAGCTCTCAGGGGAGCAGGCAGCCTGCTGGAAGCTAAGAACTTTGCTAGAAACTATAGGCTAGAACTTGCCCAAACAAGTGGCTTGCCCCTGGTAGAGGACACAGACCTATGTGTGTCTGTGAGGACCACTGATGTGAGCACTACCAGGCCACCCCATGCCAATCCTCCAGCTTCCATACATACCCAAAACAGTATCCTGTAACTGGGAAGGGAAGCTCCTTCTGCCTGCTACAGATCTGCAGAGCCATTTATTGGCAAGCCTAATGTTGAATGAACAGGCAAAGGAGAGCATTTATAGGGCCAAGCACCTGTATCACAAAACAGGGGGAAGAAGGTTTAGAGTTGAGAGGCAATACATTGATAATAGACACATACAACACATATTCTTTGGTGTTTGTCTTCTTTTAGTCATATGACATGGAGACTGGGTTTGATAACTGGGGCTCTGGCAGCTACCTGGGACCATGAAGTAACTTTGAGAATGGAGGCCGTGTACTAGAATGATGAGCGGGATGTTAGGTGTTGTATCTCTGATGACAGTGAAAGAGCTGTCATACCAGCCCAGGACATTTTTTAGTGTGAGAGGAAAAGAATACTTCCCCTTGTTTAAATCATGTGATCTTTTCTTTTTTTCTTGATATATGCAATGGAATGAAGTAGGTTACTAATATCAAGTGGGTAACCAATATCAAGTGAATAACCAATATACATGCTTCAGTTTGCTTACAGTCCTGGTGAAATAATCACTTAAGGAAAACCATGATCAGAATTAGAAAGATACATGAAGGAACTGGAATTAGTTATTTTCGTGCCAGAACTTGTGCTGAATATTTGGGTTACTGGTGAGATTCAGATCTTTCTCTCATATTATTTTGTGTCCAAGTATCATATTGGCCCTCACAGATAGATTTTGTATCTAGGTTATCTGACTTCTAGTTTAGTGCTTTATTTTTCAATAACCCAAAAGTCAGCTGGGATCAACTTGCCTCTTAAGAACTAAATACGCTTTTCTAAATATCCAATTTTATGCTCCTATTCCTGAAATCTAAAACTTTCCCTGAAATTTCCATCAATTTAACTGTTCAGGATGAAGAGGGAAAATTTCTCTGGTTGTGTAATGCATTTAAGTTTCTACAGCTACCTCTGGTTATGATTTGCTTTGTCAGTTCATGGATCAATTTTCTATGTTACTAGTTCATGCACAAACTTTCATACTGTGTCAACTCAGCTATGAAACATACAATTTATCAGTTTCCACAAAAATATCCATTCACACGTCAGTACTTATGTGCGATAATCTTTAATGAATTATACCCAAACAGTATACAGAATAATCTATATTAAAATTTTTTTTAATTTTATTAAGCCTTTTGAAAATATATTTAAATATTTTTTCAAATGTTGAAGTGGGAAACAGTAAATAGATGATTCAGTTTTATATAGGTTGCTGGTCTTTGCTGATTGACAGACAGTCTTACTATGTTAAATGGGCCCTTTGTGATAAGGTTACAAATTTATTTTCTCAGTTTGTCCTTTTTCTTTTCTTATAGTGGTTTTAGCAGGAGTTTAAAAGAAAAGATTGAAAAACTAGGACTATTATTTTAAAGTTACAAGAGATCATATTTTAATTATATCATGATTATAAATAATTCTCAGGCTTTTTCCTAGTAACTTTTGGGCTTCCTTCTTGTATATATGTTTAAATCATTTGGAATTTGATCCATTTGGAATTTATTATTGTATAGAGTATCAGTTCATATCTAATTTATATTTTTCTAGATGGCTGTCCAGTTATCCCAGTACCTTTTAATTCTTAATATTTTTCCCATTAAGATACCACTCTTATTATGTGAATTATCCCATTTGTTTGTATTAGTGAGTTCATAAATATTTATTCTTGAACTTTTATCACACTTCTATGCCTATTGGACTTATGTTTTAATAATTTACAGGACTGCTCTCATTTTTAAGAGTCTTTCTATTTATTTTTTCAATTTTTATTTTATATTGGAACATACTTGATTAACAATGTAGTGTTAGTTTCAGGTATACAGCAAAGTTATTCAACTACATTCAAATTCTTTTCCCATTTCAGTTATTACAAAATACTAGAGTTCGCTATGCTACAGGGTAGGTTCTTGTTTATGACCTTTTTTTTTTTTCTCTTTTTTCTTTGCTTGTTTATATTTTTTATGTATTTATAATCACCTTGTCTAGTCCAAGAACGAGATCCTCTTGGTATTTTTATTGGAATCATATTAGAACTACAGATCAACTTTGGAGAACTTAAACTCTTTTGATACAAAGTCTTCCCCACACATTGTGCCTCTTCATTTGTCCATAATGTTTTTGTCTTACAAGAGCGTTTTGCAGTTTTGTTTTTACAGATCTTATACATTTATTTTTTTCTGTTGATTCTCAGGTATGGAGAGATTTCATATTACCTCTGACTAATCAGCTGACATCTTCTTTAAATTATCCAGTGCCAGTGTCATCGATGGTGAAGTTAAAGTATCCCGTACTCTATGTTACTGCCTTCTAGTCATACAAATGTACTTTTTGTTCTTCAGATACACCAAATTTCTCCCCTCTTATGACCTCTGCCTCAGCTGTTTCCTTTCCTGAGGATACTTTTATCTCCAGATTTTAACTTTCTTCATCTTTCCTTCAGGTGATGACTTAAAAGCCTCCTTAGATAGACCTTCCTTGACTAACAGTCAAGAAAGTTTCTTTACAGAATTTATCACACCTGATACTATAAAATATGATAGATTTGATGGCAGTGAGTTTTTCTATTGTCATTTACTAATGAATCCCTCAGGCCTAGAAAAAAATGAGGGTTTGTTGAATTAAATTCTACATTGCAGTTCTTTCCTTCATCTCTTACAAATTTCCCCTCATTTTTCCCTTCCCTGACACCACATCTCACTCCTGGTCACCAGCTTCTGGGTTTAGGAAAATCTCCTTCTAAGGTAGAGAATGTTCCTCTGGCTCAACCAAGATGAAGAGAGGAGGCCTGACATCTGAAGTCACGCTGGAGTCTCTCCACTCTTCCCTCCCAAAGTCCAAATATTCCTCTTGTCACCTTATCTACAGCTAGGGAGGGGGCCTGCCACAGCCTCCTTCCCAGAGTGGGCAGGTTCTGCCATCTCCCCAGACCGAACACCTTAAGAAAGGATACAAGTTACTGATCTATGTACCTTTGACGGTTCTGGGGGTAGTTCACAGGCTCAAAGGAATTACTGCAGGGTCCAGAAACCAGAGACTAGAACCGGGACTCACAGCACCAGGCTTTTCCTTTCTTTTCTCCTTCGTCACCCTGTCCCTGCTTAGCCTCAGTCTGTGGAGAGGCTTCTCCAGGGTGCTGGGAAGATGTGGTCTGACTCCTCAGGGTTGAATAAGTACAACATAAATTGAGCTTCATCTTTCAAACGGCTCGTTAAAGGAAAAACCTTTATTGGTCTTTCGTGGCTCACATGACCACCCTTGGGCCAATTACCACATACTCAGGAGTGAATGGGGAGCTCTGATTGGCCAGGCTCTGCTCGTCCCTTAGTGATGGGAATACCTGTTTCCAACTCTGCTGCGGGTTAGGTGGGGGAAAAATACAGGGATAGGCAAGGAAAAATAACTACCAAATACTTACTAACTCTCAAGTACTTATTAAATAAGCCACTAGAAATGGAGATTTTTCCATTGTGTGTGTATTTATAAAATGATGTGTATGAGAATCTAATTATATAAAAAGACATTTGTGTGTGTAGTTGCACGGTTGTATCGGACTCTTTGCGACCCCATGGACTGTAGCCTGCCAGGCTCCTCTGTCCATGGGATTTCCCAGGCAAGGATACTGGAGTGGGCTGCCATTTCCTTCTCCAGGGGAATCTTTCTCTCCCAGGGATTGAAACAGGGGTCTCCTGCATTGCAGGCAGATTCTCTACCGTCTGATCCACCAGGAAAGCCCACACAGACATTTAGTATGAACGGTTGCGGTTTGTGTTAAGTTTGCGCTTATTGTAGCATTTTTCTTTTTTTGCTTGTTGTGTTTTGAGAATTTGACCTAGATTTTCAGTATTGTTTATCAAGTCAAATTTTCACTCCGTGCTTATAGTTCAGAAGCCGAGTTGTTTAACCCATTACCCTCCGGGAGGTGTTAGTTCCATATGGATCAAGGCCTGTGACCTTTTCCCATTGCAAGTTGTGAGACTCCACCAGCCCCATCGTGACTTGTGGGATGAGTAACAGAGAAGCGTTTTATCAGTTTCAGTGCCTAAACCCCAGGGTCAGAACAAACGCACACAAGAAGATTCATTTGAAATTTCTACGATATAATTGAGAAAAGATGTGGCTAGACATGGAGTCCAGAGAGATCTGTGTTCTAGTGCAGACTTTGTCCACTATTCTCTATAAAGCTTTGGGGAACCACAGAAACGTAGACTCTCATCTATCAAATGGAGAGCTTATTACCAATTTCACAGAATTGTGAGAACAGTATGTATGTAAATTTGCTCTACAAGTTGCAAAGCACTATATGTGTATTTTTAATAATGGTAATTGTCAAACAGCTTTTTTTTTTTTTTTCCATTTATTTTTATTAGTTGGAGGCTAATTACTTTACAACATTGCAGTGGTTTTTGTCATACATTGAAATGAATTAGCCATGGATTTACATGTATTCCCCATCCCGGTCCCCCCTCCCACCTCCCTCTCCACCCGATCCCTCTGGGTCTTCCCAGTGCACCAGGCCTGAGCACTTGTCTCATGTACCCAACCTGGGCTGGTGATCTGTTTCACCAAACATGTATATCAAACAGCTTTAAATCTTTCCAATAACAACACAGGTGATAAATACCATAATCAAGTTCTAACAAAGTGCAATGCGTTTATAGTCTGAAGTATTCTTTTTCTAGCCTAATCAGGGATACTTTTGCACATTCTCCATTTCATAAATGTAGACCTCGTCCTCTCTCAAAGTGTTTCCTTGGCGCAAATATAACACACCACATACATTTGAGAACAGCACCACAATGTCTGCGGTAGAGCAGGGTACCTAGATGACACAAAAATATAGGCAGTGTTGTTATGGGTCTGAAGCAGGGGGCAAGTGACAGTCGGGTTGAGGCAGTTGAGGAGGGAAGGTGGGAGCAGCAATGGAACTGGAGCCTTTAGTTCCTAAGTCTGAAAGCAAGTGGAAACAGGAGGCTAGAGCGGTCGTGTAGGTTTTGGTTCTCAAGTCCCAGCATATACTTCCACCTTCAGAGTTCTGACAGGTGGTGAATAAACAAAGAACTGGGTGAAGTAAGGAAAAGAAGGAACTTTATTAGGCCTTCTTAGGGAAGTATGGGGAGAAGGAAATGGCAACCTACTCCAGTGTTCTTGCCTGGAGAATCCCATGGACAGAGGAGCCTGGTGGGCTACAGTCCATGGGATCACAAGAGTCAGACATGATTCGGTGACTAAACCACCAACAGGGAAGTATGGTGGTTAAAGATGTCTGCCTCTGAGAATAAGAAGAGGAGTTGCTGAAAATCATGGTTGCCTCCTTTTCAGTTCTCTAGAGCCAACTTTGAAGAAGGATGGACATCTATATACAGAATTAAGATCCAGAACCACAGTCCACTTCTTGCTTCATCATCCTCTTTCTCTCTCTCATCACCTTCTCCTTTCTCTTTATTCCAAATCTCAAGGAGAGAAAGAGAAAAAACAAGGGGAAAACATGGCAATAAAGATCAAAATAAATAACAAGGAAGCAGAGAGGAGAAGGAACATGGAGGAGAGAGTGTGAAGAAGAGCTTTTCAGGGAGAAGGAGGTGAGTCATCACTCCTAGATGGGTGACTGCTTTCAGCCCCCAGAGCACTGCTGCCCAATAGAATGTGAGCCACAAACTTGAGCTATGCATGCTATTCTAAATTTTCTAGTAGGCACTTTTATAGAATAAGAGGAAACCTATTACATTCAACACGTTATCATTTTAATCTGCAATCAACATAATCAACAATCTGCAATCTCTTGTTAAGGAGATAGCTTACATTATTTTTTCCTGTGCTAAATACTTGGAATTTGGTGTGTATTTTGTGTTTGCAATATATCTAAATTGGGTCAGCCACATTTCAGGTACTCAAAGGCCACACATGACTTTATATTGGAACACACAGCTCTAGGAGATTTCACTTGTCTTTGGATTCAAATTTGGGGAAGATAAATTAATTCCTCAGCAAAGGCAATAAGGATTGATGAAGGATGCTTTACTGAGAGAGAAACAAAGAACCCAGCTTTGTTATCCTGATTCCCTCTACAACTTATTGGGCAGATGATCATTCAGTCTCCTGCAAAGGAAGCTGATGCTTGAATTGTACATTCCCCATGGTGAGATCAACAGAAATGAGAACAGGCTCTAAAAGGCATTTTGCACTTCCTGGAAACAGATGCTCCACTAGGTAAATTTAGTAGGTGGTTCTGTTTATTATGTTGTCTTGTTAAATGCAATGTTATTGTTAATACCTCCTGTGAGTTTCAATACTTGATGCTGGTTATGCCACTTTATGTTGACTAAAGATGTAAGAAGGAGGCTTAATGTGTTGCTATGGCAATGGATGCTCATGGAAGTAACAACAGAATAAATAAGCAAGGCATTTTTTTTTTCTGTTTTTCTCTCACACTACTATATTCACATCTGCTGTGCCTCTGCCCATGGAATTTTCCAGGCAAGAATATTGGGATGGGGTGCCATTTCCTCCTCCAGGGGATCTTCCTAACCTAGGGATCAAACCCGCCTCTCTTGTGTCTCCTGCATTGGCAGGCGGGCTTTTTACCACTCACGCCACCTGGGAAGCCTTATACATATTTCTCTATATATTGAAAGGCTCTACCTAAACATCCTTCCAGTACTGCAAACTCAAGGTATGCAAATGCTATTTAAGTAGCTAGCCTAATATAGTTTCTCTATATGCTCTGGATTGTTTGCTGCAACCACTTGCCATGCTAGGTGTTAATCTTGAATACAAATTCTTGACTCTTCTTTCTCTTCTCCATAAATTCAAGCATCACAACAGCCCTCCTATTTATCTACTAGACATGGTGTGAAATGTTAATTGTGGTCTAGCTGACTGTCCACAGATCACTGGGGACAAAAGCAGACTACAGGAGGTCAGCCAGAAACTGCTCTTAGGTGATGTCCACTAGAGCAAAAAGCAAATTCCCTGGTGGCTCAGGTGATAAAGAACTTGCCTGCAATGCAGGAGACCTGGGTTCGATCCCTGGGTAGGGTAGATCCCCTGGAGAAGGGAATGGCAACCCACTCCAGTATTCTTGCTTGGAAAATTCCATGGACCAAGGAGCCTGGTTGGCTATAGTCCATGGGGCTGCAACAAGTCAGACATGATTGAGCAACTAACACTTTGAATACTAGGGCAAAGTGAAGGTGTCAAGCAATTATCTGGTAAGACAGTGTAGACAGTCAAACCAGATTACACATTCCTCACTCCTCAATCTTAATTTTCCATTATTGGACCAGAGTTACCAGCAAAAGTTACAAAATGTTCAATTCACACTTACTTCCATAGGATTCTGTCTGGATCTGGCTCACTCACTAGACCCACTGTTCTCTTTACCACGGCCAGTACCTCTCTGACAAAACTAACAGGGTAGTTCTCAAGCTAGTAAGGTATAATCTGACATCTAAAAAAATCATTTTGGGGTACATGTGTCTTTTTGAATTATTGTTTCTTCAGGGTATATGCCCAGTAGTGGAATTGCTGGGTCATATGTTAGTTCTGTTTTTAATTTAAGAAACCTCCATATTGTTCTCCAAATATCTGTTGACAGATGAATAAAGAAGATGTGGTATATATATATATATATATATAGATAGATAGATAGATAGATAGATAGATAGATAGATAGATAATGGAATATTACTCAGCCATTAAATTACTCAGACAAAATTGGGTCACTTGCAGACACATGGATGGACCTAGAGACTGTCATACAGAGTGAAGCAAGTCAGAAAAATAAATATTGTGTATTAACCCATATATGCAAAATTTAGAAAAGTGGTACAGATGAACCTATTTTCAGGGCAGGAATAGAGACATAGAGAACAGACATTCGAATGGGAGGGAAGCAGGAGTAGGATGAATCAGGAGGTTAGAACTGGCATATATATACTACCATGTGTAAAACAGCTAGCTAGTGGGAACCTGCTCTAACAGTTCTGGAAGCTCAACCCAGTGCTCTGTGATGCCCGAGATGGGTGGGATGGGGTGAGGTGGGAAGGAGGTCCAAGAGGAGGGGATATGTGTATACACAGAGCTGATTCACTTCATTGCACAGCAGAAACTAACAATACTGGAAAGAACTATACCCCAATTTTTTTAAAAAAATGGTTATGTTGTTGAAGTATAGGTGGTCTACAGTATTGTTAGTTTCAGGTATACAAAGTGATCCATTTTATATATTTTTCAGGTTATTTTCCACTATAGGCTATTACAAGATATTGAGTAGAGTTCCCCATGCTATGAAGTAAAAACTTGCTTATCTATTTTATATATAGTAGTTTATATCAGTTAATCTCAACCTCCTAATTTATCCCTACCCCTACCTACCTTTCCCCTTTGGTAACCATTAGATTTGTTGTCTATGTCGGATAAGCCTTAAATAGCTTACAATCAAACTGTTCTGTCATCAAAGTCATTACTAAATGTGTTTTATGATGGATCCAATTCATATTTAAATTTATATCACAAGATGTCCAGGTTGTCATCTTCTCTTGTCTCAGAATTGCAATTAAGTTTGCAAACTAAGGATATAACCTACTACGTAAGTCTTTAATGAGACTAGTCAGTAGCCAGAAACAGTGGCAGCCACTTCAAAAGCATCAGTATGATAAGAAATAGGAAGGGAGACATTATATTAATATTATTGGGGAGTGTGAAACTAATAGAGAAGCTATGAGTACTTTTGTGTGGGGAAGGACAAGGTATGCTTTTCCCTTCTGAACTGAAAAAAAAAAAGTGTGTGGGGGGGAAACTGGTATCTATTCTCTGAAAAGTAGGCTAACAGAACCACTAAGGCTACATTTTTTAAGTGTTAGAAGAGAAAAACACCTTCTCTTGCATTTGGTTATGAAATGCAGGATAGGGTAGGCTGAGCAGGTGCAGGTAGATCACGTAGATGGTTGTTAGAGAACTCTGGAATGAGGGGAGAGAACTGGGAGGCTGTGAAGTAAAATTTTTCTAGGATGAGTGATGGATTACATATAGTGGGTGAGGGAGAGGGGAGGATACAGTTGATGTCCCTGAAAGGAGAGAAGGTAGGGGTGAGTTGGTAAGCAGGGTGTTTGGGAAAGAAGAAAAGAGGGTGATTTGGTTTGGGAAACAAAGGCTATAAAAAGCAGCAGCAGCGCTGGAATACAGTTCAATAGGATTGTCTCATCTACTTTGAGATTGTGACGCAGTGTAGAGTTTAGTGGGAAAATGATTGGCATTGAATAAGGTACTCATGTCCCTGAATATTGGATTTTTTTAAAACTATGATTCATGCAGCTGCTGAAGATGAAAGTAAAGAATTTTGGAAATGTGAGTCACAGTGAAGGTGTGTGATGTAGCGAGAGGCTTACTAGATTTGGAATCAGAGGAAAGAGGCTTGCATTTGGGACAGCCTAAAGTTTTTAAGAAAGAGAAATAAACATACATTGTAATTGTGGTGGCTTCTATTTCTTGAACAAGAATGTGTCAATCATTGTGCTACATGCTTTGTACATATTGCTTTATATGTACTGTTCTCATAATACATTCAAAGAGGAACAGGTGCTATTTTTATTATAATTTTCCAGGTAAGGAAAAGGAGGCCTAGAGAGGAAACAAAAAGGTCACACATCAAAAATGAAGCCAGAATATAAACCATCATCTGTCCTACTCCAGACTGAACTCTCCACATTATACCACTTTGCCTTTTAGACATCAAATAGAAAAACCCAAGTAAGACAGGAACTAAATGAAAATGGTGCCAGGTATAAGGTTATACGGGCTTCCCTTGTGGCTCAGATGGTAAAAGAATCTGCCTGCAATGCAAGAGAGTTGGGCTCGATCCGTGGATTGGAAAGATCCCCTGGAGAAGGGAATGGCAACCCACTCCAGTATTCTTGCCTGGAGAATTCCATGGACACAGGAGCTTGGTGTGGGCTACAGCCCATGAGGTAAAAAAGAGTTGGACACAACTGAGTGACTAACACTTTCACTTTTTCACAACATAGAGTCCTGTACCTGTGCTATCATTCAGACACAAATTAGGCTCGAGTATTACACAGAAAAGAATGTATGATCAACTACACAATTTGCAAAGTCAAGATAAAGTGCTACAGAAAATTAGAATTATTCTAATAATAACACTAGATAGGAATGTCTTCCATAGGTTCTCCACCACATTCATTATAATATACATCTTCTTCAACAACATCGTCAACACTGACACGGCGATGAATATCAGATAAGGTAGCATTATTACTAGTGCATAAGTAATAAGATATTAAAATTAGTTTGAACTCAGATGAAAATTTCCAAAGTTAGATCACAAATTCACACACATTACATCAGAAACAGTTGTCAGAGTGAAGAAAAGAAGGACTTGTGAGGCTGGATCTCTGCAAGTCCTATTATAAGGTGGTGAGTCCTGCCTCCACCCCTGTGGGATGGGTGTGGTGCAGGGGGGGTCTCCTCCCTTGCCTTAAGCCTAGTCAGAAGTTGATTTTTAGTGGAAACAGGTACATACATACATATCCAAATGTCCTTTGTCTTGGCTTTTTCTCTCTGGAAACTTGATCTGGATCCTAGGGAAGAGGAACTGCTTTTGCTCCACTTCATTAAGATGGCAGTTGGATCAGAAAAAATGATCCTGCACAGAAATGATAGTGAAAGAGCAGCAGAATGAAGCCAGCCACCTCCCGAGTGGCAGCCTGTGAGCCCAGAGCTCATAGAATCACTAATGGGAATTAAAAAGGAGAAGGGTATCGACATCTAATCCTAGAGGTATGGATGGAGATCTTTGTCTAGGGCCTGGAGTCCAAAAGGAGACTTTTGATAAAGAGAACATCTAAGGCTGCCAGAGGACTTCCTGAACTAGCAGAGAAATGTGATGAGGGCCGGAGGTATCATTCCGCTGCTAGAGGCTGGGGTGTCATAGTCACCCCTATCGCAAAGCTTAATGATTAGATGTTTATCATGTTTCTCCAACTAAAAGATGCTTCTCCACAGGTCCGTCTCAAGAAAGGGCTTTAGTCTGTCAATAAGCATTTAATGAGCACTCACCAACGGGCTACATTGCCTGAGAGATTACGAGAAAAAAAGAGCATGCATTTCAGTCCCACGTGGAGGACAGGAAAGCCAAGTGAGGGATTGTGTTATCGACCTAATGCGGTCAAGAGTCAGGGCTGAGGTCCTGCAACCTGCCCTTCAGTCCAGAATTCCTTCAGGTCCGTGTGATGGTTTAGGACCTCAGGACCTAGAGAAAGTGTCTCCCATGAAATCAGGCCCAGTTCATTGATTTAGGTGCTTAGTTATTGAGATTGAGGAGGATTTTTTTCCTCATAGAAACTGAAATACATTCAGAGAAAGCCTGCCAATCTGAGCTTACATGGAGACTGCAAACAGTGCCCATCACCCCCTTCTTCAGGATAACCTAGGGGCTCTCTTTGGACTGTCTCCATTAGAAACAGGTGTCTGCTTTTTCCCCTACAGGTTGCAGAATCCTGTCCTTGACTCCTCATTCACTCACCCAAAGAAGCCACCTTCAGTCATTTGACTTTCGAATCCTTGGTAATGGAACTGGTTGGCTGCCTAGCTTTATTAAAGTCTGCCCTAGAAGCAGAACCAAAGGAGAACTAAGAACCCTTCAAAAGAATCACTTTAACACTCATTTATTTTGTCTAACAATTTTAAGTCTCCTGCATTTGTTGAGTTTGAGCTGTGTGCCATGTGTGGAAGGCCCTTGGCTCTTTATCATCCAGGGTTGTGGCTAGGAGCCACGGACAGTTTATAGTTAAACCCTTCACTTGGTCTTAAGTGAGCTTTTGTGCCTCTATAACAGGACTGACATTCTGGGAAAACTCTCATTCCCCTTCTCCTCTGGCTTAGAGACTCAGCTGGACATTGAATATTCTATCCACCTACTGATTTCTCTCTTTTCCTGATATTTGCTACTTTGTGGAAACAAAGGCCACTGCTGGTCAGTGACCCTCTTTGCTCCTGGTCTATAGTTCATGGGCAATTGATCTTGTCATGAAGGTGGACTTTTATCAAACCGACTCGATGGACATGAGTTTGAGTAAACTCTGGGAGTTGGTGACGGACAGGGAGGCCTGGCGTGCTCTGATTCATGGGGTCACAAAGAGTCGAACACGACTGAGTGACTGAACTAAACTGAACTGCGTGCTATCCATGTGCCAGCGCTGACACAACCTGTCCCACCACTGTCCTCACACCAAGGACCTTATCTTCTCTCTTTTTTTAAGAAGCAGATGCCTGAGCTGAGTCATGGAAAGGGGTTCAGATGAAGCTCAGCAGAGTCTCACCGTGGGGCACGTGTGGGCAGACCTTTGTTGGGTGACTGTTGGATGCTTTCTCACAGAGGGCAGGGGCTCAGATGTTAAAGAATCTGCCTGCAAAGCAGGAGACCTGGGTTTGATCCCTGGGTCGGGAAGAGCCCCTGGAGAAGGGAATGATAACCCGCTCCAATATTCTTGCCTGGAGAATCCCATGGACAGATGAGGCTGTCGCAAAGAGTTGGACATGACAGAGAGACTTTCACTTGCTCATAGCTCAGCCTGGGGAGGAAATTTCCAACTTCCTAAGTTCTCAGTTTCTGTTTCGTCTGACGAAGGTTACGTTAAACATGCCATTTGTATAATACTTTAACTTTTCAAAAAAATTTATTAATGATCATATGCTATTCTTGAGAGGCAGAAAAGAGGAACCATTAATTTGGGAGAGCCAGACGACAGGGTAGTGACTTGCATAAGTTCACGTGATTTGTAAAGGGAGTGCTGAGATGAGACTTCATTTTCTAACCAGTCTACCTGAGATGGTAGCCATATTCCTGTCTTCTACTCCAACACACATTAAAAAAAATAAAGCGAAACATTTTATGAGGAATTGTTGTTAGTCACTCAGTGGTGTCTGACTCTCTGCGATCCCATGGACTGTAGCCTGCCAGGCTCCTCTGTCCATGGTATTCTCCAGGCAAGAATACTGGAGTGGGTTGCTATTTCCTTCTCCTTTATAAGGAATAGGTTTCCTTTTCTGAGTTAGAAATATGAGAGAGATCTAAATGGTTGGTGACTTGCCTTTTCTTAGATTTTAATTGACAACTGAGAGGATAGTTCTAGCTTTCACTAGTACTTAGAAAACATTTGCGCATTCGCTGTAATTTATAAGACAATGGAGGAAAGTATGTACATTAGGTAAATCTGATCTGTCAAGTAATAACAGCCTAGGAATGTACCCTGACATTTTCAAGCATGAATTCTGCAAGGGCTTTGCCAGGAGAAGAGCCCAGGGGCTGCTCTCTCTCTGATTTAACTCTAAAAATACTTTGAGGGTTAATATCAGATATAGTATATCCTTTGTTCCTTGACCCCATGACAAATGAGCTATTTTTCCCTTACTGGGCCCCTTTTTAGGAGTATTGTTAGCTTTATATTCAATTTTCCTGAGTCACTTCTGATGTGGGTAAGACCTAGATTGGTATATGCTAAGAATACATGGTCCATGTGTTCCTGACACTTTCTTTTTCTAAATTGTTTGGAGATTTACATTTTTATCTTCCTATGTATTAGTTATTGAAATAGAATAACAAATAAATAAAATAACTAATTTTATTAGTTAAAATTTATTAGATTTTTAATTTTAATTAAAATTTTAATTTAAAATTTTGTTAATTAGAAATAAATTAACTTACTTACTTAATTAATTAAAGTAACCTTTCCCTTCTTCAGGGGCTCTTCCCAACCCAGGGATCAAACCCAGGTCTCCTGCCTTTCGGGTGGATTCTTTACCAGCTGAGCCACAGGGAAGCCCAAGAATACTGGAGTGGGTTGCCATTCCCTTCTCCAGGGGATCTTCCCAACCCAGGAATCGAACTGGGGTCTCCTGCATTGCAGGTGGATTCTTTACCAACTGAGCTACCAGGGAAGCCTGAAATAAAAACAAATAATCAAACCCCCAAAATAGACATTTTATCACACAATAAAGGATGCATCCAAATTAAAACAGGATTTTTAAATGTAGAGTGCTGAGGTATATAATCTAGTTACTTTTGACTAATTTTCCACTATTCTTACCTATTACTGCTCAATTTAACTTCAGTCTTCCTTATGCTGATTTAAGGAGAACATTTACATTTCTCAAGGGATTAAGAATGCAGGCTCATTGGGGTTCCTATGTACTGCTGCAGCCTAGTTAGTTCAAGCTCATTTACCTGAAAAAAAGCTATACCGCCATCTTTAACTACCTACCTTAAAATTATTAGAAAGAAAACATCAAATTCCTCTCCATCTACTTCCCACTTTGCCTCCTCTTCATCTACTGCGCCGCCTGCCAGGAAAGATCCCTGCTCCTCCTCCCCTCTCCCCGGCTCCCCAGTGCCAGCATGCTCTGCTTCCCTGCGGGCAACCACACACACACACACAGCCACGAAGACACAGATGATGGTTTTATCTGAAATGAGACTCTGCTAGGATAACACCTGCCCGATTTGGCCTCTCGGTTATTTGCAATTTAATCTGACTTAAATTATTTGATCAGAGTGAACAAGAATCACCCGTGGTGAGTGTGGGTGGGTTAAAAACTGAGATGAGTGGGCTGACTCCCAGAGATAGCAGCCAGTCACTACTGAGCGGGGACCTGAAAGCATTGTGCTGACAAAGAAGTTGGCTTGGGTTTTTCCACATCATGTTAGGGAAAAACCTGAACAATCGTTTTGGCCATCCCAGTGTAATCGTAAACAGCTGGTCAGCGAACGCTAGTGCAGATGTTGGAGGTAAATCTTTCAGAAACTCTGCTTTATGCTTCCCAGGTTTGCACTCTGGTTTTTCATCCACTACTAAACAATTTCAAGTATACTTCAAGAGATAAGAATGAATTTTAAACATCAAAAGAGGATTACTAAGGAATATTGATAGTACACTATTTGAAAAGGTAAACAGTGCTATTTCAGGCTTGCAAATGTTTTCCCTGTAGCTGTACAACTAACTGAAAACTACTTCTAGGTAAGATGACTTCTAATTACTTTTTAGTGGTACAGACTTTTTATTTTCTTTTTTTGAGAACAGGTATCTGAAGATCATTTGTAGAATGTTAGCATTTATGTTAGGTAAGTACACATACGCTTGGATCAAATTTCCCTTGAATTTAAATAAGAGATATTTTACATGGGTTAAAAATTGCAGAAATTTTTGTATGTTTTTCTAAAGTCTTAGTTTGTGTGTTTTTTATATATTTAAAGTCATCCTTGAAAGTGATTCTTCATATAAGGATTTCATATAAATGTTATATGTGCAAATTCAGTGGCATAGTGGTTTAGAAGTCTCCTGTCAATGCAGGAGACATGGGTACAATCCCTAAGTTGGGAAGATACCTGGGAGTAGGAAATGGCAACCCACTTCACTATTCTTGCCTGGGAAATCCCATGCACAGAGGAGCCTGGCGGGCTACAGTCCATGATATCTCAGAGTCGGACGTGACTCAGCAACTGAGCATGCACCGTTATTAACCAAACAAATAAGAGGAACTCAGGTGAAATAAGAATCATTGCAAATAGAAGAGAATGTTGAACAAAATTAGCCAATTGTCACAAAAATCCTCATACAGGTAAGAGGAAATGAGTACTATAATGCCTACCCCATCCCTGTGTATCCTTAGGACAGTCACAGCTTCTGTTATTATTTGGTTATCTCATCTCTAATATGGAATTGCAAAAACACTTTAGCTTTACAGCAGGGTTTTTTTTTTTTTAATCAATAACACTGTCCAGAGATTTCTAACTTCCCTGAAGAATGGCTTTTTGAGCTGTTTTCTTCAAACTTTACTGGGAGCCCCCTCTTATATAAATGAGTACACCCAGGATCATCAACCAGACTATTATGACAAGCTTGTGTTGTGACCAGTTGTGTTGTATGTAGCAAATAATTTATTATCAGAAGTGAAAAACCAAAGTTTTAAATAATTTCAATCTTTAAATTAGAGCAGATTTAAGATTTGTCTTGTAATAATAACCTTTCAAAAGCTCATCACTCAGGTTATGATTTGCTTTCCAAAGTAGTCTGAAAGAGTTGAAATTAAAGACACCCTTTAGGAAATCTATTAGAAAACAGGCTATATGATCAAGGCTGTAGCTCAAAGTGAATACGTATACGTTATTACAGTATTTTATGTGGGGGTTCTATACTTTTGTCACCTAAGTGTTCCCTCTATTAAGCAGCACCTTGAAGTGCATGATGAGTATGCAGTAGTCAGTCAGTCATATCTGACTTTGCAACCCCGTGGACTGTAGACTGGTCTTTAAATCACCTGTTAGAATTTCCTGGTGTTTGTAAAAATACTCATTCCTGAGTATTAGTTCAGACAATGAATCATGCTCTCTAGGGGTTGTACCCAGGAATCTGCATGCTCAATAAATTCCTCAGGTGCAGACTGTATTTTAAAAATCACTGCCGTGGTCTATCAGCTTGCATTTGTGCACTGTGACTTAGTTACACCCACCTCACTGTGCCTCTCCCCAGTTATCGATTATCATCTCAAAATGCTGGACAGAATGCTAATAGAATGTTGATCCTGCCATAGAGATGCCAACATAAAAATAAACATTGAGCTGTCAACACCTGGCTGACAGTGTCTTTACTTTCCACGGCATAAGTTCAGATTGAGAAGTGGGATATTATTAGCATCACTGACACTCCTATTATTAATACATATCCCCTCAGTCACCTCCTTCCCCAAAGATAATAACTATTGTGAATCTTCTTGCTATAAATGAGCCTGCCTGTTTTTGACTTTTAAATCAAACTGAATCATGTGGTATGTCATCTTTCGTTTTTGGCCTCCTTTACTCAATATTCTGTTCGTAAGATTGATTTGTGTTGCATGTAGCAGTTCTTTCATTCCAATTACTATATAATATCTATAAATTTATAATTTATCCATTCTGTTGATAGACATGTTTTCATTTTTGTTTTAGTCTTGATTTGTACGGTGCTGAATAGTGCTATGAATATTTTATATGTTCAAAAAGTGAAAGTAAAAGTTGCTCGGTCGTGTCTGACTCTTTGCAACCCCATGGACTGTATATTCCATGGAATTCTCCAGGCAAGAATACTGGAGTGGGTGGCCATTCCTTTCTCCAGGGGATCTCCCCAACCCAGGGATTCAACTCAGGTCTCCAGCATTGCAGGTGGATTCTTTACCAGCTGAGTCACCAGAGAAGGCCAAGAATACTGGAGTGGGCAGCCTATCCCTTCCCCAGGGGATCTTCCCAACCCAGGAATATTTAGTTATGTACTTATATGTTTAGTTACATTTTGTTATTGAAAGAAGTTAGTTTCCCACTCTGATAACTTTTACTTTTTTATTTTTGTATTTTGCACCTTATGTATTTTAAATCTATGTTAATAGATGTATAACAAATTAGAACTTATTAATATTAGTAATCAAGCATGTGATATAGAGATATACATGTATATCTAGTGTAACCCCTGAAAACATGTGTAACCCATAAGCTAATAAGAGTAAAATGAACTAATAAAAGTACTCAGCATAGATAAGGAGAGAAAAAGAAGTTGAAACAGAAAAAAAAATAGTAAACAATTCTAAGATGGTAAATATTAACCTCCATGTATCACTGGTTACATTATACCTGAAGAGACTAAGTCATTCAATAAAAGGATAAAGATTTTCAGAGCTCTATACTTTATACAAGGGAGATATAATCATCATTTTGGTAGAGATCCTGGAACCAGTCTATCTCCAAAAGACTGGTTCTAGAACCCATGGCTACCAAAATCTGCTGTTGCTCAAGCCTTATAATCAGCCTTCAATATGTGCAGGATTGTGCATTCAATGATTCAGCCGACCACACATCCTGAACCTAGTACATAGCCCACGATGGTTGAACCTGCAGATGGGAGCCGAGGAGTATTAGGTCTAACTGTACTGTACATACAAGACACAAAATATTTAAAATCTTATCTGGTACTACAGTCATGTTAACTTTTTTTTTTTGTATAGCATATCATTTTTCATCATTTCAATATTTTATGTCCACTGTCAACTTATTTACTGCTTCTTTGATGGTAATATATCATTTTTCAGCAGCTTTACAATAATTATTACCATTTATTCTGGTTTTTAACAGTTTGACTGGGATTGCTTTCTTTGTATTTTCCCCTTAGATTTGTAAAATTTCCTGCACCTGTTTCTTGATGTGTTCTATTAACATAAAAGCTTAGCCATTATTACTTTATTCTTGTGTCTCATTCTCTTTCACTTCTCTTCTAGAACTCTTATATGTTAGATACTTGTTAGACTTTTCACTATGACTTTTATGAGTCTTATAATAGTCTATATTTTTCATCCATTTGGCCCTCCATATTTCATTCTAAATGTTAACTGACTTATCTTCCATTTACTGACCTTTTGTTTTGTCCAATTTATTATTAAACCAATCTAGTTCTTAATTTTAGTTATTTAAATTATCATTTCTGTAATTTTCATTAGATTTTTTATAAGATTATGTTTTCCTAATAAAATTCTCCATTTTCTCATTTATTTTCTCAAATTTATAATAATTACTTTAATGTTCTTGTCAGATGATAGTCTGTTTCTATTGTTGCTTTTCTTTTCTTTGGTCTTATTATTTTGTTGGGCTAGTAGTTTTTGAGTAAATTCCAGACATATGTTAGTAAACCTTTAGAGGATCTGGATAACTTTACTTTTTCCAGAGAAGGTTATTCTATTCTTGTGTAAGCAGTAGAAAGAATAAGGTCATGCTAACCAATCAGAGACTGAGCTTAACTTCTTTGTAATTTTCTGCTTATTTCTGAGTAATCTCCACTTTTGGAGTTTAACTATCTAAGTATCCTATCTGAGAATTTAGGATATTAAACAAACTTTTCCTTTTTGGTATGTCCTGAACTCTAATTTTTGTCTTCTTGACACCATGAGTCTTAAAACTCTCACATATGTTTCAGAGTTTTGCTGTTTGGTTTCTTCAGCCACACCTCAGGGGAAACAGTGCAGTCTGAGTCAATTCGTTACACCTCTTTTCCTTCTAGAAATTAGACACTCACATCCTGGCTACTTGGACTTCCAACTTTTACCTCCTTGGCTCCATGGAGTTGCCAAAAGTTCTGTCGACATTTCTACCTCTCACTAGCAGACCCTCTGTCTGATTATCAGTATCTCACTCCAAGCCAAGAATCAGAAAATACCTCAAAAGAATAAAACACCTCAACAGCACAGAAAATATTAACTATTTCTGTGGTTACCTTCTCAAAAATCTTAGTTACACTTCAGTTCAGTTCAGTCACTCAGTTGTGTCCAACTCTTTGCAACTCCATGGACCAGAGCACACCAGGATCCCGGTCCATCCCAACTCATGGAGTTCACTCAAACTCATGCCCATCGAGTCAGTGATGCCATCCAACCATCTCATCCTCTGTTGTCCCCTTCTCCTCCTGCCTTCAATCTTTCCCAGCAAAAGTGTCTTTTCCAATGAGTCAGTTCTTCATATCAGGTGGTCAAAGTATTCAGAGTTTCAAAGTATTCAGAGTTTCAGCTTCAGCATCAGTCCTTCCTATGAATATTCAAGACTGATTTCCTTTATGACTGACTCACTGGATCTCCTTGCAGTCCAAGGGACTCTCAAGAGTCTTCTCCAACACCACAGTTCAAAAGTATCAATTCGTCGGCCCTCATCAGCACTCAGCTTTCTTTATGGTCCAAATCTCACATCTGTACATGACTACTGGAAAAACCACAGCTTTGACTAGATGGATCTTTGTTGGCAAAATAATGTCTATGCTTTTTAATATGCTGTCTAGGTTGGTCATAGCCTTTCTTCCAAGGAGCAAGTGTCTTTTAATTTCAAGGCTGCAGGCACCATCTGCAGTGATTTTGGAGCCCAAGAAAATAAAGTCTATCACTGTTTCCCCATCTATTTGCCATGAGGTGATGGGACCAGATGCCATGATCTTAATTTTCTGAATGTTGAGTTTTAAGCCAGAGTTTTAATCTCCTTTCACTTTTATCAAGAGGCTCTTTAGTTCTTCCTCACTTTCTGCCATAAGGGTGGTATCATCTGCATATCTGAGGTTATTGACGTTTCTCCCAGGAATCTTGATTCCAGCTTGTGCTTCATCCAGTCTGGCATTTTGCATGATGTATTCTGCATATAAGTTAAATAAGCAAGGTGACAATATACAGCCTTGACATACTCCCTTCTCAATTTAGAACCAGTCTGTTGTTCCATGTCCAGTTCTAACTGTTGCTTCTTGACCTGCAAAAAGGTTTCTCAGGAGGCAGGTTAAGTGATCTGGTATTCCCATCTCTTTAAGAATTTGCCACACTTTGTTGTGATCCACATGGTCAAAGGCTTTTGTGTAGTCAATAAAGCAGAAGTAGATGTTTTTCTGGAACTCTAGCTTTTTTGATGATCCAGCAGATGTTGGCAATTTGATCTCTGGTTCCTCTGCCTTTTCTAAAGCCAGCTTGAACATCTGGAAGTTCATGGTTCACGTAGTGTTGAAGCCTGGATTGGAGAATTTTGAGCATTACTTTGCTAGCGTATGAGATGACTGCAATTGTGCAATAGTTTGAACATTCTTTCACATTGACCTTCTTTGGGACTGGAATGAAACATTTTCCAGTCCTGTGGCCACTGCTGAGTTTTCCAAATTCCTGGAATATAGAGTGCAGCACTTTCACAGCATTATCTTTTAGGATTTGAATTAACTCATCTGGAATTCCATCAATTCCACTAGCTTTGTTCATAGTGAGGCTTCCTCAGGCCCACTTTACTTCACATTTCAGGATGTCTGACTCTAGGTGGGTGATTACACCATCGTGGTTATCTGGGTCATGAAGATCTTTTTTGTACAGTTCTTTTGTGTATTCTTGCCACCTCTTCTTAATATCTTCTGCTTCTGTTAGGTCCATACCAGTTCTTTCCTTTATTGACCCCATCTTTGCATGAAATGTTCCTTTGGTATCTCTAATTTTCTTGAAGAGAACTCTAGTCTTTCACATTCTATTATTTTCCTTTATTTCTTTGCATTGGTCACTGAGGACGTCTGTCTTATTTCTCCTTGCTATTCTTTGGAACTCTGAATTTAAATGGGTATATCTTTTCTCCTTTGCCTTTAGTTTCTCTTCTTTTCTCAGCTATTTGTAAGACCTCCACAGGCAACCACTGGCCTTTTTGCATTTTTTTTTTCCCTTGGGGATGGTCTTGATCACTGCCTCTTGTACTATATCACAAACTTCCACCCATAGTTCTTTAGGTGCTCTATCAGATCTAACCTCTTGAATCTATTTGTCACTTCCACTGTATAAACGTAAGGGATTTGATTTAGGTCATACCTGAATGGTCTAGTGGTTTTTCCCTACTTTCTTCAATTTAAGTCTGAATTTGGAAATAAGGAGTTCATAATCTGAGCCACAGTTAGCTCCTGGTCTTGTTTTCACTGACTGTATTGAATTTCTCCATCTTTGGCTGCAAAGAATGTAATCAGTCTGATTTCAGTATTGACCATCTGGTGATGTCCTTGTGTAGTGTCATCTCTTGTGTTGTTGGAAGAGGGTGTTTGCTATGACCAGTGCGTTCTCTTCGTAAAACTCTGTTAGCCTTTGCCCTGCTTCATTCTGTACCCCAAGGCAAAATTTACCTGTTACTTCAGGTGATTCTTGACTTCCTACTTTTGCATTCCAGTCCCCTGTAATGAAGAGGACATCTTTTTTGTGTGTTAGTTCTAGAAGGTCTTGTATCTTCATAGAACTGTTCAGCTTCTTCAGCATTACTGGTCAGGGCATAGACTTGGATTACTGTAAAACTGAATGTTTTGCCTTGGAAACAAAGAGATCATTCTGTCGTTTTTGAGATTGCATCCGATACTGCATTTTGAACTCTCTCTCTTTTTTTTTTTTTTTTTTACTATGGTGGCTACTCCATTTCTTCTAAGGGATTCCTGCCCACAGTAGTAGATATAATGGTCATCTGAGTTAAATTCACCCATTCCAGTCCATTTCTAGAATGTCGATGTTCACTCTTGCCATCTCCTGTTTGACCACTTCCAATTTGCCTTGATTCACGGACCTAACATTCCAGATTCCTATGCAACATTGCTCTTTACAACACCAGCCTTTAATCCCATCACCAGTCACATCCACAATTGGGTGTTGTTTTCTCTTTGGCTCTGTCTCTTCATTCTTTTGGGAGTTATTTCTCTACTGATCTCCCGTAGCATATTTGGCACCTACCGACATGGGGAGTCCCTCTTTTTGTCATTTCATGCTCTTCATGTTAGTCATACTAGTTTTTGTTTCTTTTTTGTTTTTGTGGTCCACCCCCCCCCCCCCCACTCCCTGGCAACTCATTGATGCCTTCTGAATTTTTTTTTAATCTGATTTTGCCACTGCTATGAGTGGCAGCATTAGCCTACCACACTCATTTTATCACAGTCTTAAAAGCAAAAGAAAAGATAGACCGGTTGCACTTACACAAGGTCACAAGTAAAATATCCACATAAGTAACTGTAGGGAAAGGCAGCCTCATGCATGCAGTGACTCACCCCCTATTCAACCACATGAGAATAGACCTTGGGTCCTAAACAGTTTCTTAGTGAAAGAGTCCTCATAGACTGTGTTGGAATTGTCGCCTTAGGTAGGAATATCTTTCCCAGTTTCAAACTCAGTATGTGCTTCTTTGCCTTACTTAAGCGTGTGCGTCACATGGCACCTAGCCCACCCCACTATTATATCTGTCCCCAGAGGGGACAGGACAGTGTCCTTCTGCTGCCTCACCAATCAAGACGAATTGCCTTTTGTTTAAAAGAAAATCTTACTGAGTACAGTTGCTTTATAATGTTGTTAGTTTCTGCTGTCCAGCAAAGTGAATGAGCTATATGTTTGCATATATTCCCTTTTCTGGATGTCCTTCCCGTTCAGGTCCCGACAGAGCACTGAGTCGAGGTCCCTGTGCTGGAAGTTGCTGAGACGGACTCCCTGCCTAGTGGGAACCAGTGTGCATCACTGAAGCTGAACTTGCTGTCTCTTCTCTATGTGAGGAAGGTGCTGTTCCACCCAGGGCTTGGCTGCATTATTCTCCTTTGCAATTCTGATGCCACTGTGCAGGGGACACAGGCATGCAGATTTCTCCCCTTGCTGGGCCACTAGCTCAGCAGTAATCCTACAGTGCATGCATGCTTAGTTGCTCAGCTGTGTCTGACTCTTTCTGATACTATGGACTGTGGCCTGCCAGGCTCTTCTGTCCATGGAGTTTCCCAGGCAAGAATACTGGAATGGGTTGCCACTTCCTTCTCCAGGGGATCTTCCTGACCCAGGGATTGAACCTGTTTACTGCCTTACAGATGGATACTTTACCGCCTGAGCCACCAGGGAAGTTCAATTCTATCGTAATGCTGAATATATATGAGTTATCTACTGCTGCATCCCAAGCCTGAATGATTCAGACCAAGAACAATTATTTATTTTGCTCACAAACTTTCAATTTAGACAACACTTTAAAAGGAAAGTTTATCTCTGGTCCATGCAGCATAAGCTGAGAGATTGAAGGGTAAGGGTCATTCAGTGACTGGAGGCTATTTGAACACTTGCTCACTCTCATATCTGGAAGTTGATAATTGGCTATTCTTTGGAACCTCAGGTAGGATAATTACAAGAACAACTGTACATGATTTTTCTATATGACTTTGTTTTCTTACAGAATGTTTTTGGGGTGCTATGAATACCTCAAAATATAGGAAATATAAGTTTCCATTCTTTAAAGGCCTCAGCTGAAAAACTAACATAGCATAACTTCTGCCATATTCCATTAGTCCATATTCAAGAAAAGGGGACATCGACTCCACGTTCTTAATGGGAGGAGTGTTAGGTATTTTTGAATTATGTTTTAAAGTACTCACATTCATTGATCCACTTAATTATCATATGTACTTAAATATGCCCTGTACTGTGTTGGGAATACAGTAATGCACAAAAGGTATCAAGTTTCTTCCCTCATAGTAGAAATAGAAAATTAAAACACACAAATCTACCCTATACTTTTGAATGGTTATATAAGGCAATGGAGAGTAATGATCAGGTTGAAAATTTTAACAGACAGTAACTGCAAAGTGTCTCATTGAAATGCTCACATTTAATCAGATACCTAAATGAAGACTTGTAAGATCTAGAGCAGGAACATGACAGGAAGAGGGGATGGAAAATAAACCTATAGTGAAGGGAAAATGAAGTTGGCATGTTTGAGGAGTGGCTGGAAGACCCAAAGGCTGAAGCAGGTAAGCAGAGTTGTGAGTGGCTGGAAAGAAAGTCAAAGACATTGGCAGAACTGGGCATGTAATGTCTTAAAGATTGTTCTAAGGAACATGAATTTTCTTTTGAGTACTGTGGGATGACATGGATGGGTTTTAGGTAAAGGTTAACAGATTGTTATTTGTGCTTTAAAAAATCATTCTGCTTGCTGTGTAGATTGAGTACAGAGTGGCAAGGAGGAGATGTTAGTGGGCAAGAGATGAAGTTAACTGGGATGGTCACAACAGAGTTGGTTAAAAGTAGGTGGATTCACAATATGTTTTGAAGGTAAGTGAAGTGAAAGTTGCTCAGTTGTGTTCGACTCTTTGAGACCCCATGAGCTATACAGTCCATGGAATTCTCCAGGCCAGAATACTGGAGTAGGTAGCCTTCCCCTTCCCCAGGGAATCTTCCCAACCCAGGGAAGAATATGTTTTGAAGGTAAAGCTTACTACTATCCAGTGGAATGGATATGTACTATGACAGGAACAGAAGAGAATATTATAATATTTGCAGTTTTGCTCTCAGCAACAAGGTGAATTGTGATGCTTTTAGTGAGATGAAAAAAGAGTAGGAAAGAGTGGGGTATAATTTAGGAGTTCTTAAATATGTTACGTTTGAGCTTCCTATTAGGTATTCAAATGCCAAAAAGGTAACTGAGTATATAGGCATAGAATTTAGGGGAGAGGTCCACATTAGGATTAGAAATGTGGAGTCCTCAAGCTGTAAATGATATATAAAGTCATTGAGCTAGATAAGAATCACCAACAAAGTAAGTATGGGCAGGAAGGAAATAAAAATTAAACACAAAATTTTTCAGTTCATTAAAATGAAACATTTTAAATCACATTTTTTTAAAGAATAAAGCTTAGAAGGAACAAATTTGAATCATAAATTCTCAAAATATTATCCTTATTATTATTCTCAGAAAGATTAAAAAAAATAAGGCAGAGAATATTAACATCCTGGGACCATAATCAATGGACAGAGAGCACTATGGGAGACTGAGTATCATCACGCTCTGCCTCTTATTTACTGAAAGCAAGAATTTCCAAGGATATCTAATTTCCCAAAAACTTAACCTTTCATCTTAACTGGGTTGTATACTGAGTACATAACATTAATTTATTCTCTAAAATATATTAGAAAATATGAAAAATTTTGCTTGTAGTGTAAATAAAATCACCAGCTTTATGTTAACTAATCCAAAACAATACAAATAACGTAAACCCTCTGATACTCAGAAGACTAAATCTTCAGGACTCTTCTTACAGTCCTGCCCCCCATTGTAACTCTAGCAGATTCCAAACGCATATGAGAAACGTGATATCTTCAATTAAAAAAGAAAGAGAAGAGGGCCAAGCACTGAGCCCAGAGATCATTCAAGAATTAGAGCTCATGAATAAGAGGTGAATCGTTACAGGTAACTGAGAATTAGGAATCAGTGAAAAATGAGGAAAAAATATACAGTTTGATGTTTTAGAAACCAAGTTAATAAAATGTCTTCAACAAGAAGGTAGTTATTATGCTGAAATAAAATGAGAAACAGAAGTTGGCTATTAGAGTTGGCAAGACTGGTAACATTGTTAAGTATAATCTCTGTAGACTTTGGGGACAGTGTTGTGACTGGCATAAATAGAGGAGTGAATGCCTTCAGAGAGGTAGAGACATTGAATACAGACTACTGTTTCCAGGAGATTTACTATAAGGTAAAAGCTGAGACTAGAGAGTTGGAGGAGGAAAACATAGAGCCTAGGAAAGTTTTATGATATTTATAGCATGGCATATTTGTATACTGCTGGGAATGACCCAGAAGAGAGAAGGAAGTTAATGATGTAAAAGACTGAAGGACAAGTGTAGGTGCTGTGTCTTAAATAGGCAAGAGGACATGGCTTTAGTGTACAAGGGGTTGACGTTAGATGGAGACAAACACCTCACTCATGTTAGAAAGGGAGGAAGACTAGGTGGGTAGTCATATAGGTTTAGTGGTAGAAAAGTGAAGGAGTTTTCTTTTAATTACTTTGATTTTATCTCTAAAGTAGGAGGCATTCGTGATCTAAGGGTATGGCGAGGTAAAGGGGTCTATAATGTTTGAGGAGAGAACAGGAGTGAAATAGTCCCCCAGAGAAGAGAATGCATTAACTAGGACCGAGGGGTTCTGAGAGGCAGTGTTCACAGGGCTGGGGTACTTTCCAGTGAGCAGGAGGGAAAGAAAATCTCCAGAGAACAAGAAAGTCTTGAGAGTTCTACAGAGCACAATGGAAAGATTTGAGAGTGCAGTAAAGATGCCTGAAATATGGTCTATTCAAATTATGGAAGATTATAAAGCAGTTGAAGAAAATGAAATTATATGCATACTATGCCAACATGCACAGATCTGAAAAATATCATGTTAAATGAAAAAAAAAGAGCAAGTTGCAAAGAGACTTAACCATTTTATAATTCATATAAAGTTTTATATAAACTAAAAATCACTATCTTGTTTAGAGATAGCTATGTTACTCTACAGATACAAAACATTTAACTTGAAGAGTCACACTGAATTTACCACAGCATGTATCACTCTGTGAGAGAAGGCAAGAATAGAAATAAAAGTGCACTTAAGTTCCTTTTCTTCATTTATAAAATCAAAGAACATACATTATTAAAAATGAAAATTTATACAGCAACTATGGAGAACACCATGAATATTCCTTAAAAAGCTAGTAATGAAGCTACTGTATGATGCAGCAACCCCACTCTTGGGCATATACCCTGAGGAAACCATAATTGAAAAAGACATATGTACCCTAGCGTTCATTTCAGCACTGTTTACAATAGTTAGGACATGGAAGCAACCTAGATGTCCCCTGACAGATGAGTGGATAAATAATATGTGGTACATGTACACAATGGAATATTACTCAATTCTCAAAAGGAATAAAATTGAGTCAGTTGTTGTGAGGTGAATGAAACTAGAGACTGTTATAGAGTGAAGTCAGTCAGAAAGAGAAAAAAAGTATCATATATTATTACATATATATGGAATCTAGAAAAATGGTACTGACAAAACCAGTTGCAGGGCAGGAATAGAAACACAAACATAGAGAATGGATTTTGGACACAGCAAGGGAAGGAGAAGATGGGATGAATTGAGAGCATAGCATTGAAACATACACATTACTATGTGTAAGACACTAACAGCTAGCAGAAAGTTGCTCTATAACACAGAAGGAGCTCAGCCTGGTGCTCTGTGAGGACCCAGAGGAGTGGGAGGGAGTGGGAGGGAGTGGATATATGTGTACTTATGGCTGATTCCTGGTGTCGTATAGCAGAAACCAACCCAACACTGTAAAGCAGTTATATTCCAATTAAAAATAAATTTTAAAAAATCACACATGTATAGGTATATGTTTACTACATTATTTTGGTACATTTCTACATTTTTTTTAATTCTCAATGAAAATGGAAATAAGGATAAAGATGCAGAAAAATTTAATAGCACATCCAAACAAAAAAATGAGCATTTCTATTAGTAAAATCAAAGCAGCTATGTTATTTGAGGAAAACTTAAAGGATATATAGTTACTATTGAGTTATTTGGGGCCCTGAGCTTAAGCAGAAGAGTTCTAAAAGCAAACTTGTTTTGTCAGTTTCCCATTTCTATTTATTCTACGATTCAAGTTGCCTCTCACATCCACAATGTTTTTTAATCAAGAATTACTTGATTAGAACAAAGATTCCCCTTTCTTTTGGAAGTATTTAGTGTTTGCCTTCCTTCCAGTTGAGAACTTTGACTTATACAATTTTGGAATTCATCTAATATGTTAATATTAGGTAAGAGGAGGACCAAAGTGCTATTCCGGCTCAAAGAAGTTAAGAGAGCCCAGATACTTTATGATCTTTTCAGTGCCTGTAAAGACTGTATGTAATTTACCACACATCCCCAGAAAGATGTGAAATCCTGATAAAATGTCTCAAAAGGCTGCATAAAAGACGAAAGAGGATTACATGTGTTTTTAAAAATCTTCTATTTTATGTCTCAGTAAATAGATACATCAAGGACTGCTGAATTCAAATGGTTGCTAAGGGATCTACCTGTATATGGATGGACCCGCTTCATCTTGAAAAACAGAACAACAAAACCAAATAATGTCTCACCTCCCACTCAGATTTCCAATTAGGGAAAGACCCTGCTCCAGCTGTCCTGATGTACCATGCAGACTTTCCCAGTATCACCTATCAAATAGCCAGTTAGTTCTTATAAAGTAATCACTCAGCTTTTATCCAGAAGTGGGTGTGAGAGGGAGAGAGATCGAGAGAGAAAAAAGGAAGGACAGACAGAATGAAGAGGGAGAAAACAGTTACAACTCTGATCACTGACAACTGTGAAATCTTAGTTGACTGTGACTTGCATGACAGTCAGAACTCTTGGGAAGTTTAGTCAAGGAACGTCACATTTCCAACCACAGGACCTGCTTCATATACAGTTTGTTTGCACACTCAGAAGAAACTGCTGGTCTTTTATTCTAACTCAGAATAATATTGTTCAGGGGAGAGGATGACTCATTCGAGTTGTATAGTTTCCTTTTATTGAAATATTTTAAAGACAGAAGAAAAAGAGTCAAGAACCTAAATTAAGGCACAGACTTCAAGTAGTGAAATATGTAAATATATGGCTTGTTTAGGTATGATTTAGAACATGTGTGTATGTTGTTAGATCACTTTCTGAAAGTTGTTGTCAAGAGGCCATGGATCATATATGCTTTCTGTCTTCCTAAGCACATGGACACATGCCTCAAATTCTGCAAAACCACCTTTTCCCAGAGTGCCCACCTGTATAAATGGCTTTTAGAATCAATAAAAAGACCTCTGAATGTCTTTTATTTCCCAAAGCACTGAAACAAGGAAGAATAAATTATCCTAAGACTAAGTCCTCACGCATGCATGCATGCTAAGTCGCTTCGGTTGTGTCCGACTCTGTGAGACCCCATAGACGGCAGCCCACCAGGCTCCCCTGTCCCTGGAATTCTCCAGGCAAGAACACTGGAGTGGGTTGCCATTTCCTCCTCCACTAAGTTCTCATAGCTACCATAGAAGATCACAGTCGCCATAACTTCTAGCTTGATTTTCCTTTGATTTACACTTGTGAGGAAATGACCCTTGTCTTCTTGTTAGACAAAAGTCAGAGCCGACTCTCACTCTCTCCTCCCATAAGCTGGCAGCGTTGTGTATGTGTGTGTGTATGAGATTTAAGTGCGACTATGTGCTTGTGTGTATGCATGTGCATGAGTGTATATTCAAGTGTATGTCTAAGCATATATGTGTATATATAATGTGCATGAGTGTATATTCAAGTGTATGTCTAAGCATATATGTGTATATATGTTTGCATGTATGTATACATGGATATGTATGCATATATGTCCATGTGTGTACATGTGGGGGGGGCTGTGTGTGTGCATTTTTAAGGGGAAAGAGTTTCTAACATAGGACTGTGTAGTTGCGGAAATCTTTTACTTTTCAAACATTGTGAAAGGCTCTCACCAGGGACTTCTCTGTAGAAACTGGTTTTGGCTGTCCTTCCTGTCACGGCAGAGGGCAATGGGCGGGACATCTACCACACTGTGCTGGCTGAGGGCTTCTAGCTAAGAGAGAGAGAGAGGGCTTCTAGCAAATATAAAGGAGCACTGCCCAAGGCTGAATGCCCCAGGAATTAGACTTCACCCAGATGATGCTAGTGGTAAAGAACTGCCTGCCAATGCAAGATATGAGAGCTGTGGGTTTGATCCCCGGGTTGGGAAGATCCCTTGGAGAAGAGAATGGCCATCCACTTCAGTGGGTTTCCCTCATAGCTCAGTCAGTAACTAATCTGTCTGCAATGCAGGAGACCCGGGTTCAATTCCTGGGTCGGGAAGATCCCCAGGAGAAGGAAATGGCAACCCACTCTGGTCTTCTTGCCTGGAGGATCCCATGGACAGAGAAGCCTGTCAGGCTACAGTCCATGGGGTCCCAAAGAGTCAGATACAACTGAAGCGACTTAGCACGCTAGCCTGTGTAATGCTTTACAGTTTATTAAAATACTTCCACATTGTTTATTTAATAAAAATTTGCGAACAGCATCGAAACATGTATATCTAGCGTGAAACAGATCACCAGCCCAGGTTGGATGCATGAGACAAGTGCTCAGGCCTGGTGCACTGGGAAGACCCAGAGGGATGGGGTGGAGAGGGAGGTGGGAGGGGGGACCGGGATGGGGAATACATGTAAATCCATGGCTAATTCATTTCAATGTATGACAAAAACCACTGCAATGCTGTAAAGTAATTAGCCTCCAACTAATAAAAATAAATGGAAAAGAAAAAATAAATAAATAAAAATTTGCCCTAGAAGTATTCTCTTTCCACACTCTTCCTTGCTTATCACTTGCATTTACTGACAAAGCAGCTTTTTTTGGGGGGGGGGACCTTAAGAAATAGATACAAAACCAGGAGATAAAGAGAATCCATCTGTTAGTCCCTAAATAGGGCTTCAGATTGACAGAACCATCAACCAAGCAATAGGCTCTTTAGCATGGTGCCTTCCAAAAGAGTGGACACCTCCCAGTTGTTTTTGATGCTGGGAGGGGCCCTTGTGCTAAATTCTGCTTAAGAGCTCAGACTGGTACCTAATACCCCTGCCCTGTCAACCACCCACAATTCTACCCACAGTGGATAGACAGAGACGAGTATTTATGGTATAACTACTATGCTTCAGTTCTCATTTCATTTATTTCTCACATTAGCCAATAAGGGTAGCTCTTACAATCCTATTTTTATAGACAGTCGAGAATTCTATATAACTTACTCAAGGACACAGGGCAGTAAGTGTTAGAGATAATATTTGGGCCCCAGTCTTCCTGAATCAAATTTCTGTTTCCTATATCACACTGTATTTTAATCAGAAAGGAAAATAAAATAGCTTTCCCCCCATATGTCATGATGTCATAAAGATTTTGCAGCTTTTTTGAGTGATACTTCTACCTACAGACTAAAAATTATTTCTTGTCTCTTATCTAAAACATGACTCTTTTCTATTCCTCTAGCATTAGCCCATCACCCTATTATGATCCATAGAGTCCCCTGAAAAGTAACTTATCTGAAAATGGAATGTATCTTAACCAATAGGAGAACACGTTTAAGGGCACAGTACTTGAAACTAAAGGAAAATAAATGGTAGGTTATGACACATGTGCAGCCAACTGCCCAAAGCTTGCTGTAGCAGTAGAGAGATGTGTAAGAGCTATCCAATGCTCCATGCCTCCCTCAGTCAAGAACAATATTCATTGTCTCCCAATCCTCTAAGCAAACTACTTTATTACATGGTCTTTCCAGCATTAACCATTGCCAGGGGGCCAAATACAATAAATGGATCAATGGCTTGATGCTATTAAGCAGCTCCTATAAAGAAAAGAAATTTCTTTTCTGCAGTTTCCTTGGCAATAAGACATCAATACTAGACATCCTCCAAGGAGGTCTCTCAAGCAGAGTGCCTACACACATTCCTGATCAATAAAGCATTAAACAAGGATGAGTATACTGGCGTGGCAAACAATGAACAGTGCTGAATCATCTATGTCCCTTCAAAATGAACCAAACTTTAGACCATGTGAAATGGAAGTTTGAATTATCTTAAACAAATCTTTGCACATCCCCATTTATGACCTACTGGTAAGCTGTGTTCTTTGGTCAGGGCTGGACTCATAGTATGTTCTCAGTACCTGCCTTGACAATGCTGAATAATGGCAGTAGTAACAATAATATAGTAATAAGTAGCAGTTAATAGTAATAATTTCTAAATGCTGCAATGTTTATTACCTTGTGTAATCCTCACAACAACCTTACAACATAGGTACTATTATTATCTTCAATGTGAAGAAAGAAATGGAGATGTCACTAAGATAGTGACATACGAAGCTGTTGAATTTCCTTCTTTTCACAATACACAGAATATACAGCTCTTATGGATCAATTCCTTCTGAGAAAAATCCAGAAACTAGTTGAGTGACTTCTACACATCAGGCTGCTGAGAAAGTACCCACATTGAAACAGGTAGGAAAGGCTGAGACCTACACCATAACCACACACTAATAGTGCTTTACAGTTGGGAGGGAAGTTCCCAGCTTCTCCAAAAGGAGGGAAGAGTTTGGACCTCACACTGAGAACCCCAACTTTTAAGGCTGTTACTGGAGGCACAGCCCCCAAATGACCTAGCTCTGAGTACTCATATTCATGAATTCCATAGAACTATAGCAAACAATCAGTTTTTAAATGGATGTGCAAATACTTCCTGTGACTAGATGCCTGGGGTCGGTGCAAAGGCAGCAGGAATAAGCACCCATCTCCCAGTTTCCTCCAGGAAGGGGTTTGAGTGCATACTTTTCCAGCTGTTGCCTCAGGGTCCGGCTTCTGATCAGCCTGTATTTAGGTGCTGACTACCATCCTCCTCAGAGCTCAAAAGAACTAGTGGGCACCTTCCTTACATTCTCCCTCTGGCTTCCTCCAACAGTAAAACCAAGTCTCCAACTTCTTCCTGGAAGGAGCTTGTTCACACTTCTGGGGTACCAAATTTTTTGGCTGCTACCTGAAGCATAAGCCCTCATAATTAACTAGCTCTGACAGCCAACAGGGTTCAGATTTCACTAGTCCCACAGAACCATGTTAAACAAGCAAAAAAAGCAATTTTCAAATGGGCATGGAAGCACTTTACTGCAGCAATTCCTACCAGACAGCACAGAGAGAACAGCAAAACACCTATCTCCCACTTTCTCCCTGGAAGAGATTTCACTTAATATTTTCCCAGCTTCTCTCTGAGGTGCTGGGTTTTAATCGGTCTGCATGAGGAGCTGGCTAGTATCTTCCTGGTAGCCCAGTAGTGCTGGTAGTCACATCTCCCACTGTCTCCTCCAAGTTAATCCAATAGTAATAGCAAGTCTCCAGCTTCTTCTTTGGAATGAGCTTGTCCACACACTTAGCAACCCTACTATTATGGCTGCCACCCCAGGGGCTGGCTCTCAGCTTACCTAGCTCTGGGACAAAAGAGGGTTCAGCATTTATAAGTCCCTTGCTGCTGCTGCTGCTAAGTTGCTTCAGTTGTGTCCGACTCTGTGCGACCCCATAGACAGCAGTCCACCAGGCTCCCCCATCCCTTGGGACTACACAAAATGAAAAGGCAGTTCTATTTGAGCTGCAAGGACTCCCAGATATTATTCCCTCATACTCAGCACAGTGAATAAGAAACCAGCTTCTGATTTCCCCCTGAGAGGGGCACTACTGTGTATAGAATGTCCTGATTTTCCTACCTGCTGCCTTAAGTTTCAGTGTTCAACCAGCCTGCATCAGGGAGCTCAAGGGGTTGGAGGTTAGTAGTCCTCTGGGAGCCTAAACAAGAATGTGGACATCTCCAATATCTTTGGTACACTGAAGGTTTTGCTACACCCTCAAACACTGGGAGCCACTAGGAAAACAATGGCAGCCTGGAGACAAACATTTGAAAGACAACTGGGTGCTCAGGCCAGGCTGACTGATGAGGTTAGTCTCCTTATGAGGCCAATCTATCAGAATAAAATAAGCAGCCTTTTTATTTAATGTACATATATCAACAAAAAAGTCAAAGAAAATGAAGAAATAGGGGAATATGCTCCAAACACAAGAACAAAAGAAATCGTTAGAAACCAAATCTAATGAAAAGGAGCTAAGTGATTTACCCAACAAAGAATACAAAATAATGGTCATAAAGATCTCCAAGTCAGGAGAATAATGCATGAAAAAAGAGAATTTTGACAAAAGAGAACATTTTGAAATGTACCAAACAGAAATCATAGAGTTGAAAAATACAATAACTGAAGTGAAAATTTTAATATAGGACTTAAAGAGCAGACTAAATCAAGGAAAAAAAAATCAGCAAACTCAAAGACAGGGCAGTGGAGTTCATCTAATCAGAAGAGTAAGAAGAATAAAAAAAAGTAAAGGTAGCTTTAAGGACTATGTTAAAGTATCAAGGAAACAAATATATATATTATAGAGGTCCCAGAAGGAGGAAAGAGAAAGAGGCAGAAATTTTATTCAAATAAATAATGGCTGAAAACTTTCCTAACCTGTGGGAAGAAACAGATATCCAGAACTAGGAATCCAAAAATGGACAAAATAAGAAAGAATCCAAGACCCATAAGTGAAGTTGCTCAGTTGTGTATGGCTGTTTGCAATCCCATGGACTGTGGCTTACCAGGCTTCTCTGCCCTTGGAATTTTCCAGGCAAGAGTGTGGGAGTGGCTTGTCATTTCCTTCTCCAGGGGATCTTCCCGACCCAGGATTCGAACCTGGGTCTCCCACATTGCAGGCAAATGCTTTACCTTCTGAGCCACCAGGGAAGACCCATACTGAGATACATTATAATTAAACTGTCAAAAGTTAAAGACAAAGGAGAATCTGAAAGCTTCAAGAGAAAAAGTAGCCTGTCATGTACAAGGAAACTTCCATAAGACTTTCAGATTTTTAGTGGAAACCTTGCAGGCAAAAAGGGAATGGGATGATCTACTCAAAGGAAAGAAAGAAAACAGAAACCAAGCCAGCCAACTCTGCCAACCAAGAATATTCTACCCAGCAATGCTGTCTTTTACAATTTAAGGGAAGATAAAGAGTTTCCTGAATAAACAGAAGTTAAAACAGTTCACCAGCACAAAACCAACTTTATAGAAATGTTAATGGGGGTTCCTAAAACTTAAACAAAAGGATGCTAATTAGTAACATGAAAACGTGTGAAAGTATAAATTGGTGAAGGTAAGCATATAGTTAAATTCAGAATATTCTAAAGTTGTAATGATGGGGTAAATCACTTATAACTCTAGTATAAAGATAAAAATAACTAAAACAACATTATTTGTTAGTGGATATGCAAATCTGGCTTGGTGGACATGAGTTTGAGCAAGTTCCAGGAGTTGGTGATGGATAGGGAGGCCTGGCATGCTGCAGTACATGGGGTCACAGAGTCACGACTGAGCAACTTAAATGAATGCAATATAAAACAATATAAATGTGACATCAAAAATATAACCCCATAGAAGGAAGTATAAAAATTTAGAACTTCTGTATGTATACAAAGTTGTTATCATCTTAAAACAGAATGGTATAAAATGTTTAATGCTAGACTCATGCTAATTACAAAATAAAAAACCTATAGTAAGTAGATAAAGGAGAAGGAATCAAAGCATACCACTATAAGAAATAACCAAATCACAAAGGAGAGGATGAAACAAAGGAACTACCGGAAAGCAAAAAAAAAAAAAAAAGGAAAAAACAACAGAAAGTCTATACTTATCAATAATTAATTTATGTAAGTGGATTAAGTTTTCCAATCAAAATGCAGAGTGATTGAATAGATACATATGTAAGGATTTATATATCTATATCTATATCTATCTATATACATATAAAAGACCTGACAGTATACTGACTTATAATCACTAAAGAGTCTCACTTGAGCTTTAAATACATACATAGACTGAAAGTGAAGAGATAGAAAAGATATTCCTTGCAAATGAAAATCAAAAAATGAACAAGCATCAATCTATGTATATCACACAACATAGACTTTAAGTCAAAAATGTAATAAAGAACAGAGAAGATCATTACACAATAGTAAAGTGGTCAGTCATAAGGATATAATAATTCCAGTTATTCATGCACTCTATTAGAGAAGCTAAATATGTAAAGCAAAGATTAACAGAGCTGAAGGAAGAAATAGACAGCAATACAATAATTTAGGAGACTTCAAAATCCCACTTCAACAATGGGTAATCCAGACAGAACAAACAAAAGGAAATATTGGGACTTAAATGATACATTAGACCATATAGACTTAATAGGCATAACAGAACATTCCATCAGCAGCAGAATGCACATTCTTCTCAGGCACACATGGAACATTCTCCAGGATAGATCTATTTTTTGGCCAAAAAACAAGTCTTAACTAATTTAAGAAGACTGAAATCACATCAAGTGTCTTTTTGATACAATATTATGAAACTAGAAATAAATTAAAAGAGAAAAAAATGGGAAACTCACAAATATATGAAAATTAAATGTTTCTAAACAACCAAAGCATCAAAGAAATCAAAAGGTTAATAAAATAAAAATTTGGGACAAATAAAAGTGGAAACACAACATGCTAGGGCTGATGACATGAGTTTGAGCAAGTACTTCAAGTTGTGATGATGACTGGCAACGCCAGTAACAGGGTCACAGGCTCACGCTGGAATTAAGGCAAAAAACAATATATGTGCCAATTACCCTCCCAAAGCAACGAAAAAAATTTGAAATTTGAAGTCGCAAGTTTGTCTGACTCTAGCGAATGGAAATGAATGCTAGACTCTGTAATTACAGGCAAAGAAAACTATAGTAAAATAAATGAAGAATCAAAAATACCAAGTACTAAAATAACCAATCCAAAGGAGAGAACAAAGGAATTGTAAAGCAAAAAAAAAAAAAAAAAAAAACAACGGAAAGTATACTCTATCAATAATTAATTATTAAGTGAAATTTTCAATCAAAATCAGAGTGATGCATAATAACATTCAGGATTATGGCTTATCTAAATCTACAATAATAAAAAGGGACTGGAGAAAAGGGACCTTATAACACTGGTTATTGGAGCAAATTAGTACAAGCACTGATGGAAGAACATGAAGATATTCTTCAAAAAACCAAAAATGAACGCCATAATACCCATGATATCCACAACTATAGCTTTATCAAAAATGTAAAAACCAGAAATCTACACAAAGAAAGTGGTCAGCCTAAGGTATAATTCCAGTTCATGTTTATAGATAAGCCAGAATGAAGCAACAGATGAACAAGTCTGAAAGACGAATGAAGAAACATATTGGGAGTTCAAAATCACCATTCAAAATTACTCAGACAGATAAAAAAGGAAATTATTGGGATTAATCAGTACTTAAATGAGATTATGAAGAAAAACATTCGAGAATGCACATTTTATACAAGGATCTGAAGATAAGCCAAAAAATAAGTCTAACTAATTTAACTAAACATATAATGTCTTTTAAACCTATGCTGCTGCTGCTGCTAAGTCACTTCAATTGTGTCTGACTCTGTGCAACCCCATAGACAGCAGCCCACCAGGCTCCACCGTCCCTGGGATTCTCCAGGCAAGAACACTGGAGTGGGTTGCCATTTCCTTCTCCAATGCACGAAAGTGAAAAGTGAAAGTGAAGTCGCTCAGTCTTGTCTGACTCCTAGCGACCTCATGGACTGCAGCCCACCAGGATCCTCTGTCCATGGGATTTTCCAGTCAAGAGTACTGGAGTGGGGTGCCATTGCCTTCTCCACTAAACCTATGAGCTGCAGCAAAAGGCAGTTCTAAGAGGGAAATTGACAGTCAAAAAACATCTACATTCGGGAACAAGAAAGACCTAAAATAAACAACCTCACTTCACATTCACAGAACTAGAAAAAGAGATGAATTACCTCAAAACTCACAGAATGAAGGAAATAACAAAAGTCAGAGTAGAAACATATGAAATAGACTAGAAAGACAATAGAAAGTGTCAGACCAAGAGTTCTTTTTTTTTTTTTTGGAAAGACATACAACACTGGTAAATCTTTAGGGTAAGAACAAAAGAGAGGAGACTCAGAATCAGAAATGAAAGAGGTGACATTACAGCTGATAACAGGAATATTAAGAACCATAAGAAACTACTATGAACAGTCATATAGCAACAAATTGAATATTCTAGAGGAAATGGACAAACTCCTAAAAACTTAACTCTCCACCAAGACTGAATCAGGAATAAAAACTTGGAACACACCAACTAGTAGGAAGGAGATTGAATCTGTAACCAAAAATTTCCCAACAAAGCAAAGTCCAGGATCAGATGGCTCTGCTGATGGATTCTACCAAGCATTTAAGAAGAATTAATACCAATCTTTCTCAAATTCTTTCAAACAAATAGAAGAAAATGGAACACTTCCAGATTCATTTAGGAGGTCACAGCGTTATCCTGATACCAAAGATAGAAAAGGACACTACAAGAAAAGAATAACTATAGGCCAGTATCCCTGATGAACACAGATGCAAAAATCTTCAATAAAATATTAGCACTCTGAATTCAACACTACATAAAAATAATCATACATTGTGATTAAGTGAGGTTTATTTCTGGGATGCAAAGCTGGTTCAACATATGAAAATCAATCAATATGATACACCACATTAACAAAATAAAGGATAAAAATCATATAACCATCTTAACAGAGTATTTGACATAATTCAACATCCTTTCATGATAAAACTCTGAACCATAAAAAAGAATGGAACATACCTAAGCATAGTAAAGATCATATATGACAACCACAGAGCTAACATGACACTCAACAGTGAAAAACGGAAAGATTTTTCTATAAGATGAGGAGCAGGACAAGAATGTCCACTCTCACAAGTTCTATTCAATGTGCTACTGAAAATCCTAGCCAGAGTAATCAGGCAAGAAAAAGAAAGTCATCAGTCTCAAAAAGGATAAAATATGAAATTATCTGTTTACATTCTATTATATATAGAAAACTCTAAACAGTACACACACAAAGTTACAACTAATAAACAATCCAATAAAGTTGCAGGATATAAAGTCAAAATACAAAAATACAACAGACTAACAATGAACTATCAGAAAGAAAAATTAAGAAAATAATCCCATTTACAATAGCATCAAAGAGAATAAAATAGGAATTAATCTAACCAAGGAAGTGAATGATCTGTACACTGAAAACTACAATAGAGGCATCCCTTGGTGTCTACAGGGTATTGGTTCCAAGATCCTCAAATATATCAAAATTTTCAGAGTCCCTTGCAAAAATTTTCAAGTTTCTTATATAGAATGGCATAGTCAGGTGCCCTCCCATATCCATAGGTTCCACATCCATGGATTCAATGAACCCTGGATCAGGTTCAGAATCTATGGATACAGGACAGCTATACATTTTGATGAAAGAAATTGAAGAAGACACAGATAAATAGAAAGATATTCTGTGTTCCTAGACTGGAAGAATTTATATAGTTAAAATATCTATACTACCCAAAGTGAGCTGCAGATTCAATGCAATACCTATAAAAATCCCAAAGGCACTTGCCATGGAATAGGAAAAGCAATTCTAAAATTTGTATGGGATATATGTGTATCTATGACTGATTCATGTTGGTGTATGGCAGAAGCCAACACAATATTATGAACCAATTATTCTCCAGTTAGAAATAAATTTTAAAAAATTTGTATGGAACCACAAATGACCCTGAATAGCCAAAGCAGTCTCAAGAAAGAAACCTAATGTGTCATGCTTCTTGATTTCAAGGTATATTACAAACCTACAGTAATCAAAAGAGTTTGGTATTGGCATAAAAACAAAAACATATTATTAGATCAAAGAAGAAGAATAGTTTTACTAAAGGAAACCACCAACAGAACAAAAAGGGAAACTATGGAAATGAAGAACATATTTGCAAACCATATGTTTAAGGGGTTAATATCCTGTATATACAAGGAGCTCATACCAGTGTATGTATGTGTGTGTGTGTGTGTGTGTGTGTGTGTGTGTGTATAAGAAATGTAATAAACCAATTTAAAAATGGGCAAAGAAGCTGAATAACATTTTACAAAGAAGGCATACAAATGGCAAAGAGGTACATGAAAAGACAATGTCACCAAATATCAGGGAAATACATATTAAAAACACAATGAAATATCACCTCACACCTGTCAGGATGGCTATTATGAAAATGTTAAGAGATAACAAATAATTGTGAGGTTGTAGATAAAAAGGAACACTTGTACACTGTTGGTGGGAATGTAAACTGGTCCATCCACTTTGGAAGAAAGTATAGAGTTTCCTCAAGAAATTAAAAACAGAACTAATATATGATCTAGCACTTTCATTTCTGGGTATACATCCAAAGGATACAAAAGCATTATCTGGAAGAGATCACCATGTTTCCATGTTCACTGCAGAATTATTCACAGTAGTTAAAATATAGAGACAACAAAAGTGCCCGTCGATGGATGACTACAGAGTGTGATCTACAAACACACACATAAGTATATTATTCTGCCTTAAAAGAAGAAATCTTGCCATTTGTGACAACATGAATAAACCCAAAGGGTATCATGCTATTTGAAATAAACCAGACACAGAAAGACAAGTACTGTATTGGTGCACTTATATGTGTAATCTAAAATAGGCAAACTCATAGAAGCAGAGAGTGAAATAGTGGTTGCCAAGGCTGGGCAGGTAGGGGAAATGAGGAAAAGTTAGTAAAAGGATATAAATTTTCAGTTATAAGATGAATATGCTTTGACGATATAACGTATAACATGGTCACTAGGCCTTCCCTGGTGGCTCAGATAGTAAAGAATTTGCCTGCAATGTGGGAAACCTGGGTGCAATCCCTGGGTTGGGAAGATCCCTGGAGAAGGGAATGGCAACCCATTTCAGTATTCTTGCCTGGAGAATTCCATGAACAAAGGAGCCTGGAGAGCTACAGTCTATGGGGTCACAAAGAGTTGGACGTGACTGAGTGACTAACACACACACACATATAGATGATAATACTATATTTATTGTTTAATTGAAATTTGATAAGAGAATAGAACTTGTGTTCTCATGAAAACAATCATAGTAAGATGATGAATGTGTTGATCAACTTTGTGAGAATATTTTCATAAGTTATACATATGTTAAATTATCACATTGTATACTTAAAATATAATTTTATTTGTCTATTATACCTCAAATATGACTGAAGAAAAAAAGAAAGAGGTGGAAGCACAGAGACATTAAGGAACTTGTCCAAGGTCACATAGATGATAAGTACTAGAACCAGAAGTTGGAATCTAAAGTCTGCTTTTGCAAACACTCCATTATCTGAGAAAAAAAAGGTGGAGTCGTCCCTCCTAGGATCAGGAAGAAAGCTCAAGCCAGTGGTTATGAATCAATGGGCTACAGAATTTGAATGGAAGTAAGAGATTTGGGATGCCACCTCATACAAGGATCTGCCAATGGTATTTGTCAACTATGTTTTTATTCTCACACACCTATACACCTGTATTTTAAAGTATATATAGATGTTGTCACAATTACTAAAATGCAGATTCATTGCATTCAAGTCATATTTTAGTCTACAAACCTCTTGAGAACAAAGACTGTTTATTCAGCATCATGCCTATTGTATAATATGCATTTAATACAAATATGTTAAATAGAAACCTGATGGATATGCCATTCTTAAAAATCAGGGGTTACAAAATTAAAGTTACAATTTTCAAAGGAGTCAATTATTTTATTTTAAAAAGAAATTCTCATAACTTAAAAGTTTGGAAATAACTAAGAATCTAACTTTTTCTTTGACTCTTTCTCAACATTATAAAGCAAAACAGGTGATACTGGGTGTATCTACTGAAACACAGTCCCAGAACTGCATGAGAAATAAGTAGAACTGCCCTTCATATCCTTGCAAGACAGAAATTGCCTTTTCTCTTTGTATAAACACAACTGAACTCAAGGTAAAATGTTAGGGGTCCAGTGGGCATTAGAAAATGTTAATTGGATGCTGACCTTGGCTTTGCTGCTCAGGTACAGCCCAGACATCTCTCTCTGTGCTAAAGTTTCCTTCTATGAAAAATGGAGATGCTAATCTAGATCTTGGTAGAACTTTAAGTCATTTTTATGAAGCAAAGGTTATATAATGAGCCATGAGTGCTCTATGTACCTTTGGAATAAAACATTACTTTCTAGATATATATAACCAAACAATCTCAGTCCCCAATATGGCAACTTGGAACAGACCCTAATGCAGACTTCTCAGTCTAATACAGATTTTCCCCTACAGATTTCTGTCTATTTTCTTCCTAAGTGCAGTGATTTCAGGTGAAAATGACATCAGTATGAACTTGACATTGTCCTATTAAGTCAGCAAAGAGCCTAGGGAGAAAACCACAAACAGCAGTATCAGTAAATAGATGAAAGAGGAAACATTTCAAGAATCTCCTTGTCAAGCAATAAGTCATTCCTTGAGTCAGAATTAGTTAAAACATTGCAATATCTCCGTCTAATATGCATTTGGTCACCTTCAGCTCAGGGTTCAGATGCTCTGTTACTCAATACAAAAGCAAATAGAAATGCTGGAACCCTGTGAATTAACACTGAACTGGGGCTGTCATTGGAAAGGACCTCCTTAAACAAGCAACTTGAACATTAATCCTTAGAGTTCCCCCCATTTTTAGGCGAAACAGAGGATATTAAATAGAAATCAACTGACTTATTCCCTAAGGGTTTCTTGTCTGTTTTAGTTTTAAAAAATCCTACCATACCCAGAGAAATGTTAAGATATGAAATATATACTTACCGTTAATAATATTTAGTATTTTGGGGGATCGAGTTTTCAGTATCTCTAAAAGTAGATGCTTATAAACAAATAAATTATGATATTACTAAGCAGGGCATGTTATTTTTTCATCTTTAATATTATACTTATTTCAAAGAAGCCCAGATGAATTTATGATGAGGATTCATAGTCATGAACTATCTTTTTTTCCCAGCTGGTGTTAATTCATTTTTTTCCTAACAGAAAAATTCTTAAATTCAGATTTTCATTTTAAATTAAAAGAAAGTCATTGTAGTAGTGATACCTGCAATGAATATATTAGAACACATCTACTTAGTGTTAAGTGAGTAATTTTGGGTTTGGAAGATCCCCTGGAGAAGGAAAAGGCTACCCTCTCCAGTATTCTGGCCTGGAGAATGCCATGGACTGAATAGTCCATGGGGTTGAAAAGATCTGGACACATCAGAGCCACTTTTACTTCACTTTGGAGTTCTAAAAGCAATGTCAAAGGAACCTTAATTCATCCAGTGCCTCCTAAAGCAGAATCTCCTGCCGAGAATTCATAGCACTGTTTCTAAAGATACAGTAATAATGCCCTATAAGAGTTCCTTTTGGATCCTTCTAAGATACTTACAGTCCATAAATCCCTAATAGGTTCTCTAAGATGAATACATTGAACCAAAATGCCAGCTACTCTGGTAGTTTCCTTCATCTGTGGTACACTTGGAAATTGTTACTGTGTATGGTGTGGAGTATGTAAATTAGGACACAATGTAATAAATGAGTCTGTCATTCAAATACTTTTAAATGACGTCTTATTCTTGGGAAATATCAACTTTACCTGGAAAGCCTTAAGATACACATGCACTAATGATATTATGTATAAAATAGGTAACTAATGAGAACCTATTTAGAGGTTAGGAAGAGAAGGGGACGACAGAGGATGAGATGGTTGGATGGCATCACCGACTCAATAGACATGGGTTTAGGTGAACTCCAGGAGTTGGTGATGGACAGGGAGGCCTGGCATGCTGCGGTTCACAGGGCCGCAAAGAATCGGACACTACTGAGCAACTGAACTGAAGTGAACTGATTGTAGAAGGAACTCTACTTAATGCTCTATGGTGACCTAGATGGGAAGGAAATCCAAAACAGAAGGTTTATATGTAGAGGTGGACAACATATTAAAATGCAGAGACATTACTTTGCCAACAAAGGTCCATCTAGTCAAAGCTATGGTTTTTCCAGTGGTCATGAATGGATGTGAGAGTTGGACTATAAAGAAAGCTGAGCGCCGAAGAACTGATGCTTTTGAACTGTGGTGTTGGAGGAGACTCTTGAGAGGCCCTTGTACTGCAGGGAGATCAAACCAGTCAATCCTAAAGGAAATCAATCCTTAATATTCACTGGAAAGACTAATGTTGAAGCTCCAATACTTTGGCTACCTGATTTGAAGGGCTGACTCATTAGAAAAGACCCTTATGCTGGGAAAGATTGAAGGCAGGAGGAGAAGGGAATGACAGAGGAAGAGATGGTTGGATGGCATCACTGACTCACTGGACATGAGTTTGCGCAAGCTCCAGGAGGTGGTGAAGGACAGGGAAGCCTGGCATGCTGCAGTCCGTGGGGTCGCAAAGACTGAGTGACTGAACTACAGCAACAAAGAGCTGACTCAGTTTGCTGTAGAGCAGAAACTAACACACCACTAAAAAAATAATTTTTAAAAGCTATTATATCTATTTGGACTTCCTTGGACAAGTCCATTTACTCTGTCCCTTTCTTGGTAATTATGGTAGGTGAAACAGACAGAAAGAGAGAGAAATTTTTTTTCAGGGGGACTAGAATGCTTTGCATAGACTAGAATCAACTTCGGATCTGTAAACATAAGCCATTTGTACTATCAGGACTGAGAAGCTGATAGGATAAGCTGTGCTTCAGTTCAGTTCAGTCACTCAGTTGTGTCCGACTCTTTGTGACTCCATGGGCTGCAGCACGCCAGGCCTCCCTGTCCATCATCAGCTCCTGGAGCTTGCTCAAACTCATGTCCATTGAGTCAGTGATGCCATCCAACCACCTCATCCTCTGTCATCCCCTTCTCCTCCTGCCTTTGATCTTTTCCAGCATCAGGGTCTTAGAGAATTATATTAATAACAGATCTCAGAAAGAAGCAATATTGAGAATAATGCTTCAAGGACTTCCTTGTTTCCTAGAAAGTTCTAGGCAGTGATTCTCTTCATGATGCCCAGATGGGATACCCAATGTCCTTCCAAACAGCCTCCTTTTCAGCTTATGTTAGTTTGGCTTATTACTTTCAATCAAGAGGGTCTTAATGAATCATCCTCATCAGAACTGAAAGCAAGTGAGACACCAGGAAAGTTAATATCTTGCTCAGAAATACATGAAAGACCAGAGGAGACTCTTCTCACTCCTAGGGTCTGCTTCTACTACCCCTGGGTTATCCTTGATAGTATAAAGAAAAACTGCCTTGGTATTATTAGTAACATTTTCCCATTATTTTAAATATTGTTATTACAATTCTCTGTGACAGAACACTTGGAAACTTTACTCAAGGAGTTTCTGCTGTATATGCCATTAAATACAATGTGTGAAACCTGTAGTTGTTTCAATAGAGATGGGTATTACAAGGATGGAACACAATGTTAGTTCTGAGCCTTGAATAGAACTAAAAAAACAAAACAAAACAACAGACTTGTGGACTCTGTGGGAGAAGGCGAGGGTGGGATGTTTCAAGAGAACAGCATTGAAACATGTATATCTAGGGTGAAACAGATCACCAGCCCAGGTTGGATGCATGAGACAAGTGCTCAGGCCTGGTGCACTGGGAAGACTCAGAGGGATCGGGTGGAGAGGGAGGTGGGAGGGGGGACCGGGATGGGGAATACATGTAAATCCATGGCTAATTCATTTCAATGAATGACAAAAACCACTGCAATGTTGTAAAGTAATTAGCCTCCAACTAATAAAAATAAATGGAAAAAAAAAAAAACCACCACTCTGATAGTATCAGATAATCTTGAAGATAATCCTCAAACCAAGAAATACAAAAATACAACTGGGGCACTCACCTCTTTATTCCTAACTCTTCTTTCTCACTCACCCTGCTTTCCCATTTATCAGACCCATTGCAGACCTCAGCCCACCACCCTCTGGGTGGGTTATCCTCTTCTACTGTTCATCTGACTTTTGAAAGAAGCACGTAGAAGAGTGAGTGAAGAAGGGGTCAATTGAAGGATCAAATAACCCCTGGTGGGTGGGCTGACACTGTTACAGCCACATCATTCTTGCCTGAAAACACTTCACCTGACTACAGTAAGGTTCGCTGGCTGTGCTGTGCTTAGTCATTCAGTCGTGTCCAACTCTTTGCAACCCCACAGACTGCCCCCCCCCCCCAGGCTCCTCTGTCCATGGGGATTCTCCAGGCAAGAACACACCCTCCTCCAGAGTATCTTCCCAACCCAAGGATCAAACCCAGGTCTCCACATTGCAGGTGGATTCTTTACCAGCTGAGCCACAAGGGAAGCCCAAGAATACTGGAGTGGGTAGCCTATCCCTTCTCTAGGGGATCTTCCTGACCCAGGAATCGAGCCAGGGTCTCCTGCACTGCAGACAGATTCTGTACCAGTTGAGCTACCGGGAAATGTTGGTTTACAGAAGATATTTAGGTTATTGCAGACTAATCTCCTTAGTATGAAGAAAGTTTTTGAAGTCAAGATGGAAATATGGTCAATAAAAAGCAAGTGGAGGGGCTTCCCTGGTGGTTCAGTGATAAAGAATCCACCTGCCCATGTAGGAGACATGGGCTCAGCCCCTGATCTGGGGGGATCCCACATGCCATGGCCTCCTGATTAAATTTTTCCTTAACTGGTCTAAACCCATGCACCACAGCTACTGAAACAGGTGAGCCTGAGAGAGCCAATGCTCCAAACGAGAGAAGTCCCCGCGATGAGAAGCCCAAATGCTGCAACTAGACAGTAGCCCCTGCTCACCGCAACCAGAGAAAAGTCCCCGCAGCAATAAAGATGCAGCACAGCCAAAAATAAATATTTTTTTAAAAGCAAAGGGAAATCCGTTTAAAGACCATGACTATGAAAACTGAAAATGGTATCAAACACTCCACTTTAATTATCACTCAATGTCCAGCCACAGGAAGCAAGGAGGAAAGGAAACCAAGGTCATTAACTTGCATCACATTCAGTGCAATGACAGTTGGTTGAAAAATATATTTATGTATATATGTATCCCTTTTCTCCTTTCCCATTACCTGATCCCCAGATTAACTCCTTTGGGAGAGCTAGGGCAAAATCGAGTCTATAATTGTTCTTCCTTTGCTGCTGTTACTACTAAAATTCCCCCAATACTACCCCATATGTGTGGATATTCAGCAACTCATTCCCTGGCAAAATGGCTACTTATATAAAACACAAGATTCCATTTCCCAGGTATCTTGCTTGGCTACTCTTAATTATAGGACAGTCTGAATTAATGTTCAGATGCATGATTTACATTGAAGAGTTATCGACAGTGGGTATTTGGATATTGTAGACCAGTTCCACAAGTATGCCTCAGTTGTGACAGAATTTTTCAACATTGTTAGGCTTAATGAAATTCCTGTTACATATTCATGAGTCATCGAGCTGTCTCCTGGCCTCTTGATTAAATTTTTCCTTAACTGGTCTAAACACCAGGATGTCTGTAAGTATGTTTATCTTCTCTTTATTTAAGCCAGGGTTTCTTACAGTAAAGAATTGCATTTGGAATGTTTCCTTTGACCCTTCAGTGTCTTTTCTGTAAATTACAAACAAGTTCCTAATGTTGGCTGGAAAAATTTAATTGGAAGGTGAAGGAGGCACTCAAACTAAATAATGTGAGGGCTCTACATTATGTATACATCTTTAAAAAAGGAATTCCATGAAAATAATACCAGTTGAGAATCAAATTTAGTCTCAGAACTTTTATTTTATAGCCTTCATGAATCTCATTAGTAAAATAGTGATAGTTTATTACAATCAACCAATTAAGAATTGTTCTTTGTTCATTAGAGGTTGTGAGCTAGGCAACAAGGTTTAAATGAATAAACCATTATTTTTGTGCACAAGTAGCTCATAGTTTTGCTGGAAAAACAGGAATATAGGCAATTATCATATGTTAGATTATGATAGTATTAAACAAGGGCATAAGCACAAAGCCATGGGGACTCAGAGGGAACAGAAAGCAATTCTGACTGGAAGAATTAAAGCTCACAGAGGTCTTTGCAGAGAACGTGAAATTTAACTGGGTCTTGAAGGCTAAGTTGAATTACTGGACAGGTAAAGGATAAAGGTGAAGTGTATTGTACATTGGCTTCCCAGATGGCGCTAGTGGTAAAGAACCTGCCTGCCAGTGCAGGAGACAGAAGAGATGCAGGTTTTGGTTTTTTTTTTTTTTTTAATATTAATTTATTTATTTTGATCCCTGGGTCAGGAAGATCCTCTGGAGGAGGACACTGAAGACAAGGCAGGAGCTAAGGCTCTGATACCTGAAGCCACATGGAATACTTGGGAAATGGCAGAGTTTGGTGCAAATGGATGATGGTGTTGAGGGCAAAGTTAGAAAAAGTTAGGATGCAGATTATAAAAGACCTCTACTGTGAATATGAATAGATGACCTTTTGATAGACAGCCTTTGGGCTTTTGCAGCAAAGAAACTACATAATTAGAGCTGTGCTTTAAAAATACAACCAGGGGTAGTATGGCCAGCGCACAGGAAAAGGAAGAAGCTATTTTGACCTTTGCTAAAATAGGAAAGCATTAAGCAATTTTTTTTTAAAGCATGTTTTCCAAAATGGTCCTGAAATTAGGAGGTATGTATACGAATATACAAAAAAAAAAAAAAATTCCCATTTGAGCACAGGTGTTTCAGTGTTAATGCTAAACATGGAGTTGTGTTGTAGTCTGGTGGATAACCATAATCTTGGAAATAGGTGCTTTGGAAGGCCCACTGGGTCCCAGGCCTGATTTTCATGAGGCTGGTGCAAGGAGAGAGAACTTGACTTTATGTTCAGAAGGTAACGTTTATCAGGAATACTTATTTGTTCTATGTAAACCTGACCTCTGGTGGGACCCTATTACTTGGCAGGAGCTGTGTGTAACAGGCATATAATTGCTTCACTTTTACAGTTTATCTAAATTCTGTCTCTTGAGGTATATATAGAAGGGACCCCTGATTGATATGTGGAATTTTCATTTGAAATTCCAAACCATGATACTATAAATTACACTTATTAGTGTGAAAAGCAACACATAATTACAGCAATCAGATCTCCACCTCTGTTAAGAGAGTGGAGTAAAAACTGTCAGCCAGGCTGAGGAGCACACTCCTAGATTTGTCATTTGCTAGTCTCAGCTTCCTAAACTGTAGAATGGGGATAGTGTCTACTCATTAGATTTCTGTAAGGGTTGCATAATTAACATTTGCTAAATTCTTGATATACCAAAACATTTACATGTTGCTAGTTGTTGTTGTTTTTACTGACTACATGCAATTATTCACCTATCACACATGGTACTCACATATGTTCATTAAAGATCACTTCTACTTAAGTGACAATATTTGGACTAAATTTTTTTCATGATCTTTTGGTCTTCTGATTCATTCATTCATTTTCAATTTTAGTGTATGCTTGGCACCAGGCAGTTTTGATTATCTCCGTCCCCATTATATCCTATACACAGAAAGTTCAAGGTGATATGGTATTCCTCTACCTGAAATCTTTTTATCCACACAAGCAAAATTCCCACATGCCTTTCTCAGGCTCCCACCTCACCTACTCCCACATTATCATCTCATGTATTTTTAAAGAAAATTATTAGGATGTTCCTCATTGATTCTTAGGAACCCACTCTTAGGAACTGATAGAATGACCTGGACCCTTTTGTAAGAGAACAAGAAAAGGTCAGCCTCCTTGGTAGAAAAGAACTTTTTAAAATTTATCTTAGCTTGCCTTTCATTTTTACCCGAATTAAAATGACACATTTTCAGTTCGGTTTCAGCTTTGTGCATGGCCATAACTATTGACACTGGCATCAAAGACCCACCTAATTTTATCATGCTGTGTTCTCCTTTTGGCATGCTGTAACCCAGTGAGGTTTCATTTCTTATTTGCACACACAGTCCATTCACCTCTTCATGCCCTTAAACACAGGGTTTTCTGACTATAACATCTCATCCCTAATGTTGTCTTCTACTAAAATGCATTCCTTCTTTAACTCTCAGCTCATTTCTACCTCTTTCGGGAAATCTTTTCTGACTCCCTGAATCCTAAGGGATCCTCCTCTTACCCCTCTCTTAAACAAGATGGCACTCTTGGGATCAGCCAAACAAATAAGCATTTTACAACATATTTATTTATTGAATGTTCCCTCTGCCTAATTTTTATTTCCTCAGAGTTCTGTCAGCTTCATTGGAGAAAGAGCCATGACTTATGATTTAACTGTACTGCCCTCAGCATTGAGCACAGGCTGACAAACAGAAGTTGCTGAATTAATATTTTTGGCAGATTAATTTCATATAAAAAATCATTGTCCCCATTTTATATTACAACGTAACTTCTTCACAAAATAATAGAACTTGTGTAAGCAAGATTATAAAATTATTTTTAATTAAAGCCGAAAGTATATATATTCTAACTGGGCCAAGACAAAAAATGACTTAGTAGTTTATTACTCTTCCGCAATAGATTAACTAAAAGTTTGGCATGATACCAAAACATGAATAAACCTGCAAAGAAGAATGGGAGGTTAGTGACTGACAAATGTGCTGCATATGTACTTTTTAATTCTGAGATAATGCATTCACTTCTCTTTTCCACCTACATTTTTTACATTACATGTTTTCTTGGATTGGTAAATTTACAAGGATATTTTCCATTAGCTTCAGGTGTGTATACATGTGCTACAAGTAGCATCTAAACATAGGCTATATTTATTAGTACATCTTGGAAAATCACACCATGGAGAGGAAGACCAGTGACCCTCATGGTTTAGGGAGTCAGGAGCTTAGAAACTGATCACTTTTAAGACTGAATCCTGTCATGGAGATGCTGATCTATATCTCAACCTCCTTTACTCTCATCCCCAGGGATTTGCCCTCTGACTTTGAAACAGGGTAAAGGGAAAAAAAAATATTTTGACATTTAATGATAGATTCATAAGCATAAACCTTACTGTAAATCACTTAATTTTCACTTTAATTTCTGAAGACAATCACTCTCATTCCCATTTTACAGATGGTAAACTGAGGCAGAGTGATTACATGATCTGTCCCTGATCGTATAGCTAGCAGGTGACAGAGCTAGATTTAGAACACTTATAGTCCAGCTTGAGTCTGCACTTTAAATACTAAACTGTAAGTTATCTTTGTCTAATAGCTCTCAGGTTATTATTATGATCTATATTGGGGAAGTATAATTTCTCTAACACACTATGACAGAAAAACTAGATTTACACTCTCTAAAAATGAACATGCATGAAGTTTATCATTTATCTCAAGTGACTGGCTACAATATTATGAAAAATGAAAGAGTTTATAAGCTATGTGTAAGCCCTGCAATGCCTGTTTCTTCTCCTTGATACCTGCAGGCCTGTTCCTTTCCCTTGGTTTGGGGAAGAAAGCAGCTTATGCTCAACACCGCATGCCTCTCAGGGCCAGCGCCCACTGCTCTGCCTGCTCCCCAGTCCTCTTCATAACCTGACGGAAAGCTGGGGCAAGCAGGGGTGAGTGAAAGTTAGGCCAACTCTAGTGTTTATTAGCAAGTCTTGAGGAAACATAAGCCATGCTCATTTGCTGGATACACTGTAGATCGGGCTTCCCCAGTGACACAGCAGTAAGAAACCATCCGTAATGCAAGCTGTAATGACCCAGGCTTCCCTGGTGGCTCAGACTGTGAGGAGTCTGCTTGCAATGTGGGAGACCCTGGTTCGATCCTCAGGTGGGGAAGATCCCCTAAGAGAAGCAAATGGCAACCCACTCCAGTATTCTTGCCTGGAGAATCCCATGGATGGAGAAGCTTGGCAGGCTACAGTCCATGGGTTGCAAAGAGTCATACACATGACTGAGTGATGAACACTCACACAAGCCCACCACTATCGTTGTTGTTTAGTGGCTGTTGTGTCTTGACTCTTTTGTGATGCTATGGACTGTAGCCCACCAGGTTCCTTGGTCCACGGGATTTCCCAGGCAAGAATACTCAAGTGGGTTGCCATATCTTCCTCCAGGGGAATCTTCCCAACCCAGGGATCAAACCCTTGTCTCCTGCATTGGCAGATGGATTCTTTACTATTGAGCCACCAAGTGTTGTATCAGCTTTGTAGAGCTGATATAACAAATTACTATGGGCTGGGTGGCTGAAAACAATGGAAATCAAAAAATGGGTAGAAGATTTAAATAGATACTTTTCCAAAGAAGACATACAGATGGCTAATGAGTACATGAAAAGATGCTCAACATCATTAATTATTAGAGAAATGCAAATCAAAACTACAATGAGGTTTCATCTCACACCAGTCAGAATGGCCATCATCAAAAAATCTATAAACAATAAATGCTGGAGAAGATGTGGAGAAAAGGGAACTCTGTTGTACTGTTGGTAGGAAAGTAAATTGATATAGCCACTAGAAGGAGATTTAAAAAACTAAAAATAGAACTACCATATGACCCAATGATTGCACTATTGGGTATATAGACAAAGAAGAACTATCATTCAAAAAGTTAGAACTGCCATATGACCCAGCAATCCCACTGCTGGGCATACACACCTAGGAAACCAGAACTGAAAGAGACACATGTACCCCAATGTTCATCACAGCACTGTTTACAATAGCCAGGATGTGGAAGCAACCTAGATGTCCATTGGCAGATGAATGGATAAGAAAGCTGTGGTACATATACACAATGGAATATTACTCAGCTGTTAAAAAGAACATACTTGAATCAGTTTTAATGAGGTGGATGAAACTGGATCCTACTATACAGAGTGAAGTCAGAAAGAAAAACACCAATACAATATATTAATGCATATATATGGAATTTAGAAAGACGGTAATGATGACTTTATATGCGAGACAGCAAATGAGACACATATAAAGAACAGACTTTTGGACTCTGTGGGAGAAGGTGAGGATGGGATGATTTGAGAGAATAGCACTGAAACATGTATATTACCATATGTGAAATAGATCACCCATCCAGGTTAGATGCATGAGACAGGGCTCTCAGGGCCAGTGCACTGGGACGACCCTGAGGGATGGGATGGGGAGGGAGGTGGGAGGGGGGGTTCAGGATGGGGAATACATGTACACCCATGGCTGATTCATGTCAATGTATGGCAAAAACCACTACAATATTGTAAAGTAATTAGCCTCCAATTAAAATAAATAAATACATTTTAAAAAAAGTTACATGTGCCCCAGTGTTCATAGCAGCACTATTTACAATAGCCAAGACAAGGAAACAACCTAAATATTCATTAACAGAGGATTGGATAAAGAAGATGTGGTACAAAATTGAGTCATCTGCAGAGACTTAGATGGACCTATAGGCTGTCATACAGAGTGAAGTCAGTCAGAAAAAGAAAAACAAGTATATTAACACATATATGTGGAATCTAGAAAAATGGTACAGATGATCATATTTGCAAAGCAGAAATAGAGACACAGAGAATACTGGATTGGGTTGCTTTGCCTGCCTCCAGGGGATCTTCCTGACACAGGAATTGAACTCGCATCTCAGGTCTCCTGCATTGGCAAGCGGGTTCTTTACCATTAACGTATATCTATTCCTTCCCACAACTAATGATTATACATCTGTTTTTACTTTTTTTTGTAGATTACAATATGGAATTTGTGACCTTTATCTGACAGTTGTCACAGTAAAAAAAAATCAGTAAATTACAGAAACATAAAAGGAATATAAGAATACTAAAGAAAATATTTCAATATACTAGTGCATTTCTATGAGTATGTATTTTTACATTATGGAGGTTAAATTTAGATGTTCTTATTTTTGTGCTTATTTAACTTTAATAGCATCTCATAATTATTTACATTATTAAAACTCTTAACAAAATCTTAACAGCTGAATAATATTTTATCACATGGCTTCACTATAGTGAAAGTGAAAATTGCTCAGTCGTGTCCAACTCTTTGCAACCCCATGGACTTTACAGTCCATGGAATTCTCCAGGCCAGAATACTAGACTGGTTAGCCTTTCCCTTCTCCAGGGGATCTTTCCAACCCAGGGATTGAGTCCAAGTCTCCTGCATTGCAGGAGGATTCTTTACCAGCTGAGCCACAAGGGAAACCATTACTGTAGTGAAATTACCTAGTAACTTTATACAGTTACTCATTCCTCTTTTTTGAAGATTTGAGGGGTTTCCAACTTTTCTTTATTAAAAAGAAAAATTACCATGATTACCAATTTTGGATATAAATAATTGTTCATAACTGTGTTTATTTCCTAAGTACTTATGTTTAGATGGGGAAACAGTTAAAATGTATGAATAATTTAGAAGTTCTTGATATATATTAATGAATTTAGTAGGAACTAGATTTTACCAGTTTATATATAATCTCAATAATTGACGAGAGTGTCTCTCCACTGTAGTTTTACCATAATTTTACTTAATCATGCAAATGAACAATGCTTTCATTAATTTCTAATTAAGATGTTGAAGGAACAAAATATCTTTGTTTCTTTGTAACACAAGAAAAAAAAAATAAAACAGGTAAGCATCGTCCTTTGTATTAGGTTATCAAAGAACTGTAGACACAAGGGAATGCTGGTGAACTGAATTCTAGATGCAAAACTACATAGCCAATCAGACAGCAGTGTGAACATGCGTACGTGGGATCAGCCATTTGGTTTGGGTTTGAGTGCTTAGAGAAGCAAAACTAGATGTTTTGTAAGATGTCACTGCAAAAAAAAAAAAGAAAAACACTACACTGAACCTTTAAAATTAGGGTGAGATGGCAGAACAGAAGGAAATTTAGAAGAGCTCCAAATGCAAAAAAAAAAAAAAAAAAAAGATTCACCCAGTTTGATAATTCTCATTCACCCACAGAATTTTACTGAGAAGGCAAGAATGAATGTGGTGGAAAGCAGAGAGAATTAGTGCCTCTAATTGTAATTAAGTTCTCGAAATCTGCTGGGGTGAATCCAAGAGCTCATCAAGCCTATGTGAAACTGCAGCATGGTCCCTTTACAGCTCAAATGCTGCTGAAGATAAAGAGATTGATAACTTGATGACAGTAATGTGAGAGGTTGGAAACTGTGCTAAACCGAGTTGAATTAAATATATTAAAGCTGTGGTACCAGTACCAGCTAAACTTGATCATTTTTTGGAATATGAATAACCAGTCCCTTACCCCTTCAGTCAAAGAAAGAACAGAGTATTCTCTAGGGAAAACAAAATAAAAACCAAAAAATGACATTTCAGTCTCCACGTTTATCCATAATAAAACTTTAAAAATGTTGACACATTGAGAAAACAACAACCAACATTAACAAGAGGAAAAAAGCAAACAAGAGGCAGATGCAAAGGTGATGCAGATATTGGAATTAGTAGTGTACTCTGCTGTGCTGTGCTGAATCCAACTCTTTGCGGCCCCCTAGATTGTAGCCCACCAGCCTCCTCTGTCCATGGAATTCTCCAGGCAAGAGTACTGGAGTGAGTTGCCATGCACTCCTCCAGGGGATCTTCCCAACCCAGGGATTGAACCCATTGATCCCACATTGCTGGCAGATTCTTTACTGTATGAACCACCAGCAAAACCCAAGAATAGTGGAGTGGGTGTGTTATCCCTTCTCCAGGGGATCTTCCTGATCCAGAAAACTAACTGGGCTCTCTTACATTGCAGGTGGATTCTTTACCAGCTGATTCTTTACCAGGGAATTTGTAGATAAGGATTTAAATAATTGCTATGTTTCCCAATTTAAAGGGAAAATGATCTAATGGATAAAGAGATTCTCAAGGAGAAAATGAAAACTGAAAAAAATGTAAATTCTAGAACAGAAAATACAACATCAAAAAACAATGTATTCAATATCTACATTTGAAAAACTGCAAAAAGTTACTGAGAGAAACTCAAGATTTAAGTAATAATGATATAAACCATGTTTATGGACCAAAACCATGAATATTTTTAAGATATCAATTCTTTTCAAATTGTTAATACAAAAAAAAAAAAAAAAAACCCGAAAAACTCAATTAAAAAAAAATAGGATTGATTTCCAGTTCTGGACAATATATAGTAGATGAAATTCTCCCTGTTGTTCCTCCTAGAAAATACCACAGAAAACAGAAGAAAAACACAGAATACTCTCAAAGGTGGCAAAAAGAAGATTCACTGGCTCGGGATTTAAGGCATTGAATATCAACACAGCAGTGAGTTCCCCCAGTTTACTTTTTGCCTCCAGTATCTCAGACTGGGTGATTAAATACTGGATATACCAGTGGGTTCAGACAAGAAACCCTTTTCTCTTTCACCGAAGGACCAAGAAAAATGCAGCATAGCAAGACAGAAAACTCTTAGATAATAACTGTGTTACTTCAAACACTAAAGAAAAAACTGTGGCCTCAACCCACCTTCGTCAACAAAGGCCAGGTGACAGGAACTAGACTTCCATTCTCATCTGGCTACAGTGACATGAGGGTGGAGGTCAGACAAGTTTGCATGAGGATCCAGGACTTCATCCCTACTGGACAGTAGCAAGTACCACCCCCACTCTGCCATGCCAGAGAAGACAATATGGAGAGGAGTAATGAGGGATCATCCTTCTCAGGGTATAAACAGAAACCAAGAGAGGAACCTGGGTTCTTCCCCAAACCTGCCAGAAATGAGGCAGCAAGAAAAAACAAACAAACAAACAACAACAACAACAACAAAAAAAAAACCCAGGAAAGCAGCAAGAGAAATACCACCTTACCCACAGAGGAGAAATAATTTGAGTGACACATTTGTCATAGGAAATTATTGAAACCAGAAGAAAGTGACACACAGTTTTTCAAGGGCTAAAAGAAAAGTACTTTCAACCCGGAATTCTGCATGTAGAGAAAATATCTTTCAGGAATGAAGGGTAAATCAAGATATTCTCAGGGGAAAGAAAATTAAGAGAATTTGTTACTCAGAGACCCATCCTAATTTTAAAAGAAATCCTCGGGACAGTTAGTAAATGATAAAAGAAGGAATATTAGAATGAAAGAAAAAGGAAATAAGGAAAATATCAGTATCCTCTAAGTTATGTCTGATGGTTTAGACAAAAATATTATCAATAAGACTTTCAGTGTATGTAGAAAATATTTAAGATCATCATACTATAAATAATGAAGGGTAAAAGAACTTATCCAATTGATAAAATGTCAACATCCAGAGACTGAAGTATGTGTCAATAATGTGATACTTTAGCAATCACAAAAAACACATACACAAAGATATCCAAAAATATTACAGAAAAAAAAAAAAGAAATTTCAAAAATATTCAAGTAACCCACAGGAAAGCAGGAAAAAGAAAACAGAGGAGGAAAAATGAGACAAACAGAAAATGCGAGGGTGGGATGTTTCAAGAGAACAGCATTGAAACATGTATATTATCTACGGTGAAACAGATCACCAGCCCAGGTTGGGTGCATGAGACAAGTGCTCGGGCCTGGTGCACTGGGAAGACCCAGAGGGATTGGGTGGAGAGGGAGGTGGGAGGGGGGACCGGGATGGGGAATACATGTAAATCCATGGCTAATTCATTTCAATGTATGACAAAAACTACTGTAATGATGTAAAGTAATTAGCCTCCAACTAATAAAAATAAATGGAAAAAAAAGAAAAGAAATACAATGTCAGACATATCAATAATCACATTAAATGTAAATGATTTCTAGACACCAATTAAAAACAAAGATTGGAAGAGTGGAGGAAATATGACACAACTGGGTTATGTCTACAAGAAACTCACCTCAGATGTAACAATATAGGCAAGTTGAAAGTAAATTTATGTAAAAAGATATGTCATACAAACATGAAGCAAAAGTAGTTGGAGCCTTTATATTAATATCAGATAAACTAGTGCTCGGTCACTCACTCGTGTCTGACTCTCTGCAACGTCATGGACTGTAGCCCACCAGGCTCCTCTGTCCATGGGATTTTCCAGACAAGAATACTGGAGTGGGTTGCCATTTCCTTCTCCACAGATAGACTAGAATTCATAACAAAATATATATCAGGAAGAGCAAGTAATAGTGTCTAATGATAATGAGGTTAATTAATTAAGAAACAGTTTCAAAATATGTGAATCACGTGCAAAATTGAAAGGATAAAAAGACAAATTCACAATTATAGTTGGGAGACTTCAACAAAATTGATAGAATGGTGGTGGTTTAGTCGCTAAGTTGTGTTCCACTCTTGAGACTCCATGGATTGTAGCCTGCCAGGCTCCTCTGTCCATGCAATTCTCCAGGCAAGAATGGATAGAATAACGAGGCAGAAAGTCATCAAGGATATAGAAGAATTCAACATCACCATCAACCAATCAATATTATAGAATAGTCCAACAACATCACATTCTATTTAAGCAGAACATTTACCAAGACAGAACATACAAGGGGCCAAACAAACTTAACAAATTTAGAAGAACTTAATCATATGAGATCTGTTTCCTGATCACAATAAAATCAAACTAGAATCGGTAACAGAAAGAGAACAAGAATCTCTATAAACACTCAGGAACTGAACTGGATACTTTTAAATAATCCACAGGTAAAAGAATAATTCTCAAAGGAAATGACACTAAGTGCTTACATTAGAAAATGGGGAAAATCTCAAGTCAGTGATCTAAGCTTACACCTTAATATATTTGAAAAATTAATCCAAAGCAAACAGAAGGAAATAAAGATAACTGCAGAAATCAATCAAAATATAGTAAAAACAACAGAGAAAACATATGAAACAAAGGACTTTTCTCTGAAAAGATTGATAAAATTAATAAACTTCTATCAAGGCTGACAAAAAAAGAGAGAGGCACAAATTATCAGACATGAACAAAACAAGACTATCACTCCGGACACTGCAGACATCAAGTGATAATAAGGAAATCCCACACTCTGAACACATGAGTGTGACAACTTATATCTTCCTATCAATCTACAAGTATTTCAAAAGGAAAAACAAATGGGAAAAACTTTTGAGCGCTATACACAAATAGATGTTCAAATGGCCATTAAGTTCATTAAAAGTTGCTTAAAATCAGTAGTCCTAGGGAAAATGCATATTAAGATCACTCGTCATCTAAATAATCTAACACATATTTATATTACTCATTTAGATTATCACTGAGGTAAACTTCAATGTAAATAAGCTTGGAAATATTTGTGGCTTACTGATTTAGGAAGCACTTCTTTGAGTAATATTCCATTTCTCCACCCAGCTACTGCTCTGTCTTCGATTTCCTACTTTGCCTCTGCTACCATTTTCACATAGCCCTTTGGATTGATGAGTCATTGTGGACGTCTTGCCTAAGCTTCTAGCTCAGCAACTTTCTAGGAAGCTTTCTTCAGGGTCCTATCTAAAGTCCCACTGGACTCTAAGGAAGAAGCCCTGCCCGAAATCGATCCTCAACCTCCTGTCAATTACTCTGAATAGAGGACCACCTTCCACTCCTCCAGCTCTCCTCCCATCATTCCTCATGGCCAACTCATGCACAACCAAGATTGATATTCAGCTGGTATGTACAAGTTGTTAATGTATTAAAAACAAGGGACATGCTTACAATTAGTATGAATTTTCTCATACTTTCTTTAACCAAGAGGAGGAAACAGAGAAACAAGGGAAACAAAAAGTATCTGGAAGATAGTCTGTGTTTAGATCAGAAAATCATATGGATGCCAGACTAAAATGCTGACATGTTTTTAGGGAATGAGAGACAATGGGATCAGGAACACAGGCCCTTGTTTGTTTTGGAGAAGAAATAATGTAATTTGGCTTATGTTTTGGAAAGATAACTCCCAAACTTAACTTATGGATAATTTCTGGCAAGTCATGCTATTATGTTGTAAAGATTAAAAAGCATAACCACATATTTTCTGATTTTGACTCCAATCACTATCCTTGGAGAAATTTTCTATAAAGAAGCAATCATCCCAATTCAAATGTCCTACATCTCAAGCATATCCATCTTTAGCATTCATATCTCCACAGATAATAAGCTATAGATCTTTTAAAAGGATCACATTGAGAGGATTGTAAATGATGAGAAATAGGATAGGAATTGAAGGAGAGCTAGCACACAGGGAAGCCTACATTAAGTTCATCTAGAGAATGAGTCGAAAATAGGAGGATCCACTCTTTCTACATTTTCCAAAACTATTAAAAGCTGAATTAAGTGGCCTCAGTTTGGGTGGCATATTCTTGCTTCTAATGACATAACTTGAGCAGCAAGATTTAAAATGTTCTCACTCCACTCCTCCTTGTCTCTTGAATGTAAATGAAAATTAAGATATGAATGTGAAAAGGTTAATTTTTAAGTATTTGCTTTTACATTTGTAATACTATGGAGAAAGCTTTATTAGTTGATAAATATGTTCAAAAATATGTTTCAGGTTCAAAAAATGTTAAATTTCCTATCTGAACTTGGCTTTGAATTTTTCCAGCATTACTATATTACTAACATCGCTACAAAATGTATAGGTCTGCTGGATCAGAAAAGGGTCAGCATTGTTAATTTCTTGAAACTGATATTTTGTTGTGACACTCTGAGATGCTTAGCAGCAACCTTGACCTCTAAACTTTAGATGTCACCATCACCCTCTCCCAGTTGGTATAGTTAAAAATATCATCAGACATTGCCAGATGTCTCCTGGGGAAGCAAAGATGCAAAAGTGAAGCAATTACCATAAGACTCTTTGGGTACAGAACATTCCAGAAAGAGTGATACCAGTGCCAACCCCTGAGGTGAATGTATGCCAGATATGCTTGAGGTGCAGCAAGGAGGTCAATGAAGCTGGAGCAGAGTCAGGAAGAGCAAAAAGATGTTGGAGATAAAATCACATAGATACAGAGCAGAAGAGGTAGATTTAGGGTTTTGAAGGACGTAAAAAGAACTTTGACTTTTCTCCAACCAAATTTAGGAGTCATTGAATGACTCTGAGCAGAGGTGTAATGTGCTGACTTAAATGAAAGAGTTAACTAGCCTTTTGTGTTGAGAAAATACAGGATTTAGGGGGTGACTGCAGAAGCAAGAAGGCCACTTAGAAGACTGCTGCCGTGACCTAGGGGAGAGATGGTGATTGAACCCATTTTTATGATGAAATCTATTGCTTTCTTGTGGGAGATGGTGAGAATGAGGTCAGTATGTTAGCAAGAACAAGGGTCTTAGAGAACTTACTCCTGACTAAGAGAGCCACCTGAGTCTGATGAGGTCTTTTTCAGGGAGTAGGGAGGCCTCTAGGGGCTGAAAAGTCTTGCTTGGTCTATGAATAATGCATCATACTTCTTTCTCATGCATTGGCACTTCCTATTACAATTTAGAATGAACAAAAAATAGAATCAATGAAAAATAATTTTTCACAGTGATTAAGCATTTACCATATTCTAAAGCAATGTTTCAAACATCACTTCTCATAATCCTATAAGGTAGGTACTATAATTACATACATTGTACAGATGAGAAAACAGAACTGAAGCAGAGAAGGGCTGAGTATCTTGCTCATGGTTACACAGCTAGGAAAGATGGAGCTGGGATTTATACGCAGGATGTCTGATTCACAGGCCCTTGAAATCACATTAAAAAGCAGAGACATTACTTTGCCAACAAAGGTCTATCTAGTCAAAGCTATGGTTTTTCCAGTAGTCATGTATGGATGTGAGGGTTGGACTATAAAGAAAGCTGAGGGCTGAAGAACGGATGCTTTTGAACTGTGGTGTTGGAGAAGACTCTTGAGAGTCCCTTGGACTGCAAGGAGATCAAACCAGTCCATCCTAAAGGAGATCAGTCCTGAATATTCAATGGAAGGACTGATGCTGAAGCTGAAACTGCAATACTTTGGCCACCTAATGTGAAGAACTGACTCACTGGAAGAGACCCTGATGATGGGAAAGATTGAAGACAGGAGGAGAAGGGGACAACAGAGAATGAGATAGTTGGATGGCATCACTGACTTGATGGACATGAGTTTGAGTAAGCTCCTGGAGTTGGTGAGGGACAGGGAGGCCTGGCATGCTGCAGTCTATGGGGTTGCAAAGAGTCGGACACAACTGAGCGACTGAACTGGACTGAAATCATTGCCTCTGATATAAAATAAAATTTTTAGGTGCAAATGACTTTCAAATGACAAGAAGTGGCAATGTTTCTAAACTGGATAGAGAATAGCAGAATAAGACAACAACATAAAATTCCATGTGGTGGTTCAACTGAATAAATGAAGAAAGTAAAATGGTTTTAATTAAGAAGGGAGAAGATCCTCAAGACCTGAGGCAGAGACTGAGCAGTGAAGTTCTTGGGTCTATGAATCAGAGGAGAGCTTTGAGGCTCCTCCAGCAGATCAATGAAGAGCTGTGTTGTAGTTCTGTGAAAACAGGCTTAGCTCTCCCCAGGGCTAGTGTCTTTATCCTGCACAGTGCGGACTCCATAGTTCCACACAAACACAGAAGCTACTTTGCCAAAGTGCAAAAGGGATGCAAGGTTTTTATATTTAGTTAGTGCTTACTATGTGCCAGGCACTTTTCTAGATTCCTTCCCCCCCCCCATTTATTTTTATTAGTTGGAGGCTAATTACTTTACAATATTGTAGTGGTTTTTGTCATACATTGACATGAATCAGCCATGGATTTGCATGTATTCCCCATCCCGATCCCCCCTTCCACCTCCCTCCCCACCCTATCCCTCTGGGTCTTCCCAGTGCACCAGCCCCGAGCACTTGTCTCATGCATCCAACCTGGGCTGGTGATCTGTTTCACCCTTAATAATATACATGTTTCGATGCTGTTCTCTCAAAACATCCCACCCTCGCCTTCTCCCACAGAGTCCAAAAGTCTGTTCTGTACCAATGCAGTATACTAATGCATATATATGGAATTTAGAAAGATGGTAATGATAACCCTATATGCAAAATAGAAAAAGAGACACAGATGTACAGAACTTTACTAGATTCTTGAGTATAAATATGGCCATATAGAACCCTTATCTCAAGAAAGTGTTAGCTCAGTTGTGTCCGACTCTTTGCAACCTCTTGCAATCTTCCCAAGCCAGGGTTCCCTGGTGACTCAGATGGTAAGAATCCACCTGCAATGAAGGAGACCTAGGTCCAATCCCTGGGTTGGGAAACCCCCTGGAGAAGGGAATGGCTACCCACTTCAGTATTCTTGCCTGGAGAATTCCAAGGAAAGAGGAGATTGTTGGGCTACAGTCCATGGGGTCCTAAAGAGTCAGATACAACTGAGCAATTTTCACTTTTATTTCAAGAAAGTTCAGAGTGTTATCTCATATACTCATTTGTTTAATCTGAAAATAAATATTTTTTGAAAGATGTGAGATTTCTTATGTTTATTCTTTCCTTTCTCTGCCCCAATATGATAGTGAACAGTTACTGGGTTCTTAGATAACCCATGTCTTCACATCCTGTGATGAAAAATATGGTCACTTGGGTCCAGGTTTATATACTGGGGCAGCATTTTCAAATTTCCTTGAGCCCTTGATAAGGCACACTAATATTCAAGCCATTCAGCTCACTAAAGGAGCTGTCCCCCAGTGCTCAGTTCTTCTCTGACTCCTTCTCACTCAAATTTTACCATCTGTTTTTGTGCCATGATCATTAATAAAAATCTGACAGGAGTGGTCTATATGGAAGAAGTATTACATAGAAGGAAAAACAGAAGACAAGGTGAGAAGTTTGTGGAACGTCCACTTTTAGTGCAATGGGAAGAGCAGACTTGCAGAAGCATCAGTAATATATGGAGGACAATTTGTGACAATACACCTCCATAGAAGCCAAAACCTTGAGCATATAAAGATTTACACTAGACTAAGACTTGATTTCATTTAATAAGTGGGTTTCTTTTTTACTTTCATTTATTCCACTTGAAGTCTGCCAAACTCTGAGGGGTCTGGGTGTTCACTGATTACTTGGTTCAGTTTCAGATTCAACTGATACTTAAAAGGCATCTGTTATAGTCCACGTACTTTTTTATACTTTCTAAATAAGCTTCTAAAACAATGCTTTATTTGGAATGATATCTAAATGTTACAGTGTTCAATTCTTTCATGTGTATCACTTCCATTTCCATCTACTTGCCCACCAAGAAGGTAAGGATCTGCTGAAATCATGTGGAGCTAGACATAAAGTCAAGACAGAGTATTTTCTCACTGTCTTCAGAAAAATCAGCCACATCTCCATTTCACTCGTAAGTAGATTTCCAGAGTTCTTATTTCTCCAATTATTAAACAGATTTACAGATGAAACTGGGAAAGTTCAAGATAACCCTGGGCAAAGCACTGCTGTGGTTACTTTTACCATGAAGGACATTTTCACTGGCTAAATAATTAAAGAGCACCAGTAAGAGCAAAATACAAAAGAAAAGATCTATATGCTCCTTCCTGGAAAAACTGGAGTATAAGCATTGCTTAAGGCACTTATATAAATATCTTTAATCTGTACAACTGAAGAATTTCAAGCCTCTGGAAGGAAAAGGTAGAGAGACAACAACTGGACTGGAGTTTCTCATAAATGTGCTGTAGGTGAACTCTTGGAAGAAATTTTTTCTTTCTCTTCTGAAAATGTGATACTCTTGATCCATTTAGTATCTCAGCATGGGTGGAGGTTTACTTTCTTGGCCAAGAAATTGAGGCCTATGGAGGTTTGTTGAAGATTACAGTTCCCAGTAGAACCAGGTGAGGGATTACAAATTTGAGCTATTAATTCTTAGTTCCAGACAAGGTTTCAGAGGTTATGCTTCCTTTTAAAATCAGACAATCTTTTGTCACATCCTCTCAAACTGCTAGTTTCAGCAGCTGAAAAACACCAGTGGGAATTTCTCCCCTAATCCAAGCCAGTTCTCACAGATCATTAACAGTTGTCCAGGAACTTGAAGAATAACCATTTGAGATGAAAACTATGTTTTACTCTGGCTCTATATTCATTCCATATGCATGTAGGCCAGTGGTCACAAGTAAAGTCAAATATCCTCTTTCAAGTCATTCACAAATCAAGCAGAAGGAAGGAAATAATACAGATAAAAGAAAAGATTTATGAATATACTTGAATATAGAAACCAATAGAGAAAACTAATGATACCAAAATCTGGTTCTTTGAAAAGATTCATAAAGTTGATGAAACAATAGACTCACTAGGAAAATAAAGAAAACATAAATTACTAAAATCAAGAGTAAAAGAGGAAATATGACTCTGGATCCTCCAGACCTTTAAAAATAACCTAAGAGAGGGGGGAGGAGCTAAGGTGGTGGAGGAATAGGACGGGGAGACCACCTTCTCCCTTACAAATTCATCGAAAGAACATTTGAACGCTGAGCAAACTGCACAAAACAACTTCTGGTCGCTAGCAGAGGACAGCAGGCGCCCAGAAAAGCAGCCCATTGCCTTTGAAAGGAGGTAGACAAAATATAAAAGATAAAAAGAGAGACAAAAGAGCTAGGGACAGAGACCCGTCCCGGGAAGGGAGCCATAATAGAGGAAGTTTCCAAACACCAGGAAACCCTCTCACGGGCGGGTCTAGGGGAAGTTTTCGAATCTCAGAGGGCAACCTAACTGGGAGGAAAAATAAATAAAGCCCACAGATTACATGCCTAAAAGCAACTCCCAGCAGAAAAGTATCCCAGATGCTCGCATCCGCCACCAGCAAGTGGGGGCTGAACGGAGAGGAGCCAGCGGCATTGCTTAGGGTAAGGACCGGGCCTGAATGCCCTGAGGGCAATCGGAGGGAGCTAACATGAGACAGCAACTTAAACTGTGGGATGGCAAGAGAAAGAGAGAGAGAAAATTAACCGGCGCGAAAAGTGCTAATGGAACACACTGCCGGCTGTTGGCAGAACAAAAGAAAGACTGAGCGATCCCAGAGAAGAACTAGGCTGCGGACCGGCCCATCCCCCGCAGGAGGCAGGAGGCAGAGGGGAGGGGAAAGGGGCAAACTCAGCCCCAGAGACGGCACCCCCTACCAAACTGCAAACAGGCTTCCAGTCTCTAACCAAAGACTTCCTGAGATTCTGGACGGTCGACATCCGCAGGGAGGGTTGCGGCAAGAGGCCAGCTCCCCAGAACAGACAGTCACAAGGCGCACCCAACTGGCAGAAAATGAGACTGGGACTGTGGAGGGGAGAAGGCGCACCACACCCAGGGAGAGTGCGCCCGTCAAGCTCCTGGCTGACTGAGGTGCTCGGGCGGGGAACGGCACAAAACGCAGGCCCAACCGAGTCCGCGCTTTTGTGGAGTACCTGAAAACTGGAACCACATGCCACACAGGGCCTGCTCCATATAGAGCAGAGGGGAGCCTGAGCAGTGTAGACGGGGAGAGCACACACCCGTGAGCGGGGCAAACCCAGTGTGGCCGGAACACTGCGAGGGCTCTCCACACACAGCGGTATCTGTCTGCAGCGCCCCTCCCTCCCCGCAGCGCGACTGGACCAGCGAACCTGAACAAGAGACCACCTCCGCCCGCCTGTTTCAGGGTGGAAATTAGACACTGAAGAGACTGGCAAACAGAAGCCAAATAAACAAAGGGAACCACTTCAGAAGTGACCGGCGCAACAGATTCAAATACCTGTAGTTAACACCGACTATACCGGAAGGGGCCTATAGATACCGAGAAGTGTAAGCTGGAACAAGGAGCTATCTGAAACTGAACTGAACCCACCCTGCTTGCAACAGCTCCAGAGAAATTCCTAGATATATTTTTACTATTTTTTTTAATTAAAAAAAATTTAAATTTAAATTTAAAAAATTTAATTAAAAATATTTTTTCTTGGCTAATTCGTTTCAATGTATGACAAAAACTACTGCAATGTTGTAATTAGCCTCCAACTAATAAAAATAAATGGAAAAAAAATTATTTTCTTTTCTTTTTTAAATTTTTTCTATTTTCTTTTAAAATTCCCTATTACTCCTCTATTACTGCTTACTTTTCATTTTCATATATTTTTACTATTTTTTTAATTAAAATTTTTTTCTTTTTTCTTTTTTTTTCTTTTAAAGTCCTCTATTACTCCTCTATTACTCCTTAATTTTCATTTTCATTTCACTATAACCTTGCAAAAAAAAGACCCTATTTTAAAGCAAACTTCATATATATTTCTTAAATTTTTTGTGTTTTTGTTTTTAATATTGTATTTTAAAGAGTCTAACCTCTACTCTATATTTTTAATCTTTGTTTTTCAGTATTTGATATCAATTTTGGACATTTAAGAATCCAGTATTCAGTACCAATTTTTACTCATGAGTGTAATGATTACCCTTCCCCCCCTTTGACTCGCCTTTTTCTCCCCAGATCACCTCTATTTCCTCCCTCCCCCTTCTCTTCTCAATCCAATTCTGTGAATCTCTATGGGTGTTCTGGGCTATGGAGAACACTTAAGGAACAGAGTACTGCGTAGATCTGTCTCTCTCTTCTTAAGTCACCCTTTTTCTCCTCCTGCTCATCTCTACCTACTTCCTCCCTCTCCTCTTCTTCATGTAACTCTGTGAACGTCTCTGGGTGTCCCTCACAGTGGAGAATCTTTTTGCCATTAACCTAGAAGTTTTATTATCAGTGCTATATAGTTGGAGAAGCCTTGAGGCTACTGGAAGAATAAAACTGAAAGCCAGAGGCAGGAGAATTAAACCCAAAACGTGAGAACACCAGAGAACTCCTGACTACAGGGAACATTAAGTAATAAGAGATCTTCCAAAAGCCTCCATACCTACACTGAAATCAACCACCACCCAAGAGTCAATAAGTTCCAGAGCAAGTCATACCGTGAAAATTCTTCAGCAATGCAGGAACATAGCCCTTAGTGTCAACATACAGGCTGCTGAAAGTCACACCAAACATATAGACCCATCTCAAAACTCACTACTGGACACTCAATTGCACTCCAGAGAAAAGAAATCCAGTTCCATGCACCAGAACACCGACGCAATCTTCCCTAACCAAGAAACCTTGACAAACCAATCGTGCAACCCCACCCACTGGGAGAAACCTCCACAATAAAAAGGAACCACAGACCACCAGAATACAGAAAGTCCACTCCAAAGACAGCAATCTAAACAAGATGAAAAGGCAGAGAAATACCCAACAGGTAAAAGAACATGAAAAATGCCCACCAAGCCAAACAAAAGAGGAGGAAATAAGGAATCTACCTGAAAAAAGAATTTAGAATAATGATAAAAAAATGATCCAAAATCTTGAAAACAAAATGGAGTTACAGATAAATAGCCTGGAGACAAGCATTGAGAAGATGCAAGAAATGTTTAACAAGGACCTAGAAGAAATAATAAAGAGTCAAATAAAAATGAATAATGCAATAAATGAGATTAAAAACACTCTGGAGGGAACCAACAGTAGAATGGAAGCAGAAGATAGGATAAGTGAGGTAGAAGATAAAATGGTGGAAATAAATGAAGCAGAGAGGAAAAAAGAAAAAAGAATTAAAAGATATGAGGACAACCTCAGAGGTCTCTGGGACAATGTGAAATGCCCCAACATTCGAATCATAGGAGTCCAAGAAGAAGAAGACAAAAAGAAAGGCCATGAGAAAATACTCGAGGAGATAATAGCTGAAAACTTCCCTAAAATGGGGAAGGAAATAGTTACACAGGTCCAAGAAACCCAGAGAGTCCCAAACAGGATAAACCCAAGGCAAAACACCCCAAGACATATATTAATCAAATTAACAAAGATCAAACACAAAGAACAAATATTAAAGGCAGCAAAGGAGAAACAACAAATAACACACAAAGGGATTCCCATAAGGATAACAGCTGATCTATCAATAGAAATACTACAGGCCAGAAGGGAATGTCGGGACATACTTCAAGTAATGAAAGAGAATAACCTACAACCTAGATTACTATACCCAGCAAGGATTTCATTCAGATATGAAGGAGAATTCAAAAGCTTTACAGACAAGCAAAAGCTGAGCGAATTCAGCACCACCAAACCAGCTCTTCAACAAATGCTAAAGGATCTTCCCTAGACAGAAGACAGAAAGGTTGTATAAACACGAACCCAAGTAAATGGCAATGAGACCATACCTATCAATTACCTTAAATGTAAATGGGTCGAATGTCCCAACCAAAAGACAAAGAATGGCTGAATGAATACAAAAACAAGACCCCTATATATGCTGTCTACAAGAGACCCACCTCAAAACAAGGGACACATACAGACTGAAAGTGAAGGGCTGGAAAAAAATATTTCACGCAAATGGAGACCACAAGAAAGCAGGAGTCGCAATACTCATATTGGATAAAATAAACTTTCAAATAAAGGCTGTGAAAAGAGACAAAGAAGGACACTGCATAATGATCAAAGGATCAATCCAAGAAGAAGATATAACAATTATAAATATATATGCACCCAACATTGAAGCACTGCAATATGTAAGGCAAATGCTAATGAGTATGAAAGGGGAAATTAACAATGACACAATAATAGTGGGAGACTTTAATACCCCACTCACACCTATGGATAGATCAACTAAACACAAAATTAACAAGGAAACACAAACTTTAAATGACACAATGACCCAGCTAGACCTAATTGATATGTATAGGACATTTCACCCCAAAACAATCAATTTCACCTTTTTCTCAAGTGCACATGGAACCTTCTCCAGGAGAGATCACATCTTGGGCCGTAAATCTAGCCTTGGTAAATTTAAAAAAAATTGAAATTATTCCAGTCATCTTTTCTGACCACAATGCAGTAAGACTAGATCTCAATTGCAGGGAAAAAAACTGTTAAAAATTCCAACATATGGAGGCCAAACAACACGCTTCTGAATAACCAACAAATCATAGAAGAAATCAAAAAAGAAATCAAAATATGCATAGAAACAAATGAAAATGAAGACAGAACAACCCAAAACCTATGGGACACTGTAAAAGCAGTGCTAAGGGGAAGGTTCAGCAATACAGGCTTACCTCAAGAAACAAGAAAAAAGTAAAATAAATAACCTAGCTCTACACCTAAAGCAACTAGAGAAGGAAGAAATGAAGAACCCCAGGGTGAGTGGAACGAAAGAAATCTTAAAGATTAGGGCAGAAATAAATGCAAAAGAAACTAAAGAGACCATAGCAAAAATCAACAAAGCTAAAAGCTGGTTTTTTGAGAAGATAAACAAAATTGACAAACCGTTAGCCAGACTCATCAAGAAACAAAGGGAGAAGAACCAAATCAAAAAAATTAGAAATGAAAATGGAGAGATCACAACAGACAACACTGAAATACAAAGGATCATAAGAGACTACTACCAGCAGCTCTATGCCAATAAAATGGAAAACTTGGAAGAAATGGACAAATTCCTAGAAAGGTATAACTTTCCAAAACTGGAACCAGGAAGAAATAGAAGATCTTAACAGACCCATCACAAGCACGGAAATCAAAACTGTAATCAGAAATCTTCCAGCAAACAAAAGCCCAGGACCAGATGGCTTCACAGCTGAATTCTACCGAAACTTTAGAGAAGAGCTAACACCTGTCTTACTCAAACTCTTCCAGAAAATTGCAGAAGAAGGTAAACTTCCAAACTCATTCTATGAGGCCACCATCACCCTAATTCCAAAACCAGACAAAGATGCCACAAAAAAAGAAAACTACAGGCCAATATCACTGATGAACATAGATGCAAAAATCCTTAACAAAAATCTGGCAAACAGAATCCAACAACATATTAAAAAGATCATACATCATGATCAAGTGGGCTTTATCCCAGGAATGCAAGGATTCTTTAATATCCACAAATCAATCAATGTAATACACCACATAAACAAATTGAAAGATAAAAACCATATGATTATCTCAATAGATGCAGAAAAAGCCTTTGACAAAATTCAACATCCATTTATGAGAAAAACTCTCCAAAAAACAGGAATAGAAGGAACATACCTCAACATAATAAAAGCTATATATGACAAACCCACAGCAAGCATCACCCTCAATGGTGAAAAATTGAAAGCATTTCCCCTGAAATCAGGAACAAGACAAGGGTGCCCACTCTCACCACTACTATTCAACATAGTTTTGGAAGTTTGGCCACAGCAATCAGGACAGAAAAAGAAGTAAAAGGAATCCAGATAGGAAAAGAAGAAGTGAAACTCTCACTGTTGCAGATGACATGATCCTCTACATAGAAAATCCTAAAGACTCTACCAGAAAATTACTAGAGCTAATCAATGAATATAGTAAAGTTGCAGGCTATAAAATTAACACACAGAAATCCCTTCCATTCCTATACACTAACAATGAGAAAACAGAAAGAGAAATTAAGGAAACAATACCATTCACTATTGCAACAAAAAGAATAAAATACTTAGGAGTATATCTACCTAAAGAAACAAAAGACCTATACATAGAAAACTATAAAACACTGATGAAAGAAAGAGGACCCAAATAGAGAGAGAAACATACCGTGTTCATGGATTGGAAGAATCAATATTGTCAAAATGAGTATACTACCCAAAGCAATCTATAGATTCAATGCAATCCCTATCAAACTACCAACAGTATTCCTCACAGAACTAGAACAAATAATTTCTCAATTTGTATGGAAATACAAAAAACCTCGAATAGCCAAAGCAATCTTGAGACAGAATGGAACTGGAGGAATCAACCTGCCTGACTTCAGGCTCTACTACAAAGCCACAGTCATCAAGACAGTATGGTACTGGCACAAAGACAGAAATATAGATCAATGGAACAGAATAGAAAGCCCAGAGATAAATCCACGAACCTATGGTCACCTTATCTTCGACAAAGGAGGCAAGGATATACAATGGAAAAAAGACAACCTCTTTAACAAGTGGTCAACCACTTGTAAAAGAATGAAACTAGAACACTTTCTAACACCATACACAAAAATAAACTCAAAATGGATTAAAGATCTAAATGGAAGACCAGAAACTATAAAACTCCTAGAGGAGAACATAGGCAAAACACTCTCCGACATAAATCACAGCAGGATCCTCTATGACCCACCTCCCAGAATATTGGAAATAAAAGCAAAAATAAACAAATGGGACCTAACGAAACTTAAAAGCTTTTGCACAACAAAGGAAACTATAAGCAAGGCGAAAAGACAGCCTTCAGAATGGGAGAAAATAATAGCAAATGAAGCAACAGACAAAGGATTAATCTCAAAAATACACAAGCAAATCCTGCAGCCCAATTCCAGAAAAATAAATGACTGAAGATCTATGGGCCAAAGATCTAAACAGACATTTCTCCAAAGAAGATATACAGATGGCTAAGAAACACATGAAAATATGCTCAACATCACTCATTATCAGAGAAATGCAAATCAAAACCTCAATGAGGTACCATTACACGCCAGTCAGGATGGCTGCTATCCAAAAGTCTACAAGCAATAAATCCTGGACAGGGTGTGGAGAAAAAGGAACCCTCTTACACTGTTGGTGGGAATGCAAACTAGTACAGCCGCTATGGAGAACAGTGTGGAGAGTCCTTAAAAAAATGGAAATAGTACTGCCATGTGACCCAGAAATCCCACTCCTGGGCATACACACTGAGGAAACCAGATCTGAAAGAGACACATACACCCCAATGTTCATCGCAGCATTGTTTATAATTGCCAGGACATGGAAACATCCTAGATGCCCATCAGCAGACGAATGGATGAGGAAGCTATGGTATATATACACTATGGAATATTATTCAGCCATTAAAAAATTCATTTGAATCAGTTCTAATGAGATGGATGAAACTGGAGCCCATTATACAGAGTGAAGTAACCCAGAAAGATAAAGACCAAAACAGTATACTAATGCATATATATGGAATTTGAAAAGATGGTAACGATAACCCTAAATGCAAAACAGAAAGAGACACAGATGTACAGAACAGACTTTTAGACTCTGTGGGAGAAGGCAAGGGTGGGATGTTCAGAGAGAACAGCATTGAAACAAGTATACTATCAAGGGTGAAACAGATCACCAGCCCAGGTTGGATGCATGAGATGGGTGCTCAGGGCTGGTGCACTGGGAAGACCCAGAGGGATGGGATGGAGAGGGAGGTGGGATGGGGGATCGGGATGGGGAATACATGCAAATCCATGGCTGATTCATGTTAATGTATGGCAAAAATCACTACAATATTGTAAAGTAATTAGCCTCAATGAATAAAAATAAATGGAAAGAAAAACACTAAGAGAACATTATAAATATCTTTATGTCTATAAATTCAACAACTTCGACTATATAGACTAATTTCTTAAGAAACACAAGATCCACAGCCCGTTCCAGGAAACAGAATAAGAGGAAACACTTCCCAACATATTTTATGAGGCTGGCATTAGACCCCTCCTACCAATACTGGATAAAGAGTTGCTTGGCTCCATGAGAGCAGAGCACTTACAAAAATTCATTGAATTATATACATAATTCTCCTTGGGCCTCAGGAATGAATCATAATTCTCAAATACCGATAAGTTATTAAAGTTCCTGAAAGAGTATGCACATGTACTTTTCTTCAAGGGGGAGTTTTTAATTGTGGTGGAATTGTTATATGACTCAAAATTCTTTTTGTCTAGTTTTGTTTTTTTGGAATAATGGATGGGGAGGTGGAAAAATACTTCTTTGTTCAAATATGTAATATGAAGCTTTTTTCATGTTACTTATGTGAATGTAGATGAGTTTACATGAAAGTAGTACAGCTTTCAGTCCTAGAAGCGAATCTAAGCTTCTGAGCAAAGCAAATTGGTAAATAAATATTGATGCACCCTAATACTTGATATGGATAGTGCTAAGATACACTCAGCAGCAGCAGCAAGATACACTCAGAATGTAAAAGATACTTTCTTTACTCTTTTTCTCTCCCCGTCTTCCTTCCTTTCTCTTTTCGCATTGTTTTCATTTTATTTTTATTTTCTTTCTTTTCTTTCCTTCTTCCTTCCTATCCAAGTAGACCAATGTCCAAGACAGACCTGTATCCCTGACTGAACCAAAGAATAAAATGGACAAGATAAATTTGAGCAATAGTTATGTTTACAGGCAGTTCATTTTATTTTGAGTGGAGACCTGGTATCCTGGAATAAAATTGTGAAGAAAAATGTTCTGCTTTAGTACTTGGATTGGAAGAGAGAAAAATTCAATTATCTTAAAAGTCCATTAGCTAATTAATAGTTTTATCAGTGTTCCCAAAAGACTTTGGCTCCAATCCTTTGGTGGGCAATAGCTCAGTTCAGAAGACACTAAAGAGGGGACACACTAAGAAAGATATGACTCATAGAAATTCGCATTGTAAGTCAGAATATATCATTTAGTAGGGATCACACTTCAGAGATCTGGGTTGTGGGAAACAGCCATAAATTCTTTTATCTAAGCCCAAGTCTTCTGAATTTTTAATTATTTGCCTTGAAAGGTAAGTGGGTGACTGAATTCATTGATAGCCTATACAAGTTACATGTTTTGTGAATAAGGAATTGATTGAAAAGAGTGGTCTATTTGTTGAAACTAAAAGTGCTTGTCTCTCTAATTTATGACTTAAGGCTCATTCATCTGCATCGTAAATTCAGTGGGGCACATTTACAGCTGCATATAGTCAGTTCGTTCAGTCACTCAGTCGTGTCTGACTCTTTGTGACCCCTTGAACAGGGATGCCAGGCCTCCCTGTTCATCACCAACTCCCGGATTCCACCCAAACTCATGTCCATGTAGTTGGTAAAGCCATACAACCATCTCATCCTCTGTCATCCCCTCAACCTCCTGCCTTCAATCTTTCCCAGCATCAGGGTCTGTTCAAATGAGTCAGCCCTTCGCATCAGGTGGCCAAAGTACTGGAGTTTCAGCTTCAACATCAGTCCTTCCAATGAACACCCAGGACTGATCTCCTTTAGGATGGACTGGTTGGATCTCCTTGCAGTCCAAGGGACTCTCAAGAGTCTTTTCCAACACCACAGTTCTCAGCTTTCTTTATAATCCAACTCTCAAATCCATACATGAGTACTGGAAAAACCATAGATAGCCTTGACTAGACAGACCTTTGTTGACAAAGTAATGTCTCTGCTTTTTAATATGCTGTCTAGGTTGGTCATAGATTTCCTTCCAGTGAGCAAGCGTCTTTTAATTTCCTGGCTGCAATCACCATCTGCAGTGATTTTGGAGCCCCCCAAAATAAAGTCAGCCACTGTTTCCACTGTTTCCCGATGGGAATGAAGTGACGGGATCAGATGCCATGATCTTAGTTTTCTGAATGTTGAGCTTTAAGCCAACTTTTTCACTCTCCTCTTTCACTTTCATCAAGAGGCTCTTTAGTTCTTCAATTTCTTCCATAAGGTGGTGTCATCTGCATATCTGAGGTTATTGATATTTCTCTCGGCAATGTTGATTCTAGCTTGTGATTCTTCCAGCCCAGCGTTTCTCATGATGTACTCTGCATATAAGTTAAATAAGCAGGGTGACAATATGCAGCCTTGACGTACTCCTTTTCCTATTTGGAAACAGTCTTTTGTTCCATGTCCTGTTCTAACTGTTGCTTCCTGACCTGCATACAAATTTCTCAAGAGGCAAGGCAGGTGGTCTGGTATTCCCGTCTCTTTCAGAATTTTCCACAACTTGTGATCCACACAGTCAAAGGCTTTGGTATACTCAATAAAACAGAAATAGATGTTTTTCTGGAATTTTCTTGCTTTTTCAATGATCCAATGGATGTTGGCAATTTGATCTCTGGTTCCTCTGCTTTTTCTAAAACCAACTTGAACATCTGGAAATTCACAGTTCATATATTGCTGAAGCCTGGCTTGGAGAATTTTGAGTATTACTTTATTAGCATGTGAGATGACTGCAATTGTGCAGTAGTTTGAGCATTCTTTGGCATTGCCTTTCTTTGGGATTGGAATGAAAACTGACCTTTTCTAGTCCTGTGACCACTGCTGAGTTTTCCAAATTTGCTAGCATATTGAGTGCAGCACTTTCACAGCATCATCTTTTAGGATTTGAAATAGCTCAACTGGAATTCCATCACCTCCACTAGCTTTGTTTGTAGTGATGCTTCCTAAGGCCTACTTGACTTCACATTCCAGGATGTCTGGCTCTAGGTGAGTGATCACACCATTGTGATTATCTGAGCCATGGAGATCTTTTTTGTACAGTTCTTCTGTGTATTCTTGCCACCGCTTCTTAATATCTTCTGCTCCTGTTAAGTCCATACCATTTCTGTCCTTTATTGTGCCCATCTTTGCATGAAACGTTGCCTTGGTATCTCTAATTTTCTTGAAGAGATCTCTAGTCTTTCCCATTCTATTGTTTTCCTCTATTTCTTAGCCTTGATCACAGAGGAAGGCTTTCTTAGCTCTCATTGCTATTCTTTGGAACTCTGCATTCAAATGCATATAACGGGGGCTCAAATCAAATATTCCTTCCTCAAAGATACTTTTCTCGACCCTCTAGGGAATACAGTTCCTCGCTAGTGGCCATTCCACCTTCTTACCCTAATTTTTTTCAGTGTATTGTCCTTCTACTTCCACCAGAATGCAAGTTCATTTGGTTTTAGCAGTAGTAATTCAGTTTCTCTTCCTGCATCTTTACACCTTAAAACAGAGTCTAGAAAACACAAGTTACTCATTATTTAATTGAATATTTAAACACTGATTGCTAAACATATTCACAGATGGTGCCCATAAAGGTGCACTTTTAAATCTCCTAGCAGCAGCAGCGCTAAGAAAAAAGGCAGTCATGTAGGAATAGTACCATGAAAATTAGTAAATAGCTGAGTGAATGAATGAGCACAGGTGCATGATCGATTTGAAAACTCAGGTTTTGGCTGAGAATAAAAGAGCATGGTTCTGAGTTTCTATAAAATGGCATGTTTCATGGACACTGCTATTTTACATAATACTTGGGATGCCTGATGTTCAAAACCAAAGAATAACAATAATTCAAATTTCCCAGTTCCTTTAAAATTATCAGCAGTTCCTAGAAGCAACTCACTCACCTCCATCATCTCTAAATGAATGTACACAAAGCACCCCTTTTCCACACACCTTTTTAGGTTGTGTTCATCTTGTCTCAAATCTTCTGAACAATTAGCACTTATTTGGACTATCATCATCTCCAGTCACCAAAACCCATTATCAACGTCTTCTATGTGATAGTTATGGGCATTGTGATGGATACTAGAACAACCTGTGTTGTGATGCACAGAATAATGCCCCCCACAAAGATGCCCACATTCTAATTCCGGAGCTTATTAAAAAGTAACCTTCCACAGTGAAAAGGACTTTGGAGATGTGATTAAGTTAAGCATTGAGCGGAGATTGTTCCTGGATGATCCCAATCAGCAGCATGTGATCACAAAGGGCCCCATATGAGAAAGATAGGAGGGTTAGAGTCAGAAAAAGCACAATGACAGCAACAGAAGTTTGGAGTGACACAGGACCATGAGCCAAGGAGTGTAGGCAGTTTCTAGAAGTTGAAAGAGGCAAGGAAACAGATCCTACTTTAGAATCTCCAGAAAGAACTAAGTCCTGTTGATACCTTGATTTCAGCCCAGTGAAATTCATTTTAGACTTCTGACCACCAGAACTGTAAGAATTGAAATCTATGTTAGTTAAAGCCACTAAGCTTTAGGAGTTTGTTACAGGAGCAATAGAAAACTAAAAGCAACCAATGGGCATGATATGGTGCCTTACCACAAGGAGATGACAGGTTGGTTGATTCTTCAGCTTTTATGTATGGTTAGTTGTTCAGTCCTTCACATCACTGAATACTCCCTACATAGGCTCTACAGCATTCATTACAACCTTTACATTCTCACTCAAGCCTTCATTCTCCATTCCCTGTCAATGTATTTATTATTTCATAATTTAGCTGATGCTGCAACCTCCTGATGATTTTCCCTGTTTCTGATTCTTTCATCCTCTGTGGACCAACTAGATTTATTTTCTTACCAAGCCACTTGGTCCTGGAGCTCGACTCTCAAGGTATTACAGACTGAAGACTCAATGTATCAGAACCATTATCCAATGCATCAGCCTTCCTTGGTAACGTTCACTTCATCCACAGCCCTACCCTACACAAGCCATCTTCTGTAGTGTGCCATGTATTAGCAAAATCTTTGGCTAGATTACCTCTATCTTTTCAGTTATATCTCTCTCTACCTATTCTCAGAAACTGAGCCAAATGCTCTCAAACATTCCATATCTTATTTCTGCACCTTTTTCATGCTACCTCTTTGCCTAAAATCTTCTTCTCATTGTATCTATTAGGATGTTATCTGTCCCTCAAAGTACAAGCCCAAAACAACCATATTCTCCTAAAGGGGACAGCACTATTATATTAACTATAACTCATTCTCTGTCCCTCCCTCATCTCAACAATCAAGCTGTGGTGTAAATCCCTAGAGCTGGAGTGTATGGATTATCTGGCTCCTAGAACTTTTGTTTCAAGCCAAATATTTTCTAAGTTTATGTGCCAATTGACTTTGTTCCATCATTGGTTTGAGGGCAGGTCATAGCTTCTTAGAGAAAAGATGTCTCCCTGAGTGTCTCTCTCATGCACTGAACTGAGAAGAGCAACATGTGAAGGGACGAAAGCTCTGGTTTAAGAGCAAGGACTCCAGACTCATTGTCTGGGCTGTGCCCCTAGTCAGTTATATAACCGGCATTAAGTCACTTAACTTCTTTGATCTTCAGTTTTCTCATACATGCATGGAGATTATCCCCAATTTCAATGGACTATTGGAAGTGAAAAGAGCTACAGAAAGCAAAGGAAATGTGTACTCAGAAAATATGCTTGCTTGCTCTGCCTGTTAGAAGTCTTAGCTCTCAAGTTTCAGTCTTGGTTTGGTGGAAGGAATTCAGATTTGCACTGACTCCACTGGAATTATATGGTACGTGGTATTATTGCAATGAAGAAGCAAGATGTTTTGTTGACCTTAGGTATGGATAAGTTAATAAAATAACATTTACTAGTTCTGCATATGCTTTGAGGATACACACACATACTCTCTCTCTCCATTCAGAAAACATAGGAAACACTGGCTTTCAAATACCCTGTGATCCAAAAAGAAGACTGATCTCAAACACAAGAAAGGCACAAAGATATACTGCAACATAGAAACAAAATGGTATCACGCTTATATAGTAATAATAACAAACATATAGCATTGACCATGGACTGTGTGTGTGTGCATTAAGTAGCTTCAGTCAAATCCAACTTTGTGACCCTATGGACTGTAGCCCGCCAGGCTCCTCCCTCCATGGGATTCTCAGGCGAGAATACTGGAGTGGGTTGCCACGCCCTCCTCCAGGGGATCTTCTCGACCCAGGGGTCAAATCCCTGTCTCTTACATCTCCTGCATTGGCAAGCGGGTTCTTTACCACTAATGCCACCCAACATATAAATAAAATGGTATCAAGTTTATATAATAACAATAACAAACATATAGCATTTACAATGCAGTAGGAGCTATTAACATTTGAAGCATTTTGCATGCATGGCTGTATCCACTCCCCACAACAACCTTATGTGGTAAGTGCTGTTGGTATCTTCATTTCACAAATGGGGAGACTGGGAGGGTAGCTGGCCCATGGTCACAGAGTTGGTAGCAGAACTGGAGTTCCACGCTCTCAATCATTCCATGCCTCTCAAGGGTGGCATGACAGTTCAGATCACTGGAAATAATCTTGTCTTAATTCCTGCCACGATTTTGAGAGCAGAGTTTGTGTGAAGAAATAAGAATTATTATTTCCTAAGATGATGAGGATTCATCTCAACTATTACTTTCTGCCATGGAGCCCCACCTGACCAGTCCCCTTCTTTCTCTTATCCAGACAGTTATAGTGACCCAGGTCCATGCTCTACACATCCATGGCACCTAGACTTCCCCCTATCATTAGACTTGAACTACTCTGCAGAAGTGGGGTTCTTTTTGGTCTCATCTTCTACATTTTAAAGCTCATGAGCAACAGCATCCTTTATCTTTATAACTTAAGCATTTATCATGGAGCTGAGATCTCAATATATGTGTGGAGCATGAATGCCCATAAACATTTTTCTTCTTGGCAGGTTTATTTTTTTTTTCATTTATTTTTATTAGTTGGAGGCTAATTACTTTACGATATTGTAGTGGTTTTTGCCATACATTGACATGAATCAGCCATGGATTTACATGTGTTGGCAGGCTTATTTTTAATCATGGCAGGCTTTATATAAGAACTATCAGTCTCTTCAATGGAGAGTGTATGATGAAAGGGATCAATGGGGATGTGATAACTGTATAATTCTGTGGCTATGCCAGATGTTATGTGTTGGCAGGGACAGGGAGCAGCAGAAGACCAGGGAAATGGAGTGTATTTTGCTTCCTCAATCATTGAGGGTCATCCGTGGAACAATAGAGGAAGTCCACAGCCTTGAACCCCTGCAGCTCTCTGCTCTGGAGGCTGCTGTGGCAGCATTCCCCACCCCCACCCCCACCCCCACTCCAAGTGAACTCATTAGCCAGAAAATTCAGCACAGTCAGGTTACTTTCACTATGTGTCCCTGTCATTATTAGCCAGTGTTTTACCCAAGTAACTGAATGAAAACCAAACTGTCTCAAGAAAAATAGTAAGTCTCCTGGATATTATGGGAGAAAGATGTGAGAGAGTTGCAACTGAATGGGAGGAACATATACTCTTTCTCCCAAACACAGTTTTGAGGCTAAGGGAACTCTTTGAAATTTCAGATGACAACATTTCTAAGCAAGAGAATATCCTATTCTAGAAAATGTGTTGAATAGTAGGGCCATACAGTTAACAATGGCATCTCAGACAGTAAAAAATCTGTCTGCAGTGTAGGAGACCCCAGGTTCAATCCCTGGGTCAGGAAGATTCCCCTGGAGAATCTTCCTATAATGGCTACCCCCTCCAGTATTCTTGCCTGGAGAATCCCATGGGCACAGAAGAATGGCAGGCTACAGTCCATGGGGTCATAGAGTCAGACTTGACTGAAGACTAACATTTTCACTTTCACAATTAACAATTTGAGATTCATCAGTTTGTAAACTGTAAAAAAGAAAACCCCCTCCACATGTCTTAATTAATACATTTGTAATCTCCTACACAACTGTTGAAAATTTTAAAAGAGATGGGAATATCAGACCACCATACCTATCTCCTGAGAAACTTATGTATGGGTCAGAAGCAACAGTTAAAACCAGACAAGGAACAACTGATTGATTCAAACTTGGAAAGGAGTACAACAAGTCTGTATATTGTCACCCTGTTTATACTTCTATGAAGGGTACATTATGCAAACTGCTGGGTTAGATGAATCACAACCTGGAATCAAGATTGCCAGGAGAAATATCAACAACCTCAGATACGCAGATGGTATCACTCTAATGGCAGAAAGTGAAGAGGAACTGAAGAGCCTCTTGATGAGGGGAAAGAGGAGAGTGAAAAAGCTGGCTTAAAATTCAATATTCAAAAATATGGTATCCAGTCCCATTACCTCATGGTAAACACAAGGGGAAAAAGTGGAAACAGTGATAGATTTTACTTTCTTGGGCTCTGAAATCACTGTGGGCAGTGACTGCAGCCATGAAATTAAGATGTTTGCTCCTTGGAAAGAAAGCTATCACAAGCCAAGACAGCATATTAAAAAAACAGAGATATCACTTTGCTGACAAAGGTCTATACAGTCAGAACTAGGCTTTTCCAGTAGTCATGTACAGATGTGAGAGGTGAACCATAAAGAAGACTGAGCACCAAAGAACTGATGTGTTTGAACTGTGGTGCTGTAGAAAAATCTCCTGGAAATCAAACCAGTCAGTCCTAAAGGAAATCAACCCTGAATATTCATTGGAAGGACTGATGCTGAAGCTGAAACTCCAATGCTTTGGCCACCTGTTGACTCCAAAGAGTCGACTCACTGGAAAAGACCCGATGCTGGGAAAGATTGAAGGCAAAAGAAGGGGGTGGCAGAGAATGAGGTGGTTAGATAGCCTCACCAGGTCAATGACATGAATTTGAGAAACTCTGCGAGACAGTGGAGGATAGAGGAACCTGGCGTGCTACTAACCACAGGGTCGCAAAGAGCCAGACACAACTTAGTGACTGAACACCACCACCATCATACATTGTCTGCGTGGAGTAAAGTAAGCACATATGTGTGATGAAGGAAGGAACAGAAACACTATTCTGTGGGAAGAAAAGAGATGAAAAAGAGATGAATATCTGGAGGTCAACTGAACTCAGTAAACATTTAGTCAGATCAAGTCCTGTGTGGGATGGCTGAGCATGGAAACTGGAGCCAGATAAGACTCTGAGCAATCCGTGGAAAGGGGAAGTGGTAATGAGACCAGACATGTAGAATTCTGGAGAACATGTCTGGGCATGAAGACAGGATGAGAGAGAACAAGCAAAGGCCTGATGGAGTTCACAAGACGTCCCTGCACACTGTGACTTGCCTTCAGACTTGGGTGTCATCTTTCATGAAATCTTAGAAATTGAGAGGTAATGACTATACGGATTTCAACCCCAGTAGATCCTGGATTCTGTGATTTAGATTAAAACTGATGTCTTGCTATAGTTTTCTTGTCCACTGCATTCTGTACTCTTTTGTGTTTCAGAAGAACTATGAAGTCAAAGAACTGTTCTTTTTTATTTTTATTAAAAACTATGCTTCTTTTGGTGAGAGTGTGGGTGGGGAGACACGACCAACTTTAACTATAAATTCCTGATGTGGAGTTTCAATATGTGATTCTCTCCAAGTTCAGGCTTCAGTTTTTGTATGCCTATTTTTAAGATCCACCATACCAATGTTTGTTCCACTAGATCCTAGTCTTTTAAGATGTTAACTGAAAGATCTTTTCTCTCTCTCATACACACATAAAGACACATATTCACAGAAATTTATGCCTTTGCCCCAGGTCTGAATTATTATTGCTAACTAAGTCATAGATTTTCATCATTTCAACTAAATTTTATGGAGGTCTGCAATGCGGGAGACCTGGGTTACATCTCTGGGTTAGGAAGATCCCCTGGAGAAGAGAAAGGCTTCCCATTCCAGTATTCTGGCCTGGAGAATTCCATGGACTATTCTCCAGGAATTGCAAAGAGTCAGACACGACTGAATAATTTTCATTCCCTTTCTATATACTTCATAATACATTAGATGCCATTGAAATATATTGATATCATATAATCGAGTTGAGAAGAAAAATACTGTTATACTTAATGAATATACTACATACATGTACACAATATACTAATTTATTTTTACTGCTTTTAATTAATTTTCTTGCACATTACCTACTTTGACTCTCAAACAAGCATGTGAGTTTGATGGGAGAGTGATACATATTCCCATTTTTTGGATAAGGAAGCTCATGTAGGGAGTTCATAACCATTATCACAGTCCACATGCGATATATTCAGGAAGAGAAGCCATATCTTCTGAAATCTGATCCACTGTTCTACACTTGCCTCATTTGTCCTCTGGACAAGACCGTGCTGTGTGCTAAGTCACTTCAGTCATGTCCAACTCTTTGTGACTCTTTGGACTATAGCACGCCTCACTCCTCTGTCCATGGGATTCTCCAGGCAAGAATACTGGAGTGGGCTGCCATGCCCTCCTCCAGGGTATCTTCCCAACCCAGGGATCAAACCCATGTCTCCAATATCTCCTGCATCAGCAGGTGGGTTCTTTACCACCAGCGCCACCTGGGAAGCAGAAGGTGGAGGCAAACGTTCACAGTATTATGAAGGGACTGAATCACAGGACTTGGAGAGGAAAGTAAAGTGTATGAAAGTGAATGGGGCATGAGGCCAAAATAGGAGGATGGCCAAGTAGGAACGGAGCTCTAAGAGTCAACAGTGTTGAGCAGACATGGGAAAGGTACCAGCCGGGGAAAAAAAAATTAACAGAATGGATGGCTACTCCTGCCAAGTTGATACGTGATTGAAGCAGGGTGAATCAGTGGTTGAAAGATGAAACTTTCTTCCAGGAAAAGACTTCACACTCTGTCCTACCAATAATAAGATCCGTGAGGAGCCAAGTATTAATTAGCAGACTGAGTACATGAAAATCTATCTAAACCTAAGGAAAGCAGGCTTAAGCAATAGGAAACACTTCTCCCTAAGTTGATTCAACATAAAGCCTTTCAAAATGTCAGCAGAAATGAGAAGCCAATCCTAAAATTTATATAGGAATGTGAACCCAGATTAGGCAAGATAAATTTGAAAAATAAAAGAATAAAGCTGAAGGACTTTCAATCTCCAATTTCAAAGTTTGCTGTAAAGCTTCAGTAGTCAAAATAGGATGATATTGGTATAAGGACAGACATATTGATTGATAGAAAAAAATTGAGAGTCCAGATACAAGACTTTATAGTTATAGACAAATAGGTTTTTGCATAAGTGCCAAAGTAATCACCGGTAGAATGTATACTATAGGAAAGGGCAACCCACTCCAGCATTCTTGCCTGGAAAATCCCACGGATGGAGGAGCCTGGTGGGTTCCAGTGCATTGGGTCACAAGAGTCAGACATGACTGAGCAACTGATCACACACATACTGTCTTCAGCAAATGGTACTGGGACAATTATATATCTGCATACAAAAATTAATTTCAACTCTTTCTCATATCATATGCAAAATTTACCCCCAAAAGTGAACACATACCTAAATATAGGTGATAAATCTACAAATATTTTAGAAGAGAAAAAAAAATGACATTGAGTTAGGAAAAGTATTCTTGCTATGACACTTAAAAAATGTTCAAAAGGAAATAAAATGATAAATCTCATAATTTTGGATTCTATTTGAATGGTTTGGTGAGATTCAACAGAGGAGTGGTGTACAGTATATTAAATGAATTGAAATTCTTTGTGTTAGTAAGCTTTTTGCTCATCCTCAGCTCTGCTCTAGGCCAATAAACCCATCAATTACCAATAATTACACCCAGTAATTACAATTACTGGTAATAGTAATTATAGTAGTTTCCTATGGCTGATATAACAAATGATCACAGAATAGTGGCTTAAAATGAAACAAATTTATTATCTTACAGTTCCAGAAATCATAAGTCTAAAAACAGTCTCACTGGGCTATCTATGGTGTCAGCATGCTCCATAGAAGGCTACAGAGGAGAATCTGTTTTCTTGCCTTTCCCAGCTTCCAGAGACCACCTGCTTTCCTTGGCTCATGGCCCATTCCTCCGTCTTTAGAGCCCACATCATAGCATCTTCTTATTCTCTCGTACACCTGTTTCTAACATCACAGTGCTTTCTCTCCCTGACCTTCCCGGGTCCCTTTCATCAGGACCCTTGTTATTTCTTCAGATCCAGCAAAGAATCCAGAATAATCACTCCATCTCAAGATACTTAATTGCATTTACAGAGTCCATTTGCCATGTTAAAATGATATTTTACAGGTTTCAGGTTTAGGAATAGACATCTTGGGGGGTCATTATGCAGCCTACTACAGTAACAGTAAGCTTTCCAGGTGGCTCAGTCAGTAAAGGATCTGACTGCAATGCAGGAGACCTAGGTTCAATCCCTGGGTTGGGAAGATCCCCTGGAGAAGGAAATGGCAACCCACTCCAGTATTTTTGCCTGTAGAATCCCATGGATAGAGCAGCCTGCCGGGCTACAGTCCATGTGGTCACAAGAGTCAGATATAACTTAGTGACTTAGTGATTAAACCATCACCACAGGAACAGTATCATCAAAAATGTTCACTCTGAAGTTACCTACTATATAAACTGTATCAATTATTTTAGAAGATATGATGAAACTAAGCATAAGAACTTTTTGACATACAGTTTAATCCCAATAAGATTTTCCATTTAGGGGGAAGAGTGTATGTATGTGTATGTGAAGGAGGCTGTCAGATTTCAAAGCTGATCTGCACTTTTACTTTGATATGGAGAGGCTAAAAATATCTCCAATTGAAAAATACAGACATAGGGATCATGGTGAGAGCAAACCATCACATTCCCCGTCCTCAGTATTTTGAGGAAAGGGGTATAATTTAGCATAATTGTAGGACACCAGTTGGTAAAATGTTTTGAAAGATGTCTTTATTTATTTTTTAGTTTTCTTAAATATCTGGTCTCTTCTTAGTAGACTTGGATGTTAGAGAACTTTAATTTCTTTTGAGTTCTGAATTAATTATTCCTGTCATACTTTTTCAGTTTCTACTTGATTTCCTAGCTAAATTTTGAGATTATTTTAAACCCCATTGCCAGGTTTTGTGACTCTCTAATATAGCAGGATAAGAAAGTATTGATTATAGTTTCCCTATGTTAACAATTTCACAGTATCTTACTGAACAGGATAGGATTTATCCCAGGAGACTGGCCTATATCATGGTTTGAGGAATTTGATATTTTAACGTCTGTATTCTGGCATTCTACTCTATAATCACAGGCAGTTATTATTCTCCAAGGAAAAATGTCTTCATCTATTTGTTTTTACTTATTTTCTGCTTTGTTGTAAAGGACTTTATGATTTTTCATTTGAAACTATGTGTCTGGATCAACTTAATTTTATGTAAAAATCTCAATGGCAGTTTTATAGTTTCTCCTTAAAACCTTCCAGCTCAGACGTGAGAAAAACTTCCAGGACTCTTCAGAGCTACATTTTGGACTCTGGTGTCTACAAACCCTATCAGATGGTAGACTGAAGTTGGCACTCCAACAATAGCTAATATCCTGGAGTGTTCTCCTGGATTCATGCCTAGGACAGTGTGGACTTCCTCCTCTGCCCCCTGAGATCTGGTCTGTGTCCAGCTGGTCCTGGTACACTTGGAGCCAGCGCGGGGAGGCATTTGGCGAGGATGGACACTGATGCCCCCAGCTGGGTAGAGTCTGTTCAGCCAAGTGCTAGGACACTGACACCCATGCTGTGGTTGAGGGATCCCACATGGCTCAAGTGTTAACCTCAGTCTCATGTTGAAGTACTGGTACCCTACAAGCACTGTCTTGATCAACCTCACAACATCTGTATGAAGTAGGCATCATAGTTATCCCCATTTTATAAATGGGGGACTCTGAGGTTGATGTGAAAATAATCTCATCATGTCAATTCCCTTGGCACTTTTTCTGTCCTCGGTCTAAGGTTTTCTTTTTAAATTAAATTTTTATTGGGATATAGTTGATTTACAGTGTTGTCTTATTAGTTTCTGCTATGCAGCAAAGTGAATATTTATATACATATATACCCTCTTTCTTTAGATTCTATTCCTATGAAGGTTATTACAAAGATTTGAATAGAGTTCCCTGTGCTAAGATATCCTTTTAAAAAGCAAGATCAGCAAGTCTGATCTATGAGAGTTCAGATCCTAGGTTGAGCACTTACTAGCTGAGTGCCAGTGAGCAAGTTACTTAATTCCTCTGTGCCTCAGTTTCCATGCCTGTAAAATAAAAGGAGTAGCAGTGTCATTTTCAAAGGGTTAGCACAGGGTCAACTGAGATCAGGCCTGGAAATTATTTGGAGCAATACCTGGCACGTAGTAGGTATTAACTAATTCTCAATGTTAGTTTTATTATATTTTTCACCTCATTTGTTATTTTACAATAGTTTATATGTGATTTTTTTTTCCCTCCTAGAAAGTTAGAAAGTAAGCTCTAACGTAGAGATGGTCATACTGAGTGAAGTAAGTCAGACAGAGAAGGAGAAATATATGACATCCTTTGTATGTGGAATCTGAAAAGAAATGATACAAATGAATTTACAAAACAGAAACAGACTCACAAACTTAGAGAACAAACTTATGGTGGCCAGGGAAAAGGATAGGAGGAAGGGATAGTTAGGAAGTTTGGGATGGACATGTATAATGCATACTGCTTTGTTTAATATGGATAACCAACAAAGACCTACTGTATAGCACATGGACCTCTACTAAATGTTATGTGGCAGCCTGGATGGGAGGGGAATTTGGGGCAGAATGGATACATGTATATATGCGTGGCTGAGTCCCTTGGCTGTACACCTAAAACTATCACATTGTTAATTGGTTATTTACTGTTGTTTTAGTCGCTAAGTCAAGTCCAACTCTTTGTGACCCCATGGACTGTAGCCCACCAGGCTCCTCTGTCCAAGGGATTTTCCAGGCAAGAATACTGCTGTGGTTTGACATTTCCCCCTCCATTGGATTTTCTTGACCCAGGCATTGAACAAGTGTTTCCTTCATTGCAGGAAGATTCTTTACCACTGAGCCAGCAGGGAAGCCAAAAACAAAAAGTTAAAAAAAAAAAAAAAAACTGATTTGTGACAAGAAAGGAAAAAAAAGAAAGTAGCTCCTAGAAGAAAAGGAGGTCTTATTCATTGTGAATCCCTTGGAGCACCTAACACAAAACAGGCCCTCAATATTTATTTGATTGCTGATTTACTTATTTACTCACATTACAAAACACAGTTGCTCTTATTAAATTTATCATCATCGGAAGAGGTCCAAACTTGTCTTCATACAGTGGAGAAACCAAATTAAATGACGTGGTGTCTGTTAGACTAAATGGGAACACTGAGCTATGTCCTGATAGCTGGTGCAAACATATTCCATGGGAGGAGGGTCTGTTTTTCTGGTGACCTGGGTAACATGCTTTTATTGGCTCCTGCCATTGCTGGTAACACTTTCCTTGAATAATGAACTTTCACTAATTACATCCAAGTAACATTTTTTTCTTTAGCTGCTATTTCATTAATTTATATGAACTTCTTTTAAAATAATCTGTCCTAAGAAAAATAATAATAATAATAAGATTTGGGGAAAACTGCAAAGTAATTAAAGCCTCATTGAAATAACTTGGTGTTAGGGACAGAAAACTTGGAAACAATTCAGATAAACAGATCGCCACATCTGAATGGTCTACATCCGAAGAGCCCATGCAGATTATCTGGTCTATTAAGTTCCTGCCAGTTGTTTATAAGGTCAAGAGACAATTAGGAAAGTGTTTTGAGTATCTGAAAGGAATTAAATCCAATGCTGCTCTGTACCCAAACGATGTCAATCCAAGTAATTGGTTCAGTAAGTCTCAGTGTGAGGACTTTTGAAATATCTCATTTGCTTTGTACACTGGGATGACATCAAAATGAGGTAATTCATTTAGTGGTTCTTTGAAAAACATTACTGCAGCCTGCATATGTAAAGCAGTATTACTATTACTAGAAGAAATCAGCCCATAAATCCTAACAATGATAAAAGCTGATATTAGGATCATATTATTTCAACTCATCAGGAATAACTGAAAAATTTGTAATGAGTAATTCTTATAACCTGTGATTATGTGATCACTTTTACACATAATACTAGTTATCAGTTGCTTAATACTATGTACTGTGCCCTTTATATTTCACATCCCACAATATTCATCATGTTTCTAAGAATTCTGATTTCCATCCCAGGTGAAGAACTGGAAGTGAAGACAAGTTAAGTGGCTTACTCAGCATCACACAGCTCATAAGAGGCTTGAGCCTCTTAGGTACTCAAACCATGTCTGGTTGACTCTAGACTGTGTTCTTGACCTTAAACTGTACCTGCATCCTGTTTTCCACACTGCCTCCCATTGAGATCCCAGCTCCCTGGACTTCCGATGTGGAGCCTTGCCCCTCCACATTTCCTTACACACTCTCTTTACTTTCAGTACTTTACAATGTGAGTGTTTAGGGGAATCAGAGTGATCTGAAGTTTCTGACTCATTAAAATGCATGATAAGGCATGATGATACAAGTTCTCCAAAACTCAATAACACCTGTGTCATTACACTCCAAGGGGATGTGGAAACCAACAGCTCTCTGCTCTCACAGTCAGATAAAGCCACAGAAAAGCCACATTTGATGTGCTAACTGTGATGCCTGAGTACCACCTCCTTATTCTCTGAAAATAAATGGCCCATCCTTCTCAAAAGAAATCAATGAGTACTGCCATATTTGTTATTTTTCACAAAACACAGATATCTATTTTTAGTACATAAAAGTTTTTTCAAGATCCTTAATTTTCATAACGAGGCCCTGAAGAGCTGGAACATCTCCAGTGTCACATAGCCATCACATAGGTGTGTCCCTGTGCCCCTGCATCCAGAGAGGACAGTGAACACGACTTCCACTCATTCATATATCCCTTTATTCACCAGTTCTGGACATACTTAGTGAGCACGGGGAAGTGCCAGGCACTGTGTAAAGTCCTGAAGAGTCACTGTCTCGCTCCTGAAACCCTTAGAGCCCAGGGAATGGACACTGACAAGGATACAGACAAAATCAAATCTGAGTGATGAGTGGTAAGAGGGACATATACTTCCAGCCATTGGGTGACTCTGATGATGGCACATGTCTTCTGCAGGAAGAGCTAATGTTGACCCAGCATGCAGCCTCCTAGTAATCATGAATAGAATAGGTCCTTTGGCTGAATCTGCCTTCTCTGGATTCACAACCCTCAAAAGTTAGGGTGAAAATGGTACTGATGAACCTCTTTGCAGGGCAGGAATAGAGGTACATATGTAGCGAATGGACTTGTGGACACAGAAGGGAAAGGAGAAGGAGGGATGAATTGAGACAGTGGCACTGACATATATATTCTGTGCTGTGCTTAGTCACTTAGTCACACCAGACTCTTTGTGACTCCATGGACTGTAGCCCACCAGGCTCCTCCATCCATGGGATTCTGCAGGCAAGAGTAATGGAGCAGGTTGCCATGCACTCCTCCACAGGATCTTTCCCACCCAGGGATCGAAGCCGCATCTCTTCCATCTCCTGCATTGGGAGGCAGGTTCTTCACCACTAGTGCTGTGTGTAAAATAGGTAGCTCGTGGGAGGCAGCTGTATAACCCAGGGAGATCAGCCCACCGCTCTTCAAAGACTAGAGGGATGGGATTGGGGCAGAGGGGTAGGCGGGAGGCCCAAGACGGGGGGGACTTACATATACTTATGGTGATGGACAGGGAGGCCTGGCGTGCTGCAATTCATGGGGTCGCAAAGAGTCAGACACGACTGAGCGACTGAACTGACAGCTAGCTGATTCACTTTGTCATATGGCAGAAACCAACCCAACCTTGTAGAGCAATTCTCCTCCAATCAAAAAGAAAAGCCAGAGTAAGACTCTCACTGTGGGGGCATGTCATCTTCACTGTGGCTGGTCTCCCATCCTTGGGACAGACGCTTGTACATCTGTTCCACCCCAGGCAGGTTTTCTCCCCTCCAGGAGGCTGAATCTCACCAACTACATCATCTGAACTCGCTTTCTCCCTGCTTCTGATTCGTTCGTGTCTGCTTCATCACTCAGTTGTGTTCAACTCTTTGTGACTCCCAGACTGTAGTCCACCAGGCTCCTCTGTCCATGGGATTTTTCAAGCAAGAACACTGGACTGGGTTGCCATTTCCTCCCCCCAGGGGATCTTCCTAACTCAGGGATCGAAATCACATCTCCTGTGTCTCCTGCATTGGCAAGCAGATTCTTTACCTGCTGAGCCATCAGTGAAAAGAAATATTGCCAAGAGATGAGAGGGTGGGAATTTCAGGGGTTTGGAGCATTCCTTCTCCCTCTCCCTCTCCACCACTCTCACTCAGCTTTGGCTAACATGTGTCCTTCTATGAGCAACGTCTGCTGAGAAACATCTACTGTGCAAACCTTCCTCCACAGCTCTGGCTCCCACTGGGCTCCAGGGCTGCTATTTCTTCCCAGTGCCCCAGCAACATTAGGTTGGCAGTGGTTTCCTGGAGCTAGTCTATGGCACCTCCACCTGTTTCCCTTTAATCCTGCCCATACCTCTGATGGGCTACCTAGCTGGCTCAGTGGTAAAGAATCCTCCTGCCAATGTAGGAGACACTTGAGGCTTGGGTTTGATCCCTGGATTGGGAAGATTCCCTGGCAGAGGAAATGGCAACCCACTCCAGTATTCTTGCTGCGCAGACCCCATGGATAGAAGCCTGACTGGCTACAGTCCATGGGATCGCAAGAGTCAGACACAGCTGGACGACTGAACACACACACTTAGCTTTGGAGCCAGTCTTTCATTAAAGCCTCTGTTTTCTGCCAGGACCCTGACTGATACAGTGACACAACAATGTAACCCTGCTTTCTACTATATTTTGAGGCATGGGCAAATGTAGTTTTGAGGATGAGATACTCAATGGCTTCTGACATTTTTAAGAAAAAAAAGAAAAACATTCATTTTTGATCTGAGTCAGAATTTTATTTTGATCTTCTAGAAGAGGAGAGAACCAGACTGAGTCTCTAGTCCTGGCTGCTGTAAGTGGCATAAGGAGTTAATTTTTGGCAACAATTCCATGCTGTGCTTTGCAGCCATTGTATAGTTTAGTATAAGGCTGGACAAAATTAAGAAACTTATTTAGTATCATACCCAGTCTAGTCAATGACAGGACTGGGTTTTAAGTTGTTTCTACATGACTCTAAAGCCTATGCACATTCTCTAACATGAGCGTCTCCCTTTTAATTCACAAACTTACTCTCCTGACTTGACATGTTCTTCTTTAGTTCCACTTTATGTCATTACCTGGATGTTTCATCGTCACTTTGAGATCAAACCTCTCTCTCTCCCTTGCTTTCATTCTCATGTTTTCCTTCTGCTCCCACCCAGAAGTGGTTGGATCATCGTATCTGTCTGTTCCATGTGCTCAGAAGCCCAGGGACTTCTGTTTATCCTATCACACCAGTTAATGTCAAGAGCCCCAAAATGTGTCATAATAAACTGGGTGGAGCCTTAGGCTGTAGCACCTGTCTTAAGTGGAGGGAAAAAATCTTTCCTACTTCTTCTTACATTTTCTCTTTATATGCTTAGCCATAGTCCATGAGACAACCCAGGCTCACCACCTTCCTATTCTTTTCCACTTCACACATCCAGTGCTGAGTGATTCTTGCCCCTTTCCTAGCCACTCTCCCTTCCCCTTAGCAAACACTCCATACATAACGGATCAGAAAATGTAAAGTGGTTCCAGTGCCCCATGCAATGTGAAACAGGGTTGGAGAGGTGGGGGGGCCAGGGATATAGGAATATGTGTGATGCCTTTTGCTTTATCATCAATAGATTAAATGTAAATTGCTACACAGCATACATTTCTTGAATCACTCCCATTCTATAGAGTTCCCTTCTTTCTTTATTCTACTATACAGCTGTTTATACCCAGGTTTCCTGAAAGAGTTTCCTACTGGTCCTTCTGCTTTCCAGCTTTTCCTCCCATGTGGGGTTCTAAGCACTGAGCTCTCCTCCCCACCTTTCTGTGATTTTTCTTCTTCATCACATGCTTCATGTATACTTTAAGCCTCTTTTTTATTGCTATTGTTACTATCATTTTCTTTAAGTAAGTTAAAAATTTTATTATTGTGTGTGTGTCAGTGACTCAGACATGTCCGACTCTTTGCAATCCCATCAACAGTAGCCTGCCAGGCTCCTCTGTTCCTGGGATTCTCTCTAGGTAAGAATACTGGAGTGGGTTGCCATGCCCTTCTCCAGGAGATCTTCCTGACCCAGAGATCAAATCCAGGTCTTCTGCACTGAAGGCAGATTCTTTACCATCTGAGCTACCAAAGAAGCCCTAATTTTACTATTATTACCATATTATTATTATTAAGGCAATATATATCAAACCAGGGTCTCCCTAAGAATGCTGACTACATTGCTCAAGAGATCAGAAATTCTCTTAAAAATTTAAAATTTTGGATTTTACTTCATTTATAATATACAAAAAAAATACAATATAAAATTACCCAGCTTCATTGGCATGTATAAGTAACAACTGCCTGATTTCAGTACTTGCATTCACATTTGAATACTCTGGACAAAATATAACATGAAGTATTTGAAAGCAGTGGAGAGAAACCCAATGCAGAATTGGAGGACATACAGTCCTTGAGGAAAGAGAAGCATGGTAGGCGACTCCCACATTTAGATGGTTCATTTTTAAGGGTGCTGACCAGTGTGCAGTGCTTGAGAAAAAAAAACAGAATTCAAGGAAAAAGTGGTCTGACTGTGCTATAGAGACTGAGGTTATAATCAGGGCCTTCGTAAAGGCTGGAAGTAGAAGAAAAGCCTAAAAGGAGAGATCCATAGATGGAGTTCCCTCAAAGTCTGTATACAATTCCCTTGAAATCCTTGGCTGACTCCTAAACTGTGTACAAGATAAGATTGTAGGAAACTCAGCAGAAATCAGCTGGCTGGGAGTTTAAAAAGCAAAACTGATACTATAGCAGCTACTGGAGATAGGAAGATAGAGATTGGAGCTCAGGTTCTGCCAAATTAGAAGGGCAGGAGGAATAAAAAGACGACTATGCCTAAGCGCATTATAATCAAACTGCTGAAAACCGAAAAGGAAGACTAATTCTTGAAAGAATCCAGAGGAAGAAAGACACATTACATACGGAAATTATAGTGAGAGATGGCTGATATCTCATCACAAATAGTAGAAGCCAGAAGATAACAGAAATAACATTTCAAAGTATAAAAAAAAGGAAATTCTATGTTGACACAGAATTCTGTATCAATAAATATCCTTCATGAGGAAGGCAATGAAAAAAGATTTTCAGAAAAATAAAACCTGAGGAAATCTGTCACCAACAGATCGACACTACAAGAAAGGCAAAAGCAAGTTCTTTAAGAGGAAGGGAATAATGCCAAATGCAAACCAAGTTAATAGCACGTGAAAAGGGTCAAACATCATGACCAAGTGGAATTCATCCCTGAGATGCAAGGATGGCTCAACATACACCAATCAACATACACAAACCACATTGACAGTATAAAAGGTGAAAATCACATGATCATCTCAATAGATGCAGAAAGTGTTTGGCAAAATTCAATACCCTTTCATAATTAAAAAAAATAACAATAAAAACCACCTAATTAGGAATAGAAAAAAATTACTGCAACATAATGAAGGCCATGTATGAAAAACCCACATCTAACATCCATACTCAGCAGTGAAAAACTGAATATTTAGATTATGTCTCTATTTTATGAAACTGAATTTTAATAGTTTCTATAGAAAATGATTTGTGTAGAAAGGAGAGATGCTCTGTGTTTCTAACCCATGCCTAGACTTATGTGCTATGTCCACTACGCGTGTCCACAATCAAGAAAGTTACTCACATTTCCATTCTTTCACACTTTCTATTATATATTTACAATGTCCATCTGTTAACAAAGCAGTAAAATATTAATATGTTGTCATTAATCACCAAACAATAATTGAAACTTTAACACATGGCCGTCCCTATTAGATTCTACTTCAGGAACTGAGAAATAACTTCTAAGAGTCCTTTTCAAAGTCACCTTATGATTGAGACCTAGCTAATTCTAGACCTTATTATTAACTTTGTTCATGTGATGAGGATGGGTGGCAAGAAGATCCAATTATGGAAACCCAAGCTGTGTAAAGAGAGTGAGGGGAGGGCAGAAGGAAGTTAATTGGAGAAATGCCACTGAAATAGAACGTGAACTCCTACAACAGAGCTATTAGTCATCTATTCTTAGGGCAAGACAGGTTGGTATAGCTGTCATAGGATTGGATAATTTTGTTTATGTCACACTTTATAGGCATGCAAAACTGAGTCCCCAGGGCCCCAGGTACGAACTGGGGGACACATGTATTTAGGATATGGTCATCATCACTTAGACTCTGCAGCCAGAGATGCTGAGCTCTGTCTCATGCAACGAGCATCTGTTCAAGCGTGTCTCCAGCCTCTCAGCTAGAATGCTGTTTTTGTTGTTGTTATTTGCCATTGACAATATGCCAAGGTTCCTTTCTGTTACAGAAAATGATGCCCAGATTATTCATTCAGATGCCTAAAGTCTGCCATTAAGTCTCCAAATAATAGATACTGTTTTTTGGTTTTTGTTTTTTTTAAATTTCAAACAAAGGTTTCAGTCCTCTAGATTCAATTCAGTAGCAGCTACTGGATAGAAAGGCCTTGAATTTAGAAAAGTGGTACCTGGGGTTTTAAATACGTTCTTACCATGTGAAACAGCAAGAGTTCAACAGCTCAATGCCCACTCTGAAAACGCAGTCTGGAACGGAGTCTCGATTTACCCTGCATGGAAACTAAACTATTAATACAGAATTATGAAATGCCCTGAGGATTTGATTAACATGAATGGATCTATATATACAGGTATAGTCTATTTTAATATTATGCCTATGGGGAAAACCACTTTAAGAATGCCAATGATTGTCATCCAAGCAGGCAAATGGAAATTATGTCCCATTCTTTATAAAGTTGACAGGAGAGAATGCTTCTCTGAGCTATAGAATGTGAATAAAAGCAGGATTGGCTGTGATTCCAGACCTGCCTATCTTTTGAGAGACTGACAGTGTTGGTGTTCAGAGTTTAAAATTCAGATCTGAGAGATGGCACACACAGGAATAAATCAGCATATCTTACTATCTCCAAGATTCACTGGTCTGAACCCCACTTTCCTCTTGAAAAAAAATTAAAATATTTACATATGCAGGCCCTAGGTGTTATGATGGTTCATTCAAATTCAAAGGGGGCCTCTTGTTAAATATTAATACTTGGCAATAATGGAAAGAATCATGCCTGTTTAACAAGCTCTATGCTCTGCTATAAGCTATATTTAATAGATAGTTTTGATTAGGATGATAACAGTGCATTTACTATTTTATAGATGAAAATGAAAGGCCAAACAAGTTAGCAAAGCTGATGGCTATTATTTATATTTTGGCAAACATTTAGATCACTTCTATGACATCATTAAAAATGGAGATAATTGCCACTGCTTTTCTATGCCCATGAATTTTCTCATACAAGTTTTCCCCAAAAAGTTTAATGTGATTACTGACAACCAATTTATCTTCAAGAGAAAATAAGATGATCAATACAAATTTCTGTAAGTGTTCTCAGAGAGAACACTTCCTCTTAGTATGTAAATACTATGGGTCTACAAAAACAATTTCAAAAAATGAGAAGATAAACAAATAGGCAAAACTCACTTTGTTTCAACCAATTTATAAGTCTCAAAGTCAGATTTTATTAAATCATAATTCATGCCTTTGGTGTTACTAATTTGACTATGATGATAAAGGCAAGAAGATTCATTCAAGTGTGAAAACTGTTGGTGGATTATAATGGACTGAAACACCTGAGTGAACTGTTGATTAACTCTTACAATTATATTGCCATGGACAACCCAAGATATTAAACTGATATGTTTTACTTGAATTTATATCCTTTATGAAAAGGTTTATATCTTTTACCTAAATCAAATCCCTTATGATTATACAGTGGAAGTGACAAATAGATTCAAGGGATTAGTCCTGATAGACAGAGTGCCTGAAGAACTATGGACAGAAGTTCATGACATTGTACAGGAGGCAGTGATCAAGGACCATCTCCAAGAAAAAGAAATGTAAAAAGACAAAATGGTCATCTGAGGAGACCTTACAAATAGCTGAGAAAAGAAGTAAAAGGCAAAGGAGAAAAGGAAAGATATACCCATTTGAATGCAGAGTTCCAAAGAACAGCAAGGAGAGATAAGAAAGCCTTCCTCCACGATCAGTGCAAAGAAATAGAGGAAAACAACAGAATGGGAAAGACTAGAGCTATCTTCAAGAAAATTAGAGATACCAAGGGAACATTTCATGCAAAGATGGGCTCAATAAAGGACAGAAAAGGTATGGACCTAACAGAAGCAGAAGATATTAAGAAGAGGTGGCAAGAATACACAGAACTATTCAAAAAAGATCTTCATGACCCATATAATCATGATGGTGTGATCACTCACCTAGAGCCAGACATCCAGCAGTCTAATGTCAAGTGGGCCTTAGGAAGCATCACTACAAACAAAACTAGTGGAGGTGATGGAATTCCATCTTAGTTAATTCAAATCCTAAAAGATGATATTGTGAAAGTGCTGCACTCAATATGCCAGCAAATTTGGAAAATTCAGCAGTGGCCACAGGACTGGAAAAGGACAGTTTTCATTCCAATTCTAAAGAAAGACAATGCCAAAGAATGTTCAAATTACCACACAATTGCACACATTAGCAAAATAATGCTCAAAATTCCCCAAGCCAGGCTTGAACAGTATGTGACCCATGAACTTCCAGAGGTTCAAGCCGGGTTTAGAAAAGGTAGAGGAACCAGAGATCAAATTGCCAACATCCACTGGATCATAAAAAGCAAGAGAGTTCCAGAAAAACATCTACTTCTGCTTCATTGAATACTCTAAAACATTTGACTGTGTAATCACCACAGACTGTGGAAAATTCTTCAAGAGAAGGGAATGCCTAACCACCTTACCTGCCTGCTGAGAAATCTGTATGCAGGTCAAGAAGCAACAGTTAGTACCAGACATGTAACAATGGATTTGTTCCAAAATAGGAAAGGAGTACATCAAGGCTAAATATTGTCACCCTGCTTTTTTAACTTATATGCAGAATAGATCATGAGAAATGATGGACTGGATGAAACACAAGCTGAAATCAAGATTTCTGGGGGAAATATCAATAACCTCAGATATGCAGGTGGCACCCCTGAAGAGCCTCTTGATGAAAGTAAAAGAGCAGAGTGAAAACACTGGCTTAAAACTCAGCATTCAATAAATGAAGATCATGGCATCCAATCCCATCACTGCATGGCAGAAAGATGGGGAAACAAGGGAAACAGTGACAGACTTTATTTTCTTGTGCTCCAAAATCACTGCAGATGGTGACTGCAGCCTTGAAATTAAAAGACATTTGCTCTTTGGAGGAAAAACTATGACCAACCTAGACAGCATATTAAAAAGCATATTACTTTGCTGCCAAAGGTCCGTCTAGTCAAAGCTATGGTTTTTCCAGTAGTTATGTATGGATGTGAGAGTTGGACTATAAAGAGAGCTGAGTGCCGAAGAATTAATGCTTTTGAACTGTGGTGTTGGAGAAGACTCTTGAGAGTCCCTTGGGCTGAAAGGAGATCAAACCAGTCAATCCTAAAGAATATCTACCCTGAATATTCATTGAAAGGACTGATGCTGAAGCTCCAATACTTTGGCCACCTGATGCAAAGAACTGACTCATTTGAAAAGACCCTGATGCTGGGAAAGATTGAAGACAGGAAGAGAAGGGGACGACAAAGGATGAGGTGGTTGGATGGCATCACCGACTCGATGAACACGAGTTTGAGCAAGCTCCGAGAGTTGGTGATGGACAGGGAAACCTGGAGTGCTGCAATCTATGGGGTCACAAATAGTCGGACATGACTGAGGAACTGAACTGAACTGATCTGATATCCTTTACAGAGGAGTGAACTCTAATAGCCCATGTCGGGAATCTATTCTTGTATCCAAGAATCCTGTGCCATTAGTCTGATTCACCCACTAAGGATATAGAGAATGATTCTGACTCCCTTGTCATATAAAATTAAAGAGAACAGGCTCCAAGCCTGTTCTAACAAGCTCTAAGCTGTGCTATAAACTATATTCAATAGATGGCTTTGATGAGGATGATAATAATGAGCCTACTATTTTACAAATGAAAATGGGAAGCCAAACCAAGTTAGGCAAGTTGATGGCTATTATGTCTACATTGGTAAACATTCGGATCTTCTCTGTGACATCATTATAAATGCAGATAATCGCCACTTCTTTTCATGCTCATCAATTTTCCTGTACAAGTTCTCTGAAAAAGTTTAATGTGATTATTGACAAGCAATTTATCTTCATAAATACAAAATCATAGCAAAGATACCTTTGGTTTTGCTTGCCCACCTTACCTTCTTTTAGTGGCAGCACCTCATCTTCCTTTCAAGGAAATGGGCTTCTTTTCCATAGCTCAGTCTGGATGGAAAAGATTATTAAAGAATCCCTTCTCTTACCTGCCCTGGGCATGTGTCCTAAGCTGAGTCAATCAGCTTCTGTTTCCTGGGGGAAAAAATAATTTGAGAAAAGTGTTCTTCCTTTATCCTTTCCTTGGGTTCTTACAGTCATTCCATTTCCTCCCAAGAAAGACTTACATGATTTAAATTAACTGGATCTGTTTCTGTTGCTTATACCCAAAGAATCCAGACACATAAAGCCATAGATCTCTATTGGTGGTAGGGACCTTAACTGGAAAAAAATGTAGGAAATCCCAAAACTATGGAAACACAGAAGATATGATGTGAGAGGAATGCACAATCCACAGTATTAAACTGGGTTGGTACAAAGTCCTTAAAAATAGCAAAGGAGAGCAGGAAGGATGGTATAGTGACATACACATTCCAACAGGAGCCAAGAAACGAGAGCCCAATCCACTTATTTCACAGATAAGGACAAGAAGCTCAGAGAGAAGTCATTTACAGAAAGTATTAGAGCCAGCAGTAGAGTGGAGGTGTCCTGAATTGCAATTCCAATTTGCTATGTCTGTGTCATATTCCAAATTCCTATAAATTCTGCTTTCACTCTTTTTAGGCTTTTGATGTGCTAAATTTATGACTGCTTCCAGAATTAAAACTATATACTCTCAGTAATCAAATATATTTTCCAAAAGCTGAGCCCACAACCAAATATGAGTTGTAATACTCTTTCCTCTGACTTGCATCTTCCAGCCCTCTGAGCCATTGTTCATTCTCAATGTTTATTTCAATTTTTTTCTCCTTTAGATTTTATCCACTTTATCTATATCTGTCCCAAAGGAGATGATTGATGTTGGCAAAATTAACCTGGCTTTCAGGCTGAGGAAGTTAGGAGGCCCATGACTCATGGAGTCAGACTTACAGGCAAAGGAGATGGGATAATACAGATTAAACAAGATACTGGGCATTTATTCCAGTTTGGTAGCTGAACTGAAAATTAAATCTAACCAGAGTCAACAGTACTTACAGAGAATCTACAATGTTTCCAGCACTATCCTAGGTTTTCTGAGAACTAGCAAAACAAAAACTTTTCTTCAAAGCAATGAAAAGTTTTCATAAGAAATGGGCTACATGCTAACAAGAGCTACATCATATGTGACAGGCCACAGTGCTCAGTGCTGTATTCTCTTTGAGAAAGTACCTTTCTGACCCATTGGTCATAAAAGCCGAGTCATAAAATGAAGACTATTAAAAATCAAAACTGGCCACACTCCAGTACATATGAATTTTCATTATTGAGTTAAAAAGTAGCCTAGAGCCAAAAAGAAGTCATGAAAGCTACAGGTGTAAGTTCCTTTGAAAAAGCTCAAAGCCTCTTGCTCAGATGCTCAGTCATGCCTGATTCTTTGTGACCCCATGGACTGTAGCCCACCAGGCTCTTCTGTCCAGTTGATTCTCCTGGCAAGAATACTGGAGTGAATTGCCATTTCCTTCTCCAGGGATCTTCCTGACCCAGGGATCAAACCTGTGTCCCTTACATCTCCTGCATTGGCAAGTGGATTCTTCCCACTAGCACCACCTGAGAAGCCCTTAGAAATAATTAGTTTCATGGGCTCTTCAATGGCCATGGGGAATTTAGCACAAGAGTTGGGACAGCAGTACTTTTTTCTAGCCTGCCAAGTGCCCACTGTTTTCCAAATAGAATTGTGAGACCAAAGGACAACCTTTCCTGTAGCAACTTCATCCTCTTTGGCAAGTGATCCAAGGACCTTGTTTACAAAACAGACTCACAGACTTAGAGAAGGAACTTATGGTCACCAGAGAGGAAGGGTGGGGACAGGGGAGGGATAGACTCAGAATTTGGGATTGACATGTACACACTGCTGTATTTAAAACAGATAATCAACAAGGACCTACTATATAGCACAGGGAACTCTTCTCAATACTCTGTAATAGCCTAAATGGAAAAGGAAGTTGAAACAGAATAGATCCATGTACATATGTAACTGGACCACTCTGCTGTATACCTGAAACTAACTCAATATTGTTAATCAACTGTACTCCAAATATAAAACAAAAATTTTTTCTAAACCAGTACATTGTGCTATTTATTAAGGAAAAAATCTTCAGAAGCAGAAGAATTATAGAATTAGTTTTCAGATTAGCATTTCCATTGCTGCATTTGTAATAGCCAAGGAAGCAACCTAAATGTCCATCAAGAGATGAATAAAGAAAATGTGATACATACAGTAGACTATTACTCAGCCATAAAAAAAGAATGCAATCATGCATTTGCAGCAACATGGATGGACCTGGAAATTATCATACTAAATGAAGTCAGACAAGAGAAAGATGGATATCATATGGTATCACTTACATATAGAATCTGAAAAAAAATACAAATGAGCTTATTTACAAAACAGAAATAGGTCCACAGGAATAGAAAATGAACTTACAGTTATCAAAGAGTAATGGGGGCAGGATGGATTAGGAGAATGGTATTAACATATTTACACTACTATATATAAAATAGATAACCAACAAGGACCTACTATATAGCACAGGGAACTCATCTCAGTATTCTGTAATAATCTAATAAGGGGAAAAATTCTGAAAAAATGTGTGTGTGTATATATAAATACACACACACACACACACACACACACATATTCGCTGTGCTATACACTGACTCACTGTGCTGTGTACCTGAAACTGACATGATATTGTAAATCCACTGTACTCCAATCAAAGAGAAATTCTCTGGAGAATCATAAGTTTAAAAAATAGAAAGCTAAGTAAAAGAGACAGCATTTTCCTTGGAATCACCTAATGAACCTTGAGTTCAAAGTTTTGCTTTTGAGTCTATAAAAATTCTAGAACAAAGGAGAAGAGCCCAGGTCCTCCCCTAAGTGCAAAGTCTAATAAAGACGGCATTGTCCTTATTTTGAGTCATAAAATACTTTGAAAAACTTTAAAAAAAACTGGTATCCTATAAAAGGAGACAAAAATATCCATAATTTTAAATTACATAATTTACTGTGGTTAAATTTTGCATATACTTCTAAATAATTCATGCAGAGTTTGTCCTTATATCCAACTTCACCTAGAATTATCCTGGTTGGGTCTCTTCATATAATTCATGATAGTGCATTCTTTCATTCTCAAATGTGTCCTAATTTAGACAATAGTGTATATGATCATAGAACTGAGAACTCTGGAAAAAATTATAATTTTTTAAGTAATTAGCAATAAATAGTAAAGATCTATTTTGTGAGACATTACATTAATTGACAGAAATGCCACTCCTAGGTATATCCTCTAGGGAGTATAATTGCTATTGAAACTTTAAAAGGGGTAATTCTGGGGTTTTTTAATTGTATGCATTTAGCTGCAGATTGATAATTTGATACATGTATACATGGTGAAATATTCACCACAATCAAGCTAAGTAGCATATCCATCATCTCACACAGTTTCCATTCTTTCTTTCTTTTTCTATGGTAACACTTAGTATCTACCCTCTTAGAAGAGTTCATGTCTACAACTTAGCAGCATAGTGTTGTTACTTATAATCACCATTTTACACATTAGTGCTCCACAATTTATTCACATTGCTTAACTGAAACCTTTTACTCCTTGAGCAACACCTCTCCCATTTCCTCATGATCCCAGATCCTGATAATCACCGTTCTACTCTATGAGTTCGACTATTTTAGATTCCACATGTAAGTGAGATCATGCAGTATTTGTCTGTCTGTATCTGGCTTATTTCGCTTGGCACAATGTCTTTCAGATCCATTTATGTTGTTGCAAATGGCAGGATTTCCTTCTTATTCAAGGATGGATAATATTCCCATTATATGTACATACCACACTTTCTTTATCCATTCATCCAATGATGAGCATACAGGTTGTTTCCATAGTTTGGTTCTGGTAAATAATGCTAAAATGTAGCTTTGTCTTTGAGATCCTGATTTCAACTTCTATGGAAAAGTATCCAGAAGTAAGATTGCTGACTCATATGATAGTTCTGTTTTTAAGACTGTTAGAAACTTCCATACTATTTTCTATAAAGGCTAGACCAATTTACACCTACCAACAGTGTACAAAGGTTGCCTTTTCTTTTCATCCTTGCCAACGCTTGTTATCTTTATTTTCTTTTTTAATAATAGACATCCTAAGTGTCCTGAGACAGCATGTTGTTGTGGCTTGATGTGCATTTCCCAGCTGATTAATGGTGCTGATCATGTTTTCATAGACCATACTCTCAGGTATGTGACAGTGCATTCACTGTTCCAGGAAAACTGGACAGAACAGTTAAAACAGACTTCAAAAACATAAGATGAATTTTTTTTCAGATAACAAGAAAAGATACAAAAATTCAAAGAAGAAAAATTAAGAAATTCTCAGATTTCTCTATAGTCACTTTTAAAGAAAAGTAGATGAAGTTTTCTGAACTTTTGAAGAAATGTGACAATCAGTGACTTGTTTACAGTCTCATCCTTCAACAGACCTTCTCGAATCTGCAAAACTTGGGATATACAACACTTGAAATATTTTTGAAAATAATTACTTGATTATAACTCCAGTTAACCAAGAGGAAACCAATAATATAGAACTCAGGAAAGAAACAGAAATGATTAAAAGAATAAAAATAACTCTGGAAATTATGGTTACAGGACAGAATACATACCTTACAAAATAAAACTACTAATAAATAATAGTAATCAACTGATAGTTACTTAAATTGGTACTATAACAGCATTAATGTTTTCCTTTATCTATTCTGCAAGTATTTAGTGAGGATCTACTACATGCCAGGCAGTATACTATTTTAGGGACTGCTTAGGGGATCCTGGTAACTCAGAAGGTAAACAATCTGTCTGCAATTAAGGAGACCTGGGTTTGATCCTAGATCAGGAATATATCCTGGAGAAGGGAAAGGCTGGCTACCCACTCCAGTATTCTTGCTTGGAGAATCCCATGGACAAAGGATCCTGGTGGGCTACAGTTCATGGAGTCGCAAAGAGTCAGATACGACTGAGCAACTAACACTAGGGGATCCAGTGGTAAAATGAGACAAATTCCTCACTAAACTCACATTTCAAGGAGTTAAAAATACACAGGTGTGCTCAACTGACATGTAAAAATAGAATTATGGAATAGTCCTAGATTTATATAATACTTACAAAGATAGTACAGAAAGTTTCCATATACCCCAAACTGTGTGTGCATGCTTAGTCACTCAGTTATGTCCAACATTTTGTGACACCATGGACTGTAGTCTGTCACTCTCTTCCATCTATGGGGATTCTCCAGGCAAGAACACTGCAGTGAGTTGCCATGGGTCCCCTCTTATTAACATCTTAAAGATACATGGTAAAGATTTCACAATTAATGAACCAAAATTGATCATTTTTACTGAAATTCATAATTTAGTTTGCACTTCGTACAGATTTTCTTAGTTTATAATCTAATGTCTTTTTTCTGTCTTGTGATCCGATTCAGGTACCACATGAGGCTTCTCTAGGCTTTGACAGTTTCCCAAACTTTCCTCATTTTTGATGACTTAGACAACTTTGAGGAGTGCTGGTCAGACATTTACTAGAATGTTCCCCCTTCGGTATTTGTTTGGAGATTTTTTTTTTCAAGATTTGACTGGATTTATAAATTTGGAGGAGGAAGAAGACAGAGGTAAAGTGACATTCTCATCATATTATATCAAGGGTATATACTCTCAAGACACCTTTCACTGTTGATATTTTCATGGATCACCTGGCTGAGGTACTGTTGACAGGTTTCCACTATAAAGTCACCTATTTTTCTCGATCTATGCTAATCTTTAGAAGGAGGTCACTATGCACAGCCCACATTCAAGGAGGGAGAGTTATAATTTGTCTCCACGAGGGAAATATAAGATTACCAACATAAATTATTTGGAATTATTCTGCAGAGGTGTATCTTTTATGCCCCATTTCATTATTCATTTATATTGGTTTGAACCCATAGATACTTATTTTGTATTCTGCATTATTAATCCAACACCACTTTATTTTGTCGCTCAAACTGTTCTAGCTTTGGCCATTGGGAAATCTTTGTCTCTGTGACACTCTCACCGTGCACTGTGGCGTGTGTATAGTGTGTTAGTATGGCTGTGTATGCATGTGCATCTTTAGTCCTTCCTTACTTTCTGGTACTGTGTTCCAGAATTCCAGGCTCATCTGCCCCAGTCCTAGATTCAAAGATACAGTCGTATCTCCAAGGAGCCCTTTTTTAATTTTCATTTTCAGTGAGTAGCATTAGAAACCAACAGCTGAGTGTTAGATGTGCTTGCTTCCCTTGGAGTATCGTTACTTCTATGGTACCTCACTGATGTAACCAGGAAATATATGTTTATACTAACCTATGTATATGAGTATGTCTATAAATATTTTGTATGTAACCACATGTATCTGTATTAAGCTAAACATGAACCCACACTGTCTCCAACTCTAATCTATTACCATGTTGATCGTCCTAACTTCTCCACTTTCTTAGCTATAATTTCTACTCCAACAGTGAGAAATCTGGTTCTTACCATAACCATCAATTTGCTTAATTAATCACTACAGCATATACATGTAGTGATTTAAACATTGCTAACCTGTACCACCATGTATCCCAACTTCAGAGATGGTGGTGCTTATGTACAGTTGCTTTTGCACTTATTCAGAGAAGGTTCATTTCCAAAACTAATCACTTCAATCCCTTCTCCACCACCCTCCTCAGTGAAGTTATTTTCCACCAGTGTAATTCAGTTAGATTCTTGGCCCATATATTGCATTATACCATGAGATCCCAGAACCTCCTAAATGCTTTGTTAAGATTTCTATAAACTAAAGTTCACTGTTGATGCTGCAAAGTTCTTTGAGCTTTGACTAGTGTGTAGTGTCATATCCACCATTATAGTATCCTGTGGAATAGTTTCATCCCCTAAAAGTGTTTCCTGAGCTTCACCTATTTAACCCTCCTTCCCAACCCTGGACTCTTGGCAATTACTGGCTGCTCTGTTTATTGTCTCTAACTTTTCCTTTTTATAGAACATCATATAATTGAAACCATTCAGTATGTAGCTTTTTCAGATTGGTTTATTTCACTTAACAATATGTATTTAAAATTAATACATGTCTTCAGTGTGGTAGCTTTTTAAATTATTGAATAGCATATTACTGTGTAGACGGACCACAGTTTATCCATACACCTATTAAAAGATGTCTTGGTTGCTCCTAGTTTTTAAATGATATGAATAAAGCTGCTGTAAACATTCATGTACAGATTTTTTGTGTAGAAATAACTTTTTAAATCATTGGATACTATACTAGGAGCTCAACTGTCAGATCATATGGTAAGATGTTACAGATAAAACTAAATTACCAACCTTCAGAAGGCTTATTGTCAAGCATGTAAAGTGACAGTTAACTACCATAGCAAACTATGATATACAGGAATATTACTTGACCATAAAAGGATGAAATAATGCCATTTGTGGCAAGATGAATGCACCTAGAGATTATCATACTGAGTGAAGTCAGATCAAGAAAAAACTATCATATGATATTGCTTATATGTGGAATCCAAAAAAGAAAGGCTACAAATGAACTTATCTACAAAACAGAATAGAATTACAGATGTAAAAAATAAACTTATGGTTATGGGGGGGGGAGGGAGAGAGATAAATTGGAAAATTAGGATTGACACATACATACTATCATATATAAAACAGATGACTAACAAGGACTTACTGCATAGCACAGGGACCTCTACTCTAGACTCTGTAATGGCCGATATGGGAAAAGAAACTAAACAGTGGGTATATGTAATAAATGCATAACTGACTCACTTTGCTGTGTACTTGAAACTAACACAACATTGCAAATCAACTATACTCCAATACAAATGTTAAAAAAAACAAAGCAACACTATAAAAGAAAAAGAACTAAATGTAAGCATGCTTTGGAGATGCTGAAGGGTAAACATTTATTCCATGAAAATCATAACCTGTATGTAGTATTTGATATAAAAAGAGGAAAGAAGGGCCAAAGTTATATAAGAAAATTGTTAAAATTCACTTAGTTCTGAAATTCCATGAAAAGTTGAAAATTTAAATATGGATGAAATTAATGACATTTGACAAGGGCAGGACAAATCAAAAAATTTAAATGATGAACTTTAACACTATATCTAAGATACTAATTAAAATTGAATGTGTATGCATATATCTGTATGTATATATATATATATATATATATATATTATTTCTACTTACATTCAAGTTAGTTACTTGAAATAATAAAATATTTAACACTATACTCTAAGAATATTTTCAGTTTCCTACAGTATGATTTTAATTTTCTATATTTTGTGAGAAGTATGTTTTGCCCAATTATTTGATCAACAATTGTTTTTGCTTGTATGTTGTATCTTTTCAAAACATAAATATTGCGTGTCATATGTGATTTTCAAATACACCCCCAGGCCCTGTGTTGGTGCCTCTGGCTTGCTGCTTGAGGAGACTGATGGACCGGAAATGCAGTACAAGGTTCTGTGTTAGTCTCTCAGTCGTGTCTGACTCTTTGCAACTAGCTCTCCAGGCTTCTCTGTCCGTGGAATTCTCCAGGCAAGTATACTGGAGTGGGTTGCAATTCCTTTCTGCAGGGGATCTTCCCAACCCAGAGATTGAACCCAGGTCTCCCACACTGCAGGCAGATTCTTTACCATCAGAGCCATCAAGGAAGCCCTGGAACACTCTTAGGGAAGTACAGAAGAACTAACAATAGAAAGCGGTAACCTAGGGAAGACTCAACAGTGCAATGTTTAAAGCAAATGTTTTGGAGCATGAGAGCATTTGAACTGGCAGTGTAGTACTGTGGAAATAACAGTTGCAGAGTGAGACAAATCTCAGCTCACCATCTGCTCTGCCACTGTGTCTACTTGGGCAAGGTACCCTGAGCTTCATCTGTAAAGTAACATAATAATAGGTGGAATGTATTGAGTCCCTATTATGGCCCAGGAATAGGCCAAGCAATTTACTTGAATTAACTCTTATTAATCCTGATTTCAAAATAGGATTCTATGCTCTGAAATATTGTATATGTGTGTTAGTCACTCGGTTGTGTCCGATCCTTTGTGACCCCATGGACTATAGCCCACCAGGCTCCTCTGTCCATGGGATTCTCCAGACCAGAATATTTGAGTGGGTTGCCATTTTCTCCTCCAGGGGATCTTCCCAATCCAGCGATCACAGCCAGGTCTCCTGCATCATAGGCAGATTCTTTACTGTCTGAGCCATTGGGTTGACCAAAAAGTCCAATCTTTTCTGCTCGATGGTATGGGAAGATACAAATGAAATTTTTGGCCAACTCAGTACATGCTAACATTTTCCTCCTTCCATAGACAAGGACCAAGAGACTCAGCTAAGGATACAAAAGCAGGAGACAGTTGCATTGACATGGGGGCAATGCTGACCTGGTCCCATTTCTAACTTACTCCAAAGCTTATTTTGATCTCATCGATCTGAACTCTCACGACCTGAAGAATTCCAAAGTCCCTGAACAAAACTTTATGGATTTCCTAGCATGAATCTTCCTATTGTACCAAAGACTGATAGATTATATCTCTGTTAGCTTCATGCAAGATAAAGGATTAGAGAAGCATTGCTCTGCTTTCCCTCTCCTCATGCCCCATCCTTTCCCCCGACACATTTCCTCAGTAAAGCAGTTACTTTTCCCACCAGAACAGGGGTATTTATTATTCTTCCCAGAAGCCACATTTCCAGTCACTGAATAATATTAAAACAAGGAACAAATGAAAAGCGATTAGAATACGTTCAAGAACCAGAATAGTGCTGCAGGAAGAATCAAGATGTTATCTGCAGTAGGACTGGCAAACCATATTGGAGAGACACAAAATCCCCATGATAACATAGATGCAGTAACCAAAGATATTGTTCAAAAGATAATGAGCCAATGACTATAGTGGCTAGCCCAATGAAACTAACATCCTAAGGGAATACCATGTGGTATGAATGAGATTAACAGACTCAAGATGAAAGCTACAGACCAGACTGCCACTGAAACACATGCTTGCCTAAAGGTTTTCATATATTCCTGGCAAAGAGGAATTGGAAGTTTGTAACACCTCACATACTTATCTAGATTGTTGTATATAGTTTTAGTTATACTCAAGTTAACTATATGGTTTTCTCATTCCAATGACTGGACTCTCTTAGTTGCAAATACATAGAAGCTGGTATTTCTTGAGTGAAAGTCAAGCGACCAACCGTGTCCAACTCTTTGCAACCTCTTTGCCTATACAGGCTCTCTTTTATTTCAAATAGGGCCATTCATTTTCTCACTTAATTTTCAAAACTCTTTCATAGTAAGCCTTATTATCTGGGTATATAGTCAAAGTAAAATAAGAAGGATTTGAACTCAATATGCTTTCTATCAAGTACCTGGTTCTTTCTGCTAACATTCAGTGATGCTCTTATTTTTTTATAGTCTCTATCAAATGTTGGATTAAGAATTCTTCAGATATTATTATAAATATCTAGACTGGATATACCTCAATTTAACCACTGAAATAAAAATTCTAGTACCTAGAGTAGGCACTACTGGGAAGGTATGCCTCTTCTAAAGATTAATTCTAGAATTAGCTTCTACTGCAAAAGCCTCTGTCGATGTCTCTAAATTCATCCTCCAATTGCCATATATAAATATTCTGCTGCAGTTAGGCTGTCCACATAACCTTCCCTAAATACTTTTAATCTATACTTTTGCTTGTGCTTCCCCGTTAACCATGATGCTCATTTTCCTTCAGTTTAAATCATTTCTTGCAGAGAAGTCCTCCTGAGCCACTCCCAGACACAGTGATCATGTACCTAGGAAACTGTTTATCTGCATTGCCCACATGCAGAAAATATGTCCCCTTTCATTGGTATTCACTCTGTTTTATATGTATGCCCTGACTCCCCAACCACACTGGCCATCTGTGAAGGGTAGCCTAATATTTCTTGATTTATCCTATATATTCCTGGTAACTGGCTCTCATCACTGATTCGATGGACATGAATTTGACCAAACTCCAGGAGACAGCGAAGAACAGAGGAGCCTGGCAGGCTGCAGTCCATGGGGTCACAAAGAGTCGGACATGAGTTAGCCACTGAATGACATCAACAGATTGGCTCTCAACAAGCCTCCAATAAATGTCAGAGGTTGATGACAGGGAGGGATGGTTCTAATGACAATGTTCACCAAGATAGCTATGTTATTTCATATCTTAAAAACTGGTATGTCCACCTAATCAGATGATACGAATGAAAAATATTGTAAGGGTAAAATAGAATATCTATTAGATGGTAATTACTGTTGTTACTCATTTTTCTTCCCAGTCCTAAGAGTGCTATTATTCTTCCCATTTTAATGGTATTTGGAGGCTGAGAACTTTTCCAAAGTCACACACAGTAAGTAGCAGAGTCAGAATTCTTGTTCTCTTTTCTCCAAATCCCTACATTTCAAAACTGCGCTGAAATATTGGGTTTGCCAACAAGTTTGTTCAGGTTTTCCATAACATCCTACAGAAAAACCCGAATAAACATGTTGGCTAACTCAGTCTCATGAGAGCTATAAAGTGTCTCTGGGCAAACCGGCTGGGTACATCAGGGCCCAGCGCAGGTGTGATGGGCCAATAATTGCTATCTGGCAATCAAGATTTCCTTCTAAGAGCCTATAGTCACTGAGATTCAGATTGGTGTTTTGAACTTCAGGCATTATAACTTTCTAAGCAAGCCTTCATTAACACCTTAGTGTTTATACCAATTTAGCTCTGGAGTAAGATCAGACACAACTTAATTTCACTGAGTATCTTGCTTCTGACAAATACAGCCCTTCACAAGACAAATCACAGCCAGAGGGAAGGGTAGGGTATAACATTCTAAAATATTAGCATTCTTATAGGGACTTCTATAAAAAAAAAAAAAGGAAGACATAATTAATAAATATAAAAAAAACTTTAAAAATATTCTTCTATGAATTCCAAATATTTTTATTTCAAGATAATGGAAATTGTTGACCTTGCACCTTTGTCACCAACAGTCCCCAGCAACTTTCCTGAGCAGGAGAAATGTTCAGTTCAGTCCAGTCATTCAGTCATGCCTGACTCTTTGCGACTCCATGAACCGCAGCACGCCAGGCAAATGATAGCTTGGAGTAAAAGTAACCATAGGCACTTAGCTTCCTTGTATGTGCTACAAATTCCTTAGAACATGATCTGCTTTTCTGGGCTTTTCTTTTCTTAATTTTGATAAAAATAAGATGAAGATACTGCTACAGAAATAAATGTTAAGAATTCTGTATTCCACTACTTGTACTGTGGTATATAATCATCACTATTAGCTCTTCTGAACATCTGGAGACATATTCTGAAATAAAAATAATAAAAGGAATGAGTGTGTTCAGTGATTGTTGGGATATTTAGGAGTTGTGCCTTCAATTGAAATAGAATCAAGATAACTCTGAAAAGAAACAGTATCTTTTTATAGGAGAAACGTGTAAAATGATTGCTCAGAAACTAAAGAGGTTTGGTCCACTAGATGACACTTTATATTTTCTTTGATTTTTTTTTCAATCATTTGTTAACTAAAACACCCAAAAATCTAATTTTAAACTTTCCAGTCTCTACCTATGTAATTATTATAGCAAATTAGGCGCTCGTGTCAGCCAAAATTTCAAAACAATAGACGGCAATTGTCTCTACTTTTCAAAGACCCATTTAACTCACAAACTACAATAAAATTGTGCTTGCTAGTGTCATTAATGACTCGATAAATGTATATCTTGATGAACATGTTTTAGTACTATTTTTATTTGACAATTCTGATATTTTTTGGTACTTTTTACTTTTCTCGCCTTCTTAAAATTCTCTTCCTTAAATGTCTCTGGTTCATCGTGAACCTAACTCTATTTCTTCCTATCTTCTTTGTGAGTTTCTATTATTTTCACCATTCTTATTATTTGGAGTTCCTCAGATTTAACCTTTGGCCCACAGTTTTTTTGGTGCTGTATACTCTTCTTACATTCTGAGTGATTCCATGCAACATTTATGATTTGAGTCACTACCTGTAGGCTGATGGCTCCAAAAGTTACATTTTTCGCTTCAGAGAAACCCCTCCACACACAGAGCCTCAGACTCATATATCAAAATACATCTTGACTGTCCTGTAGGAATCTCACGCTCAGCATATCCAAAACTAAATTTGTCATACTCGCCTCTAAATCTGTTCTTCTTTTGTCTTTATTTCATTACCTCAATCAATTGGCCTGTCACTCAGGCTAGAAGCCTGAAAAGTAATCTACAACTCTACTCTCTTTCACACTCCAGACTCAAAACATATTTGACCAATTTTACTTCACATGTAGGTTTCATTTCGATTCCTTCTCTTTCAACTTGACCCTTATTAATATGCCATTTTCTGACTTTCATTGACTCTTGTCTACCCTATAACAGTAACCTCCAAATTCGATCCTGTATCTCCAATCGGCTTTATCACTTCTCCCAAGCTGCCTCAGTGACCTATCTAAGCCACAAAGACATCCTTCTATGCCCCCTCTCTAAAATAAACCAGCAGTTCCACAGTTTAACCTACAAGGCATTCGTGATCTGATCCCTTCAGCTTCACCTTTTGTGTCTTCCTCCACATTCGGGGGTGGCGGACAGAGGACGATGGTTGGATGGCATCATTGACTCAATGGAAATAAGTTTGAGCAAACTCTGAGAGACAGTGAAGGACAGGGAAGCCTGGTGTGCTGCAGTCCACGGGGTCACAAAGAGTCAGACACAACTGAACAATTAAACAACAACTACCACCTTCCTCTTTAAATAAACTGTTTGCTCCTTCAAAATCTAGTTTTCTGGAAGGCACAGGATTTACTGTTCTTAATCTTTCCTTGATAGGGGATTGCTGAGATACAAATAATTCTTCTCTTTTATGTTAAACACATGAAATATATATATTTTTAAAATTTTTTTAATAGGCTAATTACTTTACATCATTACAGTAGTTTTTGTCATACATTGAAATGAATCAGCCATGGATTTACATGTATTCCCCATCCCAGTCCCCCCTCCCACCTCTCTCTCCACCCGATCCTTCTGGGTCTTCCCAGTGCACCAGGCCCGAGCACCTGTCTCATGCACCCAATCTGGGCTGGTGATCTGTTTCACCCTAGATAATATACATGTTTCAATGCTGTTCTCTTGAAACATCCCACCCGCCCATCAGCAGACGAATGGATGAAATATATTTTAAAATAAAGCACTGGTTTATAAGAGAGAAGCATTAACCATAATTTGAGATTATTATAACTTTATGAACATTTTGCAATATTGCCTTTAGAGTATCAGGAAGAAAACATCCTTTGTGCTTTGATTTCTCTATGTGGTGTGGTCTTTCAAAGGTGTCTTTTGTGCTCATTGCTTTTTTAATAAGAAATGGTGTGTGTGTATGTGTGTGGTGTGCATGTACACATGTGGCAAGACACGTGAATGATGACAGGCTTGAAGGCTTTTGTGCAGGGTGCTGACGAACACTGCTTTAATTTCTCGAACTATAGTCTATGAGCTACTTCTGTTTTAAACAGGAACTGGTCCTCAAGCAAAGAGAGCTTTTAACACTGAGTTCTGTAATTATTGCAATGTCCTTTCTAACAGCTGTGTTTTCTCTATGTGTATTTTTAGCAGGAGTGCTTATAAAAGCAGAACTATGTGTCCTTTTGCCCAAAGCCCTCTCTACCTGCATCCATCAATTTCCCTGTCTTCTTCACCCAATAAATATTCATTCCACTTACTTTATAGTGAACTGTTGATTTTAAGGGAACTGTTTTAAATGGCTGGGTATAATCAGCTTTTACTTAACAAGATCACTTCCTGGACAAATGTTACATGGATATTTGAATTTCAATGGATAGTCAGTGTTTGGATATGTAGTTCTCTATTTAGGATTGTGATGCCAGGAGATGTCAAAAATGTCACCAAGTATTCTTAAGAGCATTGCTGCCAACCAAATTAACTTATTCATTCATTAGTCACTTAAAGGACTGCTCTTACGTTTAAGAAAAGATTAAAGTCATGAGTCATTCCCTCATCATATCTACTATCTAGTGAGGGAAGCAGAAAGTAAACTAAAATTATATGATATAGAAGATACCATAACCAAATATCCACAACATGCTATGGAAGCCAAAAGGCAGGCACTTAGCACCCGTGGAGGAGTCAGAGAAGGCTGCCTGGAGGAGGAGCCATGTGTGTAGGGTAGTTAGAAACTTCATCCAGGCCCTTCAGCCCAACCTGTCCTCAAAGCTATTTCTAGGTAATTCCATAATCCCTCTCAAACAGTTGCTTAGTTTGTTCTTTGGAATTTTTTATGTGAACCATTTTTTAAAGTCTTTATTGAATTTGTTGCAATATTGCTTATTTAATGTGTTGTTTTTTGGCCATGAGGCATATGGGACCATGACTCCCCCACCAGAGATTGAACTCACATGTCCTGCGATGGAAGGCCAAGTCTTAACCACTGGACCACTAGGGAAGTCCCAATTGCTTAATATGAATGAAAGAATCTGTCATATTTAGTCAAGACATTAATCTGAGTTCTAAATTAGTTTAGTTTTGTCACATTTTGTTTTAAAAGATAAGTTAGCAGGGGGTGGGATGAATTGGGAGATTGGGATTGATATATGTACACACTGTTTATACCATGTATAAAACAGATAACTAATGAGAACCTAGTGTATAACACAGGGAACTCTACTCCGAGCCCTGAGGTGACCTAAATGGGAAGGAAATGCAAAAAAGAGGGTTTATATGTAAACACATGGCCAATTCACTTTACTGTACAGAAGAAACTAATACAACATGTCTTGCAACTATACTCCAATAAAAATTAATTTAAAAAAGAAAAGTTAGCAATAGTTATCAATAAGCATTCACAGAGCACCAAGTATGGTAAGTATTGTGCTAAGGGCCTGGAATATAAAAATGAGTAAGACATTTCCTGTGCTGAAGGAACTAAAAACATCTTGAAATAATTAGCAATTAATGTGTAAATACAGTACTTATGAAATATACATTTCTTTGCAGGGTTATAGAGAAAGTATGTGAGGAGTGTGAGAAGGGGGCTTCCTAGGTGGTCCTAGTGGTGAAGAACCCACCTGCCAATGCAGGAGACAAGAGGAACGGGCTTGCTCCTTGGATCAGGAAGATCCCCTGGAGGAGGGCGTGGCAACCCACTCCAGTGTTCTTGCCTGGAGAATCTCATGGACAGAGGAGCCTGGAGGGCCGTGGTCCAGCATCACAAACCATCAGACAAGGCTGAAGCGACTTAGCAGGCAGGCACACGTGAGAGGCAAGGAGGCCAAGAAAGGGCAGGTGTATGAGGTGATGGTTGATGGTTGAGTGGAGTAGGTTGAGTAGGGAGCAACCAGGAGGAAGGAACGGAATAAACAAAGTCATGGAGGTGAGAAACATCTCCGGATTTAATGAAAACACCATAACACAGTGCAGTGAGAACTGAGGGAGGTGTTATGTTGGGGAGAAGGTAAGGAAAAGTGCAAAACAATAGCAAGAAACGAAGCTGCAGGGGAACAGAAACAATGTTGTGAAGGGCATTGTGATCCCATGAAGTTACACTGAAGTGGCAAACAGCCCTCAAACCTCACTGGCTTTAAACAACAAAGGTGTTTAACTCCTAGTATATTGGGTTGGTCAAAAACTTAGCTCAGTGGTTCCCCTCACATCTTCAGCTCGCAAGTAACAAGTCTTTCTGGGGCATCAGACTGAGGGCTGCAGTACCCACTATGTGGCTAAACAGCTCACTCCCCAGAAAGGATCTCTGAGCCTGTATTACACCCTCCTCTTCTGTCTCCCCCCACTAGGGGCACAGGCCCTGACCTGATCTTTTATGTTCCCTTCCAACCCAAGTTTGTGTGGATCTTTATTTCACAGACTTCGTTGTATGAAAGTCTGCAGTCTTCAGTGGGAATTGCTCCACGTGGGGATGCATCTTTAATGGGTTTTTCAGGGGAGGTGAGCTCTGCATCCTACTGTTCTGCCATCTTGATCCCTCCTCCATTACTTCCTAGAATTTTGGATAGAATTAATTTCCAGATGGAAGAAATTTTTTAGATTATTAATTATAAATTTCTCAGTTTTATTACATTCAGATCAAGAAATGTTAACTGTATCCTCTCTCTTTTGGAATCTATTGAGGCTTACTTTGTGGCCCACTAATATTTAATTTGTATGGATGTTCCCTGTGTACTTGAGAACATGGTATGTTATTTGTCTGTGTGTATATATATAAGATTTTCTTTATTATTTACGTTGTTGCTGTTCAGTCACTCAGCTGTGCCTGATTCTTTGTGACCCCATGGACTGTAGCATTCCAGGCTTCCCTGTCCTTCACAATCTCCCAGAGTTTGCTCAAATTCAAGTCCATTGAATCAGTGATGCCATCCAACCATCTCATCCTCCCATCCTCTGTCACCTCCTCCTCCTCCCACCCACAATCTTTCCCAGCATCAGGGTCTTTTTCTATGAGCCAGCTCTTCGCATTGTGTGGCCAAAGTTTTGGAGGTTCAGTTTCAGCATGAGTCCTTCCAATGAATATTCAGGATTGATTTCCTTTAGTATTGATTTATGTAGTCTGTATCTACAGTTATTTTTGTTCACATGATCCACTGCTAGTCAACACCAGAACATCTCCTACAAATTCTGCTCTATACATGGTGCTGCCATGTTAATGGCTGTCTAGTCTTTAATCCAATAAATCATCCATCTCCACATTATATAATGGTTTCTAAGCTTGAGTTTCACTTAGTCTGATGGTAAAATCTTTCCCCCTCTGTTTTAAATTTGTTTGCATTTACCTAGTTTTGCCTAATTTTAAAACAAAATTTTTAATGTTTTGGTTTTAATTGCATCTCCTGAAATATAGCTTACAGGAAATTTCTTTTACTGGGAAGATTAAGTTAGAATTCATCTCTGAAAATTGCCTTTTACTCATACCTCTGCTTTCCTCCTTCTCACCCACCCCCACCCTCCACATCCAATCCAGCAGCAAGCCCCATGCATAATATTGCAAAACTATCAAATCCACTATTTCTTTCACTCCCACCACCATAGCCCAGGCTAACATGATTGGTTGTCAGAACTCTTCTGCCTGAAATCTTTTCCCTTACCAATCTCTTTCCTCATGGGCATCAGAAGTGATTTTGAGACATAAGAATTAGATCATGTCACACCTCTGTATAAAACTCTATGAAAGATCTCCCTTAAAATTCAAACTCTGAAGCTATTCTGTATGAATCTCTATGGTCTTTCCTGACCCATGCCAACCTCATCTCAGGACACTATCTCTTAAGTGTCAGATATTCTGGCATCTTCTGGTTCCTCCAGAACAATGTCATTTCCATTCTGGAACTTTATTCTGTGTCTTCTACCCGGAACTCTTCTAGTTTCTCTCTTTAACCAACCAAGCTTTTACTCATCTCCCAAAACTCGGCTCAAATGTTATTTCCTCAGTAGATGATTTCTGATCACCCCATCTATATTAGATCTTTCACACTATTTATTAAAAAAACACATTTCCTTCATTGCACTTCTACAATTTCTACTTATATAGTTACATGTGTGTGTTGTCTCTCCCTTACTAGTGCTCTGTTCTTCTAGGGGAAGGACTTGTCTCTGTTTTAATGTCACATATCTAGGGTCTGGTGTAGTTGCAGGCAAGTAACAGTTTCTCTACATTTGCTGAGTTGAAAAAGTTTTAATTATATATGAGGGTACTCAATTTCTGAGGATTTATATGACTTTGCTTAAGCATTAAAACTTTAGGAGAATCATACTACTTTTAGTTGTAGTATTTGAGAAATTCTCATTACACAAGTCAATAGAAATTCAAATAAAGTCTAAGATTTACATCATTGTATAAGATCCAGCTAGATGCTGGCTGTGCAAGTGCTGCCCTCCTTTAGCCCTTAGTTCTCCAGATTTCTACCCCTCTAAGGCAGTAACACCCAGACTGGGTAACTGGTCAATCCTTCCCCAGGCCTGTTAGCCAAACGATCCAAGTCATACTTGAAGGGGATCTGTTGCTGGCTTCACCAACACCAACATTAAATTTCATCTTTGAGTCAGAACCCGCTGACCTTGAGAAGATAGAAAGGAAAACCCTTTTATACTGTGAAATTTAAAACACATTAACATGAGCAGCATCACTTATTTTACTGCGAGCATCTCTTAAAGGGAGACAGACAAGGAGCTAAAACAAAAATCAGCATTTAAAAATTTTTTTTGAAAAGGAAGCAGACAGCAGTAAGGTGTAAAAAAAGATAAAAGAGCAGACTTTCAAATTCTTTTTCATCTTAGGGGGAAAGAAAAAAAAAGGGGAGGAGGAGATTTCTCAATATAGGAAGTGTGGATATTCTTGGCATAATGCCTGTCTAGCACTTCCCTGCACTGTTCCTCTCTCCACCACCCCTCCCCCAAACTCTCAGCTGAGTTCTTATTTGCATAATTAAACTGCTTGACAGGGATGCTGAGAGAGTGAACAAGTCATGCACCAAGCCAAGAATTCTTCAAATGCCATCCTTACCCTGAGCCCCACAGCACAATGGAAACCATTTGAGAAGAAAGTGGAAGCTACATGATGACATTCAAAAATTCTATGGCATATATTTTATGAAATTGAGAAGTTTATCATGGGCCTACTTGCCTGAGGACACAAAGAAACCATGCACTACCAAGGTGCTTAATATGAGGACTTGTGAGGATGAAAGGGAACGTTTAAATGTTGGTCAAGGCTGACCCCATATATGTGATGAGCTCATTCTCTCCGTGAGCAACATGACATAGCTCAACAAATCCCAACCACTAGAGTCCCTGGTTTGGGTAAATCACCTTCAAGAAAGTACTTATCATATACATAAAAGTTATCTTGTGGCTGAAGGTCTATGAGCAAGCATATGCATTTGCAAGAACTTAAGAATATTTTTTCACTCAGAACACTGAGGAATAAGACAGAGGGTGAATTCTGAGTAGGAAGAAATTATGCAGAATAAAGGGAGAGTCACAAGCTAGTTCAGTTTGATCTGAAAGGACAATGCAACATAATGCTTCAAGCGTGGAGGCTGATGCTGAAAAGCAGACACTTACCTTTCCTTGAGCTTTGCCTTAGGCCAGCTCAGCTGATGCGCCCAGTCACAAGATGTTTAACAATTAATAATTTTAACAGGAAAAATCAGTTAAAACACTTGTGAATTGAAGTGTATGTGGGTTTTGATATGCCTCAGCTACAGACGGACAGAGAAGGCAATGGCACCCCACTCCAGGTCTCTTGCCTGGAAAATCCCATGGACAGAGGAGCCTGGTAGGCTGCAGTCCATGGGGTCGCTAAGAGTTGGACACGACTGAGTGACTTCACTTTCACTTTTCACTTTCATGCATTGGAGAAGGAAATGGCAACCCACTCCAAGGTTCTTGCCTGGAGAATCCCAGGGATGGGGGAGCCTGGTGGGCTGCCATCTATGGGGTCTCACAGAGTCGGACACGACTGACACGACTTAGCAGCAGCAGAAGCAGCAGCTACAGACAGAATGGAGATGTTGGCCAAAACCCAGGGCAGCAGATTCCTTTCTGATGGGAGTTAGTGGGCTTCCACTGCAGCAAAGACTAACTCCAGCCATGGCTTGCTTCTCTCCTGAGCACACCTTCTGGCCAGTGATACTGTACCATCATCCTGTGGAATTTAACATCAGTTGTACTGTGTAGGGTAAAACGTAGCATCCATTAGTTCAAGTTCCTGCCCCTGCTGAGGAATATGTTTCATGACAGCGTATGTTTTGTCTGACTTGTGCATGGCCATATTCTAGTACAGTACCTAAACCAGTGCTGCTACATGGTAGCACTAAATAAATATTGGACCAAGAAGTGGATGAATGAGTAAACAAACAGGAAGCTGAATCAGTTCAGTAGAGTGACCACCTCCTCTGGTTTTAAAACTCAAAGCCCTACATCCTAGGGATCACCTCAGTCCTAAATCTCATCAACCATTCCACGATGGATGATGACCCCCGATACCCAATCACATGGGTGAAAAGCATATGGGTTAGACATGAGAGCCTATTCACCAAACAAATGCTTTTTGAGCATGTAATATATGTCAGACACTGCTCCAGGCACTGGGATTAGAGCAGTGAATGAGCCACAGAAACACCTACTCAAATGGAGTAGATATTCTGGTATGGAAGTCCTTAAATACACAGGCTTAACAGGTATACAGATAATACAAGATCAGGTAGCAAGATGTTCTATGAGGAACAATGAGGTGGCATAAAAGATAAAGAGGGCAAGGGATAGCTTTTAGATATGGAGATCAGCAAGCACCTCCCTGATTTGAACAATGTCCCAAAAAAAGTGAGGGAGTGAACTTCAAGGACATGTGGGGAATGTGTGCTGAGAAGAGGAAACGCAAACCCCAGGCCTTGATGCTGGAGTTCACCAAGCTGTTGGAGGAATCAAACTTTGCTGAAGTTTGAACCACTCTCTGGAGTTCAGGGCTGCTGAAAACCAGCCAGTGTGACCACCTCTCTTCATCTATGCATTCCTTTATTCATTCACTCACTTAAAAAAATTTTTCTAGGTCTCCACTCTGTAACAGGTACTATCTGCATGCTGTCATACAAAGATGACAAGGCATTTCCTTGTTCTTATCTCATCCCCAAGAGATAGGGCCATTCCCCAACATCCTCAAGAGCTGTCTGAAGCCATACTCTGAGCAGACTAAAGATTGTAACCAACCTTGCAGCGTAACTCCTACCATCCCATGGCCTGGGATCTCCTGCTTTTAGGTGCCCTGTCCCCATAAGGTTCATCACTGCAGTAGGTACACAGAGTTGGATAATTAAAAGGACTCATGAAAAAGCAAGGGAATTTTAAAAAAAATTCTACTTCTGTTTCATTGACTATGCTAAAGCCTTTCACTGTGTGGATCACAACAAACTGTAGGAAATTCTTAAAGAGGTGGGAATACCAGACCACCTTACCTATCTCCAGAGAAACCCATGCAGGACAAGAAGCAATGGCTAGAACCGAGAATGGAACAATGGGCTGGTTGAAAACTAGGAAAGGAGTACGTCAAGGCTGTATATTGCCATTCTGCTTATTTAATTCTATGCAGAGTATATCATACAAAATGCTGGGCTGGATGACTCACAAGCTGGAATCAAGATAGCATCGAGAAATATCAACAACCTCAGATGTGCAGGTGACACCACCCTTATGGCAGAAAGCAAAGAGGAACTAAAGAGCCTCTTCATGTGGGTGAAAGAGGAGAGTGAAAAAGCTGACTTAAAACTTAACATTCAAAAAACTAAGACCATGGCATCTGGTTCCATCACTTCATGGCAAATAGTTGGGGAAACAATGGAAACAGTAAGAGACTTTACTTTCTTAGGCCCCAAAATCACTGTAGATGGTGACTGTAGCCATGAAATTAAAAGGTGCTTGCTCCTTGGAAGAAAAGCTATGACTAGCTTAGCATATTAAAAAGCAGAGACATTACTTTGCCATCACAGATCTGTGTAGTCAAAGCTATGGTTTTTCCAGTAGTCATGTATGGATGTGAGCTGGACCATAAAGAAGTCTGAGCACTAAACAATTGATGCTTTGAAGTGTGGTGCTAGAGAAGACTCTTGAGAATCCCTTGGACAGCAAGGAGATCAAACCAGTCAGTCCTAAAGGAAATCTACCCTGAATATTCATGGGAAGGACTGAAGCTAAAGCTCCAACACTTTGACCACCTGATGGGAAAAGCCAACTCATTGGAGAATACCCTGATGCTGGGAAAGATTGAGGGCAGGAGGAAAAGGGGGCAACAGAGGATGAGATGGTTGGATGGCATCACTGACTCAATGGACATGAGTTTGAGCAAACTCCAGGAGACAGTGAAGGACAGGGAAGCCTGGTGTGCTGTAGTTAATGGGGTTGCAGTATGACATGACAAAGCAACCCAACAACAACCACCATGTGAAATCCTATAGGGTATGCAGTGCTCTCTAAGGGCTCTGATAATGGTAAGGAAGCAGTCCAGCAGGAAGAGAAAGGTGCAAGCAGATGTCGAAGAGCTCTGAGTCTTTCAGGCAGAGTTCCCAGAGTCCTCCCTCAATAGTACAGGCTGTGTGTCAACTTTGGATTCTTAACCTCTATGATACTCGCAAGGCATCTTGGTCTCAGGATAGCCAAGGCACAAGTTTACTGAGCATCTTCTATATGCATCAGGCTAACATCAAGCTGCATAACTAGTTTATGGGACAAACCATAAATCTGTACATTTCAATAAACACTGTAGGAAGGTAGCACAAGGTACATTCATTGGGGTTTTGAGTCTTCTCAGCACATTAAGTCACTACTACCACTCTTCATTCTTCCTTTGGCTGAAGGTCAGTACCAGACTCCCATGTGCCTTTGCCACTGTCACTAACATTGCCCTCAGCACTAAACTGCCAAAAATGTGACACTCCATCTGTGCCCATCTTCTATCCTTCTCTACCTGCTCATTTCTTCCAGATCCATAAATTAAAACACATGTATCACTGGATGAATTCTGAACTTATAGCTTCCACCCATATGTCCAACTCTTCACTTGATATCTATGCTTAGATATCCAGTAGGCTTGTGCAACTTAACATATTTAAAACAAAACTCCTAGGGAACATCCCTGGGGATGCAGTGGCTAAGACTCGGTGCTTCCAAGGCAGGGGGCCCAGGATCAATCCCTGGTCAGGGAACTAGATCCTGCATGCCACAACTGAAAGAAACCACGTGCTACAACTAAGACCCAGTGCAGCCAAATAAATAAATACATATTTTAAAAAACCAACCTCCTATTTCTCTTAGTCCCTTCTCTCTCCCAGGAATCCCAATCTCAGCATGTGGTTTGAAAATTCCACTAGTTATACATCCTCCTGCTCAGGGGATGGATTCTTGATTAGTCATCTTCTCTTACCATTTGCTTTCAAGCATCAGCACATATATTAGCTTTCTTTCAACAAAGATTCCAGTGTTGACCCCACATCCTGAAGGCTAGAGCTGTGCTTACAGAACATGCAAGGAGATTGAGTAGGAGGACAAACAGAACTTAGGTAAGTCTAAGAACTTCCTTTCCAATGGGAGCAGGTAGGAGATGCACTAGAACTTGAAATGCTCATAAATTCAGGATGAAGAAAAAGAATTTAATCAGGTCAGCTCAGGAAGCACACAGCTCCTCGATATTAAAGTGAATCATCCTTTAAACACATTTTGCGGGGGGGGCATGCTGTTTGGCTTTCAGAATCTTAGTTCCTTGACCAGGGGTTAAATCTGCACCCTCAGCAGTGCAAATACGGAGCTCTAACCACTATTGGGAGATAGGGACTGACATGTGTACACTACTGATATGTGTGTTTGTGTGCTCAGTCATTCAGACCCCATGGACTGGAGCCCGCCAGGCTCCTCTGTCCATGAGATTCTCCAGGAAAGAATGCTGAAGTGGATTGCCATGCCCTCCTCCAGGGGATCTTCCCAACCCAGGGATCAAACCCATGTCTCTTGCATGGGCAGGCAGAGTCTTTAGCACTGTGCCGCCTGGGAAGCTCTGGATGCTATTGACGCGTGTGTACTTAGCCGTGTGAGGCGAGCAGAAGTAACGCCATGGCAGGCAGCTTAGATTAGGAGTAGGCCTTCCTACTTCTGGGTGGTAAGATTATCAGGCCACCTGGATACAACCAATCAGCTTAACACTGACCGCTGTTTGCCAATTAGGAATGGGGCAGAAGCCCCCGGGAATGTCCTGCGCGTGCGAAAGTTTTGAGTGTGTTTGACCAATGAAATTGCTTTGCAAACTTGTAACCAATCCGCTTAAACCAACTACCAACGGCGTGTGCTCCCCCTATAAATTTGTGTAACAGCTGGGGCTCGGGGCTCTCTGACCCCGCACCACTGAGTTGGATGCGGCAGGAGCCCTGACTCGAGTCAGCAATAAACTTCCCTTTTTGCGAGTTGCATTGTCTTGGAGGCCTTCTCTCTTCCCGCTCAGGGCTCAGGGATTTGGACATCGGGCAGAACAGCCGCTTCAATGGTGTCTGACTCTTTGCAACACTATGGAGTCCAGCAGGCTCCCCTGTCCATGGATTCCTCCAGACAAGAATACTGGGATGGTGTGCCATGTCCTCCTCCAGGGGATCTTCCCAGCCCAGGGATCAAACACAGGTCTCCTGCACTGCAGGCAGATTCTGAGTCACCAGGGAAGCCCAAGAATATGGAGTGGGCAGCCTATCCCTTCTCCAGGGGATCTTCCTGACCCAGGAATTGAACCGGGGTCTCCTTCAGTGAAGGCAAATTCTTTACCAGCTGAGCTATCAGGGAAGCCCTAGGTATAAAAGATGGCGCATGGGTAAAGAATTGGCCTGCAATGCAGAAGACCAAGAAGATGTAGGTTTGATCCCTGGTTTGGGAAGACCCTCTGAAGGAGGAAATGACAGCACACTTCAGTATTCTTGGCTGAAAAAACCCCATGGACAGAGGAACCTGGTGGGCTAGTCCATGGGGGTCACAAAGAGTTGGACACAACTGAGCAGCTGAGCACACACACATAACATAAATAACTAATGAGAACCTACTACATAGCTCAGGGAACTCTATTCAGGGTTCTGTGGTGACCGAAACGGGAAGAAAATCCAAAAAAAGAGGGGTTATACGTATCCATATAGCTGATTCACTTTGTTCTACGGCAGAAATTAACACAAGATTGTAAAGTAACTACACTCCAACAAAAATTTATTTACAAATAATAACAATAAAGCGAAGCATTCTGAGGCTATAACAACAAGAAAACCTTGAGAGTAAAGTTGCTCCTGCCTCAGACAGAAAATCTGTGCCAGAGCTCCTGCTGGGGAAAGGAACTATATAGAATATGGCCAGCTTAGGATTCAGAGAAGGACGGGAAATCAGCCTACCTGAGGCAGCGTCATGTTGAACTGGATGAGGGTGGATTCTGACGTAAGGAGAGTGGGTAGGTTTGTTTTGTTTCAGGAGGGTAGTTTCCAGTCAGAAATAAATTCCTTAATGCCTAAGATAACAGCAAATTCTACTTATAAGATAACTCAAAGAATCAACTGTTTATTTCAAAAACGCTTCAGGTTTCATCAGAGGCTTCAGAGTATGAAAAGGTTTCCTGAACTGGGCTTTCTCATACTAACACAAGCAAAAACCACACAATTGTGGAAACCCAAAGATACCTGCATTAGGAGTCACAATAGACACAGATGAAGCAACTTTCTCATTAAAAAAAAAAAAAAGACAATTCATGAGAGTATCGCTCAATGGGTACTTGGGATCCTACGTATTACAAAAGAAGCCACTTAAGTTTGTTCGTAGGATAGCTAATCTCGGTGCTGTTTATTGTGGTGCACAGAATATAGGATGCTGGCTAGCTGCCACCTCGAGGGAGAAGAGAAAGTTCACTCACTAATGAGGACAGCAAAGGAAGGAAAGCCCAGCAAAAAGGAAAATCAACGATCCAGCGTCCTGTAATTAATTATGATTCACATAATGGAAGCATCACTTTTTTTAAAAAAAAAACAAGAACACTAGCTAAGAACACTGACACTCACTGATGAAAGAGTTACTGGTGTGCCTTTCAGTCTTACAGGAACGTGGCCCTGGAAGTTTTCATTTGCGCTCAACATAAATATGACTTTCGCAATAGAAAGAGCGTGTACAGTATCAAATATAAATAAACAAAGATAAAGTAACTTTAATAGCCAGCCATACTGACCTTAAAAGGAAGCTTTACAAATGTGTGATTTACTAACTAGCCTAGTAACTTAAGATGCTTTTGTCACAATAATGACAAAACATTACTTGGTTACATTTACATGTTTAAATATTTGGAGTAGAATAAAATGTAGGCATTTTTAATATGACAGTATTATATAAATGGTAATAAATATTCAGCTATAATAAACTTCTACATGTGTGGGTGGACTAGTGAGGAAAGGAGAAAAACCAGTCAAATTTTTAAAAATCTGTGCTGCTATCAAAAGTCTGAGTTGCTATATACCTATGTATCTATAATACTGATTATTATGCAAAATAAACATTAATTGGGCTTCCCCCATGGCTCAGCAGTAAAGAATCTGCCTGCGATGAAGATTTGATCCCTTGGTGGGGAAGATACCCTGAAGTAGGGGAGATCCCATGGACAGAGGAGAATCCCATGGACAGAGGAGTTTGACAGGCTACAGTCGGAAAGAGGAGGACACGAATAAAGTAACTAAGCAGGAGCATAAACATTAATAGGTCAGGAAACCCACTAAATCAAACACCTAACATGAATCATAAAGACTAAATTTCACTGCATTTTAAATGCAACTTTAGTATAAACTTGATTTATTTTCTCAGGTATTAACTAAAAGTAGTCTTTTCACGTATAAGTACTTCAGCTATATAAGAAGCTTAAATGTATTATGATACCACAACTGGAAATTAGAAGAATGGTCTCCTGAGACAGCCCGATGGGGCTGAGTTAAGTCATTTCAGATCAATCCTGGGATGCTTTTCTGCCCCAAGGAATAACACAACAGAGGATTCACTTTAAAAAAATGCAGCAGTCAGCACAGTTTAAAGGTTCTTCTCTATGTCAGCTTTTCCAACTTTTCTATGTTTCAGCATTAAGTGACCCCCTCCGTGGTGGAGAAAAATGTTTAAATGGTCTTCAATTTAGTTCAAAGAAATAAAACAGGGTTATTCAAATTCAGAAGCAATTCAAGGTGTGTTTTTTTTTTTAACTAATTGAAAATTCTATTGGACAAACTGAATAAACTGAGGGAGAAAAAGAAAAAAAAAAAAAAAACAGTTACTGGCTTTATTTATTATACATTCAGATTCCTTAGCAGAGCAGACAGTTTTTGTCTCTGAGTTTCTATTGCTTTGAAATATCTTCCAGAGAATGTACAGCATTTCTTCATCCCAAACTAAGCCTGCATCTAACTTTCCAAAGTACAATAAAGAAGCCAAGTTTTTCTTCTATATAATTCAGGGCTGCATTAATTCAATCATGAGATATCCTAATTAAGCCAGATGTGATTTTTTTTTCTCCCAGTCAGATCCCCTGCATTTGGGGTGTGTTAACAAACTCTTTCTAAGCCTTCTAAAGAATGAAGATAATGGCAAAACTGATTTTGGCAGAATCTGAGGAGTATTATCGTCTTTCTGGGCTCTTGGAAAGAATCTTAAATTTAGATTTTTCTATCTTTAAAAACCAGATTACCTAGGCTCTCAGTTTAAAATGGCAAAATACTAGCATGTTGAATTATTTCTCACACATTTCCTAACAAAATTCAACCTTCTTTAATTTAAAAATATTCTGAGATGCTTTCTTGTATGGGCTTCCCGGGTAGCTCAGCTGATAAAGAATCTGCCTGCAGTGCAGGAGATTCTGGTTTGACTCCTGGGTTGGGAAGACCCCCTGGAGGAGAGCATGGCTTCCAGTATTCTCGCCTGGAGAATCCCCATGGACAGAGGAGCCTGGCGGGCTACAGAGTCAGACACGCCTGAGCGACTAAGCACAGCATACATTTTCTTGTATTAACTGTAATATCTCTTCATAGAAACCTTTCTAAGTTATTAAGCCATACAGTGGCTTATTAAGATGATTTTATAGACGTGGCCACAGAGCTTTTCTGTTTTAAGTATCTTGTTTATGTTCTTATTTGTTGAAAGTCTCAGGGACCATGCCATTGTTTCAATGAGCACCCTTGCTGCCAAGTGTTCAGACAAATACAAGAAGGCTAAAATGAAACTCTGGACTTCATTCATTCTGTACAGGCTCACTGGGGGTGCAGGGGGTAGGAGGAGATTCAAGAGGAAGGGGCTATATGTATACACACAGCTGACTCACTTCATTGTACAGCAGAAACAACATTGTAAAGCAATTACATGTCAATAGATAAAATTAAAAAATAAAATAATAAAATTTAAAAATAAATAATAAAATGTAACTTTGGAAAACAGTAGAGGGAGATACAAAATGTCTTTAGTTTTGCAATAGAGAATTACAGTTTCCTCCTAGAGTCCTATAGAAACAGACAAAAACCCTCCAACCTGAAGCTGCAAGCTATTTTCTGTATCTAAAATGAGGCTTGAACTTACATTTAGGATAGACTGTTCATCTTATCTAGAAAAATAATTCAAGTGAGTTTTGTAATTTAAAAAAAGTTTATAAAGTAAATAACGTTAATTCCTAGAGAGGGATACAAAGTCTTTCATGAACCTAATGTCCATATTCAGATGGAGAAGATAAGATTTATTAAATAATGTAAGTTGTAAAGACTGACTCAGAGTTCTATACCCTTCAGAGATATTTGGAGGAAGAACGGTGTCTTGGCTTGAATTTAGAATGGCTTTGTTGAAAATTATTGCTTGGTCTTAGAGAGTGGACAGGGTTTTTGGTCATTCAATGTTTGGGAGAAAGGTGGAATGGAATGCGTCAAAGGACGATACTCATGCATGCAATTCATCTCCTTTTGGTAAAGAAACGAATAATGAAATGATTCAACTTGACCTGGCTTGGCCCCTTAATGCCAAACATGTAGTTACTTCAGTTTGATCAGTTCAGAATGCTCTGATATTTGCTTATTTTGTTCTGATGCTACTTTTCGGCTTGAAGCCATAGAGAAGACTGGTATAACATGAGGAGGCTCGTGGACCTCTGGAAGCTTTCATCCACAGACCTCCAAAACTGAGCATGGGACATTATACTTCCAGCCACCTGAGATGGGCTTCCTTTCCTAGTCTAAAGCTACCTAACTGGGTAGTATCAAAGAGCACTGAAGAATTAATGCTTTCAAACTATGGTGCTGGAAAAGACTCTTGAGCATCCCTTGGACAGCAAGGAGATCAGTCAATCCTAAAGGAAATCAACCCTGAATATTCATCAGAAGGACTGACGCTGACGCTGAAGCTCCAATACTTTGGCCACCTGATGCAAAGTGCCAACTCACTGGAAAAGACCTGATGCTGGGAAAGATTGAGGGCAGGAGGATAAGGGGGTGACAGAGGATGAGATGGTTGGATGGTATCACCAACTCAACAGACATGAGTTTGAGCAAGCTCTGAGAGTGGAGAACAGAGAAGCCTGGCGTGCTGCAGTCGATAGGATCAAAGAGTCGGATACAACTTAGTGAACAACAACTAGGTAGCATTAGAAGATGCAAATGAGAAAGAAACAAAAATAGTTTTCAGCCTCATGGGAGTTAACGGATGATTCCTGACTTGAATTATCTAGAAAGCTCATAAAACACAAATATAATACTTATTACATTGGGGTCTTGCCTCTCCCTTCTTCCATGAAGCAGGCAGCGTGATCCTTCTTCAACATTCCTTGACTAGTGGCTTTGTGGTGTGTATAAACTCTTATAATTCATGCTACATCTATGGGGCAGAAGGGTTGAATGAGACTCTGCCTGCCTCACTTGCCTCTGAGACTCCAGTTTGACAGGCATCAACACACAAAAGAGAAATTCCCCCACTCCATGTGCAGCTAACTGGAGAAATGTCCCTGAGAACCTGCTCTGGGTCTCCTGGTTCCTCAGTCTGACCAGGAATAGCAAAAGGCTCCAGAGAAGGCAAGCAGGAAGTTGGTGGAAAAAAGTCTTTGGGGACAGCTACTGTCAGCTGTTGAGTCCCTCCCTTCCTTTTGAAGAGGAGGTGGTGCTTCCTTCTAACCACAAGCTGAGTGAGGAGGGCTTCATGGGGACTGTCAGAGGTCTCCATCCTGGGAAATCGAGGGGCTGGAGGAGCCTTGAGGATGGATCTTACAGAGGCTACAGTGTGGTGTCAGCCTGCAGTCCACTGTCCATGAAAGCAAGTGAGGTGGGGTGTCATCCCAGACAGAGTGGGTTTTGTTGGAGATGGTCGTGTGTGAGGATGTTTTGTGTATGTGTGTGCTCAGTTGCTCAGTCGTGTCCAATTCTTTGCAGCCCCATAGGCTGCAGCCCACCAGGCTCCTCTGCCCATGGAATTTTCCAGACAAGAATAAATGGAGTGGGGTACCATTTCCTATTCTAGAGGATCTTCCCAACCCAGAGATCCAACCCACCTCTCTTGGGTCTTCTGCACTGGCAGATGGATTCTTTACCACTTTCCCACCTGAGGATGTTTTGACTTCTGCCCAAAGAATCACGCAAAGGGAAGAATAATTCTTAGCAAAAAGAGGCTGTAGTTTACAGGGTTCAAGCCCAGGGTTGCGGGACGGGGCATTAGTGATGGTACAAAGTAGAGAAACACCCACTTGAGCCATGATAACTGCAGCAGAAGGGTCCCAGGAGGGAATCTCTGAAGAGTCCATGAAAGCATCGCATTGATCAAGACATAAAGTTACCAGCTAGTCCCTCCCAGGTCCGACAGGTTCAACCAACTGCTAGGACCAGTGAGTAGAAAACTACCCAGCCAGTTAGGAACTGTCTGATCATTTCACCTGTCCTCCCCACCCAAGTTTAGAACTTGGGGAAAATCCTTTAGAAAAAGTCAAGCACATGGCAAGAAGGTAAGCAGGTAAAAGGAGAGAACCCTGCCTTCAGGCTTACAACCAGATGGTCCAAACTGTGGGAGGGAGAAGATTTAGCACAAAGTTATATTTAAACCTTGGTTATTATGGGCAGTTAGACCCATATTATTATTCTAATCATAAATTGGGATTGTGTTTGTCAGAACTATAGATCACATAAGAGTGAGCAGAAAAGGGGTTGAGAATTGTCAAAACTTTCACTGGGGGCAGGAGAAATGTATTCTCATTGAAGAAAGTTTGAAGGGATAGTATGTATTAATAACATCCTATGAGTTTTGCTTGGATATTTTGGTTATAAATAGATGGGGGAAATTCAGGAGGTGAAGAGCTTTTTTTGGGTCACCTAAGGAGACACTCCAAAACACACGTGCACAGATTTGACTCTAAATATTCTGATTTGTCAGTTTGTGGTAAAGTTCCAGTGAATATATTTTCTGGGGGAGGGAGGAGTCTCAAGAGAGTTTTGGTGCTTACCCTGGATAAAGAATAATTTACTTGCATAAATCCATGGGTTATAGTTTGGTAATAACAAGTCATTGAAACAAAACAGGTTCAGGGAAGAATGCCACTGTCTCTTTGAGTCAGAATTTTGAGGTAGATAGGCCACATTGTTTACATCACATAATACTTCTATTTTGTGAGGACTGGTAACTAAAGCCAAGAGTTACAGCTAAGGTTCTAAAGAGTAACTTGTATGTAATTACTGGAAGCAGGAGGTGGTTGACACGGGGACACTGCCTTGTTGAAAGTAGATAATCACCAAGGTGGTGCAGTGGTAAAGAATCCGCCTGCCAACTCAGTAGATGCAGGTTCAATTCCTGGGTCGGAAAGATCCCCTGAAGGATGAAGTGGCAACTCATTCCAGTATTCTTGTGTGGGAAATACCATGGTAGAGGAGCCTGGTGGGCTGCAGTCCATGGGGTCACAGAGTCAGACAGGACTTAGCAACTGAACACATACCAAAGACGGGCCAGTCGTGGAGTATTCAGGGAAAAGCGTGCAGTTCTGTGCCTCCAAGTGGATTATGCCTGGAGGAGGCCTTTAAACATTCCTGCTGAGTTTCTGGAACTCTCATCATGCTTGCAGCTCCTCCAACTGGAATGAATACTAAGCAACTCTAAGTGTATCAAATCTTATGTAATCTTCATTTCAAGACCAATGATATGGCAAATTATAGTTAAGAAAGTTCAGAGGGAAAAAAAAAATCAATGTTTCATATTATATGGGGCAGCTAGAATCCGTTTGTTTTGTAAAAGTCTCTTTTGAGTTCACACTTACATTGCTAATGGGTTGGCACAAACTGTAATACCTTCAAGTGATCAGATACATGGGACAAAAACCAGCCTCTTCTTAAAACTGGTGTATTAAGAGAGAATCTATTATATATACATGAAACTTTTTCTTCCTGCCTAAAAGTATATTTGAGAGTTGAGCCTTTAGTTAAAAAAAAAAAAACACCACGATAATTAATTCAGTGCTTTACACGTATCAAAGTGTTCTCCTGGACGGTCTCTCTGCCTTTTTTTTTTTTTCTACTCCTAACAATCCAAGGAAGAAGGCAGGACAAATGCTAAAATTCAATCAAATATCTTAACAACTGAGAATAGCTAAAACCCCTAAATGATTAGTCTTACATTTTACTGTTCCCCTGGACTCTATAAACACTTAGTAGCTCTGAAGAGCTCCATAGTCTATTGCTCAGTCATGTTCATTTCTTGGCAACCCTGTGAAGTGTAGCCCACCAGTCCATGGGGATTCTCCAGGCCAGAATACTGGAGTGGGCTGCTATGCCCTCCTCCAGGGGATCTTCCCAACCCAGGGATCAAACCAAGGTCTCCCACATGGCAGGTGTTTCCCTTACATCTGAGCCAGCAGAGAAGCCTAAGAATGCTGGAGTGGGTGGCCTATCCCTTCTCCAGGGGATCTTCCTGACAGGAATTGAACTGCGGTCTCCTGCAGTGCTGGCAGATTCTTTACCAGCTGAGCTAAAAGTGCAATTCACTAGGAAGTTATTTTATATATAAGAATCTTGCTAATGTGGTACCTTTTCAGAGGCTTACTTTACCCAAATAGGAGCCCTGAGTGAGGCATGGAAGAATGACCCAGGAACTGTTATGAAATGGCTCCAGACCATCTTAGACCTCTAAGAGTCAATATTCTAAATCTGTGTGTCACTTTCAAACAGCCAACCAAGGGTGTAAGTTGTCTGTCTTTCATGATTTGTTTTCAGTTCAACAGCTGAATCACCAAGGATGAAAATATTCCTGAGAATTTCAGGTCCCTCCTTTATAGTTGACAAGCACCTGCTCTCATAAGTGAGGAAGGTGTGCAAAGGGCAAAGTCTGCAACGGAACATCCTAAACCTTATTTTAATGGAAAATCAAAAGTGGATAATTCTGGGGTTTTCGATTAGAACCTTAGAGGAAAATACCCATGAGATCAAATTTAAAACATTCTCATGGAAGCCCATGGAGGGTCAAATGGGAAACCTCTGCCACTCATTCCCCCTACCCCATATTTTTGTTTATAATCTTCATGAAAAGGTTTTGAAGACTCTACAAGCCACAGCCTGGCATCCTAAATAATGAAAGAGCATTTGGTCCGAGTCCTGCTTTCACAGAGTTACCAAGTAGCCTGAGTCAAACACTTTTAACTTCTTTTTTTTTTTATTATTATTAGTTGGAGGCTAATTACTTTACAACATTGCAGTGGTTTTTGTCATACATTGAAATGAATTAGCCATGGATTTACATGTATTCCCCATCCCGGTCCCCCCTCCCACCTCCCTCTCCACCCGATCCCTCTGGGTCTTCCCAGTGCACCAGGCCCGAGCACTTGTCTCATGCATTCAACCTGGGCTGGTGATCTGTTTCACCCTAGACACTATACATATTTTGATGCTGTTCTCTTGAAACATCCCACCCTTGCCTTCTCCCACAGAGTCCACAAGTCTGTTCTATACATCTGAGTCTCTTTTTCTGTTTTGCATATAGGGTTATCGTTACCATCTTTCTAAATTCTATATATATGTGTTAGTATACTGTAATGGTCTTTATCTTTCTGGCTTACTTCGCTCTGTATAATGGACTCCAGTTCCATCCATCTCATTAGAACTGATTCAAATGAATTATTTTTAATGGCTGAGTAATATTCCATGGTGTATATGTACCACAGCTTCCTCATCCATTCGTCTGCTGATGGGCATCTAGGTTGCTTCCATATCCTGGCTATTATAAACACTGCTGTGATGAACATTGGGGTGCACGTGTCTCTTTCAGATCTGGTTTCCTCAGTGTGTATGCCCTGAAGAGGGATTGCTGGGTCATATGGCAGTTCTATTTCCAGTTTTTTAAGAAATCTCCACACTGTTTTCCATAGTGGCTGTACTAATTTGCATTCCCACCAACAGTGTAAAGAGGGTTCCCTTTTCTCCACACCCTCTCCAGCAATTATTGTTTGTAGACTTTTGGATTGCAGCCATCCTGACTGGCGTGTAATGGTACCTCATTGTGGTTTTGATTTGCATTTCTCTGATAATGAGTGATGTTGAGCATCTTTTCATGTTTTTTTTTGCCATCTGTATGTCTTCCTTGGAGAAATGTCTGTTTAGTTCTTTGGCCCATTTTTTGATTGGGTCATTTCTTTTTCTGGAGTTGAGCTGCAGGAGTTGCTTGTATATTTTTGAGATTAATCCTTTGACTGTTGCTTCGTTTCCTATTATTTTCTCCCAATCTGAGGGCTGTCTTTTCACCTTGCTTATAGTTTCCTTTGTTGTGCAAAAGCTTTTAAGTTTCATTAGGTCTCATTTGTTTATTTTTGCTTTTGTTTCTAAAATTCTGGGATGTGGGTCATAGAGGATCCTGCTGTGATTTATGTCAGAGAGTGTTTTGCCTATGTTCTCCTCTAGGAGTTTTATGGTTTCTGGTCTTCCATTTTGATCTTTAATCCATTTGGAGTTTATTTTTGTGTATGGTGTTAGAAAGTGTTCTAGTTTCATTCTTTTACAGGTGGTTGACCAGTTTTCCCAGCACCACTTGTTAAAGAGGTTGTCTTTTTTCCATTGGATATCCTTGCCTCCTTTGTCAAAGATAAGGTGACCATAGGTTCGTGGATTTATCTCTGGGCTTTCTATTCTGTTCCATTGATCTATATTTCTGTCTTTGTGCCAGTACCATGCTGTCTTGATGACTGTGGCTTTGTAGTATAGTCTGAAGTCAGGCAGGTTGATTCCTCCAGTTCAATTCTTCTTTCTCAAGGTTACTTTGGCTATTCGAGGTTTTTTGTATTTCCATACAAATTGTGAAATTATTTGTTCTAGTTCTGTGAAAAATACCATTGGTAGTTTGATAGGGATTGCATTGAATCTATAGATTGCTTTGGGTAGTATAGCCATTTTGACAATATTGATTCTTCCAATCCATGAACACGGTATATTTCTCCATCTGTTTGTGTCCTCTTTGATTTCTTTCATCAGTGTTTTATAGTTTTCTATGTATAGGTCTTTTGTTTCTTTAGGTAGATATACTCCTAAGTATTTTATTCTTTTTGTTGCAATGGTGAATGGTATTGTTTCCTTAATTTCGCTTTCTGTTTTCTCATTGTTAGTGTATAGGAATGCAAGAGATTTTTGTGTGTTAATTTTATATCCTGCAACTTTACTGTATTCATTGATTAGCTCTAGTAATTTTATGGTAGAGTCTTTAGGATTTTCTATGTAGAGGATCATGTCATCTGCAAACAGAGAGAGTTTCACTTCTTCTTTTCCTATCTGGATTCCTTTTACTTCTTTTTCTGTCCTGACTGCTGTGGCCAACACTTCCAAAACTATGTTGAATAGTAGTGGTGAGAGTGGGCACCCTTGTCTTGTTCCTGATTTCAGGGGAAATGCTTTCAATTTTTCACCATTGAGGGTGATGCTTGCTGTGGGTTTGTCATATATAGCCTTTATTATGTTGAGGTATGTTCCTTCTATTCCTGCTTTCTGGAGAGTTTTAATCATAAATGGATGTTGAATTTTGTCAAAGGCTTTTTCTGTATCTATTGAGATAATCATATGGTTCTTATCTTTCAATTTGTTAATGTGGTGTATTACATTGATTGATTTGTGGATATTAAAGACTCCTTGCATTCCTGGGATAAAGCCCACTTGGTCATGGTGTATGATTTTTTTAATATGTTGTTGGATTCTGTTTGCTAGAATTTTGTTAAGGATTTTTGCATCTATGTTCATCAGTGATATTGGCCTGTAGTTTTCTTTTTTTGTGGCATCTTTGTCTGGTTTTGGAATTAGGGTGATGGTGGCCTCATAGAATGAGTTTGGAAGTTTACCTTCTGCAATTTTCTGGAAGAGTTTGAGTAAGATAGGTGTTAGCTCTTCTCTAAATTTTTGGTAGAATTCAGCTGTGAAGCCATCTGGTCCTGGGCTTTTGTTTGCTGGAAGATTTCTGATTACAGTTTTGATTTCCTTGCTTGTGATGGGTTTGTTAAGATCTTCTATTTCTTCCTGGTTCAGTTTTGGAAAGTTATACTTCTCTAAGAACTTGTCCATTTCTTCCAAGTTGTCCATTTTATTGGCATAGAGCTGCTGGTAGTAGTCTGTTATGATCCTTTGTATTTCAGTGTTGTTTGTTGTGATCTCTCCATTTTCATTTCTAATTTTGTTAATTTGGTTCTTCTCCCTTTGTTTCTTAATGAGTCTTGCTAATGGTTTGTCAATTTTGTTTATTTAAAAAAAAAGAAACAGCTTTTAGCTTTGCTGATTTTTGCTGGTCTCTTTAGTTTCTTTGCTTTATTTCTGCCCTAACTTTTAAGATTTCTTTCCTTCTACTAACCCTGGGGTTCTTCATTTCTTCCCTCTCTAGTTGCTTTAGGTGTAGAGTTAGGTTATTTATTTGACTTTTTTCTTGTTTCTCGAGGTAAGCCTGTAATGCTATGAATCTTCCCCTTAGCACTGCTTTTACAGTGTCCCATAGGTTTTGGGTTGTTGTGTTTTCATTTTCATTCATTTCTATGCATATTTTGATTTCTTTTTGATTTCTTCTATGATTTGTTGGTTATTCAGAAGTGTGTTTTTTAGCCTCCATATGTTTGAATTTTTAATAATTTTTTTCCTGTAATTGAGATCTAATCTTACTGCACTGTGGTCAGAAAAGATGACTGGAAAAATTTGTTTTTTTGAATTTACCAAGACTAGATTTATGGCCCAGGATGTGATCTATTCTGGAGCAGGTTCCATATGCACTTGAGAAAAAGGTGAAGTTGATTGTTTTGGGGTGAAACGTCCTATAGATGTCAATTAGATCTAGCTGGTCCATTGTGTCCTTTAAAGTTTGTGTTTCCTTGTTCATTTTCTGTTTAGTTGATCTATCTATAGTTGTGAGTGGGGTATTAAAGTCTCCTACTATTATTGTGTTACTATTAATTTCCTCTTTCATACTCGTTAGCGTTTGCCTTACATATTGCAGTGCTCCTATGTTGGGTGCATATATATTTATAATTGTTATATCTTCTTCTTGGATTGATCCTTTGATCATTATGTAGTGTCCATCTTTGTCTCTTTTCACAGCCTTTATTTGAAAGTCTGTTTTATCTGATATGAGTATTGCGACTCCTGCTTTCTTTTGGTCTCTGTTTGCGTGAAATATTTTTTTCCAGCCCTTCACTTTTAGTCTGTATGTGTCCCTTGTTTTGAGGTGGGTCTCTTGTAGACAGTATATATAGGGGTCTTGCTTTTGTATCCATTCAGCCAGCCTTTGTCTTTTGGTTCGGGCATTCAACCCATTTACATTTAAGGTAATTATTAATAGGTATGGTCCCATTGCCATTTATTTTGTTGTTTGGGGTTCACGTTTATACCACCTTTCTGTGTTTCCTATCTAGAGAAGATCCTTTAGTATTTGTTGAAGAGCTGGTTTGGTGGTGCTGAATTCTCTCAGCTTTTGCTTGTCTATAAAGCTTTTGAGTTCTCCTTCATATCTGAATGAGATCCTTGCTGGGTAGAGTAATCTACGTTGTAGGTTATTCTCTTTCATTACTTTAAGTATGTCCTGCCATTCCCTTTTGGCCTGAAGGGTTTCTATTGATAGATCAGCTGTTATCCTTATGGGAATCCCTTTGTGTGTTATTTGTTGTTTCTCCCTTGCTGCTTTTAATATTTGTTCTTTGTGCTTGATCTTTGTTAATTTGATTAATATGTGTCTTGGGGTGTTTTCCCTTGGGTTTATCCTGTTTGGGACTCTCTGGGTTTCTTGGACTTGGTTGGCTATTTCCTTCCCCATTTTAGGGAAGTTTTCAGCTATTATCTCCTCGAGTAACTTCTCATGGCCTTTCTTTTTGTCTTCTTCTTCTGGGACTCCTATGATTCGAATGTTGGGGCGTTTCACATTGTCCCAGAGGTCCCCGAGGTTGTCCTCATTTCTTTTGATTCTTTTTTCTTTTTTCCTCTCTGCTTCATTTATTTCCACCATTTTATCTTCTAACTCACTTATCCTATCTTCTATCTCTGTTATTCTACTCATGGTTCCCTCCAGAGTGTTTTTATTTCATTCATTTCATTATTAATTTTAATTGACTTTTTAAAAATTTCTTCTAGGTCCTTGTTAAACATTTCTTGGATCTTCTCAATCTTTGTCTCCAGGCTATTTATTTGTAACTCCATTTTGTTTTCAAGATTTTGGATCATTTTTATTATCATTATTCTAAATTCTTTTTCAGGTAGATTCCCTAGTTCCTCCTCTTTTGTTTGGTGGGCATTTTTCATGTTCTTTTACCTGTTGGGTATTTCTCTGCCTTTTCATCTTGTTTAGATTGCTGTGTCTGGAGTGGGCTTTCTGTATTCTGGTGGTCTGTGGTTCCTTTTTATTGTGGAGGTTTCACCCAGTGGGTGGGGTTGGATGATTGGTTTTTCAAGGTTTCTTGGTTAGGGAAGCTTGTGTCAGCATTCTGGTGCGTGGAATTGGATTTCTTCTCTCTGGAGTGCAATGGAGTGTCCAATAATGAGTTTTGCGATGGGTCTATGTGTTAGGTGTGACTTGGACCGCCTGTATATTGACACTCAGGTCTATGTTCCTGTATTGCTAAAGAATTTGCATGGTATGTCTTGTACTGGAGCTTATTGGCTCTTGGGTGGTGGTTGGTTTTGGTGTAGGTATGGAGGCTTTTGGATGGTCTCTTATTCCTTAATGTTCTGTGTAGTCAGGAGTTTTCTGGTTTTCTCAGGTTTTGGGCTTAAGTCTCCTGCCTCTGGATTTCAGTTTTATTTTTCCAATAGTCTCAAGACTTCTCCAACTATACAACACTGATAATAAAACTGCTAGGTTAATGGTGAAAAGATTCTCCACCATGAGAGACAACCAGAGAGGTTCATAGAGTTACATGAAGAATAGGAGAGGGAGGAAGGAGATAGAGGTGAGCAGGAGGAGAAAAAGAGGACTCAAGAGGAGAGAGACAGATCTACGCAGTTATCTGTTCCCAAAGTGTTCTCCGTAGCCCAGACACCCACAAAGATTCACAGAGTTGGATTGGGAAGAGAAGGGGAAAGGAGGAAATAGAGGCGTTCTGAGGTAGAAAACAGAGAGTCAAAAGTGGGAGAGTAATCACCACACTCCTGAATAGAAATGGGAACTGAATATTGCATTCTTAAATGTCCAAAATGTATATCACATACTGAAAACAAAGATTAAAAATCTAGTGTAGAGGTTAGACTCTTTGAAATACAATATTTAAAAACAAAAACAAATTTAGAAATGTATATGAAGTTGGGTTTAAAAATAGGGTTTCTCTCTCTTTTTGCCAAGGTTATAGTGAAATGAAAATGAAAATGAAGGAATAATAGAGGAGTATTAGAGGACTTTAAAAGGAAATAGGAGAGAAAAACAAGAAAAAGAAAAAAAAAGAAAAAAAAATTTTCCCTAATTAAAAAAAAATCGTAAAAATATATGAAAATGAAAGTTGAGGAGTAATGGGGGAATAATAGGGAATTTTAAAAGAAAATAAAAGAGAAAAAATAAAAAATGAAAAAAAAGGAAAGAAAAAAAAATTTTTTTTAATTAAAAAAATATATATACATATATATCTAGGAATTTCTCTTTAGTTGTTGCGGTCAGTGTAGGTTCAGTTCAATTTCAGATAGCTCCTCTTTCCAGCTTACACTTCTCGGTATCTATAGGCCCCTTCCCGTGTAGTCAGTGTTACCTTCAGGGATTTTAATGTGTTGCACCGGTCCTTTCTGAAGCGGTTCCCTTTGTCTATTTGGCTTCCATTTGCCGTCTCTTCGGTGTCCAATTTCCTCCCTGACACAGGCAGGCGGAGGTGATCTCTTATTTAGGTTCGCTAGTTCAGTTCAGTCCTGCTATGGGGAGGGCGGGGTGCTGCAGACAGATACCGCTCTGTGTGGATAGCACTCACCAGCCACACTGGGTTTGCCCCGCTCATGGGTGTCAGTGCTTTCCCCGTCTACACTGCTCAGGCTCCCGGCTGCTCTATATGGAGCAGGCCCTGCGTTGAGTGCGGTTCCAGTTTTCGGGTACTCCATAAAAGCGCGGATTCGGTTGCGCCTGCATTTTGTGCCTTCCCCGGCCTGAGCGGTTCAGGCAGCCAGAGGCTTGGGCGTACTCTCCCCGGGTGCAGCGCGCCTTTTCCCTCCGCGGCCCCAGCGCGCGCCACCAGTCGGGTCTCAGGAAGTCTTTAGATAGGAACTGGGGGCCTGTTTGCAGTGTGGGAGGGGGTGGCTTCTCAGGGGCTGAGAAGGAGGCTTTTCCCCTCCCCCCTGCCTCCTACCTCCAGGGAGGGTGGGCCAGCTCTTCTCTGGAGTTTCTCAGTCCCTTTGTTTTGCGAACCACCAGCAGTGTGTTCTGGCTGGTTAATTTTGTCCCTTGCTATCCCACAGTTTAAAAAAAGCTCCCTCCTATTGCTCTCAGGGTCTTCGGGCCGGTTCTTACACTAAGCAATGCCGCCCGCTCCTCTCCGTTCCGCCCCCGCTTGTTGCTGGCGGTACGGGTGTCTGGGGCACTCTGCTGCTGGGAGTTGCTTCTAGGCACGTAATCTGTGGGCCTTGTTTAACTTTTCCTCCCAGTTAGATTGCCGAAAACTTCCCCCAGTCCCGCCAGTGCGAGGGTTTCCTGGTGATTGGAAATTACCTCTATTAAGACTCCCTTCCCAGGATGGGTCTCCGTCTGTAGCTCTTTTGACTCCCTTTTTATCTTTTATATTTTGTCCTACCTCCCTTCGAAGACAATGGGCTGCCTTTCTGGGCGCCTGATGTCCTCTGCTAGTGATCGGAAGTTGTTTTGCGAAATTAGCTCAGTGTTCAAATGTTCTTTCGATAAATTTGTAGGGGAGAAAGTGGTCTCCCCATCGTATTCCTCCACCATCTTGGCTCCTCCCTCAACCCTTTTAACTTTTACTCACTATCGCTTTGTTCATCTATAAAAAATAGGATAATACCAGCTACCTAGCTGGGAAAGACTGAAGGCAAAAGGAGAACAGGTGAAAGAGGATGAGATGGTTGGATGGTATCATCTAATCAGTGGACATGAATTCGAACAAATTCCAAGAGATAGTGAAGGACAGGGGAGTCTGGCAGTCTATAGTCCATGGGGTTGGAAAAAGTCAGACAACAAAAACTCACTCACTAACTCAAAGAGTTAGCAACTGAACAACTAGCTCAACTTTGGGTATACTAAGATCATATAGAATAAAATGTATAAAATTATTTTTTCAAACTTCAGATTACTGAACAAACAGATTACTATTTCTATAAAACACCTATAAAGATGCCACCTAGACAGCCCATAATAAAATACCTTTGGGCCTTCACCATTGCTGTTTGGAGGACCATCTGATGCACTCTCACTTTTTCCATCATTGCTTACTATCTTCTACTCCTTTCTTGTATCAACTTAGCCCTCGACCTTCTAGGCAAAGCCTCACGCTTCTGCCTTCAGTTTCATGATAGAGATTACTTTTCTGTGGTGCTGACCTTTGGCAAACATCATACCTGACTAAGTTCAGGTCCCCAGGATCCCACCATTGTATCAGCAAGCCTAGCTAGTACCTCTCCAAGGATTTGCTCCCAAAGGAGGAAGGGAACATATTCCTCTCTCTCACCTCCCAACTCCCACGACTATTTTCTAGCTTCTGGCCAAGTGGTTCCACATGAGGACAAAGCGCAATCCGTGGGTCACAGCTAAGGATGAGAGCAAGCTTGTTGCTCACCACAAGGTTCAAGAGTGGGACGACCATGAACTAGCCCATCGAGGAGGCACATGGGGTTTCATCCATCTGTGTTGCACCAGCTCCCGCCATGGTGTTCATTCCCAGACGCCTTGGGAGCCAGTGGGTGAGAACCTCTTCTCTTCATCCTATGAAGGCAAATCACCTTCCTGGGGCCAGAAAAGAGAACACAGCCCACCATCCTGTGCGTTCTGATCCTGAGCCAAAAATAGCATCAAAGAAGAGCTTGGAGAGATCAGACTTGTTTCTTTGCTCCCACGTTAAGGCAAAAATTCAGTGTCAACACGATTAGTCACAGCATACTGAGAAATTCCTTGACAGAATTCTCAAGCCTCTGCCGAGTAGGATTTTTCAGATTCTCACCAGAGATGGGATGAAAGGAAAAGGGGATCTATTAGGTGCCAGTGTGTGCCAGGCACTGTGGAGGATGCTTGACAATGTGACCTCCTCTAATATTCCCACCAGTTTTATAAGGCAGCCTGCCACTTGTGGCCACTCTGTATGTTATGAACATGGTCCTTACATGTTCATCATGTCCCATGTTATCAATTCTGCCTTCCAACAGCATCTTCAAAACCTGGTCACTCCAGCCTCCCTCCCAACTACAGCGCAGGCAGGAGACCTCAGAGGCCCACCATCAGCTTCCCCTGCATGAGAATTGTGTTTGAAAGTGAGTCCAGTGAGAGGGGAGGATGGAGGGGTCATTTATACTGCTGGTGGGGGTGCCAGCAGAAGAGTCCAGTTTTAGATGTTGTAATAAAAGTTGTAGGAAGATGGAGTCAGGAGCAGCAGGCTCCACAAGGGGTCATTTCTGCAGCATGGCTTTCATTATAGCTTCTGAGACCTTCAGCTCGAGTCTGTTTCTCTAGCCCTCCCAGCAATTCTGAGCACTGCACATGGGCTTTAATAAATTCCCTTTAGGAATAAGAGAAAACTGACTCACAGAGGCCAAGCAACCCCCTCAATGTCACACAGTTGGTTACAGATGAGTTGTAAACAGAAACCATGTCATTGTCTCCGCAAGACGCTAAACTGTTGACTGACATACGCTGATCTGATTTTATCCATCCCGGCACACAGACTGTCATATTTAGCCTATTGCTTTGACCTCCTTTGCTGCAGGCTAGAACCCACAGACTGTGAAATGAGACCGTCAGGACAGAGAGGGTGGTTTTGCACAGAATACAGTCACTCCCCTCGGCAAAAGCATCTCAGCGCTGCAGCCTTGCTCTCCACTGGAATGACCTGAGGTGACTCAGAGGTGGGTCATGCACTCTGTGATGTGCTCTGAGTCACTTTGGGGCACCCACGTGTCACTGAATAGAATCCGCAGCTCTTTATCAGACAGAACCACACTGCTGAGTGTCATCAGGAGCAGCAAGGGCTAGTGGGCTTGCTGGTGACTCAGAAGTGAGCCAGGAGGGCGGAAGTGAGACCTCAGACCGTGACCTGTTTTACTGCACCTCTGTGGTTTTTCCTGTATGCTTTTTTTTTTTTTTTTTTGCTTTTTGGTCCAGACACCTCGGTGATGGTGAAGCAAGTGGCCCTTTGGGGAACATGCACTGGGAGATGCAAAGGGGTAGGCAGGCAATAGATGGGCTGGCAGAAATGAACAGTCCCCAAATCAAAATATCTTCACTGTAGGGAACCTGTCAATTTTATAGAACAACCATTTAATCTCAGTCCAGTATCTCCCACCCATCTGCTGGTCTGTTCAGAGAATGAAACTGGCTAATATTTCTTAGGAGTCCCACGCGTGCATGCACACTAAGTCAATTCAATCATGTCCAACTCTTTTCGACCCTAGGGACTGTAGCCCGCCAGGCTTCTCTGTCCACGGGATTCTCCAGGCAAGAATACTGGAGAGGGTTGCCATGCCCTCCTCCAGGGGAGCTTCCCGACCCAGGAATGGAACCCGCATCTCTTAGCTCTCCTGCATTGGTAAGCAGGTTCCTTACCACTAGTGCCACCTAGAAAGCCACTAAGGGATCCCACTGGGAAGCAAATCGGCTGAAAAAATGTCCTCACAAATCAAAGAATATGCATTTCCAAATTATCAGCTTCTTGTCATTATGCAGTCTTCCATTATATGTGCTTCATGCAAATTTGCCTTTGATATTAGGTCTGAAATAACAGTATCTACTAACTTTCCTCTGCACCTGCTTCATTAGAATATACCTAACATGCAATTACATTTGCATTTTGATGTAAACTATTATATATAGAATGGATAGACAACAAACTTTTACTGTACAGCACAGGGAACTATATTTAATAGCCTGTTGTTGCTGCTATCAGTCGCTAGGTAGTCTCCAACTATTTGTGACCCCATGGACTGCAGCACGCCAGGCTTCCCTGTCCTTCATTATACCCCAGAGTTTGCTCACACTCATGTCCATTGAGTTGGTGATGCCATTCAGTCATCTCATTCTCTGTTGCCCACTTCTCCTCCTGTCCTCAGTCTTTCCCAGCATCAGGGTCTTTTCTATAATGGAAAAGAATATGAAAAAGAAATGTGTGTGTTTATATATATTAGAGGATTCCCTTGTGGCTCAGACAGTGAAGAACCTGCCTGCAAGGAGAACTGGGTTTGATCCCCAGGTAGGGAAGATCCCCTGAAAAAGGAAATGGCTACCTATTCCAGTATTCTTGCTTGGATATAATATAACCATTTTGCTGTATACCAGAAACTAATACAATACTCTAAATCAACTATACTTCAATAAAAATAATATTTGCATTTTTATTTTGGTTCTAAGCTACTGCAGTTGCCATAAGATTTTAGTCTGATCCCAAGTCTTCTACATGAGGAAGTGAATTAAGTTATCATTATTGTAAGTTTCAAGATATGAATAATATGTGCAAAGCCAGGCAGGTTAAAAATAAGATGAGTACAAACCACTGACCTTCTGAACCTGATTTTTAGTATAAGATTTTTACTGGCAGAATTATTATCTCAAATGAAGTCTTACTCAAAATCCCAATATATAAAATAGTTATAAGGAATATTTTTTACGTGGATATATGCTTTAAATGTGTAAACTTTACTTGTTTAAACATCAATCAATGGCAAAAGTAAAGCCATCCTGACATACCCAAAAATTTGAAATCAAGAGCATGATTGATGATTACAGTCTTATGGTGGTATCCACATCCAAAACATTTCTGTATATTTTGGGTTGCATAGTAATAAGAAAAATGTCATTCACACAGATAAGCATTGCTGCTGCTGCTGCTAAGTCGTTTCAGTCATGTCCAACTCTGTGCAGCCCCATAGACGGCAGCCCACCAGACTCCTCCATCCCTGCCTGGGATTCTCCAGGCAAGAATACTGGAGTGGGTTGCCATTTCCTTCTCCACAGATAAGCCTTATAAATGTGGAAATTTTAAGAACTTGTTTTGAACCTCAATATATTATTCAGTAATCACGATTCTTACACCTTAGAGTACTACAAAATTATGTTTCAAGGTTGAACCTCATGAACATTAAAGTCAAACCAAAAGCACCCAATATTGAAAAGTACCAAAAATATTATAATACAGTATCATTGTATTATGTTGTGCTATCTCCCACACATTCATCTGTTATTACACAATCCACCATTGTACAGTGGCAAGGGCAAAGACTGAGACGCTGTGTCTAAGCACGCCTTGGTGTTTAATTTATTGAGGCTGGTGTGTGACATAAACAATTACTTCCTTGTATGTTTACATGTAAAAAGAAATGTACAGACCTGAATTTGCATGAGACTGCCACCTCTCCCCCAATCTGACACTTTTACAGAAAGTTCCCCACATCTGTAGAAATGGTAGACACTTTAGTTCAAATCCTGAGTGTGACAGGACAGGACATACACACAGCTGACTAGTACCACATGTTAACATGTTAGAGGTTCTCCTCGTGTTAAAAATGTAGTATGTCTTGTCATACAGTGTAGTGATTGACACTTCTAGACCTTTCAAGATGATCACCATGTTAGACTTAGTTACAAATATATTGCATAGTTATTGATTATATTCTCCACACTGTACCCGTGATTCACTTATTTTTGCAACTGGAAGTTTGTACCTTTTAATCTCCTTCAGCTATTTTTTTTTCTTTCCTTTACTCCCCTCCCTCTCCTCTGGCAATCATCTGTCTTTTTCTCTGTATCTATAACTGTTTCTGTTTTGTTTATGCATTTGTTTCTTTAGATTCCACATATAAGTGAAATCATAGAGTATTTATCTTTATCTGTCTGACATTTCATTAAACATAATACTCTTTAGGCCCATCAGTGTTGTCACAGATAGCAAGCTTTCATTGTTTTCCTATGGCTGAGTAATATTTCAGAGTGTGTGTGTGTATCACATCTTCTTTATTCATTTATCAATCTATGGACTGCAAACCTTGCCAACTGTAAATAATGCTGCAGTCAACACTGGGGTGCATATATCTTTTTGTTTTTATGTTTGGCTAAATGCCCAAGAGTGGAATTGCTGGATCATATGGTAGCTCTATTTTCTTTTTTTTTTTTTTGAGGTATGTCTGTACTGTCTTTATAGTGGTTGCACCAATATTCCCATCAACAGTGTACGAGGGTTCCCTTTCCTCCATATCCTCACCAATACTTATTATTTTTTGTCTTTTGGATAATAGCCATTCTGACAGGTGTGAGGTGCTATCTCAAGTTTTGATTTGCATTTCCTTGATAATTTGTGATTCTGAGCATCTTTTCATGTGCCTGTTATCCATTTGTATGTCCCTCCTTACAAAAATGTCTGTTCAGATTTTCTGCCCATTGTTCAAGCAGATTGTTTAGATTTTTGATGTTGAATTATATGAGTTCTTTGTACATTTGGGAGAAAAAACTTAATATATCACCAATGATCAGTGGCTCAGTGGTTTTAAATTGTGATTCTAAAATGTTCAATTTAACCAAACACTCACCAAATCGTCAATACTTTTGAAAAATTTACAGTGTCTTTGAGCTCTGAAAACAACTGTCATAATTCAAATTGCTTATGTCCAAAAAAACCCAATAAATTAAAATAAAGGATTAGAGCAAGAAAGCAAACTCTTCATCCCGATGACAATAGATGTGGTCAAAATAGAACTAACACAACCCATCTGTCTGGTCCACCAGAAGGATTCACACGGGTTTGATGGATCTAGTACATCCTTGTAACCCCTCCATGTGAGATCAGCCATGGCAGAGACTGTTGGGAACTGTGTTTCAAGTTATGCATGTTGCTAATATTCACTCAAACATAAACATCTAACAGATGTCAGTACAGATAAAGAAATTCTTATCCATAAAATAGTGTTTGGCCCAGGATCATGGACCCAATCTGTAGGTTATTTACTCTAATTCCAAAGAAGTCTGAGGAGTCATATATTTTAAGGGCTCTCATGTGGGTAGAATATATCCATTCTGTGCATGGAATACATAATATCCCTCTGTTACCATAGAGGAATTACTGTCTTAGAGTTATCTTTAGTAGAGACTTATTTTCCATCATTTTTTCCTTTGAAATTGGATACAAATCAAGTTTGTCCAGCAGTCCAATGTATAAAGGGACAAGAATGATCAAAAGATGATTTGTCTTCATAAACAAAAGAGACCATCTAAAGAATGGGAGAAGATACTTGCAAATGATGCAACTGACAAGGGATTAATTTCCAAAATATATTGAATACAAACAGCTCATGTAACTCAAAATAAAAAAAAACAAGCCAATCAAAAAATGGGCAGAAGATCTAAATAGACATGTCTCCAAAGACAACATACAGATGCCCAAAAAAGCACATGAAGATGCTCAACATTGCTAATTACTAAAGAAATGCATATAAAACTACAATGAGGTAGAGCCCCACACCAGTCAGAATGGCCATCACCAGAAAGTCTACCAAAAAAATATGCAGGAATGGTGTAGAGAAAAGGGAACCTTCCTTTACTGTTGGTGGGATGTAAATTGGCCTTGGAGTACAGAATGAAGCAGGGAAAAGTCTAATAGAGTTTTGCCAAGAGAATGCACTGTTCATAGCAAACACTCTCTTCCAACAACACAAGAGAAGACTCTACACATGGACATCACCAGATGGCCAACACCAAAATCAGATTGATTATATTCTTTGCAGCCAAAGGTGGAGAAGCTCTATATAGTCAGCAAAAACAAGACCAGGAGCTGACTGTGGCTCAGATCATGAACTCCTTATTGCCAAATTCAGACTGAAATTGAAGAAAGTAGGGAAAACCACTAGACCATTCAGGTATGACCTAAATCAAATCCCTTATGATTATACAGTGGAAGTGAAAAATAGATTTAAGGGACTAGATCTGATAGAGTGCCTGATGAACCATGGATGGAGGTTCATGACATTGTACAGGAGACAGGGAGCAAGACCATCCCCCCACTCCAAAAAAAAAAAAAAAAAGCAAAATGGCTGTCTAAGAAGGCCTTACAAATAGCTGTGAAAAGAAGACAAGTGAAAAGCAAAGGAGAAAAGGAAAGATATTCCCATTTGAATGCAGAGTTCCAAAGAATAGCCAGGAGAGATAAGAAAGCCTTCTGTAGTGATCAATGAAAAGAAATAGAGGAAAACAATAGAATGGGAAAGACTAGAGATACATCTCATGCAAAGATGGGCTTAATAAAGGACAGAAATTGTATGGACCTAACAGAAGCAGAAGATGTTAAGAAGAGGTGGCAAGAATACACAGAAGAATTGTACAAGAAAGATCTTCATGACCCAGATAATCACAATGGTGTGATCACTCACCTAGAGCCAGACATCCTGGAATGTGAAGTCAAGTGGGCCTTGGAAAGCATCCCTACGAACAAAGCTAGTGGAGGTGATGAAATTCCAGTTGAGCTATTTCAAATCCTGAAAGCTGACGCTGTGAAAGTGCTGCACTCAATATGCCAGCAAATTTGGAAAAGTCATCAGTGGCCACAGGACTGGAAAAGGTCAGTTTTCATTCCAATCCCTAAGAAAGGCAATGCCAAAGAATGCTCAAACTACTGCACAATTGCACTCATCTCACATGTTAGTAAAGTAATGCTCAAAATTCTCCAAGCCAGGCTTCAACAATACGTGAACTGTGAACTTCCAGATGTTCAAGCTGGATTTAGAAAAGGCAGAGGAACCAGAGATCAAATTGCCAACACCTGTTGGATCACAGAAAAAGCAAGAGAGTTCCAGAAAAACATTTACTTCTGGTTTATTGACTATGCCAAAACCTTTGTCTCTGTTGATCACAACAAACCGTGGAAATTCTGAAAGAGATGGGAATACCAGACCACCTGCCCTGCCTCTTGAGAAATCTGTATGCAGGTCAGGAAACAACAGTTCGAACTGGACATGGAACAAGAGACTGGTTCCAAATAGGAAAAGGAGTACATCAAGACTGTATATTAACCTGCTTATTTAACTTATATGCAGAGTACATCATGAGAAATGCTGGGCTGGAAGAAGCACAAGCTGGAATCAAGATTGCAGGGAGAAATATCAATAACCTCAGATATGCAGATGACACCACCCTTATGGTAAAAAGTGAAGAGGAACTAAAAAGCCTCTTGATGAAAGTGAAAGAGGAGAGTGAAAAAGTTGGCTTAAAGCTTAACATTCAGAAAACTAGGATCATGGCATCTGGTCCCATCACTTCATGGGAAATAGATGGGGAAACAGTGCCAGACTTTTGTTTTTTGGGTCTCCAAAATCAGTACAGATGGTGATTGCAGCCATGAAATTAAAGGATGCTTACTCCTTAGAAGGAAAGTTATGACCAACCTAGACAGCATATTAAAAAGCAGACCTTTGCCAACAAAGGTCTGTCTAGTCAAGGCTATGATTTCTCCAGTAGTCATGTATGGATGTGAGAGTTGGACTATAAAGAAAGCTGGGGGGAAAAAAGCTGAGTGCTGAAGAACTGATGCTTTTGAAATGTGGTGTTGGAGAAGACTCTTGAGAGTCCCTTGGACTGCAAGGAGATCCAACTAGTCCATCGTAAATGAAATCAGCCCTGAATATTCCTTGGAAGGACTGATGCTGAAACTGAAATTTCAATACTTTGGCCACCTGATGCAATGAATTAACCCATTTGAAAAGACCCTGATGGCTGGGAAAGATTGAAGGCCGGAGGAAAAGGGAATGACAGAGGATGATATTGTTGGATGGCATCACCAACTAATGGACATGAGTTTGAGTAAACTCTGGGAGTTGGTGATGGACAGGGAGGCCTTGTGTGCTGCAGTCCATGGGGTTGCAAAGAGTCGGACATGACTGAGCAACTGAACTGAGCTAAAATTGGTATAGCCACTATGGAGAACAGTATGAAGTTTCTTAACAAACTAAAAATAGAACTACCATATGACCCAGTAACTCCACTCCTGGGTATATGTCCAGAGCAAACCATACTTCAAAAAGATACATATACTCCATTGTTCACTACGACACTATTTACAACATCCAAGACATAGAAGCAACATAAATGTCCATCAACAGATAATGGATATGTGGTAAGTATATACAATGGAATATTACTCAGCCATAAAAAAGAATGAAATAGTGCTATTTGCAACAGCATGGATGAGCCTCTTGATTACCATACTAAGTGAAGTCAGCATCACAGAGAAAGACAAACACCATACTCTATCACTTATATGTACAATCTAAAAGAATGATACAAATGAACTTATTTACAAAACAGAAACAGACTCACAGGCTTAGAGAACAAATTAATGATTACCAAAGGGGACAGGTAGCAGGGAGAGATAAACTAGGAGGTTGGGATTAACATATACCCACTACCATGTGTAAAATAGATAACCAATGAGGACCTACTATACAGCACAATGAACTCTGCTCAATAGTCTATAATAACCTATGTGGGAAAAGAACCTGAAAAAGAATGGATATATGTATACGTATAACTCAATCACTTTGCCATACACCTGAAACACAACAATGAATCAACTATACTCAAATATAAAATAAAAATCAAATTTAAAAACTTAAATAAACAAAAAAGAGCTGTATTTGTCTTAATGGTCCCCAAGGATATATAAGTCTCACTGGAGGTGAGAGAACTGATGGGAATACGAAGCCCACCAAATATGTCTGCCTTCTAGCAACCAAGGCAGTATTCTGCTAATGGCAGAGGAACTTCGTGGTGGAAGGTCCATAAATCATTTGGTGCCGTGTCCATTTGAAATGAACAACACTGACTTTTGGCAGCATAGATACATCCTTTGACATTTTTAGTGGCTACAAAGATTCATAATGTCACAAGATTCCTTCAGTTCATTTCCCTCAGAACTCTGTTTTCAGTACATCCAGTGTTTAAATGAATTTCTATTCTGATTTCATATCCCTGACCCCACTTAATTTTGGCAGCATTAAGTACAATTTTGGCCACCTGATGCAAAGAGCTGACTCATTGGAAAAGACCCTGATGCTAAAAGACTGAAAGGCAGAAGAAAGGGATGACAGAGGACGAGATGGTTGGATGGTATCACTGACTTGATGGATATGAATTTGAGCAAGCTCTAGGAGATGGTGAAGGACAAGGAAGCCTGGAATGCTGTAGGACATGGGGTTGCAAAGAGTTGGACACGACTGAGCACCTGAACAACAACAAGAAAGTATAATTTTACAACTTTTAAATCACTAAATCTGTAGGTGATAGAGAGACAGAAACAGAAATGAAAGTTGCTGCTTGAAAGTTTTCTGAGGAACCAAGCAGAATTCAATTCCTATGCAATGCTAGGTGATTCTGCTTAAAAAAAAAAAAAAAAAAAAAAAAGAGCTGGTTGTTGCTAAAGAATGGTTGGGGCTTCCCTGGAAGCATGGCCATGTGGTTTTGGTCCAATGAACAAAACTGTAGAAAGACTTCATCCAGGCTCAGATTTGCAGACCAGGCCCAAAGTGGGCCTGAGGAGTATGAAGAGTGATGACTAGCTTGGACTGAACTAAGCAGGAGATTTCTACTATACTTCTTGGGAACTTCTGAGTTTCAAGAAGACCCCTGGAATTCTGATGAGAAGGGATGAAATTCTGTTTAGAGATTTCTGTTGATTTCAGCTGGGCCCAATTAACCAGAGTTTAACCTCAGAGATACTCAGGACGACGTGGCAAATTTCCCCCAAAGTCTAGGAGCAAGTTTTTAACATAGGATTGATGAAACAAAACTCTCAACTGATAAAAATGTACAATATACAGAAAGCCCTTTATAGACACTACTGAGAAAAAGGAAATTGGATTTATTCTTCTTTTCAACCATTCCAGGCCTGAATGTGGTTTAAAAAAAAAAAAAAAAAAAAAGATGGAGCACAAACTGTTCCTGGGGATCATGATTCAATACCAAAACAAAATGTATTTCAAATGGACTCTTTCTGGAGCAAGAAACGTGGGATATTTTATCACCCTATTTCTTCCTAATGACTAAAAGGCCCATGCATTCAACAAAAGCATCTTAAAATCTTAAGTATTCTTAGGAAATGCTGAGTACTTGAGATTTTATTTTCCTAAATATTTCCTAAATGCTTTCAGTTCAGTCGCTCACTGGTGTCCAACTCTTTGCGACCCCATGAATCACAGTATGCCAGGCCTCCCTGTCCATCACCAACTCCCAGAGTTTACTCAAACCCATGCCCATTGAGTCGGTGATGCCATCCAGCCATCTCATCCTCTGTCATCCCCTTCTCCTGCCCCCAACCCCTCCTAGCCATCAGGGTCTTTTCCAATGAGTCAACTCTTCGCATGAGGTGGCCAAAGTACTGGAGTTTCAGCTTCAGCATCAGTCCTTCCAATAAACGCCCAGGACTGATCTCCTTAAAGGATGGACTGGTTGGATCTCCTTGCAGTCCAAGGGACTCTCAAGAGTCTTCTCCAACACCACAGTTGAAAAGCATCAATCTTTCGGCGCTCATCTTTCCTCACAGTCCAACTCTCACATCCATACATGACCACTGGAAAAATCATAGCCTTGACCAGATGGACCTTTGTTGGCAAAGTAATGTCTCTGCTTTTTAATATGCTATCTAGGTTGGTCATAACTGTCCTTCCAAGGAGTAAGCATCTTTTAATTTCATGGCTGCAGTCACCATCTGCAATGATTTTGGAGCCCCCCAAAATAAAATCTGACACTGTTTCCACTGTTTCCCCATCTATTTCCCATGAAGTGATGGGATCAGATGCCATGAGCTTAGTTTTCTGAATGTTAAGCTTTAAGCCAACTTTTTCACTCTCCTCTTTCACTTTCATCAAGAGGCCTTTTAGTTCCTCTTCACTTTCTACCATAAGGGTGGTGTCATCTGCATATCTGAGGTTATTGATATTTCTCCCTGCAATCTTGATTCCAGCTTGTGCTTCTTCCAGCCCAGCATTTCTCATGATGTACTCTGCATATAAGTTAAATAAGCAGGTTAATATACAGTCTTGATGTACTCCTTTTCCTATTTGGAACCAGTCTCTTGTTCCATGTCCAGTTCGAACTGTTGCTTCCTGACCTGCATACAGGTTTCTCAAGAGGCAGGGCAAGTGGTCTGGTATTCCCATCTCTTTCAGAATTTCCACAGTTTGTTGTGATCCACAGAGACAAAGGTTTTGGCATAGTCAATAAAACAGAAATAGATGTTTTTCTGGAACTCTCTTGCCTTTTCAATGATCCAGAAGATGTTGGCAATTTGACCTCTGGTTCCTCGGCCTTTTCTAAAACCAGCTTGAACATCTGGAAGTTCACGGTTCACGTATTATTGAAGCCTGGCTTAGAGAATTTTGAGCATTACTTTACTAACATGTGAGATGAGTGCAATTGTGCAGTAGTTTGAGCATTCTTTGGCATTGCCTTTCTTTGGGATTGGAATGAAAACTGACCTTTTCCAGTCCTGTGACCACTGCTGAGTTTTCCAAATTTGCTGGCATATTGAGTGCAGCACTTTCACAGCATCATCTTTAAGGATTTGAAATAGCTCAACTGGAATTCCATCACCTCCACTAGCTTTTGTTTGTAGTGATGCTTCCTAAGGCCCACTTGACTTCACATTCCAGGATGTCTGGCTCTAGGTGAGTGATCACACCATTGTGATTATCTGAGTTGTGAAGATCTTTTCTGTACAGTTCTTCTGTGTATTCTTGCCATCTCTTCTTAATATCTCTGCTTCTGTTAGGTCCATACCATTTCTGTCCTTTATTGAGCCCATCTTTGCATGAAATGTTGCCTTGGTATCTCTAATTTTCTTGAAGATATCTCTAGTATTTCCCATTCTATTGTTTTCCTCTATTTCTTTGCATTGATCACTGCAGTAGGCTTTCTTATCTCTCCTGGCTATTCTTTGGAACTCTGCATTCAAATGGGAATATCTTTCCTTTTCTCCTTTGCTTTTCACTTCTCTTCTTTTCACAGCTATTTGTAAGGCCTTCTTAGACAGCCATTTTGCCTTTTTGCATTTGTTTTCCATGGGGATGGTCTTGATCCCTGTCTCCTGTACAATGTCATGAACCTCCATCCATAGTTCATCAGGCCCTCTGTCTATCAGATCTAGTCCCTTAAATCTATTTCTCACTTTCACAGTATAGTCATAAGGGATTTGATTTAGGTCATACCTCAATGATCTAGTGGTTTTCCCTACTTTCTTCAGTTTAAGTCTGAATTTGGCAAGGAGTTCATGATCTGAGCCACAGTCGGCTTCTGGTATTGTTTTTGCTGACTGTATAGAGCTTCTCCATCTTTGGCTGTAAAGAATATAATCAATCTAATTTTGGTGTCAACCATCTGGCGCTGCAGCACTGGCCTAGGAATCAAATAATCTAAGAGACAGAGTTCTATCAATTTGCTGAGTGGCCTTGAAGGGTGAATGAAATAGCCTTTTAGGTTCCCTTTAAAGTTCTATACTTCTTTGACTTATGCTAAGTTTATTTCCTCATTTGAAAAATATAAAAGAAAATGGCTACCCTGATTTTCATATGTCTTGAAAAATCCATAAAGTTCAGAGGATGGCAGAGCCTGAATGTATTTTGGGCCAAATATTAATATTTAAGCCAAGCCTCATGTTATATATGCATTTTATATCAAAAAGCCTGACCAATATTAAATGAAATATGCTGTGAACCTACCAACTCACTCTACCCTCTAATCTACAATATCTCTTTAGAAGTCACTGCCTCTTTATGTTAGAGTGAGGAGTGGCAATCCAAAACACATTTATGGATGTGAAACTCCATCTGTTAAATTTAAAAATACTATCCTTCAAAGTGTAATTATAATGTGTTTAGAAAGGCAACATAAGACATTTGTATATCATGAATCCAGTAATGGGGAGATTCCTTCAAGTCAGAATTGTCGTGCTTCCATAAACAATCTTTAGATGTAGTGCATATTAAATTAATATAGAGTAAGTTGTTTCCCCAACCTCAAAAAAGCATCGTTTTGAGTTGAGAGAAACCAAAGATACCATTTAACGCAGTGCTCTCATTTTGGAAATAGAGACTTGGAATTCTCAGCCGTTTGCACAAGACTCTGAGACTAAAGTAGGAGGGCTGGGAGTCACACTGCTCTTCTGATCCTCAGTCTACTGTCCATGCTATCACACGGAGCACTGACAGGAAGGGCAGGCACTAGCTTTTACAATAAACCACAATTTATGTTCCCTATGATCCAATCTTCTTTGAAGCTTAGCTAATACCAGCTATGTTCCCTTTTTTGTCCTTCAACTGGTCCTTAGAGCACTAAAGAAGGAAAGACTCGGATTCCCAGAGCAGCAGCCCCAAGTCCAGCACTAATAGGTTTCCTGGGACAGAGCAAACCTCATCACAGATTCAGATGAGCCCATCAAATCCTTCCAACATTCTAACCTTAAAATCATTGAGAAATGTCTAAATTTGCATCAAAAAGACTTTCAGTAAAGCCTAATGTTGGGATGAGCCAAAGGTAGCTGTCCTTGATTTCACGGTATTAAAAATAAAAAAGGAACCATTAGGAGATAGATCTGTATCCTAGGCTTTTTAGAAAATAAATACAAGCTGATTACCAAAACAATGCAATTAGATTCTTCTGGTTGAATACACAGGCTATTCAAGCACATGCTTAAGTTAAAGAAAAAAAAAACTGGACAGAATATTTTAAAGTAATTAATAGCTTAGTCTGCTCTTGCAACCAAAGTACATCTGATAAGACATAGGGAAATTCTGTATGAGGGTGAAATTTTAGCATGGTTGGAAGGAGCATTTTTCAAATGAAGAGTATTAATATCTTAGTTACTGGAAAAAAGAGGAGGAAATAGTGTCTGGTAAGTTTGGAACAATGACTGCAGCTTTCAGATGACAAGTAAGGAGCTGAGATGGCTAATTATTATCTGGGAGGTGTAATTAAAATATTAGCTCATGAAGTCTGATTATAGAGTGCAAGTCTATGGAAAACTGCATATTTTTCTACACATTGAGACTTGCAAAGTTACTTTTATTATTATTATTGCTAGAATGATAAGATGACATTACAGAAATAGGTTGAGAGAGTTTTTGTACCTCAAAATATAGTCTTGTGTTTCCTTTGATGGAGAAATTTTAGTGGAACACCAGATCATGGAAGCAATTTTCTAGCATGCCCAAAACTTTGAATAATCCAATCATTACCTTCCACTTTCACAGTCCCCAGAATGTTAGCATTTTTACCACTGAGCCTTCTTTAGGATCTTTCCCATAGATCCACATTTTTATAAAGTATATTATAAAGATATCTAGACAAGCTTATCAGAATCCTTTGAGGAAAGACAGACATGAGTTTGACACCCAAATATAGCCTGTTAAACACAGTGAGGTGAATAATTTTAGAAGATGATTTCTCACATGTAGAGGAATAAAGAAATAATTACTGAGAGATAAAGATGATTTTTCATAAAAATGTGGGTCAAGATTCAAAGGTTTAGATTTGCATTTCTCTAATAATTCGCAGACACATTACTTGGCCAACAAAGGTCTGTCTGGCAGGCTATGGTTTTTCCAGTGGCCATGTATGGATGTGAGAGTTGGACTATAAAGAAAGCTGATCATGGAAGAATTGATGCTTTTGAACTGTGGTGTTGGAGAAGACTCTTGAGAGTCCCTTGGACTGCAAGGAGATCCAACCAGTCCATCCTGAAGGAGATCAGTCCTGGGTGTTCATTGGACTGATGCTGAAGCTGAAATTCCAATACCCTGGCCACCTCATGCGAAGAGTTGACTCATTGGAAAAGACCCCGATGCTGGGAGGGATTGGGGGCAGGAGGAGAAGGGGACAACGGAGGATGAGATGGCTGGATGGCATCACCGACTCGATGGGCATGGGTTTGAGTAAACCCTGGGAGTTGGTGATGGACAGGGAGGCCTGGCGTGCTGCAATTCATGGGATTGCAAAGAGTCAGACACGACTGAGCGACTGAACTGAACAATTCGCAAAGTTGAGCATTTTTTTCATAAGCCTATACATTTTCTTGGGGAAAATGTTTGAGTCTTTTGTCCATTTTTTATGGAATTGTTTATTCCTATTCAAAATATTTTTGAAGCAATTTTAAACAGGATTTTTTACTTGGTTTTTTGATATTTCATTATTAGTATAGAAATGCAGCAGACTTCTGTATATGAATAGTGTATCCTGCAACCTTGCTGAATTCATTTATTAGTTCTAATAATTTTGAAGTAAAGGATTTAGGATTCTCCATATAGAGTGTCATGCCATCTGCAAATACTAGGCTTTCTCTCTTTCCTTTGAACTTGGATACCTTTCATTTATCTTCCTTTCTAATTGTTGTGGCTAGGATTTCCAACACTATGTTAAATAGAAGCGGTGAGAGTGGGCATCCTTGCCTTGTTCCTGAATTTAGTGGCAGGACTTTCAGCTTTTCACCACTGAGTATTATGTCGGCTGTGGGTTTGTCACAAATGGCCTTCACTGTGCTGATATGTGTCCCCTGTGAGCTCGCTGTGATAGCTGTCGTCTTTCAAATAGTGCAAAATCATCTTTTTTTCTTTTCTTTTTTTTTTTTTTTTTTTGCAGAAAAGGAAAAATTGATCAGGTAATCAAATGCCCAAGTAGATGCTATTAAATCTTACTAAGACAGAAAGAATAACATATATTAGCCTTTGGACTGTCATTGTTTTTCCCCCAAATTATATTTTAGCCAATATAATTCAGTGGAACATATAAAATGTCCCTCCTATGTATGGTCTAATCTTTACAAACACATCTTCAACTGTACACTTCTTGTTACACAGCCATTTGCTGAGATTTGTATTTACTCAAGACTGGCCTCCTAACCCCACGACTGTCCACATCTTTGAGGCTCACTTTATTGAATGTGAGGAGTCATTTTACGTGTGATATACAAGGTTAACACTCAGAGGAACAGTTCTCTGCCCCTGTAACTCCAGTTTATATGGGATCATTGTCTGAGGGAGTTAAAAGGTCTAAAGCATCATTCCAGAAACAGTCCAGTTGATAGAGCTCTTAACTTCTGGGCCTGGAACCATATAAAATTTCAGTTTGAGTTTCTAGAGAGAGATGGAGCTTGAGAACTATGGAAGTTGTTCTTACCCAAGAAGAGAGAAGGATTCATGACTTTTAAAACCAAGATTACATATCTCCTGAGTATGAGAAATATAACAGCTGTTTACTGGAGAGGGTAAAGATGTTAGGATTAGAGGCTAGAAAAGATGGATTCCAAGGATATCTGGGTCAGTAACCAAATGCAGCTTAAGCTCTTTATGTCTTAAATGAGAAGTACAGCACAGGAAACAAGAATGAAATCATCTGAGATAGAAATAGATACCCATTCCAATCTGTAAAGAAATGTAAAAATAAGATTTGTAAACTTTAATACATTTAAACTCCTCTAAAGTTCAAAACATCAGCTATATTACATAAGCTGAAGGGAATCTATTTTAAAAAGAAAATGAGATAGTAGTGAATAGGCACATATTTTGTCTTCTGCATTACCAAGACACATCTTCCCCTACAAATTAAAAGAAAAAAAGGAGAAAAATAAACACTAAAAGAATAAGAATGAATAAATTAAATATTTAAACAGATCTTTGGAAATTAGAAAAAAGGGCAAGTTAATGCATGGAATGGATAGAGCCACTGAAGCATTGAGTATACTCAGAAGCAGCTACAAAGTTGGACTTCCCTGATGGCTCAGAGAGTAAAGAATCTGTCTGCAATGCAGGAGCCCCAGGTTAGATCCCTGGGTATGAAAGATACCTTGGAGAAAGGAATGGCAACCCACTTCAGTAGTCTTGCCTGGAGAATTCCATGGACTGAGGAGCCCAGGTTATAGTCCATGGAGTCTCAAAGAGTCAGACATGACTGAGTGACTAATAAGGTTAACAGAACTCTGGAGCATCTCTGAGCTGAGAATCACCAGGTAAAGCAAGGAACAAGAGGAAAAAGTGGGACTGAAAACCAGAAGAAGGTTAATAAATATGTACTGAAGACCACTAAACCAAATATCATTTATTCATAATGGTACTAATAAAAAGTTCAAACTAATTGTTCACCTTTGAAGACTGCAAGGACACCAAATCACTATTCCAAAAAATCATAAAGGAAAAAAAAATCGAGTCTTATAACTATGTGCTTTCCTGTACAAACTATTTGAAATACCCAAATAGTATTAATAGTTTAGAGAAAATTCTTGTTTATAGAATTTTGTTTAATAAAAACAAGAAAATTACTATTTAAAAACCCCTAATACAAATTAATCTGGGCAATAGCCATCAATAACTGTTAAAAACATTAAGCCTATGAGGAAACTTTATAGAGAACAGATTAGACTGGCATCAGCTAAGACCACTGCAATGTCATTACTAAAAGACCAGATATCACGGGCCTCTTTCTGTGATGCAATGGGAAACAGACATTTCCACCAATGAAAGGTTCTTGCCCATTTAAAAAAAAAGTGTGAATTTAAGCTAGTATCTTCGTATATGTGCCAGGTAGGTGATGTTATAAGACATTACAGGATGTAGAGAGTCAAATTCAGAATTTTAAGTATTCAGTAAGGTAAAATATCTAGTTCTTTCCACCAATAAATGACATGATGAAAAGAGTTTTGAGATGTATCAACCAATGGCAACATGGGGATACTGATTTAAACAAAGTCAACTATAGAGACATTTTCACACAATCATGAAAAAAAAGGCCAAAATGAGTTTTGGAGGGAGTCAATGAGAGAAGTGACCACCAGTTGACCCACAAACTGGACCTCAGCAACCAGAGGCTCCTCACCCTTCCTTTTCCTTGGAATGCCCACTGTTCCCACAGTAGAAGACACTTCAAGGGCACAGCTTTGAGATGGTATTGTGTTACTGAGACCATCTGGACTGTATATGTGATGCATCTCATTAAGGCCTCCATGGACTCTTAACAGTCTAGCCAGCGGGTGTAGATGTCTAACTTATCTTGAAGCCACTTGAGACAAACCTCTTGTATCTTCTTCCCAACGCAGGTAGTAGGAAAATAGACCGAAGTACCCTTGATGAGCTATTCCCCAAGCCAACTAGGTGCAACAGTGGATGGCAATTAGTAGAATTCAGAATTCTAATGCCTCACTGAGATCATTGGAACAAAGTTCACTGCTACTAAGTTCTGAATTAAACAAGAGAATAAAGAGATACCACTAGATTTACACACAAATTTAGTTTCTGAAAGAAACCACCTAAGGGGCTGATATATAGGTATTTCAGACATATTTGGCTTATGGTTTGTATTTCTGTCTCTGAAAGAAACTTGAAAAAAAACTGAAACAGATCCTTCATTCCCATTTTCCCCATTTCTCTCTTTTGTTCTCCTTCCAAGTAGTTAATAGGACTCAAAGTTTGTGATAAAATAAAACTGAGGTCCCCACCAGCTCTGGAGAACAAACAGATAAGATATAATTGCCCATTTTCAGAATGTTAACAAAGGCTTTCAAGGACCCTTTCACCTACTGTACATGGGGTTTTCTTTTCTCATGTGCGGCAATTTCCAATCTGCCGATTCTTTGAGATCTTAAAGCATTTCTTTTCCACAAGGATTCCCAGATCCCCAGTCAAAATTGACATTTCCCTAACTTGTTATCTGATGTACTTTTCTCTTTATGACAGTTTTATTTGTATAAATTGATATCTACATCAACATCAACATCTTCATTTCTATATACAATCACATCTTCATTTCCTAGATGACTCTAAGTCCCTAAGAACTCTATTACCTCCAAAGGTGTGCAGCCTAGTGTCTGGCACTTAGTATTTGTCAAACTGGTTGAAAATCAAGTAGGCTGAAAATGTGAATTTTCTCACTAATTATCCCTCTCAGTTGTCAAATGTATTGGGTCCTATGAACCTAAGGATTGATTGTTAGAATTACTGAATCAAGTTCAGGCTGGATATACTCCAAATTTAATCAGTGATGTCATACTGTCAGATTTCATGCTGCCAAGTGATTCTGATTGAATTATCTTAAATTGTACAGAGTGTCTGTGACATTGACTGCTCCAAAGTGACTTGTTTGGGGGCCCCAAATCCCCAGATAGAATTTCAGAGGCCCTTGTAATGTGTTTTTCCTTGTTCTGCTGTCTTTCTAAGTGAATATAAGCAAGCTACTTAGAATCACTGTGCAAAACAGGAACACTAGTATAGTACTTGTAGCCTAGCAACATCTCAAAATCATTATGTGATAATGTCTTTAGTGTTTTCTTCTTGTTAGATGGAGAGGGCTTTGTAAAAACAAGCCATTACTGGTATCATTAAGGCAATACCTACCAGAGCAGGGTCATATTGCCCAACATTTGCCACAACTATAGTAATTCTATGAAGAGCTAAACTATCCATAACTGGAAATAATTTTAATAATGTGTGTACAGGGCAACCTCAGTTAGCCAAACTATAGAACTATAACTCTAAAGCAACCAGCTCTCTTTAGGCGGAGAAGGCCCACATCCATCTTAAGGGAAAACAGTAACAATTAAAACAGCAATGAATACTTCTAAGAGCCAATTACGTGCCAAGAACACAGCTAAATACTTTGTGTGCAATATCTCAAATAATTCTCATTGAAACCCTGTGGAATAGACCATAATTTTATTCCCATTTGATACAGGAGAAAAATGACACTTAGAGAGCTAAGTAAATTGATTAAAGCAACTCAGAAGTTTTGGGCACAAGATACAGATGCAATCTGATCTAAGACCCAGGATTTTATATAATTATATTAATAATAAAGGTGATAAAGAGAAAGCATAAAATAGATGATGTTGGCAAAGTAGTTTGTTACACAAATGTAGATGCATTAAATTCACCTATTAAAATATGTACTACCTGCTTATACTAAAAATCTAACTACAATGATGATTTTGAAAGATGCAGTTATGCAGAAAGTTTGAAAATAAAAGGATAGCAAACATTTTCCTAGCAAATGGCAAAAGAAGAAGAAAGATGTTAGAGTAGTAAAATATCAGACAAAGTAGAATTTAAACAGAAAAATACTGATAGGTAAAATGGGAGATACTAAAAAGAACACTGAGAAATTTCAAAAACTATGAAACTGAATGCATGTGAAAGTACTGCCTCAAATTAGAAAACAGAATTACATTTTTATAATTTTTGTAACGGAAAGAAGACTTCTACTTGTGTCCATTATGGAGTAACAGGGACCAAATTCACCTTCCTACTTTGTACAACTCAAAAATTGGATGGGACATATTAAATATTAATATTCAGACATTACACTATGAGTATCCTAAGATAGTAATTCCTCAAAGATGGAAACCAAATGAGATAAGTCTTATGATTTCTCCAGTTTATGGACTGGGAGGAGTTTTCAGGTCATAACACAGGGATGGAAAATCAAATGACCTGGTAATTTCCAGAAGCAATTATACAGAGTGTGGAGTTCAAGGAGATTTAGATGGTTATACTTTGTGGGGGGTGGGGGGCGGGGGGCGGTGCGCAAAATAAGGAGAGGATGAACGTGCACCAAGAAGAACTCCAAAGAGCTGCAGAGACGTAATTTTGAATTTTTTTGCTGTATTCTAATCTGCATGTATGGAGGAGAAATCTACCAAAAATTAAAAATAAGGAAAAAGCCAGTGCTGCCAAACAGGCAATATAATCCTGGGGTTTACAAAATGCTGGTAATAGTTCAAAGTCCAACCAGCAGGCATGGAAAACCCTTCTAGGACACAGTGCATCATGTATACCCTGAGAAGGGTATTGATTCAGTAGTTTGATTAAATTAGATACAGACCAAATGCTGCTCTGGATACCTCCAAACAGAACTCAAAAGTAAGTCTTGAAATGATCAAACAGGTAACAAGTAATTTAACTACATTCCAGAATGATATCCAACAAATATTTAGTAGAATTCAACAAAATCTAGCCAACACAACGCATTCAGTATCTATAAAAAATTAATAGGCATGAATAAAGTAGACTAATACCACCTGTAATCAGGAGGAAAAGGTCATATATAGAAACTGAGCAGAAACTAAAGAGATGTCATTATTAACAAAAAAAGATAATCATTCAACTTTTTGTGAGATTGTTTCCTTATCTATCGAAATTGGGTGTAATGGCAAAAGAATAGATACACAGATAAATGAATGGAATGGAGAGCTCAGGTATATATCCAAATATGTCCTCTTTTTAAATTAAGTACACAAATGGAGAAAGGGTGGTCTTTTTTTTTTTTTTTCTCTCATAGATATCCAATTGCTTCAGAACTATTTGTTGAAAAATTAACCTTGACCTACACTTCACACTTCACAAAAAATTTAAATTAGATTTTGGACTTAAATGTAAAACAAAACTAGGGAAAAATTAGAAAAAGATTATATGAGAAATTCATCAGAATATAGGGCTGAGCAAAGAGTTCTCAGATTGACACCTAAAGCATAATCTATAAAGTTAACATCATCAAAATTAAAAAGTTTGAGAAAAACTCAATAAGAGTATGAAAAGAGAAACATACAGGAGAAAATATTTATAAAGCACTTATCAAACAAAGAATCAGTATCTAGAATATACAAAGAACTTTCAAAGCTCCACAATAATAAGACAATCAGAAAACAGAGAAAAGACATGAAGAAACATTGAACAGAAGACATAGAGATGGCAAGTAAACACAAGAAAATATGTTCAACAGTATTAGACATTAGGGAAATCAAACTGAAACTGCAGTGAGAGATCACAACCTATCTATCTGAATGGATAAAATAAAAAAAATAGTGACAGCACAAAATGCTGGGGAGTATGTAAAGAAATTTGATCATTCATGCATTACTGGTAGGAATATTAAATGGTGAAGCCACTCTAGAACATGGTGTGACAATTTCTTAAGAAGCTAAACATTGTAATTACTATACCACCAAGCAGTTGCACTCATGGGCACTTGTCTCAGAAAAATGAAAACCATGTACACACAAAAGTCCATGTACACACAAACGTTCACAGCATGTTTAGTCATAATGACCAAAAGCTGGAAACAATCCAGATACTCTTCAAATGAGTGATGGTTACACAGCCTGTAGTATATACACACCATGTAATGCTACTCAGCAATAAAAAAGGGAACTAGTTGTTGATGTACACAAGTCGAATGAATCTTCAGAGAATTAGGTTGAGTGAAAAAAGTCAATCATAAAAGATATAGCTGCATGATTTCATTTATTTAATATTCTTGAAATGCCAACATTTTAGAAATACAAAACAAACTAGTGCTTGCCAGGGATTAAGCACAGAGGGAAAAGCAGGAGGGAAATGAGTTTAACTTGCATCATCATGTTGCTTTATTGTATCAGGAGCCTATCACTTATACCCATATTTCTTTGATTAATTTATTTATCTATTCACTCAACAATTCTTTTGTTTCCAGGCACCATTCTAGAGATACAGGTAGAAAAAGAACAAGAACAAGAAGTGGACTGGGAAAAATGTGTAGATTTAGCTCAAACCCTTACTCAAAATTTGCTTAAGAGACAAGTCTTTAATCCCATCGTTTTTCAGGAGATTTTACTCTATCCTTTTACTCTTTGCAAAATGCTCGTTCCCTGCATGACTCCATAATCATAGCTCTTAAATGCCTGTATTGTCCTGAAGCTCTCACTCTAACCTTGGTACTATGAGGTAAGCACAGTACCTTTCAATATAATTATAGAGGATGAAAAAAAGTTAATTCTTTTGTACAAATATGTACAAAAGAATTGCCCATGGGCTGTCAGATGATGCTAGACATTGTCCACAGATAAAGTCCTAGAAAAGATATTTATTCCCCTCAATCCAGAAGGTGATACAAATAGAACAATAGACTAGGATTTTGGCTGCATGGAGAATTCTGGCTTCCAAATGCAATTATTGCTTTGGTGATTGCTATCTTCTTTTTCCCAGTATGAATTAAAGTCCTTTTTTTTTTTATATAACTCTCAGGTAAGGACTATTCTAAAGTTAAATTCTTTCCTGTGGTCCTAGAAAAGGTAGCTAAACCAACAATGATCACCTTCCTCAAAACAAATTAAATTTCCTGAAAGGCTGTGCTATGCATGCTACAGTCTCTGTTCTGTGAAATTTGTAGTTATTTTCTATCTCCAGCTACAGAAAAAAAGTCATTTCAAAATCAGATTAGCTGATAATAGTGTTGATCATTTCTTAGGTTCTCACCTGCCACATCACCTCCAGAGGGCAGATGGAAACTATCATGTAGAGTATATTCTGCCCTAATGTAAGCGATCTTTGGGGCTGGCTTGAGGCTCCATTGTTCAAAGTACATGTGTAGAAATTTGGAGGTCACTTGTAAACCCCCAAAACATGGAGGGAGGGACTTATTGGGAATCCCACAGTTGGGAAGATGTTCCTCCTACATGGGCTTTTCTAAACGTTCTTGCTCACTAACTTTAAAATCCTCTGAGATGATATAATATAAGCCTCAAAATTAGCAGCTTTACTGCATTGGGTGTGCTTTCTTCCAGTATCAGCATAATAGGGGGAAAACAAAACAAAACAAAACAAAGTGGTACTCGATGCTGTAGTTCACATTTCCCCAGTATCTCTTGCCTGAAATTACTTTGTTATATACCTCACCGAAATGTACACTCCCTTCCTTGGATATAAAAGATGAATGTATTTTCCAAGCAAATCATCTATCTGTATAACTCTGTATGTGTGTGTATGTGTGTGTGTATGTGTGTGTGTCTATATATATATGTGTGTGGTGGTTTAGTTGCTAAGTCATGTCTGACTCTTGCAACCCCATAGACTGTAGCCTGCCAGGCTCCTCCGTCCATGGGACTTGCCAGGCAAGAATACTGGAGTGGATTGCCATTTCCTTTCTCCAGGGGATCTTCCCAACCCAGGAATCGAACCCAGATCTCCTACATTGCAGGCAGATTTTTTTTTTTTTTCCGACTGAGCTATGAGGGAAGCCCGTGTGTGTGTGCATGTGTATATATATATATATATGCACACAATATATATATGTGTATACACACACACACATATATAAAAAGTCTGTTAATTTGTGAACAGTTTATTTGAAGACATTTATATGTCCTTCTTCTTAATCTCTTTAAAGTGTTATAAAATATAAATAAATATTTCCTACTTGATTACATTGCTTTGTTGGCAAAATGGAAATGGTGCTAACTTACAGAAGAGAAAAAATAGAGTGAATGTACTTTGTAAATTGTAGAAGACAATTCCATTGGATATGAACTTGAAAGCTGACTTTTTCCATGTCATGCTTCTCTTTCTTACTCATCACAGAAGCTCAGCAGAAACCAGAGACACAGTTGGAGCCCATGCTGTGAGAGCAGCCTCCTCTATGAACATCATTACTTTAGTATCCATGACGCAGGTTCCCTTAGTCATCTAGGCACCAGGCACCTGGAGAATACTTTCAAATCCAAGCTAAGAGCAGTAATTTTCCATCTATATTTAGTTTTAATGTATGAAATATTTGCAACATTTAGACAAATGTAAGAAACAATGAAACAAATGCCTATATTCAATTACTTAGCCCCATTGATATCCCAACCCTCTGCCCTAGCTGCTTCAGATCATTCTTTAAAAAAAAAAAAAATCACAGAAATGAAGCCCCTTGTGCTGCCTTTCTTTTTCCCGTTTCTGCCATATCTAACCACAGAAGTAACCATACGAATGCTTAATTCAGTAATGCTCATTCTCATTCACGTTGTTTTAGTTTCACTCGCTATCTAGAATTCTTTTCCAGGTATATTCCTTCATATAGCTATGACTATGAAGGCAATATAAAGCCTGTACAATACTTTCTCACTCAATACTGTTTTTGAGATTTAGCCACCTTTATAATGTGTACACCCCTGGAGGGGGGCTTGGCAACCCACTCCAGTATTCTTGCCTGGAGAATACCAGGGACAGAGGAGCCTGGTGGGCTATCGTCCATAGAGTTGCAAAGAGTCAGACTTGACTGAAGCGACTTAGCATGTACATACACACACAAAATGGATACCACTGGTTTAGTGTTACTGCTATAGAATATTCCACCTTCTGCATATATTACAAAACTTACTCATCTCCTCTCCTCTCAGTGGGTGCACACGTTGTTTCCATATTTTTGTCATCACCAAAAATGCTGCTATGAATATTCTTGTGTTTGCTTTTCTAGGGTATATGTTTAGGGGCAGAACTGCTGACTTAAGGAATATGAGCATCTTCAGCGATAACACACATTGCCAAATAGCTCTCCCAAATGGGTGCATCTTTCTTCTACTAGAAAAATGTGATAGTTTTTATTTCTCCATATTCTTTCCAGCACTAAGTGAGGTCAGACAATTGTTTTCCCATTTTATTTGTGTAAAATAGCTCATTGTGGTTTCAATTTGCATTTATCTGATTGCTAGTGAATTTAAGCACACTTTTATATGTTTTTTGGCTGTCTATGTTTCCTCCTCTATGAAGTCACCTATTACCTGAATGTAAACGTTACTATACTGTACAGCTTCAGGGAGAACATATAATATTCATATTCCAAGGGGTTAAGGCTGACAAATAGTTTTGACTACAGAATGTCCTTTTAAAAGTCCTTGAAAAGTATATTTTGCAGGGTTTGTGGCTCCTCTGCCTTAGGCTATTAAGTAACCATGTGGTCTTAAGATATTATCTCAAATAAAACAGAAACAATAACTAGGCTTCTCCTTGATAATAACAACAAATGGGTTACTATCTGGAATATTTTTGCAGATAGAAAATGCTATATGAATGTACTAATTTCTAGTTATTTTCTTTAGTGTGGGAAACAGTGATAACACAAAAGCAATTAGCAATTGGTGTGCAATAATTTCCTGATTATCTTTGTTGGGCAGGCATAGTATTTACCATGAATAGTCTTCTCTCCTGTAGAAACATACTTAGGCTGAAAGATGGCTCCTGCACCAATAAGCACCATCCAAGTTCTAATTTGAAAGAAAAAGGAAAACAGGCAAAATATGGATGCTAGTGGATTTATTTTTTAAGAGATTTCCATGAATCTTTACCCAAGAGACTTGCTTATAGACTTCACTGGTCAGAACTATGTTCCATAGGTTCCCAAGAAGTGTCTACTGGGTAAGCATTATTTGCCATATTTACTACATGCCAGGCTAATTAATCAGACAGAAATGTAAGACGCAGAATCTTTTTTCAAGTTGCTTAACCCAGTGAATTCTGTCCCAACAATTCTACATTATTCATTTTATAAATACACTCTAATGTAAGGACATAGCCACATAGCTGTAATTTACAATAGCTACCTAGTATAACTACTGTTCATTTTTCCAGCTGTTCACTAATACGAATGAAGCTTCTATGAAAACATCAGTAAATATGATTTTCTTAAATGGAGCTGACTATTTCCTAAAGTATCATAATCATTAGCACCAATTAACATTCCATAATATTGCTATGAACCCTGAACTGGTAAATACTGAGCTAATGCTCTCAGAGACACATAGAGTTAGGTTGTTGTGAACCACTAGTCACATTTTTGTCAGCTGATTCATGCATGACCTTGTTTCATATACACTTATGTTTAAAATTAAATACCTTATTTAATATGTATTGTTGATTCATTAGGAATGAACTCATGGCCAGCAGCACTAAAACCGCTGACTAGGTAAAGCTTATCTAATACAGGCATTTTCTCTGTAAGGCACATCACAGCAGTCTCACACTTAGGAACTCGTGACTGCACTTCAGGATTGTGGTTGGGTGCCATTTCAAACACCAAAATCACCAACAGAAAGCCCACAAAAATACAAAAGAAAAAAAAATCTTGTAGTAAAAAGATCACTTGTTTACAGTATAGGAGACACAAATTTTTCATTCCTATTAGCACATCTATGAATCACCAGGAAAAGAATTCAAGTATTTAATTTGGGGTTACCAGTAATGAGAATAATGAGGATCAATTATATTTCCAGGACTTGAAATGGTCAGTTTTCATTTCAATTCCAAAGAAAGGCAATGCCAAAGAATGTTCAAACTACTGCACAACTGCATTAATCTCATACCCTACCAAAGTAATGCTCAAATTCTCCAAGCTAGGCTTCAACAGTACATGAACAGAGAACTTCCAGATTTAGATTTAGAAAAGGCGGAGGAACCAGAGATCAAATTGCCAACATCCGGTGGATCATAGAAAAAGCAAGAGAGTTCCAGAAAAACATCTATTTCTGCTTTATTGACTACGCCAAAGCCTTCGACTGTGTGGATCACCACAAAGTGTGGAAAATTCTGAAAGAGATGGGAATACCAGACCACTTGACCTGCCTCCTGAGAAATCTGTATGCAGGTCAGGAAACAACAGTTAGAACTGGACATGGAACAATAGACTGGTTCCAAATCGGGAAAGGAGTACATCAAGGCTATATATTGTCACCCTGCTTACTTAACTTATATGCAGAGTACATCATTCGAAATGCCAGGCTGGATGAAGCACAAGCTGGAATCAAGATTGCAGGGAGAAATATCAACCACAGATATGCAGATATGCAGACACCACCCTTATGGCAGAAAGTGAAAAGGAACTAAAGAGCCTCTTGATGAAAGTGAAAGAGGAGTGTGAAAAATTTGGCTTAAAATTTAACATTCATGTGTACCCCAATGTTCATCGCAGCACTGTTTATAATAGCCAGGACATGGAAGCAACCTAGATGCCCATCAACAGACAAATGGATAAGGAAGCTGTGGTACATATACACCATGGAATATTACTCAGCCATTAAAAAGAATTCATTTGAATCAGTTCTAATGAGATGGACGAAACTGGAGCCCATTATACAGAGTGAAGTAAGCCAGAAAGATAAAGACCAATACAGTATACTAACACATATATATGGAATTTAGAAAGATGGTAATGATAACCCTATATACAAAACAGAAAAAGAGACACAGATGTACAGAACAGACTTTGAGACTCTGTGGGAGAAGGTGAGGGTGGGATGTCCTGAGAGAACAGCATTGAAACAAGTATACTATCAAGGGTGAAACAGATCACCAGTCCAGGTTGAATGCATAAGACAAGTTCTCAGGGCTGGTGCACTGGGATGACCCAGAGGGATGGGATGGAGAGGGAGGCGGGAGGGGAGATTGGGATGGGGAACACATGTAAATCCATGGCTGATTCATGTCAATGTATGGCAAAAACCACTACAATATTGTAAAGTAATTAGCCTCCAATGAATAAAAATAAATGGAAGAAATAAAAACTTAACATTCAGAAAACCAAGATCATGGCATCTGGTCCCATCACATCATAGCAAATAGATGGGGAAACAATGGAAACAGTGACAGACTTAATTTCTTGGCCTCCAAAATCACTGCAGATGGTGACTGCAGCCATGAAATTTAAAGATGCTTGCTCCTTGGAAGAAAAGCTATGAGCAACCTAGACAGCATATTAAAAAGCAAAGACATTACTTTGCAACAAAGGTCTATCTAGTCAAAGCTATGTTTTTCCAGTAGCCATGTATGGATGTGAGATTTGGACCATAAAGAAAGCTGAGTACTGAGGAATTGATGCTTTTAAACTGTGGTGCTCGAGAAGACTCTTGAGAGTCCTTTGTACTGCAAGGAGACCCAACCAGTCCATCCTAAAGGAGATCAGTCCTGAATATTCATTGGAAGGACTGATGCTGAAGTGCAAATACTTTGGCCACCTGATGCAAAGAACTGACTCATTTGAAAAGACCCTCATGCTGGGAAAGATTGAAGGCAGGAGAAGAAGGGTACGACAGAGAATGAAATGATTGGATGGCATCACTGACTCGATGGACATGAGTTTGAGCAAGCTCTGGGAGATGGTGATGGACAGGGAAGCCTGGCCTCCTGCAGTCCATGGAGTGGTAAAGAGTCAGACAGAACTGAGTGACTGAACTGATATTTTGAAAAGTGAAATTATTCTATCTTTTGGTCTGAGTAGTCCTTTAGTTCGTATTTCCATTAGAACATCAATGATGTACATTGGTCAGATGGCTAATAGCAGAAACCAAATCTGGATCAAGCAAATTCATTGACTCCACTAACCAAACCACAAAGGAGATAAGATGCCTAGATCCAGAAACTAAGTTTGTCAGGACCCTCTCTCTGTACCTCATCTCGACTTTGCTTTGAAATCCTCCTTGTCTGAATCAGCTTTGCTCCATGTTGCCTAGGACACGGCTGTATTCAGCTCTTGACTCACATTTTACCATCTAATCCAGAAAGGAGAGAAGTTTTTCTAACCGAATTTAAGTTTGAAAATTCTTAGAGAAGGACTTGGGAAATGTACCGGCCTGAGTCCTAGATTACCACTGGGATCCCTCGAGGTGAGGTTTATTACCAGAAGTGTGGGTAACCTAATTAGGATCTGGGCAGAGGTGTTACCTGCTGTCTACTGCACCATCTCATCTGTCCACATGTGTTCTTTCTCCAGTATGCTTTGAATTCCTTAAAGGCAGAAACTATGTATTATTCAACTTAATTTCCCCATCACCTAACAAGGGGCCTAGAGTTGGTGCTTAACATGTATTAAATAAATATTACCAGATTGCTCTTCAGAAGGATAATTTCTAAATGTTTACCCAAAGTCCTGCCAACAATGAGTTTTATCACTTTAATCACAATTTTCTAGATTCTAACAGAACACTTTAGCATATATTTGACTATATATTACATATTACAAACATATGAGAGGAAGATCATACAGGAGGAAAAAGGACTTTAGTAAAATCTTCTGCCTATAAGGGCTTAAACTATAAAACTAACCTTAAAAGGGAAGTACTCTGTAAAGCTTTGAAATACCTTAGCACTTTCCATGGAAAATAAACAAACAAGTAAAAAAAAAAAAAACCACACACACAATACTAGTTGATTTTCCAGATATTTAAGTGAATTATGAAAGTATAGCTCAGATTGTAAAGAATCTGCCTGCAATGCAGGAGAGCTAGGTTCAGTCCCTGGGTCGGGAAGATCCCCTGGAGAAAGGAATGACAACCCATTCCAGTATTCTTGTTTGGAGAGTTCCATGGACTGAGGAGCTTGACGGGCTATAATCCATGGGGTCGCAAAGAGTCAGAGGTGACTGAGTGACTAACTATTTCACTTTCACAAATACCTTTAGGTAAATAAAAGCTTTACTTTTAAATGGGCTTCCTATTTTGGAAACACCATTTACACAATCAATGCTTGGATATATTGGTTCTATCTGTAGCAAATTATATTCATGAACTGCCCTCAAAATCATCAAGATTGGAATCCAATTCACTTCTCCTGCCACTCAATGGTGAATATCCAGGGAGAACAGACCGTTAATGGTGGATACTATTCTTGTCCAACAAAGAAAATCATGAAATGCATTGCGAACCAGTGACTAATTACTTTTGTATTATCACTGCTCCCCACATTAAAGAGAGTAATTAAAAATTAGTACATTTACACAGGTCTTTATACCTTCTAAAGTACTCCCAATAGTAACTCATTTGTTCCTATTATGAAGGCAAAGCCTAGCTATTGTTATGGTTTCATTTGAGATGATATCTTAAGGCCATGTGGTTCCTTAATAGCATGAGGCAGAAGGGCCCAAAACCCTTCAAAATGTGCTTTTCAAGGGTGTTTAAAACAACATTGTGTAGCTGAAAACTCAGCCTTAAGTGGTGAGATCCTTATATGTATTCTTTAATAGTAAGTCAGGAGACACGGGTTCAATCCTTGGGTCGGGAAGATCCCCTGGAGGAGGAAATGGCAACCTGCTCCACTATTCTTGCCTGAAAAATCCATGGACTGAGGAGCCTTTGTAGTCCATGGCCTACAGTCCGTTGGGTCACAAAGAGTTGGACATCACTGAGCATCCAAGTTGGATAGTAAGTCATTGTTTTGACAACCTAGCCAATGGTCATTTCAAAAGATAGGCATTGTCTAAGTGGTTTTCACTTGAAATGTAGTGAGTACAGTCACTGTGTTATGGAGTGAAAAGATCACAGGATTTGTGTTAGAGGTTGTGGGTTCTTTTTCATGCCTGAGGTTATGAGCTGGGGGTGGGGCTTGACCAAATTGCACTGTTTCCCTGGGTCTTTTTTTTTTCTTTATATACAGATGGGGAAATAGTAACACCTATTTCAAAAGGTTCTTGGGAATACTAAGTGAGAGACCATATATAAAAGATGATGCAAGACTGTAAATTATATATTTTATTCATATATATATATATATATAATATACATACACACACACAGAGGACACAATTGCATTTATTTACTTAACTGAACACTAGGCAAAATGCTGCACAAACACTGGGTCTGTGTCATTTTTATCTTAATGATTCTCATTAAGGTAGATCATAATAACAGGAAGGAGATATATCTATGTAAATAGTAAATGCTTATTAGAAAGATCATGTTAAAGAAAGTTATCTTAAGACATGAAAAATAATATTTTTTGACCATTTAAAATTTAATCCCCGGAAAGGTAGAGAGAAAAACTTTGGCGAAGGAAAAGAAGTTAGGAATTATTTTACACCATATGTTTCAAGTTCTCAGTGCTAGGTCCTTACAGAATTGTCTCAGGCAATTATCTGAACCTCCTCAACACATAGGAATTATTACCCCTACTTTTAGATTAAAGAAAAATAAAGGCACAGAGTTACTGAATTTGCTATTCTCACTCAGCTAGTACATGGTTCAAATACAGATCTTACTTTCTTCAAAACTTGTTCTTTGGACTGTAGCGCCCTTTCCTAAAGACATTTAGTTTCCTTGGGTCTCAGTTATTTATGATGGAATAAGTGGAATCTACTTTGTACTTGACCAAAAATAAATACTTGTCACTTTTCATTAAAGACTGCAATTCTCTGGAGCAGTGTGTTCCCAGTTGTATTCCACAGGAGAATGGTCCCATGACATGCTACACAAATATATCCCTTCAAAGAGATTTGCAGAATACTAAAAGTAAGGGTTCTGAGTATCCCTACACCAAGGAAATCTGATGAATTTTCTTTAGCCCAAAAAGTCTTTTGACCATGAAAGTCTTCCCCCTACTACACAGTACTGATTAACATCCAGGGAGATGGCACTTTATACACTGGGAATTACTGCTTTAGGACCCTCTGGAAGCAAGTGCTCTTTGACTCAATAAAACATTATCATTATATGAGATGTAAAACTAGCTCACTCTGCGATCAAGTTTATTGTTTTAGCCCACTGGTATCCTCTTCAGTAGGAAGTAAACCAGAGGGTGATGATGAAGCATGCAGTGTTGCCCAGTGGGGCAGGCGCCTTGGAGAAAGTTCTTGGCTACCATGAGTTTGGTTCCCTGAGGGAGGGGTAGCTAGAGTTGAGGGGCAAACAGGTTGTTTCCAAGGATAAACTTGCTTTCTTCACAATTTTACTTCAGGTCATTTGTAGGTGACTAAAGTATTTTTTTCAATTGCTTTTTGTTTTTTAAATTTGTATTGAAGTATACATGATTTACAATGTTGTATTTGTTGCTGCTATAAGTAAATCAGTTATACATATATCCACTTCTCAGATTTTTTTCCCATATAGGTCATTAAAGAGTATTGAGTAGATCTCCCTGTGCTAAAACATGGGTTCTTACTAGTTATATATTCTATACAGTAGTATGTATATGTTAACCCCAATCTCCCAATTTATCCCAGTGCCTTCCCCAACACATAACTATAAGTTGGCTTTTTACATTTGTGACTATCTCTATTTTATAAATAAGTTCATTTGTGTTTTGTAAGTTCATTTGTTCCTTTTCTTTAGATTCTACAGAAAAGTACATTTTAAAAACAGAAAATAAGTCTGATACTACTATTATATAGACTTGGGGTTCTAATTCAGCTTGGTAAATTCTGGGGTGATCATGAACCAGTCCCTCATAGAAAAATTATACATAATGCCCACTTCCCTTGTTGAACTGTGGAAAGAGGGTGTTGGCTAATGGTAAATTTCATTGTATCTGTATCCAGGAGGGGATGATGGGAATTGTGTTGTAATTTCCTGTAAAATGTCATAGAAGGAGAACAACATTTATGGGCCAGGGAATAATCTGAAGAATGCGGCATTGAAGAATGTACCACATATATTCATCCACCTCACTAGAATGGACTCAAATTCATTCTTTTTTTAAGGCTGAGTTAATGTTCCATTGCATATATGTACCACAACTTTATCCATTCATCTGTTGATGGACATCTAGGTTGCTCCCATGTTCTGGTTATTGTAAACAGTGCTTCAATGAACATTGGGCACATGTCTTTTTCAATTATGGTTTTCTCTGTGTACATGCCCAGTAGTGGGATTGCTGGGTGATACAGTAGTTTTATCCCCAGTTTTTAAAGAAATCTCCATACTATTTCCCATAGTGGTTGTATTAATTTGTATATGTATGCCTATGGCTGAATCATGTTGATGTATGGCAGAAATCAACATTGTAAAGCAATTATCCTCCAATTAAAAATAAATTAAAAAAAAAAAAGAACAGGCTTCCGGGTCAACATGGCAGAGTAGAAGGACATGTGCTCATCTCCTCCTGCGAGAGCACCAAAATTACAACTAGCTACTGAACAACCATTGACAGGAGGACACTGGAAACCCACCAAAAAAAGATACCCCACACCCAAAGACAAAGAAGCAGCCACAGGTAGAAGGTAGGAGAGGCACAATCATGATAAAATCAAATTCCATACCCGCTGGGTGGGTTACCCACAGACTGGAGAACCATAATATCAAAGAAGTCCTCACACTGTTGTGAAGGTTCTGAACTCAACCTGGGGATCCAACAAAGGGACTGGAAATTCCCAAGGTATCTGACCTTGAGAGCCAGTGGTATTTGATGATAGGACTTCCAGAGGACTGAGGGAAACAGAGACTCCAGTGTTGGAGAGCACAAACAAAATTTTGCATGTACCAAGACCCAGAGGAGAGGAGCAGTGACCCCACAGGAGACTGAACCAAAACTACCTGCGAGTGTTGGAGGGCCTTCTGTGGAGGTGTAGGTCGGCAGAGGCTCACCACAGGGATGGGGGCACTGGAAGGTCCCCCTTGCCATAAATCCTCTTGGAGTTTGCCATTAACCCTACCATAGAGCCCACTGACCCCAGGGCTGGGTCTCCTCAGGCCAAACAAATACCAGGGATGGAGTGCAACCCCAGTCATCAGCAGATAATTGGATTAAAGCTTTACTCAGCAAGTCTCTGCCCACCAGAGCAAGACCCAGTTTTTCCCATTGCCAGTCCCTCCCATCAAGAAGCCTCTTAGCCTCATCCATCAGAGGGCAGGCAGAAGCAGCAAGAAGAAGAACAATTTCACAGTGGCTAAACAAAAATCATATTACAGAAAGTTAATCGTGTTGAAAAAGCAGAAAGTTGTGTCCCAAATGAAGGGACAAAATAAAACCCCAGAAAAACAACTAAGTGGAGATAGGCAACCTTCCAGAAAAATAGTTCATAATAATGATAGTGAAAATGACCCAGAATCTCAGGAAAAGAATGTAGGCAAAGACTGAGAAGAGGCAAGAAACGTTTACCAAAGACTTGCAAGGACAAACAGAGATGAATAATACACTAGAAGGAATCAATAGCTGAATAACTGAGGCAGAAGAATGGCTAGATAGTGGAAATCACTGCCACAGAACAGAATATAGAAAAAAGAATGAAAAGAAATGAAGACAGCCTCAGAGACCTCTGGGACAACATTAAACACACCAACATTTGCAATATAGGGGTCCCAGAAGGAGAAGAGAGAAAGGCTCTGAGAAAGTATTTGAAGAAATAATAGCTGAAAACTTCCTGAACATGGGAAAGGAAATTGTCATCCAAGTCCAGGAAGCACAGAGGGTCCCAGGCAGGATAAACCCAAGGAGGAACACACCAAGACACACAGTAACCAAACAGACAAAATTAAGAGCAGAGTTAAATATTAAAAGCAACAACAGAAAAATGACAAATAACATACAAGGGAACTCCCATCAGGCTATCAGCTGATTTCTCAACAGAAACTCTACAAGGCAGAAGGGAATGGCACAGTATTTTTAAAGTGATGAAAGGGAAGACCCTACAACGAAGAATACGCTACTCAGCAGGACTCTCCTTCAGGTTTGATGGAGAAATCAAATGCTTTACAGACAAGCAAAAGTTAAGAGAATTTAGTACAACCGAACCAGCTTTACAACAAATGCTAAAGGAACTTCTCTAGACAGGAAACACAAGAGAAGGAAAAGACCTACAGAAAATAACCCAAAACAAGAAAATGGTAATAGGATTAGATATGTCAATAACTACCTCAAATATAAATGGACTAAATGCACCAACCTTATAAACCATCCGGGTGGATGAAAAAATGTGCATGTATGCACTTCCACATTACTCTGTTTGACCCCCCCTCCTCAAGTTGTATGTAATTATTTTATATTATTAAGTTAATCATGTTCTCATTATGGCTTGCAATTGTAATTATCTTTTATATTTTTTCTGGCTATTTATTGTAAAAACTGATAAACATCTATTACTATTGTGATTATGTGTTACCCACTTAATATCATTGTACCATGATTGTTCAAGAGAAAAATAACAGAACTTTATCACCAAAACTAAGATCTAATAGAAAAACGTGAAATCACTTTTTTTCTCATTTATTTTTATTAGTTGGAGGCTAATTACTTTACAACATTGCAGTGGTTTTTGTCATACATTGAAATGAATTAGCCATGGATTTACATGTATTCCCCATCCCGGTCCCCCCTCCCACCGCCCTCACAATCCAATACCTCTGGGTCTTCCCAATGCACCAGGCCCGAGCACTTGTCTCATGCATCCAACCTGGGCTGGTGATCTGTTTCACCCTAGATAATATACATGTTTCCATGCTGTTCTCTTGAAACATCCCACCCTCGCCTTTTCCCACAGAGTCCACAAGTCTGTTCTGTACATCTGTGTCTCTTTTTCTGTTTTGCATATAGGGTTATAGTCACCATCTTTCTAAATTCCATATATATGTGTTAGTATACTGTAATGGTCTTTATCTTTCTGGCTTACTTCGCTCTGTATAATGGGCTCCAGTTTCATCCATCTCATTAGAACTGATTCAAATGAATTCTTTTTAATGGCTGAGTAATATTCCATGGTGTACATGTACCACAGCTTCCTTATCCATTCGTCTGCTGATGGGCATCTAGATTGCTTCCATGTCCTGGCTATTATAAACAGTGCTGCGATGAACATTGGGGTGCACGTGTCTCTTTCAGATCTGGTTTCCTCGGTGTGTATGCCCAGAAGTGGGATTGCTGGGTCATATGGCAGTTCTATTTCCAGCTTTTTAAGAAATCTCCACACTGTTTTCCATAGTGGCTGTACTAATTTGCATTCCCAACAACAGTGTAAAGAGGGTTCCCTTTTCTCCACACCCTCTCCAGCATTTACTGCTTGTAGACTTGTGGATAGCAGCCATCCTGACTGACATGTAATGGTACCTCATTGTGGTTTTGATTTGCATTTCTCTGATAATGAGTGATGTTGAGCATCCTTTCATTTTTTTTTTTTTTTTTTTTTTTTTTTGCCATCTGTATGTCTTCCTTGGAGAAATGTCTGTCTAGTTCTTTGGCCCATTTTTTGATTGGGTCATTTATTTTTCTTGAGTTGAGCTGGAGGAGTTGCTTGTATATTTTTGAGATTAATCCTTTGTCTGTTGCTTCGTTTGCTATTATGTTCTCCCAATCTGAGGGCTGTCTTTTCACCTTGCTTATAGTTTCCTTTGTTGTGCAAAAGTTTTTAAGTTTCATTAGGTCCCATTTGTTTATTTTTGCTTTTGTTTCTAAAATTCTGGGATGTGGGTCATAGAGGATCCTGCTGTGATTTATGTCGGAGAGTGTTTTGCCTATGTTCTCCTCTAGGAGTTTGATAGTTTCTGGTCTTCCATTTAGATCTTTAATCCATTTTGAGTTTATTTTTGTGTATGGTGTTAGAAAGTGTTCTAGTTTCATTCTTTTACAAGTGGTTGACCAGTTTTCCCAGCACCACTTGTTAAAGAGGTTGTCTTTTTTCCATTGTATATCCTTGCCTCCTTTGTCGAAGATAAGGTGACTATAGGTTCGTGGATTTATCTCTGGGCTTTCTATTCTGTTCCATTGATCTATATTTCTGTCTTTGTGCCAGTACCATACTGTCTTGATGACTGTGGCTTTGTAGTATAGTCTGAAGTCAGGCAGGTTGATTCCTCCAGTTCCATTCTTCTTTCTCAAGATTACTTTGGCTATTCGAAGTTTTTTGTATTTCCATACAAATTGTGAAATTATTTTTTCTAGTTCTGTGAAAAATACCGTTGGTAGTTTGATAGGGATTGCATTGAATCTATAGATTGCTTTGGGTAGTATAGCCATTTTGACAATATTGATTCTTCCAATCCATGAACACGGTGTATTTCTCCATCTGTTTGTGTCCTCTTTGATTTCTTTCATCAGTGTTTTATAGTTTTCTATGTATAGGTCTTTTGTTTCTTTAGGTAGATATACTCCTAAGTATTTTATTCTTTTTGTTGCAATGGTGAATGGTATCATTTCATGAATTTCTCTTTCTGTTTTCTCATTGTTAGTGTATAGGAATACAGGAGATTTCTGTGTGTTAATTTTATATCCTGCAACTTTATTGTATTCATTGATTAGCTCTAGTAATTTTCTGGTAGAGTCTTTAGGGTTTTCTATGTAGAGGATCATGTCATCTGCAAACAGTGAGAGTTTCACTTCTTCTTTTCCTATCTGGATTCCTTTTACTTCTTTTTCTGCCCTGATTGCTGTGGCCAACACTTCCAAAACTATGTTGAATAGTAGTGGTGAGAGTGGGCACCCTTGTCTTGTTCCTGATTTCAGGGGAAATGCTTTCAATTTTTCACCATTGAGGGTGATGCTTGCTGTGGGTTTGTCATATATAGCCTTTATTATGTTGAGGTATGTTCCTTCTATTCCTGCTTTCTGGAGAGTTTTAATCATAAATGGATGTTGAATTTTGTCAAAGGCTTTTTCTGCATCTATTGAGATAATCATATGGTTTTTATCTTTCAATTTGTTAATGTGGTGTATTACATTGATTGATTTGTGGATATTAAAGACTCCTTGCATTCCTGGGATAAAGCCCACTTGGTCATGGTGTATGATTTTTTTAATATGTTGTTGGATTCTGTTTGCTAGAATTTTGTTAAGGATTTTTGCATCTATGTTCATCAGTGATATTGTCCTGTAGTTCCCTTTTTTTGTGGCATCTTTGTGTGGTTTTGGAATTAGGGTGATCGTGGCCTCATAGAATGAGTTTGGAAGTTTACCTTCTTCTGCAATTTTCTGGAAGAGTTTGAGTAAGATAGGTGTTAGCTCTTCTCTAAATTTTTGGTAGAATTCAGCTGTGAAGCCATCTGGTCCTGGGCTGTTGTTTGCTGGAAGATTTCTGATTACAGTTTCGATTTCCTTGCTTGTGATGGGTTTGTTAAGATCTTCTATTTCTTCCTGGTTCAGTTTTGGAACGTTATACTTCTCTAAGAACTTGTCCATTTCTTCCAAGTTGTCCATTTTATTTGCATAGAGCTGCTGGTAGTAGTCTCTTATGACCCTTTGTATTTCAGTGTTGTTTGTTGTGATCTCTCCATTTTCGTTTCTAATTTTGTTTATTTGGTTCTTCTCCCTTTGCTTCTTAATGAGTCTTGCTAATGGTTTGTCAATTTTGTTTATTTTTTCAAAAAAACAGCTTTTAGCTTTGTTGATTTTTGCTATGGTCTCTTTAGTTTCTTTTGCATTTATTTCTGCCCTAATTTTTAAGATTTCTTTCCTTCTACTAACACTGGGGTTCTTCATTTCTTCCTTTGTTGGGGTCCTTTAATGGACCAGAACCTTGTGGTACAGAGTTAGCGATCAGAAAGTAAAAGAGAGAAGGAGGCTGATATCCCTTGGTTTACACAAAGGACCAATATTGTCCTTGACACAGGGCTTGCATCACTCATGAGGGCACCAGGCGCCCTCTCAAGGGGGTCTTAGAAGCCCGGGCAGAAAAGTGAGCATGACGCGTTTCCACACTCCAGAGAGTCAGCCAGAAAAAGAAAGAGAGAGAGAGAGAGAAAGACAGAGAGAGAGAGAGAAGACCCATGGACCTAAGCTCTAATGAAACAAAGGTGCTTTAATGATTTTTCTATGAGTATATACAGGCTGCAGTACAAGAAACTTCTTTCAGGAATGATAGAGTTCAGCAAACCAAACATACTGCAACGGTTCCCAAGGGAACAAGGAGTAATGTTAGTCACAAGATCAGGAGACAATCCATATCTCAAGAAAGGGGAACGAGACTAAGCAGTTTTGTCCTAAAGAGAATGTTTACTAAAGGAGACCCAAGCCTGCCTCACACAATGACCTCAGTCCCTCAGAGCAGCGTGCTGTTCTGCTTGAAGAGGGACAAAGGACTCATGAGAGACAGCACGTAGGAATCCTCCTGTCAAACATTCTCTGACCTTCCTTCTCTAGTTGCTTTAGGTGTAGAGTTAGGTTATTTATTTGACTTTTTTCTTGTTTCTTGAGGTAAGCCTGTAATGCTATGAATCTTCCCCTTAGCACTGCTTTTTACAGTATCCATAGGTTTTGGGTTGTTGTGTTTTCATTTTCATTCATTTCTATGCATATTTTGATTTCTTTTTTGATTTCTTCTATGATTTGTTGGTTATTCAGAAGCGTGCTGTTTAGCCTCCATATGTTTGAATTTTTAATAATTTTTTTCCTGTAATTGAGATCTAATCTCACTGCACTGTGGTCAGAGAAGATGACTGGAATGATTCCAATTTTTTTTAATTTACCAAGGCTACATTTATGGCCCAGGATGTGATCTATTCTGGAGAAGGTTCCATGTGCACTTGAGAAAAAGGTGAAGTTGATTGTTTTGGGGTGAAACGTCCTATAGATGTCAATTAGGTCTAGCTGGTCCATTGTGTCCTTTAAAGTTTGTGTTTCCTTGTTCATTTTCTGTTTAGTTGATCTATCCATAGTTGTGAGTGGGGTATTAAAGTCTCCCATTATTATTGTGTTACTATTAATTTCCTCTTTCATATTCATTAGCGTTTGCATTACATATTGTGGTGCTCCTACGTTGCGTGCATATATAATTGTTATATCTTCTTCTTGGATTGATCCTTTGATCATTATGTAGTGTCCATCTTTGTCTCTTTCCACAGCCTTTATTTTAAAGTCTATTTTATCTGATATGAGTATTGTGACTCTTGCTTTCTTTTGGTCTCTGTTTGAGTGAAATATTTTTTTCCAGCCCTTCACTTTTAGTCTGTATGTGTCCCTTGTTTTGAGGTGGGTCTCTTGTAGACAGCATATATAGGGGTCTTGTTTTTGTATCCACTCAGCCAGCCTTTGTCTTTTGGTTGGGGCATTCAACCCATTTACATTTAAGGTAATTATTAATAGGTATGGTCCCATTGCCATTTATTTTGTTGTTTGGGGTTCACGTTTATACCACCTTTCTGTGTTTCCTGTCTAGAGAAGATCCTTTAGTATTTGTTGAAGAGGTGGTTTGGTGGTGCTGAATTCTCTCAGCTTTTGCTTGTCTGTAAAGCTTTTGAGTTCTCCTTCATATCTGAATGAGATCCTTGCTGGGTAGAGTAATCTAGGTTGTAGGTTATTCTCTTTCATTACTTTAAGTATGTCCTGCCATTCCCTTCTGGCCTGAAGGGTTTCTATTGATAGATCAGCTGTTATCCTTATGGGAATCCCTTTGTGTGTTATTTGTTGTTTCTCCCTTGCTGCTTTTAATATTTGTTCTTTGTGCTTGATCTTTGTTAATTTGATTAATATGTGTCTTGGGGTGTTTCACCTTGGGTTCATCCTGTTTGGGACTCTCTGGGTTTCTTGGACTTGGGTGGCTATTTCCTTCCCCATTTTAGGGAAGTTTTCAGCTATTATCTCCTCGAGTAACTTCTCATGGCCTTTCTTTTTGTCTTCTTCTTCTGGGACTCCTATGATTCGAATGTTGGGGCGTTTCACATTGTCCCAGAGGTCCCTGAGGTTGTCCTCATTTCTTTTGATTCTTTTTTCTTTTTTCCTCTCTGCTTCATTTATTTCCACCATTTTATCTCCTAACTCACTTATCCTATCTTCTGTCTCTGTTATTCTACTCATGGTTCCCTCCAGAGTGTTTTTTTATCTCATTTATTTCATTATTAATTTTTAATTGACTTTATTTCTTCTAGGTCCTTGTTAAACATTTCTTGCATCTTCTTAATCTTTGTCTCCAGGCTATTTATTTGTAACTCCATTTTGTTTTCAAGATTTTGGATCATTTTTATTATCATTATTCTAAATTCTTTTTCAGGTAGATTCCCTAGTTCCTCCTCTTTTGTTTGACTTGGTGGGCTTTTTTCATGTTCCTTTACCTGTTGGGTATTTCTCTGCCTTTTCATCTTGTTTAGATTGCTGTGTCTGGAGTGGGCTTTCTGTATTCTAGTGGTCTGTGGTTCCTTTTTATTGTGGAGGTTTCACCCAGTGGGTGGGGTTGGACGATTGGTTTGTCAAGGTTTCCTGGTTAGGGAAGCTTGTGTCAGCGTTCTGGTGCATGGAATTGGATTTCTTCTCTCTGGAGTGCAATGGAGTGTCCAGTAATGAGCTTTGCGATGGGTCTATGTGTTAGGTGTGACTTTGGAGAGCCTGTATGTTGACACTCAGGTCTATGTTCCTGCGTTGCTAAAGAATTTGCGTGGTATGTCTTGTACTGGAGCTTATTGGCTCTTGGGTGGTGGTTGGTTTTAGTGTAGGTATGGAGGCTTTTGGATGGTCTCTTATTCCTTAATGTTCTGTGTAGTCAGGAGTTTTCTGGTTTTCTCAGGTTTTGGGCTTAAGTCTCCTGCCTCTGGATTTCAGTTTTATTCTTCCAATAGTCTCAAGACTTCTCCAACTATACAGCACTAATAATAAAACTTCTAGGTTAATGGTGAAAAGATTCTCCACCGTGAGAGACAACCAGAGAGGTTCACAGAGTTACATGAAGAATAGGAGAGGGAGGAAGGAGATAGAGGTGAGCAGGAGGAGAAAAGGGGGACTCAAGAGGAGAGAGACAGATCTACGCAGTTATCTGTTCCCAAAGTGTTCTCCATAGCCCAGACACCCACAAAGATTCACAGAATTGGATTGGGAAGAGAAGGGGAAAGGAGGAAATAGAGGTGTTCTGAGGTAGAAAACAGAGTCAAAAGTGGGAGAGTAATCACCACACTCCTGAATAGAAATGGGAACTGAATATTTGATTCTTAAATGTCCAAAATGTATATCACATACTGAAAAACAAAGATTAAAAATCTAGTGTAGAGGTTAGACTCTTTGAAATACAATATTTAAAAACAAAAACACAAAAAAAATTTAGAAATGTATATGAAGTTCGGTTTAAAATAGGGTTTCTCTCTTTTTTTTTTTTTGGCAAGGTTATAGTGAAATGAAAATGAAAATTAAGGAATAATAGAGGAGAATTAGAGGACTTTAAAAGGAAATAGGAGAGAAAAACAAGAAAAAGAAAAAAAAGGAAAAAAATGTTTTTCTTCCCTAATTAAAAAAATCTTAAAAATATATGAAAATGAAAGTTGAGGAGTAATGGGGGAGTAATAGGGAATTTTAAAAGAAAATAAAAGAGAAAAAATGAAAAATAAAAAAAAGGAAAGAAAAAAAAATTTTTAATTTAAAAAAATATATACATATATATCTAGGAATTTCTCTGGAGTTGTTGCAGTCAGTGTAGGTTCAGTTCAATTTCAGATAGCTCCTCTTTCCAGCTTACACTTCTCGATATCTGTAGGCCCCTTCCCGTGTAGTCGGTGTTACCTTCAGGGATTTTAATCTGTTGCACCGGTCCTTTCTGAAGCGATTCCCTTTGTTTATTTGGCTTCTGTTTGCCGTCTCTTCGGTGTCTAATTTCCGCCCTGACACAGGCGGGCGGAGGTGATCTCTTATTTAGGTTCGCTAGTTCAGTTCAGTCCTGCTACGGGGAGGGTGGGGCGCTGCAGACAGATACCGCTCTGTGTGGATAGCACTCACCGTGTTCCAGCCACACTGGGTTTGCCCCGCTGACGGGTGTTAGTGCTTTCGCCGTCTACACTGCTCAGGCTCCCAGCTGGTCTATATGGAGCGGGCCCCCGCGTTGAGTGTGGTTCTAGTTTTCGGGTACTCCACAAAAACATGGATTCGGTTGCGCCTTCGTTTCGTGCCTTTCCCGGCCTGAGCTGTTCAAGCAGCCAGGGGCTTGGGTGTACTGTCCCCGGGTGCAGCGCGCCTTTTCCCTCCGCGTCGAGCGGCTCGGGCAGCCAGGGGCTTGGGCGTACTCTCCCCGGGTGCAGCGCGCCTTTTCCTTCCGCTTCCAGCGGCTCAGGCTGCCAGAGGCTTGGGCGCGATCTCCCCGGGTGCAGCGCGCTTTTTCCCTCCGCGGCCCCAGCGCGCACCGCCAGTCGGGTCTCATGAAGTCTTTAGAAAGGAACCAGGGGCCTGTTTGCAGTGTGGGAGGGGGTGGCTTCTCAGGGGCTGAGTTTGCCCTTTTCCCCTCCCCCCTGCCTCCTACCTCCAGCGGGGTGGGCCAGCTCTTCTCTGGAGTTTCTCAGTCCCTTTGTTTTGCGAACCACCGGCAGTGTGTTCCGGCTGGTTAATTTTGTCCCTTGCTATTCCACAGTTTAAAAAAACCTCCCTCCGATTGCTCTCAGGGCCTTCGGGCTGGTCCTTACCCTGAGCAATGCCGCCCGCTCCTCTCCGTTCCGCCCCGCTTGTTGCTGGCGGGTACGGGTGTCTGGGGCACTCTTCTGCTGGGAGTTGCTTTTAGGCACGTAATCTGTGGGCCTTATTTAATTTTTCCTCCCAGTTAGATTGCCGAAAACTTCCCCCAGTCCCGCCAGTGCAAGGGTTTCCTGGTGATTGGAAACTTCCTCTATTAAGACTCCCTTCCCGGGATGGGTCTCCGTCCGTAGCTCTTTTGTCTCCCTTTTTATCTTTTATATTTTGTCCTACCTCCCTTCGAAGACAATGGGATGCTTTTCTGGGTGCCTGATGTCCTCTGCTAGCGATCAGAAGTTGTTTTGTGAGATTTGCTCAATGTTCAAATGTTCTTTCGATGAATTTGTAGGGGAGAAAGTGGTCTCCCCGTCCTATTCCTCCACCATCTTGGCTCCTCCCCTCTGAAATCACTTTTTAAAATCCAGAAGCATATCAGAATTATCTTGAATTTTTTCTAAAACTACAAATGCCCGGGTATCGCCTTTGTTCCCCAGAGCTCCAGATATGTTTCTAATGAGTAGTCATGTTTAAAAACAACTGGACTATATGATGATCTTTTACTTTTATCTAGTTTGTTTCACTTTTTCTATTTCATATTCAGTGCTCCCATTTCACTTAGTTTATGTTCTCCAGTTTTTTCATCTTTCCTTTATGTTTTTTCTCAAGCCTTTATCAAGTGTAGAAGTAAAGCTTTTGTATACATATGTATAATATATATTTTAGAAAACTTGTGAATTTTTGCCTGACTGAGAAAATATGACATTTTGATTCCATTTGTTTGCCTTAGTATGAATAGAATGCTAGATTTTTAATTAAAAAAATAGATATGCAACAAGTAACAAAGGTTTACTGTTTAACATGGGGAACTATAGTCAATATCTTGTCATAACCTATGACAAAAAATAATTTCAGAAATAATATATATTTGTATTTGAATAGTTGAATCACCTTACTTCACACCTGAAACATTATTTAGGTTAACTACACATCAATAAGATATATATTTTTTTAAAAATGAACAGAACAGTGGTCCCTCCAAAAAAAAAAAAAAAAGATTGTATGGCACTAGTGGTAAAGAACCTGCCTGCCAATGCAAGAGACATAAGAGATGCTGGTTCCATCCCTGGGTCAGGAAGATCCCTTGGAGAAGAAAATGGCAACCCACTCCAGTTTTCTTGCCTGGAAAAATTCTATGGACAGAGGAGCCTGGCGGGCTTCATATAGTCCATGGGGTTGCAAAGAGTCAGACATGACTGAAACAACTTACCACTGAAATTACAAAGCGTAGAGTGGGGAACCCGCCACTGCTCACAATGGTTCATCACAACACCCAGAGGAGGAACATCTATCCCAGGTAACCTGTCCTTATTGGGGTAACTGCTATTGTACATTTCTATCTTGAGCCTGAGGGGACGGCACAGGATTAGGAAATTTGATTCCAGTCATTTATATTCCAAACATTCTTTGGTGCCACTTCACTAGTAATGAAACTAGTATTTCAATATCCAGATATAGGTTTCATGCATCTCTTTGTCAATCAGCTATGAATTTGAGGGGATGAGTATACAGGCATTATCTTCTGAACTTATCAAAGTAGCTTACTTGCATTCTCTGTTGATGCCCTTAACAGAAAGGACTGCAGGAGGTTGCTTTTGGGTCTAACCCCACTTTCCCCACAGGCACTTCATTTCATCACAGTCCTTGAAATTCACTCAAGATGGGAAAGAGCTTTTCCTCAACTTGTTTTCTTTGACTGATTTTGGCAGTCTTATTCTATGTTCTGGGAAGTTGGACAAGCAAAATAAAGTTACTTAACTAAAATTATATCTTGGTTCTGCCTACTGTTTTTAGTAACATCGTTGGTTGTCGACTCACAGGCACCAAGAAAGGCTAAATATCCAACAACAAACTTTGTCTGCCCTAGAAGGACAGAGATGGTGCCTGACTTCTATATTCTACCCCTGATGCCACTACTTAGGAGGCAGTGATATATTTATTGAAGAAATGAAATAAAGGATGGTTATTAGGCATTCCTGGGCCAGTCAGTGGTAGGAATGTACTACTAATAAGTCTTGTAATGTGGATAAGATCAGAGTCTACACATTCTACCTGGTTCTATTTTTCCCTGAGGAGGCATTCCCAGAGGATTAAGCCAGAAATATGTCATCACCTGCTACAGGAAAGTGAAGTGTTAGTCGCTCAGTTGTGTCCAACTCTTTGTGACCCCATGGATTGTAGCCTGCAAGGTTCCTCTCTCCATGGGATTCTCCAGGCAAGAATACTGGAGTGGGTTGCCATTTCCTTCTCCAGGGGATCTTCCCGACCCAGGGATCGAACCTAGGTCTCCCACATTGCCGGCAGATTCTTGAACATCTGAGTCACCAGAGAAGCTATAGGACTTGACCTCAAATCCCACCATAGTCTCCTGAAGAGATGAGGTGGACGACATTTAAATATAAAGACTATTTCTGCCTAGAAAGAAGTCAGTTACATCCCCACTGATCCCTTCTGTTTCAGCTTGGTACTCTAAGGAAAATAGTTTGGTGCTTTTTCCTGAGGGAGAGGGGGTTATAGGGGGAGACAGAGATAGTATTTTTTTTTTCGCCAAATGGGAGCCAACCCATGAACTGTCTTATAGTACCAACTCCAGGGGAGAAAAAAAATCAAAAGTGGATTGTGATGGTTAATTTTATGTGTCACCTTGACTGGGTCACAGGATACCCAGATATTTGGTTAAACATTATCTGGGGTATGTCTGTGAGGATGTTTTTGGATGAGATGAACATTTCAATCAGTAGATGGAGTAAAGCAGATTGCCCTCCCCAGTGTTGGCAGGCCTTATCCAACCTGTTGAAGGTCTGAATAGAACACATTCTGAGGAAGGGAGAATTTACTCTTTGATCTGAGACACTGGTCTTCTGCCCCTAAATTTAGGCTGAAACTGAGACCACCAGCTCCCTGGCTCTTCAGCTTGTAAATCTTGGGATCTCTGAGTCTCCATAATCAAATGAGATAATTTCTTAATATCTTGTCTATTTATAACTATATTTATGTGTATATCTACATAGATAGGTTGATGGACCTCTCACTGGTTCTACTTTTCTGGATAACCCTGAGGATTCCAAAGAGAATATTTCATGACAATGCAAATTTTTTAAATATTTTCAATAATTACAAGAAAAGCACCACTCTCCAGAACTATGGCTAGTTTATATAGATATTCTTGACCCAGACCAAAGTCCCTGGTCCCTAAAAAGTTGACAGTTATTATTCTAGCAATTGAAGTGTTAACTAAAGACTACCACTTAGCCTTAGAAGAAATCTGAAATAAACTAAGCATTAACTCTATTATGGAGAATAACACACTTCTTCAGATAACTGATTCAGCCCCAAATTTTTCTTAGCTTTGTCCAGAATCTTTACTAGGAGAACTAATTGTCAAATTCTCTGCAGTAAGAGGATTTGTGACAGGTATGCTGCTGCTGCTGCTGAGTCACTTCAGTCGTGTCCGACTCTGTGCAACCCCATATATGGCAGCCCACCAGGCTCCCCCGTCCCTGGGATTCTCCAGGCAAGAACACTGGAGTGGGTTGCCATTTCCTTCTCCAATGCATGAAAGTGAAAAGTGAAAGTGAAGTCGCTCAGTCATGTCCTACTCTTCTCGACCCCATGGACTGCAGCCCACCAGGCTCCTCCACCCATGGGATTTACCAGGCAAGAGTACTGGAGTGGGTTGCCATGGCCTTCTCCATGTGACAGGTATACTGTTCAGGAAAAGAAAGGTCATTTATAAGGAGCTTCCAATTCAAAGTGGATTCTGAAATTGAGGTTGTAATTCTTAGGGGTTACCAGAGAACAGAAGGAGAATATCTATCTACACAATGGAGGTTAAAAGGAAAAGTGGGAAATATCAGGGCCATGAGAGAGATTTCCTAAGCTTAGCTTTGGTCTTATGGGATAATTGCATCTCTGTATGAATAGAAATAAAAGGGAGAAGCTAAAGAATTAAAAATAAAATTAGATGTTATATGCCATCCTGAGTGGAAGGGAGGTTTGGGGGAGAATGGATATATGTATATGTATGGCTGCGGAGAAGCCAATGGCAACCCACTCCAGTACTCTTGCCTGGAAGAGTAAATTTTTAAAATATTTTAAAAGAAGGGATCAGTGGGGATGTAACTGACCTCTCCATCCTACCAGGACAGAGGAGCCTGGTAGGCTGCATTCCATGGGGTCGAGAAGAGTAGGACATGACTGAGCGACTTCACTTTCACTTTTCACTTTCATGCATTGGAGAAGGAAATGGCAACCCACTCCAGCGTTCTTGCCTGGAGAATCCCAGGGACGGGGGAGCCTGGTGGGCTGCCGTCGATGGGGTCGCACAGAGTCGGACATGACTGAACCGACTTAGCAGCAGCAGCAGCAGCAGATGCATGGCTGAGTGCCTTCACTGTTCACCTGAGACTATCACAGCAGTGTTAATCAGCTATACCCCAATGCAAAATGCTTTTGGTGTTAAAAATAAAATTTAAAAAATAGCAAAAAATAAAAAAATAAAATTAGATTAAAAGAAATAAAAATATAAAATTAGATTTTAAAATATAACTAAAAGATCTGCAATGGAAAAAAGACATGAGGCTTGAAAAGAAAGATAGAAATAGTAAGTGTACAAGTATCAAAAATTATTCTTGAAGTTTTCATCCCATGTTTTTTTAAAAAACAAAAACAAAAAAACCTCTGAGCTCTTACCAACCAGCTGCTACAGAAACACTTGGTATTTTTTTTCATATATATAAAACTCTAGACTCTATCCACATCTGCTGAATCAAAACATCTGAGTATTACCCAGGAATATGTATTTTGAACAAGCCATAGGTGATGTTTATATATTTTAAATTTGAAAGTGAATAATGTGGTCACTCCATCATGTCTGACTCTTTGCAACCTCATGGCCTGCAGCCCCACCAGGTTCCTCTGTCCATGGAATTCTCCAGGCAAGAACACCGGATTGAATAGTTGTTCCCTTTGCCAGGGGATCATCCTCACCCAGGGATTGAACCCAGGTCTCCTACACTGCAGGCAGATTCTTTACCATCCGAACTACCAGATAAGCCCTTAAAATCTGAGAACCCCTGATATTATTGCATCTTGACTTACTCTAATATGCTATAGTTTCTGATCTGTTCATGCTAATGCTTTTAATCTAGGAGCATATTTTTAATAAACTGTGGAATTTTAAAAATTCAATATTCCTGCATATAAAGCCTTTCTAGTCCATATTTAAATCAGTGCGCTCATTGCCAGAAAAGAAGTAACAACTCTACAGTAGCCAATCCCCCTCCTGGTCGCTTTTTACTACACCCTTTGATGGGTTTGGCTCTATCTTAAGACTTAGTTTAGTAACCCTCACACTCACTCAGCTTTAATGATCAGCATCCATATGAGTCCTGGACAAGCTCAATGGGGGACTGTCCTTTGAAAACTGGCGAAATCTTTCTTGTAAGTGTGTACTGTTTTCTGCGATGGATAGCAGCAGAAGGACTCATTTTAAAGAAAGATACATGAAACTGTGCAAAGGTTCAGCAATCTCCCTCTACCACTGATGTGTTCTGGGACCACAGGCAGCCATTTTATTCTCTGACCATTCTTAATTTGAAAAAGCAGAGGGTTGGCCTTAAGAACTGTTAAGAGTCCTTCCAATATCAACAAAAAAATCTTTTTTCTGTAGAAGTTAAAAATTGATTTAATTTACACCTATTATTTCTGGTAGAAAAGAAGTAATTCTCATATATTTCAAAGTTAAAAATCAGCACAGAGGATACAAGTGTTTAGCCCATATTTAAAATTGAGACCTGCAAAGCATTTTGATGCCTTAGAGGAAGTTTGGGATTCCAAACACTTGCATAGTGTAAACGCAGATCTATGCCTTTTGAGAGATGCAAGAAACTGCCAAGATTACAATCTGTGCAAAAACAAATTGCTAAAACAGCATTTGACAAGCAATTTCCTTTCTATAAGTGAGCCTTCACCTTAACTACTTTTACTTAAAAAACATCTTAAAGAACATCCATTGCAATATTACTGCCTATATAAATTATGAACAACATCTTGACCCCTTTACACTACAATTTTTTTTCATTTATTTTTATTAGTTGGAGGCTAATTACTTTACAACATTGCAGTGGTTTTTGTCATACATTGAAATGAATTAGCCATGGATTTACATGTATTCCCCATCCCGGTCCCCCCTCCCACCTCCCTCTCCACCCGATCCTTCTAGGTCTTCCCAGTGCACCAGGCCCGAGCACTTGTCTCATGCATCCAACCTGGGCTGGTGATCTGTTTCACCCTAGACAATATACATGTTTCAATGCTGTTCTCTTGAAACATCCCACCCTCACCTTCTCCCGCAGAGTACACAAGTCTGTTCTATACATCTGAGTCTCTTTTTCTGTTTTGCATATAGGGTTATCGTTACCATCTTTCTAAATTCCATATATATGTGTTAGTATATGTTCCAAACATCTCACAGATTCTTTTGCCAAAGTCATTTTAGGAACTCTATGATACCCTATGCCACAATCTATATGCCACAGTACTATAAAAACCCTAATCAGAACATCCTTCATTCTTGTGCCATAACCCCAACAAGGTATTATAAAAACATGGATAGGAGGAGGATCTGGAATTATCCTAGGTGATAATATTAGCATTTTAGATTTCATTCATTATCAAGAATCACCCAAGATTTCACCCAAATTCTATAGAAGGCAACTTAAATCTTGAATTCTTTTCACTGTAAGCTGGAAAATCCACTGTGGGATGAAGATCAAAGAGGCCATCCATCCTGAGAGCAAGAAAACACTGACTTTCCATTGAAAGCCTCTCTTTCTTAAGTTTAAAAATGATGACATTTGTATAAGCACCTATAAATCATAGAATTCCAGACTAATTTAAACCTAAATTATTATTATGCTTTCTTAAAAAAATTTGTTTCAAACTAAACCTTTCTATCTCTAAAAAAAGTCTGCAGTAGCAGATCTAGGGTTCTGTAACCATTTCTCCTAGTACAACTGACTTCATTCTCCCTCTCTCGTCTCTGTAAACCTCCATGAGGAAAGTGGGAGCAGGAGCAATAATCAAGCCCGTTACAGCTGCCTCATTAACATCTCAAGTCGTTATCCAGAGAGTACAGAATTATGGAAACCTTCCATCTTAGACTGTGAAGGGACTTGGGTTTTAATTCACACCTGTGCATATTTCAATAAAGTAAACAACTTCAGATTAGTCAATGCCAAGTTTCGGATTGTACAGGTAGATGGGATTTACTGTGTCCATGTGTCATCTATCCAACAGTCACTCTTTCTGTCAACTCTGCCTGTGTGTGGCCAATGTGCAACAGGTCATAAGCCCAAAGAGGAGGACACAAGGCAAACATAACAGTTACTGTATCATGATTACAAGTCATACTTGGTCTTTATTCTGCATTGGAAGAGAGGTAATTTAGGGAGGCAAGTATCACATATGATTTCAAAGGATGCAAGTTCAAATTCCTGCTCTGCAACTTACTGACCATGTGACTTTGAGATGACCATTTACTTTCCCTGAAATTATTTCTCCATCTGTTAAAATTGGGCATGCCGGCAGAAGCACAGACACATAGATCAATGGATCAGGATGGAGAGTTCAAAACTAGATCCATACAAATGCAGTCAACTGGTCTCTGACAAGGGAGCAAAAGCAACTCATTGGAGGAAGGACAGTCATTGTCTTTACAAGCAATGATGCTGGAACAACTGGACACCTACAGGCAGAAAAATAAACCTAGACACATTCCTTACACATTACAGAAGTTTAACTCAAACTGGATCACATACCTAAGTATAAAATGCAAAACTCCAAAACTTCCAGATGAAAACAAAGAAGAAAGATATATATGACCTTGCCATTTTTTTTTAAACTTTTTATTTTGTATCGGAGCTTCCCTCATAGCTCATTCAGTAAAGAATCTGCCTGCAATGCAGGAGACCTGGGTTTGATTCCTGGGTCAGGAAGATCCCCTAGAGAAGGAAATGGCAACCCACTCCAGTATTCTTGCCTGGAAAATCCCATGGAGAGAGGAGCCTGGCAGGCTACAATCCATGGGGTCACAAGAGTTGGACATGACTTAGCAACTAAACCACCACCATAGCCAATTAATAATGCTGCAATAGTTTCAGACGAACAGCAAAGGGACTCAGCCAGCCATACATATATACATATCCATTCTCTCCCAAACTCCCCTCCCATCCAGGCTGCCACCTATTATTGAGCAGAGATCCATGTGATGTACAGTAGGTCCTTGTTGGTTATCCAGTTTAGACAAAGCAGTGTGTACATGTCTATCCCAAACTCCCTAACTTTTGATAATTCAACATTGAAAGCATGATCAATCCATGGGGGAAAAAAAGTTAAATGTGACTTTACTAAAATTAAAGACTTCTGTTCTGCAAAAGACACTGTCAAGAGACCGAAAAGACAAACCACTGGAAGAAAATATTAACCAAAAACATCTCTAATGAAAAGACTTATCTAAAATAAAAAATTGGACATAATAAAATTTAACTTGCATTGATGTTAGATGAGGTTCTAATTGTGAAAGTTCTTTACATACAATTGGAAGTTAAAAGATTTCCTTAATCCAAAAGCACATTTAAAAGGTTATATTGCAAATAGATATTTAATTTTCTAAGTGCTTCATACACAGGCTCATAAGAAACACTTCCTGGTAATAACATCTGTGAATTTTATTTCATTGTCTCACTCAGCTTGCCATTAATTCTTAAAGAAGGAAACAACCCCAAAGAATTCCCGATTTACCACATGTCTGATCCTGTATCTAAGAGGAGAAAATTGATAATGATTCACACTTTCTGGGAAAGAGAAAATGACCATTATAAATGCTTATGAAAAAGATGTTTAAGATTATACACAAAAAGCATTCCTTGAATCTAGGAACATAGCAAATTGTTCAACAACTTGAAGACATTTAAATTGCACAATCTTTAAATTATATTAAAAATATTCAGTATGTTAACATCTTTTAGTCTCTAAGTAGTAAGCTTTATTTTTATTATTTTGTTAATATCTTATTTTTTATAGTAAGATGGGTTTCAAAGTGTTCTATTTCATTGACTTCAATTAACACAAGCTGATTGATTGATGTGAAGGAGCCTAATCTACTCAGTTACATCCTTCCCTAAACATCAATCACTGATTCAGTTAGAATCAGCCCTGGGCAGATTGGAGCCCTACTTTTTAATATGCCTTTGCTCTCTCCCTGGCTGAAGCACGGTTTCAATGACTATAATAAATTTGTCTCACATTTTGTCAAAAACCTCCAGGCAGAGCCCAGGAAACAATTAAACCCAGATAGGTTTATAAAAGAAGAAATCATGGGACTTCCCCGATGATCCAGTGGCTAAGATTCTGTGTGTCCCACTGCAGGGAACCTGGGTGGATCCCTAGTCAGGGAACTAGATCACATGTGCCAACTAAGACCCGGTACAGCCAAATAAACAAATATTTTTAGAAAGAAGAAATGATGGGCCCGGATCATGAGAGGGAAACTGAAACAAGTATCTAAAACAATGGAGTAACAATAGGAAACCACTCAAAACAAGGCTATTGCATTGAATATACACTGTATCTACTGAGGCTACACAGACTTGAATAGTGTCAACCAGAAAAATTAGAAGAGCTTATCTGGGGTTATAAGAATTTGCAATTTGGGTGGCAGATTCAGGTAAACTCAAAAGAGTATCCCAGAGAAGAACAGAGGGACTTATACAGGCAAATGCCATGAGGCTGTACTCTTGACACAAGAAAAGAAATATTTGTCCATATTATGGGATACGATATCATGAGGTATTGAGGGCAAGGGTCCCATCAGGTTCTCAGGTTTCTAGAACATTGTGAAGATGTTCTGGATGCCTGTGTTATGACAATTCATGGCCAAAAGTTCAGATTTCATCCAAGCTGAGAAGTGCATCAGTCACACTTACCCATGGCCTCCCAGCTCCATTTAAGAGAACTGTCTTAGCAATATCGACTCCATTTTTATTTTCCTTTCAGGATAGGAAATGTGTTAAGAAACCATCTGGTGGCAGCTGGTGACACTGGAGTTCAGGTCTTAAAGCAATAAAGGATATGGAGGACAACTCGGCAGATGGTACTAGGTGGGCAAGAGGCAGGAAAGAAGTTAACACAAGCAATAACCAAGTGCTTACACACCCTACAGCTGAAACAGAAAGTCTATGTCAGCACATGAAGAGGGAAGGGGATGGAAAGAAAGGAGCCAGTAAGCTGATGAGGGCACAACAGAGTTTGCTCACACTGTGCTCAAGCAACACAACCTGACCTTTCCCATTGTAACAGATCTCTAATGCCCCTGTCTGCTGCAGCATTTGCTAAATCTAGAACCCTTCCTTGAAAAATTTTAGGATCACCTGCTTCTCATCCAGCAGCTGTAACTAAAACTCTGAATGTGTTAGCAGCTGAAACTGAGAAAAGGAGGGTTGAAAATGACCGCCTTGAATCAAGGTTGATCCCAAAGTGGTCTGAAATTTATACTAAGGACGTATACCTGTTCATCCTTTACCTAAAGTTGCCCACATGGATTGAAGTAACAATGTCTATTCTGGAAAAGTCTTGGGTGGGAATTTGTCTCTTTGTGCTCTGATGAGCATTCTAGATCTGGATCCTGGGTGGATTTATTCTTTCCTCTTCCTCTAGTTCCCCCCAGCCATGATACTGTCCAGCAGAGGAGATGAAGTTTAAGCAGTGCTTTCTTTCCCACCAGATGACTGTGGGAACTGAACATGCTCTAAATATAATCAGCCTCTCACCCAGCTCCAGGAGGAAAGAGTTCTGTTAGATCTGGCTACATCACACCATAAGAAGAGCATCCTCCATATGCTGAAGTGCCATAACCTGTCAGCTGCTGCTAGCTTTTGCACTGCAGACTTTTCAGTGTAACTGCATGTAACACTTTATTTATAGTAATGAAAAAGTACTTAAAATCCAATTCCGTAGTTGGAAATTGCCTCTCTCTAAACAGATGTAGAATAATTAAAAAGAAATCTCTTTTTCTTTGGCATCATCAGCATGATCTATTTCAATATCCTCCAAGCAGTTCCTCTGTTAAACAGTTCGCCTATATTAGGTATATTAGCCTAATACAACTTTCGTGTGGCTTAATGGGAAACTGAAATGTAGTTCCCATGCTTTTGTCTTTCTTTTTATGATCCAAATAATTTATTCATGAACAATATGTTTCTATAAATTTCCTTTGTCAAGAAGTGGTTTTTTTGAGCAAAATTCCTTGTTGAGAACATCCCTTGAGGTGTTTACTGGTAGGCAGAGGATAAAAGAATTGTATTTTCAGTGTGGGTAAGAAAAGTGTGGCTTTATGAATCTATATTGTTTACTGACTGCATCAAGCTTTGCATAATACATAAATAAAAGAATTACAACTTGGAAATCCATCATACCTGAGAAATCCCTGATCAACAACCATTCATTGAGAGCAACTAGGAATAGCATATATAATGGAAACATCCTTCATTCATCCTTCATGTTATTATTACCCTTAACTATTTCCTTCTGAAGCAACACCTAGCTTATCAATATAGAATATTCATAGAAATCTTTCTCTTTGAAAATGGAATGATTGCTACACCCTAAGACCTAACATCACACATGAATCTACCAATTACAAATGAGACTATTTTTGCACAAAGGAAAATTCTTGTTCTACTTTGCAGTTTAAAAAAATCAATTGCTCTAAGTTTGAGCTCCTGGGGTTATAAAAAAAAAATATTTGAAAATGTATATTAATAACTTCAGTGTTATATCAATGTATTTTTTCAACCTCTAATGTAACTAGCAAAATTGAAAACATTTTCAGTAATAAAAGCAGTGGATGAGCCATATCATTTACATCATATCTCCCCAGCCCAGGAGGAAGTCTAGTAAGAGAGGGGGTGAGTGACTTAGGTAAGGTCACATGGCAAGTGACCAGCACCATCTCCCTCCCCACCCACGAGTTTCCAGCCCATTTCTCAGTTGACTGAACCATCATGCACCTAGGCAGAGAAGGCATGAGAATGATGGATGGCCAGGCCAAGGCAGACACCAAGTGTCATGCAGGAGGCAGCTCTCCTGCAGAGATGGCTGGCTGGGTCAGGCAGATCTCTCTGAAAAATTTGCCATTCAGAGTCTCCTTCCACAAGGAAACAGAGTTGGAAGCCAAGTGTTCCTCTGCTTCTTCAGTCAGTCCTTTACCAAACATTTATTAGTTGGCAACTCTTGGCTGGGCGCCCATAACTACAAGGCTAGGGGAATAGTTTGGAGACAGTTATGGGCTGAACTCTGTCCCATGCAAAGTCCATATGTAGAAATTCCCAGTACCTCGGAGTATGACTGCTTTGGAGGTCAGATTCTTTAGAGAGGTGATTATGGCTAAATGAGGTCATGAGGGAGTGCCTTATCCAATATGACCAATGTCCTTATAAAAAGAGGTGAGCGGACACAGATGTGTGTGCAAGCAGAGGAAAGATGTGAAACACAGGTGGGACCAAGTGGCCATCTACCAGTCAAGGAAAGAGGACTCCGAAAGAGCCCAACTCTCCAACAACTTGATTTTGGATTTCTAGTCTCCAAAACTGTGAGAAAATAAATTTCTGTTGTTTAAGATTCCCAGCTGTGGCATTTTATCAAGGCTGACTGGAAATTAATCCAGGTTACAAGGATGAACACGAGACCACCACTGCCTTTAAGGAGCTCACTGTGCATCAGGACAGAGTGGTGTGGCTCCTTAAATGAGAATGCTGGAGTTCTGGGGTGCAGAGAGGAGAAGCCAACTGCTCTTTCCTGGGGACTAATGATGTCTTCACAAAGAAGGGGGGATTCAGCTGAGCAGTAAAAGATTAGAGTAGTTGGCCCCAGAAAAGAAGTGGAAAAAAATATTCCAGGTAGAGAAAACAGAATGGGTACAATGCTCAATGTGTGAAAACACACAGTGCTGCCTGAGAAGAATCAACTGTATGGCCTGCTTCCTGCACAGATGAGAGGTTATTGGGAGATGAGGCTGGAAAGCAAAGCTGGAGTAGAATATTCGAGTACAGTGATACAATAAGGAGTCTGAATTTCATTCTGAGATAATTAGAGATTCCTATGCAAGGAAACAGAATTATCTGATCTGTGTTTTATGATTCAATGACAGGGTATAAGAAATGTAGAAGAGAGATGAAGCCCAAGCCAGAGAGACAAGTTAGAGGACCAGTACTATAGCCCAGACAGAAATGTCCACAACTTTTCTAGGGAAGTGGCAACAGAAATGGAGGTGCAGAGAAAAAAGGATGACAGTGGCAAATTCAAGAGTAAAAGAATTTATTAAATGTCTACAATTTCTACTACCTAATCTTTGAGACGATCTCTAAGGAAGATGCTGAAATCAGTAGGACTAGGAATCAAAGTAGAAGCCAGGATCAGAGTTCTTGTAGATCCAAACCTCAAACCACCCTCCTTGCTGATCCAATAAATGTTATATATTTGGCCCTGTCCTCTGGGCCCATGGAAGGTGTGGGGACAAATCAGAAAGAGTAGAAACCATGTTTGCACAAGGAGAACTTTCACATGTAAGTCAAAGTGCATAAAGGCTAGAACAATATCATGAATTCCCTCTCCCTGAGACCTACTGAAACCATTTCTTAGAAAATTAATATTCATGCATAATGTGTCCAGAGCATTCTAAACTGCAAATTGAAACAACACACTGAGAAGACTGCACCAGCCACAGCCCATGATCTCTATACCCTTCAGAGTCTTGGGGTGAGTATATGGCTCCAAGAGAGGCCCATCCAATAAGACCAGAGGACTTACCAGCAAGGTAAGGGGCTACCCAGGTAGTGCTAGTGGTAAAGAACCCACCTGCCAATGCAGAAGATGTAAGAGAAGAGGGTTTGGCCCCTAGGTCAGGAAGATCCCCTGGAGAAAGGCATGGAAACCCATTCCAGTATTCTTGCCTGGAGAATCCCATGGACAGAGGAACCTGGCAGGCTACAGTCTATAAAGTTACAAAGAGTTGGACACAACTGCATGACTGAGCACAATGGACATGACAGATAGCATGACTGATTCAATGGGCATGAATCTAAGCAAACTCTGGGATGTAGAGAAGGATAGGAAAGCCTGGCGTGCTGCAGTCCACGGGGTCATAAAACGTCATACATGACTTAGCAACTGACCAACAATGAACATGAGAGAGTGAACATGAATGATAGCAAAAGCACTGGAACTTTGAACTGAGGAAGAACAACCAGGAAGTCAGCATGGAAAATGATGGAGCCACTGAATGCAGCAATGAAGCTGAGAAAGCACCTGCTGATGTCTGGGGCAAAACCTCAGCCTCTGGTGTCCCCTCCTTCCTTTTCTAACTTGCACGTATTTCCCAATACTTCCTTCCACGTGAGAATTAAGGGGATGAAGCTATCCTTGCTTGTTTTCCTTTCTCTGCCCTACTTATAACCTCAAGACATCCAACATTTTGAAACCTCCTCTCTCCACAACAGTATAAGACTAGGGATGAAGACTAGAGCAGGCCAGGGAGTGAGGGGAAGGGGCTTAGCCTGCCTTCCCAACCACAGCCAAGCAGTAGTACTGATGGGCTTCCTCCCAGATAAACCAGAGTGAAGGAGAGTATTTTGGCATCAGAATCTTGAGGAGAGGGAGTTTACAACTTGGCACATAATCAAGAGGGATGGCCATCCTAACAACCCCATTCTAAAATGAAAACTCTGTCTTCTGTAACACACCAGGATCAAAAATCTATATTCCCATCCCCTCTGGCAGTTAGTTTCTGGTCTCAGACACCCCACCCTAGGTAAGTGAAGCTCTTCTTCATCCTTATTGTCTTGAAAATATAGTTTCCAACCCTTGGTCTCCTGCTTCACATATGGTCATAGGACATCATCAGAAAATTCTTCCCTGTGAGTATTGAGCATGTGTGCAAGTGCCTGCAGTCATATACAATGCTTGGCTGGTCTCCTAAGCAGGTATGTCTGGCTGAACCAATTGGCCATGGTCTAGGCTTCCACTGTTCAGCAGCATCCATAGTACACCTGCCTTAACTTTTATTTAAACTTTCTGTTTTGTATTGGGGTATAGCCAATTAACAAACAATACTGTGTTAGTTTCAGGTGAACAGGAAAGGGCCTCAGCCATACTTATACATGTATCCATTCTCTCCAAACTCCCCTCCCACCCAGGTTGCCACATAACATTGCACAGAGTTCCCTGTGCTCTACAGTTATTATTCTTATTGGTTATCCATTTTAAATATAGCAATGCGTACATGCACTCTTCCTCTGCAACACCCCACACACTGTCTGTGGAGTGTATTTCTCTTTAAATACTTTTTTAGGACCATGATACTCCAAATTGCAGTCCAAAAACATATCTTCTAATAAGCTGACCTACTACAACCTGAAGTTTCAAGCAGTTAACTTTTTGATGCATGGAATTTAAAGCCGCTACTAGACTGGAGAGGCTTCTATGCTCCAGAAAAGTCACTGCCATGAATCTGAATTATCTGGGAGTTAGGCATAGGGCTGTTCCTGGTCATCACTGTGCCATTGCTTTACTCCAATGCTCACACACATACGAAACCAGGGTACCACAGAGAGGGGAGAAAAAGATATAAAAGGGCAGCAAGGGGGAGGAGCTAAGATGGCAGAGGAATAGGATGGGGAGACCACTTTCTCCCCAACATATTCATCAAAAGATCATTTGAACACTGAGCAAACACCACAAAACAACTTCTGATCACTAGCAGAGGATATCAGACACCCAGAAAAGCAGCCCATTGTCTTTGAAAGGAGGTAGGACAAAATATAAAAGATGAAAAGAGAGACAATAGAGTTAGGGACAGAGATCCGTCCTGGGAAGGGAGTCTTAATAGAGGAAGTTTCCAAACACCAGGAAACCCTCTCACCGGTGGGCCTGGAGGAAGTTTTCAATTTTTTGGAGGGCAACTTAACTGGGAGGAAAAATAAATAAAACCCACAGATTATATGCCTAAAAGCAACTCTCAGCAAAGTACCCCAGACGCTCACATCCACCACCAGCACGTGGGGGTGGAACGGAGAGGAGCGGGCGGCAGTGCTTAGGGTAAGGACCTGGCCTGAATGCCCTGAGGGCAATCAGAGGGAGCTAAGGTGAGATAGCAACTTAAACTGTGGGATAGCAAGAGAGAGAGAATTAACCTGGGAAAAGCCCTAAACTTAGGCACTACCCGCCCATTCCCAGAACAAAGGACTGAGCAAATACCAGAGAAGAGCTAGCCGGCTGCAGACTGGTCCATCTGCAGGAGGCAGGGGAGAGGAGAAAGGGGCAAACTCGGCCCCAGAGGGGGCACCCCCTACCAAACTACAAACAGGCTTCCAGTCTCTAACCAAAGACTTCCTGAGATCCTGGATGGTCGACATCTGCCGGGAGGGTCGCAGCCAGAGACCAGCTCCCCAGAAGAGACACAAGTCTCACCGGACTGGCGTGCCCAGAAACTAAGGCTGGGACCGCGGAGGGGATAAGGCACACCACACCCGGGGAGAGTCAAGCTCCTGGCTGCCTGAGCTGCTCGGGAGGGGAAGGCACAAAATGCAGGCCCAACCGAGTCTGGGTCTTTGTGGAGAACCCAAAAACCTGAACGTGAGTGGCTTAGGCCTGGGAAGACCATGCAACTCAGGGCCCGCTCCCTGTAGAGCAACCTGGAGCCTGAGCAGTGTAAGGAAAAACACGGCGTGCGTAGGGAAAGAACACACGCCGTGAGCGGGGGCAAACCCAGTGTGGCCAGAACACTGCGAGTGCTCCCCACACAGGCCAGTGATATTTGTCTGCAGCGCCCCTCCCTCCCCACAGCACGACTGAACAAGCGAACTTAAATGAGAGACCACCTCCAGCCGCTTGTGTCGGGGAAGAAAGTAGACACTGAAGATACCTGCAAACAGAAGCCAAATAAAAAAGGGAACCACCTTAGAAGTGATAGGTGCAACAGATTAAAATCCCTGTAGTTAACACCAACTACAGTGGAAGGGGACTACAGACATTGAGAAGTGTAAGCTGCAACAGGGAGCTATTAGAAACAACTGAACCCACACTGCCCACAAAAGCTCCAGAGAAATTCCTTGATATATTTTTACTATTATTATTTTCTTAATTAAAAATTTTTTTTCTCTTTCTCTTTTTTTTTTTTAAAGTCCTCCACTACTACTCTATTACTCCTTAATTTTCATTTTTCTAACGCATTATAAACTGGTTAAAAAAAGGGGGGGACCCCATTTTTAAAGTGAACTTCATACATATTTCTTAAAAATTTTTTTTAATATTGTATTTTTAAGAGTCTAACCTCTAGATATTTAATCTTTGTTTCTCAGTATTTGATATCATTTATGGACATTTAAGAATCCAACCTTCAGTACCCATTTTTACTCAGGAGTGTGACTACTGGTTTGATCACTCTCTCCCCCTTTTGATTCTCCTTTTTCTCCCCCAGACCACCTCTATTTCCTCCCTCCCCCTTCTCTTCTCAGTCCAATTCTGTGAATCTCTGTGGGTGTTCTGGGCTGCTGAGAACACTTAGGGAACAGAGTACTGCTTAGATCTGTCTCTCTCCTCTTGAACCCCCTTTTTCTCCTTCCGCTCACCTCTATCTCCTTCCTCCCTCTCCTCTTCTTCATGTAACTCTGTGAACCTCTCTGGGTGTCTCTCACTGTGGAGAATCCTTTCACCATTAACCTATAAGTTTTATTATCAGTGCTGAATGGATGGAGAAGTCTTGAGGCAACTGGAAGAATAAGACTGAAATCCAGAGGCAAGAGGCTTAAGCCCAAAACCTAGAACACCAAAGAACTCCTGACTACAGGGAACATGAAGTAATAAGAGATCATCCAAAAGCCTCCATACCTACACTGAAACCAAACACCACCCAAGAGCCAATAAGTTCCAGAGCAAGACATACCACACAAATTCTCCAGCAATGCAGTAAAATAGCCCTGAGTGTCAATATACAGGCTGTCCAAAGTCACACAAAAACCACAGACCCATCTCAAAACTCACTACTGGACACTCCATTGCACTCCAGAGAGAAGAAATCCAGCTCCAGCCACCAGAACACCAACGCAAGCTTCCCTAACAAGCAAACCTCGACAAGCCAAATGTCCAGCCCCACACACTGGGAGAAACCTTCACAATAAAAAGGAACCACAGACCACCAGAATACAGAAAGTCCACCCCAAACACAACAATCAAAATAAGATGAAAAGGCAGAGAAATACTCAGCAGGTAAAGGAACATGAAAAAGGCCCACCAAGTCAAACAAAAGAGGAGATAGGGAATCTACCTGAAAAAGAATTTAGAAAATGATAATAAAAATGATCCAAAATCTTGAAAATAAAATAGAGGTACAGATAAATAACCTGGAGACAAGGATTGAGAAGACACAAGAAATGTTTAACAAGGACCTAAAAGAAATTTTAAAATGTCAATTAAAAATGAATAATTCAATAAATGAGATCAAAAACACTCTGGAGGGAACCAACAGTAGAATAACAGAGGCAGAAGATAGGATAAGTGAGGTAGAAGATAAAGTGGTGGAAATAAATGAAGCAGAGAGGGAAAAAAGAATCAAAAGAAACAAGGACAACTTCAGGGACCTCTGGGACAATGTGAAATGCCCCAACAGTCGAATCATAGGAGTCACAGAAAAAGGAGACAAAAAGAAAGGCCATGAGAAAATACTCGAGGAAATGATAGCTGAAAACTTCCCTAAAATGGGGAAGGAAATAGTGACACAAATCGAAACCCAGAGAGTCCTAAACAGGATAAACCCAAAGTGAAACACCTCAAGACACATATTAATCAAATTAACAAAGATCAAACACAAAGAACAAATATTAAAAGCAGCAAGGGAGAAACAACAAATAACACACAAAGGAATTCCCATAAGGATAACAGCTGATCTATCAATAGAAACTCTTCAGGCCAGAAGGGAATGGCAGGACATACTGAAAATAATGAAAGAGAATAACCTACAACCCAGATTACTGTACCCAGCAAGGATCTCATTCAGATATGAAGGAGAATTCAAAAGCAGACAAGCAAAAGCTGAGAGAATGCAGCACCACCAAACCAGCTCTTTAACAAATGCTAAAGGATCTTCTCTAGACAGAAAACACAGAAAGGTTGTATGAACACAAACCCAAAACAACAAAGTAAATGGCAACGGGACCATTCTTCTCAATAATTACCTGAAATGTAAATGGCTTGAATGCCCCAACCAAAAGACAAAGACTGGCTGAATGGATACAAAAGCAAGACCCCTATATGTGCTGTCTACAAGAGACCCACCTCAAAACAAGGGACACATACAGACTGAAAGTGAAGGGCTGGAAAAAAATATTTCACACAAACGGAGACCAAAAGAAAGCAGGAGTCGCAATACTCATATCAGATAAAATAGACTTTAAAATAAAGGCTGTGAAAAGAGACAAAGAAGGACACTACATAATGATCAAAGGACCAATCCAAGAAGAAGATATAACAATTATAAATATATATGCACCCAACATAGGAGCACTGCAATATGTAAGGCAAATGCTAACAAGAATGAAAGGGGAAATTAACAATAACACTATAATAGTGGGAGACTTTAATACCCCACTCACACCTATGCATAGATCAACTAAACACAAAATTAACAAGAAAACACAAACTTTAAATGACACAGTGGTCCAGCTAGACCCAATTGATATCTATAGGACATTTCACCCCAGAACAATCAATTTCACCTTTTTCTCAGGGGCACATGAAACCTTCTCCAGAATAGATCACATCCTGGGCCATCAATCTAGCCTTGCTAAATTAAAAACAATTGAAATCATTCAGTCATCTTTTCTGACCACAATGCAGTAAGGTTAAATCTCAATTACAGGAAAAAAAAAACTATTAAAAATTCAAATATATGGAGGCTAAATAACATGCTTCTGAATAACCAACAAATCACAGAAGAATCAAAAAAGAAATAAAAATATCCATAGAAGCAAATGAAAATGAAAACACAACAACCCAAAACCTATGGAACACTGTAAAAGCAGTGCCAAGGGGAAGGTTCATAGCATTACAGGTTTACCTCAAGAAACAAGAAAAAAGTCAAATAAATAACCTAACTCTACACCTAAAGCAACTAGAGAAGGAAGAAATGAAGAACCCCAGGGTGAGTAGAAGGAAAGAAATCTTAAAAATTAGGGCAGAAATAAATGCAAAAGAAACAAAAGAGACCATAGCAAAAATCAACAAAGCTAAAAGCTGGTTTTTTCAAAAGGTAAATAAAATTGACAAACCGTTAGCCAGACTCATCAAGAAACAAAGGGAGAAGAACCAAATCAACAAAATTAGAAATGAAAATGGAGAGATCACAACAGACAACACTGAAATACAAAGGATCATAAGAGACTACTACCAGCAGCTCTATGCCAATAAAATGGAAAACTTGGAAGAAATGGACAAATTCCTAGAAAGGTATACCTTTCCAAAACTGAACCAGGAAGAAATAGAAGGTCTTAACAGACCCATCACAAGCACAGAAATCAAAACTGTAATCAGAACTCTTCCAGCAAACAAAAGCCCAGGACCAGATGGCTTCACAGCTGAATTCTACCGAAACTTTATAGAAGAGCTAACACCTATCTTACTCAAACTCTTCCAGAAAATTGCAGAAGAAGGTAAACTTCCAAACTCATTCTATGAGGCCACCATCACCCTAATTCCAAAACCAGACAAAGATGCCAAAAAAAAAAAAAAAAGAAAGAAAGAAAGAAAGAAAACTACAGGCCAATATCACTGATGAACATAGATGCAAAAACCCTTAACAGAATTCTAGCAAACAGAATCCAACAACATATTAAAAAGATCATACATCATGACCAAGTGGGCTTTATCCCAGGAATGCAAGGAGTCTTTAATATCCACAAATCAATCAATGTAACACACCACATTAACAAATTGAAAGATAAAAACCATATGATCATCTCAATAGATGCAGAAAAAAGCCTTTGACAAAATTCAGCTTCCATTTATGATAAAAACTCTCCAAAAAGCAGGAATAGAAGGAACATACCTCAACATAATAAAAGCTATATATGACAAACCCACAGCAAACATTATCCTCAATGGTGAAAAACTGAAAGCATTTCCCCTGAAATCAGGAACAAGACAAGGGTGCCCACTCTCACCACTACTATTCAACATAGTTTTGGAAGTGTTGGCCATAGCAATCAGAGCAGAAAAAGAAATAAAAGGAATCCATATAGGAAAAGAAGAAGTGAAACTCTCACTGTTTGCAGATGACATAATCCTCTACATAGAAAACCCTAAAGACCCCACCAGAAAATTACTAGAGCTAATCAATGAATACAGTAAAGTTGCAGGATATAAAATTAACACACAGAAATTCTCTCCATTCCTATACACTAACAATGAGAACACAGAAAGAGAAATTAAGGAAACAATACCATTCACCATTGCAACAAAAAGAATAAAATACTTAGGAGTATATCTACATAAAGAAACAAAAGACCTATATATAGAAAACTATAAAACACTGATGAAAGAAATCAAAGAGGATACAAATAGATGGAGAAATATACTGTGCTCATGGATTGGAAGAATCAATACTGTGAAAATCAGTATACTACCCAAAACAATCTAGATTCAATGCGATCCCTATCAAGTTACCAACGGTATTTTTCACAGAACTAGAACAAATAATTTCACAATTTGTATGGAAATACAAAAAACCTCGAATAGCCAAAGCAATCTTGATAAAGAAGAATGGATCTGGAGGAGTCAATCTGCCTGACTTCAAGCTCTACTACAAAGCTACAGTCATCAAGACAGAATGGTACTGGCACAAAGACAGAATATAGATCAATGGAACAGAATAGAAAGCCCAGGGATAAATCCAGGTACCTATGGACACCTTATCTTTGACAAAGGAGGCAAGGATATACAATGGAAAAAAGACAACCTCTTCAACAGTGGTGCTGGGAAAACTGGTCAATCACTTGTAAAAGAAAGGAAACTAGGACACTTTCTAACACCATACACAAAAATAAACACAAAATGGATTAAAGATCTAAATGTAAGACCAGAAACTATAAAACTCCTAGAGGAGAACTTAGGCAAAACACTCTCTGACATAAATCACAGCAGGATCCTCTATGACCCACCTCCAAGAATATTGGAAATAAAAGCATTCAATTGGGACCTGATTAAAATTAAAAGCTTCTGCACAACAAAGGAAACTATAAGCAAGGTGAAAAGACAGCCTTCAGAATGGGAAAAAATAATAGCAAACGAAGCAACAGACAAAGGATTAATCTTTAAAATATACAAGCAATTCCTGCAGCTCAATTCCAGAAAAACAAATGACCTAGTCAAAAAATGGGCCAAAGAACTAAACAGACATTTCTCCAATGAAGACATACAGATGGCTAAAAAACGCATGAAAAGATGATCAACATCACTCATTATCAGAGAAATGCAAATCAAAACCTCAATGAGGTACCATTACAGGCCAGTCAGGATGGCTGCTATCCAAAAGTCTACAAGCAATAAATTTGGAGAGTGTGTGGAGAAAAGGGAACCCTCTTACACTGTTGGTGGGAATGCAAACTAGTACAGCCACCATGGAGAACAGTGTGGAGATTCCTTTAAAAACTGGAAATAGGACTGCCATATGACCCCAGCAATCCCACTCCTGGGCATACACACCGAGGAAACTAGATCTGAAAGAGACACGTGCACCCCAATGCTCATCACAGCACTGTTTATAATAGCAAGGACATAGAAGCAACCTAGATGCCCATCAGTAGATGAATGGATAAGGAAGCTGTGGTACATATACACCATGGAATATTACTCAGCCATTAAAAAGAATTCATTTGAATCAGTTCTAATGAGATGGATGAAACTGGAGCCCAATATACAGAGTGAAGTAAGCCAGAAAGATAAAGACCAGTACAGTATGCTAATGCATATATATGGAATTTTAAAAGATGGTAACAGTAACCCTATATGCAAAACAGAAAAAGAGACACAGATGTACAGAACAGACTTTTGGACTCTGTGGGAGAAGGCGATAGTGGAATGTTCTGAGAGAATAGCTTTGAAACAAGTATATTATCAAGGGTGAAACAGATCACCAGCCCAGGTTGGATGCATGAGACAAGTTCTCAGGGCTGGTGCACTGGGAAGACCCAGAGGGATGGGATGGGGAGGGAGGTGGGAGGGGGGATCGGGATGGGGAACACATGTAAATCCATGGCTGATTCATGTCAATGTATGGCAGAAACCACTAAAATATTGTAAAGTAATTAGCCTCCAACTAATAAAAATAAATGAAAAAATAAATAAATAAATAAAAGGGCAGCGAGTCACCATGACTTATGCTACTGCTGCTGCTGCTGCTGCTGCGTCGCTTCAGTTGTGTCCGACTCTGTGCGACCCCATAGACGGCATCCCACCAGGCTCCCCCATCCCTGGGATTCTCCAGGCAAGAACACAAAGTGGGTTGACATTTCCTTCTCCAATGGATGAAAGTGAAAAGTGAAAATGAAGTCCGATTAGTCGTGTCGACTCTTAGTGACCCCATGGACTGCAGCCTACCAGGCTCCTCTGTCCATGGGATTTTCCAGGCATGAGTACTGGAGTGGGTTGCCATTGCCTTCTCCACTGTGAGTTATGAGGAAGAGGAAAAAAAAAATAGAGAAGAGGCATAGTTTCCATGCCTACAATTTCAGTTCCAACATAACCTCTTTTATTCACAAGTGCCAGGTGCACCCCATCTTTCTTCATGCCTTCTAGACTCATGGCTCAATCTCTTGTCTCAACACCAATGTGGAGTCTTTGGAAATTACCCTGACTTAGGAAATCCCACAGTCTGCTTTAGTTACTGCATATGAAGCTTTGTTTTTAAGAAAATGAGGAGAACAAGCTGGTTAATTGGTGGTCACCTTAAACCTCTTCCATGGGAAATAACCAAGAGGATATTAACATTTTTAAATTTGTCTAAACTTTGAGACATATTCTTTCTTACTGTAGGTCCCTGATTTCCTTGTTCTTATAACATTTACTTTGCAATCCCATTGACTGCAGCCTGCAAGGCTCCACTGTCCATGGAATTTTCCAGGCAAGAATACTGGAGTGAATTGTAATCTCCTTCTCTAGGCGATCATCCCAGCCCAGGGATAGAACCTGCATCTCCTGCATTGGCAGGTGAATTTTTTACCACTGAGCTACCTGGGAAGCCCTGACTCTTGTTAGTTTTATAATCCAGGAACATGTTCCTCAAGGACTGGGACTCATCCCTTTGAAATGTAACCATGAAGGAAACAAAGACCCCTATCAGTGTCTGTGAAAGGGCAGGGAATCTAACTTTGGTGGTCCACAAATAGCAGGTGCAGGTGGCCTCATCACGGTGAGAAACCAGCCCCTTCATGACCTCCAGAACTTTCCTAGTGCCTCACTCCAACACTTAAAAACTCCCCCACCTTTTGTGTCAGTGGAATTGAGCTTAATCTCTGTCTCTTAGGGCAACTGTCTTGACTCTTACTGCAAAACTCTTGAGAGAGATTGGAGCAGAATCCATTAACCATCTCACTGAGAATCCAGAGTCTGAATCCAGTGGATCTATTCCCAGAATTTTGTATGACTGTAAATGAATTTATTTAAAGCAAAAAGTTGGTCAAAAGCTAGATGTTAAGTCTACTTCCTGAATATGTCTTAGCCCTGAAAGTAGACTGAGAAGACCTGAGTGTCTTATGAGAACTTTCTAAATATATATATATATATTTATATATATATATATATAAAACTAATAAACTACTGTATAGTACAGAGAACTCTGCTCAGTACTGAGTTTATATGGGAATAGAATCTAAACAAGAGTGGACATATGCATATGTATAACTGATTCACTTTGCTTACAGCAGAAACTAGTACAACATTGCAAATCAACTATACTCCAATAATTGTTTTAAAAGAACTTTCTATAGACTGGGCACCAGATCCTTGCAGTGCTAACCAGATAGGATCAACTTTCACTTCAGTCAGTATGTGTTTTTAAATGTGAAAATGCCTTAGACATGAAAGTAAACATAGATGAGTTTGCTTGAAATATATTTGATGCCACACACTTGAAAAATGACTATAACTTTAAGATTTTAAAAATTTATGCCATACAACATAATGAAGGCCATCCCTGGCAAACTCACAGCTAAATAATGATGAAAAGCTTAAAGCTTTTCCTCTAAGATCAGGAACAAGACAAGGGTGTCCATTACTGCCACTTTTATTCAACATAGTATTAGCAGTTCTAGTCACAGCAATTCAAGAAGAAAAGGAGGCATCCATGCTGGAACAGAAGTAAAACTGTCAATATATGCAAATGATACAATACTACATAAAAAAAAAAAACTCCTAAGGACTTTACCAAAAAACTGTTAGAACTGATAAATTCAGTAAAGTTAGAGTACAAAATTGATAGATAGAAATCTTACAATCTATACACTAATAACAAACTACCAGAAAGAGAAATTAAGAAAACAATTCCATTTATCAAAAAGAATAAAATACCCAGGAATTTAACCAAGGAGATAAAAGACTTGTACTCTTAAAAACTGTAAGGCACTGATGAAAGAATCTGAAGACAACACAAATGGAAAGATATGCTAAGTTCATGAAGAGGAAGCATTATTATGGCTAAAACCGTCATACTACCCAAAGCAATCTATACTTTAAATGCAATCCTTATCAAAATGTGAACGGTATTTTTCACAAAAATAAAACAGATAATTCTAAGACATAAAGATGGCCAAAAAATATGAAAAAATGCCTAGCATCTCTAATCATCAGGGAAATGCAAATCAAAACCACAATGACATAGCATCTCATTCAAAATGGCTATTTCTGAAAAGACAGATATATCAATTACTGGCGAGAATGTGGAGAACGGGAAACCTTATGCATGGTTAATGGAAATGTACATTGGTGCAGTCACTAAGGAAAACAGAATCAGTTTTCCTAAAACATTAAAAATAGAAGAATTACTACACGATCCAGCAGTTCCACTTCTGGGTACATATCCAAAGAACATGAAAACACTAATTTGAACAGATGTTCACATTTTTACATTCATATAGCATTATTTGCAATAGCCAAGTTACAATAGCCAAGATACCGAAGCAACCTAAGTGGTTCATCAATAGATGAATAAAGACGATGTGGTAAGTATATATATTGAATATGTATACATATATCCATTAAAAAGAGTCAAGTCTTGCCATTTGTGACAACAGTACAGTATGGACCTAGACAGTATTATGCTAAGTGAAATAAGTTAGATAGCACAGGAAATATAGTCAATAATATTGTAATAACTTTGTATGGTGACAGATGATACATTGTGATGGTCAATTTAAAATGTATAGAAATGTCAAATCACTATGTTGTATGCTTGAAACTAACAATATTGCATGTCAACTATACTTACAATTTTTTTAAATGGGAAAAAATTCAACCATGCAACATTTTTTTATTTCTTATTATAGAGCCTAACTTCCTTATCTTTTTTTTATTTTTTAATCAAATATTCAATTGACCTTTTTCTACTGCAGCTTTGATTTATTACAATTTAGCTTTCCTGACTTAACTACTATAAAATTTGAAGACTCTCTTGTGCCAGCATACATGCAACTTAGTCCAGTCAAATAAGATCGGTAACGCTTTAGTGAGCCCTCTAGTGAGTCTATATTGTAGACCCTTATTGCCCTAGATAAGGATGGAGAATTTCACATGAAGCTGCCTTTTTTATATCCTCCTGTTTAATTTGACACGGTAAAGGGCATATTACTAAAGGTTTCCTAAGGAAAAGGAGATTATGCAGCAGAAAGCTAGATCCCCATGAATTATTAAATCCTCCAGTGGTCGCTTTGCTTTCATTTCACCTTTAAAGAAAGGCTGTAACATTTACAAACCATTGTGTGACTAACACGCATAAGAACACAGCCTGACTATTTACAGTATCAAATTGCCTTGAGAGAGAAGAGTGAAATTCCTTCTCCCATTAAAATTCTCAGAAGCAATTAACTGTGTGGTATATAGTGTAATCTAAGTAAGATTATAAAGGAAAATAAGAATTATGTTCAAACTGAATTGAGTCCTAAGTAGAAGTAAGTTTATGTTTAAATAAACAAAAATATTTTGGTAGATGAATTACTTGATTTCTAGGCTTTAAAAAAAATTCATAGACTGCATTTGCTTAAAAATTCATGGAGGGTGTTGAGAGCACATTTTTTTCAAATTCAGAAAGGCCCACTGAGGAGAAGTCATGATTCAAATGAGTTTTCATTTCTTTCAGATGAATCACAAAACAAACTCAGTTAACCAGCACAAAATTTTTTTCACTCTTAAATTAAGTATCTCAAAATTTAACGTGTGTCATTTATATACAGCATACATTTTTATTCGTAATACCAACATCCATAAAAAGACAACCCTATTACACTCATTTTGACCCTAGAGCTTGAACCATTGTACTGCGTCATGCATATATTTTGGAAGGCAGAGAAGACCTAACATTGCTTCTCAAAGTCCTGCCCATGCTTCACTGTTAAGCTGTCATCTGTGTCCTCATATTTTACCTCATTTTCTTCCTATTCATCAGCCAAGCTCTGAGCTCTGTACTTAAGTTCTCTGCTTTGTAAAATAACTATTTATATCATTTTCTCTCCACACACCTACATTTGCATGTCTAAGTGCAGGATCTTAGCTATTGACTACAGGTCTAAATTTTCTATAGTATCTAGTTCAGAGCCTCATGCATAGTAGGTTTTCAGAGAATGAGCAAATTAATCCACATTGCAGAAGACAGTAAAAATGTGGAATTAACTGTATTACCACATAAGCACCATATTTACTAATTTCCTTTTTTCCTCTTCCACAAAAGTCAAAAACACACACATAACAAATAAGGACATCAAAAACATTGTTCTTTGCTCATTTCATTTCCTATTTTATCTGCTGCAAAAGATAAAATATTGACCATAAAACACCAACAAAGCAAAAAAACATCAACATGCCCAAGTCATAGTTTATTCAGCCAAATACAGAGAAATACTCCCTCAGCAGGTAACTCTTGCTATTCAGCCCACATATGTTTACCATATCCCAGTTATGTGATAGGCACTTTCAGATAGACCAACACGGTGAGCAAAAAGCATGGCACACGCCTTGTGGAGTTTGCAACCCACCTGGGGAGATAGACACTAAGTAAACAAAAAAGATACCAATATAATTACAATTTTGTAAGTGATATAGAGGAAAAGACATACGAAGCAGAAATTATGCTACAGAGGACTCGTTTTAGAAAAAGTGATCAAGGAAAACTTTCTGAAATAGCACTATTCAAATTGACATTTGTAGAATGAGCAACATTTCGCATACACAAAACAGCATGTACAGAGGTTTATTGAAGAATGTAGTGTGTTTTAGGAACTAAAATTTAGTGGAAAGACAATAGTAAAAACAAGATCTGACTATATTCTATCTACAATGTGCTCATTTTAGATTTAAGGACATAGGCTGAAAATGACAGGGTGAAAAAAAGATATCCCATGCAACTGGTAACCAAAAGAGAATGGGGAAGGTTATACTTTGTCTCTAAGCAACAAAAAATCACAGGAGACAAAGAAGGATAATATATATGATAAAAGGGTCAATCCATCAGGAGGATATATCAATTATAAAATATGTACCCAACATCTAAATTGTATATTTAGAACAGTTGCATACATAAAAGCAAACTGACAGTACTGAAGGAAGAAATAGAGAGGAATATAATAATAATAGATGTCAATACCTCACTTTCAATAATTGACAGAATATCTAGAAAGATGAATAAGGAAAAGGAGATGTGAATAGAATCAAATAAACCTAACAGACATACACAGAACTTTCCACCCAACACCAGAACACAACGGATCTCACGTGCCCATAGATATTTACCTAGGATGTATCATATGTTTGATTACAAACAAGGTCACAAAACAAGTTTTGGCAAATTTAAGAAGAATGAAATCATACCAAGTAATTTTTTCTGATCATAATTATATGAAACTAAAAATTAAATACACAAAGAAAAAGATTCACAAATACATGGGGATTAAACAAAATGCTAAATAACAACCAACAGGTCATGGAAGAAATAAGAGAAATAAAAAAATCCTCGAGTCAAACAAAAATGGAAATATACTAAAATTTGTGGGAAGCAGCAAAAGCAGTTCTATAAGGAACAGTTATAGAGACAAATGTCTACCTCAAGAAATATGAAAAGTCTTAACCTAAATTTATTTCTCAAGGAACTACTCAAAGAATAAATGAAGCACAAAGTTAGTTAGAAAGAAGGAAATAACAGAGAAGAAATAAATGAAAGAAACTGAAAGACAATAGAGAAGATCAATGAAACTAAAAGCTGATCCTTTGAAAAGATAAACAAAATCGACAAACCTTTAGCTAGACTCACCGAAGGAAAAAAAGAGGAATAAAAATAAAATCAGAATGAAAGAGGGGACATTACAAGTGATAACACATAAATCATTACACAGCTATGAACAATTTTATGCCATCAAATTGGCCCAGGAAAAAAATGAACATATTCCTAGAACATACAACATAACAAAACTTAATAATGGTGAAACAGAAAATCTGATGAGAACAATTACTAGTGAGGATGTTGAATCAGTAACCCAAAACCTCTCAACAAACAAAAATCCAAGACCAGAGAGCTTCACTTGTGATTTCTAACAAATATTTAAAGAAGAATTAAAATGAATTGCTCTCAAACTTTTCTAAAAACAAAGAGGAGAGAATCCTTCCACACTCATTATATGATGCCAGCATTACCCTGATACCAAAACCAGTCAAAGTTACTACAAATAAAGAAAATAAAGAGTTGCCTGGTGGCTCAGACAGTAAAGCATCTGCCTATAATGTGAGAGACCCGGGTTCAATCCCTGGGTCGGGAAGATCCTCTGGAGAAGGAAATGGCAACCCACTCCAGTACTCTTATCTGGAAAATCCCGTGAACGGAGGAGCCTGGTAGGCTACAGTCCATGGGGTCGCAAAGAGTCAGACACAACTGAGCAACTAAACTTTCACTTTCAGGCCCACATTTCTGACAAATATATAGATACAAAAAAAAACAAAATATTAGCAAAGTGAATTCAACAAAACATTAAAACAATCATATACCATGATTAAGTGGGGTTTATACCAGGGATGCAAGAATGAGGCAATGTCTGCAAAATCAGTGTGATACACCAAATGAAGGGTAACAACCATATAATCATCTCAATAGATGCAGAAAAAAAATTAGGCAAAATTCAATACACATTCATGATTAAAAACTCTCAGTGAATATAAAGAGAACGTACCTCAAAATACTAAAGGTCATATCTGTCAAGCCTATAGCTAACATCACACTCTATGGTGAAAAGCTCAAAGCTTTTCCTCTAAAACAGGAAGAGGACGAGGATGCCCATTCTCACCACTTTCCTACAACATAGTACTGGAAGTCCAAGCCAGAATAATTAGTCAAGAAAAACCAATAAAAGGCATCCAAATTGAAAAGCAAGAAGTAAAACTGTCACTATTTGTGAATAACAGTGTTACATTATAAAACCTCTCCATCAGAAAAATGGTTTGAATAAACAAATTCAGTAAAGTTGCAGGAAATAAAATTGGTACACAAAAATCTGTTGCCTTTCTATATACTAATAAAGAACTACAAGAGAAATTAAGAAAACAATCCCATTTAAAATTACATCGAAAATAACAAAATACATAGGAATAAATTTAATCGAGGAGGGGAAAGAAGTGTATACTGTAAACTATAAGATGTTAATGAAAGAAATTGAAGAAGATATGAATAAATGGAAAGGTATTTCATGCTCATGGACAGGAAGAATCAATAATGTTTAAATGTTCATACTATCCAAAGCAGTCTACAGATTTAATGCAATCTTTATCAAAGTTCCAAAGGCATTTTTCACAGAAATACAGCAAATAATCCTAATGTGTGTGAGGAACCACCACTAAAAAGCCAAAGCAATCTTGAAAAAGAAAGCTGAAGACATTATGTTCCTTGATTTCAAAATATATTGCAAAGTTACAGTAATTAAAACTATGCTACTGATATCATAACAGGCAATAGATCATGGAACAGAATAGAAATCTCAGAAATAAACCCACACATATATGGTCAATTAATTTATGATGGGTCAAGACTATACAATGGGGTAAAGACAGTCTCTTTGATACAGTGTTAGTAAAACTAGACAGTCACATGCCAAAGAATGAAAACTGACCACTATCTTATACCATACACAAAAACTAGCTCAAAATACATTAAAGGTTTAAACATAAGCCCCAAAATGATAAAACTCCCAGGAGAAAACATAGGCAGTAAACTCCTTGACATAGGTCATGGTAATAAATTTTTTAATCTGACACCAAAAGCAAAACCAACAAAAACAAAAATAAGTAGGACTACATCAAACTAAAACTCTTCTGCTCAGCCAAGGAAACCATCAACAAAATGAAAAGGCAAAGTCAGCATACTAAATGGAAGAAAATAATTGTAAGTCATTTACCTGATAAAGGGTCAATATCCAGAATATATAGACTCATACAACTCAAAAGCAAAAACAAAAAAAACTCTGAACCAAATGAAAAACAAAGACAAACAATCCAATTTTAAAATGTACAGAAGATCTGAATAGACATTTTTTTCATAAAAGACACACAGCTCAACATGAAGAATCCACCTGCAATGCGGGAGACCTGGGTTCAAGATCATTAATCATTAGGCAAATGCAAATCAAAACCACAATGAGATATCACCTCACAACTGTCAGAATGGCTATTATCAAAAAGACAAGAAGTAGCTGGTGTTGGCAAGGATGTGGAGAAAAGGGCATCTTTGCGCACTATTGGTAGGGATGAAAATTGGTGTAGCCTCTGTGGAAGCGAGCTTCCCCAGTCACTCAGCAGGAGACTTGCAGGAGTGTGGATTCGATCCCTGGGTTGGGAAGATATCTTGCAGTAGGAAATGGCAACCCACTCCAGGATTCTTGCATGGAGAATTCCACGGACAGAGGAAGTGGGCTGTAGTCCATGGGATCACAAAGGTTTGGACATGACTGAGCAACTAAACAACTATGGAAATAGTATGAAGTTCCCTCAAAAAATTAAAACTCAAACTACAAATGATCCAGCAATTCCACTTCTGGATATTTATCCAAAGAAAACAAAAACACAAATTCAAAAAAATACAGGCACCCATGTAGGTGGATTCAGTGTCCAAACTCTCAATCACCACTCTTATGACCTTGCTGAAAAACACTATACATTCCTTAAGGATAAAAATTTACCAGAAATATTTATGAAATACATAGAACAAGGACATATTAAATTTATAGGAGTAGCTGCTACTAGGAGGGGGTGGGTGGGGGGACAGAGTGAGGAGGGTAATTGTAATTAAGACCAGAGATTAAAGAGAAAAATAGTAACATTAGACAAAATTCTAAAGGCCCAAAGATGACAGCATTTCATACACTGATTAACCCAGCTCTTCACATTGAAGACAATCAAGCAAGACAAATGTAAAGATGCCAAAAAAAAGAAAGAAACAAACAAACAAATACAATACATATTAAGGACATCATACATTGAAATCTGACAGATAGCTCCCCAGTCAATTCAAAGCAGCTAGTTTTTCTTCCACTATTGGTGCAAATGATCATTTCTTTGCTTGAGCTCCACAGGAAATAGTGCCCTTCCTCAACAAAAGAAAAAGACAGATGTGTACAAACTAATGGCTCACCCAGGTCATCAAAAGATGAAACATGTATCCAGGAACCCGTCTCTCTCCTGTTAAGACGTGAGGGCTTTGAAGGAGTGAAATTTCTGAGGCATTGATTGTGCTACATCATTTCAAAGGCATTTGACAAAATTGAATCGTTCCAACACTCAAGCAGCATTCTTATAAAAGCAACATGCTGCAGTTAATTTTTTCCTATGTCATCCACAATATTTCATGTAAAAAGAGAACATAACTTAAATTATTTTGAATGTTTCATTGTCCATCAGTTGGGAGCAGCCACCAAACGGCTACTATTCACTATTTGCTAGTTAAAGAAAAAAATTAAATATTCTGGTAGACTCTAAAACACACATTTCAGAACACCACTACTGCCTCCATCCTGCCATCAAATCTGAATCTTAGAAGTTACTGTAACACTAGCTGCTAAGAGACAAAGGAGCCAGAATTCCAGGGACCTATCCTAGGAAATGAGGAAGAAAATATCAAAAAGCTATGCTGGACCCTTATCCTCCAGACACTGTGTTCCAGAAAAAAAAAAAAAGAGAGAGAGAGAAGATACAAAAGTGAGCCAGGGGACTTCCCAGTGGTTAACACTTTGCCTTCCAGTACAGGGGGTGTGGGTTCAATCCCTGATTGAGGAGCTAAAATCCCAGATGCCTCAGCAGCCAAAAAAACCCAAACATAAAATTGACAGTTCAATTCAGTCGCTCAGTCGTGTCCAACTCTTTGCGACCCCATGGACTGCAGCACGCCAAGCCTCCCTGTCCATCACCAGCTCTCAGAGCTTACTCAAACTCATGTCCATTGAGTCGGTGATGCTATCTAGCCATCTCATCTTCTGTCATCCCCTTCTCCTCCTGCCCCCAATCCCTCCCAGCATCAGAAATAGAGACAATACTGTAACAAATTCAGTAAAGACTTACAGAAAAAGTGAGCCAGAATACCATTAGCTAAATATATTCTCTTAAAGGGCTTCCCAGGTGGTGCTAGTGGTAACCTGCCTGCCAATGCAGGAGACATAAGAGATGCGGGTTTAATCCCTGGGTTGGGAAGATGCCCTGGAGGAGGGCATGGCCACCCACTCCAGTATTCTTGCCTGGAGAATCCCACCGACAGAGGAGCCTGGCAGGCTACGGTCCATAGCGTCACACAGAGTCAGACGTGACTGAAGTGACTTAGCACTCACACACACACACACACACACACATATCCTACTTAAAACAATAGCTATAACTATAATGATATCCATGAATGAATTCTTTTCACATGGTGTCCGTCCATCTGTTAAGCAATAACTGTGCTGTGCTAAGTCACTTCAGTTGTCTCTCTTTGTGACCTTATGGACTGTAGTCCACCAGGCTTCAATGTCCATGGGATTTTCCAGGCCAGAACATTGGAGTGGGTTGCCATGCCCTCCCTCCAGGGGATCTTCCTGACCCAGGGATCGAACCCAGGTCTCCTGCATTGTAGGCAGATTCTTTACCATCTGTGCCACCCGGGAAGCCCTAAGTGATAATTAAGTTGCATCTTTTAGGAAGACAGGGATTGGCTCATTGATTATTTTGAGCAGCAAATTCCAGGTTTCTTTTCAATATATAATCCTATTTGTTTGTATGTTAGATCATAAGGTGTTGTATTTAAGAAACCCACTGTAGGTCTGAATTTTTACTTGAATTAAAAATAACATTTTTATTTATTGTCTGTCCTTTCTACCTCCCAGAATACCTGACACAGAGGCTTGAAAGCCCATGGCTAAAGGACCTCAGGGCATTTGGAGCCATGTAAGTAGAATAGAAACACTTGGCTTGATTTCGCCATTCTTTCACTTCCTTTAAAATGGCAACTGCAAAATTCTTATTGAATGGATTGAGTAGCTGTCTGGTTTGATTGTAGCTTCAGCAAATCTGTGCCTTTGACCTCCATTGAATTGCTTTTTATTGCTATTTGCAGCAACGTTCCTCAGTAAATAACAACTTCTGTCCCTATGGCAACAACATATACCTGAGATGTTACTGCCTCTTTCTCTTGCCAGTAGAAAAACAGAAGAGAAAATAATAGCTCTACATAGTGGTTCTTTCCACATTGTCATGATGACATCTTCGTATGCATTGTGTGTTTTCAATTAGGAATCCCTGAGTCAGACTCAGTGGTTGCATGTACAAGCATGTCATTCCTTCTGCAGGCGTAAATGAAAGGCAAATGTGTAAATTATATACATGGTTACCCACTTCAGATGTGAACTGAATACCATATGCCATACATGCATAGGAAAGATAAGGGACATTTTCTAGCCAGGTGTGTGTGCACTGAGTTGCTCAGTCATGTCCAGCCCTTTGTGACCCCATGGACTGTAGGCTGCCAGGCTCCTCTGTTCCTGGAATTCTCCAGGCAAGAATACTGGAGTGGGTTGCCATTTCCTCTTCCAGGGGATCTTCCCAACACAGGATCGAACCCAAGTTTCTTGCATTGCAGGCGGATTCTTTACCATCTGAGCCACCTGGCAAGTCCTCAAACAGAGAAATTAAAACATCCCACATATTAGAGTTGGGCCCTAGAAAAAATTCTTAGTGTATTCAAGAAAAAAAAAAAAGGATGATCTTTGCTTTCCCTTTGTGTGATCCTATGAAGGATAAGGGATGATTCTATTTGTCCCATATAACTTCAATATGTTTTTCCACATGAGGACATATAGTTCTTAGACAATATATTCTCACTAATGAACTATTTTTAGAGTGTCCACTGATTAAATTTGGAAATGTCTGTTTTTCAATATGTGGAGGCAGGGGGAGGGAGTGAACAGAGAAGAGGAGAAGGTGGCATTTTCCATACACATAACCAGCTCAAGAATTCTGGAATGTCACACCAGAAAGCATACCACCAGGACTCCTTTCTGGTCTGACAGATTTCTAGAAGAAAAATGGTGAAGATCTGAGGCCTGAAGGTAAACACTTGCTTGCCAAGATGAAGAATTTTGAAAAATTAATAAAGCATAGAAAGAAAAGGCCTGCTACCACCCCTGAGAGACTGAAGGGAACATGAGGGAATTGGGCAAAAAGTGGCAGAAAACAGAGCACGTGCTTTTCAGTCTGGGACAAGATTTCTGGAGAAAGAATATGTGTAGGAGTTTAGTGTCTGCTATTTCTTGGGCTTAAAATGGCCAGTGTCATCGCAGGCATTTCCAAGGTGAAAGAAAAGGGTGGGTAGGCTGAAGTTCGGGAGGCCAGAGAATGGGGAGACAGGTGTTTGTACAAGAACACAAATGGGCTCCATATAGGGGTGCAGGTAAGGTAATGGTCCTGAGGTGGCCAGAAACCAAGTGCTCAGGACAGCAGGGAAGCCAGGGTGCTGAGGACCTAGGAACCACCTAGACCCACCTTGTTACAACCAGCACCATTGGAAGGCACTTTGGGCCAAGAATTTCCAGAAAGCACCACCTGAACTCAACGGGTATCCACCCCCTAGTATTTAGAACATGGAGGTTCTGCACCATCTCGTTTCTCTCTCTCCCTCTGCTTCCCTTCTGAACAGTTCAGCAACCCAGTGTTCTGCCATGAAATTCCAGTTGCTAGTTCAGTGATGCTCACATTGCAACACTTTTCTGCATTTGGCTTTTCTGCATTGTAGCGGGCTTCAACGAAGGTGTGGCTCTACCATCATTATGACGAAAAGGTAGGAGTAGGTGACTTAAGCATCACCCTATATGGACATTTGGGACAAAACTGGGATGTAAATGATTTTTTTTTCATTGCCACATGCCTCATAACATCATCCACTCCCTTGCAGTAAAACTGATAAAACATAAGGCCTTGTCTGATACCACACCTCTAAAAACAGAAACAGACCCCTATGGCATAGTAGGCAATGTTACTGTCTCATTAGGCTCTCTTATATGCCAGTGTCTTTGAAACACAGAATGGATGAGCTATATTTGCACATTTGTTGGATTCAGTCATGTAAAATTATTCTATTTTCCTTTCATTGTCATCTCCTGTGGCCTTCAGGAACAGATGTTTCTTTTGAACATCTGGCAGCTCTAGTCCTGAAGTATCAACTAAGAGGGACCTGGTTTTGTCTAGCAGCTTAGACTACTGCCCAGATACAGCCTGGGAGGAAAACTTGTGTGCACGTGAGACACACACACCCCCACATTTATAAACCACAAGCACGGAGCTATAAATATACATGAGTCACCCAGTAGAACAAGAGAAGCAATAAGGAAATGTTGAAGCTATATTTCTCTGAACACTTCTATTTTCAAAACTATTGCTTTAAATAATGGCTTGAGTTTGGGGCATTACCTTCAACAAGTGCAGCAGAACTAGATGATTCAAGCGCTGCCGAGCCATGTCTGTCTGAGGCTGATGCGCTGTGCTCTGTGTGGCTCCTTAGCAATGAGCATCGGTGGTTTGTGAGCCATTGTTGTCCAAGCTGCCTACTGGCCCGATGACTTTAGGCAACTGAATAGTCACCCCCAGGTCTTTTCTGAAGGGTAGATTTTAATTGCCATTAACCTTTGAGTTCACACTGAAAGGTTTTCCTTCAGTACACCATTTCACATAGTCCTATACTTAAACATTAGCTACTATGGTCTGGCTGACTCCAAGGCCCATGCTCTTATTTCATACATAGCACTGCTTTTAATTTTTTTTTTCCCCACATACACAGTACTGGGCTTCCAAGGTGGCGCTAGTGGTAAAGAACCTGCCTGCCAATTTAGGAGATGCCAGAGTTGCAGGGTTCCATCCCTGGGTCAGGAAGAGCCCTTGGAAAAGAAAATGGCAACCTGGTCCCATTTTCTTGCCTGGAAAATTTCCCCTGCAGAGGAATCTGGGGGGCTATTGTGCACAGGGCTGCAAAAAGTCAAACACAACTGAGCACATGTAGGACACACACTGCCTTTAATAGAGTTATTTTAAAACATATTTCTCAAAGATAACAGACCATTTTCCCTGCAATAGTTAACATTTTAACAGTTTATGTACAGCTGTAAGCAAAGAGGTCTTCCTGTATTTTAATTCCAGAATATCTTCCTGCATATTAATTCCCCAAGTAAGCAATTAAAATATCAGGAAGAATTTTATACCACTCACAGAGTCGAATATTTTTCTGTACATTCTTCCCTTTAGTTTATTTAACCAACACTGTGGCCAGTGTTCCTTCCTGGTAATGCCTCTGTTTACACTTAATTTAGAGTTTCTCTTGGAAGCTTCTGCCCAGAAAGAGATTACATTCTCCCTAACCTCCTCTGCCTCTAAGGAAGGCCAAGCAACTGAGTTGTACTCCATGAAATGTGAGTGGAAAAGTTATAGCCCACTTTCAAGCCTGACCCATATAAACCCTTTTATGTGGTTCTCAATTTTCTCTTCTCACCCAACTTTCAGCTAAATTTTAATGTCTGGGGTCACTTTGAAAGTCCCATATTGCAGACACAGATCTCCAATGCCTGAGTCCCTGAACTACTGGATGGAGCACGACCTTTCCCAACAATTGATTGGACTTCATGTGAGCAAGAAATAAATGTCCAGTTGGCCCCTTTGTCTACAAAAGTTTAAGCCAAATATCTGGGAATACTTTGCATTTTTGTATACATTTGAATCTCACATAGATCATATTTGAAATCGTTTTCATAAAAAGATTTACATGCATGGTCACAATTATATGCTCATTGCAAGAGCGTTGTGTTCAAGCTACTTGACACATCCCTAGGGTACTTATTTCCTGTGTTGCAGACACAGGTCATTCTCTATATCTCTACAAGTCAAAGAACTTTTAACAAAAGCCTGGGGTGGGGTGAGAGAGACAGTTCTTCAGTCACTGGAAGATTTCTGGACTGTTCAATCAAAATTAGTAAGATCTACTAGCCTAGGCCATTCTTACTCTGCATAACAGGATATATCTAAAAACGTTGTAATTGTCTTGAAAACAGATGCTAATATAGGAAAGCAAACCCACACACATATACTCCAACTGCTTTCTATTTCACAGGTTTTTATTTATGTAATGACCACAAAAAAGGCACACAATATCTCATCCTCTTAAAATTGTTCCTGAACAATTGGTAGAATGTTAACCATTAGGGGTAAATGATGTACTCTCCAAGTAACAATGTGGATTTTAAACTAACTCCACTAGAGTAGTAGAGTGCATTGGTTAAGAGCATGAGACTTGGAGCTCAAGAACAGAGTTTGAATAATGTTGCTGCCACCTACTATATGACCTTGGCCAAATATTTAATCTCTTGGAGTCTCAGATCTATTTTGCTGCAAACTGAAATAACTTAATCATTAGGTCACTGTGAGATTTAAATTAAATAGTACCTCCAAAGTGTCTCATAAAATTCCCAGTATTATAGTAAGCACTTAATAGATGTGGTAACTATTATCCAAATGGTGTGAATATTACAAATATAGATGTAGTGTCATACACACCACAGAAGAGCATCCTAGTATTTGTTTTTCATGGGCAAAACCAAAAAGCTTAAAGGGAAAAAAAAAGTCACCTTCCCCAAAATGGAAGTAGAATCCAACAGAATAACAAAGGAATGCCCAAGAAATGTGCAAACTAGAAATATGTAATCCTGTTACATGCCTGTAGTTTACTTTGAAATATGTCAGCATAATCAGGTAATATTATATTGGCAGCTTCATTTTAGAAATCATCAATTGGCATTCTACCTGAAGAGCCACACTTTCCTACAAGGTAAGTGTAGGTAAGATACAACTGTTGACAGTTTGCTAATTAGCATCCTAGAAGGCAAAATGGATTTTCATCGATAGACCAGTGGTTCATCATTAAACATATACAGAAATGGGTTCTCAGAAGAAAGTAAAGGTATTTTTGTTGTGTGGATGTGGTAGTTGTGTGTGTTGGCTAAAATTATTCCAAGACAAAAAAATGTAGAGACACTCTCCACCCTTGTAAGAAAAAGAAACCTCCCCTTCCCAGGTACATACCCCTCACCCTTGCAGATGGAGTCCGTGGCTTGATCCCTAATCAATTCTGTATCTAGCTAGCCATTAGTTTAGGACAATTCTAACCATAGGGTGACTATCACTTGGGATGCAGAATCCTGCCTCAAAAATATTGTTGGTCTGCCCGAGAGAAATTTTCTTACCAGGGTAGAAGACTGAAACTTCACTGAGGTGAGAAAATGCAGAGGGGGAAAAAATCTTGTGCATCCTTTACTATTGAATGTAATATTTACACCATAAATGTATCCATGTATAGAAGAATTTGATTAGACACTTGCTTTCATCCTCACCTGGTGCCATGGTGATGGGCTGTAGCTAGATACCAAAAAGAATCTCACAACTAAATGTGGCAAACTGGCTAAGGTCAGTTTGAAATGGAGTGGGACACTGTGGTCCTTACCCCTGTCCCCCCACTGTGTCTTCTGCCTGCCTTTAGTCTGTGAAAAAAAAAAAAAAAAACTTTACCCAAAGAATAAGTTTAAACAAAGGAATGGGAAAATGCCAAGGCAAAGAAAATCAGTCAGACAGGACAAAACAACAGCAGTTTAGTCAGTAAGCATAGTCAAGAACCTTTAGTTCCTTCTCAAGGGCAACAGATAATATTCTGAGCCACATCCTAGGAGCTGTCTCAGACTGAAACCTCTACCAGGCAGAAGGAGTTACCTACGTGATGACCACACTGTAGCCATGACATAAACTGCCACAACTCCGAGAACTGGCCTCAAGGAAGTGGGAGCAAATGGACCCTGGAACTGAAGATTAAACATACTTAAAACAAAAGGATGCTGGTCAGACCACCGGATGACCAATTTCAAGACGACTGTCAGAGCTGACTGTGCTGTTTCTGCACAGAGCCCCCTCCCTCGGCCTGTAAAAGCACTTGGCTCCTGATTGTCAGTTGGGGGAGTCGACCTCTGGACAGACGCCAATCCGTCTCCCCACTCTAGTTGCTGGTGAATAAAGCAAACTTTCCCTCCCACCAACTTGGTGGCTTTTGATTAGTGAGCTGCAGATCCCACTTTGAGTTACAAGTCCACAATATGTACTTCTAACACTTTCTTTCTTTCAAGTCCTCTGGTCAATAGCCAAGGATGTCATAATAATTATACACTCCCACCCCCACGTGGCTACCCATTTGCTAGACTGAAATACATCAAGCAACATGGCATAGTGGTTCAGAGTTCAAGCCCTGCCACTTACTAGCCATGTGATAATTAGCAAATTGTTCACCTTCCTATGCCTGAGTTCCTACATCAGACAATCAATCTAATAAAAGTACTTATTTTGTGCACTACAATGATGATTAAATATTTATGAAGCACTTCTGTGTCTGCCACATCTTAAGAAGTTCTAGCTGTCATTATTTTCCAAATCCCCTTCCAGAGACTTGGTTTGGTCTAGTAACCATGTTGGCTGCCAGTGTTTCTCAGTTAAGGCTACTTTTAATGGCATCATGAGTTTTACTTGTGTCTTGAAAAGTTTCCCACTTGAACTCAGTCACATGCCTTAATTGAGTTCATCATTTAGATACATCTGTCATTCTGTTTAGGGTATATGTGGTTCAGCTTGGAAGCTGGAGATGTTGTGATTTCCCTGCTTTTCTCTTTGGTACAGACACAGCCAACTCACTTTTCTTCCTGAAATTGCCTTTTGATTTTGAAGTGTCCTATAAAAATCACTATAATCATGGGATGACCCCACTTTTTTGGTCGAGCATATTTCCTGCTCTTGATGGAAAGAATAAAAATAAGTCTCCCTGGCCTCCCCATCCCCACTCTGGACTTGAGAGGAGGTAGATTTCAGGAAAAGAGCCAGGGGAGAAGGGGAGAGAATGTAGAGTGAGAGGGCATGATGAAGGGGGCTTCCCTCTCCTCCCCTGGACCGTCTTTTCATGAATCAGCAAGTTCTCTTTCCTTTTGAGCAGACTCTTTGATTTTGTTGTTTTAACCTCAAAGTTTGGGACTCCCGGGGTTTGATATTTGTATGGCTTTAGTTGATGGTCTTTTTGAGCCTAGTATTTATTCCAGACTTCCAATACAGTGTTACCTGTTTTATTGCAACTTAAAAAGATTTATAAAAGTTATACTCATAGGAAAAAAAATTCTAAAACTATAGGACAACAATAGAGTGAATGTAAGCAATTACCAAATTATGAACTTATTTTTAAAGATTTTTTTCCTTCATTTACTTGACTAGGAAACTAGCATTTATTGTACTTCATGAATATGGTGAACACAGATGAGCCTCACATTTCCTTGAGATAGGTATTAATATTATCCCCTTTATAGATGTGAATACTGAATTCTGATGGGTTAATCCGCACAGACTCAAGACATCATCACAGAGGTTTCATACATACTTCCAGCCCACAGCCATACCACCATACCATGCAGCTTCCCGGATGTCATTCACTAACCTGCGTTCAGTAGCGTTCATCCTCCTGATGTTGACTAACCCTGTGACAGGTTTTCAAGTTTCTCCTCTCCCACCAGAATCCTGAAGAATCTGACAAAGTCAATCTCTCACTATGGCTTCTACCTCCAGTGTTCTTTGCCTCTGATTAACAGTCCAGGACATTTTCAAAAACTGACGGCTCAAGGCAGATGCTGTGTGTCCTAATCACAGGCTTTTCTGCCATATCCCATCCTAAGAGGCACAAAAGCAGAGCCTGAAAACCCATAGGAAAACACAGATGTTCTAAATATACATCAGCTGAAAGAATGCAAGCTGCATTTCAGACGGTGCCCCGAGAAGGGCTATTGAAAATATTTTGTTAGGAATGTCAAACTTCTTAAAGTGATAAAAATGCAGATTTGAAGTTTGTCAGAGAGAACTGGATTTTAAAAGTTATGAGAGTTGTTAGGAGTAAAGATTTTTTTAAATTTATATATTTTAATTGAAGGCTAATTACTTTACAATTTTGTAGTGGTTTTTGCCAACATTGACATGAATCAGCCATGAGTGTACATGTGTCCCCCATCCTGAACCCCCCTCCTTCCTCCCTCCCCATCCCATCCCTCTGGGTCATCCCAGTGCACCAGCTTTGAGTGCCCTGTTTCACGCATCAAACTTGGGTTGGCGATCTATTTCATATGTGATAATATACATGTTTCAATGCTGTTCTAGCAAATCATCCCACCCTTTCCCACAGAGTCTGTTCTTTATATTTGTGTCTCTTTTGCTGTCTCACATATAGGGTCATCGTTACCATCTTTCTAAATTCTATATATGTGTGTTAATATACTGGTATTTTTCTTTCTGACTTCACTGGGTATATTAGGCTCCAGTTTCATCCACCTCATTAGAACTGATTCAAATGCATTCTTTTTATTAACTGAGTAATATTCCATCATGTACAAGTGGGAGAAAGATGTCTTAAGTGACAAGCTTTCTACACGTAATCTTGGACAGCAATTGGTACTTCAGCTTCTGAGTAGCTAACCTAAGTCCTCACAATATTTTTAATACAGTGAACCCTCTGAGTTCCAATTTGTCAGAACTGAGGGAAACAGCAGGATGTGTTCACTTGAGGTCATTCTGGAAGAATACAAAAGTATATGTGCTTGTAGTGAATACCTGCAAGTTTAACTCTTTTTGAAAGCTTTCAATTGTTTTCTTCTGTAGATAAACATTCATCACAGAAACATTAAATAGATAAAACATAAAGAGAAAAATAAAATTTACCTGAGACTCACTCTAAAGAGTTGGCTAAACCACTGTTTACATTGACACACTCAACACAAGTTTTATCCTGTGGGACTTTCTACTTCCTCATTTGTCTACTATAGTACTCATTCATTAAGTCATTCAAGATACATATATTTGGTAGTTACAATATACAGATACTGTACTAGGTCCTGAAAAGATAACAACCTCATAACAAACTAAGAAAGACAGTCCATTAAATAAACAGGTATAAAGAAGAATATAAACCTAGGCTAAGTTGTTCTGTTTATCTTTGTATCTTCATTTTCAGATATTTGTTTTAATGAATGAATGACCTTTAAATCAATGAATAGATATGTTAAAGTACAAACAGAAGTAACTCATGGAAGCACTAAGGAGAAGACAGACATGGCTAACAGAGGTTTTCAGGGTCATGACAGGTTTACAGACTACAGATTGAGGTATAAGAATTACTCTGGCAGCTAAAGTACCATGTGAGAGGGTGAGACGGAAAACAGCATGGTACATAGAGATAAACGCAAGTGACTAGCTACCCAACTTCGTAACCAATCAGGTCTGAATTCAAAAAACCTGGAATGGCCCTGAGGCCCACAGGCTCACATAACATGATTCCCTTATGTTAGTAATAAACATAATGGTAATTTTCACTGAATTAAGCATCTACTATCTCAGTCCTCTATTAGATCCTGAACATGCATTTTCATTTGCCAAGGAAGACGATTTGACAATAATGTTACTCAAGATCATGCAAACCCAGCTTGCCTTCTAGAAGCCATGTTCTTTCTATGACACTGCTTATGAATAAGGCCTTGCCTGTCCACCTGGGTCTCAGGTTAAGGTGGTAGTGTCCTCTTTCGGGGGGCTGCAGCCCTATCCTAATGTGGGGAGTCTTGACTGAGGCTCTGACACTCCATATGTCTTATTAGCCCCCTCCCTGCAGTGGTTGGACCGGTGGACTCAGTCACTTGCTGGAGTCCTGCTCCTTCAGGGATGGGTTTCTGGAAACAAGGCCATTCACTTGTTACTGTCCAGACCAGTACTGCTGGCCCCACTCACCACAGAAACTCTGGGTGGAGTTAGTTCACCCAGCCTGACCCACTTTCCACACACTTCCCCATAATAAAAGCTGATGAGAGATGTTTCAATCTTCTGTGGGCCAACATAACATTAAGCATCTAAAATTCATTGTTGAACTTGAATGACAGTCATCCTCCCTGGACCCTCAGGCAAGCCTACATCAGATCATACTCTAAAGCATGAAGAAATATTCCTCTGGTAGACTGTCATAACTGAAAAGGCCTTGTGCAAAGGACGTACAAAGTAGCAACAAATGGGCAGTATATGCAGTACCCTAGGTTCCTGCAGAATCATGAGGTGTTCGTCATAGTTCACATTATCAGCGGGAAACTCACCCAATACAGGTTTCTGAAATTACATCTGGGGCGATAAAGAAGTTTGAAAAAGTAGTGATTGGTAAGGTTGAGCATCAACAGTCTCAGGTGGGAGCAATTTATCCTATAGGCATTATACCATACATCATTTGTTTGCAATGTGCACGAAAATCACTTGGGGCTCTTGTTACAGCAGGAATTCTAACTCAGCACATCTGAGGTGGGGCCTGAGGCTCAGCATTTCCAGCAAGCTCCCCTAACACGCTGAAAGCCACTGATCCTCAGATGACGCTTTGCATTGCAAGCTCACAGACCTCTTCATACAGATTTTAAAAGCAGAAAATAGTTTACTTACTTGGATCCAAGGCATGTGTGCAGGTGGCATCCAAAAGTCCCAGCCAAGGTGTACAATCTTATCAGAAAAGCCATCATTCATAGAGGAAAAAGATCAAGTCAACACTGAGTCTCTAAGCAAGAGGGAGATGGAGCCTGGGGTTGAGGGGTCAGGAAACAATTTCAGAAAGCAAGAGAAGGAAGCAACGGGCAGCAGTCATAGAAATAACAACAACCTTGTTCAACTGAATAAATAATCCACGTTTCAAAAACAGACTAGTAGGTAACCTGGGACATTTGAAGTCAGGCCTGGGAATGCCAGACCCAAGACGCTAGACTCACAGGCACAGAAAAGGCAAACTTCAAAGTCTTAAACCACAAGCAACAGGAAAGAAAGCAGCGAAGACAAATCAACTTCATCAAGGCTAGCAAGGGTCACACATGTCCAGCGGGCAACAAACTAGATTCCAGGATGTAGGAAATGAAACTACCTGTTCATCTTCAGTTTCCAAAAGGGACTGAGAGAGGGGAATCCAAGGGTCCTAGTCCCAGAGGAAACAGCATGTCCAGCAAGGAATCCAAGAAGGATGAAGAGCAGCGGCTGGAAAAGTCAGCAAGGGCTCAGCTCTGCTACCCACGTCAAATCCACCGTAAAGCTACATCGTGCTGAGCCAATGAAAGGCCTGCTTTCTTTTCTACCTGCGTGGGGCAGAATCACTTCTGAGTTAAGTGGCCCTAGCTCTGAAAATCGGCAAACAGTATGAGGCAGAAGGCATGCTGGTAGAATCCTGAGCTTCAAAGTGAGATTCGTGATTAGCAGTATTAGCATCACCAGGGAACTTGTTAGGAAATGTAAATTTTCAGCTCCGCTCCAAACCTACCAATCAGAAACTACGGGGTTGGGCCCTACAGCCTGTAGTCCTACAACCCCTCCAGGTGATTCTGATATACAATCTCTGGAGTAACGTCTATTGAAAGCATAGTGGAGAATTAAGGCCAGGTGTGGCAGTCATTGTAAGTGGGTTTGATAGCAGCGTTTTTGAAGAGCTGCGGCTGCTGCTAAGTCCCTTCAGTGGTGTCCGACTCTGTGCGACCCCATAAACGGCAGCCCACCAGGCTCCTCTGACCCCAGGATTCTCCATGCAAGAATTTTGAAGTGGGTTGCCATTTCCTTCTTCAATGCATGCATGCATGCTAAGTTGCTTCAGTCGTGTCCGACTCTGTGCGACCCCATGGACAGCAGCCCACCAGGCTCCTCTGTCCAGGGGATTCTCGAGGCAAGAATACTGGAGTGGGTTGCCATGCTAGGGAAGATTAAAGTCTGTTTACAGGAAGAAGAAAACCCAGTCGAGATCATGTAACATAAGAATAAATAAAACGTGCTGAGTGAGCAGCAAAGTTGAGCAATGATATTCCTTGTTAGAGTTTGGTCGGTGTTGAAGAATCATCCAGCCATGTGTAGGACAATAATATTTTGAGGCTGACAATGAGAGACTTCAGAAGAGCTAAGAGGTGTCAACTCACAATATGTGTTTGGAACTTCTCTTATGATTTCTGAGACTCACCAAAAAGGAGCGCAGTTTGGCATCCATGCTTGTGAAAAGGTCTTCTCAGGGGAAAAAACAAACTTGAGAAAAACAAACGTGGTGGTCTAACAGGATCTGTTGGACAAAAACATTAGGAAAGAATTTTGTTTTAAATATGAACACAAGTGTAAGACACAAAGCCAAAATAAAAAGGAAAGCAAACACTTAAGGACTTTAATTACAGGCACATTTTGTTTTATTATGTTTTATGGTGTTTCACACTGTGGTTTTTGTTTTATTTTGTTTTATTTTTTCCAATTTGAGTGTTTGTGGCAACCCTACATCAAGTGAGTTGATTGGTACCATTTTCCAACAGTATTTGCTTGCTTCATGTCTCTGTGTCCCATTTTGGTAATTCTCACAACATTTCAAGCTTTTTCATTATGATGATATTTGTTGTGGTAATGGCAACCCACTCTGGTACTCTTGCCTGGAACATCCCATGGACAGAGAAGCCTGTGGTAGGTTGCATTCGATGAGGTCACAAATAGTCGGACACGACTGAGCGACGTCACTTCACTTCACTTGGTCTTACTAACCGCAAAAAGGCTGCAAATTGCTGAAGGCTCAGATGTTAGTATGCATTTTTCAGCATTAAAGTGATTTTTAATTCATAAAGGAGGAAGCAATATGAAACAGTTACAAAGTGTTTGATTCCAGCTATGACATTTTAGAAAAGGCAAAATTATGAAGACAGGGAAAAGATCAATGGGTTACGGGAAAAGAAGGGATAAGTAGGCAGTGTGTGTGTGTGTGTGTGTGTGTGTGTGTGTGTGTGTATGTTCAGTCACTCAGTCAAGTCCGACTCTGCAACCCTGTGGACTGTAGCCCACCAAGCTCCTCTGTTCATGGGATTTTCCAGGCAAGAATACTGAAGTGGGTTGCCATTTCCTTCTCCAGGGGATCTTCCCAACCCAGGGATTAAACCTGAATCTCTAACATTTCCTGCATTGGCAGGCAGCTCTTTAGCCATCTGGGCACATAGGATTTTTAAGATAGTAAAAATACCCTATACACTACTGTTATGAAGTCTATATATCATTATATACTTGTCCAAACCCACAGAATACATGACACCAACAATGAATCCTAAAGTCAAGTGTGCACTTTGGATGACTGAGATGAGTCTGTGTAAGTCCATCAATTGTAACAAACTTTCCACTCCAGGGGGATATTCATAATGAGAAAAGGTATGTGTGCTTGGAGGCAGGGGGTATGTAGAAAAATCTTCATCTCTTCCACTCAATTTAATATAAAATTACTCTAAAGAAATAAATACAATGACACTCCAGAGAAGGCTGTATTTCAGCCTGTGGAAGCAGTACATCCCTTCAGTTCAGTTCAGTCACTCAGTCATGTCTGACTCTTTGCAATCCCATGGACTGTAGCACATCCCTTGGTCTATACTAAATTGTAACCTTGTAAATTTATATAATACTCATAACGCAAGTTTAAAAATCATCATGTAGTTACTTTGGATTTAAAACCACCTGTTCCAAATGGTAAGATCCACCTGACTGCTAAGAGGAAAAAGACATACATATTTGAATTGTGCTTTTCCCTGACAAGGGAGAGTAGAGTCTCTCAAGAAGACAAACGAAGAACAACATGCACATTGATGGCAGATGACATCCCAGGAAAAGACTGTGCTAACCAAGAGCTATAGCACTTTCAAATTCATTGCCCGCTAGAGATAAATCCAGAACATGTCAGGTTATATTTTCCTATCAGTGATTGACAGTGCAGAGCTGTTAAAATGATTGTATATCTTTATTAAATGTGTAAATGTAATTTAAATGTTATTCTGAGTGCATTTTTTAAGTGAGAAGAAAATGAGGTCTGTAGATTCATCTGAAACAATCAGTAATGCATGGAATTATGAGCCACATAAACTCAATATGAATATTTATTTCATAAACATCCACTTGAATACAAAATACGTGGCTTAAGCAAATACAACAGGAAAATACTGTGATGAAACACAAAAAACATTTAAGAACATTGTCCTGAAAGCTATAGGTTTTATTTGCAGGCAGTTGTTTAGCTTTTTGTGTTTGTTTAGTGTTAAGTCATATCCAACTCTTCTTATGACCCCATGCACTGTAGTCCACCAGGCTCCTCTGTTCATGGGATTTCTCAGGCAAGAATACTGGAGTGGGTTGCCACTTCCTTCTCCAGGGGATCTTCCCAAACCCAGGGACTGAATCTGGGTCTCCTGCATTGGCAGGCAGATTCTTTACCACTTAGCCCCCAGGGAAACCCCAGATAGATAGATAGATGATGATAAAGACAATTTTCATTAGCAATAGGTGAAGAAACACAAAGTGTTAGTCTCTCAGTCATGTCCGACTCTATGACCCGGTGGACCATAGACCGCTAGGCTCCTCTGTCCATGAGGGATTCTCCAGGCAAGAATACTGGAGTGGGTTGCCATTTCCTTCTCCAGAAACAATGAACAGTGATATAATGGGGTGGGGAGTGGGAGATGGTGATACTTTTGTTAAGAAGGTTTTCTTCCACAGTGAAGTGAGCTTTATTGTCACTCTCTGGTGAAGGACTCACGGTTTTGTGGGTCCCTCAGCACAGGTCCATTCCGCCTGAGCCTGGAAACAAGGGCTACCCAGCCTTCAGGTCCAGGGCAACTCACTGGAGCCTTCATTTGTTTTGCATTTAATTATCTTTCAGTATGAGATATTTCCAAACTCATTTACATACAAATGTATCTCCACCTACTACATTTGATATTTCTACTATTTGGTGTCATCACTAAACATATGTCTAAATGTTTTTACTATGATCCAAACATACTCTAATGAAGCATTTAGGTCTTGTTATCTATCCTATTCCAGGCTGTGGGAATGATGTAATTAAAAGTGAATCCCCAAATGAAGCGTCTGTAGGAACTCATAGGGGTTTTGATTTCTATTTTCCTTCTTGTTACATCTTTCTTTCCTTGTGACTTTTTTCTCTGTACATCTGGAATGAGCTCTAAAATGTGAGGAGTTCAAATGATCTTCCAGTTTGGTACTGTCAGAGTAAAGGCTCTCTGCTGGAAAAGAAAGAAAGCCTGACTTTTCCCCCAGGGGACCTCAGCCTGGCAGACAGAATTCCTTACATAGAATCTACTTTAATATTATTCCATTCATGATGTCATTGAGCTTTCTGAATGTGGATGTTACTTTAGAAGATTCAGTGTTGATATTTTTCTCCTTTACTATCAAAATAATAAAGTATGTAAAAATCCATCTCTATGTAAAGCCTTCCTTTCCTTTTTCCCTGCTTTAAACTTTCCAGGTAATACTAGTTTCCCACTTGCCTATTCACCTTAAGTGAACATTAGTTTACCCTGCTGGTGAGGAACAGAATCATGAATTAAGGAACGTGTTTTTTCAGAAACTAAAGGCAAAAAGTAAGGTGAGAAAATTTTACATTTAATAGGCAAAGCAGATCTAGCTCAAACCATAATTTTTGAATATTTAAAAAGCTTCAATTAAACTAGTAAAAGATTTCTAGAATACTGAGAATTATCAGGTCAAATTTTAATCTGATGTCAATAGTTATAGCCTCTTAGAAGGTACAATGGAATCCATAGTTTTAAAAAATTACTAAAAATTTGTACAAGATTTAGAAATGTGAAAAATCTCACCCACAAAGTTTACATCTGAAAATTTCTTTGTGAGTTTTTACAAATGTGGTCTGGGCTCACAAAAATCATAAAAGAAAAATATAGGTAGTACTTTTCAGTTACACTTCTGTGTCCATGTCATTTATATACAGATAGATAGACAGACAGATATATTCAAGTCATTTTCAGACATTTTGAGGTTGCCCAGAGTGTTTTGCATGGAGAGAAATGTGAAACTTAGGAGGTTAAATTTGCTAGAATACAATTATCTGCATTTTGAGGTATGAATTATAATATATTCTGCCCATAACTTTAACTTTACATTTTAAGGTAATTTCTATGATAAGAATGAAATAAAACACATCTTTGCCTCAAAAGAGTAAAGGCTAAACTTGCTGACAAATTTCTTCCTGAATCAACTGCAAACATCACGTAAGATTCTCCAGACATGGTACCATATGTTTCATCACCTTTTACTTTTTATTTAAAAATAAAAGTGTGTGCTAATCCTCTCAAAATTATTTCATACTGTGCTTTCACCAGAAAACGGCTGCAGAGTTATTACCTCCACCTGTTCTGCCAAGCTGGGAGGTAGTGGCTTTAGGCCAAAATTATTAAAAACCCTAAAAAGTTTCTTCCAACTCCTAACTGCTGGCAGGCTGTCATTACTTACCACATTTTTTACTCTTTATCTGTGTCTAATTTCCAATCAACCGTTCAAAATACTAAAGACTACTTTGATGGGAAAAAAATGGTCTTCCTTAAAAAATAAGGAGGAATTTTGCTTGTCATCCAAGGAATTTAAGAAGGAACCTTACCTCAAATCAAGGAAATTATAGCTGAAATGTTAAAAAAAAAAATCTAAATCTCACCTTTTCTCAAATTTTAGAGCACACTGAGTCTGCTATAAAGGCTTAGTGATTAAGTATATGAGTTAATTTATACTAACAGTTTTGATTTTCCAAACTCCACTTACTTCTCTGATAAATCCAAAGCCAAAGGATATATTCATTATGTCTACTATGTTGTTGCTATATAAACTTTTATTGATGAATTTTTATCTCTAGCATGACCTCAGAGGGGAAATAGAATGCACATGTTCACATAAAAATTGTCACGAAGAGCCCAGCCAAGCTGCTATCATCCAACATACTAATATAAGCATACACATGCCCACATGCTCACTGTGAAATTTTGTCTCCAGTTTTATAGACTTAATTATTCACTTTTTGACACGTTGCAGTCACCTCTGGGGGCAGAATATTAACCTCATCCTCATGTATAAACCAAGGAGTTAATTTGATTATAGAAAAGGTATATATCTTTTACATAATGTGAAAATGAAATGCAGCTAGTTTTTTTCTTTTTTTTTTTTTGGCATATGAAAATTTATTACTATCGTGCTTTCATCATCAAAATGTATGATCTTGGTCTTTCCTTCTTGCCTTTGTCTGTCTAGGTTGATCATAACTTTTCTTCCAAGGAGTAAGCGTCTTTTAATTTCATAAGGCTGCAATCACCATCTGCAGTGATTTTGAAGCCCAGAAACTAAAGACTGTCACAGACTGCCACTGTTTCCACTGTTTCTCCATCTATTTGCTATGGAGTGATGGGACCGGATGCTGTGATCTTTGTTTTCTGAATGTTGAGCTTTAAGTCAACTTTTTCACTAGTGTGAAAATGAAATGCACCTAGTTTTAAGTGAAGTGAAGTTATTCAGGATTAGAACTTTAACTTGCAAACAGCGTGGATGTTGAGATCCAGAGACCCAACCACACAGAGCACATTCATGTGTCGTGTTTTTAGTTAACTTTTAGCGATGGTCATGACATTAAAGCCCTTCCCTCTCTCCCTGTTTCTTCATCTCACACATGTTCATAGAAACCCTCGGTGAAACCATTGGCTTGGGTATTCTGAGAGGTCAGATGTCACAGAATCCTTTTTTCTTTTTTTGATGTCAGAATATTTAACAACTGGCTGTGCCAGGCATTAATTCTTCCTTTTTAAATTGAGTTATAGTTGATGTGCAATATGTTTCAGAAGTACAATTTAGTGATTCACAAATGTAAAGGTTATATTCCATTTGTAGTTATTATAAAATATTTGTCTATTCCCTGTGCTGTCCAATATGTTCCTGTAGCTTATTTATTATATACATAATAGTTTGTGTGTCTGTTTTATGTTATCTTCTCTAGTTTGTTTTTTGTTATATTCACTAGTTTGTTTTATTATTTAGATTCCATGTGTTAGTGATATTGCACAGTATTTGTCTTTTCTGTTTGACATTTCACTTAGCATAAGAGCCCCCTGCCAAGTCCATCCATGTTGTTGCAAACGCAAACTTTTTCCCATTGTTGAGTAATATTTAATTGTGTGTGTCTGCGCTCATATTTATATCACATCTTCTTTATCCATTGAACAGATTCATTTCAGAGTCAATTGCAGTCATCCTCTTTGGCATGCCCAATTTGTCACCTGCAGTCTGTATCCAGCTACATATGGTCACAGAAGTGGCATATTGACAGAGGATTTACTGCCCAGTTGTCCTTCCCTTACTCTCAGTCACTCCTGTGGATGGTGACAGAGACCCTCATAGTCCCCCTCCTGTCTGTCTACTCTGCCTCCTGGGAGTGTTTTCAAAGTTTACCCGCAAGCCCAGTAGCTGTAGCAAGCCCAGTCTAGCTGATCTCAGCAGCTCCAGCCCTGCTTCTGGAATGATATTTGGCTGGTAAATAAATTTCTCAGCCTAATTTAGTGTGACAGGCTTTTGCTCGGGAGAAGGTCCCAGTAGGAAAACTTTCACTGACTTTTCTTCTTTGCTTTCCGGCTACCGGTGATTCTTTTTGGTAGGTCAAGCTGTCTTTTATCTACCTATAGTAACAACACAGATTTAAAATAAAGTTTACACTAATTATCCACTATTCTTGGAGTATTTCTCATTTCTGATGGTGTCTTCTTTTCTTTCCTAGTCTTCTCAATTTTATGACTGTCTTCTCTTTGTTTTCTGAATATCTTCCTCTCCTTTTGGTACATTTGATTCTTCTAGTAACCAGGCCACAAGCATGGTCAGACTTTTTATGATCTTTTTTATTCTGGTCCTCTGTATTCCCATTCTTCCCCCCTCCCCCTACCATATCATTCTTTTTTAAAAGTCTTATCTCGCAACAGACTTCTTTGCAATGTAAGTCATTCAATCTACACTCATAATAACTCAACATGCATTACCTGGTCTCAATTTTTTTTTCCCAGAAACTCTAGTGACAGAGATCATGGCACTTCAGTACTAAGATTGGGGCTTCCCAGGTGCACTAGGGGTAAAGAACCACCTGACAATGCAGGAGACATGAGACAAGAGTTTGATCCCTGGGTCAGGAAGATCCCTGGAGGAGGGCATGGCAACCACTCCAGTATTCTTGCCCAGAGAATCCCATGGACAGAAGAGCCTGGCAGGATGCAATCCATGGGGTTGCAAAGAGTTGGGCACAACTGAAGCAACTTAGCACACATGCACGCATTCGATCGGAGATGTTGAATAGAGGCTGGGTACCCACATTAGGATATCAGGCAGGAGATTGGGCAAATTTGGAATTGCTGGTCTTTGGGGTTTATTTTAAGGCTGTGGGATGAGAGCACCTACACTGTGGCAGGACAGAAAGGATAAGAAGGAGACCCCAAACCTGACGTTGGAGCGGTCCATCGTTTATGGCCCTAGGAAGAAGGGGAGGGCCACAGACTGCAAGAGAGCTGCAGAGCAGGAAGCAAACTGTTGATGTCAGAAGCCAAAAGGAGAACGTTTTCAAAGAATCCCTACGGAGGAGCTGACTGGACCAAATGCTCAAGGATGCTCTTCCTGGCCTCAGCATCCAGAGAATAGAAATGAAACACCTTTTAACCATCAGCTCTACCTCTCCAATTCATAAAACAAGGAAGGATCTCCCTCCCCAAGAACTGTCTACATTTCCTGTGGGACCAGTCAATGAGTTCTTCCTTCACCTGAAGCTCTTGCAGGTGAAACACCTTCAGTTAGAAGGAAACTTACAACCAGAGACGGCGATCTCATTTGGAGGAGGCCTCCATATACCTCCCTCACTCCACCACAAGATGTCGCCTTCCAAGTTTCGCCAAGGAGACAAATGTCTGTACACCTCCAATTTTTGTCTAGATCTGCCCCACAGTCATCCTAGATTCTGGAAGGACTGAAAGACCCTTCCAGGGGCCCCCACTGAGTGAAGAAGCCTGGGTTAGTCAGTTTGATTTTGGTTTGAGGGACTTAACAACTCACATTTTTCTTTGTTGGTTTCCAGAAACTGATACTGTGTGGTTAAATTTGGTTCAGGTTTTTGTTTCTTTTAGGATTACTAAGGGGTAACCAGTCCTTGAGGGTGACTCTGTCCCTTAATTAGCTAACTCTTTGGCTTATAATCCCAACCAAGAAATTTCAGCCTCTCCTTTAGGAAGTGGCGGGTTGATGAGACCCACCATTGATTCATTTATCTCACCCATCTTCAGAAAGAGGAGGAAGGTCTCCATCACATTGATTGGCAGTGATACCCAGAGACGGTGCATTGTTAGACATTGATTGACCACACCAAGCTTCACTAGTTTTGTACAAACAGATACTCTCAAGGTTTACAGAGTTGCTAGCTTTTCTTCTTATCCCTCCACAAATTCTTCATAAATTACTGTTTGAGTCACCGCCCCAATTGTTGCTATGACTCATTTCACTCTGATGTGGATGGCTGAAGCACTCCACTTTCTTTGCCTCTGGCATCTATAACCAGCTCACAGTGTATGCACATGATTGCTATGTTCTTCTATCTTCATTTTGCTATTTTCCAACCCTATTTTTATTTCATTGATCTCTTGCTCTTTTTACAGAAGAGCATTTTGCCATCAGTGTGCATGCACGTGCACAAGTGCTTAGGGAAAATGGGATAGATATTGATTGAAAGGAAATGTTTTTTCCCACAAAGGAAGAAGTCGACAGTTAAGCGTAGCTATAAAACTCCAATCACAGTAGGGTGTAGAATTCTTCACTCCTCTTTCATGGCAGCTCAGGAGGAAAGCTATGATTAAAGTGGTAAAGGGCATATGACTAGAAGGAAAACAGAGCCAGGATGGCATTTGAATATATGATTCATTTTCTGGTACAAACGCGAAGAGCTCCAGGTCATAAAGGACAGGACACATTGTCCCAAAGCCTAGACATGCTGAGGCTAGTGTCGCGTGTTTAGAAAGACTGGGGCAAGAATTCTCCCCAGAATGTCTCCAAAGTGGTCTCTGAATACAACTAACTGAAAGAGTCAAATCACTGCTCCATCCCTGAGACAGAAGAAAGGATGGAGTTGACCGAGAATGGCAGCAGACTCGAAAGCAGTCTTTTAAAAGTGTTAGCAGGATTTCATGTTAACAGGAGACAAAGCTGCTTCTTTTTTCTGCTTAAGGTTCATGTACCTTCAGAAGAAAGAACAGAGAGGAGCTCATTGATTTTGCCAAGGTTATCTGCTCTTTCAAAGTACTGAATGGGTTCATAAAGCAATTTGCTGATGATGTTTATATGGCAACAGAATGCTTTCAGTTACCTATGTTTCCATCATCCACCACCCTAACCCAGCTTTCCACTTCGACCTTTATCTGCTTTCCTATTTTCCATCCTGCTGTTTTGTACTGAGAGAATCTCTCTTGGCAGAGTTGTTTGAATGTGGGCCCCAGCTAGAGAGCCTCAGCACCTTGTAGCTTGGATGTTATCTTGGCTGTTGAATGAGTGGCTCTCAGCATAAACCCACCAAGGCTTCCCTGGTGGCTCAGTGGTACAGAATCCGCCCGCCAATGCAGGAGATGAGGGTTCAATCCCTGGGTTGGGAAGATCCCCTAAAGGAGGAAATGGCACCCTACTCCAATTTTCTTGCCTGGGAAATCCCACAAACAGAGGAGTCTAGCGGGCTACAGTCCATAGGGTCACAAGAGTCGGACACGAGTTAGCAACAAAACAACAAACCTTCATTAATAATTGTCTATATTAAATTCTATTAAAATAACTAGGTGGTTTCAATATTCTGACTGCACCCTGCCTGCAAATAGTCAAACACCTGCTTTCATGTCCCACTGCAAAGCCTTCCTATACATTGGACCCTGTGTGACTCAGGCCAGAGGATTGAGCAGTCCCACTTGGAGGCAGGAGAATGGACTTAGATAACCTCTCCATGCCCCTTACTGTTTCATATAGCTTCGAGGTAGGGTCATTCACATGCCTAGGGCATTTTGTGAAAATCTTCTAACTGCAATCTATCTAAGCTCTCCCAGGACTGTTCATATTTTTCTTTCAAGCCTCCAGCTTCTGGAAAGTGAAGTACTGCACTTAGAAACTGTACCACCCCAGAAGAAAGTTATATTTAAATAGCCAAGCATTTCCTTGGGAATGAAGCAGTTGAAGGCTCAATGAAGACAAATGGATTGTAAATGCTTGAGAAATTTATATAGTGTACACGTGGGAAATTCAGGTTCTTTCCAAGGAGCTGGTGGGTTATATAAAGTGCATGTAAATTTCCAACTGGGACCTTGATCTGTTTAATATATGGCTGAGGGATTTTTCTAAATAGCTATCCTTGGAGCACAATTTTTAGCTGAGTTTACTATAATTTGTGTCCACAATAAAAAGCAGTTTCTTCAGTGCTTTTCTTTTATTTGCATTAGTTGCCAGAGACACATGAAGATATTGAAAAATTCTCATCATTCATCAGATGCTCACTGAATTCCAGCAAAGTGTTTATATATCTCGTCTTCCTGATGAGAGAAGGGTCGAGCAGGGCCGGGTAAGGACAGTGGTGTGTGTGCAGGGCCCACCGTCCGGCCAGCGGTGAAGGGGGTAGGGCTGCCGTTTGTACGTTCCAACTCAGCTAAATGTGAAGTACTTTATGGAAACAGTTTACCCTATAAATTCTAGAAGAGTCTGGATGACTGAACCTTTCAGTGTGACAGATGAGTTAGAACTCTTTAGAAAATCTCTTGTCTGTCATATTAACAGCAGAAATTCTCATATTGGGATGTGTGAGTTTGTAAGTGTGTGTTTCGTTACTAAGTTTATCCAATCACAGGTTATTTAAATTATGGTAAAATGGCTGAGTTTATTTTTATCAATATGTATGCATACATATGTGTTTATATTATATATAAAGTATATATAGCTATACGCATATGCATATTATAGACATACATACAGCTGACCCTTGAACAATGTGAGTATTAAGGTGTACTGACCTTCTGAGTAGTTGAATATTCTTGAATATAACTTTACAGTTGATCTGCCAACCTCCACAGGTTCATATAGGACTGTAGTACATATTTATTGAAAAAAAAATCCCAGTATAAATGAACCTGCACAGTTCAGACCTTTGCTGTTTAGGGTCCACTGTGCTTTTTTAGAGCAGGTTTAGGTTCACAGCTGAGTAAAAAATACAAAGAATTCCCACAGACTTCTCTCTGGGCTTCCCTTGTGGCTCAGCTGGTAAAGAATCTGCCTGCAATGCAGGAGACCTGGGTTCGATCCCTGGGTTGGGAAGATCCCCTGGAGAAAGGAAAGGCTACCCACTCCAGTATTCTTGCCTGGAGAATTCCATGGACTGTATAGTCCATGGGGTTGCAAAGAATCGGACACAACTGAGCAACTTTCACTTTCACTCTTCTCTTCACTGCCACCCACAGTTTATCTTTTTAATGTAGGAACCCTGAACCACACAGATTTACTCAGCTTTTTAAGATGAGGAAAACAATATAGAACAAGTCAAAAGACATGCTTTGGTGTACTGATATCTCAAATTGGTTTCAGTGTTTTAGAAAATGCCCACACAGTATATAAGACAACCTTGAACACTCTCTTTAAACTTCTCTCGCAATAAATAAAATATCAACATACAAATTTCTTCTATATCAGTCTAAAGTCAGATGAATGTATTACTAGTTTTTACAATGATGTTCACACATATTTTTATTCACACACTTTTTTTTTTCAAATTTTTTTTTTTACCTTTTTTTAAAAATATTTATTTATTTATTTTTAGTGGTTTTTGTCATACATTGACATGAATCAGCCGTGGATATACATGTGTTCCCCATCCTGATCCCCCCTCCCACCTCCCTCTCCATCCCATCCCTCTGGGTCTTCCCAGTGCACCAGGCCCGAGCACTTGTCTCATGCATCCAACCTGGACTGGTGATCTGTTTCACCCTAGATAATATACATGTTTTGATGCTGTTCTCTTGAAACATCCCACCCTCGCCTTCTCCCACAGAGTCCAAAAGTCTGTTCTATACATCTGTGTCTCTTTTTCTGTTTTGCATATAGGGTTATCTTTACCATCTTTCTAAATTCCATATATATGTGTTAGTATACTGTAATGGTCTTTATCTTTCTGGCTTGCTTCGCTCTGTATAATGGGCTCCAGTTTCATCCATCTCATTAGAACTGATTCAAATGAATTCTTTTTAATGGCTGAGTAATATTCCATGGTGTATATGTACCACAGCTTCCTCATCCATTCGTCTGCTGATGGGCATCTAGGTTGCTTCCATGTCCTGGCTATGATAAACAGTGCTGCGATGAACATTGGGGTGCATGTGTCTCTTTCAGATCTGGTTTCCTCGGTGTATGCCAAGAAGTGGGACTGCTGGGTCATATGGCAGTTCTATTTCCAGCTTTTTAAGAAATCTCCACACTGTTTTCCATAGCGGCTGTCCTAGTTTGCATTCCCACCAACAGTGTAAGAGGGTTCCCTTTTCTCCACAGCCTCTCCAGCATTTATTGCTTGTAGACTTTTGGATAGCAGCCATCCTGACTGGCGTATTCACACACTTTTAATGAGATCAATGCCAAGTACAATATCCCCCACCACTATGATACTGTGTTGGCAAAAGTTTGTTTGGGCTTTTCTTTAAAATCTTGTAGAAAAACCCCAATGAAATTTTTGGCCAACCCAATACTCTTGTTACTATCAATGATTGTAACTACAATCTACAAACTACATTGATACATCATGATCACCCAAAGTCCACAGTTTACATTAGAGTCCATTCTTGGTGTTGTACATTCTATTTGTTTTGCCAAATATATAATGATATGCATTGCCTGGAGAATCACATAGACTGAGAAGCCCGGTGGGTACAGTCCATGGCATCTCAAGAGTCAGACATGACTGAGCAACTAACACCTTCAATTTCATCCACCAGTAGAGTACCATAAAGAATAGTTTCACTATCCTAAAAATCCTCTGTGCCTCACCTGTCCTCACTCCATCCCTCTAGGCCTTGGTAACCACTGATCTTTTTACTGTCTGCCATACTGTCTCTCCCAGAATGTCACATAGTTGGAATCATACAGTATATAGCCTTTGCAGATTGACTTCTTTCACTTAATAATATGCATTTAAGTCTCCTCCATGCCTTTTCATGGTTTACTATCTTCTTTCTTTTTAGCTCTGAATGATATTCTGTTGTTTGGATGTATTCCAGTTTTTTTCATCCATTCACCTACAGAAAGACATCCCGTTGCTTCCAACTTTGGGCAATTATGAGTAAAGCTGCTGCAAACATTCATGTGCAGGTTTTGGTGTGGATAAAAGGTTTTCAGCTCATTTGGGTAAATGGCATGGAGTCCTGTTACTGGATCATATGGTAAATAAGAGTGTGCTTAGCTTTGCCAAGAAACTCCCAAACTTTCTTCCACGTGGCTGTACCATTCTGCATTCCCACCAACAGTGAATGAGAGCTCCTGCTGCTCCACAGCCCTGTCAGCGTTTGGCGTCAGTGTTTCAGATTCTGGCCATTCTAGTAATCACATTCACTTTTAATAATAATAATTACCATTTGTAAGCACTAACCAGGGGGCAGGCCTATTTTAAGCACTTTCCAACTAGTGTCTCATTTAATTCTCACACCAGCACTATGAGAAAAGATCTCACTATTTCCATTTTACAGGTGATATAACTGAGGAAGAAAGAAGTGATATACTAGGCCCATGGTCACAGCTAGTAAGTGACACTGCTGGAATTCTGGCTTAGGAAGACCCTCTCTCTCAACATATGCTCCCCACTTCCTCTAAAATATCAACTGTAGCTTTAAAAGTAAACAAAACAATTCTTGTACATCCTTACCTTCATTGTTTCCCTCCTTTTCTTCAGAATATTTTCATTTCTTTTGGCAATATGATTCTTTGCACATCGTCAAAATGAAAAGCCTGGTTCAAACTTGTCTGGTCAAGAATCACATTTCCATGTCTCTTAATTTACAGCTATCCAAACACTTAACACTGTAGTACATTGGGCTCTCTTTTTTTATTTACATGAAATTTCTCCTTCTGATTGTCCTTAAGAGTGCAAACAAAGGCTCAGAGTCACATTATTAATTATGACAGCAAAACTTTCAATAGAATTTAACTAAAAATTGGATTCTCTAAATTGGATTCGCTAAAAAGAGCAACACATTATAAAAAACTGTGTTATTGTAACTTCCAGAATCTATAGGCAAAAGGAGGCAAAGAAATAGCATTCACCAGGCACTTGCTAGTAATCATGGAAATAAAAATTATCTTAATAATAATAAAAATTATCATCTTGATGACATTACTTTCCTTGTTAAACTGAATTACAATTCCCACTCATTCCTGGTGCAATAAAATTGGTAATTTCCACACACTGCAAATTAATGTAAAAGTTCTGAAAGACAATTTGGCAACCTCTTTGTGTTCACTGACCCCAAATTTTCAATTTAGGAGTTAACCCTACAAAATTAGAACTATGCATAATGATTTACAATGTACAAGGATGTTCATTCCAGCAATCTAGAAATGGACATCTTAAAACAAAGCAGCTAATAATAGGGAATTAAATTATGGTTATACACTTTAAAAGTAATATTTAGCAGACATTTTTAAGTCATGTTTTTCAAGGGATATTTAATAATGTAAGAAAATATATATTGAAAATAAAAGTAAAAAGAGATAAATAACATTCATTTTAAAATATTTGTTAAATGTCATATGAAGGTAGTGTAACTACACGCAACTTGTACTACATTATATAAAGAATGCATACATAGAAAGAATTCCAGTTTTGTAAAAATTATATATATTCATGGCCATAAAAATACCCATGCAGAGAAAAACATGACAAACTCTAAACAACCATTGCATATGAATGATGGCATGTTTATTTAAACTTTTGTTATACACCCCTTTCTGTGTTTTTCAATTTTACATAATGAGCATGTATTTTAATAATAAATTCCAATTTCCTTTAAATTTTCCTCTAAACAAGGGGAAGTAAACCTGACCTTGGATCACCTTAGTTTAGAGGTGACAGCTGGTATTTTCAAAGAGAAATTGACTCAATAACTCAGCCATAAATAAAAATGAAATGTTGCCATTTGAAACAATATAGATGAACACATAGAGTATTATTCTTCATGAAATAAGTCAGACGGAGAAAGACAAACATTCATTATTACACTTAAATCTAGAATCTAGAAAATAAAGGACTGTGTATACCAAATATAGACTATATTTCCTATATCTAGGAAACCAACTAGTGGTTATCAGAGGGGAAAGGAAATGAGGGAGCAAGGGGGAATGGGATGAAGAAGTACAAGCTGCTTTGTATAAAATTAATAAGCTACAAGTAATATTGTATAGCACAGGAAAGTATAGACTGTTTTTCCAATAAGTATAAATGGGATATATTCTACAAAGGTATTGAGTCATGTTGTATAACTAAAATTAATATTGTAAATCAACTATCCTTCAATGAGAAGAAATATAAAATGATAAAAAAGGAAAAATAAAGGAAATAATTACCAAATAGAAAAGATAGGAAAGATATGGGAAAGTGTCAAGCTGACTCTGCAGAGTAAAAGAGGGCCCTGCTCCTCACAGGCTGCCAGAACCTCTCATGCAGGTGGGCCAGCTCCTCTCCACGGAGCCAAGAACCTCAGAACTCAGCTTCTAGGAAGGCTCTGATGTGCATTTTGGCCCCTTCCTCAACCAAGTTTAGGGCTCAAAGTCAACACTTCAACTGATTGTCCTTGAAAAAGAAATTTCTTTTACCAAGTGGAACCCAAGGTAGGATATAAAATAGTTTAAATTTGGCTTTCTGATAAATGGATTTCTATTGATGAATCCTGTGCCCAGATGAGATGTCTTACTGCCTCTTCAGTAGGAAACCTTAAATAAATTGACTGATGCTCTGTAGGAAAATGTGGAATGTCCACAACTTTAGCGACAGGAGAGAGAGTCTTGCCAAATTCAAGTACTGTGATGACATCACAGGATTGGAATTTTTAATTTCTCTCCAAGAGTTTGACACTTTTCCCTCAGCCATAACTAGTATGTGGTGCCACTGTAGGCAACTGATGACATCTTGGTAAGTGACCTCTTCTGATAAGGTATCATTAACCCATTCAAGGCATTTGGACATCAAGGATTAAAGAGCACTGGTGAGTTGTCAAAGGTCACCAGACAGATGGAGAGGAAGGCTCTCTGAACCTTGCCTGGACTGTGCATCTTTTCTGTATTATTTGGGAGCCCTGAACACATGCTGCTCCCACTAATACATCATCCCATGACTATTTACTGTATCTTCAGCCTGGTGCTAGAAATGTTTACTTCTAATCCTCACAGTAACCCTCCTATGCAGTGTATTTTACTTACAAATGAGAAGGTTGAGGTGCAGGGAGAATAAGTAACTGGCCTCATCTTACTCTGCTAATAGATATCAAGAGGAGACCACATATTATGCTCGGGAAATCTCAACATTTCCAGACTTTTCCCAGGAAGCTTGTTATTGCAGATCTTACATAAGAAAAACACACACGCATTATTCCATTGGGCAATGCCCAGTTATGCTTATGGCCCATTTAAGCTCATTTAACAAGCTTCTCCATAACCTGCTTACATAGAATCCTATTCTAACCCCACTCTAGGGCATAGAATGTTGTAGTTGTTCTACATTGGAGTAAGGCACACACCATGAATCACTGCATACGTATGATGAGACCTGCACTACAGTTAAGCCTGAGGTGATCAAAAGTGCTTCATATAATTAACTGACATCCTTGTTCATTTATTTAGTTTTATTAAGTGATCTTCTTTTATACTATCTGAAATAAACCACGCCTACACTCAAAGGCAGGCCTCACTCCCCCCAAAAATACAATTTGAGCCACAATGTAATTTAAAATTTCCTAGTGGCCCCATTAAAAATCCTAAAAATAAATAGCTGAAATTATTTTAATGTTTTATTTAACCAAATATATCCTAAATATAATTAAAACAATGATCAAAATAAACCATTAATGAATCATTTTACTTTTTTTTCACTCTGCCATTGAAAGCCAGTATATATATCAGACTCACGTCAGGCCAATTCAGATTCGCCACATCCCAACACCCAGTAGCTACATATATGCCTAGTGTCTACTGAATTGGACAATGCAGCTCTAAAGAGATCTTGTCAGATTAATTCATTTTGCACAATTGCCACAAGAACAGGTAGGCATTGAGGAAACTGCATCAGGTCTGAGTTGAGGTGCTAGTCAAGTATTTGCCTAATTGGATTTTACTCAAACAATGCCATATCTTGGAGAATTAGCTGCTACAAATATCTTTTTGTTTTGTTCTGTTTCTTGTGATAAGAACACTTAACACGAAAACTACCCGCATGCCACTACAGTTTTCTCTTAACTGGCTTGCCCTCTCCAGTCCATTCTATACTTGGCACCAGAATATCTTTCAGTTCTTTGAATGCACCTTGCACCTTGCTCCTTCTAGAATTCTCTCCCTACCCCCACCCTGTCTCTTTACCTGGTTGAGTCCTATTAACTCTCAGCTCTTCATTCAATCCTTCCTTCCTCAGAGAATTCTTCCCTGACTACCTCCCCAACTATAAGTCTTCTAAAATATTCCCAGCAGCACCACATGCTTCTCATTGAAACAGCTCATTATCCCTGGCTTGTGATCAGTGTCTATTTTCCCAGGTGGAATGTAAGCTCCATAGGAGCGGAGACTGGGTCTGCTTTGTCCCAGCACAGCATCTACTATCCATGGAGCCAGAGGAGTTCTGTAAGTGTGTGCTGAATGGATGCCGATCAAGATATCTCAGATGAGATCTGTGTACATTGACCACACTATTCTAAGTAAGCGAACATAGGAATGCCTATGGATAATTGTTGGTAAATTGACCATTTCAAATTTCATGTGTCAAAGAAGGAAATATTTGGAACAGATTTCAATTGCAAGTCTCACCACTGCTCTTAAACAAGACTTTCATTGTGCCCTATTGGCTGTGAGGCATTTCTCCTTTTACAAATTTTCAAATGAAAAACATAGAAGATGATGGTCATTCAGAACCTAGAACAGAGAAGTCGATATGCCAGGGAAGATAGTAGGATTCCAACTCTGAATCCCCTTCAGGGAGGCTCATCATTATATTAAACTTGGAAGAAATTTATTTTTTCTCTATGCTAAAGTCAGAAACTATCATTTCTATATTTTATTCTTCCGCTAGTTGGAATCTTTAGCAAAAAAATATTACCTTTCTCCATGGTGCATCCCTTAAAAGTGACTGCACTCAGCAGTCCATTTTAGGTACTTGAGACTGGTCGCTTTGGTTTATTATCCCTCTGCCCTGAAACAGTTCTAATTAATGGTTTGTTGTTTTCTCTGGGAAGCAAACACTTTATTCCAAAGAGAGTGGCAAATCCCTGAGATAAACTGTATGATAATCAAGCACCTGAATGTAGTTTTCTGTAGGAATTGAAATTATTTCCTGAGAAATTCAATGTGCCTGTTTCACCAGGAGAAATTCTCTTGCCAACTTTTTATTTTAAAGATGCTCTTATGCTCTTTTGTTCCATAATAGTAGGCAGTTTCGAGGATTGGTACACCCCAGCCTACTAAGAGCAGAAAAACGACTTACCCATTTTCAACTATAGCATCATATGGGCAAAAAGTTGTCCTGAGCCCAACAGAGGCTGAGAACTGGACCTCTTCTCTGCCTCTGTCCTCCTCTTTAATTCTGCTCCTGTGAACTCTGCTGGAAAAGCAAAGCAAAAGTGATAGCCCGCTGTCAGCCCAAGGACACATCACCTTTTATGAAACCGAGCTTAACTGGGATCTAAGAGCTTCAGTTCTGTAGTACTTTTTACACAATGTCCATCTGTTCCCAGGAAAGCTAACCTGAGGTCAGAGCTTGATATCAGAGGAAACTATCAATCTGGTTAAAAGACTTTTGTAAATCATTTATACCCTAAATTTTTAGGGCTTTTGTCTGAGCATCCCAAGTTCCTTGGCATTATTTCCAATACAGTGTTTGTATGGAAAAGGCTCTAGCTGAGACCAAGTTACTCTCTCTATGAAATCCTTTTTTTCTGATCATTTTCCTTCATGCATCCTAAGATCTACTGTCAGATCTTAACATCTCTGATGATGTTCGTGTGCACATTATTCTCCTGCCCAGAATTTTGGCCTCAAATCTGTTTCCAAGCATGTCCATAGCAGTCCAGGTAACAATACTGAGCCTCATATTTGTGTCTTGGGAACACTGGTGGGACATTCCTTGTTATTATACCTGCATGTGTGTCTTATATTGGTGCTGTAACAAATCATCACAGATTCAGTTACTTAGAATGACACATTTATCATCTCATAGCTTGAGAGGGCAGATGTCTGAAATATGTCTTACTGGGCTGCCCAGGCATCAACAGGGTTGGTTTCTTCCAGAGAATTCATTACTTTGCCTTTTTTGGCTTCTAGTGACAACTTCTCAAGGGCCATCTGGGCTTGTGGTCCCTTCATCCACCATCAAAACACATCACTTGAACCTCTGATCACATCATCCTATCACCTTCCTCTCTGCTACTGGTAAAACCTCCATCTGCCTCCTTCACTTGATAATTACAATTATGCTTATAATTACATTTAGGGCCCATTCCAGATAATCCAGAATAATCCCTCCATCTCAAGGTCCTTAACTTAATCCCATTGGCAAAATCTCTTTTGCCTTAGGAGATAACATATTCACAGACTCTGGGGACTAGGACATAGACATCTTGAGACCACTATTCAACCTGCCATGAGACCTATATCCTTGATACCTTTAATATTGCCTTTTTGTCAATTAATATAAACCAGCAACAGAGCTGGTGTTCAAACCCCCAGCCAATACAAACCAGGTGGACTTTGTGTTTTATCATCTCCTTAGTGGTAAGAGTCTCCATCCTAGGTTCAAAGTACAGGCTTTTTCTAATGAGGAAACAGCAGCCTCATCCTCCCCAGCCTCTTACCCCATAATACACACAGGTAGTCTTCACCTGTCCCGCAGAACCCAGCATCGTGATGAACAAGAGCTCCTGGATTCAGAAATCAAATCCCTTCTAAATGACAAGAACAAAATTTCTCAGAATACAAACCGTTGTGAGTTCACATAAGGCAGCCATTAGGTAATGGTAAAATACATTATTTGGGCTCTGCTGCCTAAAAAAAGGGGGGAAATGAGCTCTTAAGCTGCTGTCTTCCACTGAGTAATTTTTTTTGAAGGACCAGATGACTGATGAAAAGAACAAGAGGATGGATTCAGTACACATTCTCCAGGTCATTTCATAAACATGAACATTTTTTCTATTTATAATCCTTAAATGTCATCTAGTTCACTGTCTACCTCTGGGATTCTCCATGCCAACACCAAACACATACTTTAAAAAAAAAATAAGTCTTTCCAAATATCCAAAGTAGCTGATTGCACTTCTTAACAATCTTCTCAGGAAAGAGCTTCTAAACATGAATTTAGGTACTTTTCCAGTATTTCCAACTGCAATGCAGGAACTCCCTCTCCCATCCTGGAGAAGTTATTTTCATCCTGTTGTGCAATTTAACACATGGTGATACAAAACAGTTAACAGAAACTGATTTCCACATTCTGGAGGGAGCAAACTTTGAAAGTGAAGGCAGCTTATTTTTAACTTCTTTGTGAAATGACTTCCAGAAGAAAGACTTAAGGGTTTTTAAAATGACCAAGAGTTTTCAGGACCATTTCTGATTATGCCTTATTTCAAGATGCCAGAGGATAGCTAAAATAAAAATGAGAAAGAATTCATTTACAGGGATTTATATTTTGTGAAATCCACTGGGAAGCTCTCTCCCTACCCCTCCTCCACTATAACTTTCATATTGTTAGTGGAAACATTATTTTAAACCAATCTCTTGCCCATTTCCTAAGGCACTGCTCTGGGCATCTTCCTGCAGTTTTATTGCATTGATGACCATCATTATTCTTTCTTTATGGGATTTGAGCCAAAACTGAGCACTTGTGACAATATTCACATCTGAGCTAATGCGACTTAATTTTCCAAGTTGGCTTCATAAGGCAAAGTAGTAAGTGCTTTATTAAAAACTAGATAATAAAATTAGCCCATTTATCTACTAACCGGTGCTTCCATTACATGATTGAATACATTTGTTATGTGAAACTCCTATAAGTTATACCACAGTAAAGCCAAAAACCATAAATATTTGGGGTTTCCTCTTTTTTCCATGCTAAGCAGAATTTTAAGGTTAGCACTTGGCATGCAGCCAAAAACATCAATATAAACTGCTATTTAACCTCTCTTGAAGTCACATTTATATCAAAGAGATTAGAAACATTATTTTTATTTTTTTTTGAAACATTATTTTAAAATGTATCCTTGAGAAGAAAAAGTGTTTAAATACCATTGGGCTAAATGAAGTTGCCTCCAAAATTATAATTTTACTTTGGGGGATGGGAGGGTATGGAGAGAGTAATGGCAGAAAGACTCTGTTTCATGTATTTTTACTTCCAGAGCTCTGATCTCACACAAGCTGAGCAGCCTGATTTGCAAGCCTAGGAAACAGTCACAAGATGAAATATACCAGAAGAAACCAGGTTTATTAATCATCAATCCTGCAGAAATACATGTTAATAGGAAGAGTTCTTAGTGTTCAGATTTACTTCATTACTTATCTGGAAAACCTCACAAGAGCTCAGTCCCAGAGACAAATCAAAAGGATTTAAGGGATATAAGTTTTATCATTTGAGATAACATGGATGGGTATTATGCTAAGTGAGTTGGGTCACAGAAAGACAATTACCATATGGTTTCACTTATATGTGGAATCTAAAAATAAATGAACACAACAGAAACAGGCTCATAGATACAGAGAACAAACTGGTGGTTGCCAGAAGGGAGGGTGTGATGGGGGGGGGGGTGTGACAAAATAGGTGAGGGGGATTGAGAGGTACAGACTTCAGTTGTAAAATAGATAAGTCATGGTATATAATTTACAGCAGAGAGAATATTGTCAATAACATAGTAATAACTTTGTATAGTGACAAATGGTGACTAGACTTACTGGTGTAACTGCTTTGAAATGCACATAAATATCAAATCACTATGATATCCACCTGAAAATAATAATGATATTACAGCTCAATTATATCTCAATTTTTTTTCAAAAAGGATTTAAGTCTGAATTTATTTAGGGGAATATTTCAATGAATATTTGACTCCAAACCTACTTCTCATGCCCCTCCCAACCCCCAACCAGAATCCTTTCATTCTCTCTAATCACCCAGAATCTTTGGAGACTGACCCAGCCTCAAATAGATTTGCTAAGAAATGGGGAAGGTGTCTTAGATCAAGGCTATATTCAACAGTGAAGGAATAAGTAGTAATTTTTCAAAGAATTTTCTAATCTAAATTCTGAGTGCACACAAACCAGCCAAATAAGTTTTTACCTATTCCTTAGTGGACGTCATTTTGTACACTTGGGTGGTGTGAGACATCCATTCTGGAAAAGATCAAAGCCTGGACTCCCAGCTCACCCTTCACTCCACTCTAGAGACCAAGATATTATGAAATAACCCTCTAATTCCCAGAGAAGGTATTTTCTATGTCTTTTATGAAGTACCAGCCAAAGAGTTCGCATATTTTGGGAAACAGTGACAAATTGTTGCAGGGGAGCTACATCTCTTTAGCAGGAGGGGATGATTTATTTTTCTCTCTTTCGTAACTAGAACAATTAATTGGTAACATAATAAAAACTCTCAGCAGTCAGTGAAAAATGGCCTAAACCCTGAATAGAGTGTGAGGGGAAAGAAAAAAGGAAAAAGAAAGTATTCTTTCCAGTTTAATTGCAAGAGTTGATGTCTGAGGAATTCCTGTCCTTCTTTTGTTTCTGTGGGTTGCTGATTGTAAGGCTTAAACACCTGAGAAGCTTGCCTTGTTAGAATAAAGCCAAATTAAAATCAAAGGCTTGTTTCTTGCTCTTAAAAATAGGGGAATAGAAGTCCTCCCTCCTATTCATGAGGGTTTTTTTTTTTTTTAATCAACCTGTACTTATGAATTTTCTCTGACCCTTTTGAGATGTATGCAAACCTTTATTTTTAAAAGTATTTTACCATTTTACAATCCAAGAATGTCTTTCTCAAGGACCTAGGAGCCATTGAATTCCTTCGAATCTCCCAGTCTCTGGGTAGTAAGAAGCCTGACTTTGGCGGGAGCCTTGCTCCAAGTTGCAAAACTACTTCTTGTCATAAAGCTATGAACAGTTTATTTTCCCTTTGTGTATAGTCATTGGCTAACCCAGATGGTTAATCCACTTACCAGGTAAATTTAGTGACAATTTACTGTTAAGTCAGTATAAGTAACAAATGTGCTGTTAAGTCCTCTGACTTGAGGACTAGTTATTGTTTATCTTGAGAACATTGTAGGGAATGTTCTTGGCTATATAAGGCAGTAGGATTTCTTTCTGTTTTTGTAATTTCTTAGCAATTGCCTGTCATGAGCATCACATACTGGTTTAATGATTATTTAAAAACAAAACACTTTCTCTGTTTCTACTGACTGTGAAGAGGTTTTCTGGGTTGGGAGAAGATTTTTGTTTTCAATTATTTTTTTACCAAGATATTAGTGGTTTTATCCTCAGACCCTAATTCAAACTTGCCAGGCTTGGAAGCCTAGAATATGAACTAAAAATCTCAGTGAAAAACACATTCCTTTTAAAATTTTCCCATGAGTCCTATTGCTTGTTAAGCCTAAGACATTCTTTCCTACCGGTTGCACACAGTTGATAAGAACTGCAAAAATAAAAGCTACATGATGATGTTTCTTTTAGTTTGGAGAGTAGCAGAGTTCCATCCTTTTGAGGGCTGAGCAAGACATAGGTGTGTTTTTTAATTACTCTGGCTTTAATACAATTCAAAGACATTTGGCACATTCTTTGTGAATCAGTTCAATTCAGTTGTCACTCAGTCATGTCCGACTCTTTGTGACCCTGTGAACTGCAGCACACCAGGCTTCCCTGTCCATCACCAACTCCCAGAGCTTGCTAAGACTCACATCCGTCGAGTTGGTAATGCCATCCAACCATCTTATCCTCTGTCGTTCCCTTCTCTTCCTGCCTTCAATCTTTCCCAGCATCAGGGTCTTTTCTAATGAGTCAGCTCTTCACATCAAGTGGCCAAAGTTTTGGAGTTTCAGCTTCAGCATCAGTCCTTCCAATAAACATTCAGGGATGATTTCCTTTAGGATGGACTGGTTGGACCTCCTTGCAGTCCAAGGGACTCTCAAGAGTCTTCTCCAACACCACAATTCAAAAGCATCAATTCTTCAGCACTCAGCTTTCCTTATAGTCCAATTCTCACATCCATACATCCAGCTGAAAAACCATAGCCTTGACTAGACGGACCTTTGTTGGCAAAGTAATGTCTCTGCTTTTTAATATGTTATTTATGTCGGTCATAGCTTTTCTTCCAAGGAGCAAACATCTTTTAATTTCATGGCTGCAATCACCATCTGCAGTGATTTTGGAGCCCCCCAAAAAAATAAAGTCTCTCACTGTTTCCATTTTTTCCCATCTATTTGCCATGACATGATGGGACCGAATGCCATGATCTTAGTTTTCAGAATGTTGAGTTTTAAGCCAACTTTATCACTGTCCTCTTTCACTTTCATCAAGAGACTCTTTAGTTCTTCTTCACTTTCTGCCATAAGAGTGGTGTCATCTGCATATCTAAGGTTATTGATATTTCTCCCTGCAATCCTGATTCCAGCTTGTGCTTCATCCAGCCTAGCATTTTGCATGATGTACTCCGCATATAAGTTAAATAAGCAGGGTGACAATATATAGCTTTGACATACTTTATGAATATTCACTAATAAAAACCACTGTGTGGGTTAGTCACTCAGTTGTGTCTGACTCTTTGTAACTCCATGGACTGGAGCCCTCCAGGCTCCTCTGTCCGTAGACTTCTCCAGGCAAGAGTACTAGAGTGGGTAGCCATTCTCTTCTCCAGGGGATCTTTCCAACCCAGGGATCGAACCCAGGTCTCCCACACTGCAGGCAGATTCTTTACTGTCTGAGCCACCAGGGAATACTATAATTCAAATATCCTGGTTTTCTTTCCAACTATAAACCAAATTTCCCCAGGACTCACCAACCCGTGAAACAAAGGAGACCATATTTTAAAAATGAAGTTTAATGGCTTATAACTCTCATCTGCTCACACAGTACATTAGTCCCCTGAAAGATTCACCTAACATCCCTGCCCCAGGAAAGAAAAAAAGTCAGTTGCTAGTACAGCAGAACTTGGAGCTGGATCTCAAATGTGAGGCAAAGGCATCATTCTCAGAACTGGAATTGGAAGTCAGAAGAACTGAAAATAACACAAAGTTTTGTTGATGGGGGGGGAATGGGTGGATCTTTATTCTTACTTTTTTCTGAGAAAAAGTGAAAGTGCTAGTTGCTCAGTCGTGTCCAACTCTTTGTGACCCCATGGACTGTAGCCTGCCACGCTACTCTGTCCATGGAATTCTCCAGGTCAGAAGACTGGAGCAAGCTGCCGTTCCCTTCTCCAGGGGATCTTCTCAAGTCTTCCCACAACTACTGTTCTTCTCATGACACATTTGTAATACTCCATTATATTCCGTGTTCTAGTTCTAACAAAGTGGTTTTCCTTTGCTCCCTCAACATTTATTTTACCTTTTGCTTGATCAGAAAGCCTCTGACAAAGTGTATTATTAATATTTATTGTCACTCTCATTAGAAGAACCCCTTCTTTTCTTTTTTCTTTTTTTTTATGAGATGTTTATTTATTTTTTTTGTTGTTGTTTATTTTTTTTCTTTTTTTCCATTTATTTTTATTAGTTGGAGGCTAATTACTTTACAACATTGTGAGTCTAGTAGTCACATCTTCTGGACTCCGATGTGACCAAGCTCAAATCATTCTGTACTTATCTAAGAATGAACTTTCCAAGATGCAAATATGACTATATCATTCCCCCACTTTGCATAGTTTAATAATTCCCCATAGGCTTCAGGCTGAACTTCAAATCCGTAGCTTAACCCCTGCCCCAAACCCTCTGAGATCCACCCCACTCATCTCTCATCTCCTTTCCTCCCATACCCTCCTCTCAAGATTCCAGCAATGACAAGATACTTGAGATTCCAGGAAGGCAGGAGTTTTGTGCTATAAACACGTTATGCTCTCAGCCTGGAATGTCCTTTCCCACATCATATCTAGCCAACCCAGCTCAACACATATCTTTTCTGGAAATGTTCTATGAGAACATTCTGGGTTAGAATTAAGGACCCTTCTTCCCTGTCCTCATAACACCCTGGGTGTGGCACTGTTGTATCCTTTGTAAGTCTGTGCTTTTACTTCTCTTTTATCCATTTGTCTAAATTCTGTTCATAAAAAAAGAAGTATGTCATATTTATTTGGACGGTTTCTTACACCAACTATAAAGTAGATATTCCATAAATAGTGATGAATAGATTACTCATCAATCAACAACAGTATGAATCACTATAAAAGCAAGCCACAGTCCACACCATCTGTGAAGCCACCCATTAATTTCATGAGCTCTCCTTCATTTTCCAAAGACCCAACTCTTAAGAGTTGGAAATACAAAGCACATCCTCAAAGTTACCAGTTGTCACAACCAGAACACAAAGCTTCTTGCTCAAGTTCTGTGGGCATCATTTATTCACTTGTAAGCTAGGAGCGGGCAGCAGTTACAGCAGCTTGATGAAGTTCAAGGGTACTGACTGCAGCTCAGACACTCAGCCCAGAAGGACAGCCAACTCCATGAGTCACCACATTTAGCCACACACAGCAGCAGCTCCTCTTCCAGGGCCAGAACCAAGAGTTTTCAAACTTCGATGACTGGTGGCTTTCTCTAATTATTCAAATTACCATAATACATTGTTTACTTGTGCTATCACAATTTCTTCTTTTTTTACTTCTGGACAATGCTTTTGCCCATGGTAAACAGATGGGGAGACAGTGGAAACAGTGTCAGACTTCATTTTTTTGGGCTCCAAAATCACTGTGGATAGTGACTGCAGCCATGAAATTAAAAGATGCTTACTCCTTGGAAGGAAAGTTATGACCAACCTAGATAGCATATTAAAAAGCAGAGACATTACTTTGCCAACAAAGGTCCATTTGGTCAAGGCTATGGTTTTTCCAGTGGTCATGTATGGATGTGAGATTTGGACTGTGAAGAAAGCTGAGTGCCGAAGAACTGATGCTTTTGAACTGTGATGTTGGAGAAGACTCTTGAGAGTCCCTTGGACTGCAAGGAGATCCAACCAGTCCATCCTAAAGGAGATCAGTCCTGGGTGTTCATTGGAAGGACTGATGCTGAAGCTGAAACTCCAGTACTTTGGCCACCTCATGCGAAGAGTTGACTCACTGGGAAGGACCCTGATGCTGGGAGGGATTGGGGGCAGGAGGAGAAGGGGACAACAGCGGATGAGATGGCTGGATGGCATCACCAACTCGATGGGCATGAGTCTGAGTAAACTCTGGGAGTTGGTGATGGACAGGGAGGCCTGGCATGCTGAGATTCATGGGGTCGCAAAGAGTCGGACACGACTGAGCGACTGAACTGAACTGAACTGAATAGTCTCGCTCCCCATATAAACAGAGTATCCTTCCTCTTTCCATCACAGTCCTGATTCTCACTTTGTTTCTTTTCAGCTCCTTTCATAAATAATGCCTTGTATTTTATCTTGAGATATTCTATCCTCTCTAAAAAGCTAAATTCCTCAAGGTTTCTGTCTTCTCACAAGGGAAAAATAGAAAAACGGGATGTTTCCAACACATGTAATTGGCATCACCAACTCAATGGACATGAGTTTGAGCAAGCTCCGGGAGATGGTGAAGGACAGGGAAGCCTGGCATGCTGCAGTCCATGGGGTCACAAAGAGTCGGACACGACTGAGTGACCGAACAACAAATTGGTGAGTATTTCCTATACGAGGACAACTACTATGCATTAGAATAATTAGCTCGGGGGTCAAATTTCCTGGAAAGCACAATGAGGTCACTTGGGAAAAGCTCCCTGAAACTCGCCATGAACTCTACTGGCCCTTCGGATCCTGGGCTCCTGCAGAACTGAGTTCTCCTGTCTCTGCTGCAGCCACCACAGTCCCAAGCAGTCTGGGGATTATAGAATGATCTACCCGGAACTTTTGGAACCCTTTGCCATCACACACTATGCCAGACTATATGTGTCCCTCTTGATTAATCTTCAAGGACTTCTGATTCAGCCTTTAAGTCATTAGCTTGAGTTAAAGGAAAATGTATTCTATGATTGCTAAGCTTTCAGAGACTATTATATTTTTCATAAACCATGCAATAAATTCATGAGATTTTTTACTGTCCTTTCCCAGTTTGCCCGGCAGACAGAATGCAAAATTTGCCCTTAATCCTGATAAAAACAGATATCAATTGCAATACAATTCATGTCACCCTTCCTTTTAGAAGAAAAATAGGCTTTTATTTTTATAATGATGATATCAAATACCAGTTCAAATGATACCAGACATCAGTTTTCCGTTACTATATGACATCAGAAGCCCTCTGCTTGAATTTTATGATGGATAATTTTAATACATTGGCATTTGTAATATTTGAGCAAATATATATGTGCTCAAATGAAGATTCATCAGCACTTCACATCCAGACAGCTCTTCAGTCTTTAGTTTTGGAATTGGAGACTTTCCTGAATAAGTGATCTTTGTCTCATCTGTAATTCAAGAGTTTCCATCCCAGGAGAGGTGTTCTAATTTCATGATCAGGTCCCAAGGACATGCACATACTGAGAAGCAAGGCAACCTCGAGGGGGGATGTCAGCCCCAGAGGATTGTGCTGTACAGTCCGTAGCTGAACCACCTCCACACAGCAGCCCACTAGCCCAGGGCTGGATCTCCACAGGGCTGGGAATATGCCGTCTCCCTCCGTCACTCTGCTGTGCTCTGCCCCAGCATTGCCAAGCAGGCTCCCAGGAGATCGGACTGGAGACAAATGCCTAAAAACTACATATGTAACTCAGCACATAAATCCAAAATAACACCACACCAATGCTGGAGAAAACTCTTGAGAGTCCCATGGACAAAAAGGAGACCAAACCATTCAGTCTTAAAGGAAACCAACCCCGAATATTCACTGGATGGACTGATGCTAAAGCTGAAACCCCAATACTTTGGCCACCTGATGCAGAGAGCCAACTCATTGGAAAAGACCCTGATGCTGGGAAAGATTGAGGGCAAGAGAAGGGGGCCACGGAGGATAAGATGGTTGGATGGCATTGCTGACTGAATGGACATGAGTTTGAGCAAACTCCGGGTGACAGTGAAGGAGAGGGAAGTCTGACGTGTTGCCTTCCATGGGGTCACAAAGAGTCAGACACGACTTAGAGACTAAACAACAACAAATATTCACTCACAGAATCCAACCACAAGCTATAATATAAATGATTCTGTTTTTTCGCTCATTTAATCCAACCAAGAGTCATAATACAAATGATTCTGTTTAAGAGATTCTTCTCTAGATTACAAACTTCTCCTCGAGGCCAAAGATGTTACCCCTTCTCACTCTCTGTCTACAGCTTCATGCAGAGAGGAGGAGTTCAGTTCAGGAAATACTTGTTCTCTCAAATAACCTGGCCCCCTGGTCTAAGTCCTGAGAGATGTGCCACCTCACCAATGCCCTCCATGTCTCAGCACTGTCCCTGCCCCTCCAGGCACACCAGAGCCCTTCTGCTCTTTTTCACACCTGCATAGATGTCTGCAAAGATTTCCTTCCACTGTGGATTATGTCATTGCTAGCCCATCCAAGTGGCTCAATTGACTTGGGACTTTCAACTATCTAGTATAGACAGAGGAGGTCACCTTTCCACTGTCCTCTGGACTTGTTTCCTGAAAGTCTAGACAAGGGTGGGGATTTAGCAATCCCTGAGCATGCTCCCATCTCTGCCAGAACATTCTGCACTCTCCTGCTCCCAGAAACTTTGGTGTGCCCTGGCCAGCAGCCAACATTTGGCAAAGCGTAAAAGAAAAATAATGGTATAATCAACAAAGTCCTCAGAACTGAGGAAACCTGACAAAACAAGCAACACTCATCAAGAGCCTTCTATGTGCCAGGATGTTAAAAGAATTTCTTGTCCTGGGTCGGAGCAAAATAATAATAATAACCTGAATTTGTTAAGGTTTTCATCTGTAAAGCATTGGACACAAAAGGCTACTTAAGAGAAAATTAAGTTGTCCTAAAGTAATCCTTGGGGCTTCCCAGGTGACACTAGTAGTAAAGAACTCATCTGCCAACACAGGAGAAGTAAGAAATGTGGATTCAATTCCTGGGTTGGGAAGATCCCCCAGAGGAGGGCATGGCAACCCACTCTAGCATTTTTGCCTGGAGGATCCAATGGACAGAGGAGACTGGTGGGCTATAGTCCATGGAGTCTCAAAGAGCAGGACATGACTGATCATGCACACACGCATGCAAAGTGAGCCTTGAGATTTCCCTGGTGGTCCAGTGGCTAAGACTGTTCTCTCAATACAGGGAGGCTGGGTTCCATCCCTGGTTGGGAAACTAGGTCCCACATGCCACAACTAAGTGTTCACAAGCTGTAGCTAAAGAGTCCCCATGCCGCAACTAAGACCCAGCGCAGCCAAATAAATAAATAAGTGGGCTTATTTTCTAGAGTGGTTTCATTCAGATCCAGGCTTTGGCAATACAGTGGCCTTTGCTGGGTTCTACCCAAGGCCAGGCACTGATGCTGATTCCCTTGCAGTGTGTCCAGGGGACAGGAACGCCAGAGCCATAAACTTGCTGCAAAGCATCAAGAGTTTCTCAGAACAGCGACTTCCCAGGTGATTCAGTGGTTTAGACTCAGTGCTTCCAAAGCAGAGGGCACCAGTTTGATCCCTGGTTGGGGAATTAAGATCCCACATGCCACCTGGCATGGCCAAAAGTAAATAAAAAGAAATGCTTAAAAATTTAAAATATAAATTAAGCGTTTCTCAGGACTCAGAAATGCAGAATGTTGACAACACAGGGGAGCCAAGGAGCCATGGCAGGACCCGGGAAGCCCTGCGCCTCCTCACCTCTGGTTCTAACTTCAGCATCCAAACCTTCCTTCCCCACACTCACAGTACATCCTCCAGGAACTGGTGAACAGCCGCACAGAAGGATGCCCCCCACACACACTTATAAACAAATGAGTTCAAGGATGGGAAAGAAGTCTCTTCTTCAAACAGAGCCTCTGGAAATAGAAGAGCACACAGTAGCCCCTTGCCCTGCCCTCTCCCATCCTCCCTCATAATCAGAAAAATGATCCACCTTCATCCCTAACAGGAGAACCCACCACAGCCAATTCATTAGTGAGGATGGACCTGAGGGTCATGGTTTTGTTCAATTTTCACTTGGAAAATGAGGTTTTTTTAATATTAATCTTCTCAGTTGGGACTTCTGAAAACACTGGAAAGCAAAGCTTTCAAGTGCTATTTAGACGACTCTGTCATTGCTTGACTCAGAACAGCAAAGTTGAGAGCTAGGGCTCTAGATACAGAGCCCGTTTTCGGAAGACCCTAACCAAGCAACTGCGGAAAGTACCAGACACATCCTAATGACCTCACTGATACTCACAGGGAAACAAACGGATCTTCAAGAGAAGCCAGATGCAATTTTATATCCACACTGTTGTTGTCCACTGTTCCCAGCAAATGGGAGAAGCGAGTTCCCGCCAGGACCCTGCAACCTGAGTGCTGGAGGAGAGTGTGGAGATGAAGCTCTTGACTATGTTTAAAAAGAAAAGACAGAAGAAGATTTAAAAAGCTGCAAAAACTCACAGAAGACTCGGTTTAGTAAACTCTGGATAGGGCCAGTGGGACCAGAGCTCAAGTTACTGAATAAATACACCAAATACACAAAATACACCAAACCAAACAGGCCAGTTGACAGAAATTAGAAACTGAGGAACATTCCAGCTGAGACTGGAAACGTGCCTCAAAATATTCAAAAGAGTATATATATTTTTCCTAAAAAACTTTGCTATGTTATCCTCAAATAAAAGCTCTTATTTACATCTTACTTTCTAAATATACCAAACACCACTTTTTTGACCAAATGAATTGTTAATTACAATTCAGCTAGCAAAAAAAAGAAAAAAAGTCAGGGATCAGAAAACTACTGAAAAGGGCCAGACAGTAAATATTTTAGGCTTTGTTTCCACATGTCAGCCTCTGTTTCCACATGTCAATTCTATTGTTACAGCAGAGAAGCAGCTGTAGATGTATGTAAACAAACAGCAAGGCTGTGTTCCAATACAATTTTGTTTACAAAAACAGATAACAGACTGAATTTGGCCTGTGGACCATTCTTTGTGGACCCTGACTTTCACAAATAAAACAATTCAGATCTGGCAAAGTAAGAGAAAATAGGTATAGTTCTTTGTATATTTAAATTTTCCTAATATGCAGATCTGTCAAAATATCTTCACCCCTTCTTACAAAACACATTTTTTATAGCTTCCAACCTTGCAGAGCTTTTAAGTCTCTTTATTTCAGGTCCACAGTGGCCACTTTCTCTGAGTTCCACTTTCCAAGCATGACAAAATCTTGGTGAACAATTCACCAGCATCAATGAGAAGCTAGGTGAAGGCTGGATGGATGGTAAGAGATTCTGTTACAAATGCAAATGATAGAATCAAGAATGTCCATGCTTTCCATTACTTCAAATGTCTCACTGGAAGAATTTTTGTTTCCATTCCCCAAACTTCAGGGTCTGTGAATTTAAGTGCTAGGGGAGATGCTTCCACCAAGAGAGACAGTCAAGGTCCCATTAAACTTTCAGCTTGATCTGCCATCCAGGAACTTTGTGGTCCCCAAGTCAACAGGCCAGCAGGGAAGGAATAGAGTGCCCATCCTATCATGGGCGATAGATAGTGATCATCAGAAGGAGACAGAATCTCTTTTACACAACAATGGCAGATATTTGATCACCCACATGATCCATCATGGGCTTTCCTGGTGGCTCAGTGGTAAAGAATCCACTTGCTGAATGCAGGGGACGTGGGTTCAATCCCTGGTCTGGAAAGGTCCCCTGGAGGAGGGCATGGCAACCTACTGCAGCTAAAAAATCCCATGGACAGAGGAGCCTGGCATGCTACAGTCCATGGGGTCACAAAGAGTCAGACACGATTTTGTGACTGAACTACAAAAACAACCAATGCTTTAGATAAACAAACCTCCAATATTCCCTGTAGAAGGAAATGGCAATCCACTTGAATATTCTTGCTTGGAGATTTCCATGGACAGAGGAGCCTGGTGGGCTACAGTCCACGGGGTTGCAAAGGTGTCAGACTTGACTTAGAGACTAAACAACAACAACTAAACAACAAGATCCATCGCAGTGTATCAATATTCACTTGTCCAGTGTTGTAGTGAATAGACAGCAAAGTACAGCAGGCATGGCCTGAGACAGGAATGGTGGTCAGGGGCTCAGACTGCTCAAAGGTAAAGGGCTGTGTCACCAACCACGGAAGCCACCTGGACCAGAAGAGGTCCCAGCCAAGCCTGAGGGGATGTGTAGGAGAAAAAAGGAGATGGAGAGTACCATTGTGATTGGCAACTAGCTGTAGAAGCAGAGACCAGGTTCTTCTGATTATTCTCCTCCTTCTAAGTTTTCCCAGGAAAAGAGACCTATCAGAATCACTGGGAGCTGTTCTCACACGGAGTGGACTTATTATGCAAATCAAATGCATATAAATAGCACAAGGAGTAGGCTTTGGTGGATGTTGCCATGTACCAACCAGTTCCTCGCTACAGAACCAGTGGCCACTCTGCCAGCTACCAAAGTACTGAGAGCTGATGGCTCATAGCTGGGACCTGCCTGGAGAATTGCCGTCAGCTCAAGGTAGTGGTCTTACCCCAGATCACATGTCCTCTCTGGGGCAGTCCACATCTAATGGCTGGTTGATGCAGGGGTTCATAGGTCTGCCACACTGGCTCAGTTAAGGACATGCCATGACAACTCCAGAGTTCTCTCCATGGGACAACCAGAGGCCTTAATTACAATTTCACTGCAGCTCAACTTCTCCCCTTGCCTGGTCCTGTCCCTGTTCATCCCCAGTGGACACTGTTCCTGGAGCACTGACCACTAAACTCACACAAACATTTCCTCTCTGAGTCCTCTTCCCAGAGAACCCACCATCACTCAGCAAGTACATGTGAGGATTCACTGGGCACTCTGCTTTTACATGAAATGAAGAGGTAATAACAATTCTTACCTTATAGCATTGTTGTAAGAAGTCAGTGAGCTAAACTGGTGAAAAGTAGTAAAAGTATTAGTCACTCAGTCATGTCTGACTCTTTGCAACCCCTGGTAGACTGTAGCCTACCAGAATCCTCTGTCCATGGAATTCTCCAGGCAAGAGTACTGGAATAGGTTGCCATTCCCTTCTCTAGGGGATCTTCCTGATCCAAGGATGGAACTCAGGTCTCCTGAATTGCAGGCAGATTTTTTACCATTTGAGCCACCAGGGAAGCCAAACTAATTGAAAGAGCTATGCAAACTGTAAAGAGCAACAAAAATTTAACATATCTTTTGAATAATTATCAGTACACAGTACTATGATTACTTTTCTGTCTCAGGATGTATTGGATTGACTCAAAAGTTCATTTGGGTTTCTGTAAGCTGTTACAGGAAAACCCAGATGAACTTTTGGGCCAACCCAGTGTTCATCAAAGAGAAGTTAGCAGTCTTGCCATGTTTGTCTGCAACAAATGAGTGTTTTAAATCATAGTAGTGAAAAAATAAATAAATAAATCACAGTAGTGAATACACTATGGCCTGCATTCTGAACTTGGTCTCTGGAACCAGGCAGACCTTTATCTCTTTTACTGTATTTGAATTGAAGACATGAGTGATTGTAGGCTATGACATAGTATTTTTTATCTGTTAAACATTTTATCTATGAATTAATGAAAGAGGCAACTTAAATTTCATGAGCCATGGATTTTTATCATCAGTCTCCTCTGTGTGCATAGGTTAGAAGGAAAATACATGTGAACGAAATTGGTTGAGGTATTTTTGAAATTTGTTCCCACATAGGATCTGACTCTTCAGAGTCATTTTAGACTCAGAATCAAAGTTGTCCATGCTCTTTCACACCACATTGTCCAGTATCCACCAGTCCATCAAGAGCATACACAGTGCACTGTGTCATAAGAAAATTTACAGAGGACTAACTAAAGCCAAGGGTGCTGGCTTTACAGTGCTACAGAGCTGCCCTACTTTTAACTCCAACGTTGGGAAAGACACTAAGCAAATCTAATGCACTTCCTCTCTCACTGTTCCCACAGCCATTCAGCCCGTGAGAGCTAAAATCCCACACTGCTTGCTGCTTCTGGGCTGTTCTTCCAAATATTTGGCACACATTCTGCAAGTTTTTGTCCTGGCATTCTTGATGTTGATGACCAAGCAGACAATGACATCTGTCGAGACTGCTGGCTGGCTACAGTGACTGTAAGACTCTATCAGTCTTAAGATGTGGCAGAATATCATAGAAAATAAAATGTGGGGGAAAAGGTGCTTCAGAATCAATGTGATGGAGTAATCCCCTCTAAAGCTGTTTCCTTACATAATAGTATATATAATATATATATTATGGTATATATAAATATATATAATATATATAATGGTACTTGTCTCACCTTGCTGTCATAAAAATATTTCAGAAAGCTCAGAGGGAGTGATCTGGTACACAGTGAATAGTTAATAATATTTGTTATTACTATTATTATGATTATTAGCTAACCTCAGCTAAAAGATGCTTTTTCCTTTGCATTATGTATTCCTGAACTCAGGATCAGCAGCTGAAAAATGTCACCCAGTGACTGATTTTATCTTACCAACATGAACAGGAAGCATATTTATTAGTTCTTGAAATCCCCTTTCTCTAATTTGGTCTTCTATTGTATCACTAGTATAGGTCTCCTCTCCTACTAGGCTTAAAATTCGTGAAAGAGTCTGAGGCTAGAAGACCAATATTTAAAAAAAAAGAAAAAAAGCACATAGAGTGCCCATCAGAGCTCTCTCATTAGCTAGTATTAATTAATCCATGAGACTGTACTTCCGAGGCTTTCATTAGTACTGTTGCTAGAGTATTTTTTAAGATTTATTATTACTATCATTATTTTTGGCTGTGGTGGGTCTTTGTTGCTGCACGTGGGCTTTCTCTAGTTGCAGCAAGTGGGGGCTACTCTTCACTGGGGTGAGGGCTTCTCACTGCAGTGGCTTCTCTTGTTGTGGATCACAGGCTCTAGGTGGGGGGCTCAGTAGTTGTGGCACATGGGCTTAGCTGCTCCAAGGCATGTGGGATCTTCCCAGAGCAGGGGTAAAACCCGGGTCCCTTGCATTGCAAGGTGGATTCCTGATCCTGGACCACCACAGAAGCCCCAGAATATTAACTGAGTGAAATTCAAAATAAGAGTATACCTTAGCTTTTCTGATCTCTGAATTTAAATTTCTGTATAAAATAATTGTTTCACATAAAAGTTTTATACCAAAGACAGGTCCTCAATGAACATTCAAATCAACATGGTCTGATTACTCCTTTAAAAAACAAAGTTATCAAGTACATATGGATTCCAAGGAAGAGGGGAAAAAAACATATTTGCAACTGTTCTTTCAACTCTCTGGGTGCCTCTGTGACCACTGATATTTACAGAAGCCAGAAAATGGTGGGTTTTATTCTCTTTGATTATCATATTGTTCAGAAGACTTTTGCTTCCTAGACTCTTTCTATCCTTCCTTTTAAGAACTGCAAACATTCCAGCAACCATTTTCATACATCTTAATTTTACCAATAATCAAGTATTCAGACTGGAAAAGACAAACTCTGAGAAACATGCTTCAAAGTAAGGACATGCCATTTTCCCCAGACCTAGAACAAAGCATATACGAATCCAAATTTCATGTTTCACAAACAGGATTTTGTAACTGAACACTAAAGGGAATATCAGAGTTATTTGCCATATATAGGATTTCATCTGTTGTCAATCACTTGTAGTTTCACGTTACAGTTATACATATGCTGAGATTACAAAATGATGACAGATTTCACGAAACACCACAAAAATAGGAACATGTGTGCAAGAGTATGAATGTATATAAAGTAGTTTATATACAACCCTTATGTTTGCTTATTACCAAAAATGGCATGAAAAATGTGGTCAGAGTTGCCTTCCTCTCCCTAATCCAGTCACTTATCATATGTCTAGTGGTAGGAAAAAGCATCATCCAATTCCTGAGCTATCAGAAAACCATCTCTTTCCATTGCTGCCTCACAGTGCTTGTGAAATAAGCATCCATTCTACGTCGGTGTGGCTTCCTAGGAAAAGAATCCACCTGTAATGCAGGAGACACAGGAGAGGCATGTTCAATCCCTGGGTCAGGAAGATTCCCTGGAGTAGGAAATGGCAACCCACTCCAGTATTCTTGCCTGGAGAATCCCATGAACAGAGGAGCCTGGAGGCCTGCAGTCCATGGAGTTGCAAAAGAGTCAGACACAACTGACCACACATGCTAGCTTTATTTCCACATGCAATTAAGAAGGCAGAAAGCCAGAGGTTGGAATATGTTGGAAATTGTTAGGTTAATACTTGAGATTTCCAAATTGGTAGTGTCAGAGACTCAGTGGATACCCCAATCAGTGCCCACTGGTACTGGAAATAGCCTCACAAGTCAGTGGGACTGATCTCACCATTCACTACATGCAAGAATGGCTTTGCCTGGACACCTTACCGTGCCATGTAGGGGGCTGACTGGTTGAGCAGGATCGAGCTCAAAGAACCAGTTCTGCAGACAGCCCACTCAAGGAGCTGGCATCACCAGTGATTGATTGCACAAAATTGATCTGAAGGCTGGTCTTTAAATATCCAGAAAGGGAAAAGGAAACTTGAATTACCAGCTAGCCTGAAAGAAAATAGATAATACCCTGCGAATGATGATATTACTCACAGAAAAGCTCGTCAGCCAGCAGGGTGACCCCACAGAGATCCAATCCCAAAATTCAGGTGAGAACACAACCCTGGTCTGAGAGGGATAAGGGTCACCCAAAGGGCAGATGCTTCCATCGAAGCTGGATGGGGATTAACCAGCTAGATGGAAATGGGAAAAACTCAAACAGAACTTTGCTGGCATTTGAAATTACTTCCATTAAATAGAGCCTATTTCTCTCACTGACCCTGACTTAATACAGGTCTGATCTATTCGTTGAAACTCAGGAGAAAAAACTTGGATTTGAGTATGTTTACCAGGAGAGAGAACTATGAGAAAAAGGAACTGTCGTATCATGATTCTCTAAAAAACTAAAAGAAAATGATAATAATAGAAGGATTTAAAACCACTTTGTCAGATTTCTTAGGCCGTGATGGCTATCAGGCTGTTCCCATGAGTCATTATGTTAAAGCATCTTACTTATGTAATAACAAAAAGTGTGAAAATGTAAGTCACTCAGTTGTGTCCAACTCTTTGTGACCCCATGGACTGTAGGCTGCCAGGCTCCTTTGTCCATGGAATTCTCCAGGCTAGAATACTGGAGTGGGTAGCCATTCTCTTATCCAGGGGATGTTCCCAATCCAGGGATGAAACCCAGGTCTCCTGCATTGCAGGAGGATTCTTCACTGTCTGAGCCACCAGGGAAGGCCATGTAATATCAAATGTAATCCCCATTTCAGGTGCTTCATTTTAAGACAAGCCTTACTTTTTGCCCTGTCAAACTTTTAAAGGAACACCTTCACCATCCTAGTTATCCTCAAAGGAAGCTTTATCCACACTCCAGTTTGCACTTTCCCGCCCTTCTCTGTCTGCATGAAGAGCAAATGGTAGGGTATTCTTTCTCTCAGTTTCTCTGCCAAAAAGAACACCCTGTCATTGCTTTGTTCAATTCATTGCATTGCTCCTGGCATCAGTGTGGTGTCTGTGATCTATAGGAAGTGACGGTTCAGATCCCAGGACAAGACAAAGGGTCACAATTCCTGGTCCTTGAATCACCCTGATGGTCCTTGCTTTGAACATCCTGTATCTGAACAAGGGTTGGAAATGGATTAGAAAGAAATGCGGCAGGAAGCTCCACCATGGTCATTTTTGGGAGACAGAAAATTCCCTCAAGCAGGTTAAGGGAGAAGCTTAACAAGTTTAAGGCTCCAGGCAAAGCATCCAGATGCTACAAATAAACAAAAAGAGAGTGAGGACCCTGATCTGCCCTGGAGAGCTTGGAAGGGCATCTGAGGGTCAATGGGGGAAAATACATGGAAAAACAAAATAGCCAAAGAACACCTCTCAGAAAGCATAAGTAATTTTTCCAAAGAAGAGGACTAAATAAGTCCTAAGGGCCCGAGGGCCGGGCAAAAACAACCAGAAGTGAAGGAGATAGGCTGGCCATGATACAATTGGGGAGAGGCGGTTGGTGACAAATGCAAAGAGGGTCCCTGCTCTGTCAACAAGGATGACCTCTACTCAGCCCCACCAACAGTGTTAGGGAATCTTTTGTGTTTTGTTCTGTTTTGTTTTGTTTTTCAGATAAGTTATAAGTGTGTGTGTGTGGACAATGAACCCAGATGATATTCAATAACTGCACAAGCCAAACAAAACAATGTGTATGCCCTGATCCAACCCATCAGTCTCCAGTTTGTAATCTTAAGAGTTTCATTCTTTGGAACTACCTAAAAATAAAACATATGCACACAAAAGACAGATAAAAGAAGGAAAGAACAAAGACCCACAAACAACTGGTATTATAGTTAAGTATGTCACCTGTTTCCCCAGGCCAGAGAGTCTTGGACATATTTATCAATGAGAGGCTTGCTAGCTGTCATATCAGATAAGGCTTGGAATTTCAGTGACTTAGTACAATGAAAAGACATAAAATAAAAACCACACAATTAATTCTTGCTCACCCACAGCTCACTCTGGTGTTCTGGGGAGAGATGGGAGAGGTGACTGGGGTGGGGTAGATGCAGGGTGCTCTCCAGCAGACTTCTTCATCACATATGTCTGCTTTCTTCAGCAGGTGCTTCCCTAGCTTGCTCTGGGGAGAGAGGCTCTGAAGCTTTCTCCATTCACCCAGCCACAAAGGGAAGGGGGATAGACCATGAAGGGAGGTTTTCATAGGCCACTCAGCGAAGTGGCACACATCACTTCCACCTACATTCCATTGGCCAGAACTCAATGTTATGGTCACATCTAAATGCAAGGGAGACTGAAAATTATTGACTCTGTCTTAAAAAAAAAAAAAAAAAAAAAGGTGGGGGAGGGGGCAGTGGGGAAACTGACCAGAAAAAAGTTTACCTGACACTGCATGCTCGTGTTCGGTCACTTCAGTCACTGACTCTCTGCAACCCCGTGGACTGCTGCCCACCAGGCTCCTCTGTCCATGGGATTATCCAGGCAAGATACTGGAGTGGTTGCCATGCCCCCCTCCAGGGTCTTCCTGACCCAGGGATCAAACCCTGTGCCTAACTGAATCTCCTGCATTGCAGGCGGATTCTTTGCCACCGAGCGACCGGGGAAGTCCCATTACTTTGATGACAGCAAACAATTTTCTCTCTCTCACTTCTACTTGTTGCTGTCAGCCTTTACTCACAGTTTTGCCCATTTGTTTCTGAGACCTCCCCAAACACATCTTGCCTTTCCTTGGGGAGGTGTCCTTTGAACTATTGCTTTTTTGATCCAGATTCCTTTATTCTGCTTTCAAGCCTTCCAAAAGAACATCAAAAGGGTACCTTCCCACTGGGAATGCCAAGGGCTTTCCTCCCCTGCTCCCAGGAGTGCTAAAGTCTCTGATTTCTGCCCATGACTTACAGTGTTTGGATTTTGTTCTTTTTAACTTGTAACCTCTCTCCCATTCCCAATGACTCAGATGTGATCCAGAGATAAATCTGTTGGTTTGCAAACTGGCCCTCATATATAGAGAGCAGGGAGAGACCAAAAAAAAAAAAAAAAAGAGGCAGAACACTTCAGATTGATAGGTGGCAGGTTTAATAAACAAGGGAACTTATATACAAGGCTTAGCTTGGGCAGCTGCAGGACACAAAGTAGATCACAGCAACCACCTACTGAAATCTTAAAAGTTTATACAGAGACCTTAACTGAGTTCAGTCATATCAAATGGTCTTCCACTTGCAAGTGCCAATGCAGGAGACACAGGAGATGTGGGTTCAGGCCCTGGGTTAGGAAGATCTCCTGGAGCAAGGCCTGGCAACCCACTCCAGTATTCTTGCCTGGAGAATCCCCGTGGACAGAGGAGCCTAGCGGTTACAATCCATGGGGTCATAAAGAGTCAGATGTGACTACCTGAATGGGCGTGCACACATATAGGTCAACGAGCAGTCACGTCCTGTCAATGACCTTCTCTAACTAAATCTAAATTTCAGGTTCTTTATTCAAAATGTCCTCATCCTTCTAATCTATCAGTTATTGAACCGAGCTTACCATAACTGATTCTCTTTCCCCTAAAGTTCAGTCTCTTCCAAAGAAGCACCTTCATTGCTTACGTAAAATGATTTTCCTACAAAACCCAAACTGTCACTCCTTAGGAAGGCCCATACCTGTTTACGTCTATCAGTAGATGCAACTTTGAATCAAAATATACTCTTACATTTAAACAAAAAGTGTCTGAACAACATCAGGGAAATTAAAATACAAAAACTATTTCTATAAGTTCTTGGACACACTTTTTAATTCAGCAAAATGACTTTTTAAACTAATTAGTTTGGTTTACTTTCATATCTCTAAGATATCCAAAGAGCATATACTTTACTGGCAGTATTTACTATTTAAAATATTATTGGATGATGAACAGCAATCTCACTACTGGGATATACCCAGAGAAAACCATAATTCAAAAAGACACATGCACCCCAATGTTCACTGCAGCACTATTTGTAGTAGCCAGACCATGGAAGCAACCTAAATGCCCTAAAACAGAGGAATGGATAAAGAAAATGTGGTAGATAATTACAATGGAATATTGCTGAGCCATAAAAAGGAATGAAATTGGGTCATTTGTAGAGATGTGGATGGACCTAGAGACCATCAAATTGAGTGAAGTGAGTCAGAAAAAGGAAAACCAATATTGTATGTTAATGCATATATATGGAATCTAGAAAAAATGGTATAGATGCTCTTATCTGCAAAACAGAATTAGCAACACAGATGTAGAGAGCAATGTATGGACACTGGGGGGATGGGTATGAATTGGGAGGTTGGGACTGACAATATATACACTACTGATACTGTGTATAAATAGATAACTAATGAGAACCTACTGTATAGTTCAGGGAACCCTACTCAGTGCTGTGTGGTGACCTAAATAGGCAGGAAATCCAAAAAACGGTTGGGGGTGGGGAGCAATATATGTATACATGTAGCTGATCCACTTTGTGTACAACAGAAACTCACTCAACATTGTAAAGCAACTATACTCCAATAGAAATTAATTAAAAAAATAAAGTTAAAAATAAAAGGAAAAGATAAAAAAACAAATTACTGGTTGATCTAAGGAAACAGCCAGAGCCACACTCCACCTAGAGTATACATATGTTGGAAACAGAAAAATTCTAATTTAAGATGAGGGAGTTATAACAGGATAGGCTCACTGAAATTTGATTGATGATAGGAAAGGCCTATTTGATGTTCTTTGGAAAGTAAATGTAAAAATGCACCCATATAAACAGGAAAGAATCTCAGTGACCTTGCATCTTACCTTACACTAGTCACCACAGTTTGCCAGTTGACAACTCTAAGGTTTCCGGAGACGACATAATTTATCCCAGATCACACAGTTAGCAAGTGAAAGAACGTGTTTAGGACCCAAGTCTTCTGCTGACACATCCAATCCCTCCCCTGACAGAAAGGCTACAACTCTGAGCATTTATCACCCGGCTTTCTTTGCTCCATCTCCCAATAGTCAGTTCTTTACTACTTCAGCTCATTTATTTTACTTCGGTAAGATTAATTCTCTTCACTTTCTCCTTCTTGTGGCTATTTCACCAGGTTCTCAGCTGCTCAGTCATGTCTAACTCTTTGCGACTCCATGGACTATAGCCCCCAAGGCTCCTATGTTCATGGGGATTCTCCAGGGAGAATAATACTGGAGTGAGTTGCCATTTCCTTCTCCAGGGGAGCTTTCCGACCCAGGGATCAAACCTGCGTCTCTTGAGTCTCCTGCATTGGCAGGCTGATTCTTTATCGTCCTGCCACCTGGGGAGCCCACTCATGTTTATGATTCCACTAGGTATTTCTCAAAATTCTGACATGAAAAGCCAGCCTTGAATTCCACATATGTTTTGTGCCTCACAGCTGTCTTATAATTAACTCAGTCATCAACTGGGTGACTCAAAGAAGTGGGAATTGATGTTTTCCCATCACTTTCTTTTAGTTTTGCAAATATTTATTACCCACTTAATGGAGGCCGTCTGTTGCACAAGTGCTAAATTGAATATATTTATCAACTTCAAATATGCCCTTGTGGTTTCAACATATTCTTGCCCAAATAATGCCTTTACCCTTCTCAGGATCTAAGTGCTGAGAAAGACAGGTAGGAGGTAGGGCTTTAATTTAAAAATGTGTCCCAGACATAGAGTGGACACTGGCATTCAAGGTAAAATTCGAGACTTGATAACTTATCATGATACAATTATCTAAATTTTGACATTTGAAGGTTAAGTCTATTGTGCTCTGTCATGTCTAACTCTTTGGAACCCCATGAACTGTAGCCCACCAGGCTCCCTCTGAATTCTCCAGGGAAGAATACTAGAGTGGGTTGCCATTCCTTTCTCCAGGGGATCTTCCCTACCCATGGATTGAACCCCCTTCTGCATCACAGGCAAATTCTTTACCATCTGAGCTACCAGGATGTTTTGGCATCTCTTCATTCCTAGTCTCTCTTGGCCATGTTTCACAGTTTTCTCAGAATATGAGGGGTCCTTTGTGCCCGAAACCAAGGCATCCTGACCGGGTTTTCCAATCCTAGGATGGACAGGTGACACCTCGAGGCCTCCCTGGCAGGGGTCGGCTCAGCTCTTCTGGGCTCCCTTGCACAGACTGCATCGGCCAGAGGCTGATTTTCTCTATAGCTGGAAGTCTTAGTGTTGGAAGCTTTAGGCGGTTCATCCCATGCCATTAGCATCCATTCTATCCACACAGAGTGACAGCAATTGTTTTCCAGAGCTGATAGGAGGGAACGTACAGCAGATGCTGTGGGAGGCAGGATGGGGGCACTGCCCAGACCCCAGTCAATCCCTCAGAACTGAGGCACTCTTGGAATTCCCCAGGTACGAGGAGTGTTGGCCCATAACTGCATCATTCAGGAACTACCCTCACTCCAACCTGTCCCTGAAGCCTGATTACTAGATGATTTTGCCATGTGTGGGGTGCAAGAGCCTGGCCCCCTTGCCTCCCTCTGTGACAATTCAGGAGGGCTATCCCAGCTCCCAAGTTCCCCACGGATCAGACAAAGTCTTCAAGGCAACTTCTTTACTGTCCAGTGCCTCCTTCTATCCATTCCCACTTCCATTACCCACTCACAGGGGTTGTTTCTGAGAGCACTGCCCACTAATCCTCCAGCAAGCAAGTCTCAGAGTCTGTTTCCAGGGAACTTGATCCAAGACCAAAAGGTGACATGACCGAGGATTCATCATGAATGTAACAATATCTCAATGACTTCTTGATTCTCTCCTATTTGGTTCAATAGATGTAAATATGAATAAACAATAAATAAATGTGTGCATGTGTGTGTGTCTGAGCGTGTGCTCAGTTGATTACTTCTTATAGTCAGGCACTATTCTAAATGCTTCTTTTATGCTAGCTCACTTAATATGCAAAACAATACTATGAATGTGGTGCTATTATTTCCCATTTCCAGATCTGGAAACAGAGTTAACTGCCCATATCAGACAACACTAACTGACAAAGTCAAGATTTAAACCCGAGCCCAGAGACTCACACAATCACATTAGAACATGGAGGGTCAAACTAAGAGCTATGAGAGTATATTGCTTTGTTTGGGGCAGTATCACAGCCTCTGGGTGATTAAAAGTTCTGAGCATCTTTTTATTACAACTTTGTTCTCTACATTCCCAAAGGGGTCCTGTTGTGGAAAGGCTGCTTGCATTAGTGTAAAATTACTCATCTTGCTTCCAAAGCCAGTCACACTCATTCTATTCTCCTTGGAGAACAGTTGGTTTACGTTTGCTGCACTGTGCCATTGCTAGTGGGACATGAGAAAAAGGCTCTGGGGGCTTCTAGGAAAATGTACATTGGTTAGAAAAAGACACAAATGAAGAGAAGACCTCTTTTCTGTCTGGATGGTAGTTTTCTGATGCGGCTCACGGAACAGCAGCAGCCATCTGTGATGAGACGGGATGATGGCTTCTCTATGACAAAGTCAACAGGCCAAAAAGGGTGTGGAGGCAAGGTGGAAAGAACGTGGGTCCCTGGCATTTTGTTTAGATTCTTAGGCTTCCCAAGTAGCTCAGATGGTAACGAATCTGCCTGCAATGCAGAAGATCTGAGTTCGATCCTTGGACCAGGAAGATCCCTGGAGAAGGGCAGGGCAACCCACTCCAATATTCTTGCCTGGAGAGTTCCACAGACAGAGGAGCCTGGCAGGCTACTGTCCATGGGGTCACAAACAGTTGGACACAACTGAGTCTGACATGACTGAGTTGGACACAACTGAGTCACTAACACTTTCACTTTCACTAAACAACTATAGACTCATCACCCACTCCAGTGTTCTTGCCTGGAGAATCCCAGGGATGGGGTCGCACAGAGTTGGACATGACTGAAGTGACTTAGCAGTAGCAGCAATAGACTCATCACATCTGCAGGGTTCAACACATGTGAAATAATACAGTTATGGATTGTTTTAGCTACTGAGTTTAGGTTGGGGGCAGGGCAGGGAGGTTAGAAGAAAAATAGGAACTTTAAGGATTAGTCCTTTTTAGAAAAGGCAGAGGAACCAGAGATCAAAATGCCAACACCTGTTGGATCATCAAAAAAGCAAGAGAGTTCCAGAAAAACATTTACTTCTGCTTTACCGACTACGCCAAAGCTTTTGACTGTGTGGATCACAACAAACTGTGGAACATTCTTCAAGAGATGAGAACACCAGACCATGTTACCTGCCTCCTGAGAAAGCTGTATTCAGGTCAAGCACAGTTAGAACAAGATATGGAACAACAGACTGGTTCCAAATTGGGAAAGGAGTATGTCAAGGCTGTATATTGTCACCCTGCTTATTTAACTTCTATGCAGAGTACATCATGAGAAATGCTGGGCTGAATGAAGCACAAGCTGGAATCAAGATCTCTGGGAGAAATATCAATAAACTCAGGTATGCAGATGACACCACCCTTGTGGCAGAAAGTGAAAAGGAACTAAAGAGCCTCTTGATGAAAGTGAAAGAAGAGGGTGCAAAATTGGCTTAGAACTCAACATTCAGAAAACTAAGATCATGGCATCTGGTCCCATCACTTCATGGCAAATAGATGGGGAAAAAAAATGGAAACAGTGAGAACCTTTATTTTGGGGGACTCCAAAATCACTGCAGATGATGACTGCAACCATGAAATTAAAAGACGCTTGCTCCTTGGAAGAAAAGTTATGACCAACCTAGACAACTTATTAAAAAGCAGAGACATTACTTTGTCAACAAAGGTCCATCTAGTCAAAGCTACAGTTTCTCCGGTAGTCATGTATGGATGTGAGAGTTGGATTATAAAGAAAGCTGAACACCAAAGAATTAATGCTTTTGAACTGTGGTGTTGGAGAAGACTCTTGAGAGTCCCTTGGACTGCAAGGAGATCCAACCAGTCAATCCTAAAGGAAATCAGTCCTGAATATTCACTGGAAGAACTGATGCTGAAGATGAAACTCCAATACTTTGGCCACTTGATGTGAAGAACTGACTCATTGGAAAAGACCCTGATGCTGGGAAAGATTGAAGGCAGGAGAAGAAGGGGGTGACAGAGGATGAGGTGGTTGGATGGCATCACCGACTCGATGGACATGAGTTTGAGCAAGCTCCAGGAGTTGGTGAAGGACTGGGAATTCTGGCATGCTACAGTCCATAGGGTCACAAAGAGTCAGACACAACTGAGCTACTAAACTGAACTGAACTGAAGGATTAGTCAAATAAATATAAAAAAGATACTGTAATAAATAGATTATAAGAAGTATGTTACAATTAAAATTAATAGAAAAGTAAGACCAGAAAGTAGGATAAATGATGAGAGAAAGGTCTGAATCTAGCCAGTCACTAAATTAAATGCGCAGGAAGAGAAAGTACTTTATTTCTATGATCCTTCAATCATTTGCATATAATACTGGTCCTTCAAGACGGATTCAGTTTAAATTCTTTGAACATGTTTTGTGTACCAATAATTACATTTATTTTAGTATCCATAAATTACATTTATTACTTCAATTGACATTGTTGGCCTCATTTTTTTTAAGAAGAGATAATAGGCTTAGAGAGGCTATATTTTAATTTTCTAATAACAGAAACCCAACTTGAATCAACCTAAGGGTACAAAAAAGGATTTATTTATAATAGATCTCCTTATCTCAAAGTAGGAAACTGTCATGCAAAAAAGCATTGAATACAAGCCGCCAGCAACACAGAATGAAATATAAAATAGAGATAACCAAGGAAAGTAGAGAATTAGCAGAGAAGGAAAAATCACCCTAGATTTCAACATCCTACAGGTTGAGTAGAGCTTAGGTGATGCTCCCACCAGGACCAAGGTCCCAATAGTGAAGACGACTGCCCCCCTAATGCTCCACATCTGTAAAGGGCCAGTGGGCAGGTAATAGCCACATGACATGGCAATATGGAAGATCCCACATCACAGAAATGGCCCCATCACAGAGGGAGAGCCTCAGAGCCCAGTGGCCGGTGTGGATGTGCTCTTCTCTGGCTAACAGACCAGCTAAGTCAGCTTTTGGCTATGCTACCACAGGGAAATAACTGTATTCTCAGAGCATCCAGATTTCTGTCTTGGCAGGACTGCAGGTGGGAACTGGGACTGAACTGAAACCAAGTCTCTCCAGCCAGCATCTCTGCTACTATTTCTGGACCTAATTCATGACAAGTGTGTGCCTTTTACATCTCTATCAACGCAGTGAAAAACATGGCTCCTATGGCTCCTGAGCATACATATTATGGAGCAGCCACATAGAGAAAAAATGTATCTGAAAGAAGAAAAATAAAATTACAAGTGCTGGATAGCATCTATTGATCTAATGAACTATGGTCAGAGAGTTAAAGTCATGTTAAATGTGTATGGAATACTCATTACAGCTCTGTGGATGGATGGATGCTGGGTAAATAATCCAATATGCTTCCACTATAGAAAGACTGAATAATTGACCAGTACTAGTACATGTTAGTGGAGGGGGCAATGGCAGTGCACTTCAGTGCTCGTGCCTGGAGAAGCCCATGGACGGAGGAGCCTGGTGGGCTGCGGTCCATGGGGTCGCGAAGAGTCAGACACGACTGAGCGACTTCACTTTCACTTTTCACTTTCATGCGCTGGAGAAGAAACAGCAGCCCACTCCAGTATTCTTGCCTGGAGAATCCCAGGGATGGGAGCCTGGTGGGCTGCCGTCTATGGGGTCGCACAGACTTGGACACGACTGATGTGACTTAGCAGCAGCAGCAGCAGTACATGTTAGAACCCAGATTTGGACCTCAGTTTGGCACTCAGAACTCTGCTATCTTCTTCACTGGGTCACAAAGATGAATGAATGGAACTTGGAAACACTAGAGGGTAGTAATTAATTTGTTCTCACAGAACTCTTCATATTCTCTTTTCAGGTCTATCTGAATTCTCAGGAATAGTTGTCTTTATTTATTTTTTTTTTTAGTCAAGGTGTTTTTTATATCTACTCTGAAAACCACCTTCAGAAAGAAACAAATTTCCTGTTAACTATATTTAAAAAATAAATTTGGAAATACCCTAAAAAGCCATAGTAGTATAGTAGTTAAATAAGTCATAATGCCTTCACATAATAGAGTGATACAAGCCGTTAAAAATTATAACTTTGAAACACAGAATAACATAGAATGGTCATAATACACAATGAAAGAGAGCACAGTACTACATCATACAATCCCAATTTTATAAAAGACATAGTCAGGATATGTATATTCATGGGAAAAAAACCTAGAAGGATTGTCTGAGTGGCAGGATTGCAGATGAATATTATCATCTAGGTTATTTATTGTTCATATAAAATATATTCACTTCTATATTCAAAAAGCCTTTCTGTTATATAGTGATTGTGCTAGAGACAGGTTACTGTGAAAATTTACATGTAGACAACTTATTTTATACAACTTAGGGTTCCTTTTAAGTTTTTTTTTTTTTTAAGTAAAAGGTAGTCATTGAAGATGGCAGAATCATACAATTAGAACTTCTAAACAAGATTAATGAGAAATTAGGCAACAAAGAATTAGATTTGTAAGGTATGGACATTTCATTTTCTCTCTTCCTTTTGTTTTTATACCTTGTCTAGTAGAAGTATAGATACATTAATATTTACCTCCCAGCAAAAGTATGACTAATAACAAATAAAGTAGGAGATCAAGCGACTTGAAAGAGGTGAAATGCTAAAAAAAAGGAGAGAAAAGAAAAAATTTTATAGGGTTAAAATAGTTAAGTTAATCAAAATGAAAATGCTTTGCTGAAAAAATCCACACATCTAGAAATCAAAGATTAGGGCATTATGTGAGGAAACCCGGATGTTTAACTTTTATTATCACTCCCCTTAGTCTGTTTTCTACATCTTACTCTTTCCAAGGCTGTTACCTCCTAAAGGCACAAATAGTTCTTTTCACCTTCACAGCCCTAACTTCTGCTGGAAACACTGTAAAGGGGAAACGGGACTCCTCACTGCCTCCCAACAGCCCATTTTCTAGGCAATGTCACCACATCCTGACCAGTTTTCTTCCCCTGCTCCTCTCTGCCCTCTCCCCAAGCACACACACAAATACTTTTCAGAGATCAGAATCCCTCCTGGATTCCATACTTTGAAATCAGTCTTTCTTGGGTCTATCCCCTCAGCCACTAATAATCCCTATGATTTAGCACATTCAGGATTTGGAATTACAATTCTAAACATTACTTTGTAACTACAGACTTAGAGATCTTCATATACAGAATATCTAACAAAAACTAGTTATATGTCATCGTTCACTATTGTTAAAAAAAAGTTTATATATTTATGCATACACACACACACGTGTGTTTATGTATATACAAATGGGTTTTCCAGGTAGCTCTAGTGGTAAGAAACTGTCTGCCAATGTGGGAGACATAAAAGAGGCAGGTTCAATCCCTGAGTTGGGAAGATCCCCTGGAGAAGGAAATGGCAACCCACTCCAGTATTCTTGCCTGGAAAATCCCATGGACAGAGGAAACTGGAGGGCTGCAGTCCATGGGATCTCACAGAGTCAGACACGACTGAAGCAACTTAGCATGCACTCATACATATATATATTTACCCAAATGTATGTGTTTAAATATATATATATTCTAAATCTAGCTTGTACATCTGGAAGTTCTTGGTTCACATACTGCTGAAGCCTAGCTTTTAGAATTTTGAGCATTAATCTTGCCAGCATGTGAAATGAGCATGATTGTATGCTGGTTTAACATTTTTTGGCAATGCCCTTCTTTGAGATTGGAGTGAAAACTGACTTTTTTCCAGTCGTGTGGCCACTGCTGAGTTTTCCAAATTAAAAAGCAGAGATATCACTTTACTGAAAAAGGTCTGTATAATCAAAGGTATGGTTTTTCCAGTAGTCAGGTACAGATGTGAGAGTTGGGCCACAAAGAAGGCTGAGCAATGAAGAACTGAATTTTGAATTGTGGTTCTGGAGAAGAATTTTGAGATGCCCTTGGAGAGCAAAGAGATCAAACCAGACAATCCTAGATGAAATCAACCCTGAATATTCACTGGAGGGACTGATGCTGAAGGTGAAGCTCCAGTACTTTGGTCACCTGATGCAAAAAGTTGTTTCTTTGGAAAAGACCCTGATGCAGGGAAACACTGAGGGCAAAAGGAGAAGGGGGCAACAGAGGATGAGATGGTTGGATGGCATTACTGATTCAATACACATGAGGTTGAGCAAACTCTGGGAGATAGTGAAAGACAAGGAAGCCTGGTGTGCTGCAGTTCATGGGGCCTCAAATAGCCAGACATGACTTAGTGACTGAACAACAACAACAAATATCTGCTTTCACAGCTGGTCTTTAGCTTCCTTTACTAGTTGTGTTATTAAAAATAATGCACTGCATTTTGTCTACCCTAAGATTAGCACATGTTGAGAAAAGATGGAAAAATATCAAAACCCAAGAATAAAAATAGTCATTCATAAATCTGCCATAGTAATAGTTACTGTCAGCATTTCAAACTGTCTCCTCCAGACTTTTCTCATGCATGATATATTAAAATTTCTATTATAAAGTTATAAAATACAATTTCACTTTCTACTTTTCCTTACATTTAATAATTTACCATAATTATTCCATGTCATTACAATTTCTGTGTAATAGTCCCAGAAAAATAACTGAGCAAAATATGACTAGAACTCCCCAGACACATACAAATAACACGCAACATGACTGAGAAATAGATCTTTGTTTTTTATGTTGATATTTGGGAGTTATTACCACAACATCATCCAGCCTCTCCTAACTGATGCCACATTCCCAGACTTTGCCAAACTGAAGCTAGCAAGATTTCATGTTTCTCTTCCTTGATTGACTGCTCACTTCACTTGCCTGTAGGTTTCTCATTATAATGCCATTACCCCATGGTGTGAGCCCCAGTAGTGGCACATGTACAACTTTTACTCGTATCCTAATGCTGCTCAGTTTATCACTCACTAGATATTGGCTCACCCTGCTTTGTACTGGCAAGACTGCAATCATTCAGTTTTCTCTCATAATTTTCCATTTAACACTCTATTTATCAACTAATGTTCAATCTGCGTATCCATCCTTTATCACTTTAGTCATTCAGTCACTTCTGACTCTTTGCAACCCCATGGACTGCAGGACACCAAGCTTCCCTGTCCATCACCAACTCCCAGAGCTTGCTCGAACTCATGTCCATCAATTCAGTGATACCATCCAACCATCTCATTCTCTGTAGTCCCATTCTCCTCCTGCTTTCAATCTTTCCCATCATCAGGGTCTTTTCAAATGAGTCAGCTCTTCCCATCAGGTGGCCAAAGTACTGGAGTTTCAGTTTCAGCATCAGTCCTTCCAATGAACACCCAGGACTGATCTCCTTTAGGATGGACTGGTTGGATCTCCTTGCAGTCCAAGGGACTCTCAAGAGTCTTCTCCAACACCACAGTTCACAAGCATCAATTCTTTGGCACCCAGCTTTCTTTATAGTCCAACTCTCACATCCATACATGACTACTGGAAAAACCATAGCCTTGACTAGATGGACCTTTGTTGGCAAAGTAATGTCTCTGCTTTTTAATATGCTGTCTAGGTTAGTCATAACTTTCCTTTCAAGGAGTAAGTGTCTTTTAATTTCGTGGCTGAAATCACCATCTGCAGTGATTCTGGAGCCCAAAAAATAAAGTCAGCCACTGTTTCCACTGTTTCCTTATCTATTTGCCATGAAGTGATGGGACCAGATGACATGATCTTAGTTTTCTGAATGCTGAGCTTTAGGCCAACTTTTTCACTCTCCTCTTTCGCTTTCACCAAGAGGATCTTCAGTTCTTGTTAACTTCCTGCCATAAGGGTGGTGTCAGCTGCATATCTGAGGTTATTGATATTTCTCCCAGCAATCTTAATTCCAGCTTTTGCTTCATCCAGCCTGGCATTTCACATGATGTACTCTGCATATAAGCTAAATAAGCAGGATGACAATATACAGCCTTGATGTACTCCTTTCCCTATTTAGAACCAGTCTGTTGTTCCATGTCCAGTTCTAACTGTTGCTTCTTGACTTGCATACAGATTTCTCAAGAGGCAGGTCAGGGGGTCTGGTATTCCCATCTCTTGAAGAATTTTCTGCAGTTTGTTGTGATCCACACAGTCAAAGGCTTTAGCATAGTCAGTGAAGCAGAAGTAGATGTTTTTCTGGAATTTTCTTGCTTTTTCTATGATCCAACAGATGTTGGCAGTTTGATCTCTGGTTCCTCTGCCTTTTCTAAATCCAGCTTGAACATCTGGAAATTCACAGTTCACGTATTGCTGAAGCCTGGCTTGGAGACTTTTGAGCATCACTTGCTAGTGTGTGAGATGAGTGCAATTGTGCAGTAGTTTGAACATTCTTTGGCACTGCCTTTCTTTCAGATCAGAAAGAAAACTGACTTTTTCCAGTCCTGTGGCCACTGATGAGTTTTCCAAATTTGCTGGCATATTGAGTGAAGCCCTTTCACAACATCATCTTTTAGGATTTGAGATAGCTTGACTGGAATTCCATCACCTCCACTAGCTTTGTTCATAGTGATGTTTCCTAAGGCCCACTTGACTTCACATTCCAGGATGTCTGGTTCTAGATGGGTGATCACACCATTGTGATTATCTGGGTCATGAAGATCTTTTTTGTATAGTTCTTCGGTGTATTCTTGCCATCTCTTGTTAATATTTTCTGCTTCTGTTAGGTCCATACCATTTCTGTCCTTTATTGTGCCTATCTTTGCATGATATGTTCCCTTGGTATTTTAGTTATTTATCTAATTTTCTTGAAGAGATCTCTAGGCTTTCCCATTCTGTTGTTTTCCTCTATTTCCTTGCACTGATCACTGAAGAAGGCTTCTTAATTCTCCTTGCTATTCATTGGAACTCTGCATTCAAATGGGTATATCTTTCCTTTTCTCCTTTGCCTTTTGCTTCTCTTTCTTTCTCAGCTATGTGTAAGGCTCCTCAGACAACCATTTTGCCTTTTTGCATTTCTTTTTTGAGGGGATGGTTTTGGTCACTGCCTCCTGAACAATGTGATAAACCTCCGTCCATAGTTCCTTAGGCACTCTTATCAGATATAATCCCTTAAGTCTATTTCTCATTTTCACTGTATAATCATAAGGGATTTTATTTAGGTCATACCTGAATTCTCTAGTAGTTTTCCCTACTTTCTTCAATGTAAGTCTGAATTTTGCAATGAGGAGTTCATGATCTGAGCCACAGTCAGCTCCTGGTCTTGTTTGTGCTGACTATATATAGCTTTTCCATCTTTGGCTACAAAGAATATAATCAATCTGGTTTTGGTATTGACCATCTGGTGATGTCCATGTGTAGAGACTTCTCTTATGTTGTTGGAAGAGGGTGTTTGCTATGACCAGCATGTTCTCTTGGCAAAACTCTGTTAGCCTTTGCCCTGCTTCATTTTGTATTTCAAGCCCAAGTTTGCCTGTTACTCCAGGTATCTCTTGACCTCCTACTTTTGCATTCCAGTCCCCTATGATGAAAAGGACATCTTTTTGGGGTGTTAGTTCTAGAAGGTCTTGCAGGTCTTCATACAACCATTCAACTTCAGCTTCTTCAGCTTTACTAGTTGGGGCATAGACCTGGATAACTGTGATATTGAATTGTTTGCCTTGGAAACAAACCAAGATCATTCTGTCATTTTTGAGATTGCATCCAAGAACTGCATTTAAGACTCTTTTGTTGACTATAAGGGCTACTCCATTTCTTCTAAGGGGTTCTTGCCCACAGTAGGAGATATAATGGTCATCTGAGTTAAGTCTCGCCATTCCAGTCCATTTTAGTTCACTGATTCCTAAAATGTTGATATTCATTCTTGCCATCTCCTGTTTGACCAATTCCAATTTGCCTTGATTCATGGACCTAACATTCCAGGTTCCAGTGCAATATTTTTCTTTACAGCATTGGACTTCCATCACCAGTCACATCCACAACTGGTGTTGTTTTTGCTTTGCCTCTGTCTCTTAATTCTCTCTGGAGTTATTTCTCCACTCTTCTCCAGTAGCATATTGGGCACCTTCCAACCTGGGGAGTTCATTTTTCAGTGTCATATCTTTTTGCCTTTACATACTGTTCATGGGGTTCTCAAGGCAAGAATATTGAAGTGGTTTGCCATTATCTTCTCCGGTGGACCACATTTTGTCAGAACTCTCCACCATGACCCGTCTGTCTTGGGTGGCCCTACACAGCATGGCTCATAGTTTCATTTGAATTAGACAAGGCTGTGGTCCAATTGGTTTGATTAGTGTTCTGTGATTGTGGTTTTCATTCTGTCTGCCCTCTAATAAGGATAAGAGGCTTATGGAAGCTTCCTGATGGGAGAAACTGGCTGTGGGGGAAACTAGGTCTTGTTCTAATGGGCGGGGCCATGCTCAGTAAATCTTTAATCCAATTTTCTATTGATGGGTGGGGCTGTGTTCCCTCCCTGTTGTTTGATTTGAGACCAAACTACAGTAGTGGTTTAGACTATCATAGTGGTTTAGTGGCTAAGTCATGTCAGGCTCTTTCAATCCCGTGGACTGTAGCCTGCCAGGCTCCTCTGTTCATGGGATTCTCCACGCAAGAATACTGAAGTGGGTTGCCATTTTCTTCTCCAGGGGATCTTCACAACCCAGGGATCAAACCTGGGTTTCCGGAATTGCAGGCAGATTCTTTACCAACTGAGCTCTGTGGAGGTAATAAAGATAATGGCGACCTCCGTCAAAAGGTCCCGCGCATGTACTGCTACACTCTGACCCTGCAGCAGGCCACTGCCGACCCATGCCTCTGCCAGAGGCTCCTGGACACTCACAGGCAAGTCGGGGTCAGTCTCTTGTGGGAACTGCTCCTTTCTCCTGGGTCCTGGTACGCACAAGGTTTTTTTGTGTGTCCTCCAAGAGCCTGTTTCCCCAGTCCTGTGTAAGTTCTGACAGCTCCATGGTGGGGTTAATGATGACCTCCCCCAAGAGGGTTTATGCCGCACCCAGGTCTACTGCACCCAGAGCCCCTACCCCTGTGGCAGGCCTGTACCTCTGCAAGAGACACTCAAACACTCAAAGGCAGTATATCCTTCAGCATGTCCTTATCTATTGTATTCTATAGCTTACCCAGGGGGACTACAGGGAGTATGATGAAAGTATCTCTTAGTATCTCTCAGTGAAGGTGAGTGCTGACACTAACTTGACCCTGGATCCCCTACTGGGATAAGTGAGCTAGTCATGCCCTCACTAGGTTGGGGCCAAGTACAGCAGAGACATTGAGAGAAATCTGAAGAGGTCTGGGAGCCTGTTCACAGCTGTGGGGTTGCAAATCAGGGAAGTCCTGAAGCAGTCTTATAGCATCTGAAGCACCAAATGGGTCTCCCCCTCACCCCCAGGATCAGGAAGAAAACTGATGTGGAACAACAGGTCATCTTGGAAGTGGCAGCTGCCTCATGAGAAAGCTGGGGACTCCTTGGTTGCCATGATGTTTTATTAGCTCTACTCTCAGACTAAGACCCGGGGATCAGCTGAACAGGTTGAAACTAGCAACTATGAAGGACCATACCCTATTCAGGTTACATTCACTGCCCATAACATGCAAGTCTCCACTTGAAGGATGAAAAGAGAGATTTGATATTCTTTTTAAATTTTTGTTTAAAATTTATTTTTAATTGAAGGATAACTACTTTACAATGTTGCATTGGTTTCTGCCATACATCAACATGAATCAGCCATAGGTATACCTAAGTGCCCTCCCTCCTGAACCTCCACCCCATCCCACCCCTCTAGGTTGTTACAGAGCCTGGGTTTGAGTTCCCTCAGTCATAGAACAAATTCCCATTGGCTACCTATTTTGCATATGGCAGTATATATTTCCAAGTTACTCTCTCCAAAAAAAAATCTTACCTTACTATGTGAATTCCCTAGAGATCTAGTGGTGAGGACTTTGCTCTTTCACTGTTAAGAGTAAGACCCCACAAGCTGCATGATGCATCCCCCCACCCCTCAAAAAATCCTGCCTACCACAACCTAGTCATTGGGATTGCTACATTTTAAAAATAATGAATGATTTTAATCTTAACAGAATTTATAAAAGCCATTTTTCTGTTTGAAAAATCTGTATCAAACAGACAAGATAGGTAGGTCAGTGTTCTTATACATTTACGATGAATTTTATAAATATCTAATCATGGAGAAACCTGTATACAGGTCAGGAAGCAACAGTTAGAACTGGACATGAAACAACAGACTGGTTCCAAATAGGGAAAGGAGTACATCAAGGCTGTATAGTGTCATCCTGCTTATTTAGCTTATATGCAGAGTATATCATGTGAAATGCCAAGCTGGAGGAAGCACAAGCTGGAATCAAGATTGCCAGGAGAAATATCAATAACCTCAGATATGCAGATGACACTACCCTTATGGCAGAAAGTGAAGAACTAAAGAGCCTCTTGATGAAAGTGAAAGAGGAGAGTGAAAAAGTTAGCTTAAAGCTCAACATTAAGAAAACTAAGATCACATCATCCAGTCCCATCACTTCATGGTAAATAGATAAGGAAACAGTGGAAACAGTGACTGACTATCTTTCTGGGTTCCAAAATCCCTGCAGATGGTGATTGCAGCCATGAAATTAAAAGACGCTTACTCTTTGGAAGGAAAGCTATGACCAACCTAGACAGCATATTGAAAAGCAGAGACATTACTTTGCCAACAAAGTCCATCTAGTCAAGGTTATGGTTTTTCCAGTAGTCATGTATGGATGTGAGAGTTGGATTATAAAGAAAGCTGAGCACAGAAGTATTGATGCTTTTGAACTGTGGTGTTGGAGAAGACTCTTGAGAGTCCTTTGGACTGCAAGGAGATCCAACCAGTCCATCTTAAAGGAGATCAGTCCTGGGTGTTCATTGGAAGAGACTGATGTTGAAGCTGAAACTCCAACACTTTGACCACCTGATGTGGAGAGCTGACTCATTTGAAAAGACCCTGATGCTGGGAAAGATTGAGGGCAGGAGGAAAAGGAAATGACAGAGGGTGAGATGGTTGGATGGCATCTCTGACTCGATGGACATGGGTTTGAGTAAACTCCAGGAGTTGGTGATGGACAGGGAGGCCTGGCGTACTACGGTTCATGGGGTTGCAAAGAGTCGGACACAACTGAGCGACTGAACTGAACTGAACTGAATCATGGTGAATGTCCATATGAAAGTTCTTTAGTATATTCTTCTTTGAAGCAAGAAAGAACAAATATTGCCACAACTATAGCTATAACTGAAGTCAGAAGAAAAATCTAATTCAGAGTTCTCACTTAACAAAGAAAGAAATGTTGATTCACGAAGCTACTAGAGCCTAAATAGTTCCTCTCCAGATTATTGGGCATTCAAATACATCCAGAGAACCGATAAATTGAAATTTTGTTTTAAAATTTCCTTCTGCTCAGGGTCATTTATTTAAAATTCCAGTTATAGCTTAACTATAATAATGGTATTATTTTTCTGACCATTTCAATTATTATCTTTAAATTAGTTATTTGTTAACTTTCCTTGAGGCATGAAGCTTCACTATTTAAAAGCTCAAAGAATCACTAAGTAACTCAAACACTGATGCCCTGTTCAAGGATGGTATTCTTATTTCACACTGCAATTTATTTTTCTTTTATGATTCAAGGTTTTTTGTATTCATAACACTATAAATTGCATTTTGGAAGAAATCATTACTTTGAAATGGTAGCATCATAAAATAAAAATTAAATGTGTAAGTACATCCACTCAACTTCAACTTATTTCTAAGTGATCATTTCCTTGTGTTCTCAGCTTCTAGCATAATGTGCAGACCTCAAGAGTTCACTAAAGGGACATCCCTGGTGATCCAATGATTAAGAATCTGCCTGCCAATGCAGGGGACATAGGTTTGAACCCTGGTCCGGGAAGATTCTGCATGTTATGGGGCAACTAAGTCCATGTATCCCAATGAGAGAGTCAGTTCCTAGGCAGGTTGATAAGAAGTCCAGGGGTCCCCAAGGAGAGAGAAGTATGGAATATTCAAGGAGGAAGAAAGGACAAACTTTTTTTACTTTTTTCTCTACATTCCTTAGGATTATATAACAATAATGTATCCTGCCTGAGGACAGTCTCTGGCTAATTCTGTTATCTTAAAACATAAATTATGGGAGTAGGTCTGGTCTTTACAAGGATGTATCCTGCCTGAGGACAATCTTTGGATTAAACCTTCTAGCCAACTCTGTTACCTTAAAATGTAATGGGAGTGGGTCTGGTGAGGTCTTTGCAACCTCCAGACATTCTTTGGATTCATTGGAGAGTATATAACTCCATTGCTAACACTAGCAAAAGGGGTACTCTTTTGCCCCCTTCTGATGCCTATGTCAGAAGCTTTCCCTATCTCCTTTATACTTTAATAAAACTCTATTACACAAAAGCTCTGAGCGATCCAGCCTCGTCTCTGGCCCCGGATTGAATTCGTCTCCTCCGGAGGCCAAGAATCCCGCGTCTAATCGTTCAGCAACAACCTTTCACCAACTACTGAGCCTGTGCTCTAGAGTCTGAGAACTGCAATGGCTGAAACCTATGCACCCTAGAGCCTGTGCTATGCAACGAGAGAAATTACTGCAATGAGAAGCCCATGAATAGCAACAGAGTAGCCCCTGCTCACCCTAACTAAAGGTCGTTCACGCACAACAAAAACCCAGTGCAGCCTAAATAGATTAAAAAATAATTTTAAGAGTTCACTAAAAATAAAAAATTTTTTAAAAATTTACAATGATAGTTTTAGTTCCCCCAACATTAACTTCTAACTGCAGGCTATGTCCACTTTCTAGCATCCATGAATCCAGCCATTTCTCACCACCTTGGTCCAATCCATTGTCATCTCTCACTTGAATAAGTGCAGTAGTCTCCCTGGTGAGGTCCTTCTTTATTCCTTATTATCTCTTCTCAACACAGTAGACAGAGTGGTGCCATGAAACATATGTTCAGTCCTGCCCTTCTCAGCCCAAACCTTCCCACAGCTTCTCATTTCTTTCAGAGGGAAAAAGGGGACAGCTCACAGTGGCCCTGAGCCCTATGTTATCTGCCCGCTCACTACCCCTTTGCCTCACTTCCTACTCATCTCTCCTGTCTCACTTGGCTTCAGCGATAGTGACCTTCTTACTGTTCTTCTAATACACCAGGTGTCCTCTACATGGAGTGTTTTTTTTTTCACCTCTGTTGTTCTCTCTACTTGAAATATTCCTCTCCCAAATAGCCACATGCCTTCCTTTCTCACCTCCTTCAAATATCTGTGCAAATATTATCATCTAAAAGAAGGCTTCCCTGACACTTTAAAAGTCCATCACACTCAGCCCTCCCTGTTTTATTTTTCTCCACAGCAATTATCACCTTCCAACACAATGTGTAATTTATTAACTATCTCCTCTCACTAGAAAGTAAGATCCCAGAGTGAAAGGGCTTTTGTGAGTTAGTTCACTGTTGTACAGGGCCTAGAACAGTGTTGTTCACACAGTAGATTTTCATCATATTGTTGGATGAGTTCATCTTGAGTAGTTTATAAAATAACTAAGTTTAAAAATAATAAATGTCAAATAAAAATTAAAACCAAGACAAGAACTAATTACTATGAAAAGAGGAGAAAAATTTTAAATCCAACAGATGTCTTAGAAATAAAAGCTACAGTCTTGGAAGTTAAATACTTAATGACTAGATAAACTAACTGTTTAGACACAGCCAGAGATAAAATTCAAAAACTGGAAAATTCACTCAAGGAAGCAGAAAAGAAAGATTAAGAGACAGAAAATAGTTAAGTTAAGAAACATGGAGCACAGAATGTGAAGGTGGTAAAAAACGTCTGTAAGAGTTCCAGAAATGAGAAAGTAAGAAGTATAAGAGAAATTCAAAAATGATATTTGCTAATTTTCCATAATTAATGAAAAGTAAGAATTCATGAGAGTTTCCAAGGTGGCACTAGTGGTAAAGAACCTGCCTGCCAATGCAGGAGACATAAGAGACAGGGGTTCGATCCTTGAATCCGGAAGACCCACTGGAGAAGGGCACAGCAACCCACTCCAGTATTCTTGCCAGGGAAATCCCATGGACAGAGAAACCTGGCAGTCTACATACAGTCCATGGGGTCACAGAGAGTCGGACACAACTGCTACTACTCACGCAAGCTCAGAGAAGAGTTCATGAATCCTAAACAAAACATATTCATGTCTATATACAAAAAAGAAAAGAAAATTATCAACAACTAGTAGAAATATATAAAATAAGAGGGAATAGACCAAAAAAAAAAAAAGAGGGAATAGACCTGATGACATGCAAAGGAACAACTATTAAATTAATACAGACAAGTGCTCTGTTTCTTTCATCCACCCTCTTTCTTGCAGTAACCACTATATGGTAGCCAAAATAATAATAATAATAACATCAGATCAATAAAAGAACAACATGAAAAAGAACAAGCATATTTTGAAGAGAACCAAAGGGAACTTTTAGATATAAAAATATAACTACTAAAAATGTGTAAATTAACCAGATTATTCACTCCTGATGAAGGGAGATTTCACTGGCAATTATCTCTTGAGGTTAAGATTTGAAGGCTTTTAATTTTTTTTCCTAATTCTTTTTGTATCATTTTAATTTATTAACATGTATAATTAGCTACAATTAGTATATCTTGTTTCAATATAGTAAGTAGACTACTTCAAAAATCCTGTCAACAGTGAAAAGGAATTTGTTATTTGAATATGCGTGTGTCTCTGTTACTGCTCAGGTCTGCATTAGTCAGGACAGACTGCTGCTGCACCCGTGCTATACTCAGTCACGTCTGACCCCTTGGATTGAAGCCTGCCAGGCTTCTCTGTCCACGGAATCTTCTAGACAAGAATACTGGCAGGCTTAAAACAATAGAACCTTTAGATCCTCAGCATAGGTTGGCTTAGGGCTCTCCCAATCTAATTTGAGATCCAGGTCAAGGAAACCATTCCTCTGGAATATTGCCGGTAGCAGCAGCAGAAATGAAGGGTTTAGGGAATCAGCTCTGTTAATAATAATCCCCTCTACAAGTGATGGATGTAATTCCACTCACATTTCATTGGTCGAAAGAAGATACAACTCAGCCCGACATACAATCCTACCTTATGCCTGGAAGTAGAAATAAAAACTTTAGTGTTAAAATGTTAATGGCTACTACAGATTTAAACATTTTTTTCATGCTTTCTGTTATTTGCATTTCTTCCTAAGTGGACTCTTTTTAGTTCCTTGTCAGTATATTAAGATATTTAGAATTTCAGCAACACTTAGTTCATTCTTTACAATAGTGGAGCCCTAGAGAAGCATAATTCTAGACATGGTCCGCAGTCACCCTAAAGTAGCTCTCTTTCACCCTAAATTGGGGACTCTTTTTATTGACTTAAGTCTCCTCTTTCTTTTTTATAGCCCAGTGCAAATGTCCAACAAAGGCACCTTTTTCTTCTCTTGCCTCTATATAGACAATTAATATAACCCTTGCTCATAATTTCTGTACCTAAATCCTATAAAAGCCCCAAGTTTCCTCATTAACTCCATGACTCCCCATCTGCCACATCCATCCCAATCCCAGACCAGCAGCTCATCTTGGTGACCAGATCAGGTCCTACTATAAACCCACATATGTTAGAAAAAGATCTCTTGACAGATACCCATGGGATGTTTTGTACAGCAACGACCAACATCAGGAGGAGGATGCCCAGTGTCCACTGAGTTCTGACTTAATCCTTGCATCTTTGTAACCCTAATTTTGCTGAAGCAATAGAAGAAAGAAAAAACACTGACAAATTCACAATACAGCATAACATTTCATTTATCTTCTGTCCTGTGCTCAGCATCCCAGTCGTATTCAACTCTTTGTGACTGCAAGGACTGTAGCTGGCCAGGCTCCTCTGTCCATGGGATTTCTCAGGCAGGAATACTAGAGTGGGTTGCCTTTTCCTAGGGATGAAACTCGTGTCTCTTGCATCTACTTGCTTTGGCAGGTAGATTCCTTACCACTAGTGCCACCCGGGAAGTGCCTTTATTTTCTGGAATAGGGCATTTTTCCAGATTCCCTAAAAATGCCATGTGTTGGCATGTAGCTAGTATTCAATAAGATAAATCAGAATCAAATAAGGGGAAGAACCTCATACACAGAGTTCGTGGTACCTAGGAAATATTCTACCCAGATTTTTAATTTATTATTCCCAACAAAAGTCTAATACTTTTGGGAATTCAGAGCAATCAGAGAGAAAAAGAAAATGAGAACTTTAGCACTTCGAGCATATATTCTGCAAATATTCTACAGTTCATCTAGCTTAACTTTTGGCTAATTATCGCTATTTTGATGAACATTAAAATTGTTGTACAGTTTATGTAATTAAAGCAAAAACTATCACCTGTGTGAGAGGAATTGCAGGTGGGAAGAATTAATCTGCTAAGTAAAGTGCTTGCTTAGTGGTAGAATATAAACCTTTCATTATAGTTTGCTCTCATATCTGTGATTCAGCGAGTTGGAAATTTTGTGAAAAAATTTTAAAGGAATGTAGAATATCCTGATCTCTACATGGTTTCTTTTCATTCTTTTGGGCCTTTAGAAGTGGATGCACATTTATCCAGGTATTAGCTATTGAAGCAAAGGGAGGATTGCATATGTTCAAAATTATCCCTTGAAAAATTCCTTGTCTCCCTGGCAAAGAGGTTAAAGACCTGATATTGGAAGAAGAAATTGAAGAAGAATTTTAACAGCAATTTTTACAGCTTAGGGAGCACATCTTGGGGAAGTAACACTTTAGAGTCATTGTCTTTTAAAGAATTTAACTGAAGACACAGCATCTTTTGGCCTCCTAAACTGATATTTCTATTTCTTGAAATTTTATCCCCTTGACTGAGTGGGTTTTGTTGAATTCATGTAAGTTTAAGGTTCCTATGGTGCAGCTCTACTATAGATGCTCTAAAAGACTTATTAGGGTAAGTATATGCAATGCTAAACACTATTATTTATTTAACCTATAAAATTGTATTATAAAAAAGCATAGGAAAGTCTACAAATTAGAAATGAAATCAAGTTGAAGATCTATAAAATCATGATATTTTATTTCACACTTGGTTGATTAATTAAAGTTCCAACTTTCTGAAAGAATATAGCATTTCTGCTTTCAGAAGCAGTCAGTGGGAACATTAATAGGAGCACATAAAAGACACTTAAATAAAACTGACTGTACTTTATACAAACCGAGTATTTAAAAGTATCAAGAGTTATACTTCAGCCAAAATGTTGTTCCATACTTCTGTATTTTTAAGGCCTGGCCTTATCAGGAGTAATGAAGCTAAGAATATTCTCAATATTTTTCTAAGTTCTCTTTGCCACAATGATTCTGGGCTATTCCTCTATGACATGACTGTTGACAGGCCTTCTGTGGGTACAACAAGCACTCCTTCTGAAATCTGTCTACATTTTTGAGTAAGAAAAACTTTCAAAATAAACCCTATAGTATTATAATTACTTAGTTTTTAAAATAAAGACGGAGAAAATAAAGATAAAACATTATTTACTATAATTTTACTATATATGTACTATATTTTAGTTACTATATTTTCTAAATTTGATACACCAGAATCAGCAAGGTTAATACTAAAGTAGAGAAAATGCTAAGTGGGATATTATTTTCTCATCAGTTACTCCTCAAAAAATAAGTACTCAAATCTAAGAGGGAAATACTCATTCTAAATATGTATCTTTATGTTTCTGCCTCAGTGGAGGAAATAATTGTAGCATAGGTGTATTCAAAGCATTTTCCCTTGTATATGTAATACATTGCAGAAGGTTGGGGTCATTCTGAAAAGACTTTGAAAATCAATTTTCACAGGTTGCTCAGGGCTGGTGCACTGGGATGACCCTGAGGGATGGGCCGGGAGGGAGGTGGGTGGGGGTTCAGGATGGGGAACACATGTGTACCCATGGCTGACTCACTGAGTATTGACCAGCATTAGGTATAATGTGTAAAAAATTCCCCAAGACTTGGAAAAGAAGTACCTAAAGTGATTACAGGTCACAATATTCAGTGTTCACACAGGACTGAGAATAGTACCTATGTCCAATAACTAAACTGAAAAAAAACTCATTATAAAGGGTTTTACCTCAGTAGTGAAAAATATTTAGCCCTAGACTGAGGAAAGCTCCATCCTGCTTAACAAATCATAAAATCAAGAGCTGAAAGAGTCAAAAAGATTCCAAGTAGCTGAACTGCATCCATTAGCAAAGCTCAAGATATTCAAAGTACAATGTTTTGTTTTCCTTTTATAGGAATATAAAAAACATTCTTTAAGCATCAAGGTAAAATTCACAACATGTGAAATCCTATCAAAGATTGGCAGGTATCCAAATAAGAAAGTAAAATGCAATCCCTAATGAGGAGAAGGCTGTGGTTTTTCCAGTGGTCATGTATGGATGTGAGAGTTGGATTATAAAGAAAGCTGAGTGCCGAAAAATTGCTGCCTTTGAACTGTGGTGTTGGAGAAGACTCTTGAGAGTCCTTTGGACTGCAAGGAGATCCAACCAGTCCATCCTAAAGGAGATCAGTCCTGGGTGTTCATTGGAAGGACTGATGTTGAAGCTGAAACTCCAATGCTTTGGCCACCTGATGTGAAGAGCTGACTCATATGAAAGGACCCTGATGATGGGAAGGATGGACGGCAGGAGGAGAAAGGGACAACAGAGGATGAGATGGTTAGATGGCATCACCGACTTGATGAACATGGGTTTGGGTGGATTCTGGGAGTTGGTGATGGACAGGGATGCCTGGCGTCCTATGGTTCATGGGGTCGCAGAGTTGGACATGACTGAGCGACTGAACTGAACTGAACTGAATGAGGAGAAAAATAAGTTAATCAAAAATGAACAAAATATTTTTAAAATACCCAAGACAAATTTCTAGAAGTAAAAATTACAATGTAGGAGAAGAAAAATACATTGGAAAGGATTCACAGCCAATTACACACTGTAGAAGAAAAGATTAGTGAACTTGAAGACTTGGCAATAGAAACTACCAAATATGAGAGAGAGAATAATTTTTTAAATAGACCACCAGGAAGCTGTGAAATTATTAATACTCCAGACAACCTAATATTTTAATAGCTAAAGCCTCTTGGAAGGGAGAGACAAACAATATTTGAAAATTAGTAGATAAATATTTTTCCTAATTTATTAATAACTGTAAAGCCACATATCTAAGGAATTCAATAAATTCCAATCTCAAGAAACATTAAGGGGGAGGAGCTAAGATGGCAGAGGAATAGGACGGGGAGACCACTTTCTCCCCCACAAATTCATCGAAAGAACATTTGAACGCTGAGCAAACTCCACAAAACAACTTCTGATCGTTAGCAGAGGTCATCAGGCGCCCAGAAAAGCAGCCCATTGTCTCGAAAGGAGGTAGGACAAAATATAAAAGATAAAAAGAGAAACAAAAGAGCTAGGGACGGAGACCTGTCCCAGGAAGGGAGTCTTAATAGAGGAAGTTTCCAATCACCAGGAAACCCTCGAACTGGCAGGTCTGGGGGAAGTTTTTGAATCTCAGAGGGCAATCTTAATGGGAGGAAAAATAAATAAAACCAATAGATTACATGCCTAAAAGCAACTCCCAGCAGAAAAGTACCATAGACGCTTGCATCCGCCACCAGCAAGTGGGGGCTGAATGGAGAGGAGTGGGCGGCATTGCTTAGGGTAAGGACCGGGCCTGAATGCCCGGAGGGAGCTAACGCGAGATAGCAACTTAAACTGTGGGATAGCAAGAGAGAGAGAGAGAGAAAATTAACCGGCGAAAAGCGCTAACCGAACACACTGCCAGCCTGTTCACAGAACAAAGGACAGACTGAGCAATCCCAGCGAAGAGCTAGCCCTTCGGATCGGCCCATCCCCTGCCAGAGGCAGGAGGCAGGGGGGAGGGGAAAGGGGCAAACTCAGCCCCAGAGATGGCACCCCCTACCAAACTGAAAACAGGCTCCCAGTTTCTAACCGAAGACTTCCTGAGATTCTGGATGGTTGACATCCACCAAGAGGGTCGTGGCTAGAGACCAGTTCCCCAGAACAGACACAAGGCGCACTGGACCGGCACGCGTGGAAACTGAGGCAGGGACCCCGGAGGGGATAAGGCGCACCACACCCGGGGAGAGTGCGCCCGTCAAGCTCCTGGCTGCCTGAGCTGCTCGGCCGGGGAAACCCAGGGTGGGTGGAACACTGCGAGTGCTCCCCACACAGGCCAGTGATATTGGTCTGCAGTCCCCCTCCCTCCCCACAGCACGGCTTAACAAGCGAACCTAAACAAGAGACCACATCCGCCCGCTAATGTCAGGGCAGAAATTATGCTGAAGAGACTTGCAAACAGAAGCCAAATAAACGAAGGGAACCGCTTCAGAATTGACAGGTGCAACAGATTAAAATCCCTGTAGTTAACACCAACTACACCAGAAGGGGCTTATAGATATCAAGAAGTGTAAGCTGGAACAAGGAGGTTTCTGAAACTGAATTAAACCCACACTGCCTGCAACAGCTCCAGAGAAATTCCTAGATATATTTTCACTGTTTTTTTTTAATTTAAAAAAATTTTCTTTTATACTTTTCTTTTTTCCTTTTTTAATTTTTTTCTTTTATTTTCTTTTAAAGTTCCCTATTACTCCTCTATTACTCCTTAATTCTCATTTTCATATAATTTTACTATTTATTTTTAATTAAAAATTTTTTTCTTTTTTCTTTTATTTTCTTTTAAGGTCCTCTATGACTCCTTAATTTTCATTTTTATTTCACTATAACCTTGCAAAAAAAAAAAAGAAGACCCTATTTTTAAACCAAACTTCATATATATTTCTTAAATTTTTTGTGTTTTTGTTTTTAATATTGTATTTTTAAGAGTCTAATCTCTACTCTAGATTTTTAATATTTGTTTTTCAGTATTTATATCAATCTTGGACATTTAAGAATCCAATAGTCAGTACCCATTTTTACTCAGGAGTGTGATGATTACTCTCTTCCCCTTTTGACTCTCCTTTTTCTCTCCCAGATCACCTCTATTTCCTCCCTCCCTCTTCTCTTCTCAATCCAATTCTGTGAATCTCTGTGGGTGTTCTGGGCTATGGAGAACACTTAGGGAACAGAGTACTGTGTAGATCTGTCTCTCTCCTCTTGAGTCCCCCTTTTCTCCTCCTGCTCATCTCGATCTTCCTCCCTTTCCTCTTCTTCATGTAACTCTGTGAACCTCTCTGAGTGTCCCTCAGGGTGGAGAATCTTTTCACCATTAAACTAGAAGTTTTATTATCAGTGCTGTATAGTTGGAGAAGTCTTAAGGCTACTGGAAGAATAAGACTGAAATCCAGAGGCAGGAGACTTAAGCCCCAAAATGGATATCACCAGTAAACTCCTGACTATAGGGAACATTAAGTTATAGGAGATCATCCAAAAGTCTCCATACCTACACTGAAATCAACAACCACCCAGGAGCCAATAAGTTCCAGAGCAAGACATACCACGCAAATTCTCCAGCGACGCAGGAACATAGCCCTGAGCGTCAACATACAGGCTGCCCAAATTCACACCAAACACATAGACCCATCTCAAAACTCACTACTGGACACTCCATTGCACTCCAGAGAAAAGAAATTCAGTTTCACGCACCAGAACACAGACGCAAGTTTCCCTAACCAGGAAACCTTGACAAGCCAATCGTCCAACCCCACCCACTGGGAGAAACCTCCACAATAAAAAGGAACCACAGACCACCAGAATACAGAAAGGCCACTCCAAATACCAAAATCTAAAAAGATGAAAAGACGGAGAAATACCCAGCAGGTAAAGGAACATGAAAACTGCCCACCAAGCCAAACAAAAGAGGAGATAGGGAATCTACCTGAAAAAGAATTTAGAATAATGATAATAAAAATGATCCAAAATCTTGAAAACAAAATGGAGTTATGGGTAAATAGCCTGGAGACAAGGATTGAAAAGATGCAAGAAATGTTTAACAGGGACCTAGCAGAAATAAAAAAGAGTCAATTAAAAATAAATAATGCAATAAGTAAGATCAAAAACACTCTGGAGGGAACCAACAGTAGAATAACGGAGGCAGAAGATGGCATAAGTGAGGTAGAATATAAAATGGTGGAAATAAATGAAGCTGAAAGGAAAAAAGGAAAAAGAATCAAAAGAAATGAGGACAACCTCAGGGACCTATGGGACAATGTGAAATGCCCCAACATATGAATCATAGGAGTCCCAGAAGAAGAAGACAAAAAAAAAAAGGCCATGAGAAAATACTCGAGGAGATAATAGCTGAAAACTTCCCTAAAATGGGGAAGGAAATAGTTACACAGTCCAAGAAACCCAGAGAATCCCAAACAGGATAAACCCAAGGCAAAACACCCCAAGACACATATTAATCAAATTAACAAAGATGAAGCACAAAGAACAAATATTAAAAGCAGCAAGGGAGAAACAACAAATAACACACAAGAGGATTCCCATAAGGATAACAGCTGATCTATCAATAGGAACTCTTCAGGCCAGAAGGGAATTTCAGGGCATACTTAAAGTAATGAAAGAGAAAAACCTACAACCCAGATTACTCTACCCAGCAAGGATCTCATTCAGATATGAAGGAGAATTCAAAAGCTTTACAGACAAGCAAACGCTGAGAGAATTCAGCACCACCAAACCAGCTCTTCAACAAATGCGAAAGGATCTTCTCTAGACAGGAAACACAGAAAGGTTGTATAAATGCGAATCCAAAACAACAAAGTAAATGGCAACGGAACCACACCTATCAATAATTACCTTAAATGTAAATGGGTTGAATGCCCCAACCAAAAGACAAAGACTGGCTGAATGGATACAAAAACAAGACCCCTATACATGCTGTCTACAAGAGACCCACCACAAAACAAGGGACACATACAGACTGAAAGCGAAGGGCTGGGAAAAAATATTTCACGCAAACAGAGACCAAAAAAAAAAAGCAGGAGTCGCAATACTCATATCAGATAAAATAGACTTTAAAATGAAGGCTGTGAAAAGAGACAAAGAAGGACACTACATAATGATCAAAGGATCAATCCAAGAAGATATAACAATTATAAATATATATGCACCCAACATAGGAGCACTGCAATATGTAAGGCAAATGTTAACAACTATGAAAGGGGAAATTAACAATAACACAATAATAGTGGGAGACTTTAGTACCCCACTCACACGTATGGATAGATTAACGAAACAGAAAATTAACAAGGAAACACAAACTTTAAAGGACACAATGGACGAGCTAGACCTAATTGATATCTATAGGACATTTCACCCCCAAACAATCAATTTCACCTTTTTCTCAAGTGCACACGAAACGTTCTGCAGAATAGATCACATCCTGGGCCATAAATATAGTCTTGGTAAATTCAAAGAAACTGAAATCATTCAGTCATCTTTTCTGACCACAATGCAGTAAGATTAGATCTCAATTACAGGGAAAAAACTATTAAAAATTCCAACGTATGGAGGCTAAATAACATGCTTCTGAATAACCAACAAATCATAGAAGAAATCAAAAAAGAAATCAAAATATGCATAGAAACAAATGAAAATTAAAACATAACAACCCAAAACCTATGGGACACTGTAAGAGCAGTGCTAAGGGGAAGGTTCATACCATAACAGGCTTACCTCAAGAAACAAGAAAAAAGTCAAATAAATAACCTAACTCTACACTTAAAGCAACTAGAGAAGGAAGAAATGAAGAACCCCAGGGTGAGTAGAAGGAAAGAAACCTTAAAAATTAGGGCAAAAATCAATGCAAAAGAAACTAAAGAGACCATAGCAAAAGTCAACAAAGCTAAAAGCTGGTTTTTTGAAAAGATAAACAAAATTGACAAACCGTTAGCCAGACTCATTAAGAAACAAAGGGAGAAGAACCAAATCAACAAAATTAGAAATGAAAGTGGAGAGATCACAACAGACAACACTGAAATACAAAGGATCATAAGAGACTACTACCAGCAGCTCTATGCCAATAAAATGGACAACTTGGAAGAAATGGAAAAATTCTTAGAAAAGTATAACTTTCCAAAACTGAACCAGGAAGAAATAGAAGATCTTAACAGAGCCATCACAGCACGGAAATCGCAACTGCAATCAGAAATCTTCCAGCAAAGAAAAGCCCAGGACCAGATGGCTTCACAGCTGAATTCTACCAAAAATTTAGAGAAGAGCTAACATCTATCTTACTCAAACTCTTCCAGAAAATTGCAGAAGAAGGTAAACTTCCAAACTCATTCTATGAGGCCACCATCACCCTAATACCAAAACCAGACAAAGATGCCACAAAAAAAAGAAAACTACAGGCCAATATCACTGATGAACATAGATGCAAAAATCCTTAACAAAATTCTAGCAAACAGAATTCAACAACATATTAAAAAGATCATACATCATGATCTAGTGGGCTTTATCCCAGGAATGCAAGAATTCTTTAATATCCGGATATCAATCAATGTAATATACCACATTAACAAATTGATAGATAAAAACCATATGATTATCTCAATAGATGCAGAAAAAGCCTTTGACAAAATTCAACATCCATTTATGGTAAAAACTCTCCACAAAGCAGGATTAGAAGGAACATACCTCAACATAATAAAAGCTATCTTTGACAAAGCCACAGCAAACATTATCCTCAATGGTGAAAAATTGAAAGCATTTCCCCTAAAATCAGGAACAACACAAGGGTGCCCACTCTCACCACTACTATTCAACATAGTTTTGGAAGTGTTGACCATAGCAATCAGAGCAGAAAAAGAAATAAAAGGAATCCAGATAGGAAAAGAAGAAGTGAAACTCTCACTGTTGCAGATGACATGATCCTCTACATAGAAAACCCTAAAGACTCTACCAGAAAATTACTAGAGCTAATCAATGAATACAGTAAAGTTGCAGGATATAAAATTAACACACAGAAATCCCTTCCATTCCTATACACTAACAGTGAGAAAACAGAAATTAAGGAAACAATACCATTCACCACTGCAACAAAAGGAATAAAATACTTAGGAGTATATCTACCTAAAGAAACAAAAAAAACCTATACATAGAAAACTATAAAACACTGACGAAAGAAATCAAAGAGGACAAAAATAGATGGAGAAATATACCGTGTTTGTGGTTTGTAAGAATCAATATAGTGAAAATGAGTATACTACCCAAAGCAATCTATAGATTCAATGCAATCCCCATCATGCTACCAACGGTATTTTTCACAGAACTAGAACAAATAATTTCACAATTTGTATGGAAATACAAAAAACCTCGAAGAGCCAAAGCAATTTTGAGAAAGAAGAATGGAACTGGAGGAATCAATCTGCCTGACTTCAGGCTCTGCTACAAATCCACTGTCATCAAGACAGTATGGTACTGGCACAAAGACAGGAATATAGATCAATGGAATAAAATAGAAAGCCCAGAAATAAATCCACATACCTATGGACACTTTATCTTCGACAAAGGAAGCAAGAATATACAATGGAAGAAAGACAACCTCTTTAACAAGTGGTGTTGGGAAAACTGGTCAACCACTTGTAAAAGAATGAAACTAAAACACTTTCTAACACCATACACAAAAATAAACTCAAAATGGATTAAAGATCTAATTGGAAGACCAGGAACTATAAAACTCCTAGAGGAGAACATAGGCAAAACACTCTCTGACATAAATCACAGCAAGATCCTCTGTGACCCATCTCCCAGAATATTAGAAATAAAAGCAAAAATTAACAAATGGGACCTAATGAAACTTAAAAGCATTTGCACAACAAAGGAAACTATAAGCAAGGTGAAAAGACAGCCTTCAGAATGGGAGAAATAATAGCAAATGAAGAAACAGACAAAGGATTAAATCTCAAAAATATACAAGCAACTCCTGCAGCTCAATTCCAGAAAAATAAATGACCCAATCAAAAAATGGGCCAAAGATCTAAACAGACATTTCTCCAAAGAAGACATACAGATGGCTAACAAACACATGAAAAGATGATCAACATCACTCATTATCAGAGAAATGCAAATCAAAACTTCAATGAGGTCTATTACTTGCCAGTCAGAATGACTGCTATCCAAAAGTCTACAAGCAATAAATGCTGGAGAGGATGTGGAGAAAAGGGAACCCTCTTACACTGTTGGTGGGAATGCAAACTAGTATAGCCACTATGGAGAACAGTGTGGAGAGTCCTTAAAAAGCTGGAAATAGATCTGCCATATGACCCAGCAATCCCACTTCTGGGCATACACACCAAGGAAACCAGATCTGAAAGAGACACGTGTACCCCAGTGTTCATCGCAGCACTGTTTATAATAGCCAGGAAAGTGGAAGCAACCTAGATGCCCATCAGCAGACGAATGGATAAGAAAGCTGTGGTACATATACACTATGGGATATTACTCAGCCATTAAAAAGAATACGTTTGAATCAGTTCTAGTGAGACGGATGAGACTGGAGACCATTATACAGAATGAAGTAAGCCAGAAAGATAAAGACCAATACAGTATACTAATGCATATATATGGAATTTAGAAAGATGGTAATGATAACCCTATATGCAAAACAGAAAAAGAGACACAGAAGTATAGAACAGACATTTGGATTCTATGGGAGAAGACGAGGGTGGGATGATCTGAGAGAATAGCATCAAAGCATGTATATTATCAAGTGTGAAACAGATTGCCAGTCCAGGTTGGATACATGAGACTAGTGCTCAGGGCTGGTGCACTGGGATGACCCAGAGGGATGGGATGGGGAGGGAGATGGGAGGGCGGTTCAGGATGGGGAACACATGTAAATCCATGGCTGATTCATGTCAATGTATGGCAAAAACCACTACAATATTTTAAAGTAATTAGCCTCCAACTAATAAAAATAAATGGAAAAAAAATTAAATTTATCTATCTTGGTTAGTTGGAATGCATAGAAGTAAATGAAACCAGAGTGGAAAAAGCTTACCCCATAGACGAGTTCCCCAACCATGCCATTCCATATTTTAGTCTCCGGATCCCTTGCACCATATTTCCCATCACCGACAATGGACAATTTGTATTTGATCCTTACATGTTTGGCTATTTTATAGGCTAAATCTACACAATAACCTTCATATCACTCATTTCCTTCCAGTTGCTCATGGTTCTTCTTATACATTACATATGGTGATTCCTTTGGGACCAGAAGAAAGATCAATGGGTTACTCCTATACCTTTTTCTAAGAGATAATAAATGTAATAATGAAAAAAGAAAAAGAAACATTAAGAAGACATTCATGGCATAGCAGAAGCACATTACTCAAAAACAGTAATAAAGAAAAATCTTAGAAGCAACCAGAGAAAAAAGACATGCTACCTACAGGAAAAAACAAAAGGAACCCAGAAGATTTCTTTTAAGAAACAATGCAAGCAAAATAAGAGTAGAGCAACATCTTTAAAATACTGAGGAAACAACTATCAATCTGCAATGCTATCCCCAGAATTAATGAAATATACCAAAGAACAGAACAATGAATAAAAACCACATGATTATCTCAACAGATGCCAAAAAAAAAATTGACAAAATGCAATTCCCTTTCATACAACTCTCAACAACCTAAGTATTGGAATTTGAGAAGGAAACTTCCCCAACTTGATAAAAAGAAGTCTGCAAGTAACCTATAACCAACATCAAACTTAACAGTGAAAGACGAGTGCTTTACCTCTAAGATAAGGAAAAGACAAGGGTATCTAGTTTTAACATTTGCCTTATACATTGAAGTGCTCCTGTGTTGGGTGCGTATATATTTTACAATGTTATATCTTCTACTTGGATTGATCCCTTGATTATTTTGTACTGTCCTTCTTTGTCTCTTGTAATAGTCTTTATTTTAAAGTCTATTTTCTCTGATGAGTGTTGGTACTCCAGCTTTCTTTTGATTTCCTTTTGTATGGAATACCTTTCTCCATCACCTCACTTTCAGTCTGTGTGCGTCTCTAGATCTGAAGTGGGTCTCCTGTGGATAAGGTATAAAAGGGTCTTATTTTTGTATCCATTCAGCTAGTCTATGTCTTTTGGCTGGAGTATTTAATCCATTTACATGTAAGGTAATTATTGATATGTGTGTTCTTATTGCCATTTTGGATTTGTTTTTGTAGGTTATTTTTAAACCAATTATCCCTCAGTTTAAAAAATAAAGACTATTTTGTATGTCACTAAGGTTTGTTTTCCAAGGTGAAGTTTACTTTGAGCAAGCAAAGTACATCCTTTCAAAATAGTCTCCTTAGATACAGAAATAAATGTCTAATTATCCCTACTGTTTAGGGATAACACAGGTAGCATGCTTGAAATATATCATCCTTGGAAACAATGTTCAAATATATGTTCATTCTTAGAAGTTGAAGTAATTATTTTTGTTTTGCCAGTCTTTACTTGGAGTACAACAAGAAAAGTATTTAACAAGATCAGTGATATGACTTACTCTCAATTAGCTGAAACTGTCATACATGACTCAACAAGATTCCACATAGCTTAATTAGACCTGATCCAGAAGCACAGTTAAAGTGAAAACTGCAGTGTGCAATTTGCCAAATGTACTCCCCTGAAGGACCAACGGGCCCATCCAGGAGAAAGGAGCTGCTTTCACTCAATGGAACTATACTAGATTATACTGGAAGGATGTCAAGAAGTCCTAGATCACATTGCCAAAGTGAATAAATAAACAATATATAATCCACCTGTATGAGCAAACTTTTAGGAACAACATCCCTGTTTATAATTCAAATAAAAGCCTATCCCAACAGCATTGATAGCATCCAGCATTCTGGTCATGTGTGTCCAAAGGCTTCATGTATTTATCTGTCCCAGGAGAGAGAGGGTGGTTTGGAAGGAAGAACCTGAAACAGTGGAGGAAACCTTAGCCTTGAAGTCAGAGCACGTATATAAGGTATAAAAACTTAGGAAGATCACATATTCCATTGAAGCCTCGATTTTCTCATCTGCAAAATGGGAAGAATGGTATTTGTTCTGCACACAACATAAGAAAGTTTTCAACTGAAACAACTGACTCCATTTAAGACAACAGAAAGATCTTTGTTTGTTTGTTTAACCTCATTATTATTAGTTGTTAAATAGCTATCTTCCCCTAAAATGTAATTTTTTAAGGAATAGACTACTATTTCTGATTTGTTCAGGCTGTACACCCAGACCTGGGAAAGTGTATGGAATAATACTTATGACATCTTACACTTGCACAGCACTCACTATGTTCTAGGCTAACTTGTGTTAATATAATTCCTACCAACTACACCTTGAGGTAGATAATATTATTAATACCATTCAGGAGAAAACTAAGGCACAAATAATTCAAGAACAGGTGAATAAGTATGTATTTGGAGCACCTACAAGGTGGCAAGCACAGAGGCAGACCCAGGGGATGTCAGAAATGTCCCATTACCTACATTGTAGAAGATTCTAGTCTGGTAGTCTCTAGTGGATTTAAAAAGCAAGTGTTCTGGGATCTTCCTCAGGAAAGGGGCTATGGTTTTTCTAGTCATAGTTCCCAGCAGAAGAGAAATGGAATTTGGGTTCAAAAAAAGACTTGTTGAAGCAGAAAGACCCATGCCTAACAACATGAAATCTGAGGGCAAACTGGAGGAAAAGATGGATAGATAAAAGTGAAAGTGGATGGTGGAAAGGGAAAGAGGTGAGGAGGTGAAAGAGGATATCCCAGAGGTTTATTTTAGATGATGGGAGGCATACATGGAGAGAGGAGATTGAACTTCCCTCCATGGAAATGAGGTCTCCCAACCCCAAGAGCCAATGGTGTTTTGCCAAAAGTTTTCACTTTCGTTTCAGGTTCAAAGGATTTGTTAACAAAATAAGCCACTTATTATATACAAATAAATAATGCATTTATTTATTAGAGAATTAGCTAGCTTACTTTAAACATACTAACATTTAAAGAAAAGAGAAATAGAAAGAGCAGAGAATACATCACCAAATTGGGTTTCGACCAACACCCAGACTCAAACAGAGCTGGGAAGTCTCTTGTCACAGCACATCTGGAGTCCCAATTGGGAAAGGGTCCCAGGCAGCATGTCCACTCCACTCTATGACTTCAAAGATTGCAATTCAGAGTTCCTGTTTATAATCCCAGGAGGCAAACTGATAGCATCATCAATCTGTGAGCAAATTGCAGCTCTGGTTTCATGTTAATGCTGTTTTGTTCTGTAAATCTTGGAATGTTGTTAAGTCCTGGGAGTGGTTGGCCAGGACTCCTCCAGGGGCTCAATGATCTCAAGATTCCTCCCCCATGTTATCTTCTGTGCTGCAAATCTTGCACTCACAGCAGGCAGTCACTCCCAGTCATTCCCAGTCAGAGTAGAGTCCTGGCAGGTTAGAGGCACGGTCAGAGCCTGCACTGCTTTGTCTCTGAAGCCTAAAACAAGACTACTTCATTTCCCTAACAAATGGGCAACTAGGACTGGAGAGAAGTGTGCCCTTGATACTCAGGAACTAGGATGAGATGAATGATGCTTTGGAGTTCAGGGAAGGTGTTCAGATTTTTTCAGGACTGCTCCAAAGAGAGGGGGTCACTATGAGTGACAAACAAGAATTTTCCACACACATGTACACACAAGTATACACACATGTACACACACAAAGTACACACATGTATGCATGTACATACACACATGTACACCCATGCACGCACGTGCACACACATGTACACAACATGCCAGCACTAGCAGTATGATTTTGGTGACAGGAAAAGTGATGAGGGAACTGATGTAACATTATGTCCAATGATGTCTAGACCCTAACAGTCTTTGTATGTAGTCTGCTTACTGAGCAGCAAATCTCCCCTGGCCAAAATGCCGAAAGCCTAGATGATGAAGCACTGAGGTGCAGCTTGCTACAGAGCTGCACCTAGTAGTAGGTGCAGTAGTAGTTCCTACCTAGTAGTAGGAACAAAAGCAGTACATGGTAGATTGCTCTAGGCGAGGGCTATTTTCTCCTGGGACTGAGGAGCCAGGATGTGACTGCTGTGGTAAATGTTAGGGATTTAACTAAATGCATCAAGAGAAGGAGGAGACTTTAGACTTCTTGTAGCCATGGGGAGTCAATAGTGGGGAAATGACAGAATCCATGTTTTGGTTTTGTTTCATTTTTTAGAAAGAACACAATGTAGAAGACACATTTCCAGATCTATAGAGTTTAGTTCCAAAAGACTTTTTACAGGGTTTCTTTTAATCCTTTTCTTTTTCCCTAATTCCACAGAGAATTGGTGCTTATTCCAAATCCATGTGCTCAGTTATTCTCAAAGGTGTGTTATGTAAGTGCCAATGATAAAGTCCAAAGACTGTAATGATCTCAGGCATTTGAAGTTGCTGAGAGATGTTTAATAGAAACATCGAGAAATAAGTTGCATCTCCTGTAGCTCACAAGCAATACGTCCTCATTATGGAGGAGGAAAAAACCTAACACCTGCATGATCAGCAGGAAAGAAGAAATCATAAACTGCACTTAGCTGAGACAGAGCAAGAGATTACCCTGCATATAAACTCTAGAATTCACACACTGAAGATGCTCATCTGAGCTTGATGATGTGATAATAAACTAGAGCTATCTTCACTATTTTTTATTTTCTTTTCTGTAAGACATTTCCTTTCTGGAAGGAAAGAGCCTGCACACACAAAACAATCACTCTTCAGAAATCACCAGTGTCTTTCTCATCACTGCTAAATCCAATCAATTTTTCCTTATCCTCACTTTAATGGATCTCACTGAACACAGCTGACCATATTCTCCTGCAAAGTGATCCTTTCATAGGTACCCTCCCCATCCTGCTTCTCTGACACTTTGATAAGTTATTATTATTATTACCACTTATAAAGACTTCTCTTCCCATACCTTATCACCTTGTCTTCAGCCCTTCATATTCTTGATCTAAACTCATCATGCCCAAAACTACAGTGTGGTTGTTGCCAGAACACCTTGAACACAGGTCACCATGCCTTTGCTTATGTGTCCTATTTTGCTGGAAACACCCTTTCTTCCCCACTCTTTTCTGTCTGTAGGAACCTCTTCCTTCAATGCCCAGGTCAATTGTTACCTCCCTGGTGAAGTGTTCTGCAAATGACTCTCTCAGTTAGCATTTCTTGTAAAACACACCATTCCAAAATTCAGTGGCTTAAAACAACAATCATGTATTTATCTCATAATTTTATGGGTTGGCAATTTAAGCTAGGCTCAACTCTTCTGGTTTATGTGGTCTTAGCTCGGCTTCCCTGCGTGTATGTGCTTAGCTGTCGGTGGGGACATGGAGGGGATCCTTAGCCAGAGAGCTCGCCTCTGCTCCATACCATGTCTCAAGCTCCAGGACGCTCTCCTGGGCTTGTTCACATGGTGGCAACAAGGGTTTCAAAAACAAGAGTGGAGTGCATGATGGCACAAAACTGATACATTGTCATGGCTGATATGCATCCTACTGGCCAAAGCAAGTCACAAGATCAGCCCAAGTTCAAGGAGTGGGAAAAGAGACTCCACTTCTATAAGGGAGAATTACAAGGTCATGGACCCAGGGAGGGGATACATTTTGAACCACTTTTGCAACATACTACATCTACTTCTACAAAAGGGGGACTAATAATATGCTGTGTTCTCACTGCAATATTGCTCAAACTCCAAGTATAGCATTATCTTAGTATACATGTGTACCTGCTAAGTCGCTTTAGTCTTGTCCAACTCTTTGCAACCCTGTGGACTGTAGCCCACCAGGCTCCTCTGTCCATGGGATTCTCCAGGCAAGAATACTGGAGCGGGTTGTCATGCCCTCCTCCAGAGGATCTTCCCAACCAATGGATCAAACCTGGGTCTCCTGTGGCTCCCGAATTGCTGGCAGATTTTTTCCCCGAGCCACTGGGGAAGTTCATTGCATACATATATTTCCCTATAGTTGAAGCACCTATTTGAAATCAGGAGTCATGTTTTACTTCGTATATTCACAGTTCCTAACACAAGGTCTGATATCTAATAAATGCTCAATGCACTAAATGTTGATTGAGAATGATTTTATTTATACAAAAGTAGCTTCTATAATTAACTAAAATTGTTTTTGCAGCATTAGTGCTGGCCAGTTTCTGATCAAAGCTAAAAATCAATGTCCAAGTTTTACTTCTTAATTTCATGTTCTAGGATTCCTTGAAGTTTTTTGTCTTTGTCTTGACAGTCGTGTTTCTCATATGTAAAAACTTCTGGACCTCTATTAAAGAAAAAATATTCTAGTAGACAATAACACTAGGATGTTAATTAGTGGTATTGTGTTAATCAATATGTAAAAGCATAAAGTTGGGTAGAATTCTTACAGCTCTTAAACAATTAAAAAGTCAAAACTAATTAAACATAAAACAAAACTACAAAACCAATACAATTCCAATGAACATTAATTTAATGCAACACACAATCTTATTTTGTTAAAAATAATTCATAACTCTCAACAAGAATGGGGACTTATCTCTCATGGTCCAGCTTCATTTGAGTTGGTGTGCCTATAATTGATATCATAGAGACATGCACTTTTGTCTACAAATTTTGGTGTATCTAAAGCTTGTTTTCTTCATTATTTCAGTGACTCAATTTAATTTTTCTTTTTAGCTATCATCTGCTAGGGCTTCCCTGGTGGCTCAGATAGAAAAGAATCTGCCTGAAATGCAGGAGACCTGGGTTTGATCCCTGGGTCAGAAAGATCCCCTGGAGAAGAGAATGGCAACCCACTCTAGTATTCTTGCCTGGAGAATTCCAAAGACAGAGGAGCCTGATGGGACAGTTCATGAGGTTGCAAAGAGTATGACATGACTGAGCGACTAACACTTTCACTTTCAGGACAGTAGAAACTTAGAATCAATTTAGGGTTTGCCTTGCTTTACCCCAAGTTCACATCAAGGCATACGTATGGTAGGAGAGAGTGTGATTGACCAGTGAAAGTGACTATCTGATCTTCAAATCCTCTGCCCACAGTTATGTTTGTGGAGAAATCCATTGTCAGCACATGCAGGTCATTATGAAGTGTGCCCTCTTTTCTGTACACCAAGTTCCTTCCATCATCCAGACCCCTTTACCATATCTATGCCTGGTTGAGGCACAGCAAGCACCATTGTACTGACAACAACCCTATCTTCCTAGACATACGCCTCAGCCATAAATTTTTGTGGGTATTGCCACATCCAATAGACTCCAAACCTAGAAGCAAAGTTTAGATTGCCTTCTACTCCTGAGTCCTCTTAATATATATATATAAGGTTTCCCACCTCCAACATGTTCTGTTTACAGATCAGGATTTAGGATAAAGCATGGTAGGATTCCTCTAGCATCTCTGCTGTAAGCAGTATAGACAAACAGAATTGGGTGATGTTTTCTAAATATTCCTGAGTCACACAGCCATATGACTTCAGCTTCAGCTGAACTGACTTCACTTCAGCTCACCATGGCATCATTTGGCTCTCACTTGGTGTGAACATTTCACTTTCAGATTTCATCTGCTTGCTATTCTCTCTAAACCTCAGTAAACTCAGGCACTGAAATGAACAGAAATATCTGCCATATTTCCATCCAATGATGTGGCATACAAGTAATCCAGATTATCTATTTGTTGATTTGGAAGGGTGGTTAGTTTAACACACCATAATGAAAATATATCTGGAAACTCTTGCTGAGAATTCTCAGATACCCAGGAGTGCATCCTTAGGGCTCAGGGACCTGGGAACCCCAGTTTGAAAAACACTGCCTTACAACAAATCTTTCTTCTTTTCAATCTATCTTCATGATGTGTGCTTTCTGCTTAGTGGCTCAGTTGTGTCCGACTCTTTGTGACCCCATGGACTGTAGCGCTCCAGGCTCCTCTGTCTATGGGATTCTCCAGCAAAGAATACTGGAGAGGGTTGCCATTCCCTTCTCCAGGGGATCTTGCTGACCCAGGGATCAAGTCTGGGTCTCCTGCACTGCAGGCAGATTCTTTACCATCTGAGTTACCAAGGAAGCCCTATCTTCATGATAAGTCTTAACGAATGGTTTTGGATTGATTACCTTTCAGTTTTACTTTCAGATCACATTATACGGAATATCATAACCAGTAAGATTCCTCCAAATAGCAATGACCTATAGCTTTTTTCTGAGAAAGACCATTCATGGGTCCCCCAGACCTGTCTGGTGCTCCTGCTTCTTCTCCTTGCCTCTGTCCAGGAAGCTTAATATTTGACTCCTTTTTCCATGCAGTGCAAATTCTAAGTCACTTTAGTCCTCCATCTTCTTCTTAAAATTGCTCCTTAGTTTTTTCAATCCATTTTTTACCTTCTGTCTATCAACTGCATTTTTTTAGTTCAACTATTCCTTTCCAACAATTCAAAATTCTGGTTGAATTGTCTGGAAACACATGGTCAGTATGCAACAAGGTGAACTTGAGATTGGCACCTTCTGGTGTTTATAAGGGAAAGTAGTGCTTTTGGATAAATAAGTAACTTTAATTAAGACTTTGAGAAAAAGCTGGAAAAGTTAGCTAAGTGCCCTGAATATAATTCTTTTGATTAACTAATTAAAGTCTATTCCCCAGAGTTCTCATATGGTATGTAACACAGTCTGGGAGTAAAACAGAGATTTTTTTTTTCTTACCTATGCACTCTGAGCACCAGAACCTTGACTAGAGTTATTTGCTGGATTCTGCTCATTCAGAACCAATTGTTATCAATGTTAAAATGCGGGTGTTCTTTAACTTGGTTATTCATAATGATAAAATACTTACTGACCTCCTACTATGGAATGAGATCGATTTATTCATTTATTTTCAACCAACATTTATCAAGCTTATTTACTGATAACTATTCCTAAGTATTAAGACAATGAAGCTTCAAATATTGACAAAGGTGCCCAGGGAGTATAGGAAACTGGTAGACAAGGCAAGAGAGGTGTAAGTGTTCATTAATTTACTGAACACATACACACACAAACACACATGCATGCATGCACACACACACACACATACATGCAGACATCACAGAGTATTTATTAATGCCAGTTGGTATTCAAAACGCTTTAAAATACCAAATCAAAAAAGTTTCCTAAAAATTTTGTTAAGGTAGTTACCATTATTTCTATTTTACCTTGGAAGAAGCTGAAAAGATGAAGCGGTTTATCCAGGGTCACTGGTGGAGGAGGTGGCATCTGAACCCAGAAAATCTAGTTTCAGAGCATTTGCTATACATGCTGCCTCCAAAATCAACCTTCCAAAAGTGTTGATCATGGAAAGAGTTCTATGGGACAAGCCATTTTAAGAAACACTTTATACCCTCTTCTCTCTCTAGGAAATTCTGAACACATTAGTATATTAAGAAGTCCTACCCTCAGTCATGGAGAAGATAGAAAGATAAAGAAGCTCTATACAGTCCGCAAAAACAAGACCAGGAGCTGACTGTGGCTCAGATTATGAACTCCTTATTGCCAAATTCAGACTGAAATTGAAGTGGGGAAAATCACTAGACCATTCATATATGACCTAAATCAAATCCCTATGATTATACAGTGGAAATGAGAAATAGATTTAAGGGACTAGATCTGATAGAGTGCCTGATGAACTATGGACGGGGGTTCATAACATTATTGAACAGGAGACAGAGATCAAGACCATCCCCAAGAAAAAGAAATGCAAAAAGGCAAAATGGCTGTCTGAGGAGGACTTACAGATAGCTGTGAAAAGAAGAGAAGTGAAAAGCAAAGGAAAAAAGGAAAGATATACCCATTTGAATGCAGACTTCCAAACAATAGCAAGGAGAGATAAGAAAGCCTTCCTCAGTGATCAATACAAAGAAATAGAGAAAAACAATAGAATGGGAAAGACTAGAGATCTCTTCAAGAAAATTAGAGATACCAAGGCAACACTTCATGCAAAGATGAGCTCAATAAAGGATAGAAATGGTATGGACCTAAAAGAAGCAGAAGATATTAAGAAGAGGTACCAAGGATACACAGAAGTACTATACAAAAAAGATCTTCATGACCCAGATAATCACGATGGTGTGATCACTCCCCTAGAGCCAGACATCCTGGAATGTGAAGTCAAGTGGGCCTTAGGAAGCATCACTACAAACAAAGTTAGTGGAGGTGATAGAATTCCAGCTGAGCTATTTCAAATCCTAAAAGATGATGCTGTGAAAGTGTTGCACTCAATATGCCAACAAATTTGGAAAACTCAGCAGTGGGCACAAGACTGGAAAAGGTCAGTTTTCATTCCTATCCCAAAGAAAGGCAATGCCAAAGAATGCTCAAACTACCACACAATTGTACTCATCTCACACATCAGTAAAGTAATGCTCAAAATTCTCCAAGCCAGGCTTCAGCAATACGTGAACCAAGAACTTCCAGATGTTCAAGCTGGTTTTAGAAAAGGCAGAGGAACCAGAGATCAAATTGCCAACAACCTCTGGATCATCAAAAAAGCAAGAGAGGTCCAGAAAAACATCTATTTCTGCTTTATTGACTATGTCAAAGCATTTGACTGTGTGGATCACAATAAACTAAAAAATTCTGAAAGAGCTGGGAATACCAGACCACCTGACATGCCTCTTGAGAAACCTGTATGCAGGTCAGGAAGCAACAGCTAGAACTGGACGTGGAACAACAGAATGGTTCCAAATAGGAAAAGGAGTACGTCAAGGCTGTATATTGTCACCCTGTTTATTTAACTTATATGCAGAGTACATCATAAGAAATGCTGGGCTGGAGGAAGCACAAGCTGGAACCAAGATTGCCAGGAGAAGTATCAACAGCCTCAGATATGTAGATGACACAACCCTTATGGCAGAAAGTGAAGAAGAACTAAAGAGCATCTTGATGAAAGTGAAAGAGGAGAGTGGAAAAAACCTGGCTTAAAGCTCAGCATTCAGAAAACTAAGATCATGGCATCTTGTCCCATCACTTCATGGCAAATATATGGGGAAACAGTGGAAACAGTGGCTGACTTTATTTTTTTGGGCTCCAGAATCACTGCAGGTGGTGATTTCAGCCATGAAATTAAAAGACACTCCTTAGAAGGAAAGTTATGACTAACCTAGACAGCATATTAAAAAGCAGAGACATTACTTTGCCAACAAAAGGTCCATCTAGTCAAGGCTATGGTTTTTCTAGTAGTCACATATGGATGTGAGAGTTGGACTATAAAGTAAGCTGAGTGCAGAAGAATTGATGCTTTTGAACTGTGGTGTTGGAGAAGAGTCTTGAGAGTCCCTTGGACTGCAAGGAGATCCATCCTAAAGGAGATCAGTCCTGGGTATTCATTGGAAGGGCTGATGTTGAATCTGAAATTCCAATACTTTGGCTACCTGATGCGAAGAGCTGACTCATTGGAAAAGACCCTGATACTGGGAAAGATTAAAGGCAGGTGGAGAAGGTGACAAAGGATGAAATTGTTGGATGGCATCACCGACTCAATGGACATGAGTTTGGGAACTCCATGAGTTGGTGATGGACAGGGAGGCCTGGTGTGCTACGGTTCATGGGGTCACAGAGTCAGACACGACTGAGTGACTGAACTGAACTGAACCCTCAATCAATCTGTTTAGCTTTGATTAAAACAGATATCCAATTGTTTTTATAAAGATATTACATAAGGGAAGATAATAATCATTACTGATATTTTTTAAATGCCTTCCATGTTTTATCAGAAAAGCACTATAGCACACAAGTTGAGGGCAGAATCTCTACATCCAGAATGCCTTGGTTTCAATGCCTAACACACTCTAGATGGTTAGGTTATGTCTTGCTAAAACTTAAACCCTCAAGTCTCATTGATTTGGCTCAGCAAGAAATTTACTTGTACAACATCTGTGAAACCCAAATTGACCATGTTGGTGTGTCATCTCCCTATCCATCCCCCCTTTCACACACACTTACATGTGAGATCACATTCCAGTAGGGGTCTGGACTGGTACTTTCTGTTAAAGGCATCAAATATTCCCTGCACATCCCAAAGCTTCAAATACCACACCAAACATCAATGAAGGCATTTTGTTCATTCTTAGGAAAAAACAGGTTGGTTTCCTTGTACCTATTCGAGACTGAACAGCCACATCTTGGTCCTTGTCACTGCTTGGTACAACTGAAAATTCCCTAAACTCAGCATGCTTAGAAACTAAGAACTCTAAACCTGAGAACTCTAAAAGTTTATTGGGTACTTGGCACCAGGCTGGTTCAGCTAGATCATAAATGCATCTAACTGGCATTCATTCTCCTTTATACTGATTTTTCCTCATAGAGTCAAATGGCACGCTAAAGTATATGAAATAAATTACATCATTACCCTGGTAAGCAAGGGAGAGACACAGAGAAGTCGTTTTCAATCTAAGCCTTGCATTTGAATAAGCACTGATCAGGCGCATTTTTGCATCTAACAAAAATCCATGTCCAATGTATATGTTTGCATCATCATCTCTGATTTAAACTCATATCTCCTAGAGAATGAGAACCTTATCCAATTTGCTCTTATAGGCAAAGCACAACTCTAAGAAGAAAGAAAGAATTTGATAAACAGCTGATTCAGAACCAACAAATAAACATGACTGGACACCTAAAATGGGAATATTTTCCAGGATAAAGATTAGGCTACATCATCTAGTGCATAAGTAATTTGATTTACAAATTCATGTGAAAATTCTACAAATGAAGAAAAATGATGTTGTGTATGGTCTCACATTTAATGAAGTGCTATTATTATTAGAAAGGAAAAGATAGAATATATGAGAGGAGGCTATCCCAAATAATCCAAGGCAGTTTACTACTCTGGTACTTAACATACAGTGTCTAAACTCATCTGGAGATTAGTTTTGAAAAAGTAATGTTTCATGAAGGGATTAACTAGGATTGATGAAGGATGTGAAGGAATCCAATTTAATAAACATTAATTGACACTTAAGCCAGTTAGTAAGAAACATATAAAAATAGGCAAACAGACCCTAACCTTAAGCAGTTTATAACTGAACAAGAGAGAAGAGATATAGTCGGATGATATAGACGCAAAGCAGATTATCACGTCATTGAGGGTCTTTCCAGTTTGAGAGTCAACCTTTCCTGTGTAGACTTGGTGAGTTGGACTTACTGCTGCTTAAACAATTCCCAACATTCAGAACACAGATCAGGAAAGCTCTGAGTGAGACAGAGACTCGAGTTTATTAAAGATTTTTGCAGAAACCAGTTTGATGGCCGATTCACAAATGACTCTTAAACCATATTGTTCTTGTGCCCAGATCCACAGAGCTGAGTTACATATCAGTCATTTGATGAGTTATTCCTTCCCCCATCATCTGTCTAAACTGATCAAAGGATCCCAATACCAGGTGATCATCCAAAATTGTCAACACAAAATCCATCCGTTCCTACCCTCTGATCTGTGGGTCCTGAGAGTGAACCAGCACAATATTGGAGTTGATGGGCTTTGCTGCATCCTTACCAGAACTGAACAAATGCCTGCTTTCCTTGCCCAGCAAGGACCAGAGGGGAAGTATATGCAATATGCCCATAAGTTCAGCAAAGGGAAACAACAGAAATTATCTCATGATTCCGATGGCATTTGAGAAAGTGCTTAAAAGCTGGCAGGAATTGAGCAAGGGAAAATTGAAGGAAGCCTTTCTAGGTGAAGAGAGAAGTCAGTGCAGGAGAAGGAAGGGGAAAACAGTAGCAGGGAATTGTGAAGAAACTAGTCTAAATAAATACAGGGGGGAAATGGGAAGGAAAAATAAAACTGGAAATGTTGACACAAGCCCCATTCTACAGGGTTTCAATTCTCAGTTTGAGGGATTTCTATCCAATTTTGTGTGAAAATATGAATCTGCATCCATAAACTTCTGTGTGCAGGCAGAATAATTTCCTTTATTTCAGTCACTCAACTTCATTTCTATTTTGTAAGCCACTCTGCTGGGCTGGCAGGATATTTGGATCCCTTTTATCCCTTGAAAGAGGAGGCTAGGGAAATAATGATGGCATTTCCAAAGAAGGAAAATCAGGAAGTAGAAGAGCTTATTTACAGGAGAAAAAAAATTCCATCTTGACCATACCCAGCTTAAGATGTCAATATGAACAGTAGATGAGGATTTCCTGGAAGTGCTCAGAAATTCAGAATCAAGGCTCAAGAGAAGGGTCACACAAGGTGCCTCAAACCCTTTAAGGAACAAAGTCTATGTGAGTTAACTATCTAGTTTAATTCAAATAAATTATGAAAGTCTAGAACCACAGATAGGAATCTGCAGTTATAGACAATGATTATTTGTATATGGTGATTCAAAGAGCATGTAAATATAGAAGATGGAAGAAAACAAGAGAAATGAGAGTCAGGGGTTTGAGAGATGAAAGAAAAGAGGATGGTCATTTGTGCCAGAGCTTTAGAACCTTCAAAGCCAAGAATCAATGAAGAATCAAAGAATGAGAAGACATGAAAATCACTGGAGGCTTTCCTAAGGCTGACTTCAGCAAGACAGTATGTAGTGTGGGGAGACATATTGCGAAAGAACATAGCATAGGTTTGTCAGGCTCTGGGCAGGAACGAGAGGAATTATTCCTTATTCTGCTTCTACCCAACTGAGAGACCTTGGACCAGTTGTTTAACCCCTTTGGTTTTAATGATCTCACCTATAACTCAAGAGGATTAGACTAGCTCAGTGGGCCTCCACAGGGTCAGCACTGCCCCCCAAGGGACAGGTTGACCACCTGTGGGAGAATTTTGATTTTCACAAGGATTGCACAACCCACTTCAGTATCCTTGCCTGGAAAATCCCATGGACAGAAGAGCCTGGAAGGCTACAATCCTTGGGGTTGTAAACAGTCAGACACAACTTAGCAAGTGAGTACACACTGGTATTTAGCAAGTGTGGACAGGGATGTTAGTTATCCTGCAATGCTTAGTAGTCTAGGGAAACCACTAATTTTCCTGCATGCTGCATAACTTTCTAAGGTCCCTCTGACATTGAGGTAGATGAAAAGTCTTAATATAATTAATTAAGCCTAGAACCTAACTCTGTGTTACATATGAAAACAAAATACTTTTTGCACAGTTTTAATATGTACTTGTCCTACTAAATAGTTTCTATTCCACTATCTACCTGTACCTCTATGCTTGCATTTTTTATGCTGCTTATACAGAATAGCTCCTGATTATCTTTTAACTTTAAACTTATTCACTATGAAATAGATACATACATATATATATATATATATATATATATATATACATATGTATATATATATGCCATCATAAATTACTTTCATCTTATTTCTCACTTATAGTTAAGGCACTTTTAGTTATGTGTATAAACTTTATTTATAAGTTTTATTTTAGGATAGCAGAGGTATATCTGGAGAAGGAAATGGCAACCCACACCAGTATTCTTGCCTGGAGAATCCCAGGGAGGAGCCTGATGGGCTGCCAGCTGTGGGTTGCACAGAGTTAGACACAACTGAAGCAACTTAGCAGCAGCAGCAGAGGTATATTATAAAATACTTGTTGTAAAAGTACTCTTGTGAGACACCCCTGACAATCCAGTGGTTAAGACCCCACACTTCCAATGCAGCAGCTGCAGGTTCGATCCCTGGTCAGGGAGGTAAGATCCCACATGTCACACAGTGTGGCCAAAGGAAAAAAGTGCTCTTGGATCTGAAAGGTTGATAGCCACTAGACTAGATGCTCTGAGTATCTCTCTCCTCTAAAATTCCACAACTCATCATTTGTCCACATTATCTATCATGAGAGCAAACAACAGGAGAAAAGTAGAAAATTTTACTTGTTGCAACACTCTCTGCTGTACTTAACTTGAATACATACTTGACTGTACTTTTATACAATAATGATGATGTATGTATTGGCCTCTCTTACAAATAGCCACTCAATACTTAACTAACTTAAGTAAGCTATCTAAAAATAACAGAAACTGAGGTGAGCCATATTTGCATTTTCTATCAATTTTCTGCCAGTACAAAGACACAGGCAGGGTATCTCAATTATGGTGAATTTCAATGATCTCTGAAGACAACTCTAATATTAAAGTTCTCTGAACCTCATGTCCAGCTTACTTTGCCTCTGTGAGCCTCCACATCCTGTTCCTTTAAAAGGCTCTTCATTTATTTTGCCACCAAAAAAGATAAATGAAACTATTTTGCAAGGAAAACAAATGCTTTCAATAGAGTCAAAATGGCATGTCAAATACAGAGAGCTGAAATAACTTGATTGGTTACTATCTATGATTCTCAAAGAAAATAGTCACCATGGGGAGTTATATGTGATTCTGCAGTCTAAGAACAATTTAAGTCACTTGTTTCACCTCTGAAAAAAAAAGCCATGGCAAAAAAAAAAAAAAAATACAGAAATAATGAATATTTTAAAGATTGAAATTTTTACTCTTCCTTTATTTTGCAAAATGAAAACATCTTTAATTGTCATCAAGTTTTTATTTTTACCCTTCTTCATTTTCAACTGATAGCCAAGTGAAGCCTATCAAATCAGTATTCTCTTAATTATTTGAGGTTTTTTTTTAATATTTATTTTGCCGCACCAGCTCTTGGCATGTGGCATCTGAGATCTTCACTGCAGCATGTGAACCGTTGATTGCAACATGTGGGACCTAGTTCCGCAATCAGGGATCAAACTTAGGCTCCCTGAATTAAGAGTTCAGAGTCTTAACCACTGGACCACCAGAGAAGTCCATCAAACTTAGTTTCTTTTAGGATTGTCTCCACCTTTTACCCTATAAGGTGTAGCACTGGTAAGAAAGGGCTCTGCTCTTCTATCTTGATCTTCTCTATGGTGGCCTTTATTGAAGCCTCTGACATTTCTTAACATTGCTGTCAGTCGAAAAGTCATTTCCCATCATAACTGCACTACCTATACTCCTCTCTGCAGATGCAAAGTCCCGTCATGGCCCCGTGGCCACTTCTGGGTCCTTCCTGCTCTTAGCATCTCAATCAAGCAAGGAAATTATCTGCACATTTCACTGGAGTCAGAGAGAACTCAGAGGGGGTACATTCTGACCTATCTGTCCAAGGGGCTGTGTTTAGCTGTCTCTGCTTTGATGGGCTGTCATGACTCAAGGATGCTTCTATGGGAACAAGCATGTTCCAGATCAAAAAACAAAAATAAAAAACAAATAAGGTAGCATTCATCTCCTTCACTCTTGGGCCTCCAAATGTAAAGGAGAGTAGGGTTCTTTTACCTCCTTCTCCTGCCCAGAACTTGGCCCATGGAAATGAAAGATGAGGCCCACAGCTCCCCACATTAAGGATATCTCCTCTTCTCTTTCTCTTTTTCCTCACTGTCTCCAGTCTCTCCCACATCTGAACTCCAGAAGTAACTATTTAATTTTGGACTGGCAAATGAGGAAACATAATTTTCATTCACTATCTTTCTCAGATTCTTCCAAAGTGACTTAAGGCTTTGGGGATTTTTAACATCTTTCTTTACTTGATGATGTTAAAGTAAAATGAACTCCCTAACAGATTGGTAAGAGAAGTTTACCAAAACCAAACTTTTCATATTAGGTTTTGTGAAATCTAAATAGTAATTTTATTCCTGTGACTCTGGCTTAAAATAATCATAAAACTGAAAATGTTTTTATACACAAATTTTAAGCACTATGTCATTTATAGTAATATCCCAAAATGAAAACCTCCCATGTCCAAAAATATGGAAATAAAAAATTACTTTTCTGTGATTCAAAAATATGCAACCCTTAGAGACTGTAGTGAATAAGGAGATTAGCAATGCAGAGAAACACTTGCATAGAAAATTAAAATTATGTCACCTAATCTATGACAAAGGAGGCAAGAATATATAGCGTAGAAAAGACAGCCTTCTTCAACAAGTGATGCTGGGAAAACCAGACAGCTACATATAAAAGAATGAAATTAGAACACTCCCTAAGACCATGTACAAAAATAAACTTAAAACAGATTAAAGACCTAAATATAAGACCAGACACTGTAAAACTCTTAGAGGAAAGCATAGGCAGAACACTGTCTGACATAAATTACAGCAAGATCATATTTTATTCACCTCCTAGATTAATGTGAATAAAAATAAAAATAAACAAATGGAACCTGATTAAACTTAAAAGCTTTTGCATAGCAAAGGAAACCATAGACAAAATGAACGGACAACACACAGAATGGGAAAAAAATATTTTCAAATGAAGCAACCAGCAAGGAATTAATCTTAAAATATACAAACTGCTCATGTAGCTTAATAATAACAAAAAAACCCAATCAAAAAATGGGCAGACATACAGGTGGCTAATAGGCATATTAAAAGATGCTCAACAACAACATTTATTATTAGATAAATGCAAATCAAAACCACAATGAGGTATCACCTCACACTGTTCAGGATGGCCAGTATCAAAAAATCTACAAACAATAAATGCTGGACAGGGTGTAGAGAAAAGGGAACCCTCTTACACTGTTGATGAGAATGTAAATTGGTGCAACCACTATGGAGAACAGTATTGAGATTCCTTATAAAACTAAAAATAGAGCTACCATATAAGCCAGCAATCCTACTCCTATGCATATACCCAGAAAGAACCATAATTCAAAAAGATACATGCACTCTAATATTCATTGCAGCACAGTGTTTATAATAGCCAGGACATGGAAGCAACATACATGTCCACTGACAGAGGAATGGATGAAGAACATGTGGTATGTGTATTCCATGGATTATTACTCAGCCATAAAAAAAGAACAGAATAATGCCATTTTCAGCAACATGGATGAACCTAGAGACTGTCATACTGAGTGAAGTAAGTCAGACAGAGAAAGACAAATATCATATGATATCACTTATATGTGGAATCAAAAAATGGTAGAAGTGAACTTATTTACAAAACAGAAATAGAATTATAGATGTAGAAAATAGACTTATGGCTATGGGCAGTGAGAGGAGGAAGGGATAAAGGGAGATGCGATTGACATATCCACACTACTGTATATAAGATCGATAACTAATAACGATCTACTGCACAGCACAAGGAGCTCTACTCAATACTCGGCAATGGCTTCTGTGGGAACAGGGTCTAAAAGAGTGGCTGTATGCATGCGTATCACTGACAACACTCTGCTGTCCGCCAGAGGCTAGCACAGCACTGCAAATCAATAATACTCCAGCAAAAAATGTTAAAGTAAGCATAGTACAGACCAGATTTCAAAGACCATAAAAGACTGTAAAAGAATGTAAAATATCTCACTGTGATAATTTTTATCCTGATTTACATGTCAAGATGATATTATTTGCAGTAACTTGGGTTAAATAAAAGTTATTTTTAAAATTAATTTTACCTATTTAACTTTTTAATGGGACTATAAGAAGATTTTAAATTATATGTTTATCATAGGACATTGAATATAGTTCTCTGTGCTATACAGTAGGACCTTGTCTTTTATCCATTCTATATATAAAAGCCTACATCTGCTAACACAAAAATATCCTATGCTAAACCATAATAGAAAGAGAATATTTAAAAAAGAAGAATGAATATATATGTATAAATGAATCACTTTACGGCAGTAATTAACACAGCATTGTAAATAAACAATACTTCAACAAGAAAATAAATTTTTTTAATAAAAAATAATTAAAAAATAAAATAGCATATGTGGCTCAAATTATGTTTCTATAGGATAGTGCTGCTGTAGAGACTGACACAGAAGCATCAATGAACACTGTTGTAGTCCAACGATGTATACTTAGGTATCTACAGTGAACCAGCCCCCAGAAATCTGCTTTCATTGGATACTTCCAACACTCTCAAAGTTGCTGTCTTTTCTAATAGTTTTATCTGCTCTTCTAAGCACACAGGGTGAAGGCTTCTGATAGATGTGTGCTCTCTTGACCTCATTACTTGAGCATTTGCTGACACCTATCATCTCTCCAGGAATGGAAACCTGGATTTGTTTCTAGAAACCAGGCAGCAGCTACATCAAAGAGTGAGCTGTGCCTTAATCCATGAGGAGTGGGCAGAGAAATAGGAAATATTGTTAAATGCTAACATTACATGTGAATGGTCTCTGAACAAAAACTAATACATGATTATAAAGCCTATTTACCTGATTCACTGTTTATTAGTCCCCAGTAGTGTTTAGTTCAGATGATCCTCAAAGCAAATGCCATTAATCCTAAAAATCTGTTTAGAAGACAGTCCTGTCCCTCCACCTCAGTGAGGTCATTGGCCAGAGACTCAGCCTGTACCTTTAAAGTGCTCCCGCCAGGAGAAAAGGGCTCCTAAGGACAGAGCTGCACAGAGAGGCACCCCCTGACCTCAGACCCAGGTGCTGCTGGCTCACAGGGACTCAGCCCCAGACTCAAACCATTTGGACAAATAAGCGGTAAGAACGGTGTATTATTCAACCAATGCTATTAGCAGGGGCTTTCAGTAACTGATTTGTTGCTGCTGTTGTTTTTCTTAACGGAACTGTGCAAGTCAGCAAAAGACAGAAAATAAATGTTCCTCTCTGGGCCTGACAGACCAAATACACCCTGATTAAGAGCATATCAGTTCTCCGGGCTGTCATCTGCCGACCAGCAAGCAATTTCCCTGTGTTCCTTTATCAAGAAGGGCACGTTTCTGCATTTCATCTCTTCAAAGGATTGCTATTATTCATCTTAAGATGACCCACAAATTATTTTTGGTTTATTTTCAGAAACCATGAGCTCATTTAATTCACAATGAAGGAAGAGTTTATAACTGTGTGATGGGAACACTGAATTTCTCAAAACGCTGTCTTGGCTAAATGACAACCTCAGCAAGTGCATTTGCCCTTCAGGTTTCTCAACAGCTGTGTCTCTAACTAGATTGCATGTATGCATGCTAAGTCACTTCAGTTGTGTCCAACTCTGTGCGACCCCATGGACTATAGCCTGCCAGATTCCTCTGTCCGTGGGATTCTCCAGGTAAGAATGCTAGAGTGGGTTGACATTCCTTTCACCAGGGGATTTTCCTGACCCAGGGATCGAACCCACGTCTCCTGTGTCTCCTGTACTGCAAGCAGACTCTACTGTGGAGTCACCGGGGAAGCCCCTAACTAGATTAGCAAAGCATTTATGTGCTCTCCAAACTGCCTGCAGGAAGATCTCAAGGTTTTGGGAGCTGTGCTGAGCTTGACCCACAATGCACCTGACTTGGTTTAGCCGCTTGTCACTTTTTATTGCATCTCCTTTCTTCTGATCAGGTTTGCAGGTTTGTCCCCATCACAGCAATAAAGATGCTGTGGGTCAGGGCCCCCAGTTTCCTGTAATAATGTCCCTTCTATTTCTCACCCAGCTCTTCCCACTAACCCTTGCATTTTTGTCAGTTGCTTTTCTGTTCTTGCCTCATCTGATCCAGAGCTGTGCAGTGAAGGCCATGAGAGGGTTGCAGGCATTAGGACTGAATGAAAAAGTGCTCTGTATTTCCATGACAGGGAAATGATAGACAGAAGAAGATTCTCAGGTGGTTAAAGGACCTACCCTTTGATGCTGGCGTGAATGTGAGCTTCATTTCGTTGCACCAGCAGCTGCTCAGAAAACTGCTACTGACGACTGAAGAGAGGCTTAAAGAAGAAACAGGATCAAACACTTCCCAGTCAGTAGTTTCCCTAGGGTGACTTTTTGACAACTGTGACAGTGCAGGCTTCAGTGTAACAAAGCCTTTTTTTCTCCAGTCATAAGGAGTTCTCTGGCTCTACATGAACAAGTCATTAGAGCAATTCATTGCTGTCAGGGAGCCCAGAGAAAGAAATGCCTCTGGCTTAGGGATTTTTCTCCATGTGAACCCCTCATGTAGACCCTTGAAATCATGGTGACCCTCTACAAAATCTGTTCTATAAATTTAAAGGAAATACTTTCAGACAATTTGGCCATATAAAACAAATGGTTCCTCTGTCTTGTCCCCAGGCTTTATTATAGGCAACACTCCACTCTGAGTTTCCTGAGGCTCCATGTCAACAATCTATGGTGTTTATTTGGCTTTCAAGGAAGGTTTTTTTGCCTTTGAATTTCTTATGCCAAAAATTTCTTCTTCAATGGTGACATCCATTAGGGTTAATTTCTGTCTCATTGAGCTAGTTCTGCCTTTCCCATAGACACAGGGGTTTAGCCAGCCTTCTGTCTGTTCTTAAGCATTTATTTAATGCCCGGCTTACCTCCACCACCTTCCACATTCAACTCTTGTGCATCCATATTTCCCACACCTGCCCCTTTTCTCTAGTCAATAAGTACATACAAAAAATTATTCCAAGTATTTGCAGAGGAAGCAAATAGAAAGGAATACATAAGAATGTATATGCCAGGGCATGGGGCTATTTATTAATAGCTCATATTTAAATTTTAATATCAATTAATCTGCTCGCTAAACCTTTTTATCAATTGCTCATTTTAGAGTATCTCCTCAGTAACAGACACCTAAGAACTCAAACCAAAAGCAAAAGACAGAGAGATATAGTAATAATAATAACAGTAAGCTTTGAATCCTATTGCTTTTTGCCACTCAGTCCATTTAGATGAAGAAGAAGCTTGATTTCATGCACATTTTAAAACTAATGACAGGAAATTTGTGTTTCAGATTAATCAATAAATATTTGTTGACTAACGGAATGAATGTGTGTGCCTGCTCAGTCATGTCCAGCTCTTTGCGACCCCATGGATTGTAAACTTCCAGACTTCTCTGTCCGTGGAATTTTCATAACAAAAATACTAGCATAGGTTGCCATGTCCTACTCCAGGGGATCTTCCCAACCCAGGGACCAAAGCCATGTCTCCTGTGTCTCCTGCATTGGCAGGCGGATTCTTTATAAACCCTAATATTCAACAATTTTCTCCCATTCCTGAAAGATGTTAAGCATAGTTTATGCTGTCAAATGATGGATCAGAAGAGGAAGAGAACAAGAAAGCAGTGAGCATCTGAAGGTGGGATTTAAAGGTGCTGAGGAAAAGCAGAACTAGAACCAAGCTAGAAGGTGAGCCCTGAAGAAAGAGCCACATTTTCATGATTTTGACTAGTGGGTAGGGGGGCATTTCTAATGGGTAGTTGAGTACCATTTCGATGGCATGCAATTGCAAAACAGAATCCCAAAGGACTCAAGGACCCATCATAGGGCCAGAGAATATGATCATTGACACAATTATAGGGCATTTTATAACCCCTTTTATTGAATAATACAGTATCCATATAGCTACCTGAAAGGGCTTCCCAGGTGGCACTGTAAAGAATCCATCTGCCAAGCAGGAGACATGTGTTCAATATTTGGGTCATGAGGATTCCTCCAAAGGAGAAAGTTACAACCCACTCCAGTATTCTTGCCTGTAGAATCCCATGGACAGAGGGCTATAGTCCATATGGTCAAAAAGAGTCGGACACAACTGAACATCTTAGCATACACATCTTCGTGACTTCAAAGTCCAAGATTTTATCTCTAAACCATGCTTCCCCCAGTATTCTTGACTGGAAAATCTTATGGATAAAGGACCCTGGCGGACTATAGTCCTTGGAGTCACAAAGAGTCAGACATGACTTATTAACTAAACAACAAAAATAACTTCCTGAGCATCAGAACTATTTAGGAGCTTTCCTTTAAAAATACAGACATCTGAACCCTACTCTGTGACATTTAGTTCAGTTAGTTAAGGGTTGGAATCTATAAATCCTCATCTGATGCAGGTTAGTTGTAAGATTAGCCTGGAACATCTTGCTTTGCAAGAAATTAAGCAAGTGTTGCCAGAACACCACACACACACAAACACACACACACACAATGGAAGAAAGTAAAAAAGACACAGGAGCCAACTGGTCAGCTCGAAGTGGCCCTACTGGCCAAAATTGGGAAGATTTGAGCAATAAAATAAGTTAAATAGCTACATATTATAATCTGTTGAATAAAATAGAAATCAATGAGTACATTCTTTTAATAAAGATAGATGATAAATAGATCAATAGATAAATCACTTATAGATACATGGAAACATACATGGACACATTTGTAGACACATAGGTAGGAGAGAATATTAGGTTACTCCCTACAGAAGAAGACCAGCTGATAGATGTGGAAAATCAACAATGGTTGCTAAATCTAAGAAGGAACGTTGGATAAGGAGTACAATATATGCATGATCATAAATTAGTTACCCATAAATTTCTTGTTATTTGCAAGAGGAAAAATAACTATCCAATGGAAAAATTAGGCAAAACCTTTGCTTGGATATCAAAATTAACATCACCCAGGAGAGGTAGATGGGTATTAAATACCTGAGAAATACATATATCACTTTTGGAGTATTCTGGCAAGGGATACATACCCTGATCTTTATCTTCAAAGGTGTCAATACAAAAAAAGACAGAGGCTGAAATATTCCAGATGAAAAGAGATTAACAAGACATGAAAATTAAATGCAGCCCATAATCCTGGACTGGATCCTGTAATGAAGAGAAAATTATACCATAAAAGGCATTAAGACAACTGACAAATTGGACTATAAGACCAGATTGGATTATAGCCTAGGTTAAAAATAGTAAATCGATGTTGAATCCTTAGGACTTGATAACTATACAGTGATAACTTAAAAGAATATCCTTGTCTCAAGAGAGAGGACAAAAATGTGAAAAATGTTAAAAATTAGCAAATTCTGACAGGTAAACACAGGAGTTTGTATTAATCTTGCAACTTTTGTGTCAATTTAAATTTATTTTGAAATGAAAAGGTTTTTCGTTTAACTCCCCAGGCAATTCTGAAATAGCACATCATGAGTGGCATTTGAAGACCACTGATGGAACAGTGTGGGCTTTCCAGGTGGTGCTAGTGGTAAAGAAACTGCCTGCCAGTTCAGGAGATGCGAGAGACGTGGGTTCGATCCCTGGGTTGGGAAGATCCCCTGGAGGAGAGCATGGCAACCCACTCCAGTATGCTTGCCTGGAGAATCCCATGAAGAGAGGAGCCTAGTGGGCTACAGTCCATAGGGTCACAAAGAGTTGGACACAGCTGAAGGGACTTGGCACGCAGGATACAACAGTGTGAATGTCACCTTAAGAAAACTATTGGGATGCTTTCTCATCTACTTTCATATTATTTTTAATAGCCCTTGAATGAAAAATCAATATATTATCTGGAGCTATCATCCAAGTAAACAACCAGGTGGTAACGATCATAGGTATTAAATTAGGAGAGGACACTGACATGCATTTATACTTAAGCTTCTGCATAAACTTTCATGCAATCAGTTACTTGTCTCAACACGTTCAGACTCTTCTAAAATAACTGCATGTGCAGTAATGATCTTCCTGTATTCTTATGCCCTATGATCATAACGTTAATGATTATGTAAAAGAAACCTGAAAATTCCACAGCTACTCAGATCTTTTTGCTTCTTCCTTCCTATCTCCTCCTCACTAATGATAAGACATTAAAACAAAAGCTCTTTGGAGAATATGCCTAATTGAATCATAGGATTTCCAATTTAGTAACTATATTTTTGAGTACTAGCAATGTGCCAGAAGTTTTATCAAATGTTTTCATGCTGTATCAGGAAAGAATAAGTTATGCTGCTGTAACTAATACCATCAAAGATCTTAGTTACCTATAACAGTGAAGATTTATGATTTGCTCATAAATTCCGGGTACCCTGCAGATCAACAATAGGATTCTGCTCACAGTAGTTATTCAGGGAGCAAATGAACAGAGCAGCCACTATCTTGAACACTTGATCACCTTGCTAGAGGGAAAGGGGTCTCCAGAGAGTTATATAGCAGCCCCAAAATGGCACCCACAGCTTCCATCCACAATTCATTGACCAGAATAAGTCATACAGCACCATCCCTCCAACAAGGAACTAGCAACATTACCGTGACCTGGAAGATGGGAGGATGCCCCCTCCAACAGTGCTAGTGACTATAAAACAAGCATCAAATCACTTATCATTATCACCGACCAATAGTTCAATCAAATGCTGACTTTCCTTATCCTTTTAAAGGTGAGAAATCAAGGTTTATAGAAATTTAGAAAACCTGGCACAGTTACCAAAAAAAAAAAAAAAAAAAAAAAAGTGTGTGTTCATCGCTTAGTCTTATCCCGCTCTTTGGGACCCAGTGGATTATAGCCCACTAGGCTCCTCTGTCCAAGGGATTCTCCAGGCAAGAATACTGCAGTGGGTAGCCATTCCTTTCTCCAGGGGATCTTCTTGTCCCAGGGACTGAACTCAGGTCTTCTGCATTGCAGGCAGACTCCTTACTGTCTGAGCCACCAAGGAAACCCACACAAAAAAGAAGAGACAGGATGTGATCCCAGATCTTGTGCGATTCTGAGTCCGTGATCATACCTACTGCCTAGATGCTCATCTTACCTCAGGCTTTTATGTAGTTATAAAGAAGTTTTGCTCAGAATTACGTGGACTATCCTGGCAACAGAGGGACATTGAACCTTACCTATGAGCAAAATACTCTTTTACTCTAGCTGACTGGAGTGGTCCAAATCATTCCCACCTTCCATCTTGACAATGTTTTCCTTCAGTCTTCCGGCTGGCTACTATCACCCTCAGTTCTTCCAGGGCCAGCACTTTTCTCTCCGTCTACAAAGTCTCTTTGCTTTAGCTACTCTCCCGGACAAGAACATTTGAGCCTGACTGGCAGCCTTCTTCCCCAAACCCTGACCACACTTCTTTTCAGATGTGGGTACAACTAAACTGGTTAGGATCCCATTGTGTTCTGTGATCCAGGCTTTATCATCTCCTGGACAATTTTGCCAAAGTAGCCCATTGTTTTATTTGTCATCTGTCATGGAGCATTCAGTGAGCTACTCTGCATAAGCGTGGCCAAGCATAGCATCAGAGGGGTCAGAAACATACTTCATCCAACCTAATTGTAGGACTGCAAAGTCACATGGCAAAGAGTGTGCAAACGTATCTATTTCTATGCATGTGTGTGCTCAGTCACTCAGTCTTGTCCAACTCTTTGTGACCCCATGGACTGTAGCCTGCCTGGCTTCTCTGTCCATGGAATTTTCCAGGCAAGAATACTGGCATGGGTTGCCATGGGTTACTTCAGGGGATCTTCCTGATGCAGGGATTGAACCCATGTCTCCTGTGTCTGCTATATTGCGGTAGATTCTTTACCATTGTGACACCTGGGAAGCCCATATATTTATATAAGAGTGACTACTGAATCAAGAACAGAAATCCAGACTTAGACCCCCAAGAAACAGGAGCTGAAGTAGCTGATGGATAGATGCTTCACCCTTCCTTATTCCCATCCCTCCACCCCCAGAACAATTCCCAGGCCACGTGGTTCCCTATGGACTCTCCAGCAACAGGATAAAGCAATCAGCTATGTTTCTTGCAGGGCTGTCTTTCCAGCACAAAAATGCACCATCTTATATTTGCTTTTGCTTTTTCCCAGCCTCATTTTTCTCCATTGCAGTCTTAGAACTGGACTCTTTAGTAAAACATTAGCTTGTATAGTTTGCCTCAGTCTCTCTTTTCTAGGGAACTGGACTGATGATAGTAGGATTATGAGATACACATCCTTAAAGTGTTCACCACAATGGTGAGATGGATATGCACACACACACACACACACACACACACACACACACATATATATATATATATTCAAAGATGCACACCTATGGCTTGGAATCACCATTGTGCTTCGTCTTAACCAACCCCAAACCCAGGTGAAAGTCAATATTTCAAACTATGATCACACTAGAAACCTTTGCACATCTCCCCTGAGCACCTGAACATTCTTTCCTTCTTGTTTATGATGCCTTTGTTTCACTTGCAGAAACGTACTTATCCTTCTAAGCTCTGTTGCTCACTACCTCCCTCCCTATGAAACCCTACTGGACAGACTACTACCCACAATCAGATGCTCTATCTTACTATTTGTCATACAGTTCACTTTTACAGGCTTTATTAGTCATGGAAATAGAGTTTGGTTTTTCTTAAATTAACACATGTCTTCATTATACTAAAACCAAGCAACTATCTTGCCATAAAAAGGCTACTTTTGAAATACTGTTATGCTAAATCTTACTCACAGAAGATGGTATAGCCTCAGAAGGTTTCCCAAGAAAAAGATTAATGAAAACATCAAATGCTTTTCAGAGTTGATAATTGCTGTTTCAAAGGTCATTTTACTCAAATACTGAATTATAACAAAAAAGCCTTGAGGGAAAAATGAAAAGAACTCAGCTCAGTATTCTATGCTAACCTAAATCGGAAAAGAATTTGAAAAGGAATGAATATCATTCTTGTATGGGTATCATTTAATCACCTTGATGTACACCTGCAACTAACACATCATCATTAATCAACTATACTCCAATATTAAAGAAAAATTTTAAAAAGAAAATATTACACAGTAATTTTTAGGACACTTTACATTGCAGAGCAACAAATGCATTCTTAGCATAATAAAAAGTGATTTGATTTATTTTGGTTTACATCCACATTTCAGCACTTTGTAGCTTTGAAAAGAAAATTAGAAAGGTGGAAATTTGCTGAGAAGTGAAACCAGCCAATTTGGGGATCTGCTGGGCATGCTGGGTTCTTTCTGAGTTCCCAGGGGAAACACAAGAGGCAGAAGCATCAAAATTAAGGCAGGCACTTAATTCAAGGTAAGTTTTGTTCTATATTTGTCAGATTCCAAACTAACACTCAGATGAGTAACAAGAGGATGATTGAACCCAAGCTCTGTTTAAAGCATATTTTTTTTAGTTTGTAAAAGCAAAAATAAATACAGAAAAAGAATACAATTCATTCGGAGGAAATGTGTATGCTAAAAGTGTCTCTGTGTCCTTTCTGCAAATATATTCACCGAGGCCTGTGAGAGATGTCAGGGCTGAGCAGTCTTAATAAGTGACTGCTTTTTTCCCTAAATCAAAATCAGAGCTAAAAACCCTTCAGTTGGTGACAGCGTCTGTGTCCACGAGTCCATTTAGAACATTTTGCTCCATTTATAAAAACTCTGTTTACGAGTCTTGAAACAGGAAGTGTCTTTGACTGTTATGGTCCACATTCTATTTTAATACTGAAAAATTGGTTTTCACAAATTGTTCTCGGAAGCCCAGTTATTCATTGTCCCTGTCCATCTAGTATGTGCACGCGTGTGTATATAGATAGATAGATAGATAGATAGATAGATAGATAGATATAGATAATGTCTTTGTCATTTTCTAGACACCAGCTAATTGTGCTATCTCCCTCTCCTTTTCAAGTTCTTCAATGTCAGATATCTCAAGGGACTGTTACTCCCAAATCGACTGTGGTTACTGTCTTGCGTCACTGACATTGAGACCTGCCTTTTTTATGGGGGTTGCAGGGTGCTCTCAGTGTTTATTCGGGTGACCCACCTCAGTTCAGGGCAAACGATCATTATTAGACCACACAAAGTCTCAAGTTGTTATGATTATTTCTGCTATCATTCCCACTGACCCTAAATACCCGCTCTCTTCACTTTAGTGTGTCTTTCCAATCCATCTATCATGACTTTATTTTCAAACATATTGTCCTGGGAAAATACCAATTATTAATTTTGTGGGGAATTTTTTAATTTTTCAAAATGATCCAGTGCTATCACCCTTGTTTTTTTTTTAACCTATATGAAATCTATCCATGTTGGTAAATGTAAATCTAATCTAATTTCTTGCATCTGTGGGACAAGTTTCCATCTGCCGTGAAATAAAATCTCTCATTGTCTTTTCTTCTAGTGATGTGTCTTCAACTTCTGCTATCACAAACAATGGTGAAATGAAAACCTCACAGATGTCTCTTCTACAATCACGCAAAAATTTCTTTGTAATATTTCCCCAGAGGGAGGAGTAAAGGGTCATATTGCATCACATATTTAATTTTGTTAAGTATAGCTATATTCTTCCACCAGTTGGCAGTGCACCCAGCAGACCATGATGGTTCCTCTTTCCTCATATTCCCATCAGCATTTGATAGCACCCACTTAACTCATTTTTGTAATCTAGTGGATACAAAGTGGTATCTGCGTTGTTAACTGAATTTGATCTCACTGATTTCTATTGAAAATGAAGCTCTGTCATACCCTTCATGTTTTCTGCTTCCCCTCCTGAAGATTCGTATTTGATGCCTTTGTCTTTTTTTACTTTTCTCTGCTTTTATTTTTCTAGTTGTAAGTGCTTTGTTCATTAAAGATGTTGCAAAAATCTTCTTACAATGAATCCTAATTCTGCTGACTTTGTCTGCAGTGTTCTTCATTAAACAGAGTTCCTTTACACACACTGACAAATTCATCTCCCTCCTTCACTTCAACTTTTATGTTACTTACATTATCAACTTTGAGTTTCAGAGCACTTTCTATTTTTCTTTCAAAAAGATATACACCATCCTAATGTCACAAAGATATTCTTTCAAACTTTTGTTTTCACTTTATGGATTTTCTTTCCATATTTCAGTTTTAATTACTTTGCAGTTTATCTTTATGCATGGGATAAGGTTGTGAGGAAGGAATTCAACATTTTATTCATACATTGGTTCACCTTTAATAAAACAATTTACTATTTATCCTTCCTCATGAATTTGCGATGGCATTTCTATCTTATAACAAGTTCCCACTTTACTTTGATCTGCATCTACTGTATAGCATTGGTCCTTTTGACTGCTCCCATACAGTACATGCTATTTTAATTAAAATAGCTTTGAAATGTGTCTTAATCTAACAAGGTCAACCTCCATTATCTTTCTCTGAATTATCATAACTATTAACATAATTAGTATTCATATAACTTCAAAGTACGTTTGTTTATTTGCCTAAGAAATATTGAGATTTTCCATGTTGTTGTTCAGTCGCTAAGTCATGCCCAACTCTTTGCAACCCCATGGACTGCAGTGTGCCAGACTTCCCTGTCCTTCAACTATCTCCCTGAGTTTGCTCAAATTCATGTTCATTGAGTTGGTGGTGCTATCTAACCATCTCATTCTCTGCCACCCCTTTCTCCTTTTGTCTTCCATCTTTCCCAGCATCAGGGTCTTTTCCAAAGAATCAGCTCCTTACATTAGGTGGCCAAAGTACTGGAATTTCAGCTTCAGCATCAGATTGGAATAGCATTAAAAAATGGCTAAATCATGGGTCTGTAAACTTTTTATGTAAAAGCCAGGTAATATATATTTTAGTTTTTGCAGACCATACATTATGTGTAGCAACTACTCAATTCTACTATTGCAGAAGGGTAACAGCCTAAGATATATGTAAACAAAGAATGTGGCTGGTTCCAATTAAACTTTATTCACAAGAGCTAGTGGACTGGATGTGATCTCCAGGTTTAGTTTGCTAATACCTTGTATAGATTAATTTGAGGAAAATTAAAGTTGGACACAACTGAACAACTGGACTGAACTGAATATCTTTACAATGTTAATTATTGTAAATAACCTGCTTGCTAATGCAGGAGACATAAGAGACATGGATTCAATCCCTGAGTCAGGAAGATCCCCTGGAGGAGTGCATGGCAACCCAGTCCAGTGTTCTTGCCTGGAGAATCCCACAGACAGAGGAGCCTGGCGGGCTACAGTACAGACAGCAGCTGAATGTGAATCAATGAAGTTAGAACACACCTTGCGCCACACACAAAAATAAAAATGCAAAATGGCTAAAAGACATAAGCATACAATATAACACCATAAAACTCCTAGACAGATCATAGGCAAAATATTCTCTGACATAAATCATACCATTATTTTCTTAGCTCTGTGTCCCAAGGCAATAGAAATAAAAACAAAAATAAACAAGTGGGACTTAATCAAATTTACAAGCCTTTGCACAGCAAAGGAAACCATAAACAAAATGTAAAGACAAGCTACAGACTAGGAGAAAATATTTGCAAATGATACAACCAACAAGGGCTTAATTTCCAAAATACACAAACAGCTCATACAACTCAACAAAAAGCAAACAACCCAATTCAAAAAATGAGCAGAAGACCTAAAGAGACATTTCTCCAAAGGAGACATACAGATGGCCAGTAGGCCCATGAAAAGATGTTCAACATCACTAATTATTAAATGAATGCAAATCAAAACTACAATGAGATACACCACATGATACCAGTCAGAATGGCTATCACTAAAAAGTGTACAAATAACAAGTGCTAGAGAGGGTGTGGAGGAAAGGGGACCCTCCTACACTGTTGGTGGGAATGTAAATTGGTGCAACCACTATGGAAAACAGTATTGAGTTTCCTCAGAAAGCTAAAAATCGAATTACCATATGATCCTTCAATCCCACTCCTGGGCATGTATCCAGACAAAATTCTAATTCAAAAAGATACATGCACCCCCAACATTCATAGCAACACTATTCACAGTAGCCAAGACATGGACACAACTTAAATGTCCATCAAAAGATGAATAGGTAAAGAAGATGTGGTACATGTATACAGTGGAATACTACTCCACCCGCCATAAAAAAGAATGCAATAAGGCCAGTTGCAGCAACACGAATGGACCTAGAGATTACACTAAGTTAAATAAGTCAGAAGGGCAAATACCATGCAATATCACTTTATATGTGGACTGTAAAATATGACACAAATGAACCTATCTACAAAACAGAAACAGACTCACAGACAGAAAACAGATTTGGGGTTACCACGGGGGAGAGTGGTGGGAGAGGAATGGACTAGGAGTTTGGGGTTAGTAGATGCAAACTATTATACAGAAAATGGATAAACAACAAGATCCTACCATATAGCACAGGGCCCTACATTCAATATCCTGGGATAAGCCACAATGCAAAGAATACGAAAAAGAATGTAGGTGTATAGCTGAGGCACCTGGCTGTACAGCAGAAATTAACATCACACTGTAAATAAACTATACTTCAATAGAAAGCTAAATTTTAAAAAACTGTCTCCCTAAAGGACTTCTGAACTATTTATCATTCTTTGTGATTTCTCGGATACTGCTGTTGTTATTGTAAATGGCATCTTAGTTTTCAGAACAACTTTTACTCAGTTATTGTTGGTTTAGGTGAATATAACTAATGTGGCATATGGATATTATAACTAAGAATCCTTTTGAAATTTCTTATTAGTTGCATGAGCCTTTCTTTGATTCTTTGGGGTTTGATATGTTAATTAAGATATCATCTGTAGGTAACCATTTTATCTACTCCCTTCTAAATATTGTAGCATTTTAGAATTTTTGAATTTAGTTATAAGGACCTCTAGTTTCACACTGAACTGTAACAGCAAGAACAGACACACTTGGGAGTTTTGTTGTTGTTGTTTTCACTGAACTCAGAGGTAAAAATCTGAATTTTATAATAAAGTGCCATTTGTACTTTGATATTTGTGTCAATATCCACCTTTCAGTTAAGGTAGGTTGCTTCTACTCTTACTTATCTGCAAGCTTTCATAGTAAATGTGTGTAGAAAATTAGCAAGTGATTTATTTGCATCAACTTTTTTTTCCTTTAGTTCATTAATGTGGTGAGTTATGTGGATATATTTTTCTGATATTCAATCATCCTTGCGTTCCAGGAAAAAAACCAACATGATCATGATACCTTAATTTTAAATAGAGTATCTGATTTAGAAAGAGAGTATTTTTATGTTTGTGCACTTCTATTATTCCTCACCACCTTACCTGGCAGTAAGCAGTCATAAACCCCAGATAGACAAGGATTTTCTTTTTCCAATATTACATGCAATGGTCACTCTTAAATCATTATAGTTGTGAAACTTTTTAAAAGAAAATTTTACAGCTGTTCTTAAGTAATATTAACCTAAAATTACCATTTATTAAACTAGCTTTTAGTATTATGTTGTACTAGCAAAGCTAGTGGATATGAGGGAATTCCAGTTGATCTATTTCAAATCCTGAAAGATGATGCTGTGAAAGTGCTGCACTCAATATGCCAACAAATTTGGAAAACTCAGCAGTGGCCACAGGACTGGAAAAAGTCAGTTTTCATTCCAGTCCCAAAGAAAGGCAATCCCAAAGAATGCTCAAACTACCACACAATTGCATTCATCTCACACACTAGTAAAGTAATGCTCAATATTCTCCAAGCAAGGCTTCAGCAATACATGAACCAAGAACTTCCAGATGTTCAAGCTGGTTTTAGAAAAGGCAGAGGAACCAGAGATCAAATTGCCAACATCTGGATCATCGAAAAAGCAAGAGAGGTCCAGAAAAACATCTATTTCTGCTTTATTGACTATGCCAAAGCCTTTGACTGTGTGGATCACAATAAACTGTGGAAAATTCTGAAGGAGATGGGAATACCAGACCACCTGACCTGCCTTTTGAGAAACCTGTATGCAGGTCAGGAAGCAACAGTTAGAACTGGACATGGAACAACAGACTGATTCCAAATAGGAAAAGAAGAACATCAAGGCTATATATTGTCACCCTGCTTATTTAACTTCTATGCAGAGTACATCATGAGAAACGCTGGGCTGGAAAAAGCACAAGCTGGAATTAAGATTGCCGGGAGAAATATCAATAACCTCAGATAGGTAGATGACACCACCCTTATGGCAGAAAGTGAAGAGGAACTAAAAAGCCTCTTGATGAAAGTGAAAGAGGAGAGTGAAAAGGTTGGCTTAAAGCGCAACATTCAGAAAACTAAGATCATGGCATCTGGTCCCAACACCTCATGGGAAATAGATGGGGAAACAGTGGAAAGTGTCAGACTTTATTTTGGGGGGCTCCAAAATCAGTGCAGATGGTGATTGCAGCCATGAAATTAAAAGACGCTTACTCCCTGGAAGGAAAGTTATGACCAACCTAGATAGCATATTAAAAAGCAGAGACATTACTTTGCCAACAAAGGTCCGTCTAGTCAAGGCTATGGTTTTTCCAGTAGTCATGTATGGATGTGAGAGTTGGACTGTGAAGAAAGCTGAGCACCGAAAAATTGATGCTTTTGAACTGTGGTGTTGGAGAAGACTCGAGAGTCCCTTGGACAGCGAGGAGATCCAACCATTCCATCCTGAAGGAGATAAGTCCTAGGTGTTCACTGGAAGGACTGATGCTGAAGCTGAAGCTCCAGTACTTTGGCCACCTTATGAGAAGAGTTGACTCACTGGAAAAGTCCCTGATGCTGGGAAGGATTGGGGGCAGGAGGAGAAGGGGACGACAGAGGATGAGATGGCTGGATGGCATCACTGACTTGATGGACATGAGTTTGATTAAACTCCGGGAGTTTGTGATGGACAGGGAGGCCTGGCGTGCTGCGATTCATGGGGTCGCAAAGAGTCGGACATGACTGAGAGACTGAACTGAACTGAACAGTCTCATAAAATGAGGTAAGCATTTTCCTTTTTTTCTACTTTCTAGAGTAATCTAGATAGGGATTACTGTTTCTTTGAAATTTATAGAATAAATCAGAAAAATTATTTGGACCCAGAAATAATTGGGGGGAGAATATTTCATAGAAAATGGAAGATTAATTATCATTTAATTTCTGGAATCCTAATTTACTATAGCTTTTTATTTCTTGTTTTGACAATTCTGATATATTATGAAATCAAGATATTTATTCTTAGTTTTCCAATTCTATGACACATTTTTTCTTCAAAATGTTCTTTACTTTTTTAATAAAACCATTTCAAAATCTTTAACTATAATACCCCTCTTTTCATTTCAATATTGCATTGCATTTTGTAGTTAGTCTTAGGAGAGATCTTATTAGTCTTTTAAATAGTTCAGTTTTGTGTCAAATTTTTCTATATTTTGTTATTGTTATTATTCTTAAATTTATTAATTTCTGCCTTTATCATTGTTATTTATTTCCTTCTTGTTGATTTGTATTTACTCCGTCATTTTTTTACTAGCTTCTTGTTTATGTATTTTCTTGCTTGCTATCTAAGAACACAGTCAAAGTTTCAGATAGTCATTAGCTCTGTTCTATGAATTTTGACATGTACCACTTTGTGGTCTAGATTTAAACATTTCATAATTTATTTCCTATGGGAATTATTTAGTAATATTTTCAAATTATATGGAGGTAGGTTTTGTTAAGCTCCTCTTTTATTATGAATTCCTGACTGTGCTGTGCTGTGGTCAGAGTACATGATTTGTATAATGCCAATGTTTGTGCCACTTGCGCTCAGGCACTAAGTCATGTCCAACTCTTTTACAAGCTTTTGGACTGTAGCCCGCCAGGCTCCTCTGAACATGGGATTTCCTAGGCAAGAATATTGGAGTAGGTTGATGCCAATGCTTTGTAATTTATTGGGATTTCCTTTGTGGCCTACTACATATTATTTTTTAATATAGTATATGGCTCTCAATGAGATAGCTGCATCACCAGTGCAATGAACAAGAACTTGGGCAAACTCTGGGAGATGGTGAGGGACAGGGAGGCCTGGCGTGTTACAGTCTACAGGGCCACAAAGAGTCAGACTAGACAGCTGAACGGCAGCAACATGGCGCTCAAAGTTCTTCCCAGGCGGCACTAGTGGTAAAGATCCAGCCTGCCATGCAGGAGGCGGGGCTGATCCCTGAGTCAGGAAAATCCCCTGGAGGAGGGAATGGCAACTCACTCCATTATTCTTGCCTGGAGAATCTCATGGACAGAGGAGCCTGGCAGGCGATAGTAGGTGGGGTTGCAAAGAGTTGAACACAACTGAAGCGACTTAGCACACATGCACGCATACAGCTCTCAAAATCAGTGTGTACTTAACAGTTATATATTTCTACTTACAAAATTTCAATTATAAAATTCTATGAGTCTTTTAGGTCAAATCTTCTACTTTATTTTTGGCTTGCTCGGTCTTTCAATTTCCAAAACAGATGCATTTAAAAAAATAAACAAAACTCTCACTAACATTATTAATACTTCTGTTGCTCTGTCTGCTTAACTCTATAATTTGATGCTTTATATATTTAAAGACTCTATCATTAAGTGAATATGTGTTCAAGATTGCTATAATTTATTTGCCTTTTATTAGCATTACTATCCTTTTTGTCTTCCTATGTCATTTTCACCTTCTGTTATTTTTTTTTTTCAGATCTGTAGAATCCCAGGGCTTCCCTGGTGGCTCTGTGGGAAAGAATCCACCTGTCAACGCAGGAGACATGAGTTTGATCCCTGGTTTGGAAAGATCCCACATGCTGCAGAGCAACTAAGCCCCTGTGCTGAAACTATTGAGCCTGTGCTCTAGAGCCTGAGAGCCACAAGTACTGCGTCCACCGGGCTAAAACTACTGAGACCTGCACGCCCCAGAGCCCCTGCTCCACAAAAAGAAAAGCTACAGCAATGAGAAGCCTTAGCACGTCAACCAGAGGGCAGCAGCTAGAGTGGCCCAAATTCACGGCAACTAGAGAAAAGCCCGGAGAAGGCAACGGCACCCCCAGTACTCTTGCCTGGAAAATCCCATGGATGGAGGAGCCTGGTGGGCTGCAGTCCATGGGATCGCTAAGAGTCAGACACGACTGAGCAACTTCACTTTCACTTTTCACTTTCACGCACTGGAGAAGGAAATGGCAACCCACTCCAGTGTTCTTTCCTGGAGAATCCCAGGGACAGGGGAGCCTGGTGGGCTGCCGTCTATGGGATCACACAGAGTCGGAGACGACTGAAGTGACTTAGCAGCAGCAGCAGAGAAAAGCCACCACAGCAGTGAAGACTCAGCACAGCCAAAAATAAATAACAAAAATTTTTTTAAAAAATCTATAGAATCTGTTATGATGCCAATTCTGTAATTCCTGATCATTTCACAATCAGTTGGCCTGATGGCTTATAAACTTCATCAGCCTTCTCAAAGAATGAACTTTTAGTTTCACTGACTTTCTCTTTAGTGCTTCTGTTTTTAATTAATTTACTTCTCTGCTTTTTATTTTCCCTTTTAGTTCCCTGCTTACTTTGTGTTTCATTTGGACATTTTTTTTCTAGTTTCTTATCATTTGTCAAATTTTCACTCTGTGACCTCTAAGATGAATGATGACAGACAGTGACTGGCATCCATGAAGTTACTTTCCTTTGAAATATTGCTTGGAATCTGTGCATTCAGTTTTTTCTCTTCTCTACCTCACCTGCTGCAAAGAATTTTTTGCGTGCATGTGTGCTCAGTCATGTCCGACTCTTTGAAACCTCATGGACGGCAGCCTACCAGGCTCCTCTGTCCATGGAAATTTCTAGGCAAGAGTACTGGAATGGTTTGCTATTCCTATTCCAGGGGATATTCCCAACCCAGGCATCAAACCACATCCCCTGAATTAGCAGGCAGATTCTTTACCACTGTGCCACCTGGGAAGATTCACACTTCTTCTTTTAGTCAGTGATTACACAGGTTTTGCTTGGGTTTGTTTTGCTTTCATTTGACCATTTCCTAACTAGTCTAAGAAACATGACAGGAAAGACATTTTACCATGTTTTACCTCCAAGAGCTCCTATTAAAGAGCTTTGATCTGTGAAGGTGTTCAATAATGTCTATTAAATTGATTTGACTTAAGGTGGCTCAAGTCAGTTTTTGGAGGTGCCACAAGCTGGTATGCTGACAGGCTAGCACCAAAGTGTTTCAATGAAGCCAACTGAGGTTAACGATGTCAACCACAGCCATGTCTAGAGAAATCTGAGGTTTTTGAAGAATCAATAGTTGTGAAAAACACCTGTTAAAGGGAGTTAAAAACATATGCATTATCATTTCTTCTGAATTGTGATGGGGGGAAATTTTATGCTAGAGTAGCAGGTGAATGACTGTGAATTTTTAGAAGTGAGTATAATGCTTTCTGTTCTTATGGATGGTGATTTCAGACTTACAGCAAAGAATGTAACACTAAAAAGCACACTAGGCTTTAAGTCCCTTCTCTTCCTAAACAATAAGAGGCCCACCTGTCAGATGTCTATCACCCAACACGTCCTCCTGATTTTCACTTGAGCTTATTTGTTGTCTGAAAGATGCGACTGGAGGTGATGCCCAATTATTTCCTTTAAGCCATCACTGTCATTCTATGCCTGAGTCATTCCTACTTTAAAAGTCAGGATTGTGTGTAGAGTACAGATAACAAGTGACCTTGAACAAGCACATTGATCATAAGGAAATTACAGTTTAAGAAGTAAAAATTGAGTCATCCTCCAGTTCTGCATGGACTCATGTAAGTTTTGTAACTTCATCATTTCACTGTTTTCTCAATTATGAAATGGAAGCACTAACAAGATATGTCTCCCATTGTCTACCTGCACCAGCAAACCCCAACTGGAAAAAAATCATGTGTGGAACTGTTTTTAAAAAAAAAACTCTCTAGAACTGGCAGTCTGAACTGCCATGATTGAGTAGACTGGGTAATAGATAAGCAAATGCTTACCCTGGAAAGAAAGCCTTGACCTAGGGGTTGTGTGCCAACAAGAAGAAACTGCCTGGAAATGTACGTTTTGACAAAGTGGAAGTCTGCAGGGTAAGAGTAAGGAAGCAGATTTTTAGGAAAATTACATAATCGGAAAAGAGAACAAAACCTTTGAGCAAATTACCTTGGGAAAATAAAGATTATTGTAAGAAAATCATGTTAGAACAAATATGAGTCATTTTGAAAGTAGGGTTTCATGGCTAGAAGAAGAGATGGCTGGCATGAAATAGCCCAAAAGAATTTCTCCCCATGTTATTTACTTCTAGGACCCTTGGCATGGAGTTTCCTTTATTCATGTGGTAAATGAATGTGTGTGTGCATGAAGTGTGTGAGTATGCCTGTGTGTGCATATGTGCATGAAGTGTGTGAGTATGCCTGTGTGGCATATGTGTGTATGTGTTCCCTTATATGTATTAATGCTAAGCATGGTGCTAGGCCTTAGATATCGCAGTGAATGAGAAAGGTGTGGTCTTTGTCTTCCTAGGTTAGCATCCAAAAGGAATTTTAAGCCAGAGAGAGACACTAAATTGTGAGATTCTTTGAAGGCCAGGACTCATGACATCAAATGCATCCATATCTAGGACACTGCTTTAAAAATCCTGAGTGTTACAACAAACTAGTGAATGTAACAAAAAGAAGCAGAGTCACAGATATAGGGAACAAACTGCTGGCTGCTAGTGGGGAGAGGAAAGGAGGAGGGGGGACATCGGGGTAGAGGAGTAAAAGGTACGAACCATTACATATAAAACAAGCCACAAGGGTATATGGTGTACAATATGGGGATATAGCCAATATTTTATGATACTGGTAAATGGAGTGTAACTTTTGAAAATTGTGAATCACTATATTGGACACCTGTAACATATAATATCGTACAGCAACTAGACTTCAATTAAAAAATCCTAAATGTCCAATCGTGTGTTAGACACTCTGTCATGTCCAACTCTTTGCAACCCCATGGACTGCAGCCCACCAGGCTCCTCTGTCCATGGAGATCTCCAGGCAAGAATACAGGAGTAGGTTGCTATTCCCTTCTCTAAGAAATGTCCAATTAATAACTGCTAAATAATTTTTAAATATCAATTTTATTTTGAAAGCACTATAAAAGTTGTGACTTGTGCCAAAATGAATTGTTCAACATAAACATATTTATGTCTGGTTTAGCAGATGGATAGATGCAACACATAAGCTTTGAGCATCATCACTGTTCTCAGATGCAGTCAATAAACTCAGCTCTAGCTAGTTAGATCAGAAAGGCATTTATTATAGATTATTGGGTGACATACCACAACTCCAGGAGGGCCATGAGTCAAGAATAGATGTTACACAGCCAGGAAGAACTGCAGATGGGAGAAATACTCTAACCTCTGTGAGAATGTTATAAGGAGAACCTCATTCCTGCCACCATATGGCTAAGACTCCATGCTGCCAATGCAGGGGGCCTGGGTTCAATCCCTAGTCAGGGAACTAGATCCCACATGCCGCAACTAAAACCCAGCAGAGCCAAATAGGTAAATAGCTTTTTAAAGAAAAATTTTAAGACTTTTAAAGATAGAACCCTGACTGCAAGGAAAAGTGTAAATTGTAGCTGTTTAAGAGTAATGTGCTTGCCAATCCATCATGAAATTCCCTCCATGACCAAGATGTTTGTCATAACTAGCTGATCAGCTCGAACTGTATTCCTAGACGAGGTCCTTCAATACATGCAGAGGGAAGGTCGTGATTGCTGGTGTGAGTGGAGCTGAGGGAGATAAATCCCTTTCCTTACTCCAAATCTTCATCATCTAGGTGCTAGTGGCAAGCAAGTAGTAACTCTACAGATCTGGAGAACCTCGTGTTTTGAACGTCATCTGAGTTGCCTTTCCTCAGAGGAAAATACAGTCTGCCTGATTCACTTCATAGAGCTGCTGGGAAGATAACACATGGGCATGTTCTCTAGTTGTCTCATCAGTATGATGGTTCCTTCTCACAGACTCTATCTCACCTGAGATCTAAGGCAGACATCAGCCTGATCAGACTCCTTTATCTAAACTGCCTCAACTGAATCGGTCACCAAGATCTGTCTGTTTTTTTCAATGTGGGCCCTTTTTAAGGTCTTTATTGAATTTGTTACAATAGTGTTTCTGTTTTACATTTTGGTTGTTTGACTGAGAGGCAAGTGGGAGTTTGGAAGGTGATAGCCCTAACCACTGGACCTCCAGGGGAGGCCCACCAAGATCTATTTAATCCACTTCAAAAACCATGCTCAAATCTGGGCTCTTCCTGCCATTTCCACTGTTGGGTCAGTTCTGATTCTCATCCTGTCTCCTCTAGGTTGGTAGCCTCCCAACTTCCCACTTGTCCATCCTAATAAGCAAATCAGGTCACACCACTCTCTTAAGTAGCATCTGGCTATTTTCATTGTAACTGTACCCAAATTCATACTGTGAAAACAGACTATCTGAGCAAAAAGATACCCTTCCTAAAGAGGGGGGTGACTAATTCCGACAGAGAATACTGCTGCTGCTGCTGCTGCTAAGTGGCTTCAGTCGTGTCCTACTCTGTGCGACCCCAGAGACAGGAGCCCACCAGGCTCCCCTGTCCCTGGGATCTCCAGGCAAGAACACTGGAGTGGGTTGCCATTTCCTTCCCCAATGCATGAAAGTGAAAAGTGAAGTGAAGACGCTCAGTTGCATCCAACTCTTAGCAACCCCATGGGCCTCAACCTACCAGGCTCCTCCGTCCATGGGGTTTTCCAAGAGTACTGGAGGGGGTTGCCATCGCCTTCTCCGAACAGTGAATGACAGTCACTTTTTTTAAGCAATCAGTGATAGAAGTTTCAGAAGATGGAAAAATAAAAATGAAATGATGTTCCAGTGATCACTGCTAAAGATGGGTCAATATTAAAACAAGAATTTGGAGGTTTTCCTGACAGCCCAGCAGCTAAGATTCAGCACTTCCAATGCAGGGGGTGTGGGTTCAATCCCTGCTCAGGGAATTAAGGTTCCACAGGTTGTGTGGCACAGCCAAAAGGAAAAATAGACAATGGTGATGGTTGTACAACTTTGTGAATATAATAAAAAGTTGTTAAAAAAAAAAAAAAGAAATGTTCTCTTCATCAAGGATGCTTTACAAACCTCTTTCACGTAATTCCTCTATGTCTGCTTCTACTCATTTGTCATCAAGCACACAATTCTTGCCCATTTTTCTGCTTTATATCTATTCTCTGTCAACTTCATCCCATGCCCCACTGGTTAGTCTTCACACCTATGATTTTAAACAAAAGAAGTTGTATATTGTACCAAATGATACATCTCAGTCACATTCTTGATGTTATCCAACCCACTTCATGATGTCTTTGCTTTAGAGAAACTCTATCTATATCTACTACCTAATTTGGAACCTCCTTTCTAAGTTTTCATCACATTTACCTCAAAATAGTTCTCTGACAAGAAGCTGAACAAAGTATCTCTGATAAAGTAAACAGTGTGTGACACTTTTTGAAGTTAAAAATTTAGGTTTTAATTTTAAATTTAAATTTAAACTTAGTTTAAAAATTTTAAGTTTAAAATTTAAAGTTTTAAATTTAAAGTTAAATTCTAGGTTATTACTTTATTTTTTTCATACAGGTAGCTTCCAAACGAGAATACACTCTGCTAAACAAGTTATTTGGAATCACACAGAGATTAGCATTCTAGCATAACATCTGTAACACCTAATTAGTTTAAACAAATACCTCACTCGCAGAAATCACAGGAAATCAGAAACTGCCTATTAGGCTGCTAAGCATGAAAGGTGCTTGATCAAGAAGGGGGAAAAAGTCTTTCCAAGAGAAAATTGGAAGAAGCATATTTAATGTTTCCAACTTTCTATATTAAGATTTTTGTTGATTTATGTGAGTTTGGAAAAATACATGTCCTTCCACCAAAAATACGCTCAGTCTCTGGCTATTTCTGTTTCCTTTGGAAGCTCCTCCTCTGCTCAGTATTGAATAAAGATTCTCAGTGCTCTCACCTGCCTCTCTCGTCTCTTTGCAGGCATTCTCCTAGTTGAATCTCATTCCTTTTCATGGTTTTATTTATCATTCCTATTTCGACCAGTACCACATTTGTATCTCTAGCCCAGAGTTTTCCTCTGAGCCCCATCTCTGAGCATGTAGACAGCCTCTCAACAAGTCTACTTGGTTGGCCCCAAAGCAACTTGTATACTCAGTCGCTTCAGTCATGTCCAACTCTTTGCAACCCCATGGACCATAACCCCCAAGGTGCTTCTGTCCATGGGATTTTCCTGACAAAAATACTGAAGTGGATTGCCATTCCCTCCTCTAGGGGATCTTCCTGACCCAGGGATTGAACCCGGGCCTCCTACATTGCAGGCAGATTCTTTATCACTGAGACACAAGGGGAAGCCCAACTTGCACTCAATCTAAAGTGAAGCCTTGATTTTTGCCTTCAAAACCACCCCTCCCCCTAACTGCCTAATCTCAGAAAACAGCACCAGCATTCACTTAATAGCTTCAAGTCCAGAAACCTGCGAGTCACATGATATCACTTCCCCATCACACTGCACACCCCATCCTTCACCAAGCCTCAGCAGTATTGTCTACAACTTAATTCATATTTTCTTGTTGCTCCCCACATCTGCTGCCAGCCCTCTGCACCAAGCCATCAACATATCTTGACTGCACTGCCTCCATAGGCTACTGTGTATAGTCTTGCTCACTCTTTAATCTTCAGTCTGAGCAGCAAGCACAGCGGTCTTTGCAGGACCCATATGGGCCTTCATTGCTACTGCGTTAAAGTGTTTAAGTAGCGGGAGAGATTGTATTTTCCATGTTAACATGCTTCACACATGCTCTCGGGACCACATGTGATTGGGACTCAGGACTCTCCCCAGCTAAGAGACGGAGTAAAACTGCCCTCACCCTTGAATCTGGGACAGACTCAAATAATGGAATGCAGTGGAAGTGACATTATGTGACTTCTGGGCCTGGGTCAAAAAGGGCCAGAAAGCTTCCATCTGTTTTCCTTGAGATTCTTACTTTGGAGAAAGTCAGCTGTAAAAACTTAATGAACTGAAGTTCCAAATTCCTGCCTTGTTATTTGGGGATTTTTTAATTTCTTTTCTTTTGGTTTTAAGAAGTAACCTAAAATTTCCTATGTTGTTGCTGTTCAGTCACCCATTATGTCCAATTCTTTGTGAACACATTCCTGTAACACTAAATAAAATGATACTACCTTTAAAAACCAGCCTAGATAGCATATTAAAAAGCAGAGACATTACTTTGCCAACAAAGGTCCGTCTGGTCAAGGCTATGGTTTTTCCAGTGGTCATGTATGGATGTGAGAGTTGGACTGTGAAGAAAGCTGAGTACTGAAAAATTGATGCTTTTGAACTATGGTGTTGGAGAAGACTCTTGAGAGTCCCTTGGACTGCAAGGAGATCCAATCAGTCCATCCTAAAGGAGATCAGTCCTGGGTGTTCATTGGAAGGACTGATGCTGAAGCTGAAACTCATGTTGCCCACCTCATGCAAAGAGTTGACTCATTGGAAAAGACCCTGATGCTGGGAGGGATTGGGGCCAGAAGGAGAAGGGGACGACAGAGGATGAGATGGTTGGATGGCATCATCGACTCAATGGACATGGGTTTGAGTAAACTCCGGGAGTTGGTGATGGATAGGGAGGCCTGGCGTGCTGCGATTCATGGGGTCACAAAGAGTTGGACACAACTCAGTGACTGAACTGAACTGAACTGCACCTTTAAAAAAGGTAGACCTCCATTTCAGAAAAGTCATATAAGGCACTCCAGTTGGCAGCCTCAGCTGAACTTGCACCACCAACTGCCAAACATCTTGACTATCCAGCCCAGCTGAGACTTCGGCTGATGGTCACTGACCCCAGGCAACATCTGAACAAAACTAAATAAGAGAATCTGAGCAGGAACTGCCCAGCTGAGTCCCTTATGAATTACTGGCCCACAAAATTTGAGTAAAAATTAAACGGCCATTCTTATATCACTAAATTTGGGGGTTACTCATTTATACAGCAATAGTGACTGGATCAGCTTCCAACTGTCCTCAGGATAACATCCAACATCCTTTTTGAAACCCATAGTTCCTGCATAATTCAGATCCTGGCTAGTCCTGCAGTCTCTTCTTGAGCCTTGCTAACCAGGCATCAACCACTCTGACCCTTGCTTATTCCTCATCAGAAACTCTACTGAGACAGTTTTTTCCTTGCCAGAAACGCACTGTTTACATGTCTAACATCAATTCAGCCCATGGATCTTAACTGTCCTTTCTTCAAGAACATTAAAATCATACTAAAAGGGGGTGTTTGGATGCTAAGTCTCTTCAGTCATGTCCAACTCTTTGCTGCCATAGCCCACAGGCTCCTCTGGCCATGGCATTCCCCAGGCAAGAATATTGGAGTAGGTTGCCATGTCTATTGTTGCTGTTTTTAAATGGAAGAAACTTGAGCAAAATGATCCACTGCTGGGAAGGAGATGGTGGAGAGGGAGAGGGGAGGGAGAAGACGATCAGTGGAGAAAGGTGGGCTGCAGGGATTGCATCCCTGTCTCAGACATGAAAGAGAAGGAAGAAAGGACAAGTAACATGTAGGCACCTCCTGCATTCTCTTTGAGCATGCTCCACCAGCTAAGGCTGAGTGGGGGGGGCGGGGGGAGAGGGGGCTGGGGGCAGGTTCTGCATCAAGTGTCCCATGCCTTCTAGTTATCCTTGGGATCAGCCAGTGGAAAGTCCTGGCAGGGGACTGGTGGGAGAGGGGAGAGAGAAGTAGAAATATTTAGTCGGCCTTGTCCCTTTTCATGGGCTTGCTTTTGGTTGGCTGCTTCCTTCAATGTGCAATCCATGGTCACTGCTCCTCTTAGAGTGGCCTGCATCACATTGGCTCCACTGAGATTCTAAGAGTCTCTCATCTTCCTCTGCCTGCTGTCCTCTCTTGTTACCAGCACCAGGGGACATATTGTCCCCTGGGGGTCCCTACATTTCCCCCCCCCCAAAGTCTTTGTAAAGTGTCTGCTTATTAAGCCATCCTCAAATTATCCTAATTTAAGTGTGACATCTGTTTCGTGCTGAGCCCTTGTCAGATTCTGGGAGGAATGCTGATGAATAAGTAGGTGGAAAGGGCAAGAAAATATTTAGCAGGTAACAACATCTGATTCTATTTTAGTTAAAATACATGGAAAACTGAAAGATACATCACTAAAACAATAAACCAAGGAATAACACAAAAGTGCTGAGTGATTGTCATCTGTGTAAATACAGAGAGAATGCTTAGAGGGAGAAAAAAAGTAGTTCTCTTCCTTTAAACAATGGAATCTTTTTCTTTTTCCCACTTAAAGCTCTAAGCAAGCCGAGCTAAGTTCATGAGAGATTACGAAGAACAAACCAGATGAGTCATTTCATCTCTTTCCAGTTACCCACACGCGGTAAACTTAGAACATCACTCTGCAATACACATTACAGTGGTCTTGGCAAATTAGAATACCTTAAGTGTTTTTCTTTTTCTCAAAGTTTTTCAGAATCCAAAAATAAGACAATAACTTTTTAAAAATAAATGCCTGAATCAAGACAGATGAACTTTGCCTGAGATCCACTGGCCTTGTGTCAATTTAGGAAATAACCCTGGCTCCTGAAAGAGGAATAAGCATAAATGAGAAATTCTGGCCCCAGTGGATTGCTACCATCATAAGCAACAGCCTAGACTATTTTTAAGGCTTTTTATATTACCATCAACATCATACACTTTGACTGCTGGAGATAAATGCTAAGAACATTCGTAGAGCATTTACTCTGTGCCAGGCAGTGTTCTAAGAAATTATATATATCAAATTATGCTATCCTCTTGACAACTGTTTGATGGAAGACATTATTACACTTATTTTCAGAATAGAATAGTGTTAGTCCCTCAGTCATGTATGACTCCTGACAATCGCATGGACTATAGCCTGCCATGCTCCTCTGTCCATGGGATTCTCCAGGCAAGAACACTGGAGTGGGTTGCCATTTCCTTCTCCAAGGGATCTTCCCGACCCAGGGATCAAACGTAGGTCTCCTACATTGCAGGCAGATTCTTTACCATCTGAGACAGTGGGAAGTCTTATTTTCAGATAAAGAAATGAAAACATAGAGAGGTTAGGTAAATTGTCAAAGTCATACACTCAACAGCTGTATAACAAAGAAACCCAAGACCCACAGGACCACTAGGGGCAACTTATAACTAGAAATCTAGAGAGATAAGGTTTTGATTTTTTTTTTTATTCTTCCCTTTTTAATTGCTAAGGAAAGCTCTTCAACCTATAAAGTACACTCAAGACTCAATCTACATAGAATGTTTTTCCCAAACTCTTGGATTCAGATACTGGAATTTGAAGTCAGATCTGACTGACAGCAACATCTATGCTTTACTGTCTCTCACAAGCAAAGAACCACTTTCTAAAGTCATAATTTCCACATAAATCTTCACACAGACCACATAGCATACATGCTAAGTTGTTTCAATCATGACTAACTCTTTGCAACACTATGGACTGTACCCTGCCAGTCTCCTCTGTCCATGGGGATTCTGCAAGCAAGAATACTGGAGTGAGTTGCCATGCCCTTCTTCAGGGGATCTTCCCAACCCAGAGACCCAACCCAAGTTCCTCATGTCTCCTGCACTGGCAAGTGGGTTCTTTACCACTAGCACCAGCTGGGAAGCCCAAACCACATAGACTTTCATGTAAAAACATATGTACTTTTAGTCTCTGTGTAATAAGAAGACATTTGTACCTTTGGGCTGATGAACCTCTTAGAATAATTTCATGGCTTTAATAACTTTCAAAACCAAATACAAGAAACATGCTCAAAAGTAGCTCTTTATCTTTCTCTGAAGTGTTCTAAATCGTTTTCTTAGACTAAATTATGATGATCAGAGAAATTATAGAAAATTATTCTGGTACTTGTGCCTTGACAGATTCATGGAAATCACTTTGGTATATATCAATACAGCACTAGAAAACATTATTTTTGTCTATTTATTTATGCTCTATCTAGACTCAGTAAAGGAAAAGATGACTTCTAAGGACACATAGGATTGTATGATAAAACTTACCATAAACAAAAATTAAAGTACATGCTGTACAGAAATGTCCACAGAAGTGCTGCACCATCGTCACAAAAGGCTCATGAACACCATGCTGAGAATCTTGCTATTTAGGTGACCTCAAATCACTGGGAGGACTTCCAAGGTAGCTCAGTGGTAACAAATCTGCCTTCCAACGCTGGAGACATGGGTTCAATCCCTGGGTCCGGAAGATCCCCTGAAGAAGGAAATGGCAATCCACTCCAGTTTTCTTGTATGGGAAATCCCAAGAACAGAGGAGACTGGCGGTCTATAGCCCACGGGGTTGCAAAAGAGAGGGACATAACACAGCAACTAAACAACAATAAAAATCATTGGCAAGATTTTTTTCTTTCATTTGGCAGCATAAAATTCCTGGTTTTGCTGCACAACTCTTGTCCAGCATGTTTCTTTCATCAATGTTTTGATTTTAAGTGTGATACATACTACTGAACTGGTGCATTCTTTCTCTAATCTCATTTTTTTTTAATTGTTTCATTTCCCATTTTGAAGCTAACACATGCTGATCACATCATAATAGATGAAAAGTAAAACAAATTTCCCTTTGGCCCACCATCTAGGGATAACCAGTATTAATAACTTCCCAACAGGAAACTATATTCAATATACTGTAATAACCTATAATGGAAAAGAATCTGAAAAAGAATATATAGATCTAACTGAATCACTTTGCTGTTACCTGAAACTAACACACTGTAAATAAATTAATATTTTTAAAATATTTCCTATATTTCTTTCTAGTCTTTTTGCTCTGTATAGTTTTTCATGGTATATAGAAACCAAAGCACAATGATTTTTTAAAATACCTATTTTTCAGCATATAAAAGTAACATGTAATTGTAGAAGATTTGCAAAATACAGAAAAAATATGAATTGTATAATTAGAATCTCTCAGTGATAACCACGGCTAGTCAACACTTCCACATTATTTGTAATTTTTATGTGTATATATTTTTACATGGAGCAATGATACATTTGAGTATAATCAATATAGAGATGCAGCTATGAAACTACTTCAGTTGTTACTATTGACTGAAGGGTAATTTACTGGATCTTCTGGGTTGTAGGTATAGAAGGTTTTGGTAACAGTAGAAATTAAATCTTTGCTTCAACAAGACATTGCAAAATATGGTGATAGTTTTGTACCAGCAGTGAACTTGGGGTTGTCCTACAGTCTTTCTTGGTAAGGTGGGAAGAAATTTTTTGGTGCCCTTGAACAGATTTTCTACTTCCTTGTGTCTTTCCCTTGGTTCAGAGACCAAACTAAAATGACAGTATTAAAAATGTTCTCCTTTAAACAGAAAGAGAAATTAAGGAAACAATACCATTCACCATTGCAACAAAAAGAATAAAATACTTAGGAGTATATCTACCTAAAGAAACAAAAGACCTATACATAGAAAACTATAAAACACTGATGAAAGAAATCAAAGAGGACACAAACAGATGGAGAAATATACCGTGTTCATGGATTGGAAGAATCAATATTTTCAAAATGGCTATACTACCCAAAGCAATCTATAGATTCAATGCAACCCCTATCAAGCTACCAATGGTATTTTTCACAGAACTAGAACAAATAATTTCACAATTTGTATGGAAATACAAAAAACCTCGAATAGCTAAAGTAATCCTGAGAAAGAAGAATGGAACTGGAGGAATCAATCTGCCTGACTTCAGACTATACTACAAAGCCACAGTCATCAAGACAGTATGGTACTGGCACAAAGACAGAAATATAGATCAATGGAACAGAATAGAAAGCCCAGAGATAAATCCACGAACCTATGGTCACCTTATCTTCGACAAAGGAGGCAAGGATATACAATGGAAAAAAGACAACCTCTTTAACAAGTGGTGCTGGGAAAACTGGTCAACCACTTGTAAAAGAATGAAACTAGAACACTCTCTAACACCATACACAAAAATAAACTCAAAATGGATTAAAGATCTAAATGTAAGACCAGAAACTATAAAACTCCTAGAGGAGAACATAGGCAAAACACTCCGACATAAATCACAGCAGGATCCTCTATGACCCACATCCCAGAATTTTAGAAATAAAAGCAAAAATAAACAAATGGGACCTAATGAAACTTAAAAGCTTTTGCACAACAAAGGAAACTATAAGCAAGGTGAAAAGACAGCCCTCAGATTGGGAGAAAATAATAGCAAACGAAGCAACAGACAAAGGATTAATCTCAAAAATATACAAGCAACTCCTCCAGCTCAACTCCAGAAAAATAAATGACCCAATCAAAAAATGGGCCAAAGAACTCAACAGACATTTCTCCAAGGAAGACATACAGATGGCTAACAAACACATGAAAAGATGCTCAACATCACTCATTATCAGAGAAATGCAAATCAAAACCACAATGAGGTACCATTATACGCCAGTCAGGATGGCTGCTATCCAAAAGTCTACAGGCAATAAATGCTGGAGAGGATGTGGAGAAAAGGGAACCCTCTTACACTGTTGGTGGGAATGCAAATTAGTACAGCCACTATGGAAAACAGTGTGGAGATTTCTTAAAAAGCTGGAGATAGAACTGCCATATGACCCATCAATCCCACTTCTGGGCATACAAACCGAGGAAACCAGATCTGAAAGAGACACATGCACCCCAATGTTCATCGCAGCACTGTTTATAATTGCCAGGACATGGAAGCAACCCAGATGCCCATCAGCAGACGAATGGATGAGGAAGCTGTGGTACATATACACCATGGAATATTACTCAGCCATTAAAAAGAATTCATTTGAATCAGTTCTAATGAGATGGATGAAACTGGAGCCCATTATACAGAGCGAAGTAAGCCAGAAAGATAAAGACCATTACAGTATACTAACACATATATATGGACTTTAGAAAGATGGTAATGATAACCCTATATGCAAAACAGAAAAAGAGACTCAGATATATAGAACAGACTTGTGGACTCTGGGAGAAGGCAAGGGTGGGATGTTTCAAGAGAACAGCATTGAAACATGTATATTATCTAGGGTGAAACAGATCACCAGCCCAGATTGGGTGCATGAGACAGGTGCTCAGGCCTGGTGCACTGGGAAAACCCAGAAGGATCGGGTGGAGAGGGAGGTGGGAGGGGGGACTGGGATGGGGAATACATGTAAATCCATGGCTGATTCATTTCAATGTATGACAAAAACTACTGTAATGATGTAAAGTAATTAGCCTATTAAAAAAAAAAATGTTCTCCTTTATCCTGTCACTGTAACCAAGAAGGAATTTATTATCAGAATGGAGGGGGTAGAGGGAGCATATTTTTGTAGCATGAGAGCAAAATAAAAAGTCAAAAGTGTTTTTTAATTTAAAAAAATTAAACCTCTAAGATAGTTCTGGGGAGTGAGGGGGAGGACTAAGTTCTCCCAAACCAATTTAGGTCTCATCTTATTCTAATTAGATGGCTGTCAGTACTCTATGAAAATCTGGTTCATCAGGGTGGCCCCCTCTTGCCTTGTTTAGAAGTAAACACTGAGGGAGGAGATTGTGCAAATGAATGCAGGCTTGGCTCTTGAACTTCTGTATCTGTGTTGCAAAGTTCCTTAATGATAGGAAGGGATGGAATTTAAAGGGAGAAATTGGCAATAAGTTAGCTCCCCCTTTGACTTACATGGGGCCAGCAGTGGGTTTGATTGAGCTCCTTGAAATAATTACTGAGTACTGTGAAAGACCACCCCCTGCCAACAACACACAGCTTATCACCTCACATGCTTCATCACTGCTTCCAATATGACTCACCTCTTCTCCTGCACCAGCTCCTTTTCCTCTTACAAAGTCATTAAAAAGTTAAGATTGAAAACCCTTCATCTCCCCTCAGGGCAGAGCGGGAGAAAGAAACTCAGACATCATCAGAACCTACTGTCCACGGCTGATTATATCCCCAGGGAAAGACCTCACTTCTAATCAGTGCTGAAATCAGGGGCTATTTCCCTTTTACAGGGAAAAACAAAATCATCTTTCTCTGGAGTTCTCGGAGATTCACTATAGATTCCAGGAAAGGAATAAAAGAAATTGTCTTAAAGGCAAAGACACAGGGAAGTGAAGCCTTCACCAGAGACAGCGTATTTGAGAGAAATGCTAGTCCTTGGATAGGTCACATTTAGATGCTCCCCTCAAGACGATGATGTTATGAAAGCAGCCATGGTCAGTCAATCAGACCATGTGCAGCTCTGTCATTACTAACTGTGTGACCCTGGGTAAATCACTTGAGTTTCCTGGGCCTCCAATTTCTTATTTATCATTGGGGCATATTAATATCACACCTTGGTACATTGAATTGTTCAAGTGTTAGTCACTCAGTTATGTCTGACTCTTTGTGACCGCATGGACTATAGCCCACCAGGCTCCTCTGTCAGTGGGATTATCCAGGCAAGAATACTGAAGTGGGTTGCCATTCCCTTCTCCAGGGGATCTTCCCAACCCAGAGACTGAACTGGTGTCTCCTGCATTGCAGGCAGACTCTTTATCAAGTGAGCCACGAGGGAAGCCAGCCATTTGAATTGTTCAAATGAGAATAAATTTGAAATGTCTTCACGTTATTATTGTTGTCAGGGTACACCATTGAACAACCCAAAAAACAAGTAGGCAAATCGACAGACTGCTGAGAAGTGGGGATAGGGAGAGGAATCCTCTCTGTGAATTGGTGATCAGAGGGGAAAAGTGGCAAATAGACCAGGACTTGAAACAGGAGAAAGTGCCAGTTGTGAGTAAAAGCTGTGGGAGATTTCAGGCACACTGTGCAGAGGTCCTGTGGTTGATAAAACAGCTTAGTGATAGAAGAAATGAAGAAAGACCAGTGGCTCTGGAACATATTAAAAAATGAAAGCATAGCATGAAATGGGGATGGAGAGAGAGTCTGGAAGCTTCTTTTCTACCTTTCACTTATGTTCTGGGATAGGAGAATTTGGATGTGACAGCTCGAACAGGACTGAAGAAAAGTAACACAACTCACATTCAACAATTAGCAAAGACACATCCAGAGACTTATGGTCTAAAATTTGGCCTGACCACCCTCAACAAAATTTCAAATCTTTATCTATATTACACCTAAAACATTGCAACATTCTTCCACTAATAAAATATAAGAAGGTAAGAAATCAAGAGTATGGCATGATGACCACTGTTATTGCTGCAGATGGTAACTGCAGCCATGAAATTAAAGACACTGGCTCCTTGGAAGAAAAGCTATGACCAACCTAGACAGCATATTAAAAAGCAGAGACATCACTTTACTGACCAAGCTCCATATAGTCAAAGCTATGGTTTTTCCAGGAGTCAGGAGTCATGACGACCATTGGAAACCATCATTTGGTATGGAGGTCACTTAACTAGACCTCCCAAATAGACCCATATCCAGTATGGAAAGGTGGATCCCTGAGATTACTCTGAAAGGGAGTTTAAGCAATGGCATACAGCCCAACACTTTAACCTCAAATCAAGAGTTAATCTAACAGATTTGGGCTCCATCTGCAATTTTTCCACTCTGACCATTCTCTGCTACAGGTTAACTGGCCTGAGCAGTGAATCCAGCCAGTTGCAGAAGTTCTTAATGCATTGCTTACAGTCACCCCCTTCAGGAAATTGTTGTAAAAATGATAGCTACCCAATTTATACAGGAGACACATTTGTCTCTGTGGTGTACTGACAAAGAATCTGTCTTCTTTACTCTCTATAGTCTCACCCTGAATGGTCACACCCAAGCCAGGAATGGTTAGAAAACTCCCAAATCCATCCTCTGGCTTCAGCCTCTCTCATACACATGAAAACTCTTTGCTAACCATCTCCTGGGTAACCCCATTAGTCTATCCCACTGGCAAATTTAAGATATCCAGAGCAGAATGACCACTTCTCCCCAAGTTCATAAAGGCACTACCATCCACCAAACTGCTTAAATGAGAGTTTTTTCTTTTAATTAAAATTATTTTTCTTTAATTAGCAACCTTGGCAGGGTAGGAATTGGGGATGGTCACATTTGGACTTCCAGGCAACGGCAGAAACCCCAAACCAGAGGGTTTTTACATGTCACCCTGGAGCAGAGTTTAAATCAGGCCAGACCCACTCTAGTTCTGGCCACAGGCTTCTCAAAACACCTGGTCCCAGGTTCACTGGTTACAAACTGACTTTGCTTCTCCCTTTTCCACATTCAGTCAACCATCAGTCCCTACAGCTTCTTTTTTTTAACTCTATAATACAGCATTTTTTAAAATTGGGATATAGTTTCTTTGTCCCAGGCCTCCAAGGTGGCTCAGTTGGTAAAGAATTTGCCTGAAATGCAGACCTAGGTTCAATCCCTGGGTCAGGAAGATCCCCTGGAGAAGGAAACAGCAACCCACTCCAGTATTCTTGCCTGGAGAATCCCATGGACAGAGGAGCTTGGGAGGCTTACAGGCAATGGGATCTCAGGGTCGGACACAACTGAGTGGCTAACACTTTCACTTTCTTTGTCCCTATAGCTTCTCCTGCCTCAATACCTCCTGAGTCTTACCCCTCCCACCCAGCTTTCATCATTGCCCAACTGAGTCTTCCAGCTCCCCATCTGGCCCACCCGAATTTATCCTCCACAAAAATATCTTAATGGTCTTTATCCAAGGCAAACCTAGCCACGTCAGTTTTTTGCTTATCCCTTATCCCCTGGCTTTCAAAACAGTGGTTGAATGCTCCAGCTTAGGACACAGGCCCTTCATGCTCTGACCCCTTCCTGCCTCACTGACTTGCCTTCTCCATCCCCCACACAGGTCCTCCAGTCCAGCCCAAATAAGCCACTTGAACTTCCCCGCACACATACATGGTAATGATCTCCATTTCTTTTTCTAGTTCTTCATTAACTCCTTTCCAGATTTTAGAACTCAGGCCAAGCCTTTCATCCCCTTCTGTATGGTTTAGCTGTGCAATATGGTTTAGCTGGGCTTCCTCCATGCCTCCCAAAGTACCCTGTTCCTATTTATACCTGACACTCACCACATTGGGCTACACTTATTGCTTTGCCTGTTTGTCTCACTAAACTGACATTAAGATCCCTCAGCAGAAAGAACATCTAACTTGGTTCCCCAGCACCTAGTGCCACACACTATACAAACACATAAACTGAATATTCACCTAGTATGATATTAACTGTAAGCTACAACATAAGTGATCAGGAAACTATAAAATGCATGAGAAAAGAATGAATTTGGGTTTCATCAGGGTGTTCTCCATATACATGTCTTTGAATGGAACGGTATCCCATCAAATGAAACTATCAGGAAAGCATATTTAGAATATGAGTCTTCTTTTTTCTACTCTTATAGTCATTTGCCAATGTAAAATATCCCCTCCAACCCTGCCACAGAGAACAACTATCTGATGCTGGTATATACAGGGAAAATCATAGCAGAGAAAAAGAACTCAGATGATTTGAAGACCACAAACCTATAGGAAATTCTGAAATTCAAAATGCTCTGAAAATAAAAGATTTTTTAGAAAGTCATTTGGCAGCAAAGCTGACCTGACCTGAACTCAATTGATGCAAAACCTGAACCCAAGAACAATTTAAAGCCATTATTTATCACATCCTCAGAACTACAATATAACTTTTTTTCTCAATAACCCTTTCTCTAGTTTTACCCTAAAATCTAATTCTGAAAAAGCAACTTTGTGATTTGGTCTTCAAATTTCTCATTCCATGCCCTCACAATGCTTTGTACATGTGTGCTGAGTCTTCAGTCTTTTCCAACTGTGCAACCCCATGGACTGTAGCCCACCAGGCTCCTCTGTCCATGGGATTCTCCAGACAAGAATAATGGAGTGTGTTGCCATACTCTCCTCCAGGGGATCTTCCCAACCCAGGGACTGAACCCACATCTCTTACACCTCCTGCATTGGCAGGCAGGTTCTTTACCGCCTGGGAAGTCCCACAATACTTTCTTGATTTTCTGTTCTTCCATTCCATTCTTATCACTGGTCAAAACTCTGTGTCCACTTTCAAGTTAATCTAAAAGAAGACCTTTCATTATCCAGATAAGTTCTATTTAATACATTATTGAAATAGACAAAAAAAAAATAGAAATGAGATTGTCTACTGTCTTTGGGTGTTGAAATCATGGCAGCCAAAAGCCATGCCAAAGCCAAAGCCACTCACTCCAAAAAGATTTCTCAATCACTTTACACTTTTAGGTTTAAAAAAAAAAATCTTCAAATTTCTTACTCTCTCAATTAATTTCTTACTTAAAACAACATTTTCCAGATCTAAACTAAGTCTTTGTGCAGGGACTTCAACTTTATATCAGGGAAAAACTCCAAATATCTTTTAAAATTAAAATATAAACAATGATTAAACAATAAAAGGAATATAGGAGGATTTTCTTACAACTTCAGAATAAGGAAGATCTTTGTAGCTATTATGCCTTATGAAATTTAAAAAGTTTTTAAACAACTAACAAATTTGACTGCATATAAGTTGAAACTTCCTGCAAAGCAAACCACCAAAAGCAAAATCAAAAAACAAAAAAAATATAGCTTGGGAGAAATTTATATATTAATTTCATTAATACATAATGAATTTCTAAAAACCATGAAAAATAAATAGAAAAAGCAAGACATATGAGCAACTAATTCATAGGAAAGGAAATACAAATAACTCTTAAATATAGGAAATATATGACCACATTAGTAAAAAAAATGCAAATTAAAATATGTGGCATTATTTTTAACTTATCACATTGGTAACATATTAAAATTTTGGAGATAGGCTTGCTGCAAAGCAGTGAAGACAACATGAATTCTTGTATGCTGCTGATGAGGATTCAAACTGGAACCTCATATGGAGTCAATTTGGCAGTATATATTGAAATTATAACTGCACATATCACTTAATGCAGCAATTTTGCTTTTAGGAATTTATCAGGAAGATTTATTAGCAGACTGTAAAAATGATATATGTAATAGTTATCTATTGCAGCACTGTTTTGAATGGAAAATATCAGAAATTACCTTAATTTCCAGCAATATAGAGTTATCTGTCTATTCTCATACATTCATTTAGTGACTATAATGCACAGCTACTTTTTTTTTTTTAAAGAACAAGTGCCGGGGTCCAGCCCCAGCAGGATCCAGGGGAACCCTCAGGATGAACGGCATCGGAGAGAGAGAGACACGTAGGACCGGCCTTGGTCTGCGAGGGAGAGAGAGAGAGAGAAAAGAAAGAGACCAGACCAGGAATGTGCAGCAGAGCCTGGCAGTTGCTTAATTTTTCACCATCGCCTTTATACCCTAAGTTGGTACATTTCTAAGGGGCAGATAAGCACACAGACTTAGTTTAACATTACATCAGCTTGTCCTTCATGAAACCAGGTGTGCTCTGTATATTTTTGTCTATGAGAGTCTTTTCCCATAGATTTTTCGTACATTATCTTCTGGCCTTGAGCTTAGCAGAAAACAGAAAAGTGGCAGTCTCATGATACAGCAGGTTGTAAAATAACAGAAATACAATCCTGTTAACACAAAAGTCAGTCTTTTTGCAGAAGTTCTCAGCTAAATTTATCTAAAAAGTTTAACACACAAAGACTCTGTGGCTCTGGTGAGGCAGCCCCTGTTTAGCACTCCTGGTTAAAATTAACAATTATCTTATTGTTTTCACACTAAGGCTAAACTCTCATTTTACTAGATCTCCAACTATATTAACAATAGTTTCCACTGCACAACCTCAGCACATTAACATCAACCAAACGTTGATCTAATAACCACTCTTAAAACAATATTTTTTGTATTCTCTAATAGGGCTTCCTCACCCCCCAAAGGGCTCTGTGCCTACTAGGGCCTTTTTAATGGTTAATCTCTATGTATAATACCTTTTGGCCTTCAGGCTCATTGACAATTTATGGCTTGCACCTGGTGCAACTTTAAGCAACTTCAGTAGCCAACCCTGTCTTTTTTGTGGTTAATCTATTTCCTTTCTATTAGGTGTCATCTCCATGGGAACTAGATAGGATTACATTTTTACAGAACAGAAATGCAAAGGATTGCAAAAACAGCGGATATGGCACAAAACAGGCTCTTAGTCTAAAAGTTAATTACCTGCAAGAAGTCACCAGCTAATCTCTATCTAAACTATTTTCTATTAGGCATATTTGTGGCTATCATATTTGTGGAGCTTTTCTCACCCCGCGAAGGGGCCTATGCTTAATAGTTTCTTTTGTTAGCGTACGAAGACTACGTTGAGACTGTGCTTAGGATGTTTAGAACAATTATGAGCATTTTGTGCAATGAGAGCACACATTTATCAAACAAGCCAGAATGCCAGCAAAAGGATTTGAATTGAAGCATTCCCTTCATCCCTGGCCCCTTCATAGGGTACCAGCATCCAGGAGATTTACTAATTAGGGTTTTAAGTTGGTCCTCATTCAGTCAAAGAGGAGCAGGAGAACTCTCGGCAGGCAACACCAGAATCTGCAACAGGGCAAACAAGAACAACAGCAGAAAAGGGGGGAGGATACAGGGTGGGGTAGAGGCCGAGGCCAACCTGGAGGGTCCCTTATCCTAGACGGCCTTGCCTGTATTTTCCTCATGACCTCCTCATGGATGGGGTCCTGGACGGCCTTGCCTGCCCGGTATTTTCTTCATGACCTCGTCACGGGCGGGACCTCCCATAACAGCTCCTGGCAAACAAGGAAGTTCTTTGCATACTGATATGGAAAGATATCCAAGATACATGAAGAAAAAGAAAAGTACTGGACACAATTGCATCTGATATATATATAGATAGATAGATAGATAGATAGATAGAGTTTGGTTTTTTTTTTTGTTTCTTTTTTTAGTGTTTCAGATACTATTTCTAAAACGTCTCTCCCATAAAATCTAATTTTGAACATCAGTCTCTTCTTGAACTAAACTTTTAGGGGAAAGGAGATTTATGATAATACATAATTATTATACATAATACAATATTATTACAAAAGGTAAAAGAAACATATTTTCCAAATAAACTGCTCAAAGAAATTCCCCTTCAGATTGAGTGTATTTTCATTCACTCCTTTCCATTCTAGATCACATTGGCTCTGTAACTGTAAGTTACTCCCCAGATCCATATAAAAGCCTTTTCACACACTCAGTTTTAGGACACACAATCATTCAGTAATATTATTCTAAGCACCAACAAAGGACAGATGATTTAAATCTGTGCAGTTGCCTAATTAGAAAAATGATTCATTTGCAGAGGCATTAACTACAGCAATTAATTAATTACATGTATAATAAATACAATTAATTAATTAATTAATTATATCCATTCAACCCATAGGTTTGGAGGCATTCTGTACTGTAAAGAGCTTCTCCTACCTTTCCGGCAAATGTTTCTTACCCTTTACTGACTTGTCTTCTACCTTTACCTATTTCTCAACTGTTGGCATTCCCAAGGATCTTCTCTTTATAATGGCCCAGGTGATCTCATTTACTTAAAAGTTTCATCTTCTATAATAATGAGATTGACTTCCATCCACTCCATCTAGGTGACCCATGATCCCTCAAGGCACATGTCCAAAACTGAGCTCTTCTTTCTGTCCCAAAACGTCATTTCTTCTCCTGAATCAGAGTCTCCTTTCTTCCTTACCCCCAGTATCCAGTGTGTGTGTGTGTGTGTGTGTGCATGCACACTCAGTCATGTCTGACTTTTCGTGACCCCATAGCTTATAGCCCGCTAGGTTCCTCTGTCGATGGGATTTTTCCTCACCTTCCTTACAGCACACATACCAGTATCTGCTTCTTTCTCCACTCAGCTGCCTGTGTGGTAAGATGTGAAGAAGCGGGGCCAGTTTCCTTATCTCTTCATCCCCACACTTATAACATCTAGTACATGAGTCCTCAATAAATTGACTGAATTAAATTAAGTTTAAAGATAATATCTACTATATGGTTGTTTTTAAAGCTCCACTGGCGTGGGAAGTTAAAGAAGAAATGTTTGAAAGATTAAATATTGGGAATGGCTTCCCCAGTGGCTCAGATAATAAAGAATCTGCCTGCAATGCAGGAGATCCAGGGTTGATACTTAGATGAGGAAGATCCCCTGGAGAAGGGAATGGCAACCCACTCCAGTATTGTTGCCTGGAAAATCCCACGGACAGAGGAGCCTGGTGGGCTACAGTCCATGGAGTAGAAAAGAGTCGGACACAACTGGGCGACTGAGTACACACGCAACACCCTTTAACATATTGATCAGGTTTCTACTTATTCCATTTCCAATTCCACTCTTGTCACCACTTGCTGGTGACCCCAGTCCAAGTGCTCCCCTTCTCCAGTACTGGGAAAACAAATAGCTTTGGGGATTAATTTCCAAATCATTCTTTTCTCCCTATTGAACTTTAAAAAACACTTCAGGTATTTAGCTCTTTACCTAGATTGTATCCTGAAAAGGTGGGCTCCCTAATTATTACATCCATTGCCAGAGGACCTTAAATTGGACTCTCTTATTATCCCAGAAAAGGAGGACAAGCTGGATTCTTGTCTCGTCCCTATTTTCCTTCTCTGTGACCTTTCTGTCTTTCTGAAAAGATTTCCCTCAGTGTCTGGTCCCACTTTGTCATCATTTTGTAGCTGTCTAATTAGTAAACATAGTAATAACCCTGGCACCTGCTTCAAGTCAAACTGATTTCTGTTTATTAACTATCTCAAGAATTCCCCATTTCTTTCTTTAGTTCTCTTTTGCCTCTTCCTTCTGACTCCCTCTGAGTCTCTCTCTTTCTCTTTCTCTCTCTCTCTCTCTCACATATACACACACACAGAGAGAATTCATAGACACAATCTCCATTATTTGTCTTTCTCAACAGTTACTAACGTTCACAGAGCACACATTTACATTTAAGATGGCGCCAGACTCTCAAGACAGATGCACTTTCAGTTCCAAACATACTTTTGGGAGGCAGATTTTTTTCTACCAAGAGAAATGCCTAAGAAGAAAGCACACTGTAAACTCATTGGAAAGAAAAAAATTCCAAGTCAAAGTAAGATAAAACTTTATTTCCTCCTTGGCATGCCCAGAACGCATACTCTAAAATGCAATGTGTATGCAGAAGTGACAGAAGCAGTGACAGAAGCAAAAGATTTCGATTCACAGAGGGATGAAATATCTATAGTTTAATAAAAGACAGCAGAACAATTGCAAAGCAAAGAGAAATAATAAGGAGATACAGAGGGACATTGATATACAAAGCAGTGTCAGAACTGGCTTGCCTCTGTTCTCATAAACAAGAGCTCAGTAAGGTATATGGTCAATATATACTAGATAGGACTTAATAACTAACTCTTTATCATTTTAAAATACCTTTTTCCTTATCCTAAGGATCAGTCACATAGCATTATACCATACAGTTCCTTCCCAAGTTATCACAAGATTACATGTCAAATGATACATTTTTGTTGCTCTTATTATATTTTATTTCAATCTCCTGAACTCTAAGGTATTTTTGTTTGCATTCATTTCTGAAAGGTAAAAGCGAAAGTCGCTCAGTCGTGTCCGACTCTTTGTGACCCCGTGGATTATACACCCCATGGAATTCTCCAGGCCAGAGTACTGGAGTGGTTAGCCTTTCCCTTCTCCAGGGGATCTTTCCAACCCAGGAATTGAATCCGGGTCTCCTGCATCGCAGGCAGATTCTTTACCAACTGAGCTATGAGGGAAGCCCATATTTCGAACCCAATTCCTACTATAAATTTCATCTATATTATATATACACACACATTAGCAAACATAATTTTACACCAAGAGAACTCATTCAGTTCTAAACTGGTGGGAATGAAGCAATACATATGTGTGAAGAGACAGGAAAGTGAAAGTGTTAGCCACTCAGGCGTGTCCAACTCTTTCTGACCCCATGGACTGTAGCTGCCAGGCCCCTCTGTCCATGGAATTCTCCAGGCAAGAATACTGGAGTAGGTGTGGGTGGCCTTTCCCTTCTCCAGGGGATCTTCCCAATTCAGGGACTGAACCTAGGTCTCCTGCATTGCAGGCAGATCCTTTACCATCTGGGCCAACAGGGAAGTCCTAAGAGGCATTAAAAATCTGAGTTTGCCGGTCACATACCTGCCTTCCACTATGAGAAGAACTCAGGCTAGAGATGACCCTAGAATGAGAAGAGATTACAAGCCAAGCAAAGACCAGCAGAATCATGCCCAACCCTTAGATTTATAAGCAATGAAGAAATATTTGCTGTCAGAAGCCACTAAATCTTGGAGTTGTTCATTATGTAACATCACATAACATTTTGTATTAGTAAAAAGCTGACTAATATGGTATAGAATTTTCCAAGTAACTGATCAATAAGATGAGAAGTCATTTAGCGTATTCTCAATAGTGGAACTGTGTCGAGATGAAACTGTTGCTGTGTATTTGTCTATGCCACATTCTGATCTCTGATATCATTGTCACTAATTTATTATCATTGGTGAGGAGCAAGGCTTAGGTGCAAGAGGCCTGTCAGTATGAACAAAGCTTTCCTCTCAGGTCCAGGCAAGCAAGGACAAAGGCAGTCTTTGTTCACAAGGGCAGGGCCTCTAGCACTTAACTGGATGCTTTGCAAAGAGTAGATCTGATCACTCCTCCTCCCATGGGGAGAGAAGCCAGAAGTGTTCATCAATTGGTATTCATCACAACCTTTACCAATTTTTGTCCTTTATCCTTTATCAGTGAAGATTGTGATGAATATTGACAAAACAAGAAATAAAAATGGCCAGTAAATGTGTGAGAAAATACTCAGCTTCCAACTAATAAATGAATGCAAACTAATAAATGCAAATTAAAACAAGGTACTATTTTTAACTTTGAAATTGATAATAATTTAGAGATGATAATTTAGAAATTGTCCTACTATGTTTTGATAAACATGCAGTGACTTGAACAATCTCATTACCTTCTTCAAATGCTATAAATTGGTAAGACTTCCTGAAGAGCAGTTTGGCAATATAGATCAATGACTTTAGAAAATATCACAAACTTCAACCAATAATTGACTTTAAGGAATTAGATACAAAAGAGGTAATCAGAAAAGTGGGCAATGATGAATGTATAAGGACTTTTCCCCTAGGCTTGTCTATGATAGAAAAAATTGGGAATCACCCAGAAGAATGGCTAAATCAATGATGGCATACTTATTTAATAAAACCTTTATTTTGGGAGGCTCCAAAATCACTGCAGATGGTGAATGCAGCCATGAAATTAAAAGACGCTTACTCCTTGGAAGAAAAGCTATGACCAACCTAGACAGCATATTAAAAAGCAGAGACATTACTTTGCCAATAAAGGTCCATCTAGTCAAAGCTATGGCTTTTTCCAGTGGTCATGTATGGATGTGAGAGTTGGACTGTGAAGAAAGCTGAGTGCTGAAGAATTGATGCTTTTGTTTTTTGTTTTTTTTTTTTTAGGAGATACACTAAATGTTAAAAGGGTTAAATGGTGGTTTGGGGTAATTTTTACTTCTTTGTATTTTCTTTATTTATTTATTTATTTATTTTATTTGTTGGAGGCCAATTATTCACAACACCGCAGCGGTTTCTGCTTTTGAACTGTGGTGTTGGATAAGACTCTTGAGAGTCCCTTGGACTGCAAGGAGATGAAGCCAGTCCATCCTAAAGGAAATCAGTCCTGAATATTCATTGGAAGGACTGATGCTGAAGCTGAAACTCCAATAATTTGGCCATCTCATGCAAAAAAACTGACTCATTGGAAAAGACCCTGATGCTAGGCAAGATTGAAGGCAGGAGGAGAAGGGGACAACAGGGGATGAGATGGTTGGATGGCATCACTGACTAGATGGACGTGAATTTGAGCAAGCTCCAGGAATTGCTGATGGACTGGGAGGCCTGGCATGCTGCAGTCCATGAGGTTGCAAAGAGTCAGACAAAACTGAGTGACTAAACTGAACTCACCAATTTTTGCCATTAAGATTTCATCTTTTAAAAGAAAATGATTTTTAAACTATCTAGATCAATAATGTTAAATACAGTACAAATATTTTTCTTGCTTGTTCTTTTGCCTTTTAATTTTATGGTGTTTCTAGATGATCATATTGATTTCTTTCTCTGATTTTATATCTTAGAAATTTGTTACCATGTCAACGTGATTTTAAGCTTTTGTTTTGTTTTTAAAACTTTTTATTTTGTGTTGGGGTGTAGACAATTAACAATGTTGTGATAGTTTCAGGTGAACAGTGAATGTATTTCTTTGGCTGAGTCCCTTCACTGTACTCAAGCTTTTTGTCTATGCCTGTCCCTATTAATTGACTGTGACTCCCTAAAGAGGAGAGGCCAGGCTTTATTCATTTTTATATTTCCCATGATACACTGCTGCTGCTAAGTCACTTCAGTCATGTCCGACTCTTTGCGACCCCCTGGACTGTAGCTCACTAGGCTCCTCTGTTCATGGGATTCTCCAGGCAAGAATACTGGAGTGGGTTGCTGTTTCCTTCTCCAGAGGATCTTCCTGACCCAGGGACTGAACCTGGGTCTCCCTCAATGTAGCCAGATTCTTTACCATCTGAGCCACCAGGGAAGATTTTTTCCTACGATACATAGCACCCACCAAAAATCAGAATTTAAGAGCTGTGTGGAACTGAATTTCTATGTGCTTTGCTAAAAGTTGTTGCTTGCTGATCAATGAGAAATAACTTAAAGCAGATAACTTGAGTGCTAAATGAAAGGAAAATTGGTAAGTAGCGTTTCATTTTAAGCAAAACTTAAGAAATTGTCCATTTCTCTCAATGATAAAAAACCAAACGTCCCATGTCCAGAGACCTGAGACTTTAGACCCATAGGCACTGGGTTTATGCCCAGAGAAGCTCTAATTTCTGGAAGTACCTGTTGAGATTTGCCTTTGATGAGTTACTCCACAACACTATAAATATTGCAGATAAAAATCATAGTTTATATATTAAGGAAAATGCAAAAGGTGGTATATCTAGTTTAACAGAGCAGATTAATCTCCTGGGAGATTTGAGTGTAACACACTAGAAAGTGCATTTTTAAATTTCCTCCTATATTTTCTGACCCACAGCCTGTCACTTTTACATAAATATTAGCACAAGGCTATTTTCTGAGAGTCAAACTTTAAACAAAAGTAACCATGCATCCATTCAGAGATGAAAAATTATGTAGTCCCTCATGATAAAAAGTGAGTTTCTGTCCTAAAAGAAAATTGTTACAGTAATTGAAAATTCTTAAAGTCAATGGAAAGTGCTTCTCTCTGAGAAATGGTTCTAATTTCATAGAAATAAAAGGTACTGAGGTCAGAGTGAGCAGATTCTGTGACTCAAAATGTCAACTACAAATTGTCACTTGCCATGGGCACTTGCCATCTACCTCTACAAGGATTAAATCAGGTGCTGCTGCAGCTGCTGACTTTCAGAACCCCCTGAAAGGAGTTCAGGGTGGAGAGCAGAAATGAGGCACTCTGTGCCTTGGGAAAAACTGGCAGAACAGGTCTTCAGATAATTAGATATTGTCAGGAGATATCTTGATATCTTAGATATCTTTTCATGTCTAAAAAATGCACTAAAATCCTTCATGGTGAAGTCTGCTCTTCATGACTGGCAGTTACTTTCGTGAAACTAGCAGAAACCTGCAAAAAATATGTGCTTGAACTGTACTCCTTCTTCACCAAAATCACATATGTGCTGACTGACCTTCCCCCACCTCTTTGGAGCAGTTTCTCAGAACTATCAAGATGCTGTCTCCTGGACTACAAGCCTCATTTTGCCCCAGATAAAACTTAACTCACAATTCTCAAGTTGTGCATTTTTTTTATGTCAACAAAAACATATATCTAAGCAGGAAGTGTGCTAGACTTGGGAAATACCCAGCCAGGAGTTGTCTGCAGGCTGGTAGGCCCCTATTCTCCAATCAGGCTAAAGAGCAGCTTTCAGCAACCCACTTGACAATTCTGATTGAGATGAGGTTGCAGACTGCAATGAGTCAAGAAAATCTAAGGGCTAGTTACCTTGACTACAAAAATGCTAAAAAGCAGGGACCAAAGAGCAGGAAGGTGGCAGGGAATAAGAAAACTTGATAACCAAGCACAGACGGTAAAAATGTGGCTGTGACAGGTATTAGCTGTTCAGGTTATAGTCTCAGATTAAATCGGAAACAACTGCAAAGAAGATTTCCCTATACAAACATAAGGCACCAGAGGCTCTCCACATAGGCTGCTGTTGTGTTTTGTTCTGTAATTGCAAGTAGAAGCTCTGTTTGACCATATTTACTATAGGATAGAATCACAGAATGTGTTAGATCACCTTAAATACCTCCCACCTCTCTCAGCCCCCAACAGAACCATTCAGACATCACACACAAGGAAGCTGACATCCAAAGAATGACGGCACTTGTCCTTTGAGTAATTTTGCAGTTGAGATAAGGTATGCCAAAACCTGTAAGTTCAGTTCCTCTAGAGACAGGCTAGTATAGCTGTTAAATGACCCAAAGATGAAACCAAAAAGAGCTGGTTGGCAATTCTGACACTGCCACTCTTTAACTGTGTGAACTCGAATAAATCATTGAACCTCAGTTACTGCATATGTAAAATGAAATGAATACCTTGCTTCATAGATAGAATTGAGTATTAAATAAAATTTTATTATAAAATTATTATTGTAAAAAAAATAAAAATATAAAATTATTATTGTAAAATGCTTTGTACTTTGCTTAACACATAATATACTACTATTATTACTATTAATTTTTAACCACCTAACACTTCACTAGCTCAGCAGGGTTCCCAGCACTACTAGGCAAAGTTTTCATTTGTCCTTGGTCAGTCGTCTTTCTTGTTCCTCAAAGAGAAACTTCCAAACCTCCCTTATCAGTCAATTTATCAGTCCCCCTGTGTTCCTTCCACCTTACTCAAGGTTAAACTTATTTGAGATAACTGAATAAAAGGATGGAAAATATTTGATTGTTCTGGATAAGCTTCCTCATTCATTCAATTCAGTGCATCATTGAAATATTATATGCCAGGTACCATATATATGATCTCCACCCATAGGTGATTTCTAGCAGAGGATGAGAACTAGACAAGTTTGTAGACTAAAATATAAGTAAAAGAAAATAAGTGTATACTAGACACACAGAATGCCATGGCAGTGGACATAGACATATGAAAAATGTTCAACAACTAATCATCAGGGAAATCCTAATCAAAACCACCATGAGATGCCACTTCACATCCGTAAAGATGGCTATTATCAAAAATAATTATTAAAAAAGTAAGAGATAAGTGTGGATGAGTAAGTGGAACAGCTGCAATCTTTGTACCTCAGTAGGAATGCAAAATGGAGAAACTACTATTGAAAACAGTATAAAGATTCCTCAAAAAATTAAAACTAAATTTACCATATGATCTAGCAATTCTATTTTTGGATATTTCTTTAAAAGATTTTAAATCAAAAAATAAAAAATAAAAAAATAAAAGATTTTAAATCAAAATCTCAAAGAGATATTAGCATTTCTATGTTTATTATAGCATTATTCACAATAGCCAACATATGGTAACAACCTGTATGTCCACCAGTAGATGAATGGATAAAGAAACTGTGGTATGTATATATAATGGAATACTATTCAGAGTTTAAAAAGAAGGAAATTATACAACATGCATCACATGGTTGAACCTTGAGAACATTATGTAGAGTGAAATAAGCCAGTCACAGGAAGACAAATATAGCATGACTCCATTAAAAGAAGTATCTAAACTAGTCAAATAGAGAAACAAGTTGAGTGACTCCTATACATCAGACAACTGAGAAAATACTCACATTAAAATGGGTAGAAAAGGCTGAGATACTCTCACCATGAATCCCATCCTTGGCCCAGCACCATATAATTAGGAAGGAACTCCTAACTCATAAGCTACTCCTTGAGAAGTAAAGAGTTTAGAGCACATATCTAGCACCCCAGTTTTTAAGGCTGCCACCTGAGGATTAGGTCCCCAAATCACACAGCGCTGAAAGTCAACAGGGCTTGAATTCATGATTCCCACAAGAATTTAGCAAAGAAGCAGTTGTTAACAGGCACATAAGCACTTGCTGAAGCTCTTCCCTAGGACTCTGTGCAGAGGGAACAGGTAACATGTCTCATCTACCTGTCTTTTCCTGGAAAATATATTACTGCATATTCTACAAAAAAAAAAAAAAATCAGCATGCAACTATTTCTGACTGTATCCTTCATATCTGGAGACGGACAGGTCTTGGCACACCCTCAATTACTGGAAGCCACTAAGAACAAAGACAGTGGGCTGACAATCACAAAGGCTTGAGAGGCAACCACAACCTTGAGAGGCTGATTGATGAGATTTAAGTCCTACTCAAAACCAGTCTCTCCAGATCAGAAGAGGTGGCTGTTTTGTCTACTGTGCAAAAACCAACACAGAGCATCAAAGGAAACGAAGTAAAGGGGAATATGTTACAAATAAAAGAACAAGATAAATCTCCAGAACCAATCTTAATGAAACATTTTTCAGATAAAGACTTCAAAATAAAGGTCACAAAGATGTTCACCATGTTCAGAAGAGCAACGCATGAACAAAGTGAGAGTTTCAACAAAGTGATAGAAATGTTTGTTAAAGTAGTCAACAGAAATACTAGAGCCAAAGGATACTGTAAATGAACTGAAAAATTAAACAGAGGAGTTCAATAAACTGTATCAGGAGGAAGAAAGGATCAATAAACTCAAAGACAGAGCAGAAGCAAAAAGAAAAGAACAAAAATGAATGAAAACAGGTTAAAGGACTTATGGGACACAATCAAGGGGACAAATATTCACAGAGGGAGAAGAGAGAGAGAAAAGGACAGAAAGTTCATTTGCAGAAATTATGGCTTAAAACTTTCCTAACAATGTGGGGTGGGGTGGGAGAAAGACATCTAGATACAGGAAGCCCAAAGAGAACCAAACTAAAAGACTCCAAAGAGACCACATGGAGACACCTTATAATTAAAGTGTAAACAGTTAAGGACAAAAGGAGAAACTTAAAAGCAAAAGTAAGAAAAAAGTACCTTGCTATATACAAGGAAATGCCCATATGATTTTTATAGAATTTTTTTCAGCAGGAAAACTGCAATCCAGAAGAGAGTGGGGTGGTATATTCAAAAAATGTGACAACCAAGAATACTCTACCTGGGTAAATTGTTCCTTCAGAAATGAAAATGAGATAAAGAGATTCCCAGACAAATAAAAGCTGAAGAACTTCATAACTACTAGACTGGTCTTATGAGAAATGTTAAAGGAACATTCTTCAAGTTGAAATGAGAGAATTCTTAGTAACATGAAAATAAGGTTAAACATAAAACTCATTGGTAAAGGTACATATATAATTGAATTTAGAATACTTTAATATTGCAATTCTGTTGAGTGGTTAAGACTTTGCCTTCCAACGCAGGAGATGCAGGTTCCATACCTGGTCAGAGAGCTAAGATCCCACATGTCTCAAAGCCAAAAAATCAAATCATAAAACAGAAGCAATACTGTAACAAATGAAGCAAAAATTCTTTTAAAAAAATAATTTGCAACTCTAGTATAAAGATTCAAATACAACGCACTAAAAATACATAACTACAATATGTACTTCCAGGAGAAATATCAACAACCTCAGATATGCCACTTTAAAGGCAGAAAGCAAAGAGGAATTAAACAGTCTCTTGATGAAGGTGAAAGAGAAGAGTGAAAAAGCAAGCTTAAAAGTCAACATTCAAAAAATTAAGATCATGGCATCTGGTCCTATCACTTCATGGCAAATAGATGGGGGGAAAGGCAAACAGTGACAGACTTTATTTTCTTGGGCTCTAAAATCACTGTGGGAGGTGGCTGCAGCCATGAAATTAAAAGATGTTTGCTCCTTAGGAGGAAAGCTATGACAAATCTAGACAGCATATTAAAAAGCAGAGACATCACTTTGCCAACAAAGGTCCATGTAGTCAAAGGTATGGTTTTTCCAGTAGTCATGTGAGGATATGAGAGTTGAACCATAGTGAAGGCTGAGCACCAAATACTTGATATTTTCAAACTGTGGTGCTAGAGTCTCTTGGATAGCAATAAAATCAAGCTAGTCAATCCTAAAGGACATCAACCCTGAACGTTCACTGGGAGGACAGATGCTAAAACTGAAGCTCTAATACTCGGCCACCTGATGTGAAGAGCTGATTCACTGGAAAAGACCCTCATTCTGGAGGAAAGCGAGGGCAAGAGGAGAAGGGGATGACAGAGGTTAAGATGGTTAGATAGCATCACCGAGTCAATGGACTTGAGTTTGAACAGAAAGATAGCAAAGGACAGGGAAGCCTGGTGTGCTGCAGTTCATAGGGTCTCAGAGAGTCAGACACAACTTGGTGACTGAATAACAACTACAATAATGTGTTCATGGATACATAATATAAAAAGATGCAAATCATGACATCAAAATCATCAAATGCATGAGGGGGAGAAGGAAAATGTAGAAGAGATAAAAAATGCTGGTGAGGATATGGAGAAAAAGGAATTCTTATAGACTCTCAGAGGGAATGTAAATTGGTAAATACTTCTATGGAAATAGTAAAGAGGTCCCTCAGAAATTAAAAGTAGACTACCACATGATCTAACAATCTCACTTCTGGGTATACAGTCTAAGAGATTGGCATCAGTATCTCATTAAAATGGCTGCATTCCCCTGTTCATGTCCATTACAGGATTATTCACAATAGCTAAGGTATGAAAACAGCTTGGAGGGAGGACCTAAGATGGCGGAGGAAAAGGACGGGAGACCACTTTCTCCCCTACAAATTCATCGAAAGAGCATTTGAACGCTGAGCAAACTGCACAAAACAACTTCTCATCACTAGCAGAGAACATCAGGCACCCAGAAAAGCAGCCCATTCGTTGTCTTTGAAAGGAGGTAGGACAAAATATAAAAGATAAAAAGAGAGACAAAAGAGCAAGGGACAGAGACCCGTCCCAGGAAAGGAGTTGTAATACAGGAAGTTTCCAAACACCAGGAAACCCTCGCACTGGCGGGTCTGGGGGAAGTTTTTGAATCTCAGAGGGCAACCTAACTGGGAGGAAAAATAAATAAAACCCACAGATTACATGCCTAAAAGCAACTCCCAGAACAAAAGTACCCCAGACGTTCGCATCCGCCACCAGAAAGTGGGGGCTGAATGGAGAGGAGCAGGCGGCATTGTTTAGGGTAAGGACCGGGCCTGAATGCCCTGAGGGCAATGGGAGGGAGCTGGCATGAGATAGCAACTTAAACTGTGGGATGGCAAGAGAGAGAGAGAAAATTAACCGGCGAAAAGCGCTAACTGAACACACTGCCAGCCCGTTCACAGAAGAAAGGAAGGACTGAGTAATTCCAGAGAAGAGCTAGCCGGCTGCGGACCGGCCCATCCCCTGCCAGAGGCAGGAGGCAGGGGGGAGGGGAAAGGGGCAAACTCCATCCCGGAGATGGCCTCCCCTACCAAACTGCAACAGTTGGAAATCAACAGTTTCTAACCAAAGGCTTCCTGAGATTCTGGATGGTTGACATCCGCCGGGAGGGTCACGCCTAGAGACCAGCTCCCCAGAAGAGACACAAGGCTCACCCAACTGGCGCGCCCACGTGCAGAAACTGAGTCTGGGGCCGCAGAGGGGATAAGGCGCACAGCACCCGGGGAGAGTGCGCCCGTCAAGCTCCTGGCTGCCTGAGCTACTCAGGCCGGGGAAGGCACAAAATGCAGGCCCAACCAAGTCTGCACTTCTGTGGAGTACCCGAACACTGGAACTGCACGCAACTCAGGGCCCGCTCCATATAGAGCAGCCTGAAGCCTGAGCAGTGTAGATGGGGAAAGCACACTCCTGTGAGTGGGGCAAACCCAGTGTGGCCGGAACACTGCAAGTGCTACCCGCACACGCCAGTGATATTTGTCTTCTGTGCCCCCCCCCCCCCCCCAGCACGACTGATAAAGCGAAACTAAATAAGAGGCCACCTCTGCCTGCATGTGTCAGGGTGGAAATTAGACACTGAAGAGACCGCAAACAGAAGCTAAATAAACGAAGGGAACCGCTTCAGAAGTGACTGGTGGAACAGATTAAAATCCCTGTAGGTAATACCAACTACATGGGAAGGGGCCTATAGATATCGAGAAGTGTAAGCTGGAATAAGGAGCTATCTGAAACAACCAAACCCACACTGCCCGCAACAGCTCCAGAGAAATTCCTAGATATATTTTTACTATTTAATTAAAATTTTTTTTCTTTTTTTTATTTTTTCTCTTTTATTTTCTTTTAAAATTCCCTATTACTCCTCTATTACTCCTTAATTTTCATTTTCTTTTATTTTCTTTTAAAGTCCTCTATTACTCCTTAATTTTCATTTTCATTTTCATATATTTTTACTATTTTTTAACTTAAAAATTTTTTTCTTTTTTTTTTTAATTTTCTTTTAAAGTCCTGTATTACTCCTCTATTACTCCTTAATTTTCATTTTCATTTCACCATAACCTTGCAAAAAAAAAGACCCTATTTTTAAAGCAAAATTCATATATATTTCTTAAAATTTTTGTGTTTTTGTTTTTAATATTGTATTTCTAAGAGTCTAGCCTCTAATCTAGATTTTTAATCTTTGTTTTTCAGTATTTGATATCAATTTTGGACATTTAAGGATCCAATATTCAGTACTCATTTTTACTCAGGAGTGTGATGATTACTCTCTTCCCCCTTTGACTCTCCTTTTTCTCTCCCAGATCACCTCTATTTCCTCCCTCCCCCTTCTCTTCTCAATCCAATTCTGTGAATCTCTATGTGTGTTCTGGGCTGCAGGGAACACTTAGGGAACAGAGTACTGCATAGATCTGTCTCTCTCCTCTTGAGTCCCCCTTTTTCTCCTCCTGCTCTTCTCTATCTCCCTCCTCCCTCTCCTCTCCTTCATTTAACTCTGTGAACCTCTCTGGGTGTCCCTCACTGTGGAGAATCTTTTCACTATTAACCTAGAAGTTTTATTTTCAGTGTTGTATAGTTGGAGAAGTCTTGAGGCTACTGGAAGAAAAAGACTGAAATCCAGAGGCTGGAGACTTAAGCCCAAAACCTGAGAGCACCAGAGAACTCCTGACTACAGGGGACATTAAGTAATAAGAGATCATCCAAAAGTCTCCATACCTACACTGAAACCAACCACCACCCAGGAGCCAATAAGTTCCAGAGCAAGACATACCACACAAATTCTCCAGCAACCCAGGAACATAGCCCTAAGCGTCAACATACAGGCTGCCCAAAGTCACACCTAACACATGGAGCCAGCTCAAAACTCACTACTGGACACTCCATTGCACTCCAGAGAGAAGAAATCCAGTTCCATGCATCAGAACACTGATGCAAGCTTCCCTAACCAGGAAACCTTGTCAAGCCATCCGTATAACCCCACCCACTGGGAGAAACCTCCACAATAAAGAGGAATCACAGACCACCAGAATACAGAAAGGCCACCCCAAACACAACAATCGAAATAAGATGAAAAGGCAGAGAAATACCCACCAGGTAAAGGAACATGAAAAATGCCCAGCAAGCCAAACAAAAGAGGAGGAGATAGGGAATCTACCCGAAAAAGAATTTAGAATAACGAAAATAAAAATGATCCAAAATCTTGAAAACAAAATGGAGTTACGGATAAATAGCCTGGAGACAAGGATTGAGAAGATGCAAGAAATGTTTAATAAAGACCTAGAAGAAATAAAAAAGAGTCAATTAAAAATGAATAATGCAATAAATGAGATCAAAAACACCTGGAGGGAACCAACAGTAGAATAACAGAGGCAGAAGATAGGATAAGTGAGGTAGAAGATAAATGGTGAAGTAAATGAAACAGAGAGGAAAAAAGAAAAAAGAATCAAAAGAAATGAGGACAACGTGGCCCCAAAACAACAAAGTAAATGGCAATGGGACCACACCTATGAATAATTACCTTAAATGTAAATGGGTTGAATGCCCCAACCAAAAGACAAAGACTGGCTGAATGGATACAAAAACAAGACCCCTATATATGCTGTCTACAAGAGACCCACCTCAAAACAAGGGACACCTACCGACTGAAAGTGAAGGGCTGGAAAAAAATATTTCACGCAAACAGAGACCAAAAGAAAGCAGGAGTTGCAATACTCATACCAGATAAAATAGACTTTAAAATAAAGGGTGTGAAAAGAGAGGAAGAGGGACACTACATGATAATCAAAGGATCAATCCAAGAAGAAGATATAACAATTATAAATATACATGCACCCAACATATGAGCACCGCAATATGTAAGGCAAGTGCTAACAAGAATGAAAGGGGAAAATAACAATAAAACAATAATAGTGGGAGACTTTAATACCCCACTCACAACTATGGATAGATCAACTAAACACAAAATTAACAAGGAAACACAAACTTTAAAGGACACAATGGACGAGCTAGACCTAATTGATATCTATAGGACATTTCACCCCCAAACAATCAATTTCACCTTTTTCTCAAGGGCACATGGAACTTTCTCCAGAATAGATCACATACTGGGTCATAAATGTAGCCTTGGTAAATTCAAAAAAACTGAAATCATTCTGGTCATCTTTTCTGACCACAATGCAGTAAGATTAGATCTCAATTACAGGGGAAAAAACTGTTAAAAATTCAAACATATGGAGGCTAAATATCACGCTTCTGAATAACCAACAAATCATACAAGAAATCAAAAAAGAAATCAAAATATGCATGGAAACAAATGAAAACACAACAACCCAAAATCTATGGGACACTGTAAAAGCAGTGCTGGGGGAAGGTTCATAGAATTACAGGCTTACCTCAAGAAACAAGAAAAAAGTCAAATAAATAATCTAGCTCTACACCTAAAGCAACTAGAGAAGGAAGAAATGAAGAACCCCAGGGATAGTAGAAGGAAAGAAACCTTAAAAATTAGGGCAGAAATAAATGCAAAAGAGACAAAACAGACCATAGCAAAAATCAACAAAGCTAAAAGCTGTTTTTTTGAAAAGATAAACAAAATTGACAAGCCGTTAGCCAGACTAATCAAGAAACAAAGGGAGAACCAAATCAACAAAATTAGAAATGAAAATGGAGAGATCACAACAGACAACACTGAAATACAAAGGATCATAAGAGACTACTACAAGCAGCTCTATGCCAATAAAATGGACACGTTGGAGGAAATGGACAAATTCTTAGAAAAGTATAACTTTCCAAAACAGAACCAGAAAGAAATAGAAGATCTTAACAGGCCCATCACAAGCACAGAAATCGAAACTGTAATCAGAACTTTTCCAGCAAACAAAAGCCCAGGACCAGATGGCTTCACAGCTGAATTCTACTGAAACTTTAGAGAAGAGCTAATGCCTATCTTACTCAAACTCTTTCAGAAATTTGCAGTAGAAGGTAAACTTCCAAACTCATTCTATGAGGCCACCATCACTCTAATTCCAAAACCAGACAAAGATGCCACACACACACACACACACACACACACACAAACTACAGGCCAATATCACTGATGAACATAGATGCAAAAATCCTTAACAAAATTCTAGCAAACAGAATCCAACAACATATTAAAAAGATCATACATCATGACCAAATGGGCTTTATCCCAGGAATGCAAGGATTCTTTAATATCCACAAATCAATCAATGTAATACACCACATTAACAAATTGAAAGATAAAAACCATATGATTATCTCAATAGATGCAGAAAAAGCCTTTGACAAAATTCAACAGCTATTTATGATAAAACCTCTCAAGAAAGCAGGAATCGAAGGCACATACCTCAACATAATACAAGCTATATATGACAAGCCCACAGCAAACATTATCCTCAATGGTGAAAAATTGAAAGCATTTCCTCTAAAATCAGGAACAAGGCAAGGGTGCCCACTCTCACCACTACTATTCAACACAGTTTTGGAAGTGTTGGCCACAGCAATTAGAGCAGAAAAAGAAGTAAAAGGAATCCAGATAGGAAAAGAAGAAGTGAAACTCTCACTGTTTGCAGATGATATGATCCTATACATAGAAAACCCTAAAGACTCTAACATAAAATTACTAGAGCTAATCAATAAATATAGTAAAGATGCAGGATATAAAATTAACACAGAAATCCCTTGCATTCCTATACACTGAGAAAACAGAAAGAGAAATTAAGGAAATGATAACATTCACCATTGCAACAAAAAGAATAAAATACTTAGGAGTATGTCTACCTAAAGATAACAAAAGACCTATACATAGAAAACTATAAAACACTGATGAAAGAAATCAAAGAGGACAAAAATAGATGGAGACATATACCATGTTCATGGATTGGAAAAATCAATATTGTGAAAATGAGTATACTACCCAAAACAATCTATAGATTCAATGCAATCCTTATCAAGCTACCAATGGTATTCTTCACAGAACTAGAACAAATAATTTCACAATTTGTACGGAAATACAAAAAACCTCAAATAGCCAAAGTAATCTTGAGAAAGACGAATGGAACTGGAGGAATCAACCAGCCTGACTTCAGGCTCCACTACAAAGCCACAGTCATCAAGACAGTATGGTACTGGCACAAAGACAGAAATATAGATCAAAGGAACAAAATAGAAAGCCCAGAGATAAATCCACGTACCTATGGACACCTTGTCTTTGAAAAGGAGGCAAGGATATACAATGGAAAAAAGACAACCTCTTTAACAAGTGGTGCTGGGAAACGGTCAACCACTTGTAAAAGAATGAAACTAGAACACTTTCTAACAAAAATAAACTCAAAATGGATTAAAGATCTAAATGTAAGACCAGAAACTATTAAACTCCTAGAGGAGAACATAGGCAAAACACTCGCCGACATAAATCACAGCAAGATCCTCTATGACCCACATTCCAGAATATTGGAAATAAAAGTGAAAATAAATGGGACCTAATGAAACTTAAAAGCTTTTGCACAACAAAGGAAACTATAAGCAAGGTGAAAAGACAGCCCTCAGATTGGGAGAAAATAATAGCAAACGAAGCAACAGACAAAGGATTAATCTCAAAAATATACAAGCAACTCCTCCAGCTCAACTCCAGAAAAATAAATGACCCAATCAAAAAATGGGCCAAAGAACTCAACAGACATTTCTCCAAGGAAGACATACAGATGGTTAACAAACACATGAAAAGATGCTCAACATCACTCATTATCAGAGAAATGCAAATCAAAACCACAATGAGGTATCATTATACGCCAGTCAGGATGGCTGCTATCCAAAAGTCTACAAGCAATAAATGCTGGAGAGGGTGTGGAGAAAAGGGAACCCTCTTACACTGTTGGTGGGAATGCAAATTAGTACAGCCACTATGGAAAACAGTGTGGAGATTTCTTAAAAAGCTGGAAATAGAACTGACATATGACCCAGCAATCCCACTTCTGGGCATACACACCAAGGAAACCAGATCTGAAAGAGACACGTGTACCCCAATGTTCATCGCAGCACTGTTTATAATAGCCAGGACATGGAAGCAACCCAGATGCCCATCAGCAGACGAATGGATGAGGAAGCTGTGGTACATACACACCATGGAATATTACTCAGCCATTAAAAAGAATTCATTTGAATCAGTTCTAATGAGATGGATGAAACTGGAGCCCATTATACAGAGTGAAGTAAGCCAGAAAGATAAAGACCATTACAGTATACTAACACATGTATATGGACTTTAGAAAGATGGCAACGATAACCCTATATGCAAAACAGAAAAAGAGACTCAGACGTATAGAACAGACTTGTGGACTCTGGGAGAAGGCGAGGGTGGGATGTTTCAAGAGAACAGCATTGAAACATGTATATTATCTAGGGTGAAACAGATAACCAGCCCAGGTTGGGTACATGAGACAAGTGCTCAGGCCTGGTGCACTGGGAAGACCCAGAGGGATCGGGTGGAGAGGGAGGTGGGAGGGGGGACTGGGATGGGGAATACATGTAAATCCATGGCTAATTCATTTCAATGTATAACAAAAACTACTGTAATGATGTATAGTAATTAGCCTCCAACTAATAAAATAAATAAATAAATAAATAAATAAATATACAAGCAACTCCTGCAGCTCAATTCCAGAAAAATAAATAACCCAATCAAAAAATGGGCCAAAAATCTAAACAGACATTTCTCCAAAGAAGACATACAGATGGCTAACAAACACATGAAAAGATGCTCAACATCACTCATTATCAGAGAACTGCAAATCAAAACCACAATGAGGTACCATTATACGCCAGTCAGGATGGCTGTTATCCAAAAGTCTACAAGCAATAAATGCTGGAGAGGGTGTGGAGAAAAGGGAACCCTCTTACACTGTTGGTGGGAATGCAAACTAGTACAGCCACTACAGAGAACAGTGTGGAGATTCCTTAAAAAACTGGAAACAGAACTGCCATATGACCCAGCAATCCCACTGCTGGGCATACACACCGAGGAAACCAGAATTGAAAGAGACATGTGTACCCCAATGTTCATCGCAGCACTGTTTATCATAGCCAGGACATGGAGGCAACCTAGATGCCCATCAGCAGATGAATGGATAAGAAAGTTGTGACATATATACACCATGGAATATTACTCAGCCATTAAAAAGAATTCATTTGAATCAGTTCTAATGAGGTGTATGAAACTGGAGCCCATTATGCAGAGTGAAGTAAGCCAGAAAGAAAAACACCAATACGGTATACTAACACATATATATGGAATTTAGAAAGATGGCAATGATAACCCTATATGCAAGACAGAGACACAGATGTATAGAACAGACTTTTGGACTCTGTGGGAGAAGGCGAGGGTGGTATGATCTGAGAGAACAGCATCAAAACATGTATATTATCAAGCGTGAAACAGATCGCCAGTCCAGGTTGGATGCATGAGACAAGTGCTCGGGGCTGGTACACTGGGATGACCCAGAGGGATGGGATGGGGAGGGAGGTGGGAGGGGGGTTCAGGATGGGGAACACATGTAAATCCATGGCTGATTCATGTCAATGTATGACAAAAACCACTACAATATTGTAAAGTAATTAGCCTCCAACTAATAAAAATAATTGGGGGGAAATAAGAAAACAGCTTAAGTGTCCATCAACAGGTGAATGAATCAATAAAATGTGATATATATATATATATATATATATATATATATATATATACACACACACACACAATAGAATATAATTCATCCTTTAAGAAGAAGGCAATCCTGACATTTGTGACAAATGGATGAACCTATAGGGTATTATGCAATGTAAAAATAAGACAGGCAGAGAAAGACAAATACTGCATGATATAATTTATATGTGGAAATCCTTTCACAATATATATGTATATCAAATCATTACATTGCACACTTTAAACATATAGTATTATTTATCATATATTCCTCAATGAAGCTTAAAAAAAAGTAGATCTCATGTTAACTGTTCTTACCAGAATAAAAGAAAATGTTTAAAAAAGAACAGGGAACTACATGTTGTAAAACTTTGTTTTAAAAGTTACAGTACTTAGGAGAAAGGAGATGGAGGAATTAGAAGAAATTTCATGAAGGTGGCCCTTGAGATTATCTGAAAGATTAAAAAATCTTGAGAGATAGAATCCAGCCTAAGATGGGGCAAAGGACTAGAATGAGCCAAGTTAGAGAATCAGAAATGCCCAGGGCATGGGAGGAACAACGATCCTCCTAATTTTCTGGAAATATGAAAAGCAGTCAGTTCAGTTCAGCCATTCAGTCGTGTCCAACTCTTTGCAACACCATGGACAGCAGCATGCCAGGCCTCCCTGTCCATCACCAACTCCCAGAGTTTATTCAACCTCATGTTCATTGAGTCAGTGATGCCATCCAACCATCTCATCCTCTGTCATCCCCTTCCACTCCTACCCTCAATCTTTCCCAGCATCAGGGTCTTTTCCAATGAGTCAGCTCTTCGCATCAAGTGGCCAAAGTATTGGAGTTTCAGCTTCACCATTAGTCCTTCCAATGAATACCCAGGACTGATCTCCTTTAGGATAGACTGGTTGGATCTCTTTGCTGTCCAAGGGTCTCTCAAGCATCTTCTCCAATACCACAGTTCAAAAGCATCAATTCTTCAGTGCTCAGCTTTCTTTACAGTCCAACTCTCAAATCCATATGTGACTACTGGAAAAACCATAGCCTTGACTAGATGGACCTTTGTTAGCAAAGTAATGTCTCTGCTTTTTAATATGCTGTCTAGGTTGGTCATAACTTTCCTTCCAAGGAGTAAGTGTCTTTTAATTTCACGGCTGCAATCACCATCTGCACTGATTTTGGAGCCCAGAAAAATAAAGTCAGCCACTGTTTCCCCATTTATTTGCCATGAAGTGATGGGACCAGATGCCATAGTCAGTTTTCTGAATGTTGGGCTTTAAGCCAACTTTTTCACTTTCCTCTTTCACTTTCATCAAGAGGCTTTTTATTTCCTCTTCACTTTCTGCCATAAGGGTCGTGTCATCTGCATATCTGAAGTTATTGACATTTCTCCTAGCAATCTTGATTCTAGCTTGTACTTCATCCAGCCCAGCATTTCTCATGATGTACTCTGCATAGAAGTTAAATAAGCAGGGTGACAATATACAGCCTTGACATACTCCTTTTCCTATTTGGAACCAGTCTGCTGTTTCATGTCCGGTTCTAACTGTTGCTTCCTGACCTGCATACAGATTTCTCAAGAGGCAGGTCAGGTGGTCTGGTATTCCCGTCACTTGAAGAACTTTCCACAGTTTATTGTGATCCACACAGTCAAAGGCTTTGGCATAGTCAATAAAACAAAAGTAGATGTTTTTCTGGAACTCTCTTGCTTTTTCAATGATCCAGCAGATGTTGGCAATTTGATTTCTGGTTCCTCTGCCTTTTCTAAAAGCAGCTTGAACATCTGGAAGTTCATGGCTCACATATTGCTTAAGCCTGTCTTGGAGAATTTTGAGCATTACTTTGCTAGCATGTGAGATGAGTGCAATTGTGTGGTAGTTTGAGCATTCTTTAGCATTGTCTTTCTTAGGGATTAGAATGAAAACTGAGCTTTTCCAGTCCTGTGCCCACTGCTGAGTTTTCCAAATTTTCTGGCATATTGAGTGCAGCACTTTCACAGCATCATCTTTCAGGATTTGAAATAGCTCAACTGGAATTCTATCACCTCCACTAGCTTTGTTCATAGTGATTCTTCCTAAGGCCCACTTGACTTCACATTCCAGGATGTCTGGCTCTAGGGGAGTGATCACACCATCATGATTATCTGGGTCATAAAGATCTTTTCTGTACAGTTCTTTTGTGTATTCTTGCCACCTCTTCTTAATATCTTCTGCTTCTGATAGGTCCAAACATTTCTGTCCTTTATTGAGCCCATCTTTGCATGAAATATTCCCTTGGTATCTCTACTTTTCTTGTAAAGATCTCTAGTCTTTCCTATTCTGTTGTTTTCCTCTATTTCTTTGCACTGATCACTGAGGAAGACTTTCTTATCTCTCCTTGCTATTCTTTGGAAATCTGCATTCAAATGGGTATATCTTTCCTTTTCTCCTTTGCTTTTTACTTCTCTTCTTTTCATAGCTATTTGTAAGGCCTCCTCAGACAGCCATTTTTCCTTTTTGCATTTCTTTTTCTTGGGAATGGTCCTGATTCCTATCTCCTGTACAATGTCATGAACCTCCATCTATAATTCATCAGGCACTCTATCAGATCTAGTCCCTTAAATCTATTTCTCACTTCCACTGTATAGTTATAAGGGATTTGATTTAGGTCATACCTGAATGGTCTAGTGGTTTTCCCTACTTTATTCAATTTAAGTCTGAATTTGGCAATAAGGAGTTCATGATATGAGCCACAGTCAGCTCCTGGTTTTGTTTTTGCTGACTGTATAGAGCTCCTCCATCTTTGGCTGCAAAGAATATAATCAATCTGATTTCGGTGTTAATATGAAAACAATAAGACATAAATTACCTATGAAGGTGATTTGAGGCCATTTAAGAGGGCTTTCAACAAGATGCTGAAGAATTTGTGTTTATCTGCATAGGCATTCAGGCTTCCCAGGAGCTAGTTGTAAAGAACCTGTCTGCCAATACAGGAGACCTAAGAAATGTGGGTTCGATCCCTGGATCAGGAAGAAGCCCTGGAGGAGGGCATGGCAACCCATCCCAGTATTCTTGCCTGGAGAATCCCATGGACAGAGGAGCCTGGTGGGCTACAGTCCAGAGGGTCGCAAAGAGTCAGATATGACTGAAGCGACTTAGCATATACAGCATAGTCACATAGGCACTAGGGGCTGTTGAAGGTTTTTGAGGTTAGCGTGGATGATCAGAGCTGAGAGGAAAGTTTGATAGAGCTGTCAATGCCGGAGCTGAGGGAGAAAGATCTGGAAGCAGGGAATACCGTCAGGAGGGAACATGTGCAGAAGGCCAGTGAGCAACTTACATTTCTTGAGACTAATTCCTGAGGTGCAATTGCTGCCAACAGAACTGTTAACGGTTGACATAGAATTGTAATAGTTATAGTAAGATGCAAATTCCCATGACAGTTTACAGTTAATTATTAAGTACTTAATTGGTATGTACTAAATGCCTAGTGCTATGATAAATCCAAAGAACGGGGATATTCACTTGAAAATAAAATGAGAAGTGGTGTACAATGAAACAATATTAATATATACTTAATTATAGGAATCATGCTATATTAGATCAGTTTGTCTATCAAGAAGGTGATAGCCAGGGGACTTTCCTGTCAGTCCAGTAGCTAAGACTCTGTACTCCCAATGTAGGGGGCCCAAGGTTCAATCCCTGACTAGGGAACTAGATTTCACATGCCACAACTAAGAGTTTATGTGACCCAACTAAAGATCCCTTATGTCACAATGAAGGTAGAAGATCTCACTTGCTACAACTAACACCCAGTGCAGCCAAGCAAATAAACTTTTTTTCTTAAAAAAACAAAGAACATAATAGCCAGTTTTGTGACTTTTGGTAGCCTAAGAATAGGACTGTGATGTACACAGTTGGTAAAAAAAAAAAATAAAAAATAATAAAAGTCACAACAGCTATAGATAGATTACATATCATGTTATACAAACATTCACTAGTAAAGACTGGTCAAACAGCTAAATTAATTAAATATCCAAAATAAGAAGTAGTCTTCAGAGAGGAAATTTATGACTAATTCTTGCTGTGAAACATCATTTGACCATTCAACAAATACTTATTAACCATCTACTTTGTACAAGGCACTGTGCTAATAAGTTCATTCCTGGTATATATGAATGAACAAAGCAAAAACCCCTGTAGTTTTAAGGTTCACATTCTAGCAGGAGGAGAAGGAGAAAGATGGCAAACATAATAGGTAGCATAGTATGTTAGAGGTTGGCAAGTGCTAATTTAAAAAAAAAAAAGAGTAAAACCTGGTTCAAAATTGGAAAAGGAGTATGTCAAGGCTGTATATTGTTGCGCTGCTTATTTAACTTACATGCAGAGCACATCATGCAAAATGCCAGGCTGGATGACTCACAAGATGGAATCAAGACTGCTGGGAGAAATATCAACAATCTCAGATGTGCACATCAGTTCAGTTCAGTCGCTCAGTCATGTCCGACTCTTTGCAATCCCATGAACCGCAGCATGCCAGGCCTCCCTGTCCATCACCAACTCCCGGAATCCACCCAAATCCATGTCCATCAAGTCGGTGATGCCATCCAACCATCTCATCCTCTGTTGTCCCCTTCTCCTCCTGCCCTCAATCTTTCCCAGCATCAGGGTCTTTTCCAATGAGTCAGCTCTTCGCATCAGGTGCCCAAAGTATTGGAGTTTCAGCTTCAATATCAGTTCTTCCAATGAACACCCAGGACTGGTCTCCTTTAGGATGGACTGGTTGGATCTCTTTCCAAACCAAGGGACTCTCAAGAGTCTTATCCAACACCACAGTTCAAAAGCATCAATTCTTCAGTGCTCAGCTTTCTTTACAGTCCAACTCCCACATCCATACATGACTACTGGAAAAACCATAGCCTTGACTAGATGGACCTTTGTTGGCAAAGTAATGTCTCTGCTTTTTAATATGCTATCTAGGTTGGTCATAACTTTCCTTCCAAGGAGTAAGCATCTTTTAATTTCATGGCTGCAATCACCATCTGCACTGATTTTGGAGCCCAGAAAAATAAAGTCAGCTGCATATCTGAGGTTATTGACATTTCTCCCGGCAATCTTGATTCCAGCTTGGGCTTCTTCCAGCCTAGCATTTCTCATGATGTACTCTGCATATAAGTTAAATAAGCAGGGTGACAATATGCACATGATACCACTCTAATGGCAAAAAGTGAAGAGAAACTAAAGAGCCTCTTGATGAAGTTGAAAGAAGAGAGTGAAAAAGCAAGCTTAAAACTCAACATTAAAAAAGTGAAAATCATGGCAGCCAGTCCCATCATTTCATGCAAATAGATGGGGAAAAATGGAAACAGTGACAGATTTTATTTTCTTGGGCTCCAAAATCACTGCAGATGATGACTGTAGCCATGAAATTAAAAGATGCATGCTCCTTGGAAGAAAAGCTATGACAAACCTAGACATCATATTGAAAAGCAGAGACATCACTTGCTGACCAACTTCTGAATAGCCAAAGGTATGATTTTTCCAGCAGTCATGTACAGATGTGAGAGGTGGACCATAAAGAAGGCTGAGCACTGAAGAATTGATGTTTTTGAACTGGGGTTGGAGAAAACTCTTGAGAGTCTCTTGAACAGCAAGGAGATCAAACCAGTCAATCCTAAATGAAATCAGTCCTGAATATTCAATGGAAGGACTGGTGCTGAAGCTGAAGCCCCAATACTTTGGCCACCTGATACAAAGAACTGACTCATTAGAAAAGACCCTGATGCAGGGAAAGGTTGGGGGTAAGAGGAGAAGGGAGCAACAGAGGACGAGATGGATGGATGGCATCACTGACTCAAAGGACATGAGTTTGAGCAAACTCTGGGAGATAGTGAAGGACAGGAAAGCCTGGCATGCTGTAGTCCATGGGTCACAAAGAGTTGGACACAACTTAGTGACTGAACAACAACAACAAGATGTGGAAGTGTAGAGTGTTGCAGTTTTAAATAGAGTGGTTCAGGGTGGGTGCCCTCAGGAAGACAATATTTGAACAAGATTTTACTAACAGATCACTGGTAAAGACTGTTTAAAAAAAAACCCAACCACAATACCAAAGAGTTTATCATTTGAGGTTCTTGAAAATACCAGATTCCAAACTTCTGGGCTTCTTGAGTAAAAGCAACATGAAAGAACAGCTGAAATTGTAGGTATACTTATTACAGCGGTACTAAGAAGCAGTGCAGGACCAGAACAGAAAAGAGCAGAGGTGGAGACCAGGTACTACCTATTGCCTATTGATCTTCTTTGCCACCTAGTTTTCTCCCTTACCCCCTAAACTTGCTGTTTGCACTGTGTGACTGGCCTATTCTGTAGTGTATTCCCAGATCTTAGTTCAAAATAATCAAATCTTTTAGACTTGAGTTTTGTTGTTAATCAAAATTCCTATACTCAACTCACCATAGTCAACAAGGATTATTTTTAATCCAGGGCTTAGAGCAGAGCGAAGGGCATAGTTTTCTGAGAAATTAAAAGTTTATACATTATGCAAGTTGGTAAAGATGTGTGTAGGGGTTCAAGTGCAGAAAATCACACAGTACAAAGCCCCAAGAGACCCAGGAAAACACCTGGGATGCATCTATTATAGAATTAGCCAGCAATTAGCTTGATACACATCAGTCAATGTGCAGAAACTAAATGGGAAAGTAGCCAAAATCCTCCTAGTACAGGATCTACATCAGCCAACAGAGAACAGGGGAAACATTAATAGACCTGGGAAGACATAATTTGGCAACCTCAGAGACTGTACCTCTAATTATAATTTACACCCAAGTTGAGTTTTATTGGCAAAGTTTTTAAACAAGGAGAAATTTAGTGAAAATCAGAGACAGAGGGGAAAGGGCAGATTTATACAAAATTGCTTTCCTCTTAAATGTTCACGGAAATGGAACCTTCCAGGCATCCTAAAGAGCTGAAGGATAAAGCTACTGTTAAGCAACCCAGTGCTGTACTTGGACATGTTCTTAAAAAATACAAGTTGTTTTTAAATGACATCTAATCTTTGGGCAGATCTATCCAAAATACTTCAGCTAGAACTCAATGACTTGATATAATTAAACCATCTCAGATGAAATAAATTGAAGGACTCAGAGAAAAGATAAAGGACCACATACAAAGCCACCTTTACAGCTTAAACCCCACTTTGTTTTGCTTGGTAGCTTCACAATGCCAAGTGGTTTTAAAAAAGGGCTATTTTTAAACAGGGAGAAGCTTCTCCGGGCTGAGTGGGCTGGAGAATGGGAGGAACAGCCCAAGTAGCATATGTCTCCAGAATGGCCTTTTAAAAATATAAATCAGATCGTGTCTCTTAACAGCTCCTAACAGCCTTCCTTCCATATAATCAAATCCCAACTCCTTACAGTGGCCTACAAGGCCTGCACAGCCAACCTTTTCTTTCTCTCCCTTGCTCACCACACCTCTAGCAAGTTGGCTTCTTCCTAATCTCAAATACACTAAAGTCCTTTCCCCCCCGGGGCCTTTGCACATTCTTCCCTCTGCCTGGTTCACCCCTCCACTCCCTCCTTTCTTCACATGTCTCATTCCTTATCATTGGAATCTGCCCAAAAGTTGTCTTTTCTGGGAGATCCTGCTTTACTTTCATATGTAAATACCAGCTTCCCCTCCCTCCTCCAATACATACACTCTCTAACCCATCCTTGTTTTATTTTTGTAGCACTTATCTCTATCTGAAATTAGATGGTTTCTTTTTTACTAATGTTCTACATCCTTACTATTAATACAATGTACACAGAAGTCAAAGAGTCATATGACCCTTGAAAAGCTAGGAAATAATGAGTGTCAATTACCCAAAGAGAGAATAGCAAAGATGGGTTAAAGAAAAATACAGATTAATTTAAAATAGTCACTTACTTAAAGCAGAAAAAGAAAACACATTTTAGAAGCTATAGACATGTCCTGAAGAAAGTACATATAGAGAACAAAAATTGAATGGTCAGAAAAGGAAAAGTTACTCATGAGTATATGGAAGATTTTCTTTCTATTCATTCTAACTGGGATTTTCAATTTACATAGAAGAAGTGGAAGTTATTGATGCCTAAATAAATTTTTTAGTTAAAAAAAAGAAGTAAAAATAAGCAGGAGCCCACCAATCAGATAGAGAAGTATAAAAGTCTAGTAATATGCACTAATGCAAAATATTAAGTGTAATAATATTCAGATTTGTCAAGTTGAATAAAATCTAGTATCCAGCACTCTCGTACACTGTTGGTTCAAAACCTTGTGAATTTTCTTGCTGAAATCTGCAAACAGCCCCTCTCCATGGAGGCCAAGGAGAAACCAAAGAAAGAACTAGTCACGTCCAGATTGGTAGGTGGCAGGTTTAGCAAGCAAGAGAACTTACAGATGAGGCTCGTCTTGGGTGGCGCAAGACAAGTACATCTTCAAACATTCCCACCAGAATTTCTAAAGTTTATCCCGGCACACTTCATTCTACTGGGCTTCACTTTATTGCACTTCACAGATTGTGTGTGTGTGTGTGTGTGTGTGTGTGTGTGTGTGTGTCTGTGTGTGTTTACAAGTTGAAGGTTTGTGGCAACCCTGTGTCAAGCCAGTCCATGTGTGCCATCTTTCCAACATCATTTGCTCACTTGTGCCTCTGTATCACAGTCTGGTTATTCTTGAGAAACCAGTGACACTGCAGGGGAGGACCAGTTGACAGAAGTTGTGGCCCTAACTGGGGCTTCCCTGGTGGCTCAGAGGGTAAAGCGTCTGCCCGCAATGCAGGAGACCTGGGTTCTATTCCTGGATCAGGAAAATCCACTGGAGAAGGAAATGGCTAACCCACCCCAGTATTCTTGCCTGGAGAATCCCACGAACAGAGGGGCCTGATAGTCTACAGTCCCTGGGGTCGCAAAGAGTCGGACATGACTGAGCAAGTGGCCCTAACTCAGGGAACTCATATAACCGGCAGCAACCAGCAGGGAAGAGCCAAGGAATAAATAGCCCAATCTGATGGGCCTCCCTCCTTCCTTCCCATCGTGGCTAGTGTTTTCCTTGGATTAAACCCACCCCAGAGCCAGAGAGAGGTCAGGAGACCCTCTGATTTAGTCTATAAAGGTTGACCTCCCAGGGTTCAGAGCATCATGGTAACTGCAGAAAGTGGAATTGCTCAGGCAAACAGAAAACCTCCAACACAGTTTCAGCCACTGCACTTTCACAGGATAATGTCTCTCTCAGCTGTGACTTCCATGGAAAGAAGACCCATGCCTCTGGCACCGGAGCTGAGAAAATGCTCAGGAAGTCTGCTGACCACAGAAATAACAGAGAGTTTTCTTCTACGTCCTTTAATTCTCTTCCTTTTGTTTCTACCTTGGTGGGGGCGGGGGGAGGAAACCACTGAAAGGCTGCCCTTTTGTAGCCTTCATAGGAAAACTCTCTACCTGTGCTTTCCATAGGGTTGAATATATTGAGGGAGTTTTAAATCAGATATGATTTCTGGGCCCCCAAGCAGTCATGCTCTCAAACTGCATACTCTGATAAGCATCCCCTGGAAGACCCAGAGGTCACATCGCTAGAAGGTTTGTTCTGCTGTCAGGGGAACTGTGGGAGCCCGGGGTCCACCCCGCCTGCCTCAGTGTGGCCAGGGTTCCGGTGTCAGCCACACGGGCCAGGCATGTCCTCACTGCCCTTAGCAGACAAGGAAGAAGACGGGGCTGTAGGCCCACTTTCTAGGACTGGAGGCAAAATTCACAACAGCACGTGGTGAAAACTTTTTGCAATAAAATATTAGAATCCCTGATGGGAAATCAAAGGAAATGTTCATCCTGGCCATATCTACCCTTTACTGGGAACTTCTTCCGGCCAAAAATGTGGATGAGAGTCAGGAGGAGATTGAAGCTCATCTAACTACAGAAGACCTCTTCCACACAAGCTCAGTGTGTGCCACTTAAGCTCACTGTCTTCATGAAGGCTGGCTCTTTCCCCACCCCCATCCCCTGGTGCTGCTTATTTTAACCGGAGATTAGAATACCAGGAATCTCTGGGACCAAGAAAGGTATTCTCCTCAACTGTGATGTTTTGGTCAAGGGAACACATTTTCTCCCAGGGGCTCCCAAAGTGCAAGAAGATTTAATCACATTCTCTACTTTGATATTTTCTAAAAACTGCTAGTGCTTTGCTTCGAAGTCTAATCTGAAGTTTGCACAGACTTCGTAAACAGGAGCTATTTTCTCCACCTCCAGGCAAGGAGTGTAATGGGTTTACCAAGCACCCCCGTGTGGGCTGAGATCAGTACTGTGAGGCTGTTTCCTTGTAGAGGTGGGGTTTTCAGACCTAAAGTTCTCTCTGCGGCAACTATTCTGATCTCTAAGGAGTTTTACCACCCAGCTGGTGCTGAAACCTCAGGGACGCAAATGAATCACCTATAAACTGGATCAGAGGCACCGACTAACGGGTGTGGGTATTGGGATCTCTGAGATGGTACCAAAGTTTCCAGGAGTGAGAGGGAGCCAGCACACTGAAGCCAACTGCTGCTGGAACCAACCACAGCTGGCAGCTTGAGAAGCATTGCTGAGATGACACCAGCCTTCCCATCTACCTCCTCCAACCTCTATTCACAGAAGGTAGGAGGGACTCAGTTGGCAAATGAGAGGGCGGTTGACAACAGTGTAGAGCACAAAGGCATGGGTTTGGGGCTGGGAGACGATACTTTAATACCTAGCACAGAGGTGTGTGGTTCAGGGAGGGGGGCTTTAGCTGTAACTTCTTAAAAGATGGCAATCTTCCCTTTTGGCTCAGTGGGTAAAGAATCTGCCTGCAATGCAGGAGATGTAGGTTTGATCCCTGGGTTAGGGAGATCTCCTGGAGAAGGAAATAGCAGCCCACTCAAGTATTCTTGCCTGAAAAATCCCATGGATAGAGGAGCCTGATGGGCTACAATCCACAGGGTTGCAAAAAGTTGGACACGAGTGAGCAACTTGAATCTGAAGTAAATATGACATCTGTTCAATGTGGATGATGGATACACAGATATCTATACTTCTGTGTATATTTTTTAATTGGGGTATAATTGCTTTACAGTGTTGTGTTAATTTATGATATACATTAATGAAGTGAATCAGCTATATGTATACATATATCCCATATATTCCCTCCCCCTTGGGCTTCCCACCCCTTCCACATCCCACCCCTCTTTTCTGCACAACCATTCTTTGTACCATCATGAGCAGCACTTGTCTCTAAGGCTTCCTTCCAAGCCACTTACCACCCTATCAGCCAGTTTTGATACCAGCACTTTCTTCATCTTACCAGAAGGCATCATCAAAGAGTTTCCAGGAAACAGCTAGGATTCCTATTCCTTCCTCAAATTGTCTTTCAAAAATTTGTTGATGGAAACATTGAAAGGCTGCCGGCATTCAGTCACACCTCTCAAAAATAATAACCAAGTCCCTAAACTCCCTGTGAGCTTCCTCTTTAGTTATTTGAATACATATCCCCAAATTGCATTAATGATGAGCATTCTTACTGATTGACGTACAGCTCCAGGATGTCTTTTTCAGATTACTTTAAGCCAGTCTTCTATTAAATCAAATATTATCTATCCTTTTAAAAACAAAGATCTTTAGATGACTATCTCATTCTTGGGTTTTTGTGGACTAAATTAAATGTGGTAACAATTTTTGGCTGCTGAAATTATGTATATTATTACAGTGATATGATGCTTTTTCCCACCAGTGATTAAGTTCTTTGTCTCCTTCATACCTTTCATAAATTTCTAAACATGTCAAAACTACTGAGGCTTTATCAACATTTTCCCCTTGATTTAATTTATAAGTTTTCCCTCAATTGAATTACATTTTGCTGGAAATTAATCTGTTTCTGTTCAGAGTTATCCAGAGGTTTCTGACAAATTGATGTTCAGTGGTTCAGTGCTTTAGTCATAGTTCTCATCAACACACAGTCTCTCGTATCTTTAAATTTTCTTTGTATGTATATTGGCAACTGTGGCAATTTCTCCATCTTTAGTCATGTATTTAGGTATGGGGTTGATAATCCTTGAGCAAATATTTCAGCCACAGAGCATAACACAGCTTAATACACTTACAGAAATCTTTCTTCCTCAGGTCCCATAATCCCCTTGGCTTTCACTTTTCAGGAGAATATGGAATTATATCATGCCTCCAGCCACAAATATCTGCTTCACTAATATAAAATGCACAAGCTGTTGCTCTGTGTCCATGTCTATTTATGTTAATAATTTATCATTTAAATATCAGTGTCCTCTTTATTAAGATATTTGAAGCACCAGTTAAACCAACAACGGGCATAACCCAATTGCATTAACAATAACATAAATGGTTGTGGCCCAGCTTTGTTCATGCCATGACAGGAGGTTCCAGGCTGGTCCACAGCAGTTATAAAACACCATCAATTTTAGGATGTATCTCAATTTTTGCCACTTAAAAAATGTCCATCTGAGAGCTGATGAAGTATGGTAACAGGAGTTGAGAAGAAAAAAATGTTTGGACTCAGGGATAGTAAGTCTCTACAAGGATTCTGAAGTAGTCTCAGATCATGGTGAGTCTTGGGATGGAGAGACTGTCTATTCATTTATGTACCACATCTCTCAATTTCCATGTGTCCTTTCCTATAAACAAATAAGTAACTCAAATACAAAATCCATCTGAGTAATTCATACGTGCAGGCATTATTCAGAGTCATATACCCAGAAATCCTCACAGCACACATTTACTCTTCACAACAAACCAATGAGGTCAGTACCATTGTTATCTGAGGAATAATGGATCAATTGAGGAACAGAAAGTAATATATAGTAGATATAAGTAATATATAAGTAATGCCTAAGTAATATATAGTAGAAACAGAATTTAAGTTCAGGCAGTCAGAATGCAAAGCTGTGCATTTGGCCATCATCTTCATACCTTCCCTTTTTCCAGCAGGATCAGAACATCTGTTGGTAGAAAATTACCTCATGTCCCCTCCAGAAACTTTATTATTCACACCCAGAGTTATCCCTTCCTCTACTGTCCCCCGTGGTGGTCTCACCATGGCAAAAGTAATAAAAGTTAACAGCAGAATAGTGCTTTACAATTTCTAAACACATACATTATGTAACAACCCTCTCAACAACGCTATCAAGAAGACATGAATTCCTCAGTCCTTACAAATAAAGATATACCTACTGCATTAATTAAGGTTAAGACTACACAGCTATAATAAAGAGACAGAAAAAGAGTGGTTTAAATCAGATCGACATCTGCTCCTCTCACACTTGGTCTCACACTTGGTCACGAGGAGCTTGCAGGTCCAAGCTGGCAGGGCAGCTGTATATCATGAGCTCATCTTGGGATCCAAGTGACTCCGGCTTTTGGTCTGTTGTCCCCTCAGGGTATTATTCTCAACTTCACCTGTGTCACCCCAGGTTTAAAATCCAGCCCAAGAGAAGCAGAAAGAGAAGAAAAGAGATTCCAGGGCCAGCAATTTCTCCTTGCATTCCATGAGCAAGAGCTTAGTTTTGAGACCATACCTAGCTGTGAAGGAGGCTAAGAAATGTGATCTCTAGCCAGGTAGACATGTGTCGAGGAGGAAACACAGAAGAGATCTTAAAGGACAACAGATGCTCAGAGAGGCCGAGTGACTTTCCTAAGAGAAAGTCTTAACTAATGAATCAGAACTCTAACCCAGTCTTTCAACTCCAGACCCAAGGCTGATTTTTCTACACCAAAGCACCTCCACAATGAAAAGGTGGGAGACCCCTTCAGCAGCATTTTGCAAAGCAACTCAAAAAGCTAAATTTAAAGAGATGAAAGTAGTCCTTTTAAGACCAAGGAAAGATGAGCAGCCCAGAAAATGCATTCACTCTAAAGGGGCAACAATGGCCCCTGAGGTCGCTTTCAGAGGTCCCAGCAGAGACACAAGTGACAGTGGCCTCCAATCACACAAGGGTTAATTACACGATCACTGACTTATTCAGATTCTTTTCTCTCTTACACCATTCAGAGTGCCAGGTTTTCTGTCATTTCTAGTTTCTCTGCACGTCTACAGCTCTTGTAAAAATCTGGCAGTAGATGAGGCTAAAAGGAACAGCTTAACTGAACAGCTGTTAGTCAGCAATGGGCAGCACCTGAGCGTTGTACTGTAACATTTTTGGAGAAGGAGACATAGAGGATGAAGTGATGCAGAAGAGACTCTGGAACCCTGAGCTAGCATTAGACGAAAAACAAATTTTTAAGGCACACCGTGCATGCGCACATGCTAGGTCACTTCAGTTGTGTCCAACTCTTTGCAACCCTAATGGACTATTGTCCACAGGCTCCTCTGTCCATGGGGATTCTCCAGGCAAGACTACTGGAGCGGGTTGCCATGCCCTCCTCCAGGGGATCTTCCTGACCCAGGGATCAAACCTGCTTCATCTGAGACTCCTGTACTGCAGGTGGATTCTTTATTGTTAAGCCACCAGGGAAGCCCTGTAAGGCACACTAAGATCATGCAAATATTTAATGATAGTTGACACATGAGACCAGTAAGGACCAGACAGAACTCACTGGGATAGGTCCAATGAGAACTTTATGGAGGTAAAGGCAAGATGAGTTTGTCATCATTAACATGACCCAAAAGGAGAGGGACAAAAAGATATAGCAAATCAGAAGACCCCCACCTTCTTTCCCCACCACCACACAGAGAATAGAAAGCACTGGTCAGATATCACCAGCAGTGTCTGGCCCATGTTTTGAGCAGTCAGACATCCCTTGAGAGTCTATTCTGTCTCCTTCTCATCAGCCTTTCTGAAAAATCCCCTGCTGAGGTTTTCATTTCATCTTATGGGTAAATTTCCCTTGGATCACATCAGACACTCTCCCTCCCTGTCTTGGATTCAAACATCCCTCAAACTGTCAGCCGGCCCTGAGCTGTCTCTGTGAAATCATTGCTTGGCCAAGGCTGCATCTCTGGTTCCTTCATCTTGGCTCTCCCCTAGGTCCGGCCCCTCCTGCATCATTGCAGCTGCTCCATCCTGAGGTCTTGTTCATTCTCTCTCTCTGACTCTAGTTCCCTAGTGGCCAGAACTGACTGTAGGTGACCCCCACCATCCAAACCCCACACTGACATGACCCTACTTTGACTCAAGGGCACCTGGGTTGTGGAGTCCCAGGACAGCTAGTCATCTCTGCCACAGCCAGTGGAACCAAGGATCTCAGGGTTGGGGCTCATCTGAGAAAACTGAAGATCTGAGGAGAAATGACAAGTATAAAAGAAAAAGGTACACTGTTGATGTGTGCATGTGTGCTTAGTCCGTTCAGTCGTGTCTGACTCTATGCAACCCTATGGACTGTAGCCCACCAAGCTCCTCTGTCCATGGGATTCTCCAGGCAAGAATACTGGTGTGGGCTGCCATGCCCTCCTCCAGGGGATCTTCCCGATCCAGGGAATGAACCCACATCTCCTGCATTGCAGGTGGATTCTTTACACACTGAGCCTCCTGGGAAGCCCACATTATTGATATTATATGTAAAATAGATAACTAATAAGAACATACTGTAAAGCACAGAGAACTCTACTTAATGCTCTGTGGTGACCTGAACGAAGCAGAGACATTTTAAAAACCAGAGATATTCCTTTGCCGACAAAAGTCCATCTAGTCAAAGCTATGGTTTTTCCAGTGATCATGTATGGATGTGAGAATTGGGCTATAAAGAAAACTGAGCACAAAAGGATTGATGCTTTTGAACTGTGGTGTTGGAGAAGACTCTTGAGAGTCCCTTGGACTGCAAGGAGATCCAACCAGTCCATCCTAAAGGAAATCAGTCCTGAATATTCATTGGAAGGACTGATGCTGAAGCTGAAGTTTCAATACTTTGGCCACCTGATGCAAAGAACTGACTTATTGGAAAAGACCCTGATGTTGGGGAAGATTGAAGGCAGGAAAAGAAGGGGACAACAGAGGATGAGATGGATGGATGGCATCACTGACTCGATGGACATGAGTTTGAGCAAGCTGTGGGAGTTGGTGATGGACAGGGAAGCCTGGCGTGCTGCAGTCCATGGGGTCACAAAGAGTTGGACATGACTGAGCAACTGAACTGAACTGAGCTGAATGGGAAGGGAATCCAAAAGTGAGGGGATATATATTGATATCAATGTTGATATCAATATAGATATGTATGGCTGATTCATTTTCCTGTAGAATAGAAACTAACACAACATTGTAAAGCAACTATATTCCAATTAAAAATTAAATAAATAAATTTTTTTAATTTTAAAAAATTTTAAATAAAGGAAAAAATTTTTTCATTGGAAGATGAGAGGATTCTAAGACAATAGAGAATGAGAATGAGATGTTAAACTGCTCCAATATTTTTAGGAGATTTCTAGTCTCATACCTTCCCTAGTTGGCTCACCTGATGCTCCCAGCTTTCTGGACTCCTGTGGGCTACATCCCTTTAGGACATGAAGAAGGATGATTCCTCCATGAAACCACCATGGAAGAAAAACTGACACCTGGGTTTCTACTAACTCTTGGCAGCATTTTTAAATGAATGCACATACAGATACGTTCTGACAGTTGCAAAAAAAGGATAAATAATGAAGTAGATCCCAAAAAAGATATCAGCTAATCCTGCCCTGCCGCTCTCTGATGTTCCCTTGGGCGTCTGTTACAAATGGAGTTGGTAGTAAATGTAGTTTTCAAGGTAGCCTGACATCTTACCTGTATAACGAGCTGCCACGGAATGGGCTGGCAGGCAGTGAAGGATGGGGTGCCCTGAGCCTCCCTCCCTCCTCTCCCACTCTATGTTCTTATTATGCAGAAGGGGGTCATGAAGATTAAGAGAAGTTTATTCAAGTGTAGAGACAGACAACTGATAAAGTATACACCTGCCTGGGAGAAGACAGAAAATCACAAGGTCATGACAGGACACAGCTGATGAACGGTACATCAAGGTCATGAGCCATGACCAGATTAGTAGCCACATGCCCCCTCTGCCTCTGAAAAGTTTGACTTTTCCACAGATTCAAGGAATTGGAACATTGGCTGCACCAGAAAAGAGAACATGCTGTGGGAGGGATAGGTGATGTCATGTCAGGTAGACATCTGTAGTGTCCCCAACTCTGAAATGTAAGGATCTAAATCCTCCTCAGGACAGGTGTAGGGGGCAATGTGGCTCTAATGAGTTGTTCTGTGACTTGCTATAGATGGAAAATAAACAGCTGCTGGCAGTTCTTCCATAAGTCAGTGTGGCTGGGGGACACATTCTCACCCACTAAGTTGCCACAAAGACTTCCAACTGGGTTACCATTGAGACAGTCCAGCGATCAAAGACATGACTTCAATTATAAAAACCTACTAATCCCAGAAGAAAAAACTCTGATCATTTCAATAGCTTTCCATTGAGACTGGTGACACTTATCTCAGAGCAAAAGAAGAATTAAAATCTTTTCCCACATTGTTTATGAGCTGTGACCCAAGGTTTGTCTCACTACATTCATTATTAATTTAGATCCACAACTTTTTATTGCATAGTAACTTCTGTAGCTTCCTGTGCGTGTGTATATCTATATAAAATGTGTGTGTGTGTATATATAATGTCACATATATAGTACATATAGGATTGAAGCAACTTAGCATGCAAATATATATGTATATTTATATATATGATTTATAATATACATTAGTGTGTGCTCAGTCACTCATTCATGTCTGACCCTTCATGACCCCATGGACTGTAGCCTGTGAGGCTCCTCTGTCCATGGGATTTCCCAGAAAAGAAGGCTGGAGTGGGTTTCTGTGCCCTCCTCCAAGGGATCTTGCCAGCCCAGGGATTGAACCCATGTCTCCTGCATCTCCAGCATTGGCAAGTGGATTCTTTACCACTGAGCCACCTGGGAAGCCCAATATACATTAGACTCACATGTAAAAATGTGTTAACCACTCCCTCAAAGAAATTAAAGTTCTATTCCAGTAGTTAATCAGAAGAAGGCCTAAGGAAAATTCATTGGCAGGAAAACCTGCCATTTGATTAATACTTGGTGCCACTTGTGGCTTATTCATGAAATACGCTTGTGCAAGTAGAACACAAAGCTTTTGTCCAGAAGGCCATCTTGTACAAATGCTGTTCACTAGGAGTCAGGAAAGCATTTGCATGGAGCCTGAGCACCCTATATCACTAAAATGAATTAAAGGACAATGTTCAGAGCCAAGCACCCTTGCTTAGCCTAACAGACAATGCTCTATAAGGTGAGATCTGGTGTGACCTGGCGTCTTCCTAAGTCCCATCTACCTGAAACTATCTGCCTCAGAGGTCTAATAAATTCTGCCCTTCCCAGCTACTCAGCCTAAAACAATCACCTTCTGCTTTAGACAACAAATGCAGAGCCAGTGTCCCCAAAGGAATGGGTACAAGAAGTCCAAATCCAAAGAAGCCACTTTAGTGTTGACAGAGAAGACACAGGACCACCAGGTAAGCTTCATGGTTTAGTCACTCAGTCATGTCCAACTGTTTGCAACCCCATGGACTGTAGCCCGCCAGGCTCCTCTGCCCATGGGGTTCTCCAGGCAAGAATACTGAAAAGGGTTGCCATTTCCTTCCCCAAGATAGGCTTCATGGACCAAAGCAATGTCTCATAAGACTCATAAAGTCTTGCTGGTCAATATGACCAGACTTACAGAGCAGTAAGGTGAAAATAAGAGATTCTTCTCTCAGAGAGAGAACACAAGGGAAGAGGCATCAAATTTAAGGAATCCTTGTCACCTGGGTCTCCTCTTTTAGACGTATTAATGGAATAAAACCACATTCTACTCTACAGTAGAAACTGACTAAATATACTACAGATGAAGGAAATCCATTCCTCTAGCATCCAATTCCTCTTCCTGGCAGTCTCCTCCTCCTTTTCCTATCCTTTCTCTTGGATTCTCAACTTACCTTCATTTCTATTCACCAACTTCAACACACACTAACTCGGTAAAAGAAAAAAAAATCATAAGCAGCAGAAAATTCCATTCATCTTTTCTTTCTTATGTAGAGAGTCCCAATTTTGTTTTGGGAGGCAATGTATCCAGTAACAACTATTCAGCTCCCCAGCCTCTTCAGCTTGGAATGACCATGGAACTCAGTTCTGATTAATGAGATTGAGAGCAGAGTAGAGAAACTCTTGTTCTCCTGATAAAAATGATAAGAACCAGATGGCCTAAAGTTTCTACTCTAGTCCTTTCCTCCTTTCTGCTAGACTGGAAGCACAAAGCTATATTTGGGCAAAAGGTTAGCAGAATCTTGCTATCATCTTGCCATGCCCAAGGAATGGTAACGAGGCTAGAAGGTGCCTCAGTCCTTGATGTTTTCCTTGAGGACCCAGCCTGGACTGCCTACCTCAAGATTAACTGTTGTATGAAAACAATAAAGCCCCTTTCAATTAGATATTATGTCTGTTTTGTGTCTCTGAGTATGATCTTGTCTGATATGCCACGGCTGTTACTGGACAGTGTGAGAATTTCCATGACTGGGGACCAATAGTCAAACATGAGGAACTAATATGAGAATAATATGAGAGATGCCCAAAGGGCCATGTTTATGCCAATTCAGGAGCAGTGGCTGATGGTTTGGCAGGATTGTCAGGGACTTGGAAAGAACAAGATTAGAAAACTGGTGACTAGGAGGTCTAGGAAACAGGTATGTAGCAGACATTTTTAATGGGCACAGAGTATAAAGATTTTCATGTCCCATATGAAAGATCTCAGGGGAGGATTTTAACATTCAGGTAATTTGTAGGCCCAGTCATGGACAGTAGTAAGTCTCTTTCTCCAGCCACCCTGCCATAAACCAACAATATCATGAATACAGTGGTCATGGCAGAAAGGAGGTATATGGATGGACTGAGCAATGTGGACTTCCACTCATCAAGGCCAGCCTGGCTATGGCCACTACCAATATGCCAACAGCCACCAACTATATGACGAACTTGGAAGCAGAACCTCCCATATGATGAGATATGACCTTGAGATGACCTCAGCCTCAGCTAGCAGCTTTACTGCAAGCTCATGGTAGACCTATAGATGGAACCACCCAGCTAAGCCACTTCCTAGTTTCACTCACAGAAACAGTGGTATAGTAAATGTGTATTATTTTAGGCTGCTAACTCTAGAGTCACTTATTACACAAAAATAGATAGCACACACCTAAGCATGAAAAGACTCTAATTGGTGTTCATTGCAGCACTATCTACAACAGCCAGGACATGGAAGAAACCTAAACACTCATCAACAGAGGAATGGATAAAGATGCGGTACAGAACTTCTTTCGTGGTCCCAGGGCTTAAGAATCTGTGCTTCCAATGAAGGGGGTGTGGGTACAAATGCTGATCAGAGAACTAAGATCCCACATGCTGCACAGCACGGCCAAAATTAAAAAAAGAACAAAAGAAAGAAGATATGATATGTGTGTGTGTGTGTGTGTGTGTGTGTATGGACTATTGTATATATGGAATATTATATATATGGAATATTACTCCATGGAATGCAGTAATACCATACAAATACTATATGGTATCACTTATATAGGACTTCCCTGGTGGCTCAGCAATAAAGAACCTGCCTGCCAATGCAGAAGACTCAGGTTTGATCCCTAGGTCAGGAAGATCCCCTGCAGTAGGAAATGGCAATCCACTGTGGTATTCTTTCCTGAAAAATTCCATAGACAGAGGAGCCTTGTAGACTATAGTCCATGGGGGTCACAAAAAAACCAGACACGACTTAGGGACTAAACAACAATATCATTATATGTGGAATCTAAAGAAAGGGTATAAATAAGTTTATCTACAAAACAGAAATAAAGTGACAGATGTAGAAAACAAACCTATGGTTACCAGCAGGTAAAGAGTTTCAGGCTGGCAGTGGGTGAGGATAAACTGGGAGGCTGGGATTGACATATACACACAACTGTATATAAAACAAGTAACTAATTAAGATCTACTGTATAGTACAAGGAACTCTAATCAATACTCTGTAATGTTCTATATGGGAAAAGAATCTATAAAAGAGAAGATATATGTATATGCATAATTGATTCACCTCACTGTACACCTCACTGTACACCTAAAATGAACACAACATTGTAACTTCAAAGATTAAAGAAAACAATTGGTGAGTTCCAGATAACCTAGGTGTGATGCTGATCAGGATCACCAAGAGATTCACTCCCTGCTTTCTTTGTTTTACTTTTCTATCTTGAAACTTTTCAAAACAATTCTTACACTACATGACAAATAAAACCATGCCTTATGTTTATAGTTAAGTAGCTTACTTTCAAAAATTATATATTCTTCTTTATTTCTTCTTTATTCTTCTATTTCCCCAGAAAACTACATCTGGACATTGACAATTTGGGGAAAGGGACGGTTCCCCTCTATGCCATGTCTCTTTCACCTGTCACCCAAAGTATTATGATGATGGTATGAACTGACAGAAATAAAAAAGAGAGGAGAGGATCAGAGCTATAGGACATCACCATGAAAGAAGAAAATATATGATGGATATTACAGTTTAAATGGAGAATTTATAAATCTATGACAAAATGGAGATGAACAGGAGCATCTCCACTGACTCTGACTGATTTGCCCTCTCTCTGAAACAGCTCAGCCACCTCTGAATGACCAGTGGACTCTGGCCTGAGATCAAATCCCACTTCCACAGCCTTTACAATCGGGAATATTTTTATATTTATGTGTCAAGTAGAAACCACAGTCCCTTTCAACAGATTTATTTCCAGGTAAAAATCGAGGTGTTTTTTTTTTAACTGCATTTTTGTTATTATTGTTCAGAGAAAGATTAATTCCATGACCTTGAAATATAATTTTCCTCTTTGATTTTCTAGCAAAGAAAATAGGCTCTTGGAGAGATGATCGCTGTGGATGAGTTTCTTTCATCAGAAAGCTATTCTCCTTTCTCTCCTATCTACTGAGATACAGAGCTTATACCTGGTTATCTCCAGAACTAGAGACCTTATCTCAAGTCTTTAAGATTTAATCGATTTTATTTTCCATCTTAGGTCTGCAATTATTCACTACAAATCCCTTGCAAATAACCCTTGGTGGCTTTATTCACTTTCGGCTGTTAAGAGATCACGCTAATTTTTTCCTCAATACTAACCTACAGGAATTTACCTTAATTTTAAAGTAATGCACATTCTTCCTAGTGGCAGTTATCACATCTCTGCAAAAAATGTATTAACCTACCCACTGGCATGACTTTCAGATCTAGTGGCACCAAGTTGCCAGTGAGTTAAAAATCAATTTTCCAGGTAATGAGACAAATTTCTCTGCCTATTTCCCTAATTAGTATTTTTCATATTTAATAGAAATTTTGACCTTACCTTTCTGTCTTCCTCTAAGGAAAAAATTAAAGACAAAACACGGATCTTGAGTCTCCAAAACCTGGTTTTCTAAGCTCTCCAAACTTCAGTCAATGTCATCTGAACTTGCTGTCTTCAGGATTGGTGAGTAGCAGCCCTGGAATTATACCAGTGGAAGCAGCCACAGCATTAATAGTCAAAACAGGAAAATAAGATAACTACATTGCTCCAAAGTTTGGAGTACTGCCCGAGGGAAAAAAAGTCACAGGAGGGGGAAGGCACTCAAGAAATATAATTTCTTATTATTATATTTAGCCTATGCCTATCAATGGATGGTGTACTAGTATTTTGATTGTAGTGACAAATTACTATAAATTTGGTGACTTCAAACAACAGAAATTTAATCTTTCACAGTGGGGGACAGAAGTCTGAAACCAAGGTGTCAACAAGACATACTGTCTTGGAAGGAGCATCCTTCCTGGCCTCTTCCTGCTTTTGACAGCTCCAGGCATTCCTGACTTGTGGCCCCATCACTCCAATATCTGCTTGCAGTCACACCTATTTATCTCAGATCTTTATCTGCCTTTCTCTTATAAATGGCACTTGTCATTAGATTTAGGTCCTTTTTGGGTAATCGTCACCTCATTTCAAGATCCTTAACTTAATTACACCTGCAACAGCCCTTTTTCCAATTAAAGTAACATTCATAGGTTCCAGGAATTTGCCATGAATATTTTGGGGGCAAGAAGTGGAGAGTACCATTCTAAGCTACCCACATGTGAGTATATGGATAAAGGTGCAGTCACATAGAGAGGAATCCTCTTTCTGGTGCTGGTTGAGCGATGGGATATTGGATCAGCAGAGTAGAACTATAGCCATTTGGCTCATGTTGATATCTGTTTTGTGCTCACAATGTGCAATTCTGTGAGAATACAAAACTTGTGAAAACTTGGTCCACAAGATGCTAGAGTAGAATAAAATATACTTAATGCTGGAAACCTGCTAACTCAGCAGAGAAAGAAAGAGCAGAAAGAGCACGTGGGCATGAGTCCGAAAGAACTGGGTTTAAATCCTGGCTATAATAAATGCCAGTCCTATGACCAAAAGCTTAATTTAAGTCCTTTATCACTTTTACTAGTATATAAAGATAACAAATCTTGTGGTTATAACAAAAGTTTGGAGAGATGCATGGGAGAGGCAAAATAACCAGGGAGGCAGAGCCTAGCAATGGTCCACCAGAGTAAGAGGATTTCACAAAGATTCAGGATCTACTGATTAGCACCCATAGGTATATTATATGAACTACTTTATAACATCCTCATAACAACACAGAGATACAGCTGTATTATCCACAATAGATAGGTGAGCAAGAGGCTCAGAAAAGGTGAGTAACTTGCCAAAGTCTCACAGCTACTAACACAGCCTGAATCCAAATGCATATCTTTCTGCCCATAAAATCTATGGAAATGGGAAAAATAAATGCTAAGAATGTGTTTTCCTTATTGTGGCAATCATTTCATAATACATATATATTTCAAGTCATTATTTTGTACACCTTAAACAGTGTTGTATGTCAACTATAGCTCAATAAATCTGGAGGATAAAATAAATTGTAAATATGCCATTTTGTGCAATCCATGGGAGTTGCATGCCCAGGTTCTGGTGAGAGAGTCAATTCCTAGGTAGGTTGATAAGAAGTCCAGGGTCCCAGAGGAGGAGAGAGGGGTCTGGAGTTCTCAAGGAGGAGAAAAGGACAGACGTTTTTTTCTTTACGCCCAGAACTGATGATTACATAACAAAACAACTCATCTCGCTCAAGGATATGTTTTTCCTTAAACTCTGTACCAGTGATTATATAACAACAATGTATCCTGCTTGAGGACATATGTCTCCTTCTTAAGAACCTTCCGACTAATCCTGTCATCTTAAAATGTATATTATGGGGGTGGGTCTGGTAAGATCTTTCTATTCTTAGTTCTAATCCCATTATCTTAAACTGTATGTTGTGGGAGTGAGCCTGGTGAGACCTTCCTATCATTGGAATTTCCCTGGTGGCTCAAATGGTAAAGCATCTGCCTGCAGTGTGGGAGACCTGGGTTTGATCCCTGGGTCAGGAAGATCCCTTGGAGAAGGAAATGGCAACCCACTCTAGTATTCTTGCTCAGAAAATCCTCATGGACAGAGGAGCCTGGTTGGGCTACAGTCCCTGGGATCACAAAGAGTTGGACATACACTTTCACTTTCTATTGTTAGTTCTAATCTTGTTAATTTAAGATGTATGTTGTGAGAATAGGTCTCTTATATAAGGCCTTGATAAGACTAGGGACTCAATGGGCATGAGTTTGAGCAAGCTCCAGGGGTTGGTGAAGGACAGGGAAGCCTGGCGTGCTGCAGTCTATGGGGTCACAAAGAGTCGGACACGACTGAGCAACTGAAGACTAGTGATAGGGGCACTCTCCATCCCCCTTCTGATGTCTATGTCAGAAGCTTTGTCCCTTTTTGTACTTTAATAAAACTCTGCTTGAGTGATCTTGAGTGATTAAGTCTGGTCCCTGGTCCCGAAGCTAAATCTTCTTTGGAGATCACAAATCCAACATCGTTCACTGTAAGCTATCAATGGGCAGAATGTAATTTTCATTTCTGTCAGGGAGGAGGGTAAGCAAAGGTACAAGGGCATTTAAATGGTGCATTTCAATTGTCTGCACAAGAACACCATTAAACAGCCAATTCTAGGGGCCCTGTTACTGAACAAAAGTCCGTATGCCCCCCATGCATACAGTGAAGTCAAATAAACCAAAGGCGTCTGGAGCACAGAAGGGTTTGTTGCAGGGCCAAGCAAACAGAATGGGTGGCTCATGATCAAAACTCCCAAACTCCCCAATGTTTTGTGGGGAAAAGCTTATACAGGCAAAATTTGGGGTGATGACTGCTGAGTGTGTGGCTTTCTTCTGATGGGTCAGTGGTGAGGTAACAGGGTGGTTCTCCAGGAATTTCACACTCCAACTCAAAGAGCTATGTATGTACAAGCACTCATTTTATGGAGAATGGAAATCGTTGACTAAGCTGGAGAACACAGATGGACCCAGGAAAAGCACAGATGGGTGAAGTTCATGTGTAATCCAAACACAGCCTCTCAGTCAACTGCTTCAATCCCTACCAAGCATCTTCTCCAAGACCTTAAATTCTTAACAGACTTGAGTTTTCTTTTTCATCTAATATTTGGCGATGATAACAAACACTGAAATGAAAAGAATGTACATAAAGTAATGGATGGGACAGAATAGTCTAATCCATAAGCCAGACTGAATCCTGGGATGTTAGCTATAAATACTGTGTTGTAATTGTGTGTCTGCATCTGGGAGATTTATACCGACAGTCCATGAAGTGTGACAGGGGAGATGTACTCTGCACCTGTTTTGCTTCCTCCTTGGATTTGCTCTGTTAATAATAAAGTTTATAAAACTCAAGAAGATCATCAGTGACACAGAATCACAGAAGGCACAAGTGCAGTGGGTAGGTGTAACTTTTAAGCGATTGAGACTTCATTGGAAGCAAACCTTTGTTAAATCAGAGCATTTCTTGGAATCGCAGGCATGCTATCAAGATTTGCCATGATTGATTCTGGGAATCTTGGGGTCACTTCCTCTACTATTGTTAGGAAAAAACACACACACAAGAAATCAATATGGTCAAGCAGAACATCTACAGAACGGCTTCACTTATTCATCTCTTCTTGGGAAATAGCTTATTGTTAAATCACAGGAATACTTTGCTCTTTTGAGTGCTGACCCTACCTTTATATCAGCTGACCTGAGAAAATAATTGGACAAAAAAGTCCTCAGATACATAATGGAAGTTGACTGACTCATTTGAAGACAAACATGTAAGAAAATAGAATTCCCTAAACATAGCTATTTTACTATTCTGCCATGGTCCATGTTCCTGCCTCAGCTCTCTACTCTCACTGGTACCTCCAAACACCTCCTGTTTACTGCTAATTTCAGTCATTTGTTATATATCATTCTGCTTATTTCATTTGTATGTCTCCCTGTTCATTTAATTCATCTGTTACACATCTTGTTTATTTATTTGTTATATACCTCTCTGTTTATTTAATTCATTCATTACACACATCCCTGTTCATTTTTTCAATGTGTATACACGTGCTGAGTTGCTTCAGTCGTGTCCGACTCTTTCCAACCCTGTGGACTGTAGCCTACCAGGCTCCTCTGTCCATGGGGATTCTCCAGGCAAGAATACTGGAGTAGGTTGCCAGGCCCACCTCCAGGGGATCCTGACCCAGGGAAAAAACCTGCTTCTCTTACATCTCCTGCATTAGCAGGGAGGTTCTTTACCACTAGTGCCACCTGGAAATACAACCCTACTTATTCCATTCATTTGTCATACATCTCCCTGCTCATCACATCCGCTTATCAAAACCCTCCATTCAGTCCCACTAGGTAGTCATGCCAGGAGACGGCTGGATCCATGGGGATAGGGAACGCATCAGTAGAGAAGAAGCAGCATGTGCCCTCTCTCTTCTGCACACATGTGAACAAATGTGGAAAAACCTCAGTCAAATCCAGACTGCTACCACTACCCAAGGACCTGGCCTGAACTGCAAAAGAGTGCTGTAATGACATAGGGGTCTGACCTCCAGGTCAGAAAAATTAGTAGTAGTTAAAACCCCCAGGGGACTGGTGAGACCTCGCTAAGCATGTGAGGTTGCCTGGCTCACCAACTGGAACTGAGGACCACTGCTTGAGTCCCTTCCCCCAGAATGGTGGTGGGTAATTAGGTGTTTGGGGGAAGGAGGAATTAGCAGAAAGACAGAGTCACAGGGTCTGGGCAAGATGGAAAGATCCTGTGAAATGGGAACAAAAAAAGCTGCAGCCTCAGCTTTATTAGAAACTTGTACTCCTAGATATTCAATTTGACATAGGACATAACCAGGAGGACCCCCATGGCCAAGCCTCCATATGACTCAGCTCAGTGTATTTTCAGTGGTTTGTTGAGGACAAGATCTGTGTCTTATTCCTCCTCTTACATGCCCCTGGACCTCTCACTATGCATTGAAATTAGCCAACATGTCACAGGTGATACTTGAATAAACATTTGAATAATTATTTCAGACAGTGAACTTTAACCTATCAAGGTTTTGTTGTTGTTTTTGTTTTGTTTGGGGCTTCTTTGTTTGTTGTTACTGTTTTGGCCGTGCTGTGCAGCATGAGGGGCCTTATTTCCCCAACCAGTGATCGAACCTAAGCCCCCTGCATTGGAAGCTTGGAGTCTTAACTATCAGGCTGTCAGTGAAGTCCCCTAACCTATTAATTTTATGACTTATGTTTTTCTTTTAGTTCTTTTGTTGAGTTAGATACTGGTTTAGATTTTCAAGTACTTGCACAACTTTAAATGCCCTGTGTCTTTCCATCCTTCCCCAGCCAAAAGAAGTCAGAAAGGATTCATGAGCTGCAATTTCCTTGACCCACATATTCTATGAAAACCACGCCCAGAACGTATCCCATCCCAACATACAGAAGTGCCCTGAAGGCTTCATCAAGAGACCTTTCCAGTATCCAATGTCACTCAAGGTGGGTCAACATCCTCCCTCCCCTATGGGGTGGACAGTGCACTGGTTCAACAAAAATTTAAGAGATTTCCTTTTTTTTCTTTTTCTTTCTTTGGCATTTTCCAGGCAAGCAGGTCTCTGGAGAGACTATTTTAGGTACACATTCCCAAAACATAATTATTCCTACAGAGTTTATCTAAAAGCTCTTATCTCATTTGCACTTACTTAAAGTTTCATCATATCAAGGTATTTTCCTTGCTGACATATTTGCAATAGATAGGTCTTATTTGACCTCAACAGAAATTTTTTTTTTCATTTATTTTTATTAGTTGGAGGCTAATTACTTTACAACATTGCAGTGGTTTTTGTCATACATTGAAATGAATTAGCCATGGATTTACATGTATTCCCCATCCCGGTCCCCCCTCCCACCTTCCTCTCCACCCGATCCCTCTGGGTCTTCCCAGTGCACCAGGCCTGAGCACTTGTCTCAGGCACCCAACCTGGGCTGGTGATCTGTTTCACCCTAGATAATATACATGTTTCGATGCTGTTCTCTTGAAACATCCCACCCTCGCCTTCTCCCACAGAGTCCACAAGTCTGTTCTGTACATCTGTGTCTCTTTTTCTGTTTTGCATATAGGGTTATCATTACCATCTTTCTAAATTCCATATATATGTTAGTATACTGTAATGGTCTTTATCTTTCTGGCTTACTTCACTCTGTATAATGGGCTCCGTTTCATCCATCTCATTAGAACTGATTCAAATGAATTCTTTTTAATGGCTGAGTAATATTCCATGGTGTATATGTACCACAGGTTCCTCATCCATTCGTCTGCTGATGGGCATCTGGGTTGCTTTCATGTCCTGGCTATTATAAACAGTGCTGTGATGAACATTGGGGTGCACGTGTCTCTTTCAGATCTGGTTTCCTCGGTGTGTATGCCCAGAAGTGGGATTGCTGGGTCATATGGCAGTTCTATTTCCAGCTTTTTAAGAAATCTCCACACTTCAACAGAAATATTATACTTAAAACATGGATGACTCTGAAGACATGTCTATATTAATCAAAGCCAGCTTCAATACCAGATATTGGCTCAGTACTGAATATTTCCCAGATCACATGAGCCCAAAATTCATTCTGACCAACCTTCTAACTATTTAGATTTAATGCATAAGCACTTAGTTTTAACTCCATTAAATAGAGTTCATTTGCAAGTTAATTTTTACATAAAGACAGAACCAGAGATCTCAGTTTTTCTGCTAGAGTTTAAAAAATCCTCCCCCCTCCCTCATCCCCACCTTTTTCTCCTTCAGTCTCAGGAATAGTCTGGATAAGTGTTCCTGAGAGCCCAAGTAGAACATTTGCATCTCAAGGCACTAGGGGAGAGAAATACCAATTCCTTTCATTCCTGGGAGCGTAACTAAAGATCTCCCAGTTTTTCAAAAAATACCCTAGGGGACTGTAAGATGGAACAGAACTTGGCTCAGCCATACCTAACTAGTCACGGCCAAACAGCAGACCAATGCAGTGCAGAAATGTCTTTCAGGGTCGTACAATTCCCTAGCCCCATAAAAGGAGATTCCCAGCTAATGCCCCATGAGTCCAAAAGAGGAGAATCCCCACTAATGCCCCGCCAGAGATGCAGCTGAAGGAATGACTGCGGCTAGTCCAAAAGGGAAAATCCCAACCATGCTCTGCCACAGGTGAAACTAACAGTGGCATCACACGCGAGGCCTGTTAGTCACCAAAGACCTCTCAACAGGCCAAAGCAAATACTAACACACAAACAACAAATGCAGTCACACAAACCAAAGTTCAGACCAGCTGTAACCTAAAAATCCCACTTCCAGTCCCAGACAGAAGCTTCCAGAGTGGGCTGGACCCAAAGTGGCTCCCACTGAGTCCCAGATGACTCACTCCCTGAAAGGGAAGTGAACCCAGATGAAGTGGGTAGAATTTTCCCATCCTGCACCCATCGGAGTGCCTCACCTCGAAACAACACACACAAAAGCACAAACAACAGATAAGCTTCAGCCATACAGATAGAAAATCAGAGAACGTGTAATCTAAACATTCCACTTCCACTCCCAGACAGGACCTCCAAATAGACTGGCACAATTCTTAACAGAGAACAAACCCAGAATTGGCTCTCGGAGCCCATAGCATCATGAGTCAATGGACATGAATATCTCAGAGAGACAGTAGTGGGCAGAGGAGCCTGGTGTGCTGCAGTCCCTGAAGTCACAAAGAGTCAGATACAACTGAGCAACTGAACAACGACAACGACGACCAGCCCGTAGAGGTTTAATTCCCACAACCAAAGTAGCCTACAGGAAGTGGGTAGAATTCCCAGGCAGCGAAAAGCTGGAGCGACTTACCCCAAGGACACCCAGTGGGACTGTAGCTCAAGGCATCCTCCTGTGCTGGGGCGGCCAGAGCCTATCCCGGAGAGTCCCTCCCAGCTCCAGGAGCTAAAGGAGCTCCAGCAGCTGCTGGAAATCAGGAAAGGGACTGCCCCTGACCGGGGTCGGCCTGTCTCAGGCAAGAGCTCTTAGGATGGCTCCCTGTAATTGTTACAAAACAGAAGTGAGCCCATTGTATTCATTTGTTAAATGGAAACAGAACTGTCCTGAGTGGATCATAGATTTCCTGGGAGGAACAAAAAAGACAAGACTCATTACTGAACACTTGCTGTGTGTCAGGCACTCTTCTAAGGGTGTCCAAGTTCTCAAAACCCCAGGGAGCAAGTAGGCTCTTTTACTCTTCCTCTTAGCAATGTACACGAGGCACAAAAAGCTTCAGGAACCTGCAGAGTTAGGACGTGAATGTAACCAGTGTGTCTTTGCAGACAGAGGTGCCTTGGGCACTGCACTGAACATCCTTATGTCAATGGGAACAATTCAAACAGAAGTGACAGTGAAACTGAAGGTGGCTCAGTCATATCCGACTCTTTGCGACCCCATGGACTTATACAGTCCATGGAATTCTCCAGGCCAGAATACTGGAGTGGGTAGCCATTCCCTCCTCCAGCGGATCTTCCCAACTCAGGAATTGACTGGGGTCTCCTGCATGGCAGGCGGATTCTTTACCAGCTGAGCTATGAGGAAAGCCCTCCCTAAACATAAACTGTGCAAAGAAAGGTATTCAGAGAAAAGAGAAGGGCACTGGTCACTGCCAGAGGAAGGGTCCCCTGCCGCAACACCAGGCCAGGGTGCTTTAAAAGGACTGAAAACAGAGTGGGGAGGGCCCAGCAGCCCATCAGCTGGAGATCCTTCCCACATCTCTGACACGAGCGATGCTCCATATGGCCAGATCCCTGGTGGTGAGTCGGTGACCTCGAGTGTAGCTACACCAGAGAGACCTAGGGTGTACTCTCTGATGAAAAAGGGTCCTGTGACAGAGATACAGAGAAGATAAGAAGGGAATAAGGATACATATATTATGTATTTCAGGCCGCGGTATCTTGCTTCTCAGTGAAAAATGTGGCACTTACTCACTGAAGCTAAAACACTTCTAAAGTCATAGCAGGGAGATATTGCTAGAAAATACAGAAATCGACATTTGCTCATGGTCCAGCTCACTCTCTATTAAGCAAATAATTTCAGGAGAAGCCTGAGGCCTCAGGGTAGATAAAATGATTCTGTTTCTGCTCATCTCGATTTCAGGCTTTTTACTATGGCATGGGGGTGGGGGCTGTGTGCATGTGTATGTGTATTTTAGCACAGAAAGGCTTGTTGTCCTTCTAAACAATCAGAAATCACATTTTGCCTGGAAATTTATGAAGAAACCCTTGCTTGTCACCATTACACACATAAAATATAAGCACCATTAGCTGAAGCCTGGCTCAGACCTTTGCAGGCATTATGGTAGAGAAGTAGAAGAATGCTGCCAGCTGGGTATGATTTACACCTCTTTACAGGAAATAAACAGAGCTGTCCTTAGCCCTGGCCGAGGCACTGAACCTGCTGTTTTGCATGATGATCTTGCATTTTGTGCCATGATACCAAAACCCTGAGGCACCCTTGTTCCCGTGTGACAGGCCGGCAGGCTGAGGCTCCAGAATGGTATGCGAGGCTCTGAGGCTGGTATCCTGGTTGGACCGCACTGGCTAAATAGACATCTGTGTTCCTTAAGTCTCTCTAAGCCTCATTTTCCTCCTCAGTAACACAGATTATTGACCGTTCCTCACAGCAGAGCATCTCAGACTGCCAGGAGCACAGACATCACCTGGGACCTCAGTGAAATGCAGGCTCAGATTCAGGGTATGGGGCGGGACTGAAAGGCTACGTTTCTCACAAGCTCCCAGTGATGCCCAGACTGATGGTCTACAAACCACATTTGGAAGAGTAAATCTGTACTGGGTTTTTAAGGCTTAAGTGAGATAATGTGCAGCAAGTTCTCACCACATACCTGGCACAAAGCAAATATCCAATAACTATGAGGTGACATTGTTATTATTGTCAACTCTAACTTGTTGGGCAGTTCGAAGGGAGAGACTGAATATTCTTTAAGATCCTATTTAAAACATCCTGGAGATTACTTGAAAGAACATGGTTATTGTCGCCGTAGCTGGTATAATGAAAGAGCATTATAGTTAAGGTCACAAGATCTGGATCTGGATCCTGGATCTTGGACAAGTCTTGAAACCTCTGTAAGATCTTTTAGAATAATAATATTAACCATTGTTTGGCCATCTGGTGCAAAGAGCTGACTCACTGAAAAAGACCCAGATGCTGGGAAAGATTGAGGGCAGGAGGAGAAGGATGACATGGTTGGATGACATCACCAACTCAATGGACATGAGTTTGAGCAAATTTCGGGAGATGGTGAAGGACAGGGAAGCCTGGCGTGCTGCAGTCCATGGGGTCACAAAGAGTCGGACATGACTGAGAGACTAAACAACAACAGCAACAACAATAACCGTTCTACTTTTTGTTAGAGCTGTTGTTGCTAATTCAATGTAATAATATTACATATGGGAAAGTTCTTGAAAATAAGCACTCAAGTGGTGTGTATGCAATGCAGTAGGTGAGATGAGTCCTTCTTTGCAGGGGTAAACATTTTCCAGTCACTCTCCTTTACTGACCCACCCCCTTGCCCCCACCAAAAGCTGTCAGAACAGTTCAGTTCAGTTTAGTTCAGTCGCTCAGTCATGTCCGACTCTTTGCAACCCCATGAACTATAGTACACCAGGCCTCCCTGTCCGTCACCAACTTCCAGAGTTCCCCAAACCCATGTCCACTGAGTTGGTGATGCCATCCAACCATCTCATCCTCTGTAATCCCCTTCTCCTCCTGCCCTCAATCTTTCCCAGCATCAGGGTCTTTTCAAATGAGTCAGCTCTTCACATCAGGTGGCCAAAGTATTGGAGTTTCAGCTTCAGCATCAGTTCTTCCAATGAACACCCAGGACTGGTCTCCTTTAGGATGGACTGGTTGGATCTCTTTACAAACCAAGGGACTCTCAAGAGTCTTATCCAACATCACAGTTCAAAAGCATCAATTCTTCAGCACTCAGCTTTCTTTACAGTCCAACTCTCACATCCATGAATGACTACTGGAAAAACCATAGCCTTGACCAGACGGACCTTTCTTGACAAAGTAATGTCTCTGCTTTTTAATATGCTATCTAGGTTGGTCATAACTTTCCTTCCAAGGAGTAAGCGTCTTTTAATTTCATGGCTGCAGTCACCATCTGCACTGATTTTGGATCCCCAAAAAATAAAGTCAGCCACTGTTTCCACTGTTTCCCCATATATTTGCCATTAAGTGATGGAACCAGATGCCATGATCTTAGTTTTCTGAATGTTGAGCTTTAAGCCAACTTTTTCACTCTCCTCTTTCATTTTCATCAAGAAGCTCTTTAGTTCTTCTTCACTTTCTGCCATAAGGGTGGTGTCATCTGCATATCTGAGGTTATTGATATTTCTCCTGGCAATCTTGATTCTAACTTGTGCTTCTTCCAGCCCAGAGTTTCTCATCTGTACTCTGCATAGAAGTTAAATAAGCAGGGTGACAATATACAGCTTTGATGTACTCCTTTTCCTATTTGGAACCAGTCTGTTGTTCCATGTCCAGTTCTAACTGTTGCTTCCTGACCTGCATACAGGTTTATCAAGAGACAGGTCAGGTGGTCTGCTATTCCCATCTCTTTCAGAATTTTCCACAGTTTATTTTTCACAGTTTATTTCCACAGTTTATTGCCAGAACAGCTGATGTCATTTGTCTCAGAGGGCACAAAGAGGCCCAGCCTTTGATGCCTGGTGGGAGAAATGGGTTCAAGGTATTCTAAATGTTACTGCTTCTCCACTTGCTTAAGGTCATAGAAGTGAAGGGGAGCCTTTAAAGAGGAAGTTGTAGAGCAGAGATATTATAAAAACCCAGGGGCTGATTGTGAGTCCACACTATGCTATTTTCTATAAGTCACACAACAGTTGGCTCGTTCTTAAGGGTGACAAATACTGAAAGGGCCCCAGATCTCACATCTTGCTCCCAGAGAGATAAGACCTGGAGAGCCAAATTCAGGTTGAGGCCTGGGAGAGGCAACCCACCCAGAAGAACCTCTTGCTGGTTTCCATTTAGGTTTTAGACTCCCCATGCAGTCTGAAGCCAACACTGCAGCTAGCAGTGACGTGGTTGCAGCTTCAGGGCTGCCCTGTGGTCTGTGGGGGACCCTCAGGAATCAACAGTCACAGTCGGATGCTGGATTTTTCAAGGTTTCTGGGGTACTTCCCAATGCTATTTTGTTTCCATCAAACATAGCAGGCAATCTAGAAGAAAGGCCATATTTACTAGCAAACTGGTTGACATTTTTCTAAAACAGAATGGGCCACCTGCAAGTTAATGGATATCTGAAATGAAATTATATGATATTTGGTACTGCAGCAAAATGGAGCAAAGGAATCAGCATGAGCACTGCAGATGTAAAACTGGGTTCAGATTCCAGCGTATATCACTAATTAATTGTAGTAAAACCTAATGATTAACCACATGGCCTGGTTGTATGTGGACTTCCCAGGTGGCGCTAATGGTAAAGAATCCACTTGCCTATGCAGGAGACATAAGAGACTTGGATTCGATCCCTGGGTTAGGAAGATCTCCTGGAGGAGGGCACAGCAACCCACTCTAGCATCCTTGTTTGGAGAATCCCATGGAGAAAGGAGTCTGGTAGGCTACAGTCCGTAGTGTCGCAAAGAGTCGGAAGCAACTTAGCAACTTAGCACAAACACACACAATAACAGAATCTACCTCATAGGGTTGTTGCTTGAATTAAATGAGTTAATGTGTGAAAGTGCTTGGAATAATAAGTGCACAGTAAGTAGCCCCAAACTGAGCTATTAATATTGTATGACCTAAACAAATCAGTCATCTGAGTCGCCTTCCTCAACAGTGACAGCATAAGTACATTCTAAAGGTCCAAAGAAACAGTGTATATGGAGGTATTCTGAAAAGTTCAAAGAGCTAGATAAATCAGGAAATGATAGAATTTTTATTATTACAAAGGGAATTTTCATTTTGTGTCTCACTTCTAGTTTGGTAAATGGAAGCCTCTATATATGTTGTCTCTGGGGTGAACATTCTATGAATTCTCTAAATATCTGACATTTCCTCTAGCATCTCGACCTGCCAAGAGCTTTCATTCCAACGCATCCAGAGGTCATTGAGAGGAGGAATTAATTAATATAAACTTGAAAAGAATATGAACTCTAAGGTTAACCCACTGCTTAGAGCAGGAACAAATTTGTGATAAAATAAAATCCCTCCCAAAAGAGTAACTATGATTTTTAACAAATTTTCTTTATCTTCTGCTCAAGTCCAGATCCTTGACAGGGCCCAGATAAGAAAACTATGGCATGCAGGCTTTGGATCATCACTAGCCATTGAAGTCACATATTTAGGAGAGAGTGATCCTGAGTTGGCTGAGAGGACATACCAATGTCCTTGATGTAGGAATGTGATCCTGTGAACCCACTCTGAGCATGTAGTGGTGATGGATTTCTAACCACTTCTCCCACACTGAGGAGCCTCCCTAAAGCCATCAAATAATACCGGGAGGCTTCCCACAGGCAATCTGGGTGTGGCCACAGTTTCTTGACAAGGAGGAAATCCAGCCTTTTATAATCTAATATAATCCAATGAAGGTCTTCCCTGGTGGCTCAGATGGAAAGAATCTACCTGCAATGCAAGAGGTCCAGGTTTGATTCCTGGTTTGGGATTATCCGCTGGAGGAGGGAATGACAACCCACTCCAGTATTCTTGTCAGAAAAATTCCATGGACAGAGGAGCTTGGTGAGCTGCAGTCCATGGGGGTCACTAAGAATTGGATGCAACTGAGCACATAGTCTAATACAATCTAGTCTAATTGCAGATGTGACACACCATCCCTTCCTTCTGCCTGATGCTGTTGGCCATACAAACCAACCTATGGTAAAATGTGGGGAGTGACAAGACAATGGGGTGCATACCAGGAGATGGGAAACTTTGGGGGTCACCTTAGAGACATGATAGGGTTATCAAGCAGAATTAATACATTAATGTGTGTAAACATCTGAGAACAGTATCAGTACTCAGCATAAGCACTCAGTAAAATGTTAGCTGTCATCACCATGGTGGTCGTGTGTATGTTGCTGCTATTGTTGAGAGCAGGAACAGCTCAGCCCTTGCTCATGAAACTGAAACACTTGCCACATTGCCCAGAAATTCAACCCCACCCCAACCTTATTAACAACTTGCTCTAACCAGTCTACACATATGATTCTTTTTCTGCAATTGGCCCCTTGGTTTCTTTCTTTGCTTTTCAAAAAGGTGTTTAACAAGGATCAAAATTGGCATACAAGCCTTAAAAAGAAGCCCTCCCCCCACCTCAGCTGACCATCTGGGAAGTTCACAGGTGCAAATATCAGAATATTAAGAACAGACATGTAGGATTTTAATTATCTCACATATTATAACTAGAAGTCTAAATAAAGGTGGTGCCAAAGTTGGTCTTGGGGCTTAGCTGTGTCATCAAGGATTCAAAACTGCTCCACATTACCTCCTGTCATTCTTGGTGCACGAGTGACATGTCCCTTCATGATGAAATGTACCAGGGCCCTATGGTTCTTGCCCCTCCCCCATGTCCTCAGCCTGCCTTTTGTCTGCAGAAAAACTGTAGCCAAAAGGTGAGTTTAATCAAAGAAGTGAAAAAATTAAAAAAAAAAAAAAAGAAAGCCGTCAAAAGAAAGCAAATAATAATAATGTAGTCATAAAGCAGAGTCAGGTGGGAGAAGTCAGCTACATGGTGACCAGACTGTAGCCATGACATAAGCTGCTATAATTTCAAGAATTGGTCTCAAGGAAATGGGAACCAACCAACCCTGGGACTGAAGACTAACTGTATCTAAAACAACAAAAATGATGCTGGTCAGACCAGTGATGACCAATTTCAAGATGACTATTAAAGCTGACTGTGTTGTTTCTGTGTGTAACCCCTTCCCTCCGTCTATTAAAACTCTTGCTCAATAATTGTTGGAGTTGGGTGGGATAGAGTTGGCCTTTGGACAGGTACCTGCCCTCCCCCCACAACAGTTGCCAGGATCCAAAATAAAGCAAACTTTCCTTTCCACTAACCTTGCCTTTCTATCGAATTTTGAGTAGCAAGAAACTGGACCCCACTTTTGGTTACAATGACAGCAGGAGGGCTAAAGCAGGTTGAATTTCAAGTCAGTACAAAGGCAGAAAGTGGGCAAGGAGACATGGATGTTGAGAAATTTCCTGACCTGTATCTGTTTTGTTCAATTTTTTTTTTTTAATTTAAGAGGAAAGTTTTTCCCAGAAACATCCCGGCAGATTTCCGTTTGCATCTCATTAGCCATAAGCTGGCTGCACGTCCATACCTAGCTGCAAGGGAGGTTGGGAAGTAACCTGATACTCTGTGCGATGGTGACCCTGAAAGAGCTATCAAGGAAGAACGGGAGGGGATGGCTGGGTGAAGGTAACCCAGAGACTCCTCCATGACCCCTTGGACAGATTCTCTTGTTTGAAAAACCACTGTCATCCTTTCTACCTTGATTAGAAATATGCATGAACCAGGAAGGCTGTGAGCAAAGCAATTCATCTCAAATCAGTTAAGTCTTGTTTACCTGACAGAATCCAGAAATAAAGTGTTGCACAGAACCAAATTTGCTGAGAAGTTTTCTCCAAAAGTGCTTTTGTTTACTGTATTTTTTTAACCATTCTTATGACAATTTCTACTGAAACGCTTTATTTCTATCTTATTTGATAACATGTCTCTATTTAATTTAAAACAATAAACGGCCAGGATGCCATTATGGACATAATAAATGGAATATTTCCTGCCATCTCAGTAAACAATGTCACAGTCATCAGTGATTGCAGCCACAGCCAATGGTGAGCTGGTGAGTCCTGAGAAAACTCAGGAAGGAAAAGAACACCTACCATCTACTGTAGCCACTCCCTGCAGTGAGCCCAGAAGAAACCCAGGTTGTGAAAACACAGGATACTGGCCTCAGTTAGTTGAGACACATATCAAAGGAAGGATTTCAGTGAGCCCAGACTCTTGAACCTTCCTATACTTAGAGAAGTGCTGCATTCCTTAAGATTTCTAGTTTCTTTAATTAGCAATAATCTTCTGTTCCCATTACCTGCCCTTTATTGCAAAACTCCTATATATCCTAGCTCCCCCCCTAGCCTTCTCAAAATAAATCTCTCAAGGTTGCAAGAGATGCTGCCTCCCAGGCTTGAAGTCCTAAAATTTTCCACCAGAGAAAGCATAACTCTCTACCTTTGGGGCTTCCCAGGTGGTGCTAGTGGTAAAGAACCAAATGCAGGAGACACAAGAGATGCAGTTTTGCTTGCTGGGCTGGGAAGGTCCCCTGGAGAAGGGCATGGCAACGCACTCCAGTATTCTTGCCTGGAGAATCCCATGGACAGGGGAGCCTGGCGGGCTACAGTCTGTGCGGTCTCAAAGAGTCGGACACAACTGAAGCTACTTCACACACACACTCAACCTTTAGGTTGTGCATATTTTTAAATCAACAGGCCTCAATTGTTATCCTATGTGTAAACATTCAAATGCCCCATGGGGGCTTCATGTGCTCCATTTTACTCAACTTTCTCCAGGTAAAATACACTCTATGTGCCTCAATAAACCTGCAGCTCTTTGTGGAAATACCTACTCCCTTGAAGTCAGCCATTTTCTCTACCATCATTTCTATCTCTCCAGAACTTCTAATGTCAGTTGCTGCTACTTTGTACTTTAATCATAAATTAGGACTGCAGGGAAGATGTCAGGAGGAAGCCAGAGGAGTCTGGGGCATCCCTCAGGTACACGGTCATAAGGAGGCTGCCTCAAAGACCAGCTCTGAAGCAAGAACTCCAGGAGACACGCTCAGCCAGATCTTCTTCACTGGTTCTGGAGAAAGTTGGAGGCAGCTGGTTCATTTCTCCAGAAAACTGAGATGGGGCTTAGACAGATCATATCCTGACCAGATAAACTGACATTTTGATGGATGGGGGAGGAATGTGATCTGGAAGCATAGACCCCTGCACTGGAGGCCAGTCAGCAAGGTCACCCCTGCTGTGAGGCATCTAGGTGCTGGAGGAGTGCAGGGGTGCTGTCCACGGTGAAACCTTGAGTTGCCTAGAGGATGCTGACGGGACCAGGAACCTGCACCCAGACCTCTTGCACTGTGGGGCTCAGGTCCATGCTTGGAAATTGCTCCCAGAGTATGACCCCACATACTCTCACTTATTCAAGTGGGGCAATGATTCAGTATGGAGAAGTTTGATGACTTTCAGGGTTGTATCAAACTTTACCGTCAACCAGCTGAATCATTCTTCCTACGTATGTCTCTGGCTTATACCTATGAAAATTAACTAACCAAGGCTTGTTAGTAACTAGATGATTTAGCAGGACAGTAGTTAGACTTCCTGGGCTTTCTGAATCTGGATATAACTCCCTGGGCTGCATCAAACAACTTCCCCCTTGGCAGGTTGATTGACTTATCATCTTGTCCCAGGAGACAGGCAAGGTTAGCTTAGGCAAGTTTCTGGTGTTTCTGACTCTCTTAAAAGTCCTGTCTCAGAAGTAGAATGTTTTTTGTACCTCACATGCCTAACAGTTGTAAGTGACATGAGGAAGCAGATGAAATCTGTTATGGGTTCTCACTAGTAGTGCAGTGAGCATATGGGATACTCTGGTGTTTTTCACACATGGACTAGTGAAAGGGCCTTCACTGCAGTGCAGAGTTTTAGATTTGCAAGGCAAGCCAAGCACCTTGTCCCTGTAGCTACTCTTGAGCATTCTGCCTATAAATCACAGCAGGACTGTGCAGGATCAAAGATTTCCTCAGACAGGGGTTAACTAAGCAGAGGTTAGCACATCGTTAACCAAATTAAACTGCTGTTATAAAAGAATGCCATTCATTAATCATGTTCAGTCAACCCTCACTATTCCATATTGGTGAATTCACCTCTTGCTAAAACATATTTGTAACTGCAAAGTCAATACTCATGGAGTTCTTGAGGTCATTTGCACTACTGCAGCTAATACTTTCATCCACCACCCAAGGCACATGGTCCTAGGTGAGGTCGAACAAGCCATCTTAGTCCAGCCTTCATGCTGTAAACAGGGTCCTTTGTGTTGTTTATTTACTGTCACACTTCACTTTTTGGGGGGGCGGGGGAGTGATTTTGCTGCTTTTAAAATGGCCCCCAATCGGGGTGCTGAAATGCTGTGCTGTCCTTCATTCCTGTGAGCAAGACTGCGACATGCCTGACAGAGAAAACACATGTTGGAAAAGCTTTGTTCAGGCATGAGTTACAGTGCTGTAACATCAGCCATAGTTCAGTGTTAGGAACAAGGTGTCTTTAAACAGAAACACACATGAAACATTGCTATGTGTTTCATCTGATAATGAAAATATTGTGAGCCAAAGTTCTTGGGAACCTATCCTGTGTTTCCTCAGGAAAACGGTTCAGTATTTACACAATCAGTGTTCATGGACACTTGATGCAACTTAACTACTGTGAATCATGAGAATTGATTACATTTTGAATACATTATACTTCAAATTAAATTCTGATCAATACCACCAGCTTGGTGCATGCATGCATGCTCAGTCGCTAAGTCATGTCCAACTCTTTGTGACTGTAGCCCGCCAGGTTCCTGGGTCCATGGGATTTTCCAGGCAAGAATACTGGAGTGGGTTGCCATTTCCTTCTCCAGGGGATCTTCTCAACCCAGGGATCAAACCATTCCTCATTAAAATTATACTAAATGTCTACCTCACTTAACAACCAGGAGCCTCTCTGGACGTAGACAGGCCTCCAAGTCTCAAACATGCAGCCTCTGAGAACTTGTGGTAACAGCAGTTCATTTTTTTTTTTAATTTTTATATGCCTTTTAAAAGTTAAATTCCACTTACATTTATTAAAAAAAATACTGGCTGTATTCCCCTCTCTTCTGCCTCCCCACCACTGATAACCACTACCTTGTTCTCTGTATGTGTGAGTAGCAGCATTTGTCTTTATTCCTGCTCTAAATAAACCCCTTCTAAATAAATAAATACTTCTTCTTTTCTGCTTATCTGGAAAAACTAATAAAAATACTATAAAGAGAGTCCCATCTGTCATACACAATGAGGTAAAACTGCAATTTTTAATAACTAGAAGGAGATCAAATTAAAGTTCTTAGTCCCTGGTTATATTAAGAAAGTCCCAACCAGCCTTAAGAAAGACACAGATAAACCACAACATGTCTCCCTTACCCATTTTTATGATGACACATCTCCCAGCATACTCCACAGTAGATGAAAAATTCAACTAAGGATAGAGACAGAGCAACATACATGCTCCTCTAAAAGTAACTAGGGACTTTTCTGGAGGTCCAACTGTTAAGGCTCTGCACTTCCACTGCAAAAGCCATGGGTTCAATCCCTGGTTGGGGAACTAAGGTCTCATATTCTGTGTGGTACATCCAAAATGTTAAAAAAGAAAAAAAAGAAGAAGAAGGAAGAAGAGGAGAAGGAAAGAAGAAAATTAAAATTAACCTAGAAATACTTTTAGAGGTCATTACTCTGAGAAAACAGATTCATGATTTTTTATGACCCATTTTAAAATTTACAGCGTCCTAGTTCAAGCCTTTACCATTGTGCAAGATGACCACAACAGCCTGCCCACTGCCCTCCCGGCCTTGCCTCTCCTCAACCACCCAATTCTTCACAACCCCAAATGAACTTTATCATTTAAGCCCCCCATAGTTCTCAGCATAAAGTCCAAAACCTACAGCTTGGCTATCAAGGTCACCTGAAATTCAGTTCAATTCTATAGCATGTAACTTATCTACCTCTCCCTCCCAACACACAACTTTTACCTTATTGGGCTCCCTGTTTCCAAATGCAATGTGTTTATCCCCAGCATAGTGATGGAATGGTTACATTTGGACTCTGGAGTTAGACTGACCTGGGTTCAAACCCGGACTCAGTCATTTACTAAGAAACTTTGAGCAAATAATCTCACGCTTAAATAACGTTAATAAGAACATTCATCTCAGAGATAGGTTTCTGATAATGAAATGTTATTATGCAAGGAAAGTACCTAGCAGTACCTGGCACATTAAAAGTCATGAATAAATATTAATTACAGAAATAAACATTGTGGAGTCCCACTTTCACATTTCACCTCACAACCTTGTTATTCTATAATATTCTATCCTTCCTAGAATAGTCATTCTACTCCTTTCCAACTCTAATTTTACCTTTCTTCACAGCCTTAACCAATGAACTGTCACATCTTGAGGACAAGGGTGGAGAGGAGGAAAAGGGTGATGAGGAGATCAAGGATAGGGAGAGAAGAGGTTGCCAGCTTTCCTAGGGGAAATGAAAATATCAATAGAAGTTCTGATGTTCTGCAGCAGGGACTGGCAAACTTTTTCTGTAAAAAGCCAGATAGAAAATGTTTTAGGTTCTGTGGGCCATTCAGCTTCCAGCTCAACTATTCAACTCTGTCATTATAACAGGGCAGCAGCCATAAAAAATATGTAAGTGAACAGGCATGGCTGTTCTGATAAAACTTTATTAACAAAAATAGTCAGCAACAACTCAACAACAAAATGATAAACAATCTGATTCAAAAATGGGCAAAGGGCTTGAATAGACATTTTCCAAAGGATACAAATGGCCAATAAACACATAAAAAGATGGTCAACATCACTAATCATTAGGGAAATAAAAATAAAAATCACAGTGAAATACCACTTCACACCCATTAAGATGGCTGCTATAAAATAATTTTTTAAAAAATAGAAGATAAACATTGGAGAGGATGTGGAGAAATCAGAACACTCAAGCATTGCTAGTGGGAATATAAAATGGTATAGTCACTGCAGAAAAACAGTCTGCTTCTGGGTGTATACCCTAAAAAAATAAAAGCAGGAACTTGAACAGGTATTTGTTCATTAACATCAATGTTCATGGAAACATTACTCACAATAATCAAAAAAAGGAATAATCCAAATGTCCATCAATAGATGAACAGAGGACTTCCTGAGTGGTCCAGAGGTTAAGACTCTGCACTTCCATGACAGGCGAAGTGACTCTGCATTCCATGCACTTCCCTGGTCAGGGAAGATTCCACATGTTGCAGGATACATCCAAACAAACAAACAAACAAACAAAAAAAGCCAAACAAACAAAATAGATAAATGGATAAGTTAATGTGGTATATCCATACAATGGAAAATTATTCAGTCTTCAAAAGGAAGGAAATTCTGACATGCTGCAACATGGATGAACTTTAAAGACACAATGCTAAATGAAATAAACCAGATACAGAAGGACAAATGTTACCTTACAGTGTCTTAGGTATCTTAAAATAGGCAAATTTACAGAAACAGAGAATATGATGGTGGTTACCAGGGACTGAGGAAAGGGAGGAATGGGGAGTTATTGTTTCATGGAACCAAATTTCTGACTGGAAAGACGAAAGTGTTCTGGAAATGCATAGTGGTGATGGCCGCACAATACAGTTAATGTACTTAATGCCACTGTATTACACATTTTAAAATGGTTTAAATGCATTCTTAAGATTTTAACGCATTTAAAAATGCATCCTTAAGATTTAGTAAACATTTCCATCAATCATTTTTTTTAATTTTCTTAAAGAAAGTTCTTATTTTCATGCAACTGTGGACATACAATCAGACTCCATCTCATTGACACTTCCAGCAAGGACAAGGAAGAAGGCTGGGAGCAGGGGGTGGAGCTGTTTGGGGTCACACCTGTTGCAGCAAAAACAGAAATGACTGAAGAGCCTTTGCCACACACCAGCCAAATACGCCTGCAAGAGTTAAGTAATCTTGGTTATTCTTTAGCTGTTACTACTAACAAACATTTATAGTTAGACTTGTCCTTCACAAAGTTAAACAAATCTAATTACTTTTTGACTTCATTTAGTTGTACTCTGCATCTGCATTCTTCTTCCCTTATATTCTCTTGTAGCATTCTGCATTTCAAAAAGAAGGTTAGGAGCCAATAACTTCAGGGACACCAGGCCCAGTTGTGGTTGCTGAGTTGCCTGGTGGTAGCCTCAGTCGTTTTGAAACTTTGCAAAAGAAAAAAAAAAAAAAAAACAAGACCTTCATGAGGATATAAAACGTCTCCCTATTCCTATGAGAGAGGAACACAGTTCTTGAGATGCTAGCCTGCTGTGTTTCTCCTTTGCCTGAAAAAATATAGTTACTCTTCTATTTTCTCCACTCTGTCTCCATATTTCTATTCTATGGCATCAATGGAGAGGGAGCCAAGATTTTGGCAACACATTCTGGAGAGGATCCCAGAATGTTGGTGTGCAGAGCAGGGAGGGTACGCTCACACGACTGCTCACTGCTCCTGCCTCAAAAACACTTACACAGAAATTGGTCCCTCAGTGGCTATTCTTCTAAGTCCAGATCTGCAATTCCAAACCTCTCACTTCTGCCTCTCCTAACTTGCCTGTTTTCCTCTATGACCACTATCCCCTCCTTCTTTGTTCTCAAACATATTGTATTCAACCAAAAATAACTGTCCATCCAACAAAAGTCCTATAATTAAAAGGAGGTGCTGCATACCATAAAGCAGCATGAAGATTCCACTGTTAGGAGAAGTACAATCTCTTATCTCCTGATACCCACAAATGTCAGGGAAGCTAATATTGCTAGCTCAAGTAGCAGATTGAGCTCCATGGAGCTGGAGGATGGGAAAGAAGAAAATGTGTCTTTGCAGCACCTCTGGCTGCGTGGAACTTAAACATGAAGGAACCACAGTTGGCTGGTGCTGTAGCAAACAAATCGAAATTTAAAATGCTGTTGCCAGCTCCCCAGGAGGAATCACTCTCAGGCACGACTACTACCTTCTCTGGGGCATCTGATCAGCTCTCCAGTCATTAGTCACATTGTCTGTACCTAGCTCAAAAGCTGCATGATATACCGCTCTGGAGATGTCATCTGGGCCTTTTAACATCCGAGTTCTTTGCCGAAATGCATTGTGAAGCAGCTTGCTTAGAGGAATGAAAGGATAAAGAGATTTTTTATTTCCTGCGGAGGACAGGGCAATTATCTCAGCGGGCGTATTCCTTCCTTCTGTGTCTTCCCTTTCCTCTGTCATCCAAAATGGAGAACAATAAAGAGAATCAACTTGCAAAATGAGGCTAATGGCTGAGTTGACAGTAGCATTTTCAATGGAGGCTGACAGAGAAAGCACTGTGGCTTTGATTCCCAGTATATGTTCCCATGGAATGCTGGCTACATCACACAAATGTAAACATCATCACACTGTCAAGGACTTTAAGAAGGAAATAATTATTAAAAAACAGACAAACAACTAAGGGTCATTGCCTTTGGGGGTGTATGGTTGACTTCTCCCTTTTAAATAGACTCTTACTTCTTTAATGGCATCTGCAGCCCAATGTTTAATGACAAAGATGGTGAAGGCCAGGAGCCTCCCAGGTGGTGCTAGTGGTAAAGAACTCACGTGCCAGTACAGGAGATGTAAGAGACGTGGGTTTGACCCCTGGGTGGGGAAGATCCCCTGGAGGAGGACAGGGCAATGCATTCCAGCATTCTTGCCAGGAGAGGACAAGGACAGAGGAGCTTGGCAGGCCTCAGTTCAGAGGGTCACAAAGATTCAGACATGACTGAAGTGACAGCACAAAGACTCTTGGTGATGTCTATGGTGATGATGTAGCAATGATGCAATGGTTTTACTTAAAAAATACTTCTGTTTTTCTCATGCTAACTGCTGGGTGTCACATATTCTGCCAGTGTGGTGTGGACTCCACCAGCTTTCTCCCAAACACACTCAGACTCGGCTGTGTTTATAAGGGATTCCCCAGAAAAGGTACAGACATGAGAGATAGCACCCCACCCCCACTCCAACAAAGAATGGTAGTGACCTTCCAAATGAGGACAGTGAAACTTTAAAACATTGACCATCCCCAGGGTTTTCCCAAAGCTAACGTTATTAGCTATCTTTAGATGCAAAGCAAATTACCTTAAAACTTGGTGGTTTTAAAATAATAAAATTGGATTTTCTCAGCTTCAGGAATTTAAAGGCTGCTTAGCTGGGTGGTTCTGGCTCAGAGTCTCTCATGAGACTCAACATGATGGCCAGAGTTGCCATCAGCTAAAGGCTTCAATGGGACTGCAGAGACTGCCTGCAGCTTGTCTCACTCACACCTGGCAGTTGGCACAGGTCTCGGGCAGGAAGCCTCAGGCAACTTCAGTGTCCTCACATCACGGTGATGAGCTGTATCTGGTAGAGAGTCACCCAAGGGAACAAGACAGGATGGATATGCCTGTTATGACCCAACTCAGAAGTCATACCCCATGACTTCTGAAACATTCCATTAGTTAGAGGCTAAGAGCTAAGTCCACCCACTCACATGAATTAAGATGAGAGGGGAATTAGACAGTACCTCCTGAAGGAAGGAATGTTGAAGAGTCTGTGGACATGTTTAAAAACCACCACATAAGGTTGTATAGTTTCTGAATGGAAATTCTTCTGCTTAATAAAATTATTTCTTTTTAAAAATGCATATTTATTGAGCATTTACAAGCATAACTTGAAAGTAATAAAAAAAATAACCTGTGTCACAGTCATTTTTTATGTGGTGCATGTTTATTGCTTTCAAAATACAGAACTTGCATAGAAGTCCTTTACAAATGAAAGTATTTCTACAACAATAGCTCTATGTGCCAGATAGAAAATGAAACAAGAGCAAATAATCATTGACACTTATGATCCAGAAGACAAAGAAACAGAAGGAACTGAATGTGAGTTGGAAATAGAAGAATATTAAATAAACCATAATAGCATGTATTATGAACTTATAAATACATACACAGTAACTTCTAGAAAAGAACTCCTATGATTTAAATTTTACTATGTAAGTGACTATTTCAAAATTGCTGGGCTGAAACTAAATTAGCTCTTCAATATGGTTAAGTGGTTGTTCTTGGTTTGTGGTGAAATTCTGTTACAAGACTAAGTAAGTATAAAATCTATTTCAATAAATTTGCTTTAATTGCATGGATCTCTAAACCAAGAAGGATTTTAAGAGCTGGTGTTATAAACTGATGGTTTACCACCACTAAGACTTTAAGAAAATGTTAGCAAATACTATGAATTTGGTGAAAGAGTCTTAAATATTAGAACTTTGAGGTGTTTTCAGAAGACCCAGTTTATATCTGGGCTAAAGTCCAGAATCAGAGCATCACTGTCCATCAGCCACATCAAGAAAAGGGCATGAAGTCAGGGCAAGGGCAGTAAGACCCTACCCTGTACTTATTCTCAAAAACATGGACAGTAATTAAGAGTTTGGTCTTGGAAGCAGACAAACTGAGCTGCTGGCTTGAACTAGAACGAGTTAGTTTACCTTTCTTACCTCAGTTTGTTCATCTGAAAAATGGGTCCATCAGCAAAACTACCAAATTAGATGGGCACTTTTCAGTCCAATATCTCTCAGCTTCATGAACACAGCTTAACAATTTTTAAAGAATTTTTTTTAATCTTTAAAATATTTATTTATTTGGGTGTGTTGGGTCTTGGTTGTGGCATATGGGATCTAGTTCCCTGATCAGGGATTGAACCTGAGCCCCCTGCATTGGGAGTGTGGTGTCTTAACCACCGGACCACCAGGGAAGTCTTACATTGTCTCCTTTTTGAAGCAACTTTCCCCAAGCTGGGTAGAAAGGAAGCATTAACCTCTCTTCATATTCCTGCTTGGGTTCTACTGAGCCAGTCCTTCCTGCAAGTCCTGACCTTCACTGGGTCACATTTGGTAGGTTGTAAAAGGTCACTGCTTGAGGACCACCCTAGGTGGGTAAGGTAGGGCTGTGCTTTTGATGAGAGACAGAAATAAAGGGGATGTTCTTGATGGCTCCTCACCCCCACCCCACTTTTTACGCTATGTCATAATGCATCAACACCAATACTACTTATTCTTTTGTTACACTAAATCTTGACTCAACCTCTTCTCAATCACCAGCCACTGCCCTCTTCACCATTATCTGTCACCTGGACTATGGAAACAGGCCACGTGATGGTTAATTTTATGGGTCAACTTGGTAGGTTATGGTTTCAGACACCAGTCTAAATGTTGCTGGGAAGGTACTATATATATTATATATCTTATATATAGGGCTATATTTTATATATAGGGCTTTCCAGGCGGTGCTAGTAGTAAAGAATCTGCCTGCCAATGCAGGAGACACAAGAGACACAGGTTCAGTCTCTGGATTGGGAAGATCCTCTGGAGAAGGAAATGGCAACCCACTCCAGTATTCTTGCCTGGAAAATCCCGTGGACAGAGGAGCCTGGTGGGGCTACACTCGTCACAAAGATTCAGACATGACAGCACACACACACCTCCTGTTGATTCTGTTTCTCTGGAGAACCCTAACTAGACTAACACACAACCCCAAGTGGTAGCCCAGCTTTCCTATCCATTCCTCACAGTATAGGCAAACGTTATTTTTTAGAGCATATATTATAACACATTATTTTCCAATTTAAACCACGTCTATCTTACTATTGCACTTAGAATAAAATCCAAAACCCTTAACATACTCTTCAAATCTCAACATAATATGACCTCTGTCGTCCTCCTCTGGAGCCTTGTCTCAACCCTCCGGCCACTTGGCATCAACCAGATAGCTTCTCTCTTTATTCTGTTTCTTAAATGCAGTGAGTTCCTTCATATCACAGAAGTTTTCCCTCTGCCCGGAGCCCACGTCCTAATCCTCTTCGTGGGGTTTCCTTCTAATCATAGTCAAATGGCATTTCCTCTGTGAGGCTCTCTCCCTGACCCCAGTAATAATAAGGAGCTAAAGGTTTACTCTGTGCCTGTCTCTGTTCTGAACACCTTACACACATGTATTAATTCAGTTAATCCTCACAACAACTCCATAAGATAGATATTATTATCATCCCCATCTTCCAGATGAAGAAATTGAGGCAACACAAAACTAAAGCAGTGCTGCCAAGATCACACAGCTGAGCTGGGATTTGAATCCAGACATTTTGACTCCAAGGTCTTAGAGAAATTCACCACTGAGTTTATCTTTCCCTGGGTCAAAGACTCCCTCAGTAACTTTCTTGCGTGTGTACATGTGTGCTAAGTCACTTCAGTCAAGTCTGACTCTTGTGACCCCATGGACTGTAGCTCACCAGGCTCCTCGTCCATGGGGTTCTCCAGGTGAGAATACTGGAGTGGGTTGCCATGCCCTCCTGCAGAGGAACTTCCTGATCTAGGAATTGAACTCACATCTCTGCGGCTCCTGCACTGCACTCCTGAGCCACCGAAGAAGTCCCAGTAACTTTCTTAGTATCCTACTAGTTTTCCTCTCCATATTTATTGCAATTCATAGCATAGATTTGTATATTTGATTACTTTCTAGCTTGTACCACCATTCTATCAAATATCATGAGGACAAGGACACTCCCTGTCTTGCCACTGATATACCTAGTTCAGAGTTTGGATAATATTAGTTCTCAATAAATATTTGTGACTATGTATCATCATCCTTCCTTTCCCTAGCTCATTATTTATAGGCAGCAAGTTCTCAAAACTCATCCTCACAGTCTCTGAATCAGGTAGGAATAATGATGGGAGTCCGAATGAAGCACTGGGCTAAAATCCTTCAATGTCTAACCTTGGCTATGTTTTTGTTTTTGTTTAGTCTTTTTTTGTTGTTAATTAATTTATTTTTTAATTGAAGGATAATTGATTTACAGAATTTTGCTGTTTTCTGTCAAACTTCAACATGAATCAGCCATAGGTATACATATATCCCCTCCCTTTTGAACATCCCTCCCATCTCCCTCCCCATCCCACCCCTTTAGGTTGATACAGAGCCCCTGTTTGAGTTGAATCCCATACAGCAGATTCCCATTGGCTATCTATTTTACATATGGTAATGTAAGATTCCATGCTACTCTTTCCACACATCTCATCCTCTCCTCCCCTCTCCATGGGTCCGTAAGTCTGTACTCTATGTCTGTTTCTCCACTGCTGTAACCTTGGCTATGTTTCTGAATCAACCATGCTCATTGCATGGGCCAGATACCTATGGGATGGGATTTCAGAATTCCCTAATGCCCAAGTAGGGATTTTACCCACCATCTATTTGAAATATAATCACTAGAGATACTATATCTTCTAATCTCTTATTAGAATTCAGATGTCCCCTGGAAGCTGAGAGCTGGCAGTCATTTACTAGTTAACATCTCAGCTAGGATTACAGGACAAATAGCCCACTGGGAGCCCACCACTGAGCAGGCGTCTCCAAACGAGATGAGCCCGGTACCTGGCACTGGCTCACCAGGAGCAGAGCTGGAGGGAGCTGGCAGAGAACCGAGAGGTCTCAAAGTTCATTTTGCCTTCTCAGTGTTCAGGGCTTCCAACTTGGCTCTGCCTTGATAGATGCTGTAAATGCCTCCTATGGTTTGCAGAAAATCTCTAATTTTTAGTTCTATCCAATGCTGTATCCATGCAACAAAAAAGCCACCAATTTAAAAAGTGAGAAACTTAGTTAATCAAGGAGTTGTTTTGCCTTCAAGACACCAAACTGGTTTGGCTGATTCTTCACTGATTTAATGAAAAGTGCTGGAGTCACATAGCTGCAATCTAATTAAACATTATTTCTCCCCACCTTCCCCTGCTGAGGACATTGGAAGACAACCCAACAGCAGGGTAAAATGGGAAAATGTTGAGGATAGTCATCAAAAAGAATTCAAAATAAAATTAGGTATTCTCTTTCTACTTCAAATTTATACCATCTCCTTATAATATAATGCTATGTTGGCATTTTAAGACAAATACTTATACACTTACTTTGCACTCAAACTAATGATTTCAGAGAGGTAATATTGACCTTGTATTGACTAGATTGATCATATTTTAGAACAAGAAAAAAATTGCTTAATTTTTTTTTCCAGAATAGTGTCAGAGTCCTGAACATAATCCACTAATTCTGGAAACGGAAGTAGATAAAAGTCTTTGAAGTTTAATTTAGAAAGAAAGTTCCATAAATTAGGTTGTATTTACTAATGGGAAAATAAGACAATTAGCTGTCTTCAGGAATCATCTAGAGATGTCCTAGGAGAGGACTCAGTATCACAGTAAATGTTTTTTTAAATATGGTGACAATCCTTCAAAAAGTAGAATTTTCATCACCTTTCACTAACATAACATTACAATTTACTAAACAGAAGTCTAGGTGCATACTCAGACCTGGTTTCTGGGTCCAATTCTATTACTTTTTGTTGGGTGAATTAGAATGATCACTACGTTTCTCTAAAGTCCAAGGAAATAGTTTTAAGAAGTAGATGATAATTAACGGACACAAGTATTTGACTACCTCTCATAGAACAGAACAGACAAAACTCTAATTCTACTTCCTTGTGCAAAATTTCCAGGATAAAATACAATGGATCGGTAATATATTCAGCCTACCAGAAAAAGTTCTGAGACCTTCAAAGAAGAACAACTTCAGACTCAATTGATCCTCAGAATCCTGCTGCTCACATCATCTTTTTGATCGGATTCTGGCTAAAGCAACTCTCTTAAATTATCAACACCCTCCACAGCTCTGCCCACTAAGAAAAAAAGTATACTAGCTTTTCTTTATTTCTTTATTTTTTATTGGCCTCAATTGTGCAGCTTATAGGATCTCAGTTCCCTGACCAGGGAATGAGATCCCCAGGTCACAGCACTGAAAGCCTGGAATCCTAACCAATAGGCAACCAGGAAACTCCCCCAAATATATTAACATTTCAAATTAAAGTTTAAGTTCTTCCTCTCTGGCCCTCAGTTGCCCAATCATTGTTCCTCACTTTATCAAAATGTTGGGATTACTAATAAAAACTTACTGGTTTTTTGTTGCTATTGTTGTCAAATTTTTCTTTTATTGCTCCTTGATTTTGGGACTTAGTAAGATTCCCCTCAACACCAAAGTTATAAAAGGACTCACACTTGCTTTCTTCTAGTTGTTGTGTGGTTCCATTATTTTTACATTTGCATCTCTGATACAGTCGTACTTCTCTCTGTTTTCTGTGCTAATCTCTTCCTAAATCCCCTGTCCAGTGACTCCTTTAGCTAAAGATACCACTAGGGTCCATAAGTATGAATCTTTGTTGTTTATGCCACTGAAATATTACATTTCATTATTCCCAAGGCAAAAATTAATAGGGAAGAAAAAGAAGGAAAAACTACAATAAAATCTTACTGTTTTTTATTAGTCCACATTTATTGAGTGCTTACCGTGTAGCTGGCACATGCTAAGTACCTTGCATTGTCCAAAGGGAAAAGGTCATTTACATTAAATACCTAATACAGGGCACCATGTTATCATGGCTACAGATAAAGTTAATGGGCTTCCCTGGTGGCTCAGATGGTAAAGACTCTCCCTGCAATGCAGGAGACCAGGGTTTGATTTCTGGGTCAAGAAGATCCTCTAGAGGAGGGCATCACAGCCCACTCCAGTATTCTTTCCTGGAGAATCCCTTGGACAGAGGAGCCTGGCAGGCTACAGTCCATGGGGTCACAAAGAGACACAGCTGAGACACAAAGAGACACAACTGAGTGAATAAAACTTAACTTAAAGTTGAGAGTAAAAAGAGAATAAAGATAGTAGTTCACAATCATGTTTTTTCCTAAGCTTTCTTTAAACTCTAATCTACCCATCTTTCTACTACTACAGATTGAAATTAAAGGGAAAAAAATGTTTTAAAATGTTAAACACTGGATAAGGAAGCTGTGGTACATATACACCGTGGAATATTACTCAGCCATTAAAAAGAATTCATTTGAATCAGTTCTAATGAGATGGATGAAACTGGAGCCCATTATACAGAGCAAAGTAAGCCAGAAAGATAAAGACCATTACAGTATACTAACACATATATATGGAATTTAGAAAGATGCTAATGATAACACTATATGCAAAACAGAAAAAGAGACACAGATGTACAGAACTGACTTTTGGACTCTGTGGGAGAAGGCGAGGGTGGGATGTTTCAAGAGAACAGCATCGAAACATGTATATTATCTAGGGTGAAACTGATCACCAGCCCAGGTTGGATGCATGAGACAAGTGCTCGGGCCTGGTGCACTGGGAAGACCCAGAGGGATCGGGTAGAGAGGAAGGTGGGAGGGGGGATCAGGATGGGGAATACATGTAACTCCATGGCTGATTCATGTCAATGTATGACAAAAACCACTACAATGATTGTAAAGTAATTAGCCTCCAACTAATAAAAATACATGAAAAAAATATTTTAAAAAAAGTTAAACACATAATAATTCTGGGAACTTCATATGAAATTTTCATGTATCAAAAAACTCTCAATATAGTTGTAGGAGGTGAGATTCCACAGTAAAATATAACAAGTGACAGAACAGCTTTGAATATTGGAAGCATTTGTAGTACAGACTGGCATTAAAATTTAGGTGACTGACTGATCCTTGAAGTTCTCATCTTAAAGTTCCAGAAGTTTTCTAGGAAGTTTCTTACACAGGGACACTTTTAAAGATTTCAAAACAGGATTTGTTGTCAACTCATTTCCCCTGGCAATCTTCTAACGTGCTGTTTCCAAACAGATAAACAGATCACCTCACAGATGGCAAATGGTGAAGCTGTACTTATTGGTAGGATAATAATGAAACAAATCTGCTGTCTGAAAACATCAAATTTCATAAGTTTTTGATAAAGAATTTGCTATTGATTGGATCTGATTCACACATGTGTCAGCAGCCTAAAAACTCTGTTCCATGAAGAATTTAAATAACTGCAACTAATTTAATTTGAAATAAGTCAGAAAATTGGTCAATCCAAATAAGAGATGACCTCCTATAGGAGGCTATTAAATAGGGTGTCTCTTATTTGGATTATTTGAATTATTGACTATGCCAAAGGCTTTGACTGTGTGGATCACAATAAACTGTGGAAAATTCTGAAAGAGATGGGAACACCAGACCGCCTGATCTGCCTCTTGAGAAACCTATATGCAGGCCAGGAAGCAACAGTTAGAACTGGACATAGAACAACAAACTGGTTCCAAATAGGAAAAGGACTGTGTCAAGGCTGTATATTGTCACCCTGCTTATTTAACTTTTTTTTTTTTTCCATTTATTTTCATTAGTTGGAGGCCAATCACCTTACAACATTGCAGTGGCTTTTGTCATACATTGAAATGAATTAGCCATGGATCTACATGTATTCCCCATCCCGATCCCCCCTCCCACCTCCCTCTCCACCCGATCCCTCTGGATCTTCCCAGTGCACCAGGCCCGAGCACTTGTCTCATGCATCCAACCTGGGCTGGTAATCTGTTTCACCCTAGATAATATACATGTTGCGATGCTGTTCTCTTGAAACATCCCACCCTCGCCTTCTCCCACAGAGTCCACAAATCTGTTCTATACACCTGAGTCTCTTTTTCTTTTTTTGCATATAGGGTTATCATTAGCATCTTTCTAAATTCCATATATATGTGTTAGTATACTGTAATGGTCTTTATCTTTCTGGCTTACTTCGCTCTGTATAATGGGCTCCAGTTTCATCCATCTCATTAGAACTGATTCAAATGAATTCTTTTTAATGGCTGAGTAATATTCCATGGTGTATATGTACCACAGCTTCCTCATCCATTCGTCTGCTGATGGGCATCTAGGTTGCTTCCATGTCCTGGCTATTATAAACAGTGCTGCGATGAACATTGGGGTGCACGTGTCTCTTTCAGATCTGGTTTCCTCAGTGTGTATCTCTAGAAGTGGGATTGCTGGGTCATATGGCAGTTCTATTTCCAGCTTTTTAAGGAATCTCCACACTGTTTTCCATAGTGGCTGTACTAATTTGCATTCCCACCAACAGTGTAAGAGGGTTCCCTTTTCTCCACACCCTCCCCAGCATTTATTGCTTGTAGACTTTTGGATAGCAGCCATCCTGACTGGCGTATAATGGTACCTCATTGTGGTTTTGATTTGCATTTCTCTGATAACGAGTGATGTTGAGCATCTTTTCATGTGTTTGTTAGCCATCCGTATGTCTTCCTTGGAGAAATGTCTGTTTAGTTCTTTGGCCCATTTTTTGATTGGGTCATTTATTTTTCTGGACTTGAGATGGAGGAGTTGCTTGTATATTTTTGAGATTAATCCTTTGTCTGTTGCTTCATTTGCTATTATTTTCTCCCAATCTGAGGGCTGTCTTTTCACCTTGCTTATCGTTTCCTTTGTTGTGCAAAAGCTTTTAAGTTTCATTAGGTCCCATTTGTTTATTTTTGCTTTTGTTTCTAAAATTCTGGGATGTGGGTCATAGAGGATCCTGCTGTGATTTATGTCGGAGAGTGTTTTGCCTATGTTCTCCTCTAGGAGTTTTATAGTTTCTGGTCTTACATTTAGATCTTTAATCCATTTTGAGTTTATTTTTGTGTATGGTGTTAGAAAGTGTTCTAATTTCATTCTTTTACAGGTGGTTGACCAGTTTTCCCAGCACCACTTGTTAAAGAGGTTGTCTTTTTTCCATTGTATATCCTTGCCTCCTTTGTCGAAGATAAGGTGACCATAGGTTTGTGGATTTATCTCTGGGCTTTCTATTTTGTTCCATTGATCTATATTTCTGTCTTTGTGCCAGTACCATACTGTCTTGATGACTGTGGCTTTGTAGTATAGTCTGAAGTCAGGCAAGTTGATTCCTCCAGTTCCATTCTTCTTTCTCAAGGTTACTTTGGCTATTCGAGGTTTTTGTATTTCCATACAAATTGTGAAATTATTTGTTCTAGTTCTGTGAAAAATACCATTGGTAGTTTGATAGGGATTGCATTGAATCTATAGATTGCTTTGGGTAGTATAGCCATTTTGACAATATTGATTCTTCCAATCCATGAACACGGTATATTTCTCCATCTGTTTGTGTCCTCTTTGATTTCTTTCATCAGTGTTTTATAGTTTTCTATATATAGATCTTTTGTTTCTTTAGGTAGATATACTCCTAAGTATTTTATTCTTTTTGTTGCAATGGTGAATGGTATCGTTTCCTTAATTTCTCTTTCTGTTTTCTCATTGTTAGTGTATAGGAATGCAAGAGATTTCTGTGTGTTAATTTTATATCCTGCAACTTTACTGTATTCATTGATTATCTCTAGTAATTTTCTGGTAGAGTCTTTAGGGTTTTCTCTGTAGAGGACCATGTCATCTGCAAACAGAGAGAATTTCACTTCTTCTTTTCCTGTCTGGATTCCTTTTACTTCTTTTTCTGCCCTGATTGCTGTGGCCAACCCTTCCAAAACTATGTTGAATAGTAGTGGTGAGAGTGGGCACCCTTGTCTTGTTCCTGATTTCAGGGGAAATGCTTTCAATTTTTCACCATTGAGGGTGATGCTTGCTGTGGGTTTGTCATATATAGCTTTTATTATGTTGAGGTATGTTCCTTCTATTCCTGCTTTCTGGAGAGTTTTAATCATAAATGGATGTTGAATTTTGTCAAAGGCTTTTTCTGCATCTATTGAGATAATCATACGGTTTTTATCTTTCAATTTGTTAATGTGGTGTATTACATTGATTGATTTGTGGATATTAAAGAATCCTTGCATTCCTGGGATAAAGCCCACTTGGTCATGGTGTATGATTTTTTTAATATGTTGTTGGATTCTGTTTGCTAGAATCTTGTTAAGGATTTTTGCATCTATGTTCATCAGTGATATTGTCCTGTAGTTCTCTTTTTTTGTGGCATCTTTGTGTAGTTTTGGAATTAGGGTGATGGTGGCCTCATAGAATGAGTTTGGAAGTTTACCTTCTTCTGCAATTTTCTGGAAGAGTTTGAGTAAGATAGGTGTTAGCTCTTCTCTAAATTTGCTTATTTAGCTTCTATGCAGAGTACATCATGAGAAACGCTGGGCTGGAAGAAGCACAAGCTGGAATCAAGATTGCCAGGAGAAATATCAATAATCTCAGATATGCAGATGACACCACCCTTATGTCAGAAAGTGAAGAGGAACTAAAGAGCCTCTTGATGAAAGTAAAAGAGGAGAGTGAAAAAGTTGGCTTAAAGCTCAACATTCAGAAAGCTAAGATCATGGCATCCGGTCCCATCACTTCATGGGAAATAGATGGGGAAACAGTGGAAACAGTGTCAGACTTTATTTTGGGGAGCTCCAAAATCACTGCAGATGGTGATTGCAGCCATGAAATTAAAAGACGCTTACTCCTTGGAAGGAAAGTTATGAGACCAACCTGGATAGCATATTAAAAAGTGGAGACATTACTTTGCCAACAAAAGTCCATCTAGTCAAGGCTATGGTTTTTCCAGTGGTCATGTATGGATGTGAGAGTTGGACATGAAGAAAGCTGAGTACCAAAAAAATTGATGCTTTTGAACTGTGGTGTTGGAGAAGATTCTTGAGAGCCCTTGGACTGCAAGGAGATCCAACCAGTCCATCCTAAAGGAGATCAGTCCTGGGTGTTCATTGGAAGGACTGAAGCTGAAGCTGAAACTCCAGTACTTTGGCCACCTCATGTGAAGAGCTGACTCATTGGAATAGACCCTGATGCTAGGAGGGATTGGGGGCAGGAGGAGAAGGGGACAACAGAGGATGAGATGGCTGGATGGCATCACCGACTCGATGGACATGCATTTGAGTAAACTCCAAGAGTTGGTGATGGACAGGGAGGCCTGGCATGCTGCAATTCATGGGGTCTCAAAGGGTCAGACACGACTGAGTGACTGAACTGAACTGAACCTATACTAGTACCTTTACTTTTTATTGAAGTACATCTTTACTTTTCTTTTTTGCCCAACACCTTTTCCACTGGGCATATCTACACTTTGCCCAAAGTGAGTAGCTATAATTCTATAAATCATTGTGGGAGATGATGTTCCCAAATACTTGCTGGTCCCTCCAATGGAAAAGTTTTGTTTCCTGTCCCATTGATGTTAGGCCTGGTCTTGTGGCTTGCTTTGGTCCCTAAAATGTGATTAAAACATGGTGCCACTCTTAAAGCTTTAAGAGTAGCCATATGTTACTGATCTTTTTTCCATTTGCTGCAAGCTCAGCCACTTTCCAAGGAGAGCAGCCACTGACCTGGATCCTGGAAACAAAAGAACATGGAGCAGAAGCAGCAGTAGCATGTGTGAGAGATAAACTTTTGTGTTCTAAGACATGAAAATTGGGAATTATTAACCCAGCATTCCTTGGCCAATTACTGACTGTTACATTCAATAGTCTTCAAATTTTTAACTGTATATCTTCTAAAATAGTTTTTAGAAACTATAGATTGCCTCTAAGTTAAGTTGACAACTAAAATTTTCCATCTTATGTATGGAAGTTATTTTAATTTTTGCAAAATGGTAAAGTTTTCATTTTTTGTCCTAAATTTTGGTTGTTGAAATACATCCATTCCCTCACCCTTTTAAATGTACCAAAATGGGTACAAAATCATATTATTATAAGACCCACCATCATATTTTGTGTATTTTAAAAAATATAAACAAATTTCAATAGTTGTAAAACTTATTTTTTCCCAGATTTATTTATTTTTTATTCCAATTTATTAATTTTTTTATTTTAAATTTTAATTTTTAAAATTTTTTTAAATTTTAAATTTTTTAAATTTTTAATTTTATTTTAAATTTATTTATTTATTTTATTCCAATTTATTTTTCCCAGATCATTCATTCTGGGTTTGAACTTGTATTTTCATTTTACTTTCCCCACAGACTTCTGAATCCTGAATTTATTAGTCACCTTATCTTTCCTCTCAGAAAGAAAACGTATAAAATTGTCTATTGCATATAATTCAGTTTTGAATTTTCTTTTCTAATAAGACTCCAAGAGCGAACTTCTTCTTCTGAATTGAATTGTTATCACAATTATTAGTAGCACACAATCAACCAAAATATAGAATATAAATCTGGTATAATTTTGATAAATGATATCAAATATGCAAATTAAATATTATTAGAAATAATATGAATGGGACTTTTTCCCTTAGTTTATCAAACTATTGATGAATGGTATTTGTTGTCAGAAAGTAATCAGGTTAAGAACTACACTCATTACTTTTTTGCTCATTTATACAGCTATAGGCAATAAAAAAATATATTGACATATGTGAATAAATGAGAATGGAAGGAGTTTGCTTCTGAATTAAATGTCCAAAATTGTCTTGCAGTTTATCATCAAAAAATTATTTTAATGTTTTACTGGGTGAGAATTTAATTAAGTCCTCCTTGAATTTTATTAAAAACACAGACTTAGAAATAATCTCTTTGACAAATTACTCACTATCCAATTACTAGACTCATTCAACTTAATTTCCAAGTATTTTTTAGAAAAGCTTTGCCCAAGCTTACCAATAATAGATTAATTACAGCTGACTCTTTCATGTATAAACATTTTGTGGAATCCTATAATGAATTTGGAAAATCAAAATGCTGTTAATTATAGTACTCCTTGGCTAATACAATATTTTTTATAAAATGTTTTTATCTTGTGATTAAACATATTCATCCAAACCTTGTCACTGTAGACTTAGCTCCTTCAATTTATGGAGGTATCCACCACATAACATGATTGACACAACCAGTCCTCATTACCAAACCAGTAAAATCAGATTTTCTTTCTGACAATAAAAATACCTGATGTCATTTCTCAGTTCACATAAAAAGTGTTAACACGTCTCTGTGACAAGCCTGTGCATTCTAACACAGAGACCAAGTTCTAGAACAGACCTTTTCCTTGAGGTTGCTCGCTTGACAGAATAAGGCACCTTGACCTTTGCTTTTGAGCTGTGGTGCTGGAGAAGACTCTCGAGAGTCCCTTGGACTGCAAGGAGATCCAACCTGTCCATCCTAAAGGAGATCAGTCCTGGGTGTTCACTGGAAGGACTGATGCTGAAGCTGAAACTCCAATACTTTGGCCACCTCATGCGAAGAGTTGACTCATTGGAAAAAACCCTGATGCTGGGAGGGATTGTGGGCAGGAGGAAAAGGGGACGACAGAGCATGAGATGGCTGGATGGTATCACTGACTCGATGGGCATGAGTGTGAGTAAACTCCGGGAGTTGGTGATGGACAGGGAGGCCTGGCGTGCTGCGATTCATGGGGTCGCAAAGAGTCAGACATGACTGAGCGACTGAACTGAACTGAACCTTTGCTATTTCCAAGCACAAACTTTAGGAGGGACCTCTCATCACCACTGTTTCGCTCTTCCCCTGATGTGATCACAGGTAGGTGCTGCTCCTCCTCCTACTGGATCCTGGAATGAGGACTGCGTGGGGCAAACTGTCTCAACTTTTCTCTCCAGTGCCTCTGCCTGGGAAAAGGTGCCTTCACAGACATCAAGTAGAGGATAGAAGAAACGTCCATCACTTCTGCTACACCATTTTACATGTATGAGATCAGAACATTGCCACAGAAGCCAAAATGCCCTGTTTCTGCAAGTGAAAGTGTTACTCATTTAGGTTACATCTGACTCTTAGTGACCCCATGAACTATAGCCTGCCAGGCTCCTCTGTCCATGGGATTCTCCAGGCAAGAGTACTAGGGTGGGTTTCATTCCCCTCTCCTCAGGATCTTCCCAACCCAGGGATCAACCCAGGTCTCCTGCATTGCAGGCAGATTCTTTAACATCTGAATCCTGTTTCTAATGCTACACTTTGCACTCAACAGAAATATGTAAAAGTCTGAGAAAGACACGAAATACTATAGCTTGGGGTTTAAATTAATGGAGGCACCGTGCATGCTGATATTTTTCATTTGATTAGAGATTTTTACACCCTAACAGTTCACCACAGTAAGATTTCAGATGTGTTAAAATGTGATTTTCTTTCGGAAAGTAGGGAAAAGGCAGATGTGAAAAGGAAGGTGGGAAAGAAAAACACACATGACTTCTGAATTGCAGGCATCTTTCCAGGGAAATACATTTGAGAAAGGAGGATTATAGGCAACAGTGATATGAAAATTGGTTCTCCTCAAAATTGTGTATCTCTTAGAAAAGCCTCCTATTCCCCAACAGGTACCTAGACCCTGATTTGAAGACCATTGCTGCAGACTTTCAAGCAACTGAGAAATATAATTTATAATGCTTGAGAAATCAAGTATTTTATTCTCTAATATTTACATTATCTTCTATTGCTGCATAACAAGGGTCAAACAACACACATATATTACATCCCAGGCTCGTCTCTCCATGGGATTCTCCAGGAAAGAGTGGGTTGCCATGCCCTTCTCCAGGGGATCTTCCCAACCCAGGGATCAAACCTGGGTGTCCTGCAATTCCTACATTGCAGGCAGATTCTTTACTGCTGAGCCACTGGGGAAGGCCTCACCTTTGCTATATCACGCAGCATAATCAAGGAAATGATATGCCATCATCCTTGCCAAGGTCTACTGGTTGGAAACAAGTGACAGAACCCACCCACAGTCCAGGGGAGAGGGTTTTACAAGGGCATGGGTCATTGGGAGTCATCTTATTAAGAGAATTCTGTCTACCATGGCGTTCACACTATGATTATAACAACTGTGGAGTGCTTTCTTCAAGTTTAGAAGATAAAATTTAAAAGACAACTTCTATTCAGTGACCCTTAGAAGAACTACCAGGAAAATCTTCTAAAACATAGATTTCCCAGGCCCCACACTCAGAGATGCTGATTCGGGAGCAAAGAGTGGACAGGACTCTGCATTTTAAGTAAGTTCTCCCTAATGATTTTGCAGTCCATGGGGTCACAAAGAGTCAGACACAACTGAGTGACTGAACAACAATAGCAATGATTCTGATGCAAGTACTAACCATACATCAAAAACTCCTAATCTAGTGCTTCCATAACTAAAGAATGGCTTAAATTTTCTCAAGTTTCTGCAGTTTGGAGCAGAGAATTCCTCCAAATGGGTTTAGCTCCTCTGTTTTATAAAAGCTGTATTTCACAGCCTCCATTTCTCTATTTTATACCTAACATACTGAGAAACCTTTATACAGCCCCAGGAAGTGCCCTTCTGCTTAAAGTCCTTGTAGGACTGAGCTGACAGCCTTATTGACACTGTAAACCAAATATAACATTTTAAAATAGCACAGAGTGGATAGAAACCTGGTTTCTTCTCCAACTGTAGTTTCTACCATTCTCAAAAGAAAAATGAGAGGACAAAGCTTAACTGTAAAGTAGGCAAGGAAGACATGAAAGCAGTTAAGTGTTCATGGGTAGAGGAATGGATAAAGATGTGGCAGGGACTTCCCTGTTGGTCCAGTGGTTAAGAATCTACCTTGAAATGCAGGGAACACAGGTTTGATCCTCAGTCAGGGAGCCAAGATCCCACATGCCATGGGGCTTGGCCAAAAAAAAAAAAATTTTTTTTAAGAAGATATGATATATACATACATGGAATATATATACCCATATATATCCATTTATGGCCAATGGACTATCACTTGGCCATAAAAAGATTGAAGGCAAGAGGAGAAGGGGATGATAGAGGATGGGATGGTTGCATAGCATCACTAACTCGATGGACATAAGTTTGAGAAAACTCCAGGAGATGGTGATGGACAGGGAAGCCTGGCGTGCTGCAGTCCATGGGGTCTCAGAGTTGGACATGACTGAGAGACTGAACTAGACTGATAAAAAGAATAAAATATTGCCATTTGCAGCAACATGAATGGACCTAGAGGTTATCATACTAAGTGAAGGAAGTCAGAGAAGGACAAATGTGATAACACTTATATGTGGAATCTAAAATATAATGATATAAATGAACTTATTTACAAAACAGAAATAGATCATACAGACTTTTGGACTCTGTGGGAGAAGACGAGGGTGGGATGTTTTGAGAGAACATCATCAAAACATGTATATTATCAAGGGTGAAACAGATCACCAGCCCAAGTTGGATGCATGAGACAAGTGCTCGGGGCTGGTGCACTGGGAAGACCCAGAGGGATGGGGTGGGAAAGGAGGTGGGAGGGGGGATCGGGATGGGGAATACATGTAAATCCATGGCTGATTCATGTCAATGTATGGCAAAAACCACTACAATATTGTAAAGTAATTCGCCTCCAACCAATAAAAAAAAATAAAAAATAAAAATAAAAGAAATAGATCATAACATTAAAAAAAAAAAAAAAAAAAAACCTTACGGTTACCAGAGGGGAAAGTGAGAGACAGTGGGAGGCAGGGATAAATTAGGAGTTTAGGGTTAACAGATATACACTGCTATATCTAAAATAGATAACTGCAAGACCCTACTGTATAGCACAGGGAACTATATTCAATATCTTGTAACAACATATAATGGAAAAGAATCTGAAAAAGAACATAAGTGTGTGTATAACCTCGCTCTATACCTAAAGCTAACACAATATTGTAAATCACCTACACTTAAATTAAAACAATAAAAATAAATAAATAAAGCAGGCAAGGAACTCTCCTGGAGCAGTGACCCTGTTTCACTGGCACATTCCCTGGTGAGGCTTTGGCTGAAGGTAGGGCCTCCTTGCTGTTTAGTCACTCGTCTGTGTCTGACTCTTTGCAACCCCATGGACTGTAACTTGCCAGGCTACTCTGTCAAAGAGATTTTCCAGGCAAGAATACTGGACTGGGTTGCCTTTTCTTTCTCCAGGGGATCTTCCTAATCCAGAAATCGAACCCAAGTCTCCTAAGTCTCCAGCTTGGCAGGCAGATTCCTTACCACTGAGCCACCTGGTAATTGGAAGCCCTTTAATCGGGAATAGGGTGAGAAGGTAGTAAAAGTCTCAACAATGTGGTTCCCCATTTTCCACATGGATTCTACCTAACTAATTCATGAAACTGGCAACAGGCACAAGGCAGGGTGCAACCACGTTAGCCTGGATTGTGAAACCTTCAAGTGCTAAGATTTATCAGAGGAGAGAAACATGGAAAGAATTCTGGAAGTCAGTGAGGGCCTTGAGAACATCTGCTACAGACACCCAGAGAATGATGAGTTGTCGTGAAGGCAAGAGGAAGAGTCTCCTAGTGCTTATTCACTCAGCTAATGGTTCCTGGGGGCTTCTAACATACAGTGTGGTGCTCTGAGCGATTTCACAGCCCCTCCACATTTCATACCAGAGAAAAAGAGGCCAGCCTTCTCAATGCCTGACTTGACCCCTTCTTGAACAGCATGTCAATCACACCATACTCCTCTCAGTGTAGGATCACTTGTTGATAAATAAGAAGGCATCTTAACAATTGTTCCTTAGTGCCTCTTCACCCTAAGATTCCAAGTTATACCACTTAGCATTCTCCCTTGCAACTTGACCTTGACTTCTGAGAAAGAGTTTCAAAGACTGAGAAAAAGGAGGCACAGCAGTACTGTCTGGAAGTACAGGAGTAGGAAATAGTCATATCATTCAGCCACTGTGTGGGTGACCCAGAGACAAGAGACAAAACAAAGAAACCAAGATTTGCAGCCTCACAGAAGTGTTGGGGAAGAAAGGGGCACTGCTTTCCCTGCAAATTAGACTGCACGTTTACAAAAGCTGACCCAAGCAAGTCATTAGGCAAGGAGTTAGTAGGTAAAATTTGTCTGTGCTCTGTCAACCTTTGCCATTCTTTCCCTGCCATCACCTCTTTCTATATATCCATGCCATCCTCCTGCATGGATTTCACATAGCACATCATTAACTACTTTTGCTTTCAAAACAAGTTGTTTTGCTTTGTTTCTCAGGGGACTTCCCTGGTGGTCCAGTGGTTAACACTGCCTGCTCCCAATGCAAGTGGCCCAGGTTCAATCCCTGGTCAGGAAACTAGATCCCACATGCCACAACTAAGAGTTCACATGCTGCAGCCACAGATCCAGTGTGCCAAAACGAAGAGCAGATTCTAACCAAGACCCAACACAGCCAAGTAAATACATAAATGTTAAAAAAAAAAAAATTCTCAAGAAAGGAACAGAAAGACATGCATATAATCTTAGACAACAGGTTAAATTATTATTGCTTTCATTTTAATAAGACTATAAGTGTCTTTTTAACATGATACCTTCATGGTGAAGATTACAGCATTAGTCGGTAACAAGACAGATTTGTTATTGCTGAAAATTTTTAAGGGAAGTCGGAGACATTTCCAAAACCATTCCACATAGGCAATCCTTTGGACTTGAGGCTTTATATAGACATGAAAGGAAATGTTGAGGAGGAGGGAGGGTATAATATTTACTTAAATCTCCATGGTTCTTGGAAACACAACCTTCAGATTTCCTGTTTCAGCTCCAACATGTAAAGAGTTTAGAAGTTGTCACTACCGTCCTTATAATTAAGGAGAAGCAGCAAAGTGGGATAAGCTGGAACCAATGACTCTTATAGTACCCATTAAAGAATCAAGGTTTTAGGGAAACATCCCCCCCAAATCAAGAGAAACAGGCACATGCAGAGAGTCACACCTGAAGCAGAAGTCAGTGAAGGGATAAGCTAGTAGAAATATTTGAATGGGGTAAATTTGATGAATTGCTAAAATCTGTGTTTGGATTAGCATAAGAAAAAAAATCCTCTTCAGGGGCCCTCAAATTTCTGTGAGCTTTACCTTCAGGAATCTCACTGGTTCTCAAGATAAAAATCCTAGAAAGATCCCCTCATTGCTCTGGAAGAAGGAATGAGTACTAATTGTGATACACCCAGAACCTTGTCCATAACCAAGACTTACTCTGGAGAAAAAAATTCTGTGAACTTGTTCTCAGTTAGGGAAAAGGCATTTCTCCCACTCCAGACTCCTCTAGCCTTCCTATCTCTCCTAAGACGGAGAGAAGGTGGAGGGACATAGTCAACAGAGATAAGAAGCTCTAGGGAAAAGACTGAAAACACCACCAGGTAAAGGAGTAAGGGAAACAAGGTGTTAGGGAAAACACTGACTGAAATCACCCATCTTGACAAGGTACCATGGAACTATTCACATGAGTTATTTTATGACAGGAGATCCTGGTAAGGAACATGGAACTAACAAGCCATCATCAACTGGAAGAAATTGGGAAAGGTCAAAAGGAGATACCACATGTCCTACCAACCTCCCAGAATCCTCCACACTGGAATCCATCCTGGCTGAGTAATGCCACCAGGAAGGCCAGTCAGAAGGACTGGCCAGAGACAACCCAGGAACTAATCCCATCGCCACAAAACCAGAGACTGCAGGGCAGTCCTCCTGGGTTCCCTTACATTCCTGCTGTCTGCCCGAGTACCACTTCCCAATAAACTCTCTTGCTTTGTCAACACATGTGTCTCCTTGGATAATTCATTTCCAGGTGTTAGACAAGAGTCCATTCTTGGGCCCTGGAATGGGTCCCCTTTCCTGCAACAGAGGGAAATAAAAAGCAAGAGCACTGGGCAGAAAAAAAATAAACATGTAGGTCACAGACAAGAGACTTCAGCCTACTACAAGACTGAAATTTAATCATAAGTTGGTAGAACACCCATCCTCCTTCATACCTTATGATCACACAATCGGGCTCTTGTAGAATAACAATGATTATAGTTGAAAGAGATGCAACACACAGATACTCTCTGAGGAGCAGAACTTAGAGATATTCCCTGAAGTCAACAGAGGAGAAAAAACAAGGACAGTAGATTAATTGGAAGCTCTGATACCTACAACTACAGTAAGGGTTAGGTTGGGCTGTATTTACAGCCCAATTTCTAGCCAGGTGAACATAAATCCTCACACTAAAAGGTTACTTAACTGTTTCTAGTATCTAGTACAAAATGTCTGGCTTTCGCCAAAAAGAAAAAAAAAATTAAGTCATGTCAACAGTTAAGAAGAAAAACCACAGTCTGAAAAGATAAAGCAAGCATCAAAATTGGATCCAGATATGACACAGTCAGTGAAATATATCAGTCAGGGGATTTGAAATAATTATGTATTTAGAGTTTCATTGAAAAAAGTTGACAAGATGCAAGAACTGATGGATAATAGAAGCAGAGAGATGGAAACTCTAAGGAATCAAAAAAATTCTAGAAATCAAAAACACAGTAATAGAAATGAAGAATGTCTTTAATGAGTTCATTAGTAGACTTGACACAACCAAAGAACAAGTCAATAAGTTTGAAGATATGTGAATACAATCTTCCCAAACTGATATAACAACAGAAAAAAGAAAAAGAAAAAGATAAATGTTAAAGTCCAGAATTGTGAGAAGCTTCCCAAAAATGTAACATAACATATGTAAAATTGGAATAGTAAAGGAGAAGAGAGCGAGAACAAGGCAAAAGAAATATCTGAAGTGGTAATGAAAAAGAATTTTCTAAAATAATGACAGATATCAAATAAAAAATCCAGGAAGCTCAAAAAACACCAAGTAGAATCTACTCCTAGGTGTATCATAATCAAGTTGCACACACACAAAAAAAAAAACACATAGCAAAATGAATATTATGAACGAAGTCAGAGGGTAAAAAACCTTATCTATAGAGCCAACCCATTGGAAAAAACCCTAATGCTGGGAAAGATTGAAGGGAGAAGGCGAAGGGGGCAACAGAGGATGGGATGGTTAAATGGCATTATCAACTCAGTGGACACGAGTTAGAGCAAACTGAACAACAAAATAGAGGAACAAAGATAAGAACTACAGTGGATTTCTCATCAGAAGCCATACAGACAAGAAAATACAGATCAAACTATTTAAAGTGCTAAAAGGAGAAAAACTAACAACCTAAAATTCTGTATTTGGGAAAAATGAAGACTTTTTTCAACAAACATGAAGGATTTCACTGCTGACAGATGTACTCTGAAAGAAATGTTAAAAGAAGTTCATCAGGCAGAAGGAAAATGACATGATATTTGCCAAATATATCTAAAGAAAATCTTGTGTCCAAAATACACAAAGAACTCTTAAAACTCAAGAATAATGAAACGGCCAATTTTTTAATTGGAATACAGTTGCTTTACACTTCTGTGTCAGTTTCTGCTATAAAGCAAAGTGAGTCAGCCATATATACACATATACCCACTCTTTTTTTTATTTCTTTCCCATTTAGGTCACCGCAGAACATTGAGTAGACTTCCCTGTGCTATATAGTATGTTCTCTATACAGTTGGTTACCGATTTCATACTTAGTAATGTATATATGCCAGTCTTAATACCCCAATTCATCTCATCAGTCCCCCACCCCGCCTTGGAATCCATGTTTCTTCTCCACATCAGAAAAAGCCAGTTATAAAAATGGGTAAATGATATGAATGGACAACTCACCAAATAAGATATACAGATGGCAAATAAACATGTAAAAACACACTCAACATTATATGTTATTAGGGAAGTGCAAATTAAAACACTAATGAGATACCACTATAAGCCTATTAGAGTGGTTAAAAATCCAAAAAAACTAAAAAAACCAATTGCTAGTAGGATTCGGAACAACAGAAATTCTCATTCATTGCTGGTATGCATACAAAAATGGTACAGCCACTTCGGAAAGTAGGTTCACAGTTTCTTATAAGGCCAAGCACAATCTTACCATACAATTCAGCAATTGTGCTCCTAGGTATTAACTCAACTGATTTTAAAACTTTTGCCTACACAAAAGCCTGCACCACAAATGTGTATAGTATCTTTATTCAGAATTGCCAAAAACAAGAAGCAACCAAGATGTAGGTTAATAGATAAACAAATTCCGATACATCTCAAACATTCAAATCCTTTTCAGCAATAAAAAAGAATGAGCTATCAACCCATTCAATGAAGTTGGTGAATCTTAAATGCGAAATGAAAGAAGACAGTCTGAGAAAGCTACATGCTGTACAATTCCATTTGTATGACATTCTGGAAAAGGCAAAACTATAGAGATAATAAGCAGAGTTGCAGTTATCAAAGGCTAAAGGTCAATTAAGTAGGTGACTTTTTTAGATCAGTAAAACTATTCTATATGACACTGTAATGATGGAGCCATAAAACTATGTGTTTGTCAAAATCCATAGCACAGCACAAAGAGGGAAGCTCAATGCATGAAAATATTTTAAGAATTATTTAGAAGGTAAGTAGATTCCAGGATAGAATACAAATGTGAAAACAAAAAAAACACATCTAACTGTATTGCAAATGTATGAAACAACATCACTGAAGGAGGTGGAGGGGAAAGGTGCTGACCTAAGTAACTTTGGAAATAAGTGGAGTCTCTCAAAGTAAAGATGAAAAGCATTATGTATAAGCCCTGTCTTCTAGCTGATAGTTTCCCACGGGAGTAGGGATTAAAAATTCTGAAACCACTATACATACATATTGAAATTAAACAATTAAGTAAATGGATGGCAGATGGTGGGAGCCAGGTTTCTCTCACTGTGGAGTGGGAGGCTACAGATAAACAAGGAGTAGAAGCTATAAAAACCCATGTGGTAATGGAGCTGAATACATCATTGCTGACTCATGTTTTAGCTGGATATGGAAACAGATGATTACATGTAGACATATTTATAGACATTTTTATATACATGGGTTAATTTACACACATATATTTCCTTGCGTTGTTAGCTGAGAAGATATGGAAGCAATAAGCATACTTAGCACTCAGATCTTGGTTTCTAACATTATTTATTCTTCAGTAAAAGGAATCAAAGCTTTTGGAGAAATGGATGATTCTAAGAGCTGGTACTAAATATAGAAGATGAGTGTGGAGTATCTTATAATGCCATAAAGTATGAAATTGCTCAAAAGCCCACAGTGAAGGGGATATGTCAAATGAGTCAACTGAAAGTGTTAGTCACTCAGTCATGTCCAAATTTTGTGACCCCCAGGCTCCTCTGTCCATGGAATTCTCCAAGCAAGAATACTGGAGTGCGTAGACATTTCCTTCTCCAGGGGATCTTCCCAACCCAGGGATCAAACTCAGGTCTCCTGCACTGCAGGAGATTCTTTACTACCTGAGCCTCCAGGGAAGCTGTCAAGAGCCAAATGTGGAACAATTTGAGCATGAAACTGGATAGTTTATTGGATTATAACTCAAAGGATAAAATAAGTATCTCAGAGTCCATTGTAATCTAAATAAATGAGGGAGAATGAACAAATTTTCCATGCAGAAGGACTCCAAATAATATGTATAGATACTCTGTCCTTGAGAATGTGAAGCTTAACTCCCCACTCCTCAAGTGTGGATTGTGCATAGGAACTTCCCTCCATAGAGTACAGTGTGGAAAGGGGAAACAGAGTAACCAAGGTGGAGGAACCTGAGAAATGCTACCTTAGGAAGATTAGAGTGAGAGTCATGTTAATAGTATGTAAATCTGATATGATGTAAAGAAAATGGCACTTCATCTCTGGGATCTTCTTCCCAAAACCCATGACCCAGTTCAACCATGAAGAGAACACCAGACTATTTCCAATTGAGAAGCATTGTACAAATATCTAAACTAAGATCCCTTAAAATGTTCAAGATCATCAAAAATAAGAAAAGTATAAGAAACTGTCATAGACAAGAGGAGCCTAAGGAGACATCACATCTAAATATAATGTGGTATCCTGAGTGGGTTTCTGCAAAAGATAAAAGCATTAGGTATGAGTTAAGGATACCTGAATCAAGTGTGAATTTTAGTTAATAATGTAATAATGCTGGTTTATTGTCACCAATGTGCCATACTATCATAAGGCATTTATAAGAGGGGAAACTGGATCTGGGGTATATGGGATCTCTCTGGACTCTCACAATTTTTCTGTGAAACTGAACCCGTTCTAAAATAAAATATCTATTAAACACAGTCTGTAGCATACCATAAAAAATAATGAGACACATTAAGTAACATATGACTGATAATCAGAAAAGCAAAAAGCAATCAAATAAGATACCCACAGATAAATGAGCCATTGGAATTAAAAGATAAAGGCTTTTAATTAACTTTTATAAACAGGTTAAATAAATGAGAGTAAAAAGAGGAAAAAAACAAATGAAAAGATGGAGAATTTCTGTAGAGAAGTGGATATACTAAGACTGAAAAACACAGTATTTCCAAAAAAATAATGCATTGGAAAGGCTTAACAGCATATTGGACAGCAAGAGACAAGGCCCATAAATGTGAAAGTTGGTCAATTAATTAAGCTGGAGAAAAGAGAGGAAAGGATAAGAAAAAACAGAACACAACATGAGAGGCATGTGGGACAATACCAAGCTTTCTAATATATATGTTATTGGAGTAACATACAAAGATGAGACAGAAAACTAAGCAGAATAAATATTTGTAAAGATAATCACCAATAATTTTCTAAAACTAGTTAAAGATATCAAACAAGTTCAGAGTGCTCAACAAAACAGGATAAGTATCCAGCCAAGCAGAATAAACACAAAGAAACCCACACCTAGGCACATCAGTTAAACTGCTACAAAACAAAGATGAAGAGGGAAAAAAATCTGAAAAGTAGTCAGAAAAATAATAGGTCCATTATTTTCAGATGAACAGAATTATAAAGAATTATGAATGACTTCTCAACAGTTACAATGAAAGCCAGAAGAAAACAGAATGACATATATGTGCTAGAAGAAAAATTTGCCAACTCGGTGAAAATACATTTCGTCTACACCAGTGAAAATATTTTTCCAATTCAATGTCCCCAAATAGAACTTTTCCTTTCTTAGAAACCTTTTCTCCCTTTGAAACTGACTATATTCTTTAAAGCATCAACATTTAGTCTCTCAGGTCCATCATGTCCTCTTTTTGACTTTCACAATCACATCAATTCCTGTCAATTCCATCTCAGAAAATCTTTGGAATCTGTCACTCCTCTTCAGCCTCACTAGTACTGTATTGGTTCAAGCCCTCAACATTTCTAGCCTAAACCATGACAACTGAAAGCGACAGCTGAGCAAAGACAAAGACAGCTGAGCACCGAAGAATTGATGCTTCTGAACTGTGGTGTTGGAGAAGACTCTTGAGAGTCCCTTGGACTGCAAGGAGATCAAACTAATCAATCCTAAAGAAAATCAACCCTGACTATTCATTGGAAGGACTGAGGCTGAAGCTTAAGCTACAGTACTTTGGCCACGTGATGCGAAGGAGCCAACTCACTGGAAAAGACCCTGATGCTGGGAACGATTGAAGGCAGGAGGAGAAGGGGATGACAGAGGATGAGATGGTTGGATGGCATCACCAACTCAATGGACATGAGTTTGGGCAAACTCTGGGAGTTGGTGATGGACAGGGAAGCCTGGCTTGCTGCAGTCCATGGGGTTGCAAAGAGTCGGACGTGACTGAGCAACTGAACTGAAACCATGACAGCAGCCCACTGATTAGTATAGCCTCCCCACCACTGACCTTTCCTTATCATAGTTCATCTTCCTCATAACCTCTGTAATTAGCTTTCTGAAAGCTAATTCCTATCTGAACCTATCTCTCAGATGCTTAAAAGTCTCTTCTGACTTTCTAAGCTTCCCTGGTGACTCAGATGGTAAATAATCCGCCTGCAATGCGGGAGACCTGGGTTTGAGCCCTGGGTTGGGAAGATCCCCTGGAGAGGGAAATGGCAACCCACTCCAGTATTCTAGCCTGGAGGATACCATGGACAGAGGAGCGTGGTGGGCTATAGTACATGGGGCCACAAAGAGTTGGACATGATTGAGAGACTTTCACTTTCACTTTCTTTTTCTGACTTTCCGCTGCTTACAGAATAAAATCCAAATTCATATCACAACATACAAAATCCTTTCACAATCTCAGTCCCAACAACTTCTCCAGCATCTGTTCTTGCATATTCTTTTCTTCTTTTGTTGTGCTTAGTAAAATGTAAAATAATTATAAGCTTAAGTCTCTTTCTCTTTCACCAGATATTAACTTCTCAAAGGAAAGGACTATGACCATTTGTAGAATGTTCTACTGAAAACTAAAACTTGAAAGCATGAAGGAGGGTGAGAATCATTCTCATCTCTAGCAAGGGCTTCTAGAAAATCATCCTGATTGCCCATGAAAGGAGAATCACCAAGGCAGGTAAGGCTTATAGTAAAGATGTTTTGTTCCCTGTAAGTCATGAAGGGAACCATCATTAAAGGGAGTGGGGTACATAATCCTATCCGCCAACAAAGTTAATGTAATAAGACCATTTGTTGTTCAAGAGTTGGAAGGTTGCCCAACTCCTAAGGATATGAATTAGCAGTGAGAAATAGTGGGCTACTTCACAAGAAGCAGACTCCAGAGTCAGTTCATTAAATGTTCAAGGAGCTTCGAGTGCCTTAGCAGATGACTTCAGCCAGAAAAAAAGTGAGTGCCAAGAACTGTGACCCTGGGAGCTCAGGTATGGGAGATTCTTAGCTAAGCATGACACAGAAGCAGTTAATTGTCCACCACTGCAGACTGTCCTTCAAGGTTTCTTGTTGACGTGCACAGGCGTGAGCCTGAGGCAGACCTGCAGGATCTGTCACACTGACCAGTTGTCCACAGTGACATCATGTGGCTGCAAGAAGTAATGACAGTATCTAACAAGTGTTCCTGACTAACCTCAAATTTGAGGTCTTGTAAATTCCTAGAGTTCATAAAATATCACAGCCAATTAAAAAGGAAGGAAATGAACTATGTCTAATTTGGCCTGTGAGCTGATTCTGTTGCGGCTGTTGTTGTTAAAGTGAAAAATAAAAGGATAAAGATTTATGGACATAACTGTCTTCTAGTATATACTAGCAATTCAAACTGGGGGAAGAAAGATTTGTAACTCTTATTACTGAAAGGGGGCTTTTCTCAAAGGGGAATTTTTTTGAAGGCCCTGAAATCCCTTTCATAAAGGAAAATGTACAGGAAACTCTAGAATTCTGTAGACCTGAAACCATCAGAGCTGTTCTGATTGATGTGAAAATTGGGGGGCTTGGAGTCCCTGTGATTCAGTCTCCCCATCTGCTTTCCTTCCCCTTGACAGCAGTGTCAAAGCCCCTACCCTCCCCCCCCACCCACACACACACAGAATGCAAGACCCCTGCAGAATACAGTTTAAAACTCACTTTCTTGATGATAGAAAGCCTGTGAAGAATTCAAATCAGAGAATGACATCTACACAGAGATCATCTGTGTAGGACAGAGGGTGTTTTTAAGGGTGTGGGGAGGACAAGCCAAGATTGAGGACAAGATAGCTGGCTTGCAAGTATTTCACCAAAGGACAGACAGGCCTTTCAATAGGTATAATGTCATGAATAATGTTAAAACATTAGTAAAACATAAAACATGATAACTGAACTTCTCTGTACATATAAACTTATTTGTAAATCATATCAAAAACATTCATTGGGGAAAAAAATCACTGGGAAGAGAAACAGTCTCTCAGTCCTAGTAGTAAAGGATTAATCTTTGACTACCTTGGAAATATGATTATCACAAAGTTCTTAAACCAAACACTTTTTCTATTGAAAAGCTTGTTTTGTGCCAGGTTCTTTCTTAAAACTCAACTTGGAAATTTTATTTTCATCAAAATGAGCTTAAATTCTGCTGAGAACTAAAGAGTTAAGCCTGCTGTGATTAACAGCCAATTCTAACTTAAGTGTCCATCAATGGAAGAATGGATAAAGAAGTTATGACATATATGGATATATGTGACATATATGTGACACATATGTGACACATATAAATGACATATATGTGACATATATGGACATATCCATATATATATATATATATATCCATTTCCTTCTCCAATATATATATACACACACACACAATAGAATATTATTCAATCATAAAAAAAAAAAAACAGAGAAATCCTGCCATTTGTGACAACACAGATGAAGTTCTAAGGCATTCTGCTAAGTGAAAAAAGTCAGAGAAAAACAAGTAATGTATGATTTCACTTATACATGCAATCTAAAAAATAATACAAAAACAAACTTAGAAAGAGAAATCAGACTTATGGTTACCAGAGGTGGAAGGTGGGGTGAGGGGGAAATGAAGAAAAGTGATTAAAAGATTGGAACTTTCTGCTATAAGATGAGTGAGTACTAGGAACATAATGTACAACATAATGACTAAGATGTTATAACTGCTGTATGATATATAGGAAAGTTAGGAGAGTAAATCATGAATTCTCATTACAGGGAGATTTTTTTTCTTTTTTCTTTTTACTGTATCTTTATGAGATGATGGGTGTTAGCTGAACCTATTGTGGTAATCATTTCACATATATGCAAATCAAATCATCTTGCTGCATCTCAAATGTATACAGTAAATTGTATACAGTAATTCTAGTAAAACTGGGAAGAGGAGGCTGGGGTGAAGGGAGAGCCATGTTTCCAAGATAACTTTTAGGAAAAAATCTAATAAAAGAAATTCTTAGAAAAGTGCAGAATGTCTGCTGGGATAAAGAGAAAAAAAAAAAAACAAAGTTTCCAAGCAACTTTTGAGTAAAAATATGGTAGAAAACAAGGCTTTTAACAGAAAATGTTAAAAAAACATTTTTAACTTTTTTAACATTTTAAATGTTCTCATGAACATTTTGTTTTCAAGCTAGTTTGGGGAAAATAGCTAGGGGAAAAAAAACAATATTTTAAATAGAACTATTTGGAACTTAATCCTGTTTGTGTTTCCTAAAACACTTTTGAGGGAAATTGTAGTATAAAACACATTTTAACATGGAAAATCCGAATTTAGGCAACAGGATGGCAACAAAGGACACAAACAGACCCAAGGGAGGGATTCTGAAATGTAGATGAAATTGTCCAAATGTGCTGAAAGTGGCATGGCCTTTATACCATGCCCCTTCCCCCTCAACCTTCCTGCAGTGACCAGGCAAGGAATGCCCACTGCTCCTGTTCTGAGGGTGGGGTGCAACCCTAGGTGAGGGAGTTCCTTTAATCCAGGGCAATTCCTGAAAAGTCCTGGGCTGTGAGCTCTCCACAGCAGAAATGGGTATCTGAGTCTTGGGCAAGTTTCAAGGGATCTGGGTAAGTGTTTGACATCACTACTGGCAAAGAGCGTCAGCCAGAAATTTAGGGAGTTGAAGAAAAAATGTGGGGCCACATAATAGAGAATCTTAGGTATGTTAGAGCTTAACACTGTCTCACCACCTCAAGAATAGAAGTCCTCATGAAGATTTAAGTTCTCAAAAAGGCATCAAGGAAAGAGTGTTTCAGAATAGCTAAACAAGGAAAATGGAGGGAAGCTAAGAAATGTATTTTTATTCATTTCACCACTCGGAAAAGCTGACAAATTCCAAACCCACATGCTGTTGAAATACAAGTGATGACTTAGGTAACAAAAGCAAGTTAAGTCACAGCTTCAGAAGAGAAAATCTGGTATTGCCCCAATGCAGCTGTGCTGTACCTTGCACAAGATATAGAAGGAAATATTTTCCTAGATCTGGGACTGTCAGCCCACACTGAGTCCATCTGAGGAGCTCATGGCCACAGCCTACACTGAATCCATCACTGGGATTGTTCACAAAGCTGTGGTGCTGCCTGAAACCTCCTTTGGGGTTGGGGAAAGGAAACTGAACAGAGCATAACCTGAAAGAGGTATTGGAGAAAAAAATCAGACTTTTGTCTCATGCCCACCAAATTCAAACAGTTCCATAAACTAGACATGAGTGTTTAACCTTCTAAAAGTTGGCAACCACTGTTTAGTAAGTGGGGAAGGCGGTGTATATAGTGGACAGTGTGCATTAGTCACTCGGTCATGTCTACCTCTTTGCAACCTCACGGACTGTAGACTGTCAGGCTCCTCTGCCCATGGGATTCTCCAGGCAAGAATACTGGAGTGGGGTGCCATTCCCTTCTCCAGGGGTCTTCCCAACCCAGAGATCAAACCTGGATCTCCCACATTGCAGGTGGATTTTTTACCATGGAGCCCCAGGGAAAGCCAATACAGTGGAAAGAGCTCATTATTTAAAAAAAAAAAAAAAGAGAGAGAGAGATTTCTTTTATTATATTTTTTGTTATTTATTCGGCTGTGCTGGGTCTTAGCTGTGGCATGCAGGATCTTTAGTTGTGGCATGCAAACTCTTAATTATGGTATGTGGGCTCTAGCTCCCCAACAAGGGACTGAACCCAGGCCCTGGGTTCAGGAGCACAGAGTTTTAGCCACTGGACTGCTAGGGATGTTCCAGAGATCTCATTCTTTAGATACCATCAGAAGTAATTTGAAACACAGCCTCACCACTACAAGTGACCTTGGGCTTATTAATGTCTCTGAAAGGCAGTCTTCTTGGTAGTCAGGTGGTGAGCAAAGCAGATGTGTGCATGCTTATGTAAGTGGCCTACACTAAGTGGCTGATGTCATCATTATCACTATCATTACCATTGGCATTCCACAGTCCCCAGAGCTCATGGTCCAAGGGTAGTGACCTGCAGAACCCAAGTTGTTCTGGTCTCTATTTAAGAATGAAGATGATGGAAGTCATGGCAGTCATTCATGCATAAAGTATTTGTCTTTCAGCTGTGTCCAACTCTTTGCTACCCCACAGACTGACCCCCACTGGGGGGGGGGGGGGGGGGGGCTCTTCTGTCCATGGGATTCTCCAGGCAAGAATACTAGATTGGGTTGCCATGCCCTCCTTGAGGGGATCTCCTGACCCAGGGATCATTCATGCATAAGCAAGCACCTATTTCTAGTACAGTCTAGAAATGTGTAATTTACTTAAGGCTAACTCACTGCTTTTAATTTTAGAAAGAAAGTGAAAAATCATGTCTGTTGACACCAAGACAGAGCTCTGTTTGAAGTGAAATATCACTCCTGTGAATCCTCTCAAAAAGGGTAACAAGGTCAAGGTGCCAGGGGAGAGTCCAGCCCATAAACAAACAGAGTCTCTGCTCATCGGCAAGAGCTGCACCCGTGGGGCAACTTCACAGCCCTCTTTGTCTCATAGTTCAGACAAAAGCTAGCTAAAGAAGAGGAAGAAATATGAAAGGGGCTTATAAGTGATGAGGAAAAAATCATAATTTTTTTCTGTGGAACAATTGAACTAAGAAAAAATAAGTAACATGTCCTCTTTGTAACAGGACTTTCCCAATATGCAGTGCACATCTACATTACACATGAACCAGACCTCCTCAAGGCAGGTGGATAAAATCAATCTTGGAAAAAGACTGGCCCCTTTCTTCAGACGCCAGCATTGTCATTTATTTTGCACACATAGGAGAAGGAGCTCCATGCATAGACCGTGGAGCAGAAAATAGAAAGAAGAGTGGAACTGGAGGAATCAACCTGCCTGACTTCAGGCTCTACTACAAAGCCACGGTCATCAAGACAGCATGGTACTTGCACAAAGACAGAAATATAGATCAATGGAACAAAATAGAAAGCCCATAGATAAATCCACGCATCTATGGACACCTTATCTTTGACAAAGGAGGCAAGAATACACAATGGAGAAAAGACAACCTCTTTAACAAGTGGTGCTGGGAAAACTGGTCAACCACTTGTAAAAGAATTAAACTAGATCTCTTTATAACACCATACACAAAAATAAACTCAAAATGGATTAAAGATCTAAACGTAAGACCAGAAACTATTAAACTCCTAGAGGAAACCATAGGCAAAACACTCTTCGACATAAACCACAGCAAGATCCTCTATGACCCACCTCCCAGAATATTGGAAATAAAAGCAAAAATAAACAAATGGAACCTAATTAAAATTAAAAGCTTCTGCACAGCAAAGGCAACTATAAATGAGGTGAAAAGACAGCCTTCAGAATGGGAGAAAATAATAGCAAACGAAGCAACAGACAAAGAATTAATCTCAAAAATATACAAGCAACTCCTGCAGCTCAATTCTGAAAAATAAATGACCCAATCAAAAAGTGGGCCAAAGAACTAAACAGACACTTCTCCAAAGAAAACATACAGATGGCTAACAAACACATGAAAAGATGCTCAACATCACTCATTATCAGAGAAATGCAAATCAAAACCACAGAGTTACCACTTCACGCCAGTCAGAATGGCTGCTATCCAAAAGTCTACAAGCAATAAATGCTGGAGAGGGTGTGAAGAAAAGGGAACCCTCTTACATTGTTGGTGGGAGTGCAAACTAGTACAGCCACTATGGAGAACAGTGTGGAGATTCCTTTAAAAACTGGAAATAGAACTGCCATATGACCCAGCAATCCCACTGCTGGGCATACACACCGAGGAAACCAGATCTGAAAGAGACACGTGCACCCCAATGTTCATCGCAGCACTGTTTATAATAGCCAGGACATGGAAACAACCTAGTGTCCATCAGCAGATGAATAGATAAGAAAGCTGTGGTACATATACACAATGAAATATTATTTAGCCATTAAAAAGAATACATGTGAATCAGTTCTAATGAGGTGGATGAAACTGGAGCCTATTATACAGAGTGAAGTAAGCCAGAAAGAAAAACACCAATACAGTATACTACCACATATATATGGGATTTAGAAAGATGTTAATGATAACCCTGTATGCAAGACAGCAAAAGATACACAGATGTATTGAACAGTGTTTTGGATTCTGTGGGAGAGGGCAAGGGCAGGATGATACGGGAGAATGGCATTGAAACATGTAAATTATCATATGTGAAATGAATCGCCAGTCCAGGTTGGATGCATGATACAGGGTGCTTGGGGCTGGGGCACTGGGATGACCCAGAGGGATGGGATGGGGAGGGAAGTGGGAGGGGGGTTCAGGATGGGAAACACATGTAAATCCATGGCTAATTCATATCAATGTATGGCAAAAACCACTACAGTATTGTAATGTAATTAGCCTCCAACTAATATAAATAAATGAAAAAAAAATTTTTTAATGATAAAGCAAGTACAAAAAAAAATTTTTTTAACCTGTGTTTCAAAGGACACCATTAAGAAAGTAAAAAAAAAGAAAGAAAGAAAGGAAGTAGAGAGACAGCCCATTGAATGCAAGACACTGCAAATTATACATCTGATAAGAAATTTGTATTCAGGATATATAAAGAACTTGTCAGCTCAATAATTAAAAAGACAAGCAAGCCAATAATAACTGTGCAAAGGATTTGCATAGACATTTCTCCTAAGAAGATTTACAAATGACCAATAACCACATGAAAAGACAAATATTTATTTAGCGATCAGGGAAATACAAGTCAAAATCACATTGAGTTACCATTCCTTACCCACTAGAATGGTTATAGTCAAAAAGGTAGATGATAAGTGTTGGTGAGCAAGTAGAGAAATTGGAACTTTCTCACTGCTGTAACAGGAGGGAAAGGCGCAGGGCACAACTTTTGAAAGAAAGACGTAGCCCAAAGACACAACATAAAACTGATTAGAATCAAATGGGACCAAGATGGCAGACAAGACTAGACCTTGATACTCAATCAGCAAGTGAAATGACACACCCAGAGGCGCCATGACAGTTCCAAGGCACTGTTAAAAGACCAAGGAGTGGGTGGTGGCCCAAATCCTGGAAATCTCTGCCCCTTCCCAAAAATAGTTGAAATAATCCTCCCAGTCATTAGCATATGAAATTGCCCAGCCTATAAATACTAACCATGCCAATTTCAGGGCCATGCTCGCCCTCTGCAATGGGCCACACTCTGTCTGTGGAGTGTGCTCCTCTCTGCATCTGAATGAATCCACTTCTTACCTATCACTTTGCCTCTCACTGAACTATTTCTGCAATGAGACACCAAGAAGCTGAGCTTCATTAGGTCCTAAAACCAGGTACCATGGGTTTTGGCTGGGTTCGAGTCCCAGCACGTGAGTTCAAGTACCAATCTGTGGTGAATGGTTTCGCTGCCACTGGTATTATAAACAGTACAGTCACTTAGGAAGGGCATCCCAGGTCGCTCAGTGGTAAACAATCTGCCTACCAATGCAGGAGATGCAGATTTGATCTCTGGCTTGGGAAGATCCGCTGGAGAAGGGAATGCCAACACAATCCAGTATTCTTGCCTGGAGAATTCCACAGAAAGAGAAGCGTAGCTACCGTCCAAAGGGTCACAAAGAGTTGGACATGACTGAGCACACACACACACATACAATCATAGCAACATCATTCATAAAAGCCAAAAAGCAAAAACAAATGTCCATCATTTGATGATCAACAGAATGTGGCATATGCATAAAATGGAATATTCAGTTCAGTTCAGTTCAGTCACTCAGTCCAACTCTTCACAACCCTGTGGACCACATCACGCCAGGCCTCCCTGTCTATCACCAACTCCCGGAGTCTACTCAAACTCGTGTCCATTGAGTCGGTGATACCATCCAACCATCTTATCCTCTGTCATTCTCTTCTTCTCCTGCCTTGAATCTTTCCCAGCATCAGGGTCTTTTCCAATGAGTCAGCTCTTCGCACCAGGTGGCCAAAGTATTGGAGTTTCAGCTTCAACATCAGTCCTTCCAATGAACACCCAGGACTGATCTCCTTTAGGATGGACAGGTTGGATCTCCTTGCAGTCCAAGGGACTCTCAAGAGTCTTCTCCAACACCACAATTCAGAAGCATCAATTCTTCAGTGATCAGCTTTCTTCACAGTCCAACTCTCACATCCATACATTACTGGAAAAACCAGAGCCTTGACCAGATGGACCTTTGTTGGCAAAGTAATGTCTCTGCTTTTTAATATGCTATCTAGGTTGGTCATAACTTTCCTTCCAAGGATTAAGCCTCTTGTAATTTCATGGCTGCAATCACCATCCGCAGTGATTTTGGAGCTCAGAAAAATAAAGTCTGTCACTGTTTCCACTGTTTCCCATCTATTTGCCATGACATGATGGGACCGGATGCCATGATCTTAGTTTTCTGAATGTTGAGCTTTAAGCAAACTTTCTCACTCTCCTCCTTCACTTTCATCAAGAGGCTTTTTAGTTCCTCTTCACTTTCTGACATAAGGGTGGTATCATCTGCATATCTGAGGTTATTGATATTTCTCCTGGCAATCTTGATTCCAGCTTGTGCTTCCTCCAGCCCAGTGTTTCTCATGATGTACTCTGCATATAAGTTAAATAAGCAGGGTGACAATATACAGCCTTGATGTACTCCTTTTCCTATTTGGAACCAGTCTGTTGTTCCATGTCCAGTTCTAACTGTTGCTTCTTCACCTGCATACAGGTTTCTCAAGAGGCAGGTCGGGTGGTCTGGTATTCCCATCCCCTTCATAATTTTCCACAGTTTATTGTGATCCACACAGTCAAAGGCTTTGGCGTAGTCAATAAAGCAGAAATAGATGTTTTTCTGGAATTCTCTTACTTTTTCCATGATCCAGCAGATGTTGGCAATTTGATATCTGGTTCCTCTGCCTTTTCTAAAACCAGCTTGAACATCTGGAAGTTCATGGTTCACATATTGCTCAAGCCTGGCCAGAAGAACTTTGAGCATTACTTTACTAGCATGTGAGATGAATGCAATTGTGCAGTAGTTGAGCTTTCTTTGGGATTGGAATGAAAACTGACCTTTTCCAGTCCTGTGACCACTGCTGAGCTTTCCAGATTTGCTGACATATTGAGTGCAGCACTTTCACAGCATCATCTTTTATGAAATGATTATGTCAACAAAAAGAAATAAAGTGCTAATTTAAGGTTGTTGCTGAATTGTGAAAGACACTGGGATTATTGGCCTCTGGAGGAGAGGAATTCAATCCAGAGCCAGTGATGAGGCTTGGTCACTCAGAGCTTTTGTGTAATAAAATTTTATTAAGGTATAAAAGACATAGAGAAAGCTTCTGACATAGACATCAGAAGGGGGCAGAAAGAGTGCCCCCTGCTAGCCTTTAGCATTATGTTATATGCCTATTAGCAGGCTGCTAATTAGAGAAAGGAAATGTCTCAAAACTCAGAGTGGCACCAGGCCCCTCACCCAAAACATTCATTTTGAGATAACATTGCACAAGGTGAGTAATCCCAGGCCATAAAATGATTGACATGTATCTTGAAGAAAGGCAGGTTTCCAAGCAAATATATAGTTTCATTAGCACAGATTAAGAGAGCAATTGTATGGGTAAAATATACTGGTTTGTTGAGCCCTTATGGGTTCTGAGTCTTAAGCAGAAGTGACTTGAAGAAAGACAGAGTCTAGGGTAAATACATAGTTCATTAACATAGCTTAAGAAAAACATTTCCATAAGAAAAATGCATTGGTTAGCTCAAGGTTTGAGAAAAGTTAAGTTCAGATGGAACCAGGTGTCATCATGGCAACACAGAATTTTAAGAGAAACCTCCTTTTAATTTTGTATAGAAAAGGGAAAAAAAATCTGACACTTGTAGTTTGTTTCCTCCTGCCACTTAAGAAAATTTTTTTTTTAAAGTCTGACACTTTCAGCCTATTTCCTCCATTTGAAGACCCCTAGCCTTCCTACCTGTTACCCTCTCACAAATGCAAGCTATACTGTGGATGAACCTTGAAAACTTATGTTAAGTGAAAAAAAAGTCAGACACAAGCAACCCCATATTGTACGACTCCACGAATAAAGTCCACAGTGGGCAAATTTAAGAAGACTTAAAGTAGACGAGAGGTTGCTAAGATTTTGACCAGGCTGGAGGAGAGTGAGGAGTGACTGCTAACGAGCTAGTAAATGCAGGGTTTCTTCGAGGCTAGTTGGGATGGTTGATAAAAATGGTCCAAAATTAAGTAGTGTTCATGGTTGCATAGCTGCAAATTATAAAATCATTGACTTGCACAGTTTAAAGGAATGAATTGTGTGTGAATTATATCTTGGTAAAGCTGTTACCAAAAAAAATTTTTTAATGAAAGATCACTGTGTTGCTGTAACAAGATAAAAAAGGCATTAAATATTGGTATGTCCTATTATCAATTTATTAGGAATACTGAGCGCCTGCTGTATGCAAACCACTGTCAGTAAAATTATGGAGGAAACGTAAAGTGGACAACAATAGAAAAAGCCATTCTCTAATGTTCACAGCAGTATTTCAACATGTGCTTTGCAGGCCTGATAAACAAAAATGTCTCCACTATGTAGGCATTTATTTGATTTTGTAAGTGAAGAACAGTCAAATTGTATGAAATTAAAATTTTAATTGTTCAGTTTTAGGCTCTATTTTGTTGGGGGGAAACATTCATAAACACAAGCCCATGATCAGACTCTATTGAAACCCTTCAGGAATATCAAGTGCAAATGGGTTGCCGGAGGATGTTTCCACACAGAATTAAATACTACTCTTTTAACAAATGACTTATTTATAGCTGCAGACTCTTTGTTGGGGAAAGGCAAACTAATATTTCAGTTCTAAGAAGTTCCTAACACTTTAGCTTTTGTCTACTATGTCAGGAAAAAAAAAAAATCCATTAGTTGACAGAGTGTACCTTATAAGGTGAGAATCTAAGATGGATTCATTCTTTTTCTAATAATGAAGTAAAAACATCCTAGATAACTCTATTCAGTGAGCATTGGGACAATATCCAACCCTCAGAGAAACTGAAAATTCTGCTCAGTGACAACATATTATTTAACTCACTAGGGCAATTTAAGGTAACACAATGTGACTCGGATCTAAGAAAGGAAATGTGTCAAGGGAAAGCATTTCTTCCTTAAAAAATGCCTGCTGGCGAAATAAAGACACAGACATAGAGAATAAATATATAGATACCAAGAGGGGAAAGGGGAAGTAGGATGAACTGAGAGATTGGGGTTCACGTATATACACTACTGATACTATGTATAAAATAGATAACTAATGGCAAAGAGTAGGACACTGAACAACTGAACTGCTGAATGAGAAGCTACTTTATCCACAGGGAACTCAGGGCTCTGTGGTGACCGAGTGTCAGTCTCTCAGTGGTATCCAACTTTTTGGGGCCCCATGGACTGTAGGCCACCAAGCTCCTCTGTCCATGGAATTTTCCAGGCAAGAATACTGGAAGGGGTTGCCATTTCCTACTCCAGGGGATCTCCCCAACCCAGGGATTGAACCCAGGTCTCCTGCATTGCAGGCGGATTCTTTACCATCTGAACCACCAAGGAAATTCTAAATAAGAAGGAAATCCAAAACAGAGGGGATATGTGTATACATATAACTGTCTCACTCTGCTGTACGGCAGAAACCATTACACCCCTGTAGAGCAACCATACTCCAATAAAAATTAACTTAAAATAAATAAATTTTTAAAAAGCAAAAAATAAAAAAGAAATACCTGCTGGCAATTGAGATAGAAAATTAAAAACGCATGTCAAATTGTGAGAATGTTTAGAGAATTATCCCAACTGATTCTGTAACCATGTGCAAATTAGTTCCCTTCCAGATCTTAAGGGGGCAGTTTCCAAAGGCTTCAAGCCAAATACACGACTTGATGGGAGAAGGTAGTAGTTTCAATTTTACAATATACATAATTTATAAAATAAAACTGTAGACTATATGTAATGTGTTATATATAGCATAGTCTAGTTGAAAAGCTTATTAAGCCTTTCTACCAGATAAGTGTGCACTTCTGTTTCTCCTGAAAGCCCCTCCAGTGCCCTCACAGCAACATATCCTTTCACCCATCCTTCGTGGTAGGCTGGAAGCAAATGACACAGCATTCTCTTTATATCGTCATGTGCCAGTTGGTGATTTGAGATGCAAAATTAATGGAGGGGAAAGAAAAATTCAAACTGAATGCCAGATCTCATCTCTTTATAATTTCATATTTGCAATTTTACCTAAGCAGTGATTTTGCTCAAAAGGGAAGTCTGAAGGTCCTAATATGGATTTTTTTTTTTTTTTTTTTAAAGAATCTAAGTGGGAACTGCTCCCAGACCTGTTCAGTGTTACAAAGATTCACTCTGCTTGGTCGTTTCACATCTTTAATTAGCTCCCCTCTGAGCTTCAACAACCAAACTGAGCTCATGCCCATAAAATACCCAGAAAAGATTTCAGTGGAGTCTAAACTAAGCAATAATTGGTTTTTGGTTCCCAGACGGGGCTCAGTGGACTCTGGCAGCCCCGAGTGTCCTTCATTAGCAAGTCTGAGTAGAGCCATTTTGAAGGTCTTTGGGGGAAGGACCTCTGAGACCATGTCCAGCATCTTCCCAGCACTGGCAGGAATTTAGTAAATGCCTCCCAGATTGACTCCTTGCTGCGTGGACACCTCCATGACATCTGCTGCTGTCTCTGGTAAATGATCACTGCAGCACAGTGTATTTAATTTAAAATGAGTGGTAAAATGGTGATTACCAGGGTCTGGGGTGAGGAAATGAGATGTTGTCTAAGAGTACAGACTTGCATCTGGTAGTAAGTCTTAGAGATCATTAGCTCTCTGGTCTAGTGAATATAGACCACAATATCATATTGTAATAATCAAACTTCCTGAAATACCAGATCTTACTTATTCCAGCTCCCCCCAAAAGAAATAACTATATGATATGATATAAAAATTGTAAACATTGATATGTAAAAATTGATGTATAAATATATAAATTTATATGATATGTAAATATATAATTTGTCAAGTCAACATGTTATATATTATCACACGCCAAACATGTTTCAATTTTTTTAAATATTGGAGGTTCTTCTTCCTATAACTTTGAAACTCTTTGGCCTAAACATTTCTTAGGATGCACTTGGAATAGAACCTGCTGGTCCTGAATTCTCCAGAGAGAAGTTCTGCTCTGACAAGCTGGGAAAGAAGAGAAAAAAAGAAAAGAAATAAATAATTATTAAGCCTCTAAGTGGAAGAACACATTATGTTCTCCTCTTACTTAAACTTTATTCCAAACCTGTGCGATGTACATTATTATCCACCCAAAGACATGCTTTGGCGGTGGCTAAAAGACCTGGAAGGGAAAGCCCACGAAAATAGAACAAGGGAAGGTCCGAGGACAGGAGTGAGAACCTCAGGTAAAACAAACAAGGCTCCTGCCTAAGCCCAATTTACATACGGCAGGCCCAGGGACAGAGAAACATATAAAAAGAGGAGCCAAAGCCCTCCTCTCCCCTCTTAGCTCCCTCCCTCTCCCCCGCGCGATGGGGCGATCTTCTCTTCGCTTCTCTGGATTGACATGCCCTCACGCCTCAAAAATGGATTTTCCTGGTATTATCTAAATAAATAGAGCTGTAACACTGATTTATTTAAGAGCTATAACACAGTCTGTTTGAGACCCGAGAGCTATAACACAGTCTGTCCTCTGAGAGCTGTGACCCGCCAAAGGGCTTTAATGTCCGTCACTCCAAATTTTTGTTGTGATGAGACAAAGAACCGAGGAACATACACTCGCGTGACAGAATGATAGAGGATGAGATGGTTGGATGGCATCACCGACTCAGTGGACATGATTTGGAGTAAGCTCTGGGAGTTGGCGATGAACAGAAGCCTGGCGTGTTGCAGTCCATGAGGTCACAAAGAGTTGGACACGACTGAGTGACTGAACTAAACTGAAAAACACTCTAACATGTGGAAACTGAGTCCCCAGGTCAAACAATTGGCCCAAGGCCACAGAGGGGCTCAGGTGGTAAAGAATCTCCCTACAATGCAGGAGACTTGGGCTTGATCCTGGAGTCAGGAAGATCCCATGGAGCAGGGAATGGCTACCCACTCCAGTATTATTGCCTGAAAAATCCCACAGAGGAGCCTGGCCAGCTATAGGCCATGGGGTCTAAAAGAGTCGGACACAACTGAGCAACAAACGGAGTGATTATCTGACTGAGCAGGGTAGCCGGTCTCTAAAGCAGTGGTCCTTGGCTTCTTCAAGGTCATGGCCTTCTCTGAGAATTTGGTGCCAGCTAAAGAGTGCTCCACACATATGTTTTACAAACAAATCCAAGGGGACAGTCACCCCTTGAAGCCCAGCTCAGGCCCTATAGAAATCCAAACCCCAAAGCTTCTCTCTTTCCACAGAACTCCCACTGGACAAGCCTGGGGAGGAGGGCAAGGGAGTCACCCAATATTTAACACGTCTATTTTCTCTCTTCAGACAGAGGAGCCTGGCAAGCTACAATCCATAGGGTCACAGAGTCAGACAAAGCTGAAGCAACTTAGCATGCACCCACACAAAATCTTTTCATCGATCTGCTATGTTATTTCATAAATTCCTTATGAATCCTTTTCTACTGAGCAGGATTGTGAGCAGAAATGACTTGTTAAGTGAAAGTCACTCAGTCATATCTGACTCTTGGAGACCCCATAGTCTATACATCCATGGAATTCTCCAGGCCAGAATACTAGAGTGGGTAGCTGGTACCTTCTCCAGGGGATCTTCCCGACCCAGAGATTGAACCCAGGTCTCCTGCATTGCAGACAGATTTCTTACCAGCTGAGCTACCTTGAGGAGGACAAATATTTAAATGACTTCAAAAGCTACTTATCAGCTTCCTGTGTTGTTTTCCAGATTCCCTCCAGCCATCCCACTTCTGAGTGTTTATCCAAAAGAACTGAAAACAGGATGTCGTAGAGAATCTGCACTTCCATGTCCACAAGGAACAAGGGGACAACCCAAATGTCCGTGAATAGATGAATGGACAAAGCAGATGTGGTCTATACATACAATGAAATATTATTCAGTCTTGAAAATGACGGAAATTCTGCCATTTGCTACAACATCAGTGAACCCTGAGGACATTATGCTAAACACACTTGGGGAGTGTAAACAAACACACTCCTATGCCTCTGAGCAGCTGCCTATGGAGAATGTAACAGCCAGTGACAGCGACAGAAGATGCCCTGGAGGAGGAAATAGCAACCCACTCCAGTCTCCTTGCCTGGAAAATCCCGTGGACAGAGGTACCTGGCAGCCTACAGTTCATGAGGTTGCAAAAGAGTGGGACACGACAGCGACTAAACAACAGCAACATCCCTTTTATTGAACAGGGGAAACCTTTGTAAGCTAATATAAACATGGTTGAAAATGCACTAAGATCCTTATTACTAACTTACACTTTTGGTGACTGCTCTTCAGGGCAGACCATGGTCTAAGCCCCTGCTGACCAGGTCCTAAGGAAATCTCCTCCTTCCCAGAGTTCTCTAGGGGCTCGGCAGGCTTGCCTCCCACCCCACTCTACCCCGCTTCAGCAAGGCTAAACTCCTCAGAGTTTCTTCTGAACTATGGACCCCTGTCTTCCTTTCCTCATATCAGATATTTTAGAAAATTTGCAATTATAAATTCTTTCTGTGCCCCTGGGGGATGTAAAACTTCTCCCAGCCTCTTGCTGGTTTAAAAAGCAGAGACATCACTTTGCCTACAAAGTCCATATAGTCAAAGGTATGGTTTTTTCAGTAGTCATAAACAGATGTGAGCAGGGCCATAAAGAAGGCTGAGTGCCAAAGAATTGATTCTTTCAAACTCCAGCATCACACTGGAGAAGACTCTTGAGAGTCCCTTGAACAGCAAGGAGGTCAAACCAGTCAATCTTAAAGGAAATCAACCCTGAATAGTCATTAGAAGAACTGATGCTGAAGTTGAAGCTCCAATATTCTGGTCACCTGATGGAAAGAGCTGACTCATTGGAAAAGACCCTGATGCCGGGAAAGATTGAAGGCAGGAGGAGAAGGGGGCAACAGAGGATGAGATGATTGGATGGCATCATCGATTCAATGGACATGAGTTTGAGCAAACTCCAGGAGATGGTGAAGGACAGGGAGGCCTGGCATGCTACAGTCCATGAGGTCGTAAAGAGTCAGACGTGACTGGGCAACTAAAAAAAAAAAAAAAAAAACCTGCCAGTGTCACAGCCCAGGAATGTCTTTCTGAAAGATCAGGGAGCCATCCCTTTGATATATCATCAAGGAAGATAAAACCCCTGACTCCTAGGCACTCATTAGGTAAAAACTTGACTTTAATAAGCACCAGTTAGTAAACCCTGATGTCCTAATCTCACAGGCAAGCTTTCTCCCTAATGGCCTTCAAGATTTTCTCCAGCTGGTCACTCTCGCACCTCAATACCCTCACTTTTTGTCTGAATGGAGTTCAGGGTTAAACTCTCTCCCCTTTTGCAATTATCTTCCATAGTTTTCTTGGCCTATTCAAATCCATTGGGTGCAATTTTTCTTTGTCACCACACCTCTCCAAAACCACCGCCACCATTTTTTAAAGGGCCTTCTTTTTTATCACTAGAATCAGAATAGAATAATGGGTGAGGAATAAATTTACTGAAACATGAAGAAATGTATTTAATATCTTTAAATTTAAAAACCATGACAAAATTGTGGAGATACCCACATATTTCATGCGCAGACACACACTAGATACATGAACACACAGCATGCAAATATATCATGCCAGTGAAGTTTAAAAACAGGCTTAGAACAGTCAGTAAGGGTGTACACCAAGATGATAGAAACAGTCGTGTCTATGCAGCAAGATAATGGGATTTCCCTTTTCTATAACTAAGCTGTATTTTCTAAATTTTCTATGAAGAATTGCATTTTGGAGATAAACTTTTTAAATAAGGACAGAGGGAAGAAGTTTTCAAATAATAAAAGGAGACTCTGACTTTCTATTCTTAAAGATAATCACATCGACTTTTTTTTTTTTCTTTTTACCAGCTTTCCTCCTAAGCACTAAGGTTGGGAAACAAAAAATATTAACATTAACAAAAAAATACTATGAATGCAGTTGCTGCTTTGAGTTCTGGCTTCTGGTTCCTGGAAATTTCTTAGAAAACTTAAACTTTTCTACTCTTCTCCTTCTGCAGGGTGAGTCCATCCAGGACTAAATCTTTGGGTCCTACGCCCACCTCCGTCCCAGAGAAGTGAGCCTCACACAAAGAGTATCTGCTTTCAGTTATGCAGGAAAAAAATAAAGCTTCCCCAAGCCCCTTGAAGAGGCTGCCACCCACTGCAGTGAGTGGTTTACATCCCTCATGCCAGAGGAGTATTAAAGAGGGTCCCCACCATCTCATCCTCAAAGTTCACAGGAACTCTGGCCACTTGAGTCATTCTGTCCCACTCACGTGAGAGAAATGAATGCTTAGGGGTGTGAGCGTGTATTCCCAGAGAAAGAGAACTTGGTGCCTGTTAAGGTTAAACTTAAGTCAATATTCGTCTGCAGGGAAGAAAGGGAGGAGGAGATGAAGGGAAAGGACACTTCTTAGAAACATCTATATTAAGTCCACAGGAGCCTATTTGATCTGAGGCTGAGAATCCTCGTGTTTCAGAGACAAGACTCCTGGGTGCTGCTATACCTAACTGTTCAAAGAGAGCCCCCTGCAGCTTAAGTAGGACACAGACTAATTAGCACTCTGAAAGAAACAATCAAACTGCATGGGGATTAAACAATACTTACAAGGAGAAACTGGGGAGGTAGTAATCTCTCTAATAGGAAAAGGGAATAAGTCTTTGGCAAGGCAACACTTTCAGTGAGGAAAGAAAATTATTCAGAATGCATCAGAAAACTGCAAAATCCTAACTGAAAAGGTGGAAATGTTTGTGTTGAAAAGACAATGTCACCTGAAGTCCTCGTCCTAGAAGACGCCAGGTGGCCCAGTAGCAGCATCTCCTGAGGAGAAAGACGCACTGAACAGTTTCCTAGACCCCCAGACCAACCTCTTGTTGCCAGATGTGTTCAAGAATTCTGTATTGGGGGATTTTAGAAAAACATTCTGGTGCATAATCAACAGCATCATGTAACTTTTCCATTGAGGTCTGAGTACACCATCCCATTTTTCTTGAGCAAAACAAAGTAATACTATGTAGGAGAAATCAAGGATATAAATATTGAGTTGGTCAAAAAGTTAATTCAGGTTTTCCACAAGATGTAACGGAAAAACCCAAATGGACTTTTTGAGCCATCCCAATAGATTCACATCCATTTAAGTTTTGCTGCCAGATGGGTTATGGAAAAAAAGAATTCAGTGCCACAAAGTTTGGGGGTATCAGAAATGTGCAGGTGTGATTGTGAACCTGTATTTTGTAAAACGCCTGTCTTTCCCATTAGAGATCAAGAATCATGCCTTGAGTGATCGTCCCCAGTACCTGGCTTATTATGACTGGTGCTCAGCAAGGGTGTTGCATTTCATTGATTAATTCTTAGTCTCAAGTGAAAAGTGAAAGCTAAAGTCACTTAGTTGTGTCCAACTCTGCGACCCCATGGACTGTTTAGTCCATGTAATTCTCCAGGCCAGAATACTGGAGTGAGTAGCCTTTCCCTTCTCCAGGGGATCTTCCCAATCCAGGGATCAAACCCAGGTCTCCTCAATCGCAGGTGAATTCTTCACCATCTGAGCCACCAGGGAAGCCCTGAATGGCTGCTTTCAAGTTATCCACTCCTTCACCAAGCCGAGCCTCTCGCATTTGCTAATGACGTTACCCTAAAGCTTTGGAAGCCCCAGGAGACCCAAACGGCAAAAGCAAGGGTGCTCTACTTGGAATACCCAGAGCCTCTCTGAATGGCAAGAGTTAAAGACAAAGCAATTTTTCTGCCTAATATTAACTTCCCCAGTTCGAAGCACTGCCACCAAATAAGCTGCCCGGGGATGATGAAGACCAAGAATTAGGTTTTTGATATACTACACTTTTTTAGGGATTTGAAAGCAGTGTTCAAGAAAACCCTGATAAAATGGCCAGGGTCCTATCTGGAGAAAGGAGTCCTCATCCTTGTTAATGCCTCTGCCTTTGAATGCGTTGGGGCTTCCCTGGTGGCTTAGATGGTAGAGTCTGCCTGCAATGCAGGAGAGCCAAGTTCGATCCCTGGGTCAGGAAGAGCCCTTGTAGAAGGAAATGGCAACCCACTCCAGTTTTCTTGCCTAGAGAGTTCCATAGACAGAGGGGCCTTGAGGGCTACAGTCCATGGGGTCACAAAGAGCCGGACACAACTGAGTGACTAGCACTTGAATGTACCAGCCTGGAAGCAGAGTGATGCTAAAGGTATAGTAGGAACGGGTTTCATCACACTCCCATGGTAGACACGATTTCAATCCACATTTCTCCTCTGGGCCAGCTTTCCGTGCAGTGGCCTCACCCAAGCCGCCACCTCTCCCACTCACCACTGCCAACAGGAACCATCAAAACAGACCTGCCTCCTCTTTGTCTCCGTGGGAGTCACCGGAGGTCTGGAAATAGATGTGCTGAGCTGTTCTTTGGATCCTGGGTCCTTCAGCATTCAGGACAAGGTCACCCCCCACTCTCTGTGGTACTGGCAGTGTAATTAGTCTTATCTTTCACTCTCTGAGGAATAAAGTGTAACTTTAAACCACAGAGGAAAAATGGATTTAAAATTAAACATCTGAAGTAACAAGGACATCAGAAAAGGCAGCCACAAATAGAGCATCAGCATTCAAACACCCAGACCAACTGAGTATTTCAATAATTAGCCTACACCATGGCTGGTCCTTTGACGTCCAGAAATGGCCTGATCCAGAAAATTCAATTTAAAGAAATCTCAATGTGGAAACAAATGCATTCATTCTCTGATGACAATTATTACAATTTTTAAAGTCATCCCTAGCTGACTTTACATAATAATGCCTCAAGTGTGTTTATGACTTTACTTTTTTAAGTTATTTACTGTACACAGTCATAAAAAAAAAAATCAAACAATAAAATAGATTATACAGGGGAAGTCTCTGATCTCACTCCCATCCCAAAGACCCTCAATTCCTCCTTTCAGAGAAAACCACTAAGACTACATTTTGGGTTTTTCCAGAAATAGTCTCTACATAATAAAAGACTATATTACTTTAAAAATATAAAGCCTATCAAACTATGCATACTATTCCACAACTTGCTCCCTTTCTCCCAAATGCATTCTAACTATTAGTTTTGGACTAATAGTGGTGGTGCAGTGACTGAGAATCTGTGTTTCCAATGCAGGGGCCTGGGTTCAATCCCTGATTAGGGAACTAGACACACATGCTACAACTAAGAGTTTGCATGCTGTAACTAAAATATCCCACATGCCACAACTAAGACTCAGCAGGAATAGATAAAAAATAGAAATAAATATAAAATAAAACAAAAGCTATTAGTGTTCCTCTACATTTTCAGCATGCCACTCCCCTCTGCAGTGTACACCGGCATTCAGAATTCTTCAGGCTTCCAATGCAGCCCTCAGCTCTGTACTCAGGGCCTCTTCACTAACTCCAATAGATGCTGCTGTGTGAGGAATTGGATACCGCACAGGGATATATTGAAATCCTACCCACCAGAACCTGTGAGACCTTATTTTGGAAACAGAGTCTTTGAAAATATCATTTAATGTGTAAGTTAATTTGAGGTTATACTTGAGTAGGGTAAGCCCTTAATCCAGCTTGACTATTGTCTTTATAAGAAAAGGAGAAGAAATGTAGTGACATCCAGGCACAAATGGAAGACAACATGAAGAGAAACAGGGAGATGCCCTGTGATAATGGAGAAAGAGACTGGACGGTAAACAATCTGCCTGCAATGAGGGAGACCCGGGTTTGATCCCTGGGTTGGGAAGATCCCCTGGAGAAGGAAATGGCAACCTACTCCAATATTCTTGCCTGGAGAATCCCCACAGACAGTGGAGCCTGATGGGCTACAGTCTATGCGGTTGCAAAGAGTCAGACATGACTGAGCAACTAAGCACCCAAGCTTAGAGCAACTAAGCTGGAAGGGAGGCATAGAACAGTTCTCCTCTAGAGCCTTCAGAGGGAGCAGGGCCCTACTGACAACTTCATCTTGGACTTCTGGCCTCTGAAACAGTAAAAGAATACATGTCTGCTCTTTTAAGTCATGTCCTTGGTGGTACATTGTTTCAGCAACCCTAGGAAACTACTGATGCAAAGGGCCGACTCATTAGAAAAGACTCTGATGCTGGGAAAGATTGAAGGCAGGAGGAGGAGGGGACAACAGAGGATGAGATGGTTGGATGGCATCATCGACTCGATGGACATGAGTTTGAACAAGCTCTGGGAGATGGTGAGGACAGGGGAGCATGATATGCTGCAGCCCATGGGGTTACAAAGAGTTGGACGTGACTGAGCGACTGAACTGCACTGAGGAAACTAATATACAAATGCCACTGAGTTTTAATTCTTCCCTCATCATTTCCACCCTAACAAGGAACAGCTGCCTTCTTTTCTTTTTTCTCACCCACCTTCTACAACCCTCCTCAGCTCAGCTGAAAGGCTCTCCCTCCAGAACCCTCTGTGAACTGCATCGTCAAGTCTGCTTTGATCTCTGACCTCTCTGGTTATCTGTCCTCTGCACAACTGTTCCGTTGAATCCCATTGCCTCATCTGTACCTATACTTTGTCCTCAACTGGCCTGAAATTCCTTGTGTATAAAAATCTGTGTTTTATTTTCTCTTGAACTGGTGTGGGCTCACAGTATGTATAAACAAGCAATCCCTGACCTGATAGTATTAAAGAGTTATTAACTTCAAGAAATTATTTCAAAAAAAGGCACTCTGTTTCTTCATTAGGCATTCCAAAGCATGTTCAATGTCTCTAATCTAATACAATGAAAGAAAGTATTTAAAAGGTATTTTATTCTTTACTGTATTTTGAAGGGAAAATGGATATTGTTAATAATGTGAAATTCAAGATAGGACAATGACTAGGAAGTTTGCTATTACAAAAGGGTGAATTAAATGCTAATGTGTAAAGTGACACATGAAAACCAAATGTAAATTTCCAGAAATACATTTTTTTAATAAGACATTACCTCATTTTTTATAATCTGCAGAAAAGGAAACTAAAATGATGATTAAAGGACAACATTAATGGAACTCTAAAAGGCAATTGTCTCAGCAGTTCTGAGGCAGCCAACTATCTTAGAGATGCTTATAGATGCTGCTGGAGGAAGGAAGCTGGGTGGACATTTATCAGTAAACTAATACTCATGACCAGCTGATTTACCTAGATACGAACCTCCTCCTCACTGGATTATTTTAGGAGTAGTGCAGATCCTAGAATATATACTCTTAGAGACAGAAAGGACCTTAAAATTCAGTATCATTCAAACTCTTAACCTCTATAGAAACCCAGCCACTTGCTCCTTGACTTGCCATTAAATCTTTGCCTGAATACAGCTGACAACCAGAAACTCTCTTCTGAAGGACATCTATTCCACGGCTGAGTTTGGAGGGGAACAGTTAGATTTCACATTAGGCCCCTGGAGTCTGTTCCAATTGGTGGATCCTGAAGGAAAATGCCTATAGAGAGGCTTCTCAACCCTGTCTCCTTGCCCTCAACTTTAAGCCTCCATAGGAAGATTTCACATATGGGAAAAGTGAATGGTGATTCTTTACCTGAACTGGTTTCACTAATCCAGTTAGTCCTCTCTTCGCAGGAACCTCGCTAAGTTCTCAGGACCATTTCTTGGACATTTCCTACCAAGCATCACTAATAAGACCAGATACCCCTGAAAGCACCAAGGGCTTGTTCACTGCACACAGTAATGGCATTTTCCACTCCCACAAAGGCTTCAGGAGTAGAAGAGGGGGCTTTGGAATCTTAAGGCTTAAACTTAATGGAATTGAGGATGACTTCTATTGTACCATTCCAGAGGCATCCAGATATCTAACCAGTGAAGTAGTTTGTCTCTTTTCATCTGAAAGTGAAAGTCGTTCAGTCATGTTCGACTCTTTGCAACCCCATGGACTATACAGTCCATGGAATTCTTCAGGCCAGAATACTGGAGTGGGTAGCCTTTCCCATCTCCAGGGGATCTTCCCAACCCAGGGATCGAATCCATGTCTCCGGCATTGCAGGTGGACTCCGCCACAAGGGAAGCCCAAGAATGCTGGAGTGGGTAGCCTATCCCTGAGGTAGGTTACAAATAAATAGAGTTACAGGAGAAGGGAATGGCAATCCACTCCAGTATTCTTGCCTGGAGAATTCCATGGACAGAAAAGCCTGGTGGGCTATAGTTCGTGGAGTTACAAAGAGTTGGACACAACTGAGCAACTAACACACACACACACAGGGTCCCAAATTAGTGTAAGATGCCACCAAGTAAATTACCACAAACTCAGCAGCTTAAAACCATACACATTTATTATCTCTCTCCTTCTGCAGGTCAGGAGTCTGGGCTGCCTTAATAGGGTCCTCTGCAGAGATGCAAAGTGTCACCCAGGGCTCAGCCTTCTGGAGCCATGAACAGTAACAAATCTGTCTCCCTTTACATTGTTACCAGAATTTCTTTCTCTGTGGCAGTAACACCGAGGTTCCTGCCTTCTCACTGGCTGTTGGCTGGAGGCCACTCTCAAATCCTTCAGGCTCCCTGCAGTTCTTTGCCACCTGGCTCTCTCCAAGGCTTCCTGACAACATGGCAGATGGCTTCTTCAAGCTGGAAAGGGGAAAAGAACCTAAGACGATCAATAATCACTGAGTGATAGCCCATCACCTTTGCTGTGGTCCGTGGGTTAGAAATAAGCCACAGGCCCTGACCACACTCAAGAAGAGGGGCTTTACAAGGGCTTAATCCCTAGAAGCTGGGATTATTTGGTTGGATACCTTAGAATCTTGGCGTGCTACAGTCCCTGGGGTCACGAAGAGTCAGATACAACTGCGCAACTGAACAACAATGACCTTAGAGTCCATCCACCACAACCCCAAGACTGGGTTTTTTAAAGCACCTCAGTGATGTTGATGTTTACTCAAGTTCCAGAACTATTGTTTTAAGATAAAGAAGGCAACACAAAGGAGATTTATTTATTGTTATGGTTTTAAACCTTGACTGCCCCTTAGAATCACTAGGAGAGTATTTTAAAATCCCCTTGCAGACTGCACCCCAGACCCATTCAGTCAGAATATCTGGAAGTGCATTAGTTTTCTGAAACACGGCAGGTGATTCCAAAGTGTGGCCAGAGATAAGAACAACTGTTTTACTGGAACAGTCAGGTGTCGGAATCAATCTTAATGCAAAAAAAAAAAATAGCAATCCTTGGGGCAAGTTTTGAAAAACAAGTCTCCTAGGTGAGACAGAGAAGTGGCAAGAGATAAGGCAGGAACATTTCTGGTAATTTAATGAAGCTAGTGAATTCCAAGAAAGGGAATGAATTTAGGAGGTGACATTGATAAGACTGTGCCACTCATAAAGTTAACAAAGAAGGAGTAAGCTCAGATGACTTCCAGATGCCAAGCTGAGACACCGGGGAGGGCATAAAAACCATGACAGAAATCAAGAGGAGAAGCTAGCTGAAGAATGAAAGAAGATGAAGAGGATACTAAGCTCAGTTCTACTTATGTCGAGTTGCACACATTTTAAAGATGGTTTCATTTAATTTGTACTAATGTTCTCTTGCTTGCTGAATCCATTTAATACACATTGAGCATTGCCAACACTTTCCCAATGAATTTATTCTCTTGCTGTCTTTTATTTTCCATTGGACTCAGCTGCCCAACACAGGGCCAAGTAAATTTACCTCTAAATTCCTCCTTTGAAAGGTTATTTAATATTTTACTACTGATAACACTCTGGATGACTGTTCCCATCATTAAATGTCAAGTTATTACTGTGCAATGCTAAGCACTGAAATTTTAATGTGCTGATTTTGCAATTATTAAGGATTTTTCAGATCCTGAAAAATAGAATCATTTTAAAAAACCTTTTTACTGTGCTGATAAATGGAATTTTGCCTGTCATACTGGTAAACAAGGGATGTCACAGTCATGATCGACTGCAGCCACAGCCTATGGTGAACTGGTAAGGGAATCCAGGAAGGAAAGAATACCTGCCATTTAGCAGCCATCAGACTGCAGCCACTCCCTACAGTGAGCCCTGAGGAAATTAGGATACATAAGATATGCCCCAGGTAGCTGATATGCCTATCAAAGGAATGATTTCAGTGAGCCAAGACTCCTGAAACTTCCTATACTTAGAAAAGCACTACATACCTTAAGATCTCTAGTTTTCTTTAATTCTTTAATTAACAATAATCTTTTGACAATTCAGACTATATGCTCTTTGTTGCAAAACTTCTATTAATATATAAATTGGCTCCTCTCACTCCCTCCACCCCTGCCTCCTCAAAGTAGCTCTCTCGGAGTTACTTGAGATACTGCCTCCTGGGCTTGATATTATAAAAATTCCCAGCAAATAAAACATAACTCTCAACTTTTAGGATATGAATATTTTTTAATATGACAGATTTTGTCAATTGCTGTCCTTCAATGATTCAATGAAATAATATAATCACTGCATCTTCACATAAACATTAGCCATATGTGCTTGCTCAGTTGCTTAGTCGTGTCTGACTCTTTGAAACCTTATAAACTGCAGCTCACCAGTCTCCTCAGCCCCTGGGATTCTCCAGGCAAGAATACTGGAGTAGGTTGCCATGCCCTCCTCCAGGGGATCTTCCAGACCCAGGGATCAAACCCACATTTCCTGAACTGCAGGTGGGTTCTTTATTCACTGAGCCACCAAGGAAGCCCAAATATCAGCTATAATAAATGCTTATTTTTAAAAAAAAGATATATATATATATATATTACTCATCATGCTGTTTTCTACTTACGTCTTAAAGCATTTTATTTTGAAATATTATTCAGACCTACTCCAGCAAAATTAGAAAGAAGAAATCTTTCTAAAGGAAAAAAAATACATAGACAACAAAAGATATTTAAGATAGCATTTGAAGGCTTTTGAATGTAATAAGAAAATTGCTATTGTTATTGTTTCATTCTACTTATAAAGATAGAAACACATCAAATACCCAACATCAAGTTTTAGAGATGAATATTAAGGAAGATATTTAATGTGAGAGGAAATTCTAAAAAAAAGAGAGAGATTACTAACTGAAAACTCTTGGAATGTATAACATAATATATGGTGATTAAATGATAGTTTTAATTCTTTATTATTAAAAATGTTATTAAGTAGCCACAAGGTATTTTACTACCAAAAAAAAAAAGTGGTGAGGAGTTCATTGACAAGATTAGTTTAGGAAGCAAAATGAATCTTGCATTAAACTTAGATGAATATTGTACCTTAAAAGTCCCGTAATTGAGGTGAATGTGAATGAATGAGAGGCAAAATGAAAAATCAATCCTGTACAATATTCCTTTGTAGAACATGTTATGTTTTAAAACAACTTCATACCATTATCATATTTTATCTTAATAATATCCTTATGATGGGTAGATGTTCATTTTTCCCAGGAAAAAAAAGTGAAAGTGAATTTTGCTAATAATTAGGTTAATATACTTTGCAAACTCTTTCTTGTAGAGTTGGTCAAAGTAAGAGTATGCAGCAGCAATTCCTATACAATGAGCATGACTATATTTAGTCCCTTACTTATGAATGAGTTCTGTTCCAAGAGTGTGTTTGTAAGTCTCATTTTTTTGTAAGTCCAACAATGTGGGCCTAGGTACCCAGTTAACATGGCTAGCTATGTGGTACTGTACTGTAATAGGTTTATAATACTTTTCACACAAATTAATACATTTAAAAAAACACAAAAAAAATAAGGAAAATATCTTTAACCTTACAGTACAGGACCTTGAAAAGTACAACAGTACAGTACAACAGTTGGCAGAGGGGGCACATTTGCATCTTTGAAAGTTTGAAACTTGAAGGTTTGTGTGAAGGGGACTTAGTGTAATCCACTTCAAAATGAGCCTTCCTAGAGCCTGAGGTCATAGGTGAACTACTACACATAAAATTCTATTTTACAGTTTTTCTCCTGTTCACCAAACAGCCTAGCAGTAGACATTTAGGAAACTCTGATTCACCCTTCACTTTGTAAAAAAAAGGTGAAGTAAATAGAAAAGTAAATATGAAACTTCACTTTGTAAAAGGAAATAATATAATCTGTCATTTAATATTTCATTTTTAGGAGTATTCTGCTTTTAACTTCACTCCCTTTCACATGGGCTCCCCTGGTGATTCAGATGGTAAAGAATCTGCCTGCAATGCAGGAGACCCGGGTTTGACCCCTGGATTGGGAAGATCCCCTGGAGAAGGGAATGGCAAACCCACTCCAATATTCTTGCCTAGAGAACTGCATGGACGGAGGAGCCTGGTGGGCTACAGTCCCTGGAGTCACAAAGAGTCGGACACAACTGAGCAATTTTAACACCACCATCATCTTTCACACCTGACAATTTATTTCTTCACAACCATCCCTCACTTCTCTGTCCCTAACCTTTCTTTCCTTCTTTCTTCAACTTAAGGCAGAGTCTCTCAGAATTCGAGAGAGTTCTGGCAATATCTTTTTTTTTTTTTTTTTTCTGGATAACTGAAAAATATTAAACTATAAAGAAAATCCAAAATAGGATAATAAAGTTATTATTTTAAATTAATTATTTTAGAGAATACATGAAAAATTCTCAACATCATATGTCATTAAGAAATTATATATTAAAACAGCAATGAGATACCACTACACACTTATTAAAAATGGCCAAAATTCAAACACAGGCAGAACCAAATGCTGGCAAGAACAAGAACTCTCATTCATTGCTGGTAGGAATGTAAAATGGTACAACCACCTTGGAAGAGAGTTTGGCAGTTTCTTGCAAAACTAAAGCTAATCTTAACCATATGAACCAGCAACCATGCTCCTTGATTTTACCCAAATTAGTTCAAACTTATGTTTATACAAAGACCTGCACACAGAAGATAATAACAGATTTATTCATAATTGCCAAAATTTGGAAGCAACCAAGATGTCCTTCATTAGGCAAATGGATAAACTTTGTTACATTCAGGCAATGGATAATTTTTCAGGGCTTAAAAGAACTGACCTATCAAACCATGAAAAGACATGGAGGAAAATTATATGCATGTTACCAAGTGAAAGAAGCCAATCTGACAAGGCTATCTACTGTATGACTCCAATCATATGACATTCTGGAAAAGGCAAAATTATGAACACAGCAAGATCAGTGGTTCCCAAGAGTTAGTGTGGCAGGAGAGATGGGTTGGTGGGGCAAGGAGGATTTTTAGAGAAGTGAAACTATTCAATATGACACTATGATACTGGATATATTTCAATATACATCATGAAAACCCACAGAATGTACTACACCAACAGTGAACCTTAACATAAACTATGGACTTGGGGTGATAATGACATGCCAATGTAGATTCATCGCTTGTAACAAATGGCACCCTCTGAAGCAGGATGCTGATAACAGGGGAGGCTGTACATGTGTGGTGGGAACGGCTATATGAGAAATCTCTTTAGACTCAGTATTTCTCTGAATCTAAATCTACTCTTGAAAATAAAGTCTATTTGTTTAAAATTGATGCTTGTAACACACAAATGCAAATGTGTGTACAACTTCATTGAAAGATAACATCAGAACTCTTAACTTGAGATCCATACCAGTCAGTATTGGCAGTTACCAGCAATGCTTTAGCTGTCTTAAATAGAAAATAATTTATTAAGAGATATTTGTTAGCTTGCAGAATTTATAGAGAATCAGAGAACTCCGTATGAATGATACACATCTTGAGATGACTCAGGAGCAATGCTCAATCATGGGAGAGAAACCACCCCTTCCACCAACCACTTGGCCCAGAGCACACAGGCACTGAATGCCAGAAATTCTCTCTAGAGCCCCAGAAGAACCAGATGCCCCCATTACCACACCCCAGAAGATCAGTCTTCCTACAGCTGCCTTCTTATGCGGCTTCTTTCCCTGAGTCCTGCACAGGTGTATCTGACTGGCAGTACCTAAGTCACATTTTGCATTGTAACTGTGAAAGGTCTGAAAAAAGTTTTAATTCCACCACAAGATGGAATACAAGAAACTATCAAAACACCTAAAAATCCAAACAGTAACTCAGGTGTCAACGTATAGCGATTGACTCAGTATGGGACAGGTTGAGACTGATAAAGAACAAAAAAAGGGAAAAGGAAAGAACAGTTAAATGTGGGAGTTTGCAGGTCATTGGAGAGGTCAACCATGGAGATATACAGAATAGCATTCCTATAAGAATTTTTAAATCTCCATTGGCTTTGAAGATCTAAGGACTGTTGGTGACCACCATGAATATCCCTCCATTCTAACCCTACCACAAATATATCAAATAGTCTGCTTATGTTGGTTTCTCCATAAGCCTGTAGCTTCTAACAGGTAGGAATGAGGTCTCATTTATCTCAGAACCCCAGCACCTAATACAGCACTTGGAATAAGCATTTCAGTAAAGGTTTATTGACCCTAACTGAACTGAGACCTGAAGCTTCCCTTTAAAAACTTATGCAATGTGTAAAATAGATAGCTAGTGAGAAGTTGCTATATAGCACAGGGAACTCAGCTCTGTACTCTGTGATGACCTAGAGGGGTGGGATGGGGATGAGGGAAGGGTTCAAGAGGCAAAGGATATATGGCTGATTCACAATGTTGTAGGGCAGAAACTAACACAACATTGTGAAATGATTATCCTCCAAATAAAAATAAATTTTTTTAAAACTCATGCAAGATGTCAAGAGTGAAATTTCCATAATTCTGGTCTTTAGGTTTCTTGATACCTGTCTCTCCAAGCGCCTCTAATCTAGAGTCACTCATTTTTTAGCACCTTGGAATCATAAGGTTCAATAAGAGTTCCCTCCTCACTTTTTGGAACTATCAGCTTTCCAATAAATTAGTTCTCATTAACAACAATAATAATAACAATAACACAAACAATAAGTATCTGCAGAGAGGTTTACATTTTACAAAGTGTTTTAATACTCATAATTCCCATTCAGTACTCACTTCCTCGTAAAATGAGTATTTTTTATCATTTCTGTCTTATAGAGGGACTACATAACTGGTCTGAAAACCACTCACACTTCAAAAGAGTTTCTCCCTGAATTGCCAAAGTCTTCTGGTTTCAAACTCCAAGCTCGTTTCTGCCACACTAGCTGGGGTGGCCCCCAAAGACTTTGGTTCTATCATTTTATACCTTCAGGCTCACAAGTGATTAGCATTTTCTTGGTTCTCATTCATCATGTTGGCATCTGTTTTTGGAACTGCTGAAGGTACTCATTAGTCATTTCAAGGAGTTCAGTTTGAATCCAGTGAATGAGATTATTTCTTAAGCTTTGGGGGGACATTTTCAAAAGCTCACACCTTGATACATTAAGGAGAGAGGAGACATGTTTAGATATTCAGGGATCAGGATTCCAACCTGGCCAGTTGACCTCTGATTCCCCTCTTACATTTGGAGAATGCAAATGTGAGTGGAATGCAGGGGAAATTGTTAGGGCTTTGGGGACTGATGGAAGGTTCTGCCTCACTGAATTCTGATAACGCTGCAACTGACCAAGGAAACTAAAATTCTAGAACTGCAGCAAAGGGGATAGCATAGCAAAAGTAACAGCTTGCTGCCCCTATTTTTGCCAATTTTTACAAACTCTCTCTCTCAATATTGAGCAGAGGATTACATTTCCAGGCTTTGTGGGTCAATTCAAGATGGCCCTAGACAGAACTCTGCTCAATGTTATATGGCAGTTCGGATGTGAGAGGAGTTTGGGGAAAAATAAAATGTGTTGCTATTTTGATGATTTCAACAAGCAAAAATGAATAGCTAAAAACCTGGAAAAATGTAAGATCCTTTCCTTAATGTGTATGGAATTTATTTTGTTGTAACTTGTAAGCAAACATATTAGAATACAAGTAAAAGAAAAGAAAAAAAAAGATGGCCCTAGACAAAAAGCAGAAGCAACTGAGCAATTTCACTCAAAGCAACTCAAGCAAAGCTGTGATTTGAGCTCCTTTTTTAAAAGGGTTTAAAAATCCTTCAGTAACTCAAGTGTACAGGAAGTTGTTCGTAAACACCTCATGTAATACCTCAACAAAACAGGCATGAAATGAATGCAAGCAATTCCCCCATAGAACCACTAACAATAGCTGGAAACATGGACAGCACAGAAAGAGATTGCCCAAAACTAGCAAGAATGGTATCAGAATTGGGATTTGAGAACTTTAAAAGGCATTCATTCCATAAGTACACCAGGCTCTGCATATCACCCCAAGAGTTAAAGATTTTTTTCATAAACACAAAATAGAAAGTATTAATAACAAACAAGAACAGTTGTTATCACTATTGACATCCCCCTTGTAGAGTCTTTTGAAGATAAATTATAGCTCAGATTCAAATCCTTGAAGATAAATTCTCATTTCTAATTCTAAGGAAAGAGGAGATATAGGTATAAGTGTAAGATGCAGCTAACTTTTATAAATCATTTCTGACAAAAAAAACGATGTCTAAAGTGAAATCAACCACTACATTCACAAACTCCCTCCAAAAACACAAGAAATCATTAGAAATGAAGACAAGAAAGACTGCCAGTGGAAACGAGTGTAGGTTCTGAGTTGCTTCTTTTAAAGGTTTTGTTAGGGATTTTTCTGAACCGGTTTCCATTCAGCACAGTAAACCGTCAATACAAACCCATATTACTGACTGCTAACATCTGTATTCATCACTGCAACATGTTTCTTTAGCAAAGACAGGCTGGAAAGTCAAGGAAGATAAAATTCAAATACATTTATTTTGCAATGCTGCTCAAAGAAGCTGAAATAAGTATCAAAAAAAAAGTTTAAGGACAGTGAATTTCATTTTTCCATATGAAACTCAATCAAGGATAATCAAACAATTAGCTTCAATCAAGGATAATCAAACAATATATTGACAAGATCTATAAAAATGGCAAAGGCAGTCAACAAATAAGTAAGCCCAAAGGCACAGTAGGAAAGAAGATCTGAATCCAAGAGATAAGAGGAAATTTGTTTTTTGAATGTTTTTTGTTCTCTTTGCTAAAATTAATATTTAAAATGCACTTATGTCCCAGAACAGTAGTTCTCATCTGCAGAAACACAAACTATATTTACTGATACACTTTTCCCATTTTACTTCCTATATTTACTCTCAAATGTGGGAGGTGGACAGCTGGGAGAACAGAGACTGCTCCATGCCAAGAAAGTGGCTTTAGAATGAAGCTGATAGACAGTTATTCTTTCAGTAATAGCTCAGAAAACAATGCCTTACAATGATAGCTTTCATCGCTCTCCAGGATAAAGAGGTGAACATTTTTAGGTGTCCCAAAGAAAATCCAAGAAATGGAGAAAAGTTCTTTCTTTGCAGAAAAATAGGCAGAAAAACTCGATTGCCACCAAACTGAGGACAAAATAGACTTGCTTCATGAAGATGCTGGGCTTCTTTGGTGGCTCAGTAGGAAAGAATCTGCCTGCAATGCAGGAGACATGGGCTCAATCCCTGGGTCAGGAAGATCCCCTGGAGAAGGAAATGGCAACCCATTCCAGTATTCTTGCCTGGAGAATCCCATGGATGGAGGAGCCTGGTGAGCTACAGTCCATGGGGTCGCAAAAGAGCTGGGCACAACTGAACGACTCAATAGCAACAACAATGGAGATGCTAATGTTGTATGATGTGAACATTTGAGGTAAATCTCCTCTGTGTTCACTATAAAATCCACAATGAATCTTGATCTACCAGGTTTCTGGGTAAGTAGATTCTTCAAGTAATGACAAAGTGGTTCTGGGTCTGCATCCAGTCATGGGCTGAACACAGAAGGAGTGGTTGTGGCTTCTGGAGTTAGAGGCTGAGGGCAGAGCTGACAGGATGGTGGGAAACCCAAGAGTCAACCCTCAGGCCTCCACCCAGCACCTGCTCTGTTCAGGGACACTGACAGCCAATGTGGGGAAACAAAGGGAAGATAAGATATGAAAGGATAATAAAGAAAATCTTGCACAAAGAAGAAACCGACTCACCAAGTACTATTTTTCAGGGATAGCAAAACCACAGAATGAAACCTGATGTTTCCAAACACCCTGTTTACCTTCTTGAGAAGTGAAGTGTTAGTCACTCAGTTGTGTCCAATTCTTTGCAACCCCATGGCCTATAGTCTGCCAGACTCCTCTGCCCATGGGATTCTCCAAGCAAGAAGACTGGAGTGGGTAGACATTCCCTTCTCTAGGGGATCTTCCTGACCCAGGGGTCAAACCTGAGTCTCCTGCATTGCAGGCAGATTCTTTACCATCTGAGCCACCTATCTGATGTCTCCTTTTGTCTCCTTGTTTATCTGTCTCTCCTGATTGGAATGCAAGGTTCTCTAGAATAAATATACTGTCTCCCTTTATTTACTGTCAAAGCCCCAGTACATAGAACAATGCCTAGAAGTCAATTCCAAATATATATATATATATATATATATACACAAACATATATATATCTTTGTTGAATGAATAAATGAATGATGACTTTCCTGAAAACTTCGCTAGGATCCTATTCAACTCCTCATAGGAGATGGAAGCAGTATTCATTGTATTCATTGGAATATGTCTTCAGAATACTCTAAGAGTTGAGAAAGAAAAATGAGCAGCTTCCAACAGTCAGGAACTGGACTGAAACTCACAGCTGAACTGTGTGACTCTCCCAATAGACACAGTCTCCAGAACTCAGTGGCAGGAAGGGGTTCTCTACCCCTCCTGAATTCCTGAGGCCAGACTAATAATAAAATTGACCCAAGACAGATTAACAGAAAAAAAAAAAAAAAGATACGAACTTCAATTCGTGTGCATGGAGGTCTCATAGAAATGGGAGCTAAGAAGTGGTGAAGCAGGCACAGGACTGTGTTCTACCTCCCACAAGTAACAAGTGTGCTTATTCAACTGCAGGTATGTTCCTGGTGGTCCTGGGCTGAAGGGTATAGGTGTATCACACAAAAAAAGCATAAGACAAGAGTCAGAAGTTAGGACTTAAGAGTAGGTATAAAGTATTAGCTACTGTCAGATACCTGGGTCTCTAGCATTGCAGGTAGACTCTTTACCATCTGAGCACCAGGGGAGCTCATTTTATTTATAATAGAATAAAAATAGCTAGCACTATTTGGGCCACTGCACCATGCAAGGCACTATGCTATACCTCATTTAATGGTAGATTATGTTGTCTGCTCTACTTTACAGATGGGGAAACTGAGGCTTAATGAAGTAACTTGCTCAAGTACACCTAATAAATGATTGAATAGCCTTTAAACCCAGAGTCAGAAATATACTGACTTCTCTCCTGGTGGCTTATTTTTCAGAGGGGGTTAAATGTGAAAGGACTGTATATCAAAACTGTCCTGACAGAGACACTGTTCAGTGTAAGAAAGGTAACCTTCAAATCTGAGTAAGTTTCATCCTCTTTTCAGAATATTCTGGAGGCTCCAGGCCTCAGCTCAGCCTCTCAGCAGCTTCCACACTTCACAGTAGCTGAGTCACTGGCGGTACATTTGCATCACAAAACCGGTTTTCAATTGGTAGACTTTTTTTAAGCTAAAAATGAATGTCTTTCTGACAACATGAGTGTTTCTCTGCTAGACAGAATACCGGTTTTGTTCCTACCGAAGGGAAGATTATTCCTTCAATAAAAGCAAGGATGTTTTCCCAGCTGTGCCATGGATGTCCTCTGATGTCCCTGAATGGAGTGAACTGACGGGAGATCTCTCTCTTTTCCGAGCTACTCATAACTGGGAGCAGTTACAACCCCAGCAAAACCAGGGCAGGGAGCTGCAGGATTTGTACCCCCAAAGAAGTCAGAAGTGTCAATAAGGCAATAACTACTCAAAATATTCTTCTGTTTCTTCTCGCAGCTTTGTAAGGGAATCTGCAGGATCCACTGAAGCTGAATTACTGCTGTCAAATGCCATCTGGGATGAGGCACTACCTAGATTATGAAGACATATCTCAAGTACTGGGCCCATGGGTAACAACAAAAACAGAATCAACAGATAGACAGCCAAGGGGCTCCTTTCCATATCACTCATTTGGCTTCATTCTACTGGGACAAAATTTGCTACTATAAAGAAAAGGAAGGAGTCACTGAGCCATACAACTGGGGTATGATTTTCTGCTCAGGCCTGACGTGGATGACCAAAGTAAGATAAACTGTCAAAATAAGAAGGATGGGGACTTCCCTGACGGTCCAGTGGCTATGCCTCCATACTCCCAATGCAGGGGACTTGGGTTCAACCCCCAGTCAAGGAACTAGATCCCACATGTCACAACTAAGAGTCCACGTGCCACAACTAAGACCCAGTGCAGCAAAAAAAATCAAGAAGGCTGGAAACATTCCTGAAATAGCTACCCCAGAAGAAGTTTCTAGGTGTAAGAAGACTCCTAAGCAGGAGAACCCCTGGATACATTTCCATTTTCCACACTAAGAGCCATTCTTTGCAAGTGGCTTCCCCTTCTCTAATAATTAAGAGGCAGAAACCCAGCCTATGGCTTGGGGTCAAGTAATTATTCCAGAGAATACACTAACTCATATGTGTATTTACTAAAGACTAGGGAAATGGGCACATTATTAGATGAAGAATCTGTCACATGATTTTACATCATAAAGAGGCCATTTCCTTGGAAAAGGTTAGGAACCGCTGGTCTCCACCAAGTTTCTGTATTCAGTTATTAACAATTTCATGCAAAATGAAACTCAAAACCTTACTAAAGTCAATGCTTGTTATGCAGCAATTTAATTTCTCCAAACCTGCAACTCTCTAAGGAATCTCTGGGTCACTGAAACATGGAAAAATGTAATGAGACTGTTAACAATCGAATTTGTTTCAGACAAGGACCATTAGACCCCTTAAGTAAAAAGTATTGAGTGTTCCCTTAGAACAGTTCATACTACGGTCATGTCCCAAAGGTGTTCATATAGTTATAGTCATGTTTACTTGTCCCTAGCTCTGGTGCATTCGTTCTCATTCACTGATTCTCTCTACAGCGAGTCAATTCTCATAGCAGTCAAAGCAGTAGGAGTGAGCTGAAGAACAAGTGTTTCATGCTCAATTGCGATTTGAAAATATGTGGTTAAACCAAATTAAACAGGATTCTTTCTGCATAGCAGGCAATGTCCATGCTCTGTATTCCTCCTATATTCCTCCAACTGACTTCAAATGGCCATTGCATCTATTTTGCCTAAGGGATTTTTCCAAAACCCAGAAGGCTGCTTTGCCAGCAACAGACTGGAAGGACAAGAATCGGGAGCAGCCATCAGTGATGACAGACAGATGGGACAACTCTGAGGCATGAAGAGTCTCCCAGAATTTCCCTAAAGTAACGGCCAGCACGATAATGCACACTTCATTGGCTTCCTTCCCATTCCTATATCATTTCCCCACTTCTCTTTTGTGTTTCCCAGACTTGCAAATAAATTACTTGCCCTTGAATCCTTACTGCAGGATCTGCTTCTAGGAAAACTTTACCTGCGACATCTTTTGTGACTTTTCAGCTTTTCTTATGTACTGTCAGTCCTAGAAGGAGAAAGAGCACACACAGTAGTTTCCACACTTGTGGACACTGAGTTTACCCTCTTAATGGCATTTCAGTCACATCTCCCTGAACAGTGTTCCACAAAACCCAGCTAGGGAAAAGTTCTTTTGAATCATGAAGTATAGGCTCCAAACCCATAACTTTCAAAAGGAACCTAAGAGTCACTATAAACTGAGCTTAAAGACATCAGTCCAGTGAACTGCTGAAGCCTTTGGCCTAACCTTTGTAATAGAAGTTCTCTGAACATAATGGAACAAAATAGAACTTCTAGCCTTATTCAAAGCCATAATGCATTCACGATAGGAACTCTGTGCAAAATCCTGCTTAAGAATGACATCATGGTGCTAAGGGGAGTCCAGAGAAGGTTAAACGGGGGGGTGGGGGGGGTGCAGCGCAGGCGGCAGGTGGGGGAGAGGGAGCAGCAGACCTGCCACATAACAAGAAGAAGAGAGGGTTTAAAGATATCACTCTGTAGTGAGGAATGGAAAAGATGGAGAAGCAGAGACCTCCCTGGTGGTTCAGTGTTAAGAATCTGCTTTGCAATGCAGGGGAGTGGGTTCGATCCCTGGTCGAACATGCCACATGCCACAGAGCAACTAAGCCTGCACATTGCAACTAGAGAGTCCATGCACTGCAACAAAAGATCCTGTATGACACAACTAAGACCCCGACACAGCCACATAAATAAACACATACTTCCCATTGACTTATAAAACAGAAAGAAGGAGAAGTAACAAGATAGAAATACACAAATAACCACATAAATGGAATAAATGTCTGCTCTTGACATTTCAGAATATCAGGTTATCGGGTAGCTCTTAATATATGAAAAGATGTTTTATTATTATTTTACTATATAACATATTAGTGAATATACCCAATTGTATCTTCTCAAAAGGCAAATGAGATCTAGGGTAACATTCCTCTTTGATTCCTAAAAACATCAATATCATCTGTCTTTTGGAGGATTCAGTCTCCTACGACGTCTATGATACTTTTGTGTGTTCATATGGAATGTCCACAGAAGGGTGATAGCATACTATTGTCCTGGCATCAGATGTCAGAGCAAGCTCTACTTTGCAATTATAGTCATCTGGAAGAGAAGAATACGTAGATTTGTGACCAACACAATATAAGGCTCCATTCTGAATTGGAAATAAATGTTTCAAGATAGATCTGCTTGATATTGCCCATTTTACTGCTGCCAATGCCATGGTGAATCAAAATGCTTATCAGGTGGTATAAAGATGATTTGAAGAGAAACTGCCTTTAAAATCGGCTTCTAGATATAACAATCTTCACCCCTGGACTGCAGCTCACTGCAAACCTGCCATCTTGCCTCCTATCGGGCAGCTCTTCATGTCTGAGAGAAATAAATTGAAGACTAAACAGAGCAGTTTGCTATTATATGTGGTTGGCAGTTTATACAGCAATCATGGAATCTTCCTCCACTTCCTACTTCAAGAGCTAAAAGCTGAATATAAAAATAGAATCTTAAAAAGGTTGAGCAAACTCCTGGTCACCAGAATCAATAGCAAAGCAGTGTTACACAGTGTAAACCTTGGAGTCAAACAGAATGGGTTTGAACAGCAGCCCTGCCTGCCGAGTGATGCGGACATCACATTGATTTTCACTTTAGGTTCTTCATCTATAAGATGAATATCAAGGACTTCCCTGGTGGTCCGGTGGTTAGGACACCATGCTTCCATGGCAGGGGGCATGGGTTGGGTCCTTCATCAGGAAACTAGGCAGTACAGCCAAAAAATAGAAGGGAAAAAAAAGATGAAGATCAAAGTACCTGCCTTATAGGACTGCTTTAAGAAATAAAACAAATGTATACTAAATACCCAGCATAGTGACTCACTAAGTAGAAACCATTATTACACTACCTGGGATCAATCCCTGGGTCAGGAAGATCCCCTAGAGGATGAAACAGCTACTCACTCCAGTATACTTGCCTGGAGAATTCCATAGACAGAAGAGCACGGTGAGTTACAGTCAATGGGGTTGCAAAGAGTTGGACACTACTGAGCAAGTAACCCTTTCACTTCTCTCTGGATTATTACACTCCGTAATAATTTACTAAAGCAGTCAGTGTGTCTTGTTATTTTGTTCCCATAATCTGTTGTGGCCAATTTCAGGAAAAACTGGTAAACCCCCTACCAATCAATCCTTGGTATGATTGTTTAAGGACAGAACCCAAGGGTGGGTGGATCACGGTGGAGCAGGCTCTGCTAGAACAAATAAAGTTCACTCCTGCCCTCAGCAGCTCCCCACACAGCAAGTTCGCAGAGGCCTGGCTCACCGCTCCCCTGAGAAGACCAGAGTAGCTGCTGCTTTCTTTCCATTGAAGGCAGTTTAAATCTTCCATGAGCGCTTAGAAATGTCTCAAGGCTTCAAATCTTCTGACAGTCGCTCAAAATCAAACAAGAGCCTTGATGCGAACGCATTATCCCCAGTCTAGAGGACACTTCCGAGGAATCCAATCATTCCTCCTCTCTCCCCAAAGAAAATTCCCCAGACTTCTACCTACCTACTTCTCAATTTTAAGCAAAATTTCTTGCAAGAGTCATTCAGATCACTGTCTCTAACCCTCTTCTCCCATCCTCTCTAGAACCTACTGCGATCATGGGAGCCCACAACAACCCTGCCTTTTATGTTCATCCATCCACACAGGGTCCTACAGCCCTTGAAAATGAATGGATCAGCAGGTTCTTCTTCTGGGAGCACTTCCTGTCCCCTAGACTTCACAATTTCTCATCCTCCAAGGTACTGAGTTGGTCCCTGACACCTCCCTGCTGAAGAAGCCAAAGCACTTGTTTTAATCTCTGATGAAACAGTGTGTTGCATGTATATCTAACCATGTGTTAGCTGTACATGTGCACAGTTTACCTTCCAGGGTGTGCACTCAAATACTTGATTTATGAAGAGCCAAGTTACAGAACCACTTTAGGAACAGATAAACCTAGACTTTCTGGATTGGAGAGTCTCTCATGAAAAGTTCAGTCCCAATTTTGTTTCCAGAGCAGACATCATACACACAGCCCATTTACTGAACATTGCCTGACCTGGACTGACTTCTGCTCGATGTACCATAATCATCCTAATTAATCCAAATATGGAAAAGACAGAAAAAATGAAGATGGACCCATGTTGAAATGAAATGTGGATGAACCACATGATTCTTCTAGAGGCAGAGCTGGGTACTGATTCTAGATATCACCATGGCCTCTGTGTGTGTGTGGATGTGGCTAGTCCCCTAGCAAGAACCATCCAACCCCTCACCTCACCCCTCCCTTCCAGGACTCATACCCTGAAATCTTAAAGGCACAGAGCTGATTGGAGTTTGTAGTATGGATGATGCTCTAATAGCCAATAAGTCATCTTTGAGATTTATTCTTTAGGATTCATTTGTTGAACTGTCACCTCTCAGGGGTCACATTTTATAATCTACTTTTACTTTGCCCAGGATGCAAAACCTCTCCCACACAAACATTTACTCAAGTACTGAGTAATGTACTTAAGTACTCAAGTACTGCATAATATACTGACTGGTCCTGAAACAGTTCACAGTTCTCTCAGTGTTCTGCAGATTTGGTTTCATACAAGCTGAGCAGCATCTCAGGACCCCTTCGAGCCACTGTGCCATCGGTCACAATTGTGCCAATGAATATGCCATCCTATAATTTAAGTCTTACATTATTGATTTTTAAAACCACATGAGTCAAAAATTTCAAGTATATAGGTTCTATAATATGCTTTATTTTTATCTCAGAAATGTATCTTCTCCCTGAAATTATATTTAAGTAGCTATTTCTCTTTAATTTTTGGAAAGAATACAGTGTCTTCTCTAGAAAAAAGAAACTGAATTCTGAGACAAGGCAGGTCTCACTGGGAAATGCGTTTGAGAAAGTATATTACAGTATATTTATCTCCTGTGAACAGATGCCCCTGAAAGGACAAAGAGCATATCCTAGAAGGAAGGGCTATTCCTTCCATGACGAAAGGGTTCTTCATGGAGACAGAAGATGACAACTATTAACAAACTAGAAGACTCTCAAAATCACACATAAAGTTGAAAGACATATAATGACATACAAAAGTAGAAGTAAGACACTCAGTCTTACAAGGTTTCCACAGTTTCCTCTGTGAATCCTCTTGCTCTGGATACTTTTTAAGGACCCCTGTACATACACATATCATAACACCATCAAAGGAAAAGCACTTACCTCTCACTTTTTAATCGATCCCCTCTCTTCACGCCTGGCTGCCATGGCAGTGGGGAGACAGAGCACACAGGTACTCCGAGCACCTTTGAGCGTCCTGTCCACAGGGCCCATCGAGGGTCTGTGATGACGGCAGGGAACAAAGTGAATAAAGCATATCTGAAGTGCACCCGTGCCCAGACCTGCAAAAACCACTGCTCAAGTGCAGAAAGCGAGCAGTACAGACTCCAGTCTGTCCACGGGGCCTTCCCAGGACAGACCCCTCCCCTACGCCTGTGCTGTAGCTCCTCTCGGAAGTACCCCGACACGCATGTTTCCCAAGTTGTTCAGACGCTAAAAACCACCACCAGCTGAAATTAACTACTTGATCATGAGCGCATAACCCCCCACCGCGGACCTTCTGGCACCTGAAGACTGATGAGGTTAACGCCCCTGTTACCTCACCGTCGACCAATTAGACAATTGTGCGTGAGCTGATCGTAGACCCTGGAATGCCCCTCCCTCATGCTTTGCTGAAAGAAACCTTTTGGAAAGTGTGGGTTTTTTCTTTTAATGTGTATTGGTCCTTTCCCCAATACACTCAATTAGTAAAATAAATGGAAAAGTCACTTTCAGCATTTCTTGCTAAGAATACTGACAGTCGAAATTGAATGATTAGATGTTTTAACTTAGAGTGTTGGAGACACTGTTGTTACTGACCAGTGTTAGACAAACTCAGGCAAGGCTTCGCTGGGACTTGTGCAGCAGCAGAAGGGAGTGAAAACAAGTAACAGGTGGTGTCCTTGCTCACTCCCTGACTCGGGGGGAGGTGGGGGCTGTGAGCTGGTTCCTTTTTTTTTTTAATTGGAGGATAATTGCTTTACAATATTGTATTGGTTTCTGCCATACATCAACATGAAGCAGCCACAGGTATACATGTGTCCCCTCCTCTTGAAGCCCCCTCTCACCTCGCTAGGTTGTCACGGAGCCCTGGGTTGAGCTCCCTGCGTCACACAGCAGATTCCCACTGGCTGTTTTACATATTGTAGTGTATTTGTTTCCATGTTACGCTCTCCACATGTCCCACCCTCTCCTTCCCCTACTATGTCCATAAGTCTGTTCTCTATGTCTGCGCCTCCATTGCTGCCCTGCAAATAGATTCATCAGTACCATCTTTCTAGATTCCATATATATATGTGTATACATATATATATATATGCATTAATATACAATATCTGTCTTTCTCTTTCTGACTTACTTCACTCTGCACAATAAGCTCTAGGTTCATCCACTTCATTAGGATGGACTCAAAAGCATTCTTTTTTTAGTAGCTGAGTAATATTCCATTGTATGCATATTGGATACCAAAACTTCTGTATCCTTTCATCTGTCAACAGACATCTGGTTGCTTCCATGTCCTAGCTATTGTAAGTAGTGCTGCAGTGAATATTGGGGTACATGTGTCTCTTTCAATTATGGTTTTCTCAGGGTATACACCCAGTAGTGGGATTTGGGGGTCTTATAGTTTTTGTACAGCAAGGAAACAATAATCATGATTTTAAAACACCCTTCAGAATGGGAGAAAATAATTGCAAATGAAATAAATGATAAAGAATTATTTTCCAAAATGTACAAGCAGCTCAATACCAGAAAAACAAACAACCCAACCAAAATCTGAGTGGAAGACCTAAACAGACATTTCTCCAAAGAAGACACACAGATGGCCAACAAACACATGAGAAGATGCTCAACATGGCTCATTATTAGAGAAACACAAATTAAAATTACAATCAGGTATCACCTCACCTGGTCAGAATGGCCATCATTAAAAAATCTACAAACAGTAAATGCTGAAGAGGATGTGGAGAAAGGGGACCCTCATTCACTGTTGGTGGAAATGTAAGTTGATACAGCCACTATGGAGAACAGTATGGATATTCCTTAAAAAAAAAAAAAAATAGGAGCTGGTTCTTTATGTGGGGTGAGGGTAGGGGTGGTGCAGGGGTCTGTCCAGAGGGGTGGCTTAGGTGGCCTGCCCACCACCTCATGGTGCTGGGTGTAGGGCGCATGCATGGTACCCTGCTTTTGCTCCTTGCTCCTCAGAAGTAGCAGTTGGATTTTTCATCTTTTTGTATCTTGTTGTTCATAATTTGCCCCAAATACTCCTGCACACAGTTACTTTTAGTCCCTTATGGTTTCTTTGTATTCTGTTGCTCAAGGAGACGTTTGTCCAGGTGCAAGCTCCGCAGCAGAGTCCCAGGTCCCAGGTTTCAGGTCGCAGCCTTTCTCCCTGTTATTCCAAAAACCCTAAACCTCTAGTTCATTTTTACATGAAATGAAATACTGATGAATTTCTGTATTTCCAAGAGAACTAGCAGGAATAACTCACTTATTTGACAACACATTTCTGTGATGACCCAGATTTCAACAGTCACCAGCATGTAGGCCTGTATAGCCCACAAAGCCTCTCTCCCACCAGGCTGCAGTGGGTAATGCAAAACATCTACTATGGCCACTTTAAATGCCTAATATGCCTCCTATAATGCCTGTTCTAATCCTTTGGAATAGATGCTATTGGCCCATTTTACAGATAGGGAAACTGAGGCTTAGTAAAGAGATTTACCCAAAATCACATGGCAAGTAGGGTTGTGCTGGGCTTAGGACCACCTACCCTCCAGGGATGACCGAGCCACCTCCCTCCTAGGGCAGGCTCAGGAGAAAAGAGCAGCTCTGAGTGGGTGAAGTGGGCTGGCAGAAAGTAGAAAGAACAATGAATATTGAACACTCCCTGTCCACTTTCTAGCTCACCTCACAGTCAGGCCAGGTACCAGCCCCAGAAGGACAGAATGAAGCTCACACACACTGATGAAGATTATCTCTGCCCAGATCCATCCTGCTCATCACCCTTACAGTGTGGGCTCTGATCCACCTTCACTACCCACCTGGAATCTGTGATTGTAGCTCCATCACAGAGACTTCTCATAAATTCAATAAACTCCAAGGGTCTGGATTTAAGATGACGTGACAGGAGCAGCAGCTGTTCTTTGTAATGTGAAAGTTTCTTTGTGTGTGACCCCAAGCAAAGAGAACCGGATCCAGTTTCTTCAGAGCTCCTTTGTTTCTTTATCATTTTGGAAGTGCCTCAATAGCTCTTACATCCCCCAAAGGCCCTTTGGATCATGTCTTACAAATATGTCAATGTGAGTTATTGTATGACTCTCATCCTGACAAATCTCAGCATGTGGTATTTGTCATTGACTGAGTTGTCACAAGAATGATGTAGAATGTAAACTCAAAATCGAAGTCACGAACATATAAATGGTTGATACAGCTATGGCCTGAATTTTACCTCTCTTTTTTCTTAAAAATAACTTCTATATTTTCTTCTGGGTTGCTGCCCAAAGTGTCCTTCTGGTGGCACATTCAAACCACTTGGAGGTCTTTTTACACAACTGACTCAGACCGAGTGACTCAGTCTGGTGGAGGGAAGGGCCTGGGCATTGCTCAAAAAATTCCTAGATGATTCAAAATGGCCCGTAAGGCTAAGAAGCTTTGGGGCAGTGGTGTGGGTTGGCCTCACTTGGGCCGATTTACAAATTATGGGTGGCTAGGTCCCACCCCCAGAGATTTCCACATAATTGGTCCAAGCCTGGGAGTCAGGATTTGAGAGGCTCCTTAGTTATTGTCATGTGCAGCCAAGCTCGAGGACCACAGCAGAGCACAGATGGGAGATGATTGTTTGCTAGAAAAGGATGACAAAGTAATGAGCCAAAAAAGTAGGGAACAAAACTATTCATGCTCCTCCAAGTAGCTGGAACCCCACACGTCTGCCTGGTCCCCTTCCATATGCAATATTAGTGAAGATAAAGGTCACTCCTCTTAACATCCAATGCCTGCCTTCTTTATGTTCCCTCCAAGACTTCCTGCTTAGCTCTTAATAGCAGCAACTTGGCTCTGGACCTTGCAAGCTGTGTGTTGCCTCAGGCAATGTGCTTACTCCTCCAATCTCATCCTCCTCTGAAAAATGGGTGTGCTGATCACAACTAGTGAAGACAGGAAAGGTGAGGAGGCAAGTGAAGTGATTAGTAAAAGGCTCAAGACACAATAAGTGTTCGTTACTAAAAATCAGTGGACTTTTTAGTTTCTTTTTGGTAATAATCACTAATGACACACATAGATTTTTTATGTTCCAGGCACTGTTCAAGTGCTTAACATGTATTAGTTCATTTCATTCTCACAGAGACCTTATAAAGGAATTCATTTTGAGTCCCATTTTACAGATGAGCAAGTTCAGACACAGAGAGGTTAAGCAACTCGTCCTAGATCCCACAGTGGGTGAACAGAGCCACATGGAACTCCAGATCTCATGTTCTAACCACTTGCATGACTGACTCTCAAGCCACACAGCGAGCTTACCTCTCACGTTCCCGCTACCTGCTCACACTGTTCAACTCTGTCCTACAAGCCTGGACTCTGAGGCACCATCTGGGGTTTGACAGAGGCTAATGGGGTCATCAAACATTCCAAGGTCAATCCACCAGATCCCTCTCGCAGTGGTCGGGGGAGTTCAGGGCTTCCTTCTCTTTGGCCACCTGACGCACAACCTCTCAGTAGGTTTTACAAGCGACTTTACCTCTGTCTCTTGATAGTTGACTGGGCGTGAGACACAGCACTTTCAGCTAATGCTATGTCATGTTCCCTTCAGTTTGACTTCCCATGTTTCTTGGGCATGACTTCCTCCTAGCCACAGGCCTGTGAGGCCATCAGCCCAGTGAAGAGCTGTGCCTTCTTTCTAGCCCCACAAAGAGGGGCAGACCCAGTGCTGGGAAGAGGTGGCAGGAGTCGGAGAGTGCATACGGGAGAGACCACCTCCCACCAGAGAGAGTCACTGCCTCCACCGACTTGTGTCTGAGCATCACTCCTCACATCCCCTCAGTCCACTGGCCCCACTTGCAACCTCATTTCCTTCCTCCCTTTTCCCAGCTATCAATCTGCAGACAGCTCTACCCCCCATGAGTTTCCCCAACAAGCCTTACTTTTCAGACCCTTCTTCCCCAACTCTCTGACCTGCCACTTAGAACTGTTTCTTTAAGTAATTTTCCCAAGCTGCCCTGGCTTTGATGTTCATCAATGCCAAGGACTACCAATAATGTTCGTGTTTTATTACTTCCTGATTCCCCAAACCTTTTATTTAGCTTCCTAGATACCAACTTTTAAGGCACTGGTAACAAATCTGAATTTCTGAACTTCCCTTACTAACAGCTCTGCTTTTCTCCGGTACTTCTTTCTGCCTCAGCACTATTTTGGAAGTTTTCCTGGCCTGTTTTTTTTCCTTAAATAATTTGATTTATTTATGGCTGTGCTGGGTCTTCCTTACTGTGAGCAGGTTTCAGTAATTGCAGTGAGCGGGGGTTGTTCTTTGTTGAGGAGCATGGGATTCTCATTGTGGTGGCTTCTCTTTCTGTGAAGCAAGGACTCTAGGGCACGTGGGCCCAATAGTTGCAATTCCTGGGATCTGGAGCACAGGCTCAATAGTTGTGGCACATGGGCTTAGCTGCTCCGAGGCATGCAGGATCTTTCTGGACCACGGATTAAACCCAGGTCTCCTGCACTGGCAGGTGGATTCTTTACCACTGAGCCACCAGGGAAACCCCTGGCCCATTCTTTTTAAGCAACAGAGTCTACAAAGCTGATCAGTCTAGCTATGAGTTAGAACCCTTTTAGTCTTCTAGAAATTACCCATCGGGAGAAAAATACACATAGGAAATCTTCCTGACTTAGCCTGGTGGGTCTCTAAAGATGTGGAATGCAGTTTTCCCCAAGGATAACTTCAGGAAACTCTTTTCTACAGAAGAATCAAATGTAACATGACTGTGTCTGCAGGGCTTCTTCACAGCAGGAGGAATGTGTGCTGTGGAGTCCAACTGCGTGAACTGGAATTCTGAACTCTTTTTGTTAGCTGTATAACTTTTCCTGACCTCAGTTTCCTCATCTGTGAAATGGAAATAACAATAGGATTCAATGTGAAATGGAAATTAAAGGGGATGATGCATTTTAAATACTTGGCATAGAATAAATGCTCAAGAAGTCATTGCTATAGTTAATTTTATCATCTTCTTTATCTTATTAGTGACAGAATCCTGTTCCCCAGGATTCATCAAGAGTGAAGGGCTGAAAAGCACCTCTGTAAACAGAGCGATGGGCTTCCCTGGTAGCTCAGTGATAAAGAATGCACCTGCCAATGCAGGAGACATGGGTTTGATCCCTGGGTAAGAAAGGTCCCCTGGAGAAGGAAACGGCAGCCTACTCCAATATTCTTACCTGGGAAATCCCATGAACAGATGAGACTGGCAGGCTACAGTTCAGGGGGTCGAAAGACTTGGACACGACTTCACGACTAGACAAAAACAACAAACAGCAGCAGGCGAGCCAGGGCAGCCCCAGACATTTCTGACCCTCTCCTGCAGCCTCCCACTCCCCTCTCCCTTCCTCCTCCCTCTCTCTCTCCTTGGTCTCCTGAAGGTGCTAGAACATTCTATGAGTTTTCAGCTGCTCAGTGAGGAAGATCAGAGCTGACATTTTTCTCTCTTTAATATGGACTACTGAAAAGATTAAAAATTCCAAGATGCACCTGACTTGAAACTATCAATAGCAGTTGGAGTGGAAGACAGAAAAAGGTGATCTGAGTGAGTTTTCACTTTTAATTATGTATAATGTATAAGTACAGGGGTTATGGTAATATTTGCCTTCTTTCTTATATTTTTTCAGCATTCTATATTTTAAGCCTACTTTATGCCTTTTAGACATTAAATGAATGAGTAATAGTGATTTATTGTTTCAATTAAATGAACTTTTCCCTGACTCAGAAATTGCACAGCAGTGCAGTTTGTATCATTTGGGTTCTATATAATGAATATCCCAAGCTTTGTCTTTAAGCTTTGCAAGATAGTACAGGACATTGGCTGGCATCCTGAGGAAAGCACAGAGGAAGTCTGAAAGGAGAGGAAGATGTGACCCTTAGACAAAAAGGAGTGTCCAACCAGGGCCAGAGGTCAGAGGTCAGTCAGTTCCTTGACCTGTAGGCCTCCTGCCTTTCTTCTCCAACACCCTGTATTCTAGATGACTTCCTGCATCCGTTTGCTCTCAGCACACTTTATGGTCTTCTTTTGTAGTTGCAGAGTATAGTTAGAAAGAGATTTATTCTCTCCATATTTGATATATGGGCTTATCTATGATGGGTGCTGCAGCCATAAATAAAAAGATGCTTACTCCTTGGAAGGAAAGATATGACAAACCTAGACAGCATATTCAAAAGCAGAGACACCACTTTTCAGCAAAGGTCTGTATAGTCAAAGCTATGGCTTTACAAGTAGTCATGTATAAATGTGAGAGTTGGTCTATAAAGAAGGCTGAGCACCCAAGAATTAATGCTTTCAAACTGTAGTGCTGAAGAAGACTCTTGAGAGCCCCTTGGACAGCAAGGAGATCAAACCAGTCAATCTTAAAGGAAATCAGTCCTGAATATTCATTTGAAGGACTGATGCTGAAACTGAGGCTCCAATACTTTGGCCACCTGATATGAAGAGCCCACTCATTGGAATTCTAATGCTGGGAAAGATTGAGGGCAAGAGGAGAAGGGAGTGACTGAGGATGAGATGGTTGGATGGCATCACCGACTCAGTGGACATGAGTTTGAGCAAACTCCGGGAAATAATGAAGGACAGGGAGGCCTGGTGTGCTGCAGTCCATGGGGTCTCAAAGAGTTGGACATGACTTAGCAACTGAACAACAACAAAAACACAAAAGCAGACCAAAGCAGTTTTTTCCAAGCCCATCGCTATGAGCACACTGATGAACTGGAGGAGATTTCCTGAGCCAAGGGGCAGTGGCCATGGATGCTAGCAGTATTCTGTACATTCTCAAAACTGGGCTCAGACCTAAGGAAAGCTCCTATTCAGAAAAGTTATGACCTAAATTTATTTCAATTCATGTATTTCCATACATTCTGTCTAGTAATGCCACAGACACATTTCTCTGCATTTCAAATTTATTCCCATCCACCAAGAATCAGTGCTTAGTCATCATATTTCAATCAAGAAGAGTCCATATCAAGTATAAATTGGTAAACTTTTCTGGGAGAGAAGTTGGCAATACATATCTACTAAAATAAAAGCAAATAATTTTATTTTATTTCTATGAATTCACTTGCTGGGGTGTTTGGAAATACAGGCCCACACCTCTGTGTTATAGCAGTATTGGTAACAGAAACATTAGAACAACATAAATCCATTCAGAGGACTGTTAAGCCATTGTACAGTCACAGAGTGGAATATATACAATCATTAAAAAGAATGACATCTGTATCTCTAAATATTGACAATGAAGATGGCCAAGACTCATTGTCAAGGGGGAAAAAACAGGTCCATTATATATATATATATATCAGAACACCCACTTATATAAACAGAAAAATAATTTGTTGATACACTCATATAGACATAGAAAATGAAGGATGTATTTGAAAACATTTTATTTCATACACTAAGTTTTTATTGATGTGAACAGCTGACTGATATAAGCAGCTGACTTGAACTCATTGGAAAAGACCCTGATGCTGGGAAAGATTGAAGGAAGAAGGAGAAGATGGCAACAAAGGAGGAGACAGTTGGAAGGCATCACCAATTCAGTGGAAATGAACTTGGGTAAACTCCAGGAGAAGTTGAGGGACAGGGAAGTCTGGTGTGCTGCAGTCCATGGGGTCTCGAAGAATTGGACATAACTTGGTGACTGAACAAGAATGAAAGTTTTTCTATGAGGCTTACTGTGTTACTGGGAAACAGACTCTTGGAGGGCACAAACAGAACCTTGTGTGTACCAGAAACCAAGAGAAAGGAGCAGTGACCCCACAAGAGACTGACCCTTACTCGCCCATGAGTGTTCAGGAGTCTCTGGTGGAGGCGTGGGTTGGCAGTGGCCTGCTACAGGGTGGGGGCACTGAGTGTAGCAGTTCCTGAAGGAGGTTACCATTATCTTCATTACCTCCACCATAGTTTGGCCACAGGTAAACAGCAGAAGCATGCCGGCTGCACTGGACCACGCAGAAGCATGGCCGTGAGGAGCTACCCCTCCTCTAAGGTCAGGGGCAGCGGCCAAGAGGAGCTACTCCATGTCCGAGGTCAGGGGTGGCAGCCGAGAGGAGCTGGCCCACGTCCAAGGTCAGAGGCAGTGGCCGAGAAGAGCTACCCCACACCTGAGGTCAGGGGCAGCGGCCGATAAGAGCAACCCCATGTCCAAGGAGCAGCGGCTACACAGGCACAAGAGGACCGAGAGGAGCTACTCCATGTTGAAGGTCAGGAGGGGCGGTGATGAGGAGATACCCCTTGTCCGAGGTAAGAGGAATCCAAGTAAGGTGGTAGGTGTTGCTAGAGGGCATCAGAGGGCAGACACACTAAAACCATAATCACAGAAAACTAGCCAATCTGATCACAGGACCGACCACAGTCTTGTCTAACTCAATGTAACTAAGCCATGCCGTGTGGGGCCACCCAAGATGATCAGATCATGGTGGGGAGGTCTGAAAGAATGTGGTCCACTGGAGAAGGGAATGGCAAACCACTTCAATATTCTTGCCTCGAGAACCCCATGAACAGCATGAGAGGGCAAAATGATAGGATACTGAAAGAGGAACTCCCCAGGTCAGTAGGTGCCCAATATGCTACTGGAGATCAGTGGAGAAATAACTCCAGAAAGAATGAAGAGACGAAGCCAAAGCAACAACACCCTGTTTTGGACGTGACTGGTGATGGAAGTAAAATCTGATGCTGTAAAGAGCAATATTGCATTGGAACCTGGATTGTTAGGTCCATGAATCAAGGCAAATTGGAAGTGGTCAAACAGGAGACGGCAAGAGTGAACAACAACATGTTAGGAATCAGCAAACTAAAATGGACTGAAATGGGAGAATTTAACTCAGATGATCATTATATCTACTACTGTGGGAAAGACTCCCTTAGAAGAAATGGAGTAGCCATCATAGTCAACAAAAGAGTATTAAACACAGTACTTGGATGGAATTTCAAAAGCAACAGAATGACCTCTGTTCATTTCCAGGGCAAGCCATTCAATATCACAGTAATCCAATTCTATGCCCTGACCAGTAATGCTGAAAAAGCTGAAGTTGAACGGTTCTATGAAGACCTACAAGACCTTCAAGAACTAACACCCAAAAAAGATGTCCTTTTCATCATAGGGGACAGGAATGCAAAAGTAGGAAATCAAGAAATACCTAGAGTAACAGGCAAATTTGGCCATGGAGTACAGAATGAAGCAGGGAAAAGTCTAATAGAGTTTTGCCAAGAGAATGCACTGGTTGTAGCAAACACCCTCTTCCAACAACACAAAAGAAGACTCTACACATGGACATCACCAGATGCTCAATACTGAAATCAGATTGATTATATTCTTTGCAGCCAAAAATGGAGAAGCTCTATACAGTCAGCAAAACCAAGACCAGGAGCTGACTGTGGCTCAGATCATGAACACTTATTGCCAAATTCAGATTCAAATTAAAGAAAGTATGGAAAACCACTAGACCATTCAGGTTTGACCTAAATCAAATCCCTTACAATTATACAGTAGAAGAGAGAAATAGATTCAAGGGATCAGATCTGATAGACAGAGTGCCTGAAGAACTATGGATGGAGGTTTGTGACATTGTACAAGAGGCAGTGATCAAGACTAACCCCAAGAAAAAGAAATGCAAAAGGGCAAAATGGTTATCTGAGGAGGCCTTACAAATAGCTGTGAAAAGAAGAGAAGAGAAAGGCAAAGGAGAAAAGGAAAGATACACCCATTTGAATGCAGAGTTCCAAAGAATAGCAAGGAGAGATAAGAAAGTCTTCCTCAGTGATCAGTGCAAAGAAATAGAAGAAAACAATAGAATGGGAAAGACTAGAGATCTCTTCAAGAAACCTAGAGATACCAAGCAAGTATTTCATGCAAAGATGGGCACAATAAAGGACAGAAACAGTATAGACCTAACAGAAGCAGAAGATATGAAGAAGAGGTGGCAAGAATACACAGAAGAAGTATACAAAAAAGACCTTCATGACTCATATAATCACGATGGTGGGATCACTCACCTACAGCCAGACATCCTGGAATGTGAAGTCAAGTGGGCCTTAGGAAGCATCACTACAAATAAAGCTAGTGGAGGTGATGGAATTCCACTTGAGCTATTTCAAATCCTGAAAGATGATGCTGTCAAAGTGCTGCACTCAATATGACAGCAAATCTGGAAAACACTGCAGTGGCCACAGGACTGGAAAAGATCAGTTTTCATTATAATCCCAGAGAAAGGCAATGCTAAAGAATGCTCAAACTACCACACAATTGCACTCATCTCACATGCTAGCAAAGTAATGTTCAAAATTCTCCAAGCCAGGCTTCAACAGTATGTGAACCGTGAACTTCCAAATGTTCAAGCTGGATTTAGAAAAGGCAGAGGAACCAGAGATCAAATTGCCAACATCCATTGGACAATTGAAAAAGCAAGAGAGTTCCAGAAAAACATCTATTTCTGTTTTATTGACTATGCCAAAACCCTTGACTCTGTGGATCACAACAAAATGTGGAAAATTCTTCAAGAGGTAGGAATACCAGACCACCTGACCTGCCTCCTGAGAAATCTGTATTCAGGTTCAAGAAGCAACAGCTAGAAACAGACATGGAACAACAGACTGGTTCCAAATCAGGAAAGGAGAATGCCAAGGCTGTATATTGTCACCCTGATTATTTAACTTATATGCAGAGTACATCATGAGAAATGCTGGGCTGGAGGAAGCACAAGCTAGAATCAAGAATGCTGGGAGAAATATCAATAACCTCAAATATGCAGATGACACCACCCTTATGGCAGAAAGCGAAGAAGAACTAAAGAGCCACTTTATGAAAGTGAAAAAGGAGAGTGAAAAAGTTGGCTTAAAACTCAACATTCAGAAAACTAAGACCACGGTATCTGGTCCCATCACTTCATGGCAAATAGATGGGGAAAGAATGGAAACAGTGAGAGACTTTATTTTTGGGAGCTCCAAAATCACTGCAGATGGTGACTGCAGCCATAAAATTAAAAGACACTTACTCCTTGGAAGGAAAGTTATGACCAACCTAGACAGCATATTAAAAAGCAGAGACATTACTTTGCAAAGTAAAGTAGATAGACAAAGGTCTATCTAGTCAAAGCTATGGTTTTTCCAGTGGTCATGTATGGATATGAGAGTTGGACTATAAAGAAAGCTGAGTGCCAAAGAATTGATGCTTTTGAACTGTGGTGTTGGAGAAGACTCTAAGAGTCCATTGGACTGCAAGGAGATCCAACCAGTCCATCCTAAAGGAAATCAGTCCTTAATATTCATTGGAAGGACTGATGCTGAAGCTGAAACTCCAATACTTTGGCCACCTAATGCGAAGAATTGACTCATTGGAAAAGACCCTGATGCTGGGAAAGATTGAGGGCAGGAGGAGAAGGAGATGACAAAAGATAAGATGGTTGAATGGCACCACTGACTCAAAGGACAAGAGTTTGAGTAAACTCCAGGAGTTGGTGATAAACAGGGAGGCCTGGTGTACTGCAGTCCGTGGGGCTACAAAAAGTCGGACTTGACTGAGCAACTGAACTGAAATACTGTGTTAGAGGTACTACTCTAAGTTCTTTATAAGTATTAACTGATTTGATCCTCATGAAAAACTCTGAGGTAGGTGCTATTACTATTCCCATCTCAGATAAGAGATTCAGACAGCCCAAGGTCACAATCAGGATTGCAACCGAGGTGGCTTGGCTCAGCCACTCCTTAAGCCACCACAGCATGCTTCTTTCCAGCATGGCTTCTTTTTTTTTTTTTAACATATTTTTAAAATCAGTTTTTGCTTTTAATTTAAAATCTAAGAATTAATAGAAAATAGGTCTACAGTACTTGGGGCATATTAGTGGCTGTTTTTAGGCATAAAAACATGTTGCTATCTTGAGTGTTTAGGTTTTTAGAACAAAACCCAGAAATATGAGCTGATTATTTGCCTTTTCAGTGATAGGAATAGCAGAATTTGTTTCAAATTTTGATGCTTACTGAAATCTAGCTCAAAAGAGCAAGTTGACTTGAAAGAGTTTGCTTTTAGAGTCACATCCATGAGATCCTCAGAGCAAAGCCAGGAGCAGAATTTCTTAGCAAACAAGCTTTCCTCCAATAAGACCCCCACCCCCACCAGCCAGCCAAGAAGCAGATGGGAAGGAAAAGTGAGCAGTAACTGTGTTGGCTATGGATACTCAAGAGTCATGCAGACCTCAGGAATCCCATAGTAATTCCCCTTCCCTCTAAGGTGGACACTGAAATTGGTGAAAGTGACTGACACTTTACTCCTCTTGGTGGTTCTGGCATCGACTGCCCAGGGGATTATCACTTGCCGATGTCATTTACCTGATGACATCACATGTGAAGATCTGTTAGATGTACTGAGAGGTGGGTAAATAGGCTGTGGATGAAAAAAAGAAAATAGAATTAGCTAGAAAATGAAAATGAGAGGGGGCCTTAGTCCAAAGGGTCCCTCAAGATTTGACCAGGGAAGGAAACAATCCCAAGTGAGATGGCATGGGTGAGGCAAGGCTGGTAAGGAGGGCATCTGAAACTGCCTGGAACTTGGCTGCAAATAGTAAGAACCAGCCCACTGTAGCTAATGGAAGAGGGAGTGGGGGTGGAATGATATGGATGGAGAGAAGCCAGTGGCCATTCATAGTCTAGAAAAAGCCAAACTGGAAACTAGAAATCTGAAATCTGGCAGGTCTCCTGGTTGCAGAATTCTTGGACCTGTCAAGAGTTTCAGTCAATGGGTAGAATTCACCCCACATCCATGGCAGATACTGTCTCTATTCAGTCATTTTTCCAGGCTTTTGTTGTGGGCTTTCAAAAACCCCAGAGAGAGTTCCAGCATCTACAGCAAGTTGGCGGTGTCCTTGGCTCCCTGGCTGATTTTGCAATCTGCTACTCACACCTCTCAGCCTCCTCGACAGGAGGAAAGGGAAAGACTGCACTTCCGTTTCTCTGTAAGATGCCAACTTCTTTTCTCTTTCACGTTCATTTTCTTTCTTTTTCTAAGACATTTCTTTGGCTGGCTAGAAAGTCATTTACAGACTCCCTTATGGCATTTATTGCCCCAGCCATGAGCCTTTCATCTGGTACGTTTCTGTAATAGTTGAACTGATTGTTTGCAGTGGGATTATTTTGCTGTTGGCACACACAGCAGCAGTGCCCAGGAATCGTGGGCAGTCTAACTGTCCTGCAGAGAGCAGGGGCCAGAAACTTCAGGGTGCTGAGGATGGCCACTTTTCACATCAGGAGCTGTCTTCATTTCCACTGAAAGCAGAGCCTGAGATGAGAACTTGATGTGGATAGTTTATTTGAGAGGTGATTCTAGGAAGTAGGAATGGGGAAGAAGGAATGGGGGTAGGAGGATGAGAGAGAAAGAGAACACTTCAAATTAAGTATATATTCCCGAGATCATCTCGGCAGATAACCTGGGATGTATGCTGCTGGGGACCTCTGTCAAGTGCAGTAAATATTCAGATTCCTCCTAGAATTACCAGCTAAAAGAGTAGGAGCTTGAAATTGGGTCCACAGGTTCTCTCCCCTGCCCCTGTTAAGTTTATCCCCAGGAGTCTGTATGCATCTCCACTTCCTAGTTGCTTCTATTCATTAACCAGGAGGGCTCCCATAATTTTGAAGAAGTCTTTGAGGCATAAAGAAAAATAAAGAAATAAAAACAAGTAAGAGGAAAAAAACACTTCCGTTGAGCTCATATGCTGTGGGTAGAAGAACGGAAAGAACTTGCAGGGAAGTGTCTGCGCACTGAAGCCAAATTCAGGAGTGGGTGGAGAGGGTGTGATATAAAGCCCTACCTGGGATATGTCTTTAATTGCTCAAAGGTGGTGCACATGATTTTTTAAAAAATCAAGTAGAGAACAGTATACAGTAAAAAGCAGCAATTTCATACTCATTCCTTCCCAGAGTCAATTACTTATAACATTACCGGTTTTTCTAATATTAACTTCTAATTATTACCTCTATTTCTTACTCTTCCTCAAAAGAAATACATTTTAAAATCATTCACTCTATATCAGTGATTTTTCATGAAGCTTTTGGGTTTTCCCTGATCTACTTTTTGCCTGTTGAAACTGTTAATCGCTCAGTCATGTCAGACTCTGTAACCTGCCAGGCTCCTCTGTCTATGGAATTCTCCAGGCAAGAATACTAGAGTGGGTGGCCATTCCCTTCTCCAAGAAATCTTCCTGACCCAGGGATCAAACTCAGGTCTCCTGCATTGCAGGCAGATTCCTTACTGTCTGAGCCATCAAACTGGTCTCCAAAAAACTGAGATCTTTTCAACAAGTATATGTCTAAATTTCAACCCCAGATTTATCTCACAAACAATAGCTCTTAGTTTGTATCTCAGCTTGTATTTAACTTGTATTTGAACACTTTCATGACCTGGTGGTTCAGACAGTAAAGAATCTGCCTGCAATGCAGGAGACCCAGGTTAGATCCCTGGGTCAGGAAGATCCCTGGAGAAGGGAATAGCTACCCACTCCAGTATTCTAGCCTGGAGAATTCCGTGGACAGAGGAGACAGTTGGGCTACATACAGTCCATGGTGTCCCAAAGAGTCAGACACAACCGAGTGACTTAACACACACGAAAAAGAAAATATTTTCATAAAGATAGGTGAAAGCAAATATTACCCAAACTTCAGCCATATAATTTCATAACAGCTCTGGAATTAATTACTTGCTTTTGGCATTACAGAGATTCTATATCACCTTGGAAGGTTTAATTATTCCTCAGCTCAATTGAGTCCCCTTAAAACTAAGCCAAATTAATAGGACATATTCTTGAGAATTCATCATATCCTCTGAGGTTTGCACTTGAAAGACATTGCAGAAACATAATGTATAATTCATACCCCTCAAATACCTGTGAGTATCTTCTGAAACTGTGCTTCATTTCCATAAAATAGTTCTGGAATTCCACAAAGCATGTGATGCTACTGCGCTCAGACAGTTCAGCAAGAGGAAACGAGCATAATCTCCAATTACCATCTGTTTAAACCACACATGAGCCAGTTAGGATGTTTTCAGTAGCTAAGAACAGAAAACTCAACTCAGACTGGCTCAGACACTGAATGAGATTTATTGGCTCACATAAACCTAAATTCCAGAGCCAGCACAGACCTTAGGCATAATTTCTTTAGGACTCCAGCTCAATATCTCCACATTTCTCTCAACATTATCATTATGTCTGGGTGAGCTGCTTCACAAAATGACTTCCCAATATAGTCATGGCAGCAAGTTCAATCTTTGTATACATATTCTCCATTATCCAACAGAGAAAAAGAGAGATCTCCTGTGTCCCAGAATTCCCAGTAAATTTTCTAAGTATCACATTGATTATGCAACCTCTAAATCAATTCCTGGAACTAAGGGCATGTCATGCACTGAATGAGTTAGAACTGGATTATTTGAAGCAATAATTGTATAGACAGAGGAAGCAGGGCAACACCTGAGTCATAGCCAATTCCCATAGTTGTAAATACTTCCACTATAGCCAATAAGGTGAGAGAAAGAGAGAGAATTAAAGAAAAAAAAAAAACACTAAGAAGAATGCTAGAGATGTTGTTAAAGACAAAGAATGAAGAAATAATTTGAAGGAAATATTTGAAGGCACCGGGGTAGGACGGGTAGGAGGGGGAATAGTCCCTTCTGTTGATTGTACCCTACGAGGTAAGTTCATTCGATGAAATGGTTACATATAGAGACTGGAATAATAGGCACCACAAATTGTAAAGCAATTATCCTTCAATTAAAAATAAATTTAAAAAATAAGCACCAAGAAATTAACAGTTGTGATTTTTTTAGTGGTATAATTATGAATAATCTCCTTCATTTAAAAAAAAATATACATAAGTATGAATACACAACATATCATTTTTTTATAATGGGAAAAAGTAATATATTCTTAATATTATTTGCCAAAAAAAAAGCAAAGCACATCATGGAATAGATGCCAGCAGTGAGCATTCCAAATGCAGCATCTTCTTATAATACATAATTACAATACGTATAATCAATAATCAAACATTCCTCTCATGAAAAGTAATAGAATATTCCTTTAAGTTTAAAGGAGTAAATTCTTTAGTAAAGGAAATGACTGCTTTCTACATTATAAATTTTCTTCTACAATCATCACTCAAATATTTATTGATTATCCTCTATCTACCATGATAGTTTTCACAAATTGCTCCAAAACAATTTTGTTGATATTCATCTTTTTAATATTTCCAAAATTTAATTGAAATAAAAATCATATAAATGAGTGCATGGTTTAAAGATTAATCATCTTACTCATCTATTACTTTGGTGCTTACTTAGAGCTTCCAGTCACAAAAGAAAGGGGAAAAAATGATGAAGTTGATGGACCAGCAAAATATTAATTATGTGAGGCACTTAAATTATCAAAAACTAAGTAGTTCTTCTTGCATAAAAAATTACAGTGTCTGAGTGGCAGATGAAATGAAATGACAGAAATTCATCTTTCTTCTTCTGCCCCTCATTCATAAACCTTTCTGTTAATTTCAAAATGGAACGTATGAGGAATTAATGAGATTTTTGCTTGAAGCATATCCTTCTAAGCCCATACTATTTAAATTAGAAATTCACCAAAATGGTGTGTGCTTTTTCAGTGATTCTTGAAAAATGTTTCAATAGCTTCCAAATAACAGTCTCAACAGGTAATGATATTATGTAAATGTATTTAAGAAACAAGTATCTGAATCTATATTTTTCCCTCTTGAATCTTTTTTTTTAAGTTGAAGGCTTCAGATGAAATGTTTTATAAGTCTATTCAAGTATATGCACTTCTTTGCATAGCTAGCATAAGATCATATTACTTTGTCATATCAGAAAAGCAGCATTATAGAACCACTACACTGAAATTCATATGCCACAACACATATTTCCAAAGGATTTATTAATACAATTGTGTGGCCTTGATATAGAAGATTATTTCTGTCCCAGGTATATATCTTCCATACTAGATTAGCTACTACCTGAGGCAAGGGAGGGTTCTTGTGCCATATGCACCTTTGCATATTCAATTCAGTTCAGTTCAGTTCAGTCGCTCAGTCTTGTCCAACTCATTGTGACCTCATGAACCACAGCATGCCAGGCCTCCCTGTCCATCATCAACTCCTGGAATCCACCCAAACCCATGTCCATTGAGCCAGTGATGCCATCCAACCATCTTATCCTCTGTCATCCCCTTCTCCTACCCTCAATCCTACCCAGCATCAGGGTCTTTTCCAATGAGTCAGCTCTTCAGATCAGGTGGCCAAAGTATTGGAGATTCAGCTTCAACATCAGTCCTTCCAATGAACACCCAGGACTGATCTCCTTTAGGATGGACTGGTTGGATCTCCTTGCAGTCCAAGGGACTCTCAAGCGTCTTCTCCAACACCACAGTTCAAAAGCATCAATTCTTCAGTGCTCAGCTTTCTTTATAATCCAACTGTCACATCCATACACGACCACTGGAAAAACCATAGCCTTGACTAGATGGACCTTTGTTGACAAAGTAATGTCTCAACTTTTTAATATGCTGTCTAGGTTAGTCATAACTTTCCTTCCAAGGAGTAAGCAACTTTCAATTTCATGGCTGCAATCACCATCTGCAGTGATTTTGGAGCCCAGAAAAATAAAGTCAGCCACTGTTTCCACTGTTTCCCCATCTATCTGCCATGAAGTGATGGGACTGGATGCCATGATCTTCGTTTCCTGAATGTTGTGCTTTAAGCCAACTTTTTCACTCTCCTCTTTCACTTTCATCAAGAGGTCTTTAGTTCTTCTTCACTTTCTGCCATAAGGGTGGTGTCATCTGCATATCTGAGGTTATTGATATTTCTCCCAGCAATCTTGATTCCAGCTTGTGCTTCTTCCAGCCCAGCATTTCTCATGATGTACTCTGCATTTAAGTTAAATAAGCAGGGTGACAATATACAGCCTTGATGTACTCCTTTTCCAATTTGGAACCAGTCTGTTGTTCCATGTCTGTTTCTAGCTGTTGCTTCCTGACCTGCATACAGGTTTCTCAAGAGGCAGGTCAAGTGGTCTGGTATTCCCATCTCTTTCAGAATTTTCCACAGTTTATTGTGATCCACACAGTCAAAGGCTTTGGCATAGTCAACAAAGCAGAAATAGATGTTTTTCTGGAACTCTCTTGCTTTTTTGATGATCCAGCAGATATTGGCAATTTGATCTCTGGTTTCTCTGACTTTTCTAAAATCAGCTTGAACATTTGGAAGTTCACAGTTCACGTATTGCTGAAGCCTGGCTTGGAGAATTTTGAGCATCACTTTACTAGCATGTGAGATGAGTTAAATTATGAGGTAGTTTGAGCATTCTTTGGCATTGCCTTTCATAGGGATTGGAATGAAAACTGACCTTTTCCAGTCCTGTGGCCACTGCAGTGTTTTCCAAATTTGCTGTCATATTGAGTGCAGCACTTTCACAGCATCATCTTTCAGGATTTGAAATAGCTCAAGTGGAATTCCATCACCTCCACTAGTTTTGTTTGTAGTGATGCTTCCTAAGGCCCACTTGACTTCACATTCCAGGATGTCTGGCTGTAGGTGAGTGACACACCATCTTGATTATCTGGGTCGTGAAGATCTTTTTTATACCGTTCTTCTGTGTATTCTTGCCACCTCTTCTTCATATCTTCTGCTTCTGTTAGGTCCCTACCACTTCTGTCCTTTATTGAGCCCCTCTTTGCATGAATGTTCCCTTGGTATCTCTAATTTTCTTGAACAGATCTCTAGTCTTTCCCACTCTGTTGTTTTCCTCTATTTCTTTGCATTGATATCTGAGGAAGACTTTCTTATCTCTCCTTGCTATTGAAACTCTGCATTCAAATGGGTATTTCTTTCCTTTTCTCCTTTGCTTTTTGCTTCTCTTCTTTTCAAAGCTATTTGTAAGGTCTCCTCAGACAGCCATTTTGCTTTTTTGCATTTCTTTTCCACGGGGATGTTCTTGATCCTTATCTCCTGTACAGTGTCACAAACCTCTCTCCATAGTTCATCAGGCACTCTATCAGATCTAGTCCCTTAAATCTATTTCTCACTTTCACTGTATAGTCATATGGGATTTGATTTAGATCTTACCTGAATGGTCTAGTGATTTTCTCCACTTTCTTCAATTTCAGTCTGAATTTGGCAATAAGGAGTTCATGATCTGAGCCACAGTCAGCTCCCGGTCTTGTTTTTGCTGACTGTATAGAGCTTCTCCATCTTTGGCTGGGAAAAAAAAAAAAAGAACTTTGGCACACAAGTTCATCCATTCTCAAAACCTGAGAGAGAACACCCTCTAGGTCAAGAAGTTACGGCATCTCCACATGATTTACTGGAACCCAATGCCTAATTCAGGCCTTGAGCAGCCCTGATTAAGGCCTAGAGCAGCAAGGGATTAGGAAGAGTACCAAGGGTCTGATTGGAACACTGCATCCTGAGTATGGGTGCCCTTTTGTCAGTGAATTCTCAATCTTATGTTCCTCCCCTCCCCAGACTAACATCCTCAAGGTCTGCTGTTTACCTGTGTTCTCCCGGTTCTTCCTGGTACTTTCACAACTCCTTTGTGAGGACCATTTCTTCCTGAAGCAGAACTTCCCCATTTAGACCTGAATCTTGTTCTCAACATGATGGCAATGAGGGATAATGAAAGTTGAGCTTAATGAGGACATGCAAGTTATTGACTTCACAGGAGGTTTTGCACGGTATCCAGGCAGTGGAGAGTGAGGAAGTAGCCAGGGGAAGGAATGTTTTGCTTCAGAAAGGGTGACAATGCTATGTCGTTGGCTTTTGAAGATAAAGAAAGTTGCCACAAGCCACTAGAAGCTTAAAAGGCAAGGAAACGGATTCTCCCCTGGAGCCTCTGGAAGAATCACAGCCCTATTGACACCTTCATTTTAGCCCAGTGAGACTGAAGTCAGACTTCTAACCTACTGAACATGAAGATAATAAGTTAATACATTTCTGCTGTTTTAGTCCCTAAGATTATGGTAATTAGTCACAACAGCTATAGAAAGCTAATCAGGGATGCCACTGCATGCCAGAGTTATTAACTGTCCAGGTGCTGGCAGCAATGGAGTTCTTATGGCTTTCAGACAGCAGGCAATTCAACCTCAAAATCCAGTCCTGAGGGTCTGCTTTCTAGACCCACTCCTGCACCCATTTTCTTCCCTTGAGCTTCTTAAGGGGGGAAAAAAAGGCTTGTGGCAAGACTTACATGCCAAGGCTTTATGGGAAAATGCAATTCCAGGACAGTAAGAGTAAGGCAGAAAGGAGAAAGCATCTGCAGATATAAGGCAGCATACCTTTCATCGAACCACAGCTTCACAAGAAAAAACAGCCAGTTGCCTGGGATGGTTTCCAGACAGGGCTTGTGAAACCACTTCACCTCAAAAATTCTGTCAGGGGAAGAAAGGGAGGTATATTTATCCTCTGGGGCCCATCTCCCATCTTCCATAAGTCAGAAAATTTCCTCCACACTTCCCAGGTGTTTACTCACTAGGGCAACTATCAGGAAACCCAGGTCCCATGTCCTGTGGTGAGTGCCTCATCTGAGGCAAAAGTGGTGGGAGGCAATGTCCGGGTCACAGAGCCCAGAGACCACAGAGAGTGGGCCCTGTGATATTACCTTGCTGGCTCCAGAAAAGTCCATAAAGTAATGAGTGACAACAAAAGTGTGTTTTTATAGGAGCTATGGAGCTATGTTGTTAAAAGTACTCAAGGACCTAAAATAGCTTCAGTACTTGACCTTTCAAATAAAATATAGTCAATGGATTTAAATGGATAATAGCCTGTCAAGATTCTTGAAGTAAATGGGGCCTGTTAGATAAATTATTTTATATGGAAATTACTTCAAAGTCTACTCTAATGCATAGTGTTTTTAAACAGTACAGCAATATTCAATAAAGTTGATTTTAATTGACTGATATCCCATGTTTTCTTAGTGATTCTTCAGGTTTAGTACACTTCAGGATTGCCTAAGCTACTTGTTCAACATGCCTATTTTAGTTGTCAGCCTCAGAGATTTTGAGTCAGTAGGTCTGATGGGACCTAGATATCTATATTTTTAACAGGTGTCATCTTGTTTTATATGCTTCTTACACAAGTCATTCACAAAGAGCTCTTTTAAAATAACCAAGTCTATGACTTGACCCCTACTCTGAAACCTCGCCAGTCCTGATGACCAGGCAAGGAATACAATGGGGAATTTGGTAGGTTGTAAGCATTGTGTATCAGACACCTCTTCCAACACCTCCTACAGCCCTTCAGATCCTCTCAGGCCTCATCTGTCACCAAGACCCTTGTCCTAGCAATTGGTGACCAGCTCTGCATGGACTCTGGCCAGCTTCATGGGTTTACAGTTCATCAAGACTTCATCTCCATGCCTGTGTCTCCCATTCTTCCCTCCCCCAGGGCTTCATGTTTGACCCAGAGACATGAGGTATTGTGGGACCCACTGGCTCCCACATAAATGTCACCCATAAGTACTTGGGGAATTGAAAAGCAAAACATTGATTCAGAAAAAATGGAAATGACTGACAAATTCTTTATCAGAATTTGTTGTCCCCAAGTGGACAACCCCAAGAAGTAGTCAATTATATTACCTTCTAAAAGATGGTTCCATGGAGATCAAACGATTATCACACCTGATACCTCAGACAGCTCTCTCGTGTTCCTGCCTTCTTCCCTGGCCCCTCACCTGTACTCCGTGGTATAAAATATACTCCTTGATAACATAAGAGCACATAAGCCTTTGCTTCTGGATCCACTTTCTAGAGAACCCAGGTTAAGATATATTATAGAATTAAGCTATTTCATTGTAGTTCAGCAAAGAATTATGAAGCTGTGAGCTCCTCTGACTTGACACAGTCATCCCTCACTGAAAATTGCTGGGGCCTCTCTGACCTTGGGTAGAACATGTCTATGAGAGACAAAGGAGGCCCTGAGAAGCCACATTCACTTATATCAGCACACATCCCTGGTCTTGTTGTGTATCCTTGGCACTACTTGCTAGCTAAAGAAGCTCAGATAAGCCTCATCTAAATAATCATTCTCACCAATTCCCAAATCTGAACTGACCAGTTTTAATAGTCTAGTATGACTCACCTGGGTCACACAAAATTCAATTAGATTAAAAGATTTAGCTGTGCAGTGAGAATAAAATTTGGGTTAGAGATTCAGAACTTTATCCCAACAAAGCTGAGTTCCATTTCTCAGCTGTATCTTTTTTAATGGCCTATCCTAGGCCATCACATTCACCACATTCTATTAATGAGAAATAAGTTGCCAATTCAGCTCACATTCACATTCACGGGGTGGGGGGAGATTAGACTTCAGCTTTTGCATGGAATACTATCAAAGAATCTGCAGACACGAAGAAAGCCACCACCCGGTTTTGCCCTGGAAATGTTTACAGGCATATTCACATTTCAGAATCCCTAACTGCTCCTTTTGAGGACACAATTGTGACCACTTCCTAGTGCAAAGCTTGAAGTGGAGTAGACCACGATTGTTGGCTAAGCTAATAAACTCCAAGGAAAAGGATATTACTTTCATGATTTCCTGAACTTTAGTTACTTCAATCATCATTAAAGCCAGGTGTTTACTCACATGACAGATCTCAACTGACATACCACGTGGAAAATTAAGGCAGTTAGCTCAATAACTCAAGCAAAAAGCCTTTTCATTTCAATGACTTCAAAAGATGATGCAGGAATTTTTGCCTGTGATGATATATATTTTTTTTTCCCCACTAGAGGCAGCCGATTTTCTCCTAAAGAGTTTTCCTGTCAATTTTGAATTTCTCCCAGATGGCTCTGGGCAACACACCGCTGCAATGTGTCACACACCCTTCTACTGAAGGTGTGAGGTGCTACTCCAGCCTAAACGAATCCCAGAGGAGCAGTAAGTTAACTAGCACTAACGCCTTCATTAACTTCATACAGACAGTTGTCCCCTGTGACTTCCAAGGGGTGAGAACCACACGGTCTCAACAATAGAATCAGGAAGCCACTTAGGATCTTCAATAAAACAAGTATCAAGGGACTTCCCTGACAGTCCAGCAGTTAACATTCCGCGCTCCCAGTGCAGGGCAAACAGGTTTCATCCCTGGTTGGGGACCTAAGATCCTGCATGCTGCAAGGCACAGCTAGAAAATTTTTTAAAAAGTAAGCATCAAGCCCAAGAAGCCAAAGTGTGTATGCTTTAAACCTATAGTATCTGAGATCAAAAACGAAGTTGAAAAAGAATAGAGATTTTCCCCACCCTTCCATAGGAAGATATAGGAAGATATGTATATTCCTAACTACACTTTCTTTAAGAAAGAAACTTCTGCCACAATGCTTCCATTTACTCCACCTACCCAAGATCAGCCAAAAAAAAATAAAAAGTCAATATGTTCTCCAAAAGAAAAGAATGTAGAGCATAATTTATCCAATTTGCCCTATCTAGTTATATCCAACATTCAAACTGACTTTCAAGCAATAGCAAACCTGTTAGTATTTATGGCAGTGGTCCAAGAATATAAATTCAGGCTTTTTGGAAATACTCTTATTCCCCTTACCATGATCTCATCCCTTACTAACTTAGGAAATAAGCCATTTTAATTACAGAGGCAGTGGCTGTGAAAAGTCAATTTTTGTCTATTCTTGTAAACTGAAACCTCCTAGGACACAAATTGCCAGTGCAGCCCACATGCACTGTGCTAACAATAGACCTGGCCTAGCAGCAAAAGAGAGCATCACTGAGATGCAAATATAGAGCAAAGATGTTAGTGGTTACAGAGAAACAAAGTCAAAGGCGTCTGGCCTTTCTTTCTTTTTTTTTTTAAATCTTACAACTCCCACTACTGTGATAAGAGCTACACACTCGTTTCTTTTATTAGCTTTAAAAATGGGTAGGTGACGCATCACTGAATTTACTTGTTAGAATATAGGACGCATCATTATATAAGATGCCAAGACTTCGCTCTAAAGGCAAATGGGTAACCCTGGCTCTTCTGAGCCTTACCTTACATGCTAGGCGTTAAGGCACTACTATAGAGGTGCTCGTGCTGGAGGCTGAGGTTAGATACAGATAGAATTCCAAGGCCTAGGAGAGAGAGCCGAAGTGGAGCAAGAGGTGGTACAGGATGAGCATTGGCTTAACAGTAAAAGTTGCTGAGTACAAAAAGGGCCAATGGCCTGGACGAGGCCAGACCCGTTGAATTGATGAGGTGGAAGGAACAGACAGTAGGACCAGGAAGCTTAGATGTGAGACCAGATAAGTTTGCACTGTCATCATTCTGGGGCGGATAGACTTCTTTTCAGACTTGAGAAGCTGTGTTCTGTGTTGGGGCAGCTGAGAAAACTCATTTTTATAAACTCTAAACTATCACACATGCTTCAGAGCTCTGCCACTGTGATGTTTTCTATACAGGGCTATACACAATTGTTGTCCCTAGATGTCTTTGAGAATGATAAAAATGCCCATCCATCAAAAAGAAGTAGAAGTGACAAGACAAATTCACAGGCCCCTCCAGGTGTCTGCTTTCCAATAGTCTTCAAATGGAATTATCCCCCAAAACATCATATCTGCTCCCTAATCTGAAAGCCTTCTCAACTGCAATAAAGCTGCAGTATCCACTTCTACCCAAGTGAAAAGTAAAGTACAAAGGGTATCAGAGAGATAGATGGAAAGCACAGAGTATTAGAACTAGCAGCCTCCAAAATTAAGTGATGAGTATTCAAGGATTCTTAGAAGGTCAATGTGAGATCATGACAGAAGTTCATTCATGCCTCGGGCACCATCCATGTGCCAAAAATCACTTTGAGTATGGAAGAGATGAAGATGGAATTCATCTCCAGGGTGAATTCATTTCCAGAATTCATTATGATTCCAAAGAAGGGAAATAGGGTTTGTAAAACATAGCACATTACTTGGTATGCTGGATGCTTAGTCGCTCAGTCATGTCCAACTCTTTGCGACCCCTAGGACTGTAGCCCACCAGGTTCCTCTGTCTTGCCTGGGATTCTCCATGCAAGAACACTGGAGTGGATTGCCATTTCCTTCTCCAACACTGAGAAAATGCTGAGGTGCATGGAGGAAAGGACAAATAGCAACTGAAGGATCAGCGGACTTCATGGAGGAGGTGGACACTGAATTACGTCTTAACTGTGAAGAAAAAAGGGAAAGTGGACTACCCAGGAAGGACAGCTGGCATGTAAAAAATCCATCATGGTGAAAGATCTCCAACAAAGAAGATCTCCACTCTCTTTGCAAAGGGTTGGGAGATGGGGGCCAAGCAAGATGAGTTCCTTTCTTGAACTCTTAAAATAAGAAAGAACCTCCAGCCATGAAATGTTAAAAAAAAAAAAAAAAGTTTCAGGAGCACAACAAGGGATAAAAGAGATGGTCTCTCTTCTCCCTCAGCATCTCCAGTCAGTAATGTTAGCGTAATTTGCTTTTCAATTCATTAAAGGCTAAAATTAGTATTTACACATTTGTAAGTGAAAGGCTAATATTTTGTGTTGCTGTAATCATCAGATATGGATAATTGTGTTAATTTATAATCTTAAAATAAATATGACTAATAATTAACACCAGTAATACTGCTTCACAAAACCACTTCTGAGTGAGTGCTCCCTGCTGAGTTGGGTCTCACAGGAGTGCACTTCCTTGCCAATCTCTAGGAAAGAAAAGCAGTTGCAAGCAGACAACCATCACCTCCTCTCACAGAAAGTTTTTCTCACCACCAAGGTGGGGGTCGGGAAGAACCCTTAGGTCTCAATGCTGACAGGGCTTCTGATGGGGCCATAAATAAAAAGCAACAGGAAACCCAGAATCTCTGTATAAGGGTTAAGACTCTCTTTTTTGCTATCAGAATTTGCCAGTATGAGACACAACAGGCATCTGGAATTTGAGTAGAAACTGAACCCCCACCCCATGCCATTTTTTCCCTTAAAATCTAATCTGCCATGCAAACCAAATTTAACATATGATCCTAAGTTGGGTCCTAAACCAGAAAAAAAATTTTTTTGATATAACAGATTTAGGGACAATTGAAGAAATTCTAATTCTGAACTGATGACAAATTTCTTAATTTTCATTATTGTACTGTGGTTGGGTGAAAGAATATCCTCTTAGTAAATACCCACTGATATATTAAGGAGAGAGTGACAGGACTTCGCAACTTATTCTCAAATTGTTCAAAAAAGTAACTATACATAGACAGGAAGAATGAGAAAAAAAGTGAATGTGGCAAAATGTTAGCAATCAGTAAATCGGGGTGAAAGGTGTGCAGGAGTTCTTTACACTATAGTTACATTTCTTTAAGTTTGGAAATTGAAGATAAACTTTAAAAAGAGTTTTATCTGTACTTCTGAGGAAGTAGAATGCAGAGGACAGAGGAGTGGATCACCTGCTTCCTACCATCGCACAGTATTGCTCCCATCTGCCCTCCTGCCACGTGCTTCTGGTTATCACTTGGGGTGCATTTGTGTCACAGAGACTGTGCTGAGTACTCTCGGGGAAATAAAGAGCAAGGAGATGCAAACCCAGTCCCGTCGGGGAGGTTCAAGTGTGGGCGAACATAACTATCCTGGAGACAGAAGCTACTATGTGCGAGTTCAGTTCAGTCGTTCAGTCATGTCCGATTCTTTGTGACCCCGTGAACCGCAGCACGCCAGGCCTCCCTATCCATCACCAACTCCCGGAATCCACCCAAACCCATGTCCATTGAGTCGATGATGCCATCCAACCATCTCATCCTCTATTGTCCCCTTCTCCTCCTGTGCTTAATCTTTCCCAGCATCAGGGTCTTTTCCAATGAGTCAGCTCTTCGCATCAGGTAGCCAAAGTACTGGAGTTTCAGCTTCAGCATCAGTCCTTCCAATGAACACCCAGGACTGATCTCCTTTAGGATGGACTGGTTGGATCTCCTTGCAGTCCAATGGACTCTCAAGAGTCTTCTCCAACACTACAGTTCAAAAGCATCAATTCTTCGGTGCTCAGCTTTCTTTATAGTCCAACTCTCACATCCATACATGACCACTGGAAAAACCATAGCCTTGACTAGACGGACTTTGTTGGCAAAGTAACGTCTCTGCTTTTTAATATACTTCTAGGTTGGTCATAACTTTCCTTCCAAGGAGTAAGTGTCTTTTAGTTTCATGGCTGCAATCACTATCTGCAGTGATTTTGGAGCCCAGAAAAATAAAGTCAGCTGCTGTTTCCCCATCTATCTGCCATGAAGTGATGGGACCAGATGCCATGATCTTAGTTTTCTGAATGTTGAGCTTCAAGCCAACTTTCTCACTCTCCTCTTCCACTTTCATCAAGAGGCTCTTTCGTTCTTCACTTTCTACCATAAGGGTGGTGTCACTTGCATATCTGAGGTTATTGATATTTCTCCCAGCAATCTGGATTCCAGCTTGTGCTTCTTCCAGCCCAGCATTTCTCATGATGTACTCCGAATATAAGTTAAATAAACAGGGTGACAATATACAGCCTTGACGTACTCCTTTTCCTATTTGGAACCAGTCTATTGTTCCATGTCCAGTTCTGACTGCTGCTTCCTGACCTGCTATGCAAAGAAGGACAGAAAAAGAGATTAGAAATATTGGGGCCAGTTCAGACTACAGAAGGCTTCATGTCAAGGATATTTGAGGTCAGCATGAAGACAGGTAGGAGCCTGACAGCAGAAGGCAGGGGTGCAGGATGAGTGGGTGAAAGCAAAGGGGTGACTGGAACATCTTAATAAGACCCCTGGTGCAGGAAGGGAAATGTGGGTTCAATCTGAGTGGGTAAATTTGGGGATGTGATGGGCAGGGGGTTGAAATAAGGCTAGGAAGAAAAGACAGGGTGAGATGCTGAGTGGACTTAAATGACAAAAAAGAAAAAAAGTATTTTGAATTTTATCTTAGACAATAGGGAATTAAGATTTTTGAGAAAGTGGTTGTTTCCCTCTGAGACTAATATCTTGAAGTATCTTTTGTAGAATTTTACTTCACACACAGTTGATGTTCAATGAACAGTGATGTTTATAAAAAATAAAAATTTACAACCTAATACAATTTTGTACAAACTCAAATCTCAGAGATATACATTTTTAAAATACTAAATTTTGAAGGGGGAAAAATTGTTGGGTGCCTTACATATACCTTTTCATAATGTTCATACTGTTCATGGGGTTCTCAAGGCAAGAATGCTGAAGTGGTTTGCCATTCCCTTCTCCAGTGGACCACATTCTGTCAGAGCTCTCCACCATGACCTGCCTTGGGTGGCCCCACACGGCATGGCTTAGTTTCATTGAGTTAAACAAGGCTGTGGTCCGTGTGATCAGATTGGCTAGTTGTCTGTGATTGTGGTTTCAGTCTGTCTGCCCTCTGATGCCCTCTCTCAGCCCCTGCCATCTTACTTGCGTTTCTCTTACCTTGGACGTGGGGTAGCTCCTCTAGGCTGCTCCTGTGCCCAACGCTGCTCCCAACCAGTCCATCCTAAAGGAGATCAGTCCTGGGTGTTCATTGGAAGGACTGATGCTGAAGCTGAAACTCCAACACTTTGGTCACCTGATGCAAAGAGCTGACTCATTGGAAAAGACCCAGATGCTGGGAAAGATTGAGGGCAGGAGGAGAAGGGGAAAACAGAGGATGAGATGGTTGGATGGCATCATCGACTCAATGGACATGGGTTTGGGTGAACTCCAGGAGTTGGTGATGGACAGGGAGGCCTGGCGTGCTGTGGTTCATGGAGTTGCAAAGAGTCAGACATAACTGAGTGACTGAACTGAACTTACACGTACCAAATGTTTCAAATATTCTCTTATTTAACTTTTGCAACACTCACATTTAATTAAATAGAGCAAAAAGATTAGAAAAACACCCAAAATCAATGTTCATGGGCAAGTTAGTGTTCTTTGATTTATAAAGCAATAAAAATAACATTTTTAACTCAAACAGAAAAAGGTGAGTAAATTAAGATTTGAAGGGAAAATTTGGGAACCAGATTCAGAAATTTCAGTGAAGACAAGGGGGGAAAAAGTCAGTAGCTGCTGAAATGAATTCACCTCTGTGGTTTTTAATCTCTTGGTCATTTTATCCAAGATAAAAATTCTAGGCAGACCTCATTCACAGTCATTCCTAGGTATGGAAGGTAGTCTGTTTTTCAATGCTTTTCTCATCATTCTGGACCCATGAGGCAGTAAAATATAACTGCACGAGGCTGGTACTGAACCCAAGTTTGGCTGCTTGACACTCAAAAGGCCAATCCTGGAGAGACAAGGGTTGCTGGAAAAGGAAGAGTTGCTTTATTCAGGAACACAGCAATCTGGGAAGATGGCAGACTAACTAACGTCCTAGGACTATCTCCAGGTTGCCAGTTAAGACACAAAGATTTTAAAGGCAGAGTGAGGCATAGGCTGAAGGATGCATGACCAGTTTGAGCACACCTCTTGGATTGGTTGGCAACAAGGTGAAGTTTTGAGCGTCACTAATCTGGTTTCAACTAATCTGGGGTCTATGTGCTTGCAGTCAGCAGTTTTCATCTAATGACTGTCCATGTTCGATAAAAACAACTTAAGAATGTGTGTCGGACTTTCATCTGTATCTTTCAGGGAACTGAGAGTTTGGTGACTCTGCTGGGTGGCTGGTTTATAGTTTAAATTGTCACCAATTTCCCAGCCCAACAAGTATTCTTTGTTTCCACGTCTTTACATTTCCCAAGGCTTAACTCTTGAGCCAGAATTCTGAGACTCAGTGACAGCCTGGGAAACTCAAGCTCTGCTACAAGCAAGAGGCAGGCGTAGGACACTGGGGTCTCTCCCAGGAAGGTCCTCTAGGGCCTTATTTACTTACAGCACTCCCTTTTCTTTGATACTCTTCAATCATTTTTTAAAGTTTGTTTTGATGTGGACCCTTTTAAAAGTTATCTATGTATTTATGGCTGCACTGGGTCTTCATTGCTACTCAGGTTTTCTCTGGTTGCAGTGAGCAAGGGTTACTTTTCATTGCAGCCTGTTAGCTTCTCACAGCAGTGGCTTCTCTTGTTATGGTGCACAGACTCTAGGCTCGCAGGCTTCAGTAGTTCCTGCATGCCAACTCAGTAGTTGCAGCTCACAGGCGCTAGAGCTCAGGCTCAATAGTTGTGGTCCATGGGCTTATTTGCTCCTTGGCATAATGATGTGGACCATTTTTAAAGTCTTTATTGAATTTGTTACAATATTGTTTCTATTTTATGTTTTGGATTTTTGGCTCTGAGGCATGTAGGATCTTAGTTCCCCAGCCAGGGTTTGAACTTCCTTCCCCAGCATTGGAAGGTGAAGTCTTATCTACTGGACCACCAGGAAAGACCCAATACTCCTCAGTCCTGAGGGAAACAGGTGTTGGACGAGAAAAGAAAGAACATTTTGACAGAGGGAGTTACTCACAAACCCAGGAGAGGAACTCAGTTTCAGGGGGGAACTCAGTTTGAAAACAGAATGTATTCTCAGAGTCTGTGGTTGCCATAGAAATAATGCTCTCAGATGCCCTGCTATAAGGACATCTAGCCACCCAGATCCTGCACTCTGGACCTACCACCATTTTCCCCCAAAGCTGTAACCAAAATCTAAGTCCATGTGCCCGACGAGCAGTAAGGCCAAGGATATCAAAACACTGGAGTTTGGAGCAGACAACGGTTTATTGAGGGCCTGCAGGGAGATGGCTGGCTCTTGCCTGAAAAACTCTGAACTCCTGGAGAGCTTTCAGCAAAGCCCTTTTCTAGGAAAGGTGAGAGAGGGACGTGGGTAGTTGTTACAAACTTCTTGGGGTCAGATCCTGTGTTCTTGGGATCAGCTCATGATCAGGTCACAACATTCCTATAAATCTTCACCAAACGTTATTCTCTGTTCTGACAAGAGAGGGCAAGGTCCCAAGGCACAACTGTCACCCTCCAAGGTCCAGGCCTGGTTGAGAAGGGGGAGGGGAGGGTCCCTGCAGGGGTGGGTTACCTGACCCCAAAGCTCTCACCCAGCACTCAGTCTGGGTCCTCCCAGCAGTGCCCAGGCCTGGCTGAAGAGGCAGATCCCAGCTGCCAGCTCCCTCAGAGCCAAGGCCCCAGATCCGGTCCAGCTGTCATTGCTGAAGGAGGCAGGCGTCCAAGACCCAGATGGCCCTGAGGCTCCTCAGGCCGCGCTACACCAGGGACCAGCGCAGACTGTGTCCCTGCAGAGGACCGCTGTCATTAAGTCACAGAGGTGGGGATGGGGAGAGGGTCACAGCCGCCTCAAGGCCCAGGCTCGCCCAGTGGAGGGTCTTGGCGAGGGCTGGAGACCTGCAGGTCACAGCCTCCAGCCTGTTCCCAAGGTCCCCAGGTCACCTGCCGGCCGGAGGCTGGCTCCAGCGAGAAAGCCAGGATCCGCCTCTTACCTCACTCTCCTTCTGAGGACCACCACTCCGCCGACAGTTCTCTGAAAAGTCCGCTAACCGTCACTCCTTGACAGTTGGTGTCTTGGGGGAGGGGCCCACTGCAGCGCCGACCAATGGCTGAGCACGACTACTAGCCGCTGCTCTAAACGTCGTGCGCTCCTAGTCTCGCAATAACCCTTGCCTGCGAGCTAAAGGGTGCAAGCTATCCAATCTATTGAAAGGCCATAGGTTTCACCGCTTCTCCCAGCCAACAACTGAGCACAGGGGGGCTACTAGTTGAGGACTAACTCGGGCTCCTTCCTGCAGGACATGGCACTCCTCCAACTGACACCTGGGCTTGAGGTTCCCCATAAACCTGACCAGACGTTTATATTGACACTGCAGACTTCCCACACCGCCCTCCTTCCTGTTCTCTGTCTCAGGTGTCCAGCTTGCATGCTATATGAAGTCTGCTCCACTCCATGGCCCCTGCTCCCTCCCCCGTTAAATCGCTGCACAGCTATCCAGTCCTGGCTTCAGCTTCTCAACAGAGCAGAACTAAAGCAGGGGAAATGCTGAAAGCTGAACTCTGTAGTCTATGGCCTCAAAACTGTTTTCCCCACCGCTCTCACAGGAGCTGCTGTACATAGGCAGAAACAAATGATTACCCTAAAATAATTACAGATAATGAGACCCCACTCCCTCTTAGGTGTCAAGATAGAGGACAAGCTTATCCATAACAGGAAGAAAAAAAAAAGCTAGATATGAAATCCATTTATTTTATTTATTTTTGGCTGCACCAGGTCTTCATTGATGTACACAGGCTTTTCTCTAGTTATGGTGAGGAGAGGCTACTCTCTAGTTTCGGTACATGGACTTCTCATTGTGGTGGCATCTCGTTGCAGAGCACAGGCTCTAGGGCTTGAGGGCTCAGTAGTTGGGGCGCAAGGGCATAGTTGCCCTGCAATAAGTGAAATCTTCCTGTACTAGGGATCAAACCAATGTCCCCTGCAATCTTCCCTGCAGGCAAATTCTTAACCACTGGACCACCAGGAATTCCTGCAATTCATTTTTTAGAGGACCAGTTAAGAAATAATTTTTCCATTTCTCAAATTCTTTGACTCTTGGTGATATTGTTTTAAAGGATTACTTTCTGCTGGTGCATCTGAAATAAACAGTGACTTGCTACTACTCTTCTGGCTTCCTGGCCAATGGAAACTCTGCTCCTGCACTTGGTAATAGCAGGAGGGAAAGAAGCATCCTGTGATCTCCTTCCCAAGCTCTCCTCCCAAACTGGAAACTGTTGCAAGAATCAAGTCCCAATATGGACAAAGAAAAAAAAAAAGGCAGATGTTAGGCACCCTCAGCCCCGCTGCCACTGCCAAAGTGAAAGTGAACAAAGTGTTAAGTCGCTGAGTTGTGTCTGACTCTTTGGGACCCCATAGACTGTAGCTGCCAGGCTCCTCCATCCATGGAATTCTCCAGGCAAGAATACTGGAGTGGGTTGCCATCCCCTTCTTCAGGGGATCTTCCCGACCTAGGGGTAGAACCTGGGTATCCCGCATTGCAGGCAGATTCTTTACCGTCTGAGCCACCAGGGAAGAGGCTCTGCCTCTGTCAAGGGGGAGGTTAAAAAGTGTCTTTTAGACAAAGACCATTGGATTGTATCTCCAACAGTTCAATGTAAGCCTGGTGAGAGCTCAGCTCCAAGAGACTTCAGAGACATAAGCCAGAAAAACGCATGACCTTGTCACTTAACTCAGCAGTGTGAAAGACCTTAGGATGGGAAAAGAATCTTTTATTGGCCAACTGGCAACTACACTGAAGTGAGACATTTTCATTTGTCAGTCCTTTCCATAACACTCAACCTATAAAAGATATTTCTATATTACCAGGACTGTATTGGAGGAAAACTGGAGGTATTTATAACAAAACAAAATAAGAATCTAGAAGTCTTAGGAGAAAATCTTGATTGAAATCAAGAAACTTCCATCCATCCATTTTATGTAACACATATTTATTGAGTATTTCCTAAGTACATAGTTGCATAGATCAAAAACTCTTTTCTTCAAAGAATTTATAACTCAAGTAAGAATGTGGGGAATGGTGAACTAACATTTATTAAATAAATAAGATACATGTGTCAGACAAGACATATACATATGAACATTTCAACAGCAGAAAGGCAAGAGAAGTCTCCAATTTTGAGATATTTACAAACAGTGCAAAACACAAGGTACTGAGATTGAAGTTTCTTGAGTTTTGGTACTAGGCACAGTAGCAGTAGCATAGCTTTTGGAATTTACAATGCAAAATCACCAGCAGCACCCCAGATCTCCTCCGTACTTGGAGGGTTAGGGCTCAAAAATCTGTTTTTGCAAACTTCCTGGATAATTCCTGGGTAATTCCCAGTAAAGTTTGAAAAACATTGATATGAATAAAAATAGCTCTGACCCTCCAAGAAGGTGAGGGAAGGAGTGGTCAGAGAATACAACTTAGGATCTAAGTTAGACTTGGGAAATGAATCAGAGAAAAGGGCCCCAAAGCAAGGTAGAGTCAGAAAGTACACATGCTATTGAACCCCCGTCAGTGTTTTCTCCTGGATCTTGGAAAACTTGCTTTATTTTCATAACAAGGCAAATTGCTCATTTTTAGCTGTAAGGGTGGATTTGAGACACTTAAAGTATGGTTTTAGACCTTTTTTTTTTTTTTAATGCGACAGGTCCTAGTTGCTGCATACAGGATCTTCACCCGCGTGTAGGATCTTAGTTGCAATATGCAAGCATGATGGGATCTTTCCTTAGCTGAGGCACATGAGATCTAGTTCCCTGACCAGAGATCAAACCGAGGCCCCCTGCATTGGGAGGGCAGAGCATTAGCCACTGGACCACCAGGGCAGTCTCTAAACTGTGGTTTTATTCAGTGGATAACTCAGTCTAGTAATGGCCCCTGATACCTGACCCAATATAATCTCTCAGTGAAAGTAGTTGGAGCAGTCCTTAGCATCTTAACAAGATGACATTAATTCCTAATGCTGCAGATGAAAAGCTCTCCCAGCCAGCCTCTTTCAGGCTGGGATTATCTTGATTATCTTCCAAACTCTCTTCAGTCTCTTACTCTCCCCAGTAGTGATTTTTTTGAAGGAAAATACCCTGAAGTATAGAAAACAGATAGCATGAATTTCAATCTACCATCCCAGGGAGAATTACACATTTCAGAGGATTATTTAAAACTTGGATAGCAACTTGTTCTATGGTTGCAGCTGCAACTTAATAACCAATCACAGCAAGACACTGTGTGGAAATTTCCAGCATTTATGCAAATAGTTCTAAGGCTCATCAACCTGCTTCCCCAAAATGCCTCTCTTTTCCCAGAAAAATTTGCATTTCATTTGCCAATGTCCTACCCTCCTACACACCCATATTTCTTTCTAGCACTTCTCAAGGTCCCGGGTAGAGTGAGAACAAGCTACAGTTAAAACTGTATAGTTAAACTTATACAGTATGACAGGCACATGTTTTCCATTCCAAGAACCCAGTGAAATGGGTCAGAGGCCTCCTACATTAAACAGAGTGCATTATAATTCTGCTTGTTTATTCATTCTATGAACACTTATGAATACCTCCTGTTGGAAGAGGCTATCCACCCTTAGTCCCAAGCATCCTGTGTGTTCTTGCTGAGTGTGCCAGACCACAAGTCTCTTCCATCTCCTGACACTGAAGATGATGAAGGGGTAGCCAAGTGTAACTACCATGTAACTACCTGTTTCCCCAGGGAGGGGAAGTAGCTTGTTTCTTGCTGCAATGTTTACTGCTTGCTCAAGAAGATGATGGGTCTTTGGCCCCGGGCGCATCAGTTGCAGTGTGTAGCACCCTTCCTCCTCATCACATGGCACAAGGAGCCCTGGAGAACTGGCCCCATCCAGGTAATGCCCCTGCTGTTTCCCCACTATGAGTAATAAACCATATTGCACTGATCCCTGAAGTCTTGTCTACTTTTAGCACCCAGAGAGTGGCAGGAGGTTTGCTCCTTGCCATTTGCTATGAGACTGGGGTTCCTCTGTGACATCTGCTCTGTGCCAGGCCCTGTGATAGTCACTGTTTTTCCATATCCCAACACAAAAGAACCATGGACCCTGTACTCTTGGCTGCACAAGGCACCGTAAGGGATGTTGGATGGGACTCAGACTGGTGGGCAATATTTTCCAGATCTTCTGGCAAGGCCTTAAGACAACATGAGTCCAAAAGAAAGAGAATGAGTAGATGCAGTGGGGTCCATCCTTGCGGTAGACATGGAGATGGGTTACCCAGACTCTCCTTCGAGGAAAGGAGGGAAGTGTTGTCAGCACAGAGACTCCAGCTGTTTGTTCCTCCAGACCTGCTTTAGCTGCAGAGTCGCCACCCACAATCCCACCCCCAGCCCCAAGACCATGTCCTCCCCCAGGCAGACCATATCCAGTGACTGAGCAGGACAGGGGTATAAATGACAAGAAATTGTAACCCGTGTGGGACAATGGCGACAGAGAATTTTTAACATTAGGTTCCTAAAACCTGATGTTATCCACTTGCCACTTAAACCCTTACTTCTTCCTCTTGACATGTTCAGTTATCCAATTGCTGCTCATCCTTCATTCATGCTCTTAATTTCTCTTCACCTTTCACCTCAGTTGACCTTAACAGTTCAGTATCCCCACCAAGAATCTATCAGAAAAGAGCCTTTCCAGCTTGACCCAGCTCCCACAATCTCTTCAACATATTCACTCATTCATATATTCATTCAATAGTTAAGTAGTGATGATTAAATGCCAGGCAGTGCAATAGGCATACAGTAGACACAAGAGAAACAGGATTGCTTTCATGTGGTGGGAGGACAGATAATTAATAAATAAAGAAGCAAAATAATTCTGAAGAATAATATGAAGAAACTAAGTAAGATGAAGAAACTAAGTAAGATACTATGAGAGATTATGATAGAAAATAAAAATATCTGGGACAAGTGACATTCGATCCTTTCTAATCAAGTGCAGTTCCTGGAAGGTGGAAGAATTCCAGACCTGTTGGGTCAGAATCTACATTTCAACAAAAAGCTATCAGAGACCTCCCTTGACTAGCACTCGGACTTACACACCATTAACTAACATAGAAACCAAGGAGGGCAAAAGGATTTGCAGGTGAAAGCTAGATCATGATCTTCGTCGTGAACAAATATGGAACCCCACCTCAGGAGGAGGGAGCTCAGAGTTGAAGCTGTAGATCTGGGAGCTAAAGTTTCTAGATGGAATCAAGGTATGAGTTTCTGATCTGCTTTTCAGTCATCTGCCAGTCAATCATATGAGCCGGTGGTTCTCAACTTTACCTGTACATTAGAACCATTTGAGAAGCTTTGAAAGATGCTGACTCTTGGGTCTTTCCCCCAAAGATTATGTATGATTTAAGCAGTCTGAGGTGGAGCCTAGGGATTTTTTTTTTAATATATAATTTATCTGTTTTATTTATGGCTGTGCTGGGTCTTCATGGCTTTGAACAGGCTTTCTCTAGTTGCGGCAAGCAGAGGCTACTCTTTGCTGTAGTGCATGGGCTTCTCATTGTGGTGGCTTCTTTTGTTGTGGAGCACAACTTCTAGAGCAAAGGCTCAGTAGTTGTGGCCCACAGGCTTACTTGCTTCATGGCATGTGGGATTTTCCTGGACCAGGGATGGAACCCATGTCCCCTGCTTTGGCAGGTGGATTCTTTTCCACTATACCACCAAGTAAGTCCTGAGCCTGGGGATTTTTAAAGGTCCCCAAGTGACTTTGATTTGAAGATAAGATTTACAGACACTGTAAATCAACAACAATAACAACAAAAATGGGCCCATGCTCAGCATTTGAGACCTGAGGTAAGCCTCTCCTCATAGGAAATTGCTCTACACGATTTTTACTATCATTTATGGAGCACACTAATCCGATTAATGTTAATTTCAATTGCCCAGTCCACAAATATCTCTTCTTTGAAGTCACATAAAAAAAGAATGGAGAACTATACCGTGTTCATGGATTGGAAGAATCAATATAGTGAAAATGAGTATACTAACCAAAGCAATCTATAGATTCAGTGCAATCCCCTTCAAGCTACCAATGGTATTTTTCAGAGAACTAGAACAAATAATTTCACAATTTGTACGGAAATACATAAAACCTCGAATAGCCAAAGCAATCTTGAGGAAGAAGAACGGAACTGGACGAATCAACCTGCCTGACTTCAGACTATACTACAAAGCCACAGTCATCAAGACAGTATGCTACTGGCAGAAAAACAGAAACATAGATCAATGGAACAAAATCGAAAGCCCATAGATAAATCCACACACCTATGGACACCTTATCTTTGACAAAGGAGGCAAGAATATACAATGGAGAAAAGATAATCTCTTTAAACAAGTGGTGCTGGGAAAACTGGTCAACCACTTGGAAAATAATGAAACTAGAACACTTTCTAACACCATACACAAAAATAAACTCAAAATGGATTAAAGATCTAAATGTAAGACCAGAAACTATTAAACTCCTAGAGGAAACCATAGGCAAAACACTCTCCGACATAAACCACAGCAGCATCCTCTATGACCCACCTCCCAAAATATTGGAAATAAACAAATGGGACGTAATTAAATTAAAAGCTTCTGCACAACAAAGGAAACTATAGGCAAGGTGAAAAGACAGCCTTCAGAATGGGAGAAAATAATAGCAAATGAAGCAATGGACAAAGAATTAATCTCAAAAATATACAAGCAACTCCTGCAGCTCAATTCCAGAAAAATTAAAGACCCAATCAAAAAGTCAGCCAAAGATATAAACAGACATTTCTCCAAAGAAAACATACAGATGGCTAACTAACACATTAAAAGATGCTCAACATCACTCATTATCAGAGAAATGCAAATCAAAACCACAATGAGGTACCATTTCACGCCAGTCAGAATGGCTGCTATCCAAAAGTCTACAAGCAATAAATGCTGGAGAGGGTGTGGAGAAAAGGGAACCCTCTTACACTGTTGGTGGGAGTGCAAACTAGTACAGCCATTATGGAGAACAGTGTGGAGATTCCTTAAAAAACTGGAAATAGAACTGCCATATGACCCAGCAATGCCACTGCTGGGCATACACACCGAGGAAACCAGAATTGAAAGAGACATGTGTATCCCAATGTTCATCACAGCACTGTTTATAATAGCCAGGACATGGAAGCAACCTAGTGTCCATTAACAAATGAATGGGTAAGAAAGCTGTGGTATACATACACAATGGAATATTACTCAGCCATTAAAAAGATACATTTGAATCAGTTCTAATCAGGTGGATGAAACTGGAGCCTATTATACAGAGTGAAGTAAGCCAGAAAGAAAAATACCAATACATTATACTAACACATATATATGGAATTTAGAAAGATGGTAATGATAACCCTGTATACAAGACAGCAAAAGAGACACAGATGTATTGAACAGTGTTTTGGACTCTGTGGGAGAGGGCGAGGGCAGGATGATATGGGAGAATGGCATTGAAACATGTAAATTATCATATGTGAAATGAATCACCAGTCCAGGTTCGATGCATGATACAGGGTGCTCGGGGCTGGGGCACTGGGATGACCCAGAGGGATGGGGTGGGGAGGGAAGTGGGAGGGGTGTTCAAGATGGGGAACACATGTACACCCATGGAGGATTCAAGTCAATGTATGGCAAAAACCAATACAATATTGTAAAGTAAAATAAATAAATAAAAAGAAGAATTATTCAGAAGGTTATTGAAAAACCCCTTTCCAGAAAAGTAGCCACAGGTAATCATATTTTAACTAATGCTCTCCACAAATATGGTCATTAAGTAAGCAAGGAAGTAAATTAATAAGTCCTTGTCATTTGGTGCAAAGTGATGAACCGTGAAGAGATCAAGTGATTTTTACAACTTGAAATTATGTTGCTTTTGGTCAAGAATTCTTGTAATTGGTTCTTTTCACTTCAAAGCAGCGTGTCAAATTTCAGTGTGGCATGAAGAAATAACATCACCCTTTAAGGCCTAATGCAGTGTGGTCCCCCATAGCACTACTTAAGCAACCAAGCAGTCTGAAGCTAGAATTCTAATTAACCTTCAATATTGAAAGTGAAAGTGAAAGTCACTCAGTTGTGTCTGACTCTTTGCAACCCTATGGACTATACAGTCCATGGAATTCTCCAGGCCAGAAACTGGAGTGGGTAGCCTTTCCCTTCTCCAGGGGATCTTCCCAACCCAGGAGCTTCTAAATCTTGGTTGAGAATTGCCCTCCAAAATTGAGATCTATCTTAAGTTGCCCATGAGTAACTTTTGGTGACGTAAGTCCTTCAGTCATTCAAAACTCTTCATTATAGTTTTTTTTTTTTTTTTAACTCACCAACATAGTATACAAGGGATGATATTTGAAGGAGAAAATCCAAACAATTTATACAGACACTGTACTTCTGGGCTTCTCAAGACCCTTTCTAACGTGGGGATGGGGGACAACATACAAATGGAAGACAGATCTACATCCTCCTCATAGAGGGATGTTCACTCTTTCAGAAACCTGGCCCCAATGGCTCAGCCAATCAGATGCTCCCACCTGAGACCTCCAATCTTACGGGAATGACTCAAAGGCTCAGGGTTGATCAAATGTGATGAAGCCAAGGGAACCCTGAGATGAAAGTTTTGGCTGGTTGAAGCCTGAGAATTGGAGAACTATACTTATCCAATTCTTCATTTTTTTCTTCCCATACATCCCTTAGGCTGGTGGTGCCCCAAGTGTGACAGGGCTACATTTGGTTTTCTGGCTATGATAAAGCTCCAGAAGCAATGTATGTATGTATATATATATATAATATTGAAAGTCTTCAGTATTTGAACTTCCTAAGTCTAGGTTTTATTGCTATCCAGTTACTCTCTCAGTCAACGTGATGTTTTTCCTGTGATCATTACCAGAGCTCTATTGTTTAAAAAAGGAATTAGCAAACAAAAGTACTGACACAGTTAAAGTTTGAACCTGCAAAGTGTTTTTTTAGGGAATCTTTGTGTTACCAAATGAGGCCCGTGATTTTGCAATCACAGGCAAACAGAACTTCCAGCACTACCTATGTCTAAAATGGATTCACACAGGAAGGAACAAAGAAAGAAGGAATAATGGAAGGGAGGAAAGGAGAAAAGAGAGGGAGAGAAAGAGGGAGGGAGGAAGAGAGGGACAGTCAAAGTTGAAACAATCATTTATAATGCATGAATAACAGCAGCCTTAAATATATATATATATATATATATATATATCAGAGTCATAAAGTTCAGCTTCTTTTATTCCTGCCATCACTAAAGCAATCGCATCTACTTGCACAAAGCGGTTCTTGAGAGCAAGAAAAGCTTCCCTTTAGGCCAGAAAAGCTCTCTCCTGGTTCCTGGTACCTCTCTGTCAAAAAAGCAGCGTCTTCTGAATCTGAAAACTATTCAATTTAAAGGTACCATGTGTTATAATTACAGAGTGACCCTCGGGTATCACCTAGGAGTGAGCAGTGGAATAAGGAGAAAGGGCAATGGTGACTTCCAGAACCCAAATAGGGTCTAGCCAGGGGTGTGTGTGTGTGTGTGTGTGTGTGCACACATGTGTGTGTGTGGTGGGTAGGGGGGAGGTGTCAGTTTAAAAGTCTAGGCTTGTGTCCCATTATAGAACCATACTTCTGGGAATATTTTTAAATTTTAACTTATTTATTAAGTTTGTAATCCATGCTCATAATATCAAAATTTAGAAAGCTCTAGTGAAGCTTACTAAAAAGCTCTAGTAAAGGTTCCCCCAGTGGCTAAGCAGTAAAGAATCCACCTGCAATGCAGGAGACTCGCAGGTGACGTGGGTTCAATCCCTGGGTTGGCAAGATCCCCTGGGGAAGAAAATGGCAATGTATTTCAGTATTCTTGCCTGGAGAACCCCAGGGACAGAGGAGCCTGGCAGGCTACAGTCCATGGGTTCACCAAGAGTTGGACACAACTGAGCAATTAAACAACAAAGTGCAGTTGTAAACAACAGGTCTCCTCATTTTTGTCTCCTAGTAATCCCATTGCTTTCCCAAAAGAGTTTGTGAACTTCAGGGATATTTTATACATCCACAGACAAACATGTGTGTGTGTTGAGGGTATTATACATGTAGAATATACTCTTAAAGTGGAAACGTACTATACAGATTGTTCTGCACACTGGTATTTTTTATTCCTGTTTTACTGAGATATAACTGACATACAGCACTGTATAAGTTTGAGGTGTGCAGCATAATGATTTGACTTACACACATTGTGGAATGATTTTTATTTTTCCTTAACAAAATATTTTGGAGTTAATTCCATACCAATATATAAAGATATACTTCATTTTTTCTTTTTTTAAACTCTTTATTTGTATTTGAGTATAGCCAATTAACAATGCTGAGATAGTTTCAGGTGGATAGCAAAGGAACTCAGCCATACAAATACATGTATCTATTCTCCCAAAACTTCTCTCTCATCCAGGCTGCCACATACATTGCACAGAGTTCCCTGTGCTATACTGTAGGACCTTGTTGGTTGTCCATTTTAAATACAGCAGTGTGTACCTGTCCATCCCAAACTCCTTGATTATCACTTCCCCACACCCTTCCCGCTGGAAACCATAAGCTCATTCTCTGTGAGTCTGTTTCTGTTTTGTAAACAAGTTCATTTGCATAATTTCTTTTTAGATTCTGCATATAAGGATATGCTTCATTTTTCATGACTGCATAATATACCATTGTGCACATTTGTTTTAATCCATCCCCTCTTGATAGACATTTAAATGGTTTAAGTATTCTCCGAGGCTTCCCTAGCAGCTCAGAAGGTAAAGAATCTGCCTGCAATGTGGGAGACCTGGGCTCAGTCCCTGGGTTGGGAAGATCTCCTGGAGACTGGAAAGGCTACCCACTCCAGTATTCTTTCCTGGAGATTACACATTGATAATATTTGCTTCAATCTATCGCCTCTTGAAAGATATTTAAATGACTTAAATATTCTCTACCATGCTGCAATGAAGGATTGTCTACATCTGTCACTTTATACTTGCATGAGTGTAACTGTAGGATAAAGTTCTAGAAGTGGCATATGCAGGCTGGAAGGCACATGCATTTGTAATGTATATCCATGTTAGCAAATTGGTATCCAAGGAGTTTGTACTCCCACCATCAATCTGTAAGAATGTTTATTTCCCACATCCTCTTTAACAGACACTATCAAAACAGTTTCATATTTTCTAATTTAACAGGGGGAAAGTGATGTCCTAGAATTCACCTTGCATTTTCTTATTAGGAGTAAAAAGGCATTGGGCATTTGTGTATATATTTGAACCATTTCCATTATCTTAAACTGTCAACTTATATCCTTTGACCATTTCACTATGGGCTTGTTGCCCTTTCATCAAATTATAGGGACTTTAAATATGTTAGGGAAATCAGTGCTCAGTCTATTATATGAGTTATTCTCATTTGTTTGTCTTATGATTTTGATTACACAGGACTTTGCCCTGCAGAAATTTTATGCTTTCATATATTTAAATTTATCAACAATATCTTTTCTGCTTCTGTTTTTTTTGGTCACATTTTAAAGTCTTTCCCACTAGGAAAATTTTTAAAATTCTTCTGTAGTTTTTCTGAGTACCTTTAATGGTCAAGTTTAAATATTTGCTCCACTGTGAACTGACTTATGGTGTAATGGTGTATCTCAACATACTATTCATTGCATCATCTATCCCCACTGATTAGAACCAAATTATAAAAACTATAATGTTTTATTAATTTTATAATAAGTATTATCTTAGGACTAAAAAAACTACACTTACATGTGTTAAAGTATTTTATTATTAAATGTAAATGTGTGAATTCTACCACAACTTTTAAGATCCTGTCTTGGCAAGTCTTCACTTTTAAAGATGCTCTAGCAGGACTTCGGGCTTTCCTGGGGGCTCATTGGTAAAGAATCTGCCTGTCAATTCAGGAGATGTGTAAGTTTGATCCTGCAGTTGGGAAGATCCCCTGGAGAAGAAAATGGCAACCCACTTCAGTATTCTTGCCTGGGAAATTCCAGGGACAGAGGAGCCTGGCGGGCTACAGTTCATGAGGTCCAAAGAGTCAGACACGACTTAGTGACTAACCAACAACAACAAGCAGGACTTCCCTCGTGGTCCAGTAGTTAAGAATCCACCTTGCAACTTGGAGGACTTGGGTTTGATCCCTGGTCGGGGAACTAAGATCCCACATGCTGCGGAGAAACTAAACCCAAGAGCCACAGTCCGTGTGCTGCAACGAAAGATCCCATGTGACACAACTAAGACCCAACATAGTCAAGTAAATAAATAAAAATAAATAAATATGCCCTAGGAACCTCAAACAGGGAGCTGCGCAAGACTTTGCTTTATTGCTGAGGGACCCTGGAAACATAATAAATAAAAATAAATAAATATGCCCTAGGAACCTCAAACAGGGAGCTGCGCAAGACTTTGCTTTATTGCTGAGGGACCCTGGAAACATAATCAGTTCCCTTGAAGCACCACCTATAGCAGTATCCACTTAATTCATCTTCTCTGTTCTCCTTCCACCAGCTCAGAAACATACAGGAAGAGTCCAACTGTCTTAGAGAAGGAAGTGTTGCTTCTAAAGACTGTTAAACAAAGATCTAGATATTCATGTCACCAAGGTGACAGCTAGCTGTGGTGACTCAGAGCCCATGATATCAAGAGATGATGACATGCAGAAGATGGGAGGGGCCAACAAAAGCATCTGAACTGCTAACTATTACATCAACCACTAGAAAGTCTTCAGAAGTCACTGACAGCAGAACAGCTAGGAGAAGGCTCTGACAAGCAGGAGAGAATTTGACATGGGAGGTGTTCCAGTCCCCGCCCCCCCCCCCGACCTGGTTCTGGGCTACATTAGTCCCCCAACACAGCACATGCTCCAAATGAGAAAAGTGTGTGTATTTGTGGGTATGTGTGTGTGTGTGTGTGTGTGTGTGTGTGTGTGTGTCTCTGTGTGTGTGTGTGTGTGTGTGTTGGGGTTGGAAGGCACCTGTTTTTGTTTGTTTGGAGGTGGTTTGTAGTCTGGGGCAGATTTGGGGGCTGGGTTTAAGTTTTGCTGTATGTTCCATGCAGTGGGTTCTGCACCTGAATGTCTTTCTTTGTTTTGACTGCTTCACAAGATGCTTTCCCCAGGGGAAATTTTGGTAAGGAGCTCAGAATAGTTAAATCGGATCTAGTTCTCCTGATTATTAAATGGCAGAGACAGGATTATATAAACTTGCTTTTTACTTTTTGCTCTCTTGAATCTGAAACAAGTTTACTGCCAGAAATGGCTGCAGATAAAAATACATTCAAGTGACTGGAACTTGGAGTACGCCACAGAAAAGGTTCTCCTATTTAATGTCAGAATGCAAAATAAGAAAGATGTTGGGGTTTTAGGAATGAATGTTCAGCAATGATGTCCATTCCCCTTGGAGGCAGGTAGGTAAAGGAGACAGGTAAATACTCCAGTCCTCATTCCAGGAGAAGTTAACATATAAAAGACTCTGATGAACAAAAACAGATAGTGCTCTGACCTCCTCTAGCTTACAGTCCAGAGATTGTTAGGCCAGTGGCAGAGAGAAGAAAAGGCCTTCATTTCTCATAGTACAATAACTAGAATATCTATTTGGATGCCTCATTGTTACAGACAAGGAAGCTACAACCATCTCCAAATAGTTCATCACCCCTCACCATGACCTCACCACCAAGGAGTAGACTGCAGTTAGGTCCATTTTCAGAAAGGTTCAGTCACTAGGTTATCAATAATAACTAATTAATGAATGGATGAAGAATTCTAACGCATTCACTCTGCTGTTATATGGCTGTCCTATTCTTCCTCCAGGAGCTCCCTCGACAGGTCGTCATCCCCTCATTGAGCCTGATCCTCTTCCGGGTTCCCTGTCTCTGTGAATAGCCCACCAAGCTCCACTGGCACAAGCCAGAAACCTGGGCGTCTCCTTAACGCCTCCCTCTGACACTCACTTTGAGAATCCTTCACCAAGTCCTGGTAGCCTCCTCTCTCAGAATTCTCCTGAATGCATCCACAGCTGTCTACCTCCACTACCTCACCCTTGTCCAAGCTGCCACCATCTCTCACCTGATGACAGCAGCCACCTCCTAACAGGATCCCCCCATGGACTCTGGGCTCCTTTCAGTCGTCCTTTCACATTATAGCAAGGGTGCCCTTTGCAAAAGACAAGTCTCTTCATTCTTTTCCTTTTTCTTTACCTTTCTCTCCTGCACAGACCAGGAGCAAAGCCACTAGGTAGGACATACCAAGCAGGTGTCCCAGCTTGAGATCTAAGAAGCTGCTGAAAATGAGACTCTCAGGAGGCAACCTGTGGGACCCAAACAAGCTCCACTCAGCTCTTTAATCTCTGGGACTGGGGGTTAAAAATCAAGAATTTCCATAGTTATGAAATCTGCTGACACACTCTAGTGGGACAAAAGAACCCAGCAACTAAGCAAAGTGTTCAACATTGGCTTCTCAGCCTCTAGGTTCTGATGTCATCCATAGCTCCCCATCTTGAGTTCTCCTGTGTACCCCTTCTTGCCCTTCCCACTGAGCCCTTTGCCAACAGCCTTGCCATACATGGTTTCCCAGGTGGCTCAGTGGTAAAGAATCTGCCTGCCAATGCAGGAGACACAGGGGATGTGGGTTTGATCCCTGGGTTGGGAAGATCCTATGAAGAAGGAAATAGCAACCCACTCTTGTATTCTTGATTGAAAACTCCAATGGACAGAGGAGCCTGGCAGGCTACAGTCCACGGGGTCGCAAAGAATCAGACATGATTTAGAATGTAGGCACTTGATTTTAGAGGCTTCCCTGGTTGCTCAGAAGGTAAAGAATCTGCCTACAGTGTGGGAGGCTGGGTTCCATCCCTGGGTTGGGAAGATCCCCTGGAGAAGGGAATGGCTATCCATTCCAATATTCTTGCCATGGAGAATCTCAAGGACTGAGGAGCCTGGTGGGCCACAGTCCGTGGGATCTCAAAGAGTCAGACACGACTGAGTGGCTAACACTTTGCCATATTCCCTGGTGGCTCAGATGGTAAAGAATCTGCCTTTAATGTAGGAGACCTGGGTCAGGAAAATCCCCTAAGAAGCAAATGGAAACCCATTCCAGTATTCTTGCTTGGGAAATCCCACAGACAGAGGAGCCTGGCAGGCTATAGTTCATGGGGTTGTAAAGAGTCAGATATGACTGCATGACTAACACTTTCTTTCTCTGCCATACATGTTAATTCATCAGAAGGCTGTCAAAGCTCATAGTAGTATCAACACTGGACTGCCCCCAAACACAGATATTAGAAGATTGCTAAGTTAACACTTAATATGGTCTTCCCTGGTGTTCCAGCGGTTAAGAATCTGCCTTCCAAATCAGGGGACACAGGTTCAGGTCCTGGTCAGGGAACTAAGATCCCACATGACACAAGGAAACAGCCTGTGTGCCTCAAGTATGAGCTGGCATGATGCAGCTAAATAAATATTAAAAACAAAAACAAAAACCACTTAGCAGTACATAGTTTACATTCTCAAGGCCTTCATGTTAGGTGTGGGCTAGTGAAAAAGGCAATAATATACTCTCTTTTACATTTAAAAATACTAAAGTATTATCTGGAGAGAGGTACAGGAAACTGGTGACAATGGGTGCTTAAAAGAATAGAACTGCTGTGCTGGAAACAGGAACTTGGAAACTGTGTCTGTCACTGTTTGCACTTCAAGCAACAAAAACAACTCTGGCTGATTTAAGTCGGAAGGGAGTCTTTCAGAAGGATTTCGGAAGGCTTAGATACTTTCCGGATCAGGCATAGGGGACTACAAAGTCAGAAACAGTTCCCTAAATCAATTCTACCTTTTGTGTGAGAAGCAGGCTTTGCCTCGAAAAGAAGAATCCTCCAACAGAGCTGAGCGACGAAGAATCTAAAGCAAACAAAACAAATCACAACCCAGCAGTTACACTTACAGGTGTATAGCCGAAGAATCAAAAGCAGGAGCTCAAACAGATATTTACACCAATGTTCACAGCAGTATTATCACACTAGCCAAAAGGTGGAGACAGTGCAAATGTCCATCAACAGGAGAATGGGTAAACAAAATGTGGTATATACATATCATGGAATGTTATTTAGCCTTAAAAAGCAATGAAATTTTTATACATGTTAGAACATGGAGAACCTTTAAGACATGCATGGTGAAACAAGTCAGTCACAGAAAGACAAAGAGTGTATGGCTCTACTTCTATGAGCAGTCAAATTCTTGAACACAGAAAGTAGAAGAGTGGTTACTGAGGACTGCAGGGAGGAAGGGGAAATTATTGTTTAATGGGTGCAGAGATTTTGTTGGGGATATAATGGAAACGTGGATATTGACTGTGGTGGGGCTTCCCAAGGGGCGCTAGTGGTAAAGAACCGACCTGCCAATGAAGGAGACATAAGAGACATGAGTTTGATCCCTGGGTTGGGAAGATCTTCTGGAGGAGGGCATGGCAACCCACTCCAGTAATTATGCCTGTAGAATCCCCATGGACAGGCTTACAGTCTATGGGGTCATAAAGAGTTGGACATGACTGAAGCAACTTAGCACACATCCATGCACGCACTGACAGTGGCAATGATTATACAACCTTATGAATGTACTTAATGCCACTGAACTATATACTTACAAATGGTTAAAATGATAAATATGTATTTTTACCAGAATAATAAAAAAGAATTGCAAGTACCCACAACACAATTTTTATTGCATATTCTTCCATACCTTCACATCACAGGCATGCATTACCTATTTAAAGCACATTTTTTAAATCAAGGAATTAACTTTTATACATTTACAGGAGATGCTTTCAACGATGAAAAAGTATAGTTCCACTGTATCTTAGAAATGACAAATTATTGAGAAAAAGATCCTAAGAACCCAAAGCTACATCTGTGTGTAAATATATTCATCAATGTAAATAAATTCATCCATCGTTACTGTTCCCTGCAGGAGCAAAGTACGAACTCTCCCCTCTTTCCTCTCTTCACAGCCCAACCCCAGCTTCCTGTCACACACCTTGAGAATTTCACAACTCTAGCTACCTGTCATCCAAAAAAAGGTCCTTGGCACAAGATTCATCACTCCCCCAAATCATAATGCAAATTACATTTTGGATGCTTAGCATATTAATTTGAGAAGGTGAGCGATAATTGCAGGAGTGTCACAAAAATTAGCCTTTGTTTTCTAAAATAGAGAACAATGGAGGATGTTGAAACTGTGACTGGCCAGGAGAGTGCAGACAACCAAAATGGGTTTCCAGCAGCATTAAATGAATGATGAAGGAATGGGCTAGTCAGCCTCTGTTTCTTCCCTGACACTTTGCACCATGATATTACAGCTTTCATCCAAAATATTAGAAATACACACATTGAAATAACTTATCAACACACCTTTAAGAACCTGATAGATACCCAGCAAAATAACTTCAAGTCTTATCCTACCACACATATGGCGTCAAATGAAAAAGGGAAAATTTTCCAGCTCTGCCATGTTCTATGTTGAACTTGACAACAGAACCTGTTTTGCTCACTGTTCAATCCCCGACAACCGGAGGTGCTTAAAATATGTCTGAAATGTTGAATGACTGAAGAAAGGAAGGTCCGGAGCCCTTGCCTCATAGGTCTGCGTGCCAACCATCGATGGCCTCGCCTTCAACACTCAGACCACAGCAAGCAGATCATTAGGTCAAGTCGAGCTGTGACCTTGCTGAGTGGTGGGTAATTAGGGATTTCACTCATCCCAGAAGCACCTACTGAAAGCTGAGTCTGTTCCAGATACTGTACCCAATCCTAAGGGCACAAAGGAAATGGAATGCCCCTGAGCTTTGGATGCTGACAATGTCGGAGCAGAGACCTGAGGGGAGCCTACAATTACACTAAGTCCCCTACACAAGAATGAGTTCTGTTCTGAGAGCTCGTTTGTTAGTCTGACTTGTTCCTAAGCCCAACAAAGTTAGCCTAAGTACCTAACTAAGACAGTTAGCTATATAGTACTGTACTGTAATGAGTTTATAATACTTTCACACAATAATATGTACTTAAACACAAAAAATATGGAAAACATTTTTAATCTTTCAGTACAGTACCTTGAAAAGTGCAGTAGTATAGTACAATAGCTGGCATACAAGGGCAGCCACATCTAGTCACATCTTTGAAAATTTGTGACTTGAAAGTTCAAATGTAGGGGACTTACTGTATGCTGCAGGATGAGAAATGCCACAGAGCAGGGGTGAGCACAGGGCCCTGGGAGCAACGGGTGTGGACACCCCTGAAGAGTCCCATACTTCAAGCAGGTACAGCCCACTGTGGTGGGGCAGGGACTATCAGGAGGAAAGATGCTCAGGAAAGGGCCCTCAAGCAGCCTGGAGGGGATGTCACAGGAAAGGGGAGCTGGGCAGGAGAGAGCCAGGAGGAAACCTGCATGAGACCTGCAGGTGCTGAAGGAAAAAAATGAATGCCAAGGTTGTGGGTGGGTAGCTAAAGACAAACTTAACTTGCCCTGTGTGTTTCCCCTGGGAGAAGCCTAAAAAGAGGCTGGAAAAAGCCTAAGAGGAGGCTGGGAGGAGTGGTTTGGTGTTGAGGGGAGCAACCCAGCAGTGAGCGACGGCTGAGGGTTGGGGAGGCCTCACCTGGAATCGAGAGGAGCCCTGTGTTATAAGAAAGGAGCTGGATGTCATTGCCCTCCTGCCTGTGGGACACGGCGTCACTCTGAGGAGGTTTCTGACTGACCGGCCTCCATCCTCGTGGAGGCAGGTAGGGCCTGTAACTCCAGCCTGGACTGGAGCCAAATGCAGCTGGGGTTGTGGGGAAAAGAAGTTGGGATTCCCTATTTTTTCAATCCAGATTTTTCCAGTTTCCCTTCTCAAATTCAGGCTCCTCATTTGTAAACTGGGTGTTTAAACACCATTCCATACAACATTGTAAAGCAATTTTTCTCCAAGTAAAAATAAATTAAAAAGAAATACTAAAAATATAAAGTCCATTCCAATCCTAATAGGCTCTGACTCTCAGATTTGGTATCCATCACAGGTATAGAGATATATGGCACTATGGACTGAATTGCATCCTCTCCAAATACATATGTTAAACTTATAACTCCTGGTATCTCAGGTAGAGACTGTATTTGGAGATAGAGCTTTAAAAAGGTAATTAAGGTTAGATGAGCCATGTGGATGGTCCCTGATTCAGTCTGATGGGTGTTCTTATAAAGGGAAATTTGAACACACAGAGGGACACCAGGATGCACAGAGAAAAGGCCACGCAAGGACATGGGAGGAAGGCAGCCATCTGCAAGCCAGGGAGAGGCCTCAGGAGAAACCAAACCCGCCAACACCTTGATCATGGACTTCCGGCCTCCAGAACCGTGAGACAGAAAATCCCTCTTGTATAAGCCACCAGTTTGTGTATTTCATTCTGGAAGCCCTAGAAAATGAATACATATGGTAACAGAACAGTCGCTAAAAATTTTAAATTGTCCAAGAAGAGAACTGCCTCAAGCCAAACAGCTTCTGGTTCTTCTGACATTCAGCCAGTTCACCTGGGGTTCTGTGCCATGACTAATGAGATGCAGCTCAAGACAACAAGCATGGACTGAATACCAGTCACAGTGAGAGGCACTGCGGTACATCTAATCCTCCAAGGTCATGGGGACTGGGCAGGGAGGGAGGAAGGACAGGTCCATCAGAAAGCTAACACCAGGCAGCAACATGGATGGACCTAGAGATTGTCATACTAAGTGAAGTGGGCCAAAGACAAATATGATGTCACTTCTATGTGGAATCTAAAATATGATACATATGAGTTTATTTACAAAACAGAAATAGACTTTCAGACATAGAAAACAAACCTGTTTACTAAAGGGGAAAGGGGGAGGGATTAATTAGGAGATTGGGATCAAAATATACACACTATTGTCTATTTAAATATACACACTACTATATATACACATAGATTACCAAAAGGATCTACTGTATAGCACAGGGACCTATACTCAATATTTTGTAATAACCTATAATGGAAAAGGAATCTGAAAAAGAATACATATATAGGGCTTCCCCGGTGGCTCAGCAGTAAAGAATCTTTTTGCAATGCAGGAGATGCAGGAGATTGAACACAGGTTCAATCCCTGGGTCAGGAAGATCCCCTGGAGAAGAAAATGGCAATCCACTTCAGGATTCTTGCCTGGAGAATGCCATGGGCAGAGGAGCCTGACAAGCTACAGACCAGGGGATTGCAAAGAGTCGGACATGACTGAGCAACTGAACACACAGACGTATAGACATATATACACATACATACCAGAATCACTTTGCTGTACACTCGAAACTAATACAACATTGTAGATCAATGATGTTTCAATAAAAATCTTTTAAATGATAAATTTTTAGAAATCTAACACTAGGCAAAACACTCAAATCCCTCCCTCCTTCGTGTGTGACCAGAGTCGCAAACAACTGGTGGATTCTCCGCACTCAGGACTAGCCCAGTTTCTCCCAGACGTGCTGATAAGCCACAAGTATGAAAAGGAAGAACATATAGACGTGCATAAACTCAGAATAGCCATCCTGACAAAGGGGAGGCTGGGGCTGCTCCCCATGAAGGATTCTCTATCTCAAAGTGAGAAGACAATTCAGGAAGGGTAGAGACCTATGACAACTTCCCAGTGTTTATCATCAGAGCGGCTTATTTCACTAAGGCAGGAATTCACTGACTGGGAAATAATCATTCAGAAAGCCCTTAGATCATTTTCTCAGATATGCTCAGAATGTGATGAAGAAAGAAATTTCACATCAGACCTCTTTCTTTAGATAAAAATATGATGAAACAGAGACAAAGAGGACTGAAAAATGGCAAGAAGGAAAGAAAGATCTGGGATTTGTTTTATTCTTATAATTAATGTCCTGCCAGAGATGAGCATCTTCAGAAGCCATTCTATTATCACAAATTTTTCAGCTGTCAATGTTAAGATGAAATCACAGAGGCTAAACATTCTATCTCAACATCCAAAACATCAGAGTCCCACACATGCCCCTGAAAGTCAAACCCAGTGGGAACCCCAGCTCCACCAAGATCTCAAGAAGGTGACCTCTCAACTCTTTTTTTTTTTTCAGTGACAAAGATCTAAGCTCAATTCTAGGAGCCTGATCCTAGCAGAAGTGCATAGAATAAATATTTTTTTAAACATTCCTCTTGAAGCTCTCTGTCTTCATTTATATTCTTTCCTAGCAGAGAAAGACAGCTGTGGTCCTTCTGGGGACCTCTCTCATTTCTCAAGGGAAACTGGCAGTCACTTCCAGGACCTGGTCTGTACTTCCTGAGTGTAACCTTGCCCCACAGTTCAGGCCAGGACCTTCAGTCAAGTCAGCAATCCCAGGCACTCAGCAACCCCAGGTCAAACCAAGGGAGCCACCCACCCATCACTGGCCTGTAGCCTCAGGCAGGAAGTCTTCATTTGCCTGAACCTGGGTAGTAGCAAGTGGGCATGGGAGACCCTGTGGACAAACCTCTTAGAGAATCAGAAATAGGGTCTGGAATTTGTGTAAATGCAAAGGTGGTGGTTGGGTCTGAAAGAAATCCAATTGCTAACGAAATATATAACAGGTAGGAATCCTCTCACAGGATTTACTGCTGAAATCCTGTCTGTTCACCCAGAATCATATCAAGCTCCATCATCCCCTCCCACACTGAGAATGGAATTAAGTCCACTGGAGCTCCTTCCTGGCCTGGCCTGGATGGGGTACATCCCCTCTCTGGACCTTGGTTTTCCCACAGAGTGAGGGGCCCCTGCTTTACCTTGCCTGATGGTTTTTCTTTTTCTTTCTTTCTTTCCTTAGGGAAGAGCCTCTCATGCTTATCTCTTTCTATTTTTTTATTTGGCTGTACTAGTCTTAGTTGCAGCAAGTGGAATCTTTGTTGCAGCATTCAGGATCTACAGCATGTGGGATCTACTTCCACCAGGAGGGATCAAATCCAGACCCCCTGCATTGGAAGCACAGAGCCTTAACTACTGAGCCATCAGGGAAGTCCCCATCCTGCCTGACCTTTGAGGCTGAGTCGCTTCTGACACCCCTGCAAGTTCCCACAGACCTTCCAGTTAAGCCACCATTTAATTCCTAGTTGCTTCCCTTCCTCATCCCTCCCCAAGCTCTGGGCTCGGATGTATCATGAGGAAGTTGAGAGTTCTCTGGCTCAAGGAGGCAAAGACTCAGAGCCCAGGGTTTTAAAGAGCCTCGGGGAAACTGTCTGAACCTACTGAAGCTAACTAATCCCATAACTTAGCAATTTTACTCTCCCACACCTGTTCGCTCATCTGCACAGTGTGGATAATAATACCTACCTCATGTACTGGGGCTTCCCAGGTGGCACAGTGGTAAAGAATCTGCCTGCCAATGCAGGAGACGCAGGAGACCTGGGTTCAATCCCTGGGTCAGGAAGATCTCCTGGAGAAGGAAATGACAACCCATGCCAGTATTCTTGCCTGGGAAATCCCATGGACAGAGGAGCCTGGCAGTTTATAGTTCATGGGGCCACAAAGAGTCGGACATGACTGAGCACTCATGCATGGATTTTTGAGAAGATGAAGCAAGAAGGAATATATAAAGTACTTAGTATACCACCTGACATGCTTAAGGGCAGAATAGGTCTAATCTTATTTTGAAATCAAAGCCATCAAAAAGGATTAAGAGTACCTTGCATACACTGAGTTGTTTTGCTGAAGTGGAGGTTTTCATGTGCTATGCAGCCTGCTAAATTAATGGCATTTCACTGGGGCATCTCATGCTATCAAAAACTTGTTTTCAAAAAAATAACATGTAGGATACTTTAGTGCTTATTGCAAAGAAGTAAGAGGCTGAGAGTGTAACAAGCTGCAGGTACCCAAGCTAACCCCTCCTACAAAGCAGATAGCAGCAAACTTCATCCTTAGGCTGTTTGGATTTGTTGAATGATAAGTGTGGACAGTTATCAGTGATAAGCTATAAGTAAGAAAGTTCTAAAGAGACCAAAAAGCTTATCAGACTATGTAGAGACTTTCTGGTTGTCAGGAGAGGCAGATGGGAAATATTCCTTTCTTTTTCTCTTTTCATAGAGCAAAGGGAACCATTTCTTACTTTAGAAATCCTGAACAATTTCCTTCTGAGGCTGATTTAACACCTTGAATATATTGGCTTCATGTTATCAATATTAAGGTGGTATTTTCAGAAAACAAAGACAGCAGATAATTGACATTGAACACAACATGTCAGGGCTTTGAGAAAGTGTCTTGTTAAGAGAAAAGGCCAGTATCTTAAAGTTTATCAGTTTGACATGTCATGGCTTAGAATTCCCAGCACAGTCAATAACCAACTTCTTGCTCACATCAGGATCTGCAATAATTCCCATTCTCTAAGAGAGAATAAGAAGGTCAGAGAAATCATTCCATCTACAGTTTTTTAGTTGCTCAGTTGTATCCTATTCTTTGTGACCCCATGAACAGCAGCATGCCAACTTCCCTGTCATTCACCATCTCCCAGAGTTTGCTCAAACTCATGTCCATTGAGTCAGTAAAAAGGCAGAGGAACCAGAGATCAACTTGCCAACATCCGTTGGATCATTGAAAAAGCAAGAGATTTCCAGAAAAGCGTGTATTTCTGCTTTATTGACTATGCCAAAGCCACAACAAACTCTGGAAAGTTCTTAAAAAGATGGGGATGCTAGACCACCTGACCTGCCTCCTGAGAAATCTGTATGCAGGTCAGGAAGCAACAGTTAGAACTGGACATGGAACAACAGACTGGTTCCAAATAGGAAAAGGAGTACGTCAAGGCTGTATATTGTCACCCTGCTTATTTAACTTATATGTAGAGTACATCATGCGAAACACTGGACAGGATGAAGCACAACCTGGAGTCAAGATTGCCGGGAGAAATATCAATAACTTCAGATATGCAGATGACACCACCCTTATGGCAGAAAGTGAAGAAGAAATAAAGAGCCTCTTGATGAAAGTGAAAGAGGAGAGGGGAAAAGCTGGCTTAAAACTCAACATTCAGAAAACTAAGATCATGGCATCTGGTCCCATCACTTACCAGCAAGGGGCAACAGTGGAAACAGTGAGACTTTATTTTTTTGGACTCCAAAATCACTGCAGATGGTGATTGCAGCCATGAAATTAAAAGACACTTGCTCCTTGGAAGAAAAGTTATGACCAACCTAGACAGCATACTAAAAAGCAGAGGCATTACTTTGCCAACAAAGGTCCATCTAGTCAAACCTATGGTTTTTCCAGTGGTCATGTATGGATGTGAAACTTGGACTATAAAGAAAGTTGAGTGCTGAAGAATTGATGCTTTTGAACTGTGGTGTTGGAGAAGACTCTTGAGAGTCCCTTGGACTGCAAGGAGATCCAACCAGTCCATCCTAAAAGAGATTAGTCCTGGGTGTTCATTGGAAGGACTGATGTTGAAGCTGAAACTCCAATACTGTGGCCACCTGATGTGAAGAGCTGACTCATTTGAACAGACCCTGTTGCTGGGGAAGACTGAAGGCAGGAGGAGAAGGGGACGACAGAGGATGAGATGGTTAGATGGCATCACCGATTCAATAGACATGAGTTTGAATAAACTCCAGGAGTTGGCAATGGACAGGGAAGCCTGGCATGCTGCAGTCCATGGGGGTCACAAAGAGTCAGACACGACTGAGTGACTGAACTGACTGAACTGAACGCCATCTGAGGCCATCTGAGGCCACTCCATCTATAAAGTTTGCTGGAAACTGGTACATATACATCTGTGATATTTCAATTTAGAGTAGCATTTTCTTCATAAAAGCTTATATACAACCCACACATATTAACATTTTATATTAAATAGTTTTTCCTTGGGTAAATGGGGAATGTATCCACAACCTAAAATTCTAGCCCATATTTTATGATGTGAAAGGATTTAAATCTTCTCTAAGTTAACCATTTTAAACTGAAAAAGCAAGAATTTCCTCTTTTGTTGTTGCTTAGTTGCTAAGTCACGTGACCCTAAATCATGTGACCCCTTTGTGACCCTAAGGACTGTAGCTCACCAGGCTCCTATGTCCACGGGATTTTCCAGGCAAGAATACTAGAGTGGGTTGACATTTTCTTCTCCAGGGGGTCCTCCTGATCCAGGGATCTAACCTGCGTCTCCTGCATGGGCCACATCTCCTGCATTGGCAGACAGATTCATTACCGCTGAGCCACAGGGAAACCCAGTATTTCCTCTTTAGCATCATGAAAAACACAGTGTGTTCAGATGAGAATCATGGACACCCACCCAGCACAGGAAAACCCTTTACAAAAATCCTGCAAATGGTCACCTAGCTTCTCACTTAATGCTTTGAAATGACAGGGAGCTACTCACTAATTTACAGGTATCCTTACTATTGTTTGGCATATTTATATTTATACCCCTTGACACTTTTTATGCTTCTGAAGCCAAAAGAACCATTTCTGATGCTGACCCTCAGATTCAAAAGAGAAATATAATTCAGCCACCAGCTTACCCAGAGGATTTGTTTCAAGGAAAGACACAGTTAGGGAGATTCGTTTTGTAATCAACTTACAGATAATGTGGCTGACATAATCCTGCAAAAGATTTATAGTGAAAAGCATATTCCTGGGAACTGGTCTTCAATTTTTAAAAAATGACTACCTCTCATAACGAAATACCCTTTCAAAGACATGACAGTGGTCATCATGTCCACCCTATTTTTCTATACCCAGCTAAATTTTTGCAGTACTCTCTCAGATTTTTTCCAGCCCCCTGAACATCTGGAACATCTTCTAATTTGTCAGCATCTCTCTCTCTCTTTTTTTTTTTTTTTACAAGTTGACATGTGGGATCTCAGTTCCCTGGTCAGGGATCAAACCCATGCCCCCTGCACTGGGAGTGTAGAGTCTTAACCACTGGATCACCAGGGAAGTCCTGTGAGCATCTCTCTTGAATCTTCACATTAGGAACTGAAATGAATAACCCAGAACAAGATACAGAACTTTCTGGTCATGGGATGTGGCCAGTGGCTTCCAAGGTGGTGTGAGCTTTTTTTTGGAGATCATACCACACCATCAGCCACCGCTTTAGAAATGTCAGAAAATGAACTGCTTTACTGAGATGTGAGATTTCACTTACAGTCTCACACATGATCTCCATTTTCTGTAAAGCTACATTTACTGAAGTAGTGATACTATAGGCTACCACTGACCTTGTTGCTGTTGTTTAGTTGCTAAGTCACGTGCGACTCTTTGCAACCCCATGGATGGCAGTACAACAGCTTCCATCCTTCACTGTCTCCCAGAGTCTGCTCAAACCCATGTCCAGTGAGTCAGTGATGCCATCCAACCATCGCATTCACTGTCGCTACCTTCTCTTCCTGCCCTCAATCTTTCTCAGCATCAGGGTCTTTTCAAATGAGTCAGCTCTTCACATTAGGTGGCCACAGTATTGGAGTTTCATCTTCAACATCAGTCCTTCCAATGAACACCCAGGACTGATCTCTTTTAGGATGGACTCGTTGGATCTCCTTGCAGTCCAAGGGACTCTCAAGAGTCTTCTCCAACACCACAGTTCAAAATCATCAATTCTTCGGCACTCAGCTTTCTTTGCAGTCCAACTCTCACATTCATACATGACCACTGGAAAAACCATAGCCTTGACTAGATGGATTTTGTTGACAAAGTAATGTCTCTGCTTTTTAATATGCTGTCCAGTTTGGTCATAACTTTCCTTCCAAGAAGTAAGCGTCTTTTAATTTCATGGCTGCAATCACCATCTGCAGTGATTTTGGAGGCCCCCCAAAATAAAGTCAGCTGCTGTTTCCCCATCTATTTGCCATGAAGTGATGGGACCAGATGCCATGATCTTAGTTTTCTGAATGTTGAGCTTTAAGCCAACTTTTTCATTTTCATGATGTACGTGATGTACAGAGTACATCATATACATACATGACTGCTAGAAAAACCATAGCTTGAACTATTCAGACCTTTGTTGGCAAAATGATGTCTCTGTTTTGACCTTAAACAAAATCAATTGTAAGACATTAATTGCTAATGCTGGACAGGAAATGGTTCTTTTGTTGGCAAGCAGAAAGGTCACTAGATGTCTTGCATAGAAGTAAACTAAAACTATCTTTCAAATTGGTCATCTTCTATGAGACAGAGAAAGAATGAGAAATGATGTGTACATCAACTTCCTAAACTGGAGGAAAAACAATGAGCCATGAAAAGAGGGAAAGTCATATAAAATTATACTCACTTTAATTAAGTGACACATTGTGCAAAGACTGGATAAAATAAAAGAGAAGGAAAAACAACACCATTTTTGATGCCAACCCCCTGATTTAAGAGGGACAGCTCAATCACTGACTACCCCAGAGGATTTGCTTCAGGGGAAGATACAGTTAGAGAGATGGGTTTTTTAAGTCAACTAGTAGACAATGTGCCTGACAATAATCCTGCAAATGATTTATAGTGAGAAGCATGTTCCTGGGATGAGGGCTCCAATTTTTTAAAAAAATTTAAAACATTCTCATTTCTCTTTTCTCTCTCCTTGAATATATCTCAAGTATAGTTGTTAAAACTGTAGGTTGAAGCAGGACAATTACTGTTTAAAGAAGGGTAGTTTACAAAACATGAGCACGTGGCATGAAAATGAGAATGATTATTGTTAAGCAAGGGTCAGAAGCTGTGTACTTTCTGACGATGATGTTGACTGGACGTTCTCAGTAGTACTCAGTAGTGTCTGACTCTTTGGGACCCTGTGGACTACACAGCCCGCTAGGCTCCTCTGTTCATGGAATTTTCCAGGCAAGAATACCAGAATGGGTTGCCATTTCCTCCTCCAGAGGATCTTCCCATCTCAGAGATAGAACCCGAATCTTCTGGCTCTCCTGTATTAGCAGGCGGATTCTTTACCCCTGAGTCACCTGTGAAGCCCTGACTGGATGTTTGTGTCCTCTCAAAGTTCATATGCTGAAATCCTAACCCCCAACATGATGGGCATTTGGAGGCGAGGGCTTTGGGCGGTGCTTAGGTCATGAGGGTGGAGCCAACATGAATGGGATTAGACACCCTGGAGAGTTTTCTCTGTGTCCTTGGGAAGACACAAAGAACCAAGAACAAGATACCCTTACCAAGGTCCTCACCAGACAATGAATCTGCCAGCATCTTGATCCTGGACTTCCCAGCCTCCAGAACTGTGAGAAAGAAATGTTTGTTATTTAAGTTGCCAGTCTATGTTATTTTTGTCATAGCAGCCTGAGTTAAGCCAGGATAACCAAGTGTGCTATGAAAAAATGTTCCAGAATAGAACCACAAGGTAAGTATTCTAACCACAGCCACACCCTTCAGAAATAAAGATAAGTTTCTTACATTAACAGAGGAGCTTCCCTTTAGTATAACTTCATGTGAACTCCCTGTAATTATTATTTGGGTAAATACCTTTGCTCTCTCCCCACAGGTACCCAAAACCACTTTTTTAGCACTCCATGGATTATTTGAAGCTTAAGAAGAACATTTGTACCTGACTGATTTCAATAAATGTAATTGTAAAGCATACTATTTGATGTAGGTATTAAGCATGAAGTTTATGGTCTATATCTACTCTGAGAGTTCTTGGGCCACTCTTCTTTTTCCTATTATTTTCCCTCCCAAATATCACCATTTGATCACTTTCCACTAGCTCAAAATCACCTCCTGTCTGCTATAGGACTAATCTTCTGGTTGTATGCCTATATCACAGCTTATTACATATCATTTCTCTTCTCTTGTGTACCTTAAGTGTTAAACAAAGATACTCCCAGTTACATCTCTGAAGTGATGGATTTCAGGCCCACCTGCACATTAGAATCACCTGGGACGCTTTCTTATAATTCAAGTACCAAGGCTTCAACCTCAGAGATTCTAATTTAATGGAAGGCCCTGATACCAGTAATTCTTAAAAGCTATTTGGGTGATTCTAATGTGAACCAAGGTTAAGAATTATTGTACTAAGCTTTAACGTACCCGCAATCTGTGATGTAAGCCATCAGTAAAAGGTTCTCATGACTGCAGTTACTTTAGGGTAGAGGGAGAGATATTCCTAGGATAGACAGTTTCCAATAGAGTCCCAGAACACCTTCAGGAATAAAGAAAATCAAGAATTAAATGTCTCATAAAAGATGATCCTAAAAGGCACATGGGAAAATAAAGGCTAAGAAAACACTGACAAGGAAGAGTTGTAGGGAGGACTAGCCCGATCAGATATTAAAACAAACTACAAAGCCTCTATAGTTCAATCAGTGTAGTGTTGGTACATGAGTAGAAAACAAATCCAAGAAATGGAATGAAAATCTCCCAAACAGATTCAACTACATATAAAAATCAAGTATATGACAAAGACGGGATCTCAAATCACTAAAGCAAAGATAGTCACTTTTAATAAATGAGATTGGGACAATCGGATAGCCATTTGGAAAAAGATCAGATTCAATGCTTATACTAGAGTAAAGAATAAATTTCAAAAGGATCAGAGACCCAAAAAAGTGAAACTACACAAGTATGAGAACAAAACATGAGTGAATCCTCTCTAACTTCGGAGCAGAGAAAGTTTTCTAATCATGACTCAAAATTTAGAGGCAATAAAAGAAAAGATTGATCAATTTGACTACATAAAGAAAAGAATAAAAACTTTTGCATGGTCAAAAATACTGCAAGCAGTCAAAAGACAAATGACAGATTGGGAATAAATGTCTGTAATATATACCAAAGCTAATATCCCCAATTTATCTTTTTAACTTTTTTAATTGAGGGGAAATGTCCAAAAATAAGTAAAATGGGCAAAAGACATGAACAGACAATTCATAAAAGGATTTTAAAATAGACTTGGAATAAATGAAAAAATGTTCACTTACAATAAGTGAAATGCAAAACTTTAAAACTTTACTGAGGTAGCATTTATCATCTATCAGTTTGAAAAAAATAATAAAATAAAAATGTTGCAGTGCCCTCGCTGGACAAGACTGTGGGGAAAACAGGCACTCCCATACATTGCTGAAGGAAAAGCAAAGTGAAATAGTCCCCAAGGAGGGAAATTTGGAAATATCTTTAAAAAACTAAATCAAACCAGTAATCCCATTTGTGGGAATTTATCCTAAAGATACACCTACAATAATACCAACATATACATGCACATGATTATTCATGACAGCATTACTTGTACCTGCAAAATATTGGAAACTTCCTAAATGCCTGAAACAAGGGAATTGGTTGCATACGTTATGGTATGTACACCCAAGGGAGTGTCATGTAAAAGAAGAAAGAGGAATCTCCCTATGAACTGAAGCAATTTCCAAGAGATATTAAGTTACAAACATTTTTTAAGGAACTTCCCTGGTGGTCCAGTGGCTAAGATTCTGTGCTCCTAATACAGAGGGCCTGAGTTCAATCCCTGGTCAGGGAACTAGATTCTGCATGACACAATGAAAACTCGGAGCGACCAGATAAATAAATAAAAGGAAGTATTTAAAAAAAAGTTTAAATAAGTTAGTCTTCATAGGTGTAAAGTAGAAGGGACTTTTCATTGTGCTGGCATTCAAGAACCATTCATATCCACTAGTTCGCTTTCTATATTTATATTTGTGAGTCCAAGTGGTTACCAGTGGGGAGAGGGAAGCGAAGAGCAGCAGACAGGGTATGGGATTAAGAGATACAAACTATTAATGTATAAAATAGATAAGCAACAAGGAAATACTGTACAGCACAGGGAATACAGCCATTATTTTGTAATAACTTAAATGGAGTATAAGAATATTAAATCACTAAACTGTACACTTGAAACTAATATAATATCTTAAACCAACTATACTTCAATTTAAAAAAAGAGAGACATTAATAAACATCCTTTGAACCCTGGACTTTACAGGTTGCCAGGAAGCTCAGAGACCCATCAAGAAACACAGTTAGCTTAGTCAAATTTGTATTCCCTGTGCCTGCTGAAGAGTCTAGCATTTGACACACGTTTGTTCAACTCAACTGAACTGCATGTCTTTTGTTATAAGACACCCAAGTCCCTTTGTGGAACGAAGAGGAAAAATAAATTGGAAATATGTAATTTTGTGGGTAGAAAGAAGTAGCTCTCCTTCTCAGGAAAAGGAACAGTCCCTCTTAGAAATTCCCTTTTGTAAATCATAGGTGTCATAGTAGCGAAAAAAATGCAGGGACTTTATCTGATAATGAACTGGCTGGTTTGACTTGTGGAAAATAAACTTCTAGTGCCATCTCTCAGGGTGACTGGGATTTTCATGTGAGAAAAAGCAGCTAATTATTCACTGTTTAATTACAGCACTGTCTTGCCTAGAAATGGGAAAAGTAATATACTGAGCTGTGTTGACCTAAGGTAACAACTTATAGGAACATTAAAATCAATGTAAGGAACAAATCACATTCCCTATAAGTTATATACTGCCCAAGCTTGTGTTCTTTGCTTGTGTTCTTTGTTTCATTACGGCAGTAATGAGCTACTTGAGTTGTGTTTTGGCTGTTGTTTAGTCACTAAGTCATGACCAACTCTTTGCAACCCCATGGCCTATAGCCTGCCAGGTTCTCTGTCCATGGGATTCTGCAGGCAAGAATACTGGAGTGGGTAGCCATTTCCTTCTCCATGGGATCTTCCTGACCCAGGGACTGAACCCACATCTCCTGTGTCTCCTGCATTGGAAGGAAGATTCTCTACCACTGAGCCACCTGGAAAGCCCAAGCTATTTGAGTTGCTTTTAGTCAGACACAGAAAAGATTTCTTATCCTTGCTAATTAAGGAGTGAAATGTTCATTTGATTTTGTCACCTCTAAGGAGTTCATATCTCACTCCTTTTCACGAGGTCTGGTGTTCTTCCTATTCCTACACAGCATTAACAGCTTTTTTGGAATGTGATTATAAAGGTACCACCCCCTTATACATTTGTTATCTGTGTTCTTAACTAAGGCCCACTCTACCTTTGCTAAGTAGCCTATTTTCCTTTGGGCAAGTGTTTCTCAGTGTCCTAACTTGGGGCATAAAATCTAGTACAAATATTGATACATTTCAATTTGGTGACTTACAGAGTATCTTTGCACCCCAGACTGTGCAGTTTCAGGGGTTCTTAGAGTCTGACCCCTCCTCCTGCCAATGATAGAATGTTATAGCTGTGAGGTCATCAATCTTTCCAGAATTCCCCGGGTGGCTCAGTGGTAAACAATCTGCCCGCCAATGCAGGAGACTTTAGCTTGAGCCCTGGGTCGGGAAGATGCCCTAGAGGAGGAAAGAGCAACTCACTCCAGTGTCCTTGCCTGGGAAATCCCACGAACAGAGGAGCCTCGCCTGGCCAGCTACACTCCATGGGGTCACAAAGAGTTGACTATGATTGAGCGACTCAAGCAGAACGACATCAACCATTCCAGTCTGAGATGGATGCCTGGGCATCAGCAGAAGGGAAGAGCAAAAAGAAAAGAACAGAGAGTAAAGATGGGCAAGCAGAAGGGAAGAGGGGAAAAGGAAGAGCTGAAACAGCACAAGGCTGGTGAGGCATAGAGTCCCACCAGGAACGGCCCCTGTATGAATTCTCCTATTCAGAAAGGGAATATGAATTGACTTCTTCCAGCAGCTACTATCAAATGACAGAATCTGCCACAGCCTAACATCACCTTCACTTTAAAACTAGCAACATATAGAGGAAGTGTGTGGAAATATAGTTTGGAAAAACATGGAGTTTGAAGCCAGAAGGCTGGGTTCAGTTCACATTGAACTGACCATGCAAAGATGCAATAGTAATATCAAGGGTTTGTTGGTGGTGTTCAGTTGCTAAGTCGTGTCTGACTCTGTGACCCCATGGACTGCAGCACACCAGGCCTCGCTGCCCCTCATTATCTCCTGGAGTTTGCCCAAGTTCATGTCCATTGAGTCAGTGATCCTATCCAACCATCATATCCTCTGCCGCCCTCTTCTCCTCTTGACCCCATGGGCCGTAGCCTGCCAGGCTCTCTGTTCATGAGCTTTCCCAGACAAGAATACTGGAGTGGATTGCCATTTCTTCTCCAGGGGATCTTCCCGAACCAGGGATTGAACCTGCCTCTCCTGCATTGGCAGGTGGATTCTTTACCACTGAGCTACCAGGGAAGAGGGAAAGGAACTATAACAGGCATCAAATGTCAGGAATGTTGGGTCAGATGAAGGTGTCAGATATGGCTCCTTATGTGGTCTTCTTGGAAGAAAAGGATTAGATAAAAAAAGATTCAGATCTATGTCTTCCCCCTTCACAAGAGTCTTGGCCCACGAGAAACAAAGTAACTCATCACTCAAACCAGTATTTCCATTTCTTCTTGTCAGCCCACACAGTCTTATACATTTGGTGTCAAATATTACAGTTTTTTTCCTCTAGTAGAATCTGAATCATCAAAAAGAGGAAAGTCAAAATTTTCACAAATAAACAGTGATGACTTTGACAGTAAATGACTGAAGGGAAACTCCTTTGCCTGTGACACCCTGTGCCATGGTTTCCTACCCCAAATAAAAATTAAATAAAGAGCATGTCTTCAAATGCTAGTTTCATATACACATACATATATGTATGTATATGTATATATACACATATATGCATACATGTATATAATATATACATACATATATACACATATATACATGCATATATGCTGAGGCCATCATAGCTCAGTTGGTAAAGAATCAGCCTGCAACGCAAGAGACCCCGGTTTGATTCCTGGGTTGGGAAGATCCACTGGAGAAGGGATAGGCTACCCACTCCAGTATTCTTGGGCTTCCCCTGTGTGGCTCAGCCAGTGAAGAATCCACCTGCAAAGCAGGAGACCTGGGTTCAATCCCTGGGTTGGGAAGATCCCCTGGAGAAGGGAAAGGCTACCCACTCCAGTGTTCTGGCCTGGAGAATTCCAATGACTATACAGTCCATGGGGTTACAAAGAGTTGGACACGACTGAGTGACTTTCTCTTCATATACAAACAAGAACACATAGGAAGTTGGTATGTAATAAAGACAACATTCCAAAATTGGTGGGAAATGGATGAAATAGTAAACAAATTGTGTTTGCAAAGTTGGCCGACAATTTAGGGGGAATAAATATCTGCATTCATAACTCAAGTTCAGACCTTATACCAAATAAATGAAATTATATTATAAATTAAGTCTTTCAAAATATGTCATGAAAATCAGAAACCACAAAGACTGTACATTTGAGTATATTAAAAAGTACATATGAGAAAAATACTGTATGATTTCACTTATATGAGGTATCTAAAATAGTTAAACTCACAGGAACAGAGTAGAATGGTGGTTTTCCAGGGGCTGGGAGAGGGGAAATGAGGAGTTGAACAGGTGTCAAGCTTCAGTTATACAAGATGAACAAGTTCTAGAGATTTGCTGAACAACACGGTACCCACAGTTAAGAATACTGTCTATGTACTTAAAATCTTGTTGAGAGGGTAGATTTCCTATTGTGTTCTCACCACAATTTAAAAAACTACATGTGGTGAAACATACGCAGTATATAACAAATGGTTAATCTCAAATACATAAAAAGTTCTTAAATATCAGTAAGAATGAACAATCATTGGACAAATAGTCAAGGAGCATGAAGTGGAAGTCACACACACAAGCTTCTCCACAAAGGACTAGTAAACAGATGAAAGTCCAGTCAATATTAAACAGGAAGCATCTGTTTTTTGCCCATTTGGAATTAGGGATGCACTGTTGTCAAAACCTTGGGAAAACCATATGCACTGCAAATGGGAGAGTAACCAGTACAGATTTTCTGCAAAGCAGCTCAGTAACTGCCATGAAAATATTACATACAGTTATGCTTTGGGGCTTCCTTGGCGGCTCAGTCAGTAAAGAATCTGTCTCCAATGCAGCAGATCCGGGTTTGATCCCTGGATTGGGAAGATCCCTAGAGAAGGAAATGGCAACTCACTCCAGTACTCTTGCCTGGAGAATCCCATGGACAGAGGAGCCTGGTGGGCTACAGTCCAAAGGGTGGCAAGAGTTGGACAAGACTGAGCAACTAAACCACCACCAGTTATGCTTTTACACAGCTATTCCACCTACAGGTTTTTATCAGAATTAACCACGTGATGAACATATGCACCAGAGCATTCACCTCTGTTATTTATAATGTTAAAAATGCAAAAACTGGACTTCCCTGGTGGCTCAGTGGTAAAGAATCCACCTGCCAATGCAGGAAACACAGGTTCCATTCCTGGTATGGGAAGATCCCATGTGCTGTGGAGCAACTAAGCCCATGTGTCACAACTACTGAGCCAGAACTCTAGAGCCTGGGAACTACAACTACTGAAAGCCCGAGCACCCTAAGGTCCATGCTCTGAAACAAGAGAAGCTACCGCAAAGAGAAGCCCACACACCACAGCTAGAGAAAAGCTTGTGCAGCAATGAAGACCCAGCAGAGCCATAAATAAATAAATAAAATTATTTTTTAAATGTAGAAAGTAAATGTTAATAATACAAGACTAGGTTATGTAAAACGATAGTATGTGCATTCTTTTGTGTGTGTAGCCATTGAAAGTGATGCAGACCTATATTGGGCACCAGGGAAAGCGGCCCAAGTGTTTTACTGAAGAAAAGCAAATTGTAGAACATTATATATAATTTGATCCCATTTATGTAAACGTATGCATGTATGTGTGTGTGTGTGTGTGTGTGTGTGTGTGAGCGCACAAATGTTCACATGTAGAGAAGACCAGAGGTATGTTTGCCAAACTGTTAACAAGTCATCTCTGGGATCTGGCTTTGTCATTAATTTTTTACTTGTCTTGTACTTTCTGTATTGTTGGGGGTTTTTGTTTGTACAATGAGTGTGTATCATTTTCACTAAACCAAAGGTCTCTTTTTGTAAGAAAATGCTAGTTTCATCAAGCACATAATATCAAAAACAGAATGAAAGGATGCTTTCCGCTTTTGGAGTTTATTAGAGAAATCATGCAGTATTCAAGGTTTGTCTCCAGGTTCCTTCTTATGAGATGTCCACCCCATCAACCCGGAGCATGTTGCCTGAACACGCATGATCTCAACTGGTGGCCAAGTAACTCCTATCAAAGATGTTGATAATGTCAGGGCTCAGTTAGCATCATGAAACTCAGGATACTCCTGGCCCTTTCATTGCATCCCCCTCTAATTCACTAAACAGATCAATTTCTACATAAAAGTCAACTAGATTATAGGGCATAAAGAAGTCACATGGATTTTTTGATGAACTGCGATTGCTTCAGAGATTTTCAAAGCTGTGAGTATCATAATGTTCACTAGAAACTATTCAGTGTTAAGCCTCTCAACCCTAGATGTTTGTTAACATCCTACTTTCAATTCATGTGTTTACATCCTCACAAACTGGATGTGATGGAGCTTTTCTCGGTCTTACTGAAAATGTGATCTGTGTGAACTAATGCTGATCCATGAACAGTTCACAAACCTCAAAGACAGAAGCAGATATTATAAAGTAAGCATTGAGAAACCCTTACAGCAATTTGAAAGAGCAATTTTATGCTGTTGAATAAAAAATAAGTAAGTAAAAGAATTGGGGCTTATATTTTGTATGCTTTTAAAATTTTATTTCTTCAGTAATAGCTTTTATTATTAACAGTGTGTTATTAAAGAATCAGTCCGTGATAGATTTGAAAGGTATAAATTTCTAATTTTTGAAGAAAGCTCCTTCACCTCAGTTTCAGGGGTGAAACTCATTTCCAACAGTCTGAATATATTAGCATATTAAGTTTCCCATTGTTGCCATAACAAATGACCACCAATTTTAGCAGCTTAAAACAACACAAATTTATTATCTCCCAGTTCTATGGGCTTTTCTGGTTTCTCTGCTCAGCCTCACAAAACCAAAATTAAGGTGCCAGCCAGCTATGTACACGTTCATTAGGAATGCATCCAACTATGAGCAAAATCCAGTTCCTTTCCTCACTGATGGTCAGCTAAGGGCCATCTTCAGTTAAAGGCTCCCCTCTGGTCCTTGTGCCCTGAATTATTCTCATGCCTAGAATCTCTCAGCTTCCCCTTTGAATGCATCTCTCTTGCTTCCAGTTGGAGGCCATTCTCTGCTTTTAAGGGCTTGACTGACTGGGCCTTGCTACGGACTGAGTATCTGTTTCCCCCAAAATTCGTATACTGAAACTTAATGCCCAATGTGATAGTCTTAGGAAGTGGGGTCTTTAGGAAGTGCTCAGGTCATCAGTAGACAGGCCCCAGGAACTAAGGGATTAGTGCTCTGATAAAAGGAACCCCACGGAGCTCCCTCACCCCTTCCAACATGTGAGGACATGGGGAGAAGGTATCAACTATGAACCAGGAAACAGGCTCTCACCAGACACTTAATTTACTGGTGCCTTGATCTTAGACTTCCCAGCCTCTAGAGCTGTGAGAAACACTTTTCTGTTTATAAGCCACCTGGCCCATGGCATTTCACTATAGAAGCCTAAATGGACTAAAAGAGGTCCACAGGGATAATCCTGGATAATCTTCCTCTTTTAAAAAGCCACAGCCTTGGGCCCAGACGCCATCGCTGTGAACCAAGCCAGTGATCGGACCACAGGCTCCAGACGGTCACCCGCCCAAAGGTCAGCTCCGGGAGGATTTGCGAGATCAGCACGGCGGTGTCAAAGCATCAAGCTTCTGTTGGAAATGTCGCCCGGGATTCCCAATGAGCCTGCCTTTCCCACTGATTAACTTTGAAGTGAAATCCAAACAGAGAGGGAGGAGCCAAGATGGCGGAGGAATAGGACGGGGAGACCACTTTCTCCCCTACAAATTCATTGAAAGAACATTTGAACGCTGAGCAAATCTCACAAAACAACTTCTGATCGCTAGCAGAGGACATCAGGCACCCAGAAAAGCAGCCCATTGTCTTCGAAGGGAGGTAGGACAAAATATAAAAGATAAAAAGGGAGTCAAAAGAGCTACTGATGGAGACCCGTCCCGTGAAGGGAGTCTTAATAGAGGAAGTTTCCAATCACCAGGAAACCCTCTCACTGGCGGGACTGGGGGAAGTTTTCGGCAATCTAACTGGGAGGAAAAATTAAATAAGGCCCACAGATTACGTGCCTAAAAGCAACTCCCAGCAGAAAAGTACCCCAGACGCCCGTACCCGCCAGCAACAAGCGGGGGCAGAACGGAGAGGAGCGGGAGGCATTGCTTAGGGTAAGGACCGGCCCGAAGACCCTGAGAGCAATCGGAGGGAGCTTTTTTTAAATTGTGGGATAGCAAGGGACAAAATTAACTGGCCAGAACACACTGCCTGCGGTTCCCAAAACAAAGGGACTGAGAAACTCCAGAGAAGAGCCGGCCCATCCCCGCTGGAGGTACGAGGCAGGGGGGAGGGGAAAAGGGCAAACTCAGCCCCTGAGAAGCCACCCCCTTCCACACTGCAAACAGGCCCCCGGTTCCTATCTAAAGACTTCCTGAGACCCGACTGGCAGTGCGCGCTGGGGCCGCGGAGGGAAAAAGCGCGCCGTACCCGGGGAGATTGCGCCCAAGCCTCTGGCTGCCTGAACCGCTCAGGCCGGGGAAGGCACAAAACGCAGGCGCAACCGAATCTGCGCTTTTGTGGAGTACCCGAAAACTGGAACCGCACTCAACGCAGGGCCCGCTCCATATAGAGCAGCCGGGAGCCTGAGCAGTGTAGACGGGGAAAGCACAGACACCCGTGAGCGGGGCAAACCCAGTGTGGCCGGAACACGGTGAGCGCTATCCACACAGAGCGGTATCTGTATGCAGCGCCCCGCCCTCCCCGTAGCAGGACTGAGCTGAACTAGAGAACCTAAATAAGAGATCACCTCCGCCTGCCTGTGTCAGGGCGAAAATTAGACACAGAAGAGACGGCAAACAGAAGCCAAATAAACAAAGGGAACCATTTCAGAAAGGACCGGTGCAACAGATTAAAATACCTGAAGGTAACACCAACTACACCGGAAGGGGCCTATAGATATCGAGAAGTGTAAGCTGGAAAGAGGAGCTATCTGAAATTGAACTGAACCTACACTGACCGCAACAACTCCAGAGAAATTCCTAGATATATATGTATTTTTTTTTTAATTAAAAAAAATTTTTTTTTCTTCTTTCCTTTTTTTTTATTTTTTCTCTTTTATTTTCTTTTAAATTTCCCTATTACTCTCCCATTACTCCTCAAATTTCATTTTCAAATATTTTTATGATTTTTTTAATTAGGGAAAAAAATTTTTTTTCTTTTTTTTTCCTTTTTCTTGTTTTTCTCTCCTATTTCCTTTTAAAGTCCTCTAATACTCCTCTATTATTCCTTAATTTTCATTTTCATTTCACTATAACCTTGCCAAAAAAAAGAGAGAGAGAGAAACCCTATTTTTAAACCAAACTTCATATACATTTCTAAATTTTTTGTGTTTTTGTTTTTAAATATTGTATTTCAAAGAGTCTAACCTCTACACTAGATTTTTAATCTTTGTTTTTCAGTATGTGATATACATTTTGGACATTTAAGAATCCAATATTCAGTTCCCATTTCTATTCAGGGGTGTGGTGATTACTCTCCCACTTTTGACTCTCTGTTTTCTACCTCAGAACACCTCTATTTCCTCCTTTCCCCTTCTCTTCCCAATCCAATTCTGTGAATCTTTGTGGGTGTCTGGGCTACGGAGAACACTTTGGGAACAGATAACTGCGTAGATCTGTCTCTCTCCTCTTGAGTCCCCTTTTTCTCCTGCTCACCTCTATCTCCTTCCTCCCTCTCCTATTCTTCATGTAACTCTGTGAACCTCTCTGGTTGTCTCTCACAGTGGAGAATCTTTTCACCATTAACCTAGAAGTTTTATTATCAGTGCTGTATAGTTGGAGAAGTCTTAAGATTATTGGAAGAATAAAACTGAAATCCAGAGGCAGAAGACTTGAGCGCAAAAGCTGAGAAAACCAGAAAACTCCTGACTACACGGAACATTAAGGAATAAGAGACCATCCAAAAGCCTCCATACCTACACCAAAACCAACCACCACCCAAGAGCCAATAAGCTCCAGTACAAGACATACCACGCAAATTCTTTAGCAATGCAGGAACATAGACCTGAGTGTCAACATACAGGCTGTCCAAGTCACACCTAACACATAGACCCATCGCAAAACTCATTACTGGACACTCCATTGCACTCCAGAGAGAAGAAATCCAATTCCATGCACCAGAATGCTGACACAAGCTTCCCTAACCAGGAAACCTTGACAAACCAATCGTCCAACCCCACCCACTGGGTGAAACCTCCACAATAAAAAGGAACCACAGACCACCAGAATACAGAAAGCCCACTCCAGACACAGCAATCTAAACAAGATGAAAAGGCAGAGAAATACCCAACAGGTAAAGGAACATGAAAAAAGCCCACCAAGTCAAACAAAAGAGGAGGAAATAGGGAATCTACCTGAAAAAGAATTTAGAATAATGATAATAAAAATGATCCAAAATCTTGAAAACAAAATGGAGTTACAAATAAATAGCCTGGAGACAAAGATTGAGAAGATGCAAGAAAGGTTTAACAAGGACCTAGAAGAAATAAAAAAAAGTCAATTACAAATTAATAATGAAATAAATGAGATCAAAAACACTCTGGAGGGAACCATGAGTAGAATAACAGAGACAGAAGATAGGATAAGTGAGTTAGAAGATAAAATGGTGGAAATAAATGAAGCAGAGAGGAAAAAAGAATCAAATGAGGACAACCTCAGGGACCTCTGGGACAATGTGAAATGCCCCAACATTCGAATCATAGGAGTCCCAGAAGAAGAAGACAAAAAGAAAGGCCATGAGAAGTTACTCGAGGAGATAATAGCTGAAAACTTCCCTAAAATGGGGAAGGAAACAGCCACCCAACTCCAAGAAACCCAGAGAGTCCCAAACAGGATAAACCCAAGGCGAAACACCCCAAGACACATATTAATCAAGTTAACAAAGATCAAACACAAAGAACAAATATTCAAAGCAGCAAGGGAGAAACAACAAATAACACACAAAGGGATTCCCATAAGGATAACAGCTGATCTATCAATAGAAACCCTCCAGGCCAGAAGGGAATGGCAGGACATACTTAGAGTAATGAAAGAGAATAACCTACAACCTAAATTACTCTACCCAGCAAGGATCTCATTCAGATATGAAGGAGAACTCAAAAGCTTTACAGACAAGCAAAAGCTGAGAGAATTCAGCACCACCAAACCAGCTCTTCAACAAATACTAAAGGATCTTCTCTAGACAGGAAACACAGAAAGGTGGTATAAACGTGAACCCCAAACAACAAAATAAATGGCAACGGGACCATACCTATCAATAATTACCTTAAATGTAAATGGGTTGAATGCCCCAACCAAAAGACAAAGGCTGGCTGAATGGATACAAAAGCAAGACCCCTATATATGCTGTCTACAAGAGACCCACCTCAAAGCAAGGGACACATATAAACTAAAAGTGAAGGGCTGGAAAAAAATATTCCACGCAAACAGAGACCAAAAGAAAGCAGGAGTCGCAATACTCATATCAGATAAAATAGACTTTCAAATAAAGGCTGTGAAAAGAGACAAAGATGGACACTACATAATGATCAAAGGATCAATCCAAGAAGAAGATATAACAATTATAAATATATATGCACCCAACATACGAGCACCGCAATATGTAAGGCAAACGCTAACGAGTATGAAAGAGGAAATTAATAGTAACACAACAATAGTAGGAGACTTTAATACCCCACTCACAACTATGGATAGATCAACTAAACAGAGAATGAACAAGGAAACACAAACTTTAAAGGACACAATGGACCAGCTAGACCTAATTGACATCTATAGGACGTTTCACCCCAAAACAATCAACTTCACCTTTTTCTCAAGTGCACACGGAACCTTCTCCAGAATAGATCACATCCTGGGCCATAAATCTAGTCTTGGTAAGTTCAAAAAAATTGAAATCACTCCAGTCATCTTTTCTGACCACAGTGCAGTAAGATTAGATCTCAATTAAAGGAAAAAAATTATTAAAAATTCAAACATATGGAGGCTAAACAACACGCTTCTGAATAACCAACAAATCATAGAAGAAATCAAAAAAGAAATCAAAATATGCATAGAAATGAATGAAAATGAAAACACAACAACCCAAAACGTATACAAGAAAAAAGTCAAATAAATAACCTAACTCTACACCTAAAGCAACTAGAGAAGGAAGAAATGAAGAACCCCAGGGTTAGTAGAAGGAAAGAAATCTTAAAAATTAGGGCAGAAATAAATGCAAAAGAAACTAAAGAGACCATAGCAAAAATCAACAAAGCTAAAAGCTGGTTTTTTGAAAAAATAAACAAAATTGACAAACCATTAGCAAGACTCATTAAGAAACAAAGGGAGAAGAACCAAATTAACAAAATTAGAAATGAAAATGGAGAGATCACAACAGACAACACTGAAATACAAAGGATCATAAGAGACTACTACCAGCAGCTCTATGCCAATAAAATGGACAGCTTGGAAGAAATGGACAAGTTCTTAGAGAAGTATAACTTTCCAAAACTGAATCAGGAAGAAATAGAAGATCTTAACAAACCCATCACAAGCAAGGAAATCGAAACTGTAATCAGAAATCTTCCAGCAAACAAAAGCCCAGGACCAGATGGCTTCACAGCTGAATTCTACCAAAAATTTAGAGAAGAGCTAACACTTATCTTACTCAAACTCTTCCAGAAAATTGCAGAAGAATGTAAACTTCCAAACTCATTCTATGAGGCCACCATCACCCTAATTCCAAAACCAGACAAAGATGCCACAAAAAAAGAAAACTACAGGCCAATATCACTGATGAACATAGATGCAAAAATCCTTAACAAAATTCTAGCAAACAGAATCCAACAACATATTAAAAAAATCATACACCATGACCAAGTGGGCTTTATCCAAGGAATGCAAGGATTCTTTAATATCCACAAATCAATCAATGTGATACACCACATTAACAAATTGAAAGATAAAACCATATGATTATCTCAATAGATGCAGAAAAAGCCTTTGACAATGATTAAAACTCTCCAGAAAGCAGGAATAGAAGGAACATACCTCAACATAATAAAAGCTATATATGACAAACCCACAGCAAGCATCACCCTCAATGGTGAAAAATTGAAAGCATTTCCCCTGAAATCAGGAACAAGACAAGGGTGCCCACTCTCACCACTACTATTCAACATAGTTTTGGAAGTGTTGGCCACAGCAATCAGGGCAGAAAAAGAAGTAAAAGGAATCCAGATAGGAAAAGAAGAAGTGAAACTCTCTCTGTTTGCAGATGACATGATCCTCTACATAGAAAACCCTAAAGACTCTACCAGAAAATTACTAGAGCTAATCCACGAATACAGTAAAGTTGCAGGATATAAAATTAACACACAGAAATCTCTTGCATTCCTATACACTAACAATGAGAAAACAGAAAGAGAAATTAAGGAAACAATACCAATCACCATTGCAACAAAAAGAATAAAATACTTAGGAGTAAATCTACCTAAAGAAACAAAAGACCTATACATAGAAAACTATAAAACACTGATGAAAGAAATCAAAGAGGACACAAACAGATGGAGAAATACACCGTGTTCATGGATTGGAAGAATCAATATTGTCAAAATGGCTATACTACCCAAAGTAATCTATAGATTCAATGCAATCCCTATCAAACTACCAATGGTATTTTTCACAGAACTAGAACAAATAATTTCACAATTTGTATGGAAATACAAGAAACCTCGAATAGCCAAAGTAACCTTGAGAAAGAAGAACGGAACTGGAGGAATCAACCTGCCTGACTTCAGACTATACTACAAAGCCACAGTCATCAAGACAGTATGGTACTGGCACAAAGACAGAAATATAGATCAATGGGACAGAATAGAAAGCCCAGAGATAAATCCACGAACCTATGGTCACCTTATCTTCCACAAAGGAGGCAAGGATATACAATGGAAAAAAGACAACCTCTTTAACAAGTGGTGCTGGGAAAACTGGTCAACCACCTGTAAAAGAATGAAACTAGAACACTTTCTAACACCATACACAAAAATAAACTCAAAATGGATTAAAGATCTAAATGGAAGACCAGAAACTATAAAACTCCTAGAGGAGAACATAGGCAAAACACTCTCCGACATAAATCACAGCAGGATCCTCTATGACCCACATCCCAGAATTTTAGAAACAACAGCAAAAATAAACAAATGGGACCTAATGAAACTTAAAAGCTTTTGCACAACAAAGGAAACGATAAGCAAGGTGAAAAGACAGCCCTCAGATTGGGAGAAAATAATAGCAAATGAAGCAACAGACAAAGGATTAATCTCAAAAATACACAAGCAACTCCTCCAGCTCAACTCCAGAAAAATAAATGACCCAATCAAAAAATGGGCCAAAGATCTAAACAGACATTTCTCCAAGGAAGACATACGGATGGCAAAAAAACACATGAAAAGATGCTCAACATCACTCATTATCAGAGAAATGCAAATCAAAACCACAATGAGGTACCATTACACGCCAGTCAGGATGGCTGCTATCCAAAAGTCTACAAGCAATAAATGCTGGAGAGGGTGTGGAGAAAAGGGAACCCTCTTACACTGTTGGTGGGAATGCAAATTAGTACAGCCACTATGGAAAACAGTGTGGAGATTTCTTAAAAAGCTGGAAATAGATCTGCCATATGACCCAGCAATCCCACTTCAGGGCATACACACCGAGGAAACCAGATCTGAAAGAGACACGTGCACCCCAATGTTCATCGCAGCACTGTTTATAATAGCCAGGACATGGAAGCAACCTAGATCCCCATCAGCAGACGAATGGATGAGGAAGCTGTGGTACATATACACCATGGAATATTACTCAGCCATTAAAAAGAATTCATTTCAATCAGTTCTAATGAGATGGATGAAACTGGAGCCCATTATACAGAGCGAAGTAAGCCAGAAAGATAAAGACCATTACAGTATACTAACACATATATATGGAATTTAGAAAGATGGTAATGATAACCCTATATGCAAAACAGAAAGAGACTCAGATGTATAGAACAGACTTGTGGACTCTGTGGGAGAAGGCGAGGGTGGGATGTTTCAAGAGAACAGCATCGAAACATGTATATTATCTAGGGTGAAACAGATCACCAGCCCAGGTTGGGTGCATGAGACAAGTGCTTGGGCCTGGTGCACTGGGAAGACACAGAGGGATCGGGTGGAGAGGGAGGTGGGAGGGGGGGCCGGGATGGGGAATACATGTAAATCCATGGCTAATTCATTTCAATGTATGACAAAAACCACTGCAATGTTGTAAAGTAATTAGCCTCCAACTAATAAAAATAAATGGAAAAAAAAAAAAAAAGCCACAGCCTTAATCTCATCTGCAAAGTCCTTTTGTAATGTAACATAGACACAGGTTAGAGGGATTAGGATGTGGACATCTGTGAGGGGCTATTATTCTGCTGACACAGACAGGGCAAGGTGAAGTCCAAGAGACCTCACATATTTGTTCTTCAAGCAGAGAACCGAAAGGCTAAAGTGAAAGGAATAAACTCTAATGAAGGAATGACCAACAGTGGAGGTGACTGTGGAGGACACATCAGACTCCTACAGGACGCTGACTGACCGGATCCTGACAAGGTGGACGCTAGCAGTCTTGTGTTTCCAAGATGGCTGCTTACTGAGCAGTTTGCTGCCGCTGCACCAGCAGTGGAATCGTCAAGTGAAGGAAGGCAAATGGGGGTGGCTCCCCTTGACTACCTGAAGGGCAGGCAAGAAGCAGGAACGCAGCAATGTACACACACAACTGAAAGAAGTGGAAAATGGAAAGAAGCTGGTTATGTGTGAGGAAACAAAGAGTTGTCCATGATCTTACCTCCTTATGAGGCAAAGTTCTGAGTAAGAAAGTCCTTCAAAGTCTTCAGAGCAGAAAAAGATGCTTTTGGAGCTGGCTGTTTGAGAAGGAGAACAAAGACCACCACAACCTCGATTGCGAGAACATTCAGACAGTAGGTCAAATCCTGGTGCCCAAGGACACTCAGCTTTCTCTGTGTCTCCTGCATCACTGCAGAAAAACCTTCACAGACCAGTTCTCTCCTCTCCAGGCCGTGACTCAGACACCAACTTTTACATCATTATTTTATCCCTTCACGTTCACCACTTCGTTTTAAATCAAACGTGAAACAAAAATTGATTTCCCAACCTTTCATCCTTCCTCATTTTATATTGCAAACTTCTAAATCTCATTTCAGGTTATCACCACACGATAAATTACATACACCTGAAAATTGATTTTTCCAAAGGTCTTTTCTCACCCTTTACGTTTCAACATGACCAAAGAGCATGATTCTAATTACAGCCCTGCACAACTGACCCACAGCTTGCTAACATTTACGCCCATCATTTTTAACTTTTCTTTAAATAGAATTCTCTGCCAGGCAAAGGACTCACTAAACAACTCACTAAAATGTGAATAGCTTCAATGTCCTGCTGGAGTTGTGACTGTCGCTTCTTTTTGGTTTTTGCTTGCTTTCTCCATTAACATGTGTGGGTTTTTAAAATCCCATCTGCTACAAAGCACCAGTATCTATCAAGCCTACTGCCCCAGGTTCTGTAGCTGTAAAGTTGATATAATAGTCAAAATTGGCTACATTCTATGTAGAAACTGGAGAAGTTTAAATGGATCTACTCAATTGTAACAGAGAATTCAAATATTAAAGTAGGTTTTCTTTCCACATGAAGCAAGTAGGGCTGTAGGGAAGGAAGCTTCAAGACTGAGTAGAGAACATTCATGAGTTTCACAAGTGCACCACACTTAACTATACTTGACTTCATTGTGTTTTGCAGATTCCATGATTTTTACAAATTTAAGGTTTGTGGCATCCATGTCTATGGGTGCCATTTTTCCAACAGCATTTGCTCCCTTAGAATCTGTGTGTCACATTATGGAATTCTTGCAATATTTTGAACTCTTTCATTTTTATTTTATTTGTCTTTATGATCTGTGATCAGTGATCTTTGAAGTCACTAATATGACTCATGGAGGACTCAGATAATGGTATTTTTAGCAATAAAAATTTGTTATTTTTAATAATTTTTTGATGTGGACCCTTTTTAAAGTCCTTATTGAATTTGTTGCAATATTGCTTCTGTTTTATGTTTTGGCTTTTTGGCCACAAGGCATGTGGAATCTTAGCTCCCCAGTTCAGTTCAGTCACTCAGTCATGTCCGACTCTTTGCGACCCCATGAACCACAGCACGCCAAGCCTCCCTGTCCATCACCAACTCCCGGAGTCCACCCAAACCCATGTCCATTGAGTCGGTGATGCCATCCATCTCATCCTCTGTCACCCCCTTCTCCTCCTGCCCTCAATCTTTCCCAGCATCAGGGTCTTTCCAAATGAGTCAGCTCTTCGCATCAGGTGGCCAAAGTATTGGAGTTTCAGATCAAACCCACACCCCTGAAATGCAAGGTGAAGTCTTACCCGCTGGACCGCCAGGGAAGTCCTTGCAATAAAAGTTTTTTAAATGAAGGTATGTACGTTGGTTTTTAAACATAATGTTATTGCACACCTAACAAACCACAGTATACAGATATCTTGGGAAAGCAAAAAATTGGTATGACTCCCTTTATTGGATATTGGCTTTATTGCAGTATTCTAGAACCAAACCCACATTATCTCCAAGGTGTGCCTGTATGTGTGCTTGGGGGATGAGGAAGGAGGGTGTGTAGGTAGGCACCAGTCAGTTATTTCCACTCTCTCTTCTCCACAGAACTGACCTCCTCCCCCACCATTACATTATAATCATTCTTACCAAGATTAGTTATAGCCTTCTGCTTCAATTCCACTAGTTTTTGTCCTGTTACCTGACTTCTCAACTGTAACTGGTACTATCAGGGTCCACCATTCAAGCAGGGTTTGACCATTATCAGCCAAGACACTCTCCTCTCAATGCTCCAAGCCTCAGAACTCTTCCAAAATCCTAGATGCTGGCCACACTCGCCTTCTGTGATGGCCCACACTGTCTGTGGAGTGTTTCTCTCTGAATAAATCCACTTCTTACCTATCAAAAAAAAAAGATCCTAGATGCTCATTACATCTCAGTCCGAGCAGCTACGGATCTCTGAACTCAGCATGCACGGTTTGCTTTCAGTACCCAGCACACATTGTGATGGTTTTAAAATACGTCAACAAACTCCTTGATACTTCCCTCTTCAAGAATGGAGATGAATTCCCTTCTTTTAGACTGAACTTAGTGATTCTTTTTTTCTTAAGGTCTTTTTTTAAAAAATTTATTTATTTATTTAGCTGTGCTGGGTGTTAGTTGCGGCACCCAAAATCTTTTAATCTTTGTTGCAACATGCGAGACCTTTAGTTGCGTGCGGCATGAGAACTTAGCTGTGCATGGGATCTAGTTCCCTGACCAGGGATGGAACCCGGGGCCCCTGTGTTGGGAGCTCAGAGTCTTAGCCATTGGACCACGAGGGAAGTCCCTGAACTTACTGATTCGTTTCTAATAGTTTGTCACAGAAGGGACAATGAGATCAGAACACAAATATCTGAAGTGAGGATACAAGAGGCAGTACGACTTCCTTCTTGTTCCCTTGGATCACATGCTCTGGAGGCGGCCAGCTTCCCTGTCACAAGAACCCTCAAGCAGCCCCGAGGACAGGCCACACGGGGAGAAGTGGAGGCCAGCAGCCATGCATGGAGGCCATCGTGGAAGCAGTCCTCAAACCTGCAAGTAAGTGTATCACCAGGACCACCACCCAGATAAACTACTTCCAAATTTCTGACACATACAAACTGTGAGGTTACAATTTTGTTATTTGAAAATCACTGGTTTGGGGATGATCTATTATGCAAGAACAGATAAGAAAAAACAGAGCCTGTTTTACATCCTCTCTGAAATATGAGCAGTCTTTAATTCCTGACTAGACCCAACCAAAACAAACGCCAGTATTTTCTGAGCTAATCACTGGCTGGCACTCTTTGAAATTACTTTTTTTAAATTAAAAGCTAAAGGCTTTGGACTTTTAATTATAACTTTATCAAAATTCTAAATGGTTTAATGGCTCTGATTTAGTCTTTTTAATGTATAGGCTGGGAAGACAGATCATATGATATAGGTGGTTTGAATGTGTGAATATTTCATGTGTTCTGTCTATATAATTGCCTTCCCTCCCTCTCTCTGCCTCTATCTCCCTCTTCCCACTAAGTAATTCTAGCGAGGATGAGAAAGGGGCTAAGGAAACTGAGGTACACTGAAATTTAGAAACTTGGATCAGCTTATATAGCTAGTAAGGAGTGGAAGCAAGATTCAAACCAGACAGTCTACTTTCAAATTCTGTGCTCATAATCATTCTGCTATGCTGCCCCTCAGAGTGTGTGTGTGATCACATTTCAAGAAACAGGCAGAAGTTCGCAAATTCACCAGAATGTTTACATACATAGTCTACTCCTTGACTGATATTTCCTCCCATGGCACTTAACCTGTTAATAGTTAAATTATCAACTGTTCTATGCAATGAAGATTGACATCTTCACATACACACATATACGAACTGGGACACAAAGGACAGTGTAGGCTTTTCTGAAGAAGAGTACCAGATAGCACACACATAAACAGTGGAATTCAAGTGAAATATCTTTAGATCGCTTTATTATATGCAAATATCATGCCTAGTAAACAATCTACAAATCAGTTCCTCAGAGGTATTTAGTGCAACGATAAACACATCACTTTTTACTGTGTTTACTTAAAAAGGAAAAAAAAATTAATCCAAATCACATTGGGAGATCTTTATTAATTTAAATTGACATTGTTAATTTTGTCTGCCAAGTCCTTAGTAAATATACCCTTATTTGATACAAACTTACAGGCTCTCAAACAGGATCATCATGACAACTAGAAGTTATCAAGAGTATTGTAATGATTAAAATAATGTTCAAATAATTCACAAGTTACTTCACCGAAATACTTAAAATATTCTGGGGAGTGCTTGAAAGATCTGCTTATAAATAGTGACTGATATACTTAGTTAAGTATTTGGTGCTGAAGATAAACACTTCTTATATAAAACATTGTTTTAATACATTGCTCTACTGATGAAACTAGTTTATGAGATATAATACATTTCTAACACTAAAGAATAAAGCTTTATCTTCATATTTATTTTATTCATAAGACTCTTATCAATGAAGAATATTGTACCCAACAATAATAAACTGGCATACTGCAATAATAAACTGGCATATTCTGTAAAAGTGAAAAAGAAAGCTGCAACAGAACAAACTAGATAACTGCCTTACACATTCTTTATACAAACAGCCCCTTTCGAACAGAAATAAACGCAGACCAAACGCTTTTAGTTTTTATGCCTAGGTGGTAATTACAAAGCTTCACACGCTGAAGAGAAAAGGAACAATAGTAATACAGAACACAGTATTTTTAACAATTATAACACATTTAACATCCTCAGTCAACCACTGGATTCTCAGATCAGATTGGCAACTGAAATTTCACATCCACCTGGGCTTGCTTGGCTAAGGTCACTATCTCAGAAAGCTTCACAACCTGAAAGGAAAAGAAAACAATCTTGTCTCTATTTTCACAAAAACACAGAATCAGGACAATTGGTCAATGTGAAATTAACTACATCTTCAATCCTTTTCATTTAAAACATCTGGGCTATTCTGACATTGTTATAAACCACTTCACAGTCTCAGAAGCATTTGCCACTCTGGCATGCATCCATGCTAGGTTGCTTCAGTCATGTCCAGTGCTTTGCGACCCTATGGACTACAGCCCGCCAGGCTCCCCCATCTGTGGGATTCTCTAAGCAAGAATACTGGAGTGGGCTGCTGTGCCCTCTTCCAGGGGATCTTCCCAACCCAGGGATCGATCCCGTATCTCTTACCTCTCCTGTGCTGACAGGCGGGTTCTTTACCACTAGTGCCACATGGGAAGCCCTTGCCACTCCTAGGAGGATAGTCAAATCTAACACTTCATAACCTGCATGTTATAACCCACACTAGATTTTATTCACATATATAAAATCAGAAGGTATTAAATAGATACATATCTGATATATGTATCTACCTCTTTTTCACTGCCCAAATTATATCTATCTTTATTTTTTTCCTCTTTTTAAATTGAAGTTTAGTTGTGTTAGTTTCAGGTATACAGCAAAGTGATTCAGTTATTCATATATAGATTCTTTTCCAGATTCTTTTCCCTTATAGATATTGAATATAGTTCCCTGTGTGATACAGCAGGTCCTTGCTGATTATCTATTTTATATGTAATAGTGGATATATATTAATCCCAAATTCTTAATTTATTCCTCCCCCCCTCCCTTTCACCTTCGGTAACCCTAAGCTTGTTTTCTATATCTGTGTCTGTTTCTCTTTTGTAAATAAGTTCATTTGTGTCATATTTTAAACTCCACATACAAATGATATCATATGGTATTTGTCTTTCTCTTTCTTACTTACTTCACTTAGTATGATGATCTCTAGGTCCATCCATGTTGCTGCAAATGGCATTATTTCATTCTTTTTTATGGCTGAGTAGTATTCAATTGAATATATGTGTATATATATATATATATATTATATATATATATACACACTACATCTTCTTTATCCATTCATGTGTTGATGGACATTTAGGTTGCTTCCATGTCTTGGCTACTGTAAATTTGCTGCTATGAACACAGAGGTGCATTTATCTTTTCCAATTACAGTTTTCTTGGATACAGATATATCCAAGAGTAGGACTGCTGGATCACATAGTAGTTCTATTTTTAGTTTTTTGAGGAGCCTCCATACCGTTTTCCATAGTGATTTCACCAATTTACATTCCCACAGAAAAACTGTGGGACGTTTCCCTTCTCTCCACACCTTCTTCAGCATTTGTTATTTATAGACTTTTTAGTGATGGCCATTCTGACTGGTGTGAGGTAACACCTCATTGTAGTTTTGCATTTCTCTAATAATTAACAATGTTGAGCAATTTTTCATGTGCATGTTAGCCATCAATCTGTATATCTTCTTTGGAGAAATGTCTATTTCCATCTGCTGCCCTTAACTATCTTTGACAATAGAAATAGTGACTGTCTTAGCTGGATGCTACACAACGGCAAAGCACATTTAAATAAATGTTTGGGGAATTCCCTGGTGGTTCAGTGGTTAGGACTTTCACTGCCAGGGCCCAAGTTCAATCCCTGGTCAGGGAACTAAGATCCTGCAAGCCACATAGCATGGCCATAAATAAATAAATAAAAGCTTATTTTAAAAATATGTATATAATCCTAGAATGTTGGGATAGGAGCCTGAATCTGGAAGTTACTATTTTACTTTCTGTCAGTAAGTTAACAATTATCAACCTGAATTCCAATGTTCTCTATATAAATCTATCTGATAATATTCAGCTGGTACCATACAAAATGTACAAATTAAACATATCTAAAACAAAACAACAAATTTAGCTTCTCTCCTCTCCAGCAGAATAGTTAAGAGAAGGTTTTAAAGTTAAACACCTTGAGTTCAGATCCCACTCTGATGTTTACAACATGTGATCCTAAATAAGATTAATGTATCGAGCTTTTGTTTCTTTATCTATAAAAGTGGATATTGTATCACCAAACTTATATTAAGTCAGGTAATAGGGGAAGGGGAAAAAAAGGCTTAGCATTGCATGCATAATAAATAGTAGCAATTGCTAACATTATCATATTATTAATACTGTCATGACTTCCATAACCACCTACTCACTAGAAAAACACTACAGACATAACTTAAATCAACTGTTCACTTTGATCTTTCACAGTCTATTTGATCAAGCTCCTACTGATACTTATCCTTCCTCTCCATGTCCAAAAAGCTTTTCCTAATTCAGGCTCTCACTGCAAATAAGCATATTTTCAGAGAAAAGTTCTAACCTATTCATTCCCTTCACCTCACCTCATATCTAATTACTGAACTAGCCAGACTCCTACTATCCCTCACTCTTTCCTTCAGCAATTGATTCCACATCTCAATGTCAAAACAGGCTTTCTGAAACACTTTCTCCCTACCAGACCCTTACTCAAAATCTTAATTTAAACTCAGGATTGTATATAAGTTCACAATGAACTGTCTGTGAACCTCAGATAAGAATCAGAAGTTCTCATTTAGAAACATCTCTGTTTCCACTACAGAGTATTCACCAAGAAAGATATAGTGTTAAATGAAAGAAATGAGGTAAAATACATGTTACCATGATGTAATGTGGGAAAGTGGAGAGATATATGCATACACATACATACAGTATTTGTGTTTTTAAAGAAAGTGAAAAGATGAACTAAGAAATTCTAATTAAAAAAAAAACAACTGATTACCTATGGGGAAGGAAGAAACAGTAGTAGGTATAAAGGCTAGCTTCTCTGAATATATCCTGTTTTATAGTTTGACTTTGGAACCATGCAAATATTTATAACAAAAAAAATTAAGCAATTACTTTAAAATAAAGAAATGAAACTGCTTCAGAGTGGGATAAAACAAAGAACTATTTCACAGGAATTTTAGAATCCAGCAAATCTTGGGAAATACTTCAAAGGACAAAAAGAACTGTAGATACAAATCTACTACTCTACTTTCAGTAGGTATATTGTTGGTATTATTATTCTAAAACTGTTTTGTTTGTATTGAGGGACAAAGCAATAAATATTTGTTAGCATGGAATGGAAAAAAAAAAACAAAGAAACATATCAGATAAGAAAAAAAAACAAACTGTACTCCTGGATTTGGAAATATCAGTATGTACTCATGTATTTCTCTCTTTAAAAAACACATATTTTTCTAGACTTGTAACAAAAAAATCTAGAAACCATGAACAACCCAAAAGTTATAAGTACCCTTAAGGTTTAAATTGTGATGTCTAAACACCATTTGGCTGATTTCAGGTCAGCAGGAAGAAATGTAAAGATGAGCCTGAAACATCTCATTACACCAGAAAGCACATCATAGGACACATGAGGACTCAGGAGTCAAGGTGAAGAGGTTCTCACTGACCACAGATGGGATAATCTAAGAATCAGTAAAAATAACTAAAATGCACTGAACCACGTCAAATGTATTTAAATCCATGAGTTCAAAATAAGATGTGTATGCATGCATGCCATGTAACACACAACACATACCTAAAAACAAAAACTAAGAAACAAAAAAGCCTGGGTCACTTTCATAGGCCATAATGGAGGCACTGATACTATCAGCGCCTTAGCATCATCAACTCATATATCTCAAACAATTTATGCAAATTCAAAGATATTTTAAATACCTAAGCAAAATCATTTAAAATTTACTTATCAATAAAAGCAAAGAATCAAGTAAGTATCCAGCTTTTTCTAGGCAAAATGTGCATCATGACAATAAAATAACTGATACAAAAAAGTTTCACTTTTTATATGTATTCTATATAACAAATAATCACAAAATTAGAAAATCACCACTTTTGCACAAAATGCTGCATCTAAGTTATCAGTGTCAAGGACTGCTAGTATTATCTGATAAGTTACTTGACATTTATATACCTCTTTATGGAATTATACAAAATCACCAATAAAATATTCTTGCTCCCCGCTCCTCAAAATCAAATACATATACGATCAAGCCTATAGACTGAACTACCAGTTTACAGGAAGTATAGGAGCAAAGAAACCTGTTAACACATTACTGACCAGGGCATTTTTTGCAGAAACTAATGCCTGTGGCCAGCAATATGTTAGGTAAGTTAATACTGAAACATTCCAGCAAATAATGCTCAGGTAAGAATGTATTAACACACTTCTGGTCAAAAAACTGTTAAATGACACCCCATAGACACAATCATTAAAATCCAGACTATAGGAAACACGACTACAGCCTGTTTTCCTTCAACAAATAAACTTCAAAAAGGGGGTGGGGGGCTGGGGGGAGGGAGAGAATCTATAAGGAGAAATTTAGTGATATATTAACCAATTGCAAGCACAGATTTATTTTGATCCTAAATCTAACAAAGAACGTAGGCAAAATATATTTAAGAAAATCAGAGACGTTTCAACACTAACTCGATTCTTTTTTATAAAATATAAACATAATACCACTAGCCCATCTGAAATAAATAACAATAATTCCTTTATATCATCAATACTTTTGTCTTTTATAGGTACATGATGGTATGTATGAAAAGATACAGTGTCTGAGATTTGCTTCAAAAAAATCATAGGCAAGGAAGTAGGTAAAAATTAGATGAGACAAGGTTGGGCATGAGTTGGTAACTGTTTAGGATGTTGGGATATGGGATATGATAGGTATATGGGATTCAATACTCCCAGAAAAACTAATTATTAGCAGTATTAGCTGTTCACTTAAGAATCTAAATGCTTATAAACCTTTCAGACACTGCAAATTTTTCCTTAAATCAACATAACCCATTTACCATTTTAGCAGCTTCGTCCAAGTCATCACAAGCAAGAATTTTAAGTCCACTGTCTGCTATCAGTGCCTTAGCATCATCAACTCGTGTACCTGGAATTGATTTACGCAAATATAAAGATGCTTTAAAAACATACAAAAAATCATTTAAAATGTTTGTCACAATATACTACAAATATAAAATTTCAACCAACTTCTGTCATTTAATACAAATGCTTCTAAACCAAAGAAAATACTGTAAAAAATCTGGAGCTATCTTGTAAAATACTTTGCCTTATCACATTAATGGTAATTCAGACAAGTCAGAACTCAAGATAATGCATAGCAAATAATGTATCAACTTATACCAAACAAAACTATCAACAATTTTGTCCCAATGTTAGATTTTTTTTAAACTCACATTTAAAAAATTCTCTATTATACACTCTCATTTTAAAAATACAGCTATTTAAAATTAAAATTTAAATGAACTAAACTCCTTGAAATTATGAACTTTTAATCACGAACTTTTAAAAGTTTAAATAAAAGTTTAATTATGAACTTTTAGAGTTAGTGAAACAATTACAAGATACCTTTTACACTCACCTTGTAACCGTACCACAATAGGTATTTTAATTTCCAAATCCTTTACTGCCATGACTATACCCTGTGCAATAACGTCACACCGCATGATTCCTCCAAAAATGTTGACCAAAATAGACAGTACCTGTCAATAAAATGTTTGGGGAGGTTAAAATTTTAAAGGAATGACTATTTTTCCTTCCTTCTCAAGAACACACTCATATCTGTGCCTTGTGAGTGTGCTCAGTCACCTCAGTCGTGTCTGATTCTTTGCGGCCCTGGGACTACAGCCCACCGGCTTCTCTTCCATGGGATTCTCCAGACAAGAATACTGGACTGGGTTGCCATTTCCTTCTCCAGGGGCTCTTCCCGACCCAGAGATTGGACCTGCGTCTCCTATGCTTCTGCATCGCAGGCAGACCCTTTACCGCTGAGCCCCTGGGGAAGCCCTCTCTGTGCCTTAGAGAAGTTAACTCCAGGGAGACATCTTCAGACCGAAGAGCCGCACTCTCTGCGTGCAGCTCTCGTCACTGAAGTCAGGCAGTCCACCGCCCACCAAAATTCCTTCGCCTCCGTGGGTAATTCCAACACCTAGTCCACAGTTTCTTCTCTCCTGCTCCACATTAACAAGACCTCCTGATGCCATTTACTTGTTTCCTGTTAAGCATAGCCATTAGCAACATGACTAGCCCAGGCCATGTGGTAAGACAACATTAGATGCAAGATCTCCAACTTAGTCCTCATTATCATCTCTTCATTTTTCCCCATCAACTCTACCAACTTTTCACAAACACCAGGTCCTCCAAAGCACTCAAAAAGTGTGGCCACTCCTGAATACATGTCACATCCAAACCTCAGGACTTATTTGGGTCAGCATTCTTTCATTATCACACTGATGGTCAGGCCACTCTGATTCTCCCAGTTTATCAGTTCTGTCTTCTGTCTTTTATAGCACTACATTCAATTCATCAGCCTCATCACACTATAAAAGGCCTTGAAGGAAAAAAACATGTGTTCCTAAATCCAAGCACAGTGTCCAATACAAAGGGACATATGTATACAGCTACTTCAGTGCTATCCACATTGTCACCCTGGGCTCCTGGCCTGCTTCCAACTCCAATGCCCCAGCACAGGAACTCTTCATATGCTTTTCTCCATTCTTGTACACAGGCCTAAAAAGCCATGCTTAGAAATATAATTAGAATTCTAGTTCGTATTATTGGGATTCCCTGGTGGCTCAGAGAAGTAGTCAACAGTTAGGTAATTAGATAATGCTCTGCTTTTAGAGTTTTTGCCAAAGGAAGCAATAGGAATATAGTTCTAATAAAATTTATTTTTTAAAAAATAATTATAAAACTAAAGAAACAAAGCACATTTTGTATCTCATTTTAGTTTAATGCTCTTTATAAAGTTGAATATGGCAAATAAGTCCATAGACTCAAAGGGAAAGAGCAATTAAAAAAACAATTTTATTAAACAATTCTAGAATCTAACACCAAGAAAAAATACACAGCCCTATCAATAACAAACATTTATTAATGACCTATGTATGCTCAACAAGTAAAACTATGTACTCTACTAATTAATCAAGTTACTTCTTACCATTCAAATCTAAAACATAGGTTCTGCCCTTACCTTTTTATCTGAAGTGATAAGTTTAAACGCTTCTGTTACTTGATGGACTGTGGCACCACCACCAACATCAAGAAAGTTGGCTGGAGTCCCTCCATGAAGTTTTATTATATCCATTGTAGCCATAGCCAAACCAGCACCGTTCACTATCAAGAGAGGAAAATGATGTGTATAAGCAACATAAAGAAAATAAGATTAACCAATCCAACTCTAACATTAAGAACACATGGTACCTAGACAGCCTATATTTCCATCAAGGCCAATGTAGTTGAGATCTGCCTTAGCTGCATCTTTGTCCCTTTCATCTTCCTGGGTCCAGTCCTGCAGGTCAAAGATTTTCTTCTGACGATAAGCTGAATTAGAATCAAAATTGATCTTTGCATCCATACACAGCACTTTAAAGGAAAAAAAGAAAGTGATTTTAATTTCAAGATAGACAAAAAAGAAAAAAACCACTATATAATAATCAAATGTTTTTTTACTTTAGGGGAAAAACACATTTTGTTACTTACTGAAAGTATTTCAACTCATGTTCACAACTAATTCAAACTATCTCCTGAATAAGAATATGTCAGAATTTAAAACTATCCCATCAAAGTTACTGCTTCTACATGTGTCCTAAGCAACAGATAAAGAAGAAAGAAAAATCTCAAAAGCATTTAATGTTCTTTTTAATTACCAAGAAATAACAGTCCATGCTCTTAGCTAACTCCATTGCTTGGGTTCTGGGTCCCAGCTCAAGGGCATTGTCACAGCAATTCTGCTTTTCCAGCACCATAAATTCCACTCTACTTTTCCATGGGCTAATTTAAACTGGCTTGCAAAAAAAGCCATTCTCTTCCCCACCTAATAGAAAGAAGAAACTCTTTAACCCGCTACCTCCCCACTTACTCTCCTCTTCCTATACAGCATTATTCACAGAAAAAGTTGTCTGTTTAAACCTGGGGTCAGCAAACTATGGTCCATGGACCAGATTCAGTCTGTGCTGGTTTTTTAATGGCCTGTGAGCTAACAAAGGGTTTAACATTTTTATGAATAAAAAGTTAAAAAGAAGAAAAAGAAAAGGTAAAGGAAGAAGGAGAAAAACAGCAGCAACTGAGACTATACATGGCCCACAAAGCCTGAAGTACTCATTATCTGCCAATACCTGTGCTTAACTCACTGTACCAGGTTTTCCTGCTGCCATTCTCTCTTAAATTCACTCTAATCAGGCTTTTACCTGCAGCACTCTACCAAAATGGTCCTTATGAAGGCTAATTGTCTGACTTCATCTTTCAGTATTTTATCCCTTCCTTGCTCCAATCTAACTACAACATTCTCCTTACTCCTGAACGGACAGAGGTGAAAAGAACCAAGCAGTTTCAGCTGCTGCCCAAAACAAGAGACAAAGTTTGGAGTCAGCCAAGTTAACTAACAACAAAAGCCAAGCATTCTTTCAGAAGAAGAAGACAGAATTCAGCCTCCCAAAATGTCCAGTATAAAAACTGCTAGATCTCTGAAGAAACAGGGAAACGTAAGCAATAGTAAAAAAGGAAAAGCAGTCAAAATAAACAAAACCCAAGATGACCCAAATTTTAAATTATCAGAGAACTGTGAAACAGCATTTTTAAACACATTTAAAATGACCTAAAGGAAAATATGTTCATAATAAAGCACTAGGTAAAAATATCAGCAGAAAATAAAACTATGAAATGAACCATACTGAAAATCTAAGCTGAAAAGTACAGTATGTGAAATCACTGGTGAATGATAATATGTATGTTTCTTAGACTGTAATGCTTCATTCAGATCCCTTGTATTTTCATAATCACTTACAAATTTACAAATTGTGGCATATCTATATATGCCAGGATTACAAACATCAAAGTAAATGTTTTAGAAGAATATTTCAGTAAACACGAAAAGTGCTCAAGATACGTCAGCAAAAAAATCTGTGTATAACTTTATAGTCAGCCCTCCATATCTACAGCTTTGCATCCATAGATTCAACCAACTACAGACTGTGTAGTACTGTTGTATTAGTTACTGGGAAAAAAAAAATCTTCATATAAGTGGACCCTCACAGTTCAAACGCATGTTTTTCAATGATCAACTGTATATCTATTTTTTTTTTAATGAGGATGACATGGCCAAGTAACTAATCCTTAGTAGGCCTCCGAGGCATACAGACTCAAGAAGATCAAGACAGGTTCACTCAGCTGAGGGTGATTCTCCAATAAAAACAACCTGAGGTGAAATACCTAGGAAGCACATTTCCTAGGCCTGAGCTCTGTTAACAGTCAGTAGAACCAGCCACTGACAACTCTGCTAACTAAGCAAGAGTATGTGTAATACCAGTAAACAGAGCCCACACCCAATTCATAGTGTTCAAAAGAGGGAAAGCTTTTAAGAGATGTACATATTTGGTTTTTCCCCCTAGAAATCACAAATACCAAATTAATTGCCAAAATCACTAGGCCACAATTAATTTTCTGCTCAGAGATTTCTTTCAACTGATTTAAAGTCCACAGGTAAAATAATCACCCGGCATCCTGGTGAGACTAAAATCAATTCACTCTCCTTTATTCAGGTTTCACTGACTTTCTGCCATGTGCTATGCTGTGCTTAGTCACTTAGTCGTGTCCACTCTCTGTAACCCCATGGACTGTAGCCAACCAGGTTCCTTTGTCCATGTGGATTTTCCAGGCATGAATACCAGAGTGGGTTGCCATGCCCTCCTCCAGGGAATCTTCCCAACCCAGGGATTGAACCCAGGTCTCTCAGCATTGCAGGCAGATTCTTTCCTGTCTGAGCCACCAGGGAAGCCTGAGTTTCTGCCATGACCCTTCATAAAATGACGTGCATGGTTCTGAGAAATAACTGTGCCTGAGATCACTGTTCCTGGCAGTGGGAATGGCCTGGGTTTGTTTTTTTTCCCCCCAAATTTGGTAATGGAGGGTCAAAGCTGTGATAAACTTACATGTATTATTAACCTTTTGTACACCGTTAGAATTGAGGCCCATAAGAGATCTGAAATTCAAATAATGCAACTTCTAAGACTACAGAGAAACTCTACCTGTTCCTATGAAAAAAAAATCCAAACTTCCCTGGCTGAAAGAATTTAAACTGTATCTAGAATTCATAACCTCTTGTTCAATGAAAATAGTCAAGAAATTAGCAAGAACATTACTTTCTTTGAATTTCTAACTCAGATAAAAGAATCTGACTTGGGACTTCAGTTCTCTACGTCCTTTGGACTTTATCACATTTGTGTCTTATGTCTCAGGTGTGTCTTTATGCAGTTTACTATTAAAGTATTTCAGAGAATTTTAATGCTACATAATCTAATCTCTGCAATCAAAATCACTGCAGATAGTGACTGCAGCCATGAAATTAAAAGACGCTTACTCCTTGGAAGGAAAGTTATGACCAACCTAGTCAGCATATTAAAAAGCAGAGACATTACTTTGTCAATAAAGGTCCGTCTAGTCAAGGCTATGGTTCTCCAGTGGTCATGTATGGATGTGAGAGTTCGACTATAAAGAAAGCTGAGTGCCGAAGAATTAATGCTTTTGAACTGTAGTGCTGGAGAAGACTCTTGAGAGTCCCTTGGACTGCAAGGAGATCCAACCAGTCCATCCTAAAGGAAAATCCTGAATATTTACTGGAAGGACTAATGTTGAAGCTGAAAGTACAATACTTTGGCCACCTGATTCGAAGAGCTGACTCATTTGAAAAGACCCTGATGTTGGGAAGGGTTGAGGGCAGGAGGAGAAGGGGACAACAGAGGATGAGATGGTTGGATGGCATCACCAACTCAATGGACATGGGTTTGGGTAAACTCCGGAAGTTGGTGATGGACAGGGACAGGTGATGGTGTGTTACGGTTCATGGGGTTGCAAAGAGTCGGACACAACTGAGTGACTGAACTGAACTGAACTTAATCTAATCTTACCCATGAACTTCTGATACTCCAATAGACAACTGGACATAATCTGGAGTCAGAAACAGAAAAGAGTAAATTTTCAGAATTAAGCCTAACACTTTCTTAAACGGCTGATACTGGTATACTGTTTTGACCCATTTTGGAAATTTCTGGTGGTAAAAATTCAAACTACCTATAGATGCTCCCATAACATCCAAAGGAACATGGCTGGGACTGGAATGACAGCCTCAAAATCAGAACAAGACTATGCACACAGACAGCTAATCGCTGTCCCTCAAAACTTCCACAACCATCCTGATAGATCACAGGCTTAATGGCTGAGTTCAGTGGGTAAAGAAAATACCTGGAATGTTTGCGAGCAGGTGAGCAAATCCCCCACTCTGGATGTTTCCTTTCACAGTCAAAGGGCTCACTTAGTGTAACATCTGTCCCGTCACTGTCTCTTTACTTACTTCTTCCCAGAGGAAAGAAAGTAAATTAACTGTCTAGTTAATCTAGATATTATAAAACCAGACATGCATAATTTAGCTCAATCTTTCTTCCTTTTGGGAGTAAGCTTCCCACAGGGAACAAGGATTTCCAACTGCTATTCCCAAGGCATAGCCTATCCCTGAAAGTACTGCCCTGTTAAAGCCTCATATGTGAATAGATTTATTAAGTCTGTCTAATTGTAATTTAGCTGTCAGATCCATTTTAATTAGAACTCAGGCAGGGAAGACGGGCAGTCACTGGAAGATCTCTCAGAAACCCCAATGATAGCAATGGTATGACAAGCTATTTAAGCAATTCTATTCAAATAAATATGTATAATTTTATATTACCCTAAGTTTTCAGAGCATTACTAGGAAAGTAAGTCTACAGTCTACAAGCTTGCCTCTTAAAATTATTCAATTAAACCCATACAAATTAACAGGTATACTTCAATTCTCTGCAGCAGATATGTTCCAAAAGAACTGTGCACAAAGGAAATAATTCGAAATTTAGTCTTATTCAAAATGTACTATTTTAAGGAATACTATGATAATTTCCCCAAATGTACATACTATCTTGTCATATGGTAACTTAGTACAAAAGCAGACAAATATCTGTATTTCCTATTTTTTAAAATATTACTTTCAAAACTCAATATGTACCTCATAAATAAAACATATCAATCTGTAGATGTCTAGAACTACCCTGAGTACACTGATCCAAAGCCTCCATTCAAAATACATAATAAGAAGGTACTGTGAGAAATGTAGATGTGTTACCAGAGCCTGAGCTTGAACTCGTCTGTAAAATAAACCCTTCTCCTCTCCACTCCCACTGCCTCTGTTACCTTCTGTTTGGACTACTACTAAGCTTCTTAGCCTAAAAGGCTGCTGCTGTTTAGTCAATAGGTCATGCAACCCCAGGGATTGCAGCCTGTCAGGCTCCTCTGTCCATGTAATTTCCCAGGCAAGAATACTGGAGTGTATTGCTATTTCCTTCTCCAGGGGATCTTTCTGACCCAGGAATTGAACCTGGCCTCCCAGGTGGTTCAGTGGTAAAAAAATCTGCCTGCCAATGCAGGAGACTCAGGAGATGCAGGTTCAATCCCTTGGTCAAGAAGATCCACTGGAGAAGGAAATGGCAACCCACTCCAGTATTCTTGCCTGGGAAATCCCATGGATAGGAAAGCCTGGTGGGCTACAGTCCATGGGGTCACAAAGAATTGGACTGAGCACACAGCACACATATCTCCTGCATTGGTAGGCAGATTCTTTACAACTGAGCCACCAGGAAAGTCCCAGCCTAAAAGATTACCCTAACAGCTAATCCCTTACTACTCCAATGCTGATATACTACTCTCTACCCAAAATATCCCTGTCATACAACTGTGTCATATGTAAGAGTACAAATTCTGCAGTCCAGCTCTACCATTAGCCATGTGTCCCTGGGTAAGTCACGTAAACCTCTTGAAAACTCAGTCTCCTACCCTATAAAGTAAGGACAGTAATAGTACCTACCCTCACAGAACTGTTACAAACGTCTAATCAACTACAGGGTCTATATTTGAAAAGCTCTTACAATAGTGCCCGGCACAAAGTATTTGCTATGTTTTTGTTAAATAGAGGGAAAACATTTTTTAAAAAAGAAAAAACTTTACTGTAGGAAACCAAAGTATACTTAAAATGTCTCTTTTGTATGGTCAAAATTCAAAACTAAGTACTATGAAAGAAGAAACTGAAAACAAACCAAAACATGGGAGACAAGCTGAAACACAGTAGAGAGATTTTTCACAGACTAAGGAAAACAAATGTAAGGACAGAATTAAAATTAACAAATGAGGAACAAAATCAGAAGTCTCTGCAGAGCAGCAATAAACAGTAAGAAAATACAATGGCAGAAAAAATCCTATTCAAAATAGCAACAAAAAATATATTTCTACAAATAAGTCTAAAAAGAAATACCTTCCAAAAGATGCCTTATTTTAAAAAAATATAAATGGAAAAAAACTGTATTTCTAGTTGGAAAAACTGACTTCTAGAAAGATGTCAATTTTCCCCAACAATTTATAGGGATGATACAATTCCAATAAAATTCCAGCATGACTGGTTTTGAAACATGAAAAAAAAAGATTCTAAAGGTTGCCTAGCAATAGGAATTAGTAATTTGACATCCAAGTACCAAATGCAGGACTAAAGGCTTTAAGGAATCTGAGAATTTCTAAATCGCATGAAAGTTTAGACTTCTACAGTGCATATGCACACACACCCATGGGAACACTGGTTCAGATTCCTTGGTGACTATTACTTGCTTTCATACAATTTTCACTACATTTCTTAAAATTTGTCCTTGACCCACAACAGGTTAAGTAATGCCAATCTAAAAGAATAAATAGGTTAAGAACTGCCTCCCTAAAAAAAAAAGGAAAAAGAAAAAGTTTTATACAGATTAATTCTCCCACACAAATTATTAAAATTTCATTTTTAAAATGTGTATCAGCCTCACTCTTTAAAAAAACTTAATTAATTTTAGTTTTATAAACTACCTCTATAATCACAAGAGAATTTACTCCTTTGTCTTTATACAACCATATAAATGACCACCTAAAAATTGATTTCTACAATAATAAACAGAACTCATTAGAAGTACAAAAGTGAAAGAGTTCTACAAATGCTTAAGGAGATTAGAAATGTCCAAAGAAATGTGAAACAAAATCTAACAAATCACAGCAAGAGAAGCAATTAACGTGAAATATCAAGAAAAACTTAGGCTACAATAGAGCAGCTTGTATTTTTAGAATATCTATACAGGGAAGGGATGATAATTCAAAATCTGACTTACCTTTTAAACACATATAAAAGGAAAGCTGTCAAAGTAATAAGCCAACCTTTTTCCCCTAATATTAAAAGGATTCCAGTATCAAAATATACTCTTTGTATAAAAACAATCATGTCTCTGAAGTCTGAAACCTGGGGAGATTAAAATGGCTAATTCCCCCAAACTACAACTATTTATCCACTACCTCGCTAAATACTCTAATCCAACACTGCCCAGCAGAACTTTCTGCAATGAAATTGTTCTGTATGTGTGCTAATGTACTAACCACACAGGGCTAAAGAGCACCTGAAATGTAACCAGTGCAACTGAGAAATATTTTAATCTTATATCATTTCAATTCATTTTAACTGCCACATGTGACTGTTAGCTGCCATACGGTGCAGCTTTAATCCCTCTGTGTGTAAATATATAAAGGGTTTGTTTAATGTGTCTCTTTGTTCACATTCATTCTTTTCAAATGTTCACTGTTGCCTAAAAATTCAGTTTTCATTATAAAACAAGCTTCTACATAGGAATGAGTTCACTTCCTCAGTGAAGCATATGATAGGGGCTAAATAGATAATCAATGTTTGATGAAAGAAGATACTTTACCAGCTCCATCTGAATCCTCTACCATTGGATTTATTTCTACCATGGTTGCATCATATTTCAGAAAAAGGTCATAAAGTTTGATCATGTTTTCTGCTGCAGAATCCACAATACTGGCTGGAAATCCCATCTTCTGTGCAAGCTGAAAGCAATATGTCTCTTTATTATAGGAATGCTGCGCAACATCCAATCAACATTAAATTGTTGCAAATAAATAACCTTTTAGTTTATCATTTAAATAATAAGCACAAATCATTTACAGTCAAATATTAATCACTACTATCTATAAATAGTTAAACAAAACTATGCAAAATCCTCACAAAGCAGGCAGTATGCCCATTTTACAAAGAAAGAGATTCTGAGAGGTCAAATGACTTGCCATTCACCTCAATTCCTGTTCTCGTGTTTATCCCATAGCCTCCATACTGCCACTGAGCCTTACAGCCAACCTAAACTGAAAAAAGAGGCTTATATTTTATTAAAACTACATATAAAAGGTAGACTACTAATCCTACTGGTCTCAAAACAATGGCCAAAATACTAACCCTATTTTACCTTTTAGGTAATTTATGAAGAATGTCTACCAACCAATGAAGACACATTTAGTAAAATGAGTATTATCCTATTCATTAAAAAATCTACTGAGCACCTAACAAATGCTAGATTCAAAAGTACTTAAACCTCCCTGGTGGCTCAACTAATAATCTGCCTGCAGTGTGGGAGACCTGGGTTTGATCCCTGGGTTGGGAAGATCCCCTGGAGAAGGGAAATATTACCCACTCCAGTACTCTGGCCTGGAGACTTCCATGGACTATATAGTCCATGGGGTCACAAAGAGTCAGACATGACTGAGTGACGTTCACTTTCAAGCTTCTAATCTAGGAGAAGAGTTCACAGTCTTGAGCAAAGATTTCTTGCTAAATATACCTGAAGAGCTTTTTAAGAAATACATACACCAAGGTCTCAACCCAGAGGCTGTGGTTCACAAGTTCTATAGGCTACCAAAGATCTATAATTTTTTAAAGTTTTATAAGCAATTTTGAACCTACAGAAGAAGCTACATGTATGGAAGTTACATGTCTCTTTTTTTTTTCATCCTAACTGCCACAGCTAGCTGCTCAGGAACCCTCTGGAGGAGTTTTCGCCTATTTTCCAATTGTTATCTAAAGCTACAATACATTTAACTTTTAATAATAGAAAATACTAAATTCTTTGAAAGTGAATGTGATTTTTCCAAGAAGTCAAATGCAAACAATTAAATACAAATAAAATAAAGTGGATGATCTAATTGAGAAATGCCATTTGGGGTTAAGACATTTCAAAAAAATAAAACAGTAAGAAAATTAAAAGTATTATTTCATTTAGAAAAGTTTCAGAGGTCACAATCTACTGTTTTAAATTTAAACATCTGAGAATTGCAAAAAAATTCTGATCAGAACAGTATGACATCAGTTTGTCTCACATTATACTGAGTAGTATTTCCATTCATCCATCACTCAAAAAGCTACAAACTTAGTAGATTATTCCTTCAAATATTGTTGTAAAGCAAGTGTTTTCTCTCTCATCTAAATTCAAGACTCTAGTTACCACTCTCATATAACTATCTAATGAGTCAAATCTCTGTCCCCTTTAAACATTTATACCACTCACTTGCCTAAATGACTTGCTTCATGCTTTATCAGGGAGTTCTCTGTATCAGTCAAAATTCCTGCTCTACTGTACTTCAATACCATTTGCTTCATTTGACAGTTTCCTGATAAGAGATGTTAATTTCATTCAAACTTTAATACTCAAACTTCTTTTTAAGATGGGTCACTTATTTTTTATAAATAAACAATTTAATAGCAATATACAAAACATTACCAAGCAACTTTCACACACCATAATTAACTTCATACTTAAGTTTTTGTCTTGGAGAGCTCTTTTTTTTTTTTTGCAGATTTAATTTTTTTTTATTATTATTATTTTTTTATTAGTTGGAGGCTAATCACTTTACAATATTGTAGTGGGTTTTGTCATACATTGACATGAATCAGCCATGGATTTACATGTGTTCCCCCTCCCGATCCCCCCTCCCACCTCCCTCTCCGCCCGATCCCTCTGGGTCTTCCCAGTGCACCAGGTCCAAGCACTTGTCTCATGCATCCAACCTGGGCTGGTGATCTGTTTCACCCTAGATAATATACATGTTTTGATGTTGTTTGGAGAGCTCTTTTTTGAGGGGGAATGTAATGAGAGGAAGAGGCACACAAGAAGGATGGTATAGAAAACTAGTGAAATTGCAAGCAAAATTTATTGTGCATGTGAATACACTGAGAGAAAGCCCAAAGCTTTAATCAGATTCTTAAAAGCACCCATAAAATCCCCCAAATAAAATCACTGATCTATCATAGGGATATATGAGACAGTGTCCCTACCATTCCATACAGTGTATAGGATATAAAGGGGGGACAGGAACATATTAAATGCCACCATGCAGATGAAAATCCAGAGTATGAAAAACAAAGCATTATCACTCCAGGTTCTCCAACAAATGAAAGAAAATGGATGAAAAAAATGAAAAAAAGGAAATCTATAAGCTATTAACAGAAGAAGACCTATGAGACCTATTAACCAACTGCAATGAAGGAACTTATATGGATCCCAACTCAAACAGATTCTAAGGAAAAAAAAAACATGAGACAACTAGGGAACTGGAATGACTGGGTAAGTGAAGATACTGATTTTACTAGGTATGGCTATGGTACATATAGTGAGTCTTTAAAAAAAAAAATCCTTATCTTTTAAAAATACATATTAAAATATTTATGGAGGACATGAAATAAAATGCCGTAGATACTTCTAAAAAGTTTCCATTTCAAATAAGATTTAACATACCCTGACACTCAAAAAAAATGTTTTCGAAAGTTTTATCAAGCACTTCACTTACATAAAGTTAATTCTCTTTAAGTGTTGCAATTATCCAAATAAAACCTAGAAATGTTTCAAAACACAACATACCCGGACAGCTTGTTCCTTTTTGATGCCTTCTACAATATCAATAGGCTCTTTAACTATGGCCTCGGGAGTCTCAGCAGCAACGTCTTCAATATTGACACCACCGTGAGAACTTCCTATTAATACAGGACCCTAGCAGGAAGGGAAACAGAAAAAACAGCTAGATTTTATTTTGGACCCATCAATAAAATCTTAAAATCTATTTATGCATACTATCAAACTTATACATCTGTCACTCCCCACTATTTTTAAACCCCCTTGAGAATCTATCCTGGCATCTCCTATAGTGTTCTTTTAAACATTCAATTGAAATAATGGACAAGAAATGAAAAGGAAGAAGAAGGCACTATCTTACCTATGAGGGGAAAAGGATTAAAAATATACACAAAATGTATACCAAACAATATAAACATACACTTATATGCAAAATACAACCTCTACATTTCTCACAAGAACTGAAGGGACATTAAAGTATTGTTTAAAGAACATTTAAAAAAATAATAGAAACAGTTTACTAATATTTAAAAGGGAAAGTCTAATGAACAAACCTTCTGATTTATAATCTCTAGGCTACTGGAGGTCAGTGAAAAAGAAAGCTATCTACCTTCAAAGAAGAGCTCTGGCTATTATCATGAAGAACATAGTAAGGTAAGACATAAATACTAACCAATTAAGTTAACTTTTGAGTCTCCTAAGATCAGTTAAGGAAAAAACCTTGAAGCAAAATTATCTAATAGATTTGCCAAACAATGCACAAAACTGGAAATAATCTTAACATGCAAAAATAGGAAATGGTAAAAACATTCTACTGAAGATTATTTAATGCTTCTGGAAAGGAAAATGATTCAGTAGTATTCTCTGGGGGGAAAAAAAAGGTACAAAACCCTAGATTCTATACTCAATTTTTTTTTTAACATAAAATGTGCTTAAATATGCACCTTCCCACTATTCACAGACACACAGAAAGATAAGAAATAAAACATTAAATAAGACTTCTGTTATTTTATTTTGTTATTTGTGTCACTATTTGGAGACTGAACAACAACATTTTTTTAAAAAAGAAAATTTCTACAGTGAATATACAATTCTTAATTCAGGAAAGAAAAAAAAAAAACCTAAAGACTAATTTCACTTTTCTACCCCAGCATCTAAATGTTTCAGTAACAAATTCATTTCAAGATATGAGGTAAAGAAATAATATTATTGGGTTGGCCAAAATCTTCGTCCGGTTTTTTAAGTAAAAATAAAAGGCACATTTGATCTCTATCAACTTCAACTGGTCTACTCGACCGAGCAGCACTATCCAATGAAAAATATCCAGCACAAAACTTCACAAACCAATTCTGACAAATTCACTCAGTCACAGCACCTTATGCATACATTGCACAAATCTTTTTTTTATTTCAGTTGCATTTTTACTTTCTTGACACAATAAAGCATAATATGCCAAAAACATTGCTTTTTTCTTCCATCTTCAATATTAAAATGGCTATACAAAAATTCACCAATTGTGATGCGTGTTTTTTTTTAAAGCTCACTGATCTGACAGCAGTTAGGTTGTGACAACACAATCTAACAAAAGTGTTTCAAATGTAAGCACTACCACAGCTGTCTTAATGGAAAAAACTGAATGAACCTCTTGGCCAAACCAAAATATTCATTACTGTTTGGAAAACAATACAGTGTTAAAAATCCTCAAAATACAGCAATAGCCAAAGAGATGCGGCTGGGAGTATTTATTATTTTTTTAAAGAGAGTTATTATACCTAGGCAAAAAAAGATTTTTAAAAAGTATCAGTCTTCAAGGAAAAAAACTGTGTGGGTGGAAGACTTATACTTCTCTGTACATCTTTGTACCTTTTAAATGTAATACTACATGACTAGATTTCAATATTGTTGTCACTGCTCAGTGGCTAAGTTGTGTCCAACTCTTTGTGACCCCATGGACTGCAGCATGCCAGGCTTCCCTGTTTTCACTATCTCCAGGAGGTTGCTCAAGTTCACGTCTACTGAGTTGATGATGCCATCCAACCATCTCATTGCTTGTCGTCCCCTCCTCCTCATGCCCTCAATCTTTTCCAGCATCAAGGTCTTTTCCAATAAGTCGGTTCTCTGCATCAGGTGTCCAAAGTACTGGAGCTTCAGCTTCAGCATCAGTCCTTCCAGTGAATATCCAGGGTTGATTCCCTTCATGACTGACTGGTTTGACCTCCTTTCTGTGCAAGGGACTCACAAGAGTCTTCTCCAGCACCACAATTCAAAAGCATCAATTCTTCTGTGCTCAGCCTTCTTTATAGTCCAACTCTCACATCCATACATGACTACTGGAAAAACCATAGCTTTGACAATACGGACCTTTGTTGGAAAAGTGATGTCTCTGCTTTTTAACATGCTGTCTAGGTTTGTCATTGCTTTTCTTCCAAAGAGCATGAGTCTTCATTTCAAGGCTGCAGCCACCATCCATAACATTTTGCAGCCCAAGAAAATAAAGTCTGTCATTGTTTCCATTTTCCCCCCATTTATTTGCCATGAAGTGATGGGACCAGATGTCATGATCTTAGTTATGATACACATAAAAGCAGTTGAAGACAGTTAAGTTTCATATTCTATGTTTCTGACCACAACTTAAAAAAATGACAGCTCTAGACCACAAGCTCAGTGAGCTTCTGAGGTTGCACAATACTCTGCGTGTTGTCACATATCAACAAGTGACATATCAACGTATCAACATATCAAGTATGTGAGGAAGGTAACAGAACCCTGAAGCAAATAGAAACTTTATGTGTGGGACTCTCCCAGACCGTGCCCTGTGCATCTCCATTTGGCTGGTTCTGGCTTTTAGCCTTTGGCTATAATAAAACTGTAATCACAAATCCAGTATTTTCCTAAGGTCTGTGAGTCATTCTAGCAAATTATGAACCTGAGGGATATTTCAGTTCAGTTCAGTCACTCAAGTTGTGTCTGACTCTTTGCTACCCCGTGAATCCCAGCATGCCAGGCCTCCCTGTCCATCACCAACTCCCAGAGTTTACTCAAACTCATGTCCATTGCGTCGGTGATGCCATCCAGCCATCTCATCCTCTGTCGTCCCCTTCTCCTCCTGCCCCCATCCCTCCCAGCATCAGGGTCTTTTCCAATGAGTCAACTCTGCACATGAGGTGGCCAAACTACTGGAGTTTCAGCTTCAACATCAGTCCTTTCAATGAACACCCAGGACTGATCTCCTTTAGGATGGATTGGTTGGATCTCCTTGCAGTCCAAGGGACTCTCAAGAGTCTTCTCCAACATCACAGTTCAAAAGCATCAATTTTTCGGTGATCAGCTTTCTTCACAGTCCAGCTCTCACATCCATACAAGACCACTGGAAAAACCATAGCCTTGACTAGACAGACCTTTGTTGGCAAAGTAATGTCTCTGCTTTTTAATATGCTATCTAGGTTGGTCATAACTTTCCTTCCAAGGACTAAGCGTCTTTTAATTTCATGGTTGCAATCACCATCTGCAGTGATTTTGGAGTCCAAAAAAATAAAGTCTGACACTGCTTCCACTGTCTCCCCATCTTTTTCCCATGAAGTGATGGGACCAGATGCCATGATCTTAGTTTTCTGAATGCTGAGCTTCAAGCCAACTTTTTCACTCTCCTCTTTCACTTTCATCAAGAGGCTTTTTAGCTCCTCTTCACTTTCTGCCATAAGGGTGGTGTCATCTGCATATCTGAGGTTATTGATATTTCTCCCGGCAATCTTGATTCCAGCTTGTGCTTCTTCTAGCCCAGCGTTTCTCAGGATGTACTCTGCATATAAGTTAAATAAGCAGGGTGACAATATACAGCCTTGAGGTACTCCTTTTCCTATTTGGAACCAGTCTGTTGGTCATGAACAGTATGAAAACGCAAAATGATAGGATACTGAAAGAGGAACGCCCTAGGTCAGTAGGTGCCCAATATGCTACTGGAGATCAGTGGAGAAATAACTCCAGAAAGAATGAAGGGATGGAGCCAAAGCAAAAACAATACCCAGTTATGGTGTGACTGGTGATAGAAGCAAGGTCCAATGCTGTAAAGAGCAATACTGCATAGGAACCTGGAATGTTAGGTCCATGAATCAAGGCAAATTGGAAGTGGTCAAAGGGGAGATGGCAAGAGTGAATGTCAACATTCTAGGAATCAGCAAACTAAAATGGACTGGAACGGGTGAATTTAACTCAGATGACCATTAGATTTACTACTGTGGGCAGGAATCCCTTAGAAGAAATGGAGTAGCCATCATGGTCAACAAGAGAGTCCAAAATGCAGTACTTGGATGCAATCTCAAAAATGACAGAATGAGGTATACTAGGAATCCCTAAATTTGTTGCCCGTTAGTCAGAAGTGAGGGTGACCTGGGAAAGCTAAATTTGCAACTGATGTCTGAAGTGAGGTCAGTCATGTAGAGGAATGAGCCCTTAACCTGTGAAGTCTGGCTCAACTCTGGGTACCCTGGTGTCAGAACTCACTGCAACACACATACACAGTTTAACAAAAGAATTCACTGCACCTTTCTGAAACTAAAGAAAAACACAGAAGCAAGCTCAAGTAAAGGGAAATGTTTGAAATTAAAAGTATAATTTTTACTTTCTCTACAAACTTCAAATGAAAAGGCATTCTTCATTTCCTCCCTAGAAAGGCAATTTATAAGTATAAGCTTTTACAGAGATCTAAAGAGACAGGGAAAAGTCATGCTACTGAAGTATAATATAGATGAATTAATCTACAGGTAACTCCCAAATATGATTTTATTCAAAAGAAAAGGTAGAATGAATAAATCTTTTAGAGTTTATTTGCACATTTTATTTTAGTTTTACTGTCCTTTTCTTCTCATATCTACTAATAAGAGAAGTGAAGAGCCACATAAAAGGCAGCACTACTGGGGGAAAATAGCTAATATTAAATTCTCATTAAAGTAATGATTAGATCTCTAAGAGTTGGCTGTAAGTGAGAGAAAAATCTAAAAAACTACATATGAAATTAAATATATAACAGAAAGTTAACTGCTCTTTGTACTAATTCCCTGACTAATTAATTAAACAGAAACCCTCAATCTGTAGCCAACTATTCAGAAGAAAGCTTACATAGGAAAATAAGAAAGAGATCTGTTAAAACAATGGCTGTAGTTTTGCATGTGGTCATGCCTGTTGAATGAACTGGTAATTCAAATAATCTGCTTTTTAACTCTGAAATTTTAGTGATAAATTTTCAGAACAGTAAGTTCTGGCAAAGAATTGTAATTTCAAATAAATTAATAATGCTATTTTCACATTCTTAGCCTAAATTTCTCTTTTCTTGTTGGTCTTACGAAAGGGTTTGCCTTAAAATGGAACTGAATTTAAAATTATATGACAAAGAAGCCACTTTATAGATCTCTTTTTAAAGAAATAAAAGTATGGAAAATTAACATTTAGAATTCTTGCAGCACATTTTAAATCTAATCCAAGGAAGAAAAAAAAAAAAACTGACAGAGTTAAATGTACCATTCATTTACAGCAGCCTGCAATGTTTTACTAAAAAAATTAAGTAGCAAATATGATTTGTTGAATTAGATTTGCCTCAGCCCAAAAGTGCCCAACAGGCACTAGGCAAATGTTAAGAAATCTGATTTTTTTAAAGTGCCAAAATACTGAAGAGGAACTTAAAATCAATTTTTGGGGGCACATCAACCCTATGGTACATATCTGCTCAGGCTTCCTTATGTGATACACACTAAAGAAGACCAGTAAAGCTTATGATTCATCTCCTGAAAACAGATAAGCAACCAAATCAACTTTTAAAGATGCACTGACTCAGAAGCATATGACTTTAACTCAATCAAAATGTGTTTTTCTTTTTAATTTAAATGGCTGACTTATTTTTGTTGTTTAATAGGGATTCCCAAAATAGTTCATTTTACCCCCAAAAGTAACACCAACCAACTCCACAATGGTCTAACATGATTGTATCAAAGTACATTATAATGTCTTTAGCTGAATGGCTCAACTAGTACTACTGAATTTTTAGCATGAATTACTACAACTATATATTACTTGTACAAACGATGTAAAAACAGTTTTCCTTAATAAGACTCTAAGTTCTCTGAAAATTCAAGTTCTTAAAATAAATTCAAATTTGATCATTTTCTCTACTGCTTTAACATATCTTTAATAAAACACATTTACAGTGTTATAGCTGTATCTTTAAAACATATTCAGTTTGCTACATTTATTCCCATCAAAATGAGCTACTCTGAATGTGCAATATAACAGGATTCATTATCTCAAACTGTTTAGGCACATGTATCCTGTTTCTGTCTATAACAAAAAGTAAAAAACATAATAACTAACAGAATGATAGATGTTGATATATAACATCACTGAAAAGGAAAAGAAAATGTAGAAAACATAAATGAATTTGTAAAAACATAATTTTTATCAATGTTTATAATATACAAGATTACTGTCATGGCATTTCTAAAGCAACTTACAAAAGTAAATTCTGTCATATGAAGAAACCTAGAGGTAAAGACATCACTTCCAAACAAAACAATGCTTTTTATCTTATATCCTGAGTGGGTTTTTACTACCATCTAGTGTCATACTTTAAGAAATACTTTCTTATAAAAATTAAAAGTTACAAAGACATTTTATAATATCACTCAAAAATTATTAGAAGACTTAATTAAATGTTTAAAAAAATACAGTATGGAAAACAGCTATTTTTTTAAAAGATGTTTTATATAAGAAAAGTGTTTCATGACTCTTAAAATTTCTGTCATATTACCAATTATATAATTTAGGGATGTTCTACATCAAATCTTGACCAGGGCTACCAAATATGAACTCAGTCTGCTTCAAAAGACAAGCTAGTTAGCACACAGATTCAGCTCATAAAACTTAACCAATGTACTCAAAAAGCCAGATAATTATACTATAAAATGACTGTCAACATCCTCTCCGAGCACAAGGTCTACAAAAGAAATTTCTCTTCCTGTGATGTCTTAAATTCATTGCTAGCATATTAAGTTCCATAAAGAAAACAAAGCAGGAAAAAAAAAAAAAAAAAGCAAGGCAGAATAAGGTTATGTTTCATAGAAGCATATTGTTTGCTACTGAATGTCTTCCTTGAACTTACCCAGTAGCAGGTCACTATGAAATAAACCTCAAAGTATAAAAATTCCAAAAAAAAAAAAAAAAAATTCCAAGAAGTTGAAAAAGACAAAGATGAAGCCAGGGGTACATATTTTCTTAGTGGATCCAGAAACTTTCTCTTTGGTTAGACTATTTGACTGTGCTAGAAGTTATTTTCTCAGTTTATGGAATCTAAAGGTGAATCAGAGATGATTTAAGCTGCTCTTAGCAAATTAACAATTTAGAAATTCTGTGGGTTTTATTTCAGCATGGTTTTACCTACAGTTCTTATTATACAAGATTCTATTAAGTTTTACGGCATTAATCATGTTGTTTTTTTAAACAAAAATATTGTTCTCCTGACATATACAAATAGATTATGGACCATATCTTTTTAATCTTTCCCATACAAACAGAAATAATAATCAACTTATGAAACTGAATGTAATAAGATCATCCTAAATGCATCATGTCTACAATTACTCACTTGAAATGACCTTTCCATTGTGATTGCAAAGTAGTATTCTCTCCTGGGATATCTTCGTTCACAAACCAATACTTGATTGCATATCCTGCCCTTTTCTCCTGTTTGCTTGGTAAACAACTTTTTCCCAATCATTTGTGAGGAAACAGCTTTTGCTTCTTCTGGACTAAAATAAGAAAAAGAACTCAAACTCTTTTCTCCTCCAAGTGAGATAAATATAAGCACATGACAGCCAAAACTTTATCTCACCTACTACTTAAATCTCAGTATTTTTATCAATTCAATAAGGGCATCTTTTATAATATTCATTATTTCTTTAATAGTGATGATTAAAAAAAAAGACAACTTACGAGAAAACTATCTTCACTCCCCCTTTGAGGCCACTTTCAAATGTTCCTTTTCCTCTGCCACCAGCTAAAACTTGCGCCTTTATCACAACATCTTTTGAACCTAGAAGAAAAGCACTTCTATTAGAAACAACACATGGAGCAGCACACAACACACAATACTTTGCTATTAAACATACATATTTAGCAATCTTATTATTAAACGTAGTAAATTAAAGATCCATTTACCCACAATGTTGAAAAATGAGGCACTCCATGTACATAGATTTTCTAGATTAGGACACTAAAATATTCACCACCTACAGATTCACAAACCTAAAAAAATCAGCCACTCATATTAAACCATTTCTTAAGCATACTGATAATAAGTTTACCTTTATTTGGTACTTTAAATATTAACTACTCTGCAAGGTACGAAATTTACAAAATTGAGAGTCAAATACCTTCCTAATAGTTTCCTCCCTCCCTACTGATATGTAAACTTGCTATCCTATGAAAATTTGAGGTATAAATGCTGCTTTGAGTAGAAATGTACCGTGACTTTCAGGGGAAGTTCCACTACTGATAACCAGTTCACGCCATCCCACTTACACTCTCCACCTGTACTGTTGTGAGGGGGATGATAGGAATTAAGGTAAGTTTATCCAAAGATTCCAGAATGTTATGCTTCCAAGTCTTTAAGACATTTTTTCAGAAAATAATCTGAATTTTTCTTCTTTAACAGGTAAACTGATCTCTTTTCCTTCCTTTTCTAACATGATGAAGAAAGTTATCAAACTAGCTGTTTAGCTTAGGTACTACTCTTCATGATCCAGAGCAACACTTTTTAGAGGAACATTCTGTCTCCTGAGACAGGCAGAACTTCAGAGCCTCCTCATTTTGCTTCTCATAGCATTCTGCCCATACTCAGGCGGTGCAGTGTTACCGCCTGAATCTGCAGAGTCCACCTGCCAGTGCAGAAGACAGGGTTTGATCCCTGGGTGGGGAAGAGCCCCTGGAGGAGGAGATGGCAACCACTCCAGTATTCTTGCCTGGGAAATCCATGGACATGGGGAACCCGGTGGGCTACAGTCCATAGGGTCTCAGTCAGTCATGACTGAGCACAGATGTGTGCTCAGTTACAGTTACAGCAGCGTAACACCACTATTACATTATGAAAAACAATTAACCTTTGAGGTCAAGATTAAGGACACTGTCATTTTGTTTGCTGTATCCCCAGCACAAAGAGGTCCCTGGGATATAACGACCACTCCATAAATGTGTATCTGAATAGGCTAAAGATGAGAATTCTACCACCAGGAAAGGCCAGTCTCTAACATGCATATACCAAGCCAGATGAGAGGGCACCCTCACCTAATCAAGGAGGTAACAAATACAGATTGTGATCAAATAAGAAATGATCAAAAGTTTACACTGGAACAATTACTACAAAATGTTTAGACTTCCCTGTTAGCTCAGCTGGTAAAGAATCCGCCTGCAATGCGGGAGACCCCAGTTCAATTCCTGGGTCAGGAAGTCCCCTGGAGAAGGGAACAGCTACCCACTCCAGTATTCTTGGGCATCCCTGATAGCTCAGCTGGTAAAGAATCCGCCTGCAATGCGCGAGACCTGGGTTCGATCCCTGGGTTGGGAAGGTCCCCTGGAGAAGGGAACAGCTATCCAAGCCAGTATTCTGGCCTGAAGAATTCCATGGTCTGTATAGTCCATGGGGTCGCAAAGAGTCAGACATGACTGAGCAACTTTCACTAATGATATGAATGTGTTCACACTGGAAATGTACACAAGTCAGAAGACAACCCTGTGCGTCAGTTCAGGCAGTGTTTTTTTAAAAAGTCCTTTCTCACACTCCACCAAACATTCAGTCAGGAAATCATACTGGTTCCACCTTCAAAATATATCCAGTCTCTGGACAACTTGTCATCACCTCCAGTTTCGGCCCTGATCCCAGCCACCAGGACCTCTCACCTAGATTACTCTCATCCCCAAGAGGATATTCTTGGCAGCAGCCAAAGTGAGCATGAAACTCCTCTACCTAAAACCTTGCACTGAATGCCCACTTCCCAGGGAGTTATAGGCAGAGTCCCTACAATGGCCTCAAGACTCCGTGTAATCCCCCAGAACCCTTGCCCTTGTATCACATCCTCCTCACTGTTCACACACCAGCTACTCTGGTCTCTCTGGTCCTGGGCATGTTCCTGTCTTCCTTCAGGATCTGGCTCCCGGCAACCTCTCTCCCTGGAATACTCTGCACACAGGTATCCATTTAGGAAAGGTACCCATTTCTTTCTAGTTTTTCTTTAAGTCTAAAGCGTCCATGAGGTTTACCCTGATCACTCTACTTAACACTGTGACTGCCCACCCGTGACCAATCCACCTTACCCTGTTCTTTTTAATAGAAGTCATTGCCTTCAAACATCATTTTCTCATGTTTATCATTTTTGTTTTGCTCCCCCACTAAATACAGACTCCAGAAGGGCAGAATCTTGTTCAGTGATATTTACAAGGTCCTGGGAGAGTTCCTAGTACACAATATATTCTGAATCATGAATAAAAGAACATTTACAAACTAAGAGAATTCTTATGAATCCAGATTTTCCACTGCTCTTGAAAAATCTGAATTGGAAATCTTGGGCCCTACAACCAGAAATGACTAAAAAGTGTTTTGTTTACACAAGACATTATTTCAATTTGCCACAGTCCCCACCATTCCCAAATGTAACAACTAATTTTAGATAAAGATTAGAGAAAGTTTAGAAATTTCCTTAAAACTGACAATAATTTCCTTATTGAGAAGACAACAGGTAGCCTCAGGGACTACGGAAAATTAGAGTTCATGCCCAAATTATTGACAAAAGCAGCAGCCACTAGTCATTTTACCTGTTTCTGGTTACCTGTCGAGTCAGTTTTCCAGTACTTAAATATTCATTTAAATCCAAAGAGAATATCTGTAATCCAAACAGTATAAATGTAATATAAAAATGGACAACAGTTAAACTGGTGCTTTGCTGGGCTAAATTCAAACATTCCTATTCATCAAGCTGGGAACTTAACATACTGATCTATTAAGTAAGAGTAATGAAGTTCTATTTCTTCAAAAACATTTTACAAAACAGAAAGTTCTTCCCCCAGTGTCAATTTTCTTTTTCTTAGGAAAATAAACTCCTTAAGGGCACGAAAGATTCTTCAAAAGTTCCTTCTAAAAAAGTCTTTCACAACAAAAGAGCAAAAAAAGAAACATAAGTAATGACATACAACCTCATCAGCTAGCAAAACAGGGAGTATTAGAAGATAAATCTGAGTACAAATGATTGAAAGAAAGATTTTATTTAATTCCATTAATTCAATCAACAGTTACATCTACATAGGAGATACTGTGCTAGAGTTCTTGATACAACAATGAGCAGAGAGCTCAGTCTTACTGGATTTGGCCCTTTCTCTAGTCAGACAAGAGCAAAATTTGTGGATACCAAGATTATTTTTAAAGTATATTCACCATCCCTCCTAGCTTTAGTCATTCACAAATGTAGTTAAGCACTTCTCATACACAGTCATCTAATAAGACATCAGAAAAAGGAAAAGGAGGCAAAGTCCTGTTGTATGCCAAAAGAAATCTGCCTCCAGGCTGACATTCACTAATCCACACCCTCTGCATGTTTATTTAACCAGAGAGAAATTCTATCTCAACTATACTAGAATCCAAACTATATTTCTATAATCAACAGGGAAATCATAAGAATTCTACCAAATGTCTTAGTTTTCTTAAAGCAATAACTGTAAGGAGATGGGAACCTGCTCTCAGAACTGATCCCAAATTATAACTATTTCATTTCTCTGTGCTTAACAACCCTTTGATAATCCATTCCATTCCATTATCTTCCATCACCCTTCACTGTGTGACTTCTATGAGTCTTAAAATACCGGAATTAGATTTCTTTCCAACCATTCTCCTATCCCTAACTTCAGTTATTCACAATAGGTAAAACTTGCCCCTAGGGCAGTGTTTTCAAACTTTTATCACATCATGACAGATGTCATGATAATGATAATGCCAGAAAACGATAGAATTTGTAGGGAATACTGAGGAAAGAGGTCAGAGCTCTTTTGGAAGGAGTAACCAGCTACAGGGCTCAGTGGCCCCAGGCCTCATGCTAACTAAACTTCTCTTGCCACCCACAGCACTGAAGGGAAGCAATACTTTGTCACATCTCTAACACATTTTTGCCCTAGTTTATCAGTTGGTGAGGTAAGACTTTTTTTTTTTTTAATGGGAATTAACATTCTATGAATCTTGGAGTAACTGAGAAGCAAAAATTAGCCAAAATCAGCACTGAAAATTGCTAGCTAGATAGAAAGAATCAGGTGTATTTCTAGGGCACCTCATAACACAACTTGTACAATTACATCCCATAATCGGTATCTTCTAATATTAATGACTCACCACAAAAAACAAAATTGTTTCAACATTCTTAAAGTAGTTATGAAATGCATCTTTTAAAATGTAGTGTTTCTGATCCTTTAGATTTAAAGGTCCTATCTGTCACTAATCCCACTCCCTATGACAATCATCATTTTCCAGCCTTCTTTGACATAAGCACACTTTCTAGATAAACATGATGCCTTCGGTTCCAAGGGCCTGCTTATCTGCTCCTTACTACTTCCAAGTCCTGGATCCAGAGAACTTGCCAGAAATTTCACAGCTACAATATATCCTATATATTAACTATTCTTTCTTCCACAGCTAGAAATCATTAAAGATTTTTACAGTGAGTAAATAAATCAAGAGACTTGCATCTGAATAAATCCTGCTTGTTTTATGAAAAAGTTTGTACACAAATTATTTTTTTTTGACAACATAGTGAAATTTGACTAAATGAGAAAATATACAGAAAACTAAGAAAACCAATTATAATAATTTGGAAGCAGAAAAAGAAACACCAGCTTTAACTGACTTCATTAAATCTGGCCCTTTTATCACATAAAGTGTATGGAAAACACTTTATGACTTCAGCTTTATAGAAGGAAAGAACTAGTAAACAAAAAAATTGATCACTCAAAAAATTAAACTAACAAAATTAAAAGAAGAAAGTCAAATGTCTGAAATTCACCCTTAAGTACAGTAGGGTAGAATAAGAAAGCTTTTTGCTTCCTAGTTATCTGGGTCTTTAGAAATTAACATTTAGGTCATATATCTAAGACTGAATCTCAAGAAGGTAGTTATTAAAAAGTGCCTTTGCAAGAAATACTACAGAAATATAATCATGGGTTTTCTTTAAGCCATGACCCTTAAAAGCCCCTAATATACATGATGTTTTAAAGGTTAAAATGAGGTATATCTTTTACCATGGACAAGTTCAAACTACAGGTTATCATTAATTAACAAAAATTTCACCAAAATTAGTATGAATTTACATCAGATTTTTACTGAAGAAAAAGAAGTTTGCTTGTAATCTGAATAAAAAGAACTATTTTTCTGATTAAGAATAAACAAAACTGTAAATTAAAAATCATACTTCCAAGACAAGGAAATCAACAGTGCCCGCCATTCAAAAACATATCATATGATATATGACAACCTTCTGATCTACATGCTTTCACTTTTGAAACAAAAACCCATCCTAGAAACAAGTAAGTACAAATAGAGATGAAAACTTATACAATTTTCAACGATTTAAAATGTTCCACATCTTTCCTAAAAAAATGATAAAAGCAAAATTTTCACCAAAGCACATTTAAGGGCATATTAGCCAAATGTACATACAAGAGAGATTATGATAATTATTAATACATAAAATTGGTGTGATTTTAAATACTGCTAAAAAGAAAATGCAGTGTATAGCTAGTACATTACTCATTAACATGTTCTCCTATTAGATCCTTAAAAATATAAAGTGAAGAATACTTTCCAAACTCCAAATTTATTTTTTAATTGAAATTAACATAAATTCAAATTAAGCAAAGCTATTAAGGTTTCTATTATCAGTAAAAGAATCTAATAAACATGAGTAACTATTTAATTCATTTAAAAAGATTAACATTTATATTAATATTTATTACCTAAGTGTTATGCCCTCTTCTAAGAGATTGGGGTCTATCAGTGAATAAAAGACAAAGAACTCCTGCTCTCATAGAGCTTACATTCTAATGCTGAACTTCTTTTTTTCTCCTTCTGTTCTCTATTTTTCATGTCCAAAAAAAAGATGGGGAAACACTGTACCTCTCCTTGTGTTCTCAGTCACTGAGTCATATCTGACTCTCTGTGAGCACATGGACTGCAGCCCGCCAGGCTCCCCTGTCTGGGGAATTTTCCAAGCAAGAATACTGGAGCCAGTTGCTATTTCCTACTCCAGGGGATCTTCTCAACCCTGAGTCTCTTGGGTCTCCTGCACTGGCAGGCAGATTCTTTACCACTATGCCACCTGGGAAGCCCCAGACTTCTCTTTACAAATACATAAACAGCTAAGATCTTTCACCATTCCCTGAAGAATCAACAGAGCCAGATTTCCTTCCGAAAGGACTTCAGCTCAAAAAACTAAACACAGGACTTCAGCTTCTTAAAACTTTGATTCTTAAGTTACGGGCACTATGGGAGCTCAGAAAAATCTCAATAATTTTAGCATGTCAACAGTCCTAAGTTCCACCTTCTCTTTTACATGAATAAAACTTATTTTAAAAAATATAAAAGAAAAGTCAAAAGTTGTTATTAAGCCAGAAGTAAAGTTCATATCTTATCTGAGAACCTATTTCTTAATTTAGTACCTAATTTTTTGGCGATTGCATAAGCTTCATCTGGTGACTTAGCCACGTGTCCTTTGGGAATGGAGACGCCAGCTTCCTGCAACAATTCCATACTCAGGTATTCATGAAGAGAGAGATTCCTTTGCTGTTGATGCTGTATTTGGACTCCATGGTTGTTAAACAATCCGGAGCTTCCCAGGACCTAGAGAAATTGGGGACATATTTATATAAAGAGTGATTTAGCAGGAATTCTTGTTAAAAACACTTCAAAATACTTTGGAGTACTTGATTCTTCAAAACTATAACAAAGTTGTCATAGTAAAACATCAAAATATCATATTCAGAGTAAATTACAGCACAAAACTAACAGCTAATCTACTAGCTAAACGTCAAAAGTGACCCTTATAGTTTTTAACTTTTTCCTCATTATCACTAGTCTTTAACTTTCATTTGATCTATACCTTCATATCCGTAATGATCTACAGAGCATTTCTACCTCAAAGCCAAATTCTGCAGATCTAAAACCAATCTCCTATTTCCCCCAAGTCAAAAATCCTTCCCATCTTTCTTCTCTCCATCATTCCTCCAGCACCTAACAAATTGCCTGACACAAGATATGAGGTACCTGTATGATGTGGTACCATCAATCTTTCATACATTCAAAATTCAAAGCCCGACTTCATCAGCACTGCACATCGTGGTGTGCCGCCCAGATCCCCACTCAGGACCAAGGCATTCATAGCCCCAGTTGCTGGGAGGCAGCTGACAGACCTCAGCTGAGCCCCCTCATCGGACCTTTCTGTAGCCAATGCCTGGCCAATGAGAGTCAGGGTAGGGACGTGAAAACATGGTGTGCATGTGCATGCTCAGTCACTCAGTCAGTCGTGTCCAGGTCTTTGTGACCCTATGAACTGAGGCCGCCAGGCTCCTCTGTCCATGGGATTCTACAGCAAGAATACTGGGAAAATTGGGTTGCTATGCCCTCTCCAGGGGATCTTCCCGACCTAGGGATCGAATCCACGTCTCTTATGTCTCCTGCATTAGCAGGTGAGTTCTTTATTGCTAAGGCACCGGGAAAGTCCAAATACCTGGCACCTCACCCCAATTTGGGACAATTCAGGATCATTCTAGTTGCAGACCTCCCATAGGAAGAGCAGAGGTCCCACTGCACTACACTAGAGTTGCAGTCAATCCTCCTTCCTTCACTCTCCCACAGGTATTGATCCTGAGATCACTTTTCAATAAACTTCTTCCCTGAAACTCTCCATCGAATACTTGGCAAATTACAATCTGCAATATCATCTTTAATGCATTCCTTCTAAACTATTCCCTTTATAAACCCCTTTAGGTGTACGTGCTTCACAAACAAACTGTGAAAGCTTCTAAGAAAGAAATGCCCCACCAACTTCCCTTTTTCAATCTATGTAAAACATTCATTCACTCAGAAACTCACTGAGCACCTAGACACTGGAAATAGAGAGGTCAACCCAACAAAATCCTTGCACCTAAAGCTTACAGTTTAGTATGTATTTGTATGTCGGGGGTTGGGGAAGGCACAAACAATCAAGAAAGAAAATACGCCAAACAGCAATAAGAGTAAAAAGATAGAAAATTAAAAAATAAGAAATGCTATTTTATACAGCTGCAGGAGTTTTCTCCACTAAAACATCCCTCCGGGGCGGGGGGAGCGGGCTAAGTTAAGAATTAGTTTTTCAAAAAGAAATAAGTAGGAAACAGAAACAAGATATCCCTCTACAAACTGAATAAGTCATTGCTGAAAGACAAAGGAGTATGAGAGTTGTCAGCATCTGGTTGCAGGGCCACAACAATGAGAAGTACTGAAAGAAGGATGCAATCAGAAAGATCTCCAGCATCTATGGGTCCCAAAACTCCCCCCTAAGTTAAGCCTAGTCTTAAACCATCATTAACACCACACAGAAACACTTCTCAACCTTTTTCCAGACTCCTCAGTTCTATCAACTTTATATGGCAATATGCAGAACAAATTAAGTGCTATTGGAATCACACACATTTAAATGTTATCCATCCATACATTTCTATTATATCCACAAAGAATGCTGAAACATTGTTCATATGAAACACAGAGATCATAAGAAATGAATTTAAAGGAATCTCATAGAAAAGTCTGCATCTTAAAGAGGGTTCATGAACCACCTGCATCAAGATTCTCTAGGAATGCCTCCAAAAGGCAGGTTCCAAGGCCCTACTCTCATTTATAAAAGCAGAATCTCTGGACTGTGCCACAAAAACAATCTGCATTTGTAAAGTTATTCAGTTGATTCTTAAGCACTCTACAGTTTGAGAACGAACAGTCTAATAAATCAATCACATAGAATAGCAAGCTATTTCTGATTCATTTGGTAAGCTAAACTGCTGGATAAAATTTCTCTTGCTAGCGCTCAATTACCTGATTTAGTTTCACTTCAGTATTAAAAACTAACAACCTCCTAAACTTCAGTGTACATCTACCTTGTGAAATCCCACCCTTGGGTAAAGCCTCAAGAGAAATGAATGCTTAGTCTATCAAAAGGCATATATAGCAGGCTTATTCATAATAGACAAAAAAATGGAAACGATCCAACTGCTCATCAACAGAAGAAGGGGTAGGAACTTCCTTGGTGTCCAGTGGTTAAGAATCCACCCTTCAATGCAAGGAACATGGTTTTAATCTCTGGTAGGAGAAATAAGATCCTACATGCCTTGGGGCAACTAAGCACCACAATGAAGACCCAGCATAGCCAAAATAGAAAAACAAATAATTTAAATTGTTTTAAAAACAGAAGAATGGGTAAAATGTACTGTATCAATAGAAGGGTACAGAGCAAAAAAGGAAAAATGTATTGTTCACACAACAATGGATTCATCTCACAAGTACAATTTTAAGGGAAGGAAGCCAGACACAACAATACATACTTATACAATTTTTTTAATATAGTTCAAACTCAGAATTAACATACAGTGATGGAAGTCAGAATAAGTGGTAGGTTACCTGTTGGTGAGTACTGATAAAGAGAGTGCCTTCTGAAGGCTAAAAACATATATATATATATATATATATACACACACACACCACGATTTGAACAGCAGCTACAAAGATGGATCCATACATACAAATTTATCTAGCTACCCACATGGGATCACAGAGTTGGATACAACTTAGCAAATGAACAGCAAAAACTGAAGTTGTACATAAATTATGTACTTTGCTGTACAGAAATTATACCTCAAAATAATAAAAAACAAGGGGGCCAAGGCGGAGTACCTAGCATAAGCTTGGCAAAAATAGTCACGCACTGAAACATTTTTTGGATGCCTATATACCAGACACTGTACTAGGAACACTAAAAGAATGAGATCAACTTGGTCCCAACCACAGAGTTCACAGATGTGTAAATAAACAGCTGCAACACGTGTAAGAGTGGGCATAATCACCAGGTGGAATGTAATTATCCAGACAGACCAGAAAAAATACTACAGAGGCTTGATCCCAGTTTAAAAAAAAAAAAAAATCTAACAGCTAAAAAGGACATTTCAGGGACAACTGGGGCAATACGAATGTGCCCTATACATTAGATATTAGTATTATGGCAATTTTATATTTCTAAAGTATGATAACTATATTGTGGTTATTTGTGTCTCTCATTCTTAAGAGACATATGTTGCAATATCTAAGGATGGAGTGCCATGAGAGCTGAAACTTATTCTCAAATACTTCAACAAAAATACATGAATGTAATTTATACATACATGCATATGTACATAAATTATATATATATTATATATAATATTTAAAATGATATATTTATATAAATTATATAAATTGAATAACATGTAAATTTTTAAAGATAAAGAAAATGTGGCAAAATGTTAAATGAAAGTGAGGGTGATATGGGTGTTCACTGTATAGTTGAAACATACCTATCAGTTTGAAATTTTTCCAAAAAAGCTTGACACATAAATCCATGACACAAAATTCTATGGTTTCTTTCAAATGTCTAAAAGAATCAGTAGTACTCATAAGGTGTTGCTGATAGCTTTTCAGACCACATTAAGGTTTTTCTAAAATACCAGAAATATTTTGATAATCCTTTCGTTGTGCCACTAGAAGCTATAACTTGAAATATCATCAGCTAGGAATCATGATGGTAATACAAATCCCTGCATAATCACAAAGATTCCCCACACTGATGCATTTTTCTTTCCTGATGCATTATCACTTAGAAGATTCCTACTGCCAAAAGGCCACCAACTCCTGGCCAAACTCCTACACCACCACCTCTCCAATCCATACTGAGTTTAAGTAATACTTATTCAAAAGCGGGGAAATGTAGTTACTAGGGAGTATGATTCACAACGAACAAGAATATATCTAAAATTGTTTAATATGCTCATAACTTGAACTATTTTTATCAAATATACACTGGACAAAAGATACAGAGAAACAAGAGAGTCAGAGCACTAAACAAAATGTTTAAGAGAATTTGCTAAACTCAATGGGTGACCTTGAACAAGATTCCTTAAGCTCTGCACCTCTATGTCCCCATCTACAAAAGCAAGGGGTTAGACCCAACATTCTTGATAGTATTATTTACAATAGCCAAGATAATGGAAGCAACCTAAATGTCCACTGTCAAAGGACTGGATAAAGAAGATGTGGTACATCTAAACAATAGAATACTACTCAATCATAAAAAGAATGAGATAATGCCATTTGCATGAACATGGATGGATCTCAAGATCATTATACTAAGTCAGAGAAAGATAAATATATGATATCACTTACATGTGGAATAAAAAAAAAAAATACAAACGAACTTATTTACAAAACAGAAACAGACTCACAGACTTCAAAAACAGTGTTATCAAAGGGGAAACTTGGGGAGGAAGAATAAATTAGGACAAGGGTCTCCAACCTCCAGTATCTAACGCCTGATGATCTGAGGTGGAGCTGATGTAATAATAATAGAAATAAAGTGCACAATAAATGTAATACACTTGAATAATCCCCAAACCACCCCCGCCCCCCCAGCCCGTGGAAAAACGGTCTTCCACAAAACTGGTCCTTGGTGCCAGAAAGGTTGGGGAACACTTAATTAGGAGTTTGGGATTAACACATACACACTGCTGCTGCTGCTGCTAAGTCACTGCAGTCGTGTCCGACTCTGTGTGACCCCACAGACGCCAGCCCACCAGGCTCCCCCGTCTCTGGGATTCTCCAGGCAAGAACACTGGAGTGGGTTGCAATTTCCTTCTCCAATGAGTAAAAGTGAAAAGTGAAAGGGAAGTCGCTTAGTCGTGTCCAGCTCTTAGCGATCCCATGTACTGCAGCCTACCAGGCTCCTCCATCCACGGGATTTTCCAGGCAAGAGTACTTGAGTGGGGTGCCATTGCCTTCTCCGACACACTACTATATATAAAACAGATAATAAATAAGGACCTACTCTACAGCACAAGAAACTCTACTCAATATTCTGTAATAATCTAGCTGAGAAAAAGAGTCTGAAAAAGAATGAATGTATATATATGTATACCACACACACATATATATATATATCCGTATATAATTGATATATATATAAATATAATTGAGTATAATATATATATATAATTGAATCACTAAACTGTACCTGAAACACATTATCAATCAACTGTACTCCAATACAAATTAAAGATTAAATTAAAATAAAAGCAAGGGGTTAGACTAAGGTGATTTCAAACTCCAAAGCTGTATTTCTTAAAGTGAGGGTGGAAGAGATGTTTAAGACAATATATTAGGCATCTCTATAAGGAGAAATAAAGACTTTTAAAGGAATTTCCAAAAGTATAAAGACGATGATTAGAAGGGAAACAGATTTGTTCACCAAAGTCTCATTTTCTAAAAACCCTTTAAGACCCAAAAGAAGGAAGTTCAAGGCTTAAAAAAAAAAAAAAAATCACTTCTCCTGTTAGGAAGCAAACTCAAAGAATTCACTAGATTGAAAGAATGAATAGCTTTAAAAAGAAAAAAAAAAGTCTAAATTCATTTACAGCATGTCTGAAGTTACTTCCAAAACACAACCAAAAGCTCTAGAAACGACTTATGAAGCTAATCATACCCTTCCACAAGTTTGTTAGTGTCAACATATATTGGGAAGAATTGTCTAATTCTTATGCTCTAGAAAAAACTGTAGAGCAGATTCAAACACACAGACTTTGGAGCTACACACTTCCAGAATGAAGGCCCAGTTCTGATCTCACCTGCTTGGTGATCTAGACCGAATGACTCATTCTCTTAGCCAGAGTTTCTCCATCAGTGATATGGAGATTAATGACTTCCTTACAGTGCTGCTCAAAAGCCTCATGAAAGACTACATGTAAAATGCTTGGCACAGTTCCTGGCAGACAGCAAATGCTCCAACACACACAGAACCAAGGCCTCCTACCACCAAATTCCCTTACTGAATTTATGATTAATCTCTTTACCCAAAACTTTATTCCCTTTCTTGTCTCCTCCTACCTCAATCCTGTCCTATCTGAACACTAATCAACCGGAGTTTGATGACTAAAACTGCTGTGTTGATAACATCATTCATGTCCTAAAACTGCTACTGCAGATACCATCATTAAAGAACAAACCCAGGTTGCTTCTCCAGGACAAGATGAGCTAACAGGCCCCAAGCTTTGGACCATCTGATCACAGAATCGTAAATAATAGACAACTCAACTCCCTGACACTAGAATCAGAAATGTCACAGAAATTACACAAGCCAGTGATTAATCCCAGCTTCTTTGTTCTCCCCCTTTAAATACAACTCCTTGAAAAAAAAAAGAACTCCTAACTGAAAGATCAAGTTGCAGTGGATCTGTGACTTGTCTCCCACTCTCTTGCCCGGCCCCCTGCAAATAAACCCTTATTTTGCTGCAAACAACCCCTGTCAGAATTTGGCTTTCTAAGTCACAGCGACACAAGCCCTTGCTCCGTTACTTTTAATTACACACACACTCTGAGGCTATGATGCTATGGTGTATGCAGAAAAAAAAAGTGATCCAAAAGATTATTTTATTTCCCCAATTGATAAGTTGGTGAACATCATCTCATTCTCACTATTGAACAACTACCTAGGGGAAACGGGAAGCTTCCCGGCCTCGTCTCAGGAAAGGCCAGTCAGCAAGCAGTGCTGGTTCTGCGAAGCATCCAAGAGACACAAAAGTGTATCTGAAGGGCATGCCCTCCTCCTCAAAGAGCCGCGGAAGCCTTGACCCACAGCGCCGGAGGCAGGATCAAGCAAGAGAAGGTGTCCTGCCCCCGCCTCCCCTTTCGGAGCCTTCCCCGCCGCCGCCCTCTCAGTAACAAGGTGAGCAGCCCTGGCCAGACGGCCGGAGCTCCTCGCAGATTTTAGGCTGCAGCAAAAAGGCGCAAACATGAGCCCGTTGGCACGCCCGGCGGGCAGCACTCCCGGGCAAGCCGCCCGCCACTCCGGCGGGGCAACCCCCCTGTCACCCAATGTCACCGACTGCGGAGTGACCGGAGCCGGGCCCCGGGCCCCCTCGCACCTCGCCCACAGGAGCCAGCCCTCCACCTCGCCCTTTCTCCTGCCAACCCTCAAGGCGGGATCGGGCAGGGCCTCAATACCTGGGCTGCGGCCGGCAGCGCCGTCCGGGGTCGGTGGTTCCTCAGCGTGGCGGCAGCCAAGAGCCGGCTGTAGAACACGGAGGCCGCCATTTCTCAGCCCGACCAAGTCCCCTGGCCGCCGCGCGCAGGCGCAGAACCTCGAGACGGCCGGAGATGCGGCGGCTCCCTACGCGCGCACCGCCCCTAGCCCCGCCCAAGGGGCGGAGCCTCAGATTAACACTGCGGTGGTGGCCCCGGGCGAGGGCAGCAGGCGTTACTGCTGACAAGCTCGCGAAGGAGGACAGAGAGCAAACTTTAACCTTTGTAACTGGACACCGCAGCCTGAACATCAGACCTGCGGTCGGCGCTCAGAAACCCGAAGCTTTCCTAGCGAAATGTAATGGAGAGATGACCAACGCCACCACCTGTGTGATCTTAACATCTCCGAGTCTCAGGTGCCTCATCTGTAAAACGGGGTTCATTCAGAAAACAAGAACTTGCATTCCTGTTTTTGTGCCAAATACTCCCTTTGGGATACAGCAGCATCCCAAATCCAATACGCTGTCCCAAAATATCCCATACTTTGTCCAATATCCCAAAGTATTCAATACTTTGGCCACCTGATGCAGAGAACTGACTCTGGAAAAGACTCTGATGCTGGGAAAGATCGAAGGCGGGAGAAGGAGATAACAGAGGATGAGATGGTTGGACGGCATCACCGACTGGTTGAACATGAGTTTGAGTAAACTAGTGGTGGACCTGTAAGCCTGGCCTTGCAGTCCATGGGGTCGAAAAGAGTGGAACAGAGCTGAGCAACTGAACTGACTGAATACCTACAACAGAATGATTCTGTCCTCAAAGGGAAGATGATCAAACACTAGTTACTGAGGACCCTAGCCAGGAGTAACTTCTCAGATAGCTCTGAGGAACTGCTCCCAAAAGGTAAAGAGGAGCCAGGAAGTACAAGACTTTTTTGCTGGGGGAAAAGAATATGTAGTTAAACATTAAACAACAGTTCAGTTCAGCTCAGTTCAGTTCAGTCGCTCAGCCGTGTCCGAATCTCTGTGACCCCATGAATCGCAGCATGCCAGGACTCCCTGTCCATCACAAACTCCCGGAGTTTACTCAAACCCATGCCCATCGAGTCGGTGATGCCATCCAGCCATCTCATCCTCTGTCGTCCCCTTCTCCTCCTGCCCCCAAATCCCTACCAGCATCAGGGTCTTTTCCAACGAGTCAACCCTTCGCATGAGATGACCAAAGTATTGGAGTTTCAGCTTCAGCATTAGTGCTTCCAATTAACATCCAGGACTGATCTCCTTTAGGATGGACTTCTTGGATCTCCTTGCAGTCCAAGGGACTCTCAAGAGTCTTCTCCAACACCATAGTTCACAAGCATCAATTTTTCGGTGCTCAGCTTTCTTCACAGTCCAACTCTCACATCCATACATGACCACTGGAAAAAACCATAGCCTTGACCAGACAGACCTTTTGTTGGCAAAGTAATGTCTCTGCTTTTTAATATGCCATCTAGGCTGGTGATAACTTTCCTTCCAAGGAGTAAGTTGTCTTTTAATTTCATGGCTGCAGTCACCATCCCCAGTGATTTTGGAGCCCAAAAAATTAAACTCTGACACTGTTTCCACTGTTTCCCCATCTATTTCCCATGAGGTGATGGGACCAGATGCCATGATCTTAGATTCCTCAATGTTAAGCTTTAAGCCAACTTTTTCACTCTCCTCTTTCACTTTCATCAAGAGGCTTTTTAGTTCCTCTTCACTTTCTGCCAGAAGGGTGGTGTCATCTGCATATCTGAGGTTATTGATATTTCTCCCGGCAATCTTGATTCCAGCTTGTGCTTCTTCCAGCCCAGCGTTCCTCATGATGTACTCTGCTTATAAGTTAAATAAGCAGGGTGACAATATACAGCCTTGAGGTACTCCTTTTCCTATTTGGAACCAGTCTGTTGTTCCATGTCCAGTTCTAACTGTTGCTTCCTGACCTGCATACAGGTTTCTCAAGAGGCAGGTCAGGTGGTCTGGTATTCCCATCTCCTTCAGAATTTTCCACAGTTTTTTGTGATCCACACAGTTGAAGGCTTTGGTATAGTCAATAAAGCAGAAAGAGATGTTCTTCTGGAACTCTCTTGCTTTTTCGATGATCTAGAGGATGTTGGCAATTTGATCTCTGGTTCCTCTGCCTTTTCTAAAGCCAGCTTGAACATCTGGAAGTTCTCGGTTCACATATTGCTGAAGCCTGGCTTGGGAAATTTTGAGCATTATCTTACTAGCGTGTGAGATGAGTGCAATTGTGCGGTAGTTTGAGCATTCCTTGGGATTGCCTTTCTTTGGGACTGGAATGAAAATTGACCCTTTCCAGTCCTGTGGCCACTGCTGAGTTTTCCAAATTTGCTAGCATATTGAGTACAGCACTTTCACAGCATCATCTTTCAGGATTTGAAATAGCTCAACTGGAATTCCATCACATCCACTAGCTTTGTTTGTAGTGATGTTTTCTAAGGCCCACTTGACTTCACATTCCAGGATGTCTGGCTCTAGGTGAGTGATCACACCATTGTGATTATCTGGGTTGTGAAGATCTTTTTTGTACAGTTCTTCTGTGTATTCTTGCCACCTCTTCTTAATATCTTCTGCTTCTGCTAGGTCCATACCATTTCTGTCCTTTATTGAGCCCATTTTTGCAGTAAATGTTCCCTTGGTATCTCTAATTTTCTTGAAGAGATCTCTAGTCTTTCCCATTCTGTTGTTTTCCTCTATTTCTTTGCATTGATCACTGAGGAAGGCTTTCTTATCTCTCCTGGCTACTCTTTGGAACTCTGCATTCAAATGGGAATATCTTTCCTTTTCTCCTTTGCTTTTCACTTCTCTTCTTTTCACAGCTATTTGTAAGGCCTCCTCAGGCAACCATTTTGCTTTTTTGCATTTCTTTTCCATGGGGATGGTCTTGATCCCTGTCTCCTGTACAATGTTATGAACCTCCGTCCATAGTTCATCAGGCTCTCTGTCTATCAGATCTAGCCCCTTAAATCTATTTCTCACTTTCACTGTATAGTCATAAGGGATTTGATTTAGGTCATACCTGAATGGTCTAGTGGTTTTCCCTACTTCTTCAGTTTAAGTCTGAATTTGGCAATAAGAAGTTCATGATCTGAGCCACAGTCAGTTCCCGGTCTTGTTTTTGCTGACTGTATAGAGCTTCTCCATCTTTGGCTGCAAAGAATATAATCAATCTGATTTCAGTGTTGACCATCTGGTGATGTCCATGTGTAGAGTCTTCTCTTGTGTTGTTGGAAGAGGGTGTTTGCTATGACCAGTGCGTTTTCTTGGCAAAACTCTATTAGCCTTTGCCCTGCTTCATTCCGTACTCTAAGGCCAAATTTAAAACAGTCACTGCTAATTAAAGAGCAGACATCTCAAGTTAATGATTTTAGAGCTTTTCTAGGTATAGGAAGATGTAAGGATTTCGGTTTATTGAAATTATGCCTCAGAAATGCATATTAACTATCTGTACATACAGTCCATGGAATTTTCCAGGCCAGAATACTGGAGTGGGTAGCCTTTCCCTTCTCCAGGGGAATCTTCCAGACCCAGGGATCAAACCCAGGTCTCCCGCATTGCAGGCAGATTCTTTATTAGCTGAGTCACAAGGAAAGCCCAAGAATACTGGAGTGGGTAGCCTATCCCTTCTCCAGGGGATCTTCCCAACCCAGGAACTTGAGAGGGGTGGGGGCAGAGGCGGGAGGGGCTCCCCTGCATTGCAGGTGGATTTTTCACCAACTGAGCTATCAGGGAAGCCCCTTAACTATCTAGAGCCAGTATCCAGAGTGCGGAATGCTTTGTTTTTTTGCCATCCTGATTTCCCCTCAGCGCACACCAAGGAGAGGAGGTGTGTGTGCATGTGCGAGGCTGCAGTGGTTTAGGATAGCTTGATACCTTAGAAGTGGAATGAGGGGGTGACATTCCACATGATCAACCCAGAGGGCATACCAGAATCACCTGGAAACCTTTTTTTTTTTTTTTTTTTAATGTGGGCCATTTTAAAAGTCTTTATTGAATTTGTTACAGTATTGCTTCTGTTCTATGTTTTGGTTGTTTGGCCCCAGGCATGTGAGATCTTAGCTTCTGACCAGGGATTGAATCTGCACCCCATGCATTGGAAGGTGAAGTCCTAACACTGGACCACCAGGGAAGTCCCTGGGGACTTTTGTGACCAACACCTTCACCAGAACCCATCTATGGAGCGGGGTCAGGACATCTGTATTTCTTAGAATTCTGTAGGTGAGTTGGAGGCACACATTGTGCATGGAAAACCCTGAGATGACATGTGCCCCATCAGAGTTGACAAATGACTGGATGTCTATTCTGCTCTGAGCAGCTAGCTTTGAAATATGTCAAAGCGATTTCTGTGGGCAAGATCTTAACCTAAGAACAAGTGGGCACTGCTGACAGGCATCAACCAGGCTCTGGCACCTACCTCTGATGTGTAGTGACCCAATCCACTGAATGGCACTTTGCAAAGAAAAAGTGAATCTAAAACAAGGAGCCTATCGATTTAGAGAATGGAGAGGAGCTTTCTGCATCCCCCAAAGCTCTTAAGCTCTTAAAGGCAGGGACAGTCTTAAGAACTTTATTATTTTATTGACACTCATGGGGGACCTCAAGGCTCAGCACTAATTGATATTCTTTGCAATTAGAAACAGGGAAGTGGGAAACAGACATTAGTAGTTCAGATGTCTCTTGCTCCACCTTTCTACTGCCCAATCTAACCAATCAAATAAATCTGGATAATCAGTCCCAAAAATCGGCAATGAGACCTGCTAGTTTCTGTAAGGAACATGTATCCCATTAGATATGAATACATACCTATTGGGGTTTCCCCGGTGGCTCAGCGGTAAAGAATCCACCTGCAATGCAGGAGTCACAGGAGACACAGGTTCTATCCCTGGGTCAGGAAGATGCCCTGGAGGAGGGCGTGGCAACCCAGTCAAGTATTCTTGCCTGGAGAATCCCATGGACAGAGGAGCCTGGAGGCCTTCAGTTCATAGGGTCGCAAAGAGTCGGACATGACTGAAGCGACTTTGCACATTGTCAAACCTGCTCTTTTTAACTATTCGTAGACACAGAAGTTGAGCTACCAAGTACCACCCACCATCTGAGCCCAAGGCCCGTTATTTAAAGGGCACCTGGGGAAAAGCAGAGTAAGTCAGCATACTAAAATAAGATGTAATGCTATAACCCTGTTAGGATCCTGACTGGGTTAACTTTGCTTCACAAGCTTCAAGTCGGTCATAGTTGATTCATTAAAGGAAACATCTCCGCTGCCATGCCCTCTGCAATACTGACTCAGAAGCAAGAACAGCAACAGCAAAAGTACCCAATAGGAGCAGGAGTGAGAAAGAGAACATGCAGGCCCCCTGGGGTCCAGCTCTTTTGGAAGCCTACAGCACAGCGCAGGGGGAGAGGGGCAGATTCCTCCAACAGCACTTCTCGGCTCTGCTCAGAGCTCTCTACCTCTGGATACCTCCTTAAAGAACTGAGTAGGTAGCGTGATGGTGGGCCTCCTACCTAAGTGCTTCACCACCACACAACCAGCCTTAAAAAATGAAATCACTTTATCAAGAAACTACTTTTTACACAGCAAACACTTTTGCAGTCCTTATCTGCAAAGATTTTAGACACTAGTAGACACGGGTTTGATCCCTGGGTGGTGAAGATCCCCTAGAGAAGGGCATGGCAATCCACTCCAGTATTCTTGCCTGGAGAATCCCATGGACAGAGGAACCTGGTGGGCTACAGTCCATAGCGTCGCAAAGAGTTGGACACCATTGAAGCGACTTAGCACGCACACAGTGGGCAGTAAAGGATAGCAGAATAAGATTAAGTAAAATAGACACTAAAGGGTTTTGGTTTGTTTTTTTTAACTTGGGGGAGGTAGGAGCAAGAGTATTTGAGGAACAGAGGAAAGGAAGAATTCTTCTTCGGGTACAGCGGCATTCCAGTCCTCAACGTTTAGTCTCCCACTTTGTCTGTCTCTTTCTTCTACTAGGAAATTAATGGTAGGATGGTATGCAGGGGAAAAAAGGGAAAAGAAATTTCCTGAGACAGAGAGTGGCTTTAATTTTTTAACAGTTCTTTTAAAACATTAAAGTTATATACCCTCCACATTTTGATGCCCAGAGCAAAGCTTTGGCTAAACTGTTCTACGTTAACTATAGAAGTAACAGAATTACAAAGTGCCATAGAAACAACTTGCAATATATCTGCTTACCGCAACCCAAACTTCTGAGGGCTGAGATGAATAAAAGCCATCTACTGAACACTTGGCTCAGATGTTAAAGTGTCTACCTGCAATGCTGAAGACCCAGGTTCGATCCCTAGGTCAGGAAGATCCCCCGGAGAAGGCAATGGCACCCCACTCCAGTACTCTTGCCTGGAAAATCCCATGGATGGAAGAGCCTGGTAGGCTACAGTCCATGGGGTCACAAAGAGGAGTCGGACACGATTGAGCGACTTCACTTTCACTGAACACTTAGTTTTAAAGCCAGATCTGTTGTTGTTGTTCCCTGACCAGAGATGGAACCCATGGCCCCTGCAGTGTTAGCATGGAATCTTAACCATGGGATCACCAGGTAAGTCCCTAATGCCAGATTCTTTTATATATTTTCTTTCTCTTTTCTTTTTTCTCCTATCCTTCATTTTGCCATGAGACATTTCCAGAATTCTCTGGTTTTCATCTTACTCCATATTACCCGTCCAGCCTCTTCAAGAGAAAGAAACTAACCAGATATATACAGTCTCTTGAACTAAAGTCTGGGGATGAAGGAAGATCAGTAACACAACATGAGACAGTTGGATGTTTACACAAGGTTTCTCTTAGTTCTCTTGAAGTCTCAGAAATGTTAGAAGGAGGAACACTCATCTAGAACACCCTTGAATGGCAATGCCAACAGAGCAAGATACATACATTTGCACATTAATCCTCACAACAAATCCTGCATTTTTTACAGAAGGGAAAATTGAGGCTCAGAAACCATAAGTAACTTGCCCAGTGTCACAGCTTTTACTCAGCTGTTCCAGCACAATATTTGAACCCAATTCTCGGTGGTAGGATGAGTATTTGAGAGAACAACTGAGATTTATACCCTCCTATTTTCTTTAATCCTTTTCTACTTACACCATTTAGCTGAAAGTATTCATCATCTAAAGAAAAGCATGATAGTGCAGACCAGCAGAGGATAGGTTTTGGACTGCCAAGTTCAAGAGCTTTGAACTACAAAATACTGAACTTTAACTCAAAGTCCAGTAGGACTCAGGGAAAGTTTATGCCTCAGAAATGGAATTGGAAGGATCCTGCCCCCCAAGAAAATGGAGACGAGCGTAGGAGGAAAGAAAGACACTCTCTGGTGGTTCCTTAAGGAAGGTCCCCTTGCTGTGTACTTGCCAAGGCCATCATCTCCAGGCCAAAATTTAATTCTACCCCCACAGAGATTTAGGAATCTGAAACAAGCAGCACTAAAGGGAGACTGAAAATCCTTGACTCCAGGGATAGCATGAAGGTGAGAACCTCTGGCAGGCTGGTACCTCCCTGCAGATGGAGCTGAATCATATTCTCAGTATTTGCGAGAGTCTGCCAGGGCTTTCTGAACCCTTTTCCAGCTTCGCGTGGATGCTAGCTCTCCTTAGCCTGTAGCCACTTGACTTCAACCTCTGCCTCCTTCTCTTCAATCCGTGTCAAATCTCCTTCCGCTCTTTTCTTACAAGGACACAGGCACATTGAAAATCAACCGCAGTCCAGGATGATCTCATCTCAAAACCCTAGTTTAATCATATTGGCCAAGTACTTTTTGCCATGTAAGGTAAAAAAAAATATGTAAGGTAAAGGCGGTTAGGAGCAAACTAAAAATAAATATGTGAAAGTTCCTTTAAAATGTTACACAAATATTGTACAACCTGTAATCATTATTGCCAGTTTCCATGACTTGGCTTTTAAAACCCCCAAGGACGTGTGCTGTGCCCCTGGCAATATCCCAGCTCCTCTCCTGGGACATCTTCCCTGGAGGTCGAACCAGCATCACCCCATGTCTATAGTCTCCTGTGGAATTAGAAAGCAAAGTGACCCCATCCTCAGGACACTTCGCTTCTGCCTGTTGGAAAATTAACAAAATACATACCGCCATCTCTCAAAGACTTTTAAGAGGAATTAAGCAAATAAGTGAATATATTAAAAATAGCGGGATCCAGGTTTTTCTCTATCAAAGAAGAAAGTTAAAATATAGAAGGAAAGAGTTTTCTCTCAATTGGAATTGTTAGCATAAACTCATGATTTTCAATATACAGATACATAAATAAGTATAAATATTGTGTTAGGAGTATATACTGTTAGGAGCCGCCAAAGATATAGTGTTAGGAGTCTCCAGAGAAACAGAACCAATAGGATATGAATATAGAGCGAGAGATTCATTTTGGTAAATTGAAAGTGTTAGTCACTCAGTCGTGTCTGACTCTCTGCAACCCCATGGACTGTAGCCCACCAGTCTCCTCTGTCCATGGAATTCTCTAGGCAAGAATACTGAAGTGGGTAGCCTTTCCCTTCTCCAGGGGATCTTCCCAACACAGGGATAGAACCCAGGTCTCCCATATTGCAGGCAGGTTCTTTACCATTTGAGCTAGCTCATTCAATAATGGAGCTGGCTCATTCAATAATGGAGCTGGCTCATTCAATAATGGAGCTAGATTCTGGATTTGACCAGAATCTACTGAGTGAGTCTTGAGGCAGGAAACCCTAGGAAGAGCTGATGTGGTGGTTCAAGTTCAAAGGCCATCAGACAGCAGACACATGAAAGAGATAATGTTTCATTCAAGTCCGAAGTCCATCAAGTTGGAGAATTCCCTTTTTCTTGTAAGTGTTGAGTCTTTTGTTCTAGTCACGGCTTTAGATGATGGGGGTAAGACCCACCCACACTATGGAGGACAGTCTGCTTTTCTCAAAGTCCACTGAGTTAAATGTAAATCTCATACAAAAACACCCTCATAGACACATCTAGAATAGTGGTTGACCAAGTATCTGGGCACCACTGCCCAGCCAAATTAACACGTAAGACTGACCATCACAGATATAAATACGTATGTGTGCTGTGTCCACTGAGAAGGCCTGGGAGCAGCAACCACCAGTAACAGCAAGCGCATCTAGTGCCCATGTATAACTACCCTTCTCCACTGGAAGGAACTCGAATTTCTTAGAGAAATGGCTGCTTAAGGATTGAGCAGGGAAAGTATATGATGAGCCTGCAATATTCTGTTAGTCCAGAAAGTTAGGGTGTATTCAAAGAATGATGGGAATGCATCAGAAATATACAGAAGCCAGTTTGAAGAGTCTCCCTGTGGCCAGTTATGAGACAATTTGAACAACGAAATAAATAACAGTGGGGAATATGGAGTGCGAGTACTTTTCCTATTCTTCCCAATTAGTTCAACTAGAAACTGTAGGCATTATATATAAAACAATCAAAACAAGACTCTGATAGCAGGAGAGAAGAAGACAAACCAGCCAGGGATCTCTAGAACCAAGGAACAACATGGCTGTGAGTTCCCTGGATTTTCTTCTCTGTCCTGTATATCCCAAATGGGTGCTAAAGAAGCTAGCAAGCCAGAAATGCCATTGGGTACAGACCAAAAATAAAAAAGCACCCCCATCAAATCTGTTCCCTGTAACGAAAAGGCAATGTACAGCCTAACAAGAGAGAAAATTTTCAGACAACAACATTCTGCTCTGGCCAAACACCACAAGAAAAACTGTGGCCCCATGTCCACCAATGCCAACAAAGTCTGAGTGGAGCTTCAAGGATTCCATCCTTGGGACTTTCCTGGCCATCCAGTGGCTAAGACCCCACCATGCTCCCAATGCAGGGGGCCTGGGTTCGATCCCACCTAGCACAGCCAACTAAATAAATATGGGAGGGGGGGCGGGGGGAGGATTCCATCCTTGCAACCTATAGCTGGGTGCCCCAGCACCCCACGAAGGGTGGTGTCAGAAAAGAACACAGAAGCTTATTCTCACTGACCGACACTGAGCCCCCTCAGCCCCTCAGTTCTAGTGGAGATCATCTGGGGAACCTGGTCTTCTGCCCCAACCCAGAAGTAACGAGGTTCTTCCCTCCCTCCCCACTGCGGTGGCATCAGAAGAGACCCGATAGAGAGCCAGTACTTTCACCCTTGCAGAGTGCTAACAAAACCACCTCCTCTCTGGTGCTGGTGGAAATCAGTACTCCCATTCCCACCCAGCAATAATAAGGAGCTCCCCACCTTGGGGGTCAGTGAGGGCCTAGAGGAGAACCTCGGCTTCTCCCTTTATCTGGCAGTATCTAGGCAGCACCCCCCTTTCCTTGACAGAGCAGTGTCAAAAAAACAGCTGAACAGAAGGTTTTAATAAAATCCAGAACCTCATAACATCATACAAAATGTCCAGATGCCCATAAGAAGGCATCCATTCTATGAAGAACCACACAATCTCAAACTGAATGAATAAAAGACAATTAATACATGCTAACACAGAGATGATACCGGCATCAGATTACCTGATAAAAGATTTTAAAGCGGCCATGATAAAAAATGCTTCAGTGAGCAACTACAGACATGCTTAAAACAGATGAAAAAATCAAAACCTTCAGCAAACCACTGGAGATATAAGGAGGAACCAAGTGGAAATTTTAGGAATGAAAAATACAGTAACTGAAATAAGGAAGTTCGGTGGTAGGCTCAGCAGCAGAAGGGGAACAGAACAAAGACTTTGTGAACTGGAAGAACCGGCCTCCCCACTCCATTTTTGTCTGCCTGCTCTGTGATCACTCCATGATAACTTCAGTTTGTCTTCTGAACACGCACCTTCTGTCAGTGCATTAATTACACGTGTGATGTAATGAAAAGAACACAATTATACGGTGAATCTATCAGGTGGGTAAGAGGATGGGATGTAGAGCTAGACTGCCTGGACCCAAATTCTGGCTGTACGATTTGCCTGCTCTGTAACTCAGAAATTTCTTCAACTGTTCATGCCTCAGTTTCTCTACTATTTATTCACTTATTCTGCCCATGCGGCATGTGGAATCCTAGTTTCCTGACCAGGAGTTAAACCTGTGAGTCCTGCGTGGGAGCATGAAGTCTTAACCACTGGACTGCCAGGGAAGTCCAATCTCTCTGCCTTTGAAATAGATGTATATCAAAACCAGCCCTAAAGTCATCATGTGTAGAAAATGAGTTAAATTGTATAAAAGTTCTTGAAACAGTGCCTGGAATAAGTGCTCAACAAATGTTAGCCCAAATTGTGAAGGAACATAAAGAAAATATAAAGTTAATAGTTCTGGAATCCAGATTTATTTCAGTTAGGATGGTTTACATTGAAAAATGGATTATATTTTAGTTCCTACCCCAAAACAGAAGACTGGTATGGTACCAGGATACTACAAGATTGAACAATGCTGTTTCTCTGTGTTTGGTTATTAAGTGCAGCTGCCTGTTACAAACAACTCTACTCCCATTGTCTTGAGAGCTCTTTGCCCTTCCCCTAGGCAGTATTAAGAACAATTTAATTTGGGGTTTCCTGTAACAGAGAAACCCAAGGAACCAGGTGACTAGTAAAACCAGAAATGTGAGTTTGTGGTGAAGAATATACAATACCAAAAATTACCAAGAAGAAAGTAAACAGGGAATCTAGTCTCCCTCCTCTCCAACCCCTGCCAACACACACACACACACACACACACACACACACACACATATACATACAAGGTAAATGGTAGAAGTCAGAGCAAGAAGTCCACAGGGTCAGACTCAGATACAGCTTAGCAACTGAACAAGAGCAGCAAGAAGTCACTGTCTTTCCTCCATTCTCCACCCTAATATAATGAGGGTGTTACTCTAGAAAGAGGCTGAAACTAGGAGAGTGCAGTGATGTGTTAGAAGAATTTCCTTGTCAGAAATACATAGCATTTAGAACAGTGCCTGGTACATGGCTCTCAAAATATATTACTTATTACTGTTGTCATTATGCTCATTTATAGTTCTTCAGTTTCCAAATAAATACCCCACTTAGGAATTACATGATTATACTTAGAATATAGAATATAAGCATAAGAATTTTGTCTTTGTCATTACGCTTTTTCATTTCAGACCTTTAACAGGGCTTCTCAAGTGGTGCAGTGGTAAAGAAACTGCCTGTCAAGCAGGAGACGCAGGTTCGATCCTTGGGTTGGGAAGATCCCCTGGAGAAGGAAATGGCTACCCACTCCAGTATTCTTGTTTGGGAAACCCCATGGACAGAGGAACTTGGCAGGCTACAGTCCATGGGGTAGCGAAGAGTCGGACACAACTGAGCAACTGAGCACATCTGCCCGCACAAAGGACCTTTAACTGTCAATTACATATTTTAGACACTCAATAAATGTTCACTGAATAAGTCAGTGACTTAATTAATGAAATTAACCTAAACAGCAGGTTAGCCAGGTTGCATGTAATTTTCAGATTGTTGATTTGAACGTGAATATCAATTTTGAGTTTAAGAATTTTATCATGAAACTGGTAACGGAAATTAGTCATTTTAATTTCTTGTCTTTTTATTATCTTAGCAAGAATTTTATAAAGCTTATTCCGGTAAGTAGCAGGACATTTCCGCATGGGGATATTGACCTGATAGCTCAGTTGGTGAAAAATCTGCCTGCAATGCAGGAGATGCTGGTTCAATTCCTGGGTAGGGAAGATTCACTGGAGAAGGGATAGGCTACCCACTCCAGTACTCTTGGGCTTCCCTTGTGGCTCAGCTGGTAAAGAATCTGTCTGCAATGAGGGAGACCTGGGTTCGATCCCTGGGTTGGGAAGATCCCCTGGAGAAGGGAAAGGCTACCCACTCCAGCATTCTGGCCTGGAGAATTCCATGGACTGTACAGTCCATGGGATCAAAGAGTCAGACATGACTGAGCAACTTTCACTTTCAGCATGGAATTACAAAACCTTGGGCAAGTGCATTATAACCAAAGTATTTCAGAGTGTGATCCAAGCATTGTGAAAAACTGTTAAGAAATGGTTTGCAGCCATCCTATATATTGCTCAAGAACTGATCATAGAATTTATGCATCAAATGAAACAGAAGTATCATTTCTATGACAAATCTATACAAGATAGTATATGCCTGCATTAATTGTTGCATCTCCTGTGTTAGTTTTCGGAGGTTGTATCTAACTTGATAAATGAATTGTCTCCTGTACAGTTGATATCAGCCAGCATTTGAAAATAAATCCATTCAGACCTTAAATTTAACTTTAATTATTGTAGATTGACCTGTAGAAACATAACACATTTATATTACAAACTATAAAGGTACTTATGTGACAATTACAAACATTATAGGTAATTAATGCACTAAAAGAAAAAGACAACTCAGTTGAAAAGTGGACAAAAGAGGTTGACTTAATTCTCAATGGAGTGTAGGATATTAAAATTGTACATATATCCTATTCTAAATGAGCCTTTAAATTAATTCTCTGTTTAGGAAACTTTGTCTAAAATTGCTTCATAAGACAATTCCAAATAGTTTGAAGATTTGAAATCCATCTCATAAACATGAAGAACGGCTTCCCTTTGGCTCTTGGACATGTTCAAGTGCTATTGTATTCTTCGCTCCATTGCACCCTAAGTGAAGGATACAGAAGTGAAGGAAAAGTCTCTAGTGTCCACTCTGTCGCCTATGAATAGTAACAGAGCCAGCTGGTGTGAGCCCTAACTCTTTGGCTCTGGTCCTGATGAGGACTAAGAATTCCAAAGGAGGTAAGTTTACAATCATTATAAGAATCTAGGCTAGCTATGCAAAGCAGACAAAACCAGCAGTTCTCAAACTTTCTGGTCTCAAAATGCTTTTATACCCTGAGACCTGTTGAGGATCCCAAAGAATTTTTGTTTGTGTGGTTTTATTTCTCAATGTTCTGTACCATCTTAATTTGGATTGAGAAAATTTAGATTTACTTTAAAAATAACTAAAGTAACCTATCACATGTTAACATAAATAGTATACTTTTATGAAAAATAATTACTTCCAAAACAAAAAGCATTAATGAGAAGAGTGGCAATGTTTTACATACATTTACATTTACATAAAGAGATGCAAATCTCTATAATGTCTGGCTTAACAGTAGGTGTTAAACAGTAAGATTCTCATATGTATTTCTCCATTCAATCTACTGCAATATGTATTTTGGTTCAAGTGTATGAAGAAAATATGTACAGATATGTAACTGGGGAAGGAGGGGAGTATTTTGTTATTTTTATTATTTTCAAATAATTATGGATATTTGTCTTCGACACTACCCTGAAACTCAAAGGATGATAGTTCCTTAAAGATGTGTTGCAATGTAGAATCTGAAACTATATCAGTGAATTTCTCAGCCTGTTATTTTGAAATCCACTGATGTATTGTGAATGTTGAATGAATCTTTACCTATGCATGATTTTGTGTCAGCATGTATTGATCATTTAAAAAAAAGTACTGGTTCACTGAGTTTTGTAGCATTTGCACATCCAAAACTTCACTCCTGGGTTTCTTTCCCAAGCCTGCTCCTCCTGAAAGTTAATGCCAAATATACTTTTCTAGTTGCTCACATCCCACATTTTCTTGCATATCCAATCCATCAGCAAATTCTGTTGACTCCCCGCTTCAAAATACATCTAGAATCCCACCACTTCTCAATCCTTCCATTAATACCACTGTTGGGCTTCTCTGGTATCAAGTGATAAAGAATCTACCTGCCAATGCAGGAGACACAGGTTCGATCCCTAGTCCAGGAAGATTCCACATGCCTTGGGGCAACTAAGCCCGTGAACCACAACGACTTAGCCTACACTTTAGAGCCCAGGGGGCCGCAACTCCTGAGTCCATCGTGCCACAGCTACTGAAGCCCAACTACTTGACAGCCTGTGCTTTGCCACAAAAGCACCACCAAAATGAGGAGTCTGCACACCGCAACTAGAGAGTATCCCCCACTTGCTGCAACTAGAGAAAAGTCAACGCAGCAACAAAGACCCAGCACAGACAAATAGCTAAAATTAAAAAAAGAACTACCACTGTCGTCTAAGTCACCATCATCTCTTACCTGCATTATTGCAACATCCTCTTAACTAATAACCCAGCTCCACCCTTGCTCCCAGCAGCCAAAGTGGTCCTATTAAAATACAAGTTAGATCATGCCACTTTGCGCATCTCAGGGTAAAAGCCAGAGTTCTTCGAAATGGCCTGCAAAGCCATGGTCCAGACTTACTAACCACTAAGACTGAATCTCCTGTTACTCTCCCTTGTTTTTTCCACTCCAAGCATGCCAGCATCCATGCTATTCCTGAAACACATCAGGCTTGTTTCCGCCTTGAGCTTTAGACAACTGTCATTCCTTCCACTGAGAATGCTCTTCACCCATAAGCTGCCTGACTCACTCTCTCACCTTAAAGTGAAATGTAAAAAGAGGAGTGCAGAGCTCAACATTTGGGTCAGGAACAGCACTGAAAGTATGTTGGCAATGATAATACCTATTAAGAATGGACCCAAACCAGATCCATAAGCCTTTCTGTAGGCAACTAGTGAGTTATGTAATTTGATTGCAGAGACATAAATAGGTCATTGCTCAGGGCCTTTCTATCTGATATTAAGATCAGGCAAGAGTTTCTTACAGGGATCACTGTAAGGTCACATGGGACATATTGGAAAACATATTTTTTCAGTTCTACTGAGAAATAGATATACATCACTGTGTAAGTTTAAGTGTAGAGCATGATGGTTTGATTTACATATATTGTGAAATGATATCACAAAAGGTCTAGCTAACAGCCATCATCTCAAATAGATACCATAAAAAGAAAAAACACTCCCTGTAATGAGAACCCTTAAGACCTACCCTCTTAATGATTTTCCGATACACCATATAGCAGGGTTAACTATAGTCATCACATTGTGTATTACAGCCCTAGTACTTATTTAACATTAACTGGAGGTTTGTAGCTTTCAACCACCTTCCTCCAATTCCCCCTACCCCGGCCCTATCCCACTGCTCACCTCTGAAAATCACAAAACTGATCTCTTTTTCTATGAGTTTGGTGTGTATGTGTCTGTGAAGTGGGGGTTGATTGTTGCTTGTTTCTGAAAATCATTTTTTACAATATCCTTAGAGTAAGTAAAAAAAGCAAAATGGCTGTCTGAGGAGGCCTTACAAATAGCTGTGAAAAGCAGAGAAGCGAAAGGCAAAGGAGAAAAGGAAAGATATTCACATTTGAATGCAGAGTTCCAAAGAATAGCAAGGAGAATTAAGAAAGCCTTCCTCAGTGACCAGTGCAAAGAAATAAGAGGAAAACAATGGAATGGGAAAGACTAGAGATCTCCTCAAGAAAATTAGAAATTCCAAGGGAATATTTCATGCAAAGATGGGCTCAGTAAAGGACAGAAATGGTATGGACCTAGCAGAAGCAAAAGATATTAAGAAGAGGTGGCAAGAATACACAGAAGAACTATACAAAACAGATTTTCACAACCCAGATAATCATGATGGTGTGATCACTCACCTAGAGCCCGACATCCTGGAATGTGAAGTCAAGTGAGCCTTAGGAAGCATCACTACAAACAAAGCTAGTAGAGGTGAGGGAATTCCAGTTGAGCTATTTCAAATCCTGAAAGATGATGCTGTGAAAGTGCTGCACTCAATATGACAGCAAATTTGGAAAAATTCAGCAGTGGCCACAGGACTAGAAAAGGTCAGTTTTCATTCCAATCCCTAAGAAAGGCAATGCCAAAGAATACTCAAACTACCGCACAATTGCACTCATCTCACACGCTAATAAAGTAATGCTCAAAATTCTTCAAGCTAGGCTTCAACAGTACATGAACCATGAATTTCCAGATGTTCAAGCTGGCTTTAGAAAAGGCAGAGGAACCAGAGATCAAATTGCCAATATCTGCTGGATCATCAAAAAAGCAAGAGAGTTCCAGAAAAACATCTATTTCTGCTTTATTGATTATGCCAAAGCCTTTGACTATGTGCACCACCACAAACCATGGAAAATTCTTCAAGAGATGGGAATACCAGACCACTTGACCTGCCTCCTGAGAAATCTGTATGCAGGTCAAGAAGCAACAGTTAGAACTGGACGTGGAACAACACACTGGTTCGAAATAGGGAAAGGAGTATATAGGTGAATAGGAGTATATAGTATGAGCGAAATAGGGAAAGGCTGTATATTGTCACCCTGCTTATTTAAGTTATATGCAGAGTACATCATGAGAAATGCTGGGCTGGATGAAGCGCAAGCTGGAACCAAGATTTCTGGGAGAAATATCAATAACCTCAGATATGCAGATGAAACCACCCTTCTGGCAGAAAGCGAAGAACTAAAGAGCCTATTGATGAAAGTGAAAGAGGAGAGTGAAAAAGTTGGCTTAAAGTTCAACATTCAGGAAACTAAGATCAACGCATCTGGTCCCATCACTTCATGGCAAATATATGGGGAATCAATGGAAACAGTGACAGACTTTTATTCGGGGGGGCTCCAAAATCACTGCAGATGGTGACTGCAGCCATGAAATTAAAAGACACTTACTCCTTGGAAGGAAAGTTATGACCAACCTAGACAGCATACTAAAAGGCAGAGACATTACTTTGCCAACAAAGGTCCATCTAGTCAAGACTACAGTTTTTCCAGTGGTCATGTATGGATGTGAGAGTTGGACTATAAAGAAAGCTGAGTGCTGAAGAGTTGATGCTTTTGAACTGTGGTGTTGGAGAAGACTCTTGGGAGTCCGTTGGACTGCAAGGAGATCCAACCAGTCCATCCTAAAGGAGATCAGTCCTGAATAGTCATTGGAAGGACTGATGCTGAAGCTGAAACTCCAATACTGTGGCCACCTGATGCAAAGAACTGACTCATTTGAAAAGATCCTGATGTTGGGAAAGATTGAAGGCAGGAGGAAAAGGGGACAACGGAGGATGAGATGGTTGGAGGCATCACCAACTCAACGGACATGAGTCTGAGTAAACTCTGGGAGTTGATGATGGACAGGGAGGCCTGGCATGCCGCAATCCATGGGGTTGCAAAAAGTGGGACATGACTTTATGACTGAACTGAACTGAACTAGAGTAAGTATAGTGTTAATACTCCTATAGAGCTGTTTCATGTAGCCCTCAATTCAAAGGTCAATTTAGCTTAAGAAATAAAAACAAAATAGAACAAAAAATAAATAGACATCAGAGAGGTGGGGAGAATAATACATTGATAACGCAAATACCCAGGCTAGTACAGAGATATACTTTGGAGCCTGGATTAGGAGGTGAACTGAATATAGTTCTTTTTATCTCTTGACCTGGAACATCATTTATCTCTCATTTAAGGTTTTAATAAATTTTAAAAGATGGCAAGCTGAAGATTTAACTGTGACCTTGAAAGAAGCGAGTCTGATGTTGCCAGTTAAAGATCAACTTAGGGCTTCCCTGGTGGTCCAGTGGCTAAGACTCCACGCTCCCAAAGCAGGGGACCCGCGTTCCATCCCTGGTCAAGGAATGATTAAGAGATCGAACAGGCCACAACTGAGTTCTCATGTCACAACCAGCTAAGACCCGGCACAGTCACATACATAAATAAATTTAAAAGGAAGAGGAACCCAAGAGGTGTCTCTAGATTCTCCCAGTCACTCTTCAGTCTATCCTGACTCTTTTTTGACACCATGGACTGTAGCCCAACAAGCTCCTCTGTCCATGGGATTTCCCAGGCAAGAATACTGAAGCAGGTTGCCATTTCACTCTCCAGGGGATGTTCCCAACCCAGGGATCGAATCTGTGTCTCCTGCTTGGTAGGCAGATTCCTTACCACTGAGCCCCCTGGGAAACCCAAATACAGCAAATGCAGCATCACAAAGCTTCATGGGTGTGGTTGTGTTTCCAAGTATAAAGACTACCAGTGGTTCATGGCATTCCAAACCTTTCCATCTCCCAGCTCCTTCCACATTCTTACACACTCTGGAGACTCACTGAACTACTTAGTTAGAGGTGTTTTGCAATTAAAGGTCATGGCACCGGGGCCAGTGTACATGCTGTTCCCTGTCTTACTCATCACTCACTGGGCAACTGCCTCCTCATTGGCCCTTAGAACTCAGGAGACTGGGTACCTCTTCTTGGAGCCCTTTTTCAACTGCCTTTACCTGCCTTTTCTCACTCTCCACTCCCACCCAGGCTGAAGGTGAAGCTGCTGTGCTGTGCATGACTTTTCACGGTACATATCACATTATACTGAAATCACTCAAGGGTTTGATCTTTTTTCCTCACTGCACTTGAATTCTTTGAGGCAAGGCAAATTTTTATCTTTGGTGCTTCACTCAGTGCCTGGCAGCTGGTCAAAAATTAAGTGTTGAATGGATGAAGGAATTCAACACAAAATAACTATTGATTGAATGTCAACTCTGCTCAAGCAGCTGTGGATCTGGGCACTTGGGAAGACAATGGAGAGCAAAAAATTAACATGGCATCACCTCTCATACGGCTTATACTCTGTTGGAGGAGGAGGCATGAGCTAAATACCCACAGTAATGAATAAATAACTGAAACTAAAATGTGTGCTTTGAAGATGAGGAGCACAGTTTAATGAGAGCAGTTAAAAAGGACTGTGATCTAGACTATTTGTCTTTGATGTCTGTTCATATTTGTGTGTGTGGTTTTAGATGGAAAAGATGTGAGTATATTTAGATTGGATGGGAACAATTCAGCTGAGTGAAAGAGGTTAAATAATATACAGGAGAGAAGACAATTAAATAACATCACACTTCTGGAGAGGGTATCTTACAACCCTCGTGGAGGGACTGGCCGCTTCTGAAGCCACAAGACAGAACATTGAGAGAGAGGATACGGAAGGAGCAGGGTGGCAGGTTTTGTGCCAGAAAATTGAATGAGGTTTGACCCAAAAGCTTGGATTTTCTGAGGGAGAGGAGTCACAGTTGTCTACTGGAAAAAAAGAAAAAAAGGCCGAAGGTGAGAAAGTCAGAGATCTGACGAGACTGGAGAGGGTCTGAAGCTTTCATCATGGACTGTAGGAAAGCAAGTCAAGTGAGAAGCCTCAGGATGGCTGGGCTGTGTTAAGAAGAACCCATCTGAAGGAGGTGATGGTGACTAGACACTGACAACAGGCTGCCTATTGTGGCATTTCCCCCAGCAGACATGGGGGCTCGGGGGCAACCACAGAGACAGCATACAGTTGGTTTCACTCCGGGTTGGGTTTTTGCCACGTGGAGATGAGAAAGTGTGAGTGGGTGAAGGGAGTTTAGTATAATGTTAAGAATGTTAGGGAACTAAGGAACCACGGAAGAGAAGCCTGGTGGATTAGAAAGGGGGAGGGGTGTCAGTGGACCAGAGGTCCCAAGGAGGAAGAAGAACAACTACAGTGAGAGTGGTTGAACAGAAGGCTGGAAGGAAGGATGGGGCAGAGCTGGAAGACAGGATGGGGGAGCTACCCTTGATCACATCCTCCAAACATAGAACCTCTTCCACAAAACATAGACACTAAGAGATAATGAAACAATACTAGAGGAAACAGCATGAAAACGAGGCAGAGAGCCATGACATCAATAAAGTGGTTAAGAGTTGTACTTATTTAGCTTCGATTTTGCTTCTCTGTCAACCATGAGCATAAGCCCCAGACCTCAGCCCACACACTACCCACTCCCAGGTTGCTTCTCCCCAGTGTTGAGCCTGACTAGGCTGTTGAAGAGGGAAGGACACAATTACAGGTCCTTACACATTTATCAGGGGGCTTCCCTGGTGGCTTAGTGGTAAAGAATCTGCCTGCAAGGCAGGATTCGCAGGAAACCCAAGTTCAATCCCTGGGTCAGGAAGATCCCCTGGAGGAGGGCATGGCAACCCACTCCAGTATTCTTGCCTGGAGAATCCCATGGACAGAGGAGCCTGGTGTCGGACACAACTGAAGTGACAGCATGCACATATTTATCAGTGCTTAAATTTGTTATTTTGGAAATAGTTTCAATGATGGTAAGATTTGGGTGTGGCTATAGGAGCTCGTGACAGAAATGGAGAAAAGGCCACTGAAAATGAGGAAGCCAGAGTCTTGGAGGGTCATCCAGGGAGGGTGATGGCACATGTGGTAGAGAAGGCTGTGAGTTGAGCATCAAAGTCTTCATTGAGTGACAGAATACAACTACAAGGTGGGCATATGACAGGGACTTGAAGACAGACGGGAGAGCAGATCAAAAGGCATGAACCTTAGTAAAGGAGAAATTTTTTTTGCAGGAGAGTGAGGGAGTAATGGTCTGGAAGAGGCAGTGAACAGAAGACAGACAGAAACTTAGTCACTCAGTGGATCCAACTCTTTGCGACCCCATGAACTGTAGCCCGCCAGGTTCCTCTGCCCATGGGATTCTCCAGGCAAGAATACTGGAGTGGGGTGCCATTTCCTTCTCCAGGGATCAAACCAGGGATTGAGCTGGTGTCTCCTGCATTGGCAGGTGGATTCTTTAGCACTGGGAATGCTGGTTCCTGAGGCCAGTGGAGTATAAGGGCATAAACAGCCAACATTTCATCTAGGCAAAGGGACACATGAGAAGAATCATTCCCTAAACTGTGACCCAGTGGACTGTATCAGCCCAAAAGGCATGGCTTTCAGGTCTGCCAAATGCACCCTCCAGGTTCACGGTGACCTTGGCTGGGAAAGTGCTGACCTAAGGAAGAGTCAGATTTCAGTTAAGACAAGGAGATGGAAGGGATGGCAGAGAAACACTGATTAGGGTTTAGCCCAGGGTACAGTCTAATAAATAGTCACTCACTCACTCAAGAGAAAACTTAAGACTAGCTCTCTCCAAGGTTTTATCTCTCGATTGAAACCTGGATGGACAGGCTGCATCCTGTTAACCCCAGGGCCCAGCACTATCTCTCGCAGATAGCAAGCTCCTGAAATATGTTTGTTAGAAGTAGGAATGAATTTCCTGTTACTGCAGTTGTGGTATGGAAGGAAATGGGGCACTCGCCTGGTAGTCCAGTGGCCAAGACTCCAAGCTCCTGGTGCAGGAGGCCCGGGGTTTGATCCCTGGTCAGGGAACTAGCTCCCACCTGCCACAACTAAGAGTTCATGTGCCACAACTCAAGATCCCTTGTGCCACAAAGAAGACCCCACACAGCCAAATAAACAGATAAAAATGTTAAAAAGGAAGGGAAATGGGTGAGCAAAAATAGTGGTACACACGTTACACCTCCATCAGTAGAAGTAAGGTGTGGATATAGAGCGCAAAGGAAATGGAAAGTCTCTGCCCTCAAGAGAAGCTCTGCCAAGTGCCCTTGTTCCAGGCCAAAGTCATTGTTCCTGAAACAGGCTGCATCCCGGGATACCTCCACCCAAGATGAGTTTTCAAGTACTACAGTAGAGGCGAGCAGTAGCTCAAGTGGGGGAGAGAGAGGGAGGGTGGAGAGAAAAGGAGAGTTGTCTCTATTAGAAGAGGGTGTAAATTCAAAAGTGGAGATTCAAGCCCCAATTGATCTTGCCCTGTTTTATATGAAGGAAGAAGGAGACTAGATAGATAAGATGCTTATTAATTTTGCAGCGGTGTCCTAGGAGAGGAACTGGGGATACACGGCATAAACGCTCACCCCAGTCATCTCTGGCCGGTAAGCTTGGTTTTCCTCTTTGTACATTTCTTCATGGCTACATTTTCTATATTGAATATACCCAACTGATGTTTTTTTAGAAAAAGTGTAGAAAAATATTATGTCTCTTCTAAATTTCTCACAGGCTCAGACTATCTACTCTTAGGGCAAAATTGGCTGCAAGCTAAAGGGATTATAAGACTTCAAACGAAACAATCTCTAGTCATTTCAGCAGTGGTGCAATTGTGAAGAATCAATAGATACCAATTTAATCAAATGAAATGTGTTAGAAAAGTAAATAACTTGCAAAACACCAGCTGTGTGGCTTACTATTGATATTGATCTACAGTATAGAAGAAGGAAAAGTCAAGGCTACAAGAAAGTTTGCTACTTATAGTGGGAGAAAGACATTTTAGTTAATCTCAGGTAATGACAAGTTACCCAAGGGAAAATAACTAAATTAACTATTATTATAAACAGTCTGAGTGATACAAGTTTGAAACTAGACAAGAAATTCTGAAATTAAATCGAATTTTTCCTTACTTGAAGTAGCTACAAGGCTACATCCTTTATTCCAACTAAGAACAAGAAATATGTACTTGATTTCGCTAGATCATGCTGCAGTAGCAAAGAGCCCCGCAAGTCTCAATGGCTTACAACAAGTGTATTTCTCATTCATATTACATGCGAGGGGCTGCAGGTTGGCTATGGCTCTTGTCCATTTTGCCTTTCACTCTAGGAATTGCGCTGAAGGAATAGTCTTTATCCGGACCTGACATTCTCACGGCAGAGGAAAATATTAAGCGAGTTAGCAGAAAACAGCAATGGTTCTTAAAGTTTCTGCTAAGAACTGGCACATTGCAATCTCCTTTTGGTTTGGTTGTGGTTTTTGTGGAGTTTTGTTGTTATGTTGTTGTCGTTAAAGAAAGTGACGTTGCTAAGCCTAGTGACAGGGCAGACTTACACTCCTTCCAGGGGATGCACTGCAGTAGACAGGAGTGTACAATCATTTTACACGGAAGGGATCTGTGGATATTTGGGAGCAACAATAAAACCTCTCACAAAACGTATTCACTTACACATGCCATGAAGATGCAAACATTCTTGTATCCTTGGGTGCAAAATGCGTAGCTACATAGACTGCCTGCTGTGGGGCATTTGTTGTTGATGTTTGGTTGCTAAGTCATGTCTGACTCTTTCCAACCCCAAGAGTTGCAGCCCACCAACTTCCTCTGTCCATGGGATTTCCCAGGCAAGAATACTGGAGTGGGTTGCCATTTCCTTCTCCAGGGGATCTCTCTGACCCAGGGATTGCACCCGCGTCTCCTGCACTGGCAGGGGGGTAATTCTTAACCGCTGAGCTACCAGGGAAGCCCACTGTAAGGCATATACCACAGCAGGCCCTCTACCCACCATGTCCTCTGTAAGTCTTCAATAACCCTTTCAGGGGTCAGAGGTACTCATTATTCTCATTTTATTTAAGAAAAAACTGGAGTTGGCTAACTCTACCAAGGTCTCTCTGGTAGATTATGAAAATGGCCACAGTCTTCTCTTTGCATGCACACCTCGCAGTGTCAGTTGGCAGACGTCCCCATTGAGGAACGGAGGCTATTTTCTCCATTCATAAATCAGGTTGGCCAGCCATGTGGCTGGCTTTGGCACATGAAACATTAATAAATGTAACGAGCTTGAAAAGCGCTTGTGCACTGGGACTTGCCTTTTTGCAGCTCTTGAATCACTCACCATGAGAATAAGTCCAGGTTACCCTTCTGAATGATGAGCAACATGTGGCTCACTGCTCCTCTTGTCCCAACCACAGCCTGCTAATCACAAGTAAGTGAGGCCATCCTACATCATCTGGTCACCAGACAAACCACAGCCTGACAACAGATACATGAAGTGGATACAGACGTTGAGTTGGGAGTGCTGAAGCTTTATTGATGCTTCTTAAGAAACAGTGATGGAGAAGGCAATGGCAACCCACTCCAGTACTCTTGCCTGGAAAATCCCATGGATGGAGGAGCCTGGTGGGCTGCAGTCCATGGGGTCGTGAAGAGTTGGACACGACTGAGCGATTCCACTTTCACTTTTCACTTTCATGCACTGGAGAAGGAAATGGCAACCCACTCCAGTGTTCTTGCCTGGAGAATCCCAGGGATGGCAGAGCCTGGTGGGCTGCCGTCTATGGGATCACACAGAGTCAGATACAACTGAAGCGACTTAACAGCAGCAGCAGCAAGAAATAATGAGGGAAAAATATTGAGCAGGGGAGCCATCAAACAATAACCTGACCACAAGACTGCTGACCCAGTAGGGAGCAAAAATGGCCTGTTAGATAAATTCTATGTGGGATAAAAGTGCCTCGTACCTCTGCCTCTAACTGTGATCTCAGTCACTGGCTGAGAACACCACGAGAAGGAGACCTCAGTCAAAACACTCAGGGTGGGAGGATCTGAAGAGCTAATAGCTGGACAATGCTGGTTAACCACACAAGGGTTTATATCTTGGTTCTCTGTTCTATTCCTTTGGTCTATGCATGTGTGCTGAGTCACTTCAGTAGTGTTCGACTCTTTGCAACCCTATGGGCCATAGCCCGCCAAGGTCCTCTGTCCGTGGAATTCTCCAGGCAAGCATACTGGAGTGGGTTGCCATGCCCTTTTACAGGGGATCTTCCCGACCCATGGATTGAACCTGGGTCTCCTGCATTGGAGGCAGATTCTTTACCATCTGAGCCACTGGGGAAGATCAGATAACCTTCTGGTAAAAAGCTGACTCAATTATAATAATTAAATAGAAAATGTAAGGAAAATAAACAGGCTTTCATTAAAACAATCATGTATTAAAGTTGGACAAAATAATCAGTCTGGGGGATTTCCAGCACCCTCCATGGTGGGTATTCAATATTTTTGCCTGGACGGGTGGGAGGAGATGTGTGCCCTCCCAGGAAAGTCCTGGGACTGGGCATGGGAGTCCCCTGTGCCTGAGAGCCTCACCCTTCAGCTGAGAAGCTAGGTAAGCTAAGAAGAGATGCAGTGATAAGATCTGTCAGGTTCTATAGCTGCAGTAACTATTGGTATGCCCTGTTCAATGGGTTGGCGGTCCTGCAGAAACGAACTGTGGGACGTGGATTGCTAATTAGAATAAGTAACATCCACGTGGGCTGATTTATGCTTCTCTTGCAGGATCCCTAAACATCAGGTCGGTGCCTTTTTCCTTTCATAACCATTGGTATTTCATGTCAATCAGCATAAAGATTTTGAGAAAAAATTTTTTCTAGTTTGCTTAAATAATAATGTGGACAGTAGCTTTTGTTCAAGTATTCAAGTATAGGGCACTTATGTGTTAATTATAGCTCTGAGTACATAGTGAAGGGAGATCAAAGACTTTGATCAAATGGCTTTGACATTTGATGCTCTCTCCAAGCTCTCTGGCCTGATGCCCTTCTTTTTTCTTTATTCCTTCATAGGAGGGTAAACTCAGGCCCATCCTAACTCTTCAAGGCAAGTTAAGAGCAGGCTGTAACATATAACCAGACTTTATTGAAGGCTTCAGGATAGTAAAATGAAATTAAAGCGTAATAAGGGAAAACTTTGGGCTTCCCAGGTACACAGTGGTAAAGAATCCGCCTGCCAATGCAGGAAACAAAAGAGCCATTCCATCCCTGGGTCAGGAAGATCCCCTGGAGGAGGAAATGACAACCCACTCCAGTATTCTTGCCTGGCCAGTTCCATGGACAGAGAAGCCAGGCAGGCTGCAGACTATGGGGTTGCTAAGAGCTGGACAAAACCAGGCCCAGAACAAAGGAAAACCCCAAACCGGCTACTAACTGTGACTTCTGAATCTCCTCATCTGCCCACTCCTATTAGCCCAGACTTCCTACTGTGTTTCAGGAGTAGGCTACCCTCCTTACTAAGAATGCCTGTGACCGTGAACATCACCCACCAGCGCTCAGGCGCCCTGAATCTTCTAAGGCCCAGTGAGCAGAGGAAACTGCCTCCCCTTATCTCCAGTGTAACGCTAGCTTTCCAGGAGATGTCATCACTTCCACAACACCACCCACAAGGATGACAACTTCAGGTATTGTTAATAGAGCAGTTTAGCTCTGAAATGTCTTTTTTATGCTAAGCCACCAGCATCTGGGATCTTAGGTCCCCGACCAGGGATCGAACACATGCCCCTTGCATTGAAAGTGCAGAGTTAACCACCAGGAAGTCCCAAGCTCTGTAAGATCTTGAATCTTACCATTGGTGAATTGCATCTTGACTTTTCCTTTCTTCAAGTCCAAAGCGCACTATGCTTTTTCTTTTTTAAGTCAGATTTACTGAGATTTAGTATACATAAAATAAAATTCACCTATTTTAGTGTATAGTTCTGAGCTTTGACAAACACATAGCCATGTTACCACCACCACAATTAGGACACAGGACAGTTGCTTCACCCCCCAAAATTCCTCAGGTCCCTTTGCGCTCAACCTCTTTACACCCTCAGCCCCAGGCCAAGAGTGACCTGTTTTATGTGTCTATAGCTTTGCCTCTTTCAGAGTGTCATATAAATGGATCCAAACAGCAAGTAGCTTTTTATATCTGATTTTTTTCACCTGAGATCCATCCATGTTGTTTGTTCCTTGTACTGCTGAGTCATTTTCCATTGTATGAACATACTAGAGTAGATTTATCTAATCACATTGAAGAACATTTGAGTTATTTTCAGTTTTTGATGATTATGAATAAAGCTTCTGTAACATTTGCATACAAGTCTTTAAATGAACATAAGCTCTCATTTCTCTTGGTTATACATCTAAGAATGGAACTTCTGGGTTGTGTGATAAGCATATGTTCAACATTATATGAAATAATAAGTTGTTTGCCAAACTGTTCGTACCATTTTGCAATCCTACCAACAATGTATGAGAGGTCTAACTAGTCTGTATGCTTACCAGTACTTGGTAATACCAGGGGTTGGTTTTTTTTTTAATCTTATTCATTTTAGTAGATGTGTACAGGTACTTCAGTGTAGTTTAGTTTTTTAATGACTTGAGCATCTTTTCATGTGCTTATGTGCTACTCATATTTCTTTTTGGTGACATATTTTCAATTCTTTTCAAATATTTCAAATATTTTCAATTCTTTTGACTATTTACTTATTAACTTGTTTGCTTTATTGTTGGGTTTTGAGGATTCCTTACATATTCTTGTTCCAGTCCTTTAGCAGAAATATGCTTTGCAAATATTTTCTCTGAGGCCTATATTTTGTATTTTCGTTTTCTTAAACAATTTGTATTAGCAGATCAGCTGCTATAATGAAATATCATAGACTGGGTGGTTTAAACGGCAGACAGTTATTTCTCACAATTCTGGAGCCTGAGAAGTCCAAGATCAGGATGCCAGCAGTCAATATCTGGTGAGAGCTCTTTCTGGCTTGCAGACTGCCACCTTCTGGCTGCGTCTGCACATGGTGTGGAGAGTGGGCTCAAGCTCTCTTTATACCTCACATAAAGGTATTAATCCCATCATGAGGATCCCACCTTTATGACCTCATCTAAGCCTCCTAAGTGAGTGAGTGATAGTCACTCAGTCATATACCGACTTTTTTCAACCCCATGAACTGCAGCCTTCCAGGCTCCTCTGTCCATGGAATTATCCAGGCAAGAATACTGGAGTGGGTTGCCATTTCCTTCTCCGGGGGATATTCCCAACCCAGGGGTTGAACCTAGGTCTCCAGCATTGCATGTGGATTCTTTACCATCTGAGTTACCAGGGAATCCAAGTCTCCTAAAGCCTCCACAATCAGATAATTGAGGGGGCTAGCCTCCAATATATGTCTGTGGGAAAATAACAATTCAGTCCATAGCAATGTCTCACAGAGCAAATTTTAAAGTTTGATGAAGTCCAAATTAACAATTTTTCTTTTATGGATCATGTCTTTGGTGTCACATCTAATAAGTTTATGCCTAGCTCAAAAACCACAAAAATTTTCTCTTATATTTTTTTCTAGAAAGTTTATACTTTCAGCTGTTTTTATGTAGGTCTAATCTGTGGAAAATTCTGAAAGAGATGGGAATACCAGACCACCTGACCTGCCTCTTGAGAAACCTGTATGCGGGTCAGGAAGCAACAGTTAGAACTGGACATGGAACAACAGACTGATTCCAAATAGGAAAAGGAGTACCTCAAGGCTGTATATTGTCACCCCGCTTATTTAACTTCTATGCAGAGTACATCCTGAGAAACGCTGGGCTGGAAGAAGCACAAGCTGGAATCAAGATTGCCGGGAGAAATATCAATAACCTCAGATATGCAGATGATACCACCCTTATGGCAGAGAGTGAAGAGGAACTAAAAAGCCTCTTGATGAAAGTGAAAGAGGAGAGTGAAAAAGTTGGCTTAAAGCTTAACATCCAGAAAACTAAGATCATGGCATCTGGTCCCATCACTTCATGGGAAATAGATGGGGAGACAGTGGAAACAGTGTCACACTTTATTTTTTTGGGCTCCAAAATCACTGGGGATGGTGACTGCAGCCATGAAATTAAAAGACACTTACTCCTTGGAAGGAAAGTTATGAACAACCTAGATAGCATATTAAAAAGCAAAGACATTACTTTGCCAACAAAAGGTCTGTCTGGTCAAGGCTATGGTTTTTTCAGTGGTCATGTATGGATGTGAGAGTTGGACTGTGAAGAAAGCTGAGCACCGAAAAATTGATGCTTTTGAACTATGGTGTTGGAGATGACTCTTAAGAGTCCCTTGGACTACAAGGAGATCCAACCAGTCCATCTTAAGGAGATCAGTCCTGGGTGTTCATTGGAAGGACTGATGTTGAAGCTGAAACTCCAGTACTTTGGCCACCTCATGCGAAGAGTTGACTCATTGGAAAAGATCCTGATTCTGGGAGGGATTGGGGGCAGGAGGGGAAGGGGACGAGAGGATGAGATGGCTGGATGGCATCACTGACTCGATGGGCATGAGTCTGAGTAAACTCCGGGAGTTGGTGATGGACAGGGAGGCCTGGCATGCTGTGATTCATGGGGTCGCAAAGAGTCGGACACGACTGAGCGACTGAACTGAACTGAATCCATTTTGTTATGTGTGCTTAGCACTCAGTCGTGTCCAACTTTTTACAACCCCACAAACTGCAGCATGCCAGGCTCCTCTGTTGATGGGATTCTCCAAGCAAGAATACTGGAGTGGGTTGCCATTTCCTTCTCCGGGGGATCTTCCCAACCCAGGGATTGAACCCAGGTCTCCCGCACTGCAGCGGATTCTTTACAGACTGAGCTGCCAGGGAAGCCCAAGTATACAGGAGTGGGTAGCCTTTCCCTTCTCCGGGGAGGGAACTTCCTGACCCAGGAATCCAACCAGGGTTTCCTGCATTGCAGGGGGATTCTTTACCAGATGAACTACCAGGGAAGCCTTGGTATGACTTCTTAGATGCCAGATACAGATCAAGGCTCTTTCTTTTAACATTTGTATGTCACATTGTTGTACTGGCATTTATTATTATTATTATTTAACATCTTGTCTGGGACTTCCCTAGTAGTCCAATGGTTAAGGCTCCGGATCCCAACGCAGGGGACCCAGGCTTAATCCCTGGTCAAGGAACTAGATCCCACTTGCCACACCTAAAAGATCCTGCATGCTGTCACAACCAAATAAATAAATTTTTTTTAAAAACCCATATAACATAAAATTTATCACCTTAACCATTTTTAAGCATATAATTCAGTAAGTGATACCCTTTTAATGGTTCACATTTGCTTGAATGAGTACTGAATTTTATCAGATTTTTTTCCTGCATCTATTAAGATGATCATATTTGTTTCCTTTTTCCCTTTTTTAGTATGGTGAATTACATTGAGTTTTCAAATATTAAGCCAGACTTGTATTTCTGGAAATAACCCCATTTAGTCGTGATATATCAATAGTCTCCTTTTCATATGTTGCCAATTTTTATTTGGGAAAATATCATGGAGTATGTTTATGGCACACAATACACTGAAGGCTGCTGAGTTTCTGGGTGGAAGGAGAGAGGCTTTAAAAATATTTAATCAGTTCATTTACCATAACATGTAGTGTAAGCATATTACTTAAGAATATGTAAGCAAGTGTCAGAAATAACAGCTCAGCATTAAAAGTGAATGGAAGCAGAAGTAGAAAATAAGGTTATTCTTCTACTTTTTGTACCACCTATTAAAATTATGTGCGCATTATTTTAGAATTAAAACAATTTAAATTAAATTTTAAAAGATCCTCCCCAACCAGAAACCATACAAATCTGATTCAGCTGGGATATTTTTGTTGGTGCATGCCATGCAAACAGGAAAGGTAAATAGGTAACTAATTCGTCCCAGCATAACTGATTAGTTAGTCCTTAATTTTCTTCCCATGATTTGTTAATACTCTTGTGTCACGGTGTTTCTGTACTATTTGTCCTTGCTCGGATACTACACTGATTAGAGATACATACAGTAGCATGAGTTTGAGCTTCCGCGGTGGCTCAGACGGTAAAAAGAATCCGTCTGCAGTGTGGGAGACTGGGTTCGACCCCTGGGTTGGGAAGATCCCCTGGAGGAGGGCACGGCAACCCACTCCAGTGTTCTTCCCTGGAGAATCCCATGGACAGGGCTACAGTGCAGGGGTCGCAAAGAGTCGGACACGACTGAGCGACTAAGCACAGCATGAGTTAACTGTAGTGAAGCTCATTTAAAAAAAAAAAAAAAAAGATCTGCAAAGGCACAGAGATTTATTTAAAAAAAAAAAAAAGTAGGAGGCTGGTAAGCGCGTAGAGGAATCTGAGTAGATAAATAATGAACGTTGAAACATCCACAGTAAACGGCACTCGTTAAAACGAAAAACTCCGGCCGCGCAGTTCCCTGGGAGAAAACAAACATCACAATTTGAAACCCTTAAGTGCAGCAGAGACTTAGAGACGCAAACCGCCGAGGTCAGGTTTGCAGGCCCTCACCTGCTCAGGCTGATTGACAGCGGCGGCGGGGGGCGGGGCGAACCGAACGTCACTTCCCGTCGCAGCCGTCCTGGTCCTCTCGCGCGATGACGGCCAACGTGGAGCCGCGTGGGCGGCGCCCGGGGATCGGAGTGGGTGTCGTGGTGACCAGCGGCAGGCATCCTCGCTGCGTCCTTCTGGGGAGGAGGAAAGGGTCGTTCGGAGCCGGCAGTTTCCAACTTCCCGGGGGCCACTTGGAGTTCGGGTAAGCAGTCGCCTGGCTGACTGGGAAAACGAAACGGGCGCGCAGAGGACGACATCCTCTCCTGCGTGCATCCGTACGTGCGTGCACGCTGACGCTGCGTCCTTTCTCGCGCGTTTGTCTTTCTCGCCCGAGGCCGGCAGGGGGCGCTGCTCTGGGCGAGGCGTGCCCTGGAGTCGCCACGTCCTCGTGTGAGCTGCCCTCGAGGGGTCAGCTCCTCTCTCGCCCTGACGCAGCTGGGCGTTGTGACTTGCCTTTTCCTGCCGCTTGCGCTTGAAAGGCCGGAAGTGCGTATTTACAGGCCTCGAGTAGTGTAGTTGTCCCTTCAAATGTTTGCACGGTTTGCTGGCGATTTAAACGCAGGCGGTATGTTATTTTCCTGCTCCCGTTAAGTCTCGTAGCGCTCCAACCAAGGGAATGGTTGACGGAAACCCTGGGCCTCTGTGCCTCCCTCGTTAAAGCGGGGAAATCGCCCGAAGTACTCCCTAAGGTCTCCCTCTCTGCTTTGACTTTCTGTGAACTGAGGTGTCAGACCGACAGAGAAAGTTTAGTTCTACACAAGGGTGAAGAGAGGCTGAGATTGACCTAGAAGGTGGGTTCACCCGGGCTCTTGGACTCTTTAATCGATAGAAATTGGTAAAATGCCAGAGGAGGAATTTAGGCAGAGCTTTGTCGGGGCTCCTGCTGTAGCCGGAGGGAGGGAGCGAGAACGAGAAACAGGTGCCCTTGCTCGCTCTCCTGGAGCGGGAGGTGGTGGTGAGCTTGTTCCTTAATGGAGTGGGGCGTAGGCATGGATCTGCGGGTTGGGCAGGAGGGGCAGCTTAGGTGGTCTGCCCGCTCCTTTGATGGTTGTGTGTGTGGAAATCATGCCTGGTAACCCTGCTTCGCTCTCAGCAACTTAAAAATGGCTGTAGGTTTGTGGGCCTTTTTTGTAGTTAGTCTTTAATTGCCCCCGGAGAAGGCAGTGGCACCTCACTCCCGTACTCTTGCCTGGAAAATCCCATGGACGGAGGAGCCTGGTAGGCTGCAGTCCACGGGGTCGCTAAGAGTCGGACACGACTGAACGACTTCACTTTCACTTTAATTGCCCCAACTGTGCATGCATTATTTTTAGTCTCTACCTTTGTCCAGGTGCAAGCACCCAGGGAAAGGGTCCCATCCTATCTCAAAGTGAGAATAGGGATGACATCTGTAGAAGATAAACAGCATCAGAAATGTTCAAGGGGCTTCCCAGGTGGCGCAGTGGTAAAGAATCTGTCTGTGATACCCAGCCCAGCATTTTTTGCAACTGGCTTGAAGATGTGTTTTTACTGTTTTGTACCAATTTAGATCAAAGAGAGGGCATATATTGCATGTGATTAGGACTTCCCAGGTGCCACTAGTGGTGAAGAACCCGCCTGCCTGTGCAGGAGCTATAACAGAAGCAGGTCGGGAAGATCCCATGAAGGAGGAAATGGCAACCCACTCCAGTACTCCTGCCTGGAGAATCCCATGGACAGGGGGAGCCTGGCGGGCTACAGTCCCTAGGGTCGCACAGAGTCGGACACAACTGAAGCGACTTAGCAGCAGCAGCAAGCTATCACTTAATAAAATTACTAGATTAAAAATCAGATTGCACGGACAAGCACACCCCTTAATGGTGCTGGGTGCAGAGCTCATGTGAGGTACCCTGCTTTTGCTCCTGGCAGTTCACAAGTGGCAGTTGGGTTTTTGAATCTTGTTCATAATTTGTGCCAGCTAGTTATTTCTGGTCCCTCGTTGTTTCTTTGTGTTCTGCTGGGTACAGAGGAGAGGAGACATAAGGGTCTCAGCCTGTCCCACCATCAACGGGATGGAGGGAGGGGGATGTACAATTTTGGCTGATTGCTTTGTTGTGTGGCAGAAACCAACACAACATCGTAAAAATTAAAAAAGAAAAATAAAAGTATTTTGGTGTTCTGGTTCTCTTACAGGCGTTCGTGTTTCCTTTGTGGTGGGGAGAGGAGGTGCGGGCCCATGTTTTGCGTGCTCTCTGCCTCCTCCTCTTCTCCCTGTTTCTGATTTCTTTGCGTTCCATGTGCCCTCTGGGTGCAGTATTCCTGTGTGCGCTCTTTCTGAGGGTGTGTTGGTGGCTGGTTGGAAGTCCTCCAGTCCTACAAGGATTTCTGCACTGCACAATTCCCCGACACAGGTGACTAAGAACTTCTTGTGATGCTGGCCGCCAGCTCCTGGTGTTAGCACACCACGCTACATTTTCTTTCTGCTGGGTCCCCAGTAGTCTCACAGCATCTGCTTGGCCCGGAGAAAACATGTTGCTTTCACTGCCACTCATTTCCTCTGCTCAGCCATCGTGGGCTGCTCTCCCCAGTCTCCTACCTTCCAAATGCTTAAAGTGGGGGTGAGCGTTGTGTTCAGTGCATCCCTGACACCACGGGGCGCACTTCAGACCCCCAGAGCTCGTTCCCTGCTGTTGCTCTGCTCCGAGGCAAGGGGCGGCCCTGTGTGCTCCCACAGCTCAGCCCTTTGACTGGGGGTGATACACCGGTACCCCCTTGAGAGCCACACCCAGTCTCCGTGACTGTTTATTTCTCTTGGAGCACCTCTCAGTTGGTTTGGGGGCTGAGCTGTGCCGCCCCCCCCCCCCCCCACCATCAGGAAGAAAGGGAACATTCCTACAGCCTGAAAACTCACAACTTTCCTCCCTTCCCAAAGATCTGTCTGTCTTATGGGAAGACTGAGGGTAGATGAGATAATGAGGGAAATAATCAAGGTAGAAAAGATAGAGAAGCAGTATTCTTTTTTGCTGAATATCTCACATACGAAAGTGCTTCATAAATACAAGGAAATTTAATCCAGAAGGCATATGAAATGACTTTTAGAAAAACTGTATCACACAGATTTCTTTTCATACTTGTTTTCATTTGATACATACTTTATCTGACTATAAAATTCCATTTGGAACCATTTCTAAAGGGAGATACTATATATTTTTAGTCTTGTTTCATATATGAAAACTGTACAGTGAAATGTTTTCATTTATATGCAGGTTTTTGTAACTTTTAGAGCATCAGTTCTTGTCAATATCTAGTTATTATCAATCATATGTTGAAGGTGAACTAATCAGTGTATTTTAATTTTTGTGAATGCCTTTTGTTCTCAAGTTTGAGGCACAAACTGAAATTCTGAACCTACTGGAAAAGACTTTACTCACTTCTTGATACACTTACAAGCCTGTGAGAAAGTAGCATTATCTTTTTACTTATCTAAGGTGGAAAATAATGGACTTTGAACTCAAACCTAGGTCTAGTTAACTACAAGCCCTGTGCTCTTAACTGATATATCAGACCACCTCCTGGCTACATGCTGCTTCCAGGTAAGTGAACTAGTGCTGAATTGGCTAAATGTTCATTTTTTGTTGTTCAATATGAAGTCCTTTTGGTCTTCAGAGAACTAGATACAGGATAAACAGTATCCAAGGAGGTTTGTTGATTTATTGTTTTAAAGCATGAATCAATTACAGCTCTTTTGGGGTTACACTGGAAATTTCTAGCCAGGAATTTCATGGCTTTAAAAAAAAAATGAATAAATAGAATTGAATATGGTGGTGTGTTTCTGTTTTCCAGTGAAAGCTGGGAAGAATGTGCTCAAAGGGAAACCTGGGAAGAAGCAGCTCTTCACCTGAAAAATGTTCGCTTTGCCTCGGTTGTGAATTCTTTCATTGAGAAAGAGAATTACCATTATGTCACTATTTTAATGAAAGGAGAGGTGGACCTGACTCATGATTCAGAACCAAAGAATGTAGAGCCTGAAAAGAATGAAAGTAAGAGAATTATATACAATAATGCATTTTCTACACGAGCATATGTCTGAAGGAAGATTACTTTATGTCACCATATGAAGAGAGTTAGAATGTAATTATACTTTCATTAGAATTTAAATCTACTTAAGTTCTGAAGTTATAAGGATAGAACAGGAAAGAGAATGGGTCTAGAGCCAGACTGCTTGATTTGCATCCTGGTTCTTCCACTAAGAAGTTTGTGACCTCGAGCCAAGTTACTTAGGTCTCTGGGCCTCTTTTCTCATTTGTTATAATAGTACAACAACCCTCAGATGGGTTGTTGTAAGTGTGAAATGAGTTATTACCTACAGTGGGCCCGTCCTAATGAACACAGTAAGTACTCAGTGTTAGTTTTATTTCTAGTGTTTAATTTTGTTTCTATCTGTGATTTTTAAAGCAAAACATTTAATGTGCCTTCCTCAGTTTTCTCACCTGTGCGAGAGAGAGAACTTTCTTTTATAAAAGATGATTAACTTGCAAAACACCTAATCTGTTACCTTCTGTGTTGAATTGAGTGCTCTGACAGCTTTAATGACAGTAATTGATTTCCTTTTATTTATCCTTTTATTTACCGCGTACTACACCTTGTTCCTGGGGCTTCCCCACTGGCTCAGAGGTAAAGAATCCACCTGCTAGTGCAGGAGATGGGGTTCAATCTGTGGGTCGGGAAGATCCCCTGGAGGAGGAAATGGCAGCCCACTCCAGTATTCTTGCCTAGAGAATCCCATGGACAGAGGAGCCTGATGGGCTACAGCCCATGGGGTCGGGGAAGAGTCAGACAGGGTTTAAACAACTCGGCAAGGTATGGAGGAGGGGGCATGGATGCACCACCCTCCCAGCAGCTTGACGTGTTCAACTCTGAAGCTTTCTGAACCCAGCTGTGTGGAGTTTTTATGAAGGATCATTATGTGATGGGATTATTATCACTGTGACTGAGTAAACCATTGCCCGTTGATTAACTCAAACCTCCAGCCCCGCTCCCGTCGCTAAGGTGGAGCAGGCCTAAGCGGTGGCTGAAAGTCCAACCAGTCATCATGCCTCTGTCTTTCTGGTCTGCACCCACCTCCCGAAACAGGGATGAAGACCAAATACATATTTCTTCTTTCATGATATCACATGAAGAAAAACACAAGGATCCAAAGGCCTTCAGCTGGCCTAGGGTACAAGAAAACTTATTCCTGCCTTAAGAATGGGAAGGCAGGATTGTACCAAATTCACTAGGGGAGCTGATAACCTGGCCATGGTACAAGAGGCTTGGGGGTCTTTGTTTTATTTATAACACAGGCATGCAGACTCTGCCCCGTGTTCAGCAGGCCCTGGATCTGAACAGCCTGCTTCAGGCTTCCAGTCACCGCATCTTTCCTCCAGCCATCAGATTATAATTAGAGGGATTGTCCAGATGCTTCCTTCTCTAGGAGGCAGGGTAGACGCTACTTCAGGTCTCTGGAGACTCAGTTAATTGAGCATCTTGCAAGACACGGTTAGTGTGTACCTCCCCTCTTCCTCCACCACCTCTCCTCCCCCCACCCCCCATACTGTGTGGTCACAGGTACTGATCAGCCCTTCCAGAACTTGTTCCAAGTTCGTGGATTCTTTGTCCCCTGCCTTCCCAGACTGAAACTACATATCTGTATTTTATAGGCAGAGAAATGCTTAATGGAAGAAACAGTAATTACACATAGATATATACATGTAATCATAAACTAATTTAGAACAGAGTTCTTAATAATCATTGTATTTTTGTTGTTAATGTCATAATATTTAAACATTTACCTGTGCATCTGTGCATGCTCAGTCATGTCTCTCTGCAACCCCACGGACTGTAGCCTGCCAGCCTCCTGTGTCCATGAGATTGTCCAGGCAAGAATACTGGAGTGGGTTGCCGTGCCCTCCTCCAGGGAATCTGCCTGACCCATGGCTCCTGCCACATACCCTGCATCACAGGCAGATTCTTTACTGCTGAGCCACTGAAAATTATGTTTGTATAGCCAAGCTAATGCATAGCATCACTCTTGCACTTTGTTTTATTAGTAGCAAATCACTTTTAAAATTAATTTTTCTTAGTACAGGTTAACTAGCCAAAATGAATATGCTTTGTTTCCTTTCAACTGAAGAAACTGCTTTAATATCTTTCTTTTCTAGGTTGGGAGTGGGTTCCTTGGGAAGAATTTCCTCCCCTGGACCAGCTTTTCTGGGCACTACGTTGTTTAAAGGAACAAGGCTACGATCCTTTTAAAGAAGATTTGGATCATCTGGTAGGATATAAAGGAAGTCACCTAGAGGTGAACAAGGAGATTCACTGAGTTGTTTTTTTTTTTAATGGATTGGCCAAAAAGTTCACTTAGGTTTTTGTAGGCTGACTACAGTCATGCTGAGTTGTCTCTAACTTCATTTGAAACCATTTTGTAAGATTGTAAGATTGTATTGTGACACCTGTCACGGCAATGTGCATTTTTTAAAAGAAACTTATCAAAATTGGTGAATTTGGGGGGTAGCCATTTTAATATTGAAAATGGAAGAAAAAAAGCAACAATTTCGGCATATTATGCTTGATTATTTCAAGAAAGGTAAAAATGCAACGGATACAAAAAAAAAGATTTGTGCAGAGTATGGAGAAGGTGCTGTGACTGAACGGACATGTCAAAAGTGGTTTGCAAAGTTTCGTGCTGGAGATTTCTCTCTGTATGATGCTCCACGGTCAGGTAGACCAGTTGAAGTGGATAGCAATCAAATTGAGACATTAATTGAGAGCAATCAACATTATACCACACGAGAGATAGCCGACATACTCAAAATATCCAAATCGAGCGTTGAAAACCATTTGCACCAGCTTGGTTATGTTAATCGCTTTGATGTTTGGGTTCCACTTAAGTTAAGCCAGAAAAACCTTCTTGATCGTATTTCCACATGTGATTCTCTACTGAAACGTAACAAAAGTGTTCCGTTTTTAAAGCAAATTGTGACAGGCAATGAGAAATGGATACTCTTCAATAATGTGGAACGGAAGAGATCATGGGACAAGCGAAATGAACCACCACCAGCCACGCCAAAGGAGGGTCTTCATCCAAAGAAGGTGATGTTGTGTATATGGTGGGATTGGATGGGAGTCCTCTATTACGAGCTCCTTCCAGAAAACCAGTCAATCAATTCCAAGAAGTACTGCTCCCAGTTAGACCAGCTGAAAGCAGCCCTCAGTGAGAAGCGTCCAGAGTCAGTCGATAGAAAATGCATAATCTTCCATCAGGATAACACAAGGCCACACGTTTCTGTGATGACCAGACAAAAATTGTTACAGCTTGGCTGGGAAGTTCTGATTCCTCCACCATATTCCCCAGACATTGCACCTTCAGATTTTCATTTATTTCGGTCTTTACAAAATTCTCTCAATGGAAAAAATTTCAATTCCCTGGAAGACTGTAAAAGGCACCTGGAACAGTTCTTTGCTCAAAAAGATAAAAAGTTTTGGGAAGATGGAATTATGAAGTTGCCTGAAAAATGGCAGAAGGTAGTGGAACAAAATGGTGAATACGTTGTTCAGTTCAGTTCTTGGTGAAAGTGAAAAATGAGTTTTTTATTTTTGCTTAAAAGCCGAAAGAACTTTTAGGTCAACCCAATACATAAAAGGCAAAATAAGGTCCTGTTAAAGAGTGAAAAATATCTAATTTCAAAACAACTCCATTTTACCTGAGAAGTCCCACATGATGGCCAGTTTATTTGTAGTCTCTTAAATATACCCAATATCTTTTCATTCAGTACTTGTGAAAAATTTTCAGATTGTGTCATGAACTGTGTTTCAGATTCAGAAAATGTGACAATTGGTGATGTTATAAATGGTAATTCCGCTTTCTGTATCTCTCTGGTATTGATGTGTCATTACCAGTGTGTGTGGAGGAGAGTGCAGTAGAACTTGTCTTAGTGTTTCACTTCTAGTAGAGATCCTAATTCAAGTGCTAACACAGAATTTATCACACTTGTTGCTTTTCCTCTCCTGGTTTTTTGTTGTTGTTGTTAATATATTTTGACAGTTCCTACAACTAGGGCAGGCAGGGCAGGTCATTAGGGTGTATTTCTGATTGGGAATGTAAACCTCGGGAAGCGAGTTAAACCGTCCAGGATCTGTATCCCGTTGTGAACAGGCCTTATCATTTTGGATCTCAGTTGATCTCTCTTCTTGAGATTCAACTTCCTTGTATGTGAAATGTGACTAGACTAGGGCAGTGGTTCTCAGTATGGCCTGGAGAAGTCCTCAAGGCCCTTTCAAGTGTCCTCAGGGTCAGTCTGTTTTGTCACATCCTCATTCTTTGCTGAGTGTACAGAGGAGTTTTCCAGAGACTGCATGTTATAGGTTACTCTAGTAGAGTGACTGCAAAACAGATACAAAAATCTAGCTCTCTCCTAGTAAGCTAGATGTGGAAGAAATTGTCAAAAATGTAAAACAATGCCATGCTTCTCACTATTTTTTTTAAAGAAAAACATCTATATTTTTTATAAAAATTATGTGAACATGTAACAGTTTTGTGTTAGGGGTTTTTGTTATTTGTAAATAAATAATTCTTAAAATTTATCAGTTTTAATTCCTAGTATGATACTACTAGATAACATCCTATAAAAACTCTTTAGGGCCTCAGTTTTGTTTTTGTTTTTTTTTTTTTATGAACTATAGTTGTTTACAGTGTTGTGTTAGTTTCAGGTATATACCAAAGTGATTTATATATGTATTAATGCACACACATTTTCAGATTCTTTTCCATTACAGATTGTTGTAACATAATATAGTTCCATGTATTATACAGTATGTCCTTATTTTTTATCTTTTATATACTTCTAGTGTGTATCTGTTAATCCCAAACTCCTTATTTGTCCCTCCCTGTCTTCTTCCCTTTTGGTAATCATGCCTTTTTCCTGCATCTGTGAGTCTGTTTGTTTTGTAAATGAGTTCCTTTGTATCATTTTTTTAGAGTCCACGTATTAGTGATACCATGATACTTGTCTTTCTCTGACTGACTTAGTGTGTCTAGGTCCATCCATGTTGCTGCAGATGGCATTATTTCATTCTTTTTGTGGCTGAGTAATACTCCATTGTATATATGTACCACATCTTTATCCATTCATCTGTCGATGGATGCTTAGGTTGTTTTCACATCTCAGCTATTGTAAATAGTGCCGCTGTGAACATTGGGGTGTGTGAATCTTTTCAAATTTGTTTTCATCTTTTCCAAATATCTGCCCAGAAGGCAGATTTCTGGATTGTATGGTGTCGTTTTTTAGTTTTTTAAGGAAGCTCCTTACTGGCCTCCTCAGTGGTTGCACAGTGTACATTCCCACCAACTGCACAGAACGGTTCCGTTGTCTTCCCCACCGTCCTCAGCATTTATTGTTTGTAGACTTTTCCATGATGACCATTCTGACTGGTGTGGAGTAGCACCTCATCATTTTGATTTGTGATATTGACCATCTTTTCTCATGGCTCTTGACCACCTACCTGTATGTCTTTGGAGAAATGATATTTAGGTCTTCTGCCCACTTTTATGATTTTGGAGTTTGTTTTGTTTTTGTTTTTGTTTTTTTTCGTTGAGCTGTATGAGCTGTTTGGATATTTTGGAAATTAAGCCCTTGTCAGTTGCATAATTTGCAGATACTCTCTGCCATTCTGTAGGTTGTCATTTTTGTTTTGCTTGTGGTTTCCCTTGCTGTGCAAAAGCTTAGAAGTTTGACTAAGTCCCATTTGGTTTTTTTGCTTTTATTTCTTTGGCCTTGGGAAACTGACCTAAGAAAACATTGGTACAATTTTGTCAGTTTTGCCTATGTTCTTTTCTAGAAGTTTTATAATGTCATGTCTTACTGGTCTTTAAGCCATTTTGAGTTTATTTTTGTGTATAGTAAAAGGGCGTGTTCTAACTTCATTGATTTACATGCAGCTTTCAAACTTTTCCAACACCACTTGGTGAACAGTCAGTCTTCTCTCCGTTTTTTGTCTCCTTTGTCAAAGATTAACTGGTGTGGGTTTATTACTGGGCTGTCTATTCTGTCCCATTGATCTGGATGTCTGTTTTCACGCTGTTGTCAGAAGTCTGGGAGGGTTATACCTCCATGTTTGCTTATTCCTGGGTTTTCTGTGGCTCCATATACATTTTAGGATCCTTTTTTTTCTGGTTCTGTGAAAAATGCTTGAGTAATTTGATAGAGATTGCATTAAATCTGTAGATCTGCTTTGGGTAATATGGCCACATTAATAATATTCTTCCAGTCTGGGAGCGTGGGATATCTTTACGTTTTTTTTAAATCATCTTCAGTTTCCTTTATCAGTGTTATATAGCTGTCAGCATATAAGTCTTTCTCCTCCTTGCTCAGGTTTATTCCTAAGTGGTTTTTTTTTTTTTTAATGTGATTTTAAAAGGGATTATTTTTCACTTTCTGATACTCCATTTTTCGTGTAAAGAAATACAACAGATTTATGTAGTTAATATTGTACCCTGCTACCTTGCTAAATTCATTTATCAGTTCTAATATTTTTTGTTTAATGACAACCCACTGCAGTATTCTTGCCTGGGAAACCCCATAGACAGAGCCTGACAGGTTGCAGTTCATGGGGTCGCAGAGTTGGACATGCCTTGAGCACGCACATATGCACCTTACTAAGTTTATCAGTTCGAGTAGATTTTTTTTGAATCTTAAGGTCCCCAGTAATTTTTAAGAGTGTAATAGGATTCAAAACCAAAGTTTGAGAACTGCTGAATTAGACCATAAACTCATCTTTTTTCTTCATGAACCCATTTCTATAAAATCACATGCTTCTCCTAGAGCTGGTTATATTTGAATTTTGCCCTTTCAGAAGACTCAAGTACTGTTGTAATACATACTACAAAAGAATCTTTCTCCAATGAATGAAGATCATTTTTAAAGTTGTTTTAATTGCTTGCTTTTTCTAAATTATATGTGCACATTGTAGAGTTTACCATTTACAAATCTCATTTTCTGTTTTGACAAACTTTTTTTAGAGTGATCTCAAGTAAAATTAGTCTATGTTCCTTGAACTCATGAATTTCAGTTTTTCCTACTCCTGTTTGATTATTCACATCCTTCTTTTGCCTGCTCATTAGTTTTACTCCCTTCAACTGACTTAACCCTTTCTGTCCCTGAAAGTGAAGTGGAAGTGTTAGTTGCTCAATTGTCTCTTGACTGTTTGCCACTCCATGGACTGCAGCCCACCAGGCTCTTCTGTGAATTCTCCAGGCAGGAACACTGGAGTGGGTCGCCATGCCCTTCTTCAGGGAATCCTCCCAACCCAGGGTCAAACCCGGGTCTCCCACACTGCAGGCGGATTCTTTACAATCTGAGCCACCAGGGAAGGCCCCTCCTTGAATGGTAGATGTGGGAGGCCGGATAAAAAGAACCCAGGCAGGCCTTGTGGATGAAGCTCCTCCGTAACTTAATCCCAAGTACAGTTGATTGAGAATTCATTGAGATATGTCTTTATTATATAAACAGGTGTTTTATAGTTTCAGAGACTTAACATAAATGACAAGTTTCTTCCAATATCTCCCACTTTTTAAAATTTTTTAGTAGACAAATTCATTACGAGCTTGTGAGCTTTTGCATTTGTTTTAAATGCACCAAACTAGACATGAGGGTTTATTTCAGTGGAAAGAGAAAAACCAACCTGGGCTCCTTATTTATAGCAAAAAGTAAAAAAGTTAGGTTTTGTATTTAGTGGGGGATTGCACTTTCTCAGCATCTGACATGTGCAGTGGCATCCAGTAATCACTCTAAATATTTCTCAAAAAGAGCGAATGGCCAGAATAGGATTTAGAGCTCTTGAGTAAACAGTTAAATTCTTAAATGATTGAGAATTGCCTTTAATAGAAAAAACTAATACACTGACTACTAGCAATATTCTCCTAAAATGAAATGTCTATACCTCACTCTGCCAGGAAGCTGGCAAGTCTGAAATAGCCCTTCATGTGTTTGTTAAATCAAGCCCCGAGGTGTCTGTCCTCTATCCCAGGTGAGTCCTCCTACACTGACCCTGGAAACATCTGAGGGACTTAAAGGAGAGCTGTTTCTATAGGTGTAGGGAGAGGAGCTAAAGTCTGAAACAGAGATGCCCTGAAGGTTAAAGACCTGTACAAAGTCCAAAACCAGGCAGGACAGCGGAAATCCAATCATCAGTTTAACAGGAATAATGAGAACAGGTTCCTATGTTGGGGAAATTGTGTGTGTTGTGTGTGAGAGAGAGAGAGAGGTTCCTATGTTGGGGAAATTGTGTGTGACAGGTTCCTATGTTGGGGAAAGTGTGTGTGTGTGTGTGTGTGTGTGTCAGGTTCCTATGTTGGGGAAATTGTGTGTGTGTGTGTGTATGTGTGTGAGACAGGTTCCTATGTTGGGGAAATTGTGTGTGTGTGTGTGTGACAGGTTCCTATGTTGGGGAAATTGTGTGTGACAGGTTCCTATGTTGGGGAAATTGTGTGTGTGTGTGTGTGTGAGAGAGAGAGACAGGTTCCTATGTTGGGGAAATTTGTGTGTGTGACAGGTTCCTATGTTGGGGAAATTGTGTGTGTGTGTGTGTGTGTGTGTGTGTGTGTGTGTGTGTGAAATGTGCCTAAAATGAAGGCTTAATATGCGTAATTTATTAAGATGCCTCTTCAGTTCTTGCTGGGGGTTTATTCTAGAATATTCAATATTTAAGTCCTACTAACTTTCTAGAATATATATGTATTTTTTTTTTGCTTTCCCAAGAAAAATTTAAAGGATTTTAATTAAGTCCTTATTTTAGAAAGCAAAAATAATGTCTAACCAATCAAATTAACAAGCCAAAGTAATTTTGTTACATAAATTAACCCATTTATTATAGGCTAGCAACATTATCAAATGGTGGTGCTTCTACTGGTCCTTCAATTCCTTCAGTCTTCTGATGGCAGACTTTACTGTGACAGCAGAAGTGGTGTTGTAGGTCCAGGCACCACCAGCTACTGTCTTCATGCAGGAACCACAGTGCCAAATGCCCACAGCTCTTCTCTTCATCTTGGTTTTGCCACAGAAGGAGCAGGTATACTTGGCGTGCTGGCTGATTTCAATTTTCTTCACCATTTTCCTGAGGGAGGCACCATAACGGGTCCCGTATTTGCCCACGATTCCGACCTTCTTGGTGCATTTCGCCATGTTAACGCAACCTAGATCCGAGCCCAAGAGCTAGAATATTTTTAAAAATCCAAGTTCTGAGATAATTTTAGACCTAAGGGTTTTGGGTGAGAGGTTGTAGAGCTGTACAGATAAACACCAAACAAGCATGTACACAGCAGTTTGATTTGAGATAAACGCGGAACTCCCTTTTATTTTCCAATCCACTGGTCCACCAACATTCAAAGAATCTGTATTCCTTGAGTCCTATTTTTCCATTTTGGTTTATTTTTTTGTCGTGTTGTTTGTGTTGGTTTATACGTGAAAACCCCTCAAGGGAAGAGGTGCTAAGATTCTTGGGCTGTGAATGGCAGTGACTGGCAGGGACCTTAAGGGCTTTGGGGCCCCAGTACTTAGATTGTGATGTGAAGGCTTCAAACAGATGCCGCTTCAGCAAGTTAAGAAGCAGATTCCTCAGTCTGCCTTCTAACGGCACCCAAGTGATTTTCGTACACTTGGCTTGTGGCCACGCTTTGAGAAATACCACTTTCCAGATAAAGTGTAACTCGTTATTGTCCTCTGCACAAATCTAACATCCTTAATATGGGCTGCTTTTTTTAAACAATATATATACTGTGCCTTTTTTTTTTAAAGATAAGATTCTACACCAGGAAGAAGAGTAAAGGATGCAGTACTGTCTAAAACTGATGAATCAAAATGTAGCTGTATACAAGTATTATTTAAACAAGGAGGTTAACCACCAGAAAAAAATTAAAAGTGATTCTAGGAGCTGCAGTAAGAGAGAAGGTGAAGCCTAGGGAGTGTTTTCCATTCTAAAACCCTTCCTACAATTTATGTTTGTTACGACATTTCTATGGTGAGTTGTCAATTAAAAAAAAAAAAAAACCTACTTCATTTTGTTTCTTCTAAGAATGGCAGTCTATGCCTTTGAGAAACCTACCAAAGTTGGGATTACTAGTTCAGATGTATGTACTGCATCAGGTTTGTTCATCCTCCAGATTCTAAAGTATGTACAAAATGCAACCGGATTTACAGAAATATCTTACCTACACTGAAAGTACATTTAAAATTTTTTAAAAACATACAAGAAAACAAACAAAAATAAGTTTATTTACAAAAAATACAATAATTACAAAGAGTATAAACTGAGATGATTTCTCCTCTTCAAAAGTAATAGCCTTTACTTTCAGATGAGGGTTTCTGTTATATAATGCACACTGAGTGATCGGCTGCTCTTGTTTACGCTTTTCTAAATAACTGCAGGAGGCCTACTAATGATAGGTACATGGGTCATTTCCCTCAAATCTTATTTCCAGTACTATGCACAAGTCCAACACAATTGGAACAGAACAAGGTAAGACAGCATTGAACTGAAAAAGCTTTGCCCCAACAGTAAAGTGTGATTTTTCTTTAAGTATTAACCTAGTGGTTTAGAACTGAAACCTAACTTTGGCTTTAAAAAAAAAAAGTCCACTATGATTTTTAATGGGCAGAACAATTCTACAGCCAACATCACCTGGCTAGCTTTCCACATTGGCCATTTAAGAAACAGATTTCTATAGTATTCAGTTCTGTGTGCTTTTCGTCTTACGGTTTCTAATCAGAGTCACTGCTGCTGCTTGAGGAGTCCGTTGACATAACCTCTACATCGTCCTCGTTTTCTTTGTTGTGCCCTGGAGGTTCCAGCAGAAAGTCATGACTGTGGTTTGGGGGCAACATGTTCATCGCCATGTCACTTGACTGCCAGGGATACTGTGGAGCAAGGACATCTGGAGAGAGGCACACATGAGAACATTTCTACCAGTAATTCATTTACTTCTTTCCTTCATGCAAATACTTTGAAAAAATATTTTTTAAAGGTTAGAAATCAAAATATACATCTGTTCAAATTAATGATCAAACTTATCAAGGAAAAATATGATGTTTTAGTAACTAGAATCTATGATTTATTTTTTTAAATCATACTTTCCTACAGTCACCATTCAAGACGGTCACGATTTCAAATCAAATGTCTCATCAATATATATTATGCACATATACTAACAATATGCAATAGGTCCTGTATAGTACTTTCTATACATTCTCTCTATAGACATTATAAATAGCTAATGTGTACTGTGCTAAGTATTCCAGTTCAAGCTGCCTCTAAGCCCCCACGCCGCCCTGGGCCCTGAACACCGTCCTTGGCCAGCAGCCACAGTGCTCAGCTCTGCCCACAGGGGGCGCTGCCGGGACTCCACAGGAGGCGGCGGTGTAGTCACCAGAGCTGTGTCCACCTCTTGCGACCCCGTGGACTGCAGGCCTCCAGGCTCCTCTGTCCATGGGATTCTCCGGCCAGAGTATTGGAGTGGGTTGCCATTTCCTTCTCCAGGGGATCCTCCCGACCCAGGGATGGAACCCAGGTCTCCTGCGTTGCAGGTAGACTCTACTGACTAAGCTACGAGGGAAGCCCATAGGAGGAACAGGCTTCTTCCCCTGCTGGGGCCTGCGTTCCCTCCTGTGGTGCCTGGCTGGTGGGCAGGACGTCAGCGGCATCCCAGTTGGATGGGATGGTGTAGTTTCAGCCTTCTGCTGGGACTGTCTGACATATGATATGGTACAATCACAATGAGAAAAATGAGGTGATAGTAAGGGAAACTAATGCACAGTGAACTCCCAGTTTGTCTTAGTTAACAATGTTCACAAAAGCATTTTTAGTAACACAGGGACAGCCTGACAACGAAACGTTAAAAAAGCATTAGAGTACATTTTTAGCCCTGTAAAAATACAGGCTGGGGCGTCCCAGTGGCTAGGACTCTGCCTGCCAATGCCTACTAGTAGGGAGGGTTCAACCCCCGGTCCAGGAACTGGGATTCCACATGCTGCGGGGCAGCTGGGCCTGTGCGGCACCAGTGCTGAGGCCGCTCTGTGCTCCGTAACGAGACAAGCCTGAGGGGGCTGAAGTTCAGAATGAGCTCTCATAAAAAACATACTCTAGTTAGTAAAAAGTCCACTAGAGGCTTTGTTATTCACTTAGTTAATTTGGGGGTTTTTAATAAGTATGTTCACGTGGTATCCTTAAACTGAATACATCTTACTCTGTTTATAACGTATGGTTCATTTTAAAAAAACTATGTCTGAAGCTTAAGTTAATGAGAGGCCTAATGCCTGAGGAAAATGGCACAATATCACTTTATTCTAATTTCATGGGGCTTCCCTTAAGGCTCAGCTGGTAAAGAATCCGCCTGCAATGCGGGAGACCTGGGTTCAATCCCTGGGTTGGGAAGATCCCCTGGAGAAGGGAAAGGCTACCCACTCCAGTACTCTGGCCTGGAGAATTCCATGGACTCTCTAGTCCGTGGGGTCACAAAGAGTCGGACACGCCTGAGGGACTTTCACATCACATACATTCTAATTTCATAGCCTCCATCTAGAACAGTCTTAAACAAGAGGAAGCAGAGAGCAGGATAAACTGGTAAAGTTAACTAACTCTAGCAACTGAAGTAAGATGGGTCCAGACCCTCAAACTTGTTCAACAGCCAGATCTTTGTCTTCATCATCATCTCTGAAAAAAGGCCTTTATCTGGAAGTACTATTCTGATTAACACATACCTGGCAGTCTGCCCGCTGCAAGTGCGTCCCCTGGGAGATGACCATTTACTCCATTAGTGGAAGGATTGTTCATCTGACCCAGTAATCCACTTCTCATCTCCAAATCAGTTGGGTATGGTCTCCGTGGGTCCCCTAAAAAATAGAGCCTGCTTTTAATTCAATCACATATGGAAATATGCTTAAATACCTTCTTTGAAATATTGATTTTCCTTGGTTCACTTTGAAAAACTCAAGCCACATTTTAAATTTTGGAATATTAAAGTCATCTTATCAATTGCTATTAAGAACATGTTAAAATTTTAATTACATGTATTTTTATATCTTCTTTAGATCTTCACAATAACACTATATGAAAACTGTTATTTCAGCAACCATTCCAAATGACAAAATTATAATCCTGATTCCTCTAAATTAAAACCTTTTCCTAATCAATCTCTTTAATCATGTCATTTAAAGACTAATTCCTGGGGAATTCCCTGGCAGTGCACTGATTAAGACTCTGAGCTTTCACTGCAGGGGCCTCAGGTTCGATCCCTGGTCAGGGAAGTAAGATCCTACATGCCACACAGTACAGCAAAAAAGACTAATTCCTATAACTTTCAGGTGGAGAATCAGAAGCCAATGATGTTCATTTCCAAACATGAAAGCACACTGTTTAGTTTTGGGTTGATGAAAAGTTGGCCAGATTTGGACAAATACTGGTGTATTTTCTCACCAACTCTAAATTACTTACCCTCCAAAACTGCAGCTACCCTTAATGTTTCAAGGTATGGCAAAATACCACTGCCAGGAATGACTAAAATTAACTACTTCCCATTCTCCCAAAAGGCTGCAGCTCTACCTGAGGTCTCTGGCTTGTAAGTGTTTTATCTGCTGTCAACACATGCTGCAGCCTCTCTTTCTGCTGTTCCTTAATTACTCCAGCTTTCTGCAGTCCCGCGCACCTGCTGCCTGGCGTCCAGTGCTTCATCTTTATACCCTGAGAGTTGGGACTGTCTGCTTCTCAGGCTGCAGCCCTTGTAGAAATCCCTCAACAAAGCTGGCTTCTGGCCAGCCAGGGTTTTCCAGGTACATAAATAATACAGCTTTAGAATCATCACATATTACCTTGTACCTTAAAATACATACATTTTATATTTAAATCTTTTTTCCTCTTTTTATGTATAGTTACCCACGAATTGTGAAAACCACATACATCTAGTAGAAAGAGAATTATTTTTACCTGGGACCCAGGTCAGTGGGGCACACACAGCATTACTTGCACTAATCCTATGTGCATACTTAATTATTTCTTCAGAGGAAATAGCACCTAAGAGAGTCAAGAGGAGAGTTTCAATATTTCAGTCTACTAACATACAAGTTTGTGAGTGCATATGTCACAGTTACACTTCATACTTATATTCATTAGGTTAAAAAAAGTGCATGTAAGTAGTTAATGCGTATAGCATGACCTGGTTTTATGTATTGTCACATATATATTACACATCTAAGAAAAATCTGGAAGAACCCACACCAAACATTAACAGCAGTTAATCTAAAATAGAAAAAGAGGGAATTTAGATGTAAATCATACCTACAAATCATGAAAAGCAAGTAACCAAGGTTTTCATTACAATTCTGACTTTTAGTATCCAAACTAAAAGATCCAAAATGGAAGCCGTTTAATGAGAGAAGCAGGATAGGACGAGAAGGCAGACTAAGCGTCTGCCAGCACCACTGAACGTGCACACATCCCATAGCCTTCCTGAGTCTGACCTCATGGTGTTCTGGTCCTATTCGAGTTGTCCACTGCATGCTCTTTCATCCTCCATCCCATCTTTTAAGGTCCACCACAAATCACATTGCTTCCAGCCCATATTCTCTCCCAACAATGTAAAAAACCCATTGTCTTTATTACACATTTAAGTAACAGCCACAACTTCTTGATCTCATTTTGTAACCTGAAAAACAACGTGACACCCCCCTAACACCCAGCACAGGGCTGTAACATGGCAGACACTTCACAGTGAAAATTCATTGGCAACTTTTTAATAGCATGACACCATTACCAATACTACTCTCATCAGTTTCTTGAAACCAAAACTTGAATCTTTCAGAAAGTCATTTAATGTTCCCACATTACTAACCTTTTCTTGCTTTTTCTATTGACTTGAGTTTTTCTTTTGCTTGGTAAACAGCTGTTGCCTAATTTAAACAACATTTTAAAAAGAAATACAGATTATTCACAACTATACCAAGTCCCAGTTTTTGGCCTAATTCACAAAATCATTTATCCCATAGAAACAATATATAAAACTTGGAAACCCCCTCAATTTACTTGTAATATTCTGAAATGCCACTTGGGCATCAATGACGTCAGCTATAATCAATGAGAAAAAAACACATTTATGTATTTATGAGTTAACCTCCATTCACAAATTAGTTATTGGAAAAAAAACATAAATTGGATTGTTTGCTACCATTTTTGCTTCATGTTTTCTATCAAAAGAATGTAGAAAACCGACCAGGTACTACTCCCAAAACAATCCTTACAACTGGTTCAAGGATAAAATACCAAAACTATTTTTTTCTAGTTTACAACATAAGTTTGTGGATTGATGGTGTCATTCATTTATATATTATCAATGCGTAATGACTATATTACAATGAACTCCTCCACGTACCCACCCTGGGCAAAGACAAACTCAGGGTAAAATGAAGCTGACCCTAGCATATGCAAACTCGGCCATAACACAGTGGGTAAAAGTAGGCAGTCAGAGAGATCTAGGTTTAAATTCCATCTCTCTACTTTTACCCTCTTGGGCAAAACAGGTATTCATTTAAAGTCATGGTTTCATCTGTAAAAATAGAAAAATGGTACTGACCTCATAAAACTGTTAAGATTAAGCTAATACACTAGTGCACCAGGGTCTGGCACACTAGTAAAACTGTCAGTTGCCGTTACCTAACTCATAAGACTTATTCTTTTTATAGCCCTCAGATTCACTGTCTTTAAAGAAAAGCCTGCAAAGTCTGGTCCAGGTGAGAATCAAACTCAGCTCCTCCTGCAATACCACCACGTAACAATTGCGTTGCTCAATTGTCTCTTTGAAATAATAGCCAAGAACAAGAAAGGAAAAACTAAGAGTCCTTGACATATATCCAAATCCCACCTCATTTAAGATGGAAGATGACATAAATTAATGTACATTTTAATCAATTTATAAAATTGGTATAAAATTTTTTTACTGACTGCAAAAAATATTTCTAAAACTGAACATATCAGGACAGGATAAAAGTAAAATGTCACATTTCTGTGAATTCAATCTTGTGAAATCTTTAAATAATGAAAATATGGTTCTAAAGAAATGCAGAGTATCTGAAAACAATAATTAAAAAGTGGTCTTTCATCTAATGAAACTGACAAGTTTGGTTAGATTTTAGACCTGGAAATTCAAGTTTTCTGCCAAATAGGTTTATTTTTTGTAAACAGAGTAAATAATATCCCTTTTTACATTAAGAACCAGCCTCTATCAGCTTACCAGTATCTGTTCTGCTTCCTTTAGCTGCTTTTGTAGTTGCTGAATATCACTGTCCCTCTTTTCTACTTCTTTTTCTAAAACTTGCATTTCATGATGGATTTTTCCCTGATTAAGTGCCAATTTCATTAGTTCCTGAAATTCCCCATCTCTGTGAATTAACAACTCCAGGACCTGTGAGATAATAGTTGGTTAAAACAGATAACAGAACACTGAAGAACTACCTTTCCAATGAAACAAAGAAACCTCAGGTGAACTGGCTAGTCCTCAAAATTTTAACACCTTCAAAGTATTATTTTCTAATCATTATTAGAAATAAAAATAGCCTATCATGATTATTTTAGAAAAGAGATTAATCAAGATTTTCTACTTTTTCTAAGTATATGCTATTCTTTCATACAAAATAAATCTTTCAGAACTAGCAATATGCCAAAATGAGCAGACTTATTCATTTCTCAGGAAAGGCAAAATTTATTTGAGATGATTTTAGTTGACAGCCCTGGCAACCCACTCCAGTATTCTTGCCTGGAAAATCCCATGGACCGAGGAGCCTGGCAGGTTGTCCATGGGGTTGCAAGAGTCAGACACAACTGAGCAACTAAGCATGTATGTATGTCAGTTGACACCGGGAACTGAATGGACATTTCTTCAAATGTACACAAATGAACAAAACCAGAATAAAAGGCACCCAGTATCCCTAATCATCAGGGAAATGCAAATCAAAACCACAACTGGATATTACCTTGCACCAGCTAGGTGCTATCATCAGAAAGACAAAAGATAACAAGTGTTGGCAAGGATGTGGAGAAAGAGGAACCCTTAGTACACGGCTGGCAGGAATCTAAATTAGTGTTAACTACTGCAGAAAACATTCCATAAATGTGGAGGATACTTAAAAAGTTTAAAAAAAAAAAAAAAGAACCACCATATGATCCAGCAATTCTATTTCTGGGTATTTATCCAAAAGAAATGAAATCACTACTTGCAAAAAGATATCTGCACTCATATGTTCACTGCAGCATTATTCACAATAGGCAATACATGGAAGTAATCTAAGTGTCCATGAATGGATGAATGGAAAAAGAAACTGTGATATAGATCTATACACATGCACATCCACACAAAGTATCATTCATCCACAAAAAGGAAATCTTGACATTTGGGATAACAACATCACATTAAAGGAAGTAAAGTCAGACAGAAAGACATGGTATGATCTCAGTTATCCAAGAAATGTTAAAAAAGCCAAACACACGGGAAAAGAGCTCAGGTTGGTGGCTGACAGAGGCCAGAGGGAAGGGAGTAAAATGGGTGAAGGTGGCCAAAAGGTACAAATTTCCAGTTATCAGACAAGTAAATTCTGGAAATGTAACATACAGCATGGTGACTATAATAAAGAATACAGTACTATAAATCTGAAAGTTGCAAAGAGTACATCTTAGCAACATAAAAGTTCTTTAAAAAATGTGCAGAATGCAACAGACATTTTTCCAAACACATACAAATTGCCAACAGGTACATGAAAAGGTGCCACCTCCACCTTCTTTGCAATTTTCTTAAAAGTTCTTATCATAAAAAAGACTTCCCTGGCCATCCATTGGTTAAGACTCTGTACTTCCACTGCAGAAGGTGCAGGCTGGATCCCTAGTCAGGGAACTAAGATCTCGCATGTTAACTAAACTTATAATGGTAATCATTTTGCAATTTGCACATATATCACATCATCATGATACACATATTAAACTAATCCAGTTTAATGTATCAAATATATGTATTATATTTTGTATCAAATATATTATTTATTAAGTATAATTAAATATAAGATATTACATATATTAATGTATTAAATATGACATATGTCAATTATATCTCACCTAAATGATGCAAAAAATATCAATTTAAAAACTGCAATTAATAACTTAATAGTCTGATCTTCCTGTTCTCACACAAAATAAACATAAACAGGAAACTGAAGAAATGATGGAGGTTTTTTGTTTTTCATCCAAAAAGAAACCACTTACCTGGTTCTCCTCTCCAGACTGTAGCAATTTTTGGTTTCTTGAAATTGCCAGCATTTCTATAAGTTCTCTATAAAACAAAAACAAAGTCTGCAAAGTAAACACAATAGAGGCTCTCTTATCTGACCTCCATCCAAGTGATCTGAGGGACTGACGGTCCTCACAGCAAGCTGACTCAGCTCCTGCCCCACAGGCGCTCTGACTGGACTTCAGCTCTCAGCAGCACAGTGCATCCTCAGCAAGACTCAGCTGTGTTCATGACCAGCCCCATTTATTCAAGTTTTACTATTACTATAATTATATAAATCAATATGGAGTATATAAACACAAATGAAGTATGACTGTGAATAGGAAGAACTATTTCTATAAAAACCTAAGCTCGGAAATACTCAACAGAGGTGTTACAAAGGAACACTGTACCGAACCAAGAGAAGTCAGATCATAAAAACTCAACAAGAGCCTGCCCTAAGACTGCCTGATGAGTGGCCAAGGGCTCATTTCACTTTAAAGACATTGAAGGAGAAAACACAGATGATGAATTACCGGTGGTTTATGCAAGAAAAACTCCCACTCCATTAGGGGTCTACAAATCCAGCCCATCTGTGGTTTAGGTAAGGAAATATTTTAGAAAGAGCCACGCCTCTTCATTTATATATTGCCAAAAGCTGCTTTCCCATGACAAAGGCAGAACACAGTACTTGTGACGGAGAACTTCTGGCCTGCACATTCTTTAATTAACCAAACAGGTATCAACTAAGAGGGATTCTTACACATAATAAATCATACATTCTAGAATGCTTCTCTGTTAGATATGTTAACTTTCCTATATGAAAAATAGTAGAATGATTGGGAGGAAATGTACAGCAGGCATTTTCTATACATTAACTTCAAACTGGACTCAGCATTCCCCACTACTACCTACCTCCCATACACCATTACATATGAATTAATTAAAGCTAATTAATGAAAAAAGTGGACAAGGCGGTGAAAAGTCTTCATACATTCAAGTATTTCTTGAGTGCCTGTTATGGGTCAGGCACTTTCTAGATGATTGAGTTATAAAAGTGAATTAAATTCTAATACAGAAGAAAATATATAAATAAAACCAGAGTTGACAAGGATTAGGAAGAAAATTAAGTGGAGTGTTATACCAGAAAGTGTCAGTGAGGTAGTCTGGCTGCTTACACTGTGTGGTCAGGAGAGGTTTCTCTACAGGGTTATCTTTAGAGTAAAGCAGGAACTAAACAAGAGAAGCCAGCCAGCAGGTGTGGGGGGAAAGAATGCTTGGTCAAACACAGCCAGTTCATCAGCCCACAGACGCGCTGCAGGAAACGCACAGCAGGTACCAGCGAGGAGGACCCAAAGCGAAGACGCAAGGCGGGGAGGGGGGGAGCGGGGGCTGCCCTGTGTGGGGCAGGGGTGCCCAAGCCCGTGAGGAATCTCCTGAGATCACCACCAAATGGAAAATAAAATGCACAATACATGTAACGCACTCGAGTTATCCCGAAACCATACCCCTCTCCTTTCCCACCCTGTCCCTGGTGCCAAAAAGGTTGGGGCCTGCTGGTGCAGGGCCTTGTAGGTCAGGTTAAAGGATTAGTATTTCACTCTAAGCGCAAAGAGAAGTTACTAAATCATTTTAAACAGGAAAAGGACAGGACCTGATTTATGTTTTTAAACAATTACTGAGCTATCTGGAGACAAGACTGTAAGAGAGCTAGAGTGAGAATCAGGTTAGGTGATCTTTGTAGGATCTCAGGCAAAAGAATGACACTGGCTTTGACTAGGTCCTAGGCACGAGGATTTAGTAATGGAAATGGGAAAACGTGGCCAGACCTAGGATATATTTTGGAGGCAGAGCTGACAGGACTTGCTAATACGACCAACTATTTTAGCTCATTTCTGTATCCCATTAATGAGATGAAGGAGTTGAGAACTGGCCTATATACAAGCTGGTCTCTGGGGGCGGGGGTGGGGGTGCGTGGGGAATATGGTGGGAGATGTAGAGAAAGGAAGTCCAGCTGGCTGACCGAGAACTCAGGCACGGACATCAGGCCATGGATTCAAGTCCTGTACTCCTTTCTTCTTGTGCAACTTGGAAAAGATGTTGCGATTTTCTGTACTGTGGATCCTTTATCAGGCAAATGTAAGTAATCATAGCACTACAAGACAGTGTGATTTTAAGGAGGTGATGTCTGTATATATCTGGAGGACTTAAAACAGCACCCTGGCACCCTTCTACACTGTTGGCTGGAAGGTAAATTGATATAACCGCTATGGAGAACAGTATCAAAGCTCCTTAAATACTAAAAAGGGATTTCCCTGGTGGTCTAGTCTGCCTGCCAATGCAGAGGACACGGATCTGATCCCTGGTCAGGGAACTAGGATCCTACACGTGTGTTAGGTTAGTAGCTCAGTCGAGTCTGACTCTTTTCCAACCTAGAGACTGTAGCCCACCAGGCTCCTCTGTCCGTGGGATTCTCCAGGCAAGAATACTGGAGTGGGTTGCCATTCCCTTCTCCAAGGGATCTTCCCAACCCAGGGAGCAAACCCAGATCTCCCACACTGCAGGTAGCATAGTGCCAATATAAATTTTCATCAGGAATCAAAGTAACCGGAGAGAATGTAGGGTGGGAAAATGTAGCCAATGGTGTTGGGCTGGAATTGTTATAATAAATCATAGGTAGCCATTTCAAGACCCTGGAGCCATACATACATGTTTTTAGCCTAGAGCTAAAAGCAGGCCCTTGAAGGAAGGAAACATGATTAAAAATTAGAACTATGCATCGATATACACCTGAAATATGTAAAAGTATGCCAGTTCTATTGATACTACAAACTATTTGGATTTCCCTGGTGGCTCAGATGGTAAAGAATCTGCCTGCATTGCAGGAGACCAGGTTTTGATCCCTGGGTCAGAAAGATCCAAATTAATAGGAATCAGAATTTGGAGGCAAATTATTATGGCCCTTAGTTGAAACACTAACACAGTCCTGATGCTACATCTTAACCAAATTCGAGTTTAATAATCCATGACAAGTAGTCTACTGGAAATAGCAGTGAATGACAGTACAGGACACCTCAGTTCTCAGCTCAATTCAGCCACTAACTAGTCACACATCCTGAGCCAGGATCCCAGCAAATGGGATGTTAAATCCATAAACCTAACTTCTTTGAATCTCTAATTCATTTGTAATAGAGGTCACTGGATTAAAAGATCCTACATGTCACAGGCAACTAAACCCGTGTACAACTCCTGAGCCCATAAGCAGAGAACTCACCATGCTCTGCAACAAGAACCACAGCAATCTGAAGCCTGTGAACCACAACTAGAGAGTGATCCCTGCTCACCCTAACTATTAATACAAATAAGTTAATTTTTTAATAAAACTAAAAATAAAACTACCATGCGATGCAGCAATCCCACTCCTGGGCATATATGCAGAGAAAACCGTAATCCAAATACACGCACCCCAGTGTTCACTGCGGCACTATTTACAGTTGCCGAGGAAATGGAAGCAACCTAAATGTCAATGACAAAGGACTGGATAAAGAAGATGTGATACACATATCGAGTGAATATTACTCAGCCATAAAACAGAATGAAATAATGCCATTTGTAACAAGGATGGAACAAGACATCATCATACTAAGTTGGACAGAAAAAGACAAGTATCATATGATATGGCTTATATGTGGAATCTTAAAAAAATGAAACAAATGAACTCATTTACAAAACAGAAACAGACTCAAGACTTGGAAAACAAATTTAGGGTTACCAAAGGGGAAAAGTGGGAAGTAGGAGGGATAAATCAGGAGGTCGGGATTAGCATATACACACTACTCCATATAAAACAAATCGTCAACAAGGATCTAGTGTATAGAATAGGGGACTCTACTCAATACTCTGTAATAACCTATATGAGAAAACAATCTGAAAAAGAATAGATAAGTAATAGGTAAAAAACAAACCTCGGTATTCTTCTAACAGTTAAATCACTAAAGACATGTTGCCTCTAAGCTTAAATTATACAAAATGTCCCATCTCTGGGAACCCTGGCTCCCAGGTAATAAGCATTAAGCTAAAATACCTTGTTTAGCTCACAGGAAACATCCTGACCAGGCCCACCCATGAAGGACTGCAGGGAGGAAGAAATTAGTAATTCCCCTCCGGAAGCTGAGGGAAACATTTCATCTGCCTCCCCTTCTAGTATAAAAGCAGCCTGAATTCTAACTCATACAGGCGGCTCTTTAGGGCACAATTCTACCATCTTCTCGGTTTGCTGGCTTTCTGAATAAAGTCGCTATTCCCCTGCCCCAACAATTCATCTCTCTGTTGGCCTGTCATGAAGCAAACAGTAGGCGCTAGAACTGGATAACTGACATATATATACATATACACACATAACTGAACCACTCTGCTGTACACGTGTGCGTGTGTGTGTTAGCTGCTTAGTCGTGTCCGACTCTTTGCAACCCCATAGACTGCAGCCCACCAGGCCCCTCGGTCCATGGGATTCTCCAGGGAAGAACACTGGAGTGGGTTGCCATTTCCTTCTCCAAAAGGAACTACAGAAAGAAAGAGAAGTCGTTCAGCTGTGTCCGACTCTTTGCGACCCCATGGACTGTAGCCCACCAGGCAAGAGTACTGGAGCATGTTGCCAGTGCCTTCTCCACTGTACACCTCAAACTAACACAGTATCTCACTACACCGGGGACAGGCCTTGAGGAGGCGCCGCGCCACAGTCACTGTTGACACAGACGTTCCTCTGGCTCAGTGGGCTCTCCCCACTGACACCAGGCTCCTCGTCGCCGTCGGCATCTGGTCTCACCCCTGGGGACCGTCTCCCAGCTCGCAGCACCCACGGGAGTTCCTTATACGTCTGTCGAGTGTCGGTGGACGAAGGGACCCACACCCGGCGACCTCTAACGTCCGCTAAGATTCCCATATTCTGGGGATCCAGGGTCACTGTCAATATTCAGATGGACGTTGAGTCTGAGCAAGCTCCCGGGGATGGCGAAGGACGGGGAAGCCCGGCCTGCTGCAGTCCACGGGGTCGCAGAGTCGGAAACGAGTGAGCGACTGAACAACAAAGAGGGTTGTTGACCCCGAATCACTGAAGGTTGCAGACCCACTTCCACGTGGTTCGGGCACTGTCCCCCGGGGCGCGGCCCTTCCCTTCGAGCCCCGGGGAACCAGCCCAAGGCAGGCCGGTGGTCCCGACTCACGCCTCCCGGCCCAGTCCTAGCAAGGGCCTCGGGCCGACGGCCTCACCTCGACAAGACCTCCAGATCTTCCAGCGCTGACAGCAGCCGCTCTCGCGTGCTGTTACCCCCGGCAGCTCCTAAGCCGCCGCCCGGCCGCTCCTTCTCCTTCTCGCCGCTCGGCGCCGCCGCCATGCTGCCCACAGACCAGCGTGGACGCAGCTGCGCACTGGTGACGAGAGGCGGGCTCCGACGGCGGAAGGAAGGATCGCCGAGGCGGGGAGGAGCGGCGGGCCAGAGCGCCCCCTGCGCGCCTGGCGACACGCTGAGGACGCCACCGCCCCCTGCTGGTCAGTGAGGGCTTCTCCTTCCACCACCCCACCACCCCTCACACTGGTTCAGTTCAGTGGCTCAGTCGTGTCCTACGCTTTGCGACCTCATGGACTGCAGCACGCCAGGCCTTCCTGTCCATCACCAACGCCCGGACTTTACTCAAACTCATATCCATTGAGTCAGTGATGCCATCCAACCATCTCACCCTCTGTCGTCTCCTTCTCCTCCCGCCTTCAGTCTTTCCCAGCATCAGGGTCTTTTCCAATGAGTCAGTTCTTCGCATCAGGTGGCCAAAGTATTGGAGTTTCAGCTTCAGTTCCATCCCCTGGAGGCAGAGCCAAAAGAGAACGGCGGGCCAACGCGGCCAGAGTGGGCTAGCCTGTGCTTAGTCGCTCTGTCCTGCCCCACTCCGAGTCTCCTAAGCCTTTACGTTATTCAAGCAGGAATGGGAAGCTTCTGCTCAACGGATTTTCGGCATTCGAAAGTGAAAGTGAAGTCGCTCAGTCGTGTCTGACTCTTTGCGACCCCGTGAACTGTAGCCTACCAGGCTCCTCAGTCCATGGAACTTTCCAGGCAAGAGTACTGGAGTGGGTTGCCATTTCCTTCTCCAGGGGAAATTCCCAACCCAGGAATCGAACCCAGGTCTCCCGCACTGCGGGCAGACCCTTTACCGTCTGAGCCACCAGGGAAGGCCCACGTTCGAAGGAGTTCCCTAATGGCCTGCCTCTGTATCAGTTTCTCCGTGAAATGGGCAGGCGGGCCTCTTATTAACCTCTCTCTAGTCTGCATTCCCATATCGCTATTCCCACTTTCCTGTTTGGGCTCTCAGGAAGGCTGTAAGCAGTTTAGGGCAGGAACCAAAATCTAGCATAAAATGTACCATTTAACCCCGTTTAAGCTTACAGTTCAGTGACATTAAGTACCTTCAGGTTGTGCTACCATCACCACCGTCCTTCTCTCAGTTCAGTTCAGTTCTGTCCCTCAGTCCTGTCCAACTCCTTGCAAACCCATGGACCTTTGTTGCCAAAGTAATGTCTCTGCTTTTTAATATGCTGTCTAGGATGGTCATAGCGTTTCTTCCAAGGAGCAAGCGTCTTTTAGTTTCATGGCTGCAGTCACCATCTGCAGTGATTTTGGAACCAAAAAAATAAAGTCTGTCACTATTTCCATTTTTTCCCTATCTATTTGCCATAGATAGGGACCCGATGCCATGATCTTAGTTTTCTGAATGTTGAGTTTTAAGTCAGCTTTTTCACTCTCTTCTTTCACTTTCATCAAGAGGCTGTTTATTGCCTCTTCACTTTCTGCCATAAGGGTGGTGTTATCTGCATATCTGAGGTTATTGATATTTCTCCCGGCAATCTTGATTCCAGCTTGTGCTTCATCCAGCCCGGCATTTCACATGATGTACTCTGCATATAAGTTAAATGAGCAGGGTGACAATATACAGCCTTGACGTACTCCTTTTCCTATTTGGAACCAGTCTATTGTTCCATGTCCAGTTCTAACTGTTGCTTCCTGACCTGCATACAGGTTTCTCAAGAGGCAGGTCAGGTGGTCTGGTATTCCCATCTCTTTCAGAATTTTCCACAGTTTGTTGTGATTCACACAGTCAAAGGCTTTGGCATAGTCAATAAAGCAAAAGTAGACGGTTTTCTGGAACTCTCTTGCTTTTTCATTGATTCAGCGGATGTTGGCAATTTGATCTCTGGTTCCTCTGCCTTTACTAAATCCAGCTTGAACATCTGGAAGTCCACAGTTCACGTACTGTTGAAGCCTGGCTTGGAGAATTTTTAGCATTACTTTTCTAGCATGTGAGATGAGTGCAATTGTGTGGTAGTGTGAACATTTTGGAGCATTGCCTTTCTTTGGGATTGGAATGTCAGCTGACCTTTTCCAGTCCTGTGGCCACTGCTGAGTTTTCCAAATTTGCTGGCATATTGAGTGCAGCACTTTCACAGCATCATCTTTTAGGATTTGAAATAGCTCAACTAGAATTCCATCACTTCCACTAACTTTGTTCGTAGTGATGCTTCCTAAGGCCCATTTGACTTCACATTCCAAGATGTCTGGCTCTAGGTGAGTGATCACACCATCATGATTATCTGGGTTGTGAAAATCTGTTTTGTACAGTTCTTCTGTGTATTCTTGCCACCTCTTCTTAATATCTTCTGCTTCTGTTAGAACCATACCATTTCTGTCCTTTATTGTGCCCATCTTTGCATGAAATGTTCCACTGGTATCTCTAATTTTCTTGAAGAGATCTCTATAGTCTTTCCTATTCTATTGTTTTCCTCTATTTTTTTGCATTGATCACTGAGGTAGGCTTTCTTATCTCTCCTTGCTATTCTTTGAAACTCTGCTTTCAAATGGATATATCTTTCCTTTTCTCCTTTGCCTTTAGCATCTATTCTTTTTTCAACTATTTGTAAGCTATTTGTAATCGTATTTGTAAGCTATTTGTAATCCTTCTCTAGAGTTCTTTTTATCTTGCAAAACTGAAGCTCCATATCTATTAAATAATAGTTTCCCTTTCCTCCCTCCCTTGTTGTTTATCCATTCATCTGTCAGAGACACTTGGGTTGCGTCCACAATTTTACAGTCTATCTTTATAATCATATATCTCCCACCAAAATGTTTTGTTCGTTGTTCAAGATGACCAGTGAACTGAATCAATGAATATGGTATGTAAGTGGTGTCTGTGTTGTTAGTCGGTCAGTCGTGTTGGACTCTTTGCAACCCCACGGTTTGTAGACCACCAGGCTCCTCTGTCGTGGGATTCTTCAGGCATTAACACTGGAGTGGGTAGCTATTCCCTTTTCCAGAGGAGCTTCGTGACACGGGGATCAAACCTGCATCTCGTGTATTGCAGGCAGATTCTTTACCGACTGAGCAACCATGTAAGCGGTAGTTATTGAAAATAGTTCATTTGGGCTTTTTTTTTTTTTCTGTCTGCTCTGCGAGGCATATGCAATCTTAATTCCCTGAACAGGGATTGAACACACACCCCCTGCGCTGAAAGTGTGAAGTCTTAACCACTGGACCACGGGGGACACCCCTGAAAATAGTTTAAACAATTGATGTAGTTTAAATAATTTAAATAACTTAATTCCAAATCAAGCAAAAATGTGATTTAACCCACTTTTCAGCAGGGAGAACAATATAGTAGAAGACCTTCCTTCCTAGGAAAACCCAAGGTTAAACAGCCCTGAGTGTTGGAGCTCCGCATCTGACCCAAGCTGCTGTCACAGAGAGCGAGCTGCAAAGTTGTCACTTACAGGCAACAGCTGGAAGTGAGCCAGGAGTACCTGTGGTCCTGTCCCCTGGTCTGTCCCTTTTGGAGGTGCCAAACCTGATTCCTGCTGGAGGATTTCCTCAGGACTCATGCTAAATAAATGCATTCATTGCAACTGCTGAATAATAATATTAATAATCCAGAATGCCATTTTATTATCTTAAGATGAGCACAATTATATGCATAGGCAAACCCACACCAAAAGCCACAAATTATCACCAGAATGTTGACTGGTAAACTTGGATCAGAACAAATGAAGATAAATGCAGATTTAATTGATGCAATCATCAGGATTTACACCACCATGGTGTAGGGATATCTGTGTTAAAGAGATTGGCGTGTTTGTGTTCATAGGGCAGAGTTGCCTTCTTCCCTACACAGGACAAGAGACTCATGGACACCTTTTATTTTCCTACCACGCCCCACTTCTGCTGTGGGCTCACCTCTTCATTTAATACAGTCAATTCTCAGACAATAGACTTAATTAGATTTAGGCTTTCTTAATTATAATTGCATTCTAAGCATGCCTCCCAGTAGCTCTAGTCAATAATTTCTTATATTAAGTTTCTAAGGAGCTAAACTCCTTCAATTTATGTGGCTTTTGTTTGTCTTGAGCCAAGATCTGGTGAGGGGATGAGGTAGATCATATTAGTGTAACTTCCACATAAAAATCCTGGGAGGATTCTAATTAGTTAAAAATGTCCAGTTATAAATCCTCCTTTACAGATAACCAGGGTCAACACTTGGACTGTCCGTGTGATGTGAGGGCTTCTCTGGTGGCTCAGTGGTAAAGAATCCGCCTGCAGCGTAGTAACTGCAGGAGACATGGGTTCGATCCCTGAGTTGGGAAGATTTGCTGGAGAAGGGCATGACAACCCAATCCAGTATTCTTGTCCAGAGAATCCCATGGAGCCGGTGGGCTACAGTCCATAGTGTCGTACAGAGTCAGACACGACTAAAGTGACTTAGCATGCACTCATGCACTTGTGTGTTATAAACTCCACACCTCTTCAGATTTGTGCAAATTCACATGTATACTGAATGTTGTCTATAGACTAATAAGCAATGGTACTTCCTACTGATATACTCTTTTGCAAACTGTTAAGATCTAAGTATGATAAACAAAATATGAGCTATTTTATAATATATTATACAGTTGGCCACTGAGCAACATGGTGGGTAGGGGTGCCAACTGGAGTACTGCTACTGTTGTGTTGAAAACAAATAAACTGATAAGTGATTCACCCACGGCAGAATTGAACAGAATCAGGACTCAAATCCTAGGGGTTTTTTGATTGCATATGTTGTGACCTATAATCAAGCACAAGCTTTTCCCCACACTTATTTAACTTAAAGATCTGTAAAAGGAAAATGCAGTTTCTACATTTATTGAAAAAATTCCACATGTAAAGATGCTTACTCCTTGGAAGAAAAGTTATGACCAACCTAGATAGCATATTAAAAAGCAGAGACATTACTTTGCCAACAAAGGTCTGTCTGGTCAAGGCTATGGTTTTTCCAGTGGTCATGTGTGGATGTGAGAGTTGGACTGTGAAGAAAGCTGAGTGTCAAAAAATTGATGCTTTTGAACTATGGTGTTGGAGAAGACTCTTGAGAGTCCCTTGAACTGCAAGGAGATCCAACCAGTCCATCCTAAAGGAGATCAGTCCTGGGTGTTCATTGGAAGGACTGATGTTGAAGCTGAAACTCCAATACTTTGGCCACATCATGCAAAGAGTTGACTCGTTGGAAAAGACCCTGATGCTGGGAGGGATTGGAGGCAGGAGGAGAAGAGGACAACAGAGGATGAGATGGCTGGATGGCATCACCGACTCAATGGACATAGGTTAGAGTAAACTCCGGGAGTTGGCGATGGACAGGGAGGCCTGGCGTGCTGCGATTCATGGGGTTGTAAAGAGTCAGACACGACTGAGCGACTGAACTGAACTGAACTGAAGGGGACCCCAGCAACACAACCCCTGTGTTGTTTAAGGGTCAATTGTAACTAAATATGAATACTTCATATATTTATATTATTCTTATGATAACTGAATTCATGGTAACTTTGAGTGTAAAGTATTTTCTCAATCTATTGATTCCAAAAGGATAAATACTACAGTGCTGTATTTAAAATGGATAGCCAACAAAGTCCTACTCTATAGCACAGGGAACTCTCCTCAATATTATGTGGCAGCCTGGATGGGAGGGGAGTTTGGGGGAGAATGGATACATGTATTTGTATGACTGAGTCCCTTTGCCTTTAAAGGTAGGGCCTTTAAAGAGGTAATTAAGTTAAAACGAAACTGTTAGGGCGAGCTCTAATCCCATCTGACTGGTGTTCTTATAAGGAGAGGACGTGAGGACACACCGAGAGACCAGGGGTGTGCAAGCGCAGAGCAGAGATGGTGTGCAGATGCTGCCGTCTCCCACCAGGAAGGCTCCACAGAGGAAGGTAGCGTCTGCAAGCCAAGAAGAGGCTGCAGAAAAACCAAGCCTGCCACCACCTTGGTCTTGGACTTCCAGTGTGTGTGTGTGCGCACACACACATACACTTGCACTCAGTCGTGTCCGACTCTTTGTGACCCCGTGGACTGTAGCCCACCAGGCTCCTCTGTCCATGGGATTCTCCAGGCAAGAATACTAGAGTGGGTTGCCATGCCCTCCTCCAGGGGCTCTTCCCAACCCAGGGATCAAACCTGGGTATCTTGCATTGCAGGCAGGTGCTTTACCATCTGCGTCACTAGGGAAGCCCAACTGGCCTCTGAACAGAAGAGCATTTCAGGGCCACTTCTAGGTTCTCGTCTCCACCTGGCTCACTTGAGATCACATCATTCAGTCCAGTGGCTTTAAATGCTACCTATAAACTGACTCCCAAATTTTTATTTCCTGCCCAGATCTGTCCTCTGAACTCAGACTTGTAAATGCAGCTCCTCCCAGATACTTGACAGTCCTCCACTTGGGTGTCTAAAAAGACATTAACAAGCTGGGATTCCTCATCTCCACCCCACCCACCCAGTCACACTGCCTGCAGCCTCCCTCATCTCAGTTCAGTTCAGTTCAATTACTCTCTCAAGTCCGACTCTTTGTGACCCCATAGACTGCAGCATGCCAGGCCTCCCTGTCCATCACCAACTCCCGGAGTCTACTCAAACTCATGCCCATTGAGTCGGTGATGTCATCCAACCATCTCATCTTCTGTTGTCCCCTTCTCTTCACACCTTCAATCTTTACCAGCATCAGGGTCCTTTCAAATGAGTCAGCTCTTTCCATCAGGTGGCCAAAGTATAGGAGTTTCAGCTTCAATATCAATCCTTCCAATGAATACCCAGGACTGATCTCCTTTAGGATGGACTGGTTGGATCTCCTTGCAGTCCAAGGGACTCTCAAGAGTCTTCTCCAGCACCACAGTTCAAAAGCATCAATTCTTCGGTGCTCAGCTTTCTTTATAGTCCAACTCTCACATCTATACATGACTACTGGAAAAACCATAGCCTTGATTAGACGGACCTTTGGTGGCAAAGTAATGTCTCTGCTTTTTAATATGCTGTCTAGGTTGGTCATAACTTTCCTTCCAAGGAGTAAGCGTCTTTTAATTTCATGGCTGCAGTCACCTTTTGCAGTGATTTTGGAGCCCCCAAAAATAAAGTCTGCCACTGTTTCCACTGTTTCCACTGTTTCCCCATCTATTTGCCATGAAGTGATGACCCCGATGCTATGATCTTAGTTTTCTGAATGTTGAGCTTTAAGCCAGCTTTTCACTCTCCTCTTTCACTTTCATCAAGAGGCTCTTTAGTTCTTCACTTTCTGCGCTAAGGGCAGTTTCATCTGCTTATATGAGGTTATTGATATTTCTCCCAGCAATCTCAATTCCAACTTGCAAGTCATACATCCCAGCGTTTCTCATGATGTACTCTGCATATAACTTAAATAAGCAGGGTGACAATATACTGCCTTGATATACTCCTTTCCCCATTTGGAACCACTCTGTTGTTTCATGTCCAGTTCTAACTGTTGCTTCCTGACCTGCATACAGATTTCTCAAGAGGCAGGCCAGGTGTTCTGGTATTCCCATCTCTTGAAGAATTTTCCACAGTTTATTGTTATCCACACAGTCAAAGGCCTTGGCATAGTCAGTAAAGCAGAAGTAGATGGTTTTCTGGAACTCTCTTGCTTTTTTGATGATCCAGTGGATGTTGACAATTTGATCTCTGGTTCCTCTGCCTTTTGTAAATCCAGCTTGAACACCTGGAAGTTCACAGTTCACGTATTGCTGAAGCCTGGCTTGGAGAATTTTGAGCGTTACTTTGCTAGCATGTGTGAAGGTAATGAAGATAATGGCAACCTCCTTCATTTTTTTTTCTTTTTTTTTTTTTTCCCTTTGGCAACCTCCTTCAAAAGGTCCCAAGCACGCGCTGCTGCACTCAGTGCCTCCGACCCTGCAGCAGTCTACCATCAACCCACGCCTCCACTGGAGATGCCTGGACACTCACAGGCAAGTCTGGGGCAATGTCTGGGGCATTGTGGGGCAATGCCAAAGAATCACAAAGAAAGGCAATGCCAAAGAATGTTCAAACTGCTGCACAACTGCACTCATTTCACACGCTAGCAAAGTAATGCTCAAAATTCTGCAAGCCAGGCTTCAACAGTATGTGAACTGGGAACTTCCAGATGTTCAAGCTGGATCTAGAAAAGGCAGAGGAACCAGAGATCAAATTGCGAACAGCTGTTGGATCATCAAAAAAGCAAGGGAGTTCCAGAAAACCATCTACTTCTGCTTTATTGACTATGCCAAAGCCTTTGACTGTGTGAATCACAACAAACTGTGGAAAATTCTTCAAGTGATGGGAATACCAGAATACCTGACCTGTCCCTTGAGAAATCTGTTTGCAGGTCAGGAAGCAACAGTTAGAACTGGACATGGAACAACAGACTGGTTCCAAATTGGGAATGGAGTGCCTCAAGGCTGTATATTGTGACCCTGCTTATTTAACTTATATGCAGAGTAAATCATGAGAAATGCTGGACTGGATGAAGCACAATCTGGAATCAAGATTGACAGGAGAAATATCAATAACCTCATATATGCAGATGGCACCATCCTTACAGCAGAAAGCAAAGACGAACTGAAGAGCCTTTTAATGAAAGTGAAAGAGGAGAGTAAAAAAGCTGGCTTAAAACTCAACATTCAGAAAACTAAGATCATGGCATCCGGTCCCATCACTTAATGTCAAATAGATAAGGAAACAATGGAAACAGTGACAGACTTTATTTTCTTGGGTTCCAAAATCACTGCAGATGGTGACTGCAGCTATGAAATTAAAAGACGCCTTGCTCCTTGGAAGAAAATCTATGACCAACCTAGACAGCATATTAAAAAGCAGAGACATCACTTTGTCAATCAAGTTCCTTCTAGTCAAAGCTATGGTTTTTCCAGTAGTCATGTGAGGATGTGAGAGGTGGACTATAAACAAAGCTGAACACCAAAGAATTGATGCTTTTGAACTGTGGTGTTGGAGAAGACTCTTGAGAGTCCCTTGGACTGCAAGGAGATCCAACCAGTCAATCCTAAAGGAAATCAGTCCTGAATATTAATTGGAAGGACTAATGCTGAAGCTGAAACTCCAATCCTTTGGCCACCTGATGCAAAGAACTGACTCATTGGAAAAGACCCTGGGAAAGATGCTGGTAAAGATGAAAGGTGGGAGGAGAAGGGGAAGACAGAGGATGAGATGGTTGGATGGTATCACTACCTGGATGGACATGAGTTTGAGCAAGCTCCAGGAGTTGGTGATGGACAGGGAAGCCTGGTGTGTTACAGTCCTGGGGGTCGCAGAGTTGGACACGACTGAGCGACTGAACTGAACTGATAGTTGAGTTACAATGTTTTGTTAACAACTTCAATTTTATTTATTTAAAAACAATGCTGTGCATCTGTTTGTTTATTTTTGGCTGTGCTGGGTCTTCCTGCCGCGCGGCTTTTCTCCAGCTCTGGCAGGCAGACGCTCTCTAGATGTGATGCAGCCTTCGTATTGCAGTGGCTTCTCTTTTTGCAGAGCATGGGCTCTGGGGTGCGGGTGGACTCGAGAGTACAGGCTTAGTAGTTGTGGCGCATGGACTTAGTTACTCCACACAGGTGGGATCTTCCAGAACCAGGGATCGAACCCATGTCTTCTGCATTGGCAGGAGGATTCTTTACCACTAAGCCACCAGGGAAGCCCCTGGCAGGCGGATCCTTATCCACTGCACCACCAGGAAAGTCCAGCAACTTCAATTTTTAAATCAATTACAAAGCCTCAGAATGTGTCATTTTAACTGCTTTTAATAAGCCGAGTTCTCTCTGCTCAATCCAACTGGCGTTGCTCTACATCAGGAGAAGTTTTACAGGCTGAACAAGGCCCCTTATCTTCCTCGTCCTCCTGTCCTGGTTCCAATGGGAAGCTTTCATCAGAAGAATCTTATCCTCCTCTTTCCACAACACAACACGGCAAAAAACTCCCACTGTCCAAAATTGCTCAGTGTTAATTAAAGTCATTAGTCCTGCGGAAAGTTCAACAATTTGTCTTTTAACTCCCTACATTCTTGGGCCTTGAGAATAAAAAGGAGTTTAGGTTAAACATCTGATTCTCTTTAAATATTCATGCTGTGGTTTCAATGGAAAGGTTTTCTAGAATTAACAATCCTGCTAATAATAGTCTTATCTCCTGCCAGAAATTCTCCAGGCATCACTGAAAACTTACCTCTTCTCACTAACTCCAGAGAAGGTGGGCATCATCATTGGCCTGCTTTGATAGATTCATTTATTTTCTCAGCAGATATTTATTGAGCTCTGCCAGCAGGCTCCTCTGTCCATGGGATTCTCCAGGCAACAATACTGGAGTGGGTTGCCATTTCCTTCTCCAGGGGATCTTCCCAACCCAGGGATCAAACCCAGGTCTCCTGCATTGCAGGCAGACGCTTTAAGCTCTGAGCCACTAGGGAAAGGCAACCCACTCCAGTATTCTAGTCTGGAAAATCCCATGGAGGGAAGAGCCTGGTAGGCTACCATCCATGGGGTTGCAAAGAGTCGGACATGACTGAGCGACTTCACTTCACTTATGTGCCAGGGATCACACTGAATGTTGGGCCTGCAGTGGTCAGGGAAGGCTTCCTGGAAGAGATGCTCTCAGAAACTCCTAAGAAGGTAGAAATTGGCTGGGCTAAGTGTTGGCCATGGGGCGGGAAGGTAGGCAGGGATAGAAGGAAGAAGAACTAGAGTAAGGAATCAATGTCAGAAAGAGAATGGTTCAGATATCTCACCATTCTTGATTCAAACATGTAGTGAATTAAATGGAGAATTCACTCCATGTATATGGAGAATTAAATAGTGAATTCATTACACATTTGAGTCTCTTTGAACCTCCAAAGAGATATGTCCATGTCCCAGAATCTGTGAATGTGACCTTATTTGGAGATGTGTGATGTTCCAGTTAGCCCAATAGCCTTGATGTGTTCAAGAATTTTCTGGGACACAGCAGCCATCAATTAATAAATCAGTGCTGTTGGGGTGTGATCTATTAAGCATACAAATCCATCTACTCTACCTTCACCCTGTCCACATTTCTTTGTTTGGTGCTCACGGAATTCATGATAGACTCTGCCAAATTCAAGAACTTCATTTAGGATAATTTTTATTTTTTCTCCATTTAACATTCCTAAACAACAGTAACAGCAACGAAACAAGGTTTGAGGAAAAGGAACATACTTTTGTATAATACCCATTTTTGACAGAATATGTTTAAATTTGTCCTTGTGAATGCCAGCCACGTATTTTAATTTCATAAAACCAGTACCTACCACAGAGCAAATGTTCAGTATTTTTACTGAAGCTTTTTGACTTATCTAGCATCTGAATGTGAAGGTCAGTATTACATTCATTTTAACTTTTGTTTTCTCCCAGATCAAAATATTTGTTTTGGCTATATTGAGGGAGCTTTCCCAGAAAAAGTCTCCTTTTTGGCCGCTAGTGAGTTAGTTCACTTCCTGTCTCTAACTGTGGAGACAATTCAGAGAAGATTAACTATAATCTCCAGGCTGCCGGTTTGTTTTTCATTTCCTTGCGTTTCAAATCCTGTTCATTTTTGTGTATCAGCTTTTCACATGATAGGCAGATTCCCAATAAATGTTTACTAATTTAATTGAGGAAAACACCTCGTGAGCTAAACACATAGTTCAGTTGGCAAAATTGGCTTCAGATTGCTTTCATCGTCTGAATGTTTCACAATCCGGAATGTACCATGGGACCATGTATGCAAATGAGTCTGTGTAAGGCCTCCCCGCAAAAGCAAAGAGATAAAACACTCAAGTGTGAGGAGATGAAGCGTTGATGAAGAATGGAAGCCCCCTCAATACCACCAAATTTCCAGGCCATTTAGCCATCTCGATACAACAACATCACCATCGTTTCCCATTGTTCTGGGAACTTTCAAATACATTTGCATTCGGGTCATCTGCTTCTGATACTGGCCAGATTTTTACCCTTAAAGCAATACAGATGAGTTTGCTAATTGTTTGAGTAAAAAGCATGAGGTCGAAGGCGGTTTCTTGGCCCTGGTCAGGGAGAACAGTGGCCCCTTTGTGTTTCCAGACTCTCTGGGGCTTGGCCCTTGCCTCTTCTTGGATAACTCGTTGCTCTTGGACATGCTGGGCTTCGGCCAGCGCTGGTTCGCAACCCTCCCCGCGAGCCGTTCCCCTGGGGCCACCCGGCCAGCGGTGAACACACTGACTCGCTGTCCTGCAGGTCTGTGCTTCCAGAATGTGGCCTGCCCATTTTGTGAACCTAACACCTGATGTAAAACTTCTAATTACAGACCCCAAATTCTCTCGCCTAGGAGATCTGAAACTGCAAGCTGCTCTTCGTTAAGAACTTGTATTTTCCCTGGAAAGCCCGTTCCAAACGTTGGCCACAATTCCCTCCATCTGATCCACGCTTTTTATCTCTTCTCAACCAGACAAATGCATAATAAAGCTTCATTTGCTGCATGATCAGGCAATCCATTTTCAAGACTGGATGTACACAAGGCCCCTGCCGGGCCAGTGGGCTGTACAAAGTGCCCCAGAGGTATTTCTCGGGTTCTGCCTCGGGTTCTGGCAGAACAGCCATGACGTTCCTCAGCAAAGCCTTCACAGTTTCAAAGGGAGCTTAGATCCCTTGATTTTAGTAGTGTCAGTGGTTCTTTTCTGAGTCTACAGACATCCAGCCTGCTGTGTGTTTAGCGCTGGATTTTGATGTGAAGCGGTGGACTTATGGAACACAAATATCACTTGGCAAGGGACCATTCTAACAGATTTTTGCATATTTCAATCTCTTCGCAACCTATGCCTTTTGGATTGCTTGCAGCCTAGTGTATTGGTCAGTAAACTTTACATCCCTAGCATGAGTGAAGGGCCCATCCCTAGTCTTGCACCAAGGTGAAGTGGAGAGAAGTCCAGGGATATAAAGCTCCAATCAGTCCTCTTTCTTATTCCAAGTCACACTTGATGTACATGCATTTTCTATTCTGCACACACCCCTGGGCCCCATGCAGGCTCAGGGTGGCCCCAAATATTAGGGGAAAGAAAGGCTGCTGAGGTCTGGCACTGCCCTGAATTGCCAGGAGAAAAGGTCAAGTCAGAAATGGGGATGGGGGCAGGATGAGGGAGCCTGGGGGAGCCCCCAGGGGACAGCTGATGACGCAGGGGCCTCAGTAGGGATAGTCGGCATATATTTGGTTAGACTGTCCCCTTTTTGCATGTCTCTCAGGAAACTGTATTGCAGTAAAAAAAAATCTGAAGAGGGTTCAAATAGAAGAAATCTTGTGCCAACTTTGGGCGCAAGTCTTCTTGTTCATTCATTCATTCATTCAGCAACTTATTGAGCAACTATGATCCTAAATACTGTTCTAGATTCTGATGACGCAGTAGAGGATGAGCCAGATGAATTCTCTGCCCTCCTAGAGCTTGCCTTCTAATGGGGAAGGCAGAGAATTAATAAGCAAATAGATCTAATAATTTTGTTGTTGTTTCTGTTTAGCCACTAAGTCGTGTCCGACTCTTTGCGACCCCATGGACTATAGCCCGCCAGGCTCCTCTGTCCATGAGATTTCCCAGGCAAGAATACAGAAATGGACTGCCATTTCCTCCTGCAGGGGTCTTCCCGACCCAGGTATTGAACCACCCGAATCTCCTGCATCTCCTGCATTAGCAGGCAGATTCTTTACCACTCAGATTTTAATTTTAGTTTATGATAGATGTTATGAAGGGGTGGGTGACATGTTATACATGGGGGCCAAGGAGGGCATCAGTGAGGAGGGTGATATTTTAGCTAAGAACCAAAAGGTGAAAAGGAAGTTCTCACTGTGTGATGATCTAGGGATCATTCTGTTCATTCCAAGCAGAATGAACAGCAAATGCAAAGGCCCTGAGACAGGGAACATCTGGGAGTGTTTGAGGAAGCCTGCAGGCTGAGCGCAGTGAGTGAGGCAGAGTACGTGGGATGAGGTGAGTGTCAGACAGAGGCCCCATCCTGTGAGACCTTGTAGGTCACAGCGAGGAGCTGGTATTCTAATTCTGTTACAGTGGGAGTGGAGAGGGTAATCAGCAGGTGGCTTTGGGTTGAACTTCATGGGATCCCTACAACCTGGTAAAGTCATGTAATACTCAGGGTCATAAAAAGAGATCAGATTTGGGGTGTTTGCTATTGTTGTTTAGCCACTAAGTCATGTCCAACTTTTGGGGGGACCCATGGACTGTAACCCGCCTGGCTCCTCTGTCCATAGTATTTTCCAGGCAAGAATACTGGAGTGAGTTGCCATTCCCTTCTCCGGGGGATCTTCTCAACCCAGGGATTGAACCTGGGTCTCCTGCATTGCAGGCAGAGTCTTTACTGCTGAGCCACCAGTCCTGAACATTTCAACCATGTTGCCTATCAGGACTATAGTCCCTACCAAAGGCAGCTTTTCTTCTCACCAGCCTACTTAAGATCTGTCCACTGGAATTAAGGTGCACCCACTTGTCGTGAACTGTTCCCATCCCGCAGTGCCTCATAGCACCAGTGACCTATGGTGGGGCCCTCATTCATTTATCAAATATTTATTAAGTGCCTGTTATGTCCTGGGGATACGGTGGTGAGCAAAATACACGTGTTCCTTGCTTACTATGGAACTTAAGGATAGGGAAAGTGCAGTGCTAGGGGAGCATATAGCAGTGTAGTCAAGTAACCTGGTCAAGGAAGACTTCCTGGAGGAAGCAATGTTTAAGCTGAGAGCTGAAGATTAAGTAGGAGAAGACCAGTTGTAGAAGAGTTTTCCAGTTGGAAGGAATGGCATATAGCCAGGGGTAAGAGAGAATGTGGTGCATTTTAAGAAATATTTTCAATAAGATGGGAGGCAGAGCACAAGATTGAGAAGTGGGAAGAACTGAGGCTGAAATGTACTTAAGGATCCAGGTCATGAGGCTAAATCATGAAGAGTCACGTAAGGGTGTTAAAGCGTCTGTACTTTATCATGAAGGTGATGGGAATTCTCCGACGGGTATGGAAGATGGATTGGGAATGAGGGAAGACGGTGGTAGAAAAAGTCATTGTACTAATTCGGGGGGTGGATATTTGTGATTTGACCAGAATAGTACCCATGGAAATGGAGCAAAGCTGGCTGATTACAGATACATTCATCACAGCTTAAAAAGATAACTTGGAGCCAACTCTCTCTAAGGAAATGAAGCCAAAAAAAATATGGGGAGAATGAAATTGATGCAGAGAAAGAATGAAGAGAACATGATGGGTTATGTAAGCCAAATTCATAAAGGAGCAAAACCCAAGCATATGTAGATTCTATGAAGAAGATGAACGATATTCAGAGAATAGGGAGAGAAAAGGGAAGTGGGAAGAAAGAGAGGATATGGCCCCTGAGAGAGGGAGGGGGCAAGTGGTAGTCCCCAGGGCCAGCCCACTTCCTGGCAACTTTCTAGGTTCAGTTCCCATAAGCTTCAGCTTTATCATGTGTTCTAGTCATGAATTCTCATGACCCCTGTCTCTCATATTGCTCCATATGAAGGCGCTTCTCCCCCTCCACATGCAGGCTAGCTTCACTGAGTTTTGCTCTTTGAAACTTTAAAGAATCTGAATCAACCATTATGTTATACAAACTAATTCTTCAAGAAAGTCATTAATTAAAGCAAGGCAAACTGATGCAGTTATAATGAGAACTATAACTTCTGAGTGTTCATAGATGTCCCTGTCCACGGATCAACTGTTTTTCAATTCGATGAGTCCAGCTACGATCAAAAGGTGCCTTGGAGAACAAAAAGCATTTAATGGTCGTGATGTCTGATCTCTCTCCAACTCCTTCTCCAGGGGTTGAATCACAAGAAACCACTTCTGAGGCCAGAGACCACAAACCCGGAGGAAGTGACCCAAGGAAGGATGAGGAAAAAGAACAGGGGAGAGAAGCTGACTCTTGCCAAGAAGCACTCACGAATATTCTGGAGAAGTCAGAACAGCAAAAGGAAGTGAAGGGTTGATGGAAACCCAAGATGATAATCATATTGGGTATGATGAGGATGGGATAGGATGAGATAAGGCTCAGATTGAGCTGGTGGATGGAAATTGTTTGGTGAGGTACAGCGTGAGAAAACTGAGCAACCTACCAAGTTTCAGACCTTGTGTGGGGACAAAAAGAGAAGATGGTCTGCTCCATATTCTTAGGGACTTACAGTCTGGTGAGAAACCCAGACGTAGTCACAGATTACATTGTGTGGTGAGAAGCAGGTTAGCACGGTGCTATGAGTTTACAAAGTGCATTTAGATTAAGCTAGGGGTTCAAGGTATCACAACTGGACACAGTTATGTTCGGTTATAACAGTTATATCAGATATAAACCTGAAACATAGTTATGCAGGGAATTTCAGGACCAGCAAAATTTTAGGTGTATCTGAAAGACTCTGAAGCACTTGTATCAGGTTGTACAATTAATATCAGAATATAAAGTGGTAACAGCAGAAGAGAAGGCTGGGAATTTAAAGAGAAGCTGTTCCATGAAGGGCATTTTTATTTCCAAGATAAAAATCTTAGACTTATTCTTTTTTATAGATAAATATTGGTAAAATTTCAGTCACAAAAAGATGCAAAAATTATGCAACAGTGTATCTTCCCACTTTAAAAAACTAGAAATGGAAATTTTTACAAAACACTGTTAAATTGTAGCTGTAAATACTTAGCTTTTAAAATTCCAAATATCAAACAAAAAATGACAAACCAGATATTGAAGAATATAATCATGAAATCAATGTAGCAGAAACAAGGTGAGGCTATGGACACTGTAAATAGTGAATATATACCTTTCTTTCTATAAATCAGAAACAGAAAATACACATCCTTTCCTATGTTGTTGGAGTATCTTCTAATATTGATCATGCATTTAGGTACAAAGAGAATCTTAACAGACTATCCTAAAAGAGATTTTATAGATCATTATTTTCTGATTAGATTCTAAGCTAGAAATCAGCAATAAAATTGGACATGGTTTTCCAAGTCACTGAAAGGTGTTTAGCAAGAGGGTGATACAACCATGAGAGGAATGGGTTTGGAAAAAGAGTTGGGAGACACCGGAGAAGGAAAACAGTTAAAGAGATATTGCAACAGTCTAAGAAAGCAAGACAGTAAGTCCCCTACCTGTGAACCTTCAAGTTGCAAACTTTCAAAAAAGGAAACGTATGTTCACATGTCCAATCAGGTAGGTCAGTTCACATTGTCTCACGTGCATGCACCCTCTGCAAGTGGTTACGCTTCTGTGTACCTTACTCTGCAGTGCTACGTAGAGCACAGACTTGCAGGAGCTTTATTTCAAGCCCCGGATGTCCAGAAGCAAGTGTAGAGGCAGCGGTGATGTAGTTGGTACTGCTGAGAAGTCCTTTTACAGTTGTACTGTACTACTGTACTTTTCCAGGTTCTATACTGTAAGATTCAGAATATTTTCTTTATTGTTTTTGTGCTTGTTTTTTAATGTATTATTTGCATGAAAAGTACTATAAACCTATTACATTACAGTAGTATACAGCCAATTGTGTTAGCTGGGTTCCTAGACTAACTTTTTTGGACCTAATGAAAAAAAATTAGACTTATGAAACATGCTCTTGCAACAGAACTCATATATATGTAGGGGACTTAGTGTAATGTGAGTCTAAACCAAGAGAGGAGATGTAGGGAATAAAAAGGAATGGACAATTTAAGAAGTATTTAGTAGATAAAATAAAAAAAGGACTGTTTGACTGAATTTAGGGGAGAGAGACAGACAGGGGAAGTGAGAGGAGGAGGAGGGAAAGAGAGAGAAAAGAGAGAGGTGAGGGGATGGAGAAAAGGTAAATGATGAGGTTGGGTGGTGATCCAATGGAGGCAGTGCCATTAACTCAGGCAAGCAACACAGGAGAAGGACGAGGTCCTTGGGAAATAGGCAACGCTCATCTTGGGGCTGGTTCGGTTTGCGAAACACAGACTGTAGTGCAGTTTGTGGAAAGAAAGCTGTATTGCCATTGGCAGCAAGATTCTTCCTTTGTTCAGATGAAATTCACAACTCAGGACATGAAAAGGGAGAGCGTGTCAGGGTTCCTCTTTTATTTGGTGCTTGGTTGGGGACGGGTGTGCTTATCGGAAGTACTTAATAGGACTTTATACCACCTGCCTCTTACGCCCACCGCTTACCTGACTTGTTTAGGAGGATGAGGGGGTGATAATTGCCCAAGCAAGCTGGAAAACAAGACGAAGGACTCTACAAGTGCCACAAGGGCCGACTAATGCTATAGTGAATCCAGAAAAGGAGACAGCACTGTGGGTGAAATCAAGGGAGTGGCCTTGCTCTTTTTCATAAGTCCGAAGGAGGCACACAAGTCTTTTCAGTGCTGGGATGGATCACAAGCAGTGGCCCACAGATAGGAATAAGCTTTGGGTGGAAGGATCGGGACCTGGAGAGTACACTGGGAAGGAGGGGGAAGGGAGACGGGTCCTGAAGCCCGGACAGGGGTTAGGACTCAGCAGGGCAGACCAACGGTGATGTGGCAGAGATTTGGGATCTGTAGACTACAGTTATTTCATGGGCTTTTATGTAAATTGAAGTCATTAAAATTAATTTTGCCCTGTGAATTTTCTGAAGAGTTTCTCTACATTTCTTTGGATAGTTGATATCCTGAGACCAACGAGATTCAGCAGAGACCTTTATCTAACAAAGCCTTGCTTTCTGCGTTCACAGTTGAGGATTAAAGGACTTTCGATTACTTGAGGGGGCTTAGTAAGTGTTGATTACAATGACTTGGAAAATCCTTAGGGCATCAGATGGTGATGCAGCCTAAGTCTTCCAGAACACATTCCACTTTGAAGCACACGGTCCAGAGGGACTGGGGAACGAGGAGGCAAGCCAGCTCTGGCCACTGAGTGATCTCAAGCAAAGGGCATGACCTTTTTTATCTGCAGTTTTCTAATCTGTAAAATGGGAATTGTAATTTCTTCCTTCACTCAATGAATGCTTTATGAGCATCTTCTGTGTACCAAGCAAGATTCTACCTATGTTATAGAGTTATCTTGAGAATTAAATGAAGCAACATAAGTGAAAGTTCTTAGTATAGGGTCTAGAATCTACCAGGTGTGAATTGTATTCACTTTTTTATCCAAAAGAATTTTTTTTTTTTTTTTTTTTTGCTACAACATGAATGGGCATTTGAGCCAATATTGGGTCAGGCCAACAATGGGCCAAGCGTATTCAGAGTGCTTGTTGTAAATATCAGGATGTCTTGCAGGGGGAAAGGGTTGACTGCGTTGGGGATCCAAGAAGGAGATGACTTTTAATTTAAAGGTACATTTTAGAAGCAGTAGGATGAAGGGCAAAATGTTGCTCTTGGGAAAGCGAACCCTATGTCAAAGTCATTCTGGGAAGTCTGCATAGGGTGTAATGAACCAGCACAGATGTTCCGAGTTATAACCTGTCGGGTCTAGAACATCAAGAAAGAACTATCAGGTAGCTTGCTTCATCAGCATGTTTAGAGTTAAGGTACATGACAAAATAACTATTCTTCTGAGACATCTTAACTGTAAACACTGCAATGCACTCACTGAAGCCTGGGAAGTAAATTTGCAATTCAGAATAAATATTTGGAATTAACTGTTAAGGACCCTGATAATTCATATATTAGCATTTCCCAGTGCCCTGGGTAATTCATTTTTTTAAAGAGTAAAGGAAGAAAGCCTGACTCAAGCTGGAAAACATGTTTTCTCTCAGTATTACTTTTGCTTCCAAAATGAGTTGATTCATTATCAAAGGGTGTGGGGTTTTCCATTTTCCTTTTATAAACTGGACTTTAGCCCAGACTGTGAAGAGCCTAATGAGGTTGGTCAGAAGTCACAATGAGATGGAATACACCTGATACTCAAGGAGAGAAGGGGAAGATCCAGGCTGCTTGCATGTGTCCCCCTGGTACTCTGAAAGACAGTAACATCACTTATTACATTATGATAACTGTCACTGCCAGATTATTTTTCAATCTTCCCAATAAACTTTTAGCTCCTCAAGAACAAGGACTGTGTATTATTTTTAAATTTTTTTGAAATTTATTTATTTTTGGCTGTGCTGGGTCTTCTTTGCTGCAAGCAGGCTTTCTCTAGCTGTGGGGAGCGGGGGCCACTCTCTAGTTGCCGTGCACCGGCTTCCCATTGCGCTGACTTCTCTTATTGTGGAGCACAGGCTCTAGCCACATGGGCTTCAGTAGTTGTGGTGCATGGGCTTAGTTGCCCCGTGGCATGTGGGATCTTCCTGGACCAGGGATCAAACCCACGTTCCCTGCATTGGCAGGCGGATTCTTAACCACTGGACCACCAGGGAAGTCCAAGGACTGTGTGTTATTAATCACTGTAACTCCCGTTGCTTAAATACCCCTCATAGGAGAGGCTCAGTAAACGCTTTATACTGAGCAAGGGGTTCCGCGAATTAGAGGGGTGGATGGGTATTCCGCGAATTAGAGAAGGTAGACAGATGAATCTTGGGTTCCTGACATTAAAGAGATAAACGCCATAACAATACAGAAATGGTGCTTGGGTTAAAGGGGAAAAGAGACTGATTGATTGGGGTCCAAAAGAGTCGCTGAGGAGAGATCCAATTCTAGAGTCTTTTAAGAAAAAGCAAACATGGATCTGTTACAGCAGTTTCTCCTAATCCATCCTGCTGGGACTCTAGAAGGAAAGCTGGTATGGGGTAAATGAGGCTGCCTTGTGGTGATCAAGAACTAGGAAGAACTCCAGGGCTTTCCAGAGGGACAGAAGGCCCTTCTCCTCCTTGACTATGGATCTGTAATCCTGAGAAGCAAATCTCCATCAGCCTGAGGTGGGAGGGTTACAGGGTTCTAGTGCCCACTGAACAGCCTCCAAATGGTCGCTTCTCATAATGGATGGACAATGGTGGAATGAGGGGTGGAGGAGCTTCTGGGAGTGGAGGCCGTGGGGGTCAGCCTGAAGACTTTAGGGTGGCAGTGTGAGGGCCAGGGAACCATATTTCATACCAAGGGATTTGGTCAGGTCAGCAGCTGCAGGGCACCAGAAGCATAAACCTTTCACTTCCAGGGCATCTCAGACTGAGCCTGTCCACACAGAGTAATAAAACTGCAATCTGCCCGAACTAGAAACAGCCAGAAGAGGGCGCCTCCAGGGACAACTCTCTGGTCTGCAGAGGAGCGAAAGGTGAAAATGTTAGTTGAGACCCCAGGGACTGTAGCCCGCCAGCCTCCTTTGTCCATGGAATTCTCCAGGCAAGAATACTGAAGTGGGCTGCCATTCCCTTCTCCAGGGGATCTTCCCAACCCAGGGATCAAACACAGGTCTCCTGCATTGCAGGCGGATTCTTTTCCATCTGATCTGCCAGGAGCTAAAAAACTGTGGGGAGGAAGGGACTGCAGGGCCCCCTCCCTGGGCAACACTGACCCCAAGGCCCTTTGAGAGAAGGTTGTGCCACAAGAATGGTCATTAGAGAACGTAGTCTCTGCCTTTCTTCTGGCCAGTGGAACTTGAAAAAATAGATCGATTCTCAACTAACTGCATGGAAATCAGCAGATACAAATACATCTGTACAAGGGAAACCTCTCCACTCCCCAACACTTTACATGATCCACATGAAGATCTGAAATTTCAAATTTATAATCTACACATTCAACAGGGTGGGGGATATTGGAGGGGCGGGATCAAACGTACTGTGAAAGGGAAAGCTTGAATTTATAGATTATTCTACTGCTGTCATCTCTAACCATTAAGGATGTAGCAGATCACCATTTTTAAGAGCATGTGAGCCAAATGCTTGGGTTTCAATCCAGGCTTAGATGCCTTTTACTCTGAGACGGTGAGCAAGTCTCTTCTCCTAAGTCTCTGCTTCTTCTGTAGAAGCGGATAATAAGAACACCAATCATAGAATTGTTAAGATTAATGAAAGTAATCCAAGTAAATGCTGGCACATAATAAGAACTCCGGCTTCCCTGGTGGCTCAGCTGGTAAAGAATCCCCCTGCAATGAGGGAGACCTGGGTTGCATCCCTGGGTCAGGAAGATCCCCTGGAGAGGGCAATGGCTACCCACTCTAGTATTCTGGCCTGGAGAATTCCATGGACTGTATAGTCCATGGGGTCACAAAGAGCTGGACACAACTGAGTGATTTTCACTTTCACAATAAGAACTCAGGAAATCAGCGTTCATATAAAATATGACTTGAATGATAAAATTTAAATTGCATCACATTTGGCCAAACATTCCCAAGTTTCCTGGGCTTCCTTAGTGACTCAGTGGTAAAGAATCCACCTGCCAATGCAGGAAACCACCTGCAATGCAGGAGACCAACGTTCGATCCCTGGGTCAGAAAGATCCCCTGGAGAAGGGTGTGGAAATCCACTCCAATATTCTTGCCTGGAGAATCCCTATGGACAGAGGAGCCTGACAGGCTACAGTCCATGGGGTCAGAAAGAGTCACACACAACTTAGTGACTAAACCACCATCACCACCATCACCACTAGCTATTTTTCCTACATAATTACTGGTAGAGTGAACTCGTGAGACAAATCAAAAACATATTCGGATACAGTCTTTTCCTTCTAAGACACTTAAGGATCTCTTGTTGAGCCTCCGAAGTTTTTACAGAATGTAGTTTGGAAACAATTGCTTTATTCGGCCAAAAATAAAAGCCATACATCCTAACCTGATTATAGTGAGTTCAATACTTTACATCTGGCCCACTCATGCTGTAATAACCATAGACAACGTCTGAAGTTGGCTCCATTGAAGCTCCTTCTAATATTTGGTGTCTGTCTGAGCCGGTATGATCCTGAACCTATGTGAAGGGTACATAATTGACACTGCCAAGGAAAACAGTTTAGGAGGAGACCTTAGGTTAGAGGAAATGAAAATCTGTTATTTGGAGTCACTGTGAATAGACACAGAAGCTTTTAAAACATGGGATGTGAGAGTTGGACCATGGAAGAAGGTTGAGTGCCAAAGAATTGATGCTTCTGAATTTTGGTGCTGGAGAAAACTCTTGAGACTCCGTTGGACAGCACAGATATCAAACCAGTCCATCCTAAAGGAAATCAACCCTGAATATTCATTGGAAGGACTGATGCTGAAGCTGAAGCTCCAATCCTTTGGCCACCTGATGTGAAGAGCTGATTCTTTGAAAAAGACTCTGACGCTGGGAAAGATTTAAGGCAAAAGGAGAAGAAGGTGGCAGAGGATGAGATGGTTAGGTAGCATTACCAACCCAATGGACGTGAATTTGAGCAAACTGTAGGAGACACTGAAAGACAGGGAAGCCTGTTGTGCTGCAGTCCATGTGGTCACAAAGAGTGAGACACAATTTAGCGACTGAACAACAACAATGGAATGGTGGTAAGATGCTCAGCAAAAAATCTGGGTGCCTGTGAACTTCACATAAAAAATACACTGGCACAACATTGTGAAGCAATTATACTCCAATAAAATTTAAAAAAATACAAATAATGGGGCTTTAACAAAGGACGTAGAAAGATAAAGTAATGAGCAGATATGAAAACAGACTAAGAGATTAACAACCACATCAAATTTGCTCAGAGGTCTAAGAAAAATTGGCCACTGTTTCTGTTATTTATGTCATTTAAAACTGTGATATGAAGTGTAATCTCTATTTCTGTTAAAGAATAAAAAGGCTTTGGAATTAGATTGTCACTTAAAGATGACTGGAACTTAAGTCTGTGGATCACTGACTTCTTTTAAACCTGTGTTTTAAAAACATTAACTGTGGGTGGTGAAGTTAAGGGGAAGGCCTGGGGAAAACTTTGTTTCATGTCTACCCTCCCCTCTGTTCTCTTCTCCTTTCCATTCCTTACCCTATGTCTCCTCCATGTAGCAAATAGCTGGGAGTTGAATTTCATGTGCTTAATTACATGAAATAATTACCTAAATTTTGTGTTTTGCCTGGAAGCAAAACCACAATGGACAAGGGTATAACCAAATGATAAGGTTATGACAGCAACTAATTAGGAAAGCCCAATATACATGAACAGAGTTTTGCCATTTTCAAATAAAGATTAATGGAGTTAATATTATTAGAACCTAATAGAAACAGATCACCAGCCCAGGTTGGGTGCATGAGACAAGTGCTCAGGCCTGGTGCACTGGGAAGACCCAGAGGGATGGGGTGGAGAGGGAGTTGGGAGGGGGGACCGGGATGGGGAATACATGTAAATCCAAGGCTAATTCATTTCAATGCATGACAAAAACCACTGCAATGCTGTAAACTAATTAGCCTCCAACTAATAAAAATAAATGGAAAAGAAAAAAAAAAGAACCTAATAATACAGAGCTATGTTATTATGCTGGTAGACAATTAGGCATAATTGGTAAGTAATCATATATGTAGTCAGTGTTACTTTTATGTATGCAAATTATACTTCTACAGGTTAAGTCTTCTCATTTTAGGTCCACACAATAGTATTATCTCAGCAAAGCAGGGTTGGGGTGAGAGAACTAGACTAGAAGTAACTGACAAAGCAGAGGACCCATGAAAGCAGAACCTGCATTCCTGGCAATTGGAGGTCTTGGATAAAATACTAGGGTGAGTGAAGGGAAAGCGATTCATGATAAGGCAGGAAGGAACACAATAGGGATGGAGAAGGGATTTAGGGTTTTTTTTTTTTTTAAGGAGGAGGTTTTGGTCAAGGGTAATTGAGATTTTTCCTGTTCTCATCACCCACCTTTCACCACTCCCTCAAAACATTTATGGTATCCAGAAGGCCATAAGCAGTAATTATCTCCACAATTAGAGACAAAGTTTGATAAGCAAGCCAGCTGGCAGAGGTAACACGAAACTCTTTCTTACTAAAATGTTAATGGCTGATATTGGATCCTCTGCTATTTCCATAGGAAGAAAAAGTAAGAGTATGACAGGGCTGTGGCACCAGAGGTCTCCCCAAGGAAGGAAAGCATATTAAATGGCAACAAGAGAGATAACTAACATTTACTGAGCACTGTGGCCAGGTTCTGTTCTAAATGCGCTCATGGGTTAACTCATTCCCTCCCAAAGCGCTTAGTCTGAGGAAGGTACCCTTACTAATCCCTATTTTTCAGATGAGAAAGCTGAGTCACAGAGAGATTAGGTGACTTGCTCAGGGTCATGGGGGTGAGACCAAGATTTGAATTTTGGCATTTCTAGTCCTAGAGCCCATACTCTTGGCCGTTGTTGTTGTTCAGTCACTAAGTCAGGTCCAACTCTCTGTGACCAAATGGACTGCAGCACGCCGGGCTTGCCCTGTCCTTCACCATCTCCCAGGGCTTGCTCAAACTCTTGGCCATAGTTAAAAGGAAATTGATTTGGAGAGAAGATGGCCCAGGAGACAAAACTCCCCTACATGGATGATGTTGCGCAAAGTCAGCCTGTTTACTTCTTAGTGTTGAAATGAGAAGGAGTGCATGCAGAGGTGTTTTGTCACAGAGTTATGTATTTGCTACTTATAAGAACACCAGTGCTGGGGAGGATATTACATTGGGTCCTATGGAACATTTTGATACTGCCTTGGTTCCCATGTGTGTATGGCTTTGCTGCCTGAATTAGTGATCCTGTTGCAGTTATTTAAGCTTTCTATGCCTCTGAGTGCACATTTGGAAACTGGGTTATTTCTACTTGTCAGCTTCCTGACTCAGAGGAATGCCAAGGGTAATGGACTGATCCATGCAAAGTGCTTTGAGCCATCTCAGAGCTAACTGAACTTTGAGAGAACAGTGTGACTTGGCAACTGTATTTGGATTAAGAGAAGTGGTTAGCATAGTCTCATAGTAGCCTCTTTAGATGTTCTTGGTTCAGCCGCCTGGTCTGCTATGGCCTCCTGGATTCTCCTCTAGACTTTCGAATGGCACCGCTATAATGAAGGGCAACTGTCTAGTAGACTTGGGCCATGTCCATATAGTCGGGGATTGTTCAAATTATGTAGAGATAAGAATTCCTAATTCAAAACAAGAATCTTCAAGCCAGGACTTTGAAAGCCATTACTTATCAAAAAAGGTTAAAAAGAACTGGATCTACTCCAAGGAAACTTTTAACCTAATAGCAAACACCATACCTTAGGATTCAATTCAAATGATAGTGATCTAATTGACATCACAAGGGCAGAACCATTGCAAAGTTGTTTAAAATAATCATAGTAATAGTAATGATTTATAAAGAGGCATGGGTAAGAAGATGCCCAAGACAAAGAGGATGGGGAGAGAAGATGTCTTAGTTGTAGCTACGATTAAGAAACCGCAGACCCAAAAGAAGTATAAAGCTACTTTTTTAAAAAAAAGAAAAATGTGTCTGATTAATCCACACTATCTAGTGGAATTTCTCTTCCATTTTTTAAAGCATACAAATATTAATTACCAACCTGTGTCTTCAAATAAAACAGATGAAAGCAGGAGGGTGATCACAATATTTTTTATAGATGCAGTTATTAACTCAGTGATTTAACCTTGGGTTCTTGTCTTCTAAGGACAGAGTTATATCTTGGGGCAGTCAGGTCTCTCTCGACCCAAGAAAGGATCATGTGAGCTAAAGAATAAACATAACCAGTGGGAACCAAGGTGGGAATTCAGGATCAGAAATAGAGCAGATTAAAATAGTTTACGGAAAGAGTTTGAGAGCAAGGGAAGGAAATCGAGTGACAGAAGGGAAGACCATACAGTATGAAGGAGCAACAAACCCAAAACAAGAAAAATAAAAGAGAGTTTTTCTAAGGGCTGCTGTAATTCAAACCATTTCAAATAAAAGCTATGACTGATTTCAGAAACCTGGAGATACAGATTTGGTTTCAAGAGGCTGAGACTTCCTTGTGGGAGCTGCCTAGACTCATCAGTGTTTTGTTGGTGTTAGTGGCAGCTCGTTAGTCTTAAACTTGGCTGTGTTTTTTCTTATCTATGGATTCTTCTCTTTAAACACTAAAGCCCTGTCTATTCCTCACAAAAGGAAAATAGTGATACAGACTTTTTAGTGTGAAAGTAAGGCATGGTGTAATCTTCCCAGGAGAATTTGGAGACTAAACCATCATGAGAAGGAATTTTTCAGGTCAAAAGCTGGTGGACGAGGTACAAGAACCTTCCTGGTGTCCCTTCTCCCAAATCTCATGGAAGGCAGTTTCTGCTTTTGCCTCTGTCTCCCACGACCCCATTTATGATGGTGGTTACCTGGTTTACAGACACATCTTCACGGGGTCTTTGCTGGATTGAAAGAGGTTCCTTTCACTAAATAACAGTGGGATTTGTGGGGGAAAAAGGTCATTTAGGTAAACTCACGCCATTGAGACAGGAGGTAAGGGGGCAGGCCACAACCTTAAAAGAATGGCATAGCCGTTGAGGACACAACAAAAACTGGTTAGCAACTACTAGGCTCCAAATGGTGGATGATTTTACTTCTAGTACACCCTGAACCTCATCATACACTCACTGTAATATATTAACATCTAAATGACAAACCCACAGGCACTATGACAGTAGTGAGGACGACCATACAAGGCCAAAACTTGGGCTGTGGACCAGTTCCCGATAATCCCCTCCCCTTCCCCAAAATAGTTGGAATAAGCCTCCCACCCGTTAGCCTATGAAATCACCCAGCCCATAAAAACTAACCATCCCTTACTCCGGGGCCCTTCACCTTCCGAGGTGGCCCACACTCCGCATATGGAGTGTACGTCTCCCTGAATAAATCTGCTTTCGCTCTGCCTGCTCTTGGATTCTTTCCCGCAGGAAGCCAAGGAGCCTCCCTTGGCGGCCATCCAGCGGACTCACCCTAGACCGGGGACGTGACCATCCTCTCTTGTCCCCATATTCCTGCAACACTATGATTCTTCGTTATGTTCAATCTGTGATAAGGTCTTTGAAGGTCCACTACCGAGCAGTTCCTGTTTTATGTGTCAGGGAGACAGATAGTCACTAACCAGCCCATTTCACATAGAAAAAAAATGTTCGTTGCGTCTGCTGGTGATGGGCTTGCAGGGCTGGTGCTCTGCATCTCCGTGTCTAAGCCTGTTTACAGGGAGGTGAAGGATGGCTTCCTTGCCCACACTCTCTGGGCCTGCCGCACCCTGCGCTGGCCTCAATGGAAGGAAGGGTGGAGCAGTCACACAGAGTCCTGACAATGCTCCAGGACTTTGCACCCCAAATATTTACTGAGACACTCAGGTAATTCTTTAGAGAGGCTGGGCCTTGCCTATAAAAGCTGGCAGAGGGACAGGAGAAGAAGGAAGTGCTCCCTCTATCTGGAAAAGGCGTGCTCCGTGCGCCTGCAATAATTGCAAAAGCTGTGATACAGAAACACAGGGATGGTCCTCACCCTCTTGCAACTGATCAGCCATCTGACAGATCAGCTTCAGGGCAAGGAGCCTAGGCAGCTCCCACACACCACTCTCCTGGGTCTACAGGCAGCTGTTTCCTCTGCCTGGAAGAGGCTCTTCCCACTTAAAGCTAGCTTTTCTTCACAGAGTCCTCTCCAGCCCTCTCCACATCCCCCTTCCTGTATTAAGCTTCTCCCAGCTGTCTCAGCCCACAGTCATCACTGTGGCCTCCCACACCACTCACCCAGCACTTGGTAATTTCTGTGGTTTATCTGTTTATCCCTTCAACTCCCCCTGCCCCACCGCCGGACTTTGTCCGAAACAGTCAGCCTTGACAACGTGCTTATAAATGATAATAAATCATTGCAGTAGAGTGGTTTAGGCATGCCTGACACAAGTTCATGTTGCTGTAATTTTTAAACTCAAACGAAAAGTTTCTCATGGCTGGAACTTTTGAAATCCTTAGCGTGTGACTGTCTTCAAACATCGTGGATTTGTTAAGGAGGCATAAGGAACAGGCCTCATCAGATCTGGGGAAAGAGAGGAACAAACAGCAGGTTGAGAGTCCTAAACGCACACTGGTGTGACCCACTCGCCCTGCTCACCCGGAACTTTGCCAGTTTCAACACCGAAAGTCCTGTGTCCTGGGCAGCCTCTCAGTCCCAGGCAGACCTGGACAGTTGGTCACTTACCAGGTGGCCAGTGCACGTTTTGACAAGAAGCAAATGGAAGTCTTAAATAATGGACTGCACCTATTTTGTCTTCTCTCCCCTCAAATCCTGGTGCCACAGCCTCTCCACGGACACTCCACTCTCAGTGACAAGTGGACAAGCAGGCAATGACGCCCTGTTCTCGAGAAGGAACCTTGAGTTTATTCAGCCCTGCTCACTACAGAAGCCTTCTCAGGCCTGGGAGGACAAATGGTCGAGGGAAAAAGCTTTGTACAGAGTTCTCACAAAACAGAAACTAAAAGGAATATTTGGAACAGGAAACAGTGACCTTTATGGCACGATTCCCAAAGGGAAAGGCAATGGCAGAGATTCAGCAAGGCAGAAGTCCAGGGTCCACGGGGACTCCGTCTTACACCGAACACTCCATACCCGGCCTGCCTGCTCAGTGCCTCTCCAGAGCATCTGTTTTGATAACGTTCCTGGGTAATCAAGCCAACTGTGACAATTCAAGTGGCTTGGCGCTGGCGGTAAAGAATCTGCCTGCCAATGCAGGAGACGCAAGAGACATGGGTTCAATCCCTGGGTTGGGAAGATCCCCTGGATAAGGGCATGGCAACCCACGCCAGTATTCTTGCCTGGAGAATCCCATGGACAGAGAAGCCTGGCGGGCTACAGTCCATAGGGTTGCAAAGAGTCAGACACGACTGAAGTGGCTTAGCACACACAAAACAGATAAACAAGAAGACTGGAATCTATCTACGACCACAAATACCTCTGAATGTCACAGCAATCAGCAGGACTAGTAATACTTTCTGAGCACCCAAAATCTCTTATAAGAATGGATACATCTGGAAAACCCAGATGGTCCTGAAATGAGCCTAACAATAGATACATCATTAATAATGGAACACACAAAAATCCAGTCCAGGTTGATAGTTTGTATAATGATGAGAAATTTTTCCATAATAAAATAACAAAATGAAGCATTTTAATCTGCACAACATATAACCCAGTAATTCACAACAACAACAAAAAGCGTAATTGGGAAATGGAAATATTACTGCCTGTATCTCTTTATAACACTGAAGATTAAGGTGGAGCTGATTTCTCTAAGTGTGGTTTCCTTTGACTGAGAATGCTCATGTGTCCCAGTACCAGCTTGGCCAGGGGGTGGGGTGGCTGAAATTTAGGGTGTCCAGGGTGTACAGTGCAGGCATGTGCTCTAACCACCAGAGGGTATTCTTTCCTCCTCCGGATTGTAGGCAAGTTTATGAAACCACAAACTAACCCTAAAGCAGCCCCCTACTAAAAATGGGCCAGGCCAGATCACAGGAAAGTGCATTGATTTGTAATATTCACACAAATTCCCCCTTGCCCTCCCATTTGAGAGAGCATTCAGTTTTCTTCAGAGAGGGTTCAGAGAATAATGCTGGCAGCAGGCCAACCTACACACACACACACACACACACACACACACACACACACGGCAGAAAACAAATCACATCTCTCCTGCTGGTCAAAACAAGAGAGTAGTCACTTCAGAAATAAGCCCAGGGGGTTATTTCAGATCATCCACCCCACACGCACCTCCCCCGGCAACAACTCCCCACCCCAGCCCCCACTCCCTGTGGGTAGAGCAGGATTTTCAAGAAAGTGAGGATGCACTGGTCAGAAAGAAAGAACTGAGGGATTTCAGGGGCTGTGGGGCCTCCTGCCTGAATTTTGATCTAGGCTAATTTACAACTGAAAAAGGCCGAGGTCTCATGGGAGACCAGAAAGCCTAGGAAAGTTACCAGAGAGATTTGACAACGTCCAGAGTCAGCCCGGGAGTCTGTCCCAGCGCATTAATATACCAAGTTTAGAAAGCAAGGTCCTGGAAAGATGCCCTAGGGAGATGCCCAAGGGAGTCAGTTTGAATCCAGCCAAATGCTTACTCTGGAAAAAGGAAGACTTTGTCCCTTCCAGCTTGTTCAGTGCCAGAAGCTCTGTCAGGGAGAAAGGCCGTGAAATTGAGAAATATGGGATATTGGGTCATCTGCCCAAGTGAAGGCAGCTTCAGCAAACCCAGGCTTCAAGTTGATAGTTCCCTCTTGTTTTTCAAATGCCTTCAAATAATACTTATTCGCTGCTAAAAATGCAAACAGTACAGAAATAAAAGTAAGAAGTGAAGCACTTTTATCTCAGAGCCAGCCTACTCCCTATAGCCCCACTCACCAGAAATACTGTGGATAATTGGCTCATGCTTTTCAAGGCTTTCGATTTCTATGAATTACAAAAAACTGATCTCTCTACTCATCTAGTTCTCCCTCTCTTCATCTCATATATCTCTCAATCATCCGCTCGGGGGATTTTTGTTGTCGTTTTGTTTTGTAAAAACTGGAGATCCTGAAACGGGTAGATATGATTTGACTTGAGATGTTCATTGCACAAATCACTGTATTTTTCCAGGTCCTCATTCCATTTAGTGGTGACACTGGATTGTTCCATTGCTCAGATGTGCCAAAAGCCAGTACCTTATGGATGGACATTTATGTTGTTTCCAATTTCTCTCCCTATTACAAAAATGCTATAATGCAATTCTTAATTAAAAGAAATAACTATTAATGGGTATTAATGGGTATTGATTAATTAACCCATTAATAACTATTAATAGGTTGTATTATGTCTCAGCCCCTGCCTGTGCTAAGCCCTCTAAAGGATGTTAAGGTGAATAAAATAGATTTTTTTTTTTTTTTTTGCCTTCTTGGAGCTTGCTCTCTAGTGGGGAATATCTTTAAGCATCTTACTGTGCAAGAAAAAATTACTTAAATACTAAGAACTTGGACAAGTAAGATATTCAAACATACAACATATTCCCTGCCTAGAGAGCATACCGAAAGAAGTTATCCAATACTGACAGCAGGAGTGAGAGAAGGTTTCATAAACAGGTTTCATCTATGGAGAGATTTGCTTCAGTGTGTTTGATGTAGGGAAACTGATATGGGAGCTTGTAAAACTCCTTTAAAAAAAATTTTTTTTTTTTTAATTTATTTGGCTGCACTGGGTCTTAGTTGTGTCTTATGGGATCTAATTCCTTTGAGCAGAGGTTGAATCTGGGCGCTCTGCACTGGAAGTGTGGAGTCTTAGCTACTGGGCCACCAGGCAAATCCCCGTAAAAGCCTTAAAATCATCCTGTTGACTGGGACAAAGGACTCTAGGAGTTTTGCTTTTGAATTTCCTTTAACAAATACAATCTCAGATAGGACTAGGAATGCTCTGTCCTTCTTGTAAGCATGCTTGACTGAGTTTAGTTTACAACTTTGTCTGGCAACCTGAAAAATCCATTTACAAATACCCAACATGCTTATTGCTTTTGCTCTATCTCCAGATTTCCTAGGCGAGAGTGTGATCTCCACATAAGCGCATCACAGTTGAATTACCTGTTACATCTGGTGTGACTGTCCAGAGAAAGAGGTTTTACTGGTACTCCAAATCCAATGGTATCTTATAAAAAGAAAACATGAAATGACTTGCCTGTGATAACAAATCTCTGTAAGTCAGAATCTTCCCAGCCATCACCTACATATGCTGAAAGGAGAAGTTTTCTTTTCAAGCAACCTTAATGAGCAGGTCTTTTTCTTATTAACATCTTCAAAGTGCTTTGAGCTCCTCCCCAGACGAAAGGTCCTGTGTGAGTACAAATTATTATTATGCTCACAAAATGCGTATTCACTAAATGCAGGAAAAGTGCAAACGATTTACCTCCATGGCCTGCAATGCCCTTGAGACCCTTTGATCTGCCAATATAACCACCAATTATTCTATATCCTTTTCTCTCTAAATGCATGCATCAAAGCATTCTCATGCACACCCTTGTAAATCCAGCTGTTTATTCCACAGTAGCTCCTCTTAATTAACCCCGTTTCCTTTCTCTTTAGTTGGCAGCTGCTGATTCAGCCTTTCTTCGGCTAAAGAGAAGGTATATGCAACCCTGGGTATGGAATGGAAAATAACTCCATTTTTTTTTCTCTCTACAAAGAGGGCCATGACATAGAAGATGTGTATTAGTAAAGATTCTTTGATGATCCTAGAAAAATGCATATGATACACTAAAGTGAAAAAAAAGATACAAAAATGTAGAGATTGAATGACATGTACACACTGCTATTTTTTTCTATGCATCTTGAGATTTATTGTTAGCACACTGCTACATTTAAAACAGACCTACTGTAAAAATAAAAAATAAGTTAAAAAACAAAGTAGAGAGTTATCTCAATTGTAATATGAGTAATTGGTCACATGAAGTGAATAAAACCATGCCAGTCACTGAACTGAATGCTTTGCCTAGTGATAGACTTTCATTTTCAGTATGAGGTAAGTACTATCACCCCTCTTTTAAAGATAAACACACTGAGACTTGGATAGGTTAAGTGATGAGGTTCTCTCTGGCATTGTCTGGTTCCAAAATTCATCCCTTTAATGAAAGTCATGCTGCCTTTTAACAATGATTGTCCTTAGATAGAGAAACATGGGTTTTTTCCCCTAACATTTTATACTTACACAGTTTTAAAAGGAAACAAAACTAACATATTAATCAAATAAAAATGAAGAGGACTAAGTCACTCTTTTATTGATGGGTGTGATGACAGGATAAATACAGGTAATGTGTCATTAAGCTCAGAGTTCTCTAGATCTCTGCATTCTTATCTTTAAAATAATGGGTTGAACCAAGGTACCTTAAAGCACTTTTCAGTTCTGATATTGCTTTAGTCCCTTCATTTCTGTTTATGCTTCAGATGGCACTTTTCTTGAACAATAAGTAGATTCCAGTTCCTTAAGTCTACTCAAAGAGCTCTGCTAAGTACCAAAGAAAGGACCAGGGAGCTGAGTGTTCAGTGAATTCAGTTTGTGAGTCATCTTTGAACACCAGGAAAGAATAAAGACTATTTATGTTAACGATAAATGTTGAAAAGTACTAATTAATGTAAAATTATTACACAATTATAAAATTATCATTGTGAATCAAGAATAACATACTTTTCTGATCTAATTCTAGAGTAAAAGACAAGTTACCCTGGAGATCAGAGCCAGGTCTCTTTCTGACGGGGGTTTAGTTTGGACATGTCTAGCAGGCAGGAGTAAGAAACCGTTGGAAAGAACATGAAGAGTGGGTGTCTCCAGCTGAGAGGAGCATTTGATCTTTTCTTGGAAAATAGCTACCTGCAACACAAAGCAAAGTTGCCTGTCCCCACGGAAGGATGAGTTCCTCAAACAGGAAGCATGTGGCACCAACCATGAAGAACCATCTGTAACGCTATAAATATTAAGATGTCTGGGAAGTATGAAGAATTTTTATTTCTGCCCACTGAGCATTACATTTATTTATTCATTTTCTATTTCTGAGAGTAGTCTTTATCTGGAACTCTTTCATGCCCAGTATTGTATTTTTCAACACAGAGAAATGCAATGATTCAGCACATAATATCAGCTCAATGAAAGAAGCATATTAATATTTAAGCTTCAATTAGTACAGTGTTTTTAAGGTAAGCCTTAGGAACAGTACCCTCTCCATAATTAATACTTAGAATTCAATCTTCTACAGAACCTAGAATCTTTCTTTAAATCATCAATTTAAAAAATCCTTCCAAGGATCAAAGATTTGGGAATGAAAAATAAAATCATTTTTATACTTGAAGAAAACATGGAAGAATTTCTTTATAAAGTTAAGGTGGGGAAGATCTTTCTATTACAACTAAAATTCAGAAATCATCAAGGAGAAATAATAATGTTAGATAAGGTTAACAATATAACAATTAAAAACAACAAAACATACACACATTTTTTTTAATGAAAGATTAACTACAAACAGATAAAAAAGTTTGAAATTCATATCAAGATAAAAAGTGAATGTACCAGTGTATGAGTTCTCAGAACAATAAGAAATGGATCAACAACCAGTAGGAAAATAGGCAAAGAAAATGAACTGAGAGTTCACAGATAAAGAAACGCATATGGGAGATACTCACTTTAACTCAAGCATCTTCAAGAAATGCAAGATATAACTATTCTAAGTTGTTTTGCCCTACCCATTAGATGGGCAAAAATCTACACATTTGATAACATGTTCCATAGCTAAGACCTTGCAAAGGAAAGCATTGTGAGTAGAAGAATAAATTGAACAGCAATATAGAACTATCTATCAAAATTACAAAGGCACACAACCCAAGGCAAGTTTTAGGACCACTTGCTTGCACAGATCCCTTTCCAGACCCTGGAAAGAGTCTCAATAATTCTTCAACATATTATGTTGTTTTTGAAAACTTTGCAAAAATTAGATATTTTCATCACAATTGTTTAAGACCACTGTTCCCTTTCCACTGAGACTCCCTCTCTATTCCCCTTCCCTTGTGAAGTGTGGCACCAAAATGGCATCAGGAGCTTTTGGGGTCAGGCTAAAGGAAAGCTGATGCGTAGATACATTTAGTCTGGATTTAGTAGCATTCCTTTCTGTGGTATGCAGTCACGTCCATTATAGCCAAGTTATCGCCTGATGTCCTGCTATAAGAACGGTTTCCAGAAATATTCCTATCATCCACTTTGCCAACTACCTGCTATCCTGACTAGAAGTTACAGGGCCAAAGGTTCTATGGAAACACAAACATGTCTTATGGTGCCTGATACCAGAATTATGCAGGGAGTGGAAAAGAAACAAGGTTTAAAATATATGACGCCTGAAGCCAATCTATGGAAAATTATTTTAATTGTTAGATATGTAAAATTATAAGTGGACTTCTTAGCTTTTAACCAGTACCTGGTCAAAATGGATGTACTTCACAATGTAGCAATTATAAATGGACCATGTATTTATAATCATTTTTGAAATGAGAATCATGTGAAACAGACTTTATCAAAATGTCTGGACTGTAGGGCACAAATCTATAGCAGCACTACAAACAGCAAATGTCTGCAAGATTTGAATGCTTCTTGCATGCCAACTGTCAAGAAATAATTTTTAAAATGTAAATTAACCACACTAAAGCAGAGCCTAAATTATCTTTCTGCTTTCTCTCTTTAAAATATCACAACATTGTAGCTACATGAAGAGGTAATCAAAGTATATGCAGCCAATTAGAAAAAAGAAAGAGAAAAAGAAAGCAAAATGGAGATGTCTCAGGTAGTTAATTAGTAAAACTATCATGTTACTTTTCAGAATATTCATGGTATTTTTTTAGCTTTTCAAAATTAGTAGTCTATTGTGATTTTCTTTCTATATAAATATTCATTTTCATGCCAATTTTGAATTGGATAATTTTGTATTCTTTTTCCTAACGAAGATCCACAGAATTATAATCCTCAGGGTACATACAACATGAAGCATTCTTTGTAATCATCCAATGCACTAGAAAACCTCAAGTGTGGAAGTTTATCTTATTAGAGTTATTCTTGTACAGGTCTGTGCAAGTTTATTCAGTCCCAAATTGTTTTGAAAAAAGATTGAACTCAGTAGGCTGAACAGATTATGGGCATATCCCTATAATGAAATATTATACAGCTCTAAAACTGGGGGCACACTTAATATTCTGGTATGGAAATGGCCACAAGATATATTTTTCAGTGAATATGTCTTGGTGCAGAACAATGTGTACAGTATACTTTTTATTTTAAAAATAAGCAGGAAGAAAAGGAGCATACATTACCATTTGTTTTGTTTATTTTTGCATAAATAGGTTCTGAAAATGAATACAAGTGATTGTAGGGAGGGGGCCCTGAGTGACACAGAGGTGGGAATGAGATTGTTTGTTTTTGGCTGCACCATGCAGTTTGTAGGATCTTAATTCCCTGATGGGGAATTGAACCTGGGCCCTCTGCAGTGACAGGGTTGAGTCCTAACCACTGGACTGTCAGGAAATTCCCTGACACCTTTTTAAAATGCCAATGTAGTTGCTTGTTAGCTATGAGTCTTAAATTCATATGTATTCATTTCAGCACCATTTATAATAGTCAGTCTTCAATCAAAAGAATTTTGAAAACCTGAGTGAATTTTAAATAAGGATACAAGAAAACATAACACCATTGAAAATATTACATTACATGAAAAATCTTAAATTTCTGCACTTGGAAAGAAATAAAGGCAAACAAATAGGATTTCTTGTCTTTAATATCCAATTCATACAAAAGGAAACTCTTAAAACTACTCAATAAATAGTGAGCAATGAATATGAATAGTCTAGCCAAAAATTTAAAAAACAGATAAAAATATTAAACTTGGAAAGCATTGTTAGCTTCTCCTTTGCTATACCCCCAAGTCCAATATGCTGCAAAGCAGTGTCATTTTATCTCCATTGTCAACATAATCACCATTGTCACTGTCACAATTCTAGCCCAAGCCACCCCTTTCTCTCATTAGGATCAGTGCAGGATTTTCCAGGTGATCTAGTAGCTAAGACTCCATACTCACTCCCAATGCAGAGGCCTGGGTTCCATCCCTGGCTGGGAAACTAGATTCCACATGGCACAACTCAGAGTTTTCATGCCGCAATGAAAGATCCTGGATGCTGCGACTAAGACTCAGCGCGTTGGATATAGTCCCAGAAGTAGCACTGCTGAGTACTTTTTATAAGTGAAATTCACATACCATCAAACTGAACCATTTCCTTTAACCATTTCAGAGTAAGCAAGCCAGTGGCATTTAGTATGTTCACAACACTATGCCACCACCTCCATCTAGTTCCAAAACATTCTTATCACTTCAAAAAGAAAGGCCATACTCATTAAACAATTGCTCCCCATTCTCTTCCCCACTCAGCCCCTCACAGCTAACAATCTGCTTTCTGTCTCTATGGATTTACCTATGCTAGGTATTTCATGTAAATGGAATCACACAATATGTAGTTGGTGTCTGACTTCTTTCACTTTAGCATAATGTTTTCAAGGACAATCTACAATGTAGTTTGTATCAGTACGTCATTTGTTTTAATGAATAAATAGTGTTTGACTACCTGTGTATGCCACACCTTGACTAAACCAGTCATCTGTTGATGGACACTTGGGTTGTTTTCCTCTTTTGGCTATTGTGAATAGTGCTGCTATGCTCAGCCACCTTTTTGATGGGCATATAAACTAGGACTGAGCAGACTGACCAACAAGCCTGCTGGACTCCTATCCAGAGATGGAATCTGGCAGGGACCCTCCACCATGGCACATCAGCTAGTGCCTCTGCCATTAGTGGTTAAATATGTTGAATAGTTACGAACAGATTGCCATAACTTGAACATATTAACAACTCATCTATTTCATCATCTGCTCACATTACCAATTTATCTACTTCCTTTCATATTTTCTTGCTTCTCTCTTTTTTTCTTTCTTGCTTCTCTTAAGCCCACAAAAGATTGAGACAGAGATGGGCATTTAACCCAGAGCACCCAAGGATAATCTGTTCGAGTGAACAAGGATGTAGCCTGAAGTAAAAATTCAACCTAATAGGCATGATGACTGTCAGTTGGGTCTGTCATAGGGAAAATGAATTGAAAATATGAAAGGAAGTAGATAAATCGGTAATATGAGCAGATGATGAAATAGACGAGTTGTTAATGGCATCTTGAAGGTAGAGCTTCCTGGGCGGCGACTGCTGACCGGTGACAAGGGGACAGGCTGGTCCCCAGAGCTCTCCTACATCCTGAATGACCTTCATCTGCAGCCTAGGTAGCTCTGCTAGTTCTTGTTCACTCTGTGATGTTACAGGAGCTCTGGCTTTGTGGCTTGGATTCCTGCCCCGAATGTTTCTACAGCTTTCATTCCTACAAACTTCCCAGTGACTAAGGGAACTTGAGTAAATCCTTGCATCCAGGATAGTGCTTCAGGAAAACACCTCTGAAAAGAAGTTAGGTTGCAGATACCTAGAGCTTTACAATCATTTCCACCCTCTGATTCCACAACTTCTCTCTGGAACTGCAATCTAAGGCAATAATCCCTATGTCAGGAAAATTCACATGCACAAAGAAGTTAATCTCAATTTTAGTTTAATGCAAGAAATTGGAAATCTGTGTCAAATTTAGGAGAATTTGAAAAAGAAAAAAGAAGTGTCCTAATTTTATTTAATAACTTATTTATTTTAAATTAGATGAAGTACTTTAATCTAATACCCTATGCAGAATTATATAGCTATATTAACATTGATATACTGTTATATTAGAATCTTAACTGAAAAAAAGAAATATATATTCTTTCATGTGAAAAGTATTCATAGAAAGAAATGGCAAGATAGGAACAGTGTTTATCTTTGGGTGATATTTTTCCCCTGCATTAAAAAATTTCTAATGATGATGTGTGGCAGAAACCAACACAATATTGTAAAGCAATTATCCTTCAATTAAAAATAAGTAAATTTAAAAAATTATAGTGAAATGTGCATGTGTTGTTCTTATAATGGAAAAATGCTTTGAAAAGATAAAAGCAGAGGGGCTTCCCTGATGGTCCAGTGGTTAAGACTCCATGCTTCCACTGCGGAGGGCATGAGTTCGACCCATTTAGGGACTTAAGATCCCACATCATGCATGACATGCAGCATGGCACACAGCCCTACTCCCCACCAAAAAAGGGAATACAACATGGTTTTAAACAAAGCTTAATCATCCTAAAGTGATATTTATTTATTAGAAAAGAGGCAGTGACAAAAAACTAAGTGAGTAGTAGAGTAGTGAGTGAGTAGAAACTAAGAGGAAAAGATGACAGAGATTTAAAGGATTTCATCTCTACTGTACTCCTCAAAGGAACCTGATGGGACCTGGATTTACCAGAAGGGACAGGATACTGCGTTTTGTGGCAAGGACAAAGAAAGGTTGGGGTAGCTAAGACACTACAAGACTTTCTGACAAGTTTAAGCCCTCCATGGCTGAGCAGGGCCAAGACACAGAGCTTATTAGAGAAAACTTGTGCCAGAGAGGCATTTCCAAATGGCCAGACTTGTGACTTTTCCGTGGGGTCAGAAACATATGCCCATGATACAGCAGGGTAGTGAGACTACCAGAATGGCAGGCTATGAAAACTATTTGAACATTTGTTTCATGTGAATTTTTTATTGACTCTTCAGACACGCTAGTAAAGAGTGCCTTTCAGTAGCTGAGTAAGCTTTTGTAGCTTGTGCAACAGCAGAACGGGCCTAAAGTTGGGGGCTTCTGTTTTCAAATAACATGGCTTGAAATAATTTTTTAAAAATGATGTCAGGGAGAGATCTGGTAGTTAATTAATTCATTAAGCACATATTCATTGAGTGTTTACTATGGGCCAGGCACAACTGTGAGCCTTAGGGAGAGAATTTCTTGTCACCATGGTATACACATTCTCTGGTGGGGGACTGCAAGGTGCAGAGAGGGGGATACAATAAATAAAAAGAATGGGTAAATAATACAGTATGTTGGACAGTTATGGAGAAAATAAAACAATGGGAGGAGTTAAGGAGAGTCAGTTGTCAGGTTTTAGCATTTAAATAAGGTGAATCAGGAAAGATAGCACAGGAATATCCCTGGTGGTCCAGTGGCTAAGACTTTGTGCTGCCAAAGCAGGGGCCCTGGGTTGGATCCCTGGTCAGGGAACTAGATCCCACATGCCGAAACCTCAACGAAGATGGACGATCCAGCATGCCACAACTAAAGCCCAACACAGCCAAATAAATAATTGAAAATAAATATAATTTAAAAAGGAAAGGTAGTGCAGGGACATTGAAGCAAAGATGTAAAGAAGATGGGAAATACACCTCAAGAAAAGCATTCTGGGCAAAACCCTGGGCAGGGCTGTATCTGGCCTGGTCAAGGAATAGCAAGCAAGGAGGTCAGGGAAGCTAGGAGCAGAGTGATTGGAGGAAGAGTAGTGCGAAAGGAGGGGTGATGAGGGAGGGTCAGGTCACTCAGAGTCTTGAAGGCTGTTGTCAGGAGAATGAAGGGGACAAACTCACCAGCAGAGACCAACAAGCTGTGGAAGCTGATAAAGGGAGACATGGTAAAGGTCACTCTTAAGAGTGATTAGGGCTCAATGGTGTCATTAGTGAGATAGGAAACACCAGTTCAGTTCAGTTCAGTTCAGTCGCTCAGTCGTGTCCGACTCTTTGCAACCCCATGAATCACAGCACGCCAGGCCTCCCTGTCCATCACCAACTCCCGGAGTTTACTCAAACTCATGTCCATCGAGTCGGTGATGCCATCCAGCCATCTCCTCCTCTGTCGTCCCCTTCTTCTCCTGCCCCCAATCCCTCCCAGCATCAGGGTCTTTTCCAATGAGTCAACTCTTCGCATGAGGTGGCCAAAGTACTGGAGTTTCAGCTTCAGCATCAGCCCTTCCAATGAACACCCAGGACTGATCTCCTTTAGGATGGACTTCTTGGATCTCCTTTCAGTCCAAGGGACTCTCAAGAGTCTTCTCCAACACCACAGTTCAAAAGCATTAATTCTTCAGTGCTCAGCTTTCTTCACAGTCCAACTCTCACATCCATACATGACCACTGGAAAAACCATAGCCTTGACCAGACAGACCTTTGTTGGCAAAGTAATGTCTCTGCTTTTTAATATGCTGTCTAGGTTGGTCATAACTTTCCTTCCAAGGAGTAAGCATCTTTTAATTTCATGGCTGCAGTCAGCATCCGCAGTGATTTTGGAGCCCCAAAAAATAAAGTCTGACACTGTTTCCACTGTTTCCCCATCTATTTCCCATGAGGTGATGGATCAGATGCCATGATCTTAGTTTCCTGAATGTTAAGCTTTAAGCCAAATTTTTCACTCTGCTTTCATTTTCATCAAGAGGCTTTTTAGTTCCTCTTCACTCTCTGCCATAAGGGTGGTGTTATCTGCATATCTGAGGTTATTGATATTTCTCCCAGCTATCTTGATTCCAGCTGTGCTTCTTCCAGCCCAGCGTTTCTCATGATGTACTCTGCATATAAGTTAAATAAGCAGGGTGATAATATACAGCCTTGACGTACTCCTTTTCCTATTTGGAACCAGTCTGTTTTTCCATGTCCAGTTCTAACTTGCTTCCTGACCTTCATACAGGTTTCTCAAGAGGCAGGAAACACAAGACGAGGAATATATTTGTGCCAGGGAGAAAAGAGGAGAAGTCATTTGTTTGGAAGGTGGTTCTTTTGTGGTGCAAAGAGGGCTCCAGAAGTTAGAGCTGGTACATCAGGAAACAGGTCGGGATGGAGATGCAAGTGGTGAGTTATCAGGAAAGACTGCATTCCCCAGGATTTCTTGCAGTTAAGTTTGGCCATATGAATAATTTATGGACAATGGGATATAAGTAGAAGTTTTTTGAAGAAACTGGAAAAGTTCCTTCAAGGAAATGGACTCAGCTGGTTCAATTTGTCATCTCTCTTTTCTCTTTTCTGCAGTCTGGAAATGTGGATGATTTAGCTGGAGCTCCAGCAGCCATTCTGAAATAAAGAGGTGCCTTTGAGGATGGAAGCCAAGGGTTAGGATAATAAAACAAATAAAGAGAAGTTCCCTGGGTTTCTGATGACTATTAAGCCACTGTATCCCATACAAGTTTAATTTGCTCTCCTTGAAAATTTTCATATATTGAATAAAAACAAACATATTTTAAGCCACTATTATTTGGTTTTTTTTTTCTGGTACATTCAAACTAAATTAACCTTAAGGGTTATAACTGGAAATACAGATTTGAGAGTCAATGTCATATAGATAAGGGCTTCCCAGGTGACTCAGTGGTAAAGATTTCACCTGCCAATACAGGAGATGCAAGTGATGCAGGTTTGATCCCTGGGTCAGGAAGATCCCCTGAAGTAGGAAGTGGAAACCCCACTCCAGTATTCTTGCCTGGACAAGTCCATGGGCAGAGGAAGCTGTTGGGCTACAGTCCACGGGATAGCAGAGAGTCGGACACAACTGTGTGACTGAGCATGCACGCATGCTATCATATAGGTGGTATTTAAAACAATGGGACTGGTGAACTTACCAAATAAAGACTGTAGAGATGATCAGGAATTAAATCAAACCCTGGAATTAGGCTCAGAAATTACACATGGAAGGTGGGACCAGCAAAGAAGACTGAAAAGGAAAAATGAAGTAAGTGGAAAACCAGCAGAGTGTGTTGCCAGCAGAGTTTAAGAGTAGAAATTATTTCTGGAAGGATGGCGGAATGAACTGTGTCAAATACCACTGGGAAGGGAAAATGAGGACAGAGAACTGACTATCAGATTTAGCAAAATTGGACTTCCCCAGTGGTCCAGTGGTTAAGACTCTGTGTTTCCAATGCAGAAGGTGTGGGTTCAATGAATCTTTGGTTGGCAAACTAAGATCCCACATGCCATGTGCCACAGCCAACAAAAGAGGAAAAAAGGATTTAGCAAAACGGAAGTCATTAATGAGCCTGATAAGAGTCATTTCAGTTGAGTGATGAAGACATGAAGACAAACCCTACTGGAGCAAATCGGAAAGAACAGGAGCTGACAATGTGGAGAAGGCAGATGCAGACAACTCTTTAGAGATGTTTTACTATAAAGGGGAACAAAGAAGAGGTAATGGGGTTAAGAAAGAGATTAAGACGAGCAATATTCAGTCAACTAAACAGATTGATGGGGGTGATTCAATAAAAGGGAGAAACTGATAATGCAGAAAAAAGTAAAGAAATGCAGAGGCAGAGTCTTTGAGACGGAAGACGAGATAGAACCCAGAGCACACGGGGAAGATTGCCTCTGATAGACACCGACCTTTGGGAGAAGAGTTCTATGAAAATGGAGGAGGCAAAATCCAACTGTGCATGGTTCAGGAGTGAACACAGAGTGAGCTAAAAATGACACAAGTAAAATGATATTAATGGATGCCTCTGGGTAATACAGGACTTGGATTATTTTTTTTTCCTGTGCTTCTTTTTGAATTTCTGTGACTTGCAGATTTTCTAGAGCAGTACCTACTACTATCATAATAAGAAAAGACTTGAGAAAAGTGGAAGGAAAGGAAAGTCAGCCAGTGTGCTCATTCCTGTCTATCTTGGAACTAGGCCCATCCCTGGGAATAGAGGAAGTACAAGCTAGACACAGATGTGACTCTGCAGGAAGGCCTTATTTATGATGAAACCATTTCTTTTTTCTTATTCTCTCATCCCCTATTGGGAGCCACTAACCCAAAGTGCTCAAATAAAGGAGGAAGTCCAGTGTAGCAGACAAAACACAGTGGCTAGAGCCATGGTGGGCTTCCCTGGTGGCTCAGTGGTAAAAAATCTGCCTGCAATGCAGGAGCCCCGGGTTCGATCCCTGAGTCAGGAAGATCCCCTGGAGGTGGGCATGGCAATCCACTCCGGTACTCTTGTCTAGAGAATCCCATGGACAGAGGAGCCTGGCGGGCTATAGTCTATAGGGTCACACAGAGCCGGACACGACTGAAGTGACTAAGCAGGAGCAGAATCATGGTTGTTGATCTGAATTGCTGGCCTAGGCCGATTCCTGGGGGTTCGACAGGTGGATAGGAATAAGGCATCACAAGCAGGTGAGGCTTGGAAGTCTAGGTAGATAGGCAGTAGCGCTAGAAATGTCTACCTGCAGGCAGCCCCTCAACTCAGGTTGAAGAGTTGGTGGAGTGAGAGCTGGGCTTGGAAGAACAAAGCTAAGGTCAAATAGGGCCCACGGCGGTGCTCCACTTAACAAGCCCCACGGGTATGAAGGGCTCTGCGCTAGCTGTTGGCGAGTCTCACACACATTTCGGAGACTGAGAGGACTGTAGTTTGAAACACGCCTCACACAGTTTGGAACATGCCTCTTATTACCAGATCATTCGTCAGTCATGAATTAAGATATTTACAATCCCACAATTGCCTTAAAAAGCAGCACAATTTTTTGTTTTCAAAATCCTTGTGTTTTTAAATGGAGATATTTAAAATAAAACACATTTTTGTGGTATGAACCTTATTTTAGAATTTATTTTTATCTAATTAATAGCCTTTATTTTTTAGAATCAGTGTCAGATTTACAGAAAAATTGAGCAGATGGTTCAGAGTTCCCATATCCTCCCCCCACCCCACTACTTTCACACACAGTTCCTTCTTTTATTAACATTTTGTGTTAGTGTGGTATATTTGTTACAGTTGGTGAACCAGTTTTGATACATAATTAACTAAAGTCCATAGGCCTAGTGGTAAACAACCCATCTACCAGTGCAGGAGATGTAGGAGACTCGGATTTGATCCCTGGGTTGGGAATATCCACTGGAGGAGGGCATGGCAACCTACTACGGTATTCTTGCCTGGAGAATCCCATGGACAGAGGAGCCTGGCAGGCACAGTCCATGAGGTTACAAAGATTGGACACTACTGAAGTGACTTAGCTATCAGCTACAGTTTACATTAAGGTTCATGTTGTACAAATCTAAACGTTTACAAGTGCACAAAGTGATATATCCACAATGACAGTATCACACAGACTAGTTTTGTTGCACTAAAAATCCCCTGTGTTTTACCTATTCATCCCTCACCTTTGGACTCACCCATCCCCCTGGACTCACCCTCCCTCTAGACTCTTGGAAACTATTGATTTTTTACTGTCTCCACAGTTCTGCCTTTTCCAGAATGTCATAGGGTTGGAATCTTACAGTGTATAACCTTTTCATATTGGATTCTTTCACTTACCAATATGCATCTAAAGTTCCTTCATGTCTTTTCATGACTTGATGGCTCATTTCTTTTTTTGTTCATCACTGGATAATATGCCATTGTTCAATATACCACAGTTTATTTATCCATCCATCTAATCAAGGATACCTTGGTTGCTTCTAAGTTTGGGCAATTATGAACAAAGATGCTACACATGCAGATTTATATATGAACATAAGTTCCCATTTATTTGGTTAAAATGTTTTCGTTTCCATACTGCCACTAAAGATCCTGTGTGCCACAACTCAGACACAGTGCAGTCAAATAAATTAATCAATGTTAAAAAAAAAAAAAGAGTCTATAGTGAGTAGTGAGGGTACTATAATGGCCAGGCCTTCACAGCCTCCATTCATATGCCCCTGGTGGGTGTCTGGGTCTGTCCTGTCAGGGAGAAGCTCTGAGTCTGCACACGGTTAAGTTTCAAGTTAAATATCCTCAGAGTCTGCCACAGAGAGGAGCAGTAAGAAGGCTCCAAGGAAGGCAGAAAACCCAAGCTAAACTCAAACTGTAGACCTGGGGAAGAAGACGGAGCGCCCAGTCATCAGAAGGGAGGGCCACAGGGCGATTGGGTGCTTGTTTTCAGAGCTGAGCTGGGCATCCTGAGATCCCTGTGACCTCAGCATCATCCCAGGGCTGAGTCTTGAGGTAGGGTCAGGGGAGCCTGATTATAGAAACAAGCCTGACTATAGAAACAGGGCACATCTGTGTGAGGCCAGCAGCTGGATCATGATGGGGAGACTTGGGCAGCAGACCCTATGGGGCAATTGCATCGTACGCCCTGCAAGGGCCACTCCTCCAGGACTCAGCTCCTGAAAAGCAATAAGCAGTTCGTGAGCTGAGTGACATTTAAAGAGACCTAGAGAGATTTGTTGTTTAAAGGAAATAACACAGTGAATGCTTTTTGTAATGTGAATTATTACTCCCTAATTGTTACTACTCGTTGTTGGAAGGACAGATGCTGAAGCTGAAGCTCCAGTATTCTGGTCATCTGATTCAAAGAGCTGATTCATTGAAATGTCCCTGCTGCTGGGCAAGGTTGAGGGCAGGAGGAGAAGAGGGTGTCAGAGGATGAGATGGCTGCATGGCATCACCAATGCAATGGACACGAACTTGGGCAATCATTGGGAGATGGTGAGGAACAGGGAGGCCTTGTGTGCTGCAGTCCATGTGGTCACACAACCAAGCAACTAAACAACAACTATTGCTATTGTCACTATTTTTGAAAATTTTATTTTAATCCATTGATTTTCCATTGATTTTTTTAAAGAGAGCATCCTTTTAATCTGGTTTCCTTATATCCTAGGAAGGGATATATCTACAGATATATAGATCTGACATTTCCAAAAACAGAAACAGATGCTACTAATACATCCTAGTTAGTAAGGTTTAAATTTGAATCTTTGCAATGTATTCATGAAGCTAAAAAAATTTAGTCTAAACCAGAATTTCCCAAAACTGACTATCAGTCAGTTCAGTCAGTTCAGTCGCTCAGTTGTGTCCGACTCTTTGCAACCCCATGAATCGCAGTACGCCAGGCCTCCCTGTCCATCACCAACTCCCGGAGATTACTCAAACTCATGTCCATCAAGTCAGCGATGCCATCCAGCCATCTCATCCTCTGTCGTCCCCTTCTCCTCCTGCCCCCAATCCCATAGAATTAAACTCAGAGTGTTAAAAACAGATTCCTGGGTCCCACCTCTTGAGCTTCTGAGTCAAAAGGAAACATGGGAAGGCTTGGGGACTCCTGATGACGGCTTGTGGCTTAGAAACTTTTGTGCAGCCGTGGAAATTGAGCACATGGACATTAACACAGAAACGATCTTATTGTTCCTGTCCCTGGCTGCCCCTCACTGAGTGCAGGAGGGAAGTATTTCCAGCTTATGCTGAACACAGTGATCCTGCGGGTGGCCGGGGGCGGGGAGGGATGGGGTGGGCTACTGGCCTAATAAGGAGGTCTCAGAACCAAGGGAGGGGCCCCTGCTGTGCAGTCAGTGTTCAGGCAGACCTTGGTGGCTGTAGGCTCCTCAGCTCCTGGAGAAGACCTCTAAATACAAGGCCAGGGGTGTGACTGTGCTCAAGAGGCTGTGAACTTTATCTAGAATTCAAAGAAATGGGTTTTGTATTCGCTCCTATGTTCCCTAAAAATCATTAGGGGAAAACTGAATGTGCTCCTGTGGCAAGCAGAGCAATGACACCACCCCCAGTGATGTCAATGTCCTACTCCCTGAAACTGTGGCTATGTCAGATCTCATGACAGAAGTAGGTGGTTGTTAATCAGCTGACCTTGAGATGGGGAGATTATCCTGATTATCTGGGTGGGCCCAATGTCATCACAAGGGCTCTTAAAAAATGAAAGACAGAGGCAGAAGGGAGCCAGAGAGATAACTGTGTGAGGAGGACTCCATGTTGCTGGAGAAATGGGGCCACAAGCTGTGAAATGTGGGTAACCTCTGGAAGCCTAAAGAATCTGCTTATAATACAGGACACCTGGGTTTGATCCCTGGGTCAGGAAGTTCCTTTGGAGAAGGAAATGGCAATCCGCTCCAGTATTCTTGCCTGGAGAATTCCATGGACAGAGAAGCCTGGTGGGCTACAGCCCATGGGGTCACAAAGAGTCAGACACAACTGAGCAAGTAACACCTTCACACTTTTCTGGAAGCCAGAGGAGGTAAGAAAGTGAACCAAAAAGGACCACAGCTGACCCGTTGATGTCAGCTGAGAACCTATGACAGACTGACCTCCAGAACAGTAAGTTTCTAGCCCCTAAATCTAGGCTTTAAACAACACAGATTTTATTTTCACAGCAAGAATAGGAAACTAATACAACACCTATGACCAAGTTCTTAATGTTTTTTCTTTAGAATTCAAGAAAAGAAAAACTGGAACTTAACATCTGACAGTCTGTTACGTCTTATCACAAGGCCCTGCAAGCCATCTCGAACATTTAACTTTTCTTCTCTTTGAAGAGACAGAGAAGATTCTATATCTAAGATAAGCAGGCTCATTTATTGGGCCAAGTTTTTAACACAGTATGATAAAATTGTTGGAAGATCCAGGATCCATATTTTAAAAATCTCCCTTGGTGTCTCTAAATTGACAGCCAGGTTTGCAAACCACCGGGCTAAAATTTTAAATTCTAAACCACATAATTAGGAGTTCCTGCATGCCTGGAGAATGAGCACACTGGATTATTATTAACTGAGAAGGCATAACAATGTGGTGTCCACAGAGACTAGGCCTGGTGATGTAACATTTCATCAATGACCTGAATAATGAAATGGTGAGCATGCTCATTAAATGTGAATGTGGTACCAAAATGGAAAGCAGGCGGACGGAGGAAGGCATTTTAATTAATTAATGAGGGTTGTTTGGATGGAGAGCATATTGATTCAAAGGACAGGTGAGGAAGTGCAGGAGGAGTTGCTAGGAACAGAATGATGGTCAGGGAAGGCCAGCACAGAAGGATACACGTGCTGTAGACAGGAAGGAGATGGCCCAGTAATGGGCAGGGTGGGGGCAGACTGGAACAGGAGAGAAGGATCCCGTGGCAAGGCTGATAACAGAGTTGGTGCTGGGGGTGGGTGCTGGAAGGCCACTTGGCTTGGACCTCACACTCAAATAGCCTCTGAAATTTAGAATTCTGACATCATGCTGGTATCTGATAAAGGCGTTCATTTGTTAATGTAAAGCCCAGTTTTATAATCCCAATATTTTGCAACTTTTCCTTTCTTAATGTATTGGGAACCTCAGAAAACGAAAGTAGCCTAGACATCTCAGCTTCAAGAGTCCAGCCTGGAGATCACAGAGGATCACAAGACTCACTACTGCAAGCACAGGTGTGCAGCCAGGGAGTATTTTGAGGATTCACAAGGAGCAGTAAGGGGTCTCTAGCCAGGAAGGCTGGGGGGATTTGAATCCCAAGAGGATGGGAGATTTACTTTGGTTTTTCCTGAAGAAATTATGAATAGGTTCTGTTCTGATTTTTCTGTTACCCCCCACCCCGACTCCCAGAGTTATATATTTGTATAATCTATTATTTATTTGTTTGTTTATTTTTTTAGGTGGCATTTGAGATCTTAATTCTCCAACCAGGAACTGAACCTGTGCCCCTGCAGTGGAAGCATGGAGACTTAACCACTGGACCACCAGGGAAGTCCCCATGTGTATAATCTAAAAATTGCACACATGTAGAATACAGTTCTACAAGGTGTGTTGTGAAAAACACAAATCCTCTAGAAATCCCTCCTCACCATTTCCCACACTCTCACCTCTTCTAGATGATTCTTTAGGTCTTCAGGTCTCTAAGTGAACATGCTTGAAATACTTTTCCTTGCTCTTTCAACGGTGGCTATTGTCTGAGTTGTCCCCACCATAGAAATAAGGATTTGGTGTCTTTCCTCTTGTGCCCCACCACGTTATGTGCGTGCTTCCCCATCACCCACTCTTCCAACATAGCAACGCTATAATCTCTGTTAGGTAAATATTCAGTGTGTTACTATTAACAGACGAACTATAGTAAATTATGATACATCCTCCCTTCTCGTACTTTTTTTTTTTTTTTTGGTCCCTGGAACTAGTAACTGTCTTGTTTCTTCTTTTTTTATTTTCTACACTTTTATTTATTTTAAATTTTTGAATTTTTTTGGTGGGGGTGTGGCGGCGGGGGGGCACCGAACTATGTGGCTTGCAGGATCTTAGTTCCCTGAGCAGCAATTGAACCCAGGCCCTCGGCAGAGAAAGCACTGACTCCTAACCACAGGAGTGCCAGGGAATTCCCTTTCTACATATTTATATTTGCTGTTTGTTTGTATCTGCTCTCAAGGTCATTGAGAACATTCAGATATTCTAATAATTTCAGCAGTGTCTCCCAAAGCCTCCGAAAATGCTGCCGCCTAGACCTGAGACAGGGCTCTCATCTTTAGCCCTCTTTTTCCCCTCATCTCAGGGACGTCTCCCTCCTGGGTAAACTCTGGGTCCTCTTTCTTTATTTGTTTCATCTTCTGACTTGTGTTCTGGACACTTCCTGAGGCAGGGGTACAACATACGAATTTTTGAGAACTTGTATGTCTGAAACGTGTTTAGTCTGTCTTGACACGTTGGGGTTGGGTACATATAGAATTCTAAATTGGAAATCATTTCTTTGAGGACTTGGAAGGCTGTGGCCATCTGTCCTTTAGGGTTGCTGCTGAGGAGTCTGAATCTCTTCTGATTCACCATCCTTTATTTCCTCTTCCTTGAAAGCTTGTAGCATCTTTCCTTTGTCTTATTGTTTCCAGATCTCACCTTGGTGTGCTTTGGCATGAGCCTGTTTTCAATTCTGTGTGGGCATTTGGTGGCCCTTTCATTATAGAAACGAGCTCCTCTGTTCCAGGAAATGGTTTTGAATCACATTTTTAATGACTTCCTCTATGCTGGTTTCTCGGTTCTCACTTTTTGGAAATCTATTTTCATGTATTAGATCTCCTGTTCTGGAGACTGATTTTTCTTATCTTTCATTGGTCCATTTCTTTTTCCTTTGCTCTAACTTCAGGAAAATTTACTCTCCTTTATTTTCTAACTCCTTTATTGAATTGTTATGCATATGTGTTCACTCATGTCCGACTCTTTTGCAACACTATAGACTGTAGCCCACCAGGCTCTACCGTCCATGGGATTCCCAGACAAGAGTACTGGAGTGGATTGCCATTCATCCTCCAGGGTATCTTTCCAACCCTGGAATCAAACCCAGGTCTCCTGTGTCTCCTGCATTGCAGGGGGATTCTTTACTGTTTGAGCTATTAGGGAAGCCCCCCATTTTTATTTATATTTTCCTATTTCTAATTTCCAAGAGGTCTTATCTGCTCCCTGAATGCTCCTTTTTCTTATGTCTTATTCTTATTTGATGGTTACACATCTTAGTTCTGAGGTTATTAATCAGAGGATATTTGATGGTTTCTTCAACCTGCACTGTCTCTCTTTTCTCCAAGTTGCCTTTTTCTATTCATTTTGGTCTTCGTAACTCATGTGAGAGGCATCCACAGTGTCTGGGAAATGTGGATTGTCTGTTCTTATTTAAAACGGGGGGTGGCGAGGGTGGGGGTGGGGGTAGTGGCTGAAGACCTGAATGGAAAGTCTGAACCTGTAAGGGCTTTGTGAGCAGAAGCTCCACTGTGCGTTCCAGCAGGGCTGTTTGGTTGGAAGATGCCCACATCAGTTCAGTTCAGTCGCTCAGTCGTGTCCGACTCTTTGTGACTCTGTGGACTGTAGCACGCCAGGCTTCCCTGTCCTTCACCATCTCCCAGAGCTTGCCTAAACTCATGTTCATTGAATCGGTGATGGCATCCAACCATCTCATCCTCTGTCATCCCCTTCTCCTCCTGCCCTCAATCTTTCCCAGCATCAGGGTCTTTTCAAATGAGTCAGTTCTTCGCATCATGTGGACAAAGTATTGGAGCTTCAGCTTCAGCATCAGTCCTTCCAGTGAGTAGTCAGGTTGATTTCTTTTAGGATTGCCTGGTTTGATCTCCTTGCTGTCTAAGGGGCACTCAAGAGTCTTCTCCAGCACCACAGTTTGAAAGCATCAGTTCTTCGGTGCTCAGCCTTCTTTACAGTCCAACTGTCACATCCATACATGAAAGAGGTGAAAGTGAGAGTGTTAGTCGCTCAGTCCTCTAACAACTGACTCTTTGTGACCTGATGAACTGTAGCCTGCCAGGCTCCTTTGTCCATGGAGTTCTCCAGGCAAGAATACTGGAATGGGTTGCCATTCCCTTCTCCAGGGGATTGTTCCAACATAGGGATCAAACCCAGGTCTCCTGCATTGCAGGCAGATTCTTTACCATCTGAGTCACCAGGGAAGCCCAAATCCATACATGACTACTTGAAAAACCATAGCTTTGACTATACGGACCTTTGTTGACAGAATAGCTCTCTGCTTTTTAATGTGCTGTCTAATTGCTTCCTAAATGAACTTTGAACTGATGCTCTGATTTTATCATGCCGCCACTTCTTTTCCAAAGGTGCCTGGTGAAGCCTGTTTATGAGCCTTTGGGGAATTCTGGATAGCTTCTTGAATTGTTCCACTGCTGGCTTAGGATTCAATTTTCCCTTCTGCTCTGTCATTAGCCGTGTTTCTTACTTTCGAGCTTTTGAAATTTTGTTGCTATGAGAAGTTAAACATTTTTTGTTGCTATTATTTCTTCCCTTACAAAATTCATTTGCATCATTTGCATGAGATTTCTAAAAAGAAAAAATGAAGATGTGTGCTTGTTCCATTTTCCATCTTCACCAGGAAGATTTACTTCTTACTCTTTCCATTTTCTGATCATTTTATTTTTTAACCAATATTTGTTTACAAATTATCATTCATTGTTTTGCTTTTCAAGTTAAGACAATCCAGTGGCTTTTTTCAAAGAGTATAGCACAGGACTTCCCTGGTGGTCCGGTGGTTAAGAATCTACCTGCCAAGGCAGGGGACACAGGTTTGATCCCTGGTCCAGGAAGATCCCACATGCCACGGAGCAACTTAACCCGTGCGCCACAACTACTGAGCCTGCACTCTAGAGCCCGAGAGCTGCAATTACTGAGCCCATGTGCCCCAGAGCCTATGCTCCCTAACAAGAGAAGCCACCACAATTAGAAGCCTGCGCTCTTGCAACTGAAGAATCACTGGCTTACCACAATTAGAGAAAGCCCATGCCCAGCAATGAAGACTCAGGGCAGCCATAAATAAATAAATAAACATGTCAAAAAATTAATAAACTAAACATTAAAAAGAAAGAGTATAGTTCATAGAAACTATGAAATAATGATTGGCTTTTTTAGGGCTTTGAGAGCTTCGCAAATGCTGACCTGTGTAGTAGGGGCTTGTATGTGCTTGTATACCTACCATGGTCGAGACAGCTGCAGCCTCCCTGGGGAAGATCATATACTCACAGCTGATTATACAAGGCCAGTAAATAGCAATACACTTCTAAGAAGGAAACTAAGTGGGTCAAAATGACTCATCAGCAGTCATGTGACAGACATTTCCTTGTCTCAGCCTGGAGTTGTTGGATATTTGAGTTATTCCACACATAATGAATTATCTGAAGCAGTTGTCTCCAAGTTTTTCATTGACACTCTTATAAGAAACACATTTTTAACATGTCTTTGAATATGCAAATTGATTTATTTACAAATTATACATGTCTTCCTATAGCATTATCATATATAATATTAATATATATAAGTAGAGTCTTTTTAAAGGAGGTAATAGAAAATAAGATTAGAAGTTCTAGTATTTTTCTTCAGTATCTCAGTGAATCATCTTGCACACCATGGAATTTTCAACCAGGATGAGTTGAGAATCAGAACACCTGGGAAGGTTTTTTCAAAAGCCTCCTGTCCAGGGCCTACCTGGGCACTCTGAATCAGGACTTCTGAGGACGGGACCCTGGCAAGGATATTTTGAAAAAGTTTCCCTGATGATTCCCATGCACACTTCTGGTTAAGAAAAACAACTCTACAGACTTAAAAATCAGAGGCCTTAAGAAACTGTGACTAGTGGTCAAACATCTACCCTGAGTTGCAAATTGGGAAATGTATAGCTTGATTAAATATCTGAATTATCACAGACCTCAAAAAACTTTGTCTCCTTCCCTCAGCTCTGTCTTTTTCTTCCTCTGTATCTGTTCTCTTCCTTCACTTTTTAGTATAATCTTGATATTTCTATTACAGACAATAGACATTCATTTTTGAAAATATAGACAAGAGAAGAAAATTAAAACTCATCTAGAATCCTACCATCCCAAGATAACCCTTAAATTTTTCATTTATAGCCTTACAGATATTTATGCCAACATATATTTAAAAGTATATTTAAAACATGCTATACATGCTATTTTTAACCTATTTTCTCACTTGGTAATTCTATATTTTTCTGACAAATTTGCAAGTGATGGGATAGCTGGTGCGCGTGCTCAGAGCAGGAAGTGACACTGAAGCCCCCTAGAGCAGGCTGAACTGAAAGTTCCTCAGACTAATAGTCTCTCCCCTCCCCCTTCAGATCCTGCCTTACTTGGTTTCTCTTTCTTTCTGCACGCTCTTTCTCTTTTCTTTTACCTTCTACCCTCCTCTCTGTTCATTAAACCAACTGAAGCCTTCAGGACAAGGGTTAATATTCATATTTGACAATATGAGACTTCCTGATAACTTGACAAGAGATGTACAACCAGGGAACTGGAGAGACAGCTGTGCCTTCCTCTGCAAAGGGCTTTTCTGAGCAAGCCCAGGCAAGAGCCTGCTGTTCTTGATGATTATCTGTTATTTCCACTTGGGAAGCCCAAACTAAAGCTGCTTATTTGCCTTCTAAGCAAGGTGTGGCCAGAGGCAGCCGGAGGAGCCCAGGTTGTCAGAGAAGAGCCGTTTCAGGGAAATTGCAGTTTCTGGAATTGTAACCGAGAGACAGGACTGCAGCTGACATAAGGCAAGATCTGAGAAGCAGCAGGCTCGACAGTCCAGAAACAACCAGCTGCAGTGCTTCCACTCAGAAGGCAATCAGTTTTCCCACTGCTGCTACTCAGAAAAAATCGGTTACAGAAAACCAGTTCCTCCTGTTTGAGGAGTGCTGGTTACCCTCGCCTGGTTCCTCAACCCGCTGCCTTAGAAATTTCTATCTGTAGTTACCAGTGCATGGAGCATGAGGGAAGCTTCTGAAATTTGAAAACTTCATTGGGATGATCTGAAAGCAAGTAAGCCCCTTCCACCGCAGTAGAGCCAAATTGTGTTTTCTAGAGGCTGTGGAAAAGGATCGTTTTCATTAAATGCCAATCATTGCCCCCAAATCAACAATGAAGTTGGCAGTGGCTTCATTGACTCTAAGAGCCTACATTAGCCAGCTCTCTAAGGACATTCTGCTGTGGAAGGTCCCAGGAAATGAGTAGAACTTCACCCTCCAACTTCACCCTCAATACCACCCCCTCCCAAGCTTCATTAGTTATCAGTTGGAATGGGAGGAAGAGGGGAGTGTATCACACTTGTCCCTATGCTAGGAGATGCTTCAGGAGGACAGTAATTAAGTGCTTTAATAGAGTGTTAGTCACAGTGGGTGGGACTCCTCATTCGACAGAGGCAGAGCCAGAGAAGCTGATGATAGTTGAAGAAAGGGAGGGCCCCCGTCCCCGCCGCATACACGTAGAACCTCTTCCTTTCCCAGCCAGAGCTACTTAATAAGCACCACTAAGCTTGCGTATAAGCTTATGTGAAATAAAGGGGAGATATTTTTACATAAATATGTCCAGAAAAGAATTCTTACAGAAAGAATAACCTCTCACTTATGGCAAATTTGAAAACTTAAAAAAAAATTTTTTTTTTTTTTCTCTTTGAGAAAGACTGGACAATTTTTTCTTCTCCCCAGGGAAACAAATCTTTACTTGTAGTGGCACCTGAAATTCCACCATTAGTGGCTAATTTCAATGTGTACTATAGGCAACCTGGAATTTGAGGGGCCTGTATCAAAATGCATATTCTTTATATGAGGGCAGCCAGTAATTCTTGCTGAAATCGGAATCTTTGAGATGGCTTTTTAATGCAGACAGCTGGCGCCATCGTCCCAGCCCCTACTTTGACCATGACCTTTAGCCAATAGGTGGGTCTCCAGTTTTCTGGTGTCTTAGTCATCTCAGGCTAAAACAAAATACCAGAGGCTGGGTGACTTAAACAACAGGCATTTAGTTCTCATAGTTCTGGAGGGTGGAAGTCCAGGATCCAAGTGCCAACAGTTTACGGTGAGAATGCTTCTTGGTATGTAGATGACCACCTTCTTGCTGTTCCTTGTACGGCTCTGTTCGTTTGCGTGTGCACGTGGAGAGAGCAAGAACTCTCTATCTTCCCCTTCTTATAAAGACACTTATCCCATCATGACCTCCTATGAACTTAATGATAACCCAAAAGCCGCACCTCCAGATAACATCACATTGGGAATTTGATCTATAGTATATGAATTTGCAGGGGCAGGAGAGAACATACAAACATTTAGCTCATAATAGCTGGCTTCTGATAGGACCTTGGGGTAATTAACTTTAGTTCAGAATAGGTAGTTGACCTGCTTTTGCAGGTTAGAAAATGATTTCCACAGTAGATGATGATTGGGTTGCTTCAGTCAGAACTGACCCGCTATAATTAAGGAAGAAGGCAATGAAAACTGGAAATAGTTGTTTGTAAAATGTTGACACTTCAAAGGGAAGTACAGACAATAATCAACACTGTCACTCTTCCTGCACTGAGTCCATGGTCCCTCTCAAATCCCATCTCTTTCTTTTCTCCCTACTTTCTCTACCAGCACATTTCCTGTCTTCTCCTCCTGAAAGGGCAAACACATTAGGAATGCAGTGTGTGTTTGTGTTGCACATACACTTATCTTGTACTTTCTTTACGTCACATGGGTTTAATATTTCACTTGGAGATGTGTTATTTCACTGTGTTGGCCTTTCTTACTTGATGGGGCAGTGGCTGCAACGACAACAATAAAGGTCCTTACCTTTGTCTCACGACCTTCAGAGTAAAGGAATCATGTACCACATGGTGACGTTGCAGGAGCCCCTAAAGAGTGTGAGAGGGCAGTAAGGAGCAAGTTGAGGTTGAAAGAAGTAAGACAAGGTGCCCCTACCTGCCAGTTTTGCAAAGAACAGGCTTCATTATGCTAAAGTCAGTTCCGGTCAGCAATCTGCAAGGAGGAAGCAGACAGTCCAAGGTCCCTCAGGTTGCTCACTACTTATACCCTACCTCAGATTTCCCTCGGGTGGAGATGTACTTGGAGCCCAGAGTCACTGTACAGGGTTGGGAGAACACAACTGTGCCTCTCCTGCCTGTTGGCCTCCTTTTCCCCACCTCCATGCAGGGGGGGGAGGGGGTGAAATTTAATTGAAATTAACACCAAGGACCCCACAGAGGGTAAAGAAACTAAGACTGGGCCATGCAGGCAGAGCCCGTGGCTAGAAGAAGCGGAAGGAAGGTCATTTCAGGTTCTTTAGGCATTTAGGAGAACTTTAGAGGATTAAGTTACTTTTATTTTCCTAGTCCTCTTCTCCCCTGCGTGCTGTGTAGGCTGCCTGTCACACCTCCTAGCTCCAGGCAGCAGCTCTGCACCGCATCCTGAGTTTGCATGCCGTGCACTGCAGAGTGCAATGAAGAAAGAGCAAGCTGCCTGGGCCTCTCGGCTTCCCAGACCAGCCACTGGTCTCTTTGCTGGTTCTCTCGCCTTCCCAGACTGACCACGAGGCTCTTTGCTGGTTCCGCTGGTTTTACACCGCTCCCAGGCAGCGGCATGTGACAGAGCCACAGCCTCCGGTCACTGTGTCAGCTATCTGCAGTTCCTCCTTTCTTTTCCTTTTCCTGACCTGATAAACAATGACCATTGGAGCATCCCACTATCTATAGATCCTGAGCCACAGTTAGTTTTGGTTAAGAGAAAAATTCTACGTTCACCAAAACAGTGGTCAGAATATCTTACTGTATGAGCAGGAACTTTACTTTCTCTGATACAGATTACCAAATCTATTAGTCACCATTCCTGTTTTCTGCATGTTTATAGTTGATGGCAAAATCGATGCTACCCAAGAAATCGACAAGGGACTTCTTGGTAATGGGAGGAAGTAACCCAGTACTTGAAAGCAGAGACTCAGGAAGTAGCTTTGTTCTGTGTTCAATTCCTCCTCTCATTTCTAAGACTTCCCTCCTCTCTGAAAAAAGAACAACAGGAAGAGCAAAATCAACAAATTGTGAACTCGGTTTCCCACCTGTCCTAAGAATGCTGGTGTCCCCTGTCCCACCCTTGCCACAGTCAGAATTCTGAGTAGTAAATTAGAGCAAACGTAGAAATCTGCTAATTACAAGCAGGTGAATGTATGCCTCCACCGTCACTTCCCAAAGACAGGAAGAGTTCTCATTTGTTTAAACGGCAGGTTCCAATCCTTCCAGCTTTCTCTTCTATAAGCTAATGTCTCAAAACGGCATTTCAAAACAGTGGAGGGAAAGACGAATTATCCAGTACATATTATTGAGGCAACCATATAGCCACATGGGAAAAAATAGAATAAAACCCATGTGAAGCAAAGATTTAAATATAAACATGAAAACATAAAAGTACTAGGAAAAATGGTTTAAATTTTTTAATGGTTTTTTAAATAGTTTTGGGAGTGAGGCAGTATTACATAAAACCAAGAAGCCATAAAAGGTTCAACTATATAAAACTGGTAGATGGAAGTATAAAAAATAAAATTGTAAAAATTCATGAGAAAAACGACCAGAGATGAAGACAAAGGACAAATGACAAACTTGGGGAAAGTGTCTGCAATTCTTGTCACAAGAGGATAATTTCCCCCAGGTAAAAAGAACTCTTAAACTTTTATCTTTTTAATTGAGGTAGTGTTGATTTACAATATTATATAAGTTTCAGGTGTCCAACATAGTGATTCTCAACTTCCAAAAGTAATACTCCATTTATAGTTTTATAAAATATTGGCTATATTCCCTGCTCTGTGCAATATATCCTTGTAACTTTGATTTTACACATAGTTATTTGTACCTCTTAACCTATCTTGCCTCTCCCCCTTCCCTCATTCCACTGGTAACACTGGTTTGTTCTCTTTATCTGTGCATGCATGTGTGCTAAGTTGCTTCAGTTGTGTCCAACTTTTTGCAGCCCTATGGACTGCAGCCTGCCAGGCTCCTCTGTCCATGGGAGTCTCCAGGCAAGAATACTGGAGTGGGTTGCCATGCCCTCCTCCAAGGGAACTTCCCCACCCAGGGATCAAACCTGCATTTCCCGTGTCTCCTGCATTGGCAGGCAAGTTCTTTACCACTAGCGCCACCTGGGAAGCCCCTTTATCTGTAAGTCTGTTTCAAAAAGAACACCTAAAATTAATAAGTAGGCTAACAAAACCCAATAGAAAAAAAAACAGAAAAAGGATACAAGCAGAGAGCTCACAAAAAAGGATACAGAAATAACTCACAAATAAATAAAAAGATGCTCAACCTCAATCATAATAAAAAGAAAGGAAATTTAAACCACGCTGATAGATTTCCCCCCCCGCCCATCAGATTGACAAAAACAGAAGTTTGGTGACATGTTTTGAAGGCCAAGCTGTGAGGACACAAGCATCTTCCCCCTTGCTAGTGAGTGTAAATTAGCACTGTCTCAACAGGTCTCCCCGGCAGCTCAGATGGTGAAGAATCTGCCTGCAATGCAGGAGACTGGGGTTCGATCCCTGGGTTGGGAAGATCCCCTGAAGGAGGAAATGGAAACCCAGTCCAGCATTCTCACCTGGAGAATTCTAGTGACAGTGAAGCCTGGCAGGCTACAGTCCATGGGGTCACAAAGAGTTGTACTTGGCTGAGCAACTAACACTTTCTTTCAGTTTCAACAGAAGTCAATTTAACAATGGCTTCCAGCTTCCAAATAGGCATAACCTTTGACCAACAATTCTACTTGTAGGAATTGGTCCTATAGATATATACACAAAGGGAAGTATATTCAAAGTAATTCACAACAATGTTTTATGTGTATATAGATTACATGGAACTGTAAAAGAGAATAAGGAAGTTCTGTATGCACTGGGATGGAATCATCTTCAACATATTTTGTTACATGAAGAAAAACAAAGAGTGTATGTGTGTGTTTAAATAGTCTAAGAACTTTTTATTTATTTAAGAATTTTCAGAAAGTGAAAACCAAAAAACTCATATAACATTGGTGTCCTCTAGGGAAGGAAATTGGATGGCTGGGGGACAGAAGGGGAAGGGAGACTATTTACTGGATATATTTTTATACCTTGTGAATTTTAAACCATGTAAATATATCACTGTCCTCAAAATAAAATATTATAATAAAGAATAAGTATAGGAATTCCCTGGCAGTCCAGTGGTTAGGACTCTGTGCTACCACTGTAGGGGGCTCAGGTTCGATCCCTGGTGGGGGAACTAGGATCTCACAAGCTGCATGGGACAGCTAAAAGAATAATTTTTAAAAAAGAGACGACAACCTACGAGCTTGAGTGAACTTCAAAAATGATAAGGAGGATGGTGAACTTTATGCTTTGAGAATTTCATCTTAATTGAAAAAAAAAAAATGAGCAGGATCCTGATAAAGAAATAGAGACCAAGCCTGGTCTTCTTCTGGCAGGCCTCTGTCTTGGGGCATGGTACTATCCCATGTGCTGTAAATGTTTAACAAATGCCTCCCTAGTAGAAAAAAAAAAAAAAAAAACCCACTGAGTTGTAGCCTTTGTTGATTTCTGGGTTATAAATATTCCCAGCACTGAATAAAGAATTGGGACAAGACACACAAAGTGTTCTCTAGTGAGCCAGCACAATCCAGCTTCATTAGACAACCAGCATCTCTCCAGTTATTGAAACCAGCACCTCGAGAAACATCTTTGAATGTTTTCAAAGACAAATGCTTTCTGTCCCCACTCCTTACTGCCCACTGTGCCCTCAATAGCCACTCCACTCCTCCCCGATTGAGTAGAACTCTCATGGTTTGGGAATGGACCCGATCCCCAGCAGGTGTGTCCTGATCCTTTAACCCAACACACCGTGGTTCCCCATCACTGTGCAGAAAAAGATTTATCCCTTGGGATGGCCAGATGGGCCCTGAGCATTCTGGAGCTCCAGCTGAGGCCAATGAGATGTAAAGGAGATTCGCTGGAAGCATCTCAAAAGTTTCCCACTTTTCAAAGACAATGGCAGGAAGAGACTGTTTCTCTCTTCCTCATACAGATGAGGCTACAGATGTGCCATCTGGTCAAGCAGTCTGTTTGCAGGGGAGGGCCAGAGCCAGAGCCTAAGCACCCCACCCTACTTCTGATGTTCCTGGGCCGAAAACCAGTATATTCACTATTTATGCCCTTCTCAGCTTCTTCCATTGAATGAATCTTAAGCAACACATTTTTAACCCTCTTGTGCTGGTTTATTTTCCGTCTCAGTGTGACTAGGCAACAGCACCCAGTTATTCAATCAAATACCAATTTGGGAGTTGCTGTGATGGTATTCTGTAGATATGATTAACATCGACTTCACTTGGCTGTAAATGAAGATTATCTTCACAATCTGCTGCATGGGCCTTGTCCAGTCAGCTGAACGGTCTTAAGAGCAAAACTGAAGTTTCCCTGAGGAAGAAAAAAATCGCCTGCAAAGAGCAGCATCGGCTCTTACCCAAGATTTTCCAGCCAGCCCTTCCTGATGGCCTGCACTACCAATCTGAGACCTGCTGAACCAGCCCCACAATCGCATAAGCCAACTCCTTGTGATAAATACCTCCCTCTCCCATATATATGTGTGTGTGTGTTCCTGTTTCTTTTCTCCTACAGAACTTTGAATGACACACCTGTTTTTCCTTTACAGGACTTATCTCAATTCAGGGTTATTTTTTTTTTTTTTTGCATTTATTTGTCTGTTTGTTATTTTTCCTAATTAGACTACAGCCTTTATGTATACATGTGACTAATTGGTAGAATAGCTGGTCAAAAGTTATGTACATTTGGAAGATGAAAAATGTTGTTAAATTAGCTTCCCTGGAAGAATTTATACTCGATTGTAGGCTTTATGTTTTTGTATCCCTAAGTGTTCTCAGCATATAGTACCTGTTCAATAAATATGGACAGATGGAATTCTTGGAGGAGAAACATGAATTAAGGCAGAAAGTCCTGAAGGTATGCTAGGCTGTGGAGTTCCAATCATAACATATCCATTTGGCTGTCCAAATTTAATGCCATTCATTAATGATTTTTTTTGTTGTTCAGATTACACACCAAACAAAATTTCTCTAATAGTTTGAGCTCCTCTGTGGCCTGTCTATAAGGAATCGTCTCTGATCAGGCTCACCTGGCCAGTCAGCTCTCCCCAAGCTAACTTTCCACTCAAACATCTGTATTCTTAATCATTCTGGGGGTCAGTCTGATCAGAATAGTCTGATCCAGATGAACGAGGAAAGAAAAATCATATCTTTGACTAACCTACAACTCCAATTAAGGGGAGAAAAGAAAAATAGAGCATGAGGAGAAATTGTCAAGAGCTGGGAAATAGCTAAAGCACCCACATCTGTAGGGGGACGGCACCTTTGTGAACCTCGCCTTCTCAGCCACGCTGATCTCATACCAGCCTCTGTTTAGGAAGCCAGGGCAAGCACTTGTCCCGCTTGTTCCTGAAAAGACTTAAGGCAGGTGGACCTTGATGGTGATCCTCCTTGATTAACGACAAACCTAAAGTGGTAAAAGGAGGAGGTATGTCCAGGATCACATAATTTTTGCATAAACATTCAGAGAACAAGCGTTAGCTTTCTCGGAGCACAAAGCTTTTGCCAAAGAACCAAACTGAAGATGCAACAGGAAGAGTATCTGATCTGGACAGAATGTTGAGTCCAGAAGACATGAGGACAGTCTTAGATTAGGACTAGAGTTCTATGATCTATAATTCAAATTTTATGCTTTTGTAATTGCCTTATTTCAGTCTCTTGAGTTCTTTTAGATTTTTTATTTATAATATACAGTATGCAAAATGTAAAAAAGAAAAAATTAGATGTTATCTTTCATTTATTTTTAATTGATATATAATTGACATATATTGTTATGTTAGTTTCGGGTATACAACATTATAATTCAATATTTGTATCTAAAAAAGGAAAACTTTGAGCACTTTCCTAGCAGTTCAGTGGTTAAGACAATGTGCTTCCACTGCAGGGGGCATGGGTTCCACCCCTGGTCAGAGAACTAAGATTCTGCATGCCTCATGCCATGGCCAAAATAAACTGGGGAGGCGGGGGGACTTTTTGGATCTAGCCATAACATGGTAGTTTTCATTAAACCAAGTGAAAGTTGTTAAAAGCTGGACAAAATATCTAACACACCATTTGAAGGAATTTGGGGAATGACCAACACAGATGATCCGTAAGAGAAGGTGGGCACATCGACGTGACCTCCATATTCACCCTGGCTCAATTCACAGGGCAAGGAACAGAGTACAAGGCAGCTACTTTATTAGTCTGTTGCACAAAGAAGCCAGTTTGGAGTATGAAGTTGCCAAAGTGGCTGGGATTTAGGTGGTAAAATCCCAGAGAGAAGAAAATTTCAGAGAAGTGAACCCAAAGACTAGATGCAATCTCTCCTTGAGCTGTCTGACAGCTCCTAAGCTGAGCAAACGCAGCAGAGACTGCAAGAAACCTGATAGAAAGCAGCAACTGGGAGGCTGATGCACTGTGCAAAGTTTTTGCAGCAGTGTGGTATTAATGAGGTGGGAGTACAAGGTGCACCAAAGGGAAATAGCCACACTCAAACTTCTGATTGAGACCTCAGAAAGACCTCATCCTGGTACTGAATCCAAAACCAAAAGAGACCAAAGCTAATAAATTAACCCTTGACACAATAAGCTGATTTATCTGTACTAACTGCCTCCCTTTTAGAAGGAACATAAAATAATACAGAGTCTCTAAAAGTGAATAACCAGTATGCTAAAATAAGAGGAAAAATGGAATAATAAAAAGTATTTGATTCCTCCCCTCAAAAAAAGAGAAGAAAGGAGAAGTAAAGTAATAAAAAACAGAAATAGAAACAAGAAAGTACTTTTTGTTAGGCATTTCAATGATTACATTAAATGTTAATAGATTATTACTCCAATTAAAAGAAAAAATTGCTTTTGGATAAAAAATCAAAATCTCTATGCTATTAGTGAGACAATTGTAAAGACAAAACATTTAAAAAAAAGAATTGAAAAAAATATGTCATGTAAACACTAACCAAAAGAAAATTAGTGTAGCTATATTAATATCAGACAATACAGGTTTTAGGGGAAGAAATGTCTCTAGATATTAAAAGAGACATTTCATAATGATAAAAGTATCAATTAATGTTCAAATAAAACAATCTTAAGTTTGTAATGTACTAAAGAATATATAAGTAATTTATAAAAACTATAGCAAAATTTCATTATATATTAAGCAAAGTTGATAGAACTCAAAGAAGAAATGGATAAATCCACAATCATTATTGGAGATTTTACCACTTCTTTCATTAGCTGATAAACAAGTAATCAAAAAAGATGTAAAAAAAGGGAAAGACTTGAATAACACAAGTAATCAAATTAACCTAATTAACATACATAGAATATTACAATGAACAATGACCTTATACTGTTGTTTTCAAAAGTATATGAACATTTATCAAAATGGGCCATATGTTAGGCCATAAAGTGAAAGTGAAAATCGCTCATCTATGTCTGACTCTTTGTGACCCCATGGACCATACAGTCCATGCCAAAATACTGGAGTGGGTAGCCTTCAGGGGAATCTTCCCCACCCAGGGATCAAACCCAGGTCTCCCGCATTGCGGGCGGATTCTTTACCAGCTGAGCCACAAGAGAAGCCCAAGAATACTGGAGTGGGTAGCCTATCCCTTCTCCAGCAGATCTTCCGACCCAGGAATAGAACCGTGGTCTCCTGCATTGCAGGCAGATTCTTTACCAACTGAGCTATGAGGGAAGCCCGGGCCATAAAGCAAGTCTCAAAAATTTTCAAAGGACTGAAATCATACAAACTATGTTCTCCAACTACAAAGGAATCAAACTAGAAACCAATAACAGGAAGAAAACTAGAAAATCTCCAAATGCTTGGAAAGTAAGCGATACATTTTTAAATAGATTGTAAGTCTAAGAAAAAATTGCAATGAAATTAGAAAATATTTTAAGGTAAATGATAATGAAAATATGACATATTAAAACATTTGTGATGCAAGGCTTACAGGGAAATTTATAGCTTTAAATGTACATATTTGAGAAGAAAGACTGAAAATCCACATGATCTAAGCTTCCATCTTAAGGAGCTAGTAAAAGAACAGCAAATTAAACCCAAAGGACACCAGCCCAGGTTGGATGCATGAGACAAGTGCTCGGGCCTGGTGCACTGGGAAGACCCAGGGGGATCGGGTGGAGAGGGAGGTGGGAGGGGGGACCGGGATGGGGAATACATGTAAATCCATGGCTAATTCATTTCAATGTATGACAAAAACCAAAAAATAAAATAAAATAAAATAAACCCAAAGGAAATGGAAGGCTACAATAAAGATAAGTGTAGAAATCTTTGAAATAGAAAATACATATGCAATAAAGAGGGTCTACCAATTCTAAAACGGACTCGAGGTGCCTATCTTTGTTTCTCAGTTAAGGTTTGTTTTAGTTCTTTTTCAATCGTTTACCTTTTATTTCCTTTTCCTACCTGATTTCACTAGCTAGGCCTTTCAGTATGTTACTGAATAGCAGTGATGACAGAGGACTTCTTGCCCTTTTCCAACCTTAAGAGTAAGAATATAGTTTCTTACAATTAAGTGGAACGTTATTTATTTATTTATCCATGCAGCAAGCAGGATCTTAGTTCCCTGACCAGGGATTGAATTCAGGTCCCAGCAAAAAAAAGGGCTGAATCCTAACCACTGAACCACCAGGGGATTCCCAAGTGGATGTTATTTGTAGGTTTTTGTAGATTTTTTTTTTAAATCAAGTTGAGGAAGTTCCTCTCTATTCCTAATTTGCTAAGAATTTTCATCTTGAATGAGTGTTGGATTTTGTTAAATGCTTTTTTCTGCATCGATTGATATGATCATCTGATTTTTCTTCTTTAGCCTGTTGATGTGGTGGATTACATTGACTGATTTTTTAAACATTGAATCAGCCTTGCATATCTGAAATAAATACAATTTATTTGTGGTACATAATTCTTTTTATACATTGTTAGATTTGATTTGCTAATATTTTGTTGAGGATTTCTACATCTGTACCCAGGAAAGATATTGGTCTGTAGTTTTCTTTTTTGTTATTTTTTGTCTTTTTTCAGTTTTTTGTTATTTTTTCTTTCTTTTTTTCTGTAGTTTTCTTTTTTGAAATGTCTTTATCTGGTTTGGGTATTAGGGTAATGCTCGCCTCATAGAACAAGTTAGAAAGCAAAGATTACTTTCTAAAAGTTTCCTTGCGATGTGGATGGTGGTGATGATTGTGCGACACTATAAATGTATTTAACATCACTGAACTTTATACTCAAGAATAGTTAAGATAGCAAGTTTTATGTTATGTATATTTTACTACAACAAAAAGAAAAATATTTTTTGAGTCTTCTTGAGCATCGATTGTACTAAGAAGTGGTTTATGTGAGATCTGGAGAGCCTTAGTTGAAGGATCCAGAAAACTCTAGTAGAAAAGGAGCAGGAAGCCAGGAAAGATGCTGGAACCAAGGATTATAGGGAGTAACTCTGGTAGCTGAAGGTTAAATACATAGTTCAGTCAGTTCAGTTGCTCAGTCATGTCTGACTCTTTGCAACCCCATGGACCACAGCACACCAGGCCTCCCTGTCTATCACCATCTCCCAGAGTTTACTCAAACTCATCTCCATTGAGTCAGTGATGCCATCCAACAATCTCATCCTCTGTCATCCCCTTCTCCTCCTGCCCTCAATCTTTCCCAGCATCAGGGTCTTTTCAAATGAGTGGGCTCTTTGCATCAGGTACTCAAAGTATTGGAGTTTCAGCTTCAACATCAGTCCTTCCAATAAACACTCAGGACTGATCTCCTTTAGGATGGACTGGTTGGATCTCCTTGCAGTAATGAATATTAAATTCACAATGGAAGATAATATATTGGCCAAAAAAAACCACCTCATGGATGGTAAATGATGTAGAATTTGAGACAGGGATATCCATGAGTCCTTTTCTTCTTCTAAACTAAGTGTAGTCTTCCTTTAACTCATCTACCACCCAGAGGGCCAAGGATTGGGGTGATGGGTATGTGAAACACTGCCACAACTATATGAAAAGACAGCATTTTACATTCAGGGTTAGGAAATACACCACATTAAAATCCTATTAAGTTCCTATAATTTAAAGACACATTATTCTATCCAAGGTTGACAAAGAATACTTTTGTAATGTGGAGACAGAGATGGCTAATCAAGTTAATGGTGTAGGAAAAATTGTGTTGGAGGCTGAAATGGAGGAAGGAATGATTTGGACTTACTTAAAAAGAACAAACACTTCAAGCCTGTTAACAGTTAGGGTAAAGCCTCATTAAGTTGAACTTCACCAGCTTGGCATTTGTGCCAAATTTCAGTGCTAGTGCTGAATTTTACTTTCACTAAATACAATCTTCCTTGTAAAAAGAGTGTGTTAAAGGCTTTCCTTCCCTGATTCCTCAAAACACCATGAAATACAAAGTAGTTATGGTTTACAGATTATTCTTATTTTACAAAACATCCTCTGTTTTTGACACCATCAGTTATAGTTCACCATGAAAACACTATTTTTAATATACAAACTTTTAAAGACCCATTCTAGTTTTTGAAATGGTAAATGTGGAAAATGTCCATCTTAGAATTAAATTCTAAGCCCATTACTTCTTTCTCATCTTTAGACTCCTCAGTCCAACTGCCTGCTGGGCACCACTGCCTCTGTTTGAGCACCCCTGAAATTTCATCCTTTATGCCATCAGTCCCCTCATCCAAATCTGTCCTGTTCCTATTATCCATTTCTGTTTCCATTATCAATCTTGTTCAAGCCAGAAACCTTGACTCCTCCTTCTCTCTCATCCTCCACATCCATCCAGTCACCGAGATCTCTGTTCATTGAACCTCCTGCACACATTTTGACCCCATCCACTTCCTAATATCCCTGTCACCTATCCCATTCAGCCTCTCTCTCCTGGAAGACTACAACATCTCCCATTGATTTCCTCTTCTCCTCACTGCAGCTGAAACAGTCTTAAAAACCCTGCACTTCAAATCTTTTCAACAGTTGCCCAAGGCCCTTAGAACAAAATATCAAGTCCTTATTTTGGCATCCAAGGCCCTCTCTTACAGAAACTGGTTTGTTCTCCATCATCACCTCAGTTCATTTGCCTCTCTGCTCTCAAAACTCCAGCTGTACTGACTTCCTTCAGTTCCTCAAGCATTCAGGGAAGGGTGTGCCCGGCTGTTGACTGCCCTCACTTCCCCTTTGTTTAGCCCCTGTGTATGTATCTTTTAGGCCTCAGCTAAACTGTCCCTTTCTCAAGGAGGCTTTCCCTGACCCCGGTTAGACCAGGTCCTCTGTCCTGTTCTCCCATAGCACAATGTTCCTTCACTTTCACAGCACATATCATGCTCATAATCAGTTATTCAAGTCCATCTTCTCTATTAGAAAGCAAGCTACATCTCTGCACTAAGCTTAATGCCTGGCACACAGTAGTGTTAAAATGTTAGCTGCTCAGTCGTGTCTGACTCTTTGCAACCCCATAGACTGTAGCCCACCCCCCAGGGTCTCCATCCATGGAATTCTCCAGGAAAGAATACTGGAGTGGGACGCCATTCCCTTCTCCAGGGAATCCTGACCCAGGGATGGAACCTGGGTCTCCTGCATTATAAGCAGATTCTTTACCATCTAAGCCACTAGGGAAGCAGTAAGCTCTCCTTAAGGTTTTGACAAATATATTAAATTCCATTCAATTATATTAAGTATTATATTTATATGTTATATTTTATTAATATTAATATTTTAAGTAAATTAAATATATTAGAGAATAATGTCATTAAAGAAGAAATGTCTTAAAGAATAAATATTCACATATATGCTGCTTAACAATATGGACTCTGGGATCTGTCTGCTGGGTTCATACCTCAATTTCCCCACTTACTAGCACGGAGACAAATTACATAACCTTTTCGCATCTTTCTAAGTGGATACAACAAGGCTATCTGCTTCTCATAACTTGGGTCAGTTATGGGGACTAAATAAATCAGTATGTGTAAATCACTTAGGATATCATCTGGCACATAGTAAGCACTCAACAAATATTAGTTATTATTATCTCTTTTGTCTGCCCCAGGAATCCTAGGAAAAATTATAGTCAGTAAATTAAGGTATATACACAGTGAGAGTCTCCAGAGTTTGAGGATGTGCTGAGGAAAACATCATTGTCTTGAAGTGGAACTATCAAAAGTCAACATAAAAAAAACAGAAATTCAGCCCTCATCTTGAGTAGTCCTTCCTTCAGCTGCTACAGATAAAGCTTTGGGAACCATCCAAATGAATCAAGAGAGCATCTTCAGGTCCAGATTAAACGAGATAATGAACATCAGGAGCACTTAGAAAATTGTAAAGTATGATATAAATGTTTGTGGCTGTAATGACTGTTATTAGTAGTAGAGTAATTCTATTACCCAATCAATAGTGCATATTGTAATCTGACTGTCTGAAGCAACGCAATTGCTTGTAATCACAAGGACCTATTAGTCGAGCAGAGGAATTGACGTGGGAAGGAAGAAATAGGTGATATATATCCAGCACAATCCAATTAAGAGAGATGCTTGTGTGAGGCAAGGGAAGTAAAACTCATGGAACAAGTTTCTCCTTATCCTTTGCAGATATTTTGGTTGTAATTGTCCATGCTCATCAAGCAAGTATTTTGCCTTTGATCAGTTCTGCAGGAACCAGGAAAAAGAATAAACTGGATATTAATCACTCTAAGGAAGAAACGTATTCATTGTTTCTCAGCCATTGCATACTTACTGAGCTGCTAGTGTAAGGCAGGCACCATACAGTGGTGTTAGTGGTGGGTAGTTCCTGCCTTCTTGTTACAGTCCAGAGAGAAGACAGGAAGGAAATCACATAAACAAAAACATAACTGCATCTTGTGCTAAGTGCTATCTTAGACTAGATAATTAAGGCTTAATTATCTAGTAGCTCCGACACTTTAAGTGGACCTAGGGATTAACCAGACAATGGAATGAACGTAAGCTGTCAGGTCGAAGGTAGTAAAGAGCTTGGTGTGTTCGAGACTCTGAAAGGCCAATACAGATTGGAAGTATCAAGGAAGAGAAGGGCCATGAGTCTGGAGAGGTAGGCAGGAGCCAGATCACAAGGGCCTCAGAGGCCACGCAGGAGCAGCTTGGATTTGAGTACAAAATACGAAGATAAGGTTAGACATGATGACATTTGTTCTTTCAAATGAACCTTTTGGTTGCTATGTAAAGAACGGATTGGAGTGGGCATGAAAGTGGAAAGGGAGAGACCAGGTAGGAGAAATCTGCAATCACTCCCTCAAGGGACAATACTCACATGGATGAGAGTATTGGCAGTAGACAGAAAGGACAGATGTATGATATATTTAGGAGACAGGGTTACAAGGGCTTGGAGAGAGAGTGGATGTAGGGGAGGAACCTGAAGGATCCTGGCTTGAGTAATCGGGTTGAAGTGTTATAGTGTGTTAGTTACACGGTCACATCCAACTCTTTGTGACCCCGTGGACTGTATGTAGGCTGCCAGGCTTCCCTGTCCATGGAATTCTCCAGGCAAGAATACTGGAGTGGGTAGCCATTCCCTTCTCCAGGGGATCTTCCCAACCCAGGGATCGAACACAGGTCTCCTGCACCGCAGGCGGATTCTTTACCAGCTGAGCCGCCAGGGAAGCTTGAAGAGTTGCCTTCCATTCACTAAAATGAGCAAAGATTAAATGTGACTCTGGGTCAGAACATAGATGTTTCGGAGTGAAGAAGAGTTTCGTTTGAGTATGTTAAGTTTGAAAAGGACGTGAAATTTCCCAGGGGAAGTAAGTGTCGAGTGACCATTTTGATACATGGTAAGGCGGCTTAGTAGAGAGACCCAGTTTTCTGGACATTTGAGGGTCACTGGTGTATAAAAAGCATCTGAAGCCTTGGGATTAGAGAGGTCGCCTAGGGAAAAAGCATAGACAAGATAAGCCACGAGAATCTCTAGAGTCATATTCTTACAACCTGTCAACTCTGGGTAGGTTAATAAGATCAGGTTTCTGAACCCAAAGGACTTGATAATCATCTCTATATCTATAGTGACCTCAGTAAGGTAGTTAGCCAAAACAAGCAGCAGACCATTCCATCCTCTTCTAAAACACAACAGATATTACTATCCCCGTTTTACAAACGGGGCACAGTGAGGCTATGTGAATTTAAGTGATCTGGTTAAAACTGAAGAATCAGTAAGTTACAGATAGGATTAAGGCTGAATTCAGGTCATTATCATTGCAGTTCAGAACTCTTTCCATCCTTCAAAAAGCTTTGCCTGCAATTAATTATCCAAAGCTTGTGAAGAAACACAAAAGTTTGTTATGCTGGTGGGAAGATCATAGAACAAAGAAGGCAGTTAGGCAAAGTTAAATTCTAAACCTGTGGGAAGAAGAGATCACCATGAACTCAGGGAGTTAATGAAGAGTCTAGCGTGGACTGTGAAGGTTAAGAAGGAATTAGGATGAGGGAAAGTGAAAGTCACTCAGTTGTGGCCGACTGTGACCCCATAGGCTATACAGTTCATAGAATTCTCCAGGCCAGAATACTAGAGTGGGTAGCCTTTTCTTTCTCTAGGGGATCTTTCCAACCCAGGGATCGAACCCAGGTCTCCCGCATTACAGGCGGATTCTTTACCGGCTGAGCCACAAGGGAAGCCCAGGATGAAGGAAAGAGAGGGGGAAAACTCTCAGACTTAAGGACGTGATGAACCAAGACGCGGAGCACACCAGGGTATAGAAAAGAACTGATGGCAAATGGGCTTCCGTTTCACATGTCAGCTCTAATAGACGGGTGGTGGCTCAGTGCAGGGGGATTACCAGGATCTGTCAAGGGCAGCAGGTGAGGAAGTGGGGGCAGGGCTCCCCCGTCACCTCTCTCAGACTCAAGGATCTGTGTGTGACTGAAAAAAAACATACTTGGCTAACTGAAGTAAGATCAGATTATTTCTACATGGAAAACCAGGCTGAAAATGTTGAACATTTAGTAGTTCAAATAGGAACCTTTATACATTTTTGAAGAGGCAAAAAATACCAGGAAATCTTTAGGAAATGCATGTGCTGTTGTTTGTGGTGTGATACACAAGCCTGAAAGGACTGAACTCCCAGAGGAAAACTAGGAAGCTGTTAGCCTAAGGTAAACCAGTGACTTTTCAAAGTTTCCTTAGCAGGGAATCCCTTCTATATATGAAATCTTATGTGAAATTCCAACATATAAACAAAAAATAAAAATAAATAAAACAAAAATTAAAAAGTGATTCTTTTATTAGGAGAATATTTTATGGCTTTGAACATATAATATATTTATAATAATGTCAAAGCAAAGATAAAAGAAGTTGATTAAATAAACCCGAAAATTTTAACTCTGAGATCATTGAAGAGAGTTACATCTTGTATTAGGTTTAGCACTTAACTGTCCAATTCATTTCTGAATTTTATTTTAGTTTTATATAGCAAGAAACTCCTCATACAATGATTCACAGAGATAAATACTTACATATGGTAATTTTTGTTTTATTTATTTTACAGTTGATCTACAATCACAAGTGTTAGTCACTCAGCCATGTCCAACTCTTTGCCACCCCACCGACTGTAGCCCACCAGGCTCCTCTATCCATGAAATTCTCCAGGCAAGAATACTGGAGTGGGTTGCCGTCTCCTTCTCCAGGGGATCTTCCCGACCCAGGGATTGAACCCCAGCCTCCTGCATCGCAGTCAGATTCTTTACCTTCTGAGCCATCAGGGAAGCCCATCACAAACAATCACAAGGCACTCTTCAATTAAATGAATCCAGGAAGGAGTGGCAGAAATTTTTTTTCCTTAACAAAAATATGAATAGCCAGAAGCCTCCAGGGAATATAAGTGCGCAGACAACTGTAGTGTGAGATTTTCATGCTAGGCCCTGGTGTAGGTTGTCTGATAAAGCGCAGTCACTACTGTGTGTGAAGAGCAAGCACAGGAAAGATGAGCAAGCCTAGGAAAGATGCTTTGGAGTCCAGCCAGATATTTAGTCTAGCGCAGTGCGCCTGCGCCGGGCCCTGGCTACGGTTGCAATTTTATACGAGTGGATGTGCCCACTCCAGAGTGCAAAAAGAGCAGTGTACGGTTTCAGCTTTCCCAACATCAAAAATGTTAGGTTTTGCGTCTGTGTTCGAATCTGCAGGCATCACAATTCTTTATTTTACTTGAATTGCCCCCAAGAAGAGAAACTAAGCAGGCAAGGGGAGAAGAGAAGAAGGTTCCAGGTCTGAGATTTCTTTCCAGCTGTAGAAGAGCTTTTGTAATTTATTTAGTAATAGGCTTGGATCAAGCCCCAAGGATTAACATGGATCATTCACAAACCAAGTGAGCAATTTTCATTTTGTAACACATATTGCATATTACATGCCTAATGGTTGAAGGAATGTTGTATTTAACAGAAATGTTTTAAAGTGCTAATAATTCCCTTCCTTAAAGAAGTCTGGTGTGGATCATTTATATTCCAGAAATTTAAGGACCCTAATGAGCAAAGAGACTGTGAGGAATAAGGTTTCATTTACTTTAAACATATCTAGGGTCTCTCTTTTAATATTGTCAGATGTTTATTTGGTGGTTTTATTTTATTTTTTTAATGTCTTGGACAGGAAAGAAACCTTTAGGCGTAGAGAAAACTATTTACATTGACTAGCATATCAAATTGATACTCCATTTTTTAGTTATAAAATTTAAAATTTAGTTTTCCTTGAGTTTAAATTAGTGATCTTGTTATGCAAATTAAAATTATTCTCTCACTTTTCTTTGATTAATATTTGGTTTGCTCATGCTAAGAAACTAAATTAAGTTAGATAATCAGTACAAGCTTGGATAATTAAATCCCCTTAAACATTTTAAACTGCATTTATAAATTTAATAGAGCCAATTTTTATTATAAACTTTTCAAAAAGCCTGCAGAGCAAATTTATAACCTTATGAGTGCTTCCCCAAATACTTAAATAACCCTTATTTATTAATTGAATGCATTAAATGCATAAATATGGCAAATTAAATTCTCTTAGGCATTTTACTTACTTGGAAAAAAGAGTGTTAATACTGAAAGGAATGAGGAACTTGGAAAGAGAAGGTGGTGTGATAAAGACATGCTGATGCAAGGCCTTAAAAGATGTGCCATAAGAAATTGTTACTAAGTGGGAATTCCTTGACAGCCCAGTGGTTCAGAGTCTGCGCTTTCACTGTCTAGGTCTCAGGTTTAATCTCTGGTCGGGGAACTAAGATCTTGTGATCTGTGTGGCACGGCCAGAAAAAAGAAAATGAAATTGATACTAAGAGGTTTGGGACTGAGGTTCCCTGAAATTAGAATCACAGGAATCCTTCAACATACACATGCCCAAGCTCCAGCACAGACCTACTCAATCTCAAATACTGCGAATATTTTGAAAAGGCTCCCTGATTCCTGAGGCTGCCCAAGTCTCCCCAGATTTCCCTCTCCCTCACTCCAGTCCCATAATCTCACATCTTTCACCCTCAACCTGCTTGTGAATCACAGGTGGGAGCCCAGGGAAAAGTTCCTTCAAGAAATGTTGATTTGATATTAATATTATCACCTTGATAGTGTCTCCCTTGTAAGCAACTCCCATGGAGCAAATGCTTCGAGAGTAGAGCGCCGAGGCTTGGGAGGACACCAGATCAAAGTGACAGAAGGAACAGAAGCCTAACAAGGTCATGGAATTTATCGTTTGCACTCTGCACATCAGATCTGGGTTTCTGTACCCCTCTTCCTCTACATATGTGTGTATATATTTATTATCAATGCCTTGGAATAGAAATTGGATGCTAAAAATCTACGTTTGAATTCTGACAAGGATATAGACCAATGGCCTGATGTATGTATAGCTTCATGACAGGGTTCAGGTAAAGATTTTTTCAAAAAAGCGCTCAAATTTTTTGCCTTGAATGACAAAAAAATTCAACAAATCCTTTCTTTCCCTCCCTTCTTCCTTCCTTCTTCTTTCTTCTGGTAATTCCTTCCTCCATCCCCTCTTTTCTTTCTTTCACAGGAGCTACTGCATGCCCAGCACGGAATGAGGCACTGGGGAGGTTGTGCAAGAAATTCATGTGCCTTGGCCTTTCCTCCAGACTCTACAATTTAGCCGAAGAGATGACCCTAACCCAAGTAAAACAATGAGAAAAAGCAGAAGACCACGTGCAATCGGATGTTAGGTGGAATCTAACAATGAGTAACAGTAAATAGGAGATGGGAGGTCTCTACTCATGGTTGGAAAAGGCAGCTTGGCTCTTCCAAGATGCAGAGACATCAGCTGACTCTCACAGACTGAGTAGGATGGATGCACAGCCCATAAAAGACGCAGAGGCCTCCGGACGCCAGGCAAGCAAAGGCCCATTAGAGAAATACTGAAAATTCTGAGGAAGCTGACCACATTTTCCATAAAAATATCAGGACACATGGTTCGACACATGGTCTGACAACAGGAAAGAATATTTCTAATTGGGGCCGTACCAGAAAATCTAGAACATATGGTTACTCTATTTATGGGCCAAGAAAAATCTAATACAAGAGAGGGCTGAACTCGCCAACCCTAGGTAGACGAGACACAGCCACACCATCTGAAAGGCTGCTAGACTGTTTCCCGTCATTGGAGTTTGTTTTTTTGTTAAGATTTCTGTTAGTCTTTTCAAAGAAAAGGTCAACGCTTGAACAAGAAAAGGCAAGAACCAGAAGAGAGAATTTATATTCAGATTTCTTAAATCATATCCTTTAATACTTTCTCAATTGCCTCAAGTAATTTTTGTAGTAGACAGTGTATCAATAATGAATGCAAAAATGTTTCTTCCTCCTGGGGTAATAAAATAAAATGCATTGTAAGAAATTCTTCCTTTCTTGTAAGAAAAAGAGAACATCCATTTCTGGTGTAGTTCCAGGCTTGTGATCAGAGCCTTCAATCATATTTTTAAAATATATTTTAAATTACCAGGATTGTTATATGTAATTTTGCCCCTTAAGTCCCTGTCTCTCTGTTTTTCTTGCTGTTTTAGTACCTTGCTGTCTGAAATAAAGTATAGGCCAGAAGCTTCCTTACCCAGTTTTGCGATTTAATAATCTTAGCAATTATTGGAAAAGAAACAGTTTTAAAGGCTTTAACTCAAGTCTTGGCAAGTTAAAACATCCCAGAGCTCAGAAATCACTTGCCAACTCATTCTCAATATTATCAAGGAATTGCACATTTCTTTCCTTCTATGGTCAGTAAATACATTGACCAAGATGATGTGGTAATCACTGCTGAAGCACAACAACAAAGCCACACATTTGAACAACTGGCTTCCTCTACTTCTAAAAGAAATTCTTAAATGTATCTTAAAATATATGTATTTCCGCTGAAAGCATGAAGACATGTTTTTAATTAGATTTCTTGGATACTAGACTTGTCAATAGTTTTCTTCAACTTCCCAGTTTTTTCAGGCCTCAAAAAACATAGGTACATTTAAAGGCAGAGCTTGATTTTCATTAACTAGAGTTGCTAAGAAAGAGGAAACACCTAAAGGCACACAACAGAAAGGGAATGTTTTGCAACCATTAAAATAAAAAAACTGTGTTCCGCCTTAAGAAGCAATGAACTTCTGGCATAGGCTACAGACTTCCCTAGTAGTTCAGATGGTAAAGCATCTGCCTACAATGTGGGAGATCCGGGTTTGATCCCTGGATCAGGAAGATCCCCTGGAGAAGGAAATGGCACCCCACTCCAGTACTCTTGCCTGGAAAATCCCATGGACGGAGGAGTGTGGTGGGCTACAGTCCATGGGGTCGCAAAGAGTTGGACACGACTGAGCGACTTCACTTCACTTTCACAGCATGGATGAACCATGAAGAGATTATGCTAAGTGAAATAACTTAGACCCAAAAAGACAAATACCGCATGAATCCTTGTAATACAACGGGCGACCTCAAACTCACAGAGATTGAAAGTAGGATGGTGGTTGCCAGGTGCTGGGGTGAGAAGAGAATGAGGTGTTATTGTTTAATAGGTGCAGAGTTTCAGTTCTGGAAGATGAGCAGAATTCTGGAAATGAATATTGCTAATGGTTGCACAACAACGTGGATGTATTTAATGCCACTGATCTACACACTTTAAAATGGCTAAAATGGTAAACTGTATGTTATGTACATTTTCCAGAATTTTTTTAAAAATTAAAAAATGTAATTTTGGATAAATCAAATCTACCTGAATTAAAACCTCTCTGTCCCAGTTCCCAAACCTAGGTCCAAAGCTAACAGGTGAATTACCTATGGCTTTTGGAGAATTTAGTCAAATCCTAAATAGTCAATAAATAATAAAGAGAAATGGAAAAGATAAAAATTATTACACAAAAAAGTGTGATAAAGAATACCATGGAGACCACAAAGAAGAAGGGCTCACTTCTACCCAGAACAGGACATTTTGCTTATTTTTCCCTTTGTATATTTTGAGAAACATTTCGACTCTAATTTCACTGATATAACGTGTACATAAATTGGGCAACAGAGAAAGATAGAACAAGTTCTCAGGGTCTTTCCTGGTGGCTCAGTGGTGAAGAATCAGCCTGCCAATGCAGGAGATACGGGTTCAATCCCTGATCTGGGAGGATCCCACATGCCACAGGGAGACTAAGCCCAGGTACCACAACTACTGAGCCTGTGCTCTAGACCCGAGGAGCCACAGCTACTGAAGCCTGCCCGCCCTGAGCCCCTGCTCCACAAGAAGAGATGACACTGCAATGAGAAGCCGGAACTACAGAGTAGCCCCCACTTGCCACGACTAGAGAAAGCCAGCAACAAAAACCCAGCGCAGCCAAAAATAAATAAATAAATAAAATGATTATTTTTTTTAAAAGAAGTTCTCCAAAGATACTTGAGGACTTCCCTGGTGGTCCAGTGGTTAAGAATCTGCCTGCCAAATGCAGGAGACATGGGTTCAATCCCTGATCGGGGAAGATCCCATATGCCACTGGGCAACTAAGCCTGTGCCCCACAGCTACTAAGCTCAAGCTCTAGAGCCTGAGTGCCCCAACTACTGAAGCCCACACGCTGCACATGTGAAGCCATCTCAATGAGAAGCCCACACACCAAAATGAACAGTAGCCCCTGCTCGCCGCAGCTAAAGAAAACCCATGTGCAGCAAAGACTCAGGACAGCCAAAAATAAGTAAATAAATTTTTTTAAAAAAGAAGATACTTGACAATATAAAAATACAAGAGGATAGAAAACCCTTTAGATGTGTCTGACTTTTTGCTATCCCATGGACTGTAGCAAGCTTCTCCGTCTGTGAGATTTTCCAGGCAAGAATACTGGAGTGGGTTGCTATTTCCTCCTCCAGGGATCTTTCCAGCCCAGGGACCAAACCCATGGCTCCTACCACATTTCCTGCATTGCAGGCAGACTCTTCACTGCCGAGCCGCCAGGAAGGGCCATTTAAATGCTATACGTTAACTATAAGAAGACCGGCTATAAAGGCTAGGTTACAAAGAAGAGAAAAGGAACTGTGATTAGGAGGAAAAAGTGATAAAATGACCATAGTAAGCTGGAAGTGTTACTTAGTATGTTTGATAGGATAAACTACAAAAGAATTGAAGGACATGCACTTTATTGTTAAGGATTCTGCCATCTAACAGAGAAACAAAAGGCACAAATAAGAAAGAAACACATTTTTAAGCAATGATTCATAAGGGCAACATAATATAATGTAAAAGATATGTAAATGTTAATCAGGGATCCGGCAGAGGAATAAAAACAATAAGATCCCAGACATTTGGGGTCCAATTTGGAAATAAAGGAAGGATGATGTGGATGAAGAGGAAAGGGGGCATTGCAAACTGGAAAGAGCAGCAACAGAGCCCCAGAGATTGGAGCCAACTAAGCCCCCTAAACCGGCACAAGAATTTCCAGAGGAAGCAAGCATCGTCCTACACGGTGACTATCCACAGATGACTTGGAGGAATTCAGGGGACTAAGAAATACTTGCAAGTTCCTGGAAAGGCATCTAAAAGTACGCTTCCAAAGTTGTTCTAATTTTAATGTTGTAGTCCTAGAAAGGGGAATCACTGCAATTGTGTGGATTCAGCTAGCCAAAGGCTGACCTGGAAATAGGTACAGTATTTACCTTATTAAAATGTAACCATCAGCAGGGCTCAAAGTTGTCACAGACCACTCACTCTTGAGTCCAAGTCAGATCTTGAGTAACAGACTTGGGCTAAGTCTGGACTCAGTGTAGGAAAGAGATCCCATCAAATGGAGAGTATGCTCTGCAAAGTCTAATAATAGCAGCTGTTACAGATTGCTTGTGTCACTGGGCACGGGATATCACTCCAAGGGCTCTCCAAGAGCTCACTCATTTCATCTTCATGATCCTCCTGGGGTTAGGAAGTGGTGCCGCTGACCCTAGAGGCCAGGCCCTTAAGCCCTTGGCTACACCAAACTTCTCCTACTTGTCAAATGATTATGTGAAATTGTGTCTGTTCTTGGACTGGAAGGGCCATGAGGTGTATACATGAATGCAACCTAAAACAAAATATTGCAGCTGTGAGCTACACAACCTCAAGAATCTGTTCTATCTTTGGGACTTCCCTGGTGGTCCAGTGGCTAAGACTACGAGCTCCCGACGCAGGGGGCCTGGGTTCCATCGCTGGTCAGGGATCCGGATCCCACATGCCACAAAAAAGGATTCGCATGCCAGTACCTAAAGATCCCAGGCTGAAGATCCCTTGTGGTACAACTAAGACCTGGCACAGCCAAATAAATATTAAAAGAAGAATTTGCTCTGCTTTTAATGAACTAAAAATGAATATAATAAATTTACTTTTAGCCTGGCCACATGCCATGAAAGCTTTGAGACCAAAAGAAATATAGGTTTATGGGAAATAGATTGTGAATTAGGCAGACTCTATATATGATACCATAAAAAAAAATTTCTTCTGAATTTTGAAAATGAGTCACAGAGAAGTTATTAGACTGGAAAGAGTTTATTCCCCAGACCTCTGTTTGCTTACAGCTTTAGAGACTTAGAACTAGTCAGGCCCTTCTTGGGAGTTATGACATATGCTCATCTGGGAACTCAGCAGGTATCAATTCACAACCCAATCTGGTCCCTGAAAGATAATGAATGACTTTGTAATATCAGGCATTAAATACATTTTCTAATACTCTGAAGAGAAGATAAATTTAAAATGTCAGTTGCATTTCATCCTAACTAGATGAAAATTTGTTTCATTCCTATCAATCTGTTAAATAAAGAAGCTCCAAAACAGACAAACACACTGAAAAAGAAGACTGGAAGTTGCAAATGTTGTAATAGAGTAAACACAACACTTTCCCTAGAAATGACCAGTGCTTGGAGTGCAATGATAGTGTCTGGTCTATGGTCTCAACTTTTCCAGTTCTTCCTGATGCAGTTGCTTGTTTTATTGTCATTTGTTATGGACTGATTTCTGTCTCCCCTAAATTCATACACCAATGTCCTAAATCCGGTACAGGTGACCCCTCAGAGGGTGATGATATTTGGAGTTAGGGTCTTTTTTTTTTCTTAGTCAAAAGGCCGAGAAGCAATGGAGACAGCATCTTGAAAGAGGTAATTAAATTGAAATGAGGTCATAAGGGTGGACCTTAATCCAATATGACTTGTAAGAAGAGGAATTTTGGACACAGTCACACTCAGTTTGAAGATATAAACATAGAGGGAGAAGATGATTATCAGCTAAGGAGGGAGACCTTGGAAGAAACCAACACTCCAATATCTCGATCTTGGCCTCCAGAATTGTATAATAAAAATTTGTGTTCTTTTAAGCCACCCAGTCTGTGGTCTTCTGTTCTGGCAACCCTGGCAAACTACTGCACTATGCCTTCTACCAGACTGTAAGCTTCTCGAGGGCCAGCCTGTGTCCGGATATCTTCCCTACCCTTGTATCCCCGGCACATATCATGAGCCTGGTGAAGAGTAGGTGCTTAATAAATATTGAATGAACAGCTGACTGCCACTGGATGTCTTGGTCCATTTTACTGGAGTATAGGTATGTAACCATTACCAAAAATGATCAAGGGTAACTTTCTCTTTTTATTAAAAAAATAACTTTGGGACTTCCCTCCCTGGTGGTCCAGCGGTGAGGAATCTGCCTTCCAGTGTGGGGGACAGGGGTTCAATCCACGGTGGCGGAGGTAAGATCACACATGCTGTGGGGCGACTAAGCCCATTTGGTGCAAGGAACAGCCCACCCACCACATGGATGACTCAGCACAGCACCCGCCCCCCCCCCCCGCCACAAAAACTATATGGCTTGCAAAATGAGTTCATTAATTAAAATAAGTTTAAAAATGACTTCATGTTCTGATTGAAAATGCTGATCATTGTGAAAAACAGAGAGCAGTATAAAAAAAGTAGAAAATCATTTAAAACCCTGCCACTTAGAGATAACCACTTTAAGTTTTGACACTTTTCAGTCCTTTTTTTATTATATATGTATACATATTTCAATACAGTAAAATAATACTGTGTCACTTACCATATGTTACATTTTCCGTACAGAGTTAACAATTCTTCATAAACATTTTAAATGACTATAAAATGTGCAATATCAGGTAAATTTTTTATAATTGAAATCCTCATTGTTAGACATTCAGGTGTTTCTAATTTCTTCTATCATAATTAGCACTACAATGAATTTCTTTGTGTGAAAATGCTTTTATCCACTTTTCTGAAGTTTTTAAAGGATAATATCCTAGCACTGCAATTATTGATTCAAAAGATATGGCTGTTTGAGTCACTTGTTAAGGCTTTTGATCCATAATCTTCTGTTGTTTTTTTTTTAAAGATAAACCAATTTATACTCTCACAAGCAGTCCATGAGATTTCCCATCACTTTACCCTTAAGTATGATTTTACAAATCTTCTTAATGTGATAAGATAAAATGGCATCTGGGTGGCATTTAAATTTTCATCCTTTGAATATTAATGGAGCTTTCCATTTTCCTCTGTCATTTATAATTTTACCTTTAGAATTGTCTTGCATGCTTTTTCAAAGGAATTTTTCTGAGTGATTTTTAGAAAGTGGTCTTCTAGCCAGACTCCTACTGGAATATTGCCTGCCCTTCATCAGAGGCCTGTATTCTGAATTAATTAGACCACACATTTTAGAGTGGTCCCAGAATCTTATCACTGGCTGCTACACTGTAATGAAGTCTTTACAGTTGTGAATAGACAGACAAACTTGGCCAGTTATTCATCTTCTACTAACAAATTTTGATACTGCAAGTACAAGTGGATATATTTAATTTAGTTATCTAAGTCTAAAATCAATTTTCATTGTAGAATGAAAAGAAAGTTCTCACTTTAAAATAATAATAATAATACAACCAAACTTTTGTAAGGAAGGGAGATAGCACTTTACCTCTAATACAATTTTGGCATAAATGTGCCTATTTCTTGGGCTTCTCTGGTGGCCGAGACGGTAAAAGCATCTGCCTACAATGAGGAAGATCCGGGTTTGATCCCTGGGCTGGGAAGATTCCCTGAAGAAGGAAATGGCAACCCACTCCAGTACTCTTGCCTATTTCTTAGCTGCATTTATTAAACTGGGGACACAGAGGAAATTAAAAATACATACATTCTTCAACTGCTTCATTCTAAAATTCACATCCGTGGTAAAACATAATCTTGCGCCGTGAAGAAATCTTGGAGGTCTTCTCATCAAATACCTTTCATCAAGGAAAACTTCAAAAGAGAAGGATTTAAGGTGGTGGTTAATGACAGAGTTTGGCTTTAGAGAGAGTAATAGACTAGAACAGTTGGAATTTTGAGGGATATTGATAATACCAAACAGACTAGGGGAAGCCCCACATTGAGCGGAGTGAAATAAATACCATGCAGGGACTTTCCTGGTGGTCCAGTGGCTAAGACGTCATGCTCCCAATGCAGGGGGCCTGGGTTCGATCCCTGGTCCGGGAACTAGATCCTGCATGATGCAACTAAAGAGCTCGAATGCTGCAATGAAGAGAGAAGATCCCAGGCGCTGCAACTGAAGACCTGGTGCAGCCAAAAAAATAGATCAATATTTTTAAAAACTGGATTATTTAAAAAACAAAACCAAGACCGTACAACTTGGAATCCTTCACTCTGCTTCTCTTCCAAGTCCTCACTTGCTAATCCTCGCCCATCCTTGCCCCCTGTCCCACAGTCACAGTGGGAGAAGTGTCCTATGCTTTTCCCCTGCTGTTCCCCTCCTCATCCTCTCCCTTCACACCTCCGGGTGTCACCTGTCTCTTCCCCTCTGTGTTGTCATCCTTCCCTGTCCATCTGTTCCTTAAACTAAAAATACATTCGACTTTCTTTTTACTAAAAAAAAAAAAAAAAAAAAAATAGCTGACATTGCCTGGTGTGTCCCCTGTTCAAAGCCCCTGGAAATGTACCCTGTGTTTCTCTTTTCCTTCAACTTTCTTCCCACACACACATATATTAAGGTAGTTGCTGCTCAGACACTACCCCCGCTTCCAATTAGGCTTGCGTGTTCTTGAACTTCATATAAATGGACTCCTGCAGCCTGTACTCTTTTGTGTCTGGTTTCTTTAATGCCTTTATTCTTTTTTTGTGTGTAAAATATAATAACATTAAATGTACTATTCTGTTTCGAGTGTACAGTTCAGTGGCACTAAATACATTCACATTGTCATGCAGTCATCACTACCATCCATCCACAGATCTTTTTCATCTTTCCCAACTGAAACTGTATACCCATTAAACAATAACTCCCCAGTCTCCCCTCCCCTCTAGCCTCAGGTAACCGCTATTCTACTTTCTGTCTCGATGAATTTGCCAATTGTAAGTACTTTATATAAGTGGAATTGAGCACTATTTACCCTTTTGTGTCTGGTTTATTTCACTTAGTGTAATGTACAAAAGGCTTTCCTCGGTCGGTAAAGAGTTTGCCCACAATTCAGAGACCTGGGTTCGATCCCTGGGTCAGGAAGAGCCCCTGGAGAAGGAAATAGCAACCCACTCCATTATTCTTGCTGGAGAATTCCATGGACAGAGGAGCATGGTGGGCTACAGTCCATGGGGTCACAAAGAGTGGACACGACTGAGTTACTAAGTTTCATTTTCACTTTCAATGTGTTCAAGATTCAGCCACACTATAACAGAACTTCATTCCCTTTTATAATGATAATATTCCATTGTATGCATATACCAAATTTTGATTACTGACTTTGTTTATCCAAAGGTGGACATTTAGTTTGTTTCCATTTTTTGGCTATTGTGAACAGTGCTGTGTGAACACTGGTGTACAGATAGCCATTTGAGTCCCTGCTTTCAATCCTTTTGAGTAGTGGCATCCACGGGTCACGTTGTTACGGAGTACAAGCTCATACTGCTTGCCCCACAACAGGCCAGTAAATTGAGAGATGAGTTGTTGGGGCAAGGAATAACAATCTTATTTGGAAGCTGCTAGGCCAAGAAGATGGTAAACTTGTGTCCCAAAGAACCATCTTCCCTGAATTAGGATTCAGATTTCTTTTATACCAAAAGAGAACAGAAGAAAGCCCTGGTTCCAGCCAGACTCTGGAGGAGATGTGGTAATTTCTTCCTCCCTGCAATCATTCATATGTGGGCCTGGTCAGGGTGTTTCCTGGGAGCTAAACAAAGTATTTTAGCTTAATGCTTATTACCTGGGATACAGGGTTCCCAGAGATGGGCCATTATGTATAATTTAACTTACAGGGCAACATCCCTTTAGTGATCAACTTGTAATAGAATGCAAAAGGTCTTTGCTTTTACAATATGATAATTCTATGTTTAACTTCCTGAAGAATTTCCAAACTATTTTCCACACAGCTGCAACATCTTGCATCCCCACCAGCAGTGAATTTTCTCCACATCCTCACCAAGACTTATTTTTCTTTCTGTCTTTTTAAAAATAATAGCCATCCTATTGAGTGTGAAGTGGTATCTCACTGTGGTTTTAATGTATGCATTTGTTCTTAAAATGCTCTCTGTCTTTGATTCCTGCTTTCATATTGGTTCTTTGTTTACTTTCCATGCTCCTTGGGTGACTTCTCCATCTCTCTCTGCCTCTTTAATTTGGTTTCCTGGGTTCCTCCTCAGCCTCTCCTACCTGCTTTGCACACAGTCCCTGGAGATTTCCTTCAGTCCATGATAGAAGTATCACACCCATGCTGGTAACTAACAAATCTGTACTTCTCTAGTCAGGGCTTCTCTCTGAGCATAAGATTGCTTCTAAATCATTATCTTAGAAAATAAAAGAGTGGAAGTTTAAAACTTGATTAAAATGATGGTTTTTGTTGCTGCTGAGAGGAGGGAGTGAGGAGGAAAAGACTCTTGCTTTCTGAAAAAGTGTGATTAAAAAACACAGAACATAAATGTACTATTATAACCAATTTTTAAAAATAAACTTTATTGGACTTCTCTGATAGACCAGCAGTTAAGAATCTGCCTGCCAATGCAGCGGACACAGATTCGGTCCCTGGGCCAGGATGATTCCACATGCTGCGGAACAGCTAAGCCCACGTGCCACAACTACTGAGCCTGCACTCTAGAGCCCTCGAGCCACAACTACTGAAGCACACGTGCCTAGAGCCCATGGTCCACAACAAGAGAAGCCACCGCAATGAGAAGCCCTCACACCACCGTGAAGAGTAGCCCCCGCTCACTGCAGCTAAAGAAACCCCGCAGGCATCAGTGAAGACCTGTGGCAGCCAAATAAATAAATAAATAAAAATATTAAAAACAGGCTTTATTTTTTAGAGCAGAACTAGGTTCACAGCAAAACTGAGGTGAAGGTATAGAGATTTCCCAAATACCTCTTTCCCCCATGTACACATAGCCTCTCCCACATCAAAATCGCCCACCAGACGGCTGCATTTGTTACAACTGATGAATCTATGCTGACGCAACATCATCACCGAGACATAGTTTACATTAGGAATCGCTCTTGGTGTTGCTCGTCCCATGAGTTTGGACAAATGTATAATGACCTGATCACTATAGTATCATGTCAAGCAGTTTTACTGCACTAAAAATCCTCTGTGTTCCACCTATTCATCCCCCTCTCCCCCCTAACCTTTGACAGCCACTGATCTTTTGACTGTCTTCATTGTTTTGCTTTTTCCAGAGTATCATATAGCTGGAATCATATAGTAGGTAGTCTTTTCAGGGTGGTTTCTTTCACTTAGTAACATGCATTTAAGTTCCTCCATGTCTTTTCATAGCTTGATAGCTCATTTCTTTTTAGCACTAATATTATGAATACATTGTCTGGATATACCACAGTTTATTTATCCATTCATCTGCTGAAGAACATCTTGGTTGCTTCCAAGTTTTGGCAATTATGAATAAAGCTGCTATAATCATCTGTGTGCAGATTTTTGTGTGAATGTGAGTCTTCAACTCATTTGGGTAAAATGAAGGCTCATGATTGCTAAATCATATGGTAAGAGAATGTTTCATTTTGCAAGAAACTGTCATACTGTCTTCGGAAGTGGCTGTATCATTTTGTATCCAACTAGCAATGAATAAGAATTGCTGTTGCTCTACATCTTCACTACTATTTGGTATTGTTAGTGAAAGACGAATGGATGTGCTAGACCTTATTAAAATTTAAAACTTCTGCTCCGCAAAAGACACTCGCAAGAGAATGGGAAGACAAGCCACAGACTGAGAAGTGTTCGTGAAAGATACAGCTGATAAGACTGTTATCCAAAGTATACAAACAACCCTTAAAACTCAGCTATAACAAAACAAACAATCCAGCTAAAAATAGGCAATGAACTTGAACAGACACTTCGCTAAAGAAGATGTAAAGATGGCGGATGTGCACATGAAAAAATGTCCAGCTTCATGTTATGGAGTGGAAAATTAAAACGATGAGATCCCCTACAGGCTTATTAAAATGGCCATCACCTATCATAACCATTTTAAGTGTGCGCCTTCAGCAGTGTTTATTCACACTGTGGTGCAACCAATCTGCAGAAGTCTTTTGATCTTGCAGAACTGAAACTGTATACCCACTGGGCTGCATCTCCCCCTCCTCCCCACCTCTGGCAAGCACCATCCTACTTTCTGTTTCTGTGTATTTGACTACTTTAGTTAACTCACAGAGGAGAATCAGAATCAGGTGTGTCCTTTGGGGACTAATCTATGTCACTTAGCATAATGTCCTCAAGGGTCATCCACATTGTAGGGTTATCCATGCACATCCTTGCACAGGCAGGATTTCCCATGGTTTTTTTAATCATAAAAAATTACTGATGCTTTCAATTGGGTAATATATGTTGTGCTAGCTGTTTGTTCCACCTGCCCCATCAGACATTCTCTATCCTCCTCTCCCTGCTGAGTCCCAGGAGGCTGACTTCTACAGACTGCCTTCCCCCTTGCCCTCTGGTTTCTGGTTGCAGTTGGGTTGGCACATGGGAAGCACCATCAGGAGACTGAAGGGCCTGAGGGCATTCATTTATCCCCCACACAAACAATCCCTTCCCGCTCAGCCCAGTTCAGGGAGTGGCTGCTCTTCACCCCACTTCCTCAGCACCAGCTCACTCTAGGCTCACTTAACACCATTCCCCACTCTGACTGCCCCCTGCCCCAGAGGCCTGGGGCTAGGAGCAACTTCCTGCTGTTGCTAGTCCCTGCACGCTTTCCCATCCCTTTTATTCTTCCTTTAACCTCACCCATACATGTGTAAATCATCTCTTTATTAAAGTCTCTTCATCAAACCCTTTTGAGTACGTCATCTGTTCATAAGAAATCCTGCTCTGATCCTGAGTCAGACACATGTAGCTATGTTTAAAGAAAAAAAGTTAATGGTGTAGAAGGCTAAGAAGTGAAAAAAAGAAATCTGTTCCTACCCCATAGCCTTTAATTCCATTCCATTCTATGCCCAGTTGCCATTTATTTGCTTGAGGATTTGGGGGGGTGGGGGTAGGAGATGGAGGTAGGATGACCTTGACCTCACCTCTTGGGTGAACTCTCATGTCTCGGATAAGCATGTTAAACCCTCCCTGTGTGCTGTGTTTGCTTAGTCGCTCAGTCGTGTCTGACTCTTTGCGACCCCATGGACTACAGCCCGCCAGGCACCTCTGTCCATAGGGATTCTCCAGGCAAGAACAGTGAAGTGGGTTGCCAATCCAAAGGATTGGCAATCTCTGGGGATCTTCTAAACCCAGAGATCAGACCTAGGTCTCCCACATTGCAGGCAGTTTCTTTACCATCTGAGCTACCAGGGAAGTCTAAGAATTCTGGAGTGAGTAGCCTATCCCTTCTCTAGGGGATCTTCCTGACTCAGGAATTGAACCCGGGTCTCCTGCATTGCAGGTGGATTCTTTACCAGCTGAGCTGGTAAAGATGATTTGAAGCCCAAATCATCCCTTACTGGTACCTGGTTCAGAATGCTAGGCCTAAGCTATCCTTGTAGGGTATTTTCTTGTCCTAGAGATTCAGCTGAGAATGGGCTCATGAGTCACTGCTATGATTCAGTTCAGGCCAATAAGATGCAAGGAGAAATTTGCTGGGGGGGTGGGGGTTCCTCTCTTGAGAACCATAATTGGAGAAGTCCCGGAACTGCTAGAACTAGTCTGAGAAGTCAACAGAGGAGGTTGGGCCAGGAGAATCAGAGCAACAGAGTCGGGCCAGCAGGTCAAGCCATTGAAGCCAAACCCTATATCCAGAAAGCCTCTATACTGCAAACCATGGGATCTGATCAATTTCATGATTATCTGTTTACTTACAACAAAAGCATCCTAACCAATACATGCTTATACTGTAAAACACACATACGCAAATGGGATCATATCATAGATTTTGTATGGCAAATTGCTTTTTTCACTAAGTCATACATTCTAAACATCTTTCCATGTGAAAACATTGAGCCCTGCTTCGCTATTTTAAATGTTGGATGGTGTTTTCTCAAAGGGAAACGTCAGAGTTTTTCCTTTCTTCTGCGGAATAACATTTAGGTTGTTTGCAGATTTTTCTTATTACAGATGGTGGCATAATGACACATATTTTGGAGTGTCTATATTAATATGTACATAAGATAAATTCCTCATAGAATTGCTTGGTCAATAAGCCTGAGAATTTTAAATGTTCATAAATACTGCTAAGTTGTCTTCATTAGTTTACTTCATTCATAAAAAGGTTTCATTAGTTTACACTCTTACTATGGATATGTGAGTATACTTATTTCTTCACACCCCTGCCAATACTGGGTATTATAAAAAGTTTAACCTTTAGTAATCAGATGAAAATTACATCTCATTAGTGAGTTAATATTTTATTCATGGGTTAGGTCAAAGGAGAAAAGGAAAGATATACCCATCTGAATGCAGAGTTCTGAAGAATAGCAAGGAGACATAAGAAAGCCTTCCTTAGTGATCAATGCAAAGAAATAGAGCAAAACAACAGAATGGGAAAGACTAGAGATCTCTTCAAGAAAATTAGAGATACCAAGGGAATATTTCATGCAAAGATAGGCACATTAAAGGACAGAAATGATATGTACCTAACAGAAGCGATAGATATTAAGAAGAGATAGCAAGAACACACAGAAGAACTATACAAAAAAGATCTTAATGGCTCAGATAACCATGATGGTGTGATCACTCAACTAGAGCCAGACATCCTGGAGTCCGAAATCAAGTGGGTCTTAGGAAGCATCACTGTGAACAAAGCTAGTGGAGGTGATGGAATCGCAGTTGAGCTATTTCAAATCCTCAAAGATGATGCTGTGAAAGTGCTGCACTCAATATGCCAGCAAATTTGGAAAACTCAGCAGTGGCCATAGAACTGGAAAAGGTCAGTTTTCATTCCAATCCCAAAGAAAGGCAATGCCAAACGACCACACAATTGCATGTATCTCACATGCTAGCAAAGTAATGTTCAAAATTCTTCAAGCCAGGCTTCAATAGTATGTGAACCGTGAACTTCCAGATGTTCAAGCTGGATTTAGAAAAGGCAGAGGAACCAGAGACCAAACTGCCAACATCCACTGGATCATCAAAAAAGCAAGAGAGTTCCAGAAAAACATCTACTTCTGTTTTATTGACTATGCCAAAACCTTTGACTGTGTGGATCACAACAAACTGTGGAAACTTCAAGAGATAGGAATACCAGACCCCCTTACCTGTCTCCAGAGAAATCTGTATGCAGGTCAGGAAGCAAAGGTTAGAACTGGACATGGAACAACAGACTGGTTCCAAATTGGGAAAGGAGTACATCAAGGCTGTATATTATCACCCTGCTTATTTAACTTATATGCAGAGTGCATCATGAGAAACGCTGGGCTGGATGAAGCACAGCTGGAATCAAGATCACTGGAAGAAATATCAATAACCTCAGATGTGCAGATAACACCACTCATGGCAGAAAGCAAAGAGGAACTGAAGATTCTCTTGATGAAAGTGAAAGAGGAGAGTTTAAAAGCTGGTTTAAAACTCAACATTCAGAAAACTAAGATCATGGCATCTTGTCCCATCACTTCATGGCAAATAGATAGGGAAACAGTGGCTGGCTTTATTTTGGGGGCTCCAAAATCACTGCAGCTGCTGACTGCAGCCATGAAATTAAAAGACTCTTGCTCCTTGGAAGAAAAGTTATGACCAACCTAGACAGCATGTTAAAAAGCAGAGACATTACTTTGCCAGCAAAGGTCCGTCTTGTCAAAGCCATAGCATATGTGAGCCATCTCACATATGGATGTGAGAGTTGGGCCATAAAGAAAGCTGAGCACTAAAGAATTGATGCTTTTGAACTGTGGTTGTAGTAGACTCTTGAGAGTTTCTTGGACAGCAAGGAGATCCAACCAATCTACCCTAAAGGAAATCAGTCCTGAATATTCATTGGAAGAACTGATGCTGAAGCTGAAACTCCAATATTTTGGCCACCTGATGCGAAGAGCTGACTTATTTGAAAAGATCCTGATGCTGGAAAAGATTGAAGGTAGAAGAAGAGGACGAAAGAGGATGAGATGGTTGGATGGCATTACCATCTCGATGAACATGTGTCTGAGCAAGTTCTGGGAGTTGATGGTGGACAGGGAAGCCTGGCATGCTGCGGTCCATGGGGTCACAAAGAGTTAGACAAGACTGAGTGACTGAACTGAACTAGGTCAAAACATTTTTATGGTTGTTGTGTTTTGTAAACTGTTTATGTGTTTTGCCTACTCTTCTATGTAATTTTATTTTTCTTATTGATTTGAGATAGCTCTTTGTATATATTTTTCAAATAGCTATTTTTGATAGGTGTTAAATTTTGTCTTGCTTTTGTTACTCATCTTTATTTGTTTGTGATAAATTTTTTCATGAGAAAATTTCATTCAATCTAATGTGTTGATGTTTTCCTTCATCATTTCAGGGTATTGTTTACACTTAGAGTTTTTCCTTCACTCCAATATTATTATTTAAATTCACCAATGCTTTTCTCCACTTATTTTATGGGCTCATTTTTACATTTGAGTCTCTGATCCAAGTTAAAAGTTTTTGTACTACACAAATCTGAACTCTTTGATTTTTTTTTACAATGAGTATACATAAGTATCACAATTTTTAAAAATATAGTCACCAGTTAGTATAGTACAGATATCTTTCTATGAAAATCTTGACAAAAAAAAAACCAATAACAGATGTAATTTTAAAAACAATATGGCAAACGAACAAAACTAGGCTTCCCATATTTTGCTTTGAAATTTGAAAGATCACCATATGTGAACCTCCCTCTGCTTTCCCGTGTGTACATGCTGTTCTGCACATGAGGACGGCTGGCTTCACACTGGTGGCCACCCCTCCTGAAGCTTGATATGATCCACAGGAGGAAAGGAAGAGAAGATGTCAAGGGAAAGAGTAATCGAGTAAGATAAAAGCCTGCTGGAAGCAGAATCAGCATTTACTGCCAGGCAGCAATAGCTCTGCTCAATAGTACGATTCATTTCTCAACTCCCACCCCATTAAAACTCTTCAAAGCTCTCCACCCTTTCGGTCCACAGCCCCAGAGCATCTCCCCAAAGCATAAAGTCGAGAGCATGGGCTCTGGAGCCAAACTGCCCGATTCACACGGACCCTGCTACCAAACTAGCTGTGAGTCCTTAGCAAGTTGCTCAAACATCTTTGAATCTCAGTTTTCTCTCTTAAAAAGTGGGCGTAATCATAGTAATACTTAACTTGTATAGGTGTCCCGTGGATGGATTTGGTGAGGTAATACACATGAAGCACTTAGCATATTCTCTGGAATATAATAGTTGTCAGTATTAGCTCTTTTCATTATCTAAGTCTAATTAAGTCTATCTGAGCCTCAAGTCCCTTGTAGAAGTCTAAGGAAATATCAGAAAGTTAGGAATTATGAGATATTCCAATTGTATTGTTTCACATGTTCTGGAAAGTCATGCAAGTTCTGCCTTTCTACTTTGTAATATGTGGACAATTAGTTTCTTATTACAATTAACTGCTCATTATAAAGTACCGTAAATATGCAGTTTGAGGGCTACTATTATTAAAGTGGTTCTTATTCACCTGACTTAAAATATGCTGTTTATTTCCAACTGACTCAGGGCTCTACTCACTACCATTGTGCAATAAAATTAGAGAAAGTTGTTGAATCATTTCAAACCTGCTTATTGATGCTAAGATCCCATTGTGAAATGGGGGGAAAAAATCTTAGTCATGGTTAGGCAATAGCACCATAACAGAAAGGAAAGGAAAGGAAACATGTGGTAATTGATAAACTATGCAACTGAGGTCTATTTTGTGATAATTCTCCCACCAATCTTATGAAGTTAGCACTTTATGATATCGGCCTATCACGTTCCCTTCTTATAGAAAAGTAGATTAAAATTTTACAAGATCACATTACTAGCAGGGATTATTAAGATTCGTTTTAGAAAACCGCTTACCACATTTACATGTAGATACAAGTTGCTTTATTTTTTTCCCGAAAAAATACAGTAATGAGATTAAAATGCACTAATTTATTTTCTTTAAATTCCTTTTTATATGTATTACACTTCGTTTTTGGTACACTCTATTGTGGCTGAAATTTTTGGTTCATTTCTTAAAATTCACTAGTTAATATACTTTGATGTGTTTATGTTGCTATTTGGTTTATCTGTTGTTGTTGTTCAGTCGCTGAGTTGTGTCTGACTCTTTTAGGACCCCGTGGACTGTAGCCCACCAGGTTCCTCTGTCCACGGGATTCTCCAGGCAAGAATCCTGGAGCAGGTTGCCATTTCCTTCTCCAGGGCATCTTCCGACCAAGGGATCAAACCTGCATTGACAGGTGGATTCTTTCCCACTGATCTACCTGGGAAGCCCTTATTTGGTTTACTTACTAGGACTTTTATTTCAATGATCGTAATTTTTTTTGTTTTCAAGAGCAACAGGTGATTCTTTAATTAAAACCTGCCTGCTTTTATAGGTGTAGTGTCCTCTCATATCTCTGCAGTTATTGATCATAGTTAACATGAAATATTATTTATTCTAGTAACTGTTTCCTTGGGCATTCACACTTGTACTCATTGCCTTTGGTGCCTGTCTTCCATGGTGTTGGTTTTCCTTAAAAGCCTGGTGATTCTTGGTCCACTGCTTGTCTTCGTGTTTCAGCAGCCCTGTCTGTGGGAGCTGCTTCTGCTCCTGGGAGCTGTCACTGGTCACTGTGGATCTCTCCAGCCCTCTTCTTCTCCTTCCTCCTCCTAGACACCTCCCGCCAAATTTCACTACACTCTGGAACATGTTTCTCAACCCTTTTTTCATGTTGTTCTCCTAAGAAGCTTTTTTATGACACTTTCCCCCCAGTCACTGCCTAAGCTCAATGAATTTTAGTACCACAGATGTGCTGTGTGTCCATTTACTTATTGTGGTCCTTTGTTGTTGTTCAGTCTCTGAGCTGTGTCCAACTCTTGGCAGCCCCATGGACTGCAGCACACCAGGCTTCCCCGTCCTTCACCATCTCCCAGAATTTGCTCAGACTCAAGGCAACTGAGTCAGTGATGCCATCCAACCATCTCATCCTCTGTTTTCCCCTCCTCCTCCTGCCCTCAACCTTCCCTAGCATCAGGGTCTTTTCCAATGAGTCGGCTCTTCACATCAGGTGTCCTTTGGAGGGCCGCAAATTATTGCAATATTTAAGGGATTTTTTGTTGTTGTTTTCTCTCCCCACTCCCTACCCCCAAACGCTGATGCTGTGTGCTCTGAAGAACATCCCTGCCTTTCTGCACCAAGTGTCCTGGAGGTAAATGCTCTTACTGCCTTCTGCTTAGAAAGTGAAAGTGAAACTGTTAGTTGCTCAGTCATGTCCGACTCTTTGCGACCCCATGGACTGTAGCCCACCAGATTCCTCCGTCCATGGAATTCTCTAGGCAGGAATACTGGACTGGGTTGCCATGCCCTTCTCCAAGAGATCTTCCCGACCCAGGGATCGAACCTGGGTCTCCCACATTGCAGGCAGATTCTTTAGCCTCTGAGCCACCAGGGAAGCCCCTCTGCTTAGAAAACTGTTGCCAAAAAACTCTCCTGCTCCTGCATTCAGTGCCTCTGAGCTCAGAACATCCCAACATTGCCCGAGTCCTTCCTACCTCTAGAGTCTCTGATGCACTAGGATGTCTAGTTGCTGTTGTTCTTATCTTCGACAAAGGAGGCAAGGATATACAATGGAAAAAAGATAACCTCTTTAACAAGTGGTGCTGGGAAAACTGGTCAACCACCTGTAAAAGAATGAAACTAGAACACTTTCTAACACCATACACAAAAATAAACTCAAAATGGATTAAAGATCTAAATGTAAGACCAGAAACTATAAAACTCCTAGAGGAGAACATAGGCAAAACACTCTCTGACATAAATCACAGCAGGATCCTCTATGACCCACATCCCAGAATTTCAGAAATAAAAGCAAAAATAAACAAATGGGACCTAATGAAACTTAAAAGCTTTTGCACAACAAAGGAAACTATAAGCAAGGTGAAAAGACAGCCCTCAGATTGGGAGAAAATAATAGCAAATGAAGCAACAGACAAAGGATTAATCTCAAAAATATACAAGCAACTCCTCCAGCTCAACTCCAGAAAAATAAACGACCCAATCAAAAAATGGGCCAAAGAACTCAACAGACATTTCTCCAAGGAAGACATACAGATGGCTAACAAACACATGAAAAGATGCTCAACATCACTCATTATCAGAGAAATGCAAATCAAAACCACAATGAGGTACCATTACACGCCAGTCAGGATGGCTGCTATCCAAAAGTCTACAAGCAATAAATGCTGGAGAGGGTGTGGAGAAAGGGCAACCCTCTTACCTGTTGGTGGGAATGCAAATTAGTATCAGCCACTATGGAAACTGTTCGTGTTTTCAGTAACCGCTGGAGACTGCTTCTGCTCCTGGAGCTGTCATGTCATGTGGATCTCTCCACCCTTCTCTCCTTCCTCCTCCTAACACCTCCAGCCAAAATCTTCACATACTCTGGCAACATGTTTCTCACACACTTTTTTCATAATAGTCTCCTAGGAGCTTTATGGGACAACTTTCCCCAGCATGCCTAAGCTCGATGAGAGCTTTTGTACCATACACCAGAATGATCTAGTGCCATTAATTATAGAATGTCTATTTTGTGTTCAGCTCTTGAGCATGTGTCACAACTTGGCAGCCCATGGACTGCAGCACACCAGCTACCGTCCATTCAGCATCTCCAGAATTTGCCAGACTCAAGCAACCGTCATGATGCCATCCAACCATTCATCCTAGTTGTCCCCTCGTCTCCTGCCTCAACCTTCACTAGCATACAGGTACTTTCAAAAGATGACTTCACATCAGGTGTACCTTTGGAGCCGCAGTTATGAAATTTAAGGGTTTTTGTTGTTGTTTTCTCCCCACTCCTACCCAACGATTTGCGCAACGGAGCAATAGTGAAACACACCCAGCTGATCTGTGTGCTCTGAAGAACTCCCTGCCTTTCTGCACAATGTCCTGGAGGTAATGCCTTACTGCCTTCTGTTAGAAAGTAAATGAAACGTAGTTGCCATCGGTCCGACTCTTTGCGACCCATGGATGTAGCCCACAGGATCTCGTGCCAAGGAGATTCTAGGAAGGAATACTGGACTGGGTTGCCATGCCCTTCTCCAAGAGATCTTCGACAGGGATCGAACTGGTCTCCCACATTGCGCAAGATTCTTATCTGACCACAGAACCCTCTGCTTAAAAACTGTCAAAAATCTCGCTCACTGCATTCAGTCCTCCACTCAGAACATCCAACATGCCGATCAAAAATAAACTTTATTCTTTAGAGCAGTTTTAGGTTCACAGCAAAATTGAGCAGGAAGTCCAGGCCGTTCTCATACACTCCCTCCCCACACCACACACAGCCTCCCCCACCATCAACATCCGCCTCAGTGTGTGGTGCATTGGTTACAGTCGGCATTTGGTTTTCAGCTGATGTTTGTTCCGTTAATCCAATGATACAAGCTTTCAATATTTCTGGAATTCTTCAAACACTTGGACCTACCGGTAGCATATTTTGTTATTTTCAAGCAATAGTATGAATTCTGCTTTGTCTTCATAATTCTTGTAATTTTGAAGGACTGGAACAGGTGGGTAGGGAGACCTTTCCTTATAGTCCTCCAAACTCAAATCAAACTTCTAGAGAGACAGTGCTACCATAATTTCAAAAAAATGAGGCTGAGGTGGTAATTAACTTCCACAGACTGTTATTTTAACTTGTATCAGTAATCTTCCAATTTACCAAGAATCTTCTAAATGAGTAAGTTATTCTTCACTAAATATTCTACATTCATAACAAATCATGTGTATTAGCCTATGTATGATGAAGTAGCAGGGCTCTATTTTCATGGGTTCTTTCTTTAATGTGCTATACTTATGATTGTTGGAGCTTATGATATATTTAATTCATATCATATATTAAAATGATACATCAATACTGTATGTTTACGTAAATTCACAGAAGACCACAAAAGCCATTAAATTCTATTTCTATTGCTCCATGGTCACTTTTAATCTGTCAGTATATAAGCACACATATTGCATAGTCCTGATACTTTATGCATACTACTTTTGTGCTGTTATGTTAGCGCATGTGTTTACTTATACTTGCAGTTCTACAAAGTTGCCATTTTTATTACCCACATAACTACTTTTAAGATAATTTTATCTGTTTATGGCTGTGCTGGATCTTCACTGAGGCGCTCAGGCTTTCTCTGGTTGCAGGGAGCAGGGGCCATTGTCTAGTCGCAGTGTGTGGGCTTCTCGTTGCAGCGGCTTCTCTTTTCGTGGAGCACAGGCTCTAGGGTGCGTGGCCGTCAGTAGTGGTGGCACGTGGGCTCAGTAGCTGCAGCTCGTGGGCTCCAGAGCATGGGCTCAGGGGTTGTGATGCATGGGCTTAGCTGTCTCTGGGCATGTAGGATCTTCCCCTGCATTGCAAAGTAAATTCTTAACCTCTGCACCACTAGAGAAGCCTTACTTATATAATTGTCATACAGAATGGAAATCATCCATCTTTACAGACATCTTCTCAGTATTAAGAGTTAAGAATATTTTTGTATTGTGTCAAAGAGTATGAATACTGTCAAGCGGCTTTCTAAAAAAATGTCCCCATTTACAGTTCACCGTCAGCCTTGCCAAACACAAAATTTTTTATTCTTTTGAAAGTTTTTAAATTGGCATTTTTTTCCCCCACATTTGTAACTGTGTTTTCCCACTCAGTGACTTCCTATCTGTATTGTCCCAGGCATAAAAATGTTTGTGGCAGATTATGTTTTCCTAATCTGTCTATAACAACCTAATCATCCAATACATTTTTCTTTGACACTCTTCCCACTGAGAGATAAGCTCTATGCTCTTCCCCTTGATTTTGGGTGGGCTTGTGACTCTGGCAGAAGTGACACTATGTGACCTCCAAGGCTAAGTTAAAAAAAAAAAAAAGCAATACAATGTCTGCTTCAGTTCAAAATAAGTGCATCGAATTATACACTTGCTCTTAGGACACAGCCACTTTGCTGTGAGAAAGCCCAAGTCACTCTGAGGGGGTCCAGGTGGAGCAGTTTAGAGGGCTACAACACATGGTCCTGGCTGAGCTCAGAACAAGCCAGCACCCACTTGCTAACCACATGCATGAGTCATCTTGACTCACTAGTGCTCAAACTAGTCGCCCCTGCTGATGCTGTGGGGTGAGGGGCAGAGGTAAGGTAATCCTGCTGAGTGCTTCTCGATTTAAACATTTATGAGCAAAATAAATCATTGTTTTTGTTTTAAAGCATAGAATTTGGGGCTGGTTTGTGACCCAACAGTTGATAACTGATACGGTGTGCATATCTCCTTTAACCACTTATCAAGTGCAGTTAGGAATGTTGACATGGAGTTGTTTAACTCTTTATTTGGAAGAGCCTCTTTAAAAAAAGAGAGAGAGAAATATAGAGACATGAGAGGTAATACAGCATAACATATGAGTATTCTAGAATTTGACTGCCTGGGGTCAAATTCTGGCTCTGCCAAGCACTGACAAATTGTCAACAGATAGCTTGTTATCTGTTAAGGGGGATGATAATGGTAATCACCTCATTAGAAGTATTATGAGGATAAAATGAGTTAACGTATATAAAGTACTTAGCCCAGTGCCCAGCCAACAGCAAACCTCGTTTAAATGCTAGCCATTTCCAGCAGTTACATATTTTCACATATTCTCTACTGTGTTTTCTTTCTATGTTTTTAAAAAAAGTTGCACTGATACACATTTACTTTATTTTCATACTTGGTATCAGTCAGGGTTCTTTCCAGTACAGCTACAGAAAACAGAGTAAAAAAAAACACAATAAAAACTGACTTAAGAAGGAAATATCTTAACTAACTTAACCAGAGGTAAGGGGAGATCTGCAGTGGGTCAGTGTATTATCTCAGTCTTGACATCAGAGGACTTCCCTAGTGGTCCAGTGGTTGAGAATCAGCCTTCCATTGCAGGGGACATGGGTTCGATCCCTGGTTGGGGAGCTAAGATCTCACATGCCTCCAGGCAACTAAACCTAAGCATAGCAACTAGAGAAAACCCAAATTCTGCAATAAAGACCCACTGCAGCCAACCTAAAAAAAATAAGAGTAAATTAGTTCACTACCATATTTTTTTGTGATGCCATCAAAGACCCAGGTTCTATTTAGCTCTTAGATTTTCTATTAGTAACATAGTGGGGGGAATTCTGTGTTAGTTCAGTGGCTAGGACTCTGTGCTTTTACTGCCAAGGGTCTGGGTTCAGTCCCTGGTCAGGAAATGAAGATCCCACAAGCCATATACCAAGGCCAAAAAGGAAAAAAAAGTAACATAGTGTGTACATAATTCTGTCATACCCAGATATGGCAAAATATAAAGGAAGAAGAAAAGTCATCTCTCTCTTGGTTCTCTCATAAAAGGAAAAAAGCTTTTCTTTGAAGACTTACATCCATTGGGTATGTCCTCAATCTATAACCAAATCTCTTAAATGTGATTAGAATGGAATAGGTGTTGAACTGTCAACTACAATGTTCACTGAACACTTTGAAGAGTATACAACTTGATTCTGATAATATACGATGTTTCAAATGGCAACCCACTCCAGTATTCTTGCCTGGAGAATCCCAGGGACAGAGGAGCCTGGTGGGCTGCTGTCTGCCGGGTCGCACAGAGTCGGACACGACTGATGCCACTTAGCAGCAGCAGCATCAATGTGTGCGTGCCAAATTGCTTTAGTCATGGCCACCCTGTGCAACCCATGGACTATAGACTGCCAGGCTTCTCTGTCCATGGGACTCTCCAGGCAAGAATACTGGGTGGGTTGCCATGCCCTCCTCCAGGGGATCTTTCTGACCCAGGGGTCGAATCCGCGTCTCTTACATCTGCCTTGGCAAGTGGGTTCTTTACCACTAGCACCCCCTGGAAAGCCCCTGTTTAATCAATCAGTTCAGTTCAGTTCATTCACTCAGTCATGTCTGACTCTTTGCGACCCCACGGACTGTAGCACGCCAGGCCTGCCTGTCCATCACCCACTTCTGGTGTTAACTCAAACTCATGCCCATTGAGTCAGTGATGCCATCCAACCATCTCATCCTCCGTCGTCCCCTTCTCCTCCCACCTTCAATCTTTCCCAGCATCAGGGTCTTTTCAGATGAGTCAGCTCTTCGCATCAGGGTCAAAGTGTTGAGTTTCAGCTTCAGCATCAGTCCTTCCAATGAACACTCAGGACTGATTTCCTTTAGGATGGACTGGTTGGATCTCCTTGTAGTCCAAGGGACTCTCAAGAGTCTTCTCCGACACCACAGTTAAAAAGCATAAATTCTTCAGCGCTCAGCTTTCTTTATGGCCCAACTTTCACATCCATATGTGACCATAGCTTTGATAAGACGGACCTTTGTTGGCAAAGTAATGTCTCTGCTTTTTAATATGCTATCTAGGTTGGTCATAACTTTTCTTCCAAGGAGCAAGAGTCTTTTAATTTCATGGCTGCAATCACCATCTGCAGTGATTTTGGAGCCCAAGAAAATAAAATCTGTCACTGTTTCCATTGTTTCCCCGTCTATGTGCCATGAAGTGATGGGACCCGATGCCATGATCTTAGTTTTCTGAATGTTGAGTTTCAAGCCAACTTTTTCACTCACCTCTTTCACTTTCATCAAGAGGCTCTTTGGTTCCTCTTTGCTTTCTGCCAGAAGGGTGGTGTCATCTGCATATCTGAGGTTATTGATATTTCTCCTGGAAATCTTGATTCCTGGTTGTGCTTCATCCAGCCCAGCATTTCTCATGATGTATTCTGCATATAAGTTAAATAAGCAGGGTGACAATATACAGCCTTGACATACTCCTTTCCTGATTTGGAACCACTCTGTTGTTCCATGTCCAGTTCTAACTGTTGTTTCCTGACCTGCATACAGATTTCTCTAGAGGCAGGTCAAGTGGTCTGGTATTCCCATCTCTTGAAAAATTTTCCACAGTTTGTTGTGATCCACACAGTCAAAGGCTTTGTCATAGTCAATAAAACAGAAGTAGATGTTTTTCTGGAACTCTCTTGCTATTTTGATGATCCAACAGATGTTGGCAATTTGATCTCTGGTTCCTCTGCCTTTTCTAAATCCAGCTTGAACATCTGAAAGTTCACAGTTCACGTACTGTTGAAGCCTGGCTTGGAGAATTTTGAGCATTACTTTACTAGCGTGTGAGATGAGTGCAATTGTCCAGGTGGTTCATTACTTTAAAATTTAAGCTTTGTAGAGGATGGGCTTCCCAGGATGACTCAGTGGTTAAGAATCTGACTGCCAATGTAGGAGATGCAGGAGTCCCCGGTTCAATCTCTGGGTTGGGAAGTTCCCTTGGAGAAGGAAATGGTTACCCCCTCCAGTATTCTTGCCTGGGAAATTCTGGAGATGCAAGAGCCTAGTGGACTATAGTCCATGGGGTCACAAAAGAGCCCAGACACAACTTAGTGACTAAACAAAGAGGACAAAGCAGAGACAGATTTAAAGATGCTGTACTTGAAGATTTGACTGATGAAGCCACAGGCTAAGGCATGTCAAGAACCAGCAAAAGCAAGAAGAGTCAATGGATGGATTCTCCCTTTGGAGGACGTGTGGCTCCATCAACACCTTGATTTCAGTCTGGTGATATGAGTTCAGGACTTCTGACTTACAGATCTATATGAATACATTTCTATTGTTTGAAGCCATCACTTCTGAGATAATTTGTTAGAGCCGCCATAAGAAGTGAATATGATTCCCATCCAATAATACTTTTTCAGTTATAGGGAGATTTAAGAATCATACATCTGCGGGCTCCTGAAACTTTTTTTTATCTTCCAGTTCTGACCTAATGGCACCACACAAGTCAATCACACTGTAAACTGTGTGAAAGAAGCCGTTTTACAGCACCCTTCCACACATATATTATCAGCCAGCTGAGTCGTTTTTCAAGGCAGCTCAATAGTATGCAGCTCAGCACTGCCTCCACCCACTGCCCCCACCAGTTCTGTGCAGGTTGATCTCCAAGGATCTGTCACCTTTCAAATTCTCCCATCTCTCAGGAGACCCCAGCCTTTAGGACACTGTTTGTAATGACAGCAGGATTCCTGGATTTAAAAATAAGAACTACCTTTGGTATCTAATATGAAAACAAATGATTGTATGGAACTGACACACTGGTAAAGTAGGTGCCTTCAAATCTAGAAAAAATTCTGCCAGTTTCCTAAATACAGTTGGCTATAATTATCTGGCTGAGAATATGGAAACATTCCAGCTTCCATAAGACCAGAGTTGAGCAAAACGTCCTGCCTTACAAAAAGCCAGTTGAATGAAACCTAAAAATGGAATGCAGCCATACAGGTACAGCATGTCTTTTCTCTGCTCACGGAAATTCCCACTTGACAGAGTGTCTTTGTGTTTGGGTTCCTTCAGAAGCAGCCTGGGGCCCCGTGGCCACTGGAGATGGATACAAGGTCTCCACTCTTTTTCAGCCACTTTATGTTTGGGTGTGTTTTTTTGTTTTTTTTTTTTTTAAGTTTCTTTGTTTTATTTTGTTTTTTTAAAAACCAGGAAAGCAGCTTGCATTTCCAAGGTCAGCAGCTCCCTCTCAAATCTCTTCTTTTCAAGACCATATTATTTTGTTTTTCTTGACCCTAGGGAAAAATTCAACCACAAACGTAATGTTTATCCTTCAAAATAGCAGCTGAAAAAAGCACAGGATGTGTGAGACTAAAAACACTCTTTTCGCTTCCTTTTCTGTGTGTGTGTGTGTGTGTGTGTGTGTGTGTGTGTGTGTGTGTTATATCTTCCTCAGGTTTCTTCCAAAGGGAGCCTGCTCTAAGTAAGAGTTTTCAGTTTGGCTGGGAGGGCGAAGTTCCCCAAATGAGAGCAGCATCACCTTGGGAATAGAACCTTATACGCTCTGTGCCTTTGGGCTCGGGGTTAACTTCAGTTTAGCAATGATTCTTCTCCTACGTTGTCTTCTTCGTTAAGTCATGACTTCAAGCATGTTAGTCTTGCCTCCCTCCTCAGTTGTTTGAAAATACCGTTTAGATCCTGGGTACTAGAGATCCCAAAAGATTGGCTTTTTTTGGAACTCAATAAGAAAGTCTTCTTGGAAACCTGACAGAAGCATCAACTCAGCCATTTACTTTCCTTGTGGATGCATTCCATTTGACAATAAGATATTTTAGTTTAAATTCTTGCCTCACAAAACTGCTTGTTCTTAATGATATGTGTCCTTTCTTCCACGTGTCATAGGCGTCACCCTCTTTGCTCAAGCCTTCCTTTATCTCTGAGTCTTGGCACACTGTTCTGCAACCAACTTGCTATTAACAAGGAATCTACTTGTTTTTTTAACCTTTCTCACCCTCATTATTTCAGTTATGCCTTTTTATAAAGTGTCTATAGGTACTGTGGCAAATGGTTTCTTAAAAAATTGAATTGAATTGCTTCGGTTAAATGCCATTAAGATTCCTCATCTGCAGCATACACACGTTTGGGTCGGTTATAAGCACTCTCGTTTTCATTCAATTAACCCTGGTGTCTTAGAATGATGGCCATGCTATTTCTTGGGATTGTCTATAATGCAATATACTTCATTATGCCTCCAAAGTATCATCTTTCTTTTTGCAAAAATGTAACTAGTTCATTTTTAGAAAGAAATGCATTTTTTAAAAGCTGAATAACCCAAAGGAAAGAAAGACTCGGTGTGGTGTATCTAGAGCAGCAGGCTCCATAGGCGGTGGTTTGACCCACAGCGCTGAGAGGCATTGAAAGAGTTAAGAACAAAAGATCCTCAGACCTCCCTGGAGATCCAGTGGCTAAGACTTTGCTTTCCAGTGCAGAGGGTGCAGGTTCAGGGAGCCAAGATCCCAAATGCCTCATGGCCAGAAAAACTAAAACATAAAACAGAATCAATACTGTAACAAATTCAACAAAGACTTTAGAAATGGTCCACATCAAAAAAAAAAAAAATCTTAAAAAAAAGAAGAACAAATGGTCCTCTTCTGAATAGTGCAAGTCACAGTGAAGTATTGCCCCACGTCTCCCTTTTCCTTTTAGTAACTTAAAGGATGATCATTGAAATTAGGCTACTTTAAATACGTGCCTAAGTGTATGGACATTTCTGAAACTACAAGGAATTTTTTTTTTTTCTATGACTGGAAGTTTATTTGCAGTTCTGCACGATTTTGTTCTTTCAGGGAATGTCTTACTGTGTTTGTTCCTTCAATTCTTACACATCTAAAAAAAATCGTCCAGAGTGAGCACTTTGAAAGAGGAAGAAGATACTATTCTTTATTCCTTTGCTGTTGTCTCTGATGAAACCAAAGGTGGGTCACTTCCTCGGTCTATCTTTTAGCATTTTATCTCATTTTCTTTTATAATATATTTTTTTCCCTTCCATGTGGTCTCTTAAAGCAAATGGCAGCTAAATGAGCTGTTTCTGGATTAGGTCAGGTAATTTCTCAAGACGGATTTTATAAGCCTATTATGTAGTGTAATCAACTAGCTCCAAGAACATCCTAAGGAGAAACGTGTGTGTTTAGTATACTTAGCATGCCTGAATTTCCCTTGGCCTTCAAAATGTATATTCCAGCTCTGCTCCTATTTTATCTGCCTGAAACATCTTTTAAAGGAAATTATAAACATAAAAAAGAGGTTTCTAAATAAATACTTGGGTCTTGATTCTCTATAGTTTTCATAAATCAACCCCCCCCCCCTCAACTTTTCTTAAATTTAGCCAGAGGAAAACTAAATGAAAGATTATACAGAAATGATCTCTTTAGATGCTTTCTGACTCAAGGTACAGTTTTTCTCTTGGGTATATGCCTTCCCTCTTATGCTATGATTCAAAGCAGAAGGAAGTTGATGATACCACATTCAAAGTAAAAATCCAAGTGGATTTCTCCTGCTCTGCTGGACTTATTTGCATTTCTCATGTTCTTTTGCAGTTGGTTAAAGTGATCTGGGACCCACATTCCCTAAGTGGGGAATAAAATAATTCCTTTTGTATCCAAGTGTTTTTTAAGGTGCAATCTGATGGGGAGGCTCTTAAACATACTTCCTAAGACCTTCTTTTGTCCCTGGCATGGGTCGCAAGCACAGTTCATTGTTATACGTCTTATCTTGAGCTCCTTTAGTTGTAGTCTGCTAATTTGTTTTACAGATATCATCCCCTAAAGATATATATTTTTAATAGTCTCCTCTTGGGCATGGAACAACCTTAAACTATTTTTAGAGATTACTGGGGCAGAACTGAAGAGAAGAAAGCAACTCAGTCACCATTCCAAAGATCTTGCAATTATTACCAAGTTTAAGAAACACAGCTCTGAATATATGCCCCACCTCTGTTTGCCCTAGGAGTGTAGTAGCAAGGAGTCAGAACCGGGCAACACAGATTAACTGCGCCAGTAGGTGCTAAGGGTTTGTCAGTAACTCATTGTAAGGTCTTTCCCAGGTCTTTGGGTTTACTAAGGGCTAGAAATACAGGGAAAGTTTTAGTTAGGCATAGACTGTCATGGTGATCTAAGAAATGATCTCTGAGTAAATAGGAAATAGCCTCTTCATTGGGCTTCTGAGGTGGCTCAGCGGTAGTGGATTCTTTTACTTCTGGAAAAAGGAGATGCAGGAAATGCAGGTTCAATCCCTGGGTCGGGAAGACCCCTTGGAGGATGGCATGGGAACCCACTCCAGGATTCTTGCCTGGAGAATCCCATGGACAGAAGGGCGCGGCGCGCTACAGCCCATAGTGTTGCACAGGGTCGGACACGACTGAAGTGACTTAGCAGGAACACACACATAGCCTCCTAATGAGTATCTATGGCAGGGTTTGGGTTGTACTACCACCTAGAAGCCACAAAGATTCAATATGCAATAAAGCCCTTACTGTTACTAGCCCATTAGTTACGCTGCTTTATGAATGTTTTCCTTGCTTAATAACCATAGCTGGATGCAATGGATCTTGAGGTCCCAAGTTGGAAACGTCATTTTAGTGATCATAGCTCAGTTGACCACAGTTGTGCAGGAGACCAAATGAATTCAAGTTTTTTTGTTGATTTTTGAATTTTGTTTTTAGCGATTGGAAGGAAAGTTATTTTGCGTTATGTCTGAGGAAGCATGGCCTTCCCATTAGATTGTATTGCAGTCTGTTCTTGGACAAGGCAGTAAAATAACTATCAGAAGACTTTTTGAAGTCTTTTCCAGGACTGTGATTGTATTAGGTAGAACAGTGAACACAAGGCAAAATCCTCTGGCTATTTAGTTTGAGAACATGAGATTTCACATTTATGGTTTTCAGAAATTTGACTACTCCCAAACAGCCAAGTTAACTCTTAAATTCCCTGCCCAACCTTTATTTTTCTATTTTGACCTAGATTTAAAATTGCATATATAACTTAGATGTAATTAATGAGTATATATTAAATACAAGATATAATATACAAAAATATTTAGAGATGTGGTATCTCAAACCATGATTAGACTATCTTAGCCATTCTCATAAAGCTTCTAGGCAAATTAATTTTACAAGTTATTTGGCAATTAAATTTATGAAAATATTTCCAGGAGAGAACATATGTTGCCATATGTTCCAATAATGAATGCACCTACACTTCAAATAATACTTTTGGAGTTAGGGTTAAGTGATATTCTTTCCTTTATGTCACTAAAGTGTCAGAATGGTAAATAACTCAGCAGAATTCATGTAGTGAGCACTGTTTTTGTTTCAGCTGTAATGAAAAAGTCAAAAAGTAATGAAGAAAAAAATATTTAGGAATCACATGGGGCCTGTTAATCCTAGGGTAATGAATACATAAAAAAAAAAATCAGTGTTAGATGAAGTCTGCCTTCAGGTGTTCATATGTGTCCTACTGTCATTGACCAAGCCTGTTAATAATTCCTGGGAAACCAAAATAGAAAATAAAATCCAAGCATTTATTTCTTCTGTGCTTAATCTAGTTTCACATGCTCATAGAGGGCCACGTGCAGAGGGCTTGAACTTGGCACTTCAGACCAGAGTTCTTGGTTCAGAATGATTCCCTCCATACCTCAGCTGGAAGGGCCGTATGCAGATCTCACACACACACACACACACACACACACACACACGCACACATGATACCTCAATTCAAAACGGCAGTGGCCGGCTGTGTGCAGACAGGCTGTGTTGTTCAGGTGCACTTTCCTGGGAGAACCCTGCCCCCTCCCTGCTGAACAGGCCCCTATAAAGCAGCGTCGCCCACAGCCTGCGGAGTTAAGTGCTCTGGAGCCCAAGCTCACACTTGCTCTCCATTCTTTGATAAAAGAAATGTTTCCAGGACTTCCCTGGTGGCCCAGTGGCTAAGACTCCATCCTCCAATGCAGGAGGCCTAGTTTCAATCCCTGGTTAGGGAACTAGATCCCAGATGCTGTAACTAGAGATCCTGCATGCTGCAACTAAAACCTGGTGAAGCCAAATAATACTATAAATAAAAAAATTTTTTTTAATTTCCTTTGCTTCTGAGCTGAACTTGGTCTTGTTCTACTGGCTCAAGCAACATCGGGTGTGAGAACCTTTGTTGGGACTCAAAAGTGTCAGTAACACTACATACAGTGTCTAATTTTTTAAAAAGTGAACAAAAAAAAAAATGAAACTATCTGGAAATTTCATCAAACATCTAAGAAACTCAGGAAAATAAATTTCTTTGTACTGATTTCATATTCATTCCTCTTTTGTTGTAACAAAACGGCAAAACTATCTGCTTTCTCTGTATTAATGAGAAAAAAGATTCTGATAAAGATACGAGTTGGACAAGACTGCCCAGAATAGACTGAAGAAAGTTCACTGGGGACATTAGATTGATTCAATGATAGAGGACCTTAAAAAGTTTAGGCTGCACATATGCACATACACTCTCACACATACACGCTGCCTGTGTGTGTGGACTATGTACATATGCACTCACAATAGAGAAATATTAGCGCCTTCCCCCACAATCTGTGTTGCCAAAATAATAGTTATGACAACAGCAGCACTTCTGCACCATTTGCCTGAAAGTTCTTAGGCTTCCTGGATGAAGGAAGGCCTTTGATGCTTGGTGAAAGTTAACTAGAGCAGGGCAGACTTTCTATCGTCTTCGGCCAGTCTTTGCGTGCCTGACTTTTATAATAACTTATTTGACCTAGAAACACACATACTCTCTCTCTGTCATATGTTATTATTAGCTATGCTGGTTTATGTGGTATCCTTTATTCTAACATAAATAAAAGCATTAAGGAACATCTTTATCCTCATTTTTTTTTTTAAAGAGGGAAGTTGATTCAATGGTCTGGAAAGCTGTTTTAATGGTTTTTGGTGTTTCCTTCTTTCTCATTTCCTCAGAATGCCAGATTAATCTTTATAGAGAAAACTTTTTTTTTCCCCCAAACAGGTTATTTGCAGAAATGTTCAGTAATCCCCTCAGGAAAAATTCCACACTAGTCATTCTAACAGGACATGCAGATTTATAGCTCCATCCACCCTCTGCAGCTGTTGATCCCCACATTGCTTAGCATACACCCTCTCCCAGAGGCCGCTGTTAGCCTGGTTCAGTCCTTTCTAGTGGTCTTGGAGTTTTTCGCGCTGCCTGCATCCAAATCCTTCCCATTCCTCCAACTAAAATCTTGTCTCTGTGAAAACTTACCAGGCCCCTCCAGGTCATTCCAGCCTCTAACCTCTTACTCTGAACAGATGGTTTATTTGTTGAGTATTGCTGATAAAATCTGAGGCAAGATGAGGTTTAAGCCAGAGAAGGGTTCAGGTCTGAGTGGTTTCTGTCCGTTGGACTATCTTTGTGCCTTCTTGCCATATCTCTCATTTCCTTTCTGTCATTTATTTTTTCAACTTGCTTTTCTTATAGTTTCTTCCCACCACCCCCCTGCCCCGCCCTCTCTTTTAAATGTGAAGACTCATATCCTTAGCATGAATGGACTTGATAGCCAGGCTTTGGAGGAGGGCAACAGACAGATGGCAACTAGAAAACTAAAGCACTGGGAGTGGAACATACCTACTCTTCTCACAATCAAACCGAAATACTGTAAAAATGTCAATGCCACAGTCAATCAAATCAAAAGAGAACTACATTTATAAACAAGACAATTCCCAAAGGGTTGGCATATTACAGGTTGACTTCCCTAGTGGCTCAGAAGGTAAAGAATCCGCCTGCAATGCAGGAGACCAAGGTCCGATCCCTGGGTCGGGAAGATCCCCTGGAGAAGGAAATGGCAACCCACTCCAGTATTCTTGCCTGGAGAATTTCTTGGGCAGAGGAGCCTGACAGGCTGCAGTTCATGAGGTTGCAGAGTCAGATATGACTGAGCGACTAACACTGGCATATTACAACACCCCTAAGAACTAACTTAGTTCATCAGGGAAAACAGTGACTTGGTATAAAATAAAATAATTGGAAAACATGTATAGGATTGAGGACAGGAGGAGAAGGAGGCAACAGAGAATGAGACGGTTGGATGGCATTGGACATGAGTTTGAGTTAACTCTGGGAGACAGTGAAAGACAGGGAAGCCTGGCATGCTGCAGTCCATGGGGTCACCGAGTCAGACACAACTTAGTGTGCCTGAACAAAAACAACAACAATTGAGGTGGGGAGGCAATAAAATATGTAAACTTGGGAGGTAAGAAATTTAGAAACAATAAAGGCTATCTGAAGTACTGCTGGGGGAAATAGCAACAGCCTCAGATATGCAGATGACACCACCCTTCTGGCAGAAAGCAAAGAGGAACTAAAGAGCCTCTAGATGAAGGTTAAAGAGGAGAGTGAAAAAGCTGGCTTGAAACTCAACATTCAAAAAAACTAAGATCATGACATCAGGTCCCATCACTTCATGGCACATAGATGGGGAAACAATGGAAAGAGTGACAGACTTTATTTTTTGGGGCTCCGAAATCACTGCAGATGGTGACTGCAGCCATGAAATTAAAAGACGACTGCTCCTTGGAAGAAAAGCTATGACCAACCTAGACAGCATATTAAAAAGCAGAGACATTACTTCACCAACAAAGGTCTGTTTAGTCAAAGCTATGGTTTTTCCAGTAGCTGTACAGATGTGAGAGTTGGACCATAAAGATAGCTGAGCCCCAAAGAACTGATGCTTTTGAACTGTGGTGTTGGAAAAGACTCTTGAGAATCCCTTGGACTGCAAGCAGATCAAACCAGTTAATCCTAAAGGAAATCAACCCTGAATATTCATTGGAAGGACTGATGCTGAAGCTGAAACCCCAATACTTTGGCCACCTGATGCAAAGAACCAACTCATTAGAAAAGACCCAACTCATTAGAAAAGACCCTGATGCTGGGACAGATTGAAGGCAGGAGGAGAAGGGGGCCACAGAGAATGAGATGTTTGGATGGCATCACTGACTCAATGGACATGAGTCTGAGCAAGCTCAGGGAGATGGTGGAGGAGAAGAAAGCCTGGTGTGCTGCAGTCCATGGGGTCACAAAGAGTCGGACGTGACTTAGCGACTGAACAACAACAATTTTGAAATTAGGAAGGAGTGAGGAAAACAGTGCTTGCTTAAGTCTAGAGAGAAGCAAGTAGATGCCTTCACCTTTTTGCCTAGAAGAAACACCTTTTAAAAAATAAATAAATAAAAGCTAAGACAAAGCCACAAGGTGTTCAGCTATAGTCACACACTGGGTTGAGGGACGTTGTCAAGAACACGTTTTAAAAGGCATATTCAGGGATGTTGTTTCACTAAGGGTCCTATATTTGCAAAACTGTCTTCCTGATCAGCCTGCTAAATCTGAAGGAGAATGCACAGAAACTATGAAGATGTAAAAGAACTCTGGGGCAGGCAGGGGCAGGGGGTGCGGCGGGGATGTGGTGTTAGCCCGCCGAATCCCTTTCCAGCACATCACACAAATCTAAATGATCTAAGATCCTTGAGTTTATTTTGCTGACTCTAGTTTGTCCTCCCATCACTCTCTCAAAATCAACATGAAAAGGGAAGACAGAGGTCTTCCAAGACTCTCTTTACATTCGGTAGTTAGTGGTAACTTATGAGTATGTTTTCAACTTTCTTCTGTTGAGTCATTGACTCCTCCTCCCCACTTGGTTTCCAGGGTCATTGGGCAACCCTTCATAAATCACTGGACTGGATTTGCTTTGTTTGGTCTTGTTCCAGCTTCTTCATTATCTCTTCTGTTGTGTACTACACAGTTTTGTAGACACACTGGATAAAGTGGAGAAACAAAACCAGATTATTCCCAGACTGCTTGCCAGCTGATTTTAAACTATTGCTTGCTGCTGGTACACAAAACAAGGTATAGTGTTTTATTCCTGAGTTTTTAGACTAGAAATGGGAGGGGGGTAGTTAATTTTTGGTTCTGTGAAACATCTTTGTTCTTTCTTTGCCTCAGTTTTTTAATTTGTTTAATAGTGCTGTTCATAATTTTGTTTTCTTCCCTAATTCTCTATAGTGCAAAATGCCTTGGGTATTTTCCCACCATTCTAGTATCATTAAAAGAGGAGCAGGAAGGATATATGTATAACCATTTACAATCATCTAGATCTTGCTTCCAGAATTTCTTGGTCTTCAATTGTAGAGTTTTCAAGAAATCTCTGAAACTATGTCAGTTCACAGAGTCAGCCCCACAGTGCTGATCCCCAGACTAGGGAAACCCAGAGAGTTTAAATAAATCACTGCAAGTCATATGGCTAGCTAGGGTCAGGACGTGGCAGGACTTGAACCTAACTCTTAGTATTTTCAACTGAACACATAACTCATTTGTACTCGAATTTCAGGATGCGTAAGCAGACCCAAGGTTTGGGCTGGATTTCTACCTTAGTCCAGGATGACTCTTGTAGATATATGATCTGGAAGATTCTGAGATCTTGGTATGATTGCAGGGAATTATGGTCTGATTATGGGCTTCCCAGGTGGCCCTAGTGGTAAAGAACCCACCTGCCAATGCGGGAAACATAAGAGACCACAACTTCCATCCCTGGATTGGGAAGATCCCCTGGAGGAGAACATGACAACCCATTCCAGTATTCTTGCCTGAAGAATCTCATGGACGGAGGAGACTGGGGGACTGCAGTCCATAGCGTTGCAAAGAGATACGTCTGAAGGGACTTAGCACTCACGCATGGTCTGATTCTGTGGAGAGTCTAAGAGACCTAACTCCCTCCTTGAACAGAACCAAATCCCCAGAACCACATACTCAACCCACTTTCTTCACGGTTGACTCACAGCAGAGCTGACACAGCTGAAACATTCGAGAGTACGCCCACATCTCTGGTTTACTGTGGACAGAGTGGAGTGGAACAAGGACTCAAGATCAACCATTCGTCCAAAGGGTCATCTGTTGACCGTAATTAACTCAGTATCACTGCAGGCCCTATCCTCTCTCGAATTAGTTGTAAGTGAAATCGCTTCAAAACAAAATTTTGCTTTATCCATAATTTTTTTCTAATTTTGCAGAAAGCAGCTAAAGACTCATCAGCGAATATGAATCACAAATCAGCCCCGTGTGCATGTGGGTTTTGTCCAAGTCTACACAAGAGGGGAACATTTTGTTTTAGAAATGTGAGATGTATGAAATACAAATCTGCCAAGAACCTTCCTCCGAATTGCTCTGGGACTAGGCAGGGCAGCCTGGGACCTTGCGAGGGCGGCGAGGGGGGAGGGAGAAAACAAGGCAAGTGTGAGTCAGGTAACGCCCTTGGGTGGGGTCCGGGGAAGATAAAGAAGTGAGATCATAAGGATAGAGAGCACTGAACATTTGTGTTCCACTGAGTCGGATCCATAATAAAGTTAGACAGTGGAGGTATGGAGGCCCCCAGACTCCACCGCCTTTAGGTTCTCGGTGGCGGCAACAGGCAGGGAAGGGTCGACCTGGTTCTGCCAGAGGTCAAGGCACGGTTAGGGCGGACCCAGGAAAGTTCACCTGATTTTGCTCAAAAGTTGCAATCCTGTGCGCGGAGGTAAACAGGGTTGGAAGCGAAATCGGAACTGCAAAATCCAGGCCCTCGCCCCAAAGCAGCCCCCCCCCCCCCCCACGCCTTTCCTTCCCTGCCCGATCCCCTCCTCAGACCCGGGATGAGGGCAGGGGTCGCCGACCCCCGCAATCGGTTGGTCACTGGGGGTGTCAGACTGCGGGACCCCGCCCATACGTCCTCCGGCCCCGCCCCTGGCCCCGCCCACATCGATCCGCCCGCCCCCGTTGGGGAGAGCCGTCTCCGCCCTCGCCCCCGAGCTGCGAGGCTGCAGGACTGGTGCCGCAGTCGCCGCCTCGGCTACCGCGCAGCTGCCGGTCCACCTCCGCCACCGCTTAGCCGTGTTCGGAGACCGGCCGAGGAGGCTGCCGCCGCCGCCGGGAGACCGCAGCCCGCGCCCCGAGCCCGCCGCCGTCGCCCTCTTAGGGCGCCCCAGGCCGCGCCATGGTGAAGGTGACGTTCAATTCGGCTCTGGCCCAGAAGGAGGCCAAGAAGGACGAGGCCAAGAGCGGCGAGGAGGCGCTCATCATCCCTCCGGACGCCGTTGCCGTGGACTGCAAGGTCCGAGGGCCGGGGCTCGGGGAAGTGGGCCCGCTGGGGCCCCGGGAGAGCTGCGCCAGGCCAGGGCGGCTGTGCGCCCGGGGCTGCGCGGGGCGCGCGCGGGACGGGGGTCCCCGAGAGGACCGAGCGCTCCCTTCTCTCGGGCTGCTCCCCTTTCTTGTCCGGCGCAGCTTCTTTGTAAGAAAGTGCGTCTGCAGAAAGCGGTGCCCGGCGCGGGATCGGGGGCTTGGCGGGCTCCGGGGGAGGAGGATTGGAGAACGGGGCCAAGTGCATGGTGCTGGATGCAGTCGAGGAATGTGTGTGGGGCCGGGCCGGGGTTCGTTCCACCTGGAGACCGGCAGCGACCAGCAAAACGACAAAACAACAACAAGAGTTTGGCACGTCCTCCCAGTATAAATAATGTCCCTAAGATGGCTGACATCATCACAAGCCTAAACCGCAGTTGCTTCCTTACTTTCGTTTCCAGGCTGAACTGCACTGGGACTAAGTCCGGCTCCTGTAAGCCTCTTCATTTTAAAAGCGTTTTTTACCCTTTAACCTTCTCTTTCTCCGCGGCCCTTTGGTAGCGGTAGGTGAACTTCGCCGTGGGGTCTGGAGAGGGAGGGAGCGGGCGAGGGGAGAAGGCAAGGTAATGGTCTGCTCAGAGTAGGTTCTGGCTGTTCACTTTATAACCGAAATATTCCTGGTAAAGGTTACTAATTACTATCTGGATGTTAGTGTAAAACCGACAGTTCACTTTTAAATTATATCAGCAACTTTACGAGAACCCCTTAAGCTAAGTGAAACTAAACAAACTTGCCCTGCGTCTCTTTCAAAATTGTCCTTCATCCCTTTTAAAATTGTCCACCGTCCCTTCAAAAACTCTTCTTTATTTTACAAAATCCCCCTTTTAGCCCTAAGCAAAAATCCGGAGAACTATTATCGTGCTACGGTAATACTCATTTAGGATGTGATTGTAATTGTCTCAGAAGTTGAATAAACAGGAAAGGTTCACAACCTTTCTCCCAGATCTTCAGGCTGCAAATATTTAATCCTGTAGAAATTAGTTGTAGAATTATTTATGTTCTGTACCTTTTAATTTTTTTGTTAGCATTTTTGAAGACCTGCTATAAGTAGGATAAACTTAGTTTTAACTTTAAAAAACCCAGTAACTTGTGCAGGTATAAACATTTTTTTAATATATTACTACTACTGGGAAACACAGTGTGAAAAATGTGTGAAAATACAGTGTTAATCTGCACGTGCCTATACTGGGATTTTGGAAATGTTCTAGTTAAAAACACAAATGTCAGGAGTTGATTTTTAAATGACTGTCTTGCCTTGAAATAGGAAGTGGACAGATTCCCTAAAAGGATTAAGCGTTTTGGTATTGGTATTGTTTGCCTGAATCCATTGCAAAGTCTAGGTTTTATGGAAAATGTTTGGAATACACAGAGGATAATTCCAGCCGTAAATTATTATCTGAGCTCTGTATTTGTCTAACGTTCATTGTACCTAAATTAGATTGATGGTCAAGTACCCTGTCATAACAGACTGAAATACATATATAGAGATTAGGTAGATTTTAATCCTATTACGTATCTTTTAAAAAATCCTATGAACAAATACAATTCCTCTCAGTAAAAAAGAGAGGAAGAAAGGATCCGATGATGTCACTTCAGATAGCTTTTCCCAGTTCCTGTTGTGAAGAAGATTTGAAACGCTGGACAAAAATCAGAAATAATTTGCTGGGCAGCTGTAAATCTGATTTTGGACATTTATTGTCAGTTCTGAAATGGTGACTGTTTTCAGATTCTCAGAATTTCTCACAATTTCACCATATTCAAATATTGTGGTCATAGCAGCAGTAAAAAAAAAAAAAAAAAGTAACCATTCCTAGCTGTTTTCTCAGATCCCCATATCCAAAGAAAAATACTAGAACTAAGCTGTGAGGGCCTGTCTTCCTTTATAACCACACAGCAGTCATGGATGAACTGGCAGATACAAAATGACTAATTCTTTTTCGAGCTGTGAACTCAAAGACCTCTTAAGTGAGTGACAGAATATTGCTGTACGTTAGGAGAATCATTATAACCCGTCAGTCACCTAACAGTAAATGCAGAGCTCGCTTAGTAACAGGCATTTGCGGACAGTCTCTCAGAGCTCGGACGGTGGTTACATAATGTTCTTTGACTCCTCCGGTGACTGTACCATGACCGCTGAGTCTGACTCCGAATTCTGCACAGAATCAGTCTTCCTGTGTTTGCCTCTGGCATTTCCTTGCCTGGTTGGTCAAGAGGATCCGGTTTAGCTAGTTAGCAAAAACTCCTGAATAAGAATTTTGAGTATCTTTAACTCTCCCAGACCTCGGTGTCCTGAAGGCCATTGTTTCTCCAGTTGTACTCTTAAGGATCACCTGGTATCACCTGGGATTCTGGTTTAAAAATGCAGATTCTTCAGACCTTCTTGCAGTAAAGAATTCTGATCCCTCCAATCGGCTGGCTTATGTAACTCACATTCCAGTACTTTTACACTGCTCCTGTCTTTTGCTGTTTCTTCAACTCTTTTCTCTGGAAGCTGTTGCATTGTCCTATCTTTCAGATTTGTCTTTTCAGTAGCTATTAATCCCAGCAGCCACGTCTGTGGATTATATTGTCTCAACTAGCTTGCTGTTTATTATTCTTTCTCTACATTTCCCCCTAGGTTTTATGTAATAGAGGTGAATTTGAAATTATGAATGTTTTATGTGAGAGGCAGCAATTCATTCATGAACTTCTTGTTTTTACTTTGAACTTTGAAACACTGTTTGTTATAAACATGTAAATATCAAAGAAAATACTTAATGTCCTGAGTCAGAAGTCCCAGTTTTGTCAGTACACAACTGCTTGATCTTGGGTTTAAGTTTTTTTTTTTTTTTTTAAGAGTTCTTTATGTGTAAGATGACAGGGTAGGACCAGATGGTCTGTAGAGGACTCTTCCAGTTTTAAAATTCTGTGAAAATGGCAAGAATTACATAATTATATTTGGCAGGAGTCAGATTGTTTTAACTGTGAAAAATAATAGTTCCCCTCTCATCCTAACTAGACTGTTCCTTTTTTTCCTCCCTTGTTTAGCTTGTTACATGCCTTCCTCTTATTAAGTAGCTGTGGGTCACGGAGAAAGGAGATGGCTAGAGGTATTATGTAATAAGCTAAATTTTCATTTTGGGTTACCTCATTGTAGAACAGTAGCTGTCAATAACTCCTGTTGTTTTGCCTGATTATGAAATGCCTTTCCCAGTATCAGGCCTTGAAGAAGCTCAAGTTTTCTTCGTAGATAACCCTGTAAATTGTTTTGCTGATAAATAATGTTGCCTCTTCTCTGCAGTGCATTGTAGTTGTAGACATCCTTAAAAGGAAAAGTGAAATGCTTGTGGAGGGGAAAGAAAGGGCAGGATGGAAGCTTAAGTGAAGGACTACTAACCCAGTAAGTTCTGAGTCCACCCATCACAAAACGCCTATCTCCCTCCTAATTCTTTTCACTTTCTGGCATTTCTCTCTGCATAAAACAGGACTGGTCATTTAGCTTTTTGGTGATGTTGGTGTTCATTTTATTTTTTGTTTGGGGAGAGGTAGAGAGAGGGGAGGAGGAACATAAAATCTGATGCCATATACTAAAATGTTTTGGTCTTTAGAGAAGGGATGGGGAGCTTGGTTCCCTTTAACAAAAGCGCATATCATTACCCCGTTGTATAATTTAGTGTCAGTAAAACATTGGCCAGCAAAAACTTTACAGTCACTGCATTTTAGTTCTTCGTGAGGGTATTGATACCTGAAGTGAGGATTTATTGCTGGGTGATAAATTAATTGTCCCTATGCATACCAGCTGACCTTGGCAGGATCTCGTGTATACACATGCCTCATTGGGCGGCTGCGGCTCCAGAGGGTGGAAAAAGTGTACGTTGTGCAGCTGGAAACTGCCCCAAGACCCTTTTTGGGGTCTTCGCAGTGTCACCTTAAACATAATCATCTTTGGACTAGATAGAACCGAGTATATTATCCTTGGCAAAATCATAAACCTGTAAGACATTTTGGAATTCAGCTCAGCCATATTAGAGATTTAGGAGAATAGAAGTATTACTTTAACCAGAAATATCTCTCGGAACAAATGGTGTAGGCCTATTTAAATTGACTTAGAATTTAACTTTAAAAATTTTCAATATGTATTGCTAGAGCTTGATGTAAGGTGGGACATTTTATTTCTTATTTGTTCTTTCATACTCTAACTTAAATACCTGGGATGTCTATTTAAAAGGCATTTTTGTTTTTTCACCAAAAGGAAAATGCTTTCTGAATTCATGGCATAACTAAAACTTCTTGAACTCTTTTGTTTATCACAGTGTCAGCAGAGGAAGAGCCAGAAAAAAATTTGTGTCTTTTCAAAATGACATCAGTGAATCCATCCTCTTAAAACTTTTTGGTAAACTTGTCACTTTTTATTAGAGCTTCGACTGAAGGAGTTAAGGACTCTGCCATCAAAGGACTTTTTCAGGCCATAGCTGCTGCCTGTTAAAAATAAAGGATTTGACAGTGCTAAATTTCTGAATGTGGTGGTTTTTGTCAAAATGCTATAGAAAGTATTAACACTGGAGTTATGTTTTCAAGAAGCTTATGTGTAAAGAGTTATTTCCTGTCTTTCCTATTTACTTTGCACGGCTTAACAATGAAAATTTTACAGGGTAGACAACTGAAAGTTGAAAATTAGAAATTTTGTTATAGGTATGACCCTAAGAATATCATTAAAAATAATTCAATTGTGATTTTCCCTTTTAATCAGTGTTTATGATACATATACTTAGTAGCTTTAAATAATCCTATTTTATGTTACCAACAATTGAGCAAAATTGTAAACAACTGAAGTTTTTTTGAACTCTTGAATTGATCAATGGGAAAAAAAGAACTTAATAACTTAATGAAGTATTTCTATAATTCTGTCATCTCGGGGAAAATCAAGTAAAATGAACATAGACTTACGCAGAAGAATTTTCAAAAAAATGAAAAAATTACTCTTGTTTTTATGATAGAGGGATATTCTAATTTTTCATTTAATCTTTATCAATATTTATCATTGATAAATGATAATATTAACATTGATAAATTTCTAGCAGTAATTATATGAGCTCGAGCTAAGATATATTTGTCAGAAGATAAATTAATGTTGAAATTAAATTTGCACAGTTTATAAATCCTAAACATTTTCAAGTTAAATATGTAGGGAGTTTATTTGGGAAATTGATACTAAGTGGGTGTGTGGTATTTAGTACTTTTAAGATTCTGAAATATTTGCATAAACCTTTTTTGGCATAGTTGAATTTCATATTTTAAAAAAGAAGGTTTAATGAAGTTTTGTATGTTTGTTTTTAACTTTTAATGCCAAAGTTAATCTTGGATTGTTTTCTCTGCTTTAAACATGATTATGATGTTTAAAATTTTGTGATATAAAAACCTAAAAGGTAAGTTGCATTATTAAGTCACTTACTGCAACATCCAGAAGAGGAATCATCTTTATGCTGGAAAAAATGACTTTAAAGGGTCAGTCTATCTAGGTCTGCAGTTTTTTGGGGGGGTGGGGGTGGGAGGACACTGTGTGGCTTTTGTGGGATCTCACTTTCTCGACCAGGATTTGAACACTGGCCATGAGAAAAAGCCTGGAATCCTCACCACTAGGCCACTAGGGAACCTAGGTCTGCATTTCTTAAAATGAATTTTTTTTTTCAGCCAGCCTCTCTAGTATTTCATTTCTGCTGTATATACTATGGCAGTTTTTTCATTTTTCATCTTCTAACTTTCTCTTCAATTTATTTTACCTTGCTTTCATTTTAATGCTAGGAAGAGTTTCCCAATCCCATCAGTTTTAGCTCGAGCAAAAATTAGGCATGTTAAGCAGAGATGGCAAACTTAATACTCTTGGGCCCAAGTAGATATTTTAGTGAAGCTAAGCTTTTTTCTTTTTTCATTTTTTTTTGCATATTAAGCAACTTAGAATATTCTTCATTTTCATTTAAAAAGTGAAGGATCCAATGTTGCTTGATCCTCCAGGTTTTAAAGGCAAGCTGGAATCGGTTTCATTTAAAACTTGATTTTTAAATATTAACAACTAATTCATACAAGAATTTCATGCAGAAACACGGGAGGCTAACACAGGCCACCGTTTTACAGTCTCCTTTACAGTGGAGAGAAGAACTGGCAGATTACGGCCTACTGCCTGTTTTTGTATAACCCGTGAGCTAAGAATGATTTTTTTTTAAATTGTATTTTTATGTTTGGGGAGAAATAATCAATTTCTCCCATTTGCTCCAGTTCCCTCACAATCGAAAAAGGGGTATCGTTTGGGGAGCCACACTGTCTGCTTAACTCAGACTATGCAGTTTATACTTTAAGGGTTTAGATTGTGTCTCTACCATCTACTGCGATACTTCGGGTAAGTTACTGCAACTCTCTGTGTCTTTCTCCATCAGCTAACTGGGAAATAAGATAATTTGTAAAAAGTGTATCAATACCTGGAACAGCGTATGACTCAGTAGATGCTATTATTGCTACTACAGTTTTTTTAATGATTCAAACTTTTATTTGGCACTGCTGCTGCTGCTAAGTCACTTCAGTCGTGTCCGATCTGTGTGACCCCATAGACGGCAGCCCACCAGGCTCCGCTGTCCCTGGGATTCTCCAGGCAAGAACACTGGAGTGGATTGCCATTTCCTTCTCCATTTATTTGGCACTGCTGCATCTTAGAGATTTCTGAAAGTAGACTTCAGGGTGGATGTGGCTGTGTGCTCAGTCATGTCTAGCTCTTTGCGACCCCATGGACTGTAGCCCGCCAGGCTCCTCTGTCTATGGGGTTTTCCAGGCAAGAGTACTGGAGTGGGCTGCCCTTTCCTCCTTCCTCCAGGGGATCGAACCTGAGGCTCCTGTGTCTCCTGCATTGCAGGCGGACTCTATACCCTCTCAGCCATAGCGGAAGCCAGGCAGAAGTAGAAAATTAATGAAGCAGGGCAGTTACTCATTTTGTACTCTTTTTTATAGATTAGTACCTCAAACTCAACACTGTTTTCAGATAGTGTCAGAGCCTACTGGCAAAGATTAATATTATTACCTGGATCTGGTAACTTGGGCAAGCCCCACAACCTCCCAAGCCGCAGTTCCCTCACCTGTAAAATAGTATAATGGCACTGACCTTAAATAGTGTTCTTGTGGTAGAATTAACAGTCCCTGGTACATAGAAACTCATTAAATGTTAGCACTTTTCCCCAGTCTCCATCTGTTAAAAGTCCCATTTTTACCCCCTCATCCTTCTTTTGTTGGAATGTTGTTTCTTGTGTTACTGTTATTGCTTATCCCTACCTCACATGTCAATTAAATTACATTATTGTTGATAAGTAACACCCTGCTCCCCCTAGATACTCTGCCAAAGAGTCATTCCTGCAACATAAACATCCTTAGCATTCAGTAGCTATGTCCATTTTTGTATAGAAGTATTTCTTATTACAGAATGGAATGTTGATAAAATTTTACAAATTTAATTTGGGGTTTAACTAAAGTAATACTTAGTTTTAAAATGCAGATAACTGTCCTGCCCTATCTCTGAAGAACGCACCTTTTTTGGGAACCCACTTTGTACATTAATGGTTCTCAAACTTTTTGGTCTCAGGACCCCTTTGTACTCTTAAAAATTGTTGAGGGTCCCAAAGAGCTTTTGATTATATTGGTTATATTTATTGATATTTACTGTATTCAAAATTAAAACAATATTTATTGATTTAAAATAATACAAAACCTATGTTAGCAAAAATAACATTTATAAATAAAAATTTCCATATAACGAACAGATTTTAAGAACAGAGCAACGTCGTTTTAAATTTTTACCCTTTACTGATGGCTTCATAGAAGACAGCTGAATTTTCCAGTTAGCTTCTGTCGTGTGTCACACATTCAGCTTCTGGGAAACTCCACTGTACACTGTCCAGAGAATGAGAATGGGGGGGAGTCTTATTTTTATTACGAAATTAGTTTTGACATTATGGACCTCCCTGACATTGTGGTGTCTGTCCCTAGAGCATATTTGGAGAACTTCTAAATACTTGCTATTTCATGGTTTTTGTTTTCATTTGTGTTTTTTTGCAATTTTAGATATTACCTCCTGGCTTCCTAAAATGGGAAGTGACTATTTAGCCTTTTCTGTTTGTTTATGTAGTATATACATAGTCTCTTCTCCTGGTATAGTTATAGTAATGTCTGGTTAAATTTCTGGCCCATGCTTTTATTGTAATTGACATGAAACTTACATCGGAGTAATGTAGTAATAACTTTTTCTACTTCCTTTCTTGTACAAAGCCATTTTTATTTTCCCTGAATTTGATAATTGGCTTCTTGAGTCAGGAGAGAGGGTTACTTAATTTTCTGTGTATTGCTTAGTTCATCCTCAATGTCTCTAACAAACTTTCAGATAACAAACTTTCATATCTACAGACTTATCAGATAATTTACCGAGTTTTCAGTTTTTCGTGGTGATATTTCACTTGGCATTCTTCAGCCTTTCCACCCAGCTGGTTGTACTCTAGGTATGTGGCTGCACAGATGTCCTGAGAGTAATTATTATTCTCGGGTTATTCTGCCTTTGCCTCCATCCTCCGTTGGCTCTGCAGTTTTCTAAATCCAAGAAACAAAATTCATTTGAGATGAATTTTTTTTTTAAACCTGTCTGAGAATCTTTACTCTGTCTTCACATGTAATCTGGGCATAAAATTCTAGGTTAGCTGTAATTTTCTTTCAGCATTTTAATGGCATTGCTCCATCTTCTAGTCTGATGCCATTCTGATTCCTGGTTCTTTGAATATGACCACTTTTGTTTTACTTTCCCTCAAGAAGCTCGAGATTTTTTTCCATATGCTTTCAGCTTTTAAAATTTCTATTGACATACTTTATCTTCTGTCGTTTCCATTTTCTGGCTTACGGTTTATTTGTTGATCCCTTTACAATCACTCTGTCGAGCTTTCAGGAGGAAGTAAAGATGACTGTTTAACTGGAAATCAATAACAGGACTTTCAACACAGCTGTCTTCGTAGCTTTAAGACTTATTAGATCGTTTTTTTTAACACTGAAAATGGACTTTTAATGATAATGATGGATAACAGTAGGAATAGTAGATAATAATAGGAAACCATGTTCATTTTTATTAGCATCAGTTTAAGGTCTGACAGGATAACCTATAGAGAGGCATCTACTTGTCTCCTTTTTTAATATTCCAAAATTGTCTTTTCATGAGTAATTTTAGACACAGCTCTCTCACTGCCAACTTCATGATTTTTGCTTTGTGGCTTTATTTCTCTGACTTTACTAGCTTCATTTTTGTAATAACATTTTGCCTTTTTCATCTTTGAAATGTTTATATCCTAGTGAGCCAGAGTTATTTTCCTTCATTGTTTTTCCTTCATGTGCATATGATTTAAGTACTTTTTGTTAACTATCCTTTGTGTTAATTCGATGAATAATAGAGAAAAATTCTATTAACTTTGTCAACACATTCATAACAACAACACTACTGTTGTAACAGTTAACACGTTGTGCTTCCTATGAGTGTGACTCAATTTGAGTAAACCCATCATGATAGGGAAAAGCTGTAGAAACTCAGGTCATTGCTGGTTGGATATTTATCTATAAAATGACGTATTGGACTAAATGACTAAATGACCTCTCACGGCTCTTGCATAGAGGATCGTTTCTTTCTAAGAAGTATCTGTATCTGTTTTCACCAAAGAACAACCCTCCTGGATCCAAGAGTGAGGCGAGCAGTAGGAAAAGGGAGCGAAATCGAATGACTGCTGAATGTTTATACTGTACATGTATTTGGTGCTAGGCTCTGTGATCTCAGGAACTGGAATTATTTTTTCTAATAGTCATTTTGTATAACTTCCAAATTTCTGAACTTGGACAGAAGATATAGCTTTCCACCTTCGAATTATTTTATGCTTTTAAAAGACTATACTTGGAATTTTCTTGTCGAAAATTCTGCATTTTAAATGGAATGACTCATATTTGAATACAAATGTATAATTATCTTGTTGAATGACATTAAAATTGAAGATTTATGCAAAAATGGGTCCAGAACAGGTTTGCTTTCCCCCCTCTAATCTTGACACGTAATTCTGTGATGAATTATAGAGTAGAACATTCCTATCATACTTGAAAATTTTTGGAAGATGGTTGATACTGTCATTAAGAACAGTATGAATTCATGACTCAGTCAGTAGCAGAAGAAATCTGTCATGACCAATCTGTCTATCCCTCGAAAAGACTTATTCACAGTAAATGTCATGTGTAAATGTCATGTGTATATAATAGTGTTGTTTACAAACATTTGTCTGTTAGTGCTAGTCTAGGTTTTTCTTTTGACTACCGACTACCTTTATATCTCACTCATATGAATTTGAAAACCTGATGAAATATTACACTTCTCTTCAGTGTAAATGCAATAAACACTACATAGAAATGGTCATCTTTTAAAATAACTAGAAAAAAGAATAGAAGATTTTAAGGTATTCCTATATGAATATTCTGCTATGTACCAGATACTCTGCTCCTGATGATGTAAAAAGTGATTAAGTGACAATCCAGCACTAAAAGCATTTACAGCCTGATCTTTTTCTTTTTTGTAGCTCTGGCCTATTTTTTTGTTTAACCTCAGCCTGTGCTAATTTTACATAATGCCAATAATTTGGTTCAGATTTCTTATTTCTCACAGTAGTTAAATTGTTATGCAGTGAATTTAAATTGTTAATTTTTAAATTTCTATTTTGCTGTTTGTGTCATAGGATTTGTTAACAAATAAAGGATGTTAAAGAGAAATTGGTTTTGTAGACATTATACTTTTAGATTAGTTTCTATTGTGAAAAATCTCTCCCTACTCAAGTGTAAGATAATGCAATAACCGTATTATTCATATAATGCCAATCACTTGGAAAACTGCTCCCTTTTTTCATCTAATACACAAGATTTCTCATGTGGACTTTCTCACATGGTTGAAAAGTTAAATAAGGAGATAAAATTCAGTTTTACTTATTTAAATGAGCAAGAGAAACTACAAACAGATGTTTGGTGGCTTTATGGATTTTTTAGCTTCTTAGCCATAGATTTTTGTGTTTTACATATAGCAGAATATATTTGGTAACCAGTTAATGCTGTTAATGGTGAACAGCTTGCTGGATCGTGTCTTTTTGATGCTTCCATGATGGGAAAGAAAGCTAATGTAGAAGCCAGGTGACTAGAACAAGTACCAGTGGTAAATGAGTGACACTGCTATTCTACATGATAGTAATCAGATGGAGCAATTGCCTGTATTACTTCAGTGGTTTGAAGAGTCTAGTTAGGAAATTATTTTGAAAGTATTTTAAAATAGATCTTAAGTGATGACCAAGGTTTTTATTTTTATTTCTTATTGGAATAGGAAGTCATTTTCTTTTCCTCTCTAGTAATGTCTTTTTTAATTGGCTTTTTCAGTACTGTGTTCAGTCGCTCAGTCGTGTCTGACTCTTTGTGACCCCATGAACTGCAGCACCCCAGGCTTCCCTGTCCTTCACCATCTCCTGGAGTTTACTCAAACTCATGTCCATCGAGTCAGTGATGCCATCCAACCATCTCATCCTTTGCCATCCCCTTTTCCTCCTGCCTTCAATCTTTCATTTAATGGGGTCTTAGGAAAAAATCCTCTCCTTGCTCCTCATAAGCTGGGAAAGGAGAGGAATTGAGATTTATTGGAGTATTATATACTGAAAATTTCAGCCCCTCTAACTTTATACAGTTCAGTTAATTTTGACCAATATATGCAGTTGTGTGATCATATCACTTTGTAGTTTGTTCCAGTTTTCTGTTTCTATAATTTACCATTTCCAAAACCTCATACCTACGGTATTATACTGGGAGTGGCTGTCTGTCATTCTCATTGTTCCTGTCCTGAGAACTGGGCGTCATCTCAACATCTTTGATGCCCACAGTTCTTGGACCATAGCTTTCTCTGAGCTTATCCGATACCTGACTCCTCTCTGTCACTATTTTTGCTTATGCCATTCATGCTTGGATTTATTCTTTGCAAAAGAATACCTGTTCTGTCATTTAAAGGATTAAGATGCTTTATTCACCATACTAATCTAGTCTCTAAAACCCAGAACTCTAAATCCTTTTATGTGGAGAAGTGGTTTAAAATTAGATACTCAGAAGGAATCATACATACCTAATCATAGGTATGGAAGTGAAGATTGAAGTTCAAAATTAAGTGACTTTGTAGAAAAGAACTTAGTATGTTTGGTCTTCACTAAGAAAAACACGACTGAGCGACTTCACTCTCACTTTTCACTTTCCTGCATTGGAGAAGGAAATGGCAACCCACTCCAGTGTTCTTGTCTGGAGAATCCCACGGACGGGGGAGCCTGGTGGGCTGCCATCTATGGGGTTGCACAGAGTCGGACACGACTGAAGTGACTTAGCAGCAGGAAGAAAAATGATGAGGGAGAAGTTGAGAAAATGAGAACATAGATGAGAAGTTTATTTATGAAAATTTGAATTGTTAGATTTTTTTAAATGTTGGCAGCTAATTCTATATTTTGTAAAACAGTATACAGGCTAAACAGCATGCCCATGGGCAGCCAGCCTGTGCATCCCCATATTTATCCATATTATTGAATGTGTTTTAAAAAGTACATATTTTGAAATAAACTAAATCTACTTCTGACGCTGCTCTGAGGTGAATAAATTGTATTTTTTTCCCTGTATTTCAGTATTTATATTAAAGTGTTTTTATACCATCACGTTTTTTCTTTTTTATAATACAATTTTTAACTCTCAGAGATATTTTCGTCTTTGGTAATTCTGGTTCTTACAGCACTGTTGTTGCATTTGCTCTAATAATGCAAAGTAATATTTCTGGGAGCTTTGAAAAAATGTCTCTTCATTCATTCTGCAAAGAAGGCTCGTGAATTGAGTTGTTAGTGTGGAACAGAATAAAAATTATATGAAAACCCTTGCATCTTGTCTGAGTTGTTTATAACTGAAGCACATTTACTAAAGCCTCTTAGGGAATTCATTGAGGTGACCTAATTCTTAACTAATTGAAGTATCAGAACTGAATTTATCCTTCATTTTGCTTAAGATATAACTGGTTAAATAATTTTACTTTATAATACAGTGATAAGATTCATTTGAACCAGAGATTAGTAGTGTCGAAGTGATAATGCATTTGAAGCAGTTTCTTTCTTTTCCTACTGTGAAGGGTGACAAGGGTGATTATGGGCCAGCGTGTGCTTCAGCATCTTCATTTATAAACTGGGATAAAAAACTTGAGGTTTTAGGAAGATTAATGAGATGATAATTGTATAGCACCTGTGGGAGTTCTCTTACCTTATCAGCATAATTTAAGGTGCACCAGTTTTATTGCAGTACCATGGGAGGAAATGTCTGTTACTTGTTTAAATTAGGCCAAGTGAAGTTATAGATCTCAGTGAAGATGTTCTTGTTCATGAGTGGTTTTCCTTTTTCTTACTGTGATGGTTAATTATGAAATAATCCAAACATACTGAAAAGAAAAAAAGAGTTTAGAGTACCATTTATGTTTTTTAAGTGTTTTTTTAAGTGTTAAATATGTGGTGTCATTTTTTAATCCAACTTGACTTTTTTTGGTTCAGAATTCTGTTTCTAAGATAAATCTCAAAGTCAGCAGTGCTAGTTGGTTTCATTTAGACTTTAATTGTATGAACCTATAATACTTTATTCTTTACTTGATGGACATTTAAGTTATTTCCAATTTTCTTCTTAATGACCATTCTGCAGTTACTGTTACTGAGCCTCTTTCTGTGTACAAAAGTGTTTATCTAGGGTTATCGTGCCAGGAATGGAATTACTGGCTTGTAAGATACATACATACCTTTATCTGTATTAGATCCTTCCAGATTGGCATTCAAAACATTTGTACCAGCTCCTGTCTTTAGCTGTGCGAAAGTTCTCAATTCTCATTGTTCCACACTTTCTCCAGCGCTGGTGTTTAGACTGTTTTATTGCCGAGTGCATAGGAACTCAGTTGATAATTTTTTCTCTCACTCCCCATATTGAAATAAGCTTTACAGGGAGTAGGACTTCCTTGGAGATCTAGTGGTTGGTAGTCTGCCTGCCAGTGTGGTGGACACGGATTCAGTCCCTGGTCTGGGAAGATTCCTCATGCCAAGGGGTAGCTAAGCCCGTGCAGCCTCGAGCCCATGCTGTGCAGCGGGAGGAGCCACCGCAGTGAGCAGCCCCTGCCCCAATACTAGAGAGAGCCCACGCACAGCAACGAAGACCCAGAGCAGCAAAAAAAAAAAAAAAAACCAAGAAAAAACAACTTTACAGACAGTCAAGTACACTTGTATTATGTATATAATTTGATTGAAATTATGGTCAATGTATAAAAGTCATATATCCACAACCACTCATGATATGAAACATTTCCATCACCCTAAAAAATTTCCCTGTGGCTCTTCTATCTTCCTTTCACCCTGACAGCCACTAAGCTGCTTTCTGTCATTGTAGTTTTTCCTTTTCATAGCTAGTCTTTTGAATTGGAATTTTTTCACTCCAATGTTTTTTGAGATTCAGTGTGATTAAACCACACTTTATTTATCCATGCGTCAGTTAGTGGATAGTTACGTTGTTTCTGGTTTGGGGCTATTATGAATAATGATGCTATGACTATTTATGTATAAATCTTTGACCTGTTGATTTTTCATTACTGATCTTCAGCAATTTTGCTGAACGCTAATTAGTTTGAATAATGTGGCTTTCTGATTTTCTGCATAGACAGTTATATCACTTAACATAATGACAGCTTTGTATTCTTTTTTCTAATCTTTTCTGTTCATGTTCTGTCATTTTTGAACTATATAGGATCTCTAGTACACTGTTCAGACAGAAACAGAATCAGTTCTAGTGAGCATCCTCATATTCGTGACTTGAAAGGTTATGGTTTAACTCTGAAGCTTAACTGTTACATGTGAGGCTTGGGACAGATTTTTGATCATTAACATTTTTCATGTTAATGAATTTCAACTGTTCTAGTTTGAAAAGAGATTTTATTATGAATGAGAGTGAGAGTTTATCGAATGCATTTTCTACATATTTTGAGATGGTCATGGGGCTTTTCTTTAATCTTATACGTGGCTTTTTTTCCCTCTGAGCTTACTTTTTCAAGTTTTAAAATTTAGTTACTAAAAATACATTTTTAAATCACTTAGGTTAAAAACTTTTCTATCTTGGATATACTTTCATCCCTTCTCCATGACTAACTAAGACTGTAATAAAGGAACATCATTTAACAGTCTGTCATGCATACTGTTAATTTTGACTGTAAATTGCTTAAGGCCTCAGCTATATCTTAATCACATTTGAATTTCCCACAGGATGTAGCACAGTGCTTTGCAAATAACAGGCCCTTAATGTTGAACTGGGCTAAGTACTTAGGGCTATACTATTCTTTGCTAAAGAGCCACAGTCTCATGTGGGTTAATAAATTCTTATGTTGGCCCCACCTTCCATTACCATGCTGGCTGTTGATGTAACTTTGGGGGTCATTAAAAAATAACCAAGTTTTAAAGCTTTTAAATTTTATCCACTCATCAGTTATTTATTGAGTGCCGACTAAATGCCAAGGTTGGCTTGGAGCTACCATACTAACCTTGTAGGAATTTAGAGAAAACAAGAGATTAGTTAGACTTTGAAGACCTGGTACCTCTTTTATGCAATAAATGATTGTATAAGTTAGATTCTTTTGAGAAATTTAAATTTTTATTGCCGTAGCCCTGAAATGTGGTTTTTGAATGAACAAGAGATAGCATGTTACATAAAGTACCTTTGTGACCTGCCCCAGTAACTCCTCCGTTCTCTCTGCACCAGTTGCCACCATATTGGGCACTCTAGCCATACCCCAAGTGACTGGAGAAGTAACGCGTTCTGGTTATTCATTCTTTGCCCTACATACGAGGCCCTTTAACTCCACCTTCTGCACAGTTAATGAGTATTTGTCCTTCATTCCACTCCAGTATTTTCTCCCCTGGGAAGTCTTTCCCAATCAGTCCTCCTGTGTTCTCTACTTCTCCTATTAGCGCTTGTATCATATTTATGTTCTTTTTTGTAGATTGATTTTCCAGGCTGACCTGAATGCTCTCTTTCTTGGCCGTGGCTATATACCCATAGCACTTGGCCCATTGTAGGCATTTATAATTTAGTCTTGAAAATATTGCTTGTTGACCCGTTAAAAATGAGAGAGCAAAAGGCCTGGAGACTTGTCATCCAATTAGCAGTTGGGACTGCATATTCGTTTCCAAGGGTTTGCCCATGCTCTGGCTGCTGCTTGAAGTGCTACTACTGAAGAGGGCCTGCCGAAACGGGGATGTTATACACACATCTGACGTCTCAGCAGCTGATACCAAATGTTTAGAAGTTACTGTTTTCATCTGTCATTTTCATCTCCCCACCCTGCCTCCACCCTAAAATTAATTATCCTTGGAACTGTTTCCTGTCTTCTTAGATATTTGTGTCAGACAAGGGCTCAAGCAAAACACTATATGTTCTTTGGTATTCGGCTTTCATAATACCTGATGAGTCCATGGAATTCTGGTAACTTTCTGTTCACAGATGGGATGTCTTACCTGACCTGATAAATTCCTTAGGTTTATTCTCTGGTACATTCTAATTCCTTGCAATGCACTTGTCGTCCTCTAAGTATACATACAGTCTGTTGACAGGTACACCTACCACAGCAAAGTGTGATGATCTCACAGCATCTGAGTTAATCCCTAGATTGAGAGACATTTTTTCTACAGTGTTTAAACTTCAACCAACCCAGGTGCCTTAAATTGTTCTTGGTTGGCTGGGACATCTGGGCTTGGGCTTTTTCTGAGTGATATCAAGTTAAGATTCCTCATCTTAGAGTTGAAAATGTAACTTTAGCTTTCATTCTTTCCTGTCTGAACTCTTGCTTCAGTTATATCCAGTGTTTTTTTTTTTTCTGTGTTGTTTTGTTTTGGTTTGTCTGTGCCACGTGACTTGCAGGATCCCTGTCCCCTAACCAGGGATCGATCCCGGGCCAACGCATTGAAAGTTCGGAGTCCCAATCACTGGACCGCCAGAGAATTCCCTCCAGTATCGTTCATACAGCTTTCATTCCTAACTCTTAAGTTATATCCTATTTATCTATGTAATTGTGGGGTCAAGTCTACTTTGTCCTTTAACCCATCCCAAATGAGTTTTCCAAGTAAAGGTCAGAGTTACATACAGTACTTGAGAGGCTGCACACACATACTACTTACTAGATCATCTTTTATTATGTTGGTTTCAAGTCCATTGGGGCCTCTCTTTTGCTGTCTGTACTGTTTTTTGAGTCACTGGTTATATAACACCAGCAACTAATCTCATTTATTTGTTAGCTATTTGCACATAAACCTGGGTACAGATAAGAAATTAGTTGTAACTTTGAAATGGCAGGGTGGAAGGACTGAGTTAGAAGGGCGAGTGTGTCTAAGGGCTGTGCATATCCTGATCCTTGGTGATGTTTCAGGGCTAAATTACCTCCTTGAATGGGTCAGAATCAGAATTCTAACAATTGCATACTAGTTGTATGTCTCTTAATCATTAAGTTTTTCTTACTGAGTCTTTCCTCAAATTTTTACTCCTTCTATCTTTAAAGTGAAAAACTTTGTTACAAACTGGGATTCTTTAGGGTAGAGAAGTGCATTAATAGAATTATTTCTGAATATGTTTGTCCTACTTCTTTGAGATTCTGATTATTTAAAGAATCTGTTTAATATTATTTGGTCTGTCCCAGTTTTCCTGTTAATTTTTCTTTTGTTTGGTTAGGAATGGCTTTGTACCTAGTGTGAAATATTAACTACCTGCAGCAGGCTGACATATAATTTTGTGAATAACCTCACATACCCTGAAGTTATAATACATAAGATGTGTGTGCGTGCTCAGTCGTGTATGCCTCTTTGTGACCCCATGGACTATAGCCCGCCAGGCTCCTCTGACCCTGAAATTTTCCAGGCAAGAATACTGGAGTGGGTTGCCATTTCCTTTTCCAGGGGATCTTCTTGACTCAAGGATTAACCTGAATCTCCTGCATTGGCAGACAGATTCTTTATCACTGAGCCATAGGGGAAGCCCAGTACACAAGATTCAGCACCATAATTTTGCATGACAAGGTTGTCGCCTTTTCTGAATTTTTAAATATTAGAAGATATTTTAACCACAAAAATTAATGCACAGGAAGTATAAATTGTTGAGTGTGTTATTGATTGCTCTAGAGGTATGGGTGGCAGGTGGGAAGTGATAATTCTTAAGGTTTCTTTCAGGCTTGACATTTCTGTGGTTCTGACTGGAGATAAGATACTGACCATCAGTCTTTCACATTTCAGGACCCAGATGAAGTGGTTCCAGTTGGCCAAAGAAGAGCTTGGTGTTGGTGCATGTGCTTTGGACTGGCGTTTATGCTCGCGGGTGTCATTCTAGGGGGAGCGTACCTGTACAAATATTTTGCACTTCAAGTAAGTGGGAAAATGCTAAGGACACTTCTGTCTTTCCTTCACCTGTACTAGAAAATTGGCCCAAACTTAATTCTAAGTCTGTGCTTTTTGTCCGTGGCCTTTTAGTCAGAGTGGTGGTTCTGTTTTCTGGTTATGTTCAAAAATTCCCTGAGCATAAGTTCACTGAGCCTATTAGACAGTCGTTAAAAGCAGAATAACATTGTTTTGAAATGTTGCTGACTGAAGGATATAGATTGCTGGATGATTTTTCAAAACTGACTAACCCTCAATTTTCCTACCATAATTAATAGCTAAGTTATAGGATTTTTCAGTTGCCAATTGAATAAATACACCAGCCTCAGATGTCATGTTGATAAACTATAATTTATTGGATCGACATTTTGGGCTTCCCCACAGTAGCTTTTTGCTTCTGGGCCCAGGGTACACTTGTTGCATTTCTCTCTGCCTCTTTCTTAGCCATCGGTTTATCTTAAGAATTGGGACTTTGGCAATAATGCTGATGTAATTTAGGATAAAAGTTGTTTGTAATTTGTTATAGATAGGAATTCCAGTGGATTGAGACAGTTTTTTTCTTCTGATTACAATTACTAAGATTTAAGATCTCTCTTTTGTGACTTATTTCTCTGGCAGTAATCCAGTGGTTTATTTCATTTAATATGCCAGAATTTGGAGAAACTGTTGACAGATAGATTTTATTAAAATAATGAAACATTCTATATAGGATGTATAAGTTTTGTGCTCATTTTCTGTATGTTTGAGATAATAGCATGGTGATAGACTTTAGTGAAATACAAGTCATCTTAATGCAGTTTTTTATAAGAAATGTATTTTTGATATAAAAAGTCATTGCAGTTCCACTGTCTAGAGATATTTGTTGATCTATCTTTTTGTTAAATGCTCATAATCTTTATTATATATGCCTACTTTAAAAAAAATCTTTATGATTGGCTGTAATCTGATATTTTCCACTTAATTGTGATATATTTTAAGGAAAAATGAGAGCTACCTGTATGCCTGTAGAAATGACAGAAAAACCATGCCTTTTTCAGCTAATAAGAGAAAAATCATCTAATCAGTGAATCACAGCAAAATTAAAAGTATATTCTTTAAGAAAAATATTCCTGGTTTCTGAATATATTCCTTTTATAAAATTAAGGTCTACAGGTAGGAAGAGGTGTATATTTCTTCAGATTTACTTGTCACCAGATGGATAATTGCTTTTATAGTCTATTTTTAATCAAATACAAAAAGTAAAGGAGAAATCAACTGCTTTTTTCCTTCTGAACCGGTTTTTTTAACAATACTTCAAAACCTGATCTTAAAGAATGTGTTAACTCTGTAATTAAACTGTCTGACTTGTCATCTAAAAGTAGGAGTTTGCAAGCAAAATGCTGTTTAGATAAAGGTGGCAGCTTAAGTAATACTTACATTTAAAAACCTGTCTCCCACTGCATTGCTGAAATAGTGTTTAAACTCTCTATAGCCAGATGACGTCTACTACTGTGGAATAAAGTACATCAAAGATGATGTCATCTTAAATGAGCCTTCTGCAGATGCCCCAGCCGCTCGCTACCAGACCATTGAGGAAAATATCAAGATCTTTGAGGAAGATGAGGTTGAATTCATCAGCGTGCCTGTCCCAGAGTTTGCAGATAGTGACCCTGCCAATATTGTTCATGACTTTAACAAGGTGAGCCAGGTGCCCTGAACTGTAAAAAGAATGCAGGTCCCTTGATGGATGCTTTTGTAGTTTTAATATTGGCTAACTTATTCTATTTATGGTTTACTGTTTGAAAAGAAAACTTTAAAAAAGGCCTTCTGCCCTACAAGAAAAACTCCAACATTTGATGGGCTCTTTGTCTGAAGCTAACCCTCAGGAAACCTACTTTTTCTCCCTCTTTCCTTGTCTTGTCTTAATGCACACCAGATGCTGTTCCTTCCTTCTCTGCTGTTAAATTGCTTTTAGAAATCTAAATATTTACATGTTTTGGTTTAACTAATTTTAATCCTAAGAACCATCCTGTTGAGTTAGTCTTTCTCAATCATGGTTTCTCATCTGAACCATAAGAACAGAGTCATTTAATTGACTTATTTCAGTCAATTTCATCCAATTCTCTGGTGGATGGTAGTAACTAGCCAATACTTTCTAGATGCATCAGAGAGAAGTTAATTTTTATATACAATAGATGGATGCCTTGGAGGGCATGATGGTTTCTAAATGCAGGGACTAAGTCTCTTAATCAAATGATAGGGTATTGGAGTTAGTTTTAATAGTTTGTTGTTATCTGATCACTATGTAAATACTGACTAGTAGCAGAATTTCCTCTCCCCTTACTACTTCCATTCCTATCCTACCAAATTCTTGATTTGTTGAAATGCAAGTGACTGACACATTCTAAAGCCAACCCATTTTAATGGTACAAATTGTTCTTAAAAATCTAGTTGCTGCCTGTTTACAAATATTATTACAAATATATTTGTAATATTTATACATGAATCTAACAAAAATATTATCTTTTTCTTCCCAGAAACTCACCGCCTATTTGGATCTTAACCTGGATAAGTGCTATGTGATTCCTCTGAACACTTCCATTGTCATGCCACCCAAGAACCTATTGGAGTTACTTATTAACATAAAGGTATAAAACTTTCAGATACTTCTTATTATTGCTGCTGTTATAGGATCTTGGAATTCCTTATTGAGAAATTAGCCCTATAGGAGCCCGTCTTACTGACGGTGGAGAAGGAAATGGCAACCCACTCCAGTATTCTTGCCTGGAAAATCACATGGACGGAGGAGCCTGTAGGCTACAGTCCATGGGGTCGCAAAGAGTCAGACATGACTGACTGACTTCACTTCACTTACTGATGGTATAGCTAATAAGCATCTTATGACAAGTAACTGAAACTAGTGGTTTGGGTTTTTTCCTTGTCTCTTGAATATTTTATTTATTGAAATTAAAATGTGATTTCTTAAATTATATCATATTTAACTTTTCCTAAAGGGTCAGAGAATAAATAGTAGGCTTTTAAGATATAAGGTCTGTGTTGCAGCTATTCAGTTTTGATGCCATAAACAATATGTAAACAAATGGGCACAACTATACTCCAATAAAACTTTTTAAAATTTATTTATTTATTTATTTTTGGCTGTGCATGGGTCTTTGTTGCCGTGTGCAGGCTTTCTCTGGTTGTGGTGGCTTCTCTTGTTGCGGAGCATGGGCTCTAGGGTGCGTGGGCTTCAGTAGTTTTGGCTCTTGGGCCTCGTTTTCCTGTGGCTTATGGAATCTTCCCAGAGCAGGGATAGCACTGTGTCCCCTGCATTGGCAGGCAGATTCTTAACCACTGGCCCATCAGAGAAGTCCTCAGTTACACTTTATAGAAACAGATGATGGGTGATAATTTGCCAATCTCTGTTTTGTATATAATCTCTAAAAATTTTGTTTGTTTTCTTTGTCTGTTCAATGTATATTTTGAGATATCCATGTAATATAATTCTTTTCCAAATGTAGGCTGGGACCTACTTGCCTCAGTCATATCTGATTCATGAACACATGGTCATCACTGATCGCATTGAAAACATTGACCACCTGGGTTTCTATATTTATCGACTGTGCCATGACAAGGAAACGTACAAACTGCAACGCAGAGAAACCATTAAAGGTAATACTTTTGAATGTTAAGAGTGTTGGCAGAAAAGTTTGTTTCACTTCATTGTGTTAAATTAGATTTAGTTGTAAGCTTGTCATTGTTACCATTACATTGGCCATGAGTAAGAAATAAAACTATATTGTACACTGTTTAATATTTCTAGATTACTGAAGAATCACCTTAATTCTAAATCTACTCCTTTTCAGATATAGAGAATAGGTGAATGTGAAATTCATTTCCTAGATGTGCTGTTAGCTCACTTTCCATATAGTCACCCTGTCTCCCTTTCCATCCTCCCACTTTGGTTCAGCCATGCTATGCAAGGGTTCTGCTTACCCAGAGAGCCTCTAAGGTAGCTCTCAGGTGTGTACTCAGGTTCTAAGCAGAGTGTGCCTTTTGGATCGCATTGAAGATAACCACAGTCAGGTTAGTTAGAAAGGAACTGGACTGAAGAATTGCATTGACATAACTAAGGTTTGTTATAACTTAGCGATTTGCCAAATCGCTTAACCTTTGTTTTCTCTCGTGATGACATTATCTCATTTCTTTTCAAGATCATTGAAAAAATAAAATGAAAGGTGACAGAGCTTTAGAAAGTAAGACATGCCATGCAGATACACTATGATGTGATTTCTTTGAAATTGTGGCACCTGGTTAAATGCATTTCTGGCTTTTTGTTAGCACTTTTGATGATTCTGATCTACTGTTTGATGATACTTTGATGATGAGTTAGCTGAAACCTGAGGCTTGATGGTCTTATATTGTGAAATGAACTTCATGGTTCATAATTTTTTTAAAGCCATAATTTTACATATAATAAAATTCACCCTTTTTTAGTGTGTAGTTCTGAATTTCAACAGATCACCACCGTATCAAGATATAGAATGTTTCTGTTACCTTCAGGGTCATAAATTTATATGTATGGCATTGTTATTTTTATCAACCTCTGTAAAGATACTTAGTGTAGAAGAGATCAGAAATTATCTTCTGCCATGTTAAAACAAATCAAACTACAGAAGTTAATGGACTATAGAGTAAAATATTTGTATATGTCTAAATAATAGCTATGAAGATTAATATGAATATTTATTACTGAAGAACCAGAAATTTAAACAACTTTTCCTTTCAAACAGGTATTCAGAAACGTGAAGCCAGCATCTGTGCTACGATTCGGCATTTTGAGAACAGATTCGCCGTGGAAACTTTAATTTGCTCTTGAACAGTCAAGAAAAACATAATGGAGAGAAATTTAATACCACAGCATAACCCCACCCTTTGTATTTTGTGCAGTGATTATTTTTTAAAAAATCTTCTTTCATGTAAGTAGCACATAGGGCTTCACAATTTTTTCATCTCATTAACTCAATTAAAACCATTATCTTTAAAAATCTTTTTTTCTTTCCAAGTGTGGTGTCTTTTATCTTGAATTAGTTATATGAAGTCATAGGTAATAGTACATTTCATCATAGAGCTTAGGTATTAGGAAGTGTTTAGATTTCATTAATCCATGTACCCAAATTTTTGTGTTTTAATTATGCATTTTCAAGAAGAGAGGTTCTCTAATAATCACATAGATGCATACGTCAAATGGACCACAGGGACTTCCTTGTAGCTGTTGCCCTGCTACTTGGTTTGTTAGAGCATTTTAGCACACATTTTAATTTTCTCCTCTACTTAAAATGTGTAGTATTTTTAGTGTCATATTTCACTATTTAGAGTATGATTTCCACCTCGATGTTTTAATATTCTAGGCATCTGGTGTAATGATATTTTAGAAACTGTTTGGAATTTAAGGAATAACTTGTATTACTAATTTGTATAATCTCTACCTGTGCAATGGAATATAAATATCACAAAGTTGTTTGACTAAAGGACTGTGTGTTGTTTTTCCCATATAATAAAACCAAAGAGTAATTTGGTCCTTCATATCTTGAGGTAATCCATATTAAAGAAGAAACTATTTCTTAAAAATCCAGTTCTCTATATACAGTGGGTAAAGTCATAGGTTTCATAACTATGTTCTTCATGGATACTGTTCAAGTAACATCTAAGACTCAAGGTGCTGTTTAAACATTTTGAAGGAATGTTTTTGTATTTAATGGAAGGGCTATCATTAAACCTGAACTTACCAAGGAGCATAAACTAAAGTGCTTTCCTGGGAATATCTCTTCACAAATGGAGCATTTTGAGTTATCGTGGTGATTCTTATATTTCTAAGTTTGTTTCCTATATGAAATATTTTAGAATCCACCTCTATTTAAAATATCTAAGAGTAATTTCACTGTAAATTCTTGAGACAAATTCCAATTCTGAATTTAAGAAGTCAGATTTTTTAAAGCTTTACAAACCCATAAAGGATTTAGTCTAGGAACCAGTACTAGGCTAACAAGGATATTATTATTTTTTTACAAGGATATTATTTTGAGTCCTGGCTCTTGGTTTCCTTTCAGTAATACTGTAAAAGCTTTAGGCTGGCTAGACAGATACTTGGGGATTGAAATTTGTTTTAGAAGAGAATGTATACTGATGAAATGAGAATTGCTTTTCCCTGCCTCCAAGGCACTAAAATTTCATGGTTTTTAGGGGCTATGAACACTTAGGAGCACATTATTAATTCATTCAGCAGATACTTGGCATCCTTTATATGCCGTGCACATGGCATTAAGTGTTGAAGTTACACCTGTGGAAAAGAAAGACAACTGTGCCTTAGCAGAGATGGTCAGTCTCATGAGAGGAACCGATTAACAACCAACTAATTGTAACACAGTTGTGATTGGTGCCGAAATATGGGAAGATTGGGTCTAGAGGTTTTAGGATCCTTTAGGAGTGTCAGTGAGATTTTTGGGGATGTGAAGTGCATGGGACCAGGTTATGGTGGACCTTTTCTGCCGTCCTGAGGACTTCTTTCTAATAGATCATGGACTGATATTGAAGGTTTGTGTTCTGGAAGGAGCATCTTAATTTGTCTTTTCCTACTGATAATAGTAATAGGATAGATGAACTGCTGTAACAATTCCAACATCTCAGTGGTTTCGGACAGCAGGACTTTTGTCATTTTCATCATTACTTCAATATGGCAGGAAGGTTCCCAGGGACCCAGACTTGCCCATCTTGTGACAGTGCCAGCTTTGAATCCTCAGACTTGCCCTGGAAGGAGAGGAGTTGCAGTGGTAGATCCTGCAGGGGTTTATGGGCAGGCCTGCTAGGGTATGCATCACTTTTCCCCATTTCCATTGGCCAGAACCCAGCCCTATGACCTCAGGCCAGTGGTAAGGGAGGTGGGGTATGTAGTCATCAGGTGTGTCCAGGAAGAGGACCAAAATGATGTGCTGAACACAAAGCGTTGTCTTTTTTTTTTTTTACCACGAGTGGACAGTTCGCATGGATGAAGGAAAAAAAAAAAAAAACAAGAAAATAAAAATCCTCCCTCTATAATTCCATTACCCAGCAATAATCATAATAAAGAATTGAGTGTATATTTAAAACTGTATCATCTTAACTGTAATAGCAGCATGCTCTTTGTAGATTTGGGAAATACATAGAAACACAAGGAAGAGGGGAAATTATTCCCTACCAAGAACTGACTGATTTTTGTTATTTTGATGTATGCACTTCTGTGTCTTCACTGTTGTATGGTCTTTTCCTTCACTTAATGTAAGCACTTTCCCAGGTCATTGATCATTCTGCATCTTAAAGGCTGCATTATATTTATTGTGGGTGTGGTGTAGCTTTCTAGTAAGTTCTCTCTTTTTGGACATTTCAGTAATGGATGACATTTTTGCCATTAAAAATGCTGAGGTGTGTATCCCTTATTTAGAGTCAGTTGAACAGAGGTGTCCCTCTCACCCAAACTTGGTCAGTCAGATGTGGCCCAGGAATTTTCGAGCTCCAGCTGAGATTCAGGATTGTACCCTTTGAACTCACGCCATGCCTGAGACTACAGTCTTGGTATGGTTGTGAGCCTGGGGAAAGCAGAAGGCAAAGGAAGTGAGTGAGAAGATGACCGAATCAGGCAGGCAGAGAGGACTGCCCGGTTTCCTGGGGTGGGGGAGGAGACTCATACATGCTTCCCTACCCTTGAGTTCCCCGAGGCTCTCCGTCTTGTGTATGTGCATGTTTATCTACGATTGCTCTAATCCAGCTCCCTTCCAGAAACATCCTATTGCATGGCTGAATAAAGAGCACACACGTCAGAAGATTAAAATCTTTGCACGTCATTAGGACTCTGGTCTGATCACTGTGGCAGAAGATGGAACAAAATAATAAATGTGAAAGAGCTTTGTACAGTGCCATCTAGTTGTTGGTAACCCCTATCTAGTTTTTTGGGAACCCCCATCACTGGTATGTGTTAGCAAGTAAACACTGATCCTATTTTTCAGTGCATGTTTTTAAATTTTTGGCTTTTGCTGTGTCTGTTTTAGATTCTCCACATCCATGTTAAAATAAGTAGGATGCAAAAACAAAGCAAAACAAAACAGTGTTCTCAAGGGTATTTATCTCAAACAGTGGAAGTGGGGTGTAGACTATAAAGAAACTCAAAGGCAGTTTAGTAATAAAACAAGAAGCAAATGGATTATTGGAAGGAAAAAGCCCAGATGCCACATTTGAATGCAGTTATGAGTTAATGCTGGTTGAATGGCTAACATCCTGCTAAGTGCACATTTAATGGTTTATTGGACACCTTTCCACCTAGAGAGGAGTTTTTTTTGTTGGCTGGAATTATACGAGTCCTGCTCTGAATGATGGGCACCAATCCTTGCATATTTAACTCAGATTCAGTTTCCCAGGTGAGGACGTCATGTGTATGTGTTTATAAAAAGGACATTGTTTCAGCTCCACGAAACTGCAGAGCTGTCAGTTTGTTAAATGTCTTGTCCAAAGTCAGGGTTAGCTTTCTTCTCTCAGTCTTTCTCATTCAAGTATTACATGAGGGAAAAGTGTAGTCTAGTCCGCTCTCTCACTGTTGATCATTGTTAGGCTTTTATCTTACTGATAAAATATTAATCACAATTTAAGATTAAAAAGATACACATGTGTACTCAGTCCTGTCTGACTCTGCAACCCCATGGACTATAGCCCACCAGGCTCCTCTGTCCATGGGATTCTCCAGGCATGAATACTGGAGTGGGTTGCCATTTCCTTCTTCACGGGATGTTCCTGACCCAGGGATTAAACTTGTGTACCTTGCATCTCCTGCATATACTGTAGCCTTTATGTGGTGTGGACACTTAATCCCTCCAGTCTTCTATTGCAGATGAGTCCCAAGAAGCAGATGGGTGGGAGTGGGCTCTTCAGAGCTCAAAATCCATTTCTAAGTGCCATAAAACAACGTAATCCTAGCTTTCTTGCTTATATTTGTAAATAATTTGATGGGGTTTCTATATTCAATTTTCAACTTATATTTGTATTCACATTTTTATTGTAAAAGTCATGTAATATAGAAATGTTGATGGTAAAAGGCCCTCTTTCTACCATCCTCTTTCGTCCCATTCCCACCATTGTTGACAGTTGAATGTATAATGTAGCATGTAATTTTTATTTTTTTATTTTTTTTAATTTTTCATTTATTTTTATTAGTTGGAGGCTAATTACTTTACAATATTGTAGTGGTTTTTGCCATACATTGACATGAATCAGCCATGGATTTACATGTGTTCCCCATCCCGATCCCCCCTCCCGCTTCCCTCTTCATCCCATCCCTCTGGGTCTTCCCAGTGCACCAGGCCCGAGCACTTGTCTCATGCATCCAACCTGGGCTGGTGATCTGTTTCACCCTAGATAGTATACTTGTTTCAATGCTGTTCCCTCTGAACATCCCACCCTCGCCTTCTCCCACAGAGTCTAAAAGTCTGTTCTGTACATCTGTGTCTCTTTTTCTGTTTTGCATATAGGGTTAGCGTTACCATCTTTTTAAATTCCATATATATAGCATGTAATTTTTAGATGACCAGGGCAAAATGTAATTCTTGCCCTAGTGAGTAAGAAGGTGAGAACAGGGACTTCCCTGGTGGTCCAGTGGCTGAGACTCCACGCTCCCAGTGCCGGGGGCCCGAGTTCCATCCCTGGTCAGGGAACTAGATCCCACATGCCGCCACTTAAGAGTTTGCATGCTGCAACTAATGATTCCACAAAGACTTAAGATCCTGCATGCCATAGCTAAGACATAGCCAGCCAAATAAATATTAAAAAAAAAAAAAAGATGAAAAACTTCTAGTCAGATGATGTGCTTTTACCTGTTACGAACTGGGAGTGTGTTTAAGAAGCCCAACCCAGAAACCCCATCCTCTCCCAAGTCACCAAGTCCTTCACCTCCCAGCATCTTCATGGTTTTTGCAGAGATGGCTTAATATCCACTTCACCCCTGCAATCTATTCTTCTTACTGCAGCCACAACAATCTCTTCAAGACACAAATTCGATGTGTTTTTTTTTTTTAATAATACACACGGCTTTAAAACATGTTCAGGGCTTTCCCTAGCTCTTAGAATAAAGGACAGATTCCTTACTGCTGCATAATACAGTGCTATCCCACTTCTGCAACCTTGTCATCAAATTCCCCTTTGCTCTTTGGAGTCTCTCACACTGGCTTCCTTACAGTGTAAACGCTGTTTCTCCTCCCTTGAAAATTATTCCCGTTCGTTCTTCGCCATGCCCTGTAGTTGACTTCTAGTCAATCTGCAGAATCTAGATCCCTTTCTCAAAGGGGACCTTTTCTGAAGCATTAGGAGAGGTTGTTTCACGACTTCATAGTATCACATATTTCGCCTTTATGGTACTATGACTGAAAGTTTGTTTTGTTATTCTGCTTATTTCCCCCACTTGACTCGTCAGTATCTTAACAGGGCACTGGCATATAGTTGGAGCTTTTAATTATCTACTCGGTGAATCAATCATTCCTCCCTGTTCCACCTTCATTCCCTTGTCTTGCCCACCATCACCTTTACTACGTAATATAACGTTGTCTACCCAGTTATCTAGATGTCTCTTCCAAAAATCTAAGTTGGCTTTCTCCAATCTGTCTATTTTGGACCTGAATGAGTTGGGTTAAACGTAAGTCTGATCATTTATTTTTTTTTTTGTTAAATTTTATGATGGTGTTTTGCTACACTTAGGAAAAAGGTCGAAATATTACCAAGCCCTAAAATCCTGCCCTCACTATATTTGTCTTCACCAGTTTTCTGTTTTCATGCTAACCTGTTCTGGCTTTTGTATAATCTGGTGCCCCTGCCTAAAACAATTTTCTGTCTCCCTAAACCCCTCCCTCCCCACAAACAAAACATTTAATTTCTATTCATCCTTTATATCTCAATTTAAACATTTCCTCAGAAAAAGCCATGATAACTCTTTAATTTTAATGTTAATAACTTCCATATTTATTATCTATTTCCCTGAAACCTTCCAGTAGACTATCAGCAAAGCTTACCACTGTGTCCTCTCTACTTGGAATGTAATAAGTCTTAACACTGAATGAAGAAATAAACTAACTTCTTGACCATTGTATCTAGAGAACAAAAAGTTTAACATCAGCTTTATTATAACCAAAGTATTTGGGGCAGATAATCTTCATCATTCGAATGGACAATTCAGTCAATATTTGTTGAATGAATGAGCAACATTTTGTGGGTTCAACTAATTCAGCTGGTGAGGATTTTACTTGGAGGCTGTTTCATCCTGGCAGGCTCATTGTGCAAAGACATAGCCTTGTTCTAAGTAAAATGTTCTGTGAGAGCCATATTAAGTTTTTGTATGACAGAAGTGGATAACTGATATTATATGTCCCCCAAATGTTTCAAACCAAGCTTATATCTTTTTCCGTGTCATGTGATTCCACTGAATTTGGGATCAGATGCTCTTCCACATTCAAAAGGATACCAACTTTCTTTTAAGCCCCAGTGTTTCCCGAAAAGGGTGATGCTAAGTTTAAAAACAGAGCAGGACTATTTGGTTGTCATAAGGCTAAGGATGCTACTTGTACTTCCTGAGTGGAGCCAAGGATGCTAAATGTGTTAAAAGCTGGGAGTCCTGAACAATAAGGTACTGAGTGTGTGTGTATGTGTGTGCACATGCTCGGTCATGTCCGACTCTTTGTGACCCCATGGACTGTGGCCCGCCAGACTCCTCTGTCCGTGGGATTTTCCAGGCAAGAACACAAGAGTGGGTTGCTGTTTCCTCCTCCAGTGGGTCTTCCCAAGCCAGGGACTGAACCTGGATCTCTTATGTCTCCTGCATTGGCAGGCAGATTCTTTACCAGCTGAGCCACCAAGAAAGCCCTAACAAAGTACTTCCCTGCCTAGTTTTGTCAATTACAGCACTGCCGGGAAGCACAGGAAGGGGTTGCGGCAGAGGTACCTAAACGCCAGAGAGGAAGTTACCCATTAAGTCCCAACTGAGCAGAACCAGGCACAGTTTTCTATTCGGGTGTGAATATGGCAGCTTCTTAGAACTTTTTTTTCTTTTAAAGTTTTTTTTTTTTTAAATGGACCATTTTTAAAGCCTTTATTGTATTTGTTACAATATTGTTTCCATGTTTTGGTTCTTTGACTGAGAGGCATATGGGATCTAAGCTCCCCCAACCAGGGATCCAACCTGTACCCCTGCATTGAAAGTCAAAGTCTTAACCACCGGACCACGAGGAAAGTCCCAGAAAGGTTCTTAAACATATAATTAACCAAATACAAGTTCAGTAGCTGAACTCCATATATATAGTTTTAAACAACTCCAGAGAACATTCCACTTTCGTTAACCCCTAATTATCTGATATCCAACTCCTGTCACAAACCCAGCTGAGGCATGCAGAAAAGTGAGCTTCTGAAATCTGAGAATCCTTTATTTCTCAAGAATGTGTCCCTAGATTCTATCCTTGCAGCAAGGTGGCACTCTAGAAAGCTACCTTGAATGCCTCCTTCAGGTTCCCCATAGAAATCCCTTCATAGTGAAAGTGGCTCAGTGTCTGACTCTGCAACCCCATGCACTATAGTCTGCCAGGCTCTCTTTGTCCATGGAATTCTTCAGGGAAGAATACTGGAGTGGGTAGCCATTCCCTTCTCTGGGGGATCTTCCTGACCCAAAAATCGAACCTGTATCACCCGCATTGCAGGCAGGTTCTTTACCACTGAGGCCCTCCTTCATGGACCCATAACTTAATATTCTCTTACCTCTGTTGAGGACTGACAGAAATAAAATGAGCCCAAAATGTTTCTTCAACTTTTAGGAAGGTTTTATTGAAAACATTTGTAAGATACTTTTATCAAAATAGTCTTTTTTGTTTTTTGACTGCACTTTGGCATGCTGTATCTTAGTTCCTTGAGCAGGAATGGAGCTCACACCCCCTGCATTGAAAGTGCTGAGTCTTAACCACTGGACTGCCAGGGAATTCCCCTGGATATTCTTTAAAATGTAGTGATAGCAAAATTTTTTTCTTTTAAACATGCTGATATTAGATAATAGAGCTAAATAATGTTTCCCTTTTGCTTTGATTGCTGGAAAACTCAGAACTCCCAATTTGTGCTCAATTAGATTAATTGCTTTTTGCCTAGGTTTTTCATTAGTATATAATCCTTTCAGTAGTTGGCTCATGTCCTGTTGTGTATTTTAGATAGAATTTACATTTAATAAAATGTACATGTGTTCAATACAGTGAATTATGACGATTTTCTATGTCTGGGCTAACAATCACCAGAACAACTTCATTACCCCAGAGAGTTTCCTTGTACTCCTTTCTGATCAATTTTTCCTCCATCTGATGCAACTACTTGCTGAATTCTATGACCATAGATTAGTTTTTCGTTGTTCTTGAAATTTACTTGAATCATAGAACTTGTAATCTTTTAGTCTGGCTTTTTTCACTCAATATTTTTGACATCCATGTTGTTGCATGAATCAGTATTTCTTTTTAATTGCTAAGGAGTATTTTACCTAGGGGCTTCCCAGGTTGTGCAGTGGTAAAGAATTTGCCTGGCAAAGCAGGAGACATGTGTTTTATCCCTGGGTCAGGAAGATCCCCTGGAGGAGGAAGTGGCACTCACTTCAGTATTCTTGCCTGGAGAATTCTATGGACAGAGGAGCCTGGCAGTCTACAGTCCACGAGGTTCCCAAAGGGTTGGACATGACTTAGCAACTAAACAATTTTACTTTTTAATAAATACTATAATTTTTTTTTATCATTTCTCCTGCATATGGAGTTATTTCCAATGCTTGACTATTATGGATAAAGTCGGTATGAGCATTCATGCACAATTCTTTGTGGTTTGCTCATGTTTTAAAATGTTTGTTTAATGTTTTCACTGTGAAAGTATCTTTATTGTAAACCTCACATCTGGATGGGGAGGGGGAGTGAAAATATAGCAGTCCCAGTATTAGATTTATATCATAACTTAAACACTAAAAACAACTTACAAATTTTAGTTTCTCATTGTTTTGAAACTGAAGGCCAAGGCAAGTACATAACTTATCCCTTCAAATAAACATCCGTCATTTGGAAAACTTCTCACTTAAACTTCCCCTAAGCTAAAGGTTGGATACCATCACCGATTCAATGGACATGAACTTGGGCGATGGTAAGGGACGGGGAGGCCAGGTGTGCTGCAGTCCATGGGCTTACAGAGTCAGACATGACTTAGCAACTAAACAACAAAGCTATAGTCGCTATCTTTTCACATTCTCATTTTACTTGTCCAGTAGGCATACCAGATTCAACATATTCAAAGGAAAATTTTATCCATCCCACCCATCCCCGCAAAAAGAAATAAAATAAACTAGCCTTTCCATATTCTCATCTCAACTCTCAGTTGCTCAAGCTAAAAATGTGTTTTCATCCTTGATACCTCTTTTTTTCAGAAACCTCACACCTAATCAAGTAGCAAATCTGGTGTGTTCCATCTTCAAAACACGGACTATCAGGAAGCCAGCCCCTTATCGCTGTCCCTACTGCTAACATGCTTGTCAAAGCCACTGTCAGCTCTTGATTGGATCAGTGAAATAGCCTCCGTTAATAACCAGTCTTGCTGCTTCTATCTTTGGTCCCTAGAGCCGAGTCCAAACAGAGCAGCTACAGTCTCAGGTACATCAGTCACTCCAATCCATTTTCATTCAGAATAAAAGTCAAAAGTTCTCACATGTTCTACAAGGCCATAAGTAATCCCCCGACCTCCCCTTCATTGGCTCTCTCTCCCCTTTCTCCTTCCTCTCCAGTCATGTGGCTGCCTCACCTTTCTTTAAACTACCTAGAGCAATCCTGCCTCAGAACTTTAACACTTGCTATTTCTGGGCCAGGAATTCCACCCTTCTACCTCCAGCCCCTACATATAGCCCAAGGCTCACTGCCTTTCTTTATCCATGTCTCTACTCAGCGTCACTTCATTGGGTAGGTCTGGTCTGAGCACCTTTTCTAAAGTGGATCCCACCTCCACCCTCAACACCAGCAGTGTCAATTTATACTGTGTTCTTAGCCCAACCCAGACCAGACCACGAAGACTGCTTCAAGTTGAAAGAAGGGCAAAAATGATGACAAGAATTTGACTCAACGCTCTTAAAACAGTTAATAAGTAATGCAAAGAAGAAAAAAGTAAGAAAGTGACTGGGGGGACTTCCCTGGTGGTCCAGTGACTAAGACTCCGAGCTCCCAATGCAGGGGGACTGGGTTTGGTCCCAGGTCAGGGAACTAAATCCCACATGCCACAGCTAAGACCTGGAGCAGCCAAATAAGAATAAACATTAAAAAGGAAAATTTATTTTCTTTAAGTGGTTGGGAACACTCTCTACAGCCTCCCCTGTTTTCTCATGGAAGCTCCTCTGGGATTCTGTGGTCCCCTTAGTCTGTCTGGAGTGAAACGTCCATTAGGGTCAAGGAGCACAGAACTGTGGGCTTGCCTTAGCCGCCTCCCCTCACCCCTCAGCATCCAGCAGCTGGAAACCACCTGTCTTATCATTCTGCTGCACAGTGAGACCAATCATCAGGGCCTTGTGCGTGGGTGACTTTGTGGCTTTGATAATCTCCTTTTATCTCTGCCTGCACTCCACAGGGTCTAAGAGTTTTCTGGTCTGTCCTCTTAGAAGCCATGAATTACCATAATGCCTTACTTTCTCCATGATTCTTATTATCACCCGACCTATTATATCTTTGTTTTTGTGCCTATTTGTTGCTTGTTTCCCCAAGTAAAATATTAAGTTCCCTGACAACAGAGACTCGACTCTTATTCATGCTATATCCCTTCCCCAGTACCTAGAATGGCAGCTGGCACATAGTAAATAATAAAGATTTACTGAATTAATCTTGTTCAATGCATTTAACATCGTTCTATGTAGTCTCCCCCCAGAATTGGTATCATTGTAAGGATTTTAGCGGCTGTTAATGTCAAACCAAACCAAACCTCTCTTTTGGCTTTTTTCTTTCCTTTGAGTTTCAGAATGTTACTTAGGGGTTGAAATGGGCTTCCTTGGTGATTCAGATGGTAAAGAATCTGCCTGCAATGCAGGATACCCAGGTTTGACTCCTGGGTCCTGGAGAAGGGCATGGCAACCCACTCCAGTATTCGTGCCTGGGGAGTCCCATGGACAGAGGAGCCTGGTGGGCTACAGTCCATGGGATCGAAAAGAGTCGGACATGACTGAGCGACTAACGCTTTCTTTTCATGACCATGGGAGTGCAAGCCACATATACCTCAGACTTGGCACTGGTTTTGTTGCCATGTTAGGACAATGAGCTGGATACTGTGTCTTCAGTAGCCAGAGTATAAGAAAATTTATTTTCTTATTTAATGTCTAAAGTTCAAATTGCCTCTAATCTAGGGATCCCTTGAATGTGATAAGGCTGAATCACTTTGGAGAATAAAAGGCTGAAGTCCAGTCCAATGGACAAGTAAAAGGCCTCTTGGAAGCAGCATTCTGAGAAAGATCCTGCTTATTCAACACTGAATATTCTAGGGTCTGAATGAGTGTGAATGTTATGGAGACTCAAAACAGAAACTGTAACTGCTCATTGATTCAGTTCAAGAGATAATTTTATCAAGGGTCTAGTATAACAGAGACTTCCTTCAAATATGTAATCCTACTTGTGATCTATTTTTTTAAGTTAACATTGCCTCTATAGTAAACTATTTTCTGCTAGATGACCCAGAAAATCCAAATCCCTGGTGGAAAATTAGTACATTTGTGAGCACTCTTGTGTACAGATTACAGCACTAAGCTCTGAACTAAAGGAGTCTGCAATTTCTGTCTGCCTGGAGGTACTGGTTGAAAGGAGCATGATGAGCTTCCCTCTCTTTTCCTATAAGTCTCATTGTTTCCAGCAGAAGAAAAGATGCTGACTGATAAAACTGTTTTATAGATCACCTCTTTCTGTATTTCAGAAACAGCTAAAATTTGTTTTGCAGATTTTGATAGGATCTATGAGAGTGATATAATATCACTTCGATAGTGTATCAGCTCAGTTTGGAGCCAAGGGTGGATCTCATGGCTGGGAGGGTAGTGAACCTTGTATACCTGGCTCATCTTCCCCAGATACTCAGAGACCATGGTCAGGAAGATGGTTACTATGGCTTTAGTAAGAAAAGGGCATTCCACACCAAATTCTGGTCAGAAATAATAAGTATGGAAAACAGAGTAATTGGCTTTTTAAGAAGCCATGTATATATAAAAACTGAAAGTGCAAAGTCAAATATTTATGTGGTTTCTGAGGAGGACTTTGCTAAATTAAACAAGTCTGGATAGATTAACTCTAGGCAGAGGGGTCTGGCCAAGGATTAGGAGTGCTGGCTCTGTTTGATCACAGAGCCACACAAACAAGGCATTGCAGGTAGGGAGAACTTAAACCAGAGCAGAAAAATCACAGCGTGAAAGAGTTTAGACCAGAAAAACCCTAAACAACAAAACATACAATTAAACAAACAAAAACCCACGAGGAAAACACAAGCTAATTGGTAGAAACTTCCTTGTTTCAAAGTTGATGACTGTCAATTGCAATTCACTTAGAAAGATGAGCTTGAGACCAGGTATGACTTGTTGACCAGTTATTTCACAAAGAATCAATCTTTAGAAAATGGAAGGTCCTTTTCTCTGTAAGTCATACCTTTATCCAGAAGTCACAGGCTTCCTGGAATGACTATTAAAAATCTAAGATCTCTTGGAAATGATGTTGAAATTCAGTTTTCAATATTATTGACCCAGCCAGCCCTTCTTAGACATACAGATTGTATGGTCACATGCTATGTGACTGGAACAGAAGGCCAAGCCAAGAAAACAGCAAGGAAAGAGGAGGAAGAGAAGAGACATTTTGCTGTTGAACACTGCTTTTTTGTCTTTTAAATATCACAGACATCTTTGTGTGTGTGTGTGTGGCTGTGCTGGGTCTTAGCTGCAGCACGCAGGATCTTTAATTTTCATTGAGGCATGTGGGATCTTCAGTTGTAGCATGTAGGATCTAGTGTCCTGATCAGGGATTGAACCCGGACCCCCTACATTGGGAATTTGGAGTCTTAGCCACTGGACCACCAGGGAAGTCTTCAACTTTGACTTTTAATTATGGAAAATTTCCAATACAGGTACAAAGATAGAAACAAAAGTATGATAAATTCTCACGAGCTCATCACTGAGCTTTACCTGTTAGCAATATTTTCTTTATCATCTCATCTATCCCTCCCTTGTTTTACTTTTCTTTTGGAGTATTTTAGTAACTATCAAACAAGTATCATTTCACCCATCAATACTATATTTTTTCTTTTTTTAGCAAAAATCACAGGACTGTTATCCCCATCCTCAACAAAATTAACATTATTTTTTAATCAACTAATATATATCTAAATCTATGTTCAGATTTCTTCAATTGGCTTTTGATAGTTGGTTTGTTTGAACTGGGATTTAAGCAAGGTCCATACTTTGCATTTAATTGGTATATCCTTTTTAACAATTTTTAATTGGAGGATAATTGCTTTACAATATTGTGCTGGTTTCTGCTGTACAATAACTGTTATATCCTTTACATCTCTTTTAATATATGATTTCATCTTCCCTTCTCCACCTTCCTAACATTCATTGACTGAAAAGTTGGGTCAAGTGTCCTGTAGTATTTCTTACATTTTGGATTTTTCTGATTGCATTTCCATGAAATCATTTAAAATTCTCCTGTATCTCTTGTATTTTTTGTAAACTGAGTTAGATTTGAATGAGGAATTAAATTCAGGTTACTTATTTTGGCAAGAGCATTTCATCTGCTGTGCTATAATCTTCCTATAACATCATGTCAATAGGAAGTGATGATCAGCTTGACTGATGGGTTCAGGTAGATTTTTAATTAAAATCTTGTTTTATTTAAAATTCTTTATTTTAAATAAAATTCTATTTTAAAATTCTTAATTATGATATAATACATTCCCTGTGGAAAAATTAGAAAATACAAATGGCAATAAATACGAAAATAAAAAAGTAAGTGCGTTCCCACAATCTAAAGAAGACTACCATTTACATTTGGCATATGTCTTTCTAGGTTTATTCTGTTTTGATTGATCAATCTTGAAAGTTTTTCCCTTCTTTCCCTATTAGTCTTATGCTGCCTTTTAAAATATCATCCAATAAATTCTTCAGTTAACAAGTATTTTGGGGTACCTATTATTATTATTTTGAATGATATTAGAAAGAAGAAAGGAAGGCAGGAAGAGTGTAGTCTGAGCACCTGCTACGTAGCAGTGCTTTTACATTATTTTTTTATTGAAGGATAATTGCTTTACAGAATTTTGTTGTTTTCTGTCAAACCTCAACATGAATCAGCCATAGGTATACATATACCCCCTCCCTTTTAAACCTCCCTCCCATCTCCCACCCCATCCCACCCCTCTAGATTGACACAGAGCCCCTGTTTGAGTTTCCTGAGCCATACAGCAAATTCCCGTTGGCTATCTATTTTATATATGGTAATGTAAGTTTCCATGTTACTCTTTCCATACCTCTCCCCATCTCCTCCCCTCTCCCCATGTCCATAAGTCTATTCTCTATGTCTGTTTCTCCATTGCTGCCCTGTAAATAAATTCTTCAGTATCATTTTTCTAGATTCCATATATATATGCGTTAGAATATGGCATTTATCCTTCTCTTTCTGATTCACTTCACTCTGTACAATAGGTTCTAGGTTCATCCACCTCATCAGAACTGACTCAAATGTTTTTATGTCTGAGTAATATTCCATTGTGTATGTGTACCACAGCTTCTTTCAGAGAAGGTAATGGCAACCCACTCCAGTACTCTTGCCTGGAAAATCCCATGGATGGAGGAGCCTGGTGGTCTACAGTCCATGGGGTTGCAAAGAGTCAGACACGACTGGAGTGACTAAGCAAGCACCACAGCTTCTTTATCCATTCATCTGTTGATGAGCATATACGTTGCTTTCATGTTCTAGCTATTGTAAATAGTGTTGCAACAAACAATGGGATACATGTGTATTTTTCAATTTTGGTTTCCTCAGGGTATATGCCTAGGAGTAGGATTGCTGGGTCATATGGTGGTTTTATTCCTAGTTTTTAAAGGAATCTCCATACCATCTTCCATAGTGGCTGGATCAATTTACATTCCCACCAACAGTGCAAGAGTGTTCCCTTTTTTCCATACCCTCTCCAGTATTTATTGTTTGTAGATTTTTTGATGATGGCCATTCTGACTGGTATGAGGTGATATCTCATTGTGGTTTTGATGTGCATTTCTCTAATAATGAGCGATGTTGAACATCTTTTCATGTGTTTGTTAGCCATCTGTATGTCTTCTTTGGAGAAATATCTGTTTAGGTCTTTTCCCCACTTTTTGATTGGGTTGTTTTTCTGGCATTGAGTTGTATGAGCTGCTTGTCTATTTTGGAAATTAATCCTTAATCAGTTGTTTCATTGGCTATTACTTTCTCCCATTCTGAGGGCTGTCTTTTCACCTTGCTTATTGTTTCCTTTGCTGTGCAAAAGCTTTCATGTTTAATCACGTCCCACTTGTTTACTTTTGTTTTCATTTCCATTATGCTAGGAGGTGGGTCATCGAGTGTTCTGCCTATGTTTTCCTCTAAGAGTTTTATAGTTTCTGGTTTTACATTTAGGTCTTTAACCTACTTTATCTTTGTGTATGGTGTTAGGAAGTGTTCTAATTTCATTCTTTTACATGTAGCTGTCCAGTTTTCCCAGCACCTTTTATTGAAGAGACTGTCTTTGCCCCATTGTGTATTCTTGCCTCCTTTGTCAAATATAAGGTACCCATAGGTGCATGGGTTTATTTCTGGGCTTTCTGTCTTGTTCCATTGGTCTATATTTCTGTTTTTGGGCCAGCACCATACTGTTCTGCTGACTGTAGCTTTGTAGTGTAATCTGAAGTCAGGAGGGTTGATTCCTCCAGTTCCATTCTTCTTTCTCAAGACTGCTTTGGCTTTTCGGGGTCTTTTGTGTTTCCATATGAATTGTGAAATTTTTTGTTCTAGTTCTGTGAAAAATGCCATTGGTAATTTGATAGGGATCACACTGAATCTGTAGATTACATTTGGTAGTATAGTCATTTTCACAATATCAATTCTTCCTACATAGGAACATGGAATATCCCTCCATCTGTTTATGTCATCTTTGATTTCTTTCATTAGTGTCTTATAATTTTCTGTGTACAGTTCTTTTGTCTCCTTAGGTAAGTTTATTCCTAGATATTTGATTCTTTTTGTTGCAATGGTGAATAGGATTGATTCCTTAATTTTTCTGATTTTTTATTGTTAGTATATATAAATGCAGGTGATTTCTGTGTATTGATTTTGTATCCTGCAACTTCGCTGAATTCACTGATTAGCTCTAGTAGTTTTCTGATACTATCTAGGGTTTTCTATGTACGGTATCATGTCATCTGCAAACAGTGAGAGCTTTACTTCTTCTTTTCTGATCTGGATTCCTTTTATTTCCTTTTCTTTTCTGATTGCTGTAGCTAGGGCTCCCAGAACTATGTTGAATAATAGTGGTGAAGGTGGACACCCTTGTCTTGTTCCTGATATTAGGGGGAATGCTTTCAGTTTTACACCATTGAGAATAATGTTGGCTGTAGGCTTATTATATATGGTCTTTACTATGTTCAGGTAGGTTCCTTCTATGCACATTTTTTGAAGAGTTTTAATCATAAATGGGTGCTGAATTTTGTCAAAGGCTTTTTCTGCATCTAGAGATGATCATGTGGTTTTTATCTTTCAATTTGTTAATATGGTGCATCACATTGATTTATTTGCATATACTGAACAATCCTTGCATTCCTGGAATAAACCCAACTTGATCATGGTGTATGAGTTTTTTGATGTGTTGCTGAATTCTGTTCACAAAAATTTTGTTGAGGAATTCTGCATCTATGTTCATCAGTGATACTGATCTGTAGTTTTCTTTTTTAGTGTTGTCTTTGTTGGTTTTGGTATCAGGGTGATGGTGGCCTCGTAGAATAAGATTGGAAGTGTTCCTTCCTCTGCAATTTTTTGAAAGAGTTTTAGAAGGATAGGCATTAGCTGTTTTCTAAATGTTTGATAGAATTAATTAGCCTCCAACTAATAAAAACAAATAAAAAAAATAAAACACATTTGGTCATACAAAAATAAAATAAAATAAAATGGAGTTCCTTCAGTCTCATTGAAATCTCTCAAAAAAAAAAAAAATTCTCCTGTGAAGTCGTCTGGTCCTGGGCTTTTGTTTTTGGGAGATTTTTGATCATAGCTTCAATTTCAGTGCTTGTAATTGGGTTGTTCATAATTTCTATTTCTTCCTGGTTCACTCTTGGAAGACTGAACTTTTCTAAGAATTTGTCCAATTTTTCCAGGTTATCCATTTTATTGCCATATGTTGTTCATAATAGTCTCTAATAATCCTTTATATTTCTGCACTGTCTGTTGTAACCTCTCCTTTTTCATTCCTAATTTTGTTGATTTCATTCTTCTCTCTTTCTTTCCTGATGAGTCTGGCCAAAGGTTTGTCAATTTTGTTTATCTTCTCAAACAACCAACTTTTAGTCTTATTAATCGTCACTGTTGTTTCTTTCATTTCTTTTTCATTTAATTCTGCTCAGATCTTTATGATTTCTTTCCTTCTATTAATTTTTGGTTTTTTGTTTTTCCTTTTCTAGTTGTTTTAGGTGTAAAGTTGGGTTGTCTATTCAATGTTTTTCTTGTTTCTTGAGGTAGGATTGCTATAAACTTCCCTCTTGGAACTGCTTTGGCTGCATCCCACTGGTTTTGAGTTGTCGTGTTCTCATTGTCATTTGTTTCTAGAAATTTTTTGATTTCCCTTTTGATTTCTTCAGTAACCTGTTGGTTATTTAGAAACATGTTGTTTAATCGCCATGTGTTTGTAATTCTTACAGCTTTCTTCTTGTAATTGGTATCTAGTCTCATAGTGTTGTGGTTGGAGAAGATGCTTGATATGATTTCAATTTTCTTAAATTTACTGAGGTTTGATCTGTGACCCAAAATATGGTCTATCCTGGAGAATGTTTCATGTGCACTTGAGAAGATGTATTCTTCTGCATTTGGATGGAATGCTCTGAAGATATCAATGAGATCCATCTCATCTAATGTATCATTTAAGACTTGTGTTTTCTTATTAATTTTCTGTTTTGATGATCTGTCCATTGGTGTGAGTGGGGTGTTAAAGTCTCCTACTATTATTGTGTTACTCTCAATTTCTCCTCTTATGTGTTAGTGTTTGTCTTATGCATTGAGGTGCTCCTGTGTTGGGTGCATAGATATTTACAGCTGTTATTTCTTTCTCTTGAATTGATCCCTTGATCATTATGTAGTGTCCTTCCTTATCTCTTGTAATCTTTAAGGTCTATTTTGTCTGATCTGAGGGTTGCTACTCCAGCTTATTTTTGCTTCCCATTTGCATGGAATATATTTTTCCATCCTATTACTTTCAGTCTATATGTGTCTTGAGGTCTGAAGTGGGTTTCTTGTAGGCAGCATATATATGGGTCTTGTTTTTGTACCCATTCAGCCACTCTGTGTCTTTTGATTGGAGCATTTAATCCACTTACATTTAAAGTAATTATCAATATATCTGTTCCTAATGCCATTTTCTTAATTGTTTGGGGTTGATTTTGTAGATCTTTTTTCTTCTGTTGTATTTTTTGACTGTATAAGTCCTTTTAACATTTGTTGTAAAGCTGGTCTGTGGTACTGAATTCTCTTAACTTTTGCTTGTCTTATAAGCTTTTTATTTCTCTGTCAATTTTGAATGAGATCCTTGCTGGGCACTGTAACCTTGGTTGTAGATTTTTCCTGTGCAGTACTTTAAATATATCCTGCCATTCTCTTCTGACCTGCAGAGTTTCTGCTGAAAGATCAACGTTAAGCATATGGGGTTTCCCTCATATGCTACTTGTTGCTTCTCCCTTGCTGCTTTTACTTTTCTTTCTTTGTGTTTAGTCTTTGTTAGTTTGATTAGTATGTGTCTTGGCATGTTTCTCCTTGGGTTTATCCTGTATGGGACTCTTGGACTTGATTGACTATTTCCTTTTTCATGTTGGGGAAATTTTCAACTATAATCTCTTCAAAAATTTTCTCATATGCTTTCTTTCTCTCTTCTTCTTCTGGGACCCCAATAATTCGAATGTCGGTACATCTGATTTTGTCCCAGTGGTCTCTGAGACTATCTTCACTTCTTTTCATTCTTTTCACTTTATTCTGCTCTTCGGAAGTTATTTCCACCATTTTATCTTCCTCTCACTGATTCACTCTTCTGCTTTAGATATTCTGCTACTGATTCCTTCTAGAATATTTTTAATTTCAGTAATTGTGTTGTCTCTGTATGTTTATTCTTCAACTCTTATAGGTCTTTGTTAATTGATTTTTCATTTCCTCCATTTTGTTTTCAAGGTTTTTGATCATGTTTAGTATCATTATTCTGAATTCTTTTTCAGGCAGTTTCCCTATTTCCTTTTCATTTATTTGGACTTCTCTGTTTCTAGTTTGTTCCTTCACTTATGTAGTATTTCTCTGCCTTTATTTATTTATTTTTTTAACTGATGTTTGAGATCTCCTTTTCCCAGGCTTCAAGGTTGAATTCTTTCTTCCTTTTGGCTTCTTCCCTTCTAAGGTTGGTCCAGTGGTTTGTGTAAGCTTCATATAGGGTGAGATTTGTGCTGAGTTTTTATTTGTTTGTTTTTCATCTGATGGACAAGATTGAGTGAGGTAGTAATCCTGCCTGCTGGTGATTTGGTTTGTATTTTTGTTTTGTTTGTTGTTTAGATGAGGAGTCCTTTATGGGGTGCTACTGGTGGTTGGATGATGCTGGGTCTTGTATTATAGTGGTTTCCTTTGTGTGAGTTCTCACTATTTGATACTCCCTAGGGTTAGTTCTCTGGTAGTCTATGGTCTTGGAATCCGTGCTCCCACTCCAAAGGCTCAGGGCTTGATCTCTGGTCAGGAACAAGGATTCCACAAGTGGTTTATTATGGCACTAAGTTCAGTTCAGTTCAGTCACTCAGTCGTGTCTGACTCTTTGCAACCCCATGAACCACAGCACGCCAAGCCTTCCTGTCCATCACCAACTCCTGGAGTCCACCCAAACCCATGTCAATCAAGTCGGTGATGCCATCCAACCATCTCACCCTCTGTCGTCCCCTTCTCCTCCTGCCCTCAATCTTTCCCAGTATCAGGGTTTTTTCAAATGAGTCAGCTCTCCGCATCAGGTGGCCAAAGTATTGGAGTTTCAGCTTCAACATCAGACCTTCCAATGAACACCCAGGACTGTTCTCCTTTAGGATGGACTGGCTGGATCTCCTTGCAGTCCAAGGGACTCTCAAGAGTCTTCTCCAACACCACAGTTCAAAAGCATCAATTCTTCAGTGCTCAGCTTTCTTTATAGTCCAACTCTCACATCCATACATGACCACTGGAAAAACCATAGCCTTGACTAGATGGACCTTTGTTGACAAAGTAATCTCTATGCTTTTTAATATGCTGTCTAGGTTGGTCATAACTTTCCTTCCAAGGAGTAAGCGTCTTTTAGTTTCATGGCTTCAATCACCATCTGTAGTGATTTTGGAGCCCCCCAAAATAAAGCCTGACACTGTTTCCACTGTTTCCCCATCTGTTTCCCATGAGGTGATGGGACCAGATGCCATGATCTTAGTTTTCTGAATGTTGAGCTTTAAGCCAACTTTTCCCCTCTGCTCTTTCACTTTCATCAAGAGGCTCTTTAGTTCTTCTTCACTTTCTGCCATATGGGTTGTGTCATCTGCATATCTGAGGTTATTGATATTTCTCCCGGCAATCTTAATTCCAGCTTGTGCTTCCTCCAGCCCAGTGTTTCTCATGATGTACTCTGCATATAAGTTAAATAAGCAGGGTGACAATATACTTCCTTGACATACTCCTTTTCCTATTTGGAACCAGTCTGTTGTTCCATGTCCAGTTCTAACTGCTGCTTCCTGACCTGCATACAGGTTTCTCAAGAGGTAGGTCAGGTGGTCTGGTATTCCCATCTCTTTCAGGATTTTTTGTGATCCAGTTTATTGTGATCCACACAGTCAAATGCTTTGGCATAGTCAATAAAGCAGAAATAGGTGTTTTTCTGGAACTCTCTTGCGTTTTTGATGAGCCACTGGATGTTGGCAATTTGATCTCTGGTTCCTCTGCCTTTTCTAAATCCAGCTTGAACATCTGGAAGTTCAGGGTTCACGTATTGCTGAAGCCTGGCTTGGCATTAAGTGAGATTAAAACAAATATCCAAAAACGAGAAGCCAAAGATGAACCCAGACAAACGGCAGTTACAAAATCAGGCAAATAATAATTAAAATAATGGAAGATACACTACATATACATATGTAATGTATATACATATATACCCATGAGCAAAGTATAAAAACAGTCCAACAAAAATAAAGTACAGTAGTTTGACTCAGCCAACAAAGTAAATCAAAAATTGTATTTACCAGTTAAGAACAAAACTAAGTAAAGCACAAAGTGCAAAACAAAACTAAAACAAGGTGCCAAGTAGGGAGTAAAGCAATGAAAACCAACTAACAAATATGTTGAGAAGAAAGGAAAGAAAGAAAAGAAAGAAAGAATAGATAGGCAAAGTTAAACAGTGGTAGATGAAGAAGATTTACATACATTAAAGATTACCTGCAAGGGGAAAATAACAATAGGAAAGGCAAACAAAGGAATAAATGTAGAAAAAATATAATAGGTTTAAAAAATTTTAAAATTAAAATTATCAAAAAGAGAAAAGAAAAAAAAGATGGAAGAAGAAAGAAAAAAGGGGGGAAAAAAAGGAAAACTCCACAGAACTGCAAAAGCCCAATGTAGAGGCAGACATTTATAGCAACAATAAAAATGTGACTGAATATACACATATACACCCATAAGCAAAATCAAAACAGTCCAACAAAAATAAAGTACTATAGACTGACCCGGGGAGCAAAGGAAACCAAAAATTATATCTACCAGAACAAGACTAACTAAGCACAAACTGGATTACAAAACTAAAGCAAGGTGCCAAGTGGGGAATAAAACAATGAAAATAAAACTGACAAATAGTTGAGAGGAAAGGAAAGAAAGAAAGAATAGATATGCAAACTTAAATAGAGGTAGATAAAGAAGATTTATACACATTAGATTAACAACAAGGGGAAAAGAACAATAGGAAAAGCAAAGGGATAAATGTAGAAACAATAATAATAGGTTTAAAAATTAAAACTAAAACAACAACAACAAAAAAAACAGCTCCACAGAACTGCAAAAGCTCAAGGTAGAGGCAGAGGTTTATAACAATAAAAATAATGTGACTGAAATAAAAAAGCTCAAAAGCTTAATTAGATTTCATAGTGCCAATAAAATCAACAACTACAACAGAGGGGATAAAAAAGGAAAAAGAAGGGAAAAAATCCAAAAGAATCTACAGAACAAGTCAAAACATAAGAACAATAAATGCTTTTCTTGAGTCACTGCTGTCAGGGTCCTTTCCCTCACCCGGAGTCACAGTCCACCTCCCTTCCCTAGGTTGCCGTCCAACACTGAGCTGATCTCTGGACCTTCTGTGGGGGCAGCTCAGATTCTAATCTGCTCCTATTCCTATGTGTTCTTGCCTCCAGTGTCCACAGCTATCAGAACTAGTGCATATTCTTTTGTGGGAGCTCTCAATGACATTTTATATATTCTATAGACACAGAGTCTGCCTCATTGATTGTGTGGATTTAATCTGCATGTGGGAAGGTTTTGGGTCTTCTTCCTTAGTCACACTGGCCCTGGGTTTCAATTGTGGTCTCATCTCCACCTCTGCATGTGGGTCATCCACTGGGGTTTACTCCTGAGGCTGCCCTGGAGGGCTTGGGTTTGCCCCCGTGAGGGCCAGGTGTGGAGGTGGTGCAGTTGCTTAGGTCGCAGGGGTTCTGGCAGCACCAGGTACTCGGGGGAGTTGGCGGCCAGGGCAGCAGGAAATACCGTGCTCTAGAAGGGTATGGCCACCCGTGTTGGCCAATACGCTTCAGTATTCTCGCCTGGAGAAACCCTCCCTGACAGAGAAGCCTGGCAGGCCACAGTCTACAGGGTTGCAAAGTCAGACACTACCGAAGCGACCCTGCGCACATAGGTCCAAGGCTTTTTTGCCTGTGGCAGCTCTGCCCCAGTGAGAGTTGCGCATGAAGGTGGCGCAGATGCTTGACTGTGGGTACCCTGGTGGCGCCAAGTGTGCAGGGACACGGGCTGCCTCCGCCGCAGGATTATGGCCCTATCAGAGTCTTTTTCCAAGCCTCTCGTAGCTGGTGATCAGAAGGCTTCTTTCCTCAGTCTTTTTCTGTAGCTCCACCTGTTCAGGCACTTAGCGGGCTCCCTTGCCTGGGGTCCTTCTCTGTTGTTCAGCGAGTCAGGCACACAGAGGGCCCCCCCCTGGCTGGGGTCCTACTCTGGAGTTCAGTGCATCAGGCGTTTGATGGGCCAGCCTCTTGTTCAGCTGCTGATGGTGGCGTGTGGGGAGAGAGCGAGGCTATGGTGATGGCTCCACCCACTTCGCGTGACTCAGCAGTATCGCCTTGCTTCCATGGCTGCACAGCTTTCCTCCACAGGCATTTCCCCCTGCAGTCTCCTCCCTCACCTCCTCTTGATCTGCCTCTCCACAGTCAACAGCAGCCCTCACCCTGGGATGGCCCCACAATCCCCAAACTCTGCGTCCCTGTCCGGGGTAGGTATGGCTGCAGCAAGGACTGTCTGATTCTCATTCCATTCAGGCTGCCACAGATCAGCTGTTTCCCTCAGCCTTAAATGTTTCTCCTCTGACTCAAGTGATTGCCCCGATGTGGGGATCAGACCACTGCTTCAGTTCCCTGACCCACTGAGAGCAGGTCCAGTCCTATTAACACTCCTATTTTCCCCTCTAGTTCCTTCGTCCTACCGAGTTTTGTGTGGTTCGATATATTCTTTTCTTCTGGTCAGGTACTCCTGTCCACTCTCAGATGGTGTTCTCTACATTATTTTTTACTTATTGTCACAATGACCTTGTGAAGAGAGGTATTAATGTTATACTCCCATTTAACAAAAGAGGAGATTGACACTCAGGCTTCCTGGCGTCTTTAACTCTTGAGTCCAGACTCTTGAAGTCTTCGGATTCAAATCCAAAGTCCAAACATTCATTTCCTTCCTGAATTTTGTGATACTGCTATCAAACAGGGCTATTCTATCTAGTCAGTTAAATATGTACTTGATGGGCACAATAAAATGTAATCATTGCTTAACATGTTTGAGAGATTTTATCTGATCTTTAGCAAGGCAAATCCATTTAGGCATAGAGAAACAAAGTACAGAAAGTTTTCCATTTCTCAGAGATTAAAAAGAAGTTTTACATGTTTTCTGTGTTCTTCATCTTTATTATTTCTCTCTTTTCTTGAGCTTCTCTGGTGGCTCAGATGGTAAAGAGTCTGCCTGCAATGCTGGAGATCTCGGTTTGATCCCTGGGCTGGGAAGATCTTTTGGAGAAGGAAATGGCAACCCACTCCAGTATTCTTGCCTGAAGAATCCCATGGACAGAAGAGCCTGGCGAGCCCCAGTCCATGGGGTCGCAAAGAGCTGGACACAACTGAGTGACTAACACTCATCTTTTCTCCTGGTAGTGATAGTTAAGAGTCTCAAAGTAGGTGAAAAGAATGGAAAAGTGGATAAAAATCTGTGATGGGGGAGACTGGGTTTTGAGTCATTTATAAATTTTGTCATATATATATATATATATATATATATATATATATATATATATATATATATATAACCTGTTGCATGGGTTAATTCAAAGAAGCACAGAATTTTAGAACTGGATGGTATTTCAAAGCTCATCTTCTGGAACATGCTTAATATATAACAAAGAGGCTAAAGCCCCAATGGGTTCAGTGACTTTCCTCAGGTCACTCTGTTACAGGGAAGAACTGACCTCAAGTTCAATCTGTTTCTTTTACTTTAACCTTTGCTTCTCCTTGCTTTTGTTTACTAGAAGGATCTTGTCCATACATAAAGGCCTGCCTCAGGGAACCCTGCTTCTCTACCTGAACGTTAAACCAAAATGCCTTTGTTCAGGACCCTGTCCACTTGGCTACAGGAAGGACAAAATTAACATATCCCCTCCCCATGACTAGCCATTTCAGGAGATATTTATAAGATTAATGCTCCTTTCTACTTCACCTCCTCACCTCTCTCCCTCTCTGTTCTCAGAAGGATCCTGGCATCCAGACCCTGTTAAGATGATTATTTTGAGACCATTAGTCTACCATCTTCTCAGTCAGCTAGCTTTCTGAATAAATTCATATTCCGTGTCTCAGCATCTTGTCTCTTGGATGTTATTGACCTGTGTGGGGCAAGCAGAGCAAGCTTGGACTTGGCAAACAATCTCAACTGCTTTGATATCAAGACCTAATTTGAACTCAGATCTTTGGCAGTGATTAAGACCATACCCAAGAAAAAGAAATGCAAAAAGGCAAAATGGTTGATCACCATTATGTGAGTTTAACCCATTTTGAAAATTTTTCCCTCTGTGAACTGAAGGAAATGCTTGAACAATCTTTTCATTACACTTGCGGTGGGCACTGGTTTTACCGGATTCTGAAGTGTCCTACAGTTGCAAAAAAATGTGCCAAGAATCGCTTCCTACTATTGTGTAAGCTGAGGACCAGGATACAAAGAAGGACTTCAGACAGGGAGAGAAAACATATTTAAATAAGGCTATGATTATATTTTTTTCTAGTTTCTTTAATCCTTTGCAGGAAAAGTTTAAATAAGTGTGCCTTTTACAGCCATTTTAATTCCCAAATAAAAGTAGAAGAATGTAAGTTTGTAATATTATGTATCATATTCTAAGAAATACTGAAATATAGAAAAATATAAAAATGTAAAACTCATTAGGGAAAATTGAAGCAAAAATATTTTATTATGCTATACTTTTAAATGTAAACATGAAAGTTAAAAATAAATGGCAGGAAATAAGTAATTGTTCACTCAATAACAAGCTCTTGGGACAATGGTTTGAAGCAGCTAGATGGTGTGTTTCATATCCAGTTTCCTACCATTTTGTATAAACATTGCCTCTCTGCTTCCTTCATGGATAAATTTAACCTAAAAATCCGTCTCGGTGTCTCCAGGGCTGTCCTGTTTGTAGGGCAATAATCAGTCCGCAGGTTTTTGACATGCTGTGGCTCACATGATACCGTCAGTCGACAGACGTGCATTACTTACCCATTTTCTAATGATATTTCTGGACTGTGAACAGGGACTGATGGTGCCATGTGGTATATCGCTATTTATTCTGGCTTCTAAGCAATTGGAATGTGGGGAACTATTTAGTTCCACAGCATTTGACAGAAGGGAACAGATTTGCTAGACAAGGTTGAAAACAAGCCTGTCATTGTAGGCTGAGAATAAATTGGCAAAAATGTAGTATCCTTCCTATATGTATATCCAGTAGTAAAGAATAATATCGACTACCACCAACATTCAACTCAAAGAAGTATTTTAAAAAATACATAATGGGGGAGAAGGAACACTGATGTACCTATCAACTTACTTCAACAATTATCAACTCTTAGCTGATCTATTTTGTCAAGCTATTCCCTTGCCTTCACTGTATTAAAGCATATTCCAGACATCAAATTATTTTATCCATAAATATGTTAGCACCTATCTCTACAAGACAGGAATTCTTTTTTTAAAAAGCAACCATAAAACTATATCTCATCTAAAACTTGGATAATAAAAATTCATTAAATATACAGTTACTATTGAATTTTTTTTCTTTTTTGGCTGCACAGCTTATGAGATCTTTTTCATTATTATTATTTTTTTCATTATGCTTGTGAGATCTTAGTTCCCCAACCAGGGATGGAACCTGGGACCCCAGCAATGAAAGAGCCAAGTGCTAACCACTGGACCACTAGGGAATCCCTCCTCCTTTGTTTTAAGTTCATGTGTATGGAACAGAATCCAAGTAAGATCCATACATTGCAGTTGGCTCTTTCTTAAATATTTTTTAAATTAAAATTAAAAAAATTTTAATTGGGGTAAAATACACAAAACATAAAGTTTACCATCTTAACCATTTTTAAGTGTGCAGTTCTGTAGTATTAAGTGTATTCACCTTGTTATACAACCATCATCACCATCCATCTCCAGAATCCTTTTCATCTTGCATAACTGAAACTCTATGTCATTACACCAGCGTTCCCCACTCCCCTATTCCCTTGGTTGGCAACCACCATTCTACTTTCTGTCTCTATGAATTTGACTACTCTAGGTATCTCAAATAAGTGCAGTCATACAACATTTGTCTTTTTGTGACTGGCTTATTGCATTTAGCATAACGGTCTCAAGGTTCATCCATGTTGTGGTATGTATCAGAATTTCATTCCTTTCCAAGGCCCAATACCATTCTATTGTATGTATATACCACATTTCATCTATCTATTCATCTGTTGATGAACACTAGGGTTGCTTCCACCTCTTGGCTATTGTGAATAATGCTTCCATGAACACAGGTGTGCAAATATCTTCCAGACCTTGCTTTAAATTCTTTTGGATATATACTCAGAAGAGGAATTAGTGGATCTTATGGTAATTCTACTTTTTTTCTTTTCACGGACCACCAGACCATTTTCCTTAGGGGCCGCTCCATTTTACATTCCAGCAATAATGCACAAGGGTTCCAAGTTATCTATATCTTTGCCAACTCTTGTTATTTTTTGATTTTCATTTTTTAAAAAAACTACAGCCATCCCAATGGGCATGAAGTGGTAACCCATTGTGATTTTGATCGGTACTTCCATAATGACTAATGGTAAGCATCCTTTCATTTGCTTGTTGACCTTTCGTACATCTTCTTTGAAGAAATATCTATTCAAGTCCTTTGCCCATTTTTAAAATAGTTTATTTTTTGTGGCTAAGTTGTAGGAGCTCTTTATGTATTCTGAGTATTAATCCCTTGTCAGATACATGATTTGTAAATATTTCCCTCCATTGCAGAGGTTAAATTTTCAATCGATTGTGTCTTTTGATGGCTTCCCTTGTGGCTCAGCTGGTAAAGAATCCACCTGCAATGCAGGAAACCTGAGTTCGATCCCTGGGTTGGGAAGATCCCCTGGAGAAGGGAAAGGCTATCAATTCCGGTATTATGGCCTGGAGAATTCCATGGGCTGTATAGTCCATGGGTTTGCAAAGAGTCAGACATGACTGGTGACTTTCACTTTTCACTTTGATGTTGTAGAAGGTTAAAATGTTGATGTATTCCAATTTATTTTCACTTTTGTTGCCTGTGCTTTTGGTGTCACATCCATCAAACCATTGTCAAATTCAAAGTCATGAAGCTTTCCCCCTATGTTTTCCTTTAAGAGTTTTTATAGTTTTAGTGTTTCCATTTAGGTCTTTGACCCATTTTTAGTTAATTTTTGTATTTGGTGTAAAGTTAGAGTCTTAAAACTCTTTTAATCCATAGATCCTTCGCTTCTTTTTCTATCTTCTGCCTATTGCTTTCATTTCCCCTCCTGCAATTTATTTGTTGAAGAAACTGAATTATTTATCCCTCAGGCTGGGTTTTGTTGCCAGCACCCTTGTAGTTTCATTTAACAAGTTTCCCTGTCTCTCTTCACTGAATTTCCCTTAAGCGGGTAGCTGACTCTAAAGATGTGATTTGATTCTGGTTTCTTTTCTTTTTTTTTTTTTTAGCAAGAATACTTCACAGATGATATAAACACATTAGGAGACACATATTATCTGGTGTCTTTTCTGATGTGATGGTAGTCACCACTGAACAATAATTACCAGGATCTATTCATTCATAAAGGGTTTCCCTGATAGCTCAGTTGGTAAAGAATCCTCCTGAGTCTGGAAGATTCCCTGGAGAAGGGAAAGGCTAACCACTCCAGTATTCTGGCCTGGAGAATCCCATGGTCTGTATAGTGCAAAGAGTCAGACACGACAGAGTGACTTTCACTTTCACTCATTCATAAAGGTTACCAACAAAGTGATATTTTAATTCTCTCACTCCCTTTTCTTATTTATTGAAAAATTCTGTTTAGAGAAACTTATCATCATCAACTAATTAACTACCTTAGAGTTCATATAAGAAATAGGATAAATATTTGGTTCTTTCCCTTAATTTAACAATTTTCAAAATGACTTACTTCCTTAGTAACCTCCAATAGTGAAAAATGTGTTTTCTTTTTTGTTTTACTATAAGCACATCATGAAAATGAAAGTGAAAATGTTCGTTGCTCAGTTATGTCCAGCTCTTTGCGATCCCATGGACTGTAGCCTGCCAGGCTCTTCTGTTCACGGAATTCTCCAGGCAAGAATACTAGAGTGGGTTGCCATTTCCTCCTCCAGGGAATCTTCCCAACCCAGGGACTGAACCCGGGTCTCCTGCACTGCAGATGGATTCTTTACCTTCTGAGCCACCAGGTAAGTCCAAGGACATCATGAATTCAATGGGGGCAAAATGGTTGATGTATCTCAATTAACTTTAGTTATTAATTTTATTTGTGCTCAAGTTGTCAGATATTTTCAGTGGGAGATTTCTCAGTTTGACTCTTGATTCCTTTTGAAATAGTCATATTAATCTTTGATAGCTTTCTTGCTTTCTGGAATGATAAGCTATTCCAGGCTTCTTTTATTAATATTTTCTTCTCCAGATCAAGAATTAGTCAGTTTCTAAGCATCTCTAATTCCTTTTACTGAGAAATTTGGAGATGACAATTTAGGGTACAAAACATGCTCATTGCTACTGAATTGGGCATTATTTCTAGCTTGTGGGGTCTTAGTCCCTCAAACAGAGATCAAACCCATGCCCCCTGCAATAGAAGCACAGAATCTTAAACACTGGACCCCCAGGGAGATCCCTCAAAGTATTTTCTAGTTTTTCTTGTGATTTCCTCTTTTATTGGTGATATAGGAGTACACTGTTAATTTTCACATAATTTTTAGTATCCCAAATTTCTTTCTATACTGATTTCTATTTTCATTCCACTGTGGTTGGAAAACATACTTTCTGTGATTTCAATCATTTTAAATTTATTGAGTTTGTATTATGGCCTAGCAGATGTCTGTTCTGAAGAATGTTCCATGTGTATGTAGGAAGAATGTGTTTTCTGTTTTTGTTGGGTAGAGTTGATCTATAGATGTGTTAGGACTAGTTGGTTTACAAAGTCCGTCAAGTCTTCTATTTTCATGCTGAACTTCAATCTAGTTGTTTTATCCATATTGAAATGGGAGTATTGAATTCTCCAACTATTATTTTTGAATTGACTATTTCTCCCTTCAATTCTGTCGGGTTTTGCATCATGCATTTTGGGGCTCTGTTGTTAGAAGCATACATGTTTAAATTATATCTTCCTAATATATTAACATTTTAATCATCACAAAACTCTTTATCAATAGCAAACAATTTTAAAGTTTCTTTTGCCTGATATTAATATAGCTGCTCCAGCTTTCTATGCTTATTTACATGATATATCTTTTCCCATACTTTTACTTTCAACGTCTTTGTATCTTGAATCAGAAGTGCCTTGTAAACAGTATATAGTTGAATCTTGATTCATGGCCACACCTGCTCAGAGTGAAGTTCTTTATACTGAACTTGAGAGGGGTGAAGAGGGGAATGGGTTGTGACTCAAGTACCATAGACTCTGACTGTTCTTATTGAGGTTTAGTAGATTTTCTTGAGTAAACATTTCATTTGCTGTATGACTTTAAGACAATTTACAGAGATTAAAAAAATTTTTTTTAATATATATATAATTTTTTACCATTTAGGGTTGCTTTACTAGAGAGCAGGTCTGTAGAACTCCTCACCCTGACATTCAGATCATCTCCTTATTTAAGTTCTCATTGTAAAAGATTTCAAACATATCAAAAGGAAAGAAAAATAATATAATAAAACTTTATAAATTAAATATTCATTTTAAACAATTATGAAATGTGATCATGTCTTATCTTTTTTCCTCTTCCTGTAGTTTATTTTGAAGCAAATCTTTAGTATCATATAATTTCTTCTATTAACACTGCTTTTTGAAGTTAGTTAGTCTCTTCCCCTCACTCTCTCCCTCTCTTCTCTCTCTCTCACACACATACCCTTCCCTCCCTCCCTGCTCTGCAGTCCCACCTCTGTCACATATCAAATATCCATACATGTTTGAATTATTTCTGGGCTCTCTATTCTGTTTCATTTGTCCTTTTATTCATTCCTGTGCCAATAACATGCTGTTATAGTTATTTTAACTTTGTAATCTTTAACACCTAGTAAATCAAGTATTTCCACCATTGTCTTCTTCAAAAGTATCTGAATGAGTCTTGGCCCTTTTCATTTCCATATAAATTTTATAAACAGCTTGTCATATAGCTTTGAAGATTTAGAAAAATTTAGCTAACTTTTATCAAATTCAAAAACAATAGCATGTATGCTATTATTTTAATACTACTAAGATTATTTTAAATGACAGATGTGTAATCTAAAAATTAAACACATAAATATAGACTAAATAAATGTCCACTACTATATATAGTACCTATATATGCTATTTGTTAGACAGTCATTGAAATCAGAATGCACATAGCTGCAAGTTAATCTGTGGTCTTTGTGGAAGGGAAAATTGAAAGGTGCTTTATCTCCCTCTAGCCTCTAATTAAAAATCTGCAGGCTAGACATTTGACAAAAAAAGCAATTAGAATCTTAAAATTTATCATTGACTTATGGGATAGCTGAGGGCTTCCCAGGTGGCGCTAGCGGTAAAGAACCTGAGTGCCAATGCAGAAGACGTAAGATCCATGGGTTTGATCCCTGGGAAGAACACCTGGAGGAGGGCATGGCAACCCACTCCAGTATCCTTGCCTGGAGAATCCCATGGACAGAGGAGCCTAGCAGCTATAGTCCACAGAGGGGCAAAGTCAGACATGACTGAAACAGGCTAGCATTTATGCATGCATGGGATAGCTGAATGAAGGGCCACATAAATACAAAAATATAGAAGCTGATTCAAATGTGGTATGCATGAAGGGGTAATAAAGAACCTTGAAGGAGCCCAGAGAAGGATATTGGAAATAAGAGTTCATTGCCTTATCTATTCCATCCCCTTTTCTTAGTTTTAAATCTGATTGAGTCCCCAATAACAAGTGGGATGTTTAGTTCAGTTCAGTGGCTCAGTCGTGTCCAACTCTTTGCAACCCAATGGACTACACCACACCAGGCCTCCCTGTCCATCACCAACTCTTGGAGTTTACCCAAACTTATGTCCATTGAGTCGGTGATGCCATCCAACCATCTCATCCTCTGTCGTTCCCTTCTCCTCCCGCCTTCAATCTTTCACAGCATCAGGGTCTTTTCAAACGAGTCAGTTCTTCGAATCAGGTGGCCAAAGTATTGGAGTTTCAGCTTCAACATCAGTCCTTCCAATGAATATTCAGGACTGATTTCCTTAAGGATGGACTTGTTGGATCCCCTTGCAGTCCAAGGGACTCTCAAGAGTCTTCTCCAGCACCACAGTTCAAAAGCAATTCCTCAGCACTCAGCTTTCTTTATAGTCCAACTCTCACATCCATACATGATTACTGCAAAAGGCATAGTTTTGACTAGACAGGCCTTTATTGGCAAAGAAATGTCTCTGCTTTTTAATATGCAGCCTAGGTTGGTCATAGCTTTTCTTCCAAGGAGCAAGCATCTTTTAATTTTATGGCTGCAGTCACCATCTGCAGTGATTTTGGAGCCCAAGAAAATACTCTCTCACTGTTTCCACTGTTTCCCCATCTATTTGCCATGAAGTGATGGGACTAGAAGCCATGATCTTAGTTTTCTGAATGTTGAGTTTTAATACAACTTTTAAACTCTTCTCTTTGACTTTCATCAAGAGGCTCTTTAGTTCTTCACTTTCTGCCGTAAGGGTGGTGTCATCTGCATATCTGAGGTTATTGATATTTCTCCTGGCAATCTTATTCCAGCTTGTGCTTCTTCCAGCCCAGCATTTCGCATGATGTACTCTGCATGTAAGTTAAATAAGCAGGGTGACAATATACAGCCTTGATGTACTCCTTTCCCAATTTTGGAACCAGTCTGTTGTTCCATGTCCAGTTATAACTGTTGCTTCTTGATCTGCATACAGATTTCTCTGGAGGCAGGTCAGGTGGTCTGGTGTTCCCATTTCTTTTAGAATTTTCCACCTTGTTGTGATCCACACAGTCAAAGGCTTTGGCGTAGTCAATGAATCAGAAGTAGATGTTTTTCTGGAACTCTCTTGCTTTTTTGATGATCCAACAAATGTTGGCAATTTGATCTCTGGTTCCCCTGCCTTTTCTAAATCCAGCTTGAACATCTGGAAGTTCTCGGTTCACGTATTGCTGAAGCCTGGCTTGGAGAATTTTGAGCATTACTTTACTAGCATGTGAGATGCGTGCAATTGTGCAGTAGTTTGAGCATTCTTTGGGATTGCCTCTTAGGGATTGGAATGAAAACTGACCTTTTCCAGTCCCGTGGCCACTGCTGAGGTTTTCCAAATTTGCTGGCATATTGAGTGAGGCACATCTTTTAGGATTTGAAATAGCTCAACTGGAATTCCATCACCTCCACTAACTTTGTTCCTAGTGATGCTTCCTAAGGCCCACTTGACTTTGCATTCCAGCTTTCATTCCAATCCCAAAGAAAGGCAATGCCAAAAAATGTTCCAACTACTGCACAGTTGCACTCATCTCACATGCTAGCAAAGTAATGCTAGTGTGTGGGATATTAGAAAGGTTTTGATCTCTTGTCTAGATTTTGAGTTTTGTCTAAATACCCACTACATGGATCTGTTCTAATTTTTAAATTTTTACTTAATTATTATTTATTTGGCTGGTCAGGTCTTAGTTGCATCATGTGGGATTTTTTGCTGCAGGATCTTCTGGACTCTCTAGGTGTGGAGTGCAGGCTCCAGAGCTCAGGTTCAACAGTTGGGCTTAGTTGCTCCACGGCATGTAGGATCTTATTGCTCCAAGCAGGGATCAAACTGTGTCCTCTACATTGCAAGGGGGAGTCTTAACCACTGGACTACCAGGGAAGCCCTGATGTGTTTTATTTTTCAAAATGCCTGCTGTTAAAGTGCTTAATTTGGTTGAACTTGGAATGACTATGGAAAATTGGAATAGCTCTGTGTTGATTATTGACCTTTGCCCAGAGCATTCTGCAGTGCTTATCTCCTCTGTTTCTTGGACGATAGACTGAACTTGCTGCTTGCCTCTGTCTGTGATACCTGCCTCCCATGCTGCCAGCTCCTGCTTCTTCCTAGGACTTATGCTGTCTGTCAACTCCTAGGTTGGAGAAGCTAATCACATATCTAGCCACTGTACAGGCTGGAAAAATTCCATGTTGGCACAAAGAAAAGACTTGTCTGCAGGCCCCACAGTTCTGATGCAAGACTTCTTGGCTGGTCTGCTAACAGCCAAACCTTATGTAGAGTCTTGAGCAGTTTGCCACTCCCAGATTCCTTCATTTAGCTGACAGGTGGCCCTGCATCCTACAGCTGTGGCCAAAGTCTCACAATCAGCCTTTTGTTGGAGTGAAATGAAGACTGTTGGTTGCCTATGAAATAACTAGAGTTCCCAATAGAGCCCTTTACATAGGGTTTTCAGGAGTTTAGTGATCCACCAGAGCTGGTAAATATTCCATGGTTCCATTCACCACAATTCTATAACTTTCATCTCCCGGACGCAAAAAGAGATTGCCACAAACTTTACTGTGTGACTAGTTTCAAGATTAATTCACGATAGCTGATCCACATTGTTGTACAGCAGAAACTAACACAAAACTGTAAGACAATTCTTCTCCAATTAAAATAATAATAAAGAAGGCAAAGGAATAATTCATGGATCCCACCCACATCAGTGGCAGCAACTTCCCTAATTGAACCAGGCAATAAAACCAGCTGCAGTGAAAGCCTGACATCAGTTCAAGTTTCCTTTATCCAGATCTCAAGTACTCAAGCCTGACATCCCTACCCCTCCATCTCTGAGGATTCTTTCCCCTAAATTAGACACCCAGGAGTGAGTGAATGCAGCCATTCATCCACAGGAAGCTCAGTCTGTCTCTATCAAATGGTCTTAGCTCCAAAGGCAGAGGTCCCTGTCTCTCTCACCTCTAACCATTCTCTTTGGCACTGTGTTTCCTGCAATCCGTTTGCAGAATTCTTGCCCCACACAGATCATCAGAGGTTTGAGTGCACTAGGGGACTTCACTGTCTTGAAAGACTTGTGGACAAGGACTGACCTGGTGATGGAAGGATTTTCTGAAAGGCTTCTCTTTCATTCAGACCTTGAGCTTGGAGGCCCAGACAAAAGAACAGTAGGATGCTCTTATCACATCAGGCACTAATGCGATGACTTCCTAAATGACCTCCTCCTGTCCATTATTTTCCTCTTTTCAAGTCTCCACCCTGCAGTCAGGAAATTTGACTGTGTCCTTCCTTTATTTAAAATCCCTTCCTGTCTCCCACACTGTGGCCTGCAAAGGCCCTGTACACCCATGCCAACCTCTCCAATTCTATCCCACGCCACCTTCCTCCTGTGCTGTGCTCCAATTTCCTTTTAGTTCTTCATATGCCACGCTCCCTACTGCCTTGAGGGCTTTCCACATGCCATTCTCTTTGATTTTTTAATTTATTGATTCCCACTCATCTTTCAGAGCTCAGTTCAAATGTGACTTTATCAGGGAAGCTGCCCTTGAGTTCCCCGATGAATTCCCTCATTTTACCTTTTACCCTACATCCCATTCCTTCCTAGTCTGTAATTATAAATCTGAGTAATTTTTAATGTCTTCCTCTCAATCAGATGTAAGATTCATGAAGGCAGAATCTCAGCCTATAAAGGCTCCCCCCTGAGTATCCACATAGTAGGGGCTTGGTAAATATTTACTGGATGAATAAATTAACAAAAAAATATGGGAAAGTTACTATTGAAGGCCTCACCAGCTGAAGAGTACAGATGTAGTGCTGTAACTTCATGCACTTTCAACAGTTCTATCACATTTGTGATGGATTTTTTCTTCCATATGACATGCAGATACTAGACAGCTGCAGGAGTGGGTGGCTGGCTTCTCCTCCAGTTCTTTCTCCTAAGTCTCTCTCTTTTCCCCTCTGGCCCACTCAAAATACCAAGGCAAGCGTGGACACACACACACAAACACGCATTCATACACACAGCATACAGATGGCAAAGGTAGGTTTAGAACTTTGGCTTCTTGAAATCTGCAAAAATACTTATTTCTTTATTTAGTGAGATCTGTTAACTAGCCTCCTTCTGTTAAAAAATAATGTCAATCAAAAAACAACATAGCTCTTCTTTAACAGTTGTAAATTTCTCAAAAGTCTAATTCCTAGAGATTCGAATAGAAACTCAGACAGCTTGGAACAACCTTCTAAAAGTACGTTTTTCACTCCTACCCTTCTCTTGCTATTTAACTTTCACTTATGTCTGGATTTTGTTTTATTAAAAGATCATAAGCTGCTTGAGGAAAGAGTTTATAGGTTTTCTGCTTTATATTCTTCCCATAACTGTGCATAAAGAGGGACTTAACAAATTTTTTCTCAATTGCTTTCAGAAAGAGACGTTACATTGAAAAGGGAAAGAAAATGAACTAACCCTTAGGAGAAGTTATTACAAAACTGTACGTTCTAAAATTATATTTCTTGACATGACAAAGGAAAATGAAGGCTGTAACAAGAAGGTAAACCTGTACTCTAGGTAGTAGAAATAAAAGCCATGTTAACTGCGACTAAATAGAGTAATAAAGTAAATAAAAGTTACTATTCATAATGGAAAGATGACAGATTCAGAAAGCACCTTTTTAATGGAAAATTATTTTCAAAAGCTTCTCTGGATTAAAAAGTCCGTGAGGGAGTACTTCCCAGTAGTTAAGACTCTGTGCATCCACCACAAGGAGCACAAGTTCAACCCCTGGGCAGTGAAGTAAGATCCCAGGTGCTGCTCAGGGTAGCTAAAGTAAAATAATACAAATTTAAAAAAACTAACTCCCTGTGACTTGGCCAATTTTAACTCATTAAAAAAAAAAACTTGTTTGGCTGCACTGGGTCTTAGTTGTGGCACATGGGCTCTGCTCTGCCACACGTGGGGCCTTCCCTGTGGCATGTGGATTCTTTCAGGGGTGAATGTGGGATCTAGTTGCCTGCCCAGGTTTTGAACCCAGGCCTCCTACACTGGGAGTGCGGCATCTTAGCTGCTGAACCACCACGGAAGTCCCAACTCATTTTCCCAATTAACACTTTTTTACTTATTTCATGGAATCTTCATAAACCCTGAGAGAAGGACTCAGGGCATAAGCAATTAAGTAGAAGAAGATAATGAATCAGAGAAAAGCTTCAGATAATGAATCAAAGAAAATTAAAGACTGTTTGGGTTGAGAGGAAAGGGAAAGTCCGGATGGCAAATAGAACAAGAGAAGAACCTACTCTCTGGGTTACTGAAGACAGACTGATCCTGCTCTCAGTGGGGAGGAGCAAAATGACAGAAACATCAGGTAAGTTTGTGGGATCCGAGAGAAGAGGCAATCTACATGTGTTCTTAGAAAGAGGCCCAAGGAGACCCAAGATTTCAGAGGCTGAAGGGCTGTGTGACAAGTCTAAAGTGTGGGACAGCTTACAGAGTCCCATGTGTTGCAGTGCAGTAGATGGATGGTTCCGTGGCCTGAGAGTACCATATAAGTGGATGGGGTTTCAGGGAGCACCCACAGTTTCCATGACTCAGCCTGGCAGTGGAATGAGTTTTTTTGTACCCCAGAGTCTGTATAGAAGTTGAAAGAATAATTGTGAAACCTGCAGGGGCCTTTTTAATGGGCTCATGGGGATGATGCAGTGATTGCCTTGTATGTCAAGTAAACAAAGATGAAACCAGATGATGGATGGCTAAATGGAAGCCAAGTCAAAGATGTCACAACACCCAATGCTTTGACACTCCACATGCACCCCAGAAATTAGATATATGTCTTGGATGAATGTTGACTAAATTTAAATTTTTGCCGCTTAGAGGGTGGGAACTCTAAGTGGAAAATAGTTCAGAGGAAAATAAAGTTACTATTTCTAACACAGCTGGGTTTGGGAGCTAAAAGTGAAACCATTACTTTTATTAATAGTATCCCCTAACCTAGTTTTGCAGTTGAGAAGCAGTTCTGAGTGAGATATGAGTCTCTACTGAACTAGCAGGAGAATAAAAGGTGTTTGGGGGAAGAAAAAAAGGAAATAGGAAAGAAGGGTTGAAATCCTCTTTCTAACTGGAAGAGAGAGTCAAGAGGAAAAAGAAAGAAAACAGATGAATATCCAACATTGCTTTTGTTTTCATTATGATATTCATACTGACTCCCTGGGATTTCCTGTTTTTCTAGCATATTCAGGAAGGACACTTTAACCTAGACCACAGAAACTGGAATTTTATCTGAGGTGAGAAAACAAGAATGTTAGACATGAAATCACAATCCAGGTTGAATTTCTGGCTTGGCCATAAATAGATGTGTTACCCTGGACAATCTCTTAGCCTCTTCAAATTCAGTTTCAAATCAACTGTAAGTGTTAGTCACTCAGTCGTGTCCAACTCTTTGCAACCCCATGGATTGTAGCCCACCAGGCTCCTCTGTCCATGGCATTCTCCAGGCAAGCATACCATAGTGGGTTGCCATTTCCTTCCGCAGAGGATCTTCCCCACCCAGGGATCGAAACCGGGTCACCTGTATTGCAGGCAGTTTTTTGAGCCACCAGGGAAGCCCTCAAATCAACTGTAAAAAGGGTTTAATAAAACACATAGCATTGAATTATTGAGAGAAGTGAGTCACTATACATGAAGGAGCTTTGTGGGGCTTCCCTAGTGGTCCAGTGGCTAGGACTCTGCACTGCCAATGCAGGGGGCCCAGGTTCGATCCCTCCATGCGGAACTAGATCCCACATCTGCAACGAAGAGTTCAGATGATGCAGCTGAAGATCCTGTGTGCCGCAGCTAAGACCTGGGCAAGCAAATAAACAAACAAACAAAAATTAAAATATTTTAAAAGAGCTTTGTAAGTGGTAAAAACTCCACCCCATGGGGTATGATTTTGCGGGGGAGGTGACAACAGGGAAAGAAGTGTAGAGGTGTAGATGGCACATGGGGGTGAACAGTGCTATTTTGCAGTCTCTGAACAGATAGTTCAACACGAAGAAATCAAGTTCACTGGAAAAACATGGTCCAGAAGAGGAGAAAAGAGGAGAGGAGTTATATGGGCATCAGAGGCAAACTCAGGTATCCTGACTTGAACTTCAATAATAACATCAAACTCTTAGGAGTACCTGTCAGAGTCTCCTGCCCATTCATTTTAGAGATCTACTTACAGTTAATATATGGTACATTGCCCTATCTTATAGTTTTGGAATAGGACAATCACTTCTCAAGCTTTCAGTGTAAGAAATTTAACAGGAATTGGGGCTTTAGAAACCAAGAGTTAACCTTTTCAATCACCGGAAATCCTTCTCAGTTACAGTCTTTAGCATGAAAGCCCCTGCTATTAGCTCAACTAGTTGTTCTTCCTTTGAGACATCTCTGGAAGCTCAGCACTTATATGTGAAAACTTTTGTTCTTACTCTGAAAGCTGAGCATGAGGTTGGATGACATGCCGTAAGTTTAGAAACAGAAGCAGTCTTCCTATTTTGGTGCAGTGTTGGAGTCCTCTAGTTATGACATGAGATGAAAATTCCATTCCCCAGAATTCTTTCAAAGTAGCACTTGGTGGGACTATTTCATTATGCTACCTGGGGTAGGGAAGACAGCTCAAAAACACATGCTCAGTTGCACATGATGGTTGCTAGACTGTCTTTTTGGGAGGGTAGGCCTTATCAACTAGAGCCCCCTAGGTTTCACTGGAAATTGTGATGGGTTTAGGATTGTGAATTTGAGGATAGAAACCAAGCAGAGGTAAGTAAGAGGAGACGTATTTGAAGTGGGAGGGAGAAAGAAACCTTGGGTAAAACACTAGAGCCATCAAAGACAGGGCAGGACTGGGGAAAGAGCATGCAAGAGAGATCCATTGTAGTGGGGAGCCAAGGGTGGATTCTGGAGAACAGATATATTAAGGGAGACTTCCACCAATGTTTTATTTTGAAAAAGACCAAACTTTCAAAAAAGTTGCAAAAACAGTACAATGTAGTATATCCACTGCATCTACATGTATAGAGACAAAGAGTACATTTTATAAAAGTGTGTATTCACAAATTTTGTATATAGTTAGATTAAAAAGTAGATACAGAGAGAAATATATATATATTTATATATATAAATATACATATATATACACTTTTCTGAAACATTTGAAAATTGTAGGTAGACATCATGAAACTTCACCACAAAATACTTCTGTATGTGTCTCCTAAGAATGAAGCCATTTTCCTATGTGACCACAGTATAATTATTCCACTCGGGAATTTAAACTTGATACAATAAAATATCTAATATTCAGTACACATGAACACTTCCCCCATTATCCCAAAAACATCCTTCTAAATCTCCAATTTAAAGGGGATTTAAAAATTGTTTGCTGTGTTCAACATAAATGCCTTCTCCATGTTCCCTATGAAATCACCAAAAACAACCACATTTCTTGTTAATATTTTTATGCCAGTAATTTATTTGGGGGAACTTGCAGATGTTGCATATCCAGATTGGCAGGGGATAAAAACAGAAACCACAGCAGGTGCCAGAGAAGAGGCTGGTTGATGCTGACTACAACTGAGGCAAGAATTTTGAGGGAAGGAAATATAACAAACTTAAAACCACTGTTCTGTTCCTGGGGTGGTACCCCATTCCTCTGACCCCATGTCTTCTAATCTGTATGTGATCAGTCTCTTACAGTGCTTGCTTCCCAGATCCTATCATGACACAAAACTTCATTTTTTTCTTTTTAATAGATTTTATTTTTTAATGCAGTTTTATATTTACAGAAAAATTGAGAAACTAGCCTTTCACCCCAATACACAGTTTCTCTAATTATTAACATCTTACACTGGTACATTTTTTACAACCAACGAACCAATATTGACGGATTACTATTAATGAAGTCCGTACTTTATTTAGACTTCTTTGTTTTTTAACCTAATGTCCTTTTTCTGTTGTAAGATCCCATCTGGGATATGAAACTGCATTTAGTTGTTATTTCTCCTTAGGCTCCTTAGATGATGCCAGATTCTCAGACTTCTCTTGTTTTTGATATCCTTGACAGGTTTTCACTCACAGGTCTTGTAATAACTTAATCTCTGTATACAGCTTGGCAGAGCACCACAATAAATATTATTTTGAATTAATTATTACCTTTGATACTGGGTGAAAGTCAGATCCTGTCTGAAGTAACCACATGATAAGGATGATAAAGTTATTTCAGGAGACTTCTTTGTGTATAGGTCATATAGTGAGTATTCATTGATTATATATGGGCTGTAGAGTTCATGGCATTCATTGGGATGGTATTCTTTGGGTGGTTTGAGTCAATGAAGCTCCAGACACAAATATCAACTGAAGACAAAACCAATCAGCAGGTGCCTTTTCCTCTGAAAACCTATGTTCTTACAGACTACACAGAGCAGATGGTCTATGTTTTTCTCTTTATCTTTGCAAGCATCTTGGGGTAATTTGTTGCCATGCGCACTATCTTTACTAAACAAGTATTTCCATTTTCCTTTGTTTTTTTACTTTTTTCAAATTAAAGTATAATTTACATATAGTGATAACCACAGATCTTATGTATACAGTTCAAAATGTTTTGACAAATACATGCTGTTCTACGCTTAGTTGCTCAGTCATGTCCGACTCTTTGTGACCCCATAGACTGTACCCCGCCAGGCTCCTCTGTCCGTGGGGATTCTCCAGGCAAGAATACTGGAGTGGGTTGCCGTGCCCTCCTCCAGGGGATCTTCCCAACCCAGGGATTGAACCCAGTTCCCCTGCATTGCAGACAGCTTTCTTACCATCTGAGCCACCAGGGATGCCCATGAGTTCTGGAGTGGGTAGTCTATCTCTTCTCCAGGGGATCTTCCCAACCCAGGAATCGAACCAGGGTTGCCTGCATTGCAGGTGGATTCTTCATCAGCTAAGCTACCACGAAAGCCTAATCCATCAAGACAGCCAGTATGTCCATCAGGGCAGAAGATGATCTCGTGCCCTTTTCAAGTCAATGCCTGCCCTTGAACCCCCAGAGGCAATCACTGGTTCAGTTGCTTTCACCACGATTAGATTTGCCTGTCTAGCACTTCACATAAATGGAATCTTACAGTTTGTACTCTTTTGTTATCTTGTTTCTTTAGCTTAGCACAATATTTTTGAGATTCATTCATGTTTTGTGTCCATCAAAAGTTTATTTCATTTTATTGCTGAGTAGTATTCCTTGTTATACACACAATTTATCTACTTTTGTATGGATTGAAATTTTGTTTCTCCTGAATTTTGGCTATTATGAATGAAGTTATGAGTATTTGTATATGGGTCTTTTTTGAGGACTTATGATGTTTCTCTTGATTGTAGAATATGTGCATTTTATGGTTGGTTTCTGTTTAATGTTATAAGAAAATATCAATCCATCTCCCAAAGTGGTTGTGCCATTTTATAATCTGTATTAGTTATCGATTGTTGCTTAATAATATTACCATGAACCTAACAGCTTAAAGCAAAACACATTTATTATCTCCCAGTTTCTGTGGGTCAGGGATTACAGCTTAGCTGATCACTTGCAAGGAAGGCTGCAATCAAGGTGCTGAATAAGACTAGTCTCATAGGGCGGCTCAGCTGGAAAAGGACCTACTTCCAGACTCATATGGTTGTCAGTAGAATTCATGTCCTTTTGGTTGTAGGATCGAGGGCTTCATTTTCTTGCTGACTTTTAGCTGCATGTTGCCCTCAGCTTCTAGAGACTGCTTGCAGTTCCTTATGTGGGGTTCCTTAAATGGTCAGCTGCTTTCTCAAGGCCAACTAAGGAGCAAGAGACCTCAGCAAGATGAGTGCTACAATCTTATACTATGTAATCAAGTAATCAAATACATTTCGTCTATCCCATCTCCTTTGCCACATTCTATTGCCATATTCCATTAAAGTTCCACTCACCCTCGAGAGGATTGGGGCACACGGGGCAGGGATACTAAGGGGTAGGGATCACAGAGGGCCACCTTCAGAGTGTGTGGTCTGCATTCTCCCACCACAAATGAATGAGAGTTTCAGTTGCTTCCTATCTTTGTCAGCATGTGGTGTTGCCTTCTTTTAAATTTGAGGCATTTTAGTTGTTGGAGAGTATGATTTTGAGTTTCCCTAATGTCTAATATACTAAACATTTCTCCATGTGCTTATCAGCCACTCATATATCTTCCTTTGGCAAATGTCTTTTCAAGTATTTTGTCCATTTAAAAAGTAGGGTTGTTTGTCTTTTTATTACTGAGTTGGAAGAGTTCTTTATACATTCTGTTTACAAAGATTTTCACAAATAGTACTGAAATTACTGAGCCTTTATTTGGAAAAAATGAGCCATTACTCCTATATCACACTACATAAAAATTAAGCTAATTGATATTTAGACTATTATACCCATGAACTACAGAATACACATCTTTTAAAAGACACAGATTTTCCAAGACAGACCACAGGTTGGGCCATAATACAAGTCTGAATAAATCTCAAATGACTGAAATCAAACAGTATGTTTTTTGAGCTTAGCAGATTCAAATTAGAGGTCAATACAACAATATCTAGAAAATGCTCAATTATTTTTGTGTATTTGTTTTTATCAATTCTTGTGAAGTAAGTGCTATGATCACTAACTACAATTAAGGATTTGTCTATTTCTCCCTTAAGTTCTGTCAATTCTTACATCATGAATTTGAAGTTACATTTGACATGTGCATAGTTAAAATTATGATATCTTCTTGAGTGATTCTTTTATCAATATGAAATATCCTTTTCATCGCCAGTAAAACTCCTTGTTCTGAAGCCTACTTCCTTTTTTTTTAATATTTGTTTTTTATTTGGCTACACCGAGTCTTAGTTGCGGCATGCAGGATCTCTACTGGCAGTGTGCACACTCTTAGTTGCAGCATGTGGGATCTAGTTCCCTGACCAGGGATTGAACCCAGGCCCCCTGCATTAGTAGTGCAGAGTTGTAGCCCGTGGACCATCAGGAAGTCCCAGTCTACTTTCTTTTATATTAAAATAGAAGCTCTTAACTTATGATTAATATTTTCATGGCATATTTATGTCCATCACTTTAACCTAGTCGTGTCTTTGTATGTAAAGTAAATCTCTTATATTACTTCCTTTGTGGCTCAGCTGGTAAAGAATCCACCTGCAGTGTGGGACACCTAAGTTCAATCCCTGGGTTGGGAAGATCCCCTGGAGAAGGGGAAGGCTATCCACTCCAGTATTCTGGTCTGGAGAATTCCATGGACTATATAGTCCATGGGATTGCAAAGAGTCAGACATGACTGAGCAACTTTCACTTTCACTTTCTTATTTTAATAAAAAGCATATTGTCATGTCTTGCTTTTGATGCTCTTTGGTGAAAATGAACATGAGACACAAAAATAGAAATGCTTTATTCTCATTCCCTTAGATCTATCCACATTCTTGTTTTCCAGTGATTTAGCCACAGAATGTGGTGTTGAATCAAAATCCCATTGGTCCCCATTCTAACTGGAGTTTAGCCTGGTGCCAAGACTTTTAGCTTGGATTCTCTAGAAAATAGAGCCTAAGGGCTATTTGAGAGAAAAAGGAGTGAAGACAAGGGAGTGGGCAGGGGAGGAGGGGAAACTAGTACTGGGTTGCCAAAAAGTTTGTTTGGAAGACATTATGGAAAAACCCGAACAAACGTTTTGGTCAACCCAGTATAATAGTGTAGTACTAAACTGGCTACTTATCACCCTACTTGTCACCCCACTTATTTAACTTATATGCAGAGTACATCATGAGAAACGCTGGGCTGGAGGAAGCACAAGCTGGAATCAAGATTGCTGGGAGAAATATCAATAACCTCAGATATGCAGATGATACCACCCTTATGGCAGAAAGTGAAGAAGAACTAAAGAGCCTCTTGATGAAAGTGAAAGAGGAGAGGGAAAAAGTTGGCTTAAAGCTCAACATTCAGAAAACTAAGATCATGGCATCTGGTCCCATCACTTCATGGCAAATAGATGGGGAAACAGTGGAAACAGTGGTTGACTTTATTTTTTGGGGTTCCAAAATCACTGCAGATGGTGATTGCAGCCATGAAATTAAAAGATGCTTACTCCTTGGAAGGAAAGTTATGACCAACCTAGACAGCATGTTAAAAAGTAGAGACATTACTTTGCCAAAAAGGTCTGTCTAGTCAAGGCCAGTGATCATGTATGAATGTGAGAGTTGGACTATAAAGAAAGCTAAGCACCGAAGAATTGATGCTTTTGAACTGTGATGTTGGAGAAGACTCTTGAGAGTCCCTTGGACTGCAAGGAGATCCAACCAGTCCATCCTAAAGGAGATCAGTCCTGGGTGTTCATTGGAAGGTCTGATGTTGAAGCAGAAACTCCAATACTTTGGCCACCTGATGTGGAGAGCTGACTCATTTGAAAAGACCCTGATTCTGGGAAAGATTGAGGGTAGGAGGAGAAGGGGACGACAGAGGATGAGATGGCTGGATAGCATCTCCGACTCAATGGACGTGAGTTTGGGTAGGCTTTGGGAATTGGTGATAGACAAGGAGGCCTGGCGTGCTGCGGTTCATGGGGTCGCAAAGAGTCGGACATGACTGAGCGACTGAACTGAACTGAAACTGGCTACCCAGCTGACTGCTCAGTGTTGTGGGCACATGCTAGGCATGGGGATACGCTAGAACAGACACAGATCTACCCTCATGGTTAGAGCTGGCTTTTTGGGTATGTAGACCATGCAGTTCTGTAACACTGCACGTTAGAAAGGCCTTGAGCTTGATTTAAAGCTCTGTTGTCACCATCTTGGAAGTCTCTATAATTTTCTACATTTTCATTTGGCACTGAGCTCCATGAATTATGTTATCTGATCTTCTTAATATAAATTACAGTTTAGTAGGGGAATTGATGACGTTTTCTCTCCTGAAGAGTGTGAACTGGTGGCCTGGAGAGAAGGTTCTTATGGCAGGAGAAGAGAACAAAGAGATGAAGAATAGCAGCATTCACAGTGCCTGCTGCTGGATGGATGTCAAGATACATGAGTGCAGCAGCGGAGAATCTTTTTTTGGTCTTCTGCACTTTTTCCCCCTAATCATAAACCCTGAATAATTCAGGTAAACTGAGTAGGTTTCTATTTCTTGAAACCAAAAAGAATCTAAGAACATACATGTGGGAGGTGACTTAAATCATGGGAATGAAATAGAGCAAGAATAGAAGAGAGATGAAGATCTTCTAGGCCAGTGCTATCTTACACTACCCAGAAAGGAATGAACTTTCAAATTTTAATTTTTTGTGAAAAATAAATTTTTGGAAATTAAAATATGAAAAAGTACTAGAAAAATGAAATGAAAACAAAAATGACACACCAAACACAAGGTCACACTTTTAAGTATTTCAAACAGACATAAAACTACATTTCAAAAAACAGAATTAAAACTAAAAATAACATAAAAGGAAAAAACTATAACAACTGCACTTTGTTCACTGAAAGTGTACAGATAGGTGATTAATATAGAGAATAGCTGTTGTTGCTGCTGCTGCTGCTAAGTGCTTCAGTCGTGTCCGATTCTGTGCGACCCCATAGACGGCAGCCCACCAGGCTCCTCCGTCCCTGGGATTCTCCAGGCAAGAACACTGGAGTGGGTTGCCATTTCCTTCTCCAATGCATGAAAGTGAAAAGTGAAAGGGAAGTAGCTCAGTCGTCTCAGACTCTTAGTGACCCCATGGACTGCAGCCTACCAGGCTCTTCCATCCATGGGATTTTCCAGGCAAGAGTACTGGAGTGGGTTGCCATTGCCTTCTCCAAGAAAACAGCTAATACACCCTTAATTTTCCATCATTCCACAGTCTAAACAAAAGGTTGGCAGTGAAGTGAGAATTTCTCATATTAAATACTATAACAATATTTAATATTTTAAGTCTGTTAATACTTGAAGTTTTTAACATGATAAATGGAAGTGCTTCTTGCTTGTTAAGTCCTCTAACGCAGCTTGGTTGCTGACAAGGCCACTAGCATAATGTGTATCTAAATTGTTTCTATTTCGTTGTTGTTGTTGCTGCTGTTTCCCGTGTTTTATTTTTATTTTTTTGGCCACACTGTGGGGCAGGCGGGATCTTAGTTCCATGATCAGGGATCGAACTCACACCCACTGCAGTGGAAGCGAGGAGTCTTAACTGCTGGTCCACCACACAAGTCCCTAAACTGTTTCTGTGTTGTATTTAAGAACACTAATAGCAGAGCAATCAGTCTCTTAAATGTATGTTTAAGGAAATTGAAGAAAAGACTTTACTTTTTTTTTTTTTTTTGCCACAAGGCTTGCGGGATATTAGTTCCCCAAGGAGAGATAGAAACTGGGCCCTGGAAGCAAAAGTGCTGGGTCCTAACCACCGAGATTTTAAAGCAAATTCAGCAAGCTCAGACACTCATTCTTAACTTTTATTCCAAATGAAGCAAATGATGCTTTATTTTAAAAATTCATTTTCAATTCTTCATCAGTAGACTGTTCCGAAGATTTATCCTATTACGTTAGTAGTTACATTTAAATTATCTTTCAACGAAAGAAATAGATTCTGGATTCAAGAATTCCCTATGTGTGTTTATTTTCATAGAAAATAAAAATTCAAAATCTTTTCTCAAATTCATAGTTCTTTTTTATATTTTATATATAAGTGCCACTGAAATTTGATGGCCTTCTTGCTTCATCAGTCAGTTCATAGTTTTAGCACTTGGCTATGAGATATGGCTGTGAACTCAGTAGATGGGGAATTACACTTCTGAGCAAAGTTAATACAAGCACTCAGATCTTTAATTATTTGGAATTACTTCTCTGGTTATTATTCAGTTTACTACTGTCATTGCTAACCCACTACTGATGTGTCTTTTCTTGACAAGACAGAAAAGGCTTATTTCACCATCTGTAATTTAGGGTTAAAAATAAATGACACAAATTTTGCTTCCCAACTTTAGCTCTGAACTTCAAAAACAGGCTTGATTAAAAATGAAAATGGCTGCAAAAATAAAATGGCTATAAAAATAACTAGTTATATAAAAGGAAAAATTTACATTTCCACATATTTTTATTCACTTTTGGCTTACAGTTGACAAACTAACCTTAAAAATTTCACTCTTTCACTAATGTGGTTCTATAGCACATGACAAGGACACAGACCTACAATTCATGCCACTGACCTCCAACTTGCCAGGCAAGGAGAAATCTGAACCACTCTATACTCTGTTTAGCCAGAGTATAATGATCACATGCTTGGATACAGCTGAAATGTTAAAACTTCTATAAATGCTGTGAAGCATTTACTCTTTTTTTTTTCATGTTTATAGAATGCTAATTATATTTTTGTGACCCTCATGGACTGTAGTCTACCAGGCTCCTCTGTCCATGGAATTTTCCAAGCAAGAATACTGGAGTGGGTAGCCTTTCCCTTCTCCAGGCGATCATCCCAACTCAGGGATCGAACCCAGGTCTCCTGCATTGAAGGCAGATTCTTTACCGTCTTAGACAGCAGGGAAGCCTGAAACGTTTACTCTTAACTTCTGTCCTTATCTCCTTGTGTACTAAACACAAGTAGTTTGCAGACTGGCACTGTCCAAGAACGACACTTTAAGCAGCACTGCTAGGAGAAAACTAGTAGGGGAGTTTATGAAGTAACAGAAGAGAGAAGGGGAACAAGGAGACTATGAATTTGTGGAAGACTAGGGAAGCTTTAAGAGGAAGTAGTTCACTGTGTTAACTGCAATAAAGGTCAAGTAGGTTGAGACCAAAAGGAAGCCATGAGTTGACAATTAGGACACTGGTGACCTTTGAAAGTGGTTTCAGTGGAGTGCTGGAGGCACCACTAGAAGGCTGAGGAGTTGCGAGAGAAGCACAAATGGGGACTACTCTTTCAAGAAGCTAGATGGGAAAGAAATGGAAACAGTGTGGTAGTTTACAAAGAGGTCAAGGGACTTCCCTGATGGGCCAAAGTGGTTAATCTGCCTTCCAATGCAGGGAACAAGAGTTTGATCCCTGGTCCTGTAACTAAGATCCCACATGCCACCGGGCAGCTGGCCTGTATGCTGCAATCACTAAGCCCTCCAACTCTAGAGCTGGTGCTCTGCAACCAGAGAAGGCTCACACACCACAGTGAAGAGGCTGTGCACCAGGACAAAGACCCAGCACAGACAAAAAAAAAAAAAAGAATCAAAGAAAAAAGTCGAAGGCAGACTTCTTAAGACTACGGAAGACTTTAAAAATAAAAAGTCTCATATCACTGAAGGGGCCTCAAACTGAAGAGAGTTCTGTCTCTAGGTAGAAAATCTAAGAAATAATTTTTTTTGTTTGTTTTTTTACAGTAATCTTTAAACTACTGTGAAGGTGCAGAAAGATCAGGGGAAACTTTCTTGGGGAATATGTAGACTTTCCAACACTTCTTTGGCAATGCAACAGAAAGCTGTGGGAGGAATGTAAGGATTTTAACTGACTCAATTTCTCCTGAGTTTTGTATAAACAGTTTATTTTGGCTGCACCAAACAGTGTGTACGACCTTAGTTCCCCAACCAAGGCTTGAACCTGTGCCCCCTGCTTTGGAAGTGGAGAGTCTTATCCACTGGATTTAACGCTCAGAGACTTAACCACTGGGAAATCCCAGGACTTTAAATGTATCTTACAACTGAGAAATCTGTGAGCTATCATAATTACGGTAAACTCAGGTATTGACAAAATGGGTTTAATAAAGCAAGTCATATCTATATATGAAGAGAGTTTACTTCAGTTCCCAGACTTTCCTCTGCTTTCCCTCCCTCCCGAGTTTTAGCAAAGAAGCATTTACTGTGTGCCCAACACCATGCTAGGTACTAAGGCTACATTAATGACTGGTCTCTATATGGAAGGAGTTCACTGGAGCAAAATTTTTGGTTTTGATGTTTTTTGGTGGAAACAAGTGAAAACCCCAGCTCCATCAAGGTCAGCTCCAGGGCCAGTCAAATCAGAGGCTCAGTCATGTCACTAAGGACCCAGATTTTCTGATATTACAACTGAGCTATCTTTAGTGTTTCTGCCTCATCCTCAGGTCAGCTTGTCTTAAGTCACTATGGCTGCAGCGATTGCAAGTGACACATTCTCAAAATAGTTAAGGGGTAGAACTATGTCATCTGTATCTCATTTTAGAGGCTCCCAGCAGACTATCTTTGATCTTGCAAAAACCAAAACTGCATCTTACAAAAACCAAATTGTATCCTGTGCTCCTGACTACTGTACTCGAATCCTGGGAAAGATGAGTGGAATTACTGCTGTGATGGTATTTGCCCTCTGAAGTTGGGTCTGGGCATGGACCCTAACACCTGATAAACTTTGAGTCCCCAAGAAAGAGTTTCTGAACTTAGGCAGAACTTGTTGAGTAGGCCAATAACTGTTAGCCCTTTTTCACATTCTGGCATAAACCATACTATACACAGAAAATGATAATCCATTGTATGGCCCACAGGGATAAACCCAAAAGCTACCACTTGCCTGAAGGCGTCGGCTGCCTCAGCCTTGCTCAGCTGTTCCAAGGATGAGGGAATTCACATCAGAGCACAGCTGTATTTTATTCACAGCATCTCAGTTGGGAAGCTCCGAGCGGGCAACCCACAGCATCTGCCAGCGAGACAAAAGCAGGTACTCAAACTAGGCAATCTATTAGCATAAGTAAATACCAAGAGACAGGAGACACAGTTTCTAAGTCAATGTTTGACCATGGTAATTCCTGCAAACTCTTTTCTTATGTCTTTGTACTTTGCATATTGCTATTTCTCTCTTCTTGGTGTTTTCTTTAACACAGCATAATGGATAAGTAGAGTCAAATATATCTGGGTTCAAAATCTCTACCACCCATCGGCTGTGTGTGTGTGTGTAAGTCACTCAGTCGTATCTGATTCTTTGCGACCCCATGGACTGTAGCCTGTCAGCTCCTCTGTCCATGGAATTCTCCAGGCCAGAATACTGGAGTACTGGGCAAATGAATTAACTCCTCTGAGCCTGTTTTCCCTATCCAAAGTGTAATACAACTCATTTTAAACGGCTTTTTCTGAGGATTCAGTAAGATAAAGAGGTAAAATGGCCAGAACAATCCCCTGTGCACATAGTAAGTCCTCCTTAGATGTGAGGTCCTGGCAAACTTCTATTCAAATGCCCCTTCTCCTCTGAAGATGTCCTTTAGACGTTTCGATGGTGCTTCCTGGTTTTAACGCTATTAAAACCGCGCAGCACCTTGTCTTCCGTTCTTTGCCCGCAGGGCCCACCCCTCTTCCCTCAAAGAACTCTCAAGAGGCCAGTTTCGTCGTCCCATACTTCGTCTCCGCTAGTAGTGGGCAAAACCCAGCTCCTCATAGGTGTTCCAGAGGGTGTTTGTTTTTGTTTTGGCCGACTTCGCTTAACGGATTGGGCGGGAGGAGCGCGGGCAAGCGGGAGGGCGCCGCCCAAGAGAAGAGGGGCGTGTCCGCCCCGGGTGCGCTCGCCCGATACTCGCCGGCGGGGGCCTCGGCCGCAGCCCCGGACCCACCCGGCTATAGCGAGGGGGCCCGCGCACCCACCGGGCCGGGTAGCTCCCTTACCCGGCCACCCACGCCCGCAGGGGCGAGTTTCGAGGAGAGGCAGGCTGAGGCGGCAGCGGCTGCCTCCGGGCGGGCGCCTGGGTTGCAGGCCCGGGGCTCCCCGCCCTCCCGGCCCACGCCTTGCCTCGCCTCGCCCAGAACCCCGGTGCCCTCCCGACGCCGGCGGGCCCGGGAGCCTCGCGGACGTGACGCCGCGGGCGGAAGTGACGTTTTCCCGCGGTTGGACGCGGCGCTCGGTTGCCGGGCGGGGGAGGGCCGGCCCGGTTTTTTTCTCAGGGGAACGTTCAAATTATTTTTGTAACGGGAGTCGGCCGAGGACTGGGCGTGCCCGAGGTGCGCGCGTCCTCTCCCTTCCCCGGCCCTCCTCCATCGCCCGCCGGTGCCTGCCCTGCGAGCGCGTCATGCCGCCCAAAACCCCCCGGAGAGCAGCCGCCGCCGCCGCCGCCGCCGCCGCCGCGGAGCCCCCGCCGCCGCCCCCTGAGGAGGACCCCGAGCAGGACAGCGGCTCCGAGGACCTGCCTCTGGCCAGGTGAGCGGGCCGAGCCACCGGCGGCGGGCGGCGAGTGGGGAGGGCGCCCCGAGGCTGCGTCGGCGGGCGCCGCGGCGTCTAGGCGGGGGCGCGTCCCCGCGGGGCGCCGGTCCCGGCGGGAGGACGGTCCCCCCTCCACCACCCGTCGCGGCGGAGCGCCCGGAGGGAGCTGACAGGAGTCTGGGTGCGGGCGCCGCCAGGGGAGGGCGGCCGGGAGGGGGTCTCGGCTCCAGCTTGACAGGTGTCGGGCGGGTGGGGCTCGGGTCGCTGAGCGAAGTGACAGGTGCCGCCTTTGCTCCGCGAGACGGCCCTGCGCATCCGGCGGGTGATTTCGAGACCCCATCACACGCAAAAGAGAAAAAAAGAAAAGAACTAACTGGTGTCTGCTGGACAGGTTTTTCTCCCCGTTGAGATCAGTAGTCCTCCAGTGGTCTTTTGACTTTCTCTTTTGGTCTCCTGCGATGCAACAGTTGGAAGTGGTTGTTTTTTTTTTTTTTTTTCCCTCTGGGCGCGCAGCTGTATCTGAAGCCCAGGCCTGGGAGAGACAGCCAGAAAAGCCTTGGATGCGGCGGCAGAGATGCCCGCGGACGTGACGGGCAGGGTCCTGGGTGTCAGTTACCCCCCAGGAAGCTCGGCTGAGGCGCCTTGTGGCCTTCTCTTAGAAGGGGGTTTTCGGTTCTTGGGGATTCACGGCCATCGGTAGTGACTGGTGGAACGTAACTCTTTAGAAAGAACTCGTGCCTGGGTAAAAATATTGTGAGACGTTTAGCCCAAGAGCTTAAAAGTTCCTAAACTTTTCTCTTGTTTTCCAAAACTTCTTGCGTATTTTCGTTGGCTACAGCGTGCCTCGTTATTTCTTCCATTTTGCCTTTCGGCTTTGAGCCAGCAAGGATCCTGGTGTCCTTGGGGTTTTTTTGTTTGTTTCGTTTGTTGGAGTAGAAAACGAGTGTTTTTGTGCTCACATGGAATTGTTTTTCTTCTCCTAAGTAGATTCTAAATTTAAGCAAGTCCACGATAATGCAGTGGAACTTGACAGGGAGATAATGTATTGCAACATCTTATTTTTCTTGATTGTTATGCTTTATGTTTAGAACCAAAAATTGAACGAGTATAATTATCCATTATTATTGTCAGCAGTGGCCCTGCTTTGAGACTGCACATCAATTACAGGGAATGGGACTCCTTTCTGTCTCCCTTCCACAGTTCTAGTCCATCAGCAGGTTCTGTTTCTCTCACCTCCCCCTGCACTAACAGAATTTGAGACAAATTGTTAAAGATTGGGAAAGGCTTTTGGAAATGGCTTGTGAAAGGCTATTAGATAATAAATTCATATATGACTGTCTTATGAATTAAAAATCATTCTCACTAGTGGGGGGGGGGGGGGGGGAAGCCCAGGGATGTTCTAGGAGAAGACGTTAGTTTCTGATTAAACTCTGATATGTCCAGTATTTTCCAGTTTCCCTTTGGTAAGAACAGTGAGGTTTACTGCAAAGAACTCTTACGTTATCCACAGAGCTTGGAAGCATTCTTGAATATTGTAGAGTAACCGGAAATATTGAAGTTCTGGCCATCACCCGGGAAAAGAAAGTCTTTGTTTCTATTTTCCAACACTTCATTTTATATACTTTTAAATGATGAAACTATCACAAATTCTTTAAGTCAGAACCATGCAAGATAAAGTCTGTTCTTCATTATCCTTACCCATAAAATGTGTCCTTATGGGCTGTCAAACTACAGGTTAACTATTTAACAAGGATAAAACCACTGCCTGGCAGTCTGAAGTTGAGAAATTTACCTGGGGTGGGTTCAGGGCCCAGTCCAACTGCATTTCCAGTGATGGAGCCCATGTCTACTTTGAGAATTGGGAGTTTACTTAAGGGAAACAGCACACCATTTTCATTCTTGAGATAACCAAAAGTTAATTATGTTTCAGAGGAGGTTGGCAGTCTGGAATAGTGCTCAAGGGCATGGATTATAGAGTTAGATTATTGGGTTTCTATCAGGGTTTCTGACATACTGCCTGATTTCAAGTGAGTGCTTTAACTTCTCTGATTTGGTATTTGTAAAACAGGGATAATAAGAGGATTTACCTAACAGGGCTGATGTGGGGATTGAATCTATCTTCATCTAAGGTACTTTGTGTGGGATCATAATAAATACTAAAAAATTATTAGCTATTCCTTGTACTACTACTATTATTATTAGAGGTCAAGTAGACATTAAGTGATTGAAAAAGAATTAGCCAAGAAGAGTTTTTTGACTGCCTGTCTTGGTTAAGGAAAATCAGGAAGAAAAGGCTGAATTTAATCATCATCTAAGAACTACTAGTAAGTAGGTTAAATAAAACACTGTGAAGGGTACACTGCATTTTAGCAAAAGTTAATGATATTGAATTGGTTTTGTAATATTATCTATTGCTTTCCTCTTGCTGTTAACCAACCCAACTTTCCCAAACAGTTTTAGATCTTGTACTTCCTTTAAGCTATTTTGCTGCTCTGAAGTAGTAAACATTTTTCACTGTGTGGTATTACCATTCTGGAAAGACTGAAAAAGATAAATATATGTTTAAATTCTGAGTGTAATTTTTTCAAAGATAAATAAGATTCTAAAGTATTTAGTGATGCTGTCTTTCAGGATAGTGCTATTCTATGCAAACTATTGAAATGTTTATCTAATTAATTTGATTGTAAATATGTGCCTATTAATATTTTTTCATTTGGTAGGCTTGAGTTTGAAGAAACTGAAGAACCTGATTTCACTGCATTATGTCAGAAATTAAAGATACCAGATCATGTCAGAGAAAGAGCTTGGTTAACTTGGGAAAAAGTTTCATCTGTGGATGGAGTATTGGTAAGGAATGTCAAAATTTTTTGAAAACATTTTTTTAATTTCAGAAATAATTTTTAATCACTATAAAAAATTTTGAAACTGGAAAATTATAAAGCAAAGTTACTAATAATCCTATTACCCAGAGGTAATTTATTTCTGATAACATGAAAAATTTAAAAAACCCAACTCTCCATGTAAGCCCCCCACCAAAGTATTTTAAAGCAAATCTTAGGTTTCACATTTTATTCATAAATAGTTCACTATGCTATAAAGACTTTTTAAAAAACAAAATGACTCATAATTTTAATATCATAATATATAATCAGTATTGAAATTTCCTGATTGCCTTATAATTATTTAGAATTCAGAATCTTTGATAATATTTTGATATTCCATTTTTTTCTTGAATACATATGCATATATATTCAACATCTATGTATATAATAATATCACTAGCAAATAATTATTGACACTTTATATGTACTGGGGAATATTGTAAGCACTTTGTAAGTAACTCATCTGACAAGCCTTTAAGTTGTGAAGTATAAAATGCTTATTTTAAATGTAAAATCTTCATTTTATAAATGAAGATACTGAAGCTGAGTGAGATTGAGTAACTTAACTAAGGATCCTGACTAATAAGATCTAAAACACAGATTTGGGATCATACATATAGTTATATATGTAATTACATGTAGTTTTGTATCTTAAAAAACTATTTTTTCTTAACATGAGCATTTTATGTTGTTAAGTATTTTTTGATATATTTGATAATGTCATTTCCAGTGGTGTTATGATATTTTATCCATTAGATGTATTCTGATTTGTTAGCTTACTGTTATTTGACATTTTCCCCCCAACTTTTTGGAGCTGTAAAATTATGTGATAAACATCCTTTTTTGTAAGAGTGATACCTGGTGCAAATTTAAGTCTTCAGTTACTTGTTAAGTGGATTAATGAATGAATCTCTGATTATTAGATAAAGTCTTACAATTTGAATTACTGAGTCAAAAGCTACGAGCATTTATAAAACTATTGGTAATTATTGCTAAATTGCACTCTAATCACTTCTAATGAGTTTACGTTGTCATTCAGCATTGTATTAGAGTACACTGCTGTCTTGTTTTTTACTGATTCGGTCAATGCAGCAAAATATGTTTATATACATCCCATAAAAATAGCTATTTATAACTGTTAAAAAAAATCTCTAGTGTTTTAATCTGTTTGGACTATTACAACAAATACCTTAGACTGGATAGCTTATAAACAATAGAAACTTATTTCTCACTGTTCTGGAGCTGGAAAGTCCAAGATCATGATGCAGGCAGATTGTGGGTCTAGTAAAGGCACAGTTCTTTATTCACAGGGAATTCACAGATAGTGCCTTGTCACTGGCCTCGCTTGGCAGAGCTGGTGGGAGCTTTTGCTGGCCTCTTTTAGAAGGGTACTGATTTCATTCATGAGGGCCCTTCCCTCCTGACCTAATCACTCCTGAAGGCTCTACCTCCTGATACCATCTTGTTGGGCATCAGGTTTGCAGCATCTGAATTTGAGGGGGACACAAGTATTCAGTCTATAGCATCTGGTAATAAAAAAAAAGAGAAAACAAACCTCACATTTTCAAAAGATCTGAACATATTCTAGAACTACATACTAAAAAGGCATTCTTGAAGTATCTTGGATGAATGACTTTGGTATTATCATCCCAAAGCACCTAATATATATTTCCACTGATTTGGGTATATCATGTACAAAGCCGTTTCTTTGAATGTGCTGTTAAAGAGTCATCACTCCTTCACTTCTCTCTCTTCCATAAATACTAGGCTTTTAGTTTTCAGAAAGTTGAGAAGGGGTAGTTGATTATAGACAGTATTGGTAAGTGCAGATAGTTGCCAATTTTTAAGTGAGCTGTGTTCCAGATCTCTTGAAAGTGAAAGTGAAAGTCACTCAGTCGTATGGAACTCTGATCCATGGAATTCTCCAGGCCAGAATACTGGAGTGGGTAGCCTTTCCCTTCTCCAGGGGATCTTCCAAATGCAGGTCTCCCACATTACAGGTGGATTCTTAACCAGCTGAGCCACAAGGGAAGCCCAAGAATACTGGAGTGGGTAACCTATTCCTTCTCAAGCAGATCTTCCGACCCAGGAATCCAGATCTTAGTAAGTACAATAAGGTAGTTAGATTTGCAGGCTAGTTCACAGGATGCTTTTTTTAAAAAACTGAATTCTAGCAGTAATAGTTTTGGGCTTCGGACTTTCATATATACGTATATAAATAAATAAATGTTACTGCTTTTGTATCCTACCCTTTTCTTTCTCCTGGCTTTGTCCCTATCTTCCATGGGAACTGGCATAGTTTAAAACTCATCTCCTGACGATGCTCTTGATGGGGACTAGGAGATGAAAAGTCATTTCTGGTTGTGTGCTGAGGAAAATAAAGGAATTTCATGTTACATTTGGGATTTGGGGCATCTTTTCGTTGGGTACGACAGGATGATGTTGTATTTTTCTGTTAACAGTTCACCAGACTCTTCCACAGAAATGTTATTTTCAGTGATAGTTAAGTTTTTGAGAGTTGGCCTGACAATTTAATCTTCATTTATACAGTAATTTCTAAGGGAGAATGTGACACAGTGAGTGCTGAGAAGCCAGAGAGTGACACAATGAACCTGTTTCTGATGCAGCCATTCTAGTTGCACTTGGCTATCTTCTTTGAAACAAGAAGAATGTGGTAACTCAGGGTAATTTTTGGCACCTGAAAATAGATAATGTTTATTGAAACAAAGGATGGGTTAAGAGCAAGAATTTGTCATGAGACTGGACTGACTCAAGTTTCAAATCTACCATTTACTGTCTCTGTGATCATGAAAAGGTACCTAAAATCTCCAAGTCTCAATTATCTTATTTGCAAATGGAACTAACAATAATTTCTGTGTCTTGGAGTTATTTGGTAGATTAAATAAATTCATGCATATAAAGCATTTATTAGTGTAAATAAGTGCTTATATTTGGTCATGCAAGCAGAATATTTTGACTAATGAGCTACTGCAGAAAATCTTATATTAATGTTTTTTAAAAGAATTTAAGGATCAGTTAAAATGGTTGAAGTTTTAAATGGATGTATAGTGATTTTGATGTGGCACTTTCATTAAAATTCACATTTTTAGGTTCTTGAGAGTTAAAAAAAAGTTGTTTATACATGCAGGAAAGCATATATTAATCCTTTTAAAGGAAAGGTTTGTGGTATATTGTCTAGAAATTTCTTTTTGTATAAATGTTTAGTAAGCGTGTAATATGTGATTGCTGTCATATGATTAAATTGTGTTCATGCTGCTTACAGCATATGAATAAAATAAGAAATTGGTCAGGTGTACTTCTCATACTGTGACTTATGGTGAATCAGTTGTTGGAATATTGGTTTTCATTCTGCATCTTGAATGACAGCGTGGCAGAGAAAAAAAAAACCTTGGACCTCAGGGCAAAAAACTTATTGTAGTTGTAATGTAGCTATATGATTTTAGGCAAATTGGCTAATCCCAGTCTCAGTTTGCTCATCTGAAAAACAGAAATGATGTCTGAATGTCAGCCTTTTAGGCTTTTGCATAGAGGGGGTGTGTGTGTGTATTTGTATGTTTATTTGTGTGTGTATATATTCAAGGGCTTTGAAATATATTACCCTTGATAGAAGCATTTTAGAGGTAATTACATTTAGAAAGATAATTGAAGAGAATAGTTTGGAATTAGAGTAAAACTAGGCATTCTATTTAAGCTGTGCTGCAAAAATATGACGAGGTTTCTTAATAACCTTAGCAGAATATATATTTTAAAATTATGTGTAATGAAAAATTTCTTTGCCTATAATTTTTTAGTCCTTAGTTATATATATACCCTTTCTGTTTGAAGATGGTGCTTATATTCTGATTGCTTGTGGTTTTTGCTGAGCAAAATACATTTAAGAACATGTTTGTGTGTATGTGTCCTCAGTCGTGTCTGACTCTTTGCGACCCCATGGACTGTAAACTGCTAAAGGACATATACATGAATGTTACATTTGTATTACAGATGGAGGATATATGCAGGTTCTTTTATTTCTGATTCTACTTCTAAGATTAATTTTTAAAGACATTTTATTTTGGAGAGTTTCAGAGATTCATATAAGTAGGTTAGAGAAAATAGTATGAATTCTCACATACCTCTTAACCAGCTTCAGTAGTTATCAGTCATGGCCAAACTCTTTTTCTCCCTGACTCCAGATTATTTTAAAGTAAATCCAAGATATGATGTTTCATCTATACATATTTCAGTATGTATGGGGGGAAAAAAAGAGCTCTTTAAAAAAATGACCACAAAAAATTTCCTGGCGGTCCTCTGATCAGGATTCCACACTTCCACTGTAGGGGTCATGGACTGAATCCCTGATTTGGAAACTAAGATCCTACGAGCTGCACCAGAAGACAGTCCCCTCCAAACAACAGAAGCATCACAGTTCATCACACCTGATAAAATTAATGAAAATTTCTTAATATCAAATTATTATTTGATTATTGTTTGAATTATCTATATTGTTTCATAAATTCTTTTTTTCAGTATGTTCAGGATTTAAATAAGGTCTACCTAGTGTGATTGGTTGATTTATGTTTTAAATCTCTTTCAGTCTGTAGACTTTACCTTTTCCTTCCCTCCCCCTTTTCCTTTCTTTTCTTATTTTTTTTCCAATGTATTTGTTGAAGAAACTGGAGTTTTTATCCTGTGAGATTTTTTACTGTGTGTATTTTACAGATTGTACCTCCTTCATTGTTTAACATATTTCCTAATTCTCTGTGTTTTCTAGAAATGATTGTAGAGGCCTGATCAGATCCTGGTTTGATATTTTTCAGAAGAAATGCTTCAGAGATGTTGTTGTGTATGCCTATTGGTAGACAAATAATGTCTTGTGTTCTCTCTTTTAATGTAAGCTTTTTTTGATGACCATTGACTGGAGCCATTAGAGGTTGCTAAATGCTGAACTAATCTTTCCCTTTTCAATTACTAGTTGTAATTCTTCTGTAAATAGAAACTTTCCTCCATCAACTATGTTTATTCTGAAGTATAGGTCATTCAGGAAAGGTTGGATAAGTGCTTTATTCTTTGCGTTTATTGACTAGTTTTCTTTCTTTCTTTCTTTCTTTTTTTTTGGTGTTTATTGACTAGTTTTCAAGCTGAGTTTGTCTCATAACATTCCCCAAAAGTGACCAATGATTATAATCATCTTTTCAAGTATTAATATTATCTTACAATACCAATAGACCAGTTTGACTATACAAAGACATTTAATAAGATCTTTACTCAAAGATAATATAACATTCAGTTGATCCTTGAATAGTGTTGGGGTTAGGGCCAGCAAACCTCCACACAGTCGACGATCTGTATTACTTATGGTTGACCCTCTGTATACACAGTTTCTTCATATACATGGTTCCTCCATTTCTGTAGTTTCACATCTGAGAGTTTAGCCAATCTCAGCTCATGTAATACTATAATATTTACTATTGGAAAAAAAAAATTGCCTATAGTGTAGTACTATAGTCTTGCAAAGAGTTGACTCACTGGAAAAGACCTTGATGCTGAAAAAGATCGAAGGCAAGGCGGGGCAGGCCGAAGCAGAGGATGAAATGGTTAGATAGCATCACCAACTCAATGGACATGAATTTGAGCAAATTCCAGGAGATGGTGAAGGACAGGGAAGCCTGGTGTGCTGCAGTCCATGGAGTCACAATGAGTCAGACACAACTTAGCGACTGAAAAACAACAGTAGCCTTTACTATTGAAAAAAAATATATAGCACACAGTTTGCAGCCATGTTCTTCAAGAGTCAGCTGTATTTTGTAATTTCAAGAATGAAATGGAAATAAGATCATATAGTATTTAACCTTAGGGATTGTCTTTTTTTTTTTCATTAAGCATAATTCCCTGGAGACACATTGATGTTAAATGTCATTATATTTGTTTGCTAGGGGTGCCATGAAAAAATACCACAGACTGAGTGGCTTAGACAACAGAAATATGTTTTCTCACAGTTCTGGAGGCTGGAAGTCCAAGATAAACTATGGGCAGGTTTGGTTTCTTCTGCGGCCTCCCTCCTTGGTTTGCAGATGGCTGCCTTCTCCTTGTCTTCTGGAACAGTTTTCCTGTGCACAAATCCCTGGTGCCCTTTTGGGTGTCCAGGCTTCCTGTTCATGTAAGGACGCTAGTCAGATTCAATTAGGTTTACACTTCTGTCCTCATTTTAACTTATGTACCACTTGAGACCCTATTTCCAAACACAGTTATGTTCTCATATACTTAGGGCTCGGGCTTCAACATAGGAATTTTGTGGAGGGAACACAGTCCAGCTCATTGAAAATGGTTTGTTTCTTTGTTACTTTTTGGTAGTATTCCATGGTATGGCTACACCACAGTTTGTTTAACCGTTCACTTATTGAAAGGTGGCTGTGTTGTTTGTAGGCTTTAGCTACTATGAATGAAGCTGCTATATCTACATCATGTTATAGATTTTTATTGTGGGCATAAGTTTTCCACTCTTTAAACACCAAGGAGTGTTGTTGTTGGATCCTATTGCAGAGATCCTACGGTAAGAGTATGTTCATTTTTGTAGGAAACCTCCAAATTGTGTCCACAGTGGTGGTACCATTCAAGAAAGCGCTGCTTCTTTCATATTTTTGTGAGCATTTGGTGTTGTCACTGTCTTGCATTTTGGCCATTCTAATAGGTGTGATATCTCACTGTTTTAATTTGTAATTCTCTTAATGGTGTACGATGGTGAACATCTTTTCATGTTTATTTGCCATCTGTACATCATTTTCAGAGAGGTGTTGACACCTTGTGCCAGTTTTTTTAGTCTGTTGTTTATTTACTCATTGTTGAGTTTTAGGAGGAGTTTGTGTATTTTGGAAAACAGTCCTCTTTAGATATTCCTTTTGCCAGTATTTTCTCCCATTCTGTGGCTTAACTTCTCATCCTCTTGACAGTGTCTTTCGTCAAGCAGAAATAATTTTAATAAAGTCCAGGTTATAAATTCTTCCTTTTATGAATCATGCCTTTGATATTGTATCATTATCATTGCCATCACACTTCCTGATTTCAAACTATTACACAGCTCTAGTCATAAGAATAGAATGGGATTTAGCATTCAGACAGACACATAGATCAAGAGAAAAGAAAAGAGATCCCAGAAATAAACCCCCACACATATATGGTCAGTTAATTTATGACAGAAGAAGCCAAGAATATTCAGCAGTGATAAAACCATCTCTTCAGTAAAGGGTTCTGGGAAAACTGGACCACTGCCTCACACTATTGATAAAAATTAACTCATACTGGATTAAGAGACTTGAACATAAGAAACCATAAACTCCTAGAAGAAAACATAGGTGCAAGCTCCTTGACCACCGTCTTGGGATGATTTTTTGAATTTGACACCAAAAGCAGAGTGAACAAAAGCAAAAATAAACAAGTAGAACTAACTACATCAAAATAAAAAGCTTCTGATAGGAAAGGAAACCATTGACAAAATGAAAAGGCAGCCTACCAATTGTGAGAAAATATTTGCAAATCTTGTATCTAATAAGGAGTTAAAATCCAAAATACTTAAAGAACAAACAATCCAGTTTAAAAAAAAATGGGCTGAGGGACTGAATAGGTATTTTTCCATGGAAGACATACAGATGGCTAACAAGTACATGGTGCTTAACCTCTCTAATCATCAGGGAAATGCACATCAAAACCACAGTAAAATACCACTCCCAACTGTTAGAATGGTTATTATAAAAAAGACAAGACATAATAAGCGTTGGTGACAATATAGAGAAAAGGGAACCATACATTGTTGGTAAGAATGTATATTGGTGCGTCCACTGTGAAAAACCGTACCTGGAGAGGAGAGATCAAGATGGAGCAGAAGGATGCGGGCTCACCTTCACGCACCAACACATCAAAACCACAACTACATACAGAGCGGTGCTTGGTAAAATTGATTTGGGAACTAGCCAGCTGGCTCTTTTTCAACCGAGGCTGTGAAGGAAGAACTGCACAAAGGCTGGCAGGAAGGGAGGAGAAGCAGTCTGGTCTGGTCAGGACCTGCCCCCGCCAGTGGAGGGTACAGAAGGGGAGGGACATGGCACAGACTTGGGGATTTTCCCTGGGGGGAGTGAGGGGTTTGAGCCACGTATTAGGCAACCTAGCCAACGGGTCCAACCCTGAGAAGACGACCCCCTTAGCTGGTTTGGAAATCATTGGGGCTTACCGAAGGGCTCTAAGAAACCAGGACTTGGCCCTTGAAGGACGTGCACAGACTTGGCTCCTCCCAGTCACAGCAGAGTCAGCAGATGGAAAACTTTCTTGGGCTCTGGCCGGCTTACCAGGACCATCCCAGTGTATCCCGCAGCCTGCTCAGGGCTCCTGCTCCAGCGCCTCTTGCCCTGGCGCTGCACCCACTGCGGCGCGGGCAGCTGCTGAGAGCGCGCACGCTTGGAGGGTTGCGAGCCTGCTTGCACCCTGCCGCTGACTGACCAGTGTGGAGGCAGACACTGCCAGCCTGGGTGTCCGTGTCTACACCCTGGAGGAAGCAAAGCCGCATCCCAGACGGACAATGTAGGCACTTGGTAGACCGACGTTGCACACACTTGAGGGGGAGTAAAACTAGGTGGGGCCTGCCATCGCAGGCTCGTGTGTCCATGCGCGCATCTGGAAGGGAGTGAAACCGGGTCAGTGAGGCAGGATCATGTGTCCATGCGCGCATCTGGAAGGAAGTGAAACCGGGTCACTGAGCGCAGGCGCCAGCTCAAGTCATGACCCGGCCTCTAACCAAGGCATGGACGCCGCGCGTTGCCGAGGGAGAGAAACCAGCGCAGAGGTTCAGCCCCGTGTCCTCAGCCGTGGACGCGCCCCATACCTGGACAGGGACTCCTGTCAGAAACCCACTTTCCTCCTAGCAGAAGCCCACTTGCCTGGGTACTCCGGTTCCAGCCCCTGGAGCCCCGCCCACACCCCTTATATGGTGGAGACCGCTTCGGACCCGTAGCTGCTCCAACCTCAACCCATGAGAAAGATGGCTGCCCGCACAGCCCAGGGGAAGACAGCCTGCGCTCGTTCACTTCAGATCCAGCAGCTCGCAGACCAGAGCGTCTGGGCACATGCAGACTGCATTGGGACACCCCCACATGAGGACATGCCTCCAAGACTGGGATAGGTAACTGTTTCACCTAATCATGGTGACAGAGAAGGCTGAACAAAATGAGAAGACTGAGGACTATATTTCAAATGAAAGGGCAAGAAGAAACCCCTGAAAAAACTCTCTGATGAAACGGAGGTAAATACCTTATAAAGAGTCCAGTAGTAATAGGAATGCTAACTGAACTGGGAAAAAGAATAGATGAACACAGAATTTTAACAAGGGATTAGAGAAAACATAGAAAAAAACCAGTCAGCGCTAAAAAACGGGATAACTGAAATGAAAAACACTAGAGAGAATTAACAGCAGGTTAGGTGATACGGAAGCATGCATAAGGTATAGAATAATGGAAATCACTGGGTCACAACAGCAGAAAGAAAAAAATTTTTTAAATGAGAATTGTTTAAGGGACTTTGGGGATAACATTAGGTGTACTAAAAATCACAGTCATAGGGGTCCCAGAAGAAGAGAGGGAGAAAGAGGTAGAAAATTTATTTCATGAAATTATGGCTGAAAACTTCCCAAACGTAGACAGGAAACAGATATCCAGGTGCAGGAAACACACAGTCACAGACAGTATGAACCCAAGGCATATCATAATTAAAATGGCAAAAGTTAAAGAGAGAATTCAAAAGGCAGCAAGAAATAAAGAGTCACATACATTTCTATTATAATAATGTGTTTTCTCTTTCTCTTTTTTTAAAGTTAATCTGACTGTAGGCTTTTTTATTTTATTGATCTTTTTAAAATATCAGCTTTTGGTTTCCTTGGTTTTTCTGTTGGTTTTCTATTTGCAGTGATTCTTTTGTATTTAGCTGACTTTTTGTATTGAAATGTTTAAATTCCTTTCTTATTTCCTTTTGTGTATATTGTTTTCTTTGTCATTACCATAGGGATTACATTTAGCATCTTAAAGTTTTATACTTTAATTTGAATTTTTTCAAGCTTAACTTCAATAATATAGAAAATTATACTTCATTAGCCCTGTCCACACTCCTTTCAGTTATTGATGTCACAAAACTATGCCTTTTTATATCAAGAGTCCAAAAACATAAACTAATGATTTTTAATGCATCAGTGTCTTAAATTATATAGAAACAGCATGTGGAGTTATACACTATTATTGTAATAGTAATATCTTTTATAATTGCCTGTGTATTTACTTTTACTGAGATGTTTATTTCTTCAAATGACTTTGAGTTACTAACTTTAATCCTTTATTTTCAACCTGCAGGACTCCTTTTATTTATTTATTTATTTATTTATTTATTTATTTATTTTAACATTTCCATTCTCTCCAAATTTTATTAAAAAAAAAAAAGAGGGAGAGGGTGATTAAGCTGTCCATAAAGAGTAATCATTATTACAGTATTCACCTGGACAGAAATAACAAGGACCCAATTCAGTTGGTACCATCCTATTTTCCCACTAGACAAGTTAAAAAAGTCAAAACTTTCTCAATGTGGAAGAGTAGGACAGCCTTTACACTGAAATGGTGCCCCAAATGAGTTATAAAATCCCTGATTTTGTCTTCTACTTATCCTTTTCTTTCTGTTCTTTTTCTTTCTTCTCACGCTCAGCTTTAGCTTCTTCTTCCTCGTGTTTTTTTTTTTTTTTTTTAACATTGGTTATCATTTATTGAACAGGTATTATGTACCAGGCATGCCTTACAAATACAATTCTATGATATCTTTTTTTTAATTTCCTCGTGTTTTTTGATCAACTGTTCCACTTCTTTTTGTTTGAGAACTCTGATGACAGCCTTTCCATTCTATCTTGTTAGTGTGGCAATTTCCACTTTTTCAGCAGAGAGCTTACTAACATCCATGGTCTTATTTAGGAATTTGATAGCTAAAGCAAGTGCTGATTTCAAAGTCATTTCTCCTTCTTTGTAGTCTTGTTTTAACATTGATACAGCTGCAGCACTATTATTTCCAATGCATGTGGCTTTCCAACCTCCATAATTTCCACTAGGATCACTCTGATAGAGCTGAAAGCCATAGTGCTTATCCCAGCCAATGTAAAGCAATGAAACACTGAAAGGACGTTTTCCTCCAAACTGTGTATAAGCTTGTTTGATATCACACAGTGCTGTGACCAACTGCTCACAAGGAATCGGCTCCTGATACTGTAATAGATACCTTTGCGCAATGAGCCTCAGTTCATTCGTCAGAACATTAGCATCAGAAGTTATGCCTGCCACACTACAGGCCATATCCTCATTCAGTTTATAAATTTTTTCGGAGAAAAAGACTTCATCAAGAAGCTTGTGGATGTTGCGTCTCTCTCCTGCAAGCAGAACGCCATCATTTGCTAAAATTCCCAAACAAGTGCCTGCGTGTCCAATAGCTTCCATGGCATATTCAACTTGGTACAAGCGACCTTCTGGAGAAAATATAGTGGTCCTGGAGTCATATCTTCGAGACATGTTTTCTTACGTTTATGATAATTCCGGGAAGACCGACACCGAGCACCTTTCTCCGCGGGAAAGACACTCCGACAGTGCCCAAGTATCCGTTGCTAATATGGCCCCCTGCAGGATTCCTTTTAGCATTCCTCATAGGACATGTCTAGTGGTAATGAACTTCCTCAACTTTTGTTTATCTAGGAATGTCTTGATTTCTCCCTTACTTTTGAAGGACAATTTTACTGGCTATAGCAATCTTGGCTAATAGTTTTTTTTTCTTTTAGCATTTTGAATGTATCAGTCCTCTGCCTTCTTCAGCGTTTCTGATGAGAAATCTGCAGATAATCTAATTTAAGATTCTTTATACATAATGACTTGCTTTTTTCTTGCTGCTTTAAAAATGCTCCCTTTGTCTTTGGGTACATGAATGCATGCTAAGTTGCTTTAGTCATGTCCAACTCTTTGCTCCCCTGTGGACTGTAGCCTGCCAGGCTCCTCTGTCCATGGGATTCTCCAGGCAAGAGCACCAGAGTGGGTTGCCAGGTCCTCCTCCACAGGATCTTCCTGACCTAGGAATTGAACTCACGTCTCTTACATACATCTCCTGCATTGGCAGGAAGGCTCTTTACCCCTAGCACCCCCTGGGAAGCCCTGTCTTTGGATTTGACAGCTTAATTATGTCTTGGAATGGGTCTTTTAAAAATGTTATTTGTTTATATTTTTTTGGCTTTGCTGTGTCTTCATTGTTGTGCGCAACCTTTCTCTAGTTGCAGAGAGCTAGGGTCACTCTTTGTTATGGTATCCGGGCTCCTCATTATGATGGCTTCTTTTATTGTGGAGTTCTGGCTCTAGAGCATGGGCTTAGTAGTCGTGATGCATAGGCTTAGTTGCTCTGCAGCATGTGGAATCTTCATGCACCAGGTATCTAACCCATGCTGCCTGCATAGACAGGTGGATGCTTTATCACTGGACCACCAGGGAAGTCTCTGTCTTAGAATGGGTCTTAGTCATCAATATCTGGCTCCCCAAAGGGGAAATAGAGAAAATAAAGAGTAGGGGGAAGGTGCCAACCTTTTAAATCTTCTGAAAGTCACTTCAGCTAGCAGGAGAGGTGCAACAAGAGACCCCCCCCCCCCCCCCTTGCTACATTCCTGCAATGCACAGTGATCAGAGCACAGATCTATGAAATTTGGAGGACTGGATCCCTTTTCGCTCTCCCTGGCTCCTGCAGATTGCATGCCGGTTGTTCCAGGAACATGTGCACAGTTGTCTGCCATGTGGGTGACAGTTGGCCATGAGTAGCTGCTACTGTGCTAAGAGCTAAAACTGGTAGAAATTAACTATAATTTACCTTCTGCCCCTTCCTCTAGAAGTTGCAAGCCTTCAATAGACTCCAGAGTTCCAGAATAGTTAACATCGGACAGATTCTGTCAGTGCAGTTGTCTAGGTAGGGACACAGATTTCTCGTGCTGCCTACTCTGCCATCTTCCCAGCTTTCTCTCTTAATATGAAGTTTGGGGTCAATTTGTCAATTTCTTTTAGAAAGGCAGTTGAGACCTCAGTAGGGATTATGCTAAATCTGTAGGTTAATTTGGGGAGTATTGCCATTTTAATGATATTATCTTCAGGTGCATGAACGTGAAATGTCTTTACATTTATTGAGATAGTCTTTAAGTTTTTCAACAGTATTTTTAGTTTTTAGAGTACAGGTCTTGCAATTAAAATATTATTGCTAAGTATTGTACTCATTGATGCTATTATAAATGGGATTTATTTTCGATATTTGGTTTATTCATTGCTGGTAGATAGAAATACAATTGACTTTTGCATGTTGATTTTGTATGCTGTGAACTTGCTGAATTCATACTTTAGTTCAAGTAGTTTTTTAGTGTATTCTGTAGGATTTTCTGTAAACAGGATTGTGTTATCTGCAAATAGAGATAGTTTTACTTCTATCTTTACAATATGGATGCCCTTTATTCAATATCAGTTCAGTTCAGTTCCTCAGTCATGTCCGACTCTTTGAGACCCCATGAACCGCAGCATGCCAGGCCTCCCTGTCCATCACCAACTCCCGGAGTTTACCCAAACCCATGTCCATTGAGTTGGTGATGCCATCCAGCCATCTCATCCTCTTGTCGTCCCCTTCTCCTCCCACCCTCAATCTTTCCCAGCATCAAGGTCTTTCCAAATGAGTCAGCTCTTCGCATCAGGTGGTCAAAGTATTGGAGTTTCAGCTACAACATCAGTCCTTCCAATGAACACCCAGAACTGATCTCCTTTAGGATGGACAGGTTGGATCTCCTTGCAGTCCAAGGGACTCTCAAGAGTCTTCTCCAACACCACAGTTCAAAAGCATCAATTCTTCAGCGCTCAACTTTCTTTATAGTCCAACTCTCACATCCACACATGACCACTGGAAAAACCATAGCCTTGACTAGACGGACCTTTGTTGACAAACTAATGTCTCTGCTTTTTAATATGCTGTCTAGGTTGGTCATAACTTTCCTTCCAAGGAGTAAGTGTCTTTTAATTTCATGGCTTTGGTCACCATCTGCAGTGATTTTGGAGCCCCCCAGAATAAAGTCAGCCACTGTTTCCCCTGTTTCCCCATCTATTTGCCATGATGTGATGGGACCAGATGCCATGAATGTTGAACTTTAAGCCAACTTTTTCACTCTCCTCTTTCACTTTCATCAAGAGGCTCTTTGGTTCTTCTTCACTTTCTGCCATAAGGGTGGTGTCATCTGCATATCTGAGGTTACCTTGATATTTCTCCCAGCAATCTTGATTCCAGCTTGTGCTTCCTTCAGCCCAGCGTTTCTCACTATGTACTCTGCATATAAGTTAAATAAGCAGGATGACAATATACAGCCTTGACATACTCCTTTCCCAATTTGCAACCAGTCTGTTGTTCCATGTCCAGTTCTAACTGTTGCTTCCTGACCTGCGTACAGGTTTCTCAAGAGGCAGGTCAGGTGGTCTGGTATTCCCATCTCTTTCAGAATTTTCCACAGTTTATTGTGATCCACACAGTCAAAGGCTTTGGCATAGTCAATAAAGCAGAAATAGATCTTTTTCTGGAACTCTTTTGCATTTTTGATGATCCAGCGGATGTTGGCAATTTGATCTCTGGTTCCTCTGCCTTTTCTAAAACCAGCTTTAATATCTGGAAGTTCACGGTTCATGTGTTGCTGAAGCCTGGCTTGAAGAATTTTGAACATTACTTTGCTAGCGTGTGAGATGAGTGCAGTTGTGTGGTAGTTTGAGCATTCTTTGGCATTGCCCTTCTTTGGGATTGATATGGATGCCCTTTATTTCTTTTTCTTAGTGGACTGCCCTGGCTAGAACCTCCAATACATTGTTACCTTTTCCCTGATCTTAGTGGGAGAACATTGAGTCTTACTGTTACCTGTGATGTGGGCTTTCTGGAGATGCCTTTTGTCAGGTTGAGGAAGTTCCCTTTTATTCCAGTTGTGTTGAGTATTTTGTCAAATGGTTTGGGATTTTGTCAAATGATTTTTTTCTGCATCTATTGAGACAACTATGTTTTTTCTCCTTATTGATATAATGTATTATATTCTCCTAAGATTTTAAACCAACATTGTGTTTCTAGGATAAGTTTCACTTGTTTATGGTGTGTAATTATTCTTATATATTTTTAACTTGGTTTCCTTGTATTTTGTTCAGAATTTTTATGCATTCGTTCATAAGAGATTTTGGTCTCTATTTTCTTTCCTTGCAGTGTCTTTGTCTGATTTTAATGTCAGGGTAGTACTGACTGCCGAAGGAGATGGGAAATGTTTCCTTTTCTTCAGCTTTTATGGAGCATTTTGGTTAATTGATGGGTTTCCCTGGTGACTCAGACAGTAAAGCATCTGTCTGCAGTGCAAGAGACCAGGGTTTGATTCCTGGGTTGGGAAGATCCCCTGGAGAAGGAAATGGCAACCCACTCCAGTACTCTTGCCTGAAAAATCCCGTGGATGGAGGAGCCTGGTAGACTACAGTCCATGGGGTCACAAAGAGTCAGACGAGACTGAGTGACCTCACTTTCACTTGGTGAATTGATACTAATTCTGCTTTAAATGTTTGGTAGAATTCATCAATGAAACCATCTGAGCCTCAACTTTTCTCTGTGTAGAAATTTTAAAATTACTAGTCTAGTCTTTTACCTTGTTACAGGTCTTTTCAAATTGTCAGTTTCTTTCTGTGTTGGTTTGGTCATCTCTGTCTCTTTAGAAGTTTGTCCATTTAATTTAAATTATCTGATTTGTCAGCAGGCAGTGGCTCATAGCATTCCTGTTATAATTCTTTTTGAAATTTCTATAAGGTAGGTCTTAATATCCCTATGTCATTTCTAATTGTAACTAATTTGAATCTTTTTTCTTGATCAGTCTAAAAGTTTCTCTTATCTTTTTTTCAAAAAAACAATTTTTGGTTTTATTGATTTTCTCTACTTTTATACTCTAAATTTAATCAAACCATTTCTTCCCTCTTCACCATTTAATGTCTTAAGCTTAATATATATGTCGGATAGCATTATTAAAGTTCTTCATGAGCTTTCATCATGAACTACTCAGATATATCTAACATGTAATTATAGATAATTGTTATAATAGTATATAATTTGATTGCTATTTTTACTGCAGCATATTTTCTTTTTTCTGAGGACCCATGGAAGGAATTTTACTCTCATCTCTGAATGAAGACTAGCTAGGCTGCTTCTGATAAGCAATTTTATTTTATTTTGTGGTCATTATGACTCTTGTAACTGTTTACAGATTTGAATGCCAACTTTCAAGGCATAGCATGTAGTTTTTCTCACTAACATCTTTCTTGTTATTTTTTCCACTGTTTCTGTATTTCCCTTTCAGTATTTCAAAGAAATATATATTTACATACGAACATGCATATATAAATGTTTATCCTGTATATAAACACATGTATATATTCAAAACTCAAATATACTTGTTTTTAAAATTTTTTGTAGTATTAAAGTGAGAAGTGAATATCCATTGCTCTCTTTGTATTCCCACCTCTATAGAAATAACCACTGATAAATTTTTGTTCATTCTGTCCCTCCAACCCTTCCTCATTTCCCCCTTCACATACACACAGGATTTTTATTTTTTTCACTGAGGTTTTATTATTTATTTACACTTTTTAACCAATTTAAGTAATTATTTTGGAATAGGCAATAGATTCAGATGGTTTAAGATTCAAAAGAAATAAAAATGTAAGCAATGAAAACCTCTCTCATTCTTTCCCCTAAATTACCCGCTTCTCCTCCATAAGCAGCTAATAAAAGTTTCTAGTTTTTGTGTTTTTCTGTACCTTGCTTTCTTCATGTAGTGTTATATGTTGAAGAGTACCTCTCCTTCTGTGTTTAGCTTAATCTTTTTAGTGTATGTATTTTCCATTGTATGGACATGTGATTTGTTTATATATTCCCCTATTAATAAACATTAAATTTGGCCATTTGATACTACAAACTGCTGCAGTGAATAGCTTTATATATACATTTAGTGCACAAATAAGAGTACTTTTGTAATGTTGGTTCCTAGAAGTGAAACCACTGGGTCAGAAGACATTCACATTTACAAAATTTAATAGATATGTCTTTGCTCACAGATAGATAAATAAATAAAATCTTTGCTGATATCTCACTTTTCCAATAAGGCCTAACACTGTTTAATACTGTACTCTGCCCTACTTCCCCGTCAGATTTCTCTTCACTTTACCCTGCTTTTTTTAAGTTGAAGTTTACAGTGTTGTGTTGGTTTCTAGTGTACAGCAAAGTGATTCAGTGATGTGTGTGTGTATTCTTTATCAAATTCTTTTCCATTATGGGTTATAACAAGATATTGAATATCTTGTTTCTCCCAAGCTTATTTCCCTTTTGGTAACCATAAATTTTGTTTTCTATGTCTGTGAGTCTTTTTCTGTTTTGTCTGTGAGTTCATTTGTATTGTTTTTTAGATTCCACACATAAGTGATATTATATGATGTTTGTCTTTGTCTGACTTGACTTTGTATGATTCGGTCCATCCACATTGCTGCAAATGGCATTAGTGATTTCCTTCTTTCATATGGTTGAGTGACGTTTAGTTGGTTGTATATACCACATCTTCTTTATTCATTCACCTGTCTTTATTCTTCATGTTAGAAGTAGGTACCAGAAGAATATATCATACTGTATAACACCTTTTCCCCATAGGATTGAAATGACTGTGGAGAGTTATAGGCTTCCAGGTTTGCTAGGGTATCTTCAACCTCAATTTAATAGGACCATTTGTTTTTCTGTACTTTAAACATCTTTATGCTCTATATAATTTAGATACAACAGGTTTTGTTTTGAAAGAAGTGATTATAAATACTCTCTCAGTGAATCAGTTTTTTTCCTTATATGCATTATAATTTTAGAGGCCTGATATTCATAATTATTGATGTTCAGATTGGTAGTTATTTCTATTACATGTTCAGCTATAAACAGTAGTCAAGTTTATATGAGACCTAGATACTTAGGAGAGTTTTGAAGTGAGTTATTTTGTCAAAAATGCCTGTTCCTTTTCTACTTTACCTCTTTTCAGTATGTGCCTTGATTTTTCTCATTCTGCAAACCGTTTTTAAGATAAATTGAATCAGATTTATATTGCAGTCAGAAACCACCAAACTTCCCCTCACCTTGAATCTCTTTTAGAAAGTGTACCAAACTTTGTTTATTAAATAATAATTTTTCCTAATTTTATTCTAGCCTGACAGCCAGTGCTTTTTATCAGTATAAAGGTAAATTGTGTTACCTTGTTGCATTGAATTCTAGCAAAAGTGAAACACTAGCTACTTTAGCTACTGAGGCATTATTGAAAGTAAACATATGGGTTCACTTAAGTTTTTAAAAATTTAAGCAAATTTGCCAAAGATTATCATTTTATGATTTGAACCCTAGAGTCTCCCAGACCACAGGACTTCAGTGATCAATGGTCCCTTTCATTTTCCCTTCCGACTGAGATTCTTTTATTCTAATGCCAACTCATTTATTCAGTAGTTATGTTTTTGTTTTTTCAAATGATATTGGTGGAATGAATGGACATGCAAACTTTGAAAAATATCTTTTATACACATAAATAAATCTGAGTTGTAGTAGTTGACTTCCTCACTGTTTTTCATCTTTGTTTCTAAAAGGGTAGACATCAGTTAATTAATAGTTGTTTTAATATGGTGGCTGTTTTCACTACTCTATGGCTCTGTCTTCTTGGCTGGATCATTTTTTGGGCCTTGGACTCAGTAAAACAGAGAGCTTGACTAGAAACTAAATTCCAGGTCAGTTATGTATTACAAGTTTAGGAAGTGAAGATGGTAATTCATTTCTTTGTGTGAATTAATCCTGCTGATCCTCAGTAGCTTATCTGTGGGATCAGGAGATAAAGATATTGTGGTAGGACCAATATTCTCACCTTAAAACTTTTTACTCATGATTCACTTGCTGCTTCGTTCTCTGAGCCTACTAGGGGGAAAAACAAAGTCAAAAAAGTCATTCTATCCTATACTGGGGTATGACTATTGATGCTGCTTTTAAAATATATATACATTTAATGTCAAGTTAATGCTGGCCATTGTACTAGGTTCTTGAGGGTTCAGCAGTGTACTTAATGTGATTATGCTTTCAAAATGCTTACAAACTATTTGAGATAGGGACAAGTGAACAATCTAGTAAACTGAACTTGAGTTTAGTTAGGTGCTTAAATAGTCCTAACCACCGAATTCTGTAGAAGTTCTTAGCTCCAAGTACTCATCTCTTGGGCAGAAGACTAGATGAATCTGAACTTGCCAAGAACATATTTTTCTGGGAGTAGAGTCAACTCTTTCCCCACAAAGGCATTGTGTAACTGGATGGCTAATTCAGTTGGTGTTGACCCCTGCATCTTGAATCAAAAATATGATCGAGCACAAGTAGAGTTAGCTTTTGTATTCTTCTTGGCTGTGCTGCTCTTGCCTTTTGGTTCTTGTGAGCACATCAAGAATTTTGTTAGCACTCACTGCTGTCAGCTAATATTATGCAAGCGAGAGGGAGGATTTTCTGGCATATTAGCATGTTATTTCTTTTGTTCTTACATATAACCTTGGTAAGGAAATTCCGGAGGGGAAGATACAAAGGCAGCTCTTAGCCCCTCTACTTCTGTAATGCATTTAACTTGTAACTTTATTGCTAATCACTCATTGCAGTCTCATGAATCTGGTGTAAGGATGTATCCTTTTGACCATGAGATAAAGAGCGTGTTTCCTATGGCTTATTTCCATCATTTTCATAGTTGATATCTTAAAAAGTAAAGATAAGAGAGAGTAGTGTTTTTAGCTTTTAAAATTTCAGGTTAAATTCATGCTAGTTATGTTAACCTACTTTTCAGATGTTTCTAAGATGATTTATGTTACCACTTGGGGGAGCTCTTTTATAAGTTAGTGCATTGTAAAAGGGCAAGTGTTGGGTTGGCCAAAAAGTTTGTTCAGCATGTCCATAAAATATCATGGGGAAAAAACTCAACAAACTTTTTGGTTAACCAAGTAGAAGTCATATCACTAACTCAGGGTTACCAATTGGGTTGTTTAAGTAAACTAAACTAAATGATAGCTTAAATGAATAGCCTCTTAAGTGTTGATTAGAGATTTTGATTTAAACTGTAGTATATGTAATTAAAGTTTTACTATTTAAAAAAAATTTTTTCTCAAGAATATTCCTAATTTTTCTTCTTATCTGTTTTATATAAATTTAGTACTCTTCAACTGACTTACTTTCCCCTCTATTTTATAATTGTAGGTAATTTAGAAAATGTATCTAGGATTAATGAAAACCATTTGTAATCCTACCACCTAGAGATAATAGTTAACATTTTGATATATTTTTGCCTATCCTTTCTTTTAAAATTTTTCACCAAATTGGAGTCAAAATATACACAGAATTTTGTATTCTGATATTTTTTTCTTTTAACGTGTCTTTGGCTTTTTTTTCCCGTGTCCTTATAATCTTTGAAATGTTTTCTAAGAGTTTTATGTAGCTCTTGATACAGCTCTATCATAATTTATTTAACTATTCTATTTAAAGATATTTAAATGTTTCCCACCATTTTTGCTGTTGTAATTCTTTGAACATTTATTATACTGAATCTTACTTAGTAATTATTTTCATTGGATAAATTCATAGAGATAAAACTGAACTCTTAAGGCTCTTGATGCAAATTAGCAAAATGTCCTTCAATTAACACTCTTCTGAGGTTTTTATTTTCAAAATATGTTTATTGAAAATTACTGTCTTTTTCTTTTGCAAAATGCTTTTTGTTATCCTTTCCTCATTTTTTTCTTCTTTCTTTTTTTTTTTTTTTGTGATTCTTTTGGCTGAGTAAAAATTGCTTTTCCTCTGTTTTAATGGTTTCAAAGGTGCTATTCTGAGCCCATTACATAATTCTCAACTAAGGTTTTGAGGAAACAAGTCAGTTACAAATTTGTGTTGTAATTTCCATTGGAAAATAGGGCATAGATCTTGAGACAGCAGTGAGGGCTGGAAAGCAGGATGAGTCATGTGAAACATCTGTATCGAGGAGTTGGGGATGCTATAGAAGTGGATGAAACTGCAGACGGCAGAGGAAAAAAGAAGGTGGTGGGAAAAAGTCTTTGGAATTAGGAAACTCTGAAAAAGTTGATAGAGATAAAAAAGAGAATGAGGATGTTGACTGTGTTTGAAAAGCTAAGGAGAAAAGTTTCATTACAGTGGTGTCAGATGTTGTATAGAGGTCTTTGTAGATGAAACCAAAGAAAAGTCTATTAAGTTTAGAGAGAGATCTTTCGAGACTTAGACAATAGCCTCAGTAGAATAGCACTTATATAGTAGATGTGTTCAGTGGATGCAGTAGGTGTGTACTGGGAGAGTGTATCTGGTGAGTGTGTGTGTGAATAGTGAGAGTTTTGTATGTGTGGTTCAAACAGTAGCTTGATAAAGTCCAGGGAATAGAAGGATAACTTTTTTTTTTTTAAGTGATGTAAGCTTGTTTGTGGGGCTTCCTTGGTAGCTCGGCTGGTAAAAAATCTGACTGCAATGCAGGAGACCTCGGTTCAATTCCTGGGTCAGAAAGATCCCCTGGGGAAGGGATAGGCTACCCACTCCAGTATTCTTGGGTTTCCCTGGTGGCTCAGATGGTAAAAAATCTGCCTCTAATGCAAGAGTGACCTGGGTTGGGAAGATCCCCTGGAGGAGGGCATGGCAACCCACTCCAGTATTCTTGCCTGGAGAATTCCCATGGACAGAGGAGCCTGGCGGGCTACAGTCCATGAGATCCCAAAGAGTCGGACACAACTGAGTGACCTAGCACAGCACAGCACAAGCTTTTTTGTAGCTAAACAGAAGCATGTGTTTAGAAAGAACTGTAAGATAAATTATTTAAGACAGAGGGAGGAATTAATAAACTAGGTCTTGAAGGAGGTGATCCAAAGTGGGAAGAAGTGAGGGAGTAGATTTACTGAAATAAAGAGTGGAGGAGGATGTTCATTTGTCCAAGTCAGAAGAGAAAAGGGACCTGAAGCTAGGTGCAGGGATGTTGGGAGTCAGACTGGAGTATATGGTAATTAGAAATTATTTGATATGGAGAAACATGTTGAGGCCTTTGAAATTATGGTTCTCTAACCTTCTCAACAAAATAGAAATAAAAAGTACAGAACAGTAAAATAGTTAAGAGTACAGGACTTTTAGTGGGGTGGTGAGATTAAGGATTTCAATAGTGAAAATGTTAGGAAATCAATGTAGAAATGTAGTAAGGAAATAAATAAAGGGAAGAAGACTAATTTGAGTGTTAGGAAACTTGGGTTTTATAGGCCTGTGGCATTGATAGGCTGTGTTGGTCAAGTCTCCACACTCTAATCTTCAGTTTCTTAATCTGCACAATGAGAACTGAATCAAATGTCATTTACGGATTTAAAAGTCTTGAATCAAACTGAACTAAAAAAAGAACAAAGCATAGCTGTAGTAATCAAGTCATTGTAGTATTGGTGGAAAGAAAGACAAATAGGTCACTGGAACAGAACAGAGAATCAGAAAATAGAATTCACACATATGTGTCAGTGTTTGCACACAGAGGTGCTAAGGTAGTTCAATGGAGAAAGGAGTTCCCTCTCAACAAACGATACTGGACATCCATAAGCAAAAAATGAACTTTCATCCCTATGTTGCACCAGTCATAAAAATTAATTCAGATGAAGCATAGATATAAACTTCCAGAAGATGACCAAGGAGAAAATCTTTGTGACCTTGGTTTAAACAAAGATTTCATGGATAGTACCAGCAAGGGCATGATCTATAAAAGTAATAAATTGAGCTCCATCAAAATTAAAAACTTATGCCCTTTGAAATACGCTATTTAAGAAAATGAAAAGCTACAGATCAGTTGAAGATTTTTGCAAAACACATACCTGTTAAGGAATTTGAATCCAGAATGTTTAAGTAACTCTTAACAACTTTTTAAGACAAACAACTGAATAGAAAATTGGCAAAAGAAGAGATCCAGATGCTAAGTGAGATTTGAAAAGTACTCAATGTTATTAGTCCTTGGGAAAACGTACCACTACACACCTACTAGGATGACTGGAAAACAGACAAACAGAAACTAAGTGCTGGTGAGGATGTGAAGAAACTTGAACTCTCATTTGTAGCTGGTGGGGGTGCAAAGTATTACAGCCACATTGGAAAACAGTTAAGCAGTTTCTTACAAACTTAAACTTACATTTAATATAGAATTTAGCATTCCCCAATGAGGTGTTCACCCAAGAGAAATGAAAATATGAATCCACTTAAAGATCTGTAGTTGAATATTTAAGGCTAGGGTTAGTAGTCTTATTCATAGCAGTGTGTTCAGCTTTTGGAATAGATAAACAAAGTGTGGTGTATTCATACAATGGAGTGCTACTCAACAAATAAAAGGGATAAATACTAATAGGTGCAACAATATGGATGAGTTCTCAGAAGCATTATGCTAAGTGAAAGAAGCCAGACAAAAAAGGTTACAGCCTGTATAATTCCATTTGTATGACATTCTAGAGAAGGAATTGACATCAAATCAGTGATTGCCAGGGACTAGAAGTCAATAAAAATGCTTTCTTACACACAAAACTCCAGTATTCCTCAGCATTCCCAAGGATGAATCTCTTTGGTGTGGAGAAGATTGGGTTGTGGACAGTTTTTGAGACAGATATGACGTAGAGGAATGAGTGCTAGATTCTCTGGTAATAGTGCTGCTGCTGTTTATTATATTGAATGAGTATAAGGCCTGGCACTGTGCTGATTACTTAAGAGCATCCTCACTGTTAAATTTCACAGTGACCCAGATAGGATACTATTATCATTTCCATTTTAGTAAAACCTGAGGTTTAATTAGATTTAATCAGTTGTTTACAGTTACACAACTAGAGTATGTGTTCAAAGTCTTGAATGTTTGACACAAAAATTCATGTTTTTAACTTAAATAGAAGTATAACTCCCAGGGAGACAGGGAATTTTTTTTGTTTCTGTTTTCATCACTGTATCCCCAAAGTGACAAAACTGTGTTAGTTGCATAATGATTATTTCTTTAAAAATTATTCAGTTCAGTTCAGTTCAGTCACTCAGTCGTGTCCGACTTTTTGCAACCCCATGAACCACAGCACGCCAGGCCTCCCTGTCCATCACTAACTCTAGGAGTTTACCCAAACTCATGTCCATTGAGTTGGTGATCTAAATTATTTGATATGTCAAATTTTAGAAGATACTAAAAAAACAAATTGGCCTGGAGAAGGAAATGGCAACACACTCCAGTATTCTTGCCTGGAAAATCCCATGGACAAAGGAGCCTGTAGCCTGGGCTACAGTCCATGAGGTTGCAAGAATCAGACACAGCTTAGCGACTAAACCACCACCATATATATATAAACTCAACAGTAGGACCAAGAAATGTGTTTCTGGAGGGGTGTGCTTTTATCATTGATATTGTTTAAAATTTCCAGATCATGGTGATAATTAAAGCTGATCAGCTTTTGTTGGTTTATTACCATTTTTAAATTTTCTACAGATAATGTCGCTTTTTTTTTTTTTTTGCACCAGTGTAGATGATTCTCACTACTCCACATTTGTACTCCACAGTTGCTTTTATATGTTTTTTTTTTTTTTTTTTCAGATAAATGGTTAATATCTTAACTGGCAATTCAAAATTAAGGCCTGTATGTATGATATGTTAATGGTCATTTTTCTGTGCCTACATTCTACCTCTAGAACAGTAGAAGCATTATGAATGTCAGCACATTGTTGGTCTCCTGCATTGCACAGCTGTCACATGATAACCATATGTATGACTGGCTAGCTTTTCCCTGCTCTACTTAGGGTTTCTCTGAATTCCTCAATAGAAATTTTAACAGAAAAAAAAATTGGAAGAGATAAAACTGTATGAAGATAAAGATATGATTTTTAAAATTAAGGAAAAGTTTAGAGTTGGATAGTGATAAGCTTTGTATTATCCCTAAAATTTGATAATCTAGAATAATTCTTTTTCCTAAAACTTTTGTATAATTGAGATTTCAAAACAATATAAAATTGGCATCACGTACTTTTCAGCTCCATTGTACTCTACAGTTAAGAGTAAGCAAGTAGTTCCAACTGTTTGATAGAACATTAGATAATTTGTTATTTCTTTTGTTTTCAATTTAATATAATCCAATTCTACCTATAAAACACATATTTAAATAAAGATATATTTTTAGGGGAAAAAGTATTCTAATGATAATGAAAAAATATTCTAATGATAATGACAGCTGTCATTCATTGAGTATTAATTAAATGCTAGGCATTGTGGTAAGGGCTTTATATAAAAGTCTCATTTAATTCTTACAAAGTGAGGTAAGTATTATTTCCATTTTATAAGGAAGGCAGAACACTGAGAGAGATAAATTTCATAAGGTTAGAAAATACTTGAATCAATAGTTTGGTAAAAGAACAAGTGAATTAGAGTAAAAGGAGGATAATCAAGTGAGAAAATGAGCTTGTTTTTTAAAAAAAATTTGTGTTATGAAGTAAAATCTTTCACCTTGGCTTGGATGATGTTGTGTTATTGAGAACTGAAAATGTTTACCTCAGAGAACTGACTGGCTTCTAGATTTCTTATAGAAAGTTGTAATTTAACTTTTTGACCTTTCTGGTAATTTTTTTTGCTTTACAATATAAAATTCAGTTACTAATTTTGTAACTAGTTTTTACTAGCTTATAGTTAAATACTCCCATAAAGACTTATGAACAGATTTATTATACTCAATAAGAAAAAAGTTGCATAGAATAATTTTAACACAGTTTTTGTGTGTAAATGATTTAATGAATTACTTGAACCTTTTTGTTTTGTTTTGTTTGCAGGAAGGTTATGTTCAAAAGAAAAAGGAACTGTGGGGAATCTGTATCTTTATTGCAGCAGTTGACTTAGATGAGATGCCATTCACTTTCACTGAGCTACAGAAAAACATTGAAACCAGGTAGAATTTCTTCCATTAATATAGGCCTCTGCCATTTAAAAAAAAACAAAAAAACTGTTCTTGAACTGTCATTTTAATAGACTTCAGGGAATTGGTGGGAAATGCCAAAATTAACTAAAACATGGAGAATTTGGGTCAGCTAGTGAGCTCTCCTGCTCCATTGGGGCCCTTAATGTCTTTATGCTGCACTTTCTTTAAAACGTGCCGGTCTGTGTCCTGGGAAAATCTTCATTGTATCTCTCACTGTGTTAACCTTCTTAATTGTAGCTGTTGATAAAAGAACAAAAAAGGCAGATTTATTAAATAGGCTTATTATATATTAAAACCTTTGTAAAAGTAGTGTGAGCCCATCTTCAAGGAATTTAGTTAATTTATTAAAGTTTAACACTTTTAATATAATAGATATTTTAATTATATATGTTTTGAGACTGTGTATTCAATTAAGTATCTATTATAATACTTGCCCCTGTAATTACTTAATGTCTGTATTGAGTTTATAAGCCTAATGAGAGTTTACTAATTGTTTCCAACAACTCAAGAAAAGCCTTCTGGTCATTTCTTCTAGTCATTTCTTTTATAGTATATTTACAGTATCTAACAGTAAATAATTTACCAAAAAGATAGTAGTATGTTTCTTCTTGGATAAAGCCATCTAGAGTTAAACATAACTGGTGTTTTGTGTAAATGAGATAAAATTGTTTCACGTTTTAGTAACTCTTTCTTACTACCTCTAAATAAAATGTGGAAACAAAGACCTATGTTCATATTTAACTGGTTAAATTAGAAGTTGTTTACCTCTCAGAGATTTCAAAGTTTAACTTTATTAAATAAAATCACTAGACCAAAATAGGTTTTATATAGCTGAAAATGGTCTGAATATAGAGGTAAATTTTTACATCAGCAAATGTTTTAGTGACCTCAGAGGATTGGAAAGAGAATATCACTGTTTGGGTTAAGATAGACTGGGTATATTTTACAAGGTATGTGACTTGACATAGATTGCTTATCCTTATTAAGTCTCGGGTCCCTTTCCTTTCCTGTGATATAAAAATTATTAGTGTTAGTCGTCAGTCATGTTCTACTCTTTGCGACTCCATGGACTGTAGCCTGCCAAGCTCTTCTGTCCATGGGATTTCCCAGGCAAGAACACTGGAGTGGATTGCCATTCCCTTCTCCAGGGAATCTTCCTGATCCAGGAATCAATCCCAGGTCTCCTGCATTGTAGGCAAATTCTTTACCATCTGAGCTCCCAGCTATTTCCTTTTTCTTTCCCCTAAAACCATTGGTGGGGTAAAGAGAGAAGGTGTGTGCATCTGTGGTAAGGGAGAGCCATGGGTCCCTGAGAAGGGTGTTAGAGCCAAAGTGGGATGAGGAGGTCATCCCCCAAGGGAGGGTGTGGGGGGCTTCTTGACATGGGCTCCTTGGTGTGCGGACAGCTGGTGTAGGGAGTCACAGCACATGTGAGGTGAGAGCTGTCTGGGATGAGCAGTCAGATCCCTGCGTGGAGGGGTGAGGGCAGTTCACGGTGGAGGGAGTCAGTCCAAGCAGGAGAGGAGGGTGCCAACATGGAGAAGTGGGTAGCTTGGTAGTTACAGGCGGATTGATTAAATGAGTAAGTCAGAGATAACTGGATCCCAGGTTTCTCACTGTCAAAGAAGAGTTGTAGATATGTAAAGGAAAACATTAGAATGAAACAGGTAGTTTTTGTGTTGGATAAATGGATGTGAACTTAGGATTTTTAAAACATATAGCTAGATATAGAACTAAATATTTGTATATGTCTGTAATAACCCTTATTTGTTCTGTGTTCTTGTTGATAAATGGATGTAGGCTTAGGTATATAGATACAGGGATATAGGTTGAAGACTAGTTGATTTTTTTTCCGCTTTAAATTCTAGTAAAATGCAAAAACTAAATCCTTCCAAAAGATATAATAGTGATTTGGTACAGAGCTAACAGGCCTTTTGAATTGAAATGTCTATGCTTTGAAAATGAAAAAATGAATTTCTAAAATTGTGGATTCACTTTTTTCTATTCTTTCCTTTGTAGTGTCTATAAATTCTTTGATTTACTAAAAGAAATTGATACTAGTACCAAAGTTGATAATGCTATGTCAAGACTGTTGAAGAAGTATAATGTGTTGTCTGCACTCTACAGCAAATTAGAAAGGTAAAGTAAAAGTTTTATTAGGATTGCACCGTGCATTTTCATGTCATTGTTCATGATTAGATTACATCTGGGAACTATTACATACTTAGTAAAGTTGTTAAGTATTGCACCTTAGATTTGTCCCCTTAATAATCTTGACTTTCTTATTTGTCCAGTCATATACATTCTGAATGTTTCTTCCAAAATTATTTGTTTTATTCATGTTTCACGTGTTTTAATGAACTCCGTTTCCACTTTAGCCTTCTCTGCCAGAAGACTTGTAGTTCTGAATGGAAGAGTCATCTAAATTTAAGATTCTTCCTGGTGGTGACCTTACTCCAGAAAGAATGAACAGACGGAGCCAAAGCAAAAACAACACCCAGTTGTGGATTTGACTGGTGATGGAAGCAAGGTTCTATGCTATAAAGGTCCTATGCAATATTACATAGGAACCTGGAATGTTAGGTCCATGAATCAGTGCAGATTGGAAGTGATCAAACAGGAGGTGGCAAGAGTGAACGTTTTAGGAATTTAGGACATTTTAGGAATCAGCGTACTAAAATGGACTGGAATGGGTGAATTTTACTCAGATGACCATTATATCTACTACTGTGGGCAAGAATCCCTTAGAAGAAATGGAGTAGCCATCATAGTCAACAAACGAGTCCGAAATGCAGTACTTGGATGCAATCTCAAAAACGACAGAATGATCTCTGTTTGTTTCCAAGGCAAACCATTCAATATTACAGTAATCCAAGTCTCTGCCCCGACCAGTAATGCTGAAGAAGCTGAAGTTGAATGGTTCTGTGAAGACCTACAAGACCTTTTAGAATTAACACCCAAAATAGATGTCCTTTTCATTATAGGGGACTGGAATGCAAAAGTAGGAAGTCAAGAAGTACCTGGAGTAACAGGCAAATTTGGCCTGGGAGTACAGAATGAAGCAGAGCAAAGGCTAATAGAGTTCTGCCAAGAGAGTGCACTGGTCATAGCAAACGCCCTCTTCCAGCAGCACAAGAGAAGACTCTACACATGAACATCACCAGATGGTCAACACTGAAATCACATTGATTATACTCTTTGCAGCCAAAGATGGAGAAGCTCTATACAGTCAGCAAAAACACGACCGGGAGCTGTCTGTGGCTCAGATCATGAACTCCTTATTGCCAAATTCAGACTTAAATTGAAGAAAGTAGGGAAAATCACTAGACCATTCAGGTATGACCTAAATCAAATCCCTTACAATTATACACTGGAAGTGAGAAATAGATTTAAGAGACTAGGTCTGATAGACAGAGTGCCTGATGAACTATGGATGGAGGTTCGTGACATTGTACAGGAGACAGGGATCAAGACCATCCCCAAGAAAAAGAAATGCAAAAAAGCAAAATGGCTCTCTGAGGAAGCCTTACAAATAGCTGTGAAAAGAAGAGAAGTGAAAAGCAAAGGAGAAAAGGAAAGATATTCCCATTTGAATACAGAGTCCCATAGAATAGCAAGGAGAGATAAGAAAGCCTTCCTCAGTGATCAATGCAAAGAAATAGAGGAAAACAATAGAATGGGAAAGACTAGAGATCTCTTCAAGAAAATTAAAGATACCAAGGGAACATTTCATGCAAAGATGGGCTCAATAAAGGATAGAAATGGTATGGACCTAACAGAAGCAGAAGATATTAAGAAGAGGTGGCAAGAATACACAGAAGAACTGTACAAAAAAGATCTTCATGACCCATATAATCACAATGGTGTGATCACTCACCTAGAGCCAGACATCCTGGAATCTGAAGTCAAGTGGGCCTTAGGAAGCATCACTATGAACAAAGCTAGTGGAGGTGATGGAATTCTAGTAGAGCTATTTCAAATCCTAAAAAATGATGCTGTGAAAGTGCTTCACTCAATATGCCAGCAAATTTGGAAAACTCAACAGTGGCCACAGGACTGGAAAAGGTTAGTTTTCATTCCAATCCCTAAGAAAGGCAATGCCAAAGAATGCTCAAACTACTGGACAATTGCACTCATCTCACATGCTAGCAAAGTAATGCTCAAAATTCTCCAAGCCAGGCTTCAGCAATACATGAACCATGAACTTCCAGATGTTCAAGCTGGATTTAGAAAAGGCAGAGGAACCAGAGATCAAATTGCCAATATCTGCTGGATCATCGAAAAAGCAAGAGAGTTCCAGGAAAACATCTATTTCTGCTTTATTGACTATGCCAAAGCCTTTGACTGTGTGGATCACAATAAACTGTGGAAAATTCTTCAAGAGATGGGAATACCAGACCACCTGACCTGCCTCTTGAGAAACCTGAATGCTGGTCAAGAAGCAACAATTAGAACTGGACATGGAAGAACAGACTGGTTCCAAATAGGAAAAGGAGTACATCAAGGCTGTATATTGTCACCCTCCTTATTTAACTTATATGCAGAGTACATCATGAGAAACGCTGGGCTGGATGAAGCACAAGCTGGAATCAAGATTGCTGGGAGAAATATCAAGGTAACCTCAGATATGCAGCTGACACCACCCTTATGGCAGAAAGTGAAGAAGAACCAAAGAGCCTCTTGATGAAAGTGAAAGAGGAGAGTGAAAAAGTTGGCTTAAAGCTCAACATTCAGAAAACTAAGATCATGGCATCTGGTCCCATCACTTCATGGCAGATGGATGGAGAGACAGTTGAAATAGTGGCAGACTTTATTGGTTTGGGCTCCAAAGTCACTGCAGATGGTGACTGCAGCCATGAAATTAAAAGACACTTACTCCTTGGAAGGAAAGTTATGACCAACCTAGACAGCATATTAAAAAGCAGAGACATTACTTTGTCAACAAAGGTCCGTCTAGTCAAGGCTATGGTTTTTCCAGTGGTCATGTATGGATGTGAGAGTTGGACTATAAAGAAAGCTGAGCACCGAAGAATTGATGCTTTTGAACTGTGGTGTTGGAGAAGACTCTAGAGAGTCCCTTGGACTGCAAGGAGATCCAATTTGTCCATCCTAAAGGAGGTCAGTCCTGGGTGTTCATTGAAAGGACTGATGCTGAAGCTGAAACTCCAGTACTTTGGCCACCTCATGCAAAGAGTTGACTCATGTGAAAAGACCCTGATGCTGGGAAAGATTGAAGGCAACAGGAGAAAGGGACGACAGAGGATGAGATGGTTGGATGGCATCACCGACTCAGTGGACATGAATTTGAGTAAACTCTAGGAGTTGATGATGAACAGCAAGACCTGACGTGCTGCAGTCCATGGGATCACAAAGAGTCAAACACGACTGAGCGACTGAATTGAACTGAACTGAATGGTGACCTTACTGCCAAGTTGTGACTTGTATTCTTAATGGTGGTTTAAAAGAATTTTTTTTGGTGGCATATCCTTTAAGAAACTTTAGGCTATCAGGTGTTTTAGTGCATATAAATTAAGAAACTACACAAGCATTAATGAAATGATTATTGGTAATGACTAAATGTTAGATGCTGGGAATGTGAAATCTTATGATACTGTGATCATCAAGAAGTTTACAGTAAATAATTAAATTATATATTTTAATATAATTATTTGCAGTAATTTTTTGATGTCCTATTGTAGAGGGTTGTTTGTAAGAAGCAGAAATTATGTAGTGGGTAACAATACTGTGTATTTTTAAGGTAATAAGAATAATTATGGGGTGAAAAAACTGTAGAAGAAGGCAATGTCTGAGTAGAGTTTAAAGAATAATTAGAAACTCACCAAGCAAAATACGTGGAGACTGGGACTGAGCATCCTAGGCAGAGTGATCAGCATGTGTACAAAGCCAAAGCAGTACCAGAAAGTATTTTGGATACTGCTAATGGCTAAAAGGTAGGAGGGCATGAGATTGAGAGTGAGCTTGATCTTTGCCCAGCAGGCAGTGGAGTCATTGATTTTAAGCTATCAAGTGACAGAGTCTGATTTGTCCTGTAAAAGATCACTCAGGCCTTTGTTAAAGGGATTTGGAATTTTTATTGACTAGTTTATGAGATAATTTAATGTTTATTGGTCTTGAAGTGAATCAGGATTTTTTTTCTATCTTATGTGTACCTTCTTCTTAAGAACTGTTGAGAAAATTAGCTGTGATACCAAAAGTGAAAGTCACTCAGTTGTGTCTGACTCATGGACACATGGACAAATAAACAGGCCTGCCAAAGCCTGTTGATTTCTGGGTTCACTTATATATATGTATATGGCAGTGTGCTGTAGTGATTAGGATAACTTTTAAAAAGTTAAACAGATCTAGATAGGAGTATTAATTTTTTCATTTACCGACTTTGTAAGCTAGAGAAAGATACTTAACATCTTTAAACCTCAATTTCAATCTGTAAGATATAGCTAATCTTAATGCTCTCCTTGCAGAGTAATTGTAAGAATGAAGTCAGACAGTATTACTGGTTAGCTCACCTCCTAGCACATACTAAATGCTTAATAAACAGTAGCTTTTAAAGCTGTTACTAACTATATTAGTGCTGTCACATAGAAATATAAAAATGCAAGCCATATTATTTTAAATAGTTAGCTGCATGACAAGTATAAACAAGTGAAATTAATTTTAGTGTTTTATTTAACTCGTATATCCCAAAACATCAAATTTTGACATGTATCATTCATCCATAAACTTGTGTACAGGTGTTCATGGCTGTGTTATTTGTATTAGTCAAAAAGTGGAAACACCCCAAATATCCATCAGCTGACGAAAGGATAAACAAAATGTGAACTATCCATATAGTTAGGGGGCTTCCCTGGCCACTCAGATGGTAAAGAATCTGCCTGCAATGCAGGAGACCTGGGTTCGATCCTTGGGCCGGGAAGATCTCCTGGAGAAGGAAACAGCAATCCACTGCAGTACTCTTGCTTGGAGGAGCCTGGCAGGTTACAGTCCTTGGCGTTGCAAAGAGCCAGACACGACTGAGCAACTGACACACACATCCATATGGTAGAATACTATTCAGCCATAAAGGGAATAAAGTACTGATATATGCTACAGTGTGGCTGAACCTTGAAAACATTAAGCTAAGTGAAAGATACCAGATACAAAGGCCACATACTTTTATTAGATGATATGTCCAGAACAGGCATATCCATGACATGGAAGGTACTATTTCAGTGAAGTCTTTTCTCCCAGTGTATTACCTCTGATTTGCTCCTCAGTGTAGCCTTGGCCAGGTGCAGTCACTGAGCTGACAGTGGTTTTTTTCTTTAACCATCTTTCCCCCTGTTGTTAAGCTAACTGCCTCTGTTAATATCACACTTAATTGTTACCTCTCATTTATTGCTGATTACTTTTTTGCTTTTGACAATGCTCTGAGTCACAAATTGCTTCACAGTTAAATCCAATTATACTTGGCTCCCTTTGCAGAAGTAGTCTTTGATGTCAGGAGAGTTATTCTTAGCTGTTTCTTTCCCTGGTTCTCCTCTCAGTGATCTAGGATTTAGCTTTTTGCTCTCATAAGATCTGTTGGGTTTCTCTTTTATCTGCTTCTATCAAAATCTGCATTGCCTTCAACAGTGCTGTTATTCTTGAACACCCCCACACCATTCTGCGTGAAGTTAATTCCTCTAGGGAGAGCTCAAGGCTCTATGTTCTTAAGACCTGCTTCTCTCCTACTGCCACTTCTGTGCCACTGGTTGGGAGAGCCAGATGGCAGTGTTCTCTTCTCTGGCAGTGATACCTCTGCTTTAAGAGTAGGGCACTGCGAAGAGACAATAGCCTTAGTCTTCCCAGATTGCCTTTCTTGGCTGGAGCCTCTGTCCTGTGAGCCAGCTGAGACAAGACAAATCAGTATTTTGATGTGCTGTGTGCCTGGAATAAAACTTTACCCTGTGAGTGGGTGCGAAGTGGAGGACAGGAGCCCCAGACCGCTCAGCTCCTCTTGCTTGGGCTGGGTCTTCTGCAACATAGACCTGTGGGAGGTGAGAAACACTGATAACCTGCTCTCACCAGGGAGAGTTCCAGGCTGAGAGCTGGAGAGAGAGGAGCCCTGTGTCTTGGCTACACCTGTCAGGCATAGAGCTTCCTTAACGCTGAACTGGAGAGGAGTAAGAAATGAGTTTTGCATTGAATTCCTCAGACTCATTGTTCTCATCAGCATTTGTTAGATTTTCTTGAAGATATGTTCCCTTTTTTGTTGTGTGCCCTTAGAAAAATTTCCAGAGACTTTAAATGGTTTTTCAGAAATAGTTTTTACCAATTATAGTTATTATTTTAGGAAACAGGTCTGTAAAGATCCTTACTCTACCCACCATTCCAGAAGTCGCTGCCCTAAATAAGTAGGTTTCAGTTAAGTAGTACTTTTCAGTTGTGTTATTTCGGCAAGACTTTATTAAATAAGCTTTTATGACCTGGTGTGAGATTGTAGCCAGATCAAGATTCAGTTACAGAATGTATTCCAAGTTACACATGCACACACACGGAGTCCAGTCGTTTTGTAACTAAATATTACAGGGATGTATGAAATGTCATAAATTGGAAACATCTACTTTAACTTTGTTTTATAATTCTTCACTTTAAAAAAAGTATCCTTAAAATAGGATGAATAAAGCATTATAAAATTGACTTCTAAACTATGAAAAAAGTTTAAAAGTAACTTTTTAAAAAGTCATGATGTTAACATAATTATTTCTTCCTTTCAGGACGTGTGAGCTTATATATTTGACACAACCCAGCAGTTCGTAAGTACCTCAGAGCATGTTATTTTTCACTTTTTGGGTTTTTTAATATATGAAATAATCCCAAACACATTGATAATTTCAGGGTTGGTTTGATTGCTTATTTCACACTACTTCATAAATTAAGGTAATAGATTTAAGTCCTGTGCAGATTATTTGTCTTTTCACAAAGAAAGTGGTATGAAATACTTGCCTTTTACTATAAGGGAGAACTAATTGGGAACTAAAGGGAGAAGTTGATTCAGAGAAATTTTTTACCAACTCTGAGAAAAATGCTAATCTTTATTGAGAGTGTATTACAGACATTTTATTAACTAAGACTTAAAGCATAATTTTTTTGTAAGAATAAATATGAATGTCTATGTTAAAATTTCCAAATAGTCTTTTTAAATGTATGATACATGTTCCAGCAGTATACCATTGTAAGAGTTCTACAGTTTTTTTTCAGAAACATAATGAGTAATATATGAGATTTTCTGTCCCACTGAAATAATGATACTGAAGACAATTGATACAGAGAAATTGTATATTTATTAATTAACTCTATTAATCTAATTCCACTTGTTAATTCCAAAAAGTGAATGATTTAAAGTTTATGAGGGCATAGTGTTAAACTGGTAAACTAGAGTTACCCAAACCTCTATATTTTCTGTTTACATAAATTTGGTTTTAATTAGAAAACAGAAAAGAATTAATTGGAAACCAAGTATGTCATATTATACTACTTCCTGTGCATATTTTTAGATTACAATCGAAGGTATTCAGTGTTTTCTTTAGAAAAGGTATACTACTCTGTGGGAAAATATAAATAACTTGGTAAAAACACAAACTAAATTGAGACAAAATTGAATTCATGTGTAAATTGTGCATTTAAAATGGACTGTATTCTATTATGCAGTCAACTCTAGGCTGTAACTGTAAAAAATGGGGGGAAAAAGATATATTTAGAAAACTAATTTTTTTTCTGTTTACTAGGGTATCTACTGAAATAAATTCTATGCTGGTGCTAAAAGTTTCTTGGATCACATTTTTATTAGCTAAAGGTAAAGTCATTGTTAAATGCTAATGTTTCAAATGTAATAATTGATCCTTCTTTTGAGTAAGCTCAAAATTTTAATTCAGTTCAATGTTGCTCCTCCTTGCCTCCAATTTTTGTGATTTTTTAACTCTTAGCAAATTCATAGTTCTGGTACTGGAGGCAACCTTGAAAATGTCTCATTTCACTTCTTTTTTAAATATTTTTTCATTCTTTCCTACTTTCCTATTTTTAAGAATAATGTTACTGTTTTTATAAAAATGATGTATACTCATGATAAAGAATTCAATAAATACAGTGAAATGCAAAGAAAAATAGAAAAATTACCCAGAACCCACTTAAAATAATCATCAAAATTATGTATATGCACAAAATACATCTGAAATGACATTCTGATAAAATAGATGGGTGGATGAGTGCATTCACAGAGAGATATAATTTTCTAAAAATAAGATCATATTATTGTGCTATTTAAAATGTAAAAATTAATTTTACTCAAATTTTATAGAAGAAAATAAACAGAAATAGTAGGAATTGCTTAAATTTATCTGAATGTTTTAACTTAAGCAATATTATTTCCTAAAATATTTCTCTAACATTATGAAAAAGTATTATGAAAACATTTAAGAGGTTAGAATCTTTATTTTATATAGCTTTGTGTTTTAAGTTATAACGATACGTATTAATCTGCTCTGAAGAACAAGAATCCTCTCTCTTCATGTCACCCTTCCTATTTCCTACTTTCAGCTTTGCTTATTTTTTTTTATCATCATTGCATTATCCAAGATTATATTTATTTTCTGTAATATATGTATATTCTGTAATTATAGTTATCACACTTGTTTTACCTCATTTATATATTTAAATGAATTGTAAGCTTTTAGTCACTCCTGTATCATAGCTTCTCCATTTCTGAGTTCTTTATTTTGATCTATCCTTAGCTGTCTAGATTTTACCATGGAGTTTTTCAAAAAAGCTTTTTGGTGCTGTGTTTTCTATGTTTGGCCTGTTTTATGAGTCATGTCCTAAAGATTCTGTTCTTCATTTCAGAGAAATCTTAGCATGCTACATTTTAAGATATTATTCTGTTATGTTTTGACAACACCCACTATCTTACCTTAGATTGATTTTGTCCTCCCTATTTATTGTCTTCTCTAATGTTAAACTTTGGTCTTTTTCCTATGTATTAACTACTTTTATTTCAAACTTCTCTAATGTTATTTTAACCTTTGGTCTTTTTCCTATGTATTAACTACTTTTATTTCAAACTTTCCTTCTGTTTTGAGCTAAACTATGTTTGTAATTGTTACTTGGTCTTGAGTTTTTCCTTACCTTGTTTAGCTCTTTGTTTTTATGTAATTCGTGTTCTTTTGAGTTCTCAGTGCAAGGACTCAGGACATTTTCTTCTGATAGATTATCTTCAACATGGGGTTGTCTACCCAGTTTTCCCCCTCCTTATATTGTGATTCTATTTTTTTATTTTCTTTTTTATTTTCTCTAATATGTTTGCATAACCACTGTGCTTCGCATCCTCTTTCCATCCACCTTGTTGCTAGGACCTTGTTTGGGCCTCTCAGACCTGCTGTTCTGTTTTCTTTGATGTAGTGTGAATGCATTTCCCTTCACTCACTTTGCACTTTATCTGTGACTTGTTGTGTTCCCCAAAGAGCTATTGTATGAAAGCAGCCTTTTAAAAAAAAAATTATACTTACTTTTAGTCAGAGGATGAGGGAGAAAGTCGGGACCTCATCTGGAATGATATGAGTCATTGTTCTGAGATTTTTGTTAGAATGACCTGTAAAACAGGGCACTTGTCCTGTTTCCATAAAAGGAGGGTGTTAGGATTCAGATTGTCCCCTAATCCAGTGTATTATGCTGGAGTCTTTATGTTTGTTAGAGTTGCTGTAGCTGTTTACTTCCTCCATTTTTCCCTCTCTTGTCAGTAATACCTATTCCCTCTAAGTAAAAAGAGGGGAAAAGATAAGGATGCTCTGAGTCATTATCTCTCAAATTTGGTATTGTTATTAGCACTTAACCAGTACATATTTTTCTTTTCATTTTGTTAGGAATTGGAAGAGAGATTCTTTGATCTGACCTCACTCCACTATTTTTAACTAGAGGTCCTTGATATTCTTTACCTCTGTGGCATTTCTTAACAACTTCTAAGTGTATTATAAACAAATTTTTGCACCATACCTAGGGATATAGAAAATGATTTTTAACATGTTCCTAGTGATTGTTGAATCATGAGTATATGGACACACTCATGTCCACAATTTTTCCTGACTTAATATCTCAATCTCTACCTTAAAATGTGGACCATTTTTGTTTTCAGGACAAGTATTACAAATGGAAGATGATCTGGTGATCTCATTTCAATTAATGCTGTGTGTCCTTGACTATTTTATCAAACTCTCACCTGCTGCATTGCTCAAAGAACCATATAGTGAGTATTTTAATTTATACCCCTCCTACTTCATCATTCAAAGTTGTTTATTGACTTCTCCTAGATCCAAAACACAGTTCTAGAGCCAAAGGAATAATAAAAATCAGACATGGTCTCTGCTCTTAAGTAGCATAAGATATGGAAGAATTAGAAAAGTAAGCAAGTTTTTAGACTATATGGTTGAAAGTGGTCTGGGCCAAAATACAGCAAATACTATGGGCGTTTAGGAGATGAGAAAGTTTTCCCAGCTGAGGAAGACCAAGGAGTACCATTTCGAAGTGGTGGCATTTGAGTTGAGTGTTGAAGTGGTAGTTAGGGTTTGAGGGTTGTGGTAAGTTTAGGGAGGGCATGCCCAGTAAAGAGAAAATCAATAGGCAAGGAACAGATAAGAATTAAACTGTATGGGAAAGGGTGGCCTATCCTACAGGAACAGATTAACTACATTTTTTTATTGATGCTATAATGATTATGTGACTGATTTTTTTTTTTTGGCATGTGAACTGTAATTGATCCACTTAAGAGGGTAATGAGATGTAAACTGTAGTTAAATAATAACTATTACTGAAATAATTAGATAGCATTAAGCAAAGATAAGTATACTCCTCTTAGAATGAAATTGCTTCTTTTGATGGCATATACAGTAGGATTTAAAAAAACACTTGTTATACTACAGAAAAATGTGAACTTAACTTAGGCTTAACTGATTCCTTGCTCCTAAAATGATAAGAGTATTAATAATACTAAAAATAATAGAGGACAGATCAAAACATTTAAGTCTCAAAGTATTGTCAAAGTTATTGAAAAACTGAAGCCTAATTAATCTTCATGAGCAATAGCTTCATGGTAAAATGAAGTCTGGAGCAGAATTTTGAAAATGTGTTGAACATGATTTTACAGAAAAGGCTGGTCATTTAGCAGAAACCACATGCAAAACGAAAAAATACAAAATAATAAATTCAAAAACTTCCCGAATCTTTAAAGATTTTCTTTATATGTCTTTTCCTCACTTTAAAAATATGTTATAACTGTAATAAGTTGATGAAGAGTGTGATTTTAGGTTGACAGCTTTTGTGCTCTTGGATAATTCAGATGTTCATTTAATTCTCCAAGTGCCATGTTAAAGGAGAAACCAGGATAAGGTATTGAATTGACATCTATAGTAAATTTTTAATTAGCTTTTTATTAAGAATTTCCAAAAAAAAAAAGAATTTCTGTGAACATAATTAAATCATATAATAAGCCCCCATGTATTTATCACCTGCCCTCAGAGTATAACTTTTGATCAACTCATAGTCCTATCTACTGCCCAGTTCTACCAGCAATATTATTTTGAAGCACATTTTTGCATACCATTTCATCCTTATAAATTTCAATATATATCTCTGAAAGATAAAGTCTTTTTAAAAAGCATAATGACAATACCATTCTCACACCTAAAAACCAGTTAGTATAGTAATTCCTTAATCCCACCAAATATCTAGTAGGTGCCCCTGTTTTCAATTGTTTTATAAAAGTAATTAAAAATGTTTATAGGTTGACTAAATCAGAATCTAAATAGCATCTATACTTTGTGATTGATTGATATGACTTTACGACTTAAAATATTCCTCCTCCATCTATCTTTCTCTTTTTTTTCTTGTAATTTATTTATTAAATAATCAGGTGGTCTTTTCTATTGACTTTTTCATGGTTTAATTTTTACTGATTGCATCCTATGGTATAGTCTAACATGTTCCTCTATCCTCTTCAGTTTCTTGTTGGGCCTAAAGGCAATTAATATTTTTTATACTTAATCATCTATAATCTCTTTAATAGCTCAATCCACATTCAGTTTGAGTTGAAAATGCTCAAAATAATCCAGGGGATTTTTTTTGTAAAATCACAATTTAGTGTCACATTATTATTTTTATTTATTATTTTTATGCTTATTTTTAAAAAATCATCATAATTTGTATGGTATTTGTTAAAATTTTAAAAACTTATTTTTATACTTTACCTCGAAAGTGAATCCATAAATAATGCTTAACATTCTTAAGACTCTTTCAAGATAGGAAACATTTTTCCCCCTTACCGACTGAGTAGAATACACTTAAAATTAGTTTATAAGTTGGCTATTTCCCTTGCCTTTTTCATATTTGTCTATAGAGTTTTAGGTTTCTTTTTGGACCAGCTGCGGGCAGAAGAGAATAGGGATGGCAAAAACTATTACCAGTATATAATTTACAATAGATAGTAAGTAAATAAATGAAGCTGTTAGCTTTTTCGTGAAGCCTAATAAGGAAAAGTAGCAGAATGTTACCAAGGTTATTTCCAACCTTCCAAGTTATAATTAGAATACTTCATTATTTTATACAGTGGAATGTGCAATTGTTCTTATCTAATTTACCATTTTTACAGAAACAGCTGTAATACCTATTAATGGTTCACCTCGAACACCAAGGCGAGGTCAGAACAGGAGTGCACGGATAGCAAAACAACTAGAAAATGATACAAGAATTATTGAAGTTCTCTGTAAAGAACATGAATGTAATATAGATGAGGTAATTTAACTTCATGATTTCTTTAAAATAGTTACAGTAGATTTAGATGTAAGTTCTTCCTAACAATATATAATTCTTTCATGATGAGCTTGCTTTTTTGTAATTAGTGCCAACTCTTTTGCAGTAGCAAAATATTTAGAAAAAGTTTTAATTTTCATATTCAGTTACTTTGATTTTAAAGAGAATAGCTCCCTCATTCTGGAATCACTGAAACGTACATGATTAAGGCAGTAGTTTTCAAATATATTTGTTCTTTGATTCTTCTGTGGTTATTGATACTCCTAATGTTTTAAAGTAAGCTACTAAGAAAACCCTATTGTTTTGATTTTAGTGATAAGTGATACCAAGATTAAATTTCTGTTTGTTGTTTAGTCGCTAAGTTGTATCCAACTCTTTGCGACCCCATGGACTATAGCCCACTAGGCTCCTCTATCCATGGGATTCTCCAGACAAGAATACTGGAGTGGGTTGCCATTCCCTTCTCCAGGGGATCTTCCCAACTTAGGGATCGAACCTGCGTCTCCTGCACTGGCAGGCAGATTCTTTATTGCTAGCCACCAGGGAAGCCCAAATTTCTGTTCAGTCATGTATAATTACTCTGTTTTTAAGTATCACACCAGATGTTAATGACTGGTAGAGGATATGCTGAACACCCAGGAGTTGCTTATCTTGTTAATAAGATCTGGAATGTTAGAACTGGGAGGAATCTTACAATTAATGTACTCGGCCTCCTTTTACTAATGAGTAGACAAGCTTCTGGAGACTGATAGCTGATTACTAACAAAGTCTGTGCTTTGGAACATCTGCTACCAGTGCTTCTTTCGCTGTGCCATGCTCTTTCTCTCATAGATTGTTATATTATCCACAATTCACTGTATGAAATGTTGCATCTTTGAAATTTCTCTGTCAACTCTGGGGAGGAATGGGGGTATGATATCAAAATCTCATTTAATAAGTATTGGCGTGATTTATCAAGTCTGAATTTTGGCACTATGAGTTAATTTCATCAAGTATATAGATATAGACATGTAGATGTATCAACTTTACACATATAATATACTCTTTTACTTTTCTAGAATAACATATTGTCTTCACTAATAAGGTGACAAATGTAATTGAAACTTTTTCTTTTTAACTCCAGCCTGCTGCTTAGTCCTTCAAGATAAAGAATATAAATAAAGGCAGCTTTCTAATTCCTGGTGGTTAAATCTCTGGATTTCAGAACTACTTATATAATTGCCTTCCAAAAATCAGGAATAAATCATGTTTTTCCTTTTTATTTTAAATAATTCTTTCATAATTTATGATGTAACAGTGACTTATAAAGTGTAGGTGATCAATAGCTTTGGTAATTTATATTAAAAATTTGATACTTTCTATATTAAAATATGTAATATTATTTACATATGGCATTTATGATTATATAACTTGGTTATATTTATGGTCATATTATTATTGGTTAGTCATACTAATTAGTTAAATAGAACTACCCATCGTATAATTATTCCAGTTAAATGGGAATTAATTGGAAAACAATGCTATTAATAAGTATTATAGAAGCTTAATTCTTACAGCTTATTTGTGAAGTAGAAGATAGGAACTTATTAATAGGCATATATTAAATTATTTCTACCTTAACAAATGTAGACTCCAAAGTTGGAAAAGAAAGTTATATGAAGAAAAGTAAGTTGCTTACAATTCTGGGACAGTTTGTCAGTATAGAATAGTCAGAGATACAATTCCAGGTTTTCCAAATATGGTCTTTATTATTCATGTTAAATGTAGGGAATTTTTTATATGAAACTGCATAAGTCCCAAAGCATTTTCATTCAGTTTTGAAGAAAATTGCTAGGTATATGTATATGAAATTATTTTCTTATAAAAGCAGGTCCTTTTCCTAAATTTGTGCTAAAATAATTAACTCAATATACATTAAGCTTGATATGTATATGAAATGGCCCAAAAATACTCTGGGGAGAAATCAGAGGCAGTGTAGAGAAGTTAAAGAGCCTTGACTTTGATGCTAGGCAGGTTGGATTTCAATTCCAGCTCTGTCACTTCCTAGCTATGTAACTTTGGTCAAGTTGCTTAATTTTTTTGAGCCTCCGATCTTTTCACCACTTGTTAAATATGGGATTTTGAAGTTGGTTTCAATGGATTTTCTTCTTGTAAATCCCATTTCATTAACAACTACCCCCTGCACCTCCATTTTAGGACCTGAAATCTGCCTCATAAATTAAAATGAATAATTGTATTAATTATAAATAAAGATCACACTGAGTTGAATGTAACTTATTGATCAAAATGTCAGTTCACTCATTCTAGTATTAATAGTGACAGTCAAAAAACCAGTCAAAAACAGTCAAAAAGTTAAAAAACCAGTTTTTAAAAATTTTAATGGTCATGTTGTAACCTTATCTTTTTCAGGTGAAAAATGTTTATTTCAAAAATTTTATACCTTTTATGAATTCTCTTGGAATTGTAGCTTCTAATGGACTTCCAGAGGTAATCTGAAAGAAAATGTAATAAAAAGTTAATATGTTTCGGGACTTTGGGGAGGGAAGAAGAGTTGTCTAAATTTCGTAGGGTTACTTTACTATATATTAAATATTTTTCACTCAGGGAAAGAATCTAAGTAGAATTGTGATAAATCAATTTTATATAGTAACAGAAAAACCCTTTTTAATATATGCTCAAATGTATATATAAACAGCATTTTAACATTTGCACTAGACATTGATTTGTACTGAAATTTTTCAAAAATCAAAATATAGGCTTTTGAACTTCTAAATGCCTTAAATATTTAAATTTCTGCGATCTAATTTGATTCTGATTTGCTTTATTATGCTTCTTTAAGCATAGAAGCCTTGATTAATGCCATCAACATTATTGTCATCACTGAATTTTGGAACATCCTTTTGAGTATTTTTTTTCTTGGCTGTACCATGCGGTTTGTAGGATCTTAGTTCCCCAACCAGGGATCAGATCTGGGCCCCAGTGGTGAAAGCACCCAGACTTAACCACTGGACTGCCAGGGAATTTCCTCTTTTGGCTACTTAATTGGAAATAGCTTTGGTTGAAATGACTGTGATTATATTGTAACTTAGTGGTATGCCATCCATCTATTTCTTTTCACATTTTGCCTCAAATGTCTTGCTCTTCAGTGAGAACAGACAGCTGAGAACTTTATGTGGTAACTTGTGGAGAAAAGGATGCTTAAATGATGAAGAGCAAGTTCTCAATGATGAAGCAGTGTTTTAGACACACCTAGCATCAGTCACCAAGACCAGAAGACATGAAATCAGAGAGCTAGATTGCTGATTCTGTGACCTGAGTTGGTAGCTAGTCCTTGAATTAACTAACTTATTTATTCAGCAGTTACTTAGTGCGTAACATGTGCCAGGCATCATGCTGCATGTCGTCCGTGTAGAGATTTAACTCACAGTCATTGTCCTTGTGGTGCTAGTGGAAGAGACACACATAGGACATTACTAATAGGGATCTACAGGAGTTTAACAGGTGTGTGCACAGGGCATGGTGACATCTCAGAGGAGGGCTACCTAATTCAAATCGGGCCAGGTAGATTTTGCACAGAATCCTTTGGAGGTCATGTGGTTTCTGAGCAGAGTAAGATTTATGAGAAGTGGCATTTCCAGGAGTTGGAAATTATAGATTCAAGGGCACAATGATATGTGATAGTATCGTCTGTTCAGTGAACTCCAACTAACTCCTTAAAGTTGGGTTACAGAGCAGGGACTGGTAAGACATGGTATTAAAGAAGAAAGAAGGGGCCGGGTGGTGTATTACTGAGGCCTGTTACCAACTTATATATCAAAAAATACGGTATTTACAACTCTAAAGAATCTTAGGCATTTGTAATTTTTTTCCCTTTGAAAAGATCACAAGGTTAGAAAATTCAAGATAAACTTTACATTATGTAGCACTAACAGCTACTAGTCAATAACCTGTTGATATTTAGTGCTTCACTGAGACAGGGCAGGAACAATGATTAAATAAATAGAAATGTCTGCTTTGCCTAAAAAACTTAGGCAGGCAAGCACAAAGTTTACATTTAAATGAATTTCTTTCTACTACTTCTTTTAGAATGGAATTTTAGGGCTCTCAGGTTAGAAAGTCACAGGAGAAGGCATGTTAAATAATTGTCTAGCAGGCATTGGTTTTTATATTATGATTGGAAAATTATGAACCCAGAACTGATAAAAGATTTATTGATTCTAGCATTTGGAAAAGTGTCTGAGATTGGAAATAAATTGTGCAAGTATGTTAATTAGGCTAATTAATTGAGGTTATATGCCCAAGATATGTTACTAAAGAAAGCATGAGTAAACCAAAGGATTTAGAAAAGATACAGAAGATTTGTTAGTGTTTGAAAAATTATTTTATATTGAAAAGTGGGGTAGAAGATTAAAAATGAAAGATGTATAGAATGGAGGATTTTGGCAATTAAGTGGTCATATATCTATTTTTATCTACATTTCCATCTCAATATTGTTTTGTAGCATTGGTGATTCTTGTCTAGATAAAGTGTGGGATATATCCATAAAAAAAGATTTAAAATTAGAGTTGAAAAAAGTGTGCAATTTTTGCACTAAAATACTTCACTTTTAGGTATATGCCTTTATTTACATTGCATGTGAAGTCTTTGTAATGTAGAATTAGGTGATATTGTACAAAAATTGTTTAAATCTGGGATATATATATACTGAGATATAATGGCATGAAAAGGATAATCATCAATATTTTTTGGTTTTTGAGGTGGAAAATCTCTCTAAACAATATGAAGAAATTTACCTTAAAAACAAAGATCTAGATGCAAGATTATTTCTGGATCATGATAAAACTCTTCAGGCTGATCCTACAGACAGGTATTACACATGATATATTATTATTTGTTGATATGCTGGTTCATTTTTTAAAAACTTAATAATACCAAAGTATATTCTCTTGAATTGTTATATAGAATCCTAAAATAGGAATGGTTAAGATAACTATAGACAAACCTATGAGATATTATGGGTTCCATTCCACATCATTGCAATAAAGCAATACCATAATAAAGCAAGTCACACAAATATTTTTAGTTTCCCAGCGCATGTAAAAGTTACACTTACATTGTACTATAGTCTGTTAAATGTGCAAAAGCATTATATTAAAAAAAAAGATGTATATACCTTAATTTAAGAACACCTTATTGCTAAAAATAGTAACTATCATCTGACAATGCAGGATTATAAGCCTTCAACGTTTTAAAAAACAAATTGTGTGAATCATAGTGAAGAAAAGTGCAGTAAAATGGGATATGCTTGTACAAAAGTTTTGAATGATTGTATGATTAATTTTATGTTGTTAAGCGTGAAATCATTTAATCTTAGCTAAAAAATATATATGTATATATAATTTGGAAATTAAAACACAAGTAAAATGTCTCTAGTTTTATTTAAGCCTAAGTAAAGTTTTTGGAAGGCATAATGATTGAAAAACTTGAGCTTTGATGTTTTTTAATACTGAACAACTTGGCTAGTAATATCATCAACATCTAACATTCTAGAGAAAACAAGCATCTAACTTTCACTTTCAGAAAAATTCTTAATGATTGCACACCTGTTTGTCTGTAAACCTAGTGGAAAGAAACCTAATTTAAAAATGATGATGAAAAAATGAAATTTTATTTATGTTAGCAGCTTCTGGATCATCTATTTTCTTTACCTTCTACTATTTACTTAACCATTTTGTATGATGTCATGAGGCAACAGAAGGTATTGTACTGCTTTTTTGACTCATAAAGCCCAAGTTGTAAATTTTCAGTCTGAATTACTCTGCTTATCATATTTAGTTTTGAAATGCAAAGAACACCACGAAAAAGTAACCCTGATGAAGAGGTGAATATGATTCTTCCACAGACTCCAGTTAGGTATGATTTTTCTTACTTTTGATTTTCATTATAATTATTTGATCAGTGCTTTATAGTGCTTCAGGTTTAATCATTTGTGAGGAAAAGACATTGAAAATGGTTCTAGTCCTTCTGGGGTATATACAGAGCAAATGATAACACTTTTCTCTTTTCTATTTACTAAAATGGAACACATTCTCATTCTAGGTTAAACTCCTTAAGGGCAGACAGACCTATGTCTAATAATCATATTGTTGGCAATTAGGAGCACATCTGGCACACAAAGAGCACTCAATATATACCTGTTACATGTATATACAAATATATAATGAAGATGTCTTTCTCTATGAAATTATTATTTTTCACAGCATCCCATTCATCCCTTCATAGTGTGTATCACAATTTATAATTATGAATTCATCTGTGTATTTACTTATTTCTGTCAATACCCATAACAGCCTTTAAGTTTATACTGCAATGGATCATGACTTTTTTGTTCACCATTAAATTAAATAATTAGGACCTAAGATAGTACTTGATGCATAGTTACTAATCATTAATTTTTTCAAATGACTATATACACATATAAAAATGCATTCTTGTTTGAATACAGTAATAGCCTCAGACTTGGTACAGGAGGGACTTTATGTGATGTTTGAACTGAGTTTTGAAACATGTAAGTTTGTGTCACAGAAGACAAATAGCATGTGCAGAGGAATGGACATATGAAACAGCACAATGTGTCAGGGGAACTGTAAGCAACTTTATACTGATGGAATAAGTGGGAAGATGAAATGGCAGAAGAGGAGGGTGGGTACTAGGTCATGAAGGGTCTTATTATTATTCCACACTCAGAAGTTTGGACTTCAGCTTGTGCAGGATATAGTCTGTTGCTATATATGGTTTAAGCAGGGGTAGGATAAAACCAGACTTGGTTTTTGAAAATTTACATGATAGTCACTTGTGAAGAGAGGGACTGAGGAGGGTGTAGTGAGAAATAGAGAGACCTACCAATCTGTCACAGTGGTTGTTAACCATGGATGCAAATTAGATAACCTGAGGAGCTTTTTTCCCCCCAAAGTACGTATGCCTTGATCCTGCTGCCATAGACATAGTGAGTCAAAATCCCTGTTAAAATCCCACATTGCAGTAATTCACTTGAGAGATGCTGAAGATCTAAACCAAAAGATAGGTAATGGGAATGAAAGAGCAAGAACAGATTTGATAAATAGTTGATGAATTCAAATTTAGGATATTATTCTTAAGGAATTTATGGGATATGAAGAAGATAATGTAATAAGTAGTAGGATATAAGGATCTTACATAATAGATTTGGGAATCATCAGGGAGAGTTAAAACCAGAAAAAGAGATGAGGTTTTCTGAAGTGAGGGTTATAATAGCAAGGATGGGTGACTAAGGACTGAACCCTAAGAGTGCTGGGACTTAAGGACTGGATAGAACTTAGATTAAAAAGAATGAGAAGTGTGATCGGGGAGGCCAGAGAGTGGAGCCAAAGAAGCCAAAGGAGGGAGGGAGTTTCAGAAAAGAGCAAGTGTTTGAGTGTGAGATGTCTCAAGAAAATCAAGTGTCAGACCGAATAAGAAAGATCTTTTGGTTTTAGCAGTTGTTCATTTATGGCTTTAGTCATTGTGGCTTAAGCAATTAGTATATGTGTATGTCATAGAAGCGTTATATTTAAAAGTCGAGGAATTGTAGCTATCAGTTTCGAGAGGCTTGACTGAGAACCAAACATGGATTATTAAATAATATTTAAGGAACCTTTCGGCCATAAACATTCTACAGCTTTTTGCATCTTTAAACAGTGCGTACGGAGTAGCAGTGTACTTCTACTCCAAAATTGGGTTATTAATATTTACCATGTACCCCCAAATACACACAAAATTATGAGATTGACCTACATTTATGTTTTAGTAATGATGACTTCTAAAATCATGTATGCCAAAAAAATAAAAAATAAAATCATGTATGCCACCTTCTTGAAGATCTCTGTAAAGAGAGTCACTTGCTTCTTTACTTGAGTTATTAAATATCTTAGTCTTTATTTGACCAGTTTTAATATTTAATTGTAATAATGTTTGCTTAAAATATTGCCATTTTGATGCCCTTTTGTCCTTAAAATAATGTCATTACTTTTATCAATTGTTTTATTGATATATAGTTTTATTAGTAAATAAGCATATCTGTTTTTTAATGATAAACTTACTGATTATGATCATATCAGTTCTTAAAGATCTAACTAAAATGTTAATTCCTTATAAACAACAGTACACTAAGGGATTTGTAAAGTCTATTTCAGAGAACTTCTTAAAGATTAACAAGAGACAATGAGATTGAAGATAAGTGTAACTTACGACATAGATACATGTCACTTGTTCTTTTTGTTACTTCATTTCTCAACATTTCTTCATATTTTTTCTAGGACTGTTATGAATACTATCCAACAATTAATGATGATCTTAAATTCAGCAAGTGATCAACCATCGGAAAATCTGATTTCCTATTTTAATGTAAGCCATATGTGAAATTCTTTATTATGATATCTTGGCAAACAAATTTGAAATTAGAAGTTAAAATACTGTTTTTTAAACACCCATTTCTCAATAAGTTGTCTATTATCTTATTTCTTGCTTTTCTTTTTAACTCTCCAAATTAGATATTAGTAGTAGTTTTGTTTTATTTGGACAGTGTTATTTTCAGATTTTCTCATGTGTACTATTTGTCTTGCTCACCATTCTTTCTTGCAGCCTAGACCTCCCTTCCGTTTTTATTTTCTTCTTTCTTCAGATAGATCTTTTTTTTTAATTGGAGCATAATTGCTTTACAAGGTTGTGTTGATTTCTGCTGAACAACAATGTGAGTCAGTCATAACTATATGTATATCGCCTCCCTCTTGAGTCTCCATGCCCCCATACATCTTTTTATAATTCCTTTAGTGAGAGTTAGTGTGATATGAGTTTACAAGCCTTTTGTTTTATTTCTTGTCTTAAAATATCTTTATTCTTATTTTTTGTGAGGCGGTTTACCTGGATCTTCTATTTTAGGTTGACCTTTACTTTCCCTTAGTAGTTTGAAGGTATTACTTTACTACTTCTTGACTCTCATTGTTGCTAGCAAGAAATTTTCTGTCAATTCAAGTGTTGTTTCTTTATAGTTAATCTGTCTTTTCCCTCTGGCTGCTGTTAAGATACTTTCTTTGAATGTGACATTAGATAGGATTTAATATTTGTCATATCTCTGCAGTCTTGTTTATTTAGCCCATTTTAATTTATTTTTATTGTATGGCCCTGTGTGCATTACAGTATATATTCCTGATAGACCCTGAGTTTGATATCTGAAAGGCACCTGCTACCCTCCCTCCCCTTAAAAAAAGGGAGTGAGAAAGAAAGAGAATGAAAACTAGTGTCTGTACTCCATGCTTGTTCCTTTTCTCCTTTAAAATTAGATGAGGCTTGGGACTGACTGAAATGCTCATCTGTGGAAGCTGGTTGAGGCTTGAAGACTTATTAAAGTCTGGCTTATCCAGTAACTGTGCTCTGTTTGGTTAGCATTCTATTTAATATCATAAGCTGCCTGTGGTTTTGTCCTTGTCTTTGTTGTCTTCTTGCTTATGTTCCCCCCCAGGGATTAACAAAGTATTTTTCTGTCATCATATTCATAACTGTGTTGGCTCAGAACTGATTTTCTTTGTCCAGTTTGCATAAAATTGTTTTTATTTCTGGGTAATTTGTAGCACAAGAATAGTTCCCAGACATAGGTACTCAGTTACTTAGAACTTTTATAAGTAAAAAGAATGATAATCTCTGTTTCCTTAAATTTGTTTTTGGTATTTCCTCCAACATTTGAAGTATGTAGGACCTCTTTTTTATTTTCAACTATGTCTGTGGCGCAAAAAAGTCTGCCTCAGAGATATTTTCCAGAACTCAGTTTAAAGCTTAACATTAAACGGAGTGCAACAGTTTGACTGCAGAGTTTTGCGTACACTACAAATTGCCTGTCTCAGAGGGGGCATATCTTGAAAATCATTAAGTTTTTCTCTCAGTTTATTTCTTGGTTTATTCATTTTAAAAATCAATGCCATCTTTCCTTCCTTGTGTAAGTAAAATATTAGAAGCTATAGACATTTTTTTCTTCCAGTTTTATTAAGATATGATTGACATACTGCTCTGTATAAGTTTACACATACAGCATAGTGATCTGACTTTCATACATCATGAAATGATGACCTCAATAAGTTTAATATCCATCATCTCATTTGGATACAAAATAAAAGAAACAGAAGAAAATTCTTTTCCTTGTACCGAGAACTCTTCGGATTTACTCTCTTAACAACTTTCATGTATAACATACAGCAGTATTAATTATATTTATCATATTGTGTGTTACATCCCTAGTGCTTATTTATCTAATAACTGAAAGTTTGTACCTTTTGACTGCCTTCATCCAGTTCCCCCTCAACCACCCCCTGCCTCTAGTAACTACAAATTTGATCTTTTTTCTATGAGTTTGTTTGTCTTTGAAATATAATTGACCTACAAGACTTGGTTAGTTTCTGGTACACAGTGTAGTGATTCAGTATTTCTGTACATCTCAAAATGATCACCACAGTAAATCTAGTTACCTTTTGTCTCCATACAAAGATATTACATAATTATTGACTGTATACCCCACACTGTACATTTCATACCCATAACTCATGTATTTTTTAACTAGAAGTTTGTACCCTTTAATTTTCCTCACCTGTTTCTCTCTTTACCCACCCCGTCCCTTCTGTTTGTTCTCCATCTATAATTGTTTCTGTTTTATTATGTTTGTTCATTTGTTTTTTAGATTTCATATATAAGTGAAATCATATAATATGATTTGCTTTCCTTGTCTGATCTACTTCATTTAGCATAATACTCTCTAGAGCCATACTTCTTGTCACAAATGGCAAGATTTCTTTTTTCTTTATGGCCAAATAATATCCCCTTATAGGGAATGTGTCTTCCCTCATAGATCAGTTGGTAAAGAATCCGCCTGCAATATAGGAGATCCGGGATTGATTCCTAGGATGTGAAGATCGGCTGGAGAAGGAAATGGCAACCCACTCCAGTATTCTTGCCTGGAGAATCCCATGGAGAGAAGAACCTGGCAGGCTCCAGTCCATGGGGCTGCAAGAGTTGGACACAACTCAGTGACTACGCTGCCACCAAATAGCATTCCATTGTATGAGTGTGTGTCCACTTACATGTGCTGTGCTGTGCTCAGTGTTCAGTCACGTCTGACTCTCTGTGACCCCATGGACTGTGGCCCGCCTGACTCCTCTCTCCAAGGGGATTCTCTAGCAGGTGGATTCTTTACCATCTGAGCCACCAGGGAAGTCCAAGAATACTGAAGTGGGTAGCCTATCCCTTCTCCAGGGGATCTTCCCCATCCAGGAATCGAACTGAGGTCCCCTGTATTACAGGTGGACTCTTTTAACAGCTGAGCTACCAGGGAAGCCCATATACCTGTATCAGTTCAGTTCAGTTCAGTTGCTCAGTTGTGTCTGACACTTTGCAGCCACATGGACTATAGCACGCCAGGCTTCACTGTCCATCACCAACTCCCAGAGTTTACTCAAACTCACGTTCATCAAGTCAGTGATGTCACCCAACCATCTCATCCTCTGTCGCCCCCTTCTCGTACCTTCAATCTTTCCCAGCATCAGGATATTTTCCAATGAGCCAGCTCTTCACATCAGGTGACCAAAGTATTGGAGTTCAGCTTTAGCATCAGTCCTTCCAATGAATATTCAAGACTGATTTCCTTTAGGATGGACTGGTTGGATCTCCTTGCAGTCCAAGGGACTCTCAAGAGTCTTCTCCAGTGACCCAAATTGACAAAATGAACTAAGTAGGTGGTGGGGAGGGAAGCATTCCAGACTCTTATCATGTCGTGAAACCACCTTCGTTGTTTGCTGTATATGAAACTCTACTTGACGGCTAGAGCTCTCTTTCTAAAACTGACTTGGAAGGGGAGGCATTAGAATTGACATATGTATACTACTGATCCTTGGAAGGAAAGTTATGACCAACCTAGATAGCATGTTAAAAAGCAGAGACATTACTTTGTCAACAAAGGTCCATCTAGTCAAGGCTATGGTTTTTCCAGTAGTCATGTATGGATGTGAGAGTTGGACTATAAAGAAAGCTGAGTGCCAAAGAATTGATGCTTTCAAACTGTGGTGTTGGAGAAGACTCTTGAGAATCCCTTAGACTGCAAGGAGATCCAACCAGTCCATCCTAAAGAACAGTCCTGGGTGTTCATTGGAAGGACTGAGGCTAACGCTGAAAGTTCAATACTTTGGCCACTTGATGCGAAGAGCTGACTCATTTGAAAAGATCCTGATGCTGGGAAAGATTGAGGGCAGAAGAAGAAGGGGATGACAGAGGATGAGATGGTTGGATGGCATCACTGACTCAGTGGACATGAGTTTGGGTAAACTGCGGGAGTTGGTGATGGACAGGGAGGCCTGGTGTGTTACGGTTCATGGGGTTGCAAAGAGTTGGACACGACTGAGCAACTGAACTGAACACTACTGATGGTGGTGGTTTAGTTGTCAAGTTGTGTCCGACTACTGCTATCTTGTGGACTGTCTTCCGTCCGTGGGATTTCTCCAGGCAAGAATACTGGAATGGGTTGCCATTTCCTTCTCCAGGGATTCTTCCCAACCCAGGGACCAAACCCAGGTCTCCTGCATTGCAGGTGGATTTTTTACTGACTGAGTCACCAGTGATTTCTCCATTCACTACTGATACTATGTATAAAATAGATAACTAATGAGAATCTACTCATTATAGCTCAGGAAGTCTATTCAGTGCTATGAGGTGACCTAAAAGGGAAGGAAATCCAAAAATGGGGGGATATATGTATGCATATGGCTGATTCACTTTGCCATATAGTAGAAATTTAATACAACACTGTAGGTTTGGAGCCTAGGAATTCCTATTTTTAACAATGTGATTCTTCTCCAAGTGATTCTTCTGTTTTTTTTTTTTTTTATTGCAGTATAGTTTTATTTACAATGTTGTGTTCATTTCAAGTGTATAGCATAGTGATTCAGTTATACATATGTTACACATGTGTATCTTTTCCAGATTCTTTTCTTTTATAGGTTATTACAAGATGTTCCCTGTGCTATACACTAGGTCCATGCTTTTTATTTTATATATAGTAATATGTATCTGCTAATCCCAACGTCCTTATTTATCCCTCCTCCTCCTTTCCCCTTTGGTAATCATAAATTTGTGTTCCATGTCTGTGAGTGTATTTCTGTTTTGTAAATAAGTTCACTTATATCATTTCTTAGGCTTCACAAATAAATGATACCATATTTTAAAAAAAAGAGTCTTCTCCAACACCACAGTTCAAAAGTGTCAATTCTTCAGTGCTCGGCTTTCTTTATAGTCCAACTCTCGCATCCATCCATCACTACTGGAAAAACCATCTTTTTGACTAGACCTACCTTTGTTGGCAAAGTCGTGTCTCTGCTTTTTAATATGCTGTCTAGTTTGGTCATAACTTTTCTTCCAAGGGACAAGTGTCTTTTAATTTCATGGCTGCAGTCACCATCTGCAGTGATTTTCGAGCCCCCCAAAATAAAGTCTGTCACTGTTTCTCCTGTTTCCCCATCTGTTTGCCATAAAGTGATAGGACCAGATGCCATGATCTTAGTTTTCTGAATGTTGAGTTTTAAGCCAACTTTTTCACTCTCCTCTTTCACTTTCATCTAGAGGTTCTTTCTTTGCTTTCTGTCATAAGGGTGATGTCTTCTGCATATCTGAGGTTATTGATATTTCTCTCGGCAATGTTGATTCCAGCTTGTGCTTCATCCAGCCCAGTATTTCTCATGATGTACTCTGCATATATGTTAAATAAGCAGGGTGACAATATACAGCCTTGACATACTCCTTTCCCTATTTGGAATACCTATATACCACATCTTTATCTATTCATCTATTGATGGGCACCTAGGTTGCTTTCATTCTTGGCTATTGTAAGTAATGCTACAGTGAACATAAGGGTGCATAATATTTTTTCAAATTAGTGTTTTCATTTTATTCATATAAATACACAGAAGTGAAGCTGCTGGATTTTATGATATTTCTGTTTTTAATTTTTTGATGAGTCTCCAAGTTGTTTTCTATAGTAGTTGTACCAATTTAGATTCCCACCAGTAGTGTACAAGGGTTACCTTTTCTCTACATCCTCACCAACGCTTATTATTTGTTCTCTTTTTGATAATAGCCATTAGACAGTTGTGAGGCAATATCTCATTATGGTTTTGATTTGCATTTCTCTGATCATTAGCCATTTCTCTTTGAGACCCCATGGACTGTAGCCCTCCAGGCTCCTCTGTCCACGATATTCTCCAGGCACAAACCCACTGGAGTGGGTTACCGTGCCCTCCTCCAGGGAATGATTAGTGTTGTTAAGCATCTTCTCTTGTGATTGTTGGCCATTTGTATGTCTTCTTTGGAAAGATGTGTATTCAGTTCTATGACTCTTTTTTAATCAGCTAGTTTTTTGTTTTGTTTTGTTTGTTTGATATTGAGTTGTATGAGTTCTTTGTTATGTTTGGCTATTAACCCTTTATCAGATATATCATTTGCAAATATCTTATCTTATCCTGTAGGTGGCCTTTTCTTTTTGTTGATAATTTCCTTTACTTTGCAGAAGCTTTTTGGTTTTAAATAGTTCCACTTGTTTATTTTGCTTTTGTTACCTTTTGGAAATCAATTCCAAAATATAATCTCCAAGCCTAATGACAGGGAATTTACCATCCATGTTTTCTTCCAAGAGTTTCATGGTTTCAGGTCTTATGTTCAAGTCTTCAATCCATTTTGTGTTAATTTTTGTGTGTAGAGTAAGATAGTGGTATAATTTCAGTTTTTTGAAACTGGTTTTCCAGTTTTAGCAGCACAGTTATTAAAGAGATTGTCCCATTCCTTACTTTATATTTTGTATTATTGACTCTTTTGTGGCAATTAATTGATCATATGCATGGGTTTATTTTGGAGCTCTCTATTCTGTTCCATTGATTATGTTTTTATACCAAAGCAAACTGTTTTGATTACTCTAGCTTTGCAGTATAGTTTGATGCCTCCAGCTTTGTTCTTCTTTCTCAAGATTGCCTTGGCTGTTTGGGGTCTTTTGTGGTTCTACATACAGTTGCTCTACTCTGTGTAAATACCCTGAAATTTTGGCAGGAATTTTTTTAATCTGTAGATTGCTTTGAGTAGTATGAATATTTTAACAATATTAATTTCCTTGAGCATGCAGTACTTTTGTTTGTGTTTTTTATGATTAGCTGTTTTTCTTTAGTATCAGTTGTAAAATCTGTGAGGCTGTTTTTTGATGGCTAATGAAAGGGCTAACAAATCTTTCCTAACTTGCCAGGAGAAAATTTAGATAATAGGGGTTTTTAAGTTGTAGTCTAGTAGTTTCTGGTCCCTATTCCCAGAATGGAATGCTTTATATTTCTCATATTTTCCGTAGTTGAATTTACTTATTTATTGTGAAGTGTTTTCACAGTATAAACAATTGAAAGTAACAAGTCATGCTATTGTAGAACAGAAAGTGTTAATTCTCTGATTAGACAGTATCCTCTATGTTAATTTCTATTTTTCCTTGTTAAAGAATTGCACAGTGAATCCAAAGGAAAGTATCCTGAAAAGAGTGAAGGATATTGGAGACGTCTTTAAAGAGAAATTTGCTAAAGCTGTGGGACAAGGATGTATGGAAATTGGATCACAGGTAACTTGAACTCATTTTGATGAGTACCACTGCATAGTAAATAATTTCAAATGCAGCATCTGTCCAAGTTGTGTAACTACTGTCTAATAGTATAAAATTTTGGCAGCTACCATATCCTAGTCACCTGTGTATGATGCTATTTGGAAAAATTTTATTGGCTAGCTCTCCTTACTCTATTACAGAAACCAAAAGGAAACATGCAGAAAATTTTAGAGAACTTATGTAAATTTTAGAAAGTACAAGTGAAAAAAATCAAAATCTTGTTGATACTAAGTTTTTGGTGTATATTCTTTAACTTTTACATATATGAATATTCATGTATGCATATACTTATGTGAATGGAATATTATACATGCCTTTTATTAGTGGTATTATTGAATGATGTTACTTTTACTGTTGCTGTTATTATTTCAGAAAATCTGAAACTAACATTTGGCAAGAGAATGGGCTCTGGCTCCAAGCCCTGGTTTTGCATCTGGCTCTTTCATGTATGAGCTGCCAGGTTTCTGTATTTGCTTTACTTTATGGCATTAACGAGTAATATATAAAATACATTTGAAAACTGTAGCCTACTATACACGTTTATTTTAGAGTAGTGAGGTTATGTTTTGATACCATTTGCATTTTAAAATTTAAAAGTTCTTTTGGTCATAATTTGGGATGAAGGATTATGGTGTATATTTGTGTTTATTTAAAATTTGACTATTTTTTAAACTAATGGAAACTAGTTATTTGATTAAAACCTTTTTCTGGTAAGATCCTTTAGATCTGATTTTTGCCTTTGCCAGCTTTTTGGAAAGGTACTATTCTTTCTCTTAATCCTGGAGAGCTATCTTAAATACATGTACTAGGTCACAGAAGTGTTACATTCGTGTGTAAAATGGTTAGAACAGTACCAGGTTCCCCATTGGCTCAGATGGCAAAGGATCAGTGTGCAATACAGTGGACCCAGGTTCAGTCCCTGGGTTGGGACAATCCCCTGGAGAAGGAAACAGCTACCCACTCCAGCATTCTTGTCTGGAGAATCACATGGACAGAGGAGCCTGGTGGGCAACAGTCCATGGGGTCACAGAGAGTTGGAAAGGACTGAGCAACTAACAATAACATATAATATATTCTTAGTACATGTATATCTGTTATGATGTAGACTGAAGTAGGAATGTAGGAAAACCATATACTGGACCCCTCCTCTTGAAAATTTATCAGGAATGTGAAAACCATCATTTTATAAACGGAGTTGCAGAGAATTGGATTCAGCTGAGTGACCAACACTTTCCTTGGTTTTAGATTAGCTTTTGTGCTCTCTTGGTAGCCATATTTCTAAGAAGGGTCAGAGATGTGTCTCAGGGCAAAACTTTTTAAAAATTAGTAATTGTTATGTTTTCTAAAATAGTGGGATCTGATTTTTTTTATTTGTTTTTTGTAGCGATACAAACTTGGAGTCCGATTGTATTACCGAGTAATGGAATCCATGCTTAAATCAGTAAGTTAAAAAGAACATAATAGAAAACAAAATTCATTGCTAATGCAAAGAAGGCGTCAGTTAATTTTTTAAATCTGTTTTAGGAAGAAGAACGATTATCCATTCAAAATTTTAGGTAAATTTTTATTTTAGTAAAACAATTTCTTTTTTAATTTTTTTATAAAAGTAAATGTTACAAAAATCATTCTTTTTTTCCTTTAGCAAACTCCTGAATGACAGCATCTTTCATATGTCTTTGTTGGCATGCGCTCTTGAGGTTGTAATGGCTACCTATAGCAGTAAGTTAAATTTTAGTAAATAAACATTCTAGTTCAATTTAAAGTTTAAAAAAACTTATCTGAGGTGTTGTGTGGGTTTTTTTATGGGGGTGGGAGATGGAGAAGTTAAGGAGAAGAAATGCATATTTTAGGTCATTATATACAAAAGAATGTAATTGGTCACCTTAGAATGGCTTGTGAACTTGGATTATTTCAAATCATCTTGGGAATACTTTCACAAGGCCTCTATTTTGGTCTATACTGAATCCAGGAAATGTACCTATTTAACCCCCTTTAAAGATTTAGGAGATTGTAAAATCCTTGAGAAGTACTACTGAGCATCTTCCACTGATAAGGAAGCACTGCCACATATATATATTCAGTGATTATGAGACCAAAGGTTGGAACTGAAATCTACCGGATAAATGGAACAGAGGCCACCAATAGTGGTTTTTTAAAACACAATTTTCAATATGTATTATTACTTTGCAAATAATGTTGCAAGTGTCAAAAAAGTTTTGTTTGTAAAAAACAAAAGAAAAAAATTTATCTAAGGATACAAATATATTACATAACTAATATAACTAAGAAATGCACAGTTAAAACAGATTTTTCTAACCAAATTATCAAAATCTAAACAATCACTTCCCCTCTTAATCAACAATTAATCAGACAGTTAAATTGGATATGCCAGTGCATTACTGGTTGGATGTTAAGCCTGTTCCTGATACAAGTTTAGAATATTTAAACCTTTGAAAATTTGATATAAGCTATGAGCAGCAGCAGCAGCATGAGCCTTCTATCTAAAAGAAACATACATGCATATGCACTCAGACTTGGAAAGCCTATTTCCTAGGAGTCTGTGGACCCCAGAATAAAAAATTCTGTTTTAAATAAATTTTTTTTGTTTAGCCTTTCTACTGTGTTTTAATTTTTTGTTTGACAAAACCTTTGAACTGAAAAATAATGTAATTCAAGACTTTCTGTTTCATTCCTAAGTTATGTTTTTCTTTCATTTTTAGGAAGTATGTCTCAGAGCCTGGATACTGGAACAGATCTATCCTTCCCATGGATTCTGAATGTATTTAACTTAAAAGCTTTTGATTTTTACAAAGTGATTGAAAGTTTCATCAAAGCAGAAGCCAACCTGACCAGAGAAATGATTAAACATTTAGAACGATGTGAACATCGAATCATGGAGTCCCTTGCATGGCTCTCAGTAAGTAACTAGCCAAAATAGTTAAAGATATTCATATGCATATGGATAACAGTTATCTGTTAGTGAGATATATTTGTTAAAATTTACCTTGAGCAAATATGTGATTTAATGAATAATGTGATTTCCAAGTAGAGCCCAAGAATCAAGTGGAATATTACCAGTAGAATGGTGTCCTTGAGCTCTCCAGACTATCTCATATAGGAATTTATTGTGAATTGCTTTTCTTAAAGCTTGGTACTTCAAAACAAAGCAGAATTCTTTAAGGTATTTGGGAACTTTATTTAAAGTAGGAGTGTCATGTTTGAAAATTTAAATGTCTGGTCTTAAATTTCACAGAATAATAAAAAAAAATTGACAGGCTATTGAGATGATTTAAGAGCACAGATTTTTAGTTCAATTTAATTTGATTTTTTTTGTTCCATTGTTAAAAATCTAAAACCTACACAAGTGTATTTATTGCTTATAGCATTGTATGGGCAAAAGGAATATTCTAGGTAGTCTATTTATAGCATATAAGCTATTGATAAAGCTTTATTTAAACAAAGGTTATATTTCCTATGTAGTAATAGTAAAATATTTATATGAAGTTCTGTTATGCTCTTTAAATCTTCATAGTTGGGCAATACTTTGTTAATCATCAGGTTTGTAGATTGATATACAGTTGGTTTCTTTTGAAACTGTTGCATGCTAAGCTTACATCTTTTCATTTATATCAGCATATAGAAATGACAATGAAAAAATTAAGGCTTTAGTTATAATCTTAATCTTCATGCAAACATAGTTTTAAATTTTTTTATATTTTAAAAATGTAATGGCTAAGAGATGACTTGTTTCTTCATGCTTTTCTTGTATTGCCGTATAGACAGAGTGGATGGGAAAGGAGAGAAGTAGGGGAAGTTGATAGACATTGTATTACTATGATTGAATTGGGTAAGTCTTTTATACAAAAGCTTCTGCTTTGTAAAAAAAAAGGAGTAGTTAGGAGAAAACTCTCAGAATCTGGGGGTTCAATGAAAGTAGCAAAAATAAATACATAGATCAATAAATGGAATAAATAGATAGAGTACTTTTTAGAGGGTGCCATGTCCCCTTTTCCTAGAAATTGAAATCAAGACATTACTGTTATCATCTGAAAGTGACTATTCTCATTTCTTTTGGAGAACTTTTATTTCTATCGATACACATCTGCTATATGCTATATGCCTTGCATTGAGGTAGATATTGTGAGGATATAGAAAAGACACGAGCTCTGAAAATTATGGAGGAAGTAGTAGAAATTTACTGTTGAAAATTGCTTGTGTTCAAGCCTGTTCAGTTCAGTTACTGGTATTCTAGGATTCTAAACAATATTCCTTTATTTTTGAGAATTTTTGGAGGGAAAGTAACATGCACAAAGTCTGGTTAAGGGTACAGTTTTTTAATAATAGAGTAGTGTGGACTTCATAAGCCTCTGAATTAAATTCTAAGTTTGGTATTTCTGGGGGATAAGATTATAGACTACTTTTAGTGTTTGAATTTTCAAAAAATCAATACATATTGCTGTTTTAATCATAAACAGAACAGAGTGGTGGTGGGTAACTATGAAAATAAGTCATGCCACACAACATAATATGTGAGTCTTTCCTGTGAGAATAATTAACATTTTAGAAAGTAGGCATACCACAGATAAATTTGAGCTTTCACAGACTGTAGGAGTTTTTTCTTTCTTGAAGTATAACATATATACAGGAAAGCATATATCAAAAGTTGTAGTTCAAAGGATTTTTTACAAATAGAATGTACCCACGTTACTAACATATAGATCAAGAATCAGAGCAATTGAGCACACCTATGATACCAAAATCCAGATCAAGAATCAGAGCAAACCTGCTTGGTTTTTTGTTTCTGTAGTACAATCAGAATCTCTCATTGAACTGAAGATATTTATGAGAACATACTCACAGGGAAACATCAAGTGAGATACTACTTACTTTACTCATTGGTAATTTAATGAAAGAAAGAACATCATTGTATTTTTAATGGTTGCATGGGGAAAGGGTTGAGTACCTTTACTGCACAGTCTTGAGAAATACTAAATCAAGAATGGAATAACTTTAAGAAGGCATAAGCACACTTCTGTTTTTTTGATCCCAGAGAGATTAATAGGCAATATATGAGTATAAGATGCTAAACAATCTATTGAAAAACCTAGTGAAATTTTGTCCTCTAGAAATCTGGAGGATTAGGGGTGGTTTAAAATGAATCATGCCTAAGCATTGGACCAAATGACTTACAGATGTTTAGGCCTCTTAAATCTGTTAAGCAGTTGATCATGCCAGTAGATGATGAGGTGAGATTTGGATATTTTACTTTCAGTGTATTTAGACTGTGTTGAATTTTTTCAGTAAAATCTTTGTAAACCAAGATAAACCAGGTAGCTTACTCTCTAAATGGTCTTTTCTGTGGGCGTCTGTGGGTTTATCCTCGTGACCTTCCCACATCTTGGCTACCTTAACACTGTTTCTCTCCTAGCCACCAGAGAAGTTTTTTTGTAAATGCAGAACCACTTTCATGATGCTAATTCCTCAGATGAAAAATCTTTTCTAGGGGACCTGTGCCTCTGGTAATATGGAGGGAGACCATACCATATGACTCCTCACAAAAAAATACAACTATAAAACCTGTGCACACTCAGTTGTGCCTGACTCTTTGAGACCCCATGGACCGTAGCCCAGCAGTCTCCTCTGTCCATTGGATTTTCCAGACAAAAATACTGGAGTGTGTTGCCATTTCCTTCTCCAGGGAATCTTCCTGACCCAGGGCTCGAACCCACAGCTCCTGTGTCTCCTGATTGGCAGGCAGATTCTCTTCCACTGAGCCACCAAAGGAATCGCCTGAAGTCACTGACCTTTTAGAGCAGACAGCCTAGTTGAGAAATGGAGTAGGGGTGCTGTGAGCCTGGGTAGGAAGCTTTTAGCCTGAGGCTGGGAGGTGTAGGGGGAGATGAGTGCCTGTGGGAAAATCTCAGGCTTTCTGACTAGGGAAACTGGAAAATTGAAACAACCATGGACTGTTGCCTGCCAGGTTACTCTGTCCATGGAATTCTCCAGGCAAAGTTACTGGTGTTGGTTGCCATTCCCTTCTCCAGAGGATCTTCCTGACCCAGAGATTGAACCCGGCTCTCCTGAATTGCAGGCAGATTCTTTACTGACTGAGCCACCAGGGAAGCCTGTCTCAAAGTGGCTTTAGTAGAAAGGCAGAAGATCTGACTTGAAGCAGAAGCTGCTGGTGAATAAACAATTTGCAGCTCAAGTTCAGTAAAAATAATTACCTGCTTTAAGACAAATAAATAAGCAATATTCATTTGAGAAAAATAGAATCCAGAATCTTTACAACTTTAACATTTATGGTGTTCAGGATACAGTTCTATAATTACCCAGCATACAAAGAGGGCTGAAGGAATCAAATGTATGTTTTTAGTGGGAATTTTAAGTAATTATTTGATGCTTGTAAGGCTCTCTTTTAGAAGCTTTGTCTCTTCCTTTTTTCTTAACAGCAGTTTAAAGTGTGGTCTGTGATCCCGGAAAACATTTTAGGGGATCTGCAATGTGAAAGCTATTTTCATATTACTGTTAAGATGTTATTTATTTTTTTCACTCTATTGACATTTATGCCAATGACATTTATTCCAAAACTTTTGGAACCTCTGCACCATATTAGAGCAGTAGCATGAAAGTGTTTGTGGGTTTGTTTTTTTTTTTTTTTAGTTCTACCACTTTATTGCTACCAACCCATCTCCCTCCACCCTCGTGCACACATGCTCAGTCATGTAACCCCATGGACTGCAGCCTGCCAGGTTCCTCTGTCCATGGACTTTTCCAGGCAAGAATACTGGAGTGGGTTGCCATTTCCTTCTCCATATGGGTTTTGTTTTTTGTGTTTTTTTTTCAGTTTTTTATTTTGTGTTGGGTATAGCTGATTAACAATGTTGTGGTAGTTTCTGGTGAACAGCGAAGGGGTTCTGGTGATCAGCCACATACATACTTGTATCCATCAAGTCCCCTCCCCCCCAGGCTTGTGGTCACTGTATTCTTCACCACCACAAACTCCGTTAAAAAAAAAAAAAGCAAAACATGCCTGTTGTCATTTAAAAACATCATTGATGAACCAGTTAAAAGTATTTATTTTGTACAATCTCTATTCTCAAGTACAGTGTGGTTGAAAGCAACTAACAATAAATGTTGCCAATGATAAGTTTTGAGTTCTCAAGGGAAAGTTAGAATTTTGATAATCTTGTATTCACTGTAAGCAGAATAGCTTCCCAATACATCAAAGACTTTTCTGATGAATTCAGGGGTAGTATTAGTAAATGCGATTGTTTAACATTACGTAAAGAGATCATCAGCATTGTAAGATCTATGTAATTCAGTGAACTCTTATTTCCAAATGACCAATGCATCATGCTATAAAATCATACATGAGTAAGAAGTTTATTCAGAGTTTAAGGTCTTTGATAGATAGATCAATGGTTTTTAAGGTCTCAGAATGTGAAGTTTAATTCATGAATTAAAATTCATGAAAAAAATTAAAATTAAAAATTCAGTGAAAATAAAAATTCATGAAAATTGTTTCCAATTTCACATTGCAATTAACCTTTAAGAAACTACTGTTTGTTGAGTTTTAGGGTAGTGTCAAAAAAGAATCTCTTGTTATCTGAAAAGTCTATTAAAATACTCCTTCTTTTTTCAACTACATATTGTGTGAGGCCAGATATTCTTATACTTCAACCAGACAACACATTTCAGTGAAGCAAATACAGAAGCAGATATGAGAATTCACATCTCTTCTATAGGCTAGATATGAAAGGGCTTTACAGGATTATAAAACTCTGCCAGTGTTCTAATTTTTTTGTTTATTTAGGAGAATAGACTTAGGTTTCATAAAAATGTTAGTTTTGTTAACATATAGCAAGCTTCAGTTCACTTCAGTTCGGTCACTCAGTCATGTCTGACTCTCTGCAGCACTGGACTGCAGTACGCCAGGCCTCCTTGTCCATCACCAATTCCTAGAGCTTACTCAAACTCATGTCCATAGCAAGCTTATTTTGGTTATTTCAGATAAATTGCATTCTTGAATTTTTTTCAGTTTTAATTACACTTAATTAACTCTAAGATTTAATTATTAACACAGTAATATTGCATGTGTACTAAGTCATTTCAGTCGTGTCAACACTTTGTGACTCTATGGACTGTAACCCGCCAGGCTCTTCTGTCCAAGGGGTTCTCAAATATTGAAAGACACACTTACATGAACAAAAACTTTTGGGTCCTCAATAATTTAAGAATGTTAAAGGATGCTGAGTCCAAAATGTTTTGAGAATACTTTCCTTATATTCTGTTCTCGATTCAGACTTCTCTGTTTACTATTACTCATACATCCATGTTTGTCTCTGCCTGTCTCTGAGTCTTTGTTCACTTCATAGGCTCCACCTGAAATGCTTTCCCCTTTTTATTTACCAGATTTTCAGGTCTACTTCCACTTTGCCTTTTGCGACCATCCTAAGTCTATAGTCATTCTTTCCTCCTTTGCAGTCTTACAGTGTTGATCAATACTACTTCCTGGTCATTTATAAACTTTGTATCTTATTACATGTGTATGTTTCATTTTAAATGCGTTAAGGTATGGGAAAAGCACTTGGAACAGCATCTCTGGCTTTGTATTATAAGATATGGCAGTTAATTACACAAATGAGAATGAAAGACAGAAAAAGGATCAACTTAAGACATTAAGGTAGTGTCATTCATTAAAGATAGCTGGGATTGAATGAGATTTCCTTGGGAGGTGAAATTTGGTTATGTTGAGTTTGAATTGCCTATAGATCATCAAGTAAAGGTGTCAAGAGGCAGTTGGATATGTGTGTCTGGAGTTTAGGAAAGAAATTCTAGGCCAGGAATAGAAACCTGAGAGCTACTGACACATATATAATAATAATAGAAATTACCACCCTTTATTGACAATTTATCTGTGTCATCCACACTATGATGAGTACTTCCTATCATCTCATTTGACTTTTATAATAATTCATGAGGTATTATTATTCTAAATGAGGGAAATAATGCTTAGAGAAGTTTAATAACTTGCCCTAAACCATATAAACTAAACAGTAGAGCTAATGGCTCAAACACAGGTCTCTCTGGCTCCAAAACTATAAATCCCTGCATTTTTCCAAATGGCTAAAGTTTAGGAAATAGAATAAGGTCATTTAACAGGAGAGTGTAGTACAAAAAGAGAATGTAATTTAGGATAGAATCCTAAGGACCACCAACAGTTAAGGGATAGACAGAAAACAGAAGCCTACAAAAGAGATCAAATTAAGGAATCCTCCTGTCGCTAAGGAGAAATATCAGAAGTGGTGTCATAAAGAGAGAATGAAAAGGTCTGAGTACTTGCTATTTCAGATACTGTAGGAGAAGTCAGTAACAAGGAAAGAGTGTTTATTAGTTTCAGCAACAAGGAAGTCACTGGTGAAGGTAGCAAGGACTGTTGGAAGAAGTGGTGTGGGAGCAGGAATAGATCGCAGTGGAATTTGGCTCATGTATGAGTGAGAGATAAAGTGGAGACAGTGCTTATAAATAGTTTCTACCAGCTTTATCTGTAAAGGGAAGTAAAGGTATAGCTGGAGGTATGTGAGGCAACGGGATAATTATTTTTCAAGATGGGAAAGGAAGGATTAAATGAAACGAGTTATCTATTGCTGAATGGCACATTAGTGGCTTAAAACAATCATTTTATTTTGCTTAGGATTCTGCGGGTCAGAAATCTGGGAAAAGTTAGACTGGACAGTTCCTCCCGGACCATGCGGTGCCAGCTGGTGTCTGGAGCAAGGTTCACTTCTAAAATGTTTCTTAGAAGTCTGGTACCTTGCTCCTGCCTCGTATGTGCTGACCTCTCCCTCCCTTTCTTTTTTTTTTTCCCCTCCTCATCTTATCCTCCTGAGCTTCTCATATGAGAAACTGTGCATCTCATAGCATTTTGGTTTTCAAGTAGTTGCCCTTCTTACAGAGCAGCTCTTTATCACTAATTTTAAGCAATTTGATTAAGATGTGCCTTAGTTCAGTTTTCTTCATGTTTCTCTTTTTGGAGTTCTACTTCGATATATGGGCTTATAGGTTTCATCAAATCTGGGACCATTATTTTCTCAAAATGTTTTTGCTGACTCCTCTCACCCCTTCCTGCAGGGATTCTGGTCACACATGCATTAGGTCACTTAAAATTGTCCCACTGCTCACTGATGCTCTGGTTGTTGTTGTTGTCCCAGATGTTTTGTTTCTGTTTCACTTGAAATTGTTTCTATTACACCTATGTCTTCAAGTTCATTAAGTTTTTTCCTCTGAAATGTCTTATTTGTTATTAATTCCATCTACTGTGCTTTTAATCTTAGGTATTAGATTTTTCATCTCTAGAATCTGATTTGAATCCTTTTCTAAATCTTTCACATCTCTCTTCAGCATGCCTGTGCTTTCCTTTACGTTCAACTAACTGGAATATAGTTATAATAATTATTTTAAAGTCCTTGTCCACTAATTCTAACATCTATGTCTTTTTAAGACTGTCTGTTGACTGATACTTCTCTTTTGAAGGGTCTTTATTTTTTGGCTGCTTGGTAACTATTTATTGGATGCCAGCCATTGTGAATTTTACCTTAGTGGTCCTGGATATTTTCATATTCCTTTCACTATTCTTGTGTCTTGGGACACAGTTTAGTTACTTGGAAGCGTTTGATCCTTTGAAGGCTTTTGTTGTTTCTAAAGCCAGTCTTTAAACTTATGACTAATTTTTCCCCACTCTTGAGGCAGTCCCCTCTAGGTGCTCTACCTGATGTCTCATACATTACAAGGTTTTTCCAGACTGGCTGGTGGAAATAAGAACTCTTCTTGGCCCTATGTCAGCTCCTGGAATGGTTCTGCTTCTTCCCATGCTTCTTTTCCTGGCCTCGGGTAGTTTGCACGCGCTGATCAGGACTGGGGTAAAGACCGAGAGTAACTCTCTGCAGACTCCTGGAGCGCTGTCTTTGCAACTGTCTCTTTTCTGTTTAAGACTCTCCTCTGCTACTCTGTCCTGCTAATTTTCCCGATTTGTCTGTCTTGAATTCTCAATTCTGTTTCTTCAGCCAGGGAGGCCACTGAAGTCTATTTCACTTTCTCCTCCCTGACTTGTAACCTGGGAACTCTGTCCAAGCAAAGGTGGAGCTTAAGCATTTGCTTCCCCCCCCTCCCCCCCCAGGCATTACTGTCTTACACTGCTTGTCCTATTACTGGCCTGTACTCATTGTCTGAAAACTATTATTTATGTTGTTTGACTTTGTAGTTAAGACAAATCTGGTCTCTGTTCATCACAGCCAAAAGAGTTATGTATAGTATTTAGTGATTGATAATGATTTTTGAATATATATACTTAAAGAATATTTAGGGTTTCATTTCTATTTTCCTGTATTAAATGCATCATATCTTCTGAATAATAGTATTTCGGAGGATACTTATTAGGAGAATGTAGAAGTTTTAGTAATTAATTGTTGTATTAAATTTTAATAAGTCATAAGAAAGCTGAGCCTCCTCTGAATGTTGTCAAATATAGCTGACTCATTAAATTGGATTCTGTTGTGGTTTTTTTTTTTTTTTTTTTGTAGTCACTACACATCAGCAAGTTTCTTCATTCAGTTGCAAAAATATTGGACCAGAGCACTTTTATATAAGAAAAGATTTTAAATGTTTCCTCTTTTATTATTTTTCCAAAATTTAAATGAAGGCCTCTTTTATACATCAGTACAGTTGCAATGAATAGCTTTTATTTTTAGAGTCCTGATTTAATGACACACTTGTAAACAAATTTTTAAGCTTCTTTGGTATTCTTTTGAAATGTCAAACTTGACAGGAAATGAACACAAAAGGGAGAAAAGCCTGTGGCTCTGAAAAAGCCAAAAAGGATATCTGTTGTGTATTTGGGTGGTAGATCATTAACCTCTGGTGCACTTTGCACAATGGTTTTAGTATTTACCATTAGATGTTAGTTTTTTTCAAAAGTTATATTTTACGAAGAGCAGTGTCTCAGGAAGGCAAATGAATTGTAAGATAATGATTAAGCTGTGTTTAACACTTAAAACAATAAGGATAGTGAAGTAATATGATGTCATATACTATATTTATATAGCAACCATGCTACTATAATGAAAAATGCTTTATGTTGGGTTTTTTAAAAGCTCGTCATGAGTTTTGTTTTTTTTTTTAAGTAAGCATATATTTATCTTTTTTTCCAGCAAAATATTTTAGTTTTTAAAAATCTGATTCTTTCTGAAAATATCACTGTGGTTTTATAATGTTTCTCATTCTGACCCAGCATACTCCTAATTTCTTGCCCTTAATTCCCACGGTTAAGTAGGCTTTTTCAAGTGATTTAGAAAATTAGACTTTACCTTTCAAAGCTAAAATTATTTTATTTTGTTCTAAATACATCTTTGCTTCCCAGTATTTGTATTTTTACATTTTACTTTTCAAGTCATCAAGGCTTGAATACTGAACATTTTTTTCTTCTTTTTCTCTGTAGTTTTATAGAATCTTGTAATATAAAATGTTGTTCAGTCGCAAAGTTGTGTGCAACTCTTTGCGACCCCATGGACTGCAGCACGTCAGGCTTTCCTGTCCCTCAGCATCTCTTGGAGTTTGCCCAAGTTCATGTCTATTGAATCAGTGATACTATCCAACCATCTCATTCTCTGTTGCCCTCTTCTCCTTCTGCCTTCAGTTTTTCCCAGCATCAGGGTCTTTTCCAGTGAGTCAGCTGTTTACATCAGGTGGCCAAAGTATTGGAGCTTTGGCTTCAGCATCTGTCCTTCCACAAGATTATTCACGGTTGATTTCCTTTAGGATTGACTGGTTTGATCTTGCTTTCCAAGGGACTCTCCAAAGTCTTCTCTAAGAAGTTCTCTAACCACAGTTGGAAAGCATCAGTTAAAGTTGATCAGTAATTATAAGTACAAAAACCAGAAAAAATTACCACGTGTCATATTTATTTAGCATGTTAAATATCTATTTTCATTTACATTTTCCTAGATCATATCATTACCTTCTTACCTTGAACATACTATTATAGACTCCTGCTTGATCTCCCAGCTTTGACACTACCCTGCATTCTATAGTTTGGTGCTGAGTGAATATTCTTAAATGCTTTTTTCATGCAATATTCCTGTTCAGAAACCCACAGTAGCTCCCATTGCCATTAGATAAATGCAGCCTCTTTACTCTGGTTGTGATAATTGGACCCTGCCTTACCCTACAACGCAGGAGACCCAGGCTCGATCCCTGGGTCAGGAAGATCCCCTGGAGAAGGAAATGGCAACCCACTCCAGTACTCTTGCCTGGAGAATCCCATGGACAGAGGCGTGTGCTAGGCTTATCGTCCATGGGGTCACAAAGAGTCGGACATGACTGAGCGACTTCACTTTCTTTCATTTTCTTTACCTTTTAGCCTTCTGCTATTCTTCAAGCACTCCCTATGTTTATTGTTGTTTTGGTTTGTTTTTCTTAATTTGTTTTTGGAGTATCCTTCTTTTGCAGCATGGTGAAACACTGTGTTCAGAGATTTCTATATCTCTGGAGCAAACCACATTGACATAGCGAGAGTGAGTATGGCCTAATGTGGGAATCAGAAGACCTGACATTTAGAGCCTACCTCTTCCACATACAAGTTAATGTCTTTGTCTTAGTTTCTTGCTTTGTAAATTGAGACAGACCAAAAAGATTTTAGTATTTCTAGCTCAAATATTTTATAATTCTACAAAACTGTTTAAATGTTGAGAATTATTTGCCACTGCTGAAGGTGTGCCACTACTTTAGATTGCTTCACAATGTATAAAATGTTGAAGAAACATTTTTCAAAAAAGGATAACAGACAGGTCTTATTTCCCTATTCTCCTTTAACTCATTTTTTCCCAATTCTCTTTGGATTATATCTGATATTTGCATATCAGTTATTTGAAAGGAATTGTACTTGCTCCAGCAAGGTATCTAATGACATGTGAAATAGCCCCTACCCTTAAAGAGGCTTGGAACCTATAGGAAAGTAAATCATTGCGATATACTGTGAAATAAGATAAGCCATGAGGGTCAAAGGAGGGAGTGATCAATTGTAAGTGGATGGGAAAAAACTTAAACTGGGCATGAAAATGTGGAAAGATATTTGGGGGAAAATTATGGACCACATTGGCCATGGTACATGAGTCCTGATTTAAGACTAGTTAATTAGTCTCAAAAGTCTGTTTTTAATCTCTTTAAAAGCGAAGAGCTAGCTCTCTTGGTAAATGAGATATTGTACAAAAGTGAATGTACAAGATAATTCTGTTGTTGTTCAGTCGCTAAGTTGTGTCTGACTCTTTGCAACCCCATGGATTGCAGCACACTAGGCTTCCCTGTCCTTCACCATCTCCTGGAGTTTGCACAGATTCATGTCCATTGAGTCAGTGATGCCATCCAACCATCTCATCCTCTGTTGCTCGATTCTCCTTGTGCCGTCAATCTTTCCCAGCATCAGAGTCTTTTTCCAGATTGGCAGAGTCAGTTCTGCCAATCAGGTGGCCGAAGTAGAGTTCAACTTTAGCATTAGTCCTTCCAATGAATATTCAGGGTTGAGTTTTTTTTATGCACTCTTTATTTTTTTATTTTTATTTTTTCTGTTTATTTTTATTAGTTGGAGGCTAATTACTTTACATCATTGCAGTGGTTTTTGTCATACATTGAAATGAATTAGCCATGGATTTACATGTATTCCCCATCCCGGTCCCCCCTCCCACCTCCCTCTCCACCCGATCCCTCTGGGTCTTCCCAGTGTACCAGGCCCGAGCACTTGTCTCATGCACCCAACCTGGGCTGGTGATCTGTTTCACCCTAGATAATATACATGTTTCGATGCTGATCTCTTGAGACATCTCACCCTCGCCTTCTCCCAGAGTCCACAAGTCTGTTCTATACATCTGAGTCTCTTTTTCTGTTTTGCATATAGGGTTATCATTACCATCTTTCTAAATCCCATATATATGTGTTAGTATACTGTAATGGTCTTTATCTTTCTGGCTTACTTCACTCTGTGTAATGGGCTCCAGTTTCATCCATCTTATTAGAACTGATTCAAATGAATTCTTTTTAATGGCTGAGTAATATTCCATGGTGTATGTGTACCACAGCTTCCTCATCCATTCGTCTGCTGATGGGCATCTAGGTTGCTTCCATGTCCTGGCTATTATAAACAGTGCTGCGACGAACATTGGGGTGCACGTGTCTCTTTCAGATCTGGTTTCCTCAGTGTGTATGCCCAGAAGTGGGATTGCTGGGTCATATGGCAGTTCTATTTCCAGCTTTTTAAGAAATCTCCACACTGTTTTCCATAGTGGCTGTACTAATTTGCATTCCCACCAACAGTGTAAGAGCGTTCCCTTTTCTCCACACCCTCTCCAGCATTTATTGCTTGTAGACTTTTGGATAGCAGCCATCCTGACTGGCGTATAATGGTACCTCATTGTGGTTTTGATTTGCATTTCTCTGATAATGAGTGATGTTGAGCATCTTTTCATGTGTTTGTTAGCCATCTGTATGTCTTCCTTGGAGAAATGTCTGTTGAGTTCTTTGGCCCATTTTTTGATTGGGTCATTTATTTTTCTGGAGTTGAGCTGGAGGAGTTGCTTGTATATTTTTGAGATTAATCCTTTGTCTGTTGCTTTGTTTGCTATTATTTTCTCCCAATCTGAGGGCTGTCTTTTCACCTTGCTTATAGTTTTCTTTGTTGTTTTATGCACTCTTTAGAGTGGCCAAATCCTAGATGACTTTACATGATTTTGACTTTAAAGTGAAGTACTCTGTTGGTTCTTCACACTGACTCCACAAAGTAGGTATAGGCGTGAATCTAATTTCCCATGTGAGGAGGAACCTAGGAATCTGTGTCCCAGCTAGCAGCTAATTAGCCATAGATGGAAGGCAGCTAATACTCCTTGACTAGTTGCAGTGTGCTGTGCACCAAAAGTATTTGTCTAATTGAATTTTCATAATAATCCTGTGATGTTGTTAATACTGTTTTCGTTTTTCAAAAGTGGAAGTAGGCTCAGCAAGGTTAAGCAGTTTGTCTAGAGTCACCCACTTGGCATATGAACCCAGATTGGTTTGATTCCAAATTCTACTAGTAAAGTTCCTCTTTCCTTGTACTACATTGTTTCTGTTTATTCATTCGCACTGTTTTTATTACCACTGTAGCATGTAGTCCAGCATAGGAGACAATATAAAATTTTATTCTAAATGAAAAAATAGCATGTATGTTTTTTATCTTGAGTAACAAGGTGAGAGTGTTTTGCCCTGGAGCTCGTCAGTACTGGAAATGGGAGAAAGTGCAGCCCTTCGGGAAGCACTCCTCTGTGTGGTGTGCTGTCACTGTTGATCTAGATTCCTCAGGAGAAAAGGTTAGGAGACTCCACAAAAGGAGCAGACTAGATTTTAGAAGAAGTTACTAGTGCATCTGTATGTTTCATTTTTGTGACTCTCTGAATGATATCTTAATATAGTAATATAAGTATTTTTAAAATCTATAATTATATATATAGTTTAGGGTTGAGAAAATTAAATATTTGAATCAACTCTCAGGGAGATTGAAGGGAAGGGTGAGAGTGAGGTGAAATGGAAAACTAGATCTCTTTTTATAGATTGAAATGTTAAAACTGAGTTCTTTCTGAGTTTTAAAGGAAAAATTTCAGATATGCCTAACATCTTCTGTAAGAACGAAAAATTGTAAAGTCCAAGAATGAAAAATAAAGGAAGCCAATATCTTAGAAATAAAATTTTTGATAGGGACCTTGTGTTCAACTAGTGAAGTAGTCTAGAGAGAAGTTTAAAAAAAAATACAGATATACAGAAAAAGCACAAAAATAAGGATAGTGACTTAGTTCATATGAACAGTTATTCACTGAAATGCAAATAAGTGATTGCTTTATAAAGCTCTAAGACTATAAGTAAGCTCAATTTAATAAAATAACTCTTCTTCATAATTGAACCATTGAAGAAGCAGTGAGGTATTAAATGGTTTTTAATGTGGTTCTTCATATGTTAAAAAACAACAAGCAGAAAACCCAAAGAAACTGAAATAGATAACTGTTAGAAATTGTTCCACATCTTCGCTTGTATTGAATGTTCACGTGAACCTGAGTTCTTGACCCAGATCTGTGTATGATTTTAAACATAAAATTGTTTCCATATCTAGACCTTCGTTCCCATGCCATCTTGTCTTGAGCCCAGGCTTGACTCCTCAGTGTTTTCTTTTCTCTATGCACTTGTCTCTTTTTTTTAATCTTTGGAATGCCCTGACACGTGAGAAATTGCTCGAGTTCGCTGTGGAGGAAAAGTATTCATGACTTGTCCATTCATGTCTCCCTTCCCCTCCCCCATCATCCATACGACACATTCTCCTTGTTCATGAACTGGCACAAAGGACTAAAGAAATTCAGGAACATTAAAAAAAAAATCTCAAACTCAGAAATGTCCCTTGGGTAACTCATAGAAACTTGCTTTAGGAAGCAGTGCTTATAAGAAGCTCATCACTAGCTTCTTTGAAATCTGATCATCATGCCGACTTACATCAAAATGACCCTCACTTATATATATTACAGTCCAGTGTAGAAGTGACAATAGGTAACAGCACTGTTAAAAGTGCTGAAATGTGTTCACTCATTTTCTTCGCACAAATGTGTGAGGTAGATACTCTCATTATCACCGCTTCACAGATGAAAAATTGGAGGCACAGAGAAATTAAGAACGTTTCCCCTATCCACAAAACTAAGTTGATAGCAAAGCTGTAATTTTGACTCAAACTTTCTTGGTCCCAGAGACGGTACTTTTAACCTTTGTGCTGCCTCGTGGTGTATATTAATTTACCACTAGGTATATGCACTATTGTGATTAGTTTCTTTATTCATGTTTTATCTGTGTTTGTGTCACTGTTCTATAGCAGATCCTTCTGTCTGGATTTTTGCATCACCATCTCCCATTTAATCCTCCCAGAAAATAAACATTGCTCTTCCTGTTTTACAGACAAGAAAAACCTGAGGTTCATTCAGAGATGCCATGTAACTTGCTTGGTGTGATTCTCAGCAAGTTGTATGTCTGTCGCTCAGACTGTATTTTCCTCATCTGTAAAATGGGCATGATAATACTTATCAGGGTTGCCATGAGGAATAAATGTACATTTATGAAAATGGTACCTTTTAAAAACATCACAATTAATCGTTAGTTTCCTTTAGTTCATTTTCTCTACTATACAGTGATTTCCTAAGAACAGAGGACTGAGCACACAGTTAAACAGTATTGGATCTGTTTGTCCTGGCTTACAAGTATGTAGAAATGTTCTCTTCTGACGTACCTCTGTCTCTCTCACTGCCTTCTCAGAATGGAATAAGTTCAAGGAAAAAGAGGTGTAACTGAACTCCAGCATTGTTAAATGTGGGCAATGTTCTCTGTTATACTGCCATTGGAATTTGTTGTGGTGCTTTAGTTGTGAATCATGTCACTAATTACCCTGAGGTCGGTGTTCATTAGTCAAGTACAAACAAGAGAAATGGCAATTGTAAAAAAATAGTTTGGAAATATCCTCTGTACTTAACCTGTTGAAATGGAAGCACTTGTACTCTTGTTCAGAGAGTATCTTCTATAAGGTCATGATGTTAGAAAATTACCTGAATATAGTCCAAGAATTTTCAGTCTCTAAACTAGTGTCATGTCATATCCTAACTGTAATGGTGTGGAAGGACTCTGGAATCTGAATGTGCAAGGAACAAAAAAATAGAGATATCTTATGAGATCTCAATTCTATTTAATGTAGTTTCTGAATACCTCCAGCAAAATCAAAAGCTGTTATTAATAGTGAGTTTAATAAAATTATAGAACCACTCTAGGGCAGTTGTTCTTAAACCATGTAAGTTCAGTTACTTTTAATTATAAAATAGAACCAACTTTTTGACATATGTCTTTTTCAGATTTTTATGTCATGTTTTAAAAACTAAACTGCCACAACCTAGTCTGTTTTAAAATGCATTCAAGTGACCTTTGCATATGTGGCTTTATTAATTTGCATATTGGTTCTTAATATTTTCTGCTACTGAAATGGACAAATATCAAAGGTATTTTTGGTGTCTTCCTGTACATGCTAGATTTAGAACATGATAAGAAAACTTAGAATAGGAAACAGCTGTATTTTGTGTCTCACTCGTTCCAAAAAAAAAATTTTTTTATTGTTCTTGCTCAGTTTCAGCCTCCATTAAGTTACAACAGATACTTTCTCTTCACGATTTTTATTATACTCTAAAAATTCTCAAAGACTGACACACCACATTGTGTATATGTGTATAGGTGTTGTAATTTATTCAACCAATTTTCTGTGCTTGGACATCTAGGGAATTTTCAGTGTTTTCCAATTTCAAACAATACTGCATCCTGTACATATATGTATTTTTATATTATTGAAAGTGTGTCTTCAAGGTGAATGCCTAGAATCAGAATGCTGGGTTAAAGGATAAGAGTGAGTATGTGTGTGTGTGCGTGTGTGCATGCACACAGGCGCATGTGCCAAATTCCCACCCATTAGCGTTATACCATTTTGTTTCCCACCAGCAGTATATGAATGTTATCAATTTCTCCACAGGGCTGCTGGCTTAAATTTTCCAAGTAACACATTAAAATATTCTTCCTACTCATCATCACCATCATTTCAAAAAGAAAGCATTTTAATAAGGGGGAAAGGACATAATCAAAGGATAAGAGAATCTCTTTAAATTTAAATGAAATAAATATAGCTCCTTTTGTGATTGTTTTTTTCTTTTTCCTGAAGTTAAATGCATCTCTTCACTATAATCAGAGGGATGGGAGTTTTTCGAAATGCATAATTGTGTCTTTCCTTCTGCTTGAAATCCTTCAGCGCATTCCCCATCTCCTCAGATCTTACCATGACTGTATCATGGCTTATGAGGGATCTCAGTCCTCCATCTGCAGATACTGTGGATTTAGTTTAATCCTTTCAACATACCAGGTTCTTTCCAAGGAGGCCTTTGCATCTGCTACTCTCTCTATTACCATTAAAGGAGTAGACAAGTTAAAAAAAAACAAAACTCTTACCTGACTCTACTTTAATTGTTATGTGACCTTATGAAGTTACTTGGCCTTTTACTTCTTCCGTTTCTTTTACCTAAGATAAAACAAGTTGTATAAATGACCCCCAGATTCTTTCAGTTTTAAATTATGAATTTCCCACCAGTCGTTTTGATAGGAAGATAATGAAACTCAACACCTTCACCCTATGACTAGTAACTGTAACTTGGCCATAAAAGCACATATTTGTTTCTCTTTCTATTTTATTTCCATAGATTATTCCTATTTTTATTTAGGTAAAATTGCTATATAACATTATATAAATTTCATGTGTGCAACAGTATGACAGCTGTATACACTACGAAGAGATCATCACCCAAAACCATTGATCACCATACAATAGATGCCCTTCACCAATTCACCTACCCCTCAGCCCTTATGTTCTAATAATCACTATCTGTTCTCAGTATCTAGAAGTTTTTGTTTTTTTTAATTCATTTGTTTTGTTTTTTTAGATTCTACACAAGTGAAATCATTTGGTATTTATCTTTTTTTCATCTGACTTATTTCATTTAGCATAATGCCTCCTGGATCTATCTATGTTATTGAAAATGGCAAGGTTTTTTTTTTTTTTTTTTATGACTGAGTACCATTTACCCAGACAGATACATAACAGATGCTCTATTCATCCGATGATGGGCTCTCAGGTGCTTTCCACATCTTGGCTATTAAAGATAATGGTGCAATGACCATAGGAATGTATGTGTCTTTTCCAGTTAATGTTTTCATATTCTTCAGCTCAATACTCAGAAGCAGAACAGCTAGATCACATGGTAGTTCTAGTCATAATTTTTTGAGGCATCTCATGCTGTTTTCCATAGTTGTACCAATTTACATTCCCACCAGCACTGTGGGAGGGTTCTCTTTTCTTCTCATACTCACCAACACTGTTAGTCCTTCTCGAGAACAGTCCTTCTAACAGGTATGAAGTAATATCTCATTGTCGTTTTAGTTAGTGATGTTGAATATATTTTCACATTCCTGCTGGCCATAAATATTTCAATTATTTTCAAAAAGTATTGGTTGAATCTATATAAGTAAAGCAAATTTTGAGTTTGAAAACCGTTCATTAAATTTGTGAATCATCTATACTTCTGGGGTCCTGTAGCTTGAATTCTGTTTTGGCCACTGCTTTTAGCACTGGTAATTTTGTTCCCCTTTAAGGAGTTACTGAAATAAATCTTTTTAAGAGATGGAAGAAGGAGAGAGACTTGTTAGAAAAGTTTGCCTGGAGTTAATTTCATATTCTTTTATTATCCTGGTCTTGCCCTGTTTAAGTGATATTCTTTGTACTTTTATAAAATTGACTGTCAGAAAAATTGGTAGCAAAGTCATGAAAAAAATGAAGAAAGAGATAAAAGAAATTTAAGAACTAGTGATTTTAGGATAGTGTAATGTTGACCTCTGGAAAATGTTGCTATTTAAGAAATATTGTTGATCATTAAATACTCTGGTTGATTTAAATATGTTCTGTGTCTTTACATTTATCCATTCGTTCTTTTAAATTTGGAGTTTATTTTTTAGAAGTCATATTATAAGTGGATTATTTGGTTTTCAGGACAGCTCAAAAGAACTTTTTAAAAATAATTTCCCTTAGGATTTCCTTAAGATTCATCTACTAGTAGGCACTATTTATAAAATGTTATATATAAAAGGGTTGTTATCTTCCCTCATTTGTGATATCTGGGGTTGGATGTGGCATACAGGTATTAAAAAGTTTTTGAGTGTTGGGAGATAGTAAAGATCAGTTCGCAGGACAGGAGTAACTTCATACAGTGACTAAAGCCTGGGTACCTTGTTCATCAGAGGTCTGAAATTGCAGTTTCCTCAGATTCTTGCTAGCTGCATACCAGTTACAAGTTAAATGTTTCTCGGGTATATGAAACTTGCTGATGTTCCATTTTCTATTCCTCAAATGAGTCGCTGATTCTTTAAATACCAATCCCATAATTAAGGTTTATACGTCAGATTGACTCTCAGTATTTTGAATGTAGGATATAAAGATAAAACTCCTTGATAAAGTAGTGCCTTTCCTTTTAATTTTCTATGGATATAATACATATATTTTCATACCTTCTTTTGGTAAACTAGCTACTTGGTTGATTTTCTTAGAAAAGATCACTTCTAAGTTTGAAATCAATCCTTAGGATACTGGAAAGTGGTTTTACACACTTCAAAACTTTTCATCTTACTTCTTTTTACTTTAATATGGAAAGGAAGATTAGATAAATCATCTACTCTTTTATAAAGATGTAAAAAATAGTGGGCAGTTTGAGGGGACGGAGGGGCTAGTATTGTCATTCTAAGGAAACAAAAAGTAAATTCTGAGTTTTCTTAATACAGATTTTCTGGATAAAGGGGAAAGAGATAACCCTCTGAATGTATAATTTACTTAAAAATGCAAAGCCAACAGAGAAAAATAACTTTTGTACCCTATTTGTCCCTGTAGTTAAGATTTACCTAGGATTTGAAGTTGTAGTTGAGGAAAACTAATATTTGTCTGTTATGTATTCAAGAAGAATCTTATAAATTTTTTGATTCATCTTCCTGTTGATAAGCAGGCAACAAAATTTTCTCCAGTAATAACAACTACCTGATGACTATTTTTGCTTATATTTTAAAATAATATCCATGCTTTTGAGGTCTTGCTCACAGATACTTAATCCAAGAAAACTTCTGAGAAATCTCAGTTATAAACTCAGCACCTTTCTTCTGTATTATTAAATTGTTAGTTGCTTTCCAACTCAAACATATATGTTTAGAGTGCTAAATATATTTGTTTTTTTCTGAAGAATGGTATCAAATAAAGGCACTTCAGGGTCAATTGAAGAAAACATCTTTACAACATATATACTTCTCTTGAGATATAAAGAACTATTTTTAATTTCTTCACTAGTTTTCTTTTTTAAGGATTTGTTTTAAGTTTAATGAAAGGAGACTATCACTCACTAACAAGAAAATCCTCCACTGTTATTTTTATGGAAATGGGTTTGCTTATTTAGCTTACTTCTATGATTTATTTGAAACCATTGCAGCTCAAACCCAGAGAACAGCAAAAAGAAAACTTAAACCTTAAAACAAAGAGTGTTTTGTTTATCCAAATTTGTTTTCAGGACTTGGAAGATTGAAAATGTGAAAATCAGATAGATTGAATGCTAATTTAATTATATATCTTTTTTCTCAAGTGAAAATAATTTTTTTAGTTAACTTTGGAAACTAAAGTTAACTTTAGTTAACTTTTAGTTAACTTTTTTAGTTAACTTTGAATTTGGGGAAGAAAAGATATGTTGGAAAATGAAAGCGTTTCAGTGTAGATAGTGCTTCATATCTAAATTTTAGCTCAACATGATACCTTATTTATGTTTGATAAAATGAAAATGTAATTGTACTTAGTTATTTGACCCTCTAGTTTTGCTGCTTTTTATGGAAGGACCTATGTCCTTACTTTACAAGTTATTTTGACATACAATAACATCTTGTCTACTTGAAATAATATTCTTCAGCTATTCAATATTTGACTTAACAACCTTGCAATTTAAAGATGGATCAAGGCCTCCAAAGTTCAGAAAAATAATGATTGTAAACCTAAAATTCTATATGGAGAAAAGTTCTAATCAACTGTAAAGGGAAAATACAAATTTCTAGACATTTAAAAATTTGTTTGGCTTAAATGGTCAAAACATATGTACTGTTCACTAAGTGTCAAGTATTATATGTTATTTCTCTGATCTAAAATACTTAAAAAACAAGTTACTTATTGTGACATAAATATGCCTTTAAAATATACCTGTAGTAGTATTTTTTAAAATTTACTTAGCAAAATAACATTTTGTTAGTTTCCACATTACTTTTTGTGGCATATATAATTTTTAAATTGAGTGCTGTTAGATGCAGAAAATGAACCAAAAGAATAATTTTAAAGTATATTATTCTATATACACAGTATCTGCTTTTTACAAGTTGAATAGCAAGACAAAATCCTAAATATTATCTGTAAGTGTAACTGCTCGACATCCTCAAATAGTGTCAGTATGTCATCTCTACAGAAGACATTTTTACTGTTTTTTTGAAAAATACTCTTAAGACACTTATGGATTCTTTAAATGACTCTTTCTCATTTATATTATTATAGTTTAAGAAACATGATTAATAGTTTCAATTAAGACTAACATCAAAATTAGATGTATATTGAATAAAGGTATTAAACACTTAAATGAAAATTTTAATATTAATTATTTAGTATAAAATCACTGTGATATTCAAAGACCACACAGATGGTTATCACATGACTTAAATCATGATTACTTTTATATTTTGAACAACTTTCCTAGAGACTTTTTTTCATAATGAAGAGAAAGGTACAAATCAAAGTGGCTCAGAAGAATAAAACTGAGTGTATACAAGAACAGAATACATTTTAATGCTTAACACATCAAATACTTTTTTAATACTAAAAACTTTCAAATGTCCACATGTTTATTTTCTTTCTGAGGTGGAGAAACTGTTGTCCAGGAAAACACTTTTCACAGTTGAAGGACCTTGGAGGTTCTGTCCCAGTAAAGTCCTGGTGTTCTTATTTCAGACAGCTTATATTGTAGATTCATTGTCAGGTATCTTATTTTTCAATGTTTGTAGGTTATGTTGAATAAAGTTCTCTGTGCCTTGAACTTCAGAGAATCTGGAGTCACTTCTCCTGGTAGACCAGTTTTTCAATTTTATTGAATTCTGAATCGTGTCCGACGTGAAGTAATAAATGATAGGGTCAAAGCAACAGTTTAAAACAGCAATGCAGAGAGTGATTGGGTACATGGTCCTTACTGCTATTGCTGCTGAGCAATTGACAAATGCCTGTGTTCTCATAAGAGAATATAAAATAAGGTTGATATTGTAAGGCACGAAACAGAAACAGAATATGACCAAATGTACAAATATCATTCTTAAAACCTTAGTTTTATTTATTTTACTTCTACTTAATGTTACAGGTTTATTTAAAGTTCTCAGCACCATACTAGAACAAGTTACGTTTAAAATGAGAGGAATAAAAAACCCCACTATTTCTATGAAAATTACAATCCTTGAGAGAAAGGTTTTCCATGTAGCTGCTGGAAAATTTTCAAAGCAGGTTGCTGAAGTGTTGTTACCCGGAGATGGAACAAAAACTGCTGGCGCACTTCCTCCCATCACAGTTAACCACACAGCAATGCAAACAATTTTTGCATTTCGTTTGGTTCTCAGCGTCTTCGACTTAAATGGGTAGACGATGGCCAGAAACCGATCAGCACTAATACAGGTTAAGAACAGAATGCTTCCATACATGTTGGTATAAAAGAACATCACTGAAATCTTACAAAGTAAATCCCCAAAGGGCCAGTTCCTTGTTGCAAAGTAAAAGATCCTGAAGGGTAAAGTAAAAACGAAAAGCAAGTCTGACATCGCCAAGTTAATCATGTATGTTGTTGTTTCATTCCGCACTTTGAGAGTACAGATGAAAATATATATGGCGACACAGTTGGATATTAAGCCAAGCACAAACACCATACTGAACATGCACCCATACAAGGTGTACTTAAAGGAGTCATTATATATGCAGTCGGAGCTGTTATTGCTTACCATTATAAAGGCACGTCCAGTTTAGAGTGTTGAAGCAACTCCTTTGGTCAGCAACAGTCTCCTTTGATATTCAGATCGTGACCACTTTGTAACCTCCAGTGTATTTACAAACCCTTTGGATCTTTGCAAGGATTTACAAATATTTCTTTTTCTTCCAAAAAAAACATGAAGTTTGTTGCTATAAAGTTTCCAGTTGATTCTTCAACAAGAAAAAATTTTCATTTTCAAGTCTCCAGAAGATCTGTGATCCCAGGGCTTCGTATTAAAAACACAGTGAAGCCAATCATTGGATTATAAAGTTTAAATAAAAACTGTGTTCTGACACGGAGTAAAACTCCTCATCCTGTAAACTTCTGTTTCCGTGGTCAAGATGAATATTCCAAAGTGAAAGTTTCTTTATGCTGCAGAATGTTTAAGCTGAAGTTAGCAATCACATTTTGCTTTTCAGTGCAAAGTTTCTGAGACTTAAACATTCCCAGTTCAATCTCACTTATTTCTTACACCTTTTAAATGAAGTTTTCCTTTTCGATATTCCTGCAGTGGATCCCAGATAGGGATAAGCAGAGGAGTCTTTCAAAGGTTCCGAAATAAATTCCTAAGCATGTTCACTCCGGCTGACTCGGAGGCCTTTTCCTCAGTTGCCAGCTGTGTTGTGAGACAGGCTTTCTCTGAAGAGAAAAAGAGAGGCTTGCTTGATTTGTAATATGACATCACAGGAAGAAGAGGCTGGGCTTGAACAAAGAAAGGTTTCAGCCCAGTTTGTTTGCAGTTCCTTTAATCTGATACCGTTTCTGCTGGGGATATACCTAGGAGGCTTGCAAAGGGCCTCTGACTGTTTAATTGAGCAGTCTGCCCTTTAACTCCTTTTATGCAGTTGCCTTCTGGAATGTTGGCTACCTCTTAAGGAGGTTTTTTTTTTTTTTTAATTCTTTCTTTCTCTTTGGTAGTAATCAAGGGAGAGGGAAAACATCTGTATGTGATTGCTTCTGTGTTTGGGATTAGACTTTTTGGGGGCTGGGGGAACTAAAATGTGTAGGTATATTTATAAATTGAAATTGTTGGTGGTAACTTAATATAACGTTTAAAAAAATTATTGGCTGTAAAAGAGAGAAATTTAATCTTTAGTTGTAAAAAGAATTTGAGTTGAGAGACCCAAATTTTGCCACCCTTGGCTTCTGTTTTCTATAATTGCTCCTCAAGATTTAATTTAATTGCCATGGTTGTGAATGGCTCCAATCCTTAATCTCTTTACTTTTTTCATAAACAATTTTCTCACATTCTTTCCTCTCTTCTATAAAATTAAATGAATATTTTATTGCACTTCCAATTTTTTTAATAATCACTTTTACTGAAGAATAAATTTAAAAATGTTTCTGTTTGGTGTAGTAGTCTTACAGAACAAAATTGCATCTTTGTAAACAAAGATATTTTTTCCCTATATTGCTTGAAATAAATTTTGGAAAATAAAAGTTACACTATTTCGCTAAATTTTAGGTTCAGAATTTTATTTTAATCACCTCGCCCCCACCCCCCGCCACCAGCCCTCCCTTTACCCCGTTTATTATGACATTAACTATATATTGGACAATGGGTCAGATTTTGTTTTCGTTTAAAAGCTCTTGTGAGTGTTTTCTCGCTATATATTTAAAGTGTACTCATTTTTCAAGCCCAAAGAAATCAGAAGAAAGTATGTGTGGGAAAGGGATAGTTGAATATAGATGTTACTTCCTCAAGGAGTGATGATATCACAATCTATAGACACTTTTTCTTATTTTATATTACCATTTTTCAGAAAAGGCAACATCTAGTTGTATTAAATTGTTACTATCTTCTAGTTTGGTTCCATTTGGGCTGAAATTCTTCCTTTAGGTTATCAGTGAAGGAAATTTAAGAGCAATTTATTTTTCTTTCATGAATTACATAGCTAATTTAAAACTGATGTTTTGTAGTCTGTTTTATGCTGATTTTTAACCTTTTTAATTTGGACTGCACTCTCACCAAGATCAGCAACTTTTGTTGTTTGTTGATGAATATCCCCTGAATTATAGTCTGTTTTTTGTTGTTTTGACAAGGAAATACATAATCAAGTGACACACAGAAAAATAGGAATATTACTTGCACTCAATAAACTTTAAACTTTAGAAGGCTGAATTTCTTTGTATCACACTGGTTTGGAAGAGAGGCAGTATGTGTTCATAAGACAGGTGGAAACTTAAGAGTGAACAGTAATAAGGAGAGTAGTTAATAAGTTTGTATTCTCATTGGGGAAAAATTTCTGTTATAGTTTCTCAGTAATCTGCTTTCAAATTGACAATCTCTTTAAATATATCATTAAAAAATAAAATATAATCAGTTATATGCCCTGATCTTATTTACTTTTACTTTCATTTTGAATATGGCATTGTCCCATAAAATGAACTAATGAGACATTGGAATATTCTTCCACATATTGATGTTATTCTCTTGACTTAATAGTCAGTTAACTGTTCAATTGTAGTTTTTTCATGTTTCATATGCTTAAAATTGGATAGATCACTATTCATTGAATTAAACTTTCTGTTATTATCAGTATATTAGTATATGTTTGTATTTCCAATTTTTACACAGTGCTTGGCCCTTAGCAGACACTCACATGTTTACTGAGGCATGAATTATACTGATAAACTGGAATTTATTGAGAATTGTTTCTACTGAGGAAGAACAACAGCAGAATGACTGAATGGGCAGATCATTGAATGCTAGATGTTTCAAAATATTTAATTTGACTTCTAATTAAGGAACCAGAGTGAAATTAGATAACTTTAAAATTCCTTAGATTAAGATATGAAAATTGTGAAATAACTACTTACAAAGGCAGTTAAATAAGTCCAAGTACTCCGGTATATTTAATAGGTGCTTTTGTATTTGATAGACTTAAGAGACCAAACAGTTTATTATGAGATCTGTATACTTCTGAAGGGAGGCCTGGTGTGCTGCAGTCCGTGGGGTAGCAAAGAGTTGGACCCAACTGGGCAACTGAACAGCAACATACTTCTCAGAGTTAAATCTGGGAATCTGTTGGTTTCTTATATGGGTTTTTTAAGAGCTGATTTGAAATTTTATGAATGTCATTACTTTTCACTTTTCTCATCATTTTTCAAACTTTAAAAAAAATTTTTTTTTCAAACTTTTATTTTATGAAGAAGCCAGGTCAGTAACTAGCTAGCCTTCAAAGTATATATTTTATTTATCACTCTAGTAATGGTATAGTTGTGTTTTAGTTGTTTTTTTTTTGTTGTTGTTATCAGTTTGAGAGAGAATTCTGTTAGCTTATAACTGTAAGGATTTGAGTAACTTTTGAGTTCTTGACTAAATTTCTGCTATAACTGTAGCTGTGAGAAGGCAAGAAGTTTGACTTTTTCATGTTGTTGTTTAGTTGCTAAGTCATATCCGACTCTTTTGTAACCCTGTGGACTGTAGCCCACCAGGTTCCTCTGTCTATGGGATTTCCCAGGCTAGAATTCTGGAGTGGGTTGCCCTTTCCTTCTCCAGGGGGTCTTCGACTTTTTCATGCCTGATTGAATATAGGCTTTCTTGAACACCGCTATAAACAAATAATGTGTAAAGTGGGCTCCTCAGCTATTCTTCCTTTCTATTTTTTCATATTGGTTTTTTCTAGCATTGATAGTAATATCAGTTTTATCTTGCACCTTCTTTATTCTCACTGCTGTCTTCTTAAACTGACCCTGCTACTCTAATCTATATGGTTGTTGTACTGTCTTACTTATTTCCAGTCCTACCAGTTTACCCTGCCAGATAGTCATAGATCAAGTCATGAATGAATCCACTAATTATTTATTCATTTATACCTTTCATTTCATCCAAAAAGGATTTAAAGCAGATTATAATTTTAAAACTGTCAAAACTGATGGAACTAAATATTTAAGATTTTTATTTTATGTAAATTATGCCTACATTTTAAAAGTTTAAAAAGGGAGTTGGTGTGGCACAGTTAAAAGTTTTTAAATGTGAGAAATGTGAGAGAAATTATTCTGAATATTAGTCATATCCATTATTCTAAAAATTATTCCTTTTGAATGCAATAAATGTTTGCAAAAAGCAAAAAATAAATCTTAAAACATAAATTCTTGAACACATTAGTAAAAGAATAAAAAGTAATACAACATGGGAAAGAGAAGAATGGGAAGGGCAGAAAAATCTAGGCAAGGGGAAGCTGCTGCATTTGGCACAAGGGAGAAAAGGAAAATAAAGTAGCTTTCGTAGTTTTCATTTAGTGAAAGAAAACATTCCAGGGTGTCAAAGAAAAAAATTTGCTTTATTTCAGAAATACATTGTGAATCTTTACACATGAACCACTTCAAATCATGATCTGGTGGTAGAAGGTATGCCATTTCTTGTTGGCTCTCAATTTAGGAAAACCACCCAGTGTCAAATTTTGGTTCTGGGAAAATGTATTATTTGTTGGAAGATTAAGATAGTCCAAATATATGCAAAAAATTGAATGAGAAAGTATGTGAAATAAATATATTCAACTTTAAAAGAGTGTGGGACAGTGAAATTTTTAAATGTAAGAAAAACATTGTAAATTTATTTTATTCATTTTGAATACAAGAAATGTTTGCCTTGATAAGAAGTGATTCTTCAGGGTCCTTTTCCATCTCAAATTTACACCTATGAAAAAAGCCAAAGTTTTCTCGTTTTAGATATTTTCATGATAAAGTTTCTATTTAGATTTAGAAGCAAAACTTCCTCACTTTGAAAAAAGAACATTTATAACTTATGTTGATAGAATATATTTGTTTTATATAAAAAATATTTTAGCCTAACAGGAACATTTATTAAATTTGTGATAATTTATATCATTTGAAAATGATTTACCTTTCTGTTATTACTGCAGACACATAACACTTTATGTTACTCTTTACTGGAGCATGAGTCATCTACCCAAGTTCAAACGGTGGAACCAGATTGTAGGGATGGGTGGGATTAGAAGAAAGATTTAAAAGCTAATGAATGGTGATTTGTAACAAAAGTGTACAAGAATGATGGTTGTAGCAGGTTTAAGCAAAGAGATGAAGTAAAGAGAAGCAAGAATGTGGTGTAAGACTTTACTTGAGTGAGCATGTTTATCACTGTTAACACTTGAGTTGTTCCCTTCCTCCTTTTTTCCTCTCTTCCTGCTCCCCATTCCTTCATCTGCCGCTCTTAAAACTTTATCCCATTTTTCTGTGGAGACCTTTCGATCTCATCAATTCCTTTCTGTACTTCCACAATACTTATTAAACTGTCTCAGTTTTAAAATTATTCATACAATTGAATTCAGTTTAAAAAAACATGGAAATACTTGTAATATAGAGTATAACAGTAGCTTTTGTACAATATGGAGATGAGAGTCAATCAAGTCAGTTAAAGGGCCTCCAGAGCAGATGATGTCTAGAGAACGCTAGCCTTTAAAGTTGAATAAGTTTCAAATTTCAAGACTTGATGACTAGAGCCTGGTAATAATGTCTTAGTGTATCCATGGGGTTCCAAGAGAGTTGGATGTGACTTAGTGACTAAAACAACAAAAACAGCAATAGTCTCATTAGTATAGTCATGTCTTTCTCAACTAAAAACACAGAAGATAATTTGAGTGATTGTCTCAGTTCTCTGAAGGATGCCTCATAACTAGTTTCATTCTAAATTCCTAGAAGGGCAATGAGTATATACATTTCGTTTCTTTCTTTCCTTTTTTTAACTAATGACATATTCTTAAGATCTAACACAATGAACACGATTGCAAGTACACTTAAAAGCAGAAATACATTTGACTTTAAGCATTTATGTAGATGTTTTGCTTTTAACCTAGTCTAACCAAGCCGAAATTCAAAGGAAAAAATTGGCTCTTTAACATATATTAAATGCAAAGGCATATGGAAGAATTAATCACTAAGATTCTAAGCCACTAATAATCCATTCCCAGAACAAAATTTTCATGGTCACTTCTTTTTATTGGTTTATCAGCATGTTCATTTTGATCAACTGATTTCACATTCTTGGGAATTTTGAGGACTTCCTGTCAATACCAGCTGTTACCAGTGCTGCCTCAGAAAGGTTACAAACAAAAGACCGGAAGGACTGACTACAAAAGGGCCCCCTTTAAAGCCAAACCTTTTGTTTTTGTTGTTGTTTTCAGTTAAACAAAAAACGAACCCTTTCAGGCTGATCAAAACAAGAGAAAGATTGCTGGATTGTTGTCCTGGTTATATGGATAGGGAAATAGGATAAGCACATTTAAATTATTTTTCCTGGTTATGCTATCTTTCTCTCTGGTATGCTGTATTTATTTGTTTATTCAGGAACAGATATTTACTGAGTGCAAACTGTGTGCCAAGAGCTCTTCTAGGTGTTGGGAGTATAGCAGCAAATGAAAGAGAATTTCTGGGCTTATATTTTACTGTGGGAATACAGGCAATCAATAAGCAAACAGTTGTATAGTTGGACATATGTTAATAAGTTCTCTGGAAAAAAAAAACTACATTTATTAGGAAAAAGGAGGTTCTAGTAGAGAGTTATCAGAGAAGGCAATGGCACCCCACTCCAGTACTTTTGCCTGGAAAATCCCTTGGACAGAGGAGCCTGGTAGGCTGCAGGCCATGGGGTTGCTAAGAGTCGGACATGACTGAGTAACTTCCCTTTCATTTTTCATTTTCGTGCACTGGAGAAGGAAATGGCAACCCACTCCAGTGTTCTTGCCTGGAGAATCCCAGGGACGGGGCAGCCTCGTGGGCTGCCGTCTATGGGGTCGCACAGAGTCAGACACGACTGAAGCGACTTAGCAGCAGCAGCAGTAGAGAGTTATAGGAAGGGTAGGACATATGGTGATAAGTTCTATGAAAAAAAAAAACAAACTACATTTATTAGGAAAAAGGAGGTTCTATGTAGAGAGTTCTAGGAAGAGCTTGTTGATGAGGGGGCATTTGAAGGAAAACTTGAAAGAAGTAAAGAATAAATCACATAGCTGTCTTAGAGAATTACCCTTTAACTATTAAACAATGTCTTTTTCAAATTTATTTTTAACTGAAAGATAACTGCTTTACAATGTTGTGTTGGAGGGAGAATTAAGAGAAACAACCTTATAAAAAGCTCTCCTCAGTCTCTATTTCCCAGCTTTATCTTCCATAACTTTACTCACCAGGTTCCTGTCCCCAAGATTTTCATGGCAATTGGAAATTTCTAGATAGTGTTTCAATTTGATGAAATTCTGTGTGTCTGCTTCTGATTTTTGTTTGGCATGGCACATCATGAACCGGGAGCTTTGTATTGTTTTGGTTTTGGCTATTTGAAAGTGGTCTTCAAGCTAAATACTTCTAGGAGACGTACCCTCAAAAGACCCCCAGGTCAGTCGTTCAGTTTCAAGTCAGATGGACACTGACTTCTGTGTCCCTGTGCAATTGTTATTTTATCTTTTTGTCTTGGTGCTTTGGCTGTTACGCCATTAGCTCAAGGGACTGAATTTTCTTCTGCTGAGTTCAGTTTTCTAATAAAGCAGTGACATTTCATAACCTGTGTTAACTTGTTGATACAAATGCCAACTAAAAAATGTCTCTTGCCAGCAGTTTCTGCAAGAGTTAAGTCCTTGGTCAGTGCAGTCACTGAACTTTAGCACCCCCTGAAAGGAGTTCAGGGCAGAATGTGCTCTGGGAAAACTGGCAGCAGAGGCCTTCTGATAGGCATTTTCAGGAGAAAGTTTTTATGAACCTGGATTCTTTCTTCTTCCCATGCTTAGAAGAGCACTGAAACATTAACCTTCTACCCAGATGTGTGTGATTGCAGGATTCACCTTCACCGTGTGCACATGTATACCGACCTCCCCCCGTTACCTCTTCCAGGCTACAGTCCTCAGTAAGATGTAAGATACTAAATAAACTTGACTCACCTTTAATGTTGTGCTCTTGTTTGTATGTTTTTAAGTAGGCACAGCTAGGTCAGCTTTCTTGACTTTTGTTAACTATCCTGCATATGGTTGAATGAGAATCTGGGCTCTTAAAGGTAGTTCTATCCCACTTGTTTTTTTTCCTTGATAACATAGTACCCTAAGTTTGAATCTACCTTCAGATTCTGGTTACCATGTCTGTCCTTCACAGTCAAGTCTTGGCCTTACTTTCATTTTCTGACATATGACCATTATCCAGCCCTACTTGCACCTGGAATCATGACTTCAATTTTCTCTGACTAAACTCTGCTACTTTCTAAACACATGGGATATCATTCTGTGAGGTTTAAGGTTTTTTAGGAATACATTTTTTATTTATAATGTAGGGGAGATATTAAGGTTCTTAGCAATAATAAGAGAAATAGAAAAAGCTTAAAAGTGAACAGATGATATAACTCTACTATTCTAATCAGCTGTTTATAATTTTCCAGATTAAAAAATGTTTTTTAATTGAGATACAGTTGACCTATCACAGTATTTTAGTTTCAGGTGTATAACGTAATGATTCAATATTTGTATATATTGTGAAATGGTCACTCACAGTAAGTCACTCATTACCATATGTAGTTAGAATTTTTTTCTTGTGGTAAGAACTTTTAAGATTTACTCTTTTAGCAACTTTCAAATATGCACTACAGTGTTATTAACTATAGTCACCCTGCTGTATCTTCTATCATGACTATTTTATAACTAGAAGTTTTTACTTTTTGAACTCTTTCCCCCTTTTTGCCCACCCCCTGCCTCTGGCAACCCTCAATCTGTTCTCTGTGTCTGTGAGCTCTTTTTTTTAGTCCACATATAAGTGAGATTGTACTGTAGAGTCGACCCTTGCTGTCTGCAAGGGATTGGCTCCAGTACTCCTGCAGATACCAAAATCTGTGGATGCTCAAGTCCCAAAATGGCATAGCCCAATCAGCCGTCTGTATCCACAGGTTCCACACCCCCTGATATGGAAGACTGAGTATATTTGTCTTTGTCTGATTTATTTCACTTACCATAATGTCCTCAACTAAGAGATACCTGGCAGCCTGTCTGGGGACAATGTGCTGATTCACACAATCACCCTCACAGACAAGAAACTGAACAGTTCCATCACATGAGGAACTATATTCCTATTTCTCCAGCCTGACTATACCTGCCCTAACCCCTGGCCATTATTAATCTGTCCTTTATTTCTAAAATTTTTCTTGTTTCAAAATGTTATATAAATGGAATCAAATAGGATTATCTTTCTTCTCAGCCAGATTCTCTGGAGATTCATTTAAGATATTATCTGTATCAATAGTTCATACTTCTTTATTGCTAATATTTCATAGTATGAATGTACTGCAATTTCTTTAACTGTAGACATATTAGAGAATATTTTTGCTGATTCTACTTTTTGACTATTACAAGTAAGGCTGCCATAAACATTTGTGTACAGGTTTTATATAAACATATGAGTTTTCACTGTTTTGGATAAATACTCAAAAGAGTGCAATTGCAAAGTCATATAATTATTGTGTTGTATGGACTGCCAGATATTTTCCAGAGCAGTTGTACCATTTTGAATTGCCATCAACAATACATGGGTGATCCAGTTTCTTTGCATCCTTGCCATTTTTTGGTATTGTTTTAATTTTCTTTTAGCCATTCTGATCATGTAAGGATAGCTCATTGATGTTATAATTTACATTGCCCATCAGGATGATGGCTAATGGTGTTGAATATCTTTTTGTTTACTTGTGATCTGTGTTTTCTCTCTGGTGAAGTATCTCTTCACATCTTTACCCATTTTCTAATTGAATCGTTTGTGGGGTTTTTTGTTTGTTTGTTTTTTACCATTGAGAGTTCTTTATATATTCTAGATTCTAGTCTTTTGTTGGATATGTGGCTTATAAAGTGTTTCTCAAAGTTTCTATAGACTCTTCTCTTCATGTGGTCTTTCTCAAGGCAAAAATTTTAAATTTTGATGAAAGTGCTGTTTATCAGTTTTTTATTTTATGGATCATGCTTTTGTTGTCAAGTCTTAAGGACTCTAGATCTCCAAGGCTTTCCCCTATGCTTTGAAAGTTTTATAGCTTCACACTTAATATTTAGGTCATCCGTTTCCAGTTTATTTTTACAAAGTTTGAGATTTAGGTGAAGGTTCATTCCTTTTCCATTGATTTGCTTTTGCATGTTTGTCAAAAGGCAATAAAGAACAGATGGGACAAACAGATGTAGAATTTAAACTAACCATGTCAATGACTACATTAAATGTAAATAGTCCAAACTCTAATTAAAAGGCAGAGATTCTCAGAATGGATAAAAAACAAGACCCAGTTCTTTGCTATCTACAAGAAACCAGTTTTAAATATGAAGGTGTAAATATGTTAAAATTAAAAGCATGAATCAAAGGATAAGTGCAGGGATGGCCCTGAGGGTAATTCTAAGACTTGTTCTGTGGGTAATTAGGTGATTGATAACAGTTAACCAAAGAGGATATTGAAGAAGTCTTAGCTGATTGGTGATGAAGGTAATACGTTCATGTTAATATTTGAACATGTTAGCATTTGAGATACTTGCCACATATATATGTGGAGATCTGAGGTGTCTAGTTGAAAGCACTGGATCTGGAGTTTGAAAGTGTAGTTTTAGTCAGAAATGTATTAATAGATTTAGGAGTAAGCAGAGATAGAACCAAAGTCATGATTGTGGCTCAGCCAGCATATATATTAGCAAAAGAATACTGAAAAATATTAGTGTTAAAGAAGTAGTGAAGTTAAATGGGAAAGAACTGTCAGGTCAAGGCCTGCCCACAATTTTGTTTTGTATTCTAATTTCCTTTTGCAAGTTAAAATGACCTTATAATGATTTGGCTTAGGATAGTACAAAAACATTTCCTGTAATGTAGGGCCAATAATATTTCTTAAAATGCCCAGAAAACAATAGCAATTCCTGTCTTCCACTTCCCCTATTGTTAACTTTTCTACTAGCACTGGAGACCTTGTACTTACTTGGATAATCAGAATCTCTTTTAGGAATATCTTGACCTGATAGCCTTGAAATCCTTTACTCTCTGGAGACGTTCACTCTTGCTTTAGATGTATGTTAATATGAAAGATCATGTAGAATAGACTTACAACTTCTACTTTTTCTATCCATATTACTTATTAAGTAGGATTTATACTAATCTTGCTGACAGGGAGAATCTGGTTTCCTTCACATGATTAAGTGGCAAAATGGAGTGAAATGTCCAGAGAGTGATTATGCTAAGAGTTAATTTAAGTAGGTTAGCAATGACATAAAACATCTTGCCTGAAACCCAAGAGTAAACTTCTGAATCATGAATGCAAGCAGTGCTATAGATACAATTATACATACATTTTCAAAAGTTAAATATTCCATTAAGTATTTTCTTTAGATTAAAAAAGTCAGATTCTGTATTAGTTATCCATTGCTATGTAAGAAATTATCCCACAGCTTAACAGTTTAATAAAAGAACTAATGATTTACTTCGCGTGTAATTTCTGAAAGTCAGGAATCTGGGAATGGTTTAGCTATGTAGTTTTGGCTCCAGTTCTTTCAGGAGAGTTGTTCAAATTATCAACCAAGGCTGCCGTTGGGTTTGGTCTTTCCTGGAGTTGGAGAATCCACCCCAAGTTCACTCACATGGCTGTTAGTAGCCTTCATTCCTTCACTTGTTGTTGGCCAGAGGCTTCATTTGTTGGCCATGTAGACTTCCCTGTAGGGTTGCTTGCTCCATGGCAGCTGCTTTCCCCTAGAGCACAAAGAGATCCGTGAGAGAGAACCTAAGATGGAAACTGCAGGTTTTTTATAAGTTAATCTCAGACCTGGTATGCCATCACTTCTGCTGCATGCCATGGACCACACAGACTAACCCAGGTACAGTGTACAAGGGTGTGAATACCCAGTAGCAAGAATTAATGGGGTTATCTTGGAAACCAACTGCTACAGTTGATATTTAGTTATCAATTAGAAAGCAAATCCTATCATCCACTTTCGTCTTTGTGCTTTGCTGTATTTAATTAAACCCATGATAGGGTTTTGTCATATAACATTCTAGAAATATATATTGAGTGTCCACTATATGCTTGGCACTGGGATTTTAATAACTCTCTAAAAGTCCCACCTGGAGAAGAAGTTAGACTTGGGATATATTTTAACGTTTGAACCAATATAACTTTTGTGGATTGGATTCCAGTGGAGAGTGAGAGAAAGAATAATGTAGGTGATATCTTTTTGCTTTGGACAACTGTATAAAAGTGATAATGATATGGGGAAAACTGGATAGGAGTGGGAGGTTTTTGTGGTAGAAGATGATTAAAGTTTATTTCAGATGAACATGTTGAGTAAGGCAGAAGAGGACACATGCCTCTGAAGTGACCCTATCAGTAGCTAACAACTAGAGGATTGCTTACTGTTATGTTCCTACTTCCTAATATAGCACCTGTTACAGAATAGACATATGGCAAACAATGGGTGGATGGATGCATGATAACTAGGCATTATTGTCATTAGTATCTCCACTTTACAGGACAGAAAAGTGAATCATAACAAGGTAAAGCGACTCTCTCCTAGGTCAGCCAGCCAGTATGTGGTCAAGACTTGAACACCTATGGTGTGACTCCAGAGTCTGTGCTTCTGTGAATTGCGCCATACTTATTATTATTCTCATGGCATACTTCATTCTCTATATCTGTACTCCTCTGAATCAGTTGGGTTGGAGAGATGGAGTAATAAAAGTGATACTTGGGTGAAACATGAAGACTGTTGGTGAGCAGAAGGGCACCTGCATTCTTAGAAGAAGAATTCACTTTGGTATAATCCTATTGTGATAATTCAACCAGGTAAACCATCTTTGGGTTTAAACCATATTTGAAGAGAAAATAAAATGCCTGTCAGCCACATACCTATGTCCTATTAAAGGCTCAAGTTTACTTGCATATCTCTGTGAGTCTCAAGGTCTTCTGAAAGGTCTTTGTTTGAGAAAAGAATGGGATAAGGCCACTCCTGCTGAATATATGTGGATTCATCCCATATGAAAAGATATTCAGTTCATCAATGACTAGAAAATGTAAAACACTGACTCTGACATACATGCATTAGCTGGTTTTCATTGTTAGCCTTACTTTACTCAGATGAAAGCCATTATTGAGATTGCACTTCAGAGTGCCCCTAATGAATATAGGAAAGAATGACTTGACAGTGGGAATTAGTACGATACATTATGGTGGTTGTAGAATAAATCAGTATTGTTTACTTTTTAAAGATTTTGTTTACCTTAGTTTATTGCTGTTTTAGTCACACAGAGGTTTTCAGGCTTTATGTAGTCGGGTTGTTTCATGTTTTTCTTTATGACTTCTGGGTTTTGGTCAAACCTAGAAAGGCCCTTCCTTATCAAGAAATTATAAAGAAGGAGAGGAAGGGATGCAAAGAGAATAAAAGGTAACTCTGGAGGTAATGAATGCTAACTAGCTTGATTGTGGTGATTATTTCACAATGTGTGTTTGTATGAAACCATCACATAGTACACCTTAAATATATATGGTTTTTGTCAATTATACGTCAGTAAAGGTGAAAAAAGATTTTAAAAAAGAAGTTATAAAGATATTCTTTTGTATTTCTAATACTTCTTCAATTTTGTTTTTTAATGTAAGTAATTGAATTTTTATATATTGAGAAAGTATAATAGCCTTTTTTTCAAATGGTTAGCTAAAACACATCTTATTGAATAGACATCTTCATATTTTCACAAAATCTACCTTCTACCGTCTTCTGCATTTTTATTTACAGCTGCACCACTTTTCTTTTTTATATAAACCTAGCATCTTGGCAATTTGTCTGTTTTCCTTTCTTTCTTAGTTCGAGCACTAAAAGAGTGAAATAAGTATGGCTCCAGGTTTTATGGTCTTGCAAGGTGTCACCTCCAGAAAGTTACAATTTTTGAATCAATCATTTTAATGGCTCTTACTGCTGGTCTTACATTTTTATAAATGATTTTTAAATTATGCTTAATTAAACTTCTTGCTTGGTATATAGAAATATATTTTGTATTGGTTTTACAGCAGTACTGAGACCTTGCTAATCTCTCTCATTCTAATAATTTCTCTATAGATCCTTTTGAGTTTTCTTTGTTGTTTTTATTTAGTCGCTGAGCTGTGTCCAACTCTTTCCTGACCCCATGGACTATAGCCTGCCAGGTTCCTCTGTCCATGGGATTCTCCAGGCAATAATACTGGAGTGGGTTGCCATTTCATCCTCCAGGGGATCTTCCTGGCCCAGGGATTGAACCCGCATCTCCTGCAATGGCAGGCGGATTCTTTACCACTGAGCTACCTTATTGACATAAATCATGTGTGAATAATGGTATTTTTGTTCTTTTTTCCTTCCTGGTCTTTTGATCTTTAGTTTCTTTTCTTTATCTTTTGAACTGACTGGAACCTCAAGTATAATACTGAATAGAAAGCGTGATAATGGGACATCCTTCTCTTATCTCCGATTTTTTAAGGGGAATGCTTTTAATGTTTCACCATTACACATGATGTTTGCTGTGGGTTTTTTGTTTATTTGTAGATGCCATTTATCAAATTAGGAGTACCCTTCTGTTCCTGATTTCTTAAGACTTTTCTTCTTTTTTAACATTGGATTTTTAAATGAGAGCTTTTTCTGCATTGATTTTGACAATATTTTTCCCCTTAGATTTATTAGTACGGGGCATTGCATTATAGATTTTCTGACATTGAGCTAATCTTGCAACCTGGATAAACTTCTTGGTAAATGACATACTCTCTTTTTAACACTGCTGATTTGGATTGCTAATTTTAGAATTTTTATATTTCCATTTATGAGTGAGAATGGGCTATAACTTTTCTTTTTGTAATGTCCTTGACAATTTTTAGTATCAATGTTGTACTGGCCTCAAATATCAGAGAGAAAATGTTCTTACTTTTTCCATTCTCAGAAGAGTTGAAATAAAAGCGGAATTATCTATTCCTTGAATGTTTGGTAGAATTTACTGGTAAAACCAGAGGTACTTGAATGTTTTCTTTATGGGGAGACTTCTAATTATCATTTCAAATTCTTTAATACTTTATAGGACTATTGAGGTTTGTTTCTTATTGAGTTTTGTTAATTTTTATTTTTGTGGAACTTTCCCCTTGGTCTACATTTTCCAGTTTATTGACATAAAATTATTTATAACTGTCCCCTGTTATCTTTCTGATCTTTGTAATGGTGGCCCCATTTTTGTTCCTAATATTCTTTATCTGTCTCTTCCTTTCTCAGTCTGGCTGGAATTTTTAAAATTTTATTAGTTCTTTCAAAGAAGCAGTTATTAGCTTTGTTTATCAGACCATGTATTTTATCTTTGTTTTCAGTTTCATTAAATCCTGCTCATATCTCTATTATTTTCTTCCTTCTACTTTCTTTGGGTCTTTTCTGTATCTCTTTCTCTAACTTTTAATTTCTTTTCTAATATAAGCATTTGAAGTTATACATATTCCTAATTCTCTATTTTGTGCATAGTAAAAAATTGGCAGTCATTTTCAAAATGGAAACAAGAACCTTATTCTGACTTCAGAATTGCCATTGTCAATTACGACTATATTAATAATGCTCACCATGTCAAATAATATGATTTTGATACATACATAAGAAGGTCATGCTTACCAGTGTTGTTTTAATGTCATCTTGTTTCATGTAGGATTCACCTTTATTTGATCTTATTAAACAAGCAAAGGACCGAGAAGGACCAGGTGATCACTTTGAACCTGCCTGTACTCTCAACCTTCCTCTCCAGAATAATCACACTGCAGCAGATATGTGAGTGAAATCTCTTGTTGTCCATTCAGCTTACAAAAGGATTCTGAGCATAGTGTGATACAAGCTGGTATGCAAAAGCATAACAGAATAGAATTTTACATAAGATATTGTTCCTGCTTTCAAGAATCAGAAATATATGATACATGACCCAAAGAAAGGCCATATACAGCGGTACAGAGTACTACTGAAATCACTCCAGTTTAGGGTCATGAGGACAGTTTTCATGCAGGGATGACGATTTAGATAGTCCTCAAAGGTAGACTAGGATTTCAACATGGAAACCAGAGAGAAGGGAGAGGACGGAGGAGACAGAAAGAGCATGAACCCCAAAGTACAACAGTCAGGAAAGCAGGAAACATTTTTCCAGAAGTGCAGCTCAGTGCCTTCGTAGTGAAGCATAGGATGGGCATGGGATCCCCTGTAGAAGAAACTGGCAGCCCACTCCAGTATTCTTGCCTGGGAAACCCCATGGACAGAGGAGTCTGGCGGGCTACAGTCCATGGGGTCGCAAAGAGTCGGACACAACTGAGCGACTGAAACCACCCTAGGATGGGCATAGGGAGTAGCGGTGCAAACAGGAAACTAAAGTGGTTGATGAGTGCCTCGTGACGTGCTAGAAGAACAGTGCGATTGCTAACCTTTTTTGAAGGCTCACTCAGTGCTTGAGAATTACCAAACAGCCCCGTAAGGTAATAGACACTGTATCAGCCTTCATTATCTATGAAAAAGGAATTAGGGAAATAAGGTAACTTACCAAAAGCCAACAGAAATCAGATCTGAGCAGTCTGACCCCAAAGCCCATGCTCTGAAACATTCCAGCTGCATTGCCTTTCACAGGAATGTGTGTAATGTTATGTTTCTGTTTAGTTCTGTGCAAGAATTGACATTACACAGCTCTATGACGCGTGCAGGGGCTGTTTTCCAGAGGTGCCATTTCCATGCTAATTTGTATCCAGAGTATTTCTAGTGTGTGAAACCTCTGCCTTCATGTATAACTTAGCTTGCTAGGTAATACGTAAATATGAGTATGACAAGCCTTATATTTTTCTTTAATTCAATAAGCAGTTGACTATTGGGTGCCAGGAAGCATTTTAGGCACTGAGAATACAAAGGCATGTAAGATGGATTAGGTCCTTTCCTTCACAGAACTTACATTCTGAAGAAAGGAAATAAACAGTGAACAAGGAAACTAATATTTAAGGTCACCTTAGTGTATAATAAGTTCTGTAATGGAAATAAACAGAATGATGTGAAAGTGAGGAGCTGAGAGAGTGATAGAATGTTTAGGGAAGCTTTCTCTATTGAAATGATATTCGACCTGAGACTTCAAGAACAAATGGATGCTGGCCTGCCAAAATCTGTATGGTGTGCATTCCAGGCAGAGCAGACAATGAGTGCAGTGTCCCTGGGTGATCAAACTTACCTGGTCTTAGGAATAGAAAGAAACCCCAAAGCAAACAAGAGGAGAGTGGTACAAGATGAGGCTGGAAAGGCAGACTGCGGCTAGACCTTGTAGAGTCTCATCAGCCGCAGAGAGGAGTTCAGATTTTAAAAGGCTGTGGGAAAGCATTAAGGTTTTAAGCAGAGGGGCAGCTTGCTGTAATTTGTATTTTTAAAGGGCCACTTTCTGGCTGCCATTTGAAGTACAGATGGGGTAAGAGGAGAGAAAAGAACAGGACAAGGAAGAAAGTAGAAAGACCCAGTTTGGAGACAATTTCAATAGTCCAAATGAGAGATGTAAATAAATGAATTGGTCTAAGAAATGTCAGTCCTAAAGGAGATCAGTCCTGGGTATTCATTGTAAGGACTGATGCTGAAGCTGAAACTCCAATACTTTGGCCACCTCATGTGAAGAGTTGACTCACTGGAAGTGATGCTGGGAGGGATTGGGGACAGGAGGAGAAGGGGCGACAGAGGATAAGATGGCTGCATGGCATCACTGACTCGATGGACATGAGTTTGAGTAAAATCCGGGAGTTGGTGATGGACAAGGATGCCTGGCGTGCTGCGATTCATGGGGTTGCAAAGAGTCGGACACAACTGAGTGACTGAACTGAACTGAACTGAAGATACGTCAGTAGAGATACAAAGAAATGGAAAATGTCTGGGGTATGTTTCTAGAGGGAGAACTTTCTTTTCCATTGGATTTGAAGATTGGGAAAGGAAAAAATTTAAAACATCTCCTAAGTTTTTGACTTAAGAAACTGGTTGTAATACAGAGCCATTTCTTGAGATGGAAAAAATGGTGAAATGAAGAGCTCTACTTTGGCCTTCTTAAGTCTGAGATTCAGGAAGCAAAGTAAGTATTATCCTGCTTGAAAGTGAAAGTGAAGTCGCTCAGTCACGTCCGACTCCTTGTGACGCCATGGACTGTAGCCTACCAGGCTTCTCTGTCCATAGGATTTTCCAGGCAAGAATACTGGAGTGGGTTGCCATTTCCTTCTCCAGGAGATCTTCCTGACCCAGGGATTGAACCCGGGTCTCCCGCATTGTAGGCAGACACTTTACCGTCTGATTATTACCTATTATCCAGCAGGTAATATTTTCACCTGGAATTTGAGGGAGACTAACTTCTACCCAAGTTAAGTCAGTGTACAGTATTGCTAGTGAATTGAAGGTAAATTCGAGGGTGATAGACTAGACTCCTGGTACTTATAAAATCGTGATACTGGTTCCCTTTTTCTAGTGTTCTAGTTAATATATTACATGTAGTAGAAATATCCAGAGTAAGGTACAAATCCTACTTCCTGCTCAGAATTATTTCTCAGCTGTACTGAGTCACTCAGTCATGTCTGACTCTTTGCGACCCCATGGACTCTAGCCTGCCAGACTCCTCTGTCCATGGGCTTCTCCAGGCAAGAATACTGGAGTGGGTTGCCATGCCCTCCTCCAGGGGATCTTCCTAACCCAGGGATCGAACCCAGGTCTCCCACATTGCAGGTGGATTCTTTTACCATCTGATACTAAAACAGAATTAGAAGGTAGACCTGGACTATCCTCTCAAATAAAGGGCAACACAGAGCAGTGTTAGGTCAGAAACTGAGAGTTAGTATGTACTTATATCTCTGTCTCGATTTATGCCTCACATGTTTAGTGTATGTGTGTAGACCTGCCTTGATAATGTTACCTGAAATATTAATTCATATAATTCTGTACTATATAATTTAGCAGGATGTATGTCTGTGTTACTTAAGTCTTATGTTAATGAACCATAGTTATCAGTGAAAGATTTTTAAGAGAAGAATCAGAGAAATTGATATTTTAATATCAATGGCTTGTTCTTTTAAGCTGGAGTCATTTTTATTATCTCAATCCCACTTTAATTATTAAAATTGAACATACAAACATATATAGCTATTTTTTCAATAAGGCAGTAATTTCCAGGAAAGGCCATTTATTAAAATAGGGTTAGAAATGATAACAACAAGCTTAGTTTTCCTCTTAAGCTCTCTTTTCCAACTTGTATTTAAATAGGACTTTGGTATAAAACAGTAGATTAAATAGACAGGATGTGTTTGGATGCATGTGTACAGCTATGTGTGTTTGTGTATCTGTGAAAGAGAAATTCTGAGAAAATTTCACATGAAGACTTTTCCTTTGAATACATCTAGGTATCTTTCTCCTGTAAGATCCCCAAAGAAAAAAGGGTCAACTCCACGTGTAAATTCTACTCCAAATTCAGAGGCACAAGCAACCTCAGCCTTCCAGACTCAGAAGCCATTGAAATCTACCTCCCTTTCACTCTTTTACAAAAAAGGTTAGTAGATGATTACTTTCAAGAGCATGGACTCTGAAACGAGGCTGACTGGATTCAAATCTTACTCTTCGGCTTACTAGATATGACTTTGGGCAAGTCACTTTAAAAGCTCTATGCCTCAGTTTCCTCATCCATAAAATAATAATAACCTACCTTATTTGAATTTTGAGATAATTAAATGAATGAATACATAAAATGCTTCCAACAGTGTCTAGCACATAGTGAGCACTCAAAAAGTGTCAGATGTTATTGTTGCTGCTTACTGTTATGCTTTAAAATTTATGCTTGGAAATATTTGCCCCTGACATTACTTCTTCTGTTGAGGTGTGTAAGTTGAGATTATACAATGGGCTGTGGCCTAATGCAGATGCATTTCCTGGCGACCAGGTTGTACAGCATTTTCTGATTGTGTGTGATGGGGTGGGAAGGTCGTTTGGGTGTCTGTGCATGTACATGCAGGTGCACACCCACTTGAAACTCTTTGAAGAAAGGTAGAAGGCCAGATTCTTCTGTGATAAATCTTCTTTCTGACTTGAATAAAGTGAATATACTGAGCTTTATAGGCATGGTATAAGTCCTTAAATTAGAGCAGTGGTTCCAAAGTGTGGTCCCCAGCCAGCAGAATCCACCTCACTTGATAAGTTGCAGAAAGGAGAATTTTTGTTTGAGCCCCAATGCTAGAACTATTCAATCAGACTCTAGTAGGATGAGGAAAAAATCCTTTTTTTATCAAGTCCTCAGTGCAAGTCTGATGTAAGCCAAAGTTGAAGACCAGTGGGATAAATTATTAACTAAAAAATTCTGATTATTTTATGCAAGTCTTTGACAGGTACATTTAAACCAGATGGAGGAAAATTCAGTTTTGTGGATTGCTTTTCTCCAACCTGTGTTCCAGTAGTATTTTTAAATAAATTTGCTCAATATATTTAATATCACAGTCATATTACCACTTAGGTAATCTACAAGTCTAGCATTTTTATAGAGAAATATAAAAGACTATTTTTTTTCAATTTTCAGGATTGAAAAAATTAAGAGAGTTTGGAAATTCTGTTATTTTAAAAAAGAATTACTCTCTTGAATATTGATAGAATATTCAACATCTGTGATGAGTGATTACCAATGAAACTGAAACAAACCATATTTGGGTTGTCTAATTTCACAATATCTTAGGATCTTTCTTCCTCTAATTTTCACCTCTGCCTCAACTTTATCCTATAATAATTCAGCAAAAGAATTATTTTTGCTGAATAGTAGTTTCAGCAAAGTACTGTTTTGGCTTCTATGTGTGTAGGACAGTCCTAAGACTAAAAATCATAAGGAAAATAGTGGGAGAAATGAAGTTAATGTTAAATGCTATTTAACAGCATTTCGTTATAATAGTTTAATGTTTTGAAAATATCTACCTGTGATACAAAATTAAGAGTGAATGTGATTAATTCCCCTTATTTTTCCAGTGTATCGACTGGCATATCTTCGACTGAATACCCTGTGTGCACGCCTTCTGTCTGACCACCCAGAACTCGAGCATATCATCTGGACCCTTTTCCAGCACACACTGCAAAATGAGTATGAACTCATGAGAGACAGGCATTTGGACCAGGTAGGGAAATTATGCACTTCTCTTCTCCTGCTTACTTGTTAGCTATGTACTGATTTCTTAAGAAAAGTTTGGATTCAAATGAGAAGCTACATCAATTTAGTTAACATATATTTGCTTACTGTCTACCCTTTATATTTTTGGTGTATTTTTTACAAATGAGAGCTTTAGAGTTTGAGACTATTTCAGTATTTACTTATTTAATGACATGACAGCTCTCATTGCAAAAACCACTGAAGAAACTTTATCATAGGTGTTTTCTGTGTTGTTGTAAACTACAATTAATTTAGTGTGGAAAAATCATGAGACATAAGAATAGTTGATCTAAAACAGTGCCAAATGAGCTCAGGAGAGGAAAAGATAATTCTGTAGGAGATTAAATTTCCCTTTTTTTTTATTAACTAAAAGAAAGATAACAGTGCATTTTAGAGCACAGTTCAGTTCAGTCGCTCAGTCGTGTCCGACTCTTTGCAACCCCATGGACTGCAGCACGCCAGGCCTCCCTATCCATCACAACTCCCGGAGTTTACTCAGACTCATCGTATCCACTGAGTCGGTGACGCCATCCAACCATCTCATCCTCTGAGCACAACCATGTAACAAAAGCCTGACTGTTTTTGTATCACATTTATTTACTAGATTATGATGTGTTCCATGTATGGCATATGCAAAGTGAAGAATATAGACCTTAAATTCAAAATCATTGTCACAGCATACAAAGACCTTCCTCATGCTGTTCAGGAGGTAGGTAATTTTCCATGGTAAGAGTTTTCAAAATATGTCCATATCTGTAACGTGGGTAACTTTAGTCAGTAATGGTACCATATGTTCTGACTGTAAATTTGTGTAAATTTACATGTCCACTTGTTATTTTCATATTATTAGTTAATTATTTGTAATTAAAATTAACTGGGAAGCTAACACTTTAATGTTCATTTGTCACTTTAATGTTCATATGTTTTAATTTGTATTATCAAATAAATAGGAAACACTGTATTGTGCCAATAAGCAGAATATTTGTAATAAACTTTAAACTTTTATATATATATAAAACACATACTGTATATATGTATGACTTTTCACTTACAATAGAACAGCTATAATCCAAACCTAAAATGGCTTCTTTAGATTGTTTTTTTCCTATAAAGTAATGCATCTTTTTACTGTTAAAAAGTATCATGAACTATTAAAATAGAAACTCTAAAGAGATAAATTCCCAAATTCATTTAACAAGTATTTTTGCTCTTCTTCCTCAGACATTCAAACGTGTTTTGATCAGAGAAGAGGAGTATGATTCCATTATTGTATTTTATAATTCAGTCTTCATGCAGAGACTGAAAACAAATATTTTGCAGTACGCTTCCACCAGGGTATGTTGAAGGCATCCTTTATTTGGGCAAATCTACTTATAAAGCAGTGGATCTCACTAAAATGTTAAGTAATCTCCTGCTTTTGTTTTTGCTGTAGCCCCCTACCTTGTCACCGATTCCTCACATTCCTCGAAGCCCTTACAAGTTTTCTAGTTCACCTTTACGGATTCCTGGGGGGAACATCTATATATCACCCCTAAAGAATCCATATAAAATTTCAGAAGGTCTGCCTACACCAACAAAAATGACTCCAAGATCAAGGTTTGTGTTTTCTTTTTAGGAAAGCGGTAAAGAATGAGAGGGTGTTTTTTTTTTATCCAAGCATAAAACCATTAAGCTTTCTTCATTTACTACAAGCTAGTCCCTAATTTCCTAATTTATATTAAGTGATATGATAAAAATAAAAATCGGGGGTGTTGGGGGCGAGATAATCTGTTTACTTAGATGGCTTTGCAAATTTAGTCATCAACTTTCCTGGTGTCTTGGGTCTTTTGTAAACAATCCGAGTACTAGTTTGATCCTAAGTTTCAGATCACTCTCAGTTTTTTAAGTAGCCACCCTGCTAAACAAAGTAGATTCCTTTTAAGAATTTTTATTCTAGAGTTTATTGAATGTCCTGTGAACTCTTTCTGTGGATCTGTTCATCTTGCTTATGAAAATGTAGATGACTGATTAAATGTAGATGATGGTAAATGAAGTCTTTAGAAGTCTATCCCTACTTCTGCCTGCGGCCTCTTTGTATTACCTTGGGCAGGTCTCTGCTTCAGAAGGCTGCTGTGGCTCAGGTAAATGATGAGTGTGAAGCTGTTTTAAATTCTCAGATGAAAGGCTCTGTGCACCTACAAATCATTATGTTATCTTACACATTCAACAGTGGATGCTCTCTGGCTTTGAAGTACTTCAGCTGACTTATTATATGCTATCATGGGCTATTTGAAACTGACTTTATTTGAATAGTGGAGGCAGATTAATTAGTAAAGTTAATATAGTCTCATCTCAAAAATTGTTAGCCCATACAGTTGCACTTAATGGGCAAGAAAAACAAACAGGAAGAAGGGGATATATTAATCCTATGAAAACATTAGTGTAGTGTGTTTACTTATATAAGCAATGCACACTCATAAAAATTTCAAACTGTACAGTGAAAGAAAAAGTAGAAAATAACTGGCAAATGATATAAATGCTCTCATGTGCCCCTGTGTTATTTTCTGTATATTTGGTGTTTTTATGGTTGAGTATCTATGTACTAATATCTACAACTTACATTCTAAGCTGCTGAGGTACACACCATGTTTAATTTATACATTGCTACAGGAAAATGTATACTTAAGTAAATTTTTAATTATGATAATTAACCCATATTATGCTGATAATGTTAGCTACTTGCTGATCTTAGTTAATTCACTTCTGGGTTGGAGTCCTTTAGCAAAAAAGTCACATTCTGAAAATCCTGATCAGCTATTAAGAGAGCATCTTAACACTCTCCTTATTCACCATATTTTGGTAAATCATATAGAATGATGGCTACTTATCAAAGAATTGGAGAACAATAAAATCCATATATCTATTGATTCCATGTGCATAAGATCAAATCTTTGTCATATCAGGCTAATGCTGTTCTTCAGCTTTATTATCAAGTGCATAAATTATATGATTCAAACAGGGACAAACTAAGAGATTTATGATTCTAGGATATGTGTTAAATGTTGTTTTAGTCGCTAAGTCATGTCCGACTGTTTTGTGATGCTATGGACTGTAGCTCACCACGCTCCTCTGTTCATGGGATTTCCCAGACAAGTATACTATAGTGGATTGCTGTTTCCTTCTCCAGAAGATCTTCCCAACCCACAGATCTAACCTACATCTCCTGCATTGGCAGATGGATTCTTTATCACTGAGACACCTGGGAAGCCCACATGTTAAATAACCTTTACCATATGTCAGTATAGATCCTAATAGAATTTGGATTATCACTTATACAGTTTTACCAAATATAACTTGCATTTTTAATGAGAAAATGTGAAAAAAATTTGAATTGCTTCTTTACTCATTGATTTATGAAGAATTAAGTATGGGTAAACTTAAAATTTTCTTTTACCCTCTTTCCTTGTAAGCAATGGCAAAATATATTCTTGTAGACGTGCAGTTCTTGCTTTAAAAATCTACGGAACCAGCTCAGTGTGTGACTAGACTAGCACTACCAAAATTAGCCTTTAATGAGTATAATTCATCCGTGGTTCTAGGGGTAGAGGAAAGCTTTGATTTGGTCTTCCTGTGAGTTCAGAATGACGTGTGTATGTTCATCTCTGCATAATTGTGTATGATTTGCATTACTAATTTGTATTTTATATTAACTTGACAGAATCTTAGTATCAATCGGTGAATCATTTGGGGTGAGTATTTTTTCTGTGAATTACAATAGCATGATACCATAATTATAAAAGAATTTGAAATTTTCTGTAATTGAATTTATAAATGCTGCTATTCAAGTACCTCATTCAAGCATGTTGCATAAAATTTAGAAGATATATATCAGATTTATTTTCAAATCAGGTTTAATTTTAAATCAAATTCATAATTGGTGCATTTCAAAACTGCTTTTTAAACACCTTTGAAATTATATGTGTGTATACATTAATGTATATACATGCAAATATATATGTGCATTATATAGTCTCAAAGGAATGTTTTAAAAAGTGGCTTTGAATTTCACTCATTGAGAGTATGATTTAAAATACTCCAAAATGTGGTCACCACGTCCTCTTGTCACCAGCCAGTACCTCCTGGTCCCTTCTGTATGTATACACACTTTTGCTTTTCCTTCCTCTCCAACTTCTAGGGTATTCTTCCCTGGTAAATTGATTAGGAATTGGTTACATGCCCCAGGGTAAGTGACAGACTATGTGATGGTCTTTGTTGCAGAGGAGTCCAGGGGAAAGTTAAGCCTTGAAAGGGTTATCCTAGTCTGGGAGCCCACTGCTCTAACTGGCCTTTCCCAGTGTCACTAATTCACAGTCCTGTGTTCAGTGAGCGTTACTGAATGTTTCTTCCTACCACCCCCACCTATATTTGTTATTTATTGCTGCATAACAAACCACCCCCAGACTTAGGCATTTAAACCTTTTTTAACCTCATTCCTTGTGGGTCATTGAGCAGGCCTGGCTCAGCCGGGTCCAGGGTCTGGCTGTACGAGGCTGCAGTCAGCATGTCAGCTGAATCTGCAGTTATCTCCAGGCTCACCTGGAGGACCACCTTTCTCACTCAGACTCACTTGTATGGCTGTTGGCTGATCCTCAATGGCTGTTGGCTCAAGCCAACATCAGTTCCTTAACACCTGGGCTTCTCCCTCGGGTGGCGGGCTACTCACAACAGAGAGGAGGGAGGGAAGAGGGAGATAAGCAAAATTGAAGTCAGTCTTCTTGTCATATTGGAAGTGACTTGCCATCACTTTTGCTGCATTATTTTGTCAGAAGCAGGACAACACTAGATCCAGCCCCACATTCGAGGAGACAGTGAGGCCATTCTAGCGTCTGCCTAAGCCCTGCCCCCAATGAAATAACTAGAGAGAGATACATGTTGTATACTAAAAAACCAAATGTTAACATGTGTGTTACAAATAGTAAATGCGATGACATTTAGCTCAACACAAGCTACAGCTGTCAGGCTTCACAAAGGTGATGTGGGCCACATAAATAGGATTGGATCCAGATTAAGTATAGAGTAGTGGTGTTCAAACTGTTTTGCTTGCCATAACCTCTGAAAGAGTTGAAAGAAGGTTATACATACTTCCATATTTTAAAGCTGATAACTGGAAATCCATTTAATAGGTGTACAGAATTTCATTTCTATCCTGTTGTACATGGGCTCTAAATATATTTTCCATCAAAATCTGGTTTTGCATTTAATTTTTTGGAAACTTAGTTCATTTAATTTTTGGTAAATTAGCTAATGAAAATTAGCTTTGCATAATTAGCAAAGCTAATCCTCAGTGTCAAATCAGATTTAATTTCTATTGGAAAGTCTGATTTCATTCTAGAATCCAAATAAACATGTTAATACACATCACTGAGATAATCACCTCACTCTGGTTCTGAAATAGATGAGACACAGTTTTTCCATGTGTTTGTCCTTTGGATAAAATAAGGTATTGTGCCCTCTTTAGCATTTTTTACCAAAGTTTTCTTTACTGTGAAAGGATTCTTCCTCAGGAGATACGTATATCTAATTACCTCTAATAGTACTTGGAAGGACTCAAATGCTTTGAGTTTTTCATATATTTAATATTTTATTTTAAACCTTTTAAGAGTTAGGAATATCAACAAATACTACATCAATGATGATTTCAAATTTATAAGCTGTATGACTTGTCAGCATAATATTCATAAAGTGAGTCCAAAATTATTAATCACTAGACACCTCTTATTGAATTCTTGTTACATTTGCTCCAGTTATGCTATGCTTAAAAAAAAAAAAAACAAGGTTCCAAAAAGCTCTTCCAGCTTTGCATGCTTCTGAGAAATAGCCCTGGTTTTGTGCATGAGTAAGTTCTGAAAATGAGAAACCAGGACTTTTGGAGTAGTAGTCAGAGTTGTTGGGAAGATACAGGAGGGTGTGAGAAGAGCGGGTATTTATTGGGGCAGAGTTAGGTGCAGTTAGACTGATTTTAACATTTTTCATATCTCCCGTTTGGTCCAAAAAAGCAGGAAGTTAAATGCAGATATTACCTCTGCCTGATTTTTGATCCACCTCAAACTTATAATTTGGGGTTGTTAACTACAAAATGATCTAAAATAAAGAATTCTATAATTTGTAGACTTCAGAGAAGTTCCAGAAAATAAATCAAATGGTGTGTAACAGTGACCGTGTGCTCAAAAGAAGTGCTGAAGGAAGCAACCCTCCTAAACCACTGAAAAAACTGCGCTTTGACATCGAAGGATCTGATGAAGCAGATGGAAGGTAGGGACAGTATTAGCACGTGTGTCAGTAGCTGAGCTGGTCGTCGGGAGGACCCAGAGTGGCTGCTCTGGCCCTGGCTTCTGCCAGTCTCTCTCACGCCAGTTTTATTTTGGAAATTATGAGGCTTGCTCAAAATAAAAGATGTGACTGCATCCCAAAGTTAAAAAAGCACCACATAAATCTACTGAAATTCATTGAAAATATCAGATGTTTACAAATCTAATCGGGCTTTACAATGCCATGGATAGAATTTTGTGAGCTTTGATTAACATTAGATTTTAAAATGCTCACTCTTGAAAAATGCTACCCTATTTTATAAGAACCACTGATAACATATCCAGGCTCATAAATTTATGACATTTGTATTTCAGATGTTTGATTTATAATCCTTTGACAGTAAAAGCTATTTACTAAAGTAAGAGCATAAATAGTCATTGAAAATGCCATAGTTTTTGGAAATTGGAGTTTTTCATTTATACATATACATATGAAATATTTTGAATTTTTAAATCTGCAGTAAACATCTCCCAGGGGAATCCAAATTTCAACAGAAACTGGCAGAAATGAGTAAGTACTTATTTGAATAAGTAAATGAACAGTTGTTTACATTGCAGAAAGCCTTTTCATTATAAAAGGATAAATTTATAGAATCCCTTTAATTAACAGACTTTTTTATGCATTTAAAATATAATTCAGTCAACAATATGTTATTTACAAGTATCTATGTATTAAATGTATGATGCAAAGTCAGGTCATCTTCATCCATCCCAACATCTACTGTGCAGCAGGAAGACCAAGAAGTGAAACCACATCTTCATTACGGATGGCTGTGGCTAGAAAATATTTTAGTATAGCAGAACTGTAATGAGGAACTCTCTGAGTGCTGGATATATAGGGAGGATGTTAGAAACTTAGCATATATAAATATCATCACCTTTACTTAAAGAATCTTTTATTCTGCTATTATCGAACTTTCCTAATTTGCAAGTTTTAGAACTGGATTTCAAACAAAAGTTTTCCATTACTAGAAATCATAATTTTGATAAAGAACACTAAATCATTTTCCAAGTTAGACTGACGTAAGTTTGGAACATTAGTTCAGTTCAGTTACTCAGTGTCTGACTCTGTGACCCCATGGACTGCAGCACGCCAGTCTTCCCTGTCCATCACCAACTCCCGGAGCTAGTTCAAACTCAAGTCCATCAAGTCGGTAATGCCATCCAACCATCTTATCCTCTGTCGTCCCCTTCTCCTTCCACCTTCAATCTTTCCCAGCATCAGGGTCTTCCAGTGAATCAGTTCTTCAGGTGGCCAAAGTATTGCAGTTTCAGCTTCATCATCCGTCCTTCCAATGAATATTCAGGACTGATCTCCTTTAGGATGGACTGGTTGGATCTCCTTGCAGTCCAAGGGACTCTCAAGAGTCTTCTCCAACACCACAGTTCAAAAGCATCAATTCTTCAGCACTCAGCTTTCTTTATAGTCCAACTCTCACATCCATACATGACTACTGGAAAAACCATAGCTTTGAATAGACTGAACTTTGTTGGCAAAGTAATGTTTCTGCTTTTTAATATGCTGTCTAGGTTGGTCATAACTTTTCTTCCAAGGAGCAAGTGTCTTTTAATTTCATGGCTGCAGTCACCATCTGTAGTGATTTTGGAACCCCCCAAAATAAAGTCTGTTACTGTTTCCATTGGAATGTTAAGGCAAACGGAATTCTCTCCTAAACTTATCTGAGGCTGTGAAAGATTAACCCAAGCAGAGTTAGATGGAAAGCACTTTAAGAAAAAGATCAGGGGACTCCCCTGGTGGTCCTGTGATTGAGATGGCACCTTCCAGTGCAGGGGGTGTGGGCGCGAAGATCCCACATGCCTCACAGCCAAAAAACCAAAACATAAAACAGAAACAATAACAAATTCAATAAAGACTTTTAAAACTGGTCCATATTTTAAAAAAAAGTCTTTAAAAAAAAAAGGAAAAAGATCTGTGTGCATAAATTGTTTGTTGTTGTTTAGTTGCCAAGTCATGTCTGACTCTTTGAGCCTACCAGGCTCCTCTGTCCACAGAATTCTCCAGGCAGGAATACTGTAGTGGGTTGCCATTTCCTCCTCCAGGGGATCTTCCCAACCAAGGAATCGAACCTGGGTCTCCTGCATTGGCAGGTGGGTTCTTGACCACTGAGCCACCAAGAAACCACAGACTGTTATTGGACTGTCTTAGAGAGGTAGACACGAAATGTCACCAGGAAGAGGTGACATTTCCTGATAATCTGGTGCCAGATCCATTAACAGGAAACAGAGCCAGGTCTTGGAAAGAAGACAAATATTTAAGAGATAATAACAATTAAAACTGTCACCCTTAGGTCATAGGACATATCGATAAGAACAATACCAATTAAAATGTGACTTTTTAAAAAGAAGCTTTCTTTCAGTACATCTCTTATATACTAACTTTGAGATACAAAGTTTTTAAAATTACTTTTGATTTTAAACAATTTTTCTATGTATATTATTTGAAGATACTATTGAAACTAAATGTAACAAAAGTTTTAAGTTCTTTGCTTATAAATGAATCTCTTTTTGGATTTTACATCAACTAATATACTACTGTTTTAAACTTTTTTGTAGCTTTTCCTCCCCAGTGCATGAAAATAGACATGAAGCTTATAACTAAAATCAGGCCTTCAAAACATGTGGAAGCCTTTTGGAGCTCACAAGTATGCATTTTAAAGGGAGTAGAAAGATGTAAAAATATGAGTGTTTTCTTACAGAGGAGCTCAGTTGCTGTAGTCAGTCCATTTCACACTGACACAGTTAGCAATGACTGTGAATTCCCTCTGCCAGGCTGAAGTTCAGGGCCTTCACACAGCTAGAAAATGGAGGGGAAGTGGCAGGAGTTTTAACACATAAGGGTAAGGAATTCTCCAGGTTGCTCCTCAGCTTTCTGGAAAAACAGATCATCACACAGTGCTGGATTGCTGAGTGGAAGGACCAGAAGAGGAGACTGAGAGTCACTCTTTCTGTTCTTTACCAAGTGTGAATGTTCTTTGTGCTTCTTTATAAAGAACTCTTGCCTACCTCTAAAATCAAGTTAAGAATTTTGAAATAATTTAAAAGAAGCTTTCTGTTTTTGTCTGTGTTGTAATTAATAATGTATTTTAAAATGTCCATGTCCAAATTAAATGAGCTATAAGCTGGACTTCCCTGGTGTCTGGCTGTTGAGTCTGCCTGCCAATGCAGGGGACATAGGTGTGATCCCTGGTCTGAGAAGATCCCACATGCTGAGGAGCAAGGAAGCGCGTGCCCCACAACTGCTGAGCCTGTGCTCTAGAGACCGTGCACCGCAACTAGCAGTCCAGGCACTTAGAGCCTGCGCTCTGCAACACAGGAGGCCACCGCAGTGAGAAGCCTGTGCACCGCAACTGCAGAAAGCCCTCACAGCAATAAAGACCCAGTGCAGCCAAATTAATTAATTAAGTTAAAAAAATTATAAATGAGCTGTGAGCTGCTGTGTTTGCAGTACTTGCAGTGCATCTCCAAACACAAGGGGATTCTGAACTTCATGAAGAATAACACTCACTCCAGCAGATTCTGGACCAGCCCAGGATTCTGTTTTGCTCAGATGCTGGACTTAACCACATCACCTCTAGAGCAGTGGTCTACAAAGTTGGGCACGCTTGAGTGTGTGTAAGATCACCTTGTGGGGATACATAAGACAGTATTAGAATGCTTATTTATCTTTATCTCATTGATTTTTAATGTTTGGGGTATATGTGTTTTATAATTTATACACATAAATACATACATACTTTAATGGTACATATTTTGGGAAGAAGCTGGTTGATAGGGGTATGTGACTTAAAAAATTGGAAACCACAGCTTGTGAGGTCCTGGGCTCCATCAGTTTGGTGTGAGCATAACAAATAGGGTAGCCCTTTACCAACTTAACCCCACACCATCAGTGCTGTTAACATTTCTTCATCCTTTTTTTAGCATCTACTCGAACACGAATGCAAAAGCAGAAAATGAATGAGAGCATGGATACCTCAAACAGGGAAGAAAAGTGAGGACCCCACGACCTTGGTGGGCACCCATACACATCCAGTTTCATTGTCTTTGTCTCCTTCAGATCTGATTGTAGGACTCTCCCAGGTTCTGTTTACAGCCACAGTTAGTGAAGAAGGTAATACATATCTTTTTGTGGATAGCACAGTTGAGTATTTGTGCAGGGGATTCCTAAGCCACTGGCAACATTGTAGTCCCTATTACATGCATTGTTATTGTACAAGATTGAAAGTCTGTCGATCAAAGCTTATGTCGATCCTGCCATTGAAAAAGCTGTACCAGATGTTTGTATTTCCAAAGTACAGTAAGGCCCCTACATACGAACCTTCAAGATGTTGAACTTTCAAAGATGTGAACAGTTGAATCCAGTGAGGAACCAGAACCTGTGCCGTCAACATCAGGCATGAAGTTGCAGCTTGCCTTCCACCTCCTGCTGCTGATGGCCCTCCAGCTCTGCCGGCTCCCTCCTCCTGTCCCTTCTCCAGCAGTAACTCCTCTTGTGTTCATGCAGTGCCAGCCTGTGTGCCAGCTGTTGTACTGTACTGCTGTAGTTTTCGAGGTACTGTACTGTGACTGAAATGTTTTATTTTTATGTGTTTTTAATGTATTATTTGTGTGAAAAGTATTATAAGCCTATTATAGTACAGTACTATATAGCCAATGTGTTTGTTGGGTACCTAGGCTAACTCTGTTGGACTTATGAACAAATTGGACTTAAGAACGCACTCTTGGAATGGAACGTGTTGATACGTAGGGGTCTTACTTAATAATTGCTCTTTACAAACGTTGGCAGGATCCCCCAGGAGTGAGTCTCACAACCTGTGCCTATCCGAGTACTATCCAAGTCTTCTCTTGTGGCACGTATGATGTTTGCTGTTATTTTTATTAATTTATATTTATTTTTTTAATTTAACACGAGTACCCTTAGAAAATGCGTCTTGTCTTCCAAATGCAATTTGGCTGACTGCCCCCATTCACCCAAATGACCCAGAACTCTTGTGCTAAAACAGATGCTAGAAACTTAGGAGAAAATGACTGATTTTTTTACACATTAGAGTTTAGTTTACTAATGGAAACTAAATGGGTGTACTGTGTGTTTGTTTTATAAATTTTAGTTTTAAAATGCAAACAGAAGGCAAAAGTATAAACCTATGAGATACTGTCATACTACTGATACAGGTTTCATACCTCAGGACTTGTGAGAGTTTATTGATCCTTTTCTTTATCCAACTCATGCTTTAAAAATAAAGAGTTATTAATAGTACTCTTGGTTTTTATACCATTCAGATCACTGAATTCATTAAGTACCTGTCTAGTACCTGGGAAATAAAGTGTTCAGCTAGAGCTTTGCTGTCGAGTACCTGGATCCAGTACATCCCAAGGACACTTTCTGGCGCTTCTGGGTCCCAAAGAATCAAGATACAAAGCAAATTTTACTCCACAAACGGATTGTTAACTATAGGAGCCTTAATTTTTTTTCTTAGAGAGTTTCCTAATTGCATCTCAGCAATGATTCTCCTCTCCTGAATTTGGGAAGAGGTTTTTTTTTTTCTCCTAGAATGGTACATGTCTTCCATGTATCTTTTGAACTAGCAGTTGTCTTTTTTTTTTTTTTTTTAAATTCAGCATGGTCTTACACTGGCACATTCAAAGCCACATTATTTCTAGTCCACAGTGCAGGTGATGAAAGGTCTTTGGGTTAGACATTAATGTTTCTCTCTGATTTTGTGCAGAAGCTTCAAATTAAAATAGCTACAGTAGAAAAAGAGGCGCTTTCCCCCTCCCCCTGACACCTAAAGGTGTAATTTAAACTATCTTGTGTGATTAACTTATTTAGAGATGGTATAATTTAAAATAGGTGGTATTTAAGGTAGCATCTACTAGCTTTTAGAAAATTACTTTGTTTAAACTGAGAGTTCTTTTTAAAAAGAAATCTGGTCTTATTTGTTAGAAAGCAGAATTTTATTTTGTGCTCAATTAAGTTGCAAACTTAATTTTTTGACAGTTTTCTTGGTGACACAGGCACTAGAAAGCTTTATCTCACTTCCTCATTCATTTTTGCATGAATATCATACAAATCAGTTAGCTTTTAGGTCAAGGGCTTACCACATTACTGGGTCTTTTGCTAATAAGTTCATGTTAGAATTAGTGTCAGAATTTAAGGAACTTCAGAGATTGTGTATTGAGATTTCTTACATAAGACTTCAGATACTGCTTTATTGCTTTTTGTATTGGTTAAAACTGTACATTTGAAATTGCTACATTACTATTTTCTACAATTAACAATAGTTTGTCTATTTTTCAATAAATTAGTTAAGAGTCTCAGTAGTCCGATGTGGTCTTTGTATTAAGTGCAGTAACAGTCTCTTCTGTATCTAAATTCTCTCCTAGTATCTCATCCATTGTTAGCATTTAATGGGCTTTATATGCTGATTAATCCCAAATTTATTTCTCCAGCCCTGACCTCTTCACAGAAGTCAGAGCTCTCACAGCCAAAAGAACTCAATTCCTACCCCACCCAGCTTCTCAAAATATAAACCAAAATCAAACAACAAAAAAAAACCCACCACCTTGTTTCTACCCTGGTCTTTCCCCATTTTACTCAACACATACTCGCTCAAGATAAAAAAACTTGTCTTCTGTTAGCTCATGTCTGGACCACTGTTAAGAGACTTCTAACTGGTCTCGGCCTCCCTCCTCACCTTTCTACTCCTTGCAGAGTGAAAATGATCCTTTTAAAGTGTAAATGGCTTGGCTGCGCTCCTCTCCTGGGGGTACTCACACTGGATTACTGCCTCCTTCTCGTGCTCACTCTGCTTTATCCACACTGGCCTTTTTGTCTTGTGATGCCAAGCCCATCCCTGGAGTGGGCTTTTACATTTGCTGTTCCTTCTGTCTGTAAGTGATCTTCCCCCACAATTTTGTTTCGCTTGTTTCTTCTTATCTTTCAGGGCTGTCAGCCCAGAGGTCTTCCTTGACACCCAAGCTAAAAATCCTTCCTCTGTACTGTGCTGCCGTCCTTTGAAAGTGTAACAGCATCATCACCATCAGAAATGACCTTACTCAGCTTGCCTATTGCCTGTTTACCCATCCTGGGATCAACCTGACTGGTCTCACTCACTCACTACTGTAGTTCTAGCATCCAGAAGTCCATATGCAGGGGGTGGGGGTGGGGGGTGGCGTGGAAGGTGTTTTCCAAGTATATGGAAACAAATCATATTCTCTTCCTCTTTGGAGGATATCTAGCTAGAACTCCATCCACCCCTTCTTACTAACATGTACTCTGGCAGAGTGGTGACCCACTATGGAGTCTCATGGAGGGTAATCCATTTTCCATCCCTAAATAAACTTACCTGTTTTCCTCTCTGGGTGGTCCCATGTTTCCATGAAATGAGTTCATGAAAGAAAAAGGCACTGAGGAACTTCAGAAGACTGTCAGAAAAGGGCAAGAAAGAGGAAGAGAAGGTTCGGGAAGACACTGTAAAATATAAAGGCTTTTGGTCAGTGACAGCAGGCCTAGCAGGGTGAGGAGAAGCCGGAAGTGAATCAAACCTGTGGACATCTGACCGTGACAACTGAAGCTGTGGAACGCCTCAATGTTTCTTTGCGGAGAGATCAATAAACCTACCAGGACATGCACACACATGGTGTGAGACTGTTTTAAAATAACCCACACTGTACAGTTCCAGAAATGGGATTCTGACTTAATTAGAGACACTTGGACTCCTTGGCCTCTACCAGACCAGGTCTGCAAAAATAGATAAACAGAAAGAAACAAGGATTCAAGCGACCTCACCAGTAAAGACCAATCACTCATAGGTAAGTGTATGAATAGTAATTAAACTGTTTAGAAGTCATCCAGGTTTTAGGGTCGGGTTTGTTATGATGCCTTATCTCAGTGACTGCTTTAAAAAATTAGTTTATATGAAACAATCTGTGTGTATCTAAGAGACATAAGGTGGGTAGAATCTTGCTGCTTCTGAAGAATTAAAAAACACACACATTTGTTCTGTTACTTACAAATGAGCACTTTATTATCAAACAGTTCAGCATCAGAACAAGGTTTCTAATTCCAAAAGAGGTTTCTTCACATAGTATCATATTGTGAAATACATGTTAGGACACTGACACCGCAGCCTACATCCTGGTTCAGTTTCTCCTTTGCAGTTGGGTAACTTGATCTAAAAAGTATAAATTTACCTCATTCGTGCTAGTGGTGCCCATGAAATGGAAGTATTAGTTCCTTTTCAGCTGCTACTTTTATAATCACACTGTGCCAAGTTAAAAGACCTGTTTTGTGGTGACATAAAAGTCAACTACAAGAGAAAACCATTTTTACTTACAGAGGCAAATCTCTTAACACAAAAGTAAAAGGACATTATGCAATTATGTAAGGCAAATCAGCCCAGGAATAACACTCTTTCAAAGATAGTATTTCATACTCAATAATTTCATATGAGAAATTAATGACTCAGAGTAAAACGGAGAATTAAAATTAGCCCTTGGGTCTTCAACAATTTAATTGCCAAGGCCTTTTGTGAATTCTAATTAACGCTTTAAATTAGCCACTATTCCTCAGAACAATGTACCATAATAGGAACCTCAGCTGTTTTAAATTTGTTTTGCCTAAGTTATTCCTTCATCCAGTGTTCCATAAATAAAGCTGTTCAGGCATGATTAAGATTGATAATAAGTTGAGTGCCTGCTATAGGCAAGGCACTGTGCTGGATGCTGGAAGTGTGCTAGTGAGAACACTCCTGGTCAAGCTTCTCTGTGTGGTACCAGCCTGTTGAATATGGAAATTTGGCCAGAATAGCATACACTTAGACCCCTGTACCAAAAGTCTTCAACTTAAGTGACTTGTAAGAGGAAATGGTAAATATAGTAAGACATTTCAATTTTTTCCCCTTGCGCTTAGTCCCATCTGAACAGACCATTTAATGCCTTCTCTTGTAGACAGTGGATTTCAGAAGCGGGGGAAGACTCACCACCATCCCCGTGTTTTGACAGAACATGTTCAGCCCAAATGTAGCACATCATCAACACTATTAAGAAGAAGTTATTCTCTGACTGTTGCAGGGATAGTGGAAACACTAAAACTTCTTTCCTGCAGGTGAGGGTCAGTTTTTAAAGGCTCCAACTCTGCTTGCTTTGCTGATAAAGTTCTTCAAGAGATCATGGTCCATTTCTGCAAAGCCCGAAGTCTGTGTTACTACAGTCAAATGGTTTATGCAAAACCTGAAGCAGAATTCTTCTAAGTCCTAGGGACGACAACAAATATTTTAGCAAATTCACATATCCTGATGCAATGCAACATAGCACAAAAATTCCTAAAACACAAAGGTGAGGAAAGAGGATTTGATGGCCAACAGAAAGAAATGCTGGGACAGCAGTACCTAAAGAATAGCTGTAAAACTATACAGCTGATGTGAGTCTATGCTTGTAAAAATGTAAATAACAGAGGAAAGCATTCAAGTTCCTCCACACTAACCAATGCAAAAAATGAGACATTTTCTTCCCAGAGATAGGCACCGATGTGTATTGTTCATTCCTCTTTCACTATTTACTTAGAGTACAACACTCTTTTTTTGTTTGTGTAATAAATGTTTCTTTATTGTGTGAATGTATAGAGTAAATTGACTAAAAGATTTTCTTTATGGTGAGCCCAACACTCCTCTTTTAGTCTTCTGGGGCTTAAATAGTTCTACCTGTAAAGAATTTGTGAGGAAAGCTTATGCCATGAAAGAGTCATCTGGGAAACTGCTTCTCTGAAGTCATGAACAGACCACTGCTCTTTCTCCTTCACAAGAAGACAAGGCTGGGATGGTTAGGCTTCATCAGATCACACAGAGCTTTAGTAGTCTGAAGTGGGAAAGTGCTTGAAAGAAATCACAATTTTCTGCTGAGAGAAACTCCACAGATGGAGATTTCTGGCTTACTGTAATGTACCCTAGGCCAAAAAAAAAAAAAGTCCCATAGTGATTCCCTTGATTAGATCTGCAAACTTGAGAATCAGAAATCAGGTGGCTTGACACACTTCTGGCCCCAGAGAACTGAGAACTAAGTGGAGACCCTGACGGCCTCGGGCCCTGGGCTACATGGCCCGCCGCGTCTCTTTCATGTCTGTGCTCAGCTCTCCTTGGTGAGACCTCCCTTCCTTCCTCGACCACGATAAACCTTCAGATTTCATCTCAGTCTGGCCTCCTCCCACTGCCCTTCCCTAACTTACTTTCTTATATCACTTATCACCACCTAACAGAACACATATTGTATTAGTTTATCTATTGCCCTCACCAGGAGAAAGTTCCATGAGGGCAGAGATTTTGGTCTATTTTGTTCACTTCTTGTACCCTCAAGTACCTAGAACAGTGTCAGGCATTTAATAGGCACTCAGTGGGTATTTGCTGAACCAGTGCATAAACACTGCTGATTTAAAATATGGAGACAGTAGAGAATTGTGGTAGAATGTGTGCTTTTGAAATTGGTCCAATCTGGGATTGCATGCCAGTTTTAAAATTATTATTAATAGTTTACTAAGAATTTAATCTCTCAGATTCAAGCTTCCTCACTTGTAAATTAGAATAATAATAATGCCTATATTCTTATTGGGTTCTTTTGAGAATTAAGCACGGTATGAACTGTGCTTCGAATAATCCCTGGCTTTTATTAATTATGTATTAAGGAGTTGGTGATGAACAGGGAGGCCTGGTGTGCTGCGATTCATGGGGTCGCAAAGAGTCCGACACGACTGAGCAACTGAACTGAAGTGTAGTCAAGCATGAGGGATAACTTGCTGAAAAGGTCCATTTCTTTTTTTGTCCATTTCTTATTAGAGTCAGCAAGTAAGAATACTAGTCACATCAAATGCACTGTTCTTTATAAACTTTTATGTGACGTAAGCACTGAGTCAATTTTATTTGTGGTCTGTCATACTAGTTTAGGATATAACAATTAGTCTACCTCTAAAGGCAAAGTGAGACATTCATTAAACAAACATTTAGTGAGCACCTACTATGTGTCAGGCACTATCCTAGGCACTAGGGATCTGGCAAAACAAAGTCCTTGCCATTCCTCAAGGAGCTTGCTTTCTAGAAAACAGAGGGCTGGATGGTAAGCATTCAAATAATTCACATAAATAGGAAATGTGAAGAAGTCTTGCAAATTAAGCCTAGTTCAGAGGGAAACAGTATGTGCCCACCATCTCATCATTTGAGGCAGTCCAGAAGAGTCCAGCATTACCACCGTGACTGTACCAAACTCTTGAAAAAGCACGTAGCTACTATTTGACCATGAAGCATTCTGCGTGTTGTAAGTGCCCAATGTATTATTACCTTGATGAAAGACAAATATTCACTATGCTTTTAAATGTCCATGCTTCAAGGTAAGGAAGTTTTTTTTTTTTTTAATGTTAAGTGAAAAAAACCTAGTATTTAGAGATATACACATAACCTAGGGAAAAAATCAGAAGGAGCTATATAAAATGTTTGTTGATGAGGCATTTCCTTCCTCATACTTTTTGTATTTTCTGAATTTTCTTTAATAAGCATATCATAAGCAGAAAAGAAGCTATAGCCTTTTTTCTGCTCACTGCTAAAATGTCCCTGTTCTTTGACAAAGGAAAGGATATCCTTAAGGAAATTAACTCCAAGGAGTCTGGCCTGTTTCCTTAAGATTTAACTCTAAGACAAGTTTTCTTTATTATCAAAACAATACATGGTCACTATAGAAATTTCAGGAAAAACTAGCAAAGATAACGAAATAAAAATCATCTTCAATCCCACCAATTCAAAGGTAACCATTGACTATATTTTTCAGTCTTTTTTTCTATGTAGATAATAAATTTTGGTCTTTTTCAATTTAGCTATTTATACTAAATTTTTAAAGTTTTTATTTAACAAATATACTTATTAAAAAATAGAACCACAGTTTTTCAGTCAATGATGTATCTTGAATAGTATTAATGTCACTGTTCAGTTCAGTTCAGTTCAGTCGCTCAGTCATGTCCGACTCTGAGACCCCATGGACTGTAGCATGCCAGCCTCCCTGTCCATCACCAACTCCCCGAGTTTATTCAAACTCATGTCCATTGAGTCAGTGATGCCATCCAGCCATCTCATCCTCTGTCGTCCCCTTCTCCTCTCGCCTTCAGTCTTTCCCAGCATCAGGGTCTTTTCAAATGAATCAGCTCTTCACATCAGGTGGTCAAAGTATTGGAGTTTCAGCTTCTACATCAGCCCTTCCAATGAACACCCAGGACTGATCTTTAGGATGGACTGGCTGGATCTCCTTGCAGTCCAAGGGACTCTCAAGAGTCTTCTCCAACACCACAGTTCAAAAGCATCAATTCTTTAGCGCTCAGCTTTCTTTATAGTCCAACTCTCACATCCATACAGGACTACTGGAAAAACCATAGCCTTAACTAGATGGACCTTTGTTGGCAAAGTAATGTCTTTGCTTTTTAATATGCTATCTAGGTTGGTCATAACTTTCCTTCCAAGGAGTAAGCATCTTTTTATTTCATGGCTGCAATCACCATCTGCAGTGATTTTGAAGCCCAAAAAAATAGTCTGCCACTATTTCCGCTGTTTCTCCATCTATTTGCCATGAAGTGATGGGACTGGATGCCATGATCTTTGTTTTCTGAATGTTGAGCTTTAAGCCAACTTTTTCACTCTCTCTCCTCTTTCACTTTCATCAAGAGGCTCTTCAGTTCTTCTTCACTTTTTGCCATAAGGGTGGTGTCATCTGCACATCTGAGGTTGTTGTTCAGTTGCTAAGTTGTGTCCAACTCTTTGTGACCCCAAAGACTGTACCATTGTTTAAACAATTTTCTTCTAACTTTATGCTGTATTTATGGTGTTGGAGAAGACTCTTTTGGACTGCAAGGAGATCAAACCAGTCAATCCTAAAGGAAATCAGTCCTGAATATTCACTGGAAGGGCTGATGCTGAAGCTGAAGCTCCAACCCTTTGGCCACCTGATGCGCAGAACTGACTCATTTGAAAAGACCCTGATGCTGGGAAAGATTGAAGGCAGGAGGAGAAGAGCACGACAGAGAATGAGATGGTTGGATGGCAATACCCACTCGATGGACATGAGTTTGAGTAAACTCCCGGAACTGGTGATGGATAAGGAGGCCTGGCGTGCTGCAGCCCATGGGGTCGCAAAGAGTCAGAAATGACTGAACGACTGAACTGAGAACTGAGATATTTATGCTGAATTTTTTTAATTTTTAAAAATTATAAACAATGCTACAGGAAACGTCTTTGAAGCTAAATCTCTGAATCCATGATTACTTTCTTAAGATAACTTTCTATAAGTGAATTCCTTAAAGAATTAAATTTTTAAAGCTTTTATTACATATTACACCAAACTGCCCCAACTGATAATACTAATTTGCATTCTCCTCAGCAATTTAGGAGAATATCCATTATCCTGAGCCTGTACTATTTCTAAAAATAGATTTTCCTATTGACAACTGAAAAATTATATCTTATTTTCATTCTTAGTTTTCATTTGTTCATAAATCCATTTGGTCCATTTTTTTTTTCCATCAAACTGCTCATGTTATTTTTTTTTAAAGACTTATACATTAACTATGGTAAACTTGCTTCACTGTGTTAAAGATATTTTTTCCAGAGTGTCATTTATTTTCTATTTGTGTGTGTGTGTGTGCACGCGTGTGTAAACATTTTGATTTTTTCAGATCAGATCTATCAATCCTTTCCTTCACGGTTTCTGCCCTTGAGCTCCATCCTAACTTTATATAAACATTCCTTTATATATTTTTTCTTTTAGTACTTTATTTAAATTAAATCTTTAAGCAGAGTTTCTTTCAGTGTAAGGTGAGCTCGTTGAAAGGATGCTCTTCTTACCTGAGCTTCATACTTCACGGCGGCCGATAGCAGCGCGATGGCATTCTCCTCGCAGATTCCTTGCTTGATAGTTTGTTGGCAGAGTTTTTTCAAACGATTTTCTCTATAAAATGTAGCCAAATCAAGCAATCCTGGTAGAAGGAGATGTTTATTAGGGGAGTGATCTCAAGTATCCTGATTTAAACTCACTCAACCTGTCAGAGATGATTTTAAATATTGTGTTGGCCAGAACTTTCTGTTCAGATTTGTCTGTAACATCGTATGGAAAACCCCACACGAACTTTTTGGCCAACCCAATATAATCCTCAGTGAAGGGGTATGGGAACTGGAGCTTAGGCTGACGTACACACTGTGCGTGTGTGGCTGGATCTAAGGACACAGCTGTGCTGACAGCAAGTGCAGCACTCAAACACGGAGCTGTGGGGGAAACAGCAGCAAGTGAAAATGGCCTTTCCTCCGGTTACCGCCCCCCACCCCCGCCGGAGCATCAGCACCTTCCCAGCAGCATTCACATGTGCTGTGAGAGCTTCTTCAAACACTTGCTCAGGTTTGCTTCTCCTTCAGAAGTTACTCTTCAGTCTCATGGCTGGACCATTTTTCCTGACTTCCGCGTACTCGGATGCCCAAGAGTTTAGGATTCAGACTCTTATTTCACTTATTTCCCTAAATGATCTCCAGCCTCACAGTTTTTACTGTCTGGTAAAAACCTGATGATTCTTGTTATATTATCTGTCACCTACTTTCAAATAATACAACATAGAGTGATTTCGATGTTTAAGTTGATTTTTAAGCTACTCCAAGGGATACTGTCGGAGAAGGAAATGGCAACCCAGCCCAGTAGTCTCTTGCCATGGACAGAGGAGCCTGGCAGGCTGCAGTCCACAGGGCCGCAGAGTTGCACAGGGCCGAGTGACTCAACATGCACACAGGGACACTGTGGAAAGACTCTCATCAAGGATGGTCAGTCAGGGGGTTTCCCTGGTCATCCAGTGCCCAGGGCGCCAAGTTTCCGCTGCAGGGGGCAAGGGTCCAATTCCGAGTCAGGCAAGATCCCACATCTGCTCAGTGCAGCCAAAAAAAGGGAATGGTCAGTCAGTCATTGTTTGAAAGGCTCTTGTCAAATGGCTTCAATTATGGCTATTTAAATCTCCATTTGAGGATTTGTTAATTACCATAAAGAATGTCACTGGTGAAGTGAGTGGCCCTCAAGTTATGTCACTTGGCTAGAGAGACTGTGAGAGTCCCCTCCACCCCTGCATGAATGGGATCCACACCATGGGCTCAGCAGTCCTACACCCTGGGAAGAATAGAACACTTGCTAGGTCCAATTCAGTCCTGGTTGCCACATGATCAAAAGCTAGCTAAATCATGACTGTAGACTGTTGTCATGTTTACTTCAAGATAACCTTTTCATGGAAGGTACTGCATAGAGGGCCCAAAGGACGCAGAGCCAGGATTTCTTCAACCTTACAGTAAGTTTTACACAATGTGGTAGATTTTAGTTGGAAACTTGCTTTTGTTGTAACATATGACAAGTATTATCATAGAAGAAAGGAAGAAAGGCCTATGGCCCACTGGGGAAACAAACTGAAATCTTTTGAAATCTTGAGAGCTGTGAATGACCTAATTGTTTCTAGTCAGTTCTCAACAACTCTCAGATTCACACTGACAGTTCCCCACACCCCAGGCACCAGACTCACATATGCGTGTGCTCACAGGTAATGCCTGGATCCTCCACTCAGGAGGGCCCAGCTCTGCACCTGCTCCAGGCAACCCCTCTCCACAGTGGCCAGGGAGCCACGTGCCTGCTCCTAGACCAAACTTCGTGCACCCGGGACTCTGGGAAAGTGTGAAAGTGCTAGTCGCTCAGTCATGTCCAACTCCGCGCTCCTGTGGACTATAGCCCGCCAGGCTCCTCTGTCCATGGAATTCTCCAGGCAAGAATACTAGAGTGGGTGGCCATTTCCTTCTCTAGTGGATCTTCCTGGCCCAGGGATCCAACCGAGTCTCCTGCATTGCAAGTGGATTCTTTACCGTCTGAGCCCCCAGGGACCCTGGGACTCCCTGCCAAATCAGCCTGAGGCCACACACACAAGTGTTTCCTCCCCTCGACCCTGTCACCAAGATACAGACCCCCAGTCCCAAGGGGTGGCCAGGGCGGGATGGATGGAGCATGGAGAGTAGGCTGGGTGCCCGCGTGCCTCTTGTGGTGCAGGATGTAGCTGGTGGTGGGTAAACAAAGATGGCAGATACCAAGCTGGAGGCCAGGACCCTGACCTTCCTGCGCAATGGTGTCCTAGCACGCAACTCCAAGAGACCTACCCTCAATTCCAGATGAAATGCCAACCTGGCCTCTCAGTTCTTAATGAAGGTGTATTTTTCAAGGTATGAGGATTTAACACGTTTTATTTGAAGCTTTTAGCTTGACACATAACTTTAAATTTTTAGACATGTGGTATGTGGGCCTCCTTTAGACTCTTGCCCAGGGGCCTATAGAAAACCTGCCACACAGATGTCTAAAAGGCATCTCAGACTCCTTTGATTTTTCAAACTCCAGAGCAAAACCTGGTGCTCTCCATACTCAGGCCAAACCCCCCATCCTTCTCTTTCCCTCACACCCCACAACCAACCACCAACAAATTCCATCAGCTCGCTTTGTAAGATGTGTCCAGATTCTCATCTCTTTCAACACCTCCATGCTAGACCACCTTAACCCAGGGCACCACCACCTTACATCTCAACCATTACAGTTCCTGATCTTTTCACTCCTGGAGTCGAAGCTGCCGGTGCCTCCTCCCTCCATAAAATACACAAACCCATCCTCCTTTTATCCCCAAATCCTAGACTATGTGGCTGAGCATGGCCATCTAAAAATGACCACTCCCTGCTACTTCCTATGCAGCTAATTAAGGCCTTGGTCATCTCTGGTCCCTGGTTTAAAAGAAGTGGGACTTCCTTAGCAGACACCAGGGTTTGCCCTTGGCGCCTCGCCACTGTCCCTTCATCCGTCCTGCTGTCTGCAGTGCAGATATGGCCATGGACGTGAATCCAAGGGCCACATGTAAGGATGCCTTGCACTGTGTCCCTGGGTGACAGAGAAACCACCTTGTTTAAGCTACTTCCTTTTTCCATTTTATTATTAAAGCAAAAACTAAATACGCAACCCTTACTGTCAAAATCTTCCAAGGCTGTCTATCACATCAAGACTAAAACTCAAGCCCTTCACCGTGACCTCCAAGGCCGCATCTGGTCTTGGCCAGACCCAGCTGCCTGGCCTCAGTTACCTCCACTGCCCACCTCAGTCTCTCTCTCCCCATCCCCCTCTTCCACACGCTCCCCGTGCTCCTGTCTCAGACCCTCACGCTGTCTCGTTTAGCATGCTCTTCGCCTGGGTGTCTGCTTGCTTTCCCCCTGCTCTCTCCTCAGCACACTTCCTCACGGAGGTCTTCCCTGACCTCCTGACTGACCCCTTTGATTTCTCGTTAAGGGCTGGCCTCCCTCCCCTGAGCACCAGCTCCACGGGGCAGGGCTCGGTCTGTCTCCCTCACAGGTGCCGAGGGGAGTGTGGCACACCGTGGGCCCTAGCCCTCCAGCACTGTGGGAGAAAGGAAGGAAAACTGGAAAACTTCAGAAATCACACTTCTGTCCACCCGAGGAAAATTAAATGCTGAGCTGGTAAAAAGTGTTACCAGCTTTACACATGTGAAATGAATACCGAATTTTAAAATGTGAGGTTTAAACTCTTTCTTTGGTTCCTTACAGAAGCAATTCTTTAATTCTTCTGTCCCACTGGCCAATGACACTGACAGCTGTAAGCTGAAACTGAGTATGTTTTTCACCCTGTGCCCAACTGGACACCCTGTGTTGCTTTCTTACCGTCAGTAACCTTGAAGTGCCGTGAGGCACTGGACCACGGCAGTCTGTCCCAAAGAGACAGTCACAGTTATGGAGACCAGCAGGGCTTCTTATTACATGCATCTTACCATTTTTATAATGTAAATATCTTGAAGGCAGCAGGTTGTGGAAACTAAAAAGCTGTGTACGGTGTCTAGGAAATCAGGCTGAATGGCACCCACCCCACAGTGTTGATGGGTTGATAATTCACCCACCTCTCATTTTATCCATCAAGTCAACCTTTGCATGAGGCGGGAAGAAGGAGAGTTTGGGTTTAGCACACAAAAACAGAACTACTTTTATGACTACCCTTACAGAGACTTCCTTTGAGGCTCTACACAAACCACCTTTTTGCCAAACTCTTGGTCAAGTCTGGTGGGAATTACCTACTGCCTCCTCGGGGGACAGGCTGATGCTGTCTGTGTATAGGTACTCCAGGAAGGCTCGGTAAACAGGATACGAAAATTCACTCATTTCTACAATATCATCCTCGTTGTCTTCCAATGAAGAGCGAAAATGCTCACACCTGAAGGAAGAAAGATGTCAGGTCCTGGCTTCTGGGCAAGAGCCAATAACCTTCCCAAGGAGCACGTGCTCGTAGTGATTAAAGAGGAAGCAACTAACATGCAGAGAGGAAAAACACAGACCACACACCTTTATATCCTGGCCTGGGTCCCTTGCTTCCTCTGCTGGCCAAAAGTCTGCAAACAGTGGTTTACTGGAGGAGGCTGCAAAGGCTAGCCTGCTGTGGGGCGGCCGCCTCTCTGGCCACAGACTCCCACGGGTCCCTCCCACACCATGTCCAGGGAACAGCATTTATAGAAATCAGGTGGCTTTATTTTTTAAAATTCTGAGTAACTTTGTCCTTTCTCCTCCTGTTATAGGTTGAATTGAAACCCCAAATTCACAGACTGAAGTCCTAACCTCAGAACATAACCATATTTGGAGAAGGGATCAAATTAAAAGTAGGTCATTAGGGTGGGCCCTAAACTGATACGACTGGTGTCCTTAAAGAAAGGGGGTTTGAACACAGGGAGAGAGCCACGTGAAGACTGGAGTTATGCTGCCATAAGCCAAGGATGGCAAAAAACTGGCAGCAAACTACCAGAAGATGGGATGGAGGATGGAACAACCTACTTCATTCAACAAGATCTTGAATTTCTAGCCTCCAAAACCATAAGAGAATAAATTTCTGTTATTGAAACCAATCAGTCTACAGAACTTTGTTACAACAGCCCTAACAAACCACAACCTCCTCATTTTTATGAAGGTTTATGGGCAACAGTAGAAGTGAACAAATAGTGCATAGCCTGGCCTTACTAAGAAGTGAACTTGAGACTGAAACACTATACTGTGTTTGTGATTCACTGCAGGAGGATTTGGATGTCTGTTACACAACAAAATGAATTTCAAAATCATTAGGCTAGAAGCAAGAAGCCAGGCAGAGAAGAATACATACTGTTTCATTACATTTACATCAACTTCTAGAAAATGCTAACTAATCTATACTGACAGAAAGAAGATCAGGGCTTGCCCCAGGGCTAGGGCCTGAGGGGTCTTTGAGGGGGGTGATGCCAGTGTTCTGTGTCCTGGTGTGGAATGGTGGTTTCCAGAAAATATACACATGTCAAAACTCCTCAGGCTGCACATTTTAAATGGATGCTCAAAAATTACCCATTAATAAAAGTGAATTTTTAAAAGTCTATCTGTTAGTTTTACCCCAAACCTTGCTGCTCTTATCTTTTTTCAAGGTCTAAACCTACGGTATCCCACAGCTGATTAAGGAGAGTGACTCTCATGGGCTGCACTCAGGTCCTGGGCAGGGAGGTTCACTTAGGTCAAGCAGCCCCAACAGGGCTCAATAGATGCTCACCGCTGGCTGGATGGCTGCCCTCCAGTGCCAAGGTGGACAAGCTGTCTACAGAGTCTCTGAGGAAGCCAATTGTGTATGCCCTGCACCATGCCCCATCCATTGTATACGACGTCTTCTATGATTTCTTGTTTCACATATAACATATTTTCCCTGCTGTACTGTCTGCTCATAAGGGCGAAAAGATCCTTACAGTTTTTCAGAATCACTCTAGTGCCTGACATAGGTCTTTGCAACTAGAAAATAATAAACATATTTATTTCAATTCTCAAATGATGCCTTACCTGATTTTGAGAAGGACTTTATGCACATAAATGTACTTTCCATCCACCAGAAATTTCAGGTCTGCGGTGTTGGGGTTGTCAAATTCCCTCTTCAGGGACTCGGCCACTGTGAGGTGGTCGTCAGGTTCTAAGGGAATGACACCAGTGTTTTCCAATGAAAATGCAGGCCAAATATAGTATCACTTTGCTCACACTCATGAAAATACTGATTTCCCAAAATAAGTGACCAACTGAGCAGTGTGCTTTTTCCCCTAAACACAGATTTCCTGCTGCTGCAATCATTATAAGAACCTCAGACACATCTGCTTGTAAATCTGGCAAAACAACTAAAGCCCCAACCACCTCACTGAATAAACATGTTGAAAGCTTGAGTAAATACACCCGCTAAAAATAAAAGCATGGTTTCCCAGTCACATCAAAAAGCCATCCGAAGTTCTTTGAATTTTAGTATGAGGTTTCTAATACTTTTAAGGAAAATGAATCGGTCCAGTGAGTTCTCTTTCACAGGAGCCTGTGAGAGGGAAATGAATTACCTGATACTGCACTTAACAAAAGTCCTCACTATTGAAAAACAACAGCACCAGTTTTCTTCCTAGCTCTCAGGCCATCACCCAACAGACAGCAGTCAGCTCACCCACAGACAGCAGGCGCCACGTGACAGCGGGCGTGGCGAAGCAGGCGAACACGTCGTCGGTGGAGGAGAAGTGCGTGAGGTGCGGCAGGGTCACCGACTGGCCGCGGCACTGACCCCACATGTACACGTGGCCGCCCTGCGTCTTGGCGGCAGACGTGTGCGCCGAGTGGCAGGCTGCAATCTCTATAATTCTAGGTTCACAAACACACACCAAGTAAACAGTCAACAGGAGAAGAAACAAGTCGATTTTTCCTTCCCTTAGCATTAACTGATTTAAAAAAAAACACAAACTCTTCATTAAGCCTAAGTTTGTAAATATTCAGGCACCAAACCATTATTTACATTTAAGCAATGTCTCAATACCACTTATACATCATGAAGGTCTGCTTGTTACCACTTCTAGCCAGTAGGCCGATAAAAATATGTACCTATTTTGAAACTGAAGTACGAGCCATGAGAACAGAGACTAAAAGACCAAAAAAAAAAAGGTGGTTTAATTATTCTTAAAACACTGCTTACTTAAAGCAAATCAAAAAGATGTGGGGCATCTCCACCCAGGGTCAATAAATATTTTTATCAAAACGTCACCAATTTTAGGGTTCCATGGAGCATGCTATGGGGCACCCCAACTCACACTGCAAGCAGTAAGTGCAGTAGTTCTGACTCGCTGAACGGTATCATCTAGAACCCCAGAGAGCAGTTTTCTGGGACCAACCATTATATCAGACCCTACTTCCGTAAGTTCGTGGCTGACAGGCAGATAGTTCTCAGAACACTTCCAGATGGAAACCACTGTTTTGTTGACTTGAAACTTACTGTCTTCTCTAAGACCAAGCCACCACACAGACTTAAAATAATATTTTACCCCAAGTGAGGTGCCATCCTGATTCTGCCTTGGGCAATGGTACCAGCATTCCCAGAACTTTAGGAAATTTAGGGTCATCTCTGACTTCTCCTCCATCCTCACTTAGCACTTTCTTCAGAATATCCAATTGGCAAAATAACAACAAATTCTTTTTTGGTAATGTCTCCCACTTGCCAGAGCCTCATCAAGCACACCCCAAATCCAGACCGATGTTAACTCTTAGGTCTCCATGTCTTAGACTTTCTCTCTCTTCTGACCTAAATTGCACAGTGCTGTCAAGTTAGTGATTCTCTTGAAAAACCATTCTCATGACTCCTTTCAAACCTTTCACTGACTTCCCACAAGACAAAAATCCAGACACATGTCCTTAAGGCCTACTATAATTTGCCTACCGTTCATGGCCGGCTTTCTTTCATATCACCTGTGCCCACACACCCTCTGTTTGAACAAAAAGTACTCACTGCCTCTCAATGTCACTATGCACAAAGTCCTTGGTCAGGAATGTTCTTGTGCACTTTGGTGGACCTCTCTTTTCCCTGATAACAAATGTTCCATGAAAAATGTAACTGACTGGAACACAACCGTGAACTTCTGTGCTAAACTACCCAATACCAGAAAACCAAAGTAACTTTACCCCTACATTCACTTCAGAAATGTTTACCATGACCCTCCAAGAATGGGAAGCAGTCTCTGCCATTCATGCAAGGAGGCGGGATGCTGCTTCCACAGCCAGGGAGTTAAAGATCCAGAGAAGCTGCGAAGGCTGGCCGTCCCTGGGCATGGCTAGGGCATTTCCCTGGAACACCCAGTGCCACTAGGGAAGTCAGGGGTGGGGCTTGGGCTTGGCTGACCATAGCAGCTGCTACAGCAACGAGAAGGGAGAAAGTTTAGAGGAACCTTCAGCTCTGGGCTTGGGACACCAGCATCTGCCAAAGCGCCCTGCCTTTGTCTGAGGTCATCTGTCCTTTGTCTGATTCATACGAAAAAGCAAATATGGAAGTTCAAATTATCCAGTCATACATGCAGTAGACAATAAACTGAGCTAAGGTTTACTGCCAGGAGGTCTGGCATTGTTGTTGCTTAGTCGCTAAGTCATGTTGGACACTTTTGTGACCCCACAGACTAGCATGCCATGCTCCTCTGTCCATGAAATTTTCCAGGCAAGAATACTAGAGTAGGTTGCCATTTCCTTCTCCAGGGGAATCTTCCTGACCTAGGAATAAAACCCATGTCTCCTGCATTGGCAGGTGAATTCTTTACTGCTGAGCCACGAGGGAAGCCCAGGAGGTCTGGCGTACAGCATGCTTTATTTTGTAGCCAGCCATTCCTACTGGAAAAAAAGTTACAATACATTGACAATAAATGGATTTGGTGTCACCTAAATAAAACAATCCACCACAATGGCACGGCTTAATGGCTAAGAGGTATGAGAACTAAAATGGCAGAGAATGAGAAAGAATGCAAAACAGAAAACTGAAGAGCAAAAATAAGGTAATTTGTGAAGAGGAAAAACAACAGGAAAGAAATCATGACCATTACAAGATCCAGAGCAGTGTTTCTCAATTCTGCTTCTGTGAGGCCAACATAGTACTAATTATTAACACCTCAAGAAGCTACAAAATTCACAAAAATTCAAAGCAAAGTGAGTTTTGAAATCAATTTAACTCAAAATATGTTTTTTATGGAACTTTAAATGCTGGTAAATCAAAGTATTGAAAATTCAGAAAGACTGGGAATGACTGAGTTAAAGAGAATCATTTTAACTATGAAAATCACTTCTCCGTGAACATAAAATGTTAGCATTCTTCATCATAAATAGGTTTCTGTGAAAAAATATTTTAAAAATCAGGTTTTTCTTGGGTTGTTATTTGAGCAAATAAACCACGTAGCCAGATTTTCACTTTCCGCTTCTGGGAACACGCAACCAAGACCTGATGATCCACCCCACCCCGAGTTCAATCCTGTTCTTTCTAATTAGCCCAGCCTCCCCACAATGAGCCCCAAGAGTCACGAGTTCCTGAGAGGTAAGTCATAATGTTCCTGCAAAGCTTCAGTCACTGAAAAGGGCGGGGAGGTGCAGAACAAGCCCTTGCAAACCTAGAGGTTCCTCCCTTGCAATATTCGTGCGACAGAGAGCCCACAGGCTTAAAATCATCGCACGAAATTCAAGCACGAGAAACTGAGAAAAGCAGGAACATCTCATTCAAAACACTCATCCTTGATATTCTAGCCAAAATCATGTTTAGGTGGACAATATTAAGTATGCACATGTTTAGCAATTTCTACTTTTTTTTACCTATATAATTTTTTTTAAAAAAATGTTTTTAAGTTGTGAAGATTTTTTAAAAAGACAGAAAGGAACAGGTAACTCTCCAGTGCCAGGTATCTGGACACTCACATAACTCCCATGCCTGCGTCTCTCGCTCTCTGGCTTTCTCCCACCGAATCGCCCTATATTCTGTCCGTCCCAGCGTGACTACGGTGAGAAGACCCGACACTCGCTCTGAGCCCATCAGGACCAGCAGCATGAGGCAGGGCAAGCTGCTGGTGGGCACATGGCAGCCAATTCCATAAGCCCAAGGACAGAGGAGTTCGGGTTTATGTGAAGTGAGGCAACACCAGAAAAATGGTAAAGCGCCATGCAGATATAGCTTGTTTTTATACCCATGCTAACTCTGGTCCTTTCACACTTCTGTGCCGTGTTGTCTAAATACTAAATGTCCGGAGTGACTGGATTTGCAGGCCTGAGACACTTTTGTGATTATTCAAAGCCTCAAGACGGTCTCTTCTCTTTTTATTGAGTGGCTCTGAACTATCTTTAAGAGAAATAAAAATGACATGGCTGCTTGTATCTTCTGTGTGCCTGTCAGCACAGGACCTTCATTATCTTCCTTCCTCCCCAGTTCTTTGTGTTGTTTGATTTTTTTTTTCCTGCTTGAATGGTTCACTGCAGCATCTGGAAACCAGCATCTGGTCCTGGGCAGGCATGGGGCAGGGAGAGATCCAGGACCACCTCCTGTGGACCCCCTCACTGGTGTGATGCTAGGTATACTTCTGAGCTCAGCAGCAGAGCCCCGCCAGTGGCCCTCTGAGGCCCCGCAGCCATCAGGCTGCAGGAGGCCAAAGCAGACGTAGGACAGGGGTGCCTCCTATGATCCTGGGGTGCCGCATACATGGCCCTCGGCCCCCGTCTGCCGCCAGTCTGTCTGTCTGTGTTGTTTAGTCGCTGAGTCTAGTCTGACTCTTTTTGCAAGCCTCACCCACCAGGCTCCTCTGTCCAGGGGATTCTCCAGGCAAGAGTACTGGAGTGGCTTGCCGTTTCCTTCTCCATCATCCCCAGTTCTTACGGAGTCTAGGGTCTTACTATAAGATCAGTGGTGGGTGGGGAGGTCAATACTCGAATGAAAATCAAGGGACTGAAAATGACTGGTTCTTCATTTTCACTGTTAAATATTCCGACAGAAATACAGAAAAGAACTACATACAAATGCAAAATAACTTACCCATATATTTAAAAATCAGATATCATAGAAATTTATATGTACACTAAAAATGAAAATAGCAATACTGATTTCTATGACGTCAACCCTGGTTTAACAGAAAAGATAATGAAATGTTCGTGTTCCATGCTTCTGTGTCAAGAAATGAAGAGTGAAAAGGGAGTGATAAGGCCATGTTTGAGAAGTTCAAGAGACCTTCAAAAATAGTAGGATAATTTGGGGAAAAAAACTCTGGGGTTATGCTAATCACTTATCACAACCTTGCGGTTCAATTCCTGGGATGGGAGATCCTCTGTAAAAGGGATAGACCGCCCACTCCAGTATTCTTGGGCTTCCCGGGCGGCTCAGGTGGGAAAGAATCCACCTGCAATGCAGGAAACCTGGGTTTGATTCCTGGGCTGGGAAGATCCCCTGGAGCAGGGAACAGCTATCCACACTAGTATTCTGGCCTGGAGAATTCCACGGACAGAGAGGCCTGGCAGGCCACAGTCCCATGGGGCTGCAAAGAGTCAGACACGACTGAGCGACTTTCACTTCAGTACACAACCGTGCACGCAAGTGCACAAAACTACGTTTTAATTTTATAACCATTTGCTCTTCCTCATAGTGAGAGCCTAGGAGTTGAGGTCATGAAAAACAGCCCTACCCTTTTCAACTGGCAAATCTGATAAGTAGCTGGGTGAATGGCATTATACTCCCATCGGAGGTACTTTCATCTTCCTAAACCACAGAAGACAGACCTCAAATGTTATCAACTCCTTAAGAACATGAAATAGAGAACAATGGGAATGAGGGGAAAGGAAATTTCTGAGTGAAAAGAATAATGCTGAAGAGCTATTGGAGGTTTAGTCATTGTAGTTTGTATAGAGTAACTATTACAGGTATAGATGAAATATGGATGACTAAAATAGAATATTTAACATACACTCAACCTTCCCCCAAATTCTAAAGCTAGTTTTAAAAAGGAATGAATGGTCTTGTTCAGGAATATTCTAATACTAGCAATAAATTGCCCATAATTCTGTATCATGCCTCAGTTTTTTTTTATCACTGAAGAACACTGAATTCATTTTGAAAATACACATATTACCTGTCCTTTTCCAGAACGACAGGGGTAGGGTAGGACTGGTTACTTTTATTGCCAGTACCCAACTGGCCGTAAGAATTTGCGCCCCAAGCATACACTTGACCTTCATCTGTTAATACTAAAGTGTGTGCATAGCCACAGGCAACCTGAAAAGAGAAAAAACAAATCCATTCAGGCCTGCAAACAGAGCGAAACATGCTTTCCACAAGATAGGTTAAGAATCAAAAATGAAAAAGGGGCAACAGTAGCCAGAGAGGCAGGCATTAAAGTCAGCCAACACCCCTCCAGATGTAGCTTAGGCCCCATGTGTGGTGAAAACTGCATTGAGATCAACATGAGTCCTGCAGTGACAAGAGTCCTGTTTAGCCACCTTTACTGTGGCATTCATCATGCTCATAGAGATCAAAGTGTGTGAAAGGAATAAGAAATAGACTCTTCTCTTTTTCAAGAACTACTTTCACTTTTTATTACGAAAGTAAAACATAAATTCAATGTGAAAAAGATATAGAAAAATATAATTACGAAAGTCATCTTAAGGTCAGGATTGTTTATAAAAAAAATATAGAAATATACATTGAAAGCTTTTTTAAAAATGATCATACTGTATAAGTAGTCCTGTATCTTTTTACTTAACAGAGCATATAGCACTAGTAAAATCCTTTGTAAGCATCATTTCTGTTCATATAGATTTAGTATCACTTATTTAACCATTAACTTACTGTCTGATTGGATAAATTATGCTACATCTATTATTTACCATTGTTTTCTTTTTCTTTCATTCTTTTTCTGTTTTGTCTGCTCTAAGAACTATACCTTCTATAAGTCACTTTATCTTTGGTGCCTTAGTATATATGCCCTAAGAGTAGAATTACAGATCAAAGCAGGTGAATATTTTTAACGCTCTTGATACAAATTGCCAAAGTTTCCTTGGAAAAGACAATAAAAGTTTACATTCTAAGAGCTATGTGTGAGAGTGCATTGGAGATAAAAATTTTCTGAACTAAATTCAGGAAAATAACTTTAACCTCTACTTCAACTTTTTATCCTGCTAAGACGACTGACCTTTTTTTAGTACACTGGTATGTCTGCCACCATAGATTTAAAAACAGGCACACGTAAACCCACAGGGGACATACCCGCTGGACACGAATGCCTTGGAGAGCTGCCACCCTGCAGGGGGTTGGCTGGTTGCCGCTGCTGCCGAGTCCCAGCTGCCCATTTCCATTGTAGCCCCAGACAAAGACCTGAGAGAAAACAAGAGACTCGATGCCCACAAAAGCGGAAAAGCAATCGTGGTCTCTGTCGTGAGGCCAGCAGAACACTGAGAAGGTAGACGGGCTTTTTGCAGCGAGCCATGAAGTGCCGTTCTTACCTCCCCGGTGCTCACCACTGCCATCGAGCACATCTGCCCGCAGGCTATGTTCACAGCCACTTTGCTCTGTAAGCAGCCAGTGACGCGTCGAGGGATCGGCTGATTGGCTGTGGATCCAGACCCTACCTGCCCAGAGTTATTATAACCCCATGCAAATACCTATTTGAAAGAAGAAATCAGTAAATGAAACACGTTAATATACAGAGCGCCTCAAGTGGCACTTCTGGCCTCATTTTTGCCCTCCAAGTGCTTGATATTCATAAATTCTCACAACATAGGCAGGGAGGTTTTCACAGGATGCATTCTCATAAAATATATTACTTTATAAAATTAGGTTATTGGCATTATCTACCTAAACAGCAATAATTATAATTGAATGTCATATAATCTTTTTAAAATATCTACTTTGCCTCAGTCATATTTTCTAGCATTTGGGAATTTTTCTTTTTGTGAAGAGAAGTAACAATACATCCTTCTACATTTTGCAGTTATACAAATCCTTACCACATACAGGTACATGTCATAATATAAACACCATGACTATGAACTGCTAACAAGAGTAAGATGAATGTGAGGTTGGTGGTTATTTTAATTAAATGATCATATTTCCATGTCTGCTATAGGAATCTATATAATCTTATTGAAACCTTATTATCAGTGAGATTTAGGCTGATTATTCTCACCTCTCCATCAGATGTTAGCACCAAAGAATGGTAAGACCCACAGGCCACTTCAATGACTTGCTTGTTCGACAGATTAGTAGAGATATGATAGGGCACTAGACCAGCATTAGTTGTCCCATTGCCCAGCTGACTGTAAGCATTATGACCCCAGGTAAAGACTTCTCCTTCTGAAAATAAAAAGAAACATAACCGACTTTCAAAACAACTACTCATTATATGAAAGTATATATATTATACACTTCCACACATGGAAACTGAAAATTCACATGCGAAAGTTAATCAACTTCCCTATTCCACAAAACTCATTTTATAAAAGAAAACACTTGGAAAGTTAAACTACATTATGCCTCACAGCAACAAGATGAAATTTAAATGGATGCAATTAAAATAACTGGAAGATAGGTTTTTGATAAATAACAGAGAAAAGGCTATTAAGAGGTAAAAAAAAAAACCCAGATTGAAATTCAAAAGACTGTAAGGCTATTTAACTTCTCTGAATCTTAATTTCCTTATTTATAAATGGTTACCAAGTTAATTTTTTAAATCTTTATTATATTACTTATTGTGCAGTATAATACATGTTCAGGGCTTTGGGGGTAATCCTAAGATTGTATTTCTTGATCTGGGTGACAGAACATGGACACATACTTTGTAATTATTTATAAAACTGTGCATATATAGTTTATGAACTTTTTTGAATATGTATTAATACTACACAATAAGGTATGTTTTAATGATAAAGTCTTATCAGTCTGAATGCATGAAAAAGCCATGAGAATATTTAATTCCTTATACTACTGACACCAATTAGAGCCATCAGTCATTGTTTAATGTCAGAATCACAGAATGTTAAGAGCTAGAGGGGATCTTAGAATCTAGTTTTAATCTCTGTTTGTAGATCAAGAATCTCAAGTTCAAAATGTCCAGAGTGAGGTTCAGCATTTTAATGCACAATAATTATACTTCTAAAGTAGGCTTATAGCACTGTCATTCTGACAACCAAAGTGCCAATAACTGCTAGATTCCATCGGCTACCTTTTCTTACTTTGATATCCAGATATGTTCATATTTCATACAGTCCAAAGCATAGACCAGTTCACAGGGCAGAGCCAGAAAGCCTTGCCCAATCAAAGAGTATGTTCTCAGTGAAAGGGGTGGTCCCAGTCTTGCTCCTCAACAAATGAAGCAATGGCTAAAATTCCACCCACCCTGTGTTGCTAGGTTACCTGTTGTTGCAAGGACAATGTGTGGCCCACTCCCATAGCTGAGGCAGGCGATTTTTTTGCCACTTAAAGAATCCAGTCTCCGAGGTTCAATGGTGCTCTGGACATCACCTAATCCCAAACAACCACAGCAGTTTGTGCCAAGCACAAAGACCTGTGGGGAAAACCACTGTTAGCTCAAGCAAACAAACCTGTAATTACATTCAAAACAGGCATAGTCCCCTTACAGGAAAACTGCTTCATTATTTAAAAAATAAGGATTTACTCTGTGCATTTTTTTTTAATCTTAATTCCTTAGTTCCCCCAAGATCTTCAATTTAGCAAACGCATTACTAAAAATATAAGTGGCTGAAATTTTTTCTTCAACATTACCTCATCATTTACTGTAGTATACAGAAGTTCATTGCTGGCACTGCCAAAGACACAGGCCTGACGAACTAACTGCAGTTCTTCCTCAGAACAAAGGGAGAAAATTGGCCACTTTCCCACATCTAACATCTTCAAAGATGACAGAGTAGCCTGGACTGGCTGAAAAAGAATTTTGTAAAAATTATTTTAAAAATGATTCATAGAAAACACACTTTCTCTGCCCCCTTCTGTTTAAGAGTGTGCACTGGTGTGCACACTATCTATTTTGGGGAATTGCCTTTACAGGTTCAACCACTTCGGACCGTTCTCACCACAACCAAGAGCCAGAGGCCCAGGACAGAATCAGATATCACCTATTAATTTTCCTCAAAGACACTGGAACCATCCAAGGCTGAACTCGGGGGGAGGGCGGGGCTGAATGCCTGGCAAGCACTTTCGGTGACAGTTGTGTCTTAAATGTAGCTTTGGAAAATAGGCTGGGGGTAAAAGCAGGAAAAAAGAGGGAAGACTGCTGTTTCATCAGCTGCCTGAGTCTTAGCAAAAGAAGTCCTTGGGAAAGGACAGTGCCAAAGGTGACACCAAGGAATATGTCCAGAAGTTTCAGTTCATGGGTCAGTTCTAACCATTCAGTTGGAGCAGTTGGTGGGTTCCCTCAGGCACCCACTCAGATCTGGGGGCTGTAGGAAGAAACACCCAGAAAGTATGTGCATATGCTTGCTATGACTTCTGTAACAACGTACTATAAACTGAGGGGCTTACACAACAGGACTTTGTTGTCTCACAGTTCTGGAGGCTAAGTTCAAAGCCAAGGTATCAGCTGGCTTGGTTCCTTCTAAGGGTTGTGAGGGGGAAGATCTATCAGGCCTCTCCCTAAGGCTTGCAGAGGGCTGAATTCTCCAATGTCTTTCATATCATCTTCCCCATGTCTGTCTCTCTCCGTGTCTAAATTTTCCCCCTTTTATAAAGACACCAGTCATACTGGGTTAGGTCACCCTCATGACCTCATCTTAACTAAATGATTTACATCTGCAGTGACCCCATTTCCAAATAAGGTCACCTTCCAGAATAATGATGTGTCTTAGTTCCTTTGGGCTGCTAAACCAAAACATCATAGAATGAATGGCTTATAAACAACAAAAATTTATATTTTACTGTTCTGGAGACTGGGAAGTCTAGATCAAGGCACCGACATGATTGTGTTCTGATGAAAGTGCCCTTCCTAGTTCAGAGCCCATGTCTTCTCACTATGTCCTCATGTGGTGGAAGGGCTGGGGGTCTCTCTGGAGCCCCTTTTATAAAGCACTGATTCCGTTCATGAAGTTTCTCCCCTCATGACGTAAGCAACTTCTAAAGGCCCCGCCTTCTAATGTTAAAACCATTACCTTTGGGGGTTAGGATCTTAACGTATGAATTTGGAGGGGGATACAATCAAACCCAGCACAACATCCAATAAGGTTACAAGCAGCCACACCCTCTATTCAATGTGGACATGATAAAGCTTCTTTAAAGAGAGCTTTTCCTTATTTGCTGTGTGGAAAGTCACTTCAGTCGTGTCCGACGCTGTGTGACCCCATGGACCTTCAGGCTCCTCTGTCCGTGGGATTCTCCAGGCAAGACTACTGGAGTGGACTGCCATTCCCTTTTCCACTTATTTGTTATCCTGGAAATATATACACTTACATACTTTTCAACTTCCAAAAATGTTTAAGATTACAGTAAGATTACATAATGGCCAACATGCCTATCAAATGGCATTTCCCTCAATAATCACCATGTCTTGTGCTATGCTTAGTCGCTCAATCGTGTCTGACTCTTTGCGAGCCTATGGACTGTAGCCCACCAGGCTTCTCTGTCCATGGGGATTCTCCAGGCAAGAATACCGGAGTAGGTTGCCATGTCCTCCTCGAAGGGATTTTCCCAACCCAGGAATCAAACCCAATCTTCCGCAATGCAGGCGGATTCTTTACCATCTGAGTCACCAGGGAAGCCCAAGAATACTGGAGTGGGTACCCTATCCCTTCTCCAGGGGATCTTCCCAATCTAGGAATCAAACGAGGGTCGCCTGCATTGTGGGCGGATTCTTTACCACCTGAACCACCCGGGAAGACCCAATAATCACTATACTCTAGCTTAATGTATCTTTAAAGGAATAAAGAATTTTCTAAGGCCTGTCTTTTCTATCAGATATTAAGTCCATCTTACCAGATATATGTTCTAGTAGAGAGAAGATCAGACTAGCTAAAGGAGTCAGGGGAAATTAATTAATTTATTTATTATAAGGACTTGGCTCACAAGATTATGGAGGTGCAGAAGTCCTATATCTGCATTTGCAAACTGAAGACCCAGGAAAGCTGGTGACATAATTCAATCTGAGTCCAAAGGCCTGAGAACCAGAGGAGACAATGATGTAAACCCCAGACCGAGGGCAGAGGATGAAATGAGATCTCCCAGATAAATCAGGGAGGGAGGCAGGGAGAAAAGGATGAATTCTTCCTTCCTCTGCCTTCTGTTCCATTCAGGTTGTCAATACACTGGAGGAAACTTGCCCACACTGAGAAGAGCAACCCATTTACTAAGTCCGCTAATTCAAGTGCTATTCTCATCTGGAAACACCCCCACAGACACAACCAGAGATGATGTTTAACCTGGGCACTAGGGATTCACTCAAGGTGACACGTAAAGTTAACTACATGAAGACACACAGTGAAGAAGGCCATGTGAAGACAGAGGCAGAGACTAGAGCGATACAGCTACAGTCCCGGAACACCAAGGAGTGCCAGGAGCCAGCAGAAGGTGGGAGGAGGCTGGAGGACTTCTTCCCTTGAGACTTCAGAGAACGTGGCCCTGTCGACACCATGATTTCAGACTTCAAGCCCCCAGAATTGTCAGAGAATAGATTTCTGCTGTTTTACACCACCTGAATTGTGGTGCTTTGTCAGGGAGGAAATTCATGTGAAGAAACCAATACAGAGGGGAAGCAGTTTGTCAATGCTAACAGCATCGCTCTCATGAGTGGCAGAGACTCCCCTAGTGCCAAATCTGGCCACTGCTCCCCACTACGCCACTCAAACTGCAAGATCCTGTCTGGACAGGGATGTCTCCTATCATCTTTGGGACCCCTGTGGCGCTAATGACAGAACTTTGTTATGTCAGCTTTGAGTCTAAGCTTCTACTTTAAATCACCCACCTCCTTATACTAGGAAGGAGTCTTATTTACTATGAGTGGTTCATTTTAATGTTTTTCCCCTTTGAAGTCTTTAATTTTCAGAAAGAACAATGTTTGGGATTTGGCATGAATATTTCATGGAGACATGCTAATGTGCTAGTTAAAGGGGTTCTGACATATTATTGATATTTCTCATCTTCCCAAGTGAAGGACACACACAGTGCTGTCCTCATTTCACCTGGGAGGAGCCTGAGGGTCAGAGGGACTAAGAAATTCTCCAACATCACTAGCTTCTGAGTGGATGGACCAGATTTCTTTCCAAACATCATTTGTGGCTGAGTAAAAAGTTCACATAAAAAGTGACACTCCTGGCAGACCCAGTGTTTGCTCACATTTGTAAGGCCTGGGCTGCTGTGCTCATGAAGTTTTTAGTGAACAAGGCAATGCCCACCATGAGTTGTCTTCCCAAGAACAGGATAGATGGTGACATATTACATATTACATAAGTAATATACAGTAATTGACTGCTACCTTATTTTTTCCTTTCAAGCAGATTTTTGGATTTTGATTGCTACAAAATCAAGTGGTTTCTTATATGCCTAGAATCTGGCTGTCAATCCAGCCAGCTCCTTAACACTTATCTACAAATCATTAGTTCTGAGCTTCCCTCCTGGCCCACCTCTACAAAACCTATGGTACCCAACCCATAATTCTACTGACCAATGGGATTCCAGCGTGTGGGTCTGTGACATCACCTGCAGTGGTACATCTGGTAAAGAGGGCTACTGGGTGAGAGAACACTGGGTCTGATGGTATCCGTGAACATTTACCAAGTATCAGATACCAAGACAAAAGTAATACCTAGTTATTGCCTTCACGGAGCTCACAATTTAATAGAAAACAAGTAACTACAATATAACCTAAACACAACACAAGTGTGAATATTGCTTTTTAAATCTCTGCCAGAAGGCTGGCTGCTGGAGGTGAGTCATCAAAATTTCACTTTTTTCTAATTCTGTGGGGAAACTTTTCATAGAGAACTGATGACTTCATTTATAAAATACATTTTTTTAATATACTTTTCTGAGGTAAATGTTTAATATTACTCTCAAGGAATTGAGCATCTTTGTTCTTTGAAGAAAAATACATTCTTCTGTCTGGCATAATCATGAGCATATATAGTTACATACACTGTATATATTGTATACATATACAGCATATATGTATACCGTGTGTGTGTATATATATGCATACACACACATACTTCAGGCTACAGCCCATAGGGTTGCACAGAGTCAGACATGACTAAAGTGACTTAACACACATGCACACATACACTGTATACAGTAAGAGTGTACGTAAGGATCCACACATTTTAGGAGCCTCAATCACACCACAGCCAACCTGCATGACAGCAGGCATCTCTGCAGAAGGCACCCAACCACCTCTGGGCCCAACTGTTAAGTTAGGGACTGGTTGAACAGGAGCCAAGAGTGGGCAATTAAAAAATCTGTAGGGGAAAAATAACACTACCAGGGCATGAAAGTTTGACATTTACATCATTAAGATCATGTCCCCGGAATCTGCATCCTGGCCTGGACCTTCTTTCCCCACACAACTCACCAACACAGGTGAGAATTAACCCTAGGCCAGCTCACCTTCACTACTTTGCTCATATCCAGGTCACCTCTCTCATCTTTCACAGGCATCTGTTTGGAAAGGCAAAGTGGTGAAATTTTAATATTAGCTCAAGGAGAACATAATTAAGGAAATACATCTCCATAAAGTTAGATACCAAAATGCATTTTATTATTCCTTTGAGTGTGTGCTCTCCATATTAACTCTGCTCCTGCATGCATATGAAGAACCAAGTGGATTATGATACTTAACTATGGACAATTATTAAGTTTCCACAATTCAATTTACAATACAGCATATAGAAATAGAATTAAGATTACATAGCAGGCATGCATAGTCAAAAAAAAATCCTTCAAAAATAACAGCAGATACCTCACCCTTTAAGGATTTCCTGGCAGCATAACACCATGTAATAAAGTAATTTGGTTGCTAATACTGTGAGCCTGTTATTTCACCAAATCTGTTCCCAGAAAACAACATAGAAATCTTCTATGAACATTCTGTAAGACTTTCAGGTTCTATAGACTGCTTTTCAAGCTACTCTCCGACAGGAGCTCACAAACTAGCATGTCAAGTCAGCGCACAGCAATGCTATGGCTCAGGTTGCTGTCTATGGTTCACAGAGCTGTCTTGCACACTATGCAGGCTGTGATACTGATTTACGTCTTTTATGGCATTTTGACTACATTTTATTCTCTAAAAAGTGGAAAACAGAAAAATGAAAGTTAACGGCGGCAGTTAATATTAAGCTGTTAACACTGAAGAGATATTTCATAAATTTAATAAAATTAACACAAGATGGAGATGGATGAGACTGCTGAAAGATGAGAAACTTCTGTCAGTTGGGACACTGACCAGAGTTAAACTGGTTGACTGTAATATTTGGATGTGACAGAAATGAAATAAAGAATACTTGAGATGAATTAAGGATGTGTCATCGAAGATTAACTATTTCAAATTTTTTTTTAAATCTCTGGCAGTGGAGCAACGTTGCTCAACCCAGACCCTTCTGAGGGACAGCATTGTCTGTGGAGGGCTTCCCTGAGGATTCAGCAGAGAAGAAGCCACCTGCCAACGCAGGAGATGCGAGTTCGACCCCTGCATCAGGAAGATCCCCTAGAGAAGGACATGGCAACCCACTCCAGGATTCTTGCCTGGAGAATCCCATGGACAGAGGAGCCTGGTGGGCTACAGTCCAAGGGGTTATAAACAGTCGGACTCAACTGAGTGACTAAACAGCGTTATCTGTGAAAGTGGGGGTGGCCTCCTCTTCATCCAGCTCAAACGTCACCACCTCTGGGAACCCCTCCTCTAACCCTCAGACAATCCCACATCCCCTGCTGGCCCCCAGGCATTCTCTACACCCACAACAGTGACCTGCCAGCATCTTAGCCACTACGCTGTGAGCCTCGCAAAGAAAAGACACTATCTCATTGATCTTCCTATTGAATGACCAATAGATGTTTGACAAAGTTTCTTTCACATGACAGAAAATACATGCTCCACGGGCATGATTTTTCTAACCTTGCCACGTTTTCCATAGAGAGTATAGAGAAGAAAAAGGTCATCTTCCAGAAAGTCTTCCATGGTTCTGTGTAGTCCCTGAGGAAAAAGTATGTGGTAAAATCAGGATACCATGTGTCGAGTGAAACTGGGCAGGTTAAAATTACTTTACTTCTAATTAACGGTTCCCTGACACCTCAGTTGGTAAGGAATTCGCCTGCAACATGGGAGACTTGGCTTCGATCCCTGGGTTGGGAAGATCCCCTGGAGAAGAGAAAGGCTACCTACTCCAGTATTCTGGCCTGGAGAATTCCATGGACTGTACAGTCCATGGGGTCACAAAGAGTCACACGTGACTGAGTGACTTTCACTTTTTACTTTTCTAGTTAACAGAGAAAAGAAGCTAAGTTCAAATATAGTGAAGGGAATTAAGTTTGAGGCATGGGTGTTAACAGCTATAAAACATAAAAATTGTTTTAACTGTTGTTCTCTGATGAGACTCCTTCAGCAGAGGTGTGAAAAATAATCCCAGGATAAACATATATTCCCTAGTAGAAGATAAACATCTACTAAGGAATGAGTAGAAAATTTTCATTTCAGAGTTTACTTCCTAGAGATGAGAAAAAATAAATTTTGGACCTTGGTCAAACTTCCTCTGGGACTGGAAAGTTCCAAATCACTGTGAAGAGCAGACCTATCAATTCTCAGCTTCACTGAAGAGTATATGATTTGCTAAGTAGGGAAAAAAATGAATGAACGAAAAGGACGAAAGGATGAATGAACAAATGTGACTGTGTTACCTTAGACCTTAACAAAAAAATCTGAAAAAACAGCCACCAAGCATGTAGCCATCACACTGAATGTTCTTGCCTTAATTAACTGTCTCCACAATGACTGCCTCCTACCACACACAAGTAACTAGCAGAAGCAGCCCTGTCACAAAATATGCAGGATGTCTGGACTCTGGCTAAACTGTTACACAATCATCACTGAAAATAAATAGGAATAAATATTCTCTCAAGCGTCTGCCTACAATGTGGGAGACCCAGGTTCGATCCCTGGGTTCGGAAGATCCTCTGAGAAGGAAATGGCAACCCACTCCAGTACTCTCGCCTGGAAAATCCCATGGTCGGAGGAGCCTGGTAGGCTACAGTCTATGGGGTCGCAAAGAGTCAGACACGACTGAGCGACTTCACTTCTTTCACTTTCACTTCTCCCCCCAAAAGCAATTTAATGTAATCATGTCAAACAATGTTAATACTCTGATTTACCATGTTGGCTTCTATTTACTCAAATAAAACCCAGAATTCAAGTGCTAACAGCAGAACATCTTACTTGATGTTACCTATAAGCAGTTAGAGCCTAGCAATAGATAAAAGCAATCATCAAAATAAGGCTAACTCTTAACAGTGTACTTAATGTTTTATATTCACTTGAGGATACTGGTAAAATTTTGTTTTCTTCAGCTGTAAAAAGGTCTCTTAGCATATAGGGAATAATAAATGATACCTTCAGAATAATAGTTACTCAAACTATGGCAATCAATACAAATCATTACTTCTAATGTTTGGAAAAAATACACTTGTTGAGAAAAGGATCAATTAGACTTTCCTCACTTATAAATTTCTAAAATTTGACCTGGCTGCCAACATGGAAAAAATCATTTCATGTGGCAGTTACTCCTATATCATCTGTCTTCCCGATTAATCTGCAAGCTCTTTAAGAGAGGGGACCCGGAGCCCACACACTGAAACTAGAGAGTATCCCCTGCTCTCCGCAACTAGAGAAAAGCCTGTGCAGCAACGAAGATCCAGCACAGCCAAAAATAAATAGATAAGTTATAATAAAAAAGAAAAAAGAAGGAGGGGATCATGACCCAGTCACTGCTATTACCACCACAACACACGGCTCAGAGGAAAACACAAGATACTTGTCGAAAGCAGCTTTTGAATACAGCCTTTTGTTGACTGCAGACAGTCTACACTGGAATTTCTTCTCCTTTTGCCTCATCCTAACTGGAAAGATCTTTTCCATAGCTGTCCCCAGTTTATTGGAATAAAAGATAAAAAGAAAGGAGAGGAGTAGAGGAAGGGAATTTAAAGGCAAAAAAAGAAACAAGAGAAGGAAATGGAATCTAACTAGAGAAGCGACTGCCTCTTGCTGAACTTCAGGACACCTTTGTTCCTAGCAGAAGGAAATCCTGCTAATATGCTGAGATCACTCCACAGTAATCCTGGGGTTTGTTTTGTTTCCCTACCACATTCCTCGACCACTGTAAATAACTAAATTCACTGGTTTCTGCTTTATTTCTCTGTTTCTTTTTGCAAAATAAGTACATATATTTACGTGTTTTTATTTCCCAATTCCTCATTATACAAAGAATAGCATACTTTACATACTCTTTTGCAATCTGTTTTTTTTAACCTAACAATGTATCCCGAAAAGTACTCTATATCAGCTAATAGAAAATTTTAAACACCACCATATCCTGGCTGCTCAAGTAAACAAAATAAATAGCTCTTTTCAGTATATTTGATTAATTGTAACTACCTTAACTCTTTAAAAATTGGAATGGTGTAAAACAGGTCATTCCATTTATTTGACTAATCAGGTTAAGACATAATTACATGTATGGCAGATGAAAATTACCATACTCAAAAAAATAACATTCAGTAAGATTCAATTAACAGGAAATATATTATTAATATCACTTCATTTTTGTCAGAATGCCTTTGAAGATTTAAAAATGGTTCACAATTAATTACTATTATGCAGTACTATGGAAAAAAATGTCAAAATCTGTGGCACTGTGGAAAATGGTTTTTGTTTTTCTTTTTTCTGATCTTGCTGCATATTACAGTAACTTAGGCCCCCAGTCAGGGATTGGACCCACACCCAAGGCAGTGTGTGGAGTCCCAACCACTGGACCACCAGGGAATTCCCTGGTTGGTTTTTTAACATTATTCCGATGTGACACAAATATAATAGAGAAAACTAGCTTCCCTAGTTTACACTACCTGAGGAATACAGTTTGTGGAATATAGGTGAGGATTATAATCATCTCATCCTGTTACCTATATGATTTCACTGGGCTATTATTAATAACAATGTTACAGTAATATACCAACATATACATCTTAAAAATCCATAATACACATATAGAATACCACATTGATGATGTGATAAACATGAATTCTAAATAACAGGAGCAATAATAATAGTTAAAATAAATAGTTACCCAAATTATTGCCAAACACTAACTGCCCTATCTCATTTAATCTTTATAATAGCCATTTTTAGAAACAGATATCATCATTACCTCTGTTTAACAGACATATTTCAATACTTTGACCAACAGACACCAGCCAGTCAGGGTTGGAGCCAGGATTCATTTCAATGCCCTCGAGCTTGGACTTTCCCCTGTACTGCAGGGATATTTTAAGTTTTCTTGTGTATATTCCAGATGGTTTTATTTTGTACTGACTGGTTGGGAATATTCCCTCCAAAAATGTTTGTACCTGATTGTTTTAAATTTCTGGAGCCCAGTATTCAGTCATCTTTAATCCCGTTCCTTCTAGATCGTTGTGAAGTTGTCTTCTACAGAAAGGTTAATGTGACTGAAAATAGAAATACATAAATAAATTCTATTACAGAAAAATAGAAAAGAAAAAGAACATACCATCTTGCACAGAACACACCACTGGCTTCAAAAAGCCAGTATTTATCTGAGAAAAATATAGTTTTAAAATGGTATCAGCTAAATTTACTATTAGAAAGTCAGCAGTAGAGGTGCTCAATTATAAAAAGAATTAATATTATAAAATATAACTTTCAGATATTGTAAGTTTGAGGACAAGGCTGCAACAATATGGATCCTGAAACTTACCAAAAGATACTTAAAGTTTAATCTATAGTATTTCAACATAAAAACTGCAAGGGAAATCATCTGGACAAGGAAAAAAGCAAAATTTTCAAATTTTTGAAGAGGGTATAGAAAATATCTTTATGACCTCAAGGCAGAGAAAGATTTCTTAACTGAGACACAAAAGCACAAACCACAAAGAAAAGACTGTTAAATTTTACCACACTAAAGCTTAAAACTTTGGCATTATAACTGTTTATAATAGCCAGGACATGGAAGCAACCCAGATGCCCATCAGCAGACGAATGGATGAGGAAGCTGTGGTACATATACACCATGGAATATTACTCAGCCATTAAAAAGAATTCATTTGAATCACTTCTAATGAGATGGATGAAACTGGAGCCCATTATACAGAGCGAAGTAAGCCAGAAAGATAAAGACCATTACAGTATACTAACACATATATATGGACTTTAGAAAGATGGTAACGATAACCCTATATGCAAAACAGAAAAAGAGACTCAGATGTATGGAACAGACTTGTGGACTCTGGGAGAAGGCGAGGGTGGGATGTTTCAGGAGAACAACATTGAAACATGTGTATTATCTAGGGTGAAACGGATAACCAGCTCAGGTTGGGTACATGAGAGAAGTGCTCGGGCCTGGTGCACTGGGAAGACCCAGAGGAATCGGGTGGAGAGGGAGGTGGGAGGGGGGAATGGGATGGGGAATACATGTAAATCCATGGCTAATTCATATCAATGTATAACAAAAACTACTGTAATGATGTAAAGTAATTAGCCTCCAACTAATAAAAATTAAAAAAAAAAAAAAACAAAAAAAAAACAAAAAAAAAACAAAAAAAAACTTTGGCATTATAAAAGACAAAATGAACAAAAGGAAAAACATGCCACAGAGTGGGAAAAGATATTTTCAATATACATAACTGATAGCTGGCAAATAATTTGTTTCCATAATATATAAAGAATACCTAAAAGCAGAAAAAGAAAGACAAACAATCCAATTTAGAAATGGAAAAAGGATAGAGGCAATTCACAGAAGAAATTAACAAACATATCCACAAAAGGTATCATGGAAATGTAATCACAATGAGATAGAACTCACCAATCAGATCTGCAAAATTAAAGGGGATAATACACAGTGTTTGTGAGGATGCAGATCAAAAGGCACATTTTCCTCATATTACTGGAAGGAATGTAAACTGTTACAATCACTTTTAGAGCAACTCAACAATATTTAGACCAGAGCAGTATCTTTCAAGCTTTTTTGATACATATATGTACCTGAAAAAAAAGTTTCACAAAATAATTCTTACCCTTGCTACATGAGATACTAAGGGATATCCTCTTTCCTATTTTTTTTTTTTTCTATTTTACATTATTCTATTCTACCTGGGAGATAGTGAAGGACTCCAGGAGATAGTGAAGGACAGGGAAGTCTGGCATGCTGCAGTTCACGGGGTCACAAAGAGTCGGATACAACTTAGCGACTGGACAACAATTCTACTCATACCCTAATTTATCCTTTTCTATTTAATTTTTCAACATTGGTTTCAGCCCACTAAGATAACTTCAAGATCATTAATAAGTCAAGTCTTGGAAAACATTAGCCTAGATGGAACTCTAGAGCATATACAAAATCATTTGCAATAGCAAAACATTAGAAATAGTGGATACAACTGATCAACAGGCTCCATCAACAAAATTTACAAATTGTGCAAACTACACAATTAAAATAAATTATCCAGAATCAACACAGATAAGTCTCCAAAACAATTCTGATCAAAAATCACTGTCATAGAATGATGTATATGATACACTATTTGATAAAGTTTTTTTTAAGACAACAATTTTTTAAACTTTATTTTTATATCTTTAAAAATATTCATTCATTTATTTATTTGGCGGTGTTCAGTCTTAGTTGCAGTACGTGGGATCTTCAGTTGCAGTGTGTAAACTCTTAGTTGTGGCATATGGGATCTAGTTCCCTGACCAGGGATTGATCCCAGGCCCCTTGCACTGGAAATGTGGAGTCTTAGCCACTGGACCACCAGGGAAGTACCAGATAACATTTTTTTCTCATGATTGATCATTTTATTAGAAGAGGGGTTGTAAGTTTCAGATTTGGGGATTGTTGACAGATTTTTCTCCAAAAGCAGTGAATTGATTTGTATTCTCACATTCAGTCACTTTAATGGCACGGTTGTATGATTATCTATGTGAGTTTAACCTCCCAGACTCTGAGACTATGTAGTATAATTGTTCAGAACTTGGATTTTGGATCCAAAGTGACCTGACCTAGAAGCCCAGCTCCCTCAAATATTGGTTATGTAATTTTAAAGCAGTGACAACTTCTACCTACAAAAAAGATAATAATAATTGTACCTGCCTCTGGAGTAGGCCCATTCATTTAATACATATTTATTGAGCATCTAAATGCCAGACAATATTTTAGGCATGCAAGACAGAGCAGTGAACAAAACAAAGTGCTTGGTCCCAGAGTTCTTACTGACTAGTGGGGGGAGATAGACATAGACCAAACTATTATATATATATATATATAAAATAATTATATATAATATTCTGGTCTATGTTTATATATATGTATGTTTTAAAACATGCAGAAAACAATACTATTTTATTGTGTAATGGATACTGACATACCCATGGCTGGACTTTGATGGAAATGTTTTCACAAGAAAGTTCACACCAGAGGTAATGCCAAAGGCAAAATTTGCCATGTAATTCTATCAATGAATTAGTGTAATTTGGTTTTTCCAATTGACAAGAGAATTTTCAAGATTTTAATCTTAAGTTAAATTAATCATCTGAGTACAAAGGAAGGATAAAGTTACCCAATAGTAAGGAAAACAAAATTGTAGAATCAGAATAACACCATTCTAATACTGCCTTTAGATTAATTTCAAAAATATACAAGCAACTCCTCCAGCTCAACTCCAGAAAAATAAATGACCCAATCAAAAAATGGGCCAAAGAACTAAACAGACATTTCTCCAAGGAAGACATACAGATGGCTAAAAAACACATGAAAAGATGCTCAACATCACTCATTATCAGAGAAATGCAAATCAAAACCACAATGAGGTACCATTACACGCCAGTCAGGATGGCTGCTATCCAAAAGTCTACAAGCAATAAATGCTGGAGAGGGTGTGGAGAAAAGGGAACCCTCTTACACTGTTGGTGGGAATGCAAACTAGTACAGCCGCTATGGAAAACAGTGTGGAGATTTCTTAAAAAACTGGAAATAGAACTGCCATATGACCCAGCAATACCACTTCTAGGCATATACACCAAGGAAACCAGATCTGAAAGAGACACGTGCACCCCAATGTTCATCGCAGCACTGTTTATAATTGCCAGGACATGGAAGCAACCTAGATGCCCATCAGCAGACGAATGGATGAGGAAGCTGTGGTACATATACACCATGGAATATTACTCAGCCGTTAAAAAGAATTCATTTGAATCAGTTCTAATGAGATGGGTGAAACTGGAGCCCATTATACAGAGTGAAGTAAGCCAGAAAGATAAAGACCATTACAGTATACTAACACATATATATGGAATTTAGAAAGATGGTAACGATAACCCTATATGCAAAAAAAGAAAAAGAGACTCAGATGTATAGAACAGACTTGTGGACTCTATGGGAGAACCTGGGGGTGGGATGTTTCAAGAGAACAGCATCGAAACATGTATATCTAGGGTGAAACAGATCACCAGCCCAGGTTGGGTGCATGAGACAAGTGCTCAGGCCTGGTGCACTGGGAGGACCCAGAGGGATGGGGTGGAGAGGGAGGTGGGAGGGGGGACCGGGATGGGGAATACATGTAAATCCATGGCTAATTCAATGTATGACAAAAACCACTGCAATGCTGTAAAGTAATTAGCCTCCAAATAATAAAAATAAATGGGAAAAACAAACAAACAAACAAACAAACAAAAAATAATAATACTGCCTTTACCATGAACATAAGAATTCAATAAAGGCTTGATACTGACAACTCATAAACCACAATTTCTTTCATCATCAGTAAGATAAAATTCTACCAATAGCACAGGAAGATAATAACTCAATAACATAGAAAAAAGAGAGTATCTTAAATGCCAGGGAAGAAGGATCTGAAATAGAAAAAAAGTGCATTAGAATGTGATTTTACTTCTGATCTTACTCTGCTTACAAATTTCCCCCTTTTCTGCACAGGAGGGAGACCCAGGGCAGAGGCTGGCATTTGTATTGGGAAGCTCTTCTTCATAGCGACAGTGTCACGGCATAAGATCATCCCATATGATACCCATAATATATGTTGCTTTACTGTTTTTCCTTATGTGTATTTTGGGATACATAACTTGGCTCATGTATTTACTTAATTACTCAACTTAAAAAGTGCCCCGTGCTTTGAAAAATAGTTTCTTATGCATTTCCTCATTTTGTTGAAGTGTAATAAAAGAACAATGTTATTATGGAATTTTAATATACTGATATTTTGCCTTGCAATCTAAAAAGAAATGGAAGAATAAGTACCTTTTCCAGCCAGAAGCTCCTGCCACTGACATCTGCCTTCAGAGGCTCCAAACAAGATACTCAAGAGCCAATGTTCTAAGTTTTAGTAAGAGCAATTTTCTTTTTCCCCCACACCACGTGGCACGTGGGATCGTAGCTCCCTGAAAAGGAATTGAACCTGTGGCCCCTGCAGTAGAAGCACAGAGTCCTAACTACTGGACCACCAGCGAATTCCCACAAGAGTAACTCTCAAAACCAAATATATATCAACTAAGGTAATCTTCTGCATGACATTTTCTACTTTGGCTGTTTCTCTAAACTTGCATATATTTCTTTTTTTTTTTTTTTTAACTTGTATATTTCTAAACTATCCCTGTATGTTTAACCTTTTTGTACTGTTGAAGGTCAGTGGACAAGAGGACAGTCTTTCAGTAACTGAACACAATAAACATACCCATTCCTAATCCTCTTGAAGAACAGATCAAATAATTCATTTCTCTGTACAAAGCATATAATAAGCAATCTCTACATGTTATTACTGGTAATCAGAATTATTCAGTGTTTGTTAATATGGCAATGTATCATATTACTTGATAATACCTCTGACCTAATGAGTTCAACTGATAAATGGGCACTCATTTGCCTAATTCATTCAACAAATATTGATTTAGTGCCTGCAGCAGGCACTAAATTGAAAGCAAATATGTAAAAAAAATAAATGAATAACATAGAGCAAAAGGATATCCAGCTCATAGCTGCCTGTGTCAATATTACTCCAACCCAGTAATAAGCATGGACCTTAAGCACTAATAAACTAGACACACTGTCTACGAGAGAATGCACTTTCCATATAAATTGTTATTGTGCAATTAATTAGAAGCTCCTAAATGCTGGTATCTGTTCTCTAGAAGTGATCCCAGAGGAAAAATTTAAAAAAAAGAAAATTGTTTTTTTGCAGAGAAAGGCTCAAAGCTCCCTTGGTAAAGAATCTGCTGGCAATGCAGGAGACCCTGGTTCGATCCCTGGGTTGGGAAGATCCCCTGGAGTGGTGAAAGGCTACCCACTCCAATATTCTGGCCTGGAGAGTTCCATGGAGAAGTCCATCAGGTCACAAAGGGTCAGACATGACTGAGAGTAAGCCCAGTGTTCTGTATTTTCAAAATTCAACTTCACAGTATGAAATCAACTCTAAAGCTATGCTTGAGAAACTTAATATATAAAAAAGTTTTCTTGCAATACAATGCTTAATGCTTTTTCAACAAATTTGCCCATCTGGGCAACACAGCTGATGATGCTTTTATAATCAAAGACACAGGGCATGAGGGAAAACCAATGCCTTTTAGGACACCAGCATACAGCTTACAGTATCAGCATGTTAATGAGCTCCAGACCAAGTAAATGTCAACAGGGTAATGATGGTGCCCACCTTCATGCTTACTTGAGCCCTTAAACGGTATGTCATCTGAAAGTCAGAAATAATATAAATATGCATAAATGTTCAGTTCAGTTCAGTCGCTCAGTCATGTCTGACTCTTTGCGACCCCATGAACCGCAGCACATCAGAACTCCCTGTCCATCACCAACTCCCAGAGTTTACCCAAACCCATGTCCATTGAGTCACTGATGCCATCCAATTATCTTATCCTCTGTCATCCCCTTCTCCTCCTGACCTCAATCTTTCTCAGCATAAGGGTCTTTTCAAATGAGTCAGCTCTTTGCATCAGGTGGCCAAAGTACTGGAGTTTCAGCTTCAGCATCAGTCCTTCCAATGAACACCCAGGACTGACGATCTCCTTTAGGATGGACTGGTTGGATCTCCTTGCAGTCCAAGGGACTCTCAAGAGTCTTCTCCAACACCACAGTTCAAAAGCATCAATTCTTCGGCACTCAGCTTTCTTTATAGTCCAACTCTCACATCCATACATGACTACTAGAAAAACTGTAGCCTTGACTAGACGGACCTTTGTTGACAAAATAATGTGTCTGCTTTTTATTATGCTGTCTAGGTTGGTCATAACTTTCCTTCCAAGGAGTAAGTGTCTTTTAATTTCATGGCTGCAATCACCATCTGCAGTGATTTTGGAGCCCCAAAAAAGAAAGTCAGCCACTGTTTCTTCTGTTTCTCCATCTATTTGTTATAAAGTGATGGGACTAGGTGCAATGATCTTGGTTTTCTGAATGTTGAGCATTAAGCCAACTTTTCACTCTCCTCTTTCACTTTCATTAAGAGGCTCTTTAGTCCTTCTTTACTTTCTGCCATAAGAGTGGTGTCATCTGCATATCTGAGGTTATTGATATTTCTCCCGTCAATCTTGATCCCAGCTTGTGCTTCTTCCAGTCCAGCGTTTCTCATGATGTACTCTGCATATAAGTTAAATAAGCAGCGTGACAATATACAGCCTTGACATACTCCTTTTCCTATTGGAACCAGTCTGTTGGTCCATGTCCAGTTCTGTTGCTTCCTGACCTGCATACAGGCTTCTCAACAGGCAGGTCAGGTGGTCTGGTATTCCCATCTCTTGAAGAATTTTCCAGTTTATTGTGATCCACACAGTCGAAGGCTTTGGCATAGTCAATAAAGCAGAAATAGATGTTTTTCTAGAACTTTCTTGTTTTTCTCGATGATCCAGAGGATGTTGGCAATTTGATCTCTGGTTCCTCTGCCTTTTCTAAAACCAGCTTGAACATCTGGAAGTTCACGGTTCACATATTGCTGAAGCCTGGCTTGGAGAATTTTGAGCATTACTTTATTAGCATGTGAGATGAGTGCGATTGTGCAGTAGTTTGAGCATTCTTTGGGATTGCCTTTCTTTGGGACTGGAATGAAAACTGATCTTTTCCAGTCCTGTGGCCACTGCTGTTTTCCAAATTTGCTGATATATTGAGTGCAGCACTTTCATAGCATCATCCTTCAGGATTTGAAATAGCTCAACTGGAATTCCATCACCTCTACTAGCTTTGTTTGTAGTGATGCTTCCTAAGGCCCACTTGACTTCACATTCCAGGATGTCTGGCTCTAGGTGAGTGATCACACCATCGTGATCATCTGGGTCGTGAAGATCTTTTTTATACAGTTCTTCTGTGTATTCTCGCCACTGCTTCTTAATATCTTCTGCTTCTGTTAGGTCCATACCATTTCTATCATTTATATTCTATGCATTTATATTACATGCATAAATGTAATATAAGATAATTAAACATGATCCCAATTATCCCTTGCCAGCTGTCATAAATCAATGACAAATGACAGTAAGATCCCTCCCTATAAAACTGCCAACTAAAGTGGGTCAATTAGACAGGATGGACAAGACAAGAAAAACTAAAAGCCCAACTAAAACCAAAGCACAACTTCAGAGGGAATGGTATTGCCACATGTTTAAGATAAACAGCAAAATGACTTATGAAACAGAAACATAGTTGCCATTTTAATGATTCCATTGTAAACAGTTTCCAAATTTCACTAAGAGTGATGAAGCAGATCTTCAGTTCAAAGCAAAGTTGCATTTAGTTGGAAGAGATTACCGAGCTCATCCGCACTGATCTTTTCAGACAAGCAAAGCAAAAGTGCCACTTTCAAATATGAAAAATCATCAACATAAACTATACAAATATTTTTAGATTGTGGCTTAAGACAGTAAAGAACCTGCCCCCAATATAGGAGACCTGGGTTTGATCTCTGGGTCAGGAAGACCTCCTGGAGAAGGGAATGGCTACCACTCCAGCATTCCTGCTTTGGAGAATTCCATGGAAAGAGGAGCCTGGCGGGCTACAGTCCATGGGGTTGCAGAGTCAGACACAACCGAGCAACTAACACTTTCACTTTCACACACTAGCTAAAATGAACACATACTTGAGACATTTGTAAATACATTTGAAATTTAGATCCTTATAGATCTAACACAATTTTTTTAAGCCCTTAACATGGCTATTAAATAGCATTCTGTTAAAGATCTCTGCCCCACAATGTAAATTCAACATGGTAGCCCCTTTTGGCCTTGGTTCATTTCCATTTGCAATTCCCATTGTTCAATCAAATACACTCAGCATAATACAGAATATATTATAATGTGGTCACAATTCATGATTTACTCACATACTATGACCCACTGGTACATGTCAGCTCAAAATGTCTTCCCTGGGGACATATACATACTGGATATGAGGTCAGGTTAGATCAGCAAGGCTGAGACATATAAAAAGCACACTCCAAATGTCAGATTAATGCTGAAAAAAACTATTATGTCTTAAATTCCCTGGAAACTTTCACGTTAAGATGAACTCGCCATGTAAATCAGACAAATGTTCCTTCTGAATAGTGAAGGCAAGGAGGATCCTACCAGTTTTCCATTGAAGGACACTATGAATATCCCTTTCAGAGAGGGAAGTTTATCTGCTCCTTTTAAGTAAATATCCTCATTTAGGGCTTCTCTGGTGGCCCAGTGGTTAAGAATCCACTTGCCAATGCAGCAGACACAGGTTCGATCCCTGGTCCGGGAAAATCCCACACGCCACGGGGCAACTCAGCCTGTGTGTCACAACTACTGAAGCCTGTGTGCCTAGCAAGAGAAGCCACGGCTGTGAGAAGCCTGAGCACTGTAACAAAGAACAGCCCCTGTGCAACAGTGAAGATCTGTGCAGCCAAAAACAAACAAGCAAACATACTTAAAAAAAAAAAAAAACCCTCATTCAGCCCTCCATGTTTAGCTTTCAATAGGCGTCCCTGATGTCACACTGCAACCCTGATCATTCCATTCCATTCCATAATTCCATTCCCCTTCAAAGAGATTCTCAAATCTTTCCTGGTCAATTCTGATTTACAGGAAGTCAATTTCAGCAAACCTCAAAGGTAACAGCATCCTTAGGGGCATTTTAATTTCACTTTAGCCATGTGATAAATCCAAAATTAGATATGACAAACTCCTAGAGTCATCAGTAAATCCCTTGGGTACTCTACATTTACAGTTTTAGATTAATAGCTTTTGATGTTTAAACACAGTGTTTGTAATCCACTTAAGTAAAGGACCCAGAGGGAAAAACACTTCACTTTCTAAAACTGTTCCTCTCCATCAGCCTCTTTCTCTAAGCAGCCTTTAATTATGGACTGCAATTTGGCCAGGATTGTCTGGTTCATTCAGAAACCTCTAAGAGCAATAATTTAGTACCTTAAAGCATGATGTCATACCAGGTGACTCTTCAACTGTTTCAAATAAAGAAAATCAATGACTACTCATACAAAACAACTTCACCCGGTCATCCATAGTCAGAGGGACATCAAGAAACAATTGCAAAGTGCAGTAAAATGTGAAGAGAATACACATTTTTCCTCCACCCATCTGTAGTATTCATTTGGCTCATCTTATCTATTCAAGAGCCCAGTCTCTTCATCTGATGTGCTGCATTAAACTGTAAAAGCATGAATATTGTGAACTTTTTGGAAAAGACATTTTCTCACCTATCTACTACAAAGGACAGTTACATTAGCCATAATGGACATGCTGTGTGGGTCCCATGAAACACACAGTAGAGAATGGTGGGGAAAAAAAGTTTTCCCAGAAAGATAATTCAATTCTAAAAACCAGTTTTCCACCATGAATATCACCTTCAGTTTATCCTTCAGACTTACCAAAACCACGCTGTTTAAAATTGCAACCCACATCTAAATCTCACTTCCCTTTCTCTTTTCATTTTTTTAGAGCACTTACAATTTTCTAGCACAATAAATAATTAAATGTTTGTTGTTAATCATTCTCTGCTAGAATTTAAACTCCAGAGGAAAGAGATCTTTGTCTATTTTGTTCACTGACTTACTCTAAACACCTAAGACAATCTTAATACAAACTAGTCACTCAGAAAATGTTTTTTGAATGAATGAATGAATCTACCTTGTGACTTCAGTATAAAATATTCTAGAGCTAAATACCAATTTCATGTGCACAGTTAACAAAATCTACCGGGACTTCCCTAGTGGTCCAGTGGCTAAGACTCCAAGCTCTCAATGAAGGGGGCCCATGTTCCATCCTTGGTCAGGGAACTAGATCTCACATACCTCCACTAAGAGATCCATTCTGCAACTAAAGATCTCACATGCAGCAACAAAGACAGAAGATCCAGAGTGCCACAACCAAGACCCAGGGCAGACAAACTAATAAACAAATGTTAAAAAAAAAAAATCTACTGAGCTGCAATTATGGGGGAGACAGTGCATACACATACGTATCCATAGTATCAGACAGTGATAAGTGCTACAAAGCCAAATAGAGGATTAAAAAAAAAAAAGCCTAAGGGGATGGAGAGTGACAGAAGTGCCTTTTTAGATGAGGTAGTCACCTTTGAAATAATGGCAATTAATTTGAGATCTTAATGAAGCTGGGTGCCATGCAGATTTGGGTAGAGGGGTTAAGCGAACTTTGAGCATGGAGGAAATGCACACGGCCGAGGGTGGAGGCGGGCCTGGTAAGTGCAGAAACAACAGTAAGGCCTGTGGGGAAGGAGTGGAGTGTGCAAGAATGTGGTATTCCATTACTTTTGCGTGCGTGGCTGCTAAATCCCTTCAGTCCCGTCAGACTCTGCGACCCTATGGACTGTGGCCAGCCAGGCTCCTCCTTCCATGGGATTCTCCAGGCAAGAATCCTGCAGTGGATTGTCATTTCCTTTTCCAGGGGATCTTGCTCACCCAGATATGAAACCAGGGTCTCTTAGGTCTCCTGCATGGGCACATGGATTCTTTACCACCAGCGCCACCTGGGAAGCTTTTACCCACACTTAATAACGTGTATATTGCCTAACGCCCTGGAAAAGAGATTTCATTTCACCTAGAGTACTCAGATTCTCTGATAGTAAATGCTTCTATTCCAGCCTCCAAAGAGCTGTATCCGCACATCATATCAGATTACAAGGCACACAGCAATACTGTTAAAAATCATTCCAAGAACTGCCACTGGAGTGGCAGAATCTGACTTAAGTACCACTGCCCAGGAATGTGCAAAGCCAAGTAGGAACGTAGTACTAGAAAGGTGCAAAGCTAGAAGGCTCAATAAACATCAAACAGTGACTGTCACTTCCTAGTCTGGGGGAAAGATCTTCGTGGCAAAGCAGTTTGAGAACTCTACTCCCTTTTACTCAGCTCTAACAAAGATTAAGTCGCCAAGCGCAGTACCACCAGTCAGTTCTTCGACATGCGTTTTGTTACAGTCCTGGACTCGAACTGTCCAGACATATTATGTAATTTCCCACAGAACAAAAAGCAAAAAGTTCCCTTTGAACGCGCCTTCCAACTCCAGGCAGGAAGTTCTTTCTCCACCTGGGCGGAGCACTTGGAAAGTTTTCAGCATCTCAAAAAAATCTCTGCTTCCAGGGCAAGTATCTTCCAGCTTAAAATAAAGACTCAAGGCTATTTCTTCCCATCCCCCCACTGCAGTTCCCAAACAGCATGGCCTATCTTTTAGTCAGACTTCCTGTGCTATCTCTTGATATCAGGACCGAATGTTGAAGGCAAAGTGAGTTTAGCGCGCCGGTTCGGGCCCGGAAGCTGGGGGAAATAAGAGAGAGAGAGGTACAGGACGGGAACCGAGGGTTGAGGTGACGGAAACGAAAACCGCAGCCTCAAAGGGGTGCGGAGAGCGGGAAAGGAAGGCGAAGCCCCGAGGCAGTTGCCTCACCCGCTCTGGCCTAACGAGGAGAAGTCTACAGGCAGGTGACTAGCCCTGGCGAGACGCCACACGCGACCCTCGCGGGGCCGCCCCACTTCCGCCTGCGACTCACGCATGCGCACCTCACGCCGCCTCGGTCCGAGACCTGGGTCGGGGTACGATCCCAGGGCCGCGCGCCCTGCCACCGCCCGCGGCTGTGCGCACGCGCGCCGACAACTGGGCCCTTGTACGGGGCAAGAGTGTTGCCCCCGAGCCCCGCGCCCAGGCCTCGCCGGAGGACTTGCGCACGCGCAGAGACGCCTAAGCAAGCGGCCCCGGGCGGGGATCTCGCCCCAGGGGCTACTCTTACAGCTGCCGCGCCCTGAGGTCGGGCAGCGGGGGCGGGGAGAGGTGGCTTCCCGCTGTAGGGATCTGCGAGGGGCGGGATTCAAGCCCGGCGCCCCCTTCTGACTTCCCGCGCCATCCCCTCTGCCCTTACCTCACCGCAGGCCCGAACCACATCCGCTCGGTCTCTCAGGTCGCCGTTACTGCTCGGTCGGGGGACCGGCGCAACGACCAGCTGGCGCCTCTCCCAGAAGCAGCAGGGCCTCGGCGGGATGCGCCCGGATGCCCGATCGCGGAGGGAAGAGGAGGGGAGCGGACCCGAGGGGAGGGGAGGGGAGGGGGCCGGGCGATGGCGCCTCGCCCCTCCTCCCCGCTGCCCCCCTGCCGCCCCCGCCCCCTTTCTCACCGGTGAACGGACCCCTAGGACTGGGCACCGGCTACCCCCGCTGTGTGCACCTCTCCCCTTTTCTCAGGGATTCCCCTGTGGACACACCCCCTCTCCTCCAGGCTTCTGGTCCCCAAAGTCTTGCGATTTCGGAGATGCCTGAGCCGGAAGGGTGAGGCGCACAGAAGATGCTGGGGCAACCTCTTGTACAGTCACTCTCCCCAAGCCAGTGCTGGCTTTTCGACTGGTGGTCCCTCCATCAGGGAGTTCAGATCACTTCTACACATGGTTTCTCTGCTTTCCCTTCACTGCAGCGGGGCTGAAGTCCTGTACCTTTCTAATCCAAAGGCCGAAATAATGAGTGATGGAAGCTGAGGCGGTGATCTAGGTTACAGGTTACGTTGGGACCAAGGTCCTTTGGAACAACCACGCTCTCCGTTTATTGATCTGCAGTCATTTCTTGTATTAGACTGCACTTCTCTTGGTCTTCGTAGATTTTCGTAAAATGCATCACAGCTTTATGTGTGTGTTAGTCCACCAGTCGTTTCTGACTCTGCAACCCCACAGACTGCAGTCGGCCAGCTTCCTCTGTTCATGGGATTCTCCAGGCAAGCATACTGGGGTGGGTTGCCATTCCCTTCTACAGGGGATCTTCCCCTCCCAGGGATTGAACCCCGGTCTCCTGCATTGCAGGCAGATTCCCAGCTTTGTAATCACAGCTCTGTCGTGTGCAATAATTTCTTCCACCTTGCTACACTGACGTTGGGCCTAAGTGGATTTTGATATTGACAAAATGTGCTGTAACTGATGTTATTAAGCTGTTCCTATGAAGTAAACTGATTTCTTTTACACTGGCTTTTTAATACAGATTTTGAGGTAGGAGATAGATGGGCTGCAGGTTGGAAATTTACAATCAGTCACCCTTCTGTTTGCAGTTTTTGAGATAAGAGATAGATGGGCTCCAGTTGAGGAATTTACAGCCAACAAAAACAGGATACATAGCCAGTCTTTGTCTGTCACCTCTAGAGAATAATCATGGCAAGGACAAAGAAAGGAAAAAAAAAAAATTCCTTGTCTGATAAGGGAGTCCTGTCTGATAAGGGAGACACTGCACATTTGCAGAAAAGGCTCCTTGGAGTCAAAAGTCAGAGCCTAAGTTCCAGGCCATAATGAGTCTTGCTCCTCCCAGAAGCCTTCACTTCAGAGATCCATCTTGGCTAGGGTGTGCGTGGGCCAAGGGGAGGGTCCTTAGACACATTAACCAGGGGTACAGAGCAAGGTGATTGGCCTGAGGGAAGACAAAAACCCAGAAAACTGCCCCTTTATGAAAGATTTAAACTTCCCAAAGGCGTGATTCTCTCAGCACCCCATGTGCCTTTCCCCATGTACTTTTCTTTTCAATAAACTTTTTACTTTACCTTCTGCCTCCTCACCTGAATTTGTTCTTGACTAGGCAGACAACTTCACTTTCACTTTTCACTTTCATGCATTGGAGAAGAAAATGGCAACCCACTCCAGTGTTCTTGCCTGGAGAATCCCAGGGACGGGGGGACTGACGTCTGTGGGGTCGCACAGAGTTGGACACGACTGAAGTGACTTAGCAGCTTAGCAGGCAGGCAAGACTAGGGACTTTTAGCCCTAACTCCTGGCTCTTGTGGTCCAGTGGTTAGGACTCCCAGGCTGGGAAACTAAGACCTTGCTTCCAGCCACCATTCACTGCTGTTTGCTTGCAAGCTGCCACTTACGGCTGCACGCATATGAAATGTTTGACACAGGTTCAAAGTTCCAATGATTTACCAAAAGCAGCATAGCAACATGGAGTAACTGAGATTTCAACTCAGAATGACCATGTCAGTCTTTTATGTGGTTTGGCTTTTGTCATGTCATTGAAGAAGCATCATTCTGGAACATCTAGCTACTTTTATGGCAGGTGCTATAGTTGGCAGGCATTTATGTCTATCATCAGATCATAGTCCTCTGAACCCCATGGGGCTTGCATTTATTTGATTTTATGGGACATGAGCTGAGCAGAAGCCTTACATGCATGACGACATTGCATAAGACAAAGTCCCACCACCCCACCCCACCCCACCCCCACCCCACCAAACAACTAGTCATCCTTTGGCTTGCTTTTATTGTCTGCACTGCTCACCTTGTGGTATTTTAGTTCCCTGACCAGAGGTTGAACCCAGGCCCTGGCAATGAAAGCCCAACATCCTAACCGCATTCCATTCCCTGGAATGCCAGGGAATTCCGCCTTTTGGCCTTTGATATAAACTAATACGAACAAAGCTAGTGGAGGTGATGGAATTCCAGTTGAGCTATTTCAGATCCTAAAGGATGATGCTGTGAAGTGCTTCACTCAACATGCCAGCAAATTTGGAAAACTCAGCAGTGGCCACAGGACTGGAAAAGGTCAGTTTTCATTCCAATCCCAAAGAAAGGCAATCCCAAAGAATGTTCAAACTACCACACAATTGCACTCATCTCACACGCTAGTAAAGTAATGGTCAAAATTCTCCAAGCCAGGCTTCAGCAATACGTGAACCGTGAACTTCCAGATGTTCAAGATGGTTTTAGAAAAGGCAGAGGAACCAGAGATCAAATTGCCAACATCCGCTGGATCATCAAAAAAGCAAGAGAGTTCCAGAAAAACATCTATTTCTGCTTTATTGACTATGCCAAAGCCTTTGACTGTGTGGATCACAATAAACTGGAAAATTCTTCAAGAGATGGGAATACCAGACCACCTGACCTGCCTCTTGAGAAACCTGTATGCAGGTCAGAAAGCAATAGTTAGAACTGGACATGGAACAACAGACTGGTTCCCATAGGAAAAGGAGTATGTCAAGGCTGTATATTGTCACCCTGCTTATTTAACTTATATGCAGAGTACATCATGAGAAATGCTGGGCTGGAAGAAGCACAAGCTGGAATCAAGATTGCCGGGAGAAATATCAATAACCTCAGATATGCAGATGACACCACCCTTATGGCAGAAAGTGAAGAAGAACCAAAGAGCCTCTTGATGAAGGTGAAAGAGGAGAGTGAAAAAGTTGGCTTAAAGCTTAACATTCAGAAAACTAAGATCATGGCATCTGGTCCCATCACTTCAAGGGAAATAGATGGGGAGACAGTGGAAACTGTGTCAGACCTTATTTTTTGGGGCTCCAAAGTCACTGCAGATGGTGATTGCAGCCATGAAATTAAAAGACACTTACTCCTTGGGAGGAAATTTATGACCAACCTAGACATATTTAAAAGCAGAGACATTACTTTGCCAACAAAGGTCTATCTGGTCAAGGCTGTGGTTTTTCCAGTGGTCATGTATGGATGTGAGAGTTGGACTGTGAAGAAAGCTGAGCGCTTAAAAATTGATGCTTTTGAACTGTGATGTTGGAGAAGACTCTTGAGAGTCCCTTGGACTGCAAGGAGATCCAACCTGTCCATCCTAAAGGAGATCAGTCCTGGGTGTTCATTGGAAGGACTGATGCTGAAGCTGAAACTCCAGTACTTTGGCCACCTCATGCGAAGAGTTGACTCATTGGAAAAGACCCTGATGCTGAGAGGGATTGGGGGCAGAAGGAGAAGAGGACGACAGAGGATGAGATGGCTGGATGGCATCAGTGACTCAATGGACATGGGTTTGGGTAAACTCTGGGAGTTTGTGATGGACAGGGAGGCCTGGCATGCTGCGATTCATGGGGTCGCAAAAGAGTGGGACACAACTGAGCAACTGAACTGAACTGAATAAAACTAAGTGAAAGTTCAGCTTGGAATTTTGATTTGAAAAGGATAATCAAAAGGAACTCCTTCAGGAGTGTTTATCTAAGGGGAAGGGTGGCCAGATGAGGTGGGGTTATCACTTAAACATACCTTCCTTATACAATTACTTGTGATGTTTCTATCTCACTAGATTGTGAAACTCTTGAGGGCATAAGAAAGAAAGAAAGTGAAGTCGCTCAGTCGTATCCAACTCTTTGCAGCCCCATGGACTGTAGCCCACCAAGCTCCTCCATCCATGGAATTTTCCAGACAAGAGTACTGGAGTGGATAGCCTTTTCCTTCTCCAGGGGAATCTTTGTTACCCAGGGATCGAACCCAGGTCTCCTGCATTGCAGCCAGATGCTTTACCATCTGAGCCACCAGGGAAGCACCCTTGAGGATATAGATCTTGCCTTGTTAATGTATGTATCACAAAATGCTTAAGAATTGTTTGTGGAATCAAATTAACCTTGATTATGTGCCTTTGGTTTCTCAAATATGCTTTGCTACTACATGAAAAGACCTTAACATAAACATGAATCCATAGTCTACTTTCATTTGGGATGGTTTGTGCCAGTTCTCCTGGACCTGATAGCCTGGTTAAACATATCTCTTAAGTGTTCAGTTTAGTTGCTCAGTCATTTCCAACTCTTTGAGACCCCACAGACTGCAGCAAACCAGGCTTCCCTGTCCATCACCTACTCCTGGAGCTTACTCAGACTCAGGTCTATCAAGTCGGTGATGCCATCCAACCATCTCATCCTCTGTCATCCCCGTCTTCTTCCACCTTCAATCTTTCCCAGCATCAGGGACTTTTCAGATGAGTCAGTTCTTCCCATCAGGTGGCCAAAGTATTGGAATTTCAGATTCAGCATCAGTCCTTCAAGTGAATATTCAGGAATGATTTCCTTTACTATTGATTGGTTGAATCTCCTTGCAGTCCAAGGGATGCTCAAGAGCCTTCTCCAACACCACAGTTCAAAAGTATCAATTCTTTGGCGCTCAGCTTTCTTTGTAGTCCAACTCTCACATCCATACATGACTACTGGAAAAACCATAGCCTTGGCTAGATGGACCTTTATTGGCAAAGTAATGTCTTTGCTTTTTAGTATGCTGTCTAGGTTGGTCATAGCTTTTCTTCCAAGGAGCAAGTGTCTTTTAATTTCATGGCTTCAGTCACTATCTGCAGTGATTTTGGAGCCCCAAAAAACTAAAGTCTCTCACTGTTTGCATTATTTCCTCATCTATTTGCCATGAAGTGTTGGGACTGGATGCCATGATCTTAGTTTTCTGAATGTTGGGTTTTAAACCAACTTTTTCACTCTCCTCTTTCACTTTCATCAAGAGGCTATTTAGTTCTTCTTCTCTTTCTGCCGTAAAGGTGGTGTCATCTGCATATCTGAGGTTATTGATATTTCTCCCGGCAATCTTGATTCCAGCTTGTGCTTCATCCAGCCTGGCATTTCGCATGATGTACTCTGGATATAAGTTAAATAAGCAGGGTTACAGTATACAGCCCTGACGTACTCCTTTCCCAATTTGGAACCAGTCTGTTGTTCCATGTCCATTTCTAACTGTTGCTTCTTGATCTGCATATAGATTTCTCAGGAGGCAGGTCAGATGGTCTGATATTCCCATCTCTTGAAGAATTTTCCACAGTTTGTTGCAATCCACACAGTCAAAGGCTTTGGCATAGTCTTAAGTGTTATTGATATTAATTCAAAAAGGCTTTAAGTCACGTTTTTTTTTAATACCCTGATCAACCAGTTTTCTCTTTCCTGCTTTCCTTGTCGCATATTAGCATAACAGTGAGTCTGCATTAAAAATCACTTATTTTTCTGTTCAGGAAAGGACTTTTCCTTTGATCACCACCAAAGTTAAAATGCATCGTTCAACAAGTTTAGAGTTGATTCATGAAACAGGAATTCTTTCTTACTCAAAACTTGCTGTTTCCTGCCTCTTTTCCCTGTATCCAGACTATATTTAAGGCATTTTAAGGGATTCAGGGACTTCCCAGTTTGCACTAATGGTAAAGAACCCACCTGCTAGTGAAGTAGACTTGATTAGCAGTAGGTTCGATCCCTGGGTGGGAAAGATCCCCTGGAGGAGGGCTCGGCAACACACTCCAGTATTCTTGCCTGGAGAATCCCCTTGGACAGAGGAGCCTGGCGGGCTACAGTTCATAGGGTTGCAAAGAGTCGGACACAACTGAAGCGACTTAGCACACATGCAAGGGATTTGAGTCACTGTCTAGAAAGCAAAATTATAAAATAAAAAAAAAACTTTCATACAGAATGTCATACAGAATTTACAAATCAACCTATGTAACAATCCTTTCTCTGCAGAAATAATACTTCTGACAAATTAGTAATTAATTTTTATAAGATAGGGTATTTTTAAAATAAGATACATATGTCTTTAACATCCTGAAGATTTTAGTCCTGAGATTATTCCTAAATGATGAAAAAATAAAAGACAGTTTATAGTATAGACCATCTGTGATTTCAGCCACTGAAATATATTGCTAATGGGGAATTTGATTGAATGAGATTACTGCAAGAATGATTAGAACAGAGGATTCAATAAGTGTTGATTATAGAATATACTCCTGGAATATAAAGTAGGAAATTTCCTTCAACAAATCTGACCCTTAGAGCAGTTGGATTGTGGAAGAAAATTGTTAGAATACCTCTATCTCTGTCTAAATTAAGAAATCAAATTTTACTAGTATTTAACATGGAGATTGACAATAGTGCCTATTTTTGGTGGTCATAGTACATGATCAAAAACATGTAGAGGGTTTCCTTGGTGGCTCAGTGGTGAAGAATCTATTTTCCAATGCAGAAGACAGAGCTTCATTCCCTGATCTGGGAAAATCCCACATGCAGCAGAACAACTAAACCCTTGTGCCATACTACTGAAGCCTATGCACCCTAGACCCCATGTTCCACAACAAGATAAGCCACCGCAAAGAGAAGTCTGCCCTCTGCAACTAGAGAGTGGCTCCTGCTTGCCGCAAGTAGAGAAAAGCCTAAAAGAAGACCCAACACAGCCAAAATTAAATAAATAAAATTATTAAATGTGCAGAGACCAACTTCCTTAGAGTACCATTAGCTCTGTAGGCAAGCATCTGATTTCACCACATGTTTTGAATCTGTGCAATATTTTAAATGGGCTTCCTAAGTGGCACAATGGTAAAGAATCTGCCTGTCAATGCAGGAGACACAAGAGATGCATGTTCAATCCCTGGATCAGGAAGATTCCCCCAGAGAAGGGAATGGCAACCCACTCCAGTATTCTTGGCTGGAGAATACCATGGACAGAGGAGCCTGGTGGGCTAGAGTTCATGGAGTCACAAAAAAGAGTTGGACATGATTGAGCAACTAACACTTTCACTTTCTGAGAACTTTAGGTTTTTTCCAGCAGTCTGGTTAGAAGAGTTGAACTCAGTGTGACAGTGGGGTGGGCTTAAAGAGAGAGGAGAAGATGAATTTGAGAAGATTTTGAGAAAATATTGGTTAACATACTTCTCTATAATAATAGGTCAAAAGACTGCAGTATAGTGTAAACATGGCTTTTTTGTGCACTGGGAAACCAAGGAATGCATGTGACTCACTTTATTGCAATTTTTGCTTTATTGTGATGATCTGGGACCCAACTTCCAACATATGCCTGGGTGGGTTGCATGTTTTTTGGTTTCTCATTGCATATAAGGGTTGTGTTTGTACCATACTGTTGTCTATTAAGCATGTGATAGTATTATGTCTAAAAATTTAAATACCTTAAATAAAAAAGGACAAAAACTCCTAAGTCTCATCTGAGCCTTCAGTGAATCATAATCTCTTCCTTGTGGAGGGTTTGAAATACTGTGAGAATTACCAAAATGTGACACAAAGGCACAAAATGAGCAAATGCTGCTGGGAAAAGAAAAAAATGGTGCCAAAAGAGTTGCTCAATGCAGTGTTGCCACAAACCTTCAGTTCATAAAAAAACAAAAAACAAGATATTGGCAAAAGCACAATAAAGGTGTAGTGTGATTTTAAAAACAGGCCAAAGGAATAGGGTATGTTTTGATCGATGCTGAGACTCTCATATAATTCAATCATGATATGCATTTTTGATAAAAAGAAATTTTAGTAAAAGGCTACATGCACACACTGAAAACTAGCTTCATGTTTAATGGTGAAATCCTAACAGCATGTCTGTTAAATATAGTAATAAAACAATGGTTACAATTAGATAAGAAAGTAAAGTAAGGATCTGATGACTTAAAAGGACACAGAGGAAAAACAAATTTTTTTTTTTAACTGTGTCTCACAGCTTGCAGGATCACAGTTCCCTGATCAGGGATTCAACCCAGGCCTTGGAAGTGAAATCACCAAGTCTTAACCACTGGATGCCACGGAATTCCCAGGATACAGACAATTTATCATTATTTATTGACGATGCAATTAGATTTTTTTGGCTGAGGGATGCTCACAGTCTCTTTTCCCTACCCCATTACTTTATTCCAACTTTGAGATTGATCAAGTTCAAAGGCACTTTTTGCCTACTGCCCTCCAAGAATGGAGCTGTTATTGTACCATTATGTCCAGTGGGAGGCACTGGGAGTGACTCTTGTGACTCCTTTTTTTAGAAGGCTTGAGGGGAAAAAAATGTCAGAGCCCCTTCTTGAGAGACAGCCAACAACGTACTAATTCCATTTGTGGCTTTTCATTCCTTGTGCCTGAAAGGCAGAAGCTCAGTGATAATCCCGTTGCCCCAAGTTAGTTCAGTTGCTCAGTCGTATTGGACAATTTGTGACCCCACAGACTGGGGCAGGGCAGGCTTCCCTGTCCATCACTGACTCCCCAAAGCATTGGAGCAAATGCTTTTATGCTCTAGTACGTGCTTTTCTTGACCAGGTGCCCTGGCTAGTGCTTATCCTGCATTGCAGGGGCAAGAGCCAAGATCGTGGTTTCATGCCTGTTTTGTTTATGTCATGTAGGCATATATAGTGGGATGCCATTTCCTTCTCCAGGGGATCTTCCTGACCCAGGGATTGAACCCAGGTCTCCAGCATTGCAGGCAGACTCCTTACCATCTGAGCCACCAGGGAAGCCCATAGTGTAACAGTGTAGCCTAATCTGCTTGAGTTCAAGGCTCCCAGCAAAAGTCATCAGAATATAACAGTGGCCTGCTTTCTTTGTGTGTCTGTGTTCATGTACTTTTCTTGGGGATCTTAAAGAAAACAGGTTCAGAATAAAATTTGAGTTTTTCTGATTCTCCTTGTCAAAAACCACCTTAATCATTCATACTTTTGGCTTAACTGAAATAGATCTTGAACAGCCAAAAATAGAAACTGAAAAACTTTTAGAAATAACAGTTTAGCAACATAGCCAGTTACAAAAGCAATATACGAAAATCAATTAGAAAACTATAAAACTACTGAGACAAAGAAAGGCAAAATAGAGAAGAATACTGTATTGTTTTTAGAGAGGAAGATTCAATAATGTAAGGATGTCAATTTTCCTAAAATTAATTTGTAAGTCTAATGCTATCCTAATAAAAATCTCAATATTTTCATTGAAATAACTTAAAAATCCATTTGAAAGTGTATTTTGTCAGAGCCCTTTTGAAAGCAGTTTGACTTTCTGTATTAAATGTATTCTTTGGCTCAATAAACCCACCTTTAGGAATCTGTTAATGTGAAAAGATGTATGCAGATGGCTATAAATTACAGTATTTGGGCAGGGGTGGGGACTGCTCCTAGTGGAATATGAGATCTTAATTCCCCAACCAAGGATCAAACCCCGACCCCCTATAATGGAAGCACAAAGTCTTAACCACTGGACCACCAGGGAAGTCCATCACAGCATCTTTATAATTAGGAGAAAAGGTAAAAACAGCCTATATATTTTATGGCAAGTTAATTAGAAAAATTAAAATATGAAGAATACTGTTGGTGGCCTACCTAAAAGTCACCCTCCCTTCCTTCCTTCTTTTTTTTCTTTCTTTCTTCATTTCTTTCTTTCACTTTGTACTAGGAAAAATTTCAAACATGTACAAAAATGGGAAAAATGATTAATAAGCCCCCATGCATTCATCATTCAGCTTCATCAATTAGCAATCCACAGCCAAAATGGGCTTTATCAATATTTCTCTCCACCACCATATTATTTTGAAGCATCTTGTCATTTCATCTGTAAATATTTCAATTTGAATATTAAATATTCAATACATAAGTATGTAAAAGTTCTTAAACAATAAGAACTCTTCTGTAAAAAATGTAACTGAAATATTATTATCCTTTCACAGATTTCTTGATCAGAAGACATCCTTTCAGAGTTCAAATTTTCAATTACCTCACAAGTGCCTTATATACTTTTTTAACAGTTTGGGTGACTCAGGACTCAAAGTATACACATTGCAATTCGTTGATATGTCTTTTAAGTCTCTTTGAATTCACAGGTTCCTTCTTCAGTTCCTTTCGTTTCCTTGAAATTTATTTCTTAAGTTATTTGTCCTCTGTTGTTGCTGTAGTTCAGTCGCTGTTTGCGACCCCATGGACTGCAGCACATCAGGCTTCCCTGTTCTTCCTTATCTCCCGGAGTTTTCTCAAATTCATGTCCATTGAGTCAGTGAGGCTATCTAACCATCTCATCCTCTACTATCCTCTTTTCCTTTTGCCTTCTCCTTTTATCCTCTAGATTTTCCAAATTCTGGATTTTCCTGAATGCGCTCTTCATACTTCCCATAAATTGGTCATTGATAATCTAGAGCAGCAGTCCTCAACCTTTTTGGCACCAGGGCCCAGTTTTGTGAAAGACAGTTATTTCATGGATGGGTAGAGGGGATGGTTTCAGGATGATTCAAGCACATTAACATTTGTTGTGCACTTAATTTCTTTATTATTACATCAGCTCCATCTCAGATCATCAGGCATTAGATCCGGGAGGCTGGGGACCCCTAATTTAGAGTCTTGGTTAGATTCAGGCTGTTTTTTTTCCCCAGCAAGGTAACTTCTTCTTAGATAATGTTGTGTCCTTCCATCAAGAGGTGTGTGATGTTAGTTACTGTTGGTGCTTAGCGCATATATCCATACTATACTGACTGCAGTCTACTGATTAGATTAGCATCTAGTGTTATAAATAGTGATAATCCTAACTCCATCATTTCTCCTCCATCTGTTAGTTGGAACACTTTTATAAAGGGAAACTACTTTTCTCAATGAGTTGGTTTCTGAGTGATATAGGAAGACCAGAAAAGCATTTAATTCTTTTTCTTAATTTGCTAGTTTGCAAAATAATGAGCTGTTTCACTCACAGTCTCCAACAGTGATCAAATGAGTTTGTCTGTTGGTATCATTGTGAATTCGTGGATTTAAGCTTGCTTCATGTGTTTCATTGCTCATGTGTTTTCTTGCTCACAGAACCTTGTTTCGTTTAGGTAGTAATGCAATTAGTCACAGAGAAGAAATCTTGGCTTCTGTGAGCACATTTTATCAGTGCCTTCTCATTGGCAGTGTCTGTGGTGGGCTGGTGGCTAATCCTGGATGTAGACACTTATGAGAAAGGTCACATTAAAGAATGACCTCGCCACCCACTCCGCTGCCCCCTCTTCCCTTCAGGCTTTTCTCATATTGTCACATGAGGACTTGATGATTGAAGAGCTGCTGCTGAAGCTTGGAACATCCCAGTGGAGATATATGATATTCATGCACACTTATGAATACACACTGCAGTTATAGACTTATTGACAGGGAAAAATATGTATGATATGTTGCTGATACACCTATTATTATAATTATTTACATAAAATTGAACATAAATGTGTATATATGCACCAAGACCTATCTGGTCTTGGTGGTGGTTGTTGTTCAGACACTAAGCTGTGTCCAACTCTTTGTGACCCCATGACTGTAGCAGGCCAGGATCCTCTGTCCTCCACTGTCTCCTGGAGTTTGCTCAAATTCACATCCTTTGAGTTGGTGATGCTATTTAACCATCTCATCCTTTACTGCCCTCTTTTCCTTTTGCCTTCAATCTTTCCCAGCATCAGGGTCTTTTCCAATGAGTCAGCTCTTCCATCACGTGGCCAAAGTATTGGAGCTTCAGTTTCAGCATCAGTCCTTCCAATGAATATACAACGTTTATTTCTTTCAGGACTGACTGGTTTGATCTTGCAGTCAAGGACTTCCCAGATGGCTCAGTGGTAAAGAATCTTTCTGTCAATGCAGGAGACCCAGGAAACATGGGTTCGATTCCTGGGTCAGGAAGATCACCTGGAAGAGGAAATGGCAACCTACTCCAGTTTTCTTGCCTAGAAAATTCCATGGACAGAGGAGCCTGGTGGGCTGCAGTACATGGGGTCAAATAGAGTTAGACATTACTGAGTGACTAAGCATTCATACACCTGGAATTATGTTCATTTAAATATAAAGGTAAATATTAATAGTAGTTATCTCTGAGTGGTAAGATGGTGAATTTCCAATTTATTCCTTGTATATTTCTGTAAGGTTTAAGGTATAGATTTTGATGTGAATAATAAACTTTTTTTAAAAGTGTGATTTTGAGCAACTGTCATTTAATTCATGTTATTTGTAATGATTTGCCTCAAATAAACATCTCATCATAAAAAGTATTTTTATAAGACCCCATAACTGGCATCACTTGATTTTTCTCCATGGCATAATCATCGGACAGGAAATGTTTTGATTCTGGAATAACATTTCCTGATAAACATTTGTTAGGGACTTTTAAGCATTTCCTGATCTTTTTTTTTTCCTCTGTGTATCTTCTCATTATAATTAACAATACTCTGTAGCCCAGGGGGACATAGTTATCCTGCTGGAGAAAGAAAAAAAAAAAAAACTTTGAGAAAAACATGCACTTTATTAGAGAAACATTTCCCAGTCACTAAGAGAATAAAATTGGCACAATTTTCACTTAGTGGTAAAAATGATATGTAGTCTCCTCTTAGCCTACATGTAAGAAATTTGTATTTGTTTGGCAACTTTAATTCTCCCAAGAAATTACATATTCTTAAAGCCTAAAAGATGTTAAAATCTTTTCGGATTTAAAAATATTCTTGACCTCCAGAGTAAAATTGAAGAAGAGCCTTTTTTCCTTTAGTTAATTACCCTTTGTGTGGCTGATTCCACCAGGCCTTCAACACAGGGAGCCAGGGCCATGCTGACCATGACAGTGGAAAAGGAAATAGAATCAACATGCTATCTATGACCCACGTGCTGTGTGCCCTGTGTTACCATAGATGCTGTGGCAAATTCAATGAACGAGATAACCTTGCTGTCACAGACCTCTTGAGCTAGTACAGACACACCACGAAGGCATGCGGGGAGACAAGCTGGAGGTGAATCTAGAAAGGCAGTTCCTTGAGGTCACAGGTGAATTTTTAACAGAGATCAGATATGGTGTGGAAGATGGCGTTAAGGGGCAGATAATGTAGGGGGACAGATTGAGAAGCGCCCCTGGAGTCTAGACAAGACAATACAAGCATGAATTTGAGCGGTCATTTGGGGATGGAAAGGAGAAAAGAGGGATTAAGCAAACACTTACATTCTATGGTCTTGGGGTCATTTCTCCCTTGTTCTCTCTTGACACCATGGAGCCTTTGGCAGAGCTGAATTTACTTCATCTGTGGGAAGGGAAACAGAGAGCAAGCATTTTTCCATCCATCCTCAGGTCAGAGCTCTAAAGGAGGAGCAGCTTGCTCCTGGCAGGCAGCACGGAAGTGGTGAAACTCTGAGCCAGGTTATCTGCAGATTTGTTTTTCCCTGCAATAGATCCACCCCATCATGTGATGATTGACAGTAGAACTCACCTCCCCACAGACACAGGGATGTGTCCCTGACCCCAAGACAAATACAGCAGGCCATGCATCCCAGGACCACATTATAGCCTTGGTGTCTTCTCCCTGTCCTGCCCTGAGTCTTCAGTGAGGTGATGTTGCTCACACCCTCCCCTGGGAGCATTCTTATAGCTTCGTGACGGGCCTGGTTGTCTGGGGTCTTCCTATACCACTGGCTCTTCACTCAAATTGCCTTTTAGTGGACAGGCTGTTCTGAAATCTGGTCAGAGGTTAGACAAGGCCTCCCTAAGGCTTTCCTGATGATTTCTGACCATCTTCCCTGGTGACTCACCGGTAAAAAATCCACCTGCCAATGCAGGAGGCGCCAGTTGGATCCCTGGTTTGGGAAGATCCCCTGGAGAAGGAAATGGCAACACACTCCAGTATTCTTACCTGGGAAATCCCATGGACAGAGGTGTCTGGTGGGCTACAGTCCACCGGGTCACAAAAGAGTCAGACATGACTTAGCAACTAAAACAGCAAACAAGGCTTCAACAGCAGGGACTCAAAACTGACAATACCCTACAGCAGTCAGAGTCAATGTGCCTCCGGAGAAAATATTGTAGCAAATTTGGAGGAAAGGCTGAGACTGTCTTCCCTCCAAGCCATTCAGGATCTCAGGTCTACTCTGGGTCTAGAATGCCATCCCCTGTGGTAAAAACACAAGGCATGGGTCAGTGGTGGGAGAGTTTAAGAGTCCCGCCTAGAAGTAAAGTTGTGGAGACTGTACTACTCAGTACCAATGTCTGTTTAATCCTCTTCCCTTCTGAAATTTCTATCTAGTGTGCTAGTTCCTAGCTCAGGTTTGGCACCTCAGATCCAAGTCACTAGAGAAAACTTGGAAACCTATTTATGATCTCATTTTGCAGGGCCTGGCGTGATATTTCCAAGGCTTGGTAGTATAGTCTGACCTGATGATCTCAAATGTATCATAGAGAAATGAAGAACACAATGAAATTTCTAACTCTTTTTTTTTTTAGCTTTTTTAAAAATTGAAAATAGGTAATATTCCATTACATAAGTCTCAGGTGTACACCACTGTGATTATATATATATTCTGTATCCACAACAGAGAGATCACCACCAAAGGTCTACTTTCCATCCATCACCATACAACTGACCCTCTCCACCCATTTTCTGACTCTTTTTGCACTAATAGCACTAATTGGAATAAAATTTCCCATGTAATGGGCTGTGATAAGGCCACCTTCAGGGTTCCTAAATTAAAATTAGGAGAGAGGTTTGTAGGAAAATTCTGGCCCTGTTTCCTGGATCTACTCAGGCTGGGTTTTGGATGAATTTCTGAGCCCTTGTCTCAACATCACCAAACCAAATGGATATACGTCCTTTCCCCAGTGGACTCCTGAAGTGCGGGAGATCTGGGTTCGACTCCTGGGTCGGGAAGAAGCCCTGGAGAAGGGAATGGCAACCCACTCCATTATTCTTGCCTGGGAAATCCCATGGACAGAGAAGTCTGGCAGGCTACAGTCCCTGGGGTTGCAAAGAGTCAGACACGGCTGAGTGACTAACACACACAAAAGGAGAAATGAACAGTGAGGCTTTGGGCAAATTAGGAATTGGTTGTTAGTCAGTGGTTAACAACAAGGGTGCAAAAGAAGCAGGAGATACATCAAGGAACTAGGAATTTGTGGTGCCATGCTGCCTGCCTCTGGCTGTGCCCCGTGATCTTGGAAACTCCCTTCTCACCTCAACCACTTCTAACTGTGATCTCTTCTGCTCTTCTCTCTAATTAGGATTTGACAGTAGCTCTTCTCTGGCTCAGCTCTGGGCTTCAGTGTCCTTTTGGTCTCTCCACACTCATTTCTGACAGCAGTGCTGACTCTTGTGACCTCCATCTGTGACTAAGCTCCGTCACCCACTAAATTCATCAGAATGTCAGGCCCTGGTTTAACCAGTCTTCCTGGTTCCCTTGACCTCAAATCCTCCTTCTCTTTCCTTTCCACAGTGGGGCCACTCAAACTAGCTCACAGCTCAGACAAGCCTCCCACGTCTCCCTAAAAACTCAGAGAAATCGCTGCCCCAAATAGACATTCCTGAGAAAGCCCACAGCTTCCCTCTTTTGGTTTCAGTACTTGGGACTTGAAGATGATTGTTCTGATGGGCTTCCATGGTGGCGGTAGTGGTAAAGAATCTGCCTGCCAATGCAGGAGACTTAAGAGATATGGGTTCGATCCCTGGGTCAACACAGCTGAAGTGACTTAGCACGGACATGCACATATGGTAGGGAACAAATAGTGAATCTTAGATATGAAGAAATAAAATTAATTCACATTTGTGGTAGTGTTGCATTTTCTCTTTATATCACTAAGAACTACAGGACATATTTTTAAAATCTCATGTATGGATCATTAAACTCATGAGCAAAGGAAAGAAGAGAAACAATAAAAGTGAATTTGCCAATCTTAATCTTTACTTAAAATAAGTTTAGGATTGATATGATATACGTAGGAATTTCTAGAAACAAGTGGAGAATGTTGTAATAAAGATTTTCAGTTAATAGTGGTGGTTGGTGATTTAGTCCCTAAATTGTGCCCGATTCTTTGCAACTTCATGGACTGTAGCCCGCCAGCCTCCTTGGTCCATGGGATTTCCCAGGCAAGAATACTGGAGTGGGTTGCCATTTCTTTCTCTGTTTCAATTAATAACATCTATTTATTTTCTACCTCTGGAGATTTTCGGTCTTCTACATAGAATTATTTACTGTCTTCTCTTTGGATTAATATCCAGTAATGGATCACCTAGTAAATATGAAATAAACCGAAATAAAGTAAGGGACTAGAATAGTACAATGAACATTTGTAACTTGGGGCCACACAGAGCCTATTTTCTTATCTAACAATGCTACAGTTTCCTTCAGGGGAACCACTACTTTCAGTATGAGCATAAACCATACAGTTCTCAGTGAATCCTTCCACCATCTTCAAAAATCTCTGAATTTTTGAAACAAAGGATATGTATGCATATGTATGCATAGATCCTCGATCTGAAAGATGATAATTTTTACCTGAATGTGCTTGTGATCATACCATAAATACTATAGCATGGGCTTTTCACTTAATGTTTTGTTTTAGGGGTTTGTCATAGTGAATAATAGGGGTTTATCACCAATATGGTGAATCATATTGGTTTAGTTCACTCATTTTAGCTCCTGTATAATACTCAGTTTTATAAATTTATTAAGTTGAACCATATCCAAATGGTTGAATAGCAGCAATTTCATGTGCTTCAACTAGATATCACAATTATCTATTTTCCAATTATGAATATTTAAATTATTTTCAATATTGCATTATTACAAACAATGTGATGAAAATCCACGTATATACATCCCTAAATACTGTGCAAAATTCCCTCACGGTTATGTACTGAAAATCAGGATTGCTGGATTTAGGGTATGTGAAAAAAGTGAAGTGAAAGTGTTAGTTGCTCAGTCGTGTCCGACTCTGTCTTATTTGCAACCACATGGACTGTAGCCCTCCAGGCTCCTCTGCGCATGGAATTCTCTAGGCAAGAATACTGGAGTGGGTTGGCATTTTCTTGTCCAGGGGATTTTCCCGACCTGGGGATCAAACCCAGGTCTCTTGCATTAAGGGCGGATTCTTTACCATCTGAGCCACCAGGGAAGACCTTTATGGTATGTACAACTTTAATTTATCAGATAATGCAAAATTATTTTTCAAAATGTTTGCGTCAGTTTCTCATCAGTTTGACAACACTGTATGAAATGTCCTCATCTTGACCAGAACTTAGTATTGTGAGAATTCTTGCCAATCTGACAGGCCTAAAAAGATATTTCCTTGTTCTAATATGCATTTCCTTGATTACTGATCAGTTTGAACATCTTTTTGTATTTATGTTAATACATTTCTTTGAATTTACTATTTTAGCATCCCCAATTATCCATTTGTTATTTGACTTTTCCTCTTGATTTTTAGAAATTCTTCATATAGTTTAACTGTTAAATTATTGTTTGACATGCATTTTAAGTATCTTCTCCAAATCTCTGACCTTTCAATGTCATGTGTTACATTTAAATTTAAATATTCAAATTTAATTTAAATATATTTTTAAGTTTAAATATCTTATTTTAAATTTGAAAATACTCAGATTTAATTATACTTCCTTTATGATTTGTGGTTTCTGAGTCTTGTATAGAAATACAGTCTATCTTGTGGTCACAAAGATGTTCTCTTAATTTATCTTCTGTAAGTTTTAGAGCTTTGCTTTGTGTATTAGAGTCTTTCAGTTCAGTTCAGTCACTCAGTCATGTCTGACTTTTTGTGACCCCATGGACTGCAGCACACCAGGCCTCCCTGTCCATCACCAACTCCTGGAGCTTACTCAGACTCATGTCCATTGAGTCGGTGATGTCATCCAACCATCTCATCCTCTGTTTTCCCCTTCTCCTCCTGCCTTCAATCTTTCCCAGCATCAGGGTCTTTTCCAAGGAGTCAGTTCTTTGCATCAGGTGGCCAAAGTATTGGAGTTTCAGCTTCAGCATCAGTCCTTCCAATGAATATTGTGGACTGATTTCCTTTACGATTGATTGGTTGGATCTCCTTGCAGTCCAAGGGACTCTCAAGAGCCTTCTCCAACACCACAGTTCAAAAGAATCAATTTTTCAGCTTTGTTTATAGTCCAACTCTCACATCCATACACGAATACTGGAAAAGCCATAGCTTTGACTAGATGGACTTTTGTTTGCAAGGTAATGTCTTTGCTTTTTAGTATGCTGTCTAGGTTGGTCATAGCTTTTCTTCCAAAGAGCAAGCGTCTTTTAATATCATGGCTGCAGTCATCATCTGCAATGATTTTGGAGCTCCCCCTCCCCCAAAAAAGTCTCTCACTGTTTCCATTGTTTCCCCATCTATTTGCCATGAAGTGATGGGACTGGATGTCATGATCTTAGTTTTCTGAATGTTGAATTTTAAACCAACTTTTCCACTCTCCTCTTTTACTTTCATCTAGAAACTCTAATTATTCTTCTCTTTCTGCCATTAGGGTGGTGTCATCAGCTTATCTGAGGTTACTGATATTTCTCCTGGATATCTTGATTCCAGCTTGTGCTTCATCCAGCCCTGCACTTCACTTGATGTACTTTGCAAATAAGTTAAATAAGCAGAGTGACAATATACAGCCTTGACGTACTCCTTTCCTAATTTGGAAAGGGGTTTATTGTTCCATGTCCAGTTATAGCTGTTGCTTCTTGACTTGCATACAAATTTCTCAGGAGGCAGGTCAGGTGGTATGGTACTCCCATCTCTTGAAAAATTTTCCAGTTTGTAGAAACCACACAGTCAAAGGCTTTGGTGTGTTTAATCTGTCTGTAATTGAGCATGTGTACAAAATGAGATGAAGTTCTAGGAATTTAGAAAGATGGTAACGATAACTCTATATGCAAAACAGAAAAAGAGACTCAGATGTATAGAACAGTCTTGTGGACTCTGGGAGAAGGCAAGGGTGGGATGTTTCAAGAGAACAGCATCGAAACATGTATATTATCTAGGGTGAAACAGATCACCAGCACAGGTTGGGTGCATGAGACAAGTGCTTGGCCCTGGTGCACTGGGAAGACCCAGAGGGATCAGGTGGAGAGGGAGGTGGGAGGGGGGACCGGGATGGGGAATACATGTAAATCCATGGCTAACTCATTTCAATGTATGACAAAAACCACTGCAATGATGTAAAGTAATTATCCTCCAACTAATAAAAATAAATGAAAAAAAAAATTAAAAAAAAAATGAGATGAAGTTCTAAACTTTTCCCTCCCTACAGTAACATATTGTTCCTGCATCCTTTACTAATTAGTCATCTTGTGTACACTGAGTTGTAATTCTTCCTCTGTTAGCTATCAAATTTCCACACTTGCCAAGCTCTTTTTCTGGACATTTTTTTTTTTTCTGATTAATTGGCCTATTTTTCTGTCCCTTTGTCAATGATACATTGTTTTCCTTTCTATAGTTTTATAATAGATGTTGACATCTGAAAAGGTGATATCTTTTTACATATTTTTATCCTTCCTTTTACTTTTTCCTTCAAAATTTTTTTACCTGTCCTGAAGAGCCTTGTCTTGTGACTCAGATGGTAAAGAATCTGCCCACAATGCGGGAGACCTGGACTCAATCCCTGATGTTTAGGCTCAACTTGTCAAGCCCAAGACAAAGCATTAAATCTGTAGATTAATTTGGGGGAAAAACTGACATCATTGTGGTGAGTCTTCCAAATCATGAGCATGGTCTATCTCCCCATTTATTTAGGTCTTTTATGTTAGTAGGTAATATATTATAAGATTTTTCATTTTTTTTTCACATATTTCATGTTAGTTGTGTTCCTATTGCATTTTGTAAGTGGACATTTTTTTAAAAATTATAATCTGATTGATCATTGCTCATGTCCTGGAATACCATTGACTTTTTAATACTGCTCTTGTAACACACCATCTTATTAGCTTGGACTTTCTTATTAGCTTGAAAAATTTGTAGATTCTCTTGGATGCACCGTTTGAACAATCAAGTTCTTTGGAACTGATTTTTTTCCCATTCCATTTTATTTCTTTTTCTTTCTTTCAATTTATTATTTTTTTTTTTTTGCTCTGGTTAAGACTTCCAGAACAGAGTTGAATGGAAATAGTAATGGTGATATCTTTGTCATTTTCCTGACTTTAAACAGAATGCTTCTAATGTTTCACTAAGTATGATAATTGTGGCAGATTATTTATAATTACCCTTTATCACTTGAAGAAATATTCTTTCTGTTTCTAATTTCTAAAATATTCTTTTTGATTATTTAAACATCCTAAATAAATGTCTAATCTTATTGAATTGGAGGAGAACATATATAGCAATTATCCCTTATTTTAAAATTTATTAAGGTGGAAATTTATCTTAAAAGGGTTTCATGTCTTAAACCATCCTTGTATTCCTGGAATAAACCCTCGTCAGTCATGATAATTTTTGATAAAAGCCATGAAGACACTTTTATTGAAGAGGTCATACAGTTAGCAAATAAATATAAAGGTGTTCATCATCATTTGCCATTCAAGAAATCCACATTAAGACCATGATGGGATATCACTGTACACCCACAAGAATGGCTAAAATTACAACACCAGGTGCTGGTAAGGATGCAGAGAAACTGGATCAATGATACATTGTTGGTGGGAATTAAAAATGTACAGCCACTTGGAAAACAATTTGGTGTTTTCTTATAAGTCTAAATACATAGTAACCATCTGATCTAGCAGTGGCACTCTCGGACAAACATAATGAACACCTGTTTGTGAATGTACATAGCAGTATTCTGTAATAGTTAAAAACTGGAAACAGCCCAAATGCCCTTCAACAGGTGAGTGGTTAAACAAACTATGGTTCATACATACCATGATATACTACTCTGCAATCAAAAGAAATGAACTATTGATACAAGTAGTAACTTGGATATATCTCCAGGGAATTATGCTTAGTGAAAAGAGCCAATCTCAAAAGGTAATTCTGTATGATTCCTTTAGACAGTAATTTTGAAATGACAATATTTTAGAAATAGAACATGGATTAGTGGTTGCCAGGGGTTATTAACAGGGTGAGAGGAAAGTTGGATGTTATAATAAAGAGCAACAGGAGAGATCCTTGTGATGATGGAATGTTCTATATGTTGACTGTAGTGATAGATACATGAACCTACATGTGATGGAATTGTATAGGATTAAGTACACACCAATGTATACATGTTAAGCTAGCAAAATATGAATAGTGTCAGTGGATTGTATCAACGTCAATATCCTGGTTGTGATATTATACTAGAGTTTTGCAAAGTGTTGAGGGAAACTGAGTTGAAGATACTTTCTGTATTATTTATTATAGTTGTATGTGTATCTACAATTATCTCAATAAAAAATTCCATAGAAATGGTTTAGTAATCTAAATTTCTTTAGGTTTTCTACTAAAGTTCCATTCTTTATTCTTCACCTGATTTATCTTGCACATAGTTGCAAGATAAGCAAATAATTGTGCACAATAACAAGATAAACTTATTTTGTAGATTACTTCTTAAAGATGAAAGAAGACAGGAAGATGGATACACATGCTCCCCACTAACGATAACTGAACATTGTTGTATGTAGTGTTTTTTCAAGTGAGTCAGTAACATTAAGGATAATCTTCTTTAATTAAAAGAGTAGAGTTGCAAAGAAGACATGTGTTTGGATGTGGTCAGGCAGCACTTTTCTCTGATAATGAAGTACGTAAGACCATCTGTTCTTAGAATTCATAAACTGCACAGCCTTGTTCAGCTCTATCTGTTCCATCATCCTACCACTGCAGAATTGTTTTGTATGCTGCACTCATAATAAATGATGATTACTATGATTAATACTAATAACCCCAACAACATTATACAGTATAATGTCTCCAGTGATTACACTGAGAAGTTTGATAGGAATTATTTTCCTGAGCTCATCCTAAAATTTCTTCTTGCTCAGTATTATCTTGTTATTTCTATTTATTTCTCCCCTAAAATACCCTCCCCATTACTTCCCTTGTAATTATAAGCTAACTAAATTGAGGTCCTTTCATTTTGCTTTCCTCTCCACTGCCTGAAGCATTGCGGGCTCTCAGTAAATGTTTCACTTTTGATGTTGACATCTTCAAATGGAGACAGGTGGCTTTACAAGCTAGGACAGTCATTGCATCAACCAAGATTAATTAGATAATTTGCTTCAAGCTCATTATAATTTTGGCTGTCCTTCAAGCACCCTGAGTTTTAAAAGATTACTGCTCATAACCCAGGCTTTTTCATTCCTTTCAGATTTGAAAAATCTGACCCAAAATGTTCAGGAATTTTTTATGGTTCCATTGTTTACAGTGATACTTAATTTAAATATATATATATATAAGGTTGACTTTAGTCAGTTAAACATTGATAAATATTAATATTACCATTTTCAGATTTATTTTTTTATTAAATAACACAGATCCATAGCAGATTAGCATATGAATTGATTAGTTTACAAACTCATAAGCAGAATAACGTGCATAAAAAAATTTACTAAGCAGCTATTGCACCACTTATTGCTCTGATGTTTTAGAAAACTGAGAAATGGAAGATAAAATGAGCAAACTACAGGAAATACATCTAAATTACAAGAATATGACAGGTTAAATAAATTAAATTCTATTGCCTGAAGAGACCATGTTTTCTACAGTGCCTGTCAGAACAGTAAGCTCAGTGAAGGTGTTTAGTGAGTGTTCATTGAAATGGAGCTACCAACCCACTGGATATATGAATCTGCTGTTGAAAACAAATCCGTAATTATCCTGACACTGAAGGTGATAAATCAGAAGCCAAATCCAATGCAAGAGGCATTTATATTGACCAGTGTGTCTTGTTTGCTGAATGTGACCTGTAAAGCAAAAAGAATAATATACTCTGACTGTTGATGTTTAGTGCCTTACCTATAGGAAGCACCACTAACCTGAGAGAAAAACAAAGAGAAAACATACATGAGAGAGATTCAATCAGAGGCAGTGAGAACTAGGTGTGAACCACAGAAGTGGTTACTCACAAGGAGTGTGGCTTCACATTTAGACTACCTGCAGAGGTTCCACAGTTTTCATTCTGCAATGTTAGACCAATGTTAACTGGTCTACCTCATGGTTACAAATTGGCGAACCCAAACTTGGTACAGTTTCTCCAGATCAACTAAATAATTGATAACAAAATTAAAACACAAATGAAGAGCTTTCTATATGCCCAAACTTTGACAAAGTGTGGAAGAACACCAAAATAATTATTTTTGGCTGCACCATGTGGCTTACCAGATCATAGTTCCCCAACCAGGGATGAACTTGGGCCCCTACCTGTGAAAGCACCAAGTCTTAACTATTGAACCACAAAGAGATTCCCCCAAGTGATTTTTTAATGGTTCCTTTTACTTGGATAACAGGAGAAGCCTGATGATGGTAGTAATAACATAATAATTAATATATTAATATAACATGGTAGAAGATGGGTAAGGTTAATATACAGAGGTTGCGGAATGAGGGCTCCTGACCACAGTCCCTGGTCTTGCCAGTGACTGAGATATTAGAAAATATCATTTTCTATCCTTATCCAGAATGGTTGACCTCTTAACCATAATTATCCCCATGCCTTTAATTCTTCCCATAGATCCCATTTTCAATGATATCTCAAGATGGCTGAAACTAAGAGCAACTTAGAAAACATGTAGTTCCCAGCAATACCTGACCGTCTCATCTCTTGGCCAAGGGGCTTCTGAGGTGGCGCTAGTAGTAAAGAAGTGAAGTAATGTGAAAGTATCTCAGTCATGTCAGACTCTTTGCGACCCCATGGACTATACAGTCCATGGAATTCTCCAGGCCAGAATATTGGAGTGCAGCCTTTCCCTTCTCCAGTGGATCTTCCCAACCCAGGGATTGAACCCAGGTTCCATGCATTGCAGGCAAATTCTTTACCAGCTGAGCCACAGTGGGAAAGAATCCATCTACAAATGAAGAGAGGTGGTTTCGATCCCTGGGTCAGGAAGACCCCTTGGAGTAGGAAACGGCAACCCACTCCAGTAAACTTGCCTGGAAAATGCCATGGACAGAGAACCTTGGCGGGCTACAGTCCATGGGGCCACAAAGAATTGGACGCGACTGAGCACACGCACACATCTGCCGACCAAAACAGTTTCTATCACTGCCTATTCTTCAAAGAAATTAGAAAACGTCCACTATGATTTCTTCTGAATCCCTTACTGAACTTGAAGGCACTTAAATATCAGTGTTTAAGGCCTAGAGCCATATGCCCTTTGGTTACATCTTTCTAGAGACCTTTATGATATTCAGCACTATAATTATAATAAGGATGCAATTTAATTAACAAACATATTTCTTTCTTGTCTAAAAGTCCAAAAATAATACAAATCCATGATTTAATGAAAAAACACTGGGTCATATTTGTTTTGTTCAGCACCTAATTGCTAGCCTTCAGTGAGGCATCAGAACTCCCTGACCCCCAGCCTCCTCATTTATTAAATTAAATCAAATTAATTTAAAATGGACAACCCCCTCAAACTCTTCCAACTCTAACACTCCCCGATACTGTAGAGAACTGAGAGACAGTAATCTTTTCCCTGATTATTTTGTAAGGTTTCCAATGATCAGTTCCATTCTTCTGGTCCCTTTGTATCCCAACCCAAATTGCTTGAATTGTTTAAGGGTAATTATCATATTAAACACGTGCTTAAACTACCAGGGATAGTGGCCAAAAGAATTTTAATATAAAGACATGTGAACCTTCACTTAATTAAAAAAAATTTCCTCTGTGTTTCATCAACTATTAAGTCAACTGCACTTACACTGGCCTTGAGATGCTTTTAATAAACTGTGTGACTCACCAGGAAGACAAAAGTAATAGATTCTCTCAGTGTTGCTGGTAAAAGCATCCAAGTGAGGACATGATACATGGTGCCAACCAGTATCTTGGAAAGAGATTGAAAATGGTTGTGACAAGAAAGGCAGAAAGTAGAAAGAGTGATAAATAAGTGCTATCCTTTTTCTGGGCTAGTTGGTGATAACAACTCATGAAAAAAATATTCATGCTATTCCAGCAAAGAAAAGTAAGGATAATAAGAGGCCACGACAAATAAATAAGGATGTTTATGCCGGTTTAAGAAGATCATCTTTCTTCCTCTGTGTTTTACTTCCTTTTCGGGCTGCTGACCTAGTCTATTTTGATAGTGATAAGAGTCACTTTGAGAGGTTTTACAAATACTGACTCTGCACAAGTTCGCAGTTATCTGTAAACTTGTCCCCATGCTCCTTACATAGGCAAAAAGAAAGAAAGAAAGAAAACAAATGGTGCGATGCAGAGTTTGCCTTAGAATTGAATATTCAGGGAAGAAAAGCAGGAAACGTATGTGAGTGTGTGTAAAGTGAGTAAGGGTGTGTGAGTGTGTGCCCTAGATGAGGCATGCTGATGAGGAAGTTATTCTTCAGAGGACCATGAGATTTAGCCCAGGAGCAGCGTGAGGCTTGAATTTCTGTAGGCTTCAGGTGATATTCCATCTCTACATCTTCTGTAGATACCTTTACAACTGGGACCATGAAAGATGGGCTCATTTGATGGGGTCCATTTGACTTTTCACAGTAAATAAAAATGTCCCCTTCTCAGAGGCATTATAGGTGGGTTCTAGATTTCTGAATAGGTGCGAGTAGAGTGACAGCCTCATCAATGATATTCTGGCCTTCCATGCCCCAGGGTCTGTGGCATACAGGTCCCTTAGGTTTTATGAAACTTTAAGTTTTTTGCAGCAGTGGAGTAGGACATGATGGAGAGGGAAACTTTGTGTTTTTAATTCAGTTGCCCTTGTTATTCCCCTAGAATGCACTTGTTAAACTTCATTTAGTCTATTTACAATGCAGTATGAAATCTTCCCTGGTGACTCAGATGGTAAAGAATCTGCTTGCCATGCGGGAGACCCAGGTTTGACCCCTGGGTCAGGAAGATCCCCTGGAAAAGAGCATGGCAACCCACTCCAGTATTCTTGCCTGTAGAATCCCATGGACAGAGGAACCTGGTAGGCTACAGTCCATGGGGTTGCAAAGAGTCAGACACTACTGAGAGAGTAACACTTTCTCTTTTTCATGGAACCTAAGGTGATGTCTGAATCAAATGGATCAGTCTACTAAACAAATTGCAATATGTATTGAAACCTTATTATACTTTTTCTCCCAAGATATTGCCTGTACACATTTATAAACCCTACACATCAACACTTGCAGTTTTTAGTTCTTCCTATATGTTCTATAATACATACATATGTAAGTATATTGTGTATTCTTTCCTTTTAGAATATTCTATACAGTAAAATCTGAAGTTGGAAAACAGATAAGTCTCAAAGTGATTTTTTATGTTGTAAAAAAATTTCTTTACTTTTTCAGAATAGTTTCCCTGTGTTTCACCTATGCAGTCAATCTTCTTCCCCACCCTAGATTGTTCTGTTTAGCCTCTCTATAGCTTTGCATTTTCCAGAATATTACATAAATGGAATTATAGAGTATTTATGCAGTATGTAGCCTTTTCAGACCAACTTCTTTCACTGATCAATATGCATTTAAGACTCATGAATGTCTTTGTATGATCTTGTCTTTTTAAAAAAAATTTCTCCGCCAAGCTGTGTCATATGAGTCATCTTAGTTCCCTGACCAGGGATCAAACCTGTGCCCCATGCAGTGAAAGCATGGAGTCTTAACCACTGGACTGCCAGGGAAGTCCCTGCATGATATTTTTTATGAATACCTGCAGGGAGCCGTTGTGGGAGATCCCACCCATGACGAGGTCATGAAGAAAATACCTGACAGGCAAGGCCATTCAGGATACAAGGGACCCTCCAGGTTGGCCTCGGCCTCTACCCCACCCTGTATCCTCCCCCCTTTTCTGCTGTTGTTCTTGTTTGCCCTGCTGCGGATTCTTGTGTTGCCTGACGAGAGTTCTCCTGCTCCTCTTTCACTAAATAAAGACCAACATAGAACCCTAATTAATAAATCTCCTGGACGCTGGTTCCCTATGAAGGGGCCAGGAATGAAGGAAATGTTTCAAGTAAAAACCCTTTTGCTGGCACTCTGGCTTGTTTGGTAGATGCGTATTAATGCACACGACTGCTCACAACACCTTAATCATAAACAGCATAAAAAACCTGATCACAAAAGGCCCTGATAGGCACAGAGCCCTTCGGGGGGTTAAAAAGCCCTATTAGAGAACATAAAAATCATTATTCTAAAAGTGGTTATCGGATCAACATTTGATTGCTGTTATTGTGCTGAGGTTGTGCAGTAAAAACTATTGTTAATATAGTTAAGGATTTAGAAAAATAAGAGTTTAGCTTTAGTGTGGAAACAATAAGATAATTGGTAATTTTAATCAAGAGTGCTAAAACAGAGGCTGCCTCATCAGAGCCACAGAGTCTTTGTGTGCTAAACTTTTTAGATTATTTTAGCTGAGAACTTTTGCAAAAAGGCTGACATTTGCGTTAACAGGATTGTATTTCTACTATGTTGCAACCTGCTGCACCATGCAACTGCAACTTTTCTGTTTTCTGCTAAACTCAAGGCAAAATAGAACAATAAAAACAGTTTTGCCTTCACCTAGATCGTAAAATGTTAATAGGCCCCAAGGCCAGAAGATAATGTACAAAGATCCACTATGAAAGAAAACTCTCATGAACAAAGAAGTATGCAGAAAACACCCTGGTTTCATGAAGGACAAAACTGACATAATGTTAAACTAAACTTTGTATGCTTATCTTTCACCTCCCCTTAGAAATGTACTAACTTAGGGTATAAAAGCTACGGTGAAAAATAAAATGCAGCCAGACTCTGCTGCACATCCTGGTCTGGTCTCTCTTTCTTTCTCTCTCTCTCTCTCTCTCTCTCTCACTCGCCGATGCTGTTCATCCTGAGGGCACCCCCGGATCCTGCTGGGGCAAGGACCCCAGCAAATACCTATAAGTCTTTGCTTTTCTACTTTCTGGCATATCATAGGCTTATCTTGTATTCCCTTCCCCAGCCCTGAAACTGTTGCTTTTCATAACGAATCCAGGGGAATGGCATTTAGAAACCTATATCTGGGCACATGGTGTGTTTATTGTTACTGAGGTGTCGTTGTCTAGGGCCCTTCAGTAGGGAAAATTATAATATATGTTTATTTAAGTTATGACTGCATCATACTGACTCCTCTCTTCCTGATCCAGAACCACCAGGTTCTTCCTTTGATGGAAAAACATTCTACACTCATTCGTTCAATTCAGTACCATCTAGTCAGAGGTACTTATTTTGCATTCAAGTTTGGAAACATTTATTTCTTATTCTGCTCCCAGCCTGACTCAGTAAGAGGAAAGCTGATCTGAAAACTGATTAGCTTTTAGGGTGACCAAGCAGAATACAACAGCTTCCACTCCTCTTGCCTGGCTCTGAAGGTGTAATCTGTCATTTCTTTATCAATTTTAACCAAAAAAAAAAAAAAGTTTGAAAATCCTAAGGTTCTGAGAACAACCCAAATTGTACAGCTTTCTCCAAGGAAAGCAGGGGAGAGGGAACAAAATGACAGAAACTGACTGTCTAGTGATCCCTTACAGCCTACATTTGGAGTCCTGAGACTAGGAGAATTTATTTCTGTTACCAAATAATTCAGATACGGTATCTTAACTACCCTTCTATTCTGTGGCAGGTCAAGGGTGTGCTGTGGAGAATATTGCCAAACTATGTATCTTCATTGGCTCCAAAAGGCTGTCCTTTTCCAACAGAAGAAACTTGCTTTTCATGACAAAGCTGGCTTAATTTTCAAGCGTCATGGTCTAATTAAAGTGACTGTAACTGACAGAAATGCAAGTTTCCAGCTTCTTCCCTTTCTATGAAGTCAAAGGAGGAAACAATATAAAGTGCAAACAAGCAAACGGAAGATTTCTTTGTTTGATTCCAAATTCAACAGGCAACTAATGTGAGGAGGGCGAGGCAAGTTTTCCAACAGCCAGAGCCAGGATTAAGAGCAACTTGCTCGGTTGCCAATTCCACCTCTGAAACAAACATGAAACAGGCCCTGAACCTTCTTACTCTTTGGATGTGAGGCCAAATACACAGTGCAGAGAGGGTTGTGCTTGGGCAAGCCTCAACTTGCAGCTGGTTTTACTGCAGTGGCTTTCAGCAAAGCGCTGTTTCACCCAGAGCCGGTTTCCTTCTCTGCAAAAAAGAGAAGAAAAAGTCACTGCCTTGCTTACCTCATACGAGCGTCTGAGGCTCAAATTAAATGCAATAATGTCAAAGAACTTTGTGAACTCAAAAGAGCTATAAATATAAGGTGTTATTAGAAGTGATTGGAAGGGAAAGATGAGACAGCTTAATTTTAAGTAATTCCAAATCCCCTGGGGTGGAGAAGAGCTGTGTGAGGGTTGTTTTTGTTTAGTCGCTCAGTCGTATCTGACTCTGCAACTCTGTGGACTGTAGCCCACCAGGCTCCTCTGTCCATGGGATTCTCCAGGCAAGAATATTGGTGTGCATTGCCATGCCTTCCCCCAGGGGATCTGCCTAGATCAAACCCAGAGATCAAACCCGAGTCTCCTGCGTCTCCTGCATTGGCAGGTGGATTCTTTACCACTGAGCCACCTGGGAATCCCTATGTAAGGGTTGTTGTTACTCTATGGCAAGGCAGGGGAGGGAGGGTGGGGTATGGATGAGTGGGGGAGAGGGCAGGGCTGGCAAGGGGAAGAGGGTGATTTCTCCTCTGCCCTAGGAAGCAGGGCAGGCTGAATCCCTTTGAGAAGGAGGCAGCAAATATCACTGGGGATTTGAGACAACTACTATGATGATAAACCAGAATTTAACTAACAGGAGACAGGAAGATGGTAAGAGGGGCTACATGTGCTCCAGAAATACCAGAAGTGGATCAAAAGATGGCCGAGGGTGGTGCCTAGAAATGGAAAGAAAAGAGAGGAAGTCAAAACTAATGAGGACAAAGGAAGGAGAGCTGCTTATGGCACTCAGGGGAAGCCATGCAACTGAGCTGAGGTGAGAAGGCGTTTCCAGACTCAGGACCAGAGGACCTGAGGCATCAGCGTTAGCAAACCCAGGGGCCAACCAGGGAGAATCAGCTGGAAAGGGGCTCCATATCCTAGATTAGTGGTTTGCAGACACATAGAGGTTTACTTATTTACAAATGTCCACTGAGTGCCAGGGGATTCCCAAGTGGTGCAGTGGTAAAGAATCTGCCTGCCACTGCAGGAGATGCGAGAGTCGTGGGTTCAATCCCTGGGTCAGGAAGATCCTCTGGAGTAGGAAATGGCAACACACTCCAGTTTTCTTGCCTGCGAAATTCCATGGACAGAGGAGTCTGGCAGGCTACAGTCCAAGGGGTCGCAAAGAATCGTACACAATGAGCCACTGAGCACGCTGAGTGCCAGGCCCCGGAAAGGGGACACTGCTTTTAAACAAAATACTACACAGAACTCCACTGTGTGAAACAGAAAAAAAAATTGAAGCTGCTTTTTTAGAAAAACCAATTATGATTTATTCTCCACAATACTTTGTTAAAGAGTTCAATGATTTGCACTCAGATGTTATATAGCTGAGAGGTAACCAAGTATAATACAAAGAATTGGTCTAAAGTCTTCGCACTGATGGCCATAGAGTCTCTTGTGAAGGTGTTCTGTTGAAGTGAGGCTCAGAGAAGCCAGGGTCTCTCAGCTTCCCTCTGAGCCCTGTTGGCAGCTCCCAAATCACCTCTGTAGGTACATAGGTTTCTATCAAGAAATGGAGATAAGCCCTCTCAACCTTGTTTTAGCTTTGGTGCCCAGCACCTGAAAGGTACTGGTGCATGCGTCCTCAGTCACTAAGTCATGTCCAACTCTGTGAGCTCATGAACTGTAGCCTGCCAGGTTCCTCTGTCCATGGGATTTTCCGAGCAAGAATACTGGAGTGGGTTGCCATTTCCTTTTCCAAGGGATCTTCCTGACACTGGGATCGAACCTGTGTCTCTTATGTCTCCTGAATTGACAGGTGGACTCCTTACCACTGAGCCACCAGGGAAGCCCCTGAGAGGTACTCAGTATTTCTCAAATGAATGAACATGATAGAGGATAGGTGGTCTGCAGGAGAAAACTCAGATAATGGATTCAGGGAACTCTGAAACTGTCATGAAGCTGTAACTTATTATCCACACGTAGACCTGAAAGTTTCTCAAGTTTTAGACTTGAGATGTGGCTGACTCATCAGGAGGTGTGGGAGCCCCTAGTTAGGGATGTGTGTCTAACCACAGGAGCCAAAGTTGTAGCAGGTAAGACAAGCCAGAACCAGAAGACACATCTATGGAAACAATCTTGGTTATTTTGTGACAGGAAGTGGGGTCTGGCTGCTCAACACTCAAAAGCCTTCCCAGGTTGGTGGGAAGGAAAGTTTGTTTATTTTGGTTGCTGGCAACCAAGGAGATAGGGGAGGGTGAACTTCTGTCCAAAGGCCAATTCTCTACCCTGACAATCAGGGGGCAAAAGCTTTTATAGGCTCAGGGAGGGGGCTATATGCAGAAACAGTACAGTCAGCTCTGACAGTCATCTTCAAATTGGTCATTGGTGGTCTGACCAATGTCATCTTGATTGTTTTAAGTACAATTAGTCTTCAGTTCCAGGGTTGGTTTGTTCCCATTTCCTTGAGGCCAGTTCTCAGAACTGTGGCAATTTATGTCATAGATTATAGTCTGGTCATTGTGTAGTGAACTTCTGTGACCTGGTGGGGGTTTCAGTAATATCTACAAGACAGCTCACACGACATAGCTCAGAATCTTATCTATAGTTTTTGAGAAGGAACCAAAGATTCTTGACTTTGCTTAATGACTAAACTTTTATTATTTAGTCTTGTTGGACAGTTTTCCTTTGCTTCTGCATTTTATCCCTTCTCTGATTAAACTTGTTCTTTGGCTAGAGTTTTTCCACAGACAAAGGGCAGGCTGAGGACGTGGAGGACAGGGCCCATAGGGTCCTACTCTGTTTCAACTTCATCATGGAAACACAGCCACTCCACTGCTCTGCTCCTATAAAATAGGATAAAAACACCTAACATTTATTGAGTGTTGACTACTTGCCAGGCACAGTGATAACTCCCTAATGCCATGTGGTGGTCAAAAGATTGCCCCCTAAAGATGTCTGTGTCCCAACCCCTGCAGTCTGTGACTATGTTACATTAGACAGCAAAGGAAGAATTAAGGCTGCAGATGGAATTAAGGTTACTAATCAGTTGACTTTGAGATGAGTTGATTGTTTTGGATTATCTGGTGGGTAATCACAGGAGTCCTTATAAGTGAAAGCAGGAGGCAAGAGGCAGTGTCAGAGAAGGAGATGTAATGGCAGAAGCAGTGGTTGGAATGATGTGATGTGAGGGCTTGACTGACTATTGCTGAGATTGAAGGTGGAGGGAGCCATGGCTCAAGGAGTGTAGGCAACCTCTAGAAGCTGGAAGCACAGGAAAACAGATTCTCCTCTGAGCTTCCTTGCCCTGCTGACACCTTGATTTCGGCCCAGAGACACCCATTTCAGGCTTCTGATCTCTTGAACTGTAAGTTAAAAGTGTTTTTTCCTTGAGCCACTAACTTCGGGATAATTTATTACAGCAGCAACTGGAAAAAAATACAGATTTTTTTCATCCATCCCCCTCTCTACAATAGCTCCATCAGATGGGTACTTAATATTGCTATTTTGCAAGTGAGTAAACCAAGGACTTCCCTGGTGGTTCAGCGTTAAATAATCTGCCTGCCAATGCAGGAGACATAGGAGATGTGGGTTCAATCCCTGGGTTGGGAAGATCCTCTGGGGTAGGAAATGGCAACCCATTCCAGCATTCTTGCCTGAGAAATCCGATGGACAGAGAAGCCTGGAGGGCTACACCCCATGGGGTTGCAAAGAGTTGGACTTGACTTAGCAACTGAGCACAGACTAAGGCTTGGGGCGGAGGGCGGGGTTGACTCTTTTGACCCAGAGGTGAGTGGTTGGCCTGATTCTGGAGCCACCTAAGGATGGTTTTACTTCTTCATTTCACAAATGAGAAAACTGAGGCCCAGAGGTATGTCCTGACCTGCCCCAGGTCACATGCGAGTTGGTGCCAAGGCTCAGCTGTACCCTCATGAGAATAGTGCAGACCAGCGCTTCACAAACACATATGCCCACAAGTCACCAAGGGTCCTGTTAGATGCAGGCTCCATTCAGCAGGTCAGGGCTGGGATCCAGGGTGCTGCATTTCTGACCAGCCCCTAGGTGAGGCCAATATCGCTAGCCAGGGAATAGCAAAGCTGTGCCCCACTTTGAGGGTTCTGAGCAACCCAAAGCCGTCAGAGAGTTTGGGGCATCTAGTGGGATGAGGGGGCCCTAGAGAGGGAGACTTAGCAGCAGATGCCTCACTGTTCTGTGGCCAATGAGATTTAGGGACTCAGAGGGAAAGGTCAGAGTTAAAGACAGGGCTATCATTCATTGAGCTCCCCTTGAGAAAGATATCTCCGAATGTGACAATTATTTTTTAAAATAGTTTCTGTGTTACTTTAAAATTTTTACTTATTTATTTCTTATTTTTGTCCATGCTGTGCAGCACAAGGGATCTTAGCTCTCCAACCAGGGATGGAACCCACATCCCCTACAGTGGAAGCATAGAGCCTTAATCACTGGACCACTAGGGAAGTCCTTGTGATGATTACTGTTTGATTACTGTTGTGTTTGGAAAATCCCAGAGCCAGTGCTCTGTGACAACCTGGAGGGACGGAGTAGGAAGGGAGGTGAGTGGGGGAGCTCAGGAGGGAGGGGACACAAGTATGCCTGTGGCTGATTCATGTTGATATGTGGCAAAAAACCATCACAATGTTGTCAAGTAATTATCCTCCAATTAAATTAATTAATTTATTAAAAAGTCATTCAAAGTTTGCCAGCATGGATCTGGCATCATGATTGGTTCTACTCTTTTATGGGACAAGGCATACAGATCAAGGGCCTCTTTCTGTCATGGAGACTGAAATAGCTGCATGTGATTGTGTGGGAAAAAGCAACAGTCTCCTTTGCCTGACATATATTATATATATATATAAAGAAGACAATCTGCTTATTCTTCCAGAAATGTCTCTAAAGCTTTGGTGCAATCAAAGGACTCGTGGTCCTGGCCCCCTCCTCTCTCAGCCCCCAAACCACTTGTCCAGTGAATCACAAAGTCAGGGCAGGAAGGTAGTCCAGTCTGTAACCACAGTCATTCTTCTCTGAGTCTACATTTTGTGCTTCACTAAAAAATATGTATAAACATGCACACACAGCGGATCTGTGTGTAGGACCTAGTGGGAGCTTCCCCTAACCTTTTCACTGTGGTTGCAGAATTGCCAGCTGTCTGTGGCTATTAGCACTGCCTGAAGGCTAAGAATGTTCTGGTTTCGTTTTGAAGCAACAACCAGGCACGCAAGCAAGAAATGTCAGCTTTTGTTTCAGACACCAGAACTCAGAGAAGGAAGCCAGTGTTTGGTTGACTGTTTCCCAGGGTAGAGAGTGAAAATATGTCTCTATAATACTTACAATAGCTTCAAAATGAAAGGATTAAAAAAAAAAAAAACTCATCCAACTCAGCATTATTAAACTTCAAAGCTCTCTAATCTCTGACCTGAAAATGAAAATTTTAAGTGTTTCTATTAATAAAAGAAGTTTTCTACAACCTTTCTTAGTTCTAGGGCTTGCTTCTGAGGATAGGGGTAATTCTTCAGGAAAAAGAATAAAATCTATCCACTAGTTGTCAGGATCATGCTGCAAGCTCTGAGCAGCCCTGGAAAGGATAAGATAGGTTCTTTGCCTTGGTTAGGATCCGGACGCTCAGAGCGTGACAGGCCTGGACACTAAACCCTTCAGTGGGGAGAACTCTGACCAGCCCTGGGACTTGACGTTATGGGTGGTTTTCAGTGATCAGTGTGAGGTAGTGAGAAAACACAGCCTGGGAGTCAGACAACCTTTGTGTTATCTTGTTTAGACCCTGAACCTTTTAATTTTACTCTGGGCTTGTGTCCTTCTCTGCAAAATACAAATAATAGCACCTCGTCTCTGTATTATTGTGAGATTAAAGGAGATAATACACATGGCACAAAGTAAACCTCTAAAAATGTTTGTTCCTCGAAGTGCATGCTCAGTCATTAATTTGTGCCTGACTTTTTGCAATCCATGGACTGTAGACCACCAGGCTTTTTCATCCATGGGATTTCTGACAAGAATACCAGAGTAGGTTGCCATTTACCTTCTCCAGGGGATCTTCTGACCCAGGGATTGAACCCACATCTCCTTTACTGGCAGGTGGATTCTTTACCACTGAGCCACCAGGGAAGCCCCTTGTTCCTCCAAGAGGCAGAAATAAACAGACTTTCAAGAATAATATCTGTTTGACTGTAGAACGTATTGTTACCTTCTATCTGAAATCATCTTCCTCATTATAGTTTCCTTGGTCTACCTGTAATATCCTTTTATATTTCTTTTGCACGTACAATTGATGACAGGAGAGACAGATCCAAAGTACAATTGATGGCAAGCTGTTGTTGTCACAGTCCACAGAATGAACACATTCAGCCAAACACAGGAGAGATGCACTGTTTGCAGATGACGTGATCCTCCACATAGAAAACCTTAAAGACTCCACCAGAAAATAAATAGAGCTAATCAATGAATATAGGAAAGTTGTAGGATATACAATTAACACACAGAAATCTCTTGTATTCCTATACACTAATAATGAGAAAACAGAAAGATAAATTAAGGAAACAATTCCTTTCACCATTGCAATGAAAAGAATAAAGTACTTAGGAATAAATCTACTTAAAGAAACAAAAGACCTATATATAGAAAACTATAAAACACTGATGAAAGAAATCAAAGATGACACAAATAGATTGAGAAATATACCATGTTCATGGATTGGAAGAATCAATGTAGTGAAAATGAGTACACTGCCAAAAGCAATCTATAGATTCAATGCAATCCTTATCAAGCTACCAATGTTATTTTTCACAGAACTAGAACAAATAATTTCACTATTTGTATGGAAATACAAAAAACCTCGAATAGCCAAAACAATCTTGAGAAAGAAGAATGGAACTGGAGGAATCAACTTGCTTGACTTCAGACCATACTATAAAGCTACAGTCATCAAGACAGTATGATACTGGCACAAAGACAGAAATATAGACCAATGGAACAAAATAGAAAGCCCAGAGATAAATCCACACACCTATGGACACCTTATCTTTGACAAAGGAAGCAGGAATATACAATGGAGAAAAGACAAATCTCTTTAACAAGTGGTGCTGGGAAAACTGGTTAGTCACTTGTAAAAGAATGAAACTAGAACACTTTCTAACACCATACGCAAAAATAAACTCAAAATGGATTAAAAATCTAAATGTAAGACCAGAAACTATAAAACTTAAAGGAAAACGTAGGCAAAACATTCTCTGACATAAATCACATCAGGATCCTCTATGACCCACCTCCCAGAGTTATGGAAATAAAAGCAAAAATAAACAAACGGGACCTAATTAAACTTAAGAGCTTTTGCATAATGAAGGAAACTATAAGCAAGGTGAAAAGAAAGCCTTAAGAATGGGAGAAAATATTAGCAAATGAAACAACTGACAAAGAATTAATCTCAAAAATATACAAGTAGCTCCTGCAGCTCAATTCCAGAAAAATAAATGACCCAATCAAAAAAATGGGCCAAAGGACTAACCAGACATTTCTCCAAAGAAGACATACAGATGGCTAACAAACACATGAAAAGATGCTCAATATCACTCATTATTAGAGAAATGAAAATCAAAACCACAATGAGGAACCATCCCATGCCAGTCAGAATGGCTGCTATCAAAGAGTCTACAAACAATAAATGCTGGAGAGGGTGCAGAGAAAAGGGAACCCTTAGACTATTGGTGGGAATGCAAACACAGTACAGACACTGTGGAGAACAGTGTGGCGATTCCTTAAAAAACTGGAAATAGAACTGCCATACAATCCAGCAATCCCACTGCTGGGCATACACCCTGAAGAAACCAGAATTGAAAGAGACACATGTACCCCAATGTTCACTGAAGCACTGTTTATAATAGCCAGGACATGGAAGCAACCTAGATGTCCATCAGCAGACAAATGGATAAGAAAGGTGTGGTATATTTACACAATGGGATATTACTCAGCTATTAAAAAGAATGCATTTGCATCAGTTCTAAGGAGGTGGATGAAACTGAAGCATATTATACAGAGTGAAGTAAGTCAGAAAGAAAAACACCAATACAGCATATTAACACATATATATGGAATTTAGAAAGATGGCAACGATGACCCTATATGTGAGACAGCAAGACACACAGATGTAAAGAACAGACTTTTGGACTCTATGGGAGAAGGTGAGCATGGGATGATTTGAGAGAATAACATTGAAACATGTATATTATCATATATTAAATAGATCGCCAGTCCAGGTTTGATGCATGAGACAGGGTGCTCAGGGCTGGTGCACTGGGATGACCTTGAGGGATGGGATGGGGAGGGAGGTGGGAGGAGAATTCAGGATGAGGATCACATGTACACCCATGGCTGATTCATGTCAATGTAGGCAAAAACCACTACAATATTGTAATTAGCCTCCAATTAAAATAAATTAATTAATTTAAAAAATAATAAGCATATTATAAAATATTTTAAAAAATATGCTCTACCCCTTAAAGAGTAATTCAAGGGTCATGAACAATAAATATGGTTAAATATATTGTGTGTATATATAGCAAATACAGGAGAAATGGCTGTCTTCAGAAAAAATGGTAATAATCAATGAATTGATTATCCTGGTGATGTTAATCAAAGATTCAGTGCCAGAAGAGACTTTCTCTGGTGCCTGCTAGTAATTGTTGGGGACTGGGTTTTCCTTTCTTTCCTGCCTTCCCTCAACACTCCCCACCCTGCCTCCTCCCCTGAAAGCTGGCAAAGTGCTTCCAGGGTGACCTCCTTTGTCCTCTGCTCACATCCCTTAAGCCACACAGCCAGGGTCAGCTCAGGTGAACCAGGCATGAGCCCTACCCCTTCAGCTGCCCCAGGCCCAAACCTCCCCACCCCTGGCCTCAGGACAGAAGCTGTGACATTTCACATCGGGGCAGAAGGACTGGAGTGCTGGCCATTTTCCTGCCTAATTGCCAGTCAGAGGGAGTGAAGCTTAAACTACAGGGCACTTCCTTTGCACTGGGCCTTCTAAGGCTCTAGAAATAGAGCCTCATGGTCATATGGTTTTTTAAAAATTAAAATTTGCAAGGCATATTTTAACCACAGTCAGTAAAAACACTGTTTCTTCTTTCATGTCCTTTCCATCATTCTTTCCCATCTGGTGGGGACATTGTGGCTTTCCTTGGGCTTTGGGGAGGAAGTTGAGCTGGAGATACATGTAGTTTGGGTTTAGTGATATATATTGTTGAGTGCTGTGGTCTCTGCCGAGTATGTCTAGGGGCTACTACAGTTCACTGGCTGGGAGTCGTGACAGTAAGATGCAGGGGACAGAGGCCATTTCATGACATGGAAAGTCCTGTGGTGTTTGGCACTGGAAGCATGAGAACAGTGAAGGAGAAACAAGATTTGAAAGATTGGAACTGAAAAACATCTTTCAGTTGGAAAGATGTGGAATGTGGAACATTCTTCCAATCTTTAGTAAATGCAAGATTCAGCTCTCAAACAAGTTTAGTCAAAATGCATGTTCTTTCTTGTCAGGAATGTACTTGAAAATGCAGCATAGACAATTATGATACTGTGTGTGTGTGTGTGTGTGTGTGTGTGTGTGTGTGCATGCGTGCTGTGCACACTAAGTCACTCAGTCATGTCTGACTCTTTGCAACCCTATGGACTGTAGCCCATCAGACACCTCTGTCCATGGGGATTCTCCAGGCAGGAATACTGCAGTGGGTTGCCATGCCCTCCTCCATGGGATCTTCCAAACCCAGGTCTCCTGCATTGCAGGCGGATTCTTCACTGAGCCACTAGGGAAGCCCAAGAATACTGGAGTGGGTAGCTTATCCCTTCTCCAGAGGATCTTCGCCACCCAGGAATCAAACCAGGGTTCCCTGCATTGCAAGTGGATTCTTTACCAGCTGAGCTACCAGGGAAGCATATATATATATATATATATATATATTTTTTTTTTCCCCTTTCCTGTATTGATGAAAATCGCATACAACAACATTTATCAGAATTCAATTGTGTTTGCAGGCAACAAGTCTGAAGCAATACCACAAAAGCAAGGTGTCTGAAGTAGTTCATAAGTATAAAGAACAAAAAGATATTTCAAAATTCAAGACAACAACATTACACATGTACATGGCTTTACCAATAATGATTTAGATACCAGAGAAAGCATTTTCTAAGCAACAAATTATTAAAAAAAAAAAATGATTTCAATCAACCTTGCTAGAGAGAAGACTGAATGAATTATCTTTCTATTCTCTCTATAAAAATATGATAAAATTTTTTAATAGGGATCAAAGATTATGCATCCAAAATAATATAGGAAAAAATTATTTTAAGGGTGTGTCAGGGAGCTAATTAATAAATGTAACATCACTTCTCTGGATTTTTAGCCTTTGAGTATTCAACAGCTTAAGACATTTTTAATTTACTGTGACATATTGTCTCATTCTAAATAATAATAAGTAAATATTTCTTTGTATTATTTTTCCTAGCGAGGATCCCCAAAGTCATATAAGTTTCAGGTCCCATAAAATGTGGATCTGCCCCTTGTGCTAAGGTATGATTGAAATATTTTCAAACCTTTCAAAGGATTCAAAGTCAGAGAGGCAGAGAGCACAGAATTGAAGACCAAAAATGACATTGCTGATGTACCAAAATGAGCCTGCTACTTGACCCCAGACACAGTCTGGGCTCTGTATTTGGGATGGAATTTGGGATGGATAGGTCACCTGTACACTGCCTCTCCATCCTCATATAATCAGCAGGCAACCCAAAGGACCCTGCTTGAGTCCTTAAAAAAAAAAGAAAAGAAACGTTTACTTTATATTAGGTCCATATAGTCAAAGCTATAGTTTTTCCAGTAGTCATGTATGGGGGTGAGAGTTGGATCGTAAAGAAGGCTGAGCACCAAAGAATTGATGCTTTTGAACTGTGGTGTTGGAGAAGACTCTTGAGAGTCCCTTGAACTGCAAGGAGATCCAACCAGTCAATCCTAGAGGAAATCAGTCCTGAATATTCATTGGAAGGACTGATGCTGAAGCTGAAGCTCCAACACGTTGGCCACTTGATGCAAAGACCTGACTCACTGGAAAAAACCCTGATGTTGGGAAAGATTGAAGGCAGGAGGAGAAGGGGGACAACAGGACGAGACGGTTGGATGGCATCACTGACTCAATGGACATGAGTTTGAGCAAGCTTCGGGAGATGGTGAAGGACAAGGAAGCCTGGTGTGCTAGAGTCCATGGAGTCACCAAGAATGGCTGAACACAACTGAGTGACTGAACTGAATTCAGTGTATAGTCAATTAGCAATGTTGTCATAGTTTCGGGTAGATAGCAAAGGGACTCAGCCATACATACACATGTATCCATCTCTCCCCCAAACTCCCCTCCCATCTAGGCTGCCACATAATCTTGAGCAGAGTTCCCTGTGCTGTACAGTAGGTCTTGGTTGGTTATCCATTTCAAATATCTGCTTGAATCCTTTTGGAGTTACTGCTACAACTTTTCGTCCTCTTCTTTTTTTTTTTAATTGAATTTGTATTTTGAAGACATAACACGTGCCAAACCTTCAAAAGACAAAGAACATTATGATATTTCTTTCTAACGAGAGACAGCTTCCCCATCCAGAGGCCTCCTCTCTACAGGAAACTGATGGTGTTTTCAAAGTAACAACCTCCATACTTTAACCAAATGGGCTGCTTTGCAGTTTATCAATTTTTCAATCATAAGCATTCACTTCAGTTCAGTTCAGTCACTCAGTCATGTTCGACTTTGTGACCCCATGAACCTCAGCATGCCAGGCCTCCCTGTCCATCACCAACTCCCAGAGTCCACCCAAACCCATGTCCATTGAGTCAGTGATGCCATCCAACCATCTCATCTTCTGTCGTCCCCTTCTCCTACCACCTTCAATCTTTCCCAGAATCAGGGTCTTTTCCAGTGAGTCAGGTCTTTGCACCAGGTGGTCAAAGTACTGGAGTTTCAGTTTCAACATTAGTCCTTCCAATGAACACCCAGGACTGATTTCCTTTAGGATGGACAGGTTGGATCTCCTTGCAATCCAAGGGACTCTCAAGAGTCTTCTCCAACATCACAGTTCAAAAGCATCAATTCTTTGGCATTCAACTTTCTTTGTAGTCCAACTCTCACATCCATACATGACCACTGGTAAAACCATAGCTTGAACTAGATGGACCTTTGTTGACAAAGTAATGTCTCTGCTTTTTAATATGCTGTCTGGGTTGGTCATAACTTTCTTTCCAAGGAGTAAGTGTCTTTTAATTTCATGGCTGCAATCACCATCTGCAGTGATTTTGGAGCCCCTCAAAATAAAGTCAGCCACTGTTTCCATTGTTTCCCTATTTGACATGAAGTAATGGGACCAGACGACATGATATTAGTTTTCTGAATGTTGAGCGTTAAGCCAACTTTTTCACTCTCCTCTTTCACTTTCATCAAGAGGCTCTTTAGTTCTTCACTTTCTGCCATAAGTGTGGTGTCATCTGCACATCTGAGGTTATTGATATTTCTCCCGGCAATCTCAATTCCAGCTTGCGCATTACATGTTGACTTTTTACTATACAATGAGAGACTTTAGTTCATTTCCACCTTCCCACTTCCACTTTCTACCTCCCTATATGGACATTTCTGAAATTGGGTTAAATCAACATTTGGTATTTATGTGACCATGAATATGTACATCTATTCACTTAGAAAAGGATAGAGACCCCTCTCTCCTGGCTCCGATTGGGATTGGCTGCTCACTGGGTCTGCTGTCCAGCTGTGACTCAGCTTCTTTTCGTCAGCACCCGGGGAATTTCCTTTGTCCACACTCTGTGTTGAAGCCTCTGTTTCCTAGAATCTGTGTCTTCCTCTTTCATGGTTTTAATTCCTTCCTTTGGTGGAGTACATCCTTCTGGAACTTTCTGAGAAGGAGGTACTCTTTGCCACTGCGTGGACTGTAGACGGTCAGCCTCCTCTCTCATGGGATTATCCAGGCAAGAATACTGAAGTGAGTTGCCATTTCCTTCTCCAGGGGATCTTCTCCAACAGGGGATCAAACGCGCATCTCCTGCATGCAGGCAGATTCTTTATGCCACCGGGAAGCTCCCGAGAAGGAGTTGGTGGAGGGAAATTTTGAAGCCCTTGCTGGTGTGAAAAAGACTTTATTTTATCTTCATATTCAATTAATATTTTAACAAGGTGTCGGGAGCCGCTGGGACGTGCCCAGACCATGACAAGGTCACGGGATGAGAGAGGAACCTGCAAAGCAGCTCTTCCCCTCGGGGTCGCCCCGGGGACCCAGTTTGTCCCCTTTCTCTTTCTGTCTTACTGTTATTGTGCTTTCTACTAAATCTTGGAAATGTAATATGTAGTAATCAGGCCTCCCCGGAATAGCCCAAGCCGAGGGTATGGCTATGGGCAGAAATAAGGAAAAAGCCACAGGCATAGTTTGGCTGCTTGCTTAGAAGATAATAATGTTCTAGATTAGAAAAGAGTAGAGACATTTAGATTCAGAAGTAGATGTACTGCTTCAGTTTACTTGCTCTTTGGTCAAGAGAGTTTTCATTGTTGCTATTTCAGTGCTGCTATTTGTGCACTGTTTCCATTCCCTTAATAAACATAGAATATTATGGGCATTTTTGTAGAATTAGAAAATGTGCAACATTGGATTTCAATAGTATAAAAGATTTGTATTAACTAGCCTCACTGCCATTACCTCACTATTAATAGAGGTGTTTTGCTTTAACTAAGGAGTTAAAGATTGTAGACTGAGGTTTTGTGGTCTTAGACAAAGAAAAATATCGAGGTTTTCTCATGGTACTATTCTCAGAAATGTCAAACATGTTTTTCATAACCCTTCCCATGTATTGTTTTATTGTCCAAAGAATTCATACTATATCTGGAATCTATGGAACATTGTTTTTGTCAGAGTGAAAATGTTAGGCCATTGAGGCAAGAAGACTATGTACAGGACATTCAAGGAAAAAGCCCTGTAATCGAGATTGTTCCAGATGAAGTCATTGGAAAAGATATGAGGGAAAGTGTTGATGGAAGTATGAAACCAACATCTGATGTAACATGGGGTGATGGTAAGGGGGAGGCAAGAAAAACAATTCTATATAATCTGAGCTGTTAAAAAATAAAGAGTTCTTGCATTGCAACCAGAGTCTGTGCACTGCTTTTCGCTGACGCCACTCATCCCTTGAGTATTCCTGGACCGATGGGGCTGGACTCCGGCAACAACGCAGAGAATTCTAGGTTGGAGAAGATTTTCCTCAGAACTTGGAAGACATCGTTCCATTCTTGTCCAGATTTTGCTGTTGTCAAGAAACCCAATGCCAATCGTTCTTAGTCCTTTCTGTGAACTTTCAGGATCTTTTCCTTATTGTGGATGTTCTGAAGTGGCAGGTAACATGCTTTGTTGGCCCTCTGGTCCCTCATTTTTCTGTTTCAGAGGATACTTCAGTTCTGAGAAATGTATTACTTCCTTAATAAGTTTGTCCTCTCCATTTTCTCTGCTCTTTCTTTCTTGAGTACCTAGTATTGCTTATATATTTTAATATATATTAAATATATTTTATATAGCATTGTTTTATACCTAGCTCTGGTATACCAGAATCAGTTCCAGGCTCTTGAGACATAACAATGAACCGAAGAGATAAAGTCTCTCCCCATGCTGAATTTGTGTCCTTACCATGGTGGGCCAGAAGTTGACTTTTCTGAATCCTTCAATTTTCTCATCATTTTTATTTCTCCGTTTTTATAATTAAGGCTCTCCCCACTCCTCCCCCCTCTTTTTTTGGACCACACAACAAGGCATCCCTCACTAGGGATCAAACCTGTGTCCCCTGCAGTGGAAGCACAGAGCCCTAATCAACAGGGAATTCCTGAGACTTCACTTTTTAAAAAAACTTTCATTATTTTATTTATTTATTTATATTTTTGGCTGTGTTGGGTCTTTGTTGCTGCACGAGCTTTTCTCTAGCTGTGGTGAGTGGGGGCTACTCTCTAGATGTGTGCCAGTTTCTCATTGTGGTCGGTGGCTTTTCCCTGTTGTGGCGCACAGGCCCTAGCCCCATGGGCTTCAGTAGCTGTAGCACAAGAGCTTAGTTGCTCAGTGGCGTGTGGATCTTCCTGGGCCAGAGATTGAACCAGTGTCCCCTGCATGCCAAGGCTGACTCTCAACTACTGGACCATCAGGGAAGCCTGACTTTACTTTTAAAAGCAACTTTAGTTACCGAAAAATCAAACAAGATTGTGTAAAGGGTTCCCATGTGCTCCCCCCTTCCCTGTTCCTCTCTGTTTCACTTTCCTCTATGGTTAATAGTTCTCAGTAGTGTGAAACATTTATTATAATTGATGAACCAATATGCTAACTAGAGTCCATGGCTTTCATTTGAATTCATTCTTTGTGCAGTACAGGCCCATGAGTTTTGAGAAATACATGTCATATACCCACCATTATCATATCATTCAGAATAGTTTGTCCTAAAAATCACCTGTGCTCCATTTATATCTCCCTCCAACAAGCACTGATTTTTTTTTTAATTAGATCTTTAGTTTTGCCTTTTCCTACAATGTCTTATAGTTGGAATCATATAGTATGTAGCCTTTTTAGACTGGCTTATTTCACTTAGCATATGCATTTGAAGTTCTGCCTTATAAAGCTGTTTATGGCTTGATAGTTCATTTCTTAACACTGAATAATATTCCATTATCTGGGTATATCACGGTTTATTCATCTGTTCATATGTTTAAGGACATCTTGGTTGCTTCCAATTTTTGGCAATTATAAATAAACTTGCTATAAATATTTGTGTACAGGTCTTTGTGTAGAACACAAGTTTCCAACTCATTTGGGTAAACATGAATGTGATTGCTGAATCTTGTGGCAAGACTGTTTTCCCCCTAGCTTTATTGAGAGATAGCTGACATATGAACTGTGCTTAGCTTTTTAAGATACTGCCCAACTGTCTTTGAAAGTGGCTGTACTACTTTGCCTTCCAACCAGCAACAAAAACAAATGAGGGGGGCCCTTGCTCTGCATGCTTTCCAGAATTTGGTGGTGTTGGATTTTTGTTTTTGGTGGTTTTTTCTTTTTTTTTGATGCTAGCCACTCCAAATCAATGTACAGTGGTAACTCATAGTTATTTTAATTTGCAATTCCCCAGTCACATATGACAAGGGGCATCTTTTCATGTGCTTGTTCTCCATCTGTATATCTTTTTTGGTGTGCTGTCTATTCAGACCTTTTGCTTTTTAAAATTGGGTGGTTTGTTTCCTTATTGTTGGGTTTGAGTTCTTTGTATATTCTGAATACAAGTCCTTTTTATCAGATACGTTTTGCAAATATTTTCTCCCAATCTGTGACTTGTCTTCTCGTTCCCTTAACGATGTCTTTTGTGTAGTAGATTTTGATTTTAAGTCTGACATCATTTTGGATTGTGCTTTTGGTGTTCTATTTTTAAAGTTATGTCAAACCCAAGGTCACCTAGATTTTCTCCTGTGTTATCTTCTAGAAGTTTTATAGTTCTGAATTTACATTTAGGTCTATGACTCATCTGGGGTTAATTTTTGCCAAAAGTGTAAAATCTACACTTAGATTAATTTGGGGATTTTTGGCCTGTGGATCTCCAGTTGTTCCAGCACCGTTTGTTAAAAAGACCTCTTGTCTCTTCTACCTCCTGAGAGATTTTCTCATCAGCAACAGATATCTCCATCTAGGTTTAGAATGCTTTTTTAAAAAAAAAAACAAAACAAAACAAACCCTGTCTCGGCCATGGAAGGACTGGACCCATGCCCTCAGCACCCTCCTTTCACCTCCAGCAACAGTGCATGTTTCTATCTGTACCTTGGGGTCACTAGGTGGCATCCATTCTGCTGAGCTCTGCCTTTTCCCTGCTTTGTGGTTGACCATATTGGGTTGGCCAAAAGAATCAAACATTTTGGGCAACCCAATATTTGCAGGTCTTATGTAGGTATGAAAATTCTAACTTGTGGGAAAAAAAACTGATCATTTAAATTCAGTCCAGGAATAGGGACTGACTTCCTGATACAGAGAAATGCTACACAACACAGAAAAGAACACTCATAGAGTCACTGTTGGAAATGGCAACCCACTCCAGTGTTCTTACCTAGAGATTCCTGTGGACAGAGGAGCCTGGTGGGCTGCCGTCTATGGGGTCGCACAGAGCAGGACACGACTGAAGTGACTTAGCAGCAGTAGCAGCGGAGTCACCGTAGTTTAGGGGCTCCAAGTATAGATAGCTTGGGTTCAAAGACTGGCTCTGCCTCTGCCTGGCCATGAAAGCTTGCATAAGACAGTTAAACCCTTTCTGCCTCTGTTTCCTTATCTCTAAAGTAGGAGTAATAATAGAAATTGCCTCCTAGGGTGGATTAAATGACTTATTCCATGCCAAGGGAGTAGAACAATGCCTAGCACACAGGAAGAGGCATAAACATATTTGCTGCGATCATTACCTGCCTGACTAACATATGAGTCACCAAGAACTCAGAATCAAACTTTACTCCCCTTGTGCAACTTGTCACTGGAAACAAGGCAAGCTGGGGCTGGAATCACTGCGGTAGCTGACTCATTCCAGCTTTTCCAATCCCGACCAGCTTTCACATTTCAGGGCTCATTTAGAATGAGGAAGTACCAGCATCAATGATAAGTGAAAGGGTTTACACTGCTTTAGCAAACTATTTTATTGGCATCCCAGAAATATCATGACCCCAATTAAGCTAGTCCTGGGAACTGGGACTGTTTATAAGTCCCCATTGGGTTACGCCAACTCAGTACTGGCTCAGGAACACTAAATCTAGGTACCAAGGAAACTTCAGGTTCTTCTCTGATAACCTGACCCTGTTTTCTTGGTGCTACTTCTATCATTTCATCACCCACAGTACCTCTGCTCCTAGCTCCCACTTCCAAAAGTAGGATGTTGTCCAAAGCCTTGTCAATCTCCCTGGAAGGACTCCAGTTTTCACATCAGAGTTTGACCTTTTACTGAGTTCAGAGACAGACAAGCTCCCTAGAACTTGGGAACCAGCCCATGGTACTAAGTTCAAAGGAAATAATTGTGCCTCTGTATGCGTGTCCAGTCGTGTCTGGCTCTTTGCAACCCTGTGGATTGTAGCTTATCAGACTTCTCTGTCATGGGTTTATCCAAGCAAAAATACTGGAGAGGGTTGCCATGCCTTCCTCCAGGGGATCTTCCCGACCCAGGGATTGAACCCACCCCTCCTGCATTGGCAGGCAGATTCTTTACCACTGAGTTACCTGGAAGAAAGGAAATAATACTCTTCCTTATAATGTCATCAAGTAAATAGAAAATGTAAATATATATAGTTAGATGTCTGGGAGAAAAAAAAATGAAATAATTTTTTGAAGAGTTCTGAGATGTTTTAAAATTTCTTTTAAGTGTTTTCCCTTCCCTTGTTTTCTGATCTATCTCTTACATCTGGATTTGGGGAGTGGTTGAAATGGTATAGCCTTGATTCCTGGGAGAAAGTCATCGTCAAGTTGGGGTGTGTGAAACACAGGTCTTTAAGAAATGACGACTAGCTCTCATTTTCTCTGTCCTTGACAGCAGGGTCAGAAAGAGGGGGAAAGTGGGTTAGTTCTTTTTAAAAGTGTAGAGGAGGAGGTTGAAAGGTTAGAAAGCTCAAGTCTCCTGGAAACTTTGTGTAGGAATTCCATCGCTTTATCTTCAGTACCCAAGGTAATAATGGTCATGATGATGATGGTAATGATGTTCACATGAAAGCCTTTCATCTATAGACAAAAAGCACAACACAACCACTAATTAATTCTGAAGGCAAGGTAGGCAAACATCATTATCTCCAATTTACAGGTTAGGAATCCAGGCAAGAGGAAATTAAACCCTTTACCCAAGGCCAGAAATGAAGAGTATCTGCCTCTTTACTTCTCACTGGCTGCCCTAAAGGTGGCTTCAGAAGGTCTTTGGTTTATGCCGCAGAACAAGCTAGCTCCTTGTCATGTCTGACTCTTCTCTTTACAGAGTTTAATGAGGACAGGAAAGATATCTGGTAGAATGATGTCTCTACCAGAGAATGATTTTGAGGGTGGCTACATCTCTACCTAACCATGGAAGTGGAAGTGCAGAAGGTGTACATGCAACACTGTAATCCTCTTGAAGGCAAGAACTGTATAACTCACATTTTCGTGTCAACTACAATACCCAGCATAGAGTCCAGCCATAGATCTTTACCAATTCTGGTTATTTTTGGAGTGATCAGTTCTTTGTCAAGGAGAAATTTTCTTTTTATCTAGTGTCTATTGAGTTAGTTTAATTTTCTTATTCCAAGAACAATTTAGGGAGTGTGGCAGAGAAAGGAGAGCCGACCATCAAAGATTCATGTTCCTTCCCGTATAGAGTTGCTTGGAGGAAGAGTGTGCCCAACTGGGAAATATATTTCCAAGAAATTTTGCATCTGTGTGACTAGTATTGGCCAATGGCAAGTGCAAAGAAATGGTGTGTGCTTTCCAGGTTGAAGCAGTCAGTTTTCTGATATGCTTCCTATCTTTCTACCTCATGGTGAAAAGGACTTGGGTTCCTGAGGAGGGGAATCACCACCTAATAGCTGCATTAGACTTAAGTCAAGTGAGAGGCCAAGTGTGTGTGCCCAGTTGCTCTGTCGGGTCTCACTCTAACCCCGTGCACTGTAGCCTACCAGGCTCCTCTGTCTATGGGATTTCCAAGGCAAGAATACTGTGGTGTGTTACTATTTCCTTCTCCGGGGGACCTTCCCCACCCGGGGTTTAAACCCACGCCTTCTGTGTCTCCTTGAATTATCAGGTGGATTCTTTACTGCTGAGTCACCTGTGAAGCCCAACTCAGAGGTCATCCTCACTGCTTTGAGATTTTGGAGCCATTTGTGATTTTAGTAGGCCTACTCTGACTAATACAGGGAACCCTTAGAGTATATCCAATGTGATCAACAACAACTAAGAGATGAAGCAATTAGGGCAAAAAGAAAGCAAGGGTAGGAAAACAGGATGAACACAAGTGCAAAGGGTGTACAGACAATACATGCGCTGTAGTACTGTGCAAGTTGTTGGAAGTAGGCAATGTGTTTAGCTTTGAATTTCCCAACATCCAAAGTAAAGAGAAAAATTCTGTAAGTTACCAGATTCATTATGCCTGGAAAAGAACACAGGCTCACATTCAGGAGAAACACACATTTTTCTGGTTATTCAAACCTAGAGGCACTTCTCTTAAGAGGCCTGAAAAAGGGGATCAATGCTGTCAGCTGGATTGGGCCACATCCTTAGTAGCACCAGCTTCCCATCTGGCGTTAGTGGTAAAGCACCTGCCTGCCGATGTAGGAGACGTAAAAGATGCAGGTTTGATCCCTGAGTCGGGAAGATCACCTCAAGGAGGAAATGGCAACCCACCCCAGTACTTGTGCCGGGAGAATCTCATGGACAGAGAAGCCTGGTGGGCTACAGTCCATAAGACTGCAAAGAGTTAGGACACGACTAAACCAATTTAGCACTTAGTAGTATCACCGAAATGGCCCTACAGCTGGCATAGTGTTCACTAGTGCAAAAGGGGGCAGTCTATGAAAGGCCAGTTCAGAAATGGCCCTTTTGGGAGAGGCTAAGAAAATACAGTGCACAAAGGCAGCTGTCTGATTGTCTGGCTTAATCCAACGTGGTAACTTCCTTGCTCGAGCACAGGCTCTGGGAGTATCACTAGAGAATCAGAACCATCTGGGACTTCCCTGGTAGTCCAGTGGTTAAGAATCTGACTTCCAATGCAGGGGACATGGGTTCGATTCCTGGTCCGGAAAGATCCCACATGTCTCAGGGCAACTGAGCCGCAACTAGAGAAGCCCACAGGCTGAAACAAAGATCTGGAACAGCCTAAATAAATACATAAATACCGTCTGCTTCTAGATGAGCCACAAAATAGAAGCCCAGCCACATCATCCTGCAAGAAAACAGCCTGACCCACTGCCTGGATGGTCTTGTCCTTTGATCAGATGTGCCAGGAGGCGGCCCAACACCTGACTTACTGACCATTAAGCGAGGAAGTTCTCCACCCTGACCCATTTGCTTGAGCGGATGGTCCCGGTGAGGATTTTCATTCAGTTTCCACATCTGAAGGGTGGTGGTGGGAAGGAAGTCAAGGCTGCACCTACTGAGGTCACCCTAGGTTTCCTAAGGTCCGCAGGTGTGGATGACAAACATCTGGCCAGGAAGCCGGTCCCTGGAATGAGGTTTCTTGGCCACGCCATCAGGAAAGAGGAAGGCTCCTTGGCGTCATTCTGGCTGGCATTCAAATCCTCGGGGCTTGTGGAGCAAGGAATGGCCTTCTAAAGGCTGCCCTGCCCAGGTCTTTAGGATGAAATGGATTACATCTCCTAATGTCTCATCCTTCCTGAAGCCAGGTGCTTCACCCTGCCAGCAGGAATCACACACCTCCCTCTGAAGGAGGTAACCAGTCGTTCTCGGGGAGTGATGTGCCATGGGGAATGACTTGACTTTTCTCCCAGAAAGTGTGCTCTCCTTTTGCCTAGTGGGACAAAGAGTAGACTCGTCAAAGATTTCAAAGCTGCTTTAACTCTTGTCCTCCCCTCTCCGTTTTCCTTCTCCCATTCCCTTTCTCCCTTTAAGACACAGCTAGAGGGACTTCCCTAGTGGTCCAGTGGCTAAGACTCTGTGCTTTCAATGCAGGGGGCCTGGGTTTGATACCTGGTCAGGGAACTAGATCCCCATGTGCCCCAATCAACACCCAGTGCAGCCAAATTAATTAATTAAAAAAAAATTTTTTAAAGACACAGATGGAAGCAATGTTAACTATAAACCATGGATATTATATTTACCAGTGATAGTAAGTAAGCAAGTGTTAGTCACTCAGTCGTGTCTGACTGTTTGCAACCCCATGGACTGTAGCCCACCAGGCTCCTCTGTCCGTGGAATTCTCCAGACAAGAATATTGAAGTGGATTGCCGTTTCCTTCCCCAGGGGATCTCCCCAACCCAGAGATTGAACCTGGGTTGCCTGGATTGCAGGCAGATTCTTTACCGTCTGAGCCACAAGGGAAGACCTGGTAAGTACCAATGATACTTACTTACAAAGGCTGATACCAATCAGATGCAATAGCCTTCTTTTGTTTTTGAAGATCTTCATGAAACCTTTCTTCTTCCCACTTTGAGTATGACCAGGAAGTTGGTGGAACAGAGTCAGCTAGGAACACTGGCTTCTGGCTCATTAGATCTAGATTTGATCCCACCTGATTTCATCAGCTGCCGGATCTTGGCAAAACCCCCCATTTCCTCATGTGATTGTCTAGGAAGTTTGAGGGAGGTGATGTTACAAAATGCCTGGCAGGAATAACTGAGGTCCTGCTCATTAGTATCCTTTCTCTTCAGGCTAGACAGATACAGATACATGTTGTTTCTGTTTAGACGCTCAGTCCTATGCGACTCTTTGCTACCCCGTGGGTTATAGCCTGCCAGACTTCTCTGTCCATGGGATTTCCCAGGCAAGAATACTGGAGTGAATTGCCATTTCCTTCTCCAGGGGACCATTCCAACCCAGGGATCAAACCTGGGTCTCCTGCATTGCAGGTGGACTCTTTAACATCTGAGCCACAAGTGAAGCCCAGATATAGCTATAGCTATACACTATATATAATACATATAAATAACTGGTACATGGTTTTTAATGAATTCAATCATTTTATTATTGTTATTTTGTGTAGGAAGACCCTCCTCTATCTTCTTCTAAAAATGTTTTTAGACATACAGTAATTTTTCTAAGTTAAATTGGATTTATTTTAAGAATTTGGGTGAATTTCAGACTCCCTCTGAGACTGTAAAGGAAGGCATGACTATTTGAAAAAAAAAAAAAAAAAAGAAGAATCAAACCACTAAGCTAAAGCTCTGTGTCTGGTCATTGTATTCTTTAGAGACCTTTCCAAGACCTTTCATTCTTTGGGGTGGGTGGGCAGTGGTGTGTGGGGCTGACGTCTTTCCTCTTCAACTAATTTTTCACAAACTTCAAAGCCATTATCACACCCAAGGGTCACCAAACATCCTAGGATCTGAGTCACCGAGCAAGTGCCTGGAAGGGTGGACTTCTGGGTTCCTGGGGCAAGCGATGCTTCTTCCAAAAGTTAAAAAGTTGTTCAGTTGTGTCTCTTTGCGACCCCATTGACTGTAGCCCTCTAGGTTCCTCTGTCTATGTAATTCTCCAGGCAAGAATACTGGAGTGGGCTGCCATGCCCTTCTCCAGGGGATCTTCCTGGCCCAGGGATCAAACCCAGGTATCCCGCATTGCAGGCAGATTCTTTATCATCTGAGCCACCAGGGAAGCCCCCACTTCTTCCTAGGGGTATGTGTTATCCTGGGCAGAGCCTGGTCTGATGTTGCTGAAGTTTAGAATGTGGTTTTTAACCTTGAAAGTTCCCTCTTGAAAGTCAAAGATGCTGTCTCCCTGGCATCTCTGCGGTTAATCCCCTGGAATAGTCTTATTGAGGGTGAAGAAATGCAAGTAAGACTCTCAAGGAACATGAACTATAATGTCTTCTGTTCCCTCCTTCCCCTTGCCCTATTGACTTAGAGACCACCCTGGCAAAAGCTCTATTTAAGATGGGCTAGGACTGAGTTTTCCAGTTAATAGTAAACTAGAAGTAATCTTCCAGTAGACTTCCAGTTCACCGGTTTCCTGGGTCCCATTCTTTGGTACCCAGAAGACAATACTAGTTTCTGGGACCCTGAAGCCTATGCATAGTAAACATGGCCTTTACCTTGGGTCTTAGTCTGTTCAAGCTGCTATAACAAATTACCTTAGACTGCATGACTTAAACAACAGAAATGTGTTTTTTACAGTTCTGGAGTCTGGGAAGTCCAAGATCAAGGTCCTGGCAGATTTGATGTCCAACAATGGCTCATTTCCTATTCACAGATGGGAAACTTCTTGCTGTGTCTTCACATGGTAGAAGGGGTGAGGCAGCTCCCAGGGGTCTCTTTTATAAGCCTCCTAATCTCCTTCCCGAGGACTCCACTCTCATAACCTTTCACGAAAAATGCCATCTCTCAAAGGTCCCACTTTCTAATACCAACACCCTGAGGGTTAGAATTTCAACACAAGATTTTTGGAGAGTGTAAATATTCATTCCGCTGTATTTGATATTGTCATCTGGAAATAGGAAGCCAGTGGTTTAGTCTGCAATAAGCCAGAACCCGAATAAGTCAGGTTAACAGTTAACCAAGATCATAAGTAGTATGGTTAAATGAAGAAATAGGGCCCAGCCAAGGCCAGGATGTCATGCAGTCCGGACGCCTGTCTCCACCAACCACAGAGTGTGTTTATATTAATTTGATCAACTCCTGGTCCTTGTTGTTCATTTCTGTCTGCCTCTCCCTCTATGGAAGGGCCCACACTGGTATTTAACACAAAGGTAAACTCAGGGAGAGCTGCAGGAGGTTTTTTATGCTCAGGAAAATGCCATGTGAACATGGATGTTTAATTAATAACTGTTTGCCTTTGGTGGTGGTGATGACAGATTCCTTCCTAGTAGGATATACAGTTCCTGATATAGCAAGCATTATAGTTTTGCAGTTAATCATGTGCTTAAATTGGAGAAGGCAATGGCACCCCACTCCAGTACTCTTGCCTGGAAAATCCCATGGACGGAAGAGCCTGGTAGACTGCAGTCCATGTGGTCGCTAAGAGTCGTACACGACTGAGCGACTTCAATTTCACTTTTCACTTTCATGCATTGGAGAAGGAAATGGCAACCCACTCCAGTGTTCTTGCCTGGAGAATTTCATGGACAGAGGAGCCTGACGGGCTACCGTCCATGGCATTGCAAAACAGATCTGACATGACTTCAGTGGCTGAGCATGCATGCACATACACACACATACATATATATACACATATATACACACACAGACACAGGCATGCATGTCTTGTGCCTTTGGTTTTGTGGTTTGATTGTTGTAGATTATATTTAAAACTTTCAGTGCCTTGAAAGCAGCAGATCCCTTGACCTGACATTCTGTTTCGGTGGTGTCAAGGTGCTGATGAGATGTCTGAAGGGCTGCGTGGAGTCTGTGGGCTCCTTTCACACCTGCCCAGCCATCTCAGCAACAGAACTCACCCTCTGCAAAAGCCGCCTCCCACACCTGTCTCTGAGGCTGGAATTCCTTCTACTCAGAGCAAAATCATCTATTTCAGTTCTATTTAAACAAACATTCAAATACCCTAGTGGAGGCAACCAACACTCACAAGTTGAAACTTGCTGGAAGGCAGTTTTTACATGTAGAACGAGAAGTGTGTAGCCTCTTAGCTGGGAGTGGACACATCACTGGAAAAAGGAATTGAGAAGAAACGAACACAACACTGCAAAGCAATTATCCTCCAATTTAAAAAAAAAAAAAGAGGAATTGAGAGTCTGAGAGTCAGAACTCACTACTTCACGCTCTTCCTTTCAACTTCATTGTGCTTCCCCATCTCATCTTTGAAGAAGCTTCCAGTTCCTGACAGGGTAGTGTTCCATGTGAGCCATGGATTATCTGTCTACATGCTTTATCTGTGCTTTCAATGTAAATTTTTGACCACCATTTATTCAAGACCTGGCAATAATTAACTCCCCATAAGGAAACCACATGATTTTCTTAGTGAAATGACATCAGAACATAATTTCCTGGAGTCATCGAGAACTGTAAACAGCTATAGTCACGTTTAGGCCATTGTGTGTCACAGTACCAAAGTCCTCTTTATTTATACAACGTGTCTGACCCCTCCGGGCACTGCTAGGCTCAAGCAATGAGTGAGGTGGGCTTTCAGGGGATGTGGGTGAGCCTTGCCTGGGAGTCATGTAGACACAAAAGTATCCTGCGTGTTTAACCAAAAACTTCCCTGGAGTTGGAGGTAGCATGACTGTCCAAGTATCAAACACTTTTCTGAGCTGTGCTGTGCTTATTCACTCAGTTGTATCCAACTCTGCAACCCCGTGGACTGTAGCCCGCCAGGCTCCACTGTCCATGGGCATTCTCCAGGCAAGAGTACTGGAGTGGGTTGCCATGCCCTCCTCCAGGGGATCTTCTCAACCCAGAGATTGAACCCAGGTCTCCTGCATTGCAGGCAGATTCTTTAGCAGCTGAACTACCAGGGAAGCACTTTTTTGAGTATCTATTTGCTATTGGAACTCAAGAAATTGTTTTTTTTTTTTTAAGCAAACAAATAATAATACTGTTTCAGTCTTGAAAAAATGTGCTTGACACAGACGCCTTTCTGTTCTGAAAAGACAGCTACTCTCTCCTCAAGCCTTCAAATGCTAAAGTTCATTCTTATTTGAAGTAAAATTATCTGAAGGCAAATAAGGAGAGTTAGCTTCAGTTCAGTTCAACTCAGCCACTCAGTCGTGTCCGACTCTTTGTGACCCCAAGGACTGCAGAACGCTAGGCCTCCCTGTCCATCACCAACTCCTGGAGTTTACTCAAACTCATGTCCATGGAGTCGGTGATGCCATCCAAGCATCTCATCCTCTGTCTTCCCCTTCTCCCACCTTCAATCTTCCCCAACATCAGGGTCTTTTCAAATGAGTCAGCTCTTCAACTCAGGTGGCCAAAGTATTTCAGCTTCAACATCAGTCCTTCCAATGAACACTCAGGACTGATCTCCTTTAGGATGAGATAGCTTAGAGAGAACCATTAGGAAAAATATTTTTTTAGCTCTGTAGAGTCTGACAGGGCTGAGCAACTGAAGTGAACTGAACATTTAAGCAATGCTGCCTTCTTCAGGATTAAACTAGAATTTCAGCTCAGCAGTTTATGTTAATTTTCTGAACATTGGTTAGTTTGAAGAGGACGTGAAGGTCTAGGGATATTTATCTATAGAAATCCCTAAAACTGGGATTTTTATCCATTTTATTTTACTTTACTATTTTATTTCATTTCATTAATTTTTATTATTTCAATTTTTTTTTTTTTTTTTTTTTTTTGCCATACTGCACAGCATGTGGGATTTTAGTTCTTTGACCAGGGTTGGACCCATGCCACCTGCAGTGGAAGTGCAGAGACTAAACAGCTAGACCAACAGGGAAGTCCTTAGATGTCAACTTTAAAATGTGCAGGGGGCACATAATAGCTCACAACTATTTTAGGGGACTCAGGAAGGAAGCTTGAGGATCCCTCTGTTAGTCCGTCAGTCGTGTCTGACTCTTTTTGCCCCCACAGAGTGTAGCCCACCAGGCTCCTCTGTCCATGGAATTCTCCAGGCCAGAATACTGGAGTGGGTAGCCATTCCTTCTCAGGGGATCTTCCTGACCCAGGGATTGAACCCTAGTCTCCTGCGTTGTATGCAGATTCTTTACCATCCGAGCCACCAGGGAAGATCCTGAAGATCCCTCCGTTCAGTTCAGTCGCTCGGTCATGTCCGACTCTTTGCGACCCCGTGGACTGCATCACTCCAGGCTTCGCTCCGTCTTGGAGCAGCTCTTGGAGCTGGCGATGGACGGGGAGGCCTGGCGTGCTGCAGTCGGGGTCACAAAGAGTTAGAAATGACCGAGGGACTAACATAGAGATCCTCAATCTTCATTTCTATGTCCCCTAAGATAGCGAGCAAGTATGTGCCCCCTGCACATTTTGAAGTTGACATCTAGGGACTTCCCTGTTGGTCCAGACATTTAGCTTCTACACTACTACTGCAGGTGGCATGGGTTCCAACCCTGGCCAGGAAACTAAGATCCCACATGCCATGCAGGGTGGCAAAATTTTTTTAAAAATATATTTTGAAATAATAAAAATGAATGAAATGAAATGAAATAGTAAAGTAAAATAAAATAGATTTAAAAAATGCCCCCTGAATCTCCTCATGGGCAAAGTCAGCCTCCACTGTCAAGCCAGTGGACAAATTAAAATTGTGTTCTGACTCTGGAGGGAACCATGAGTAGAATAACAGAGACAGAAGATAGGATAAGTGAGTTAGAAGATAAAATGGTGGAAATAAATGAAGCAGAGAGGAAAAAAGAAAAAAGAATCAAAAGAAATGAGGAAAACCTCAGGGACCTCTGGGACAATGTGAAATGCCCCAACATTCGAATCATAGGAGTCCCAGAAGAAGAAGACAAAAAGAAAGGCCATGAGAAGTTACTCGAGGAGATAATAGCTGAAAACTTCCCTAAAATGGGGAAGGAAATGGCCAACCAAGTCCAAGAAACCCAGAGAGTCCCAAACAGGATAAACCCAAGGCGAAACACCCCAAGACACATATTAATCAAATTAACAAAGATCAAACACAAAGAACAAATATTAAAAGCAGCAAGGGAGAAACAACAAATAACACACAAAGGGATTCCCATAAGGATAACAGCTGATCTATCAATAGAAACCCTTCAGGCCAGAAGGGAATGGCAGAACATACTTAAAGTAATGAAAGAGAATAACCTACAACCTAGATTACTGTACCCAGCAAGGATCTCATTGAGATATGAAGGAGAACTCAAAAGCTTTACAGACAAGCAAAAGCTGAGAGAATTCAGCACCACCAAACCAGCCCTTCAACAAATACTAAAGGATCTTCTCTAGACAGGAAACACAGAAAGGTGGTATAAACATGAACCCCAAACAACAAAATAAATGGCAACGGGACCATACCTATCAATAATTACCTTAAATGTAAATGGGTTGAATGCCCCAACCAAAAGACAAAGGCTGGCTGAATGGATACAAAAGCAAGACCCCTGTATATGCTGTCTACAAGAGACCCACCTCAAAGCAAGGGACACATACAGACTAAAAGTGAAGGGCTGGAAAAAAATATTTCACACAAACGGAGACCAAAAGAAAGCAGGAGTCGCAATACTCATATCAGATAATATAGACTTTCAAATAAAGGCTGTGAAAAGAGACAAAGATGGACACTACATAATGATCAAAGGATCAATCCAAGAAGAAGATATAACAATTATAAATATATATGCACCCAACATAGGAGCACCGCAATATGTAAGGCAAACGCTAACGAGTATGAAAGAGGAAATTAATAGTAACGCAATAATAGTAGGAGACTTTAATACCCCACTCACAACTATGGATAGATCAACTAAACAGAAAATGAACAAGGAAACACAAACTTTAACGGACACAATGGACCAGCTAGACCTAATTGACATCTATAGGACGTTTCACCCCAAAACAATCAACTTCACCTTTTTCTCAAGTGCACACGGAACCTTCTCCAGAATAGATCACATCCTGGGCCATAAATCTAGTCTTGGTAAATTCAAAAAGATTGAAATCATTCCAGTCATCTTTTCTGACCACAGTGCAGTAAGATTAGATCTCAATTACAGGAAAAAAATTATTAAAAATTCAAACATATGGAGGCTAAACAACACGCTTCTGAATAACCAACAAATCATAGAAGAAATCAAAAAAGAAATCAAAATATCCATAGAAATGAATGAAAATGAAAACACAACAACCCAAAACCTATGGGACACTGTAAAAGCAGTGCTAAGGGGAAGATTCATAGCATTACAGGCCTACCTCAAGAAACAAGAAAAAAGTCAAATAAATAACCTAACTCTACACTTAAAGCAACTAGAGGAGGAAGAAATGAAGAACCCCAGGGTTAGTAGAAGGAAAGAAATCTTAAAAAGTGGGGCAGAAATAAATGCAAAAGAAACTAAAGAGATCATAGCAAAAATTAACAAAGCTAAAAGCTGGTTTTTTGAAAAAATAAACAAAATTGACAAAGCATTAGCAAGACTCATTAAGAAACAAAGGGAGAAGAACCAAATTAACAAAATTAGAAATGAAAATGGAGAGATCACAACAGACAACACTGAAATACAAAGGATCATGAGAGACTACTACCAGCAGCTCTATGCCAATAAAATGGACAACTTGGAAGAAACGGACAAGTTCTTAGAGAAGTATAACTTTCCAAAACTGAACCAGGAAGAAATAGAAGATCTTAACAAAATGATCACAAGCAAGGAAATCGAAACTGTAATCAGAAATCTTCCAGCAAACAAAAGCCCAGGACCAGATGGCTTCACAGCTGAATTCTACCAAAAATTTAGAGAAGAGCTAACACCTATCTTACTCAAACTCTTCCAGAAAATTGCAGAAGAAGGTAAACTTCCAAACTCATTCTATGAGGCCACCATCACCCTAATTCCAAAACCAGACAAAGATGCCACAAAAAAAGAAAACTACAGGCCAATATCACTGATGAACATAGATGCAAAAATCCTTAACAAAATTCTAGCAAATAGAATCCAACAACATATTAAAAAAATCATACATCATGACCAAGTGGGCTTTATCCCAGGAATGCAAGGATTCTTTAATATCTGCAAATCAATCAATGTAATACACCACATTAACAAATTGAGAGATAAAAACCATATGATTATCTCAATAGATGCAGAAAAAGCCTTTGACAAAATTCAACATCCATTTATGATTAAAACTCTCCAGAAAGCAGGAATAGAAGGAACATACCTCAACATAATAAAAGCTATATATGACAAACCCACAGCAAGCATCACCCTCAATGGTGAAAAATTGAAAGCATTTCCCCTGAAATCAGGAACAAGACAAGGGTGCCCACTCTCACCACTACTATTCAACATAGTTTTGGAAGTTTTGGACACAGCAATCAGGGCAGAAAAAGAAGTAAAAGGAATCCAGATAGGAAAAGAAGAAGGGAAACTCTCTCTGTTTGCAGATGACATGATCCTCTACATAGAAAACCCTAAAGACTCTACCAGAAAATTACTAGAGCTAATCAATGAATACGGTAAAGTTGCAGGATATAAAATTAACACACAGAAATCTCTTGCATTCCTATACACTAACAATGAGAAAACAGAAAGAAAAATTAAGGAAACAATACCATTCACCATTGCAACAAAAAGAATAAAATACTTAGGAGTATATCTACCTAAAGAAACAAAAGACCTATACATAGAAAACTATAAAACACTGATGAAAGAAATCAAAGAGGACACAAACAGATGGAGAAATATACCGTGTTCATGGATTGGAAGAATCAATATTGTCAAAATGGCTATACTACCCAAAGCAATCTATAGATTCAATGCAATCCCTATCAAACTACCAACGGTATTTTTCACAGAACTAGAACAAATAATTTCACAATTTGTATGGAAATACGAAAAACCTCGAATAGCCAAAGTAATCCTGAGAAAGAAGAATGGAACTGGAGGAATCAATCTCCCTGACTTCAGACTCTACTACAAAGCCACAGTCATCAAGACAGTATGGTACTGGCACAAAGACAGAAATATAGATCAATGGAACAGAATAGAAAGCCCAGAGATAAATCCACGAACCTATGGTCACCTTATCTTCGACAAAGGAGGCAAGGATATACAATGGAAAAAAGACAACCTCTTTAACAAGTGGTGCTGGGAAAACTGGTCAACCACCTGTAAAAGAATGAAACTAGAACACTTTCTAACACCATACACAAAAATAAACTCAAAATGGATTAAAGATCTAAATGTAAGACCAGAAACTATAAAACTCCTAGAGGAGAACATAGGCAAAACACTCTCCGGCATAAACCACAGCAGGATCCTATGTGACCCACATCCCAGAATTTTAGAAATAAAAGCAAAAATAAACAAATGGGACCTAATTAAACTTAAAAGCTTTTGCACAACAAAGGAAACTATAAGCAAGGTGAAAAGACAGCCCTCAGATTGGGAGAAAATAATAGCAAACGAAGCAACAGACAAAGGATTAATCTCAAAAATATACAAGCAACTCCTCCAGCTCAACTCCAGAAAAATAAATGACCCAATCAAAAAATGGGCCAAAGAACTAAACAGACATTTCTCCAAGGAAGACATACAGATGGCTAACAAACACATAAAAAGATGCTCAACATCACTCATTATCAGAGAAATGCAAATCAAAACCACAATGAGGTACCATTACACACCAGTCAGGATGGCTGCTATCCAAAAGTCTACAAGCAATAAATGCTGGAGAGGGTGTGGAGAAAAGGGAACCCTCTTACACTGTTGGTGGGAATGCAAATTAGTACAGCCACTATGGAAAACAGTGTGGAGATTTCTTAAAAAGCTGGAAATAGAACTGCCATATGACCCAGCAATCCCACTTCTGGGCATACACACCAAGGAAACCAGATCTGAAAGAGACACGTGCACCCCAATGTTCATCGCAGCACTGTTTATAATAGCCAGGACATGGAAGCAACCTAGATGCCCATCAGCAGACGAATGGATGAGGAAGCTGTGGTACATATACACCATGGAATACTACTCAGCCATTAAAAAGAATTCGTTTGAATCAGTTCTAATGAGATGGATGAAACTGGAGCCCATTATACAGAGCGAAGTAAGCCAGAAAGATAAAGACCATTACCGTATACTAACACACATATATGGAATTTAGAAAGATGGTAATGATAACCCTATATGCAAAAGAGAAAAAGAGACTCAGATGTATAGATCAGACTTGTGGACTCTGGGAGAAGGCGAGGGTGGGATGTTTCAAGAGAACAGCATCGAAACATGTATATTATCTAGGGTGAAACAGATCACCAGCCCAGGTTGGGTGCATGAGACAAGTGCTCGGGCCTGGTGCACTGGGAAGACCCAGAGGGATCGGGTGGAGAGGGAGGTGGGAGGAGGGACCGGGATGGGGAATATATGTAAATCCATGGCTAATTCATTTCAATGTATGACAAAAACTACTGCAATCATGTAAAGTAATTAGCCTCCAACTAATAAAAATAAATGGAAAAAAAATAAATAAAATAAAATTGTGTTCTGACAGGGGAAAAAAAAATTTTACTCGATCGTTTTCCATTCACAAAACTGTTTTGTGGTGGCGACCACGGCATGCTTGTCTTGAATACCAAGGCAGGTGAGCGGCTGGGGCAGGGCAGGCTGATGGCTGCTCTGCCCTGCGAGGATTTCCGTCCAGAAAGCTCCCTCTGCTTTGCTCTCATGGGACTTTCCTCTCTCGGATCTGAAGTTTCCTTTTGCTGGGTTGTTTGGTGCATGTTTTCATACACTGGGGCTGTGTATGTGGTAAGACGTGTGGGACGGCTGGAGGTATCTGTTTCTCTTTTGTTAAGTGGGAGAAGGGTGATGGGGAGGCGTAAACAAGAGTGAGGGCACCGGCTGAGTTCCCACAGCTACTTCTGGGGCAGTTTTCAGAAGACCACAGAGACGTTGAGGATGTGGGAAGTAAATAGTTGCTATGGCCTGGCCTAAGGGGTAACGTCCTCCAGTGACCAGACAGTTGACCTAATTCCCCCGAGGAGCATGCTCACTGGAGAGCCACACTCTCACCACAGCCGGGCTCTAAGAAGTCACTTGAATTCAAGTGGTTCCTCTTCTCCCTCCACTCTTGCTCTGGACTTTACAGGCAACGGCTTTCCTTCAGGGTCACCTGGAGGGCAGGCTTGTGGTGTGCCTCTGTCACTGTTGAAAAGCTGTTATTGTCGTTCAGTTGCTCAGTCGTGTCCAACTCTTTGTGACCCCATGGACTGCAGCACGCCAGGC